>NC_064931.1:319973755-322473755 GCF_023897955.1 Schistocerca gregaria | reverse complement strand
ATTACGAGAATTATCTTTGTTTCTGCGAAAAATACTTTCAGAACAGTGAAAAAGGCTCGACCGTGTAACACGAAAGGAACAGGTCGCTGCGGGAACAGCTAAGCATATCGTCGTCGTGTCGTTTTTAAACTGCATTCAGTGAACCCATAGACGAAATGCATACCGGCTGATTTCTCTGCACTAAAGCTATCCACTGTGCTGTGAATCCCTGCAGCAGAAACAAACCCACTCTACTGAGCAGTACTGAATGCAAGCTTGAGGGCCAAGAGTAAAGGAGCACTTAGTTTTGTCAACAGCAGGTACCGTGAGAGAATGGAACAAGTTTGCAAACAAGACAAACAGCGCATACCTTCGACATTGTTACTGCTGTGCAGATGTTTTCAACGCAGTACTGATACAAGGGATAAGAAATCGAACGAAATATAAGTACCCTGTAATGAACCACTATAGACCACGTCTCCCTTACATCGAAATACTCTCGAAATATCACTGGATAATCTCCGAAATTCTTCGGTTTTAACGTTTTCCACTAGATTTTGTGAAGTAAAAAAAAATTTTAGTGGATCCGACAGAGATGGAAAATTTAAACTGACTTCTGTTTGTACGAATTTAGGCTTTACAGGTATTGTTCAAGCATTTGCCGTCATTTCCATCAGCGCACCACCAAAGGACGGGACGGAGTGGGCCCTCGGCCCTTCGACTTGCCGGAAAAGTCAACGTTTACTGGGTGCAAATACCACATGGTGCAAATTTCACTGGGTGCAGCTAACAGGACACCGATCCCAGCCTTCGCCCTGCAGGCGGCGCTTCCGCCTTGCCAGAACTGCGGCCCATTGAGGCGGTCCTGCGGTAACTCCCCAAGCAGTGTGTCTCTCCCTACACAGTGAAAAAACAAACAGGTCACAAGATTGTAATTAACGGAAGGCACATCATCTTTAATTACCCAGTGCAACAGAGATTCCGAGAGAAGCGGTATGCAGTCACGTTCGACGTACTGTATTAAACGTCGTAACCGTCCTGCGAGTAGTATCTTCCTACTTAGATAATGGTGCTCATAATTTGAATTAACCGAAGTTAAAGGCAGCAAGCCCTAAGGACAAACGGTCTTTCACTGTAGCTGACAGTGACAGAACTGTGCTTGGAAATCAGTGAAGGAGATAGGGTCAATGGGATAGCAATAACGAAAAGGAGAGAGTATAAATGGGTGAGAGCTAGTGATAATGAGAGGCAGACTATTTGAAAATGACAACGATTAAGAGAGAGATAATGACAGTGAAGAGACAGCAGCAGTGGCAAGGAATGAATGAGATGTCTCAGTAAGAGTGGGACTGGGTGTTTGTGTTTCCCTCGTCATTGCATCATCATCATCATCATCACCACCATCATCATGTGTGACAGTGGCTAGATTGGACTGTGTAAAACGTAGACTGTGGAAAAATTGGGACTTTGTCCGGGCGCTGATGACCGCGTAGTTGAGCGTCCCACAAACCAAACATCATCATCATCACTTCTCAGTAAGAGAGAGAGAGGAGGAGGGAGACTGTGCCAGAGAGAGGAGACGGTAGTAGTAGGGTAGGACAAAGGAGAGAGTGGCTGTTAGATAGGAGACAGTGACACTTAGACACAACGAGGTAATGACGTTAAGTTAGGCTGAATGAGTGAGTGAGAAGGGGCAAGTGAGAGGCGAAGGATTTGAGCGACTTACGCCAATGGATAATACGTTCATGTGACAAATTATTTTGGAATATTTTTAAAAGTGCTGAGGAAGGTAGACTGAGGCAATTGGCATCTACTTTTCAGTCCGCGTATTTTATATGGGAGCGTATTAGCCTATTTTTGTCCCGATAGTGGCATTTTTCCGCTGGTCTACGTGATACTTCAATGCAGGTATCTGCATTATTTCAGTTCTACGTTCCCTCTCCATCAGTGATACTGAGTGATCATATGATCACAGCACGGGTCTCAAATGAGACACTTACAATATTCAACAGCAGAGTAATGCACACAGCGGCCGGCTGCCTCAGAGTCTAACAGGTAAGATCGAAGAAGACAGTCTGGAAACTGCAGCAAGCAGTCTCCAAAAAATAGATCGCCGGGATCTAATGGTATACCTGCCAAATTTTATCAGGTTTTCTGGACGCAAATGTAATCTAAATTACTCCCTGTGAGCTCAGATCTAATGAATTTTGACACCGACATACCACAGTAGTTCCTACTCAGAACCGTAGTGCTTATTCCGAAAAATCCAAGTTGTGTTCCAAATTGTAACCTAAAACCAATTACACTGCCCAAAAGTGATTATAAAATTGTAACCCACATTCTCGTGTGAAGGCTTAAGATGATAACGAATGAGGTAATCGGCCAGTACGAGACTAGTATGGGCAAGGACAGATTTATTGTCTTAACCGTGTACGGATATATAGATAGCATAGCAAGGGCAGAGTTCCTCGATATCACATGCGCTACAATGACATTAAATTTCGAAAAGGTCTACGAAAGGGTAACCCATCAGTAAGTTCTCAAAACGGTCCTCGCATTGAGGCTTTCCACAACGTTTTATTAACATCATCCGCAGGATCTTAAAGAGCAGATCATAGTAAATAGCCAGCTAACCAGAAGTATTCAAATCAAGAACTAAGTACGGCAGACTGCCCGATGTTGATAGCCAAATCTGCCATTGCTATCGACCCCTTGCTATATATCTTAGGGCAATACCTACAGAGACTGTGCATACGCGTTCAACAAATTGTGTGTAAGCCCTGTGCAGACGATGATGTCTCGAACTTACAAATGAATAAGACGTTGGAAAGGCATTACAGGTTATCAACAAACACGGTACGGTATCGTTTCCATAGTTAACTACTACCAAATGAGCGTTATGAACATGGGTTGCAAAATATCTCTGCAGGACATACAATAACTAAAAGTTCTGTCCGATATGTCAATTTTACATTAAGATTGCAGGAGCCATTTAAACACTCTTTCGTAGCAAACTACAGAAAACTACTTGCAAGAGAGAGAGCGAGAGTCAAAATTTGTCAGTATGTACATCGTCTCCAAAAAATCAACTACGTAGGACAGCTCCTACCAGTGCCAAGTGATACAGCTATAAGAATAAGGTACGTCTTATGCCACTTTGTAACTCGTCGAAATATGCGAGTATTCGAGGTTAAATTTGACTCATTAACTGTATTAGCTGGAAACGGAGAATTAAGGCTCACTAACCCTGGCATGAAGTCGAAAGCGTTATTTCTGTGTAACATATTCTACAAATTTCTGAGAATATGCGTTTGGAGCACAGCATTGCATGGTACTGAAACACAGACTGTCGGAAAACCGCTACAGGAGAGAACTGAAGCATCTGACACGTGGTAATACAGACGAATGTTGAAAATTAGGTGGACTGATCAGGTAAGGAATGAAGAGGCTCTGCGCAGAATTGGAGAGCAAAAGAATATGTGGAAAACAGTGACACGGAGAAGTGAAAGGATGACAGGACATCTGTTAAGACATCAGGGAATGACTTCCATGGTACTATAGGGAGCTGTAGAGGGCAAAAACTGTAGACGAAGACAGAGTTTGGTATACATCCAGCATATAATTGAGACTGTAGGTTGCAAGTACTACTCTGTGATGAAGAGATGGGAACAGGAGAGGAATTCGTGGTTGCCCGCATCAAACCAGTCAGAAGACCGATGACTCAAAAAAATAATTCTAGCTTTAGAAGAAAACACCTAACAGTTTCATGACCAACTTATTACAAGAATTTCTACCACAAATTAGAACCTACTTGTAGCCGATCAGCAAGGTCTAATTGTTTTCGTCCTTTTAAGCAATATATTTATAGTCTAACGTACCGTCAAACCACAATCAGTGTACAGAATATAACTAAATCAATAAAAGTATACCTGAAATTCTTCGAAAACAAACATAGAACTACGATTGAACAAAAATACCCAGATCAGTTCTGAAACGTTGTCTGGAAAATGTCAGTACCGTCGTTTACCCAGTAACCTCAAAGAGACGTATTACAAGGCCATCAAAAGGAAATTTGGAGACCAGTTCCAAACTTCAGGTCACCCACTTCACAGATTCATCGAACTGTCTGTCCTTCAGTCTGCTGAATACTGAAGAACATAGATTAGTGTGCCGGCGCGGGAGCGTTATCCCGTACGCGTGCTCTAGACGTTTTACGAGCACGCGTACCCGCTGGCGAGCGGGCCCACGCGGGTTGCATCATGCAGCCTCGCAGGCGCTCAGCGGCACTATGTTTTCGATTTTTTTTAAAGTGTTGCATCCTTGAGCCCCCGTTCACCAGATGTACGTCTAGCGATTGGCGGCTGACGCTACAGATCATACTTTATTAATAATTGTAGTACAGGGTTACATCACCAGTTACAGTTACATTATCAGCAAGTACACCAATTCCTTTTATCCATACATATATTTTTTCATCATTACTAACTGGTAGATCATCAGACAAAAACTAGCCAGTATAAACCAAAAAGCCCCCATTATCAGAAAGCCAGTAAATTGTTTAAATCCCAGTAACCTGTCGTATTAGCCCACAAAAAGGATTTCCGTAAACTGGATAAAGGACACGCAATATATTATTTTCTGACGGAAGATGACGAAAACAAAAAGGATTTCTGGCTATACGTCGACGTACAGCATAACAACATAAAGACATTAGACTATAAGGAGATATTTGCTCATCTACGTCGTATCTGGACGAAGGAATGAGCAGAAATTGACATAAAGAAAAGCAGACATTTTATTGATTTATTTTCTACGTTTTAATTCGTTTCTAATTTATGTCCGTAAATTAACAAGTTTTTCTTTTCTTTTCAACGCAACAGAGATGAGACACTTGGTATAGTTTTAACGAATGTAATTGGGAAACATTATTTTCCAAAATAATAACAGAGGTCATTTACATTATATTCACATGTGAAAAGATATATAACTGTTGAGGAAATTTTTATCAAGGAGAAGCGACTGGTTTCACAGTACGTATATAAGTTAAATCGAAAGAACAATTAAATTTATTTTAAACGAGTGAGTTTCTTTGGTGAAAAGGGACAGACTTCCTGGAACTGCAATCAAAAGTAGAGAAAAAGCGAAATAGGTGGTGTAGGATAAAGCGCGTGCCTGAAAACTAAGAAATCGCATGATCGAATTCCTTTAAACTAGCCTTCGTGCCTCAAAGATGTGTGAAATCAGTGGCAACGAATCTTGTTTCGAATTGCACGTTAATCTGTAGGTCCCCTTTCTGCGGTTCAATAATTGTGGTAGATTAGGGATACGAAGTATACCGAGAGGCGTCCGTCTGATAGACAGCCACTATCCACTGAGCCACACGGATTATTACTTTTTACACGATCGACATTTCGGCCGCCCTCCTGGAATCATCTTCTGGATATTCTGGTGCTCCTGGTTAGCTGAAGGCTGTCAGAGACCAGTGCCACATGCAATTGAAAGCCTGATCTCCATTATTCAACTTCAACCAAATGGTTCAAATGAGATTATAGCGCTAGTTTTTATGTCTTCAAATATTACCCCGCTATTAAATCTGACCCACATGTAAATAAACGCAATATGACTACGATATCTAAAATATCTGAGGGTCGAGAACTTTCGCTAAACGTAACAAAAAAAAAAGGTGGACCAGAAATTCCCAAGACAAAATTGAAATTAAAGCATCCATTGTAGACCCCAAGCACCTGTTCATTGTGTATGTACGGATATTGTATCTTATAAATACATATTATGCGGGACGAATGTTTTTACCATGTGTGCGCTATAGTATCCAATACACCAGAAAAAAAATCAGAGCTTCTGTGGTAGCAGAAATTATCTCCATGACTCCGTCTCGTCACGTGTCTCGATGTTCCACAGAGTTGCACACTTACTAATGTAGTTGAAGATTATTACCCCTCTTACAATCTCGGATCATACATTATAAAAGGATAATGATACTTACGCGTTCTATAGACGTTGAAAACGTGAGCAAAGACATAAAATTCTCACTCCAAATAAGACAATAAGATGTATCGCGAAAAGAAATCTAATTTTTCATTGTCTGAAGGGCACGTGATTAACAATACAATAAATTGAACGTGAATATGTGAAGTGAGCTATAGTTTTACCATAGTCCAGGAAAACTGTGCCTACTTTTAGATCACGATACTAAGTTTTTATACTATAAAGAAAATCGTCATGGGCTTTCGTAACGGCAGCAGGATCAAAAGTCTCCCTTTGTGCTCCATAACGAGATACACCACCAAGCATTCTGACAGATCGGTGCCTGTGAAGGCTCTCTCGTCATTTCAAGATATACCATTCGGCTACTATCTACAGAGTCACCCCTCTAGCAGAAAGTTGCAACTGCAGTACTTTGAGGTTAACAAGCGACTTTCGCAGCGAGTAAGATTCTGTTGTATGAAAGGTGTTTACGCCAAAGCAGACATCTTTCAGAGACTTCCCGCACTTATTGTGAAGAAGTGGAATTATTGGGTGACATTCTCCTGGATTCTATTGGTCAGCCCTCGTCATTGCCTATTTAGCGAAACTGCCAGTGCAAGGGATAGCAAATGCTTGTCAAAATGTTACTGTCGTGCTGCAGCCGTGGCAGCACCCGGTTCCTTTTCTAAGAACATCGTGCACTGTGGCTGCGTATTAACTTCTATGATGGTGGGAAGCCACCAAGTTTGATGCATATAGTCGTCTTCTCTATTGAAATTGCATTCGTTATTCGGAATCTCAACCGCTTCTTGGAAATTTCACATGTAAATGTTACTTTCCTTGGCTATAAGTAGTAGAGGTAGGGGTGTAAATGTGGAAACCCAGTTTGTTTACGCTGTATAAAAGAAACATTTACTTCAATTTCAGCTTCAAAAACTGGCCAAAGCTAATTTATAATGTTTTAGCAATGAATGTAATATTATGAAACACAAAAACTAAATATGTTAAAAATTAAAAAACATTATCTTCTTGCACAACAACTCATTAATTTTTCAAGAAGTGCGGATAATGTAGAAACGCCTTAAATTTGTGGAAAACTTCAAACGAAAACTATTAAAAATTTGGGAACAATTTTATTTTATATTAAATTTAAGTTACGCAAAATATTTTTAAAAACATCTGTAATTGAAAAATGATTCATAAGCGAAGTTCACTTGCAAAAATCGGATATGTCAATATCTCCTTCATTTCCGGCACACAAAGAGTGACTTCACTCCTCACACACTGAACACTTAATCAACAATTCTCCCTGAACGTCTTTGGAAAATGCTCCTCTCGAAAATTTGCTCTCGAGAATGAGGTCCGCATAGGTTTGTGGATTGTGAGTTTATTTCTGTGTCATCTAAGAAAAAGGTCAAACCAAGCTCTGTCTGAAGAATTTTAGGTAAAAGGGTGATTAATATTATTTCTTTCCCCTAGCTGATATGCCTTTGTCTTGGCATCTGATGTGGCAAGGCCATAGAAGCGATTATACATTTCAACTGTTTCTCGATAGTATCAGGTAGTACATGCTTACGTCCAAATCTCAAAGAAACACATTCTTCAGGTGACATATTACTATGCATAAACCTTTGAAGGTACAATGAAAGATTTTACTGCTCTTCTTTACCCCATCTGCTTTTCTCTTAAGGCTATTATAGCCTTTATCATGTTTCCAGCATCCCACTTCTTCACAAAAGCTCTTAACTTCTGATCAGTTAGTTTACGTGGCTCCTAGAAACATATGCAAAACGTATTAGAAGTAATGTATCTGATGTTGGTATTGTGGAAACGTTTCCACAATGCCATTGTATGTATGCTTCCACATCATCTACACAATGGCCATTTTGAATTTCGGTACACTACATTAAGCAACTATCCATGTAAGGTTGAAAAACGACTGCCAAAACCTTCTATGCACCTCCCTTTATAAGCTATCAGACGTAAAGAAAAGATAACTACAAAGTACGTAAATAAATGTAATACCGAAACTTACCTCGCAAAATGTTTAGAAAATGCGCGTACGTAAATTGCATCATTGTCACGGAGTCTCTTGCTCAACTGACTGCTAACCCTCTACCGAGACAAATAGGAACTATTGCAACAATTTATGGCTGCCCCGCTCGAGTGCAGCACTATGCAGGTCAGATACTAGACATTTCCACATTACCCACACGCTTCCACTTTTACACCCTTATCTCTACGTTTTATAATCTGTACCTTGATCACAGTGCTCTTCGGATGCGGAGCAACTGCGAAAATATCAGACGCAGTGTAGGGCCTGTACACTATCGCACCGCCGCGCTAGGGACCTCTCTAGGGGTTTTTCCTATTAACTGGCTTAACTGTTGTGTTTTGTGTTCGCTCCGGAGCAAATTTGTCGTGTTTGAACCCGAAAGATTAGCACTTTGAGAACGCATTGTTACCGCTTGCCGGTATACTGGCGAGTGCGAAGGCTGCTGACTGGTATTCCGAAAATAAAGAGGTCGATTTTGAATTGCCTTTGCTACGTCCTTTTCTTTTTTCCGCCACGGTGCATTCTCCCTGCTCCTCCCAAGGTGTAAAGTATTAGCGACCCTGGGTTCTTTGCTCTGAACCGATAACCGCGTTTATCGAGGCTGAGGACTGGCTCTGATGTGGATTAAAATTAAAGTTAAAGTTTCAAAACGCTGTATAAATAACACCACTGGTCAGAATGACGTGAAGTTGCAAAAGGATATTATTAAAGAAGGGGGAAACACATGGAAGAAGAAAAAAATAGTGTGAAAATGGTGCTGTAAATGAAAACACCAGTCCTGCGCAAGACCCACTGAAGTTGATATAAACACGCTGGGTACACAGCCTTTCCTCCATTTTCGTCTGCGAGGTTGGCCAAGCCTGTCTCAATACAGGATCGCACTCCGATTGTAAAGATGACTGTGATGAGTGTGCATAGTCGCTCTGCAGAAGTTCTGAACACTGAAGGGTCTGAAAAAGGCGTCGGTCCCGTGGCTGTCGTGTATCTGGAGGAATTTAATCGAAAATTCGAAAAGACGGGTTCTTTTGGTGTGCAACCTGGTAGAAGGTGGGAGGCAGGCAGTGAAAGCAGCGGTCACAGCAATGCAGAAGGAGACGAGTGGTGGTGAGCGAACGTGTAGCGCACGGAGAACTACCCGAACGTTGGACATATTCGTGAGAACAGCAAGTAAAATTCTCCGTTACATCCTCCTTTGCTATCTATTCAAAATTATCTATGTGCACGAGTTGTATCCTGTGACCCTGCCAGCAAGAGAGAGCCTTGCTTTAGAATTTCTTGCTCGTATGGAAGTGGACAATGATTATCAGTAAAAGATTTTGTGGACGGACGGAGCCCACTTCACACATAATTGTCGAGTATGGGCAACGGAAAACAGTCATATCAGCCAGTACCACTTCATCATGAAAAGTCACTGTGTGGTGCGGGGTTTAAGGCATGATTTATCATAGGGCCATATTTTTTCGAAGAGACAGGTGCTTGCGGTCGTGTTACCTGTACCGTTACTCGTAAGCGCTATTAGTGTCTTTGGCGCAACCACGTCATTCCAGCTCTCCAACATCGTGGATGTGTGGATGGAATCATTTTTATGCAAGATGGCGCTTGTCCGCACATTGCAAATCCACTTAAGCAACTGCTGAAGTGCCATTTAGGAAGTGCTAGTATTATCAGCCGCCATTTCCCTGCAGCCTGGATGTCCCGACCACGTGATCTTCATCCGCGTGACTTCTGGCTGTGGGTCTATCTGAGAGACGTTGTGTTCAGCGTTCTGATTGTAAAATTAGGTGCGTTGAAGGCACGCATTACACAACACATTCAGATCGTGATCCCGGAAACACTTCTATTAGCTGAGAAACATGCTATTTCTCGATTTCAACTTGTTGCAGTAACCTAACCTAACCTAACCTCGGAAGCATATTGATGATGTTTTACCCAAGTCACAAGGAAATTAACAATTCGATATGATTTCGATCGAAGCTTTTCTGTCGTTTTTGGTCTCAGGACAATTAAAAGCCGATGAGATTCGTACGTTTTATGCGGTCTTTGGGCTCAGAAGAGTTAGAAACCGGTGTGACTGATGCTTAGTATCCTTTTTTGGCTTCAGGACAATTAAAAACCGATGTGAGCTATACTTTTTAAGCATTTTTTGGCCTCAGGACATTTAAAAACCTAATTTTCCCCTCCGATGTACTGTGACCTTGCCGTGGTGGATGAGCTTACGTAACTAACAGTATCACCCCTGTACACGCATGCGCGCTGAATAGTACTGTTTGTCTAACGCCAAACGTATACCTTGGGCATTGTTTTATGATTCATATGTCATCTGTAGTCGACCACAACTATATTATGTGCCTACAGCACCCTCTATTGCTACATTTTGTTACTATACATTTTCTTCTTCCATACGTTTTCTCCCTACTCCGATAATATTCCGTTGCAATTCGACGTCATTCTGAACAGTGGTGTTATTTTTAAAGGGATTTGAAACTTTGACTTCAATTACAATCACCTTGTACATCATCACGAAACAAGCTCCACAAAGGGAAGAGGAAGACGACCGTAAGAAAGAGCTGAACTTTCGGACGCTAATGGTAAACAACGACGAGGCCCAGAGAGTGTTTGAACGTATGTATATTCTAGGTTTCCTTTCAGGATTAAGAAGTACTAGAAGTCTGAAGACCCTAGGTAGTGCCAGCGCTGTGACTCAATCATGCTGGTCAGAATTTTAGTCTGATCCCACGACGTGTCAAGTTTGCCTGCTCAAATCTGACTAAACTGTAAGCAGTTGAGGAAAGTCGAACCCACTTGCTCGAAATGTAAGGACAAACATCTGGCCAACTACCGAAATTACGAGGAGTATCAGAAGCTGTGCGCAACCAGAAGCAGCAGGAAACTGGCCCACTGGCCTGGACGGCAGCCCACGCCGTCAGCATCCCAGGAGACGCAGGGCACAGGGGGCGAGCTCGCAACCTTGAAGTGCGAACTGAAAGAAGTGGGAACAGTGTTTGTTGGGCTTAAGCTGAACAAAATGGTCAAGAGGATTAGGGAAACCATGCTAGCGGTCAGAGCTGAGTGCAATGAATTCACTAAGGTGACAATAAGTACACAAGCTGTAATATTACTCCTCGATGGCCCTTAGACATCGAAACTTCAGTATCTTAAGTAGAAACGCCCATAGCATTTCTGACAAGAACATTCATTTGCAGTCATTTCTAGATCAATGCTGTAGATATCGTCGGCATTACAGCGACGTATCTATTACCAGCGACCGATTCAAGATGCGAAACATCTCTGTCCACGGGCGGATGGATCCGATCGTCACAGCCATGGCAGCGGTGTAGCCGTACTCTTGAGTCATAGAATTAGCCACTGAACAATCTGTATGCCAAATCTGGTCACGGTAGACGCTGCCGGTATAAAATTAAAAATAGATAACGTAATACTTACCATACTACACCTCCTCGCGTAGCTAAATCACAGCACGGAACCTTCAGGTACTGATGGGCAATTTCAGGTGTGTAATAGTGGCAGAGGACTTAAACGGCAAGCACATTTACAAGGGTTGCAATTCCATAAACTCCAGCAGCAGGAGGATGAGACTGGGACGTTTTGTCAAAGGTGATCTTTCGATGAGGGTAATCGCTTCTGAGGAGACTACTCACGTCTCTTACCAAGTCCAGTTCACGCAGGATATCCTAAATACTTCCCTACCCAAGAGCCTGCCGTTGAGAACGGCGACCACAGTTCATTATGAGCTGGACTCAGACCAAATGCCAGTTGTGGAAGACCCAGACAGGAACACGGTAAACACAACATAGAGTGGGCAGAAACAGTCTGAAAAGGAAATAACAGTGTTGCAGCGTAGGTTGCCATAAGAAATAATTGTTAAGAAGAAAATTTTATACATAGCGCCGTTACCGAGTTAATTAAGATTTAACTAAGCCAATCGGGCCGTTGCGCATGTAAATTCAAGCGGCCTGTTAGGGAAGGTGTCTCCAAACGTGCTCATCGTTTAGGTTCCTAAAACCGAGCAAGATGTCAATGCAAAACCTAGAGTTGGGACGGTAGCAAGGTAGAAACCAAGCGAAAGGTTGAGCAGTCTCGTGTGCTGCCATTTACGAAATGAGAACAACTGATAATATTTATATCTCGCAAGCCACTTTAATCTGCGGGGGCTACGACGTGATTGGCTAACTTCAATCGTAATAGTCCCAGAAACGGAGCAATATATCGAATTTTCACCGTAACACTTAGTTCTCAGTACAAATTACTCTTGCAACACCCTTACAAACTTTTCAGACTTTTTCTGCCCACCCTGCATGGGACTGACTAGGAGCAATATAGAACGGTGGTAGGACAGTATCCGGAGGACATACCGCCTCAAACGTGGAACGAAAGACAGCTGGGGGAGGCAGACCTGGTCCAGTCTGGGAGGTGTGTGGTTCTCTAGACATCTGATGATGGAACCCATAAGGCTATAGGAAACCTGTCCGAGTTGTGTTTCTGTCGTAATGTCTCTCGGTTGAGCCAGTCGTCCGGCTCTTTCTCTCTTCTGGTCTTCACTCTCGTCATCTCCGATGACGTGAGTTCTGAATTGTTACTCCATGACATCGCCAGTACGTTTGCTTTTTCCTCTTCTTCATAAACTAATCGATTTTCTCCTCACAGCTGCATGTCTACCCTGGGTGTAGCCTTCTGAGCTTTCATGATTCAGTTTTTACTACGGATCAATGAGTCTCTTCCTCCCAGCAAAGGCCTTTGCACTCTTGTAATTCTTCGTTCAACTGGGGCAGTCGAGTATGTTGCAAATGTCCTCCAGACCTGTGCTCGCCAGTATGCTCCAGGATGGCAACCAAACCTGAAGCTACGGATCTACGCCGCGACGTCTGCAACCTGACTGACACTAAGCAGCACGTGAGGAATGATTGGGACCGTTACCGACGTCCTACCGGTTGTCGTTTGCTTAGGTGGCTCGAAGGCTAGGTGAAGAAAAATTACAAGAATACAAAGGTCTCTGCTGGGAAAAAGGACTCAATGATCGTAGCAAAAAATGAATAACGTATGTAAAATCATAAAAGCGCAGAAGGCTACACCCAGGGTAGACATGCAGCTGTGAAGAGAAAATGGATTAGTTTATGGAGAAGAGGAAAAAGTAAAAGTACTAGCGACATCATTAGAGTCACAGTTCCGAACTCAAGTCATCAGAGATGAGGAGAGTGGAGGCCAGAAGAGAGAAATAGTCGGACGGGTGGCTCAACCGAGATACATTACGACAGAAACACAATTCGGATCGGTTTTCGATCGCCGTATGTGTTCCTTCATCAGGTGTCTAGAGAGCAACAAACCTCCCAGATCGGACAAGGTCCACGTTCCCCCCTTAAAACATCCTTCCGCAGTCGCACCAAATTCTACAACCAATGCTTCTCCCTAACCAACTTACCACCCATCTGGAAAACGGATCAGATTATAACCCTAACCCTAATAAAATTCTCGTGTTCCTCCAAAGCTGCAGATCAATTTCGATCCTGTGCTTTCTAGGGAAAGTCGACGAGTGCCTTATCCACAGAGACCTGACACAGTTTCTGTAAGACAGCAACGTAATCACTTCTGAGCAGTTTGGCTTCCGACCAGAACGTAACACCAGCCATTCCTGCTTATGGTGGAACGCATGTGCAGGGTGAAAAAATGGCTCTGAGCACTATGGGACTTAACATCTGTGGTCATGAGTCCCCTAGAACTTAGAACTACTTAAATCTAACTAACCTAAGGACATCACACACATCCATGCCGGAGGCAGGATTCGAACCTGCGACCGTAGCAGTCACGCGGTTCCGGACTAAGCGCCTTAACCGCGAGACCACCGCGGCCGGCTGTGCAGGGTGAGGGGCAGGAAACACAGATCAGGAGCAGTCTTTCTGGATTTCGAGAAACCAGTCAACAAAGTCTGTCATGATGGCTTCATTTAAAAATTACTCAAGTTAGGTATTCCAGGACACATTATTAGCCTGACTGTCTCGTTCCTGGAAACGAGTCAGTACTCTTTCAGGTGCTGCGAACAGTCCATACGACCAGGAATGCTGTGACCGGGTAACGCTGGGGCCGGTTCTACGCCCCGTACTTAACACGCTCTGTACCAACGATGTGCCAAAAGTGGCGGTCGGTGAAATTGCTCTCTATACAAGCCACACGGAAGTGTACAAAAGCAGCAGCAATCCAAACCTCATATCCCGAAAGCTGTACCAACATCTCGACATCATCATCAAATTGTGTAACATTTGCAAAGTAAAAATAAATCCAGAAAAACGTCTTACAGTCGTGTTCACGATGAAAATAAATACCGCTGACAGACGAGTCTCTGTTCCTACAGATTGTCGGAATGGAGCGACTTGGCGATGTATCTAGGCTTACCACTCAATTGGCGCCTGATGTGAGCTAAACAGATTAACAGTGCGAGAACCTAGGGCTGCCTTGCTTTTTAGCAACTGTATCCACTCCTAAAGGGCGGAGGTTAAAGAAAGACACTAAGCTAAGGTTGTAAAAGAGTGTCATCCTGCGAACAGTCATGTATGATTCAGAGAGATATGATCAATGGCAGCAAGTACACACTTGAACAAATTGCAGCTTTTCCACAGCAAAGTCCTTCGCATCATTGTAGACGCCGACCGATACCCGCCACACACATATCAGGGACCTGTTACACGAGCCACCCAAGAATTGGGATGAAATGATGATGAAGACAACACAAAACCCAGTCCCTGAGCGGAGAAAATATCTGATCCAGCCGGTAATCGAACCCGGGCGCGTAGGAGGGCAGTCCGTCACGCTGACCACTCAGCTGTCGGGGCGAACCGACAATAATTATGAATTATCCCTATCACTCAGATACATAAACACAGCCATTTTTCATTAATCATTAAAGCCATGCTGGAAGTCAGACGGGCATAGCCCTGTGGTGTTTCCACGAGATAAAACGCAGACACTTTGTTCTCCTGATCTTTCTCTGCTGCAAATTTCACACTTGGTTTTAATGGCGCGTGGAGTTCACTTTCGCTCTTACACACTTTTCCACAACCACACTCCCGCAGTTTCGAGATGACCAAGTGCAACCTTTTTGCTCCGGAGAAAACAATAATAGCCGGAAGAATTCCACCCAATAATCCCAGTTTTCCAGAACAAATGTTGGAGAGATCTCTTACCCACCTGAATAACATCAAGTGTTTACATAGCCGCTTCCAGGACTAGGAGGTATGCCAAACCCGAATTGAACTCACCTGGCGAATTAACGAAGATAGGTCGGTGTTCCTGACAGCCTAGATGTGGATATAAAGCTGTTTCTCACATCCCACTAGACGAATACCGAGATAATTTCTATGTTCCACCTAATATACACGCTACACAAACCTTTAGAACCCTTTCTCAAACTTGCATACTGAATTTACTCTTACACCCATACAGATTGGGTCCACCTCTTCCGTCTTAGGGAATGAAGAGCTGACTGATGACCTTATCTGTCTCGTTTCCTTAAACACTTACACATCATCATCAGAACACTCTTTTATAAGCGAACGTAACACTGGTTTTTAACAGTGGTCGGCCAGTCAGGAGTACCAGAAAATCCTCATTTGGGAATTGAGAAACCAGGGAGACTCTCTCCTCATTATACATACCCACTACTTCATCGTATTTCGTATAGGCTTCTAAATGAAATTTTACGAATTTGTTCCATATTCCCAAGGCAACCAACGGCTACTAGCAAAATATACTAAACCAGAGTTTTCAGGGGACTTATCAATCGATCTGAGTACCACACGTCACAAGACTAACTATCTGTCGATAGCTCTGTGATTTTGACCAGTAAGCAAGAAGTATCCCGCATTTAAACAATTCCGCAACTCGTTACAATGACCTCTGAATCCCAGTATTATGAAATGTTATCCACTGTTTTCAGGGAATTCAGTAGACCCAGCAGTTGAAACAACCCGTTATTTAAGACTGCACTCTCGTGGCTTCGTGGTCGATGTAGCGTAAATTACTGATTCAGTAGTTGGGTAATGTACTGTCTGCCATCAGGTTCCCCTAAATGGCACGCAGCACCGCATAACAGCCACGCTATGAGGGAAACAAACCAACAGCCAAACAGGCGAAGACATCAGGTAAACACGCCGAATATTCCAGTCGATTAATAGGAACCTTTCCTTGCAGAGGTCGCCGCGACATATCCGGCCTCGCATTCCTACGCCGGGTTTCTATTGGCTCCAGCTCACTATATAGGCCCGGCCGGTCGCAGGCAGACAAGTCTTCGTCCGCTGCTAATAGCAACCGCTATAGCAGAGTCTCCGAGAAGATATCGCCGCAGTCGCTGTACTGCACTGCCGATCGAAGTGCCAGCCGACCGAGAGGAACAACTTCTCCGTCTAGATCGACGGATGTCTACGTATGTTGTATAGCCAGCTATTGTATTGTACCACAAGTTACGTTCAACAAACTTTCGAAGAACACAACAGTTAATATGCTCAGATGTGAATTGATGTGTTGTCATTGTGGAAAACAATCGGAAATATCTGGAGATTTAACCCACGTCACTGCTTTCCTCAGCCTTGTGATTAGCTGATAATCTCCTTTTCTGTACATTAATGCCTTCTCCTTTCCAAATCCACCAGTCAAAGTATTGAAATAAGTGCTAGAAAAGCTCCTAAGCAGGAACGTCAACTAAAGCAAAACATTCTATACTATAAGAGTTACGTAGATGATTTTTCGCTGTTATATGAAATCTCGAGGGGCAAATTACATCCACTAACCAGCATTTTAAATAATACTCATCCCAATTATGTTTTCATAATAGACCACGAGAACTGCAAAAAACAAAATTTTTACATCTCACCATCTGAAACTGCAACGGGAAACATTGTTTGCTACATACAGGAAGCCGAATTCGACTAACGTAATTATTAATGCTGCTTTCTGTAATACTTCTAAATACTAAAAAGCCTCTCTCAAATCGACGATTCACAGAATATTCAAATTACCTTTTGAATCAGAAGCAATCCAAAAAGAACGAAACAATTTTTGAAGCAAACTGCTAAGGCTAACTGTTTCAACTCCAGTGAACTTGATTATCTGTTTCATAAGTAGCAACAATCTTATTCACAGTCTCAGAATCCCTCACCACAAAATTAACAAAGTGACCTATATGGAGGTATTACGTGACAAAATTAATAAACTTTTCAAAAAACTGAACTGACAATAACCCTTACTACTAACAACTCCTACGGAATACGCTAAAACAAACGTCTGAAAATTTGCAACAATAACTATTTAAATTCCCGTGTTTACTAAGTATTATATGACGACTGTGACATACAGTACATTAGCAAAATGGCTCGAGACTTTAGTATTCAGTGTAAAAAAAATGGTTTCAATAGTATCTCGTTTATAAACTGGAATTTGGCCAATACCTGACGCATCACAACCACTCTAAAAGACCTGATAATAATAACGTGAAAGTTCTCCTTAATGTATCGAAGGGGTTTTTCCTTAATATATTGGAAGAGTAAGAAATTTATTACCGTTATAGAAACAAACCTTTGTCCAAGTAAAACGAGCAGTTAGACTTAAGATAAAAATATTTTAATCACCTTTATGTAGACATACTATAGAATGTTTCTGCTCTCCTGTTCTTATTTTATTCCTCTTTCTATTTTTAAACTAATCATTTTTTATCGTGCTTGTAAGTATTTTCTATGACTCTTACGTGTCACGTAACTGTAAAGAACTATTTCACAACATGTTTTACAGTTTAGACAGGTTATGATTTTTGGGTACAGATACCTACATGGATCTATATCGTTTTATGTCAGTTTCATGACAGTTGCATGCTTGTAAATACTTTAATCGAATGTTCATTGACTTTTACGTGTTCTTCAGTAGAAAATGATTATTTAATACTTTTGAATGCTTATGTTCTTTAGTCACGACAGCCGCGATTGGTCCATGAAATTTTTACAACAGTTTTCTGTCGCAGTGTTAACTTTCATGTAACGTATAACATGTGTTCTTATATTACTTGTTGGTAACTTCGTCACATTCGTCTGAGGTACTTAACATGTATTTCTACTTCTATATTGGATACATACCAGCACTTCTTAAAAGCTATCTGTTATTGCAACTCTGAATTCATATTCCGTTGGAACATGCTTATTGACACTCCCACGCCGCCTCCATGGTATCCATCGACGCCATTCAAGTTTTATATTGGCTGGCACAATGCTCTTCTAGCAGCGTGCCGTATCTGAAATGCATCTCTACACGCCTGCCTGCATGCTTGTACATTTTAAAGGCCAGTCGCTGTCGTAGTTTTGAAAGGTTTATATCGATTTACAAGTTTTCTGCAAATCCCCACAGATGGCAATCAATACCTCCACAGTTGTTCACCATCGTTTTCTTCTCTTGTGTATATTTTTAACACATTTTGGCGAAATTCTTGTTATGGCTGCTATTTTCATAATGTAATGTATCCATCGCCCATTTCTTATTAAATTTTGCATTACAGTTCTGCGGACATTACTGTAATAACAGTTTTATTTTTGCGTACCTGATGTCGACTACTGACGTAATGTGGTATGCAGTGAACGAAGAATAGTGTACAATTCCGTTACTCTCTTCAGCAGTTCAAGTTCATAGGTCCACGATACCTGCTCCATTTATCACCTCTTCCATCCTGGGTATAATGTCTTGCTTTTAAGTCTGGTAATATTTTATATTTTAGTATTATTATCAAATGTACCCCTAAATCCATTCTATGCTTATAATTCAGTGCAATACGGTCTGAAGATTGTCACATATTGACCGAAAACGGTTACCATTGCCTATTAATATTTTATTGCGAGCAATACTGTTCTTAATTCAATTTCAGAACATCTTTTTTTTCTTAAAGAATGAAATCCCTTAGCGCATGAAATTAAATTACTCCTTCTTCGGAAACCGTGAACGGCTTTGTTGCCTTGAAAACGCGACTTATGACTCTTCTCAGCCGAAAATGAATGCCTTTGCCAGACACTTAAACTAGGAAACAAACGAAGAAGAAATAAAAATATACTGCAACAAAAATGAATAAAGAAATGTCTTTCGCAAGCCAAAGTAAAATCTAATACGGACTTATTAAAATAAGCTTGAGAAAATAATAAGACTATAAAACGGTTAAGACCAATAGAAAACTAATTTTTGGAAGATAAAACGCTCCTCTTCAGAACGCTGAACTGGCCTACAGTCCTTTCATAGCCACGCATTAGAGCAGGCGACAAAAAGTTGTCAAAGAATTCTGGATATTTGTCAATTTTCTGAACTTTCAAGCAATGTTCTCATAAATGCGTCAAGTAAGAAATCAGATCACCGAGTTGAACATCTATGACTGCATTTCAGCTTCGCCTTTAGAACGGGTTTTAAATCTGGCAAGATGACACTACTGACGGTCACTTTTGGAGTAAGACTGCAGTTAACGAGTACCACCATCGTTTGACAGAGCAACATTGCTACCGAAGTTCCCTTGTGTTCGAGTCACCACACATTCCACAAGCAGCTTATACACGCAGATTGATATCGACGAGTCACTGGTTCGTTTGTAATGTATTCTTCACTACTTTGTACCACAGCGCGAGAATATCTGGTGGTGGCACACTGTGACTGACATATTCCACACATGTTGCCAGTGCGTTGCAGGCAACCGTACTAGCAGTTTGTGGACCTGCGGTCGCCCGAGCATGGTGCATGAAGGCGTTGAGCCGTCCTGTGCCTATATGTGGCTCTCCGTGAAACCTAATTCCTGGCGAAGGAAGTAATACCCAACCGAGGCCAGCTCGTACTGTGGTCCATAGCTGGTGAGAAATGCTTGGTTCCTGGCCTGCAAGGTGACTGTACGGTGGACCAGCTCCTCCACGTACTTGCGTCTGAAGTCGGACAGTCCAAGGTCCCTAAGTGATACGACCAGCACACAGTTCGCCGCACAGCGTTTGAAAACCTCGCGTCTCCTGAACAGCCAGTACAAAACTTGTGACATTGACCTGCTAGGAAGCTCTAGAACACTTAGCACTTCAGCAACATCACAGGTCTTGGACAGGATGAACGTTCTGATGAGTTACACATTTTGATGCAATTTAAGCCTCTCATTTGCGAGGACCCTGCAAACACCCTTCATGGTAACAAGAACTTGTCGCAGCTTCGTTCCTGCATTTGTTGCGAGCATGCAGTGACATCAAGTCCCAATGTCGTGTGCTCACTCACGACACGGTGTCGAGGTCGCCTGCATGCTAACGAACTGGGTAGAGAACTTTGCGGCGATTTGTGTTGCACCCGAGGTGCGTTCATACTTAGTTACTGACGAATCATATCAGTGTCATTGGCTTGTTCTCTGAAGAGGCCCACAACATAGACATAGGCTGTGCACTTGAGACTGGTGACCTTTATACTCACGCCACTGATCAAGCTACTCATAACTCGTAGTGAAGGGTCGCTCTCAATCACAAAGAGAAACACAGACAACAGACCGCCTTGCTGGACAGACTGTTGCATGGCATTTGCCTTCGTTCTAAGCCTATAACCGAGCAACGCAGACCTTGTTACTGTGAGGATCTTCCAGAATTGTCGACCAAAGCCAACATTAGCCATGACACACAGGAGATAGCAGTCTCTGATGCGGTCGAAGGCGTTGGCGAAGTCATTTGGCAGGATTCTAACGGTGAGCCTATTGAGTATGGTGCAGGAGACTGCATTCCTGTATGCAGATGTGCCGTGGAAGATGTGACGATGATTGACTCCATGTGACTGATACGGGCAGATAACTTTGGTCCAGATCAGCTTCATCTTCCCCGCGACGCATCTTACTGCAAGTTTATTGTCGGCGTTCAGAGGTTTTAAGGCGCTTGTCGCATGTGCCTCTGTTATCATCACTGTTCGTCCTGCTTCCAATTCACTCGGGACCATTGTACCAACGATGACTTCACCACGTCTGTGAATGCGACTCCAATTATATCCCAGAAGGTCTGATAAAATTCAGTCGGATGATCATCGGGGCCTGGAGACTTTCCTCTACGACAACCGCCCATTTCGACGTCGTGCTGCGTTGCTTCCACGCCTAATGCAACGCGTTGAGAGTCAAAGATAATGCGGGACATTCCTTCCAGCAAGGGCCCTTTGGAACCGTTGTCAACGTCGGTTGCGTGGAAGAGGGTGGTAAAGTAGTCCGTGACATGAGGAACATTTTCTGTCTTTTCAGATAGGTGAACACTAGAGTCTGGTGCGTTGTAACCTGATCTTTGAGTGTCTGTCACGTTTCAAGAGCCGAGTTATAGACTGAGTGTACCCCCTCGTTGAAGTCATACCGCCAGCGGCTGCGAACCAGTATTCTTCTCGCCTGCTCACGATGCAAGTGAAGATCCTTGTTTTTAATTTTACTGAGACGCATGCGGAAGTTTGCAGCATGATCTAGAGGGACGTGAAGTGCATCCTGAAGATATTGTTGATAAAATACAAAACTGTTCCGTTTCCAGAAGGATACTTTGAGAGTGTAATCCTGAGCCAAATCCTCAACTGTGGCTTTGCTAATTCGGTCGGCTACTCAAGAGTGAAGCTGTAACAGCATGCAGCGCTCCTACAAAAGATGTACTTCCACACGGAGAGTGGCTGCAGGAAGACGACCTGTACTGAATATCCTGATATGCGAAACTACCAGTCTGCTGTTTCAACTCGCATGCAAAGTCGCAATGGTCCTGGGAACCCGCAGGATGCACTGCATGATTTTGTAAATTGTCATTGAGGAACTTTGAGATACAGATCCTATCGATCCTAGTTATATCACCATTACAGATATGCGTGAACAGCGTCGAAGTTGGATGAAAATGACGCCATGTGTCCTATAAGTTTTTAGTACCGAATATCTCTACGCGTTTAGGACACTTGGTAGGCGTAGAATGCTGGGCTGTCAAGGCCATAACACAAAGTCGACGCCCATGGCTACTGGGTTAATATTGCACATGAGACCAGAGCCAGTTATAACTCTTGGCAGTCACGTTTTTAAGTAAAATTACAGTAAACCGCCGTATTTAAAAAAAATAATTGGTACTATTTTCTGCGGAGTTAGCTTTCCATTAATACTCAGTGGTAAAATGAAAAATTATCCCAAATGTCTGTTATTAACAAACACTTAAAATTGTGCACTTATATCTAAACATATAAAAAAAGAACAGATGTTTGTCCGTGTGTGTGTGTGTGTGTGTGTGTGTGTGTGTGTGTGTGTGTGTGTGTGTGTGTGTTTTCCTCATCTCGTCCTAAGCCAATGGACTAATTTCAATCAAACTTAGGCCACTGTCGGGCAAAAATAGCTGTAGGGTAAGAACCTCCCACCTATCATATTTCAGGAGATATGACGTCATAAACACTGACATGCGTGAAAAACTGACGCATATGCGTGACGTTTTAATTTAATAAGTCTTTGCTACTAACTCCATTAGCAACATATTTCGCTGATAGCATAGCATCTACACATGTCGCTGAATGTAAGTACACAAATACATTGGTGTCCAAAATTAAAGAAACAAACTGCTATTTCCCTGTCCCGTGTCTAATTCACGATATTTTCGTAGAAACTGTCAACAGATGACCGTATGATCGTGTTCTGCATGGAAGATGGCATTCCCGCTAATGGAAAACCACGCGAACGATGAAGTCAGGGCACCTACCAAAGGGGGTAGTGTTTGCCGGATAGTCCCACATACACAGTCGCTGTGTACACAGTCACAGACGGTGCAGTGTGGCACAGAGAAGACGCCTACCAGATTCTCTGTGGCGCAGGGCCATAGGAAGGATAGAAACAGGAGGGTCGCAAGCTGATGTGGCCTGACAGCGAAATGTATTCTTTCTCAGATGTGGCGATAGTTTACATAGACGGAAACTGTATCCCGAAGATCAGGGCAGGGCCGACCACATGTGACATCAGAGAGAGGGCCGTTATTTGGCTGTAAGGACACTACGGTACCGCCCTAGTACTGTGGGGCCTGGCATCTGATCTCACAGCATTCACTAGACGTGTTGTATCGAAGTAAATGGTGCACAGAAGTCTTCGGCAGAGTGCCCGTTATTATCAGAGACTTTCTGTATGTGTACCTCTGACGCAACTTCAGAGAAGGGAATGTCTAGACACGAGTCGTCAACATGCCACCTGGACGGTCCAACAGTGGGCCAAAACACTTTTCACAGACGAGTCCCGATTTTGTCGGGCGAGAGATTCTTGATGGATTCGACTCTAACGTGGAAGACAATTTCGGTACCAAACCACAGTGGAAAAAGACCTACATCGAGGAGGATCCCTAATGGTGTGGGCAAGGATTATGTTGACAACTCGAACAGCTCTTCGTGAAATTATACGGGTGAATAGGCAAGATTTAGCTGTTGTCAAGTATAGTGACAATATCTTGGGACCTCACCTGCGGTTGTTGCGAAACGCTGTGGGCCCAGTCTTCATAATGATGTGCGATAAGGCTAGACCTCATAGAACACGGGTTCTTGATGTTTTCTTGGAAACGGAAGATAATGAACACACCGCGTAGCCTGCTCGCTCTCCCGATTTGAATCCCATAGAGCATGTCTGGGATGCACTAAGGAGATGGGATTCATCACGTCAGCATCCACCAACCTCTTTCCAAGACCTGCGAGCAGCTCCAAAGGAAGAACTGGCGTATTGCCTAAACGTGAAAGTGACAACATCACTCACAGCATGCCCCGACGTTGTCAGGTCTGTGTTACTGCCAGAGGTGGTCACACCACATACTGAGCACATTAACCAATTTTCAGAATGTGTGTGCAAATCCGTCAAATTCTAAAAAACCAAGACTCTTTTATCTACAGCTATGCATGTTGCAGTTGTTCACGTGCAGTATTTTCTATATTGTTTCTACTATGGTGTCACCTGTTTGTACTGTTTTGTGGCATAATAAACGCAAAGTTGCAAAATTTTAGTTTGTTGCTTTCATTTTGGACACCAGTGTATATCAGCGGCATGTACTTCAAGAGGTATGACATCACAAACACTGAGATCCGTGAAAAAATGACGTTTCATGCCTGAAGCTACAGTACATTTCCTCTCTACTATTAAGACATTCCTACAGTCGAGTCAAATTAAGGAAACGCATGACAGTTGGAAGCGCTTCTCTCACCTTTCAATTGCGAAACGCAAACGGATACACGTGATAACAATAGCCAACTATAGAGCTAAGAAGAGGCGTTGTCATAGGGATATTTACAAAACCACGTTGTAGGCACCCAAGACAGCTGTGTCCAGCGTACAGAAATGGTCCGGGATCATGTTTCTTAAGCCGGCCGCTGTCACCGAGCGGTTCTATGCGCTTCAGTCAGATACGGTGCTGCTTCTACGGTCGCAGGTTCGAATCCTGCCTCGGGCATGGATGCGTGCGATGTCCTTGTGTTAGTTAGGTTTATGTAGTAATACGTGTAGGGTACTGATGATCTCAGATGTTAAGTCCCATAGTGCTTAGAGCCATGTTTCTTAATGTGGGTACCGTACTCACAAATTTACACATTCTGCATATTGCGGTGTAGTAGAGTATCGAGAGCGGCACAAGAAGTATCGACCACCGCAGAGTTACTGCACAGCAAAGCGGTATCTCGAGACGCCAATGAAATGCCAGGAAGAAGCCGTGCATCCCGTAGTTCCGAGACGTCATCGCTGCTTCTCTGTCCTAAAATAGCTCGCCAGAGGCAAAGGGGCAGTTCTGATCGAGGTCGGATCCTGACCACTTCCAGGAAGTTCCTGCCACACTAACTTCACTGTGATGTCTACACAGTCTGTTGCAACCGTCAGGGAGTGAAGAGATTTCCGTCTCCTGTGAACTGTGTCTACGCGCCAACACTATCAGAACTGTGTCAATTAATGTCTGCAAAACTTGTGTTTTCTAGTGACTGTAGTGAAGCCACAGTACTAACTTTCTGAACTTGTATCAATTAGCCGCTCACTAGTCGTGGTTCATTTAGTGTGTTCTGGAAAGCAAGTCCACGTGATCAGTTTCAAGTAAGGAAGGAAGGAAGATGGGGTTCAATGTCCCCTCTATATCTAGGTCATTAGAGACGGACAGAAGCTCGGATTTTATCAAGGACGGGGAAGGAAATCGGCCGTACCCTGTTAAAGGAACCATTATGGCATATGTCTGGAGCGATTGAGGGGAGTGACTGAAAACCTAAATCTGGATGGCCGGACGCGGGTTTCTACCGTCGTTCTCCTGAATGTGAGTCCAGCGTGCCAAACACTGCACCCTCTCCCTAGGTGTATGCTGTTTCATAGCTACAGCCGAGCCTGGAGAGCAAAGATAATTTTAGTTGTTATTAAAAAAATATTACTTTTAAGAGTCTTCTGATTAATTGTATTATCACTAGCCACATCAGTGTCCAAGAAGTCAGACGCAACACGTATTGCTTTGTACGATTATTTCACAATTTCAACAGGGCTTTCAAGGGTACATGAAAATGAAATTATTTTGATACTTCACTACATACACAGTTATCTTTTGTTGTCGTTTCTAATAGAAGCTGCCAAAATGAATATCCGGGCAGTGCCGGGTTTTTCATCTGGTGTGGCGATAAAAAAGTTGTTAAAAAGTGCTGTCACTGCCTTCAAGAAGTAAAACCGGCGTATAAAGCAAATCTCCCGTAAAATTAATAACTGGCTTAATAATTCTTCTTTGTAAATAACTCATACGATGCACTGCATAAAATAACTGTAACAATACTGAAATCATGTCACTTCCTTAACACGAGACATATGTGTATAACATGTAATCCGAAACATACGATTATAGGGTAGGGGAAAGCTGCTTTATGTTTTCCTTCTCCAGGTTCCATAACGTCCGTGGCAGACGGCGAAACTGGTGAACGCCTGCTGTCCTGTCCACAGCTGTTCCCGGATGCGTCAGTCGAAGATGCAACACCGTCACAGTGAGGGCTGGAGCCCGAGACTGTCTTAGCCGAAAGCTTACGAGTGTACTGTGACTGCTGCGCGCTCTTTTTTGTTTTTGTACTTAGCGGGTGCTACGGCCTTATACTTTGTTATGTTAAGCAGTGCCTTTAGGTCTTTGATTTGTTCCAAGATGAGGGCTTGGCGAAGGACGCTCTTGTCATGGAGAACACACGAAAACTGACTTCGCGGGCTGACAGTTTCAAAAGTCTGAATCACAGAGTTGTCACGCATACTCCTGAATGCGGTATCCGACATTCTTGCAATTCCTCTTGGTGTGGCCGTGAGGTTCTAGGAGCTCCGTCCGGAACCGCGTGACTGCTACGGTCGCAGGTTCGAATCCTGCCTCGGGCATGGATGTGTGTGATGTCCTTAGGTTAGTTAGGTTTAAGTAGTTCTAAGTTTTAGGGGACTGATGACCACAGATGTTAAGTCCCATAGTGCTCAGAGCCATTTGAACGAAGACTTGTGGGGCGGCGAAGAAGTTGTCGAATGAGTTGTTTGAATGTTCATTTCACGTAACAGACTATTGCCGATGCAACATATGTGGGACGGCGAAGAAGTCGTTGTTTAATGTTGAATGAAAGTTGAACATTGCCACCTTAAATCACGCGAGCCTGGCAACTAATTTGGTGGCCAGTCAGAAAGCGAAGGGAAACTTACTGACCTTAGTTCCCAGTCTGAACGGCCACATTCCTGTACAGCCCAGCTAAACGAAAAATATCCATAGTTCTTCACGGGATTAGGGCTGCTTCAATAAAATTTAAAGTTCCAAACAAGATTTTATTATCTTAAAGGCTCACACAAATTACTCGAAACTTCTGAAAATGCTAAAGACATTAAATATTGTTAATTCAGCCAATCGTTTAATAGTTCAGAGGCGACTTCTACAGCAAGTTCCTCCCGAATAGTTCATTACTCTAACTAACGGTGCTCTATTAATAGTTCGCAATAATGTTAAAAAAAAAAGATTAATGCTCGCCTTAAAAGTGGAGTTAGTCACCACTTGCCACGCGGAATTATACTTCACACGGACGGCACAATAACAGTTTGTTACCGAAGTCTAAACGATCCAGGACGGTGTACAGTCCTCGCGATTTTCAATGTCCGTTTACATTGCTAAGTACGCGCGTGTCACAGCCCGCTATGACGTCACCCGAGGCGAGGCGCGATCGGACGTTAAGCTCGCGTGGACTAGGCGTTGGTCTAATGCGGAGTGAGCTTACTACTGCCTCTGCCGCTCTTTTTATATAGCTCCGGCGCGTACCGCCAAGAGAGCATCTGTTCTTTCCGTTCCTATGCAGATGCCTGCAGCCGCCAAATGATCGCTATCTCAGGCACATAATCTTAAATATCACATTTAATAATAGCTTTACAAACTTCTCAATTTTTGTATACATACATCTGAGCAGTACAGAAGCACGTAGAAAATCTCAGCCCGCTAAAATTAAAACTTTACTCTCTAGAATTTTTACAATGGAACTAACGGTAGATTGTTACCTCTGAACCATAGCTTTATCAAGACTTGTATCAGCTGTTAATTATGCTACAAGACTAAAACTTGGTGTAGCTTTGTTAATTGTCCTATCTGATCATTGGTCTTAAAGAATTTGTTTTATCATTAAAATTTAAAGTACTTAATCTATAATGCTTATGTACATTTTACTCACAAAAGTAGTTTTTACTAAATTACTAAAAAACTAGAAGAGGTAACTGATTGTGGTATTTCCATTATTATTATTAGGGTGAACTGAAGCATCCTACCAATTTTCAATATTGTAGCTCTATTATTTCGCGCCTCTGATTTTTCCGAAAAACGCGGATTCTGGAGTCAATTTTAGTTTTATGGTTTTGGGAACCAGCACCACTCATTAATGACTTCTTACTGCACCTTCTCACCAAATTTTGGCTTCCTAGCGTCATTATTTAGCGCCTCCTATTTTTCTTTCAAAACGTGAATTTTACGTAAACTACTAATTTTATAACATTAAGATTTGTTACCTGAAACATTATTACATAGAACTATACTTTAACAAAGTTTTACACACAAATCTTAATTTTTACTTTTATGTTAAATGTGGTGCAATACTATATGCAGGCGCGTTACGATGACGTGACGCTACTAGCAGTGAACTAGGGTAAGTCCCGTGCACTCGCTCGCCTCTGTATCTTATACATGATACAGCGCTTGCTTTGCTTCATCACCCCCTTTTTAATTTTCGTGAAAATCTATTTTTGAACAAAATTAAATTTCTAAAAGAACAAACAAGCGATGGATTACTTTAGTATACCTCTTTCAACTTAAGTTGCTTCTTCTTAGGAAATTCCTTATTACTACATACACAAAATAACCATACTCATATACACATAGAAAACCTAGTACAGAAGACATTCACAAATTATTTACATACATTTACATGGAAATATAAATTTTTCAATGGTTACAAAATAGTTATTTTTTTTTAAATCAGTCTCTTCCTGAAAAAGAAAATACACACGACTTTTATCACTGCAACGCACTCACATTTTTCTTTTACTATAATACTCGGCACTGTGGTGGGTGTCCTATTGTAACACTCATTTAATTTCACTGATTGACAAAATTGTGGGAGGAAATTGTATTCACTGTGGTTTGCGTCTCTACTTCCAATCTCCCTACCGCTTGTTGTCAGTCATTCATGCAGCCTGCATGTCCCTGAGAAACAGACAATCCAGTCTAAGTTTCTGTTTTCAACTTATATCTAAGGTAGGACAAAGTACATTTTATAGTTTATATTCTGGCACTATTTTACTAATTGTGAAGTTGTCAGAAAGACATTTAGCACTAAGTCGTATCTGATACAATAGCTCCTACTTTCTTCTTTCATAAATAATCTTTTAGGTTCCTAAATAGTGAAAATTCTTTTAGCAAATTAATATATTAAGATCTTGCTTCAACTTAGAAAATTGAGTAACCTTTTAGTTTTAATGTACTCTGGCTTAATTATCGTATGGATTAGTTCATCAAAGAAGTCATTTGCTGACCAGCACTTTGCTTTATTGTATGAATTACTAAAGAAATTAGTTATTTTCAGTATACCGATTCCAAATTTCTGCATTTTCCAATATTTGTGTGTTTCTGTTGTCTGTTTAACTATTTATTTGCCTCAAGCAAGATTTAGCGTTTTTCACCATTTCACGAGATGTGAGGGAATTATTCTTTAATCCTACATCATTTACTTCAATTTACTTACTTCACTTCTTCACCTTATTCATTTTCTCCCTTTTCTTCCAGATTCAAAATACTTCATTTCTCCACTTCTTTTTCCCTTTTCCTTTTGTCAGCCTATTGACGTCCTGTTTCTATATATTTGGTGCGATCCTCACACCACTTCCACACATCTCCATTTATTTAATTCTAAAACGCCATTGCTTGCCTCTATGAGCATTACCTTCTTACGCTGTTTTCCTTCAGACAACCTTATTTCTAGCAACATACTACCTTCTGCATAATCTCATGGATTATTCATATTCATACCGTACTTCGTATACTGCAAAGTGTCTCTCTTAGTTGTAGTTTCTAACCCTTTACAATTACATGAAATATTTTAATTTATTTATTTTAGCCATGTTTGCCTCTTATTGGTACTCAGACTTTTGTTTTGCCATTCACTAGGTAGATCCTTACTAAGAATACTTAAAACCTAATAGCATATATACAACATGAAGACATATGTGATTCTTACCTGTTATGATAGACCAGAAGAAGGGAATGAAACTTGAAAAGGAAATAAAGTTTCACCCAGCTGGGACTGCACGGTACGCCAAACCGTGTATCCGCCAAAGAGTGGCAGACTCCCTACAGTAATTAATTACTGTTAATTTTAAATTCCTTTTCCTCTGTTTCCTTTAGGATGTGTCTCTCTTCAACCTTAGCACTTTCCTCATTCTCACTGAAAACCAAATTTTCCTGCAAGTATCCTTTATTCTTTATTACTCTAATAGGCAGTTCCCAAGTTTCATTACTACCGCCTATATGACTTCCTATAAAAGACTCTCTTATCACTTTAGAGTCAGGTAAAGTTAAAATTAAGTTGTTCTGATCAAAATTGATCTTTCCCTGGTACTTTGATAAGAAATCAGTACCAATCAACATATCAACACTTAAGCCTAGCACAATCAAACAAGGATGATCTATTACTACGTCATTTATACCAATGGGTATCAAAGCTTCGTGTTGAACTGGTCTAGAGACTTTTCCAGTAGCACCTATAATCTTTAAGCCACTTACTTTCATAACTGTTAACTTCTCTTTATTGGGTATGGTGTCAAAAAATGTTTGTGATAAAGCACTTGCTTCACTGCCACTGTCAAGCAGACAACGCACAGTGACTCCTGATATGTTTACTTTGATAACAGGGTGAGTTATTTTACATTGAACAGGTTGCTCACACACCTCGTCTAATAAATCTCGTTCTATGTTCTTCCAGCTAAAGTAATTCTGATCAGTTGCAATTACATTTACATTTACATCCTGGGGCTCATCATGCTCTATAATCTTAGCTGCTTTCTCTAATCTGTCCACTAACTTTAAATCGAAGCATCTGACGACTTTTTCTACTTTTGTTTGCTGCACATCAGCCAAACTATCCTCTACCTCTGAGCAACTGCGTCCCTGCGCAATATTGCTGTTCATAAGAATGTCGTCACCTTCAACCATTTGTGGCACGTTTACACAGCTACTAGATTCTTTCACCTTGTTACTATTTCTACCCCCTTCATTCATCATTTCCTCCTCTCTAAAGTTTTGCAGTACTGATTCTACTTCTGCTACTTCTACTTCAGCTTTTAGATTGCCATTTTTATCGAAGATGTAAGCTTTTACTTCATCATTATTCCCATCAGACTCAAACCCATTATCTATTTCTTCCCCATTATCTACCTTGAGTTCCTGTTCTTCCTTGACCCATTTTTCTAGTGTATCCAAAATACTATCCACTATTTTGTGAGAGTGGCTTAACACATCACTGGTATTATCTGTATTTATTTCGTCATCCATGTTGTCTGTCTGTGTATGTTGGCTGATTGTCTGTGTTTCCGTTACTGGCTGTGTTACTGTTACCGCCTGGTGAGCGCGAGTTTCCTCATAGACGGGATTTAGTTTCCCACACGCGGCCTGTTGTGTTCATCTGTGACACCACTAGATATAGTAGCATCATGACTCCCTTCTTGTCTTAATGGCATAGTATTTACTTCTCCACTTTCGTCATAGTAGTTGTTACGAAAGCGTGGTGAGTATCTACCCCCTCTTCCTCTGCCACGGCTTTGGTTTCGATAGTTTGTTTTGGTGTGCCTAACTTCCATATTTCTAACGTTCACGTTTCCATTATTTTGTACGTGATTGTTAGAAGATTTGTTATTCTGCTGCACCTGCTCCTCAGCAGCAGCTACTCTTTCCACTCTTTCCAGATATTCAATAAATTTGTCTATATTATCTCTAGGGGCGGAAATGATCCTCTTCTGCCAGTACCACGGCAGCTTACCTTCTAAACCCATAATGATCATATCTGGCTTCATCTTTTCTGTCAAATGTGACAGTCTTGAAACCCACTTCCTAGCGAAATCCTTTACTGATTCACGCCCTGGGAAAAACTTCTTACCACTCCAGAATTCCCTTAACACATCATTTTGTTTGTTATGTGACCAGTATTCGTTGAGAAATGCAGACTTAAATTCAGATAAAGTTTTACATTTGATCATTACATCCGCTGACCACCGCAAAGCATCACCTGACAAATGACTTCTTATAAATGAAATTTTTTCTCTTTCTGACCAAGTGTTGGGGAGAACATCCTCAAAATCATTCCAAAATTCAAGAGGGTGAATGTACTTATCAGGATCAAAGCGCAAAAACTGTCGACACCCTATAAAAGCGGCGTCAACTGAAGTCACATGCTGTACAGTAGAATGACTAGAATTAACAGAGGTTACTCTATTTTCTAGGTTAGCAATGTTAGTATTTAATTCCTCTACTTGTGACTCTACTGCTTCTATCCTGGCAGAACATCTTTGTTCCACTGCACCACGAATTTCGGTACAGGTTTCTTTTACTTTCTCAATGTTTTTCTGACAAGTATCTACTTTAATTTGTACCTCTTTAACTTTGTCAGAGCAAAGTTTGGACTCGTTGCTCAATCTTTCGGACAACCTCACTTCCAAAAGTTCATCTGCCTCTTGATAATTTTTTTGAATTTGATCTATTTCACATTTGAAAGTACTATGCATTTTAGTTAATTGTTGCCCTACTTTTACTTGAATGTCATGATGAATAGCATCTATCTTATAATTCAAACTATTCCATTTTGATTGCAGTTCTTCTTTTAGTTCTTTATTACTATCCTCAATTTTAGCCTCAATTTTATTCTCCAACTCTTTATTACTATTTTCAATTTTAGCCTCAATTTTATTTTGGTTTGATTCGAGTTTGGCAAACAGTATTTGCATCCAATCCGGAGCTTCTACCTTGATACTTTGTATCTCTTGACTTGACTGAGCTGGAGATATATTGAGCTCAGTTTCACTACCTGACAAAGTTAGCAACTCTACTGGCTCCCTTTTGACTTCTATTTCACTTATTGATTGCATCCCTGCACTCTCATTTAAATTAAAGTCATAATTTACTGGTAACAAATTACGTTCTAGTTCAATATTTGAGGGATTAATGGAACCATCCTCATTAAACTCAATTCCTGATCCTGAGGATTCTTGGTCAGAGACCGGTTCCCTTCTGAAATGTACACTACTTTCCATATCTTTTAGTTTGTTAGCAGCAGTTAATAAATATTTTAAAAGTCTTTGACTTAACTTAAATGCTTGATTTCGACGAATGATGTCGTCGCGGTGTACCAGCAATCGTGATGCGACGCGTCGCGACGTATTGAAGGCAGCAGCAGCAGCTGTAGCGTCGAGTACCGCCACAGGAATCGCCTACTGCAATAGCTCCAGGGGGGGGGGGGGGGGGGGGGGGGCAGCAAGGCACCGTTGACCGCTCGGCGCAGCCGGCAGCTGTCTCGCAGATCAGCGCAGCTCCGCGATGACGCACCGTCTTCCTTTAGTCTCAGCGCCGTCGGCAGCCGCGATCCAGCATCGTCGCCTTCCTCACCATCGTCACTAACCAACGTACAGCGGTAGACACTTATTGTTTATACACTACACCCGCCTTTACTGGTAACACTGTTCCCACACTAGTTCAATTCAGTGTCCTGTTATTGCCTACCGAGTTCGTTAATTTATACCAATCGCTTTCACACATCGAGCACTTTTATTTGCTTTTAATTCAGTTTTCCCGGCCGATAAGCACCATATGTGGGGCGGCGAAGAAGTTTGTCGAATGAGTTGTTTGAATGTTCATTTCACGTAACAGACTATTGCCGATGCAACATATGTGGGACGGCGAAGAAGTCGTTGTTTAATGTTGAATGAAAGTTGAACATTGCCACCTTAAATCACGCGAGCCTGGCAACTAATTTGGTGGCCAGTCAGAAAGCGAAGGGAAACTTACTGACCTTAGTTCCCAGTCTGCACGGCCACATTCCTGTACAGCCCAGCTAAACGAAAAATATCCATAGTTCTTCACGGGATTAGGGCTGCTTCAATAAAATTTAAAGTTCCAAACAAGATTTTATTATCTTAAAGGCTCACACAAATTACTCGAAACTTCTGAAAATGCTAAAGACATTAAATATTGTTAATTCAGCCAATCGTTTAATAGTTCAGAGGCGACTTCTACAGCAAGTTCCTCCCGAATAGTTCATTACTCTAACTAACGGTGCTCTATTAATAGTTCGCAATAATGTTAAAAAAAAAAAAGATTAATGCTCGCCTTAAAAGTGGAGTTAGTCACCACTTGCCACGCGGAATTATACTTCACACGGACGGCACAATAACAGTTTGTTACCGAAGTCTAAACGATCCAGGACGGTGTACAGTCCTCGCGATTTTCAATGTCCGTTTACATTGCTAAGTACGCGCGCGTCACAGCCCGCTATGACGTCACCCGAGGCGAGGCGCGATCGGACGTTAAGCTCGCGTGGACTAGGCGTTGGTCTAATGCGGAGTGAGCTTACTACTGCCTCTGCCGCTCTTTTTATATAGCTCCGGCGCGTACCGCCAAGAGAGCATCTGTTCTTTCCGTTCCTATGCAGATGCCTGCAGCCGCCAAATGATCGCTATCTCAGGCACATAATCTTAAATATCACATTTAATAATAGCTTTACAAACTTCTCAATTTTTGTATACATACATCTGAGCAGTACAGAAGCACGTAGAAAATCTCAGCCCGCTAAAATTAAAACTTTACTCTCTAGAATTTTTACAATGGAACTAACGGTAGATTGTTACCTCTGAACCATAGCTTTATCAAGACTTGTATCAGCTGTTAATTATGCTACAAGACTAAAACTTGGTGTAGCTTTGTTAATTGTCATATCTGATCATTGGTCTTAAAGAATTTGTTTTATCATTAAAATTTAAAGTACTTAATCTATAATGCTTATGTACATTTTACTCACAAAAGTAGTTTTTACTAAATTACTAAAAAACTAGAAGAGGTAACTGATTGTGGTATTTCCATTATTATTATTAGGGTGAACTGAAGCATCCTACCAATTTTCAATATTGTAGCTCTATTATTTCGCGCCTCTGATTTTTCCGAAAAACGCGGATTCTGGAGTCAATTTTAGTTTTATGGTTTTGGGAACCAGCACCACTCATTAATGACTTCTTACTGCACCTTCTCACCAAATTTTGGCTTCCTAGCGTCATTATTTAGCGCCTCCTATTTTTCTTTCAAAACGTGAATTTTACGTAAACTACTAATTTTATAACATTAAGATTTGTTACCTGAAACATTATTACATAGAACTATACTTTAACAAAGTTTTACACACAAATCTTAATTTTTACTTTTATGTTAAATGTGGTGCAATACTATATGCAGGCGCGTTACGATGACGTGACGCTACTAGCAGTGAACTAGGGTAAGTCCCGTGCACTCGCTCGCCTCTGTATCTTATACATGATACAGCGCTTGCTTTGCTTCAGACTGACTTCCCGTTGCACTTGCCCTTTCAAATATGGTTGTGTTCGGCAACGTATAAGGCCTCTGTTCTTAGCCAGTACTACCTCTGCTCCTCCTCCTGCTTGATTGACTCACCATCTGTTCCTGTGTCTACATCTACATCTACATTTATACTCGTCAAGCCACCCAACGGTGTGTGGCGGAGGGCACTTTACGTGCCACTGTCATTACCTCTCTTTCCTGTTCCAGTCTCGTATGGTTCGCGGGAAGAACGACTGTCTGAAAGCCTACGTGCGCGCTCTAATCTCTCTAATTTTACATTCGTGATCTCCTCGGGAGGTTTAAGTAGGGGGAAGCAATATATTCGATACCTCATCTAGAAACGCATCCTCTCGAAACCTGGCGAGCAAGCAACACCGCGATGCAGAGCGCCTCTTTTTCAGAGTCTGCCACTTGATTTTGTTAAACATCTCCGTAACGCTATCGCGGTTACCAAATAACGCTGTGACGAAACGTGCCGCTCTTCTTTGGATCTTCTCTATCTCCTCCGTCAACCCGATCTGGTACGGATCCCACGCTGATGAGCAATACTCAAGTATAGGTCGAACGAGTGTTTTGTAAGCCACCTCCTTTGTTGATGGACTACATTTTCTAAGGACTCTCCCAATGAATCTCAACCTGGTACCCGCCTTACCAACAATTAATTTTAGATGATCATTCCACTTCACATCGTTCCGCACGCATCTTCTGCCGCGATTGTCATTCCGGGCCTGCGACTATCTCAATCAGTAACAGAATCAAGAGTGCCACCATTGCCCAAAGTACCCTCAAGAAGAAGCTGTAGCGCGCGTCTACGGGTACAGCCCATCGTTAAGGGGTCCGTAGAATGACAGATGGAAGAAGTATCGGGTTGACCAACTCACGTGACCTGAGTCCGATATCCACCTATGCTAACATGAGAGGAAATGTGTTCTTTCTATGTCTACGTGAACGTTTTCACTTCACTATTAACTTTATATAGAAAACACTGGATCATTTTCCATTTTTCACTAATAAGACCATACCATTGTGAGTAAAGGCACCAACAATCAAATCATTTTGGCACTCAGGTGTCATATTAAATACCCTGATTCGTCGAATACCATAAACAGAAGGAAGAATTTCAGTGTAGCTCACACTGCCGTATTTTTGAAACTATTGCTCACAAATGTTATTTGTTACGAATCAGAGAAAGAACGAGTACTGAATAGTCAGCTGTTATGCGTCTACTATTTACTCCGGTGATTTCATCTTCGAATAACCATTAATGAACCTCAAAGCTGCCGGGTGCAAAGCATTAACCTTTCTAGTCAACGCACCGAGCAGTGTTGCCTGTAGTGTATGTCGATAATTTTACTCACCGTTTGTTGCAATTCAACACGTAGAGATTACTAGCAAGTCGCTCACCTCTCCACAGTACGCACGGCCTTGCAATTTAAAGATGCCCGGAGCGGCTGCAATACTCCGCGCGACGTGCACTCGCCGTGAACCACTCTGGCTATCCGTGTACCGCACCGACACGAACTTCCACGTATCACAATGTCTATACCCGAACATCGTAGTCCTCTTTATTCATCACCCAATCCTCGCAAGATTACTTCATAGATCAACAGTGGGCAACAGAGCTATACCTTATACAGCTGATGTCAAATTATTCGCAGTCGGCGAATTAATTTCGAAGTATTTTGTACAGCTAACGATAGTTAAGAGTGTCTGCTCCTTCAGACCTGTATGTATGTATTGCAAGTCTTGATGAGCACAGAAAAACGTAGGTCTCGAGTGGTCCTCGCCTCATTCTCCATGTTACCGGAATCCATGTAACTTTGGGAGCATTAGGAGATGCGTAAAGTGGAGTACGATGCAGGGATGTAGACACTGTGACATACGGAACTTTGGGTCGCTCCGGGGATTGTACACATGTAGCCGAAGTTGTTCTCCGTGAGTGAACATCGCAGGGAGTAGCGGGGCCGCTCAGGGCTTGTTTACATCGCCGGGCAGTGCTTGAAGAGGAGATGCCGGAGGTGTGCTATGGAGGTATACGTGCTGAAGTGCTACATATTGTGTGTAAAAATGTCGACATTCAGCAGAGCAATGCTATGCGTCTGACAGCATTTGAGATTCATGAATGGTTATTCGAATACCTGAAATTACCGGAAGCAATAGTTGACGAATTCGATTTGGACTTTATAAAGCACTCGCTATTTTTCGGATTCGTAACAAATGACATTTCTAAGCAATATTTCGAAAAATACGATGGTGTGCTTTAATTCAGGCACATTGACTGTAGTGTGGCTATGTTCAAATTGTGCCATCTAGAAATAGTGTTCGGCAAGTTCAGATATTTAATATGCCATTTGAATGACCGATTGAATGGATTGCTGTTACCCTTTCTCAGTATGATGTAGTCCTATCAGTGACAAATGAGAAATGATGCGAAGCTTACCTATATAAAGCTAATAGTGGCGTGAGAAGTGTTCACATAGGCGTCAAGAAAATATTTCCTCTAATGCTAACATAGGTGGATATCGGACTCAGGTCACGTATGTTGGTCAACTGCCCACTTGTTCCATATGTCATTCTACGGAGCACCTAAGGATGGGCTGTACCCGTAGACGCCCGCCATACCTTCCTCGTGAGGGTGCGGTGGGCGGTTGTGGCACTCTTGATTCCGTTACTGAGTGAGATAATCGTAGACCCGCAATAACAGGCCCGGGAATATTCATAATTAGAGGACATAAGCTCCTATTCGTTTGTACACCGTTCATAGTTAGACACAGGAACAGATGGAGGTAACTCCGGCTCCGCACTCCTACTGGAACAGCTGCAGGTGACCCTTGTCCGCCAGCATGTGAGACTTGCTCATATCAAAGATACTTGCTACCCGCTACCAGAAAATCCAGAGCGTAACTACCGAGATTCTGCAGTAATATGGAGAACCTAGGAACTCGGTCCAACGGGAAATAGTGACATTATACAGGAAATTATCGAATTTGACTACTAGCCTGTAAGTAAACAAAAAATTACAAATACTGCAATACAGAGGCTCAGCCCCACCCTACTACCCGCCGAAACCTTTTTCGAAACATTAACGAACGTTTCCCTTTGTTTTCGGCTCCCACATGGGAATTAACTCTACCATACTACTTCACAGCTGCTAGGATACAACTGTCACGGCCGCTAGATAGGTTAAATGGGCAAATCTCATTGCCTGTCACTTGCGCAAACCGTCGATTTTGATGTTATCTTCTTCACAGTCTCCCAGTTGCATGGGCAGCTGCCCAGGAACACATCTTCTGGCAGACCAAGAAAAATTTAATTCTTAATAAAGGCACCTAGCGTAATAGGATGTGGCACTTAGCGCATTTCACTCTTGCATTCACTGCGGTAAATTACTGTGAAATAGGACTATTTTTGAGGAAACTAAAGTATTTCCTGACCCCCGTAGCGTTCTCGCGTTTTTGCAACCCTGGTTCGTTACTGTCGGTAGCGGTTTACTGTATTCTGTGCCACACGCAATGTAGCCGCTTCACTTTGTTGTAATCACGCATTTATGTCTCAGACCTAACGGTTTACTTTTTCTGGTAGTGGACGCTTGTTTAATATTTCCATCACCGACTCAGTCACACCGACGACAAAACTATCTGACAGCATAATATGTGCATATAATACTAGTATAAAGTCTTTCCTACTTTACCTTCCTGAAGTCCCCCTTGTGTTGCCTCGCCCTGACAACGAGATTGTATTGCCAAATAATACCAAGACTCGTCTATTGGCGTTTATCAGTGACTTATTAGCTCAGGAACAAGGACCAGCTACCCTTGACTGTACGACGGCCCATATTAATCACTGAATCAGTAATGGTTACATAAACCGAGATTTATTCCTTGTACTGTGTCTGTCCCTCCAACTCTGTTATGTACACTCCTGGAAATGGAAAAAAGAACACATTGAAACCGGTGTGTCAGACCCACCATACTTGCTCCGGACACTGCGAGAGGGCTGTACAAGCAATGATCACACGCACGGCACAGCGGACACACCAGGAACCGCGGTGTAGGCCGTCGAATGGTGCTAGCTGCGCACCATTTGTGCACCGCCGCCGTCAGTGTCAGCCAGTTTGCCGTGGCATACGGAGCTCCATCGCAGTCTTTAACACTGGTAGCATGCCGCGACAGCGTGGAAGTGAACCGTATGTGCAGTTGACGGACTTTGAGCGAGGGCGTATAGTCGGCACGCGGGAGGCCGGGTGGACGTATCGCCGAATTGCTCAACACGTGGGGCGTGAGGTCTCCACAGTACATCTATGTTTTCACCAGTGGTCGGCGGAAGGTGCACGTGCTCGTCGACCTGGGACCGGACCGCAGCGACGCACGGATGCACGCCTAGACCGTAGGATCCTACGCAGTGCCGTAGGGGACCGCGCCGCCACTTCCCAGCAAATTAGGGACACTGTAGCTCCTGGGGTATCGGCGAGGACCATTCGCAACCGTCTCCATGAAGCTGGGCTACGGTCCCGCACACCGTTGGGCCGTCTTCCGCTCACGCCCCAACATCGTGCAGCCCGCCTCCAGTGGTGTCGCGACAGGCGTGAATGGAGGGACGAATGGAGACGTGTCGTCTGCAGCGATGAGAGTCGCATCTGCCTTGATGCCAATGATGGTCGTATGCGTGTTTGGCACCGTGCAGGTGAGCGCCACAATCAGGACTGCATACGACCGAGGCACACAGGGCCAATACCCGGCATCATGGTGATCATCGAGGGGACACTGAATAGTGCAAGGTACATCCAAACCGTCATCGAACCCATCGTTCTACCATTCCTAGACCGGCAAGGGAACTTGCTGTTCCAACAGGACAATGCACGTCCGCATGTATCCCGTGCCACCCAATGTGCTCTAGAAGGTGTAAGTCAACTACCCTGGCCAGCAAGATCTCCGGATCTGTCCCCCATTGAGCATGTTTGGGACTGGATGAAGCGTCGTCTCACGCGGTGTGCACGTCCAGCACGAACGCTGGTCCAACTGAGGCGCCAGGTGGAAATGGCATGGCAAGCCGTTCCACAGGACTACATCCAGCATCTCTACGATCGTCTCCATGGGAGAATAGCAGCCTGCATTGCTGCGAAAGGTGAATATACACTGTACTAGTGCCGACATTGTGCATGCTCTGTTGCCTGTGTCTATGTGCCTGTGGTTCTCTCAGTGTGATCATCTGATGTATCTGACCCCAGGAATGTGTCAATAAAGTTTCCCCTTCCTGGGACAATGAATTCACGATGTTCTTATTTCAATTTCCAGGAGTGTATTTTTGTTATATGGATCACTGTAGGTGTTGTAAGGTACGACCTCACCCAATGCTCGGGCAGCAGCCATCTGGTGAACATCATGGGTGACACATTTAGGAATATGGGTCGCTTTCTGGCATGGTCCTTCTTTCCTAGTTGAATACTTAGAACATAAGTGTTTAAAACAATTCGATATTCTCTCTTAAATGAACTATTTGCATCTTTTTGTACTTCAGAGTGGACATTTGTTTTAACTAAATGTAAGGGGATGTATTAATATCGAAGTACTGTTCTCTACTTGAGCAACACCCAATGGAATAGCGTCCAAGAACAGGAATAGAATTCAATTACTTACTACTAATGTTGTATAATTTTCTTCTGTAAAAGAAATGTGCAGTTCATTAACTAGTCGAGAATTATAGACATTTGTCTCTGGTCCCGTAACGAGTTTTGTGGAAAGTGTTACTATAAGCTACTTCATTCCCTAAATATCTCCCCTTAATACTGACACGTCTTCATGATCCTACGCTGATGCTCTCCTGTGACTGCTTGTTGCAGTCCCTGCCTCCTGTGAAGCAAGATGTCCACTCCTGCAAGCCTCCCTACGGCAGCGTCTACGCTGTTGGTTACTGCCGTAGCCCATTCGCTGCGCGCAGATATTGCTAGCTCGCCAGCTCGGCTGGTGCCCTGCTACTGCCTCCGAGCCGCCTGTGTCGGCTCTGTCCATCGTCGCCACCGTGGCACTATGTCCACGCCTAGCCGGCCGCGGTGGTCTCGCGGTTCTAGGCGCGCAGTCCGGAACCGCTACGGTCGCAGGTTCGAATCCCGCCTCGGGCATGGATGTGTGTCATGTCCTTAGGTTAGTTAGGTTTAAGTAGTTCTAAGTTCTAGGGGAATAATGACCACAGCAGTTGAGTCCCATAGTGCTCAGTGCCATTTTTTTATGTCCACGCCGACAGCGCCTCATCAGCAAGATAACACAACGAGCCACTTTTTTCTCTACTTTGTATAACATGTATATGGTATATTTATGTGGCTCATTTCACAACGCTGAACAAATGGCCGCTCTCTCTCCTATTACCTCTCCTCACGGATAGACTTGTTTCCCAGCTCGTTTCCGAGGCACAATTCCCTCAGTCTGGCTGCGGCAGACGATAATCAGCATTACTATAGTTTGTACCCCTTCAGTCACTATAAAGAACATTCTTAGGAACCTACAGTAGAAGAAGCTCCCTAGTAAATGTCGGCAGCCTATCCAGGGGGGCTGTGGTGTCAGCGCCAGACACCACACTTGCTAGGTGGTAGCCTTTAAATCGGCCGCTGTCCGGTAGTATACGTCGGACCCGCGTGTCGCCACTATCAATGATTGCAGACCGAGCGCCGCCACACGGCAGGTCTAGAGAGACTTCCTAGCACTCGCCCAGTTGTACAGCCGACTTTGCTAGCGATGGTTCACTGACTTCTACGCTCTCATTTGCCGAGACGATAGTTAGCATAGCCTTCAGCTACGTTAATTGCTACGACCTAGCAAGGCGCCAGTATCCGTAATATTGATATTGTGGATCATGTACCATAAAGAGCGACGTTCTCCATTAATTGATTAAAGTTAAGTATTCCACCAGCTACGTCCGTTTTTCTCAATTCTAATTCCCTTGTCATGTTCCAGACCTCACGCCAGCCTGCGTGAGCTAAAACGCGTGCATTTCGGCCTCCTTTAACCATACGGTTGGCTCTCCTGCCAACCACAACAGGGGCCCTTAACTTTTTGCTACCAATTGATGTTATTGTATTCATTTTGGCTCGTAAAATGGCTCCTGCAAAGTGGGGAAGGGTGTACGTGGTGAGCCGTCAGACTAAGTGTCACATCTAAAGGAATGAGGGCATTTTTCAGTTTTTTATTCCATTCTGTTTTACGATTCTGGTAAAACGTCCTATGATGAAACAGTGGCTGGACCTGGGCTGGCGTGTACCGAATGTTACTTGATACTTCCTACCCCACGCTCGGTGTACGGGGGTAGCGAACCCACAGCGGGTACTGCTGACTGAGGACGCTATCCCGAAGGCACTATTGACCGTGGGTGCTCACATCCAGCCAATAGGGAAGCTGGAAGTCATCAACTCGGGGACGCGGAGCAGTCCGGCAAGAATCGTCCTGAACAAATAACTGCTCTCTTTCCAACTACCTCTTCTCCCAGCAGGGCGTGTTTCCCACTTCGTCTCCTAGGCCACCATGTCGTCAGCCTGGTTGCAGCAGTCTCCTGACGCTGTAGCACACATCCCTGAACATTAGCACTTCAAGGCCATAAACCTCAAATATGACAGATAAATTTCCTTGTTATGATCTTCATTTCTAGAAATCTAACTCACTCAGATGCCCACCCACGTTCCTTCACCATTCCAAGGCGACCGTCACTGTACAGAATGCCATATTCGTGGGCTACTAGGCATCTTTCGTAAAAGTTCCACGGTGCGATTCGTAGATCATGCTACCACACATACCTGTCTCCTTTCATAATCTGAGTATGTATGATTCTTACTTTCTTGCTTAGCACTACACAATTTAGGGTTGAAGAATGATACCGTAATACCGGAAAATGTAGATTAATGCATTTTATTCTCCTAGTGAATCTCACCATGAACAGAGCCACCCTTCCTGGTTTGGCTATGATTCAAACACGTACCTCTTCAGAAACGATCTGAGACGATCTGTAGGGAAAATATGCACATCGCTAGATTCGCATGTCCAAGGTTTCCGATGTTTCAGCTTGTGACCAAAAAGAGGGTCTATCTACATGCTCACCTGGATTTAATGGAGAGACTCCAGGAAACCACGTTTCCCACATAACCGCATTCACCAGAAACTAAATGGCAATGTCACAACGTATTTTGAGTGTAGACACAGAGGAAATATTTAGCAGGGACTAAATCTTTGTAATTTAGTGGGTTATACTACACTGTAAATCGAGACAGATGTGCACTTGCTCGCAGAAATTTTTGAGAAATTCCAGAGAGTATCCTGGACACAGAGTCTCTGGATCCCATCTATTATTACACCACACCAGAGCTTTCCCGGGACGCATTATTAAAACAGATACGAATCAAAATCGAACTGTTGACTGAATATGGGATTTACGTGGGACTTTGCCACTGTGTGCCCAGGCACACCAAGGCGACCAACACCTCTCAATGAGTGGGGAGTAGTAAAGGCAACCTGACGAATTTTAATTGTAGGTATATAATCTCAGAGGATATATCAACCAACAGCCTCTTCTGTTTGGCGAGTTCTGATGGCTATCCAAAGAGAAAATCGTCTGATTGAAAGAAGAAATCCAAGAAGTGGCAGTGGATAATGCTGAGGGACATGTCTCGGAGACAGGTCTAGATCTACAGAAATCTGCATGACACGCGCAGTGACCTGTCAGTGTTCGGAACCCCTAGTCCCATGAAACGCTTCCATCCACAAGCTAAACACAACGATTGGGAATAAACTGAGGTATAGTCCACACTACAGAAGCCTCCAGCTGTGTCTCAGATTGGAGATACAAGATTAGAATTCCCTGCAACATCTCCTACAGTCAACATCTCTAGTTGAAGGAGAACAGTGATGTTGATACCGAAAAATATTTTTATGAATTAACTGCTGGGAAACCCAGCTATGTTAGGATATTCATTTATTCCAGACTTCCATTACTCCATCTCCTCCTCCACCTACCTCTATCCATCTCCTCCACGCCCCCCTCTCTCTATCCACTTCCAACTCCCCTGAAAGTTTGCCTGGAGGAGAGGTGAAGTTACCTTCCTCGTTCGAATAAAACCTGTATCTCAATGTTTAGAATATACACACCACCCAAAGAAACTCTCACTGTGCCTATCAGGTGCAGGGATTGTAGAATACTGAATAATGTATTTGGAACTGTCTTCAGTGACAATTCATGGGTTCACTCCCTTTCATACAATTTACAGTGTGTATATAACCTCTCCCTCAACGTATTTAAGAACATGTTAGCCTAATGTGGTGCTATGGATTACTGAAATGACGAGATTTATTGATTAAAGGCACAAATTAAATCAATGTTCAACATTCTGACACTGTATTGTTATTCCTATACATGACACGTACAGCACATCTTCATTGTCAATTAATTAGCACACTTAAAATGGGCACCTCTCAAATGATTGTAGTTCCATTTCCTCTACTGTGGGTGGACTGATTATCCTAACAGATCGCTAATTCCCTAACTTGTGGTACAGTGATCTATATTGATCAACAGCACCACATATGCACTTCTCTATAAAAGAGGAATTATAATATATTTGTTTTCTCAAGAAATTATCCAATGATTTTCACGCATATTGTACTCCTGATCAAAAGCTGGTCATACATAATGATCAGTATTTCAGATGATCCACTCAGCTGACTTACATTCTTTGAAATACGACAACTGCAACATTCTCATTGCAATCATATATCCACAAGTCATGCAACGAGTTCGTGCATCTGAATTGTTGAATAAGATTTATCAAATTGCACTGTAAAAGGCACAAAATTATGTAATGCATTTCAAACAAGAACACAGTGATAAATACAGTGTAGAAAGCACGAAACTGCAAATGCTGATATTAACTGCGGTCACTGCAACCACGTGTCACTTGATACATATAATTTGAACAATGGTGAAAGTACAGACAACAAATTTAGTAGGCATTATGACAGTGGAATGATAATTAGTATACCTTTGTTTATTAATGAGACATAAAGTCTGAAGGAAAATATTGGTCGTAACGTACATGGCCTATCAAAAAGCCAGCATTAAATAGAAATGACAAATTTTTGAGTCGTGTACTACCACCAAGATATAATGTTGCAACAACAATACAGATGAAAGTCGTACTACACTGACAATTTAGATAGGGAACAGTTTGAATTTGCAGCTAATAGTGACTCAGTAACTGTGACACAGTTGAAGTGCGCTCTTGAACTGACAGAGGAACCAAACAACTCACGGAGTCAAAATTATGAGTAGTACATAGTCTGAAAAAGTATGCTAACTAGGTATGGGTGTGGCAAAAGAAAAGAATCGTTATGTGTCAGATCAAATTCATAGCACAATAAACACAAAACTGTCGATATGTATAAATACAAGCACAGTAATTTTTTGATCATTTAGCAGAAACATAATTGTTAATAATGCTGTATGGAGAGTTAATATCTTAGGGGGAACTGATTGATTTGTCAATGTAGGTAATAGGTGAGCAAATGGTTCAAGTGGCTCTGAGCACTATGGCACTTAACTTCTAAGGTCATCAGTCCCCTAGAACTTAGAACTACTTAAACCTAACTAGCCTAAGGTCATTGCACACATCCATGCCCAAGGTAGGATTCAAACCTGCGTCCGTAGCGGTTTCGCGGTTCCAGAGTGTAGCGTCTAGAACCGCTCGGCCACCCCGGCCGGCAATAGGTGTACAGAAATGCGGCCTAACAATGAAGGTGATACGTAACTAGGGCACCACACACTAACATGTTGTACTATCACCGTCAATAAGAACGGCCCTGCAGGATTCATGATATCAGTTGTCCCCAGCATTAATTCACTAGTCGAGTCAATGCCATGTCGTTTTGTGGCACTTCTGCGTGCTCGGGGTGGTCCTACATGATATTAGGCAGATTTACATGTTTCTTTGGCTCTTATGTGTAAACGACAAGATACCTAGGCAACTACAAGGTAAAAATGAATGTAGTACTACCAATGCTCCAATCTTAAATACTTTTACTAGCAAAACTAGTCAACCCAAACCTTAGTAAAGGTGAGCCCTCAACATAAAAAAAGCAATTTTATTCTATAATATATTTATATTTGAACCTTCGTCGACTCAAGACACGGGTATGGCTTGATCTTATAGCCTAGAGAAACGGACAATGCATCGTCGCGTATCACATCCATAAGCTACAGTCTTACCTCGTGGCAGGGCTCTCTCCACTATGATCTCGTACTTCAGCATCGCACCATCTTGGCGCGGTGAATTGTGCGTGTGTTCGCTGTCGGTTTCGCACCACGTGTCGGGCCTCCTGCTTCTTTGTGGTGAAACCGTGTGAATCGATCTTTCCTCGCTGACGCAATTCTGTGTGCGCCTCCGGTCACGTCTGATCGTAATGGGTCCTTTCGCCACTCTTCTCCTAATTGGGCTATACGATACTCCGTCTCGTCCAGTCGTTACGTGGTCCTGGAAACTACATTCTGACCTAACGTTCGTACTGACGACAACGCTACGCTTACCGCATCTATGGTGCACCTGGTTTGTCTGGCACGATTATTTATCACTCCCGCTAATTTCTTAGCTCCTGCCGCCGCGATTCTGGACAATCCAGTGGCCCTCTGCACCATTAATGCATTTTGGTTAGCTTGCACGATAATCGTGACTACTTCCGTCCCATCCATGTGGATCCTGTTCATCAACTATACTAATTCTTTTTCTTCTAGTTCCCTTTTCTGTTCCGCTTGTTCTCAATTCATTCTGTTTTCCTGGCTTCTTGTTCTCACATCCTTCCTAATGCTTCTGCTTCTTGTTTTCTCTTGTGTTCTAGTTCTTTCATTTCATTCAGTATTTGAGGGGCGAAAATCTGTTTCTTCTCTTGCTTTGTCAGGCCTGCAGATGACGCAACACGGAATTTCCGTGTGCTGTGCATTGACGGAGTAATATGGGACTATTCGCGTTATTGGCTGCTTCATTCCGCAAATCGACCACTGCCTCAACTAGTCTGTTGGCCTCATTCGCGCTTCTTCCTCGCCGAGGTCATTCATTTTCTGCAAAGCCTCACAAACATTTCCTACGCTCCTGCTCTCATTTGCACTCGCAGTTTCCTGCTCTGTGGGATAGTGTGCATTCTCATCCCCATATATATTATCGTCCACATCATGAGCATTCTTCATCATCTTACTGTATATTAACGGCCTCCCACTTTCTTCTAATCTAGCCTTAATCCTTGTTAACATTCACGTTAAATTTGCGCATGTCACTACAAAATGTATCCGAAAAACCACGTTTCATCTAGCAAATGAAAATAAAACTTACAATACCGGCATATTTAAACCCATACACAATAATCGAAAACGCTCTTAGGACGCACTTTATCAGCTGAAAGATAAGACATGGTGCAGGAACCACAAAACAGTGAAATGTACATTACTCAAACTAATAAGCAGATAAAAGAATCAGTTAAATTAGAATGGAAGAAGAACATGAACTAATAAATTCGCGCTTACAGACTATCCTACCATAGAAGTAACAGAAAGAAAGAAAGTTGTATAATTTAAGTAATTTCTGCCTGCTTCTTATCATCTCCATAGCAAACTTCTCGTCAATGGAAAGGTTGCCATATTATAACATATTACCTGGCGGCGAGGAGAGACTCGTCCCTTGATTTGAATAAAACCTTTATCTCAATGATGTGAAGGTACACACCACCGCCAAGAACTATCACACTTCTTATCATGCACAAGGATGGAAAAATACGAAAGAATCTATTTGGCCCTGTCGTTAATGACGGTTAATAATGGGTTGACCCCCTTCCATATACTTTACAATATAATGTATAATCTCTCCCAAAACTGTGGTTAAGTGCAGGATATTCTAATGGGCTTCCATATATTATTAAACAGCTAGAGAGATATAGTATCACAATGAGATTTATTGATTTAAGGTACAAATGAATACTGTCTTCAGTATTATGACAATGCATGATTAACCTTAAACATGACCAATACAACATATTTCAATGTTGGCGGAGTTTACGTAGGCACCTACCAAATGACTGTAGTTCCACTTTCTCTGTTGTGAGTAAGCTGATTGTCCTAAGAGATTACTAATTCCCTATCTTGTGGTACAGTGAGCGAATAACATGACTCAGCTATAAAGTTCCACATGCAAATTAGATCTACTTTGGGCACTGTGGGGGTGGTCACCATACTGGTGCCGTCAAATTATGTGAAGGTGTCACTACTCTGCTGGAGCTGCCAAATACTTTACCAAATTCAGAGCTCGATTCGTGTATAAACAACTGTCAGTGATGGGCTGCACTGCAGGTTGCGATCAGAGCTGTTCACTGCCCCAAAGAGTTGCTGCTGTGGGCGAGGTTCCTGTATGACACCATATAAAACGTGAGTGTGTTGACCTGTGGGCCTGATCAATGCTTACACAAACTCTGTCTGGGCTACCAGGACAAAGGAATGCTCTCAACTCTTAAATGAATCACATACTCAATTTTACTCATATTTTGACATTGTCCATATTTCCCCATAATGATTTGAGACTGGTACGAAAATTAGTTCACTTTACTTTCAACTACTTGGGTTGCAGCTACTGTCGAAAACAATCATATTTTGTGTCTTTCAATAATGGTTTTATATTTTCTAATACTAGCTGCTCTTACTCAAATCTAATAAAATAATTTACATATAAATAAATACTGAAAATAAAATGTGTCTTACTAACAAAAAGATATATTCTTTACAAGAACTACTTGTAAGTATAAAATACATCAAATGAAATATTGGGTTTATGGTTAATTACAGATAATTTAAATAATAATAAAATTGTTATAGATTTTGGAAATATTAATGACAAAGAGGGGAAAAATAAAAAAATTGGAACCAATTACAGAATCCATTCATGATATTATTATGGTCTTTTAAACAATAAAATTTACAGATTTTGATGGAGAAATAAAAAAGGAGAAATTCCTTGCAAGAATTGGCACATGGCAGTTATATAGGTTTTCAATGTCTTGATTTTCTAAATTTAATTTTGGTACATGCAGAATTAAACCAAAAACCCTTCTTTATTAGAGTTTAATGTACAAACAGTAAATGGTATTACACAAGTTATCAGTAAAGATATAAAAAGTATTAAGGAAAAATATAACTATTGCTATTCTTTAAAAAATAAAATTAGCAGATGATAATTAGATACATTGTTAGAAGTATTACTTAGATGTAATATGACATTTTGCAGGAGTTTCTGACAAAGACAAAAGTTTGAATATTTAACAAATAATTTAAATTTTCAAATACAATGAGAATATAATAATTAATGTAATGAACGAGTTAACAACAATAACACTGTGGGAAGAGATTGCTTAACTAGCATAAACTGTAATTCTAGAGTAAAAATTTATGGCAATTTATTTCTCAGTTACTGAGCTCAAGAATGAACCACCAACTTGGTACCCATATAATAATTTTTTAAATTTATTCAGGCAGAAGTTTAAAGGAGACATTTGCTTCTAAATTAGCTACAGAAAATGTAATTACAAGATTATAATCAAAAATTAACTCAGAGTTTCGAAAAGAACAGGAATTTGATCCCTTAGCAGGTGGTTTAGAATTAACAAAAAATAACGTCAGTATTATGAGAAAGCTCCTCTTTATTCTGCTCCATTTTCCAAAATCTGGCAAAAATGTACAGATTCATTACAAAATAGTTGTTGACTTATTTACAACAATGTATTAAAATATGTTTATTGTTGGAACAGGTATATGAAAGTACAACTGGAATACAAATAAAATTTAAACAGATAATGAAGAAGAAATAGAAAAATTGCTTAAATGTATTTTATCTTCTTTTAGTTTCAACTATTTGCCTATTAATGGTATAGAAACTTTCGAAGAGACAAATAATGTAATTTGTGCCAAACAAACAAGCTTTATGAAATCTGAGGAAACATATTTCCCTAGATCTATTATTTTATTTTCTGCGATACCGGAAGATATAAATATCCACAAATAAGGATTAAACCTTTCGTGGCTACGGGCGTACATGTATGCCCTCCAGGTAGAAAGGCTGGACGGCTGCTGGCGTAGATGTACCCCCAGCGGACAGGAAGTCCAGACTGCTACAGGCACTTATGTATGCGCGGCAGGCGGTAAGTCCAGACGGCCAGTCTCATTCATATACTCCTGAGCTCGGGAGTAGGTAAACGGACACAATAGAACGACTACTCGCTGTTGTCCGCATTCATGACAACAGTGTCATTGTCTGGTCGTCTTTGTAATGTAAGAAAGAGCTTTAGTTTTCATCTCCCCCTGGGCCATTTTTGCTTACGCGTCTAACATTCTGTCAGTCTTCTTTTCGCTTCTGGTGAGACGACAGCTTTCGCGTGTGTAACCTTTGCCATGTCGGGACACAATTTATCGGACCAGGAAATCATGGATATCCTTATGAATAGTAGATGTGAGCGGTGTATTGATACTTTGGAGCTTTCTTCCGACGAAGATATGGGTGCGTTCTGAATCCTCAACATCACGAACAGAAGATTTTTCCTCTGAAGACGGAAAAGAAGATGACGTAAGTGAAACTTCGTCGGGAAAAAAAAATATGAATGGACGGAGAATCATCCAGTGACGAAACGACACTGTTTTTTGAACACATTTAGTGGGTTAAAACCAGACTTTGAAGAGTCAGAAAGTCATTCACTTTTTTCTGTACTTCATGTACGTGGAAATCGTTTCTGCCATCTGTATAAAGATCAGTAATTATTGTAAATTTATTACGGAAAGAATGACGACAGTACCCAGGAAATTAGCATGCTATAAGCATATAGAACCAGCAGAATTTTATTCCTTGCTAGTATGTTCTTTACTTAAGCATAGACGTAAAACGTTAGAAGTGAATGAATATCGGTCGACAGATTCTTTGCTTCAAACAGCAATATTTACTAACATATTGGCCAGGGATTGGTACAAAAGATCCTGCGTTCATTACACTTCAGTGAGAACTCCACCGCATCTCAAGATATTCTGGTAAAAATACGTCTCATCATAGATCACACAAAACATTTATTGTGAGGCAGTAGTACCCTTTGAAAACCCAGTGATCGACGAAAGTCTGCTACTTTTCAAAGGAAGGCTCCGATTTATGCAGTACATACCAAATAAACAAAGCCGTTTTGGAATTAAAGTTTTTGTCCTCTGTTACGTAAAAACCAGTTATATTTGGGATTATACTGTGTACAGTGGTGCCGCCACGGAAATAGAAACTGGTAATGCTAATTGGGGAAAATCAGGCGATGTTGTTGTAAGTTTGTTATTACCATACCTCAACAAACGTCATAAGATTTATTTACACAATTGGTATTGGAGCCCCGAATTATTTCTGTGGCTCCATGATAAATGTACAAACGCAGTTGGAGCAGCAGTCAAAAACAGGAAACATCTACCATCATTGGCAGACAAGCTGAAAAATGGGGCAATACAGTTCAAGTCCTGTGGAACATTAATAGCACTAAAATGGATGGACAAGAAAGAATTCTAGATGCTTTCCACCGTGAATGGACCAGAGTTTGTGTAGACAGAGAAAAAAAAAACATAGAATGGGCCAAAACAAACTGGAACCTTCCTGTGTTGCCAGCTATAATACGTCAGTGGGTGTAATGGATAAGACAGACATGCTGTTATCTTCTGTACAGTGCATCCAAAAGAAAATGAAGTGGTACAAGAAAGTAAGCTTTCATTTGACTGACTTGTGTGTATTTAATGCAAAAACTATTTTTGAAATACAAAATCAGCAGAAGACACCACAAGCGAAATACCACTTAGAAATAATCCGTCAGTTGATGGAAAAATTGCATAGTCAAACGTATAAAAATGCGATCCCAAGGACAACAAAAAAAGAAAGACTTTTCCAATTGCAGAATAAAGATGAACATTATCCAGGATTCTTCGTTGCAACAGATAAATAGGAGATTCCCCACAGACTCTGTGTAGTATGTTCTGCTCATTCACAACGAAAAATGACACTCATAAGATGCAAAAAGTGTGATGTGGCTCTCTGCATGGCGCCGTTCTTCGAAAAATATCACACTCTAGAAAATTATTAGGATGTTTTGGTAAGTGTGTACGTATCCAGTAAGGGAAAATACAAAATAAAAAACTAAATAAAAGTTTAAAAAATGGCTTTTAATTCAGCGAGCGGCAGTCCAAAGCCTGCCTCAAAAATGAGTATGGGGAAACTACTAGAGTAAACCGAACTGAACGTGATGAGTTGAAAAAGGAAACAGCGAGCAAGAAGAAGATAGACGTTTACTATCCGATTTCTTCTGTGGAGTATCGACATGAAGCTTTAATTAAAAACGAAACCATGGGCCTGTCGAAAAATGAGTTATCCAGATATGTTCTTGGTTTAACTCTGAGTCCGGATACATGACACAATTTGGTTTTACATTACTGTTATTACTTTTTATTTAACATAGTAGCAAGAATTGCCCGAGATCTTGGCGTTTCCGCTATGTACTACTCACTTTAAAAGTATGTGTCTTGAAACACATGCGTTCGATGTTAATGAAATTTTAATGTCTTGTAGTCTCATACATTGACGGTGCCGGTCACAAGTTACAGGAATTACTATTCAAAGAGTACCCATCATTTTTCTAAACCAAATGTTTTGCAGTCCATAGTAAAAATATAACTGAGAGTGTTGGTTACCTTCAAAGCTCTCTCTAGTGGTTATCATAAACTATAACCACTGAGACCATAGGCTGCACTGTTTTTAGGAATAACATTGCTGAACAGTGCTTCCATCGCGCCGAAACGTGAGGGAAGAATGCAGTGGTCTTAGCCTACAGCGGCCACAGGGCTGAATCTGCCGCCTGCCGGCCAGGCGCGCACTGCGTTTCCTCCTGTCAGCCAGTCTGGCAGCAAGGAGATTCGGGCCTTGTAGCCACGAAAGGGATAACAAAAACAAATAATATTATTCCCTCTGTGCCAACACAAAGAATAAATATATCCCATAAACTTTCTCACCATCCCATTAAATAAATTAAAGCAATTAATATTCTATATTTACAATCTTAGGAAAAGAGAACTTGACTTAGAACCTTTAACCATATCAGAAAGAAACTTTAATATTTAGATGATACACAATCTTTAAAAGAAGAACACAAAATATTTTAAATAAGAAACAGAAAATAATTGAAAGAAAGGAGCAAGAAAAATTTATTTTCTACAACAATGCATAGATTTTGCAGCAACTACAGTTTATTCAGTTTATGCTTTTATTGTAAATGATTAAAAAAGTTTACATATGTTCCAGTTTTTGGCAAACAAAATCGAAAATAAGCTGCATAATATACAGGCCCAAATAAAAATAATTTTATAGAAATGAACAAAGGTACAAATATTCTTAAAAGTTAAGGATTGATTTGTTTTCCGTATACGAGTAGTAGTCTCAGAAAGAAGTTTAAATTTTTGGTGACCTAAGGCAGGACCATTTATGGAAATAAAAACATATGCATCTTCTACTTTAAGTGGAAATTATTTCCCCAGAACAATTTCCTTAAAAACAGAGCTAATTACTGAGCACAAAGACAGTTTACTGTATAAATAGGAAGACAAAATAAAGGATCGAAACTATAAAAATTGGGCATACCTTAAAAGTGTAAAACTAAAAACTTCGAAAGTCTAGAAGTTCTACAAGAAGGTTTAGCCCTAATTACTTCTAGTATTGCCATTGTTGACAGTGAAGGGCACACTAAATACATTTTTAAATCAGAAAATATACAACACTCTTTCTATTGCAGTTAGTGGCTCGAACAAGAGATTCGAGAAGATCAGATATATCAGCATTAGAGGATTAAGATCAAACTGAGTAGCATTAATACAACTGCTTATAAGCACTAAGAAAAGATGAACAGCTTAAAAAATCTACTATATAGTTAACAACTTGTCTATTAATTCCTAGACATGATAACCAACAAACGAATTTTCTGTAAATTTTTACTCTTTAATTAGAACTTATCCAAGCTAAAAGTCTCCTCCCATGGTGCTATTCTTGTTAACCATTACATTACATTATTTTTTTCATTATACTTGTATTCAAAAATTAATTTTTTTTTTTTTAATTTTTACACATTCTTCTTTGTTAAAAATACCTGCAAATCTTGTGTGATGTCGAAACAATAATGTTATTCCATAGGTTATTTTAAAACATGTTCTAATTTTTTATCAACATACCTAATTTAACATTCGCTAATTCTATTTTATTAGGAATAGCAATAGGATTTTTGTAGTTTTGTGTGATAATTTGTATACATTTGTTAATAGTAAGTTTAATGCCATAACTGTTTGTACGTTATAATCTATAAAATATGTAATTTTTGCTTCATCTTCTTCTGAAACCATATTAAATTTAGAAAAATCTAAATCTTAAATTAAGGAAAAGTATTAAAACTGCCGCATGACGATTTATTTACAAAATTAAACTCTATTCAAACAATTCTTTAAAATCCTGTGATACCAGCTGACCGCCTTGTCATCTGCACCCCAGAGGCGTCACTGGATGATGATATGGAGGAGTATGTGGTCAGTAGACCAATCTCCTGGTCAATGTCAGTTTTCATGACTAGAGCCGCTACATTCCGATCAAGTAGCTCCACAACTGGCCTCACAACAGCTGAGTGCTCCCTGTAACTGATACTGTTATAATGAAGAATACTTAAACAGTCACCAAGAAATTTGTGGGACAGCTTATAAACGTGGAAAATTTAAAAGGACTGAAGAGTGAATGTTACATACAATAAACACATAAAAATGTGGTGTATATGAAAGAAAAATTAGTGAAGAGCATATAGTCCACGGTTGTCAAAACTGTATTAAAATTCATCTTCTATTAATGGAGAATATAAGGATTATAATGTTTTTTTTCACGATCGAAATGCAGTGGTATAGTTACAGGAGAACAGTGTAAGTGAGTAAAAAAGGATTCGAAAAGAGAATTCCTTTTTCCTCTACTGAAATATAAATGTGTTTTATTATGAAGCTCTACAAGCAACAGTAATACATATTCCCAATCTCATAACAGTTCAGAATTTTATTCGTGATATTGTTCATAAATTTAAAACAAACAATAAATTCTGAAGGTGGTTGATATCAAATAAACACAATGACTATATATCTATAGCTCATTGTGCTAAGGTTTGTCATTCACAATTAATTCTGAAGTTTTGTGTTGAAAATACAATAAAATAATTTACTATTAACACAGACACTGAATAAACGTTACTGAAGATAAGATAATTAGGTAAAAAAATTATAGATAGCAGCAACTTTATCCAAGGAAAAGTGAATAAATATCAGTACACATTTTATCTGAAGGAATAAAAGGAAAAATTACTTCCCACATATGCTCAATTCACAGGAAAATGAATAATACATATGATCGATTCATGATAGCTGACATTACTGTGTTGATAGCTCTGACACCGAAAGTTAGAGAAATATTTCTCAAATTCCATAGTCAAAAGTGTAAAGAAAATTACGTGCTCAGTATGAAGAAAGATACTAATGAGTACTGTAGTTCTGATGCAGAAATATTAAGAAGAGGTTGTTTAGACCTAAGAACACAGTTCCTGGAGAAAGTTAATATAGATCCATTTTGTTATTTAAAAATTGCTGGCGTTTGTATGGTTATATGCAGAACTAATTATTTAACTAGTAGAAGAATTGCTCTATTGGATGAAGACCAAAAGCTGACTAATAGAAAAAAAATCTCTAGTTTGGTTAAATAGTTTAATAATAATAATATTCAACACGCTCTTAGTGGTGGTGAAGCAAATTTACACTACTGTCCAGTAAAATTGCTACACCAAGAACAAATGCAGATGATAAACGGGTATTCATTGGACAAATATATTATACTAGAACTGATATGTGATTACATTTTCACGCAATTTGGATGCATAGATCCTGAGAAATCAGTACCCAGAACAACAACGTCTGGCTTTAATAAAGGCCTTGATACGCCTGGGCATTGAGTCAACCAGATGGCGTGTACAGGTACAGATGCTCTTGCAGCTTCAACACGATACCACTGTTTATCAAGAGTAGTGACTGGAGTATTGTGACGAGCCAGTTGATCGGCCACCATTGACCAGCCGTTTTCAATTGGTGACAGGTCTGGAGAATGTGCTGGCCAGGGCTGCAGTCGAGCATTTTCTGTATCCAGAAATGCCGGCCGCGGTGGTCTAGCGGTTGTAGGCGCTCCGTCCGGAACCACGTGACTGCTACAGTCGCAGGTTCGAATCCTGCCTCGGGCATGGATGTGTGTGATGTCCTTAGGTTAGTTAGGTTTAAGTAGTTCTACGTTCTAGGGGACTGATGACCTCAGATGTTAGAGACCCATGGTGCTCAGAACCATTTGAACCATTTTTTTTAAATCCAGAAATGCCCGTACAGGACCTGCAACATGCGGTCGTGCAATATCCTGCTGAAATGTAGGGTTTCGCCGGGATCGAATGAATGGTAGAGCCACGGGTCTTAACACATCTGAAATGTAACGTCCACTGTTCAAAGTGCCGTCAATGCGAACAAAAGGTGACCGAGATGTGTAACCAATGGCACCCCATACTATCACGCTGGGTGATGCGCCAGTATGGCGATGATGAATACACACTTCCAATGTAAGTTCACCGCGATGTCGCCAAACACGGATGGGACCATCATGATGTTGTAAACAGAACCTGGATTCTTCCGAAAAAATGATTACAAAAATTGTGGCCATGAGGCATAATGGTTATACTGTCGCAAAAGTGTTCCATTTGTAACGCTCCCATGTTCACCATATTTTCGGAGGAAAATAAGAATGAATTACGAATAAATGATTCGTAAACAATGTGTGATTTAAGTCATGGATTGTAAAGTGTTTCCAAAATTAATTTATATCCCACGTCAGTTACTGCCAAGTTCCTAAAACAGAATCACTAAAATTACTTTAAAAAAAGAAAACAGACGACCGAATATGCCCGCAGTGAGATGAACTTTCGATTACAATATGAAGTGTTTTATGTCCCGTGGTAACTGAGAGTAAAAAAAAAAAAATTGACAGTTTCAAAAGTCTGAATCACAGAGTTGTCACGCATACTCCTGAATGCAGTATCCGACATTCTTGCAATTCCTCTTGGTGTGGCCGAGCGGTTCTAGGCGCTTCAGTCTGGAACCGCGTGACTGCTAGGGCCGCAGGTTCGAATCCTGCCTCGGGCATGGACGTGTGTGATGTCCTTAGGTTAGTTAGTTTTAAATAGTTCTAAGTTCTAGGGGACTGATGACTTCAGATGTTAAGTCCCATAGTGCTCAGAGCCATTACTAACTCAACATCGGTCGCAGTGGGACGTAATTTACTAGCAAAGTCCACTCACCTTCCGCGCTCAAAGCAGTATTTCTGAGTGGAAAATCACTGGTGGCTGACATTATTAAAGAGGATGCCTCACAGAATTCAAAACCCAATCCAATCTTGTATCGCTAAAACCAATTTCATCAGTTACAATGCGGAAAATTCGTTACGTTTTTTTATTTTTCAGACCGTAGATTCTGTCTCAGGAGACGAAGAATCAGTTTGAAATTTATAATACCGTTTGTCGTGTTTAGACAATTCACTTTATACGTATCCATAAAAACTCTGTAATATTTACTGGAATATTTAATCAACAAAGTAAGAGCATATGGACTATCAGACCAATTGTGTGATTGGATTGAAGAGATCCTAGATAACAGAACGTAGCATGTCATTCTCAATGGAGAGAAATCTTTCGAAGAAAGCGTGATTTCAGGTGTGCCGCAGGGGAGTGTCATAGGACCGTTGCTATTCACAATATACATAAATGATCTTGTGGATGACATCGGAAGTTCGCTGAGTCTTTTGCAGATGATGCTATGGTGTATCGAGAGGTTGTAACAATGGAAAATTGTACTGAAATGCAGAAGGACCTACAGTGAATTGACGCATGGTGCAGGGAATGGCAATTGAATCTCAATGTAGACACGTGTAATGTGCTGCGAATACATAGAAAGATATATCCCTTACCATTTAGCTACAAAATAGCAGGTCAGCAACTGGAAACAGTTAATTCCATAAATTATCAGGGAGTACGTATGAGGAGGGATTTAAAATGGAATGATCATATAAAGTTGATCGTTGGAAAAGCAGATGCCAGACTGAGATTCATTGGAAGAATCCTAAGGAAATGCAACCCGAAAAGAAAGGAAGTAGGTTACAGTACGCTTGTTCACCCACTGCTTGAATACTGCTCAGCAGTGTGGGATCCGTAGCAGATTGGGTTGATAGAAGAGATAGAGAAGATCCAACGGAGAGCAGCGGGCTTCGTTACAGGATCATTTAGTAATCGCGAAAGCGTTACGGAGATGATAGATAAACTCCAGTGGAAGACTCTGCAGGAAAGACGCTCAGTAGCTCGGTACGGACTTTTGTTAAAGTTTGGAGAACATACGTTCACCGAAGAGTCATACAGTATATTGCTCCCTCCTACGTATATCTCGCGAAGAGACCATGAGGATAAAATCAGAGAGATTAGAGCCCACACAGAAGCATTCCGACAATCCTTCTTTCCACGAACAATACGAGACTGGAATAGAAGGGAGAACCGATGTAGGTACTCAAGGTACCCTCCGCCACACACCGTCAGGTGGCTTGCGGAGTATGGATGTAGATGTAGATGTAGATGTAGAATGATATTTCTCTGTCTGTTTGCTTATAGCATAGTATTTCAGATTTAATGGGATCATCAGTTTTTCATACTGATTAACGATTACAGCAAAGGATTAAGATAAATTTAAACTTAAATATGAAAAAAATTTCCGTCTGCGTATTTGCTACAACTGTGCAACAAAATTTTTATAACTAATAAGGTAACGTAGAAAACGTTATTTTACTCGGATAATTCATATAGCCATCCATACTGTAAAAGTGAATATATTTATGTATATATGTGTGCATGTACATTCACATATCCTTCTAAACCATCGGACTGATTTCAACCGAACGTGGTACAATATCACTCACGGCCTCCAAAGAACCACTGTGGAAATAATAATCACCTACCTCTCAAAGATGTGGGGGTGGGGGCGAAAAAAGAGCACACATCGCGACGCGCCAGTAGCCACACAATATTCATCCAGTATTTGAGAACGAAAGCCCTTCGTGACTACTACCAACTTTTCATATAACTCCAAATTTTTGCGAGCCTTTTTGACACTGACACTCCCTAAAAATTATGAAAGGAAAAAAGCTTATCGTTTACTACATTTTCGCTTTCCATGAGGTACCACGGCCGCACCATGCATTACGTATCAATTAATTATTTATTTACTACTAACACGATCTATGACACATTTTTAAACAGTATTTACATATGCCATTTAATGTATTTACAAAAGTATATCGGTGTACGACACACAGTTCAGAACATACGAGACCACAAACGCAAACATGCGTGAAAACTTGCCGCAACATGTATGACGTTTTAGTTTGTTACTGCATTGCTACTAAATCCATTCGCAACGCTTTTCACACACAGAATCCGCATATACAACTGGATGTAAATATAACAGTATATATCTGTAAGACACATAGTTCAGGGGATAAGACATCATAAAGATTGGTCCCCGTGAAAAAGAAACTACAGGGCGGAATTCCCTAGAGATACATGTGACATACGAGTACAAATATGTGTTAAATATGATGAAGTGCTCTCGCATTATCAGTCGAATGAAGGCGCCGTTCTGCGGAAACGTTTCGACAAGATTTGTACTCGTCACCTTCCGGAGAAGACTGTGCCTCAAAATAACAAGTAGGAAACTTATCTAAACGTTTCCACAGAACGAAGCCTTGACTAGACTCATAATCCGAGAAAACGTCTTAGAGATTCGCCGAGGTAGCCTGCATTCTCATATACGTGTGAAATACGGGATGTTCGGAAATTCCAGTTACAAACTTCTAGGACCTGTGGAGGGGAGTACGTACATATATTCTGAATAGGAACCCATGTCCGCAAACGTCATGCAATAACGTTACAGAGCATCAAAGTTACAGGCGCCGGCGCCTTTAGATGTATGTATATACAACTTGATTTCGTGATGATGTTACATTCTTTCTAAAGAGTGGTAGAGAAGGATAAATGTATGGATTGGAAGTAAGGGTCCCCCGTAGCGGAAACAAATCAGTCGATAGTTGTAAACGGAAACCGTTCTTGTACCTCTGACCGTGGAATACATGTACTACTATCAACATAAGAGCTATGAAGATTTGTTCAATGAAGGAGGTGTGAGTCATACTAGCGAAGATGAAAAAGTGCTCAAAATTTCTCACGTATGCCTTTTAGAGCTAATTTTTACCGTAAATTTTTTTCTTATTTTGAGCCATACTACCACCTTTGAAGGTTGCCTACCCTACAGTCTTAGCAACAACAGTGCCAGTAAATGTATCTCACTGTCAGAGGTATCAGAAGGGATTTGACTTGTACCTTTCGACTCATTTGTTTCCAGTACAGGGATCCTTACCTCAAGTTGATACATTTATCCTTTTTCATCATCCTTAGAAGTTTGTAACATCATCACGGAATCACTACGTATATACACACCTTTATAGGCGAGGGCACCTATAATCTGGACATGGGTTACTATTCAAATTATTATGTACTCAGCCCATTCTGCAGGCTTTAAATGTACGTACACGGAATTTCCGGACACCCTGTATGATACAAAATTTGAAATACATGTGACATGTGCGTATGCAGGTAAAGTCACTGGCAAAAACCCCTCCCTAAGCCACTTATTAGAATTGAAACAAACTTGTTTCGTATATTACTTTGTACCTGGAAAGAAATACAGTGGGGGTAAGAACCAGCAACCTTTCACTGGGATGGAGGCGATAACTTGAAGAGAGAATAGGGGAAGAGGATATGGACAGACAGAGAAGGGGAAGGATTAGATGGACACAGATAGAGGGGAGCAGGAGATGGACAGAGAGAGGAAATGGGGTAGTGGACAGAAAGGGAAGAGGAGGAGGTGGACACAGAGAGGAGGAGATGGATAGAGAGGGGAAAGAGGAGGATATAGACAGAGCGACGGGAGAGGAAGAAATGGAGGAAATGAACAGTTGAAAGGAAGATGATGAGTTGGACATACAGAGGATGAAGGAGGAGATAGACACCGAGTAGAGGAAGGAAGAGATGGTCAGATATAGGGTGGAGGAGAAGATGGTCTTCGAGGGATGAGGAGTTGATGGATGGAGGAAGAAGCACCTGATGTAGAAAGGGGACAGAGCGAAAGGACAGAGAATGGAGGAAGGTGCAAATCCACAGAGAGAGGGACAGGAAGAGATGGCATAGAACGGAGGGAGGAAGACGTGGGAAGAGTGAGGGGAGAGAATGTGATGGACAGAGAGAGGCGAAAAGAGGAGGTGAGTTAATAGACACCTAGACGTACTACGTACAGGCAATGGCACGTATTCTGCTAGTATTTAAATATAGATAGGAAGTCTTTATTATTATTTGTTTGATTCTGTTACTTTTTTCACATGTAGTCACCACGAACTTTCTTGAGAAGATTCTCTCTAGTGAATCTGAATCTCTTCGATTCATAATGTAGTACAACTTTTAAATATAAGGAATGATGTTTTTTTTAAAATATTGATAATAATACTCTGTCTCCAGCGAAGCGAAGCTTAGAAACCAATTTTGACAAAAGTATAAATAAAAATGTAACCTATAATTGACGGGATTTGTCAAGTCTCTAAACGTCTGCAGTGGAAATATTAGAATTTCACATAAACATTACATAACCGACACTCTTCCGTTAGGGTTGTGGACACCCATGAGGGGTGTCGCGTATGGTATCGAAAGGGGTCCGGCTATGACATGAAACGGCCACCCAGACTAACAGTTTTGGGAGTAAGGCCATTTGGCGGGCGAAAGTGACATTGGTATCCAACCGCTGTCCGGGGCGTCTCCAGAAATATCTTCGGCCTTGAATCTCATTGACTACAATAGAATTGTCTTCAGTGATGAGTTCCGTTAGGAACTGAGCTACGATGACGATGACAAGCGAAGACGTGTCTGGGGACGCTCCATACAGTGGTAGGAGAGGCTCTTTTCCCAGACGTCATTCATGATGCTCTTCCCTAACCGTCAGCAGTCTTTGTTCCACCACATTTGCTTAAGGAACTTGTTACGGGATCTTCATTGCTTAGTCGGACTCCAGGAAGGCATATTTGCCTCTTACAAAGTGCCTCTCTGGTGATGTTAAGCCAATAATAAAGGAAGCTCGTTCTGGACTGTTGTAAACATTTTCAGCTGATGTTCTCTCAGCCTCACTTAAGACTGTCGAGGTGGCTGTTTTCCTGACCCAGTAATGGTGATAAAATGTTTATGTTTCGCGCCTGACGTCTGGCGACAATTCCCCGATAATGAGTGATGCTGGCTGTTCGAACGTACATAAATTTTACTCTCACATTTGTCTACTAACTTTATCGCTTAACAGTATTCTTGTTTGTACATGTTCTTCTAGGGGACAGAATTACTGGGTATCGTTCGCGTATCAGCAAACATCAGATTACCATGAATGCGCAGTGTAATCATCACACGACAACATAACTTCGTTATTTATACTCAAAAAGAACGTTACATTCTTTGCTGTGTGCAGTTTAGGACTTAAATGTCTCTGAAGTGACCTTGTATAGACCGAGAGAACCGGCAGATTTATCGCAGTTAAAGGTTACAAGTCGGCTGACACTTTGCGAAATCTGTAATTTAGGGGGACATAGTAAATCGTGTGACAGATTCGTACCAGTAACATGTACTGCTTGTAGAAAATATTGTCATACGGCATACAAATGCTCAGAGTGTCATTGGATAACGATAAAGCGTAGGATTTAAATGTAATTGTCCTATTTTTGCCTCTGTGGCTGTTCAGTTATCGTTCGAAATAACACTAGTTGATTCGTATTAAAGAGGGTAAGGTAAACTGCACAGACATAGCACAAGGACGAGCAGCTAATACTAACGAGGTGGCAGGCCACCTTAGAGAGTAAGTTTCTAAATTGTTGAAGGATAATGAACAGCAGAAAGTACGTAACAAGCAGCTAAAGCAGCAAGTACAATCTTAATTAGCATAATAACAGCGACAATTTGGTTTGTGTGAGACTAAAACAGTAGTAAGTCCTCCTTCGTCAGTCATTGATCCTCTATCCTCAAGTCTAATATCTCCTGTCTCCGGGAGAATAACAGATGGATTTTTTTGTATTTACAGTCGATGCCTTAGCCGCGGCCGTGTTAGGTAGCAGGTCAGACGAAACATGCTTCCAGTTGAGCAAGTTAATTATCACAGACAAAGCAAAAACCTTTATATCGTTTCATTAAGTGCTTAATTAAGTATCCACATTCAGTGAGTTAGCGGAGGGTTGGCGTCAGTGGTATAGAAAACACAATAGTATGTGGTTTTTAGGGAGTAAATCAACATTTTAGCACTGAAGGTGAACGGTACAGTGGAATGATTTTCTGACAGAATATGCAAAGTTAATACAGAGGCCTATGAGCAGACACACAAGTCAGATGCGGACAGAGTCTTGAGCAAAGAAGTGGAAAATACAGCGTTGGATGTGTTTCTCAGAGGGATCCACCTAGATCTTTCACAACGGGTGTGGACGGAAAATCCTGAGTACTTAGACATGGGACTCCATGTTGTTACGCATTTACAAGAAGTGGATAGTGCAACTAGGACACGTACAGAAAGGAAAATGGTCGCGTCTGATAGACGACGTTATCGTTATAGTTAGCAGGGGCATTTAAGAGCACAATGTCACCTACAGTAATGTTACAGTTTCCAACGGTATGGGCATAAGGGTCGGGCATATGAATTTATTAAAAAAGGGAAGTACAATGTGAAAACGAAACAGTCTAACACCATTGGGAATGTTCCTTCCGTCAGAAAGTGTCCCTGATAAATATCAGTACTGTAAAAACAACTTACACAGAGATGAACTGTTGCTTGGTAGTTTGGATAAATAAAAAGAAGTGTAAGTTTTTAGTAGGTAGTGGTGCACACCTATCAGTTGTGAGTCAGGACCATACGCAGAAGAAGAGATGGCAATGCGATAGAGGATAACAAAATAGATTCAGCAGGAGCCACACAGCCCAAGTTCAGAGATGGAAACACATTGTTTCAGGAGCAACTGGAGATGTGGCCGTCTATGGGGCAGCGATTTTCAGCAGTACTCGTATTAGATTTTCTGGTGAGGCACCATGCCAAAATCGCATTCTGGCCACAAAATATTGAACTGAGTGGAAATTTGTTTCCAACGATCGCGACACTTACAGATGTTTCTGAGCCACAAATTACACTCATTGTTAAAGTAAAACAATTGAAACGTTCTACAAGTGAATTAAAAGTTGTTTCGCGTTATAGATTACCAGCAGGTACAGGAAATGTAACTTGAGTTAAGATATATATAGATGTTCCGTAACAAGTTTATTTTTGATAGAACCCCTGTCAAGTAATGGCACGTGTGATGAAGAGCACTGCTTTATACAAAGAAGCATAGTACCTGCGAGGGAAATAAATGGGCAATATATGGTTCAAAAATGGTTCAAAAATGGTTCAAATGGCTTTGAGCACTATGAGACTCAACTTCTGAGGTCATTAGTCTCCTAGAACCTAGAACTAGTTAAACCTAACTAACCTAAGAACATCACACACATCCATGCCCGAGGCAGGATTCAAACCTGCAAGCGTAGCGGAAGCGGTTCCAGACTGCAGCGCCTACAACCGCACGGCCACTTCGGCCGGCCAAAGTTATGGTGCCAGTAAACCTGAGTAGTTCTGGAATGCACGGACTAAGTCTTACAAAAGGATTGGTAGTATCTACGCTACATGTACTTGATGAAGAAAACGTAGATCGTTAAGAAATAGAGTACAATGTGGAGCAAACCGTCATCATGAGTTCATTACGTGTCAAGGTTGATCATCTAAAGGGTATTGATCTATCAGTTATGGAGTCATTATTAATTTGGTACAGAGATTTGTTAAATTCAGAAGGTCCTTCAGCAGCCATACGCGTAACACCGCACTATATTCCAGCAGGTCGTCACGCATCAGAGCACCGTCAGTATTATAGATTACCGAAATATCTCCAGCCATCAATAGAACCCTTCATAGATCAACAGCTTAAAAAACGCACAAAAGAGAACAGCGATGGTTCTTGGTCAGCAGCTATAGGAATCTTGCCGAAAAAGTCACCTGACAGAACAAGAGAATGTAGATTCTCTCTTGATTACAGGATTCAAAACAAACGTAGAGTAACCGATGCATATCTGATTCCAGATATAACCGAAACTTTGTATAACCTGATACAATGTGAATCGTTTATCCGATAGATTCAAGGAGTGAGTGTCACCAGACAGAAGTGCGTCAAGAAGACTGGCACGAAACAGTTTGTACACTAAAGCTGGTCATTACCAGCATCGCAGAATACCTTTCAGATGAAAACAAGAAACCTGCAACATTTCAGCGCTTGTTAGATGGAAACCTTCGAACATTATAACTGAAAGAAATCATGCTCTATTCGCCTTACGTCATCGTTCTTTTCAAAATATCGATATAAACATGCATAATCGTGAGTGAAGAATATAATGCATTAAAAACAATTCATCTCACGTTAAGCACTGATAATTGTTATTTCGCCATATTATTGGAGAAGATGGAGTGATGACGGATCCTTATCTCACGCAAATGACTAGAGTATTGGAGAAACGGGTTATGGTTCAGTGGCCATCATAATCTCAGGAAGCGTTTCAAAATTTGAATGATATACTGACTTCAAATCCTGTATCAATTATTCCCGATTTTACTAAAGAATTTTCATCATCACGTGATGCAAGTCGTACAGCTTTGGGTGTCCCTTCAACTCAAACTGTAGATGGACATGAACATCCAGTAACTTAAGCATGTCACCAGCTGAATAAGGATGAGTGGAATAATTCTATTACAGAAAACGAGATTTTACCTTTGATGTAAGGTTTTTCATATTTCCGTTAATATCTACACACATCAAAAAAATTTGGCATCACCCCAGTTCCCAGAACTCATGGAGATAGACGTTGACTGTGGATATTGCATCATAGGCACAGTCCCTATGACTGTTCAGAGATGTCACAAAACGCCCCCAAAGATCGAAGCAACCATGCATGAACAGCGCCTATTAGACGCAGGGGGTCAGACAGCCCATCAGTTCCAGTCATTTCCGCTGGAAGGAGGTACGTGGATCTTGTTGCCTTTCGTTCAACCATGCTCAGACGCTCAATACCACGGTTCGATCGCGTCCGCATTGTTTCTTTGTGCCACGAAGGACTCTCAACAAGGGAAGTATCCAGACGTTTCGGAGGGAACCAAAGCGATGTTGTTCGGACATGGAGGAGACACAGAGAGACAGGAAGTGTCGATAATATGCCTCTCTCAGGCCGCCCAAGGGTTACAACAGCAGTGGATGACCGCTACGTACGGATTATGTCTCGGAGGAACCCTGACAGCAACGCCACCATGTTGAATAATGCGTTTCGTAGAGTCACAGGAAGTCGTGTTACCACTCAAACTGTGCGCAATAGGCTGCGTGTTGCGCAACATCGCTCCTGACATCCACGGCGAGGTCCATCAGCGCAAACATGACACCATGCAGCGTGGTACAGATAGGCCCAACAATATACCGAAAGGACTGCTCAGGATTGGCATCACGTTCTTTTCACCGAGGAGTGTCGCATATGCATTCACCCAGATAATCATCGGAGACGTTATAACGCTACTAGCGTTGTGTGCTACCTGTTTCCTAACAATAAAACTTCTAGTCCTGTCACAAGAAAGCCAAGTATAACGCTACCGGGGAATGTCAAATGCCAAATATCACCTTAAGGTGCAGTAAGCGTTACGCTCCGGGAGGAATTTTGGAAATTTTGACAGTGCATTAATCTTACGGATAGAGGGTAGAGAACGTGAACTTCACATTGTGGTGCCGGCCGCGGTGGTCTAGCGGTTAAGGTGCTCAGTCTGGAACCGCGCGACTGCTGCGGTCGCAGGTTCGAATCCTGCCTCGGGCATGGATGTGTGTAATGTCCTTAGGTTAGTTCTGTTTAAGTAGTTCTAAGTTCTAGGGGACTGATGACCACAGCAGTTAAGTCCCATAGTGCTCAGAGCCATTTGAACCATTCACTTTGTGGTAATTAGTATAAAGGACAAAGACTCTAATTTAGACAATAATGAAAGCAGTGAAAATATACGTAAATGAAACTAAAGGAACGGTCGCCAGCCTACTTAGGCATAATAATGTGCAGACATTATTCTCAGTGAATTTGTATATAGTCTTGCAAAAGGATCTTTCATAAATTCTTTCTTAGTAGAGTTCAATGAACACATTCAACAACCAGATGAACTACACACTGGATAGCAGCAGTTATCAACAGCATAGGTTAGGAATTACAAAATGTAAGAGAGATTTTACCCCTGTTAACTACAATCAGCACCTCAACCTTTAACTAATTCAGCACAAAAAATGTTCCCAATGACAACACGAAGCTAACAGGCATCTGACAAGAGTTCATGTTTGGCTGACACCCACATATACACATCACAAATGCATTAATATGTCACTGAAATAACACATTTCATATTCATTCCACTGTGGTCAATGTTTCAGATACATGAGCAAAACCCAGATTCAAATTCCATCATTGATTTGGTTACAGAACGTCTTACTTATCACCTGCAGTGTTGACTAGGCGACTGCTGGCCACTGACTGCCTTTAGCGCTCTCCGTCATGCCGCCCAGACAGACTGCCACTTCCACCTTTCCCTGTGCGCCAAGGCCCTTCCTTAGGGGAGGGGGTTCTCTACGCCTTTTAAGTTACATCATATAATTTCCCTAATTATGAACCAGTTATTTACATACAATTTTGTTCTTACAAACATGCATATTTAACAAAATTCCATTATTTAAGCACACTATTAAGTTAAACAAATTATACACCCTTAAGTTCCATTTCCCTTCAACAATTCAGAAAACATAACTCATACACAATAAACACTTCATACCTACATACACTGTGCCAATTACTAACAATCGATACACATGCCTCATGTTTCATTGAGGTTTCCCAACAGGCATATATCAGTGAAACATCACTAACAACTAAGCGGTGTCGAACAGTCATAATAAAAATTAATCGATCCAACCAGGGTTGGGCATAAAGAAAATGTCACAAATTTCACACTAAGACACAATACACTTTTAAAACAAAACAAAACATCAAAATTCATTGCATATACACATCACAATCTACTCTTATTTTTTGGAATGACAAGTTAAACAATAAACGATATTTCATATATTATAAAGAAAAAAGTATAGTATTCAGGAAACATGTAGGTAACCATATACAAGAATACACATAGCACTGGAACAAAACGTTTTACACTGTACAATACATACACTCTATAACATAGTTGCAAATTTATCCGATAAGAAATTTTTTCACGGTTCTTTCATCAATAGCAGTCCATTTTTTGTTAATTACACAGAAATACATGCAGGTACATTGAATCTAACATTATTTTGTTACTAACCTCAATAGAAACAGACAGTCCATTTTTTTCAAAATCATAGCAAAATACACACAACAATAGTTAAGCTAATAATCAGATTATTTAGCTGCCTGCAGTAGCATTTGGATGTCCATGTTTGCGAACGCTTAGACACACATTTACGCAGAAGACACTCCAAAATATTTCAATATTTCGTACACTGCTCATCATTTGTGTATGGCAACCCAAGATAAACGCAGACTTTCTTGCCCCCAGTTTTAAATAGGAGCCCCCATTTTTTATTACATATTCGTGTAGTACGTAAAGAAGTATGAATGTTTTAGTTAGACCACTTTTTTCGCGCTGTGATAAATGGCGCTGTAATAGTCACAAACGTGTAACTACACGGTATTACATAACATTCTGCCAGTGCGGACGGTATTTGCTTCGTGATACATTACCCGTGTTAAAATGGACCGTTTATCAATTGCGGAAAAGGTCGATATCGTCTTGATGTATGGCTATTGTGATCAAAACGACCAACGGGCGTGTGCTATGTATGCTGCTCGGTATCCTGGACGACATCATCCAAGTGTCGGACCGTTCGCCGGATAGTTACGTTATTTAAGGAAACAGGAAGTGTTCAGTCACATGTAAAACGTCAACCACGACCTGCAACAAACGATGATACCCAAGTAGGTGTTTTAACTGCTGTCGCGACTGATCCGCACTTCACTAGCACTTGGAATATCAAAAATGTCGGTGTTGAGAATGCTTCATCAACATCGATTGCTCCTGTACCATATTTCTATGCTCCAGGAATTGCATACAGACGATTTTGAACGTCGTGTACAATTCTGCTACTGGTCACAAGAGAAATTACGGGACGATTACAGATTTTTTGCACGCGTTCTATTTAGCGACGAAGCGTCATTCACCTACAGCGGTAACGTAAAACGGCATAATATGCACTACTCGGCAACGTAAAATCCACCATGGCTGCCCCCATTTTATCGATGGCAATCTAAATTCTTCCTGGGAGCAGGAGAACTTTATCATTTTCAGTCAATGATCGGTTCCGTTGGACGACAGCACCCAGTCCATTATACGTAAACACAGCCCACACCAGTATGGAGCTACCACCAGTTTGCACAGTGCTTCGTTGACAACTTGAGCACTTGGCTTCGTGGGGTCAGCGTCAAACTCGAACCCTACCATCATCTCTTGCCAACTGAAAGCGGGACTCATCTGACCAAGCCACGGCATCCCAGTCGTCTACGGTCCAACAGTTATGATCACGAGCCCATCATAGGCGCTGCAGGCGGCGTCGTGCTGATAGCGTCGGTCGTCTGCTGCCATAGACCATTAACGCCAAATTGCACCGCACTCTCCTAACGGATACGTTCGCCGTACGTCCAACATTGATTTTTGCGATTATCTGACACAGTGTTACTTGTCTGTTATCACTGATAACTATACGCTAACGCTATGTGGTTTAGTGATGACAGTCGGTATCTGCATTGTCCGTGGTGAGAAGTAATACCTAATATTTGGTATTCTCGGCATACTCTTGACACTGTGGATGTTGGAATATTTAATTCCTTAACGATTTCCGAAATGGAATGTCCCATGTGGCTAAGTTCAACTACCAGGATTTGAAAGCAAATAAATCACCAAGTCCGGAGGCAATTCCAATTCGGTTTTCCAAAGAGTACTCTACGGCATTGGCCCCTTAACAAGCTTGTATTTATTGTGAATATCTCTCCCAGCATAGAGTTCCAAGCGACCAGAAAAAAGCGCAGGTACGTAAGAAGGGTAAGAGGGCAGATCCACAAAATAACAGACCAATTTACGTAACTTCAGCTTGTTGCAAATCTTTGAACATATTCTCAGTCTGAATATAATAAACTTTCTTGAGACTGAGAAACTTATGTCAACGGACCAGAGTGGTTTTAGAAAGCATCGCTCGAGTGAAACTTAGCTTATCCTTTTCTCACATGATATACTGCGAACTATGGATGAAGGGCAACAGGCAACACCATATTTTTAGATTTCCGGAAACCATCTGGCACGGCTCCCCACTGCAGGCTGCTGACGAAGGTACGATCATATGGAGTAAGCTCACAGATTTGAAAGTGGCTCGAAGATTCCGTAAGTAATAGAACACAGTATGTAGCTCTCTACAACGAGTGTTCACGAGAGGCCAGGTTATCGTCAGTAGTGTCCCAGGGAAGCGTGATAAAATCGCTGTTGCTCTCTATATACGTAAATGATTTGGCGGGCAGGGTTTTCAGCAATCTGCGGTTGTTTTCTGTTAATGCCGTGGTCTACGGTAGATTGTCGAAGTTGAGTGACTGCAGGAACATACAAGACGACTTCGATAACATTTCTAGTTAGCGTGATGAATTGCAGCTAGCTCTAAATGTGGAAAAATTAAAGTTAATGGGGATGGGTAGGAAGAACAAACCTGTAATTTTTTAATATGGTATTAGTAGGATCCCGCTTGACACAATGAAGTCATTTACACATTTGGGAGTAACATTGCAAAGCGATATGAAATGGAACGAACATGTGAGAAGTGTGGTAGAAAAGGCAAATGGTCGACTTCGTTTTATTGGGAGAATTTTACGAAAGTATGGTTCAAATGTAAAGGAGACCGCAAATGGGACGCAGATGCGACCTATTATTGAATACTTCTCGAGTGTTTCCGATCCGTATCAGGTCGGATAGAAGGAAGACATCGAGGCAGTTCTGAGGCGGGCTGCTACATTTGTTATCGGGAGGTTCGACAACACGTAAGCCTTACGGAGATGACTCGGAAAGTCAAATGGTAACCCCTGGAGGGGTTTCTTTTCAAGAAACTCTATTGAGAAAATTTAGACAACCGGAATTTGAAGGTGACGGCCGAACGATTCTACTACCGCCTACACACACTGCGCGTAAGGACCGTGAAGATAAGATACGAGAAATAAGGGTTCATGCGCAGGCATATAGATAGTCGTTTTCCCTCGCTCTATTTGCGAGAGACACAGGAGAGGGCTCAAATGGCTCTGAGCACTATGGGACTTAACTTCTAAGTTCATCAGTCCCCTAGAACTTAGAACTACTTAAACTTAAGTAACCTAAGGACATCACACACATCCGTGCCCGAGGCAGGATTCGAACCTGAGACCGTAGTGGTCGTGCGGTTCCAGACTGTAGCGCCTAGAACCGTTCGCGCACCTCGGCCGGCAAACAGGGGAGGGAATGACTAGTAGTGATACATGGCAACCTCCGCTGTGCTCCGTACGGGGGCTTGGGGCGTAACTGTGTAGATGTAGATGTAGATTAAGTGTTCGAAGTTAATTCCTGTCGTGTGGTCACAATAATGTCGGACACCGTCTAACATGAATCACTTTAAAATAGGTGATAGCTCCGTCAGTGAAATGCCCTTTTATACATCGTGTACACGATATTACCGTCATATTTATATGTCCATATCGCTGTCCCATGTCTTTTGTCACCTCAGTACTATTCGGTACTATTCTTCTAGTATAAAGAGAAAAGGTGAAACAAGGAATCCAGACGAAGATAATTCAAGAAATTATTGGACCCATCGTAAGCTCTTGCTACAGTCCACTTCACATTGTTAACAAAAAAAAAATGGATCTATAAAACTAGTGCTCGAATCTAGACAGACCAATCTACCTTGTACCACAAACAGATCAGCTACAAAGCTTAGATGAGATATTACAATCATTTTTGGGTTGAAGCCATTTCTTCTCTTGACTTACGATCGAGCAAATGACCACATCTTATGTTGATGACATAGTAATTGTGGGAAGTCTTGGTCTAAACCGAATAATGCGTTAAACAGAATGCTGGAGGTGTCCTCAGACGTCGGAGTTAGAATCACTCTTGAAAAATCGGATTTTAGCACATCTAAAATTAAGTTTGTTGGCTACATTATTTCGGCAGGAGACATTCAACTGGATCCTTATAATTTAGAAGCCATTAAGGGAATTGCAGTTCTGATAACTAAACGTTGAGTTGGACCATTCCTGTGTCTCATAAATTTTGTTAGTTATTTCATTAACTTGAAAAGCTTGTCAACACCTTCATTATGGGAAATTACAGCAAAGAACACATTTTGGCACTGAGCGCAAGCCGAATTCCAAAGTTTAGAAGATGAACTTGTTGCTGCTCGCTTTTGCATCATCCTGATTTATAATTTGATTTTTGCATTGCTACTGACAATTCAAAGTAGTGTCTTGGTGTATACTTATTTCAAGAAATTGAGGAAGAAACCATTATTACTCAGAGAAGCATAGCATTTGGTAAATGTATCCTATCAATGTCTGAAAGAAATTACTCAGTTAGAGTTAGAAGCATTGGCTGTAATGTGGGTCTCCACTAAATTCCATTACTCTCTCTATCGCAAATACTCTAAAGAATATACTGATCATTGTGCTCTGGAATTTTTGAATGACTGACACGTTTCACTGTTTACATTCCTGGGACAGAGAACATCACTGCTGACACTTTGGCCTGTGCACCGTTTAGACTAACTCAAGGTAGTGGGGAAGTTTACCACGAAAAAAACTTTATTTTATTGTTTGTTGCACTGTAACTTGGTGAAGGAGATGACGAGGGTAAACACCGTTAACAGTAACAAAGAACTTTCACTTATTTCGATACATGGCACAGGGAGGCATGCACTCCTCTCCTTGTTGACCCTGGCCATAGCTGATGAATGAGCCGCTGCTTCTGCCTGGTACTGCTGAGCTGATACCTAATGCTGTTGAGGCTCGCAGCCTTTGTAGACTATGGTCTCTGATGTCAGTGGTACGTCGTATTGTGATGTAATGGTGTCCCACTTCGGAGAGAAACGCTCAGATTTGCATGTAGGTGACAGCGTATGGCGTCTGTTGTGTACGCTGTACAAGAAGCTTTCCTCAGACAGAACTTAGCCGGTGCCTGGCGGTGTGGGGCCAAGTCCCACTAGGAACTTAGCGTCAGTGGTGGTAGGCACGGACAGCGGACAGTCAGGGCGGTGACACCAAGTCCCGTGAATAGCTTGATGTAGACGGTAGACCTAGCCTGGCCTCGTACCCAAGGCGGCCGCTGGTGGATGATGATGATAATGTTTTGGCTTGTGGGGCGCTCGACTACGCGCTGTTCATCGCCCACACAAAGTCCAAATCTTTACACAGTCCAATCTACTCACTTTCACGAATGATGATGAAATGATGCGGACAGCACAAGCACCTCGTACCCAGCTAGAGAAAGACCCCAACCCGACAGGGAATCGAACCCGGGATCCCGTTATCCAGAGGCAGCAAGGCTGCAGCTGGTGGATCCCCATCATGTAGCTTGTCAGCAACGTCCTGTTGTCGTGGTGGTATTGCTGGCTTCCAGCGACGACAAGTTATTCCTGCTTTAACAAGGTCAACTGTCCCCACTGTGCATTCGACTATCGAGACATTTATCATGACCCACATGTCGTCACACTGGCAGATTCCCATGTAGATGGCAGCGTGTGGAGTCTGCTGTGTATGCTGTACAAGAAGCTTTCCTCAGACAGAACTGCTAACGTAGTGCTCTATGGCGTTTCCAAGCTACGTATCCTTACTTTTGTTAAGGATTAATAATTTCTTGACCAAAGACTGAGCCACGGCATTACACTGTCCTCCCTTACGGAGAAGACACGATCCCTTGGGTCTTACTCTGGCCCAGTTATCTACTGCAACTATTTCTACCTTTAATCTATAAAACTAGTACCCAAGACTAAGTCAGCTGCTCTTAACTACTATGCAAATTACTGTATTAATCCCTGACTCTGTAAATCTATCTTTCAACCCTCACTCTGTGTCTCCAGTCCACTGGAGCCTAGATTGGGCCTGGGTCAGCCTTCCACATAATTTGTCATTTCAAACACACGAGAGCTAGAGCTATGCAGATCAAAATCAGACACACCATGGCGCTAGGAATTGCGACACTCAGAGTCATGGCCACTTGACGTCTGTCATCCCTGTATTGTCCCACATACTGCTACAATTGCTCTGTAGTAATCTGCCCCTATGGGGCTGCTACCATTCGGCTTCATGAATGGTCCAGCGTAGGTATCAACGTGTTGTTAATGAAGGTAAGGATTTGTTTGGACAAAATCTCTAATGGTTCGACTGGCTAGCAGAATTGTGGCTGTGTCACATTCAGTACAGCAACTCTCGGCATAGTAACTCGAAAATTGAACGTGTTTCCCAAAATATCACACATATACCATTAATTCCCTCCTTGTAAATATGCTGGATAGGTCCTTCAAACGTAGTAACCACTTCAAAGCAGTATGGTCCATCACTACCTTGAACTTCGTTCCATACAGATAACACCGGATATAAATCACTCTGTATATTAAGCTAAGCACTTCCCTGTCTGTTGTAGAATAATTCTATGGCATATTCAACTGTTGTGATGCATAGGCAAAGGATATTCTCGACGACAGAACTCCTGACCCAAAACACACCCCAGGGCATGATTCGACACATTACATGATAACTAGAACTCCCTCCGAAAATGTGGAAACACCAACCCTGGATTCAACATCAATACTTCCTTCATGTCATCAAGTGAATCGTGGCATTTATTCCAACCATACAAAATGAACCTCCTTCTTAGCAAATGCGTAAGCTGTCTGGCAATACCTGCCAGCTCCTTTATGAACTTTCTATAATAATTTGCGACAGTGAGAAAAGATCATTGTCCTTAGTTGTCTGTGATAACAGATACTCTCGTACCACATTAAATAATCTCATATCAGTCTCCACGGCGTCCCTGCAAATGATATGGCCCAAACAATTAATCTCTCCCCGCATTAAGTGACATTTTTCAGCGCTGGATGACAAATAATGAGTGTACGAGCGTCGGTTGTGACGCAAGAACGACTATATACTGAAGTTAGGATGAGGTCGTTATCCGTGCAGAGATGAGAGATATCAAAACCAGCTAAGGAGTCCGCTCGCATAAAGCGGAAGATTCGGGTTCGCGTCTCGTCCCAGCACAAATTTTACTTGTTCGTAGTTGATGGCTGCAGACACAACATCACTGTTACCGTATTCTACTGACATCAGTTGATAAATGTTGGTCTCTAATGGGATCGTGTATACGATTGGAGTTCGACCCCTCAGCATCTGTTAAGGCTTGAAGATGGTGTGCTACGTCACCAAAACCAGCTGCTGTAAGATAAATAATATCGAACGGACGGCTGGCTGCAGATGTTTCATTTAATTATGTAATTTTCATTGTCATCATTCTCTTATGCAACTGATGGTTCGTCGTATTCGCAACTGCGAAACCCTTTCATATATAAAAAAAGTTTGTTATAACGGCTTAATTAATAATCTAAAGTTTCGAACTGCCGAGCAACGATTTGTTACAGCTCACCATTCAGTTAATTTTTTTCCATTGGAGATAAAGCAAGGCTAAGGATCTATTGTATGACGTATACCAACCTTTGTGAGAATGTTAGAAACAGTTTTCATTTTCAAAATTTCATATAAATTCAACAAATGCGTTTTTTTTATCAGAGTACAGTTTTCATTACATAGCAGTTAGCCATTGTGTGTGACTGTTACTTGACAGAGTCGTCCTCACAATGGAAACCACCCCATCGCTCCCCCCTCAGATTTAGTTGTAAGATGGCCCAGTGGATAACCAATCAAAAACTGAAGACAGATCAAGCACGAAAACAGGAAGAAGGTGTGTTGGACTATGAAAAAATAAGCTAACCAGAAACAGTGAACGGCCTGTGTTCAAGATGTGCACAATCGAGCATGATTGTGCAGCTACGGCGTTGTGGTTATGTGGTGACAATGTTAGGCTACGAAGGGGAAGATCTGCCTTCAAATCTCGTTAGTGCCACAATTTTTTTTCACAAAATTATGAACTTTTCGTCCGGTCGTTGAAGTGTCTCTTATCCTTCTGTAGTCATGGCAACTTTCATACCAATCAGTGGTTACAGAATGTGTCATGTGGTAAGAATATATTACTGTCGTAAGTAAATGTGATGAATAATGAGAGAAGGCGAGATGCTGCATCGATCTTTCACAGATAAGAACATTACAAATGAGTGGGTGTGAACTACGTTGCAACAAAGGAATTCAAAAGTCAACAGTTCCAAAACGGAATGCAAGGGTCTTAACATGTGGTATTTGTGTAGAACAAATAGGAGGTACATTCGGCTGGAGGTCCCTTTCTCACACCTCGCTGTTACAAACGAACGTTGCACCACGGCACAGACAAAGATCTGGACACAGCGAATAGAAGCGTCAACAACAGAATCGACAGTTCATAGGTTTGAGAAATAATTTGGGATGTGAGCGAAATTTGAACCCGAATGTCTCTCTTCGCGGCCCAACATCGTAACCACATTACCACATTCGTGGCGCCACGGAAGTATGTTCGATGCTGCACCTCTTTAACTTGGACCGTTTACTGTTTCTATTTTGCTTGTTCCTTTTCTGAGTTCAGTAGATCTTCCTTCTATTTTGTGCTTTATCTATGTTCATTTTTTGACGGGCTATCCACTGGGCCATCTTACGACTAAATCTGAGGGGGCAGATATGGGGAGCTTCCCTTGTGAGTGTTATTGATAACGCTTCTTTACATTTATTTACAGATTGTCAGATGCAGTTTACTGCAACTCGTATCACATACGTTAAGAGTAATTTGCACAGTTATGTTCGTGTATAAAACTGAAATAGCAAAGACGTTTCTAGATAACACACTTTAACCTGCAATTGGAGGTAGCTGCTTTCACGTTGCTAGAGAGAGATTTTGACACACACAAATTTTCCTGTCATTAACTACCAGTGCCGTAGTTTCGCCGTCCGTAACATTTAAAGATATTATGAAAAAAATCATGGAATTAACGGCAGAACGTCACAACGAATGGAAGCTCCGCTAGCAATGAAAACTCAAGAGCTTTCAGTCCTGACTGTCGGCGAGACTTGAATGGTGAATGGCCGCCATCATCAAACACAAATGTGGAACACCTGAGGTCATGACTACAACAGTTACTACTTGGGAACCAGCGGCGGAATCACAGGTATAACAGCAGCAGTAACTGATGCACAACCAACAAATTTCCCTGCGGGACCAGAAACCACTGCAACAGGATGAGATCTTCGCCTTACGCAGGATATATCATAGGTGCATGACCATGGTCAATTTCCCTCGGTGCTGCAGGACCAGTTAAATGTAATTTGGGTGACAGATGCATGTACGTGATGTGACAGATGCGACATTACTCCCCGTAACAGCAAACTGAATAGGTGAACCGTTACATGCCAACAGTCACAATGTCGGCCAGTTGTAGCTATTTTTTATTGCAGCCATGTGAGGATGTGCATCATGTGGCTTTCCAAGCATCGCCCTTATGGACTGACTGGCAGCTCTATAGTTCAGTCACGTGAGAGCCTTTGCATAATGTAGGATGAAAAGAAGTCTAAACACATCTTTCAGACAGTCGAAACGTCCCCCAAGAGAGTGATGGAATCACGAAATCCATGCGACAGTCCGGTACTGAAGAATAGATCGTGCACATCTCCCATCCACACATACACAACGGTTGCAGCAGCTGGTGTACTAGACGACGAATTCCACACTCCGGCTCGACAAGTACATGCTCCAGGTTGCGGCTCGCGGAGCGCGTAAATGATGGAGGATTCCACCCACAGCCCACAGGAAAAGTCAACGCACCGCTTCGCGTGGATGCGGCAGCGCACGATCGTCGCCCACGCCACACTGAGAGGAAGGTTTTTACTATAGATACTTCGGAGGCAGGGCACGTCGATGCAGATCACCGTGCTGCTGGTCGGGGAACGTGACTGGCAGCCTCCGCATCCGAAGGGTGAGCGTGCCAGCAACAGCATCTCGGCCAACAACAGCGACGCCTCGTGGAAACAGATGAAGCAACCAAGCCGATGTTTTTAGTTGACGCAGACTCCAACTTAAATGTATTCCACGGGTGGTCCCATGGCAAAGGAGGCCATCCAAAAAAATTGCCATCTTTGCAGCAAACAGATAGCCACGCAACCTATGATTGGGTGACATTAGATCTCAAAGTAGGCTTGCGAACGACTTTCGAGTGGCACTCTACTGTCTTTGACAGCATTCTTCCGTACTAAGATTTCATAACAGGTGGATACAAGTAACGTGCAGCTACTCACAGAGGTCCAACTTGAGCTGTGGTTATTATGGCTGCGAAACGAAGTGGATACGTCACTGAGTTAATGCAGAACCGCTTTTTTCTGGAAAATTAATTGAAATTCTGGCCACCAGGAGCATATCTGGCGCATTAAATGCAAGACAGATATATGTAAAAGTTGCCATATTAGTTAGGAACAGGACGTAGGCAGAAAATATCAAACAAGGACAAGGGAATATCGGCGATTTTATTACTAATCGCCGTTTACACTGCACGAGCGCTAGCGCTACGTGGGTGGGAGCTGGATGGTTAGTTACAGTTACAGCAACCATGTCAGTAACTTCCACCTGTATAGATCGCCTTCCTATGCTACGTATCTCCCCAAGCTCACTCATATTTTCGAGTTTGAATATCAGCCTCTTTAAAACATTTAATGACATTGGGCCTCTCCTCAGACCTTTCAGTCGGTGGTCCTCTCTCTGTGCGGAACTGTAGTGGCTGCCGTTCATATAAAGTAGCTTCACTAACAGAACACGGCCTCTCTAATCGATAATCATACTATTCACTCACATTGTAGCTTGTCAAATAACAACGTGGAAATCATAGCATCATACAATCAGTATGTAGTGTCATGTTTGAACCTGGTGGCCGAAACTGGAATTATTTTTTTCCAGCGGAAATCTGTTCCGCATTAACTTATTAGTTTATCTACCCAGTTTCACTGCCGTACGATAGTTGACGCCCACACTGGACCTACACTTTAATAATAACCACACTGGGTTTGAGGTGTGACCTAGTTACTTCTTGCACCAGAAAACTTCACTACGGACGAACGGCTAACTAAATCCGTGGCATTGAGACAACCGATTACTTCATCACAGGACGTACCTCCACTCTTCCACCTCTTACCACAATTTCCACCTAATACGCGTCTAGCTTGTGTGCTGGATTCACCAGGGCACTCAACAGTGCACCATATGCGGACTGCAGGTGGTCTTCCTGTCTTTGCTCCACTGCAACATCTTGGTCTCAACCAGTGCGTAATTCGATGAAATGGTTCACACAGGCAGAGCACGGCAGTTGGAAAGCACACGAGCGTTGTCGCTACATTTATGACAGGGAAGGTGTTAAAGTCATTGCTGTGGTTATAGAGGATTGGTTAGACAAGTGCTGGTCGCTACCCACTGCGACATATCGGAGGCTTCATGTCCCGTCTTTCCGTTGTACCGTTCCCCAGACGATATAGACCAAACGGCTATCACAAAACCGTTTCGACTCTTTAGAGTCCCCTACATGTCTTACGGAATGTGCAGCCCTGTACAGATTTTCTTCTGATTTATTGTTGGGACTCTATTTGGTATATACTTCTGTTTTGCCTACGCTGGCGATGTGCTCGTGACGTGACATCTTCATCGCTAGAAGAACATGATTGCCATGTTCGAAAAGTTTTTAACCGCTTCACTGACTGTGGAACCTTAGTAATCACGTTAAAAACACTACAAAATTAATCTTGTCTGAAGACATCTGCAGCCGACACATGAGCAGCCCCGGAACTGGTCACCGTCGTGTGAGACTATCCCGTGCCGATGGCTCTGCGAGAACTGTGTCGACAGCAAGGCATGATAAACCTCAATGGCCGCTTCCGAAGTCCTTCTGCCACTCCACGCAGTCCTAGATGGCCAAGGCCGTGTAGCTGGCCCCACAACACGAAGCGCTAAAAGCGTGTAAGCCAGACCTAGCGCAGTTTGCATCGCTTGCTCTTCTTGTTGCTGGCGCCCCCTTGGCGATTTTGAGACATGCTTCAGGCGGCCGTTCAGTGAGTGAGGTTCCGCAGTAGCTTTTCAATGGATCTGGGAGCCCCTGCGGCTTTTCTCCAAGAAGCTGACAGAAAACATTGCTCATTGCCACCTTTCCACGCAGTAATTCACCTTGACGTAGTCCCGAAACAGCTATCCACTGATTTTACTGAATCATGTGCAGTCAGAGAGAACGGAATTCTTGACTCATACCTTCTACACCCTCGAGTTTTTCAGCTTCACCACGTCTTACCTAAAATATAAATGCGGTCCTAATATTACGTACATGAATAAAAACACAGAATTCCTTATCATTATATTTCCCCAGGTGATTTTTACAAAAAAATTCTTCTTAATTTACATTGTTTATTTATTCACTTGGCAACTAGGCCATAATGAAAACATCAGAAAGTCCGTACACTAATTAGGAATCCACTCCGTATGAGTCACACTCATTGCAGACAGCTACATTATAGAGTAAAAACAGCGCACGTCATCTACTCAAATATGAGTCATAGCCCACATATTCCATCAACTGCATTCTGTATCCTGTTTATGAAAATAAACTGCTCATATGATGACATTCTACGATGTACAGATTTCTAAAAATAGCTACAAACAACCAACTGTCCTTTTGTCGCATCCGAGCATTACCTTCAAGTAACAGAAGTCCTGCGGGCAAACAAAAATACCGACTTAATATATTTACCAGAATATCATTCTAAGGAAAAGAAAATAAAAAAGCATAAGATTTTTTCTTACGTCTGTGTCAGGAATTTCATCCCCACTTCATTCGATGTAGTTACGAGTACGTAGTCATCTTTCCATCATTTCCAGCTTTGAGGAGATTCATTTCATTCATTCTCATATCCTGATCAGTACTATGAAATACATCACAGTTTGCCATTTCATTCCCTTCTTTTTAAGGTAACTTTGATATCTCATTCGGTCAACTACATAACTCACTAGTCACAAATTCTCCAGAATATACCTAATTCATATAACACCATTCCACACGCACACAGACAGACGCAGACACACGCACACACACACACACACACACACACACACTTCGAGATAGTAGATGTATTACATTAGTTTCAATTCTACTGCTGAAAAAAATTGAAAACATATTACTCAAGATCATTGGCATTTCCTGTGAAGAGATAGACAGACATCGTTCACAGTACTACGGAAAATACCCTACAATGCAGTGTAGTCACGTGAAATATGTCGCCTGAAAGGTTTTCAGTTACATTTCATTCACCTCAACTTCCAATACTCATATTGTTTACTTTGGCAAGAATTTTTAAGCGAGACAATGGTAACGGCATATTCATATCTGCTGTCCAGTACCTTTCATACTTCCGTCTCCTTAGTGGTCACCAAACTAATCAGATGACGGCATACTTTGCATATTACATTGCATCTTTCAGTAAAAACCTCTTAGCTTGGACACATTGTGAAAATAAAATGTCATTAATATCCTTTCATTTACAGATACATAATAATTTAAATCTTATCAACGTCTACGGGAATTAGTGAGTATCTTCGTCTTTTCGAGGCTTCTAGTTGCTTACTCATATTCTCAATCAGATGTAATCCTTTCTGCATCAGCGAGTAGCCTACGAAGTCCTCAATATCCCCGATCACGTTTGGTGCTTCTGGCATAGCGAATAGCACGTAAAATCCTCGATAACTCCCACAGTCCTGTTACTTTAGACAAGTAAATTATTCATCCATCATATCTTACATAGGCACAGCTATCTCTTCTCAGGTAGTAGTGATCCTGAATGCCACTCACAGTAACCTCTACAATAAGTATAGGTCCTGCTCCTTGATGCCTGCCTAACTATATCCAGTAATCACATTCGAAAATTCTTGAAACTCAACTTAATCCAATCGGGAAACATCAACACATCCACCATGATTATAACGCCATCCTCTCCTGCAGGGAATCAATAAATTCATAAAATTCACTTCTACAGCAACCTTGTAAATAAACATTTAGCACCACATTCTTAAAAAGAAACACTCATGACACATGAGGAGATTCCACTGGCGAAGTAGGAAATCTCAAGATCCCATCAATCACTCCCACGCTGATTTAGCACTACACCTATCCACATAAGATTAACACTGAAAAAAGTTTGTCACCTTAGACATCTCAATCATCATATACATTTATTAAAAATCAAAATCTTTCAAACCTTCTGAACATTTGTATTGACACACCCTAATTCACAGATGACTAATTCTCACATCTCTCATTTATGTCAGATCAGTAATAGAAGATTCACACTAAGACACGGGAGAGAATAAGAACAGCAAACAACAAAGATGATGGTTGTTGAATTTACACTGGTCAGTTAGGGACCTTATGCTTGTCACACCAGCGCTACATAAAGCACATATACCAGGTGCATTAAAGTTCTAAGGCCTCCGATTTTTTTTTTCTCCGGACTAGAAACATGCGCATTGTTTTAAAATGAGGCTGCGTTCATTGTCAATACGTTCCAGAGATAGCAGCACCGTATGGAAGATGGAATTTTACCGCCAGCGGCGAGAATGAGAACTGTTTTAAATACTTAAAATGGCGACGTTTTCCTTACTTGAAGAGCGTGCAATCATTCGTTTTCTGAATTTGGGTGGTGTGAAACCAACTGAAATTCATCGACAGTTGAAGGAGACATGTGGTGATGGAGTTATGGATGTGTCGAAAGTGGGTTCGTGGGTGCGACAGTTTAATGAAGCCGGAACATCGTGTGACAACAAACCGAAACAACCTCGGGCTCGCACAAGCCGGTCTGACGACATGCTCGAGAAAGTGGAGAGAATTGTTTTGGGGGATCGCCGAATGATTGTTGAACAGATCGCCTCCAGAGATGGCATTTCTGTGGGTTCTGTGCACACAATCCTGCATGACGACCTGAAAATGCGAAAGGTGTCATCCAGGTGGGTGCCACGAATGCTGACGGACGACCACATGGCTGCCAGTGTGGCATGTTGCCAGGCAATGTTGACTCGCAACGACAGCATGAATGGGACTTTCTTTTCGTCGGTTGTGACAATGAATGAGACGTCGATGCCATTTTTCAATCTAGAAACAAAGCGCCAGTCAGCTCTATGGAAGCACACAGATTCACTGCCACCAAAAAAATTTCGGTTAACCGCCAGTGCTGAAAAAATGATGGTGTCCATGTTTTGGGACAGCGATGGCCTAATCCTTACCCATTGCGTTCCAAAGGGCACTACGGTAACAGGTGCATCCTATGAAAATGTTTCGAAGAACAAATTCATTCCTGCACTGCCCGCTGTTTCATCAAGACAACGCACCCGCACATCGAGCTAACGTTACGCAACAGTTTCTTCGTGATAACAACTTTGAAGTGATTCCTCAAGCTCCCTACTCACCTTACCATGCTTCTAATGACTTTTAGCTTTTCCCGACAGTGAAAGACACTCTCCGTGGACGCACATTCACCAGCCGTGCTGCTATTGCCTCAGCGATTTTCCAGTGTTCAAAACAGACTCGTAAAGAAGCCTTCGCCGCTGCCATGTAAACATGGCGTCAGCGTTGTGAAAAATGTGTACGTCTGCAGGCCGATTACGTCGAGAATTGACGCCAGTTTCATCGATTTCGGGTGAGTAGTTAACTAGAAAAAAAAAAAATCGGATGCCTTAGAACTTGAATGCACTTCGTATTTCCCTGAGTGTTCTATTCCGGCACTCTCGCATCACAGTATTTTCAACAAAGCATTCGCCCAGTTGTTTCCCCATTGACTCAATTAAAAACAAAATTTCCTCACTCAACGTGGCCAATAAACAAGCCACAAATCAAATCGAAATATAGACGTATAGTCTCACGCAATCTCTAAGAAAATTTTAAACACATCTAGCAACAATTTCACTTCGTTCGTATCATTGTCATAACATGTCAAGCACACAGACAATATCCACCTATTGGGTAATAAATACAAAACAAAAAGCAATCACAGTATCTACTGGTCTTACATATACACAATATTTATAGACTTCAGGTATAGAAAAACTCAAAACATGGAGAACAGTCCTACTAACTAAGAGAGCACAAATGCTATAAACCGTAATACAATACTGCAAGACCGATGAATAATCATAACAGAAAAAAAGGCACTGACTACAAACACGAAATCGTGAAAAACATCACCTCTGCACTCATACGCGAAAGACATTAACCTAAATTGACACAAAAATTAGACAAAGTAAAATGTTAACACTCACCACCGCTCTGGTACTCCCAGTTATATCCAGACACATTCCCATGTCAGTCTTTTCTGGTTACTCGATATATGGCTTTATAGTTACGACACTGACCTTCCATCTCTGTTTTGTTGCACCATCGTCTTTGGGCGTATCTCACTTTTGTGTTGTTGTACTACCGTTCTTGTCTATGTTTCATCTCTGTCTTGTTCTAACACCGTCTTTGGTCCTGTTCTGATGGATGTACACATAACAGAAGTTCACCTAGTGTACTACGAAAATGTTCAGTTTAAGTGATACGTCGCAATAGAACACCTTATTCCTATAACTGTAAGTCATCAGTTTGTTAGTATTTTGGCTGAGTTGTGGGTGAGAGTGTGTGTGTTTCTTAAATCTCCTATTTTGATTACACTTTGATGTTGTTCACTAGCAGTTTATGGGAAATGTTGTTTTAGAGGGTCTTGGCCCAATACTTCCCATTGGTAATTACTACAACTTAACATCTAACATAATTATTGTTCATAACATCGACAAGACCCACTCATTTGTAATAAAAAGAAATAACTGCCAACTAATGAAAAACTTGTAAAACAAGAGGCATGACAGTTCGTTATATGAACCACCAACAACATTTTCTCATATTGAATTACCAATGCCCTATACGTATTTCTCACGCGGATATACCGTTGTAACACCTGATAAGCATCATACAACAAATCATATGTGGGGCTATTTAATTTGAGGGTGTATAAGGTCTTACACAAGTGTAGGTTTAAATAAAGGAATTAACAAATTGCTTCAAGTAGCTGGCAGTAATTCAGACTGGCTATTTGTTAATTTGCATGCCTGATTAACATAGTATTTTAGCCAGTGTGCGTTTCTGCAGTTGTAAGCCTTGGACATGTGTGTGGTAAATAATATTGTGACGCTTCGCTTGAATGCTGCTCTACTTCTGTAGACATTTCAGGAGTGAGAAAACCATTGCCCCACTTGAAAATTAAATTAATTTTCGGCTCAGTTACGACTTACAAACTGAACTTCGTGTGTTGACTTATGCTGCTCAACCCTGGAGTACTAAAGGCATGAGGGGGGGGGGGGGGGGGGGGGAGCAATGCCACAAAACCATCACAAATGTTATACTCCATATCTTATTCAAAGTAAGTCATAATTTGTAGATTATACTTTAGCTAATTACAACTATTATGTTTCCGGTGGTGTGTTCCATACAAAATAAGTACAGAACGTCCTCTTTTAAATCCTTTAATCATAATTTTACTCCTCAAAATTTTCTTGGAAGAGAAGTCATTTTAAGTAATGTACTAGTTAAAAATAATTACAACTATTATTACTGCAATAGTTCAGCCGTTTTTAACAACCATTTTTGCCATGAAGATACTCAAGAGTAGGTGTTGCTCATGTGTCCAGATTCCATATTGGCGGGTACCGCGATGTGGTACCAATTGCCATCAAAAATTTTACAAGGGATTATTAATCTACGGGTAAACTCTGAGCTCCTGGTATAAGCAAGATTTGTGACTGTGTGCATGTATGTGTATTTGTCTGAGGGGGGAGGGGGTGGGGGGGGGGGGTGAATCATACATTTTTACTGTGGAGATTCAAGGTACCATCTATTTGGACAAATGCTTTGGAACATTGTGCAAAAATTCAGACCGCTCAGATACTTTTCAGAACAGCCAAGATATCTGCTTACCTAAGATGCTAAGCTGTCACTAATTGTTTGTTCTAATACCAAACTGATTTTTCGGGAGGGGTGTTGAGGGGTAATGGGAAAGTGGAGCACTATAAAATGGCTTGCCGTATAATAGATAAGGAGGGAATGGCTTGTCATGTTAGACTGCGCCTCCTTAGGTCGGTAGTGGATGCATTTGATTTTTATGTTATCACCTTTATGACCTTCAGTGAGCTTCAAACAGTTCTGGCGGTTCTACAGATATCCTACTGGAGCCAGTTAAGTTTCACATCAAATATGAAGCTGACAAATCTTACTGTCTCTTTCTGTTTAGGACTTTGTCCCCTAGGTGCTATGATAGTGCATTAAAATTGTGACATCTACGGATAAAATCTGCACACAAACTTTTCTCAGTGTGACTGAACAATCTGCAGCTTCTGCACAAACCCCCAGACCCCTCAGTGTCAATTATATTTGATGGGCAGTGGTCGACTGATTGGAGAGAGAGAGGAAGATTGTAATGTCGTCTCGAAATAGACAGTTTTTGAAAGGACTGTTTACTATTGATATTTTATTGTGAATTTCTGTAGTGAAGACTGTAATACGTAGCCCACTCCCATGAGGAACGTCGTTCTATTTTGAGAATCGGTCCGAAGAAGAACGGTCAACTCGGAATCAGAAGAATCGCTGAGCCAGGGATGATTCAAAAATAATTGGAAGGCTTTCGTAGAACCCGAATCGTGTTCGTTTCGTAACACGTTATACCGCACTGTTGTATCGCTGGTCTTTCTTATATCAGATACTAAAAATACTCCCATTGAATGCTACCTACGCACAAAAGGCTCCTGTATTGCCGCTTCCAGTGAGATTCCGCTGTCAAGTGTACAGCGCTGCTTTCTGATCCTTAAGTATTTCTTATGAACTAACGTTGTCGCGAAATAATAAATAAAGGAAGAATGCAGCCAGATAGTGATACAGAGATAGCCAGTCACTAGTATACTCCCAACAAGCATATTATAAATTAAGTACCAACCACAAAATGTTTGGCTGCTTTATAATAGCGGATTTACTTCCAGGAACGTGAATTTCATAAGGGTGGTAATTAGTAGAGAGCAGGAAGACTATTATTTAGAAAATAATGAAAGTAGAGAAATTTATGTAAATGAAACAAAAATCGGTCACCAGCCTAATTAGGCACAATGGCTCAAATCGTTCAGATGGTTATGAGCACTATAGGACTTAACATCTGACGTCATCAGTCTCCTAGAACATAGAACTACTTAAACATAACTAACCTAAGGGCATCACACACATCCATGCCCGAGGACGGATTCGAAACTGCGGCCAAAGCGGCCGTGCGGTTCCAGACTGAAGTGCCTAGGCGTAATAATGTGCAAACATTGTTCTCAATGGATTCATATATACTCTTGCAAAATGAACTTTCCTTAATTCTTTCTTAGTAAAGTGCAATGAAAACTAAACGAGCTACCAGTGGGTAGTAGTAGTTATCAACAGCATAGGTTAGCAATCACAGAAATGTAAAAGGAACTTTTCCCCTGTTAAATACACTCATCACTTCAACCTTTGACTAATTCAGCACAAAAAATTGTTCTCAAAGACAACACGAGACTAAGTAGTACGCGACAAGAGGTCAAGTTTAACTAACATACATATACACGTTACAAATGCAATAACATGACACTGAAATAACATATTTCATATTCATACCACAGTGGCAATGTTTGAGATTCATTTGCAAAACCCAGATTCAAATTGACTTTCCACTGCTAGTAAAAATGAAAGTGAAGGCCCTTAAACTGTCCCTTTCATTGTAAGTAACTACGCCCACATTTCAGAAAAACTTTGCATCACATAAATGCTGAACTACAACTCCACTTAAGATTATTCAGCCCTCAATGCTAAAAACAATTTATGCTAGGAATATTCTTATTAAGCTTTGGAAATAAATTCAAATTCAAGTTAAATTTCATATAGGATAAAATGTAGTGGCCTCATAACACCACTTGTGAAGCAAGTCAGTCCAACTAATCACTGTTATGTTCATTGGTACTAAAAATTTGGAACTTTTAAATTAAAGCAGTTTGTAGCAAATTAAAACTTTTCATCACTTAAATATTATGTGCCTCTCTTTTTATCTGTGAAACAATTGATTTAACTTTCACTTTTATATGCTTTAAAATTGAACTTAGGCAAATTGAAATGCCGTCCGGGGTGGTCGAGCGGTTCTAGGCGCTACAGTCTTTAACCGCGCGACCGCAACGGTCGCAGGTTAGAATCCTGCCTCGGGCATGGATGTGTGTGATGTCCTTAGCTTAGTTAGGTTTAAGTAGTTCTAAGTTCTAGGGGACTGATGATCTCAGAAGTTAGGTCCCATAGTGCTCAGAGCCATTTGAACCAAATTGAAATGGAAGCAAATTATCATTTCTTCATAATTAGGATACTAGCTTCTTACAACCGTTTTGGATAGTACCCTACTCGGTATCATGAAGAGGACAGTTCAATGTTAAAACACGTATTTTGCAACACTGATTATTATTTGAAAAAGTACAGACAAGCACACTGGTTCATACTGACATACATGTCTGTTTTCCAAAGTTGTTGATGCAGTTGTGCAATATTGGTGGCAAGCACGTGATGGCTATCAGGTCTCCATCACGTGGTTTTAAGGTCTATTTAATTCTTTTTGGCAGCCTATCCATCATCTTTAGAACTTTTACAAATACGAGAACACCTTTTTTTACAGCCGGACCCACATCCGATGCCATTCCATTATAGATTTGGTGACAGAACGCCTCGGTGTTGACTGTGCGCCTGCTGGCCACTGACTGCCTCCCATTCTCTCTCGCTTGCGGCCCAGATTGACCGTCACTTCCATCTTCTCTTGTGCGCCAAGCCTCTTTCATAATGGAGGGGGTTCCCTACGCCATTTCTTTCCCTACAACACAATTCCCTAAGCATGAACCAGTTATTTACATACAATTTTGTTTTAACAAACAGACATTCTAAATAAAGTTTTGTTACTTAAGCACAGTGTTAAGTTAAACAAAAATATACATCACACATTTCCATTTCCCTCCAACAGTTCAAAGAACTTAAGTCGTAAAGAATAAACACTTCATACATACGTACACTTCATTACACTGTAATAATTACTCTCGATAATGGTTTTACGGGAGTTTGTCACACACTGACAAAAAAATTGAAATTCTTTTTTCTTATCATTTTCAAGAGATTTTACAGCACTTACATTTGATTTTACACTTATCACAGAGCACAGTATGCACTACAGAGAGTGAGAGAATTTTAGTACGGTCTCATCCAGAGGTTAGTTACAGATAACATGTAATGCATATTAACAATATAGGAAAATTTTGTCAGACTGTGGCCAAAAGAAATTCAGATTTTGGTTTCTTAGCAGTGACCTTATACTGCCTATAGGAGATGGGTACATAAAACCCGTTTGTGGTGGGTTCCCTAAAAGTATAACAAATTTTCTATTGATGACATTATTATATGAAACAAGGGTAAGAATCTGGAAAACTAATAGCTTCTCTATTTACTCCTAAGGTCCTTACCACATAAAAAAAGCTTCCTGCACTCATTTTCTTCACAGACAATACATGCACAACCATTCTGAAAGCAGAAATAATTATCTGAATCATGAAAGCATGGGCACGGGTTGCCATTTCAGCAGTATCCAAAGTCAGTGCAGTAACACTTCCTGCATTTGCATAGCACTTGATCTGAGTCTCGTTTAACAAAGGTCAGAAGCAGATCATGTGGCTCAAAACACGAAATTTTGACCTCCAAGTGACTTAAGAAATTACGATTACTTGGGTTCAGGTATACAGGACGATTATAATTAAACTTAAACTTTCAAAACGCTGCAGAAATAACACCACTGGTCAGAATGACGTCAAACTGCGACGGAACATGATTGGAGAAAGGGGAAAACGTAAGGCAAAAGAAAAAAAAAAATAAATAGTGTGAAAATTGATCAGTAGATGGCGCTGTATGTGTCAGAATACGTAAATGAAAACACCTGTCATGCTCACGACCCATTGAAGTTGGCATAAACACGCCAGGTACACGGCTTTTCCTCCTTTCCGGTCTCCGACGTTCGCCATGACAGTCTCAATGCAGGATCGCTCTCTGCTTATAAAGCTGTATTACAAGAATGATGACTGTGCACACGTCGCTCTGCAGAAGTTCCGGACACTGCAGGGTTTGAAGAAAGGCATTGGTCCGATTACTGCCATGGGTCTGGAGAAAATGATGCGGAAATTCTAAAAGAAGTGTTTTTTTGGTGTACTACCTGGCAGTGGGTGGGAGGGAGTCAGTGGAAGCAACGGCCACAGCAATGCTGGAGGAGACCAGTGGTGGCGAGCGAACGTGTAGCGCACGGAGAATCGCCCGAACTTTCGGCATATTCTTGATCACGGTGTGTAAAATACTGCGAAACATCCTTCATTGTTATCCATTCAAAATTATCTATGTGCACAAGATGATTCCTGTTGACCTACCACAAAGAGAGACCTTTACTTTAGAATCTCTTGCTTGCGTGGAAGAGACAGTGACTGGCCGTGGAAGATTTTGTGGGCAGACGAAGCCCACTTCCATCTGACAGAATATCTCAATACATTGAATTCTCGAATATGGGTAAGGGAAAACCCACACTCAAATCAACCAGTACCACATCATCATAAAAAGGTCACTATGTAATACAGGTTTACGGTATCATTTATCATACGGGCATATTTTTTCGAAGAGACAGGTACTTCCGGTCCTGTTACCTGTACCGTCACTGGTAAGTGTTATGAATGGCTTTTGCGCAACCAACTCTCCAACAGCGTGGATGTGTTGGTGGGATCATTTTTATTCAAGATGGTGTATCTCAGCACACTGAAGCTGTTGAAGCGCCATTTCGAAAATGCTAGAATTATCAGCCGCTATTTTTCTACAGCTTGGAGGCCCCAATAAGCTGATCTTAATCAGTGTGACTTCTGGCTGTGGAGCTATCTGAAAGATGTTGCGTTCAGTGTTCCGACTGCTAACTTAGCTGCATTGAAGGCACGCATTGTGCAACACATTCTGAGCGTGACGTCGGAAACACTTCGATCAGTTGTGGAACATGCTGGTTCTCGATTTCTACTTGTTCCTGAAAACGGTGAACACCATACTGAACTTGATTTGTCCCAGTCACATGGAAATTAATAGTCGGATCTGATTTTGAGTAACGCTTTTTATGCGGTTTTTGTACTCAGGTCAATTAAAAACCGATGTGGCTGACGCTTTTCGTTCGGTTTTTGGCCTGAGGACAGTTAAAAACGGATGTGAGTCATGCTTTTAATGCGGTTTTTGTCCTCAGGACAATTAAAAACCGATTTTCTCCATCTGATGTGATATGACCTTGCCGTGGTGGATGGGCTTATGTAACTAAGAGTATCGCACCTGCACACTCATTCACACTGAGCAGTACAGTTTGTTTAATGTCAACCGTACACTTCAGGCATTGTTGTATGATTCATTTGTCATTTGTAGTCGACAGCTATTAAATTATGATGCTTACAGTGCCATCTACTGCTACATTTTGTAACTATTTGTTTTTCTTCTGCCACACGTTTTACTTTTCTCGGATAATACTCCGTTGCTATTTGACGTCATTCTGACCAGTTACTTCTACAGCGCTTGGAAAGTTTAATTATAATTACGCTGTGCATTGCACATGACCTCCCTTAAGAAATTTGGATGAGGCAGAATGAAAAAGCCAGATGATAACAAAAACTTGTAATCTTGTGAAGAGATAGCAAACTATATAGAATAAGACACGAAGAATTACTGACTTTTCTGCTGTTAGGTATTGATGTAAATCAATGGGGGCAATTGAAAATTTCTGCCGAACCAGGTTTCGAATCTAGCTGTTGTCCAGCTTATTAGACAGATATACTGATCATTGCACCATTCAGACCCAGTGGCCATCCTAAGTGCAGAGACTAACCCAGCAAGCCAAAAACTTCTCAATATGTACACACACCACTCATGTAGTGTTCCTTGCCCGTTATCCTCGCTACTCGCGGCATCTCATCGATTACCCATGTGACTTCGCGCCTGGTCCGGATCAACAGACCCTCGCCTTAGTCATATATCTGTGGTGTATGTTCTTTCGGATATGTCCGAACGAACAGACAAGTTGTGTATGTTCTTTCGGACACTTCAGAATGAACAGACACTGGATACGTAGTATAAAGACGAGGACGGCCAATGATCTCTTCAGTGCGGATGTGTCTGGAAGAACAGACACCACTACAATTAAGGCGAGGACTACCAATGATATCTTCAATTCGGATGCAAACAAGGCTCGAACACTTAAGCGAATCGGCGAAATGCTGAGAGTAATTAAGATAATGGGCAAGGCCCACTACATTAATAGTGTGTGTGTAAGTTGAGAATTTAGGTCTGACGGGAGGAGCGCTAGGGTAGTCTGTGCAAATGTGATCACCACTGTCTGCAAATGACTTATTCCCTGCTTCGCACGTCAGGCGAGAGGGTTCTGCCTGCTCCCACTTCTATCGTAGAGCAGCCAGAGCGTCCTAGTTTGTGCTCAGTGTCGTGTGAGTCTTTTTGTACGTCACATCATTGTACGTCTCTCAGCGTCTCGTGTTTATGACTCAATTTTGATTCGACGTTGTCTTGCGCCGTGATGTCGTCAATGGCTCCCAGGTTCACCCCACACAAAGGTACAATTTGTTTTAGTTTTGACATGTCCATGGGGCATGTGCTGCCAAGTTCGTTGGAAATTGATGGTTGGCTTCCATTTGACTCGACGTTGTCTTGCGCCGTGATGCCGTCAATGGCTCCCAGGTTCACCCCACACAAAGGTACAATTTGTTTTAGTTTTGACATGTCCATGGGGCATGTGCTGCCAAGTTCGTTGGAAATTTATGGTTGGCTTGTAAATACAATCAAGGTAACTTCAGAACAGGTTTACAGGGATTACCTCGATTCTGAATCGTATGTGTTTTATGCCAAATTTCTAGACAGGTCTAATGATAAAAGGCTCCTTTAGTCCCATGTAAAAGTCCCTTTCACTTAATGTGATGTCTCTAATAGTATGGTTATTCAGTTGAACACGGAGGTGGAACATCTGAATGTTAAGATGTTTATTCTTCGGCCCGAAGCTGATGACAGTTCCCTCAAGAGCATCCTGCTTCCGTTTGAGGACATATGGAACATATGCCTAGAATGCTGGTCCGCTCCACATCCCTTACAAGTTTATAGCGGAGTTCGATCCGTGGACGTGGTGGTCAAACGGAATATACACCACCGGACAAATTGCCTGCCTCGAGTTACGGTTTTAAAATCAACTTATGAACATTTTAAAAGGCTAACTTTAGCGGGACTGGTTGCCCAAGAGCCAGCCATTGTGCTAACCAAGTTTATGAGGGGCAACGCGAGTCATTGTGTGATGACCCTAGCACATTTCTTCCATTAACCTCCCGGAGAAACTTTCCCACTATGACTACCGCACCCCTATCACCACCACTTGAAAACACGCCTAGACGGACGCAAGATGGTGAAGAGTCAGACGATGTCTCTTCCCTGCTGAAAATATTCTGTTCGAGGAGGTCTCTCCCCTCCCCAGCTTCAGAGCGGATGATAAAATGCCAGCTGCTGTCCAAAATTCGAAATCGTCCAGCATCCTCTCCGATGAGTCTCCCAAGACCGAGACCGCCTCTTCGGAATATTACTAATGTGTCATGTTACCAATTACACACCTTACCAGCAAATCATTCCTTTCTCGTTGGGGAGGACAACCATGCCTCTCCGTAGCTGAAATCACTGCACAATTGAAATCATGGGAAACAGCGTGGTTTCACGTTAGACTTCCTATCCTTCCGATAGAAGTCGCGTCATCGTTGTGTTGGGTCTTCACAATCTGAACCAACGAATGCGTTCATCGCATTCGTCTTAGTCCGACTGGTCTCCGCTACATATGTCAACAGCGTGGTACATTACCAAACAGGCTTGTCTCTTGTGACAACTATATGATTACTCTGCTGTTCACCATTAAGTACCTGGCAAGGGGTTCATCGAACCACCTTCAAGCTATTTCTCTACCGTTCTACTCTCGAACAGCGCTCGACGAAACCAAAGATTTATGTATTTCCGTGCGATCTCTGATTTCTCTTCTTTTGTCATAATGACCAATCCTACCTATATGGTGGGCATCAACAACATATTTTCACACTCTGACGAGAAAGTTGTCGATTGAAATTTCATGAGAACATCCTACGGCAACAAAAAACGCGTTTGTTTTAATGACTGACACTCCAATTCACATAAAATATCTTTATATCCTTGCCACTCAATCCCATATTTCGTAATAGTGCGAAACGAGCTCCACTTCTTTGAAATTTTTCGATGTTGTCGGCTAAACCAGTGCCAGAAAACACAGAAACTGGCTTCGCAGACGACTGTCTTTCCATACCCCATCAGCTGAAGTTGCTTTCGCGGTTGAACTCCTTCTGTGTCCGAACTTTACTGTTTTCCCTCAGGCGAAGACTAATTCGATCGTATGGCCCTTCGGACTCAACGCCCAAGATGTAGTCGCGTGTGACAACGATCCCGACCCCCGTGCTTTTGGCTAGTATACGTTGAATACACATTTGAAGTGGCTGAGGCTTCCATATTATCATGATTTATTTGTCGAATATGTTGTACCTTGCCTTTAATCATCAAGAAATTGGATTGCTTCGATTAACCCTTTTTCCTTGTTGTGGAGACTTTCCTCACTGTATTCATCCTAGAAACAATATTTGATATTCTTTTATCCCGGAATTTTGGAATTTACGTCTATCAAGTTTTACTTTCGCAAAAACTAAAGAAAAAATAAAAATGAGAAAATGAAATTAAAAAAAACTTAATACCACGACCTTTTCAGGAACCTGTCAGTAACAGGGAGGAAGGCACCGTAGCGAGGACATAGGTTTCGACCCCTGCCCAACTTATGTCCATCCAGGCTGAAGCTGACTATATCCATCCATCCTGTAAATAAAAAAATATAAAAAAACAAATATATAAATAAATAACTCTGTAGCGTACTTTGTTTAAGCGCCGGTGGCCCTTAGTGGTTTGCGTTATGTTTAATTTCATTACAAAGGAAAGAATGGCCCATGGTCAGCGCATCTGTCTAGCAAGCAGGAGACCTGAGTTCTAATCCCCATTCGGCTCAAGATTTCAATTTTCCCCATTGATATACATCAGTGCCCACCAGCAGCCATTCTCTGTAATTCTTCTGTCTTCATAGTGACTGCTGGGTCAAAACAGTATCTGTTTTTTCGCACATGTCCAAAGGAACAGACACCACATACAAAAACCATAAAATAGAACAAAGAATCAAAAGTATTAGATGAAATTTATTGCTAGCCATGGGTTGAACAGAAAATTCTGTTTGTGACTTCGGGAAGGAAAACATCTTCCTCTTACCTGCTTTAACTGGTAACGTTTAACGAAAGAGTGAATAACTGCCATCGTTAAATCACTCTCTCTGCCACTAATTAAGCATAACTGCACCACATTTTCAACTTCAGTTACACAGCTAACAGTCTTTGGAAATTTTGTGGCGAAAGTCTGTACACCCTTCGTATACAATTTAACACTTATGTTTCTTCAAATTTTTATATTCACATTATTATGTGGAATTTTCTCTGAGTTAAAATCCAGAAACGGTAGATAATCTCGTTTGACAACTTCAATCACAAGTTCATTCACCGTAATTTTTTTCTCGCGAATTCGTCATAATGTTGAGAATGTTTCCACTTCTCTTTGTGCAGGAACTGTTTCTTTGCTTTCAGATACAGCTGTTCTCAAAGCATCTGCTATCAGTCACTCTGACGTCCTCCGTGGAAGTGTTAACGTTCTTCCTGTTTTTCAGTCAACTAAAGTACTTGAGTATCAGATCACTCGTAATGAAGTGTTTTTCACAAGCCTGGAAAGGAAACCTGAAATCAAATAATTGCACTTAAACTTCATCTTACACTAAAGATTTCACATTAGTAAAAGTATGCCACACATCTTTCATAGCAAAGCAAGGTCAGTACTTTTCTTTAACTTAAAAATACTGTGTTATTCGTAATGGAGAAAATGCATATCATCAAACGCTATAATTTTAAGAACAGAATTTTTGGGATGGCCGAGTTACATTTGAATTTGCTGTAGGATGTTGAAATTAAATAAGTTGGTCACACTTTAGCTTAGCTCAGTCTTATGTAACTTATGCACTGTACAGTTAACACACATTGAACTCTAAATCTGAACTATAAAAGTCGCTTGCGCAACACTTTAGATGAAGCTGTGCACTGATAAGGAAGCCTCTGTGGTTATACTACAGTGAGGTGATAAAATGAGTTGGATCTGTTTCTTCCTGGTGTAGTGCAGCAACTGGACGTGGCATGGACTCATGTCGTCGGATGTGCGCAGACTGACCTCTCGAGTATGTCTGATAAAAGTTCGATGGGATTCATGTCGGGCGATCTGGGCAGCCAAATCATTCGCTCCAACTGTCCAGAATGTTCTTCAAACCAGTCGCGGACAACTGTGGCCCAGTGACATGGCGCGTTATCAGTCATAAAAATGTTATCACTGTTTAGGAACAAGAAATCTATGAATGGATGAGCGTGGTCTCCCAGTAGCCAAACATAACTATGCCCGGTCAATTATCGGTTAAGTTGGAGAAGAGGAGTAGGTCCATTTCATATAAACACAATCCAGACCATTATAGAGACAACGCAAACTTGCATAGTGCCTTGTTGACAACTTGGGTCCATGGCTTCCTTGGGTCTGCGCCACACTCGAACCCTACCATCACCTCTTGCCAACTGATATCGAGACTTATCTGACCGTACCACGCTTTTCCAGTAGTCTCTGGTAAAAAATATGGTCACGAGCCGAGGAGAGGCGCTGCGGGTGATACCTTACTGTTGGAAAATACACTCTTGTCAGTCGTCTGCTACCATAGCCCATTAACGCCAAATTTCTCCGCACTGTCTTAACATACATTTCAATCGTACGCACCACATTGATTTCTGCAGTTTTTGTACGCAGTGTTGCTTGTCTGTTACCAATAGCAACTCTACGGAAACGTCGCTACTCTCTGTCGTTAAGTGAAGGACGTCGACCACGGCGTTTGCCAATGAGAGAGGTATGCCTGAAATGTGGTATTTTCGGCACACTCTTGACACTGTGCATCTTTGAATATTGAATTCTGTAACGATTTCCGAAATGGAATGTCCCGTACATCTAACTCCATGTTCAACTTCGCGTTGAAAGTCATTTAATCCCAGTCGAGAGGTCATAATCACGTCTGAAACCTTTTCACATGAATACCTGAGTGCAAATGAGAGCTCCGGCAATGAACTGCTATTTTATACTTTGTGCAAGCGATACTATCGCCATCTGTATATGTGCATATTGCTGTCCCATGACTTCTCAGTCATTGTATATAACCACTCGCTCGTCGAAAGATCCGTACCTAACCACTGAAATATTGCATATGTCGCACAAATACCCAAGAAAGGAAACAGCAGTTATGGGCTCAATTATAGACCCCTGCCGCTCACGTCGATTTGCAGTAGGATCTGGAACATATACTTTATTAGAAGATTATGAATTACCTCGAAGAAAACTATTTATTGGCAAATAGCCAACACGGATTTAGAAAACATCATAAGTATGAAATACGACTAGCTCTCTGTTCGCACTACGTAATGAGTGCTGTTAACAGAAGATGTCAAATTAATTGCATATTTTTAGTTTTTTAGGAGGCTCGTGGCACTGTTCCTCACAAGCGATTTCGAATGAGATCGCGCGACTGTGGTTTACCGTCTTAGTTGTGAGAATGGATTCGTAATTTCCTGTCAGAAAGGTCACATTTCGTAGTAAGTGACAGAAAGTTATATAGTGAAACAGAAGTAATACCTGACATTCCCTAAGGAAGCGTTATAGGTTTTCTGTTGTTCCAGAATTGTTTAAATGATTTAGGAGACAATCTGAATATCCGCATCGTTTACCGTCTAATAAAGTGATCAGATGGCTAAAACAATTTGTAAAACGATTTAGGCAAGATAACTGTATGACACAAAAATTGGCAACTGGCTCAAAATAATGAAAAATTTGAAGTTATCCATGTGAGTACTAACAGTAATCCGCTAAATTGCGGTTACACCATAAGCCACACGAATCTAAAGGCTGTAAATGCAACTAAATGCTTAGGGATTGCAGTTACGAATTGCGTCAATGGAAATGATCCGATACATAATATTGTGGGTATAGCAAACCAAAGACTGTGACTTATTGGCAGAACACTCATAAAATGCAAGAGGATTACTGAAGAGACTGCTTACACTAAACCTCTCCGCCCTCTTCTGGAGTATTGCTGTGTTGTGTGAGGTCCACAATAAATAGGATCAACGGAGGAAATCGAAAAAGTTCAAAGAACGGCAGCTTACTTCGTCCTATCCCGAAATATGGGAGAGTGCCACGATTATCAGGATATGCTACGCGAATTGGGGTGGCAATCATTAAAATTAAGGCATTTTTTGCTGCCGCAGGATGTTCTCACGAAATTTCAATCACCAACTTTCTTCTCAGAGTGTGAAAATATTTTGTTAGGTCCTGCCTACATAGGGAGGAATTGTTATCATGATAAAATAAGAGGAATCAGAGAACGCACGAAAATATATAAATGTTCGTTTTCCCCACACGCTGTTCGAGAGTGGGAAGGTAGAGAAATAGCTTGAAGGTGGTTCGATGAACTCCTTGCCAGCCACTTAGTGGTGAACTGCAGAGGAATCATGTAGATGTAGATATATTCACTTCTTTTTTAATAATCAAACTAGAAGAATGGAACGTTTGGTTGTTCCCTATGTGTAATGTTCGTATTTGATTTAAGTACCAACCTTCAGAGCAACAAGAAAGTAAAATCATTACCGTTATGGACGCGGAACACCACTACTGTGATAAATGAATATTTCCAAAAGTATCTGCAAACCTGTCGCCTTTTGTGACGCTTGTGGTTTTTAATAGCGCGACTGGTTTGAAGTCTTCTAGGGCCACAATTTAACAGGAAGAGTGATATAATATTCCCTAGCTATCCATTCCAAGAAAACTGGAAGCTGTTTTGAATGCCAAAGTTTTCCTATTCAGTACTAGGTATAGTAACGTGTTGTGTTGTTAGTGTATCCACATTATAGTCCGTCCCCTACACGTTGTTGGCTTTCGCTTCATCTCCATCGTGGCCGATCTGACTCTCCTTTCGAAATAGCTCCTACAGTCTCTCTAGCGTTTGAGAAACAAGTCTAAATATTCTATCCAGTATACATTCCGTGTGCTGCAGGTATCTTCTCGATATTTGAGCACCTGAATTTTGAGACTAATCGTTGAGACGGCGTATAAAACACTAATGCGACTCACTATTAAGTGCTCTTCGATTGTCAGGGATCTCAACCAAGTCGATTAAAGGAAGACATCTAAGCAACTCAGAGGCGTACTGATACATTTTTTACCGTTGGGTTCGATAAGCAGGCAAATATTACAAAGGTTCTTCGTTAACTTAAAATGGAATCCCTTGAGGGAAGACGACGCTCTTTTCGCAAGGCACTATAGCGGAAATTTAAAGAACAGGCATCTGACGCCGAATGCAGAACGGTTCTGCTGCTGCCAATGTACAATCTCTGTGTAATGAGGACTCGTACACAGGCTTTTAGACAGTCATCTTTCCCTCGTTCTGTTTGCAAGTGAAACAGGAAAGGAAACGACTAGTAGTGATACAAGGGTTAAACCGCTATGGTGTACGGAGTACGTATTTAGATGTAGTAGTAGATTCGTGCAACTGAGTGACATGGTGACCACCGTAACGCTCACTCAAAATCTGAATCCATTGTAAGCAAACATCTCAATATATATCACAGCTGACGTGTAGCGGCCGATCACAAATACAAATACCGTTATTCAGTTTAAGAGGAAAACGCCCATTATCATATTGTTGATAAGCAGAATATGATACGAATTCTCACTCCCAGCTCACTTATACATATGAAGGAATACATTAAAAATCATAGCTCGATTAACATGATCGCTGAATACGTGCCTCAAATAACATAATTATTTTAAATCGAGGAACTTACGTACTTGTTAACCTGTTTTTCACACTATTATGGAGACAGTAAGAGAACATCAAGACTGACGGAGATGATGACAGAGGGTAAAAGAAAACAAGCAATGGCGAACTGAACGTCAGTTAGAATAAAAGTCGTGGTAGTGCGAGGTGTGGGGTAATGTTGATTTTATGCTGAGTGATAATATAGGCCCAGTTTTAGTCTTTGAGAGGAATGTAACTGAATAAAATTCGTTAAGGCAGCAGAACATCCAGTAAATATTCAGAACGTTAACGTCCTATTCGCCAAGTAACATATCTGAGTGTTCAGTTCAGATTGCTGCTCCTACACACATGTTAAATCAGTTCTGGCTTGCCTGTCAACTCGATATAAGACTAGAGAGTCACAGAATCCACGTATTTACATGCAATTCATTATATCAAATAGATGTCAACACGTAAGTCTTGTGGATATATATAGAAAAGAAGTTGTTGTTCAGCTTCACTTACGGGAACGAAATCGGCATCATATGCAGGCAACGTGTTGTATCTGAAGAGATAACTATAGATACAAAGAAGAAGAAGTATTTGTAAGGTGGCGCAAGTGATGTTGGAAAGTTATTTACTTTCGGATGTGGACAAATTCATGTTTGTTTGTTTGCCCCCATCAGCCTAATATGGAATGTGAATGCAATGGTTTGATAGTAAGTTAATATGCCCCTGGCCATTATGAATGTATAAATGCAATGGACTTTGAATACGATAATTACAGATAAATGTCTTCATAAGCGTTTTGTGACTATTGGACAAAATCCTATTACCCACACTCTTATGTTCTATTCAGTCACATGTTGGGTATTTTTACACTGGCGGCAGGTTATGCATAAGAGAGCTACCAAATCGTTATAGTTTACCAAACATGAAACATCAATGCATTATTTAAATCTGGGAAATTTTGTTCTCAAAGTACAACTAAAATGACCACGTTTTCATTAACTATCATACGTCATTGTTGCTGGAATGAAACAATCGGAAAGAAGAAATGATTAACCAAAGATAACCTAATCTAACATGTAACCTGTTATTCAAGAAAACAACGACAGAAATTCATACACTCGTTTGCCACGAAGGCGATGACTTTGCAGAGTTAACGGGAAAATGCAAATTTCTTAAACCTAAATCAAATAGGTATTAGTAACGCTATCAGGAAGAACAACAGTTGTATCTCGTGAAAGTTAGACAAATCCTACACTACGTATTTCAGACTGATCAAAACGTTTTAAGGTCTTTAGCCACCATGTCGTATGCAAATCCATGATATGAGTAATACTTTTACTTACGCGAAGTTAAATACTGAAAAAGGTTCCACCTGCGGTCAAGTTTCATATTTAAATTTATTTCAAGAAGTGATAGTGATTACTCTGTAAGAAGTATGAGGTAGACTTTCAGTCTTGCGCGAACAAGGATAGTATCACTCGTGCATTGCAGCCCCAACAGAGTCGAATTTTGCAGCAGACTCTGTCCCAGCAAACATCCTCTTCCTCTGCAGACTGGACACTGAGTAAACACGCTAGCCGAGAGCCAGGCAGCGTCCTACCGATCAGTTTCTCCCTTTGCCGTCACCACACAGAGTGCGCCAAGCTACCTACGGGGCCAGCAAAACAGAGACCGACGACGAAGCTGCTACAGCTAGTACATCAACAGGAGAGGTAATACTACACTTTGGGGCCACAGCCAGCTATCTCTGGACAATAACCGGTTACGGACACGCGTGGGTAAAGAATTCCGTTCATGGTTGAAACCTTCCATCACCCCCCACCCTCCCCCCCTCCTCCACTGACCGAAAAGAAAATGTGCCAGATGTGTTCTACTCATACAATATCGGGGCACATCACAGCATTTTCGTCTTTGAAGATTGATATTTAAATAAAATAGTGAACATAGTAAAATTGTTACTAGTAAACCTGTAGACATACGGAGGTAACCCTAAAAGGAACGTAGGAGCTCTGTCATACTGAATTTATGAGAATGGTACAAGACATTTCAACCGCAATTAAACAGTGCACTACGTTTCGTTACACACATACGAGTATTAAATATACTGAATTAAGAATTAACTGACATAGTGTCACATGCTATAAAAAAACGTGATTTATATCATGACAATGAGGTATAGTGGAATTAAAACAAAGTAGTCGAGTAACATGTGAATGATAAATAGTAGTACAGTATGCAGACATTAATCATAGTAAAAGCATATTGAATAAGGAGTTAATTATAATATAGTGTCTAAAGATAATAGTGAGACTCACATTATGGGAAATATTAACTGTTATACAATTTTAACAAAAAAAAATACAGACACCCACATTTGGGCAGACTTTGTTTGGCATGGACCTGTCGGTGGTAAACATATTATGTACTGAATGATAAGGCAGAATCTTGGGGTTTTTAGGTCTTCTACAGGGTGAGCAACAACTGAAGGGGATATTGGCAAGTGTTGTGCCATCAAAAATGGTTCCAATGGCTCTGAGCACTATGGGACTTAACATCTATGGTCATCAGTCCCCTAGAATGTAGAACTACTTAAACCTAACTAACATAAGGACATCACACAACACCCAGTGTTCTGCATCCAGAACTGACGAATCACACATTTATGAAGCACTAGATGTAGTATATCAGATTTGAAGTTATCATTTTGAGTGGCACAATATGCGTGTTGACTATAAACGTGCACACTAAGATATATTGAGAATATGCATCGCTTACAAATAGCCACGTATTGGTCGCCATCGACTGAGGTGTCTCCCAGACACCTTGACATGTTGGGTTCTGCATTCCACCACTGACAGGTGATGTGGGGCCATTTGCACAACATTATGGCTGATGCCAGGTAGACGTGCTTGTTTCCATAGTAGCTCCTCTATGAGTAATCCTATTTACACACAGGGCTTCAAAGTAAATCTGGCACCTTTGGTTACCTCCGAACATTGCCTTGTCCATTCACTCTCTTCATTGTTGTGACCAGTGACAGTTGTGGGTCCCCCAACAAGTGCCCATACAGTACAATGTAATTGAATTGAATTTAGCACTGCACGAAAGAAACACGCATTAATTTTAAAAATAAACTATGTGCAACCTAAACTTAATTCTGTACACAGATGGATACAACATTTTACAACTTTACATGCAGGTGGCACATGGTGGCATTGTTTTTACAATGACCCATACCTTTAAAATACTGTTTACATTATATGAATAATTATGATATCGCAAGTTAATTAAAAGTGGGTAAGAAGCATAAAATGCTGAAAGAACCCTTGTCATCCTCACAAGAAGAATGTGGTTCTTTAAAATTGTACGTGCTTGAAATAAACATCGATTAAAAAACAAAAACAAATCACAAGCTATTAGAAAGATATAGTCCTCTCATTCCTCCTCAGTACTCCTTAAAATGATAACAAAATTTACTAACATAGTCATAGTTCGCGTTACACGTATTTTACGGACCTCCGTGCGTGATCTACAACACCAGTAATCAATTCTTTTACCACTACTTTATATAACATCCACAGTACACGTAACTACGTCAGTACACTAGTCAAATTCAAGGAAAAAATATTGGACGTACACACACGGGGCAAACACAGACATTTTATGAAAAGATAATACACTCCTGGAAATGGAAAAAAGAACACATTGACACCGGTGTGTCAGACCCACCATACTTGCTCCGGACACTGCGAGAGGGCTGTACAAGCAATGATCACACGCACGGCACAGCGGACACACCAGGAACCGCGGTGTTGGCCGTCGAATGGCGCTAGCTGCGCAGCATTTGTGCACCGCCGCCGTCAGTGTCAGCCAGTTTGCCGTGGCATACGGAGCTCCATCGCAGTATTTAACACTAGTAGCATGCCGCGACAGCGTGGACGTGAACCGTATGTGCAGTTGACGGACTTTGAGCGAGGGCGTATAGTGGGCATGCGGGAGGCCGGGTGGACGTACCGCCGAATTGCTCAACACGTGGGGCGTGAGGTCTCCACAGTACATCGATGTTGTCGCCAGTGGTCGGCGGAAGGTGCACGTGCCCGTCGACCTGGGACCGGACCGCAGCGACGCACGGATGCACGCCAAGACCGTAGGATCCTACGCAGTGCCGTAGGGGACCGCACCGCCACTTCCCACCAAATTAGGGACACTGTTGCTCCTGGGGTATTGGCGAGGACCATTCGCAACCGTCTCCATGAAGCTGGGCTACGGTCCCGCACACCGTTAGGCCGTCTTCCGCTCACGCCCCAACATCGTGCAGCCCGCCACCAGTGGTGTCGCGACAGGCGTGAATGGAGGGACGAATGGAGACTTGTCGTCTTCAGCGATGAGAGTCGCTTCTGCCTTCGTGCCAATGATGGTCGTATGCGTGTTTGGCGCCGTGCAGGTGAGCGCCACAAACAGGACTGCATACGACCGAGGCACACAGGGCCAACACCCGGCATCATGGTGTGGGGAGCGATCTCCTACACTGGCCGTACACCTCTGGTGATCGTCGAGGGGACACTGAATAGTGCACGGTACATCCAAACCGTCATCGAACCCATCGTTCTACCATTCCTAGACCGCCAAGGGAACTTGCTGTTCCAACAGGACAATGCACGTCCGCATGTATCCCGCGCCACCCAACGTGCTCTAGAAGGTGTAAGTCAACTACCCTGGCCAGCAAGATCTGCGGAGCTGTCCCCCATTGAGCATGTTTGGGACTGGATGAAGCGTCGTCTCACGCGGTCTGCACGTCCAGCACGAACGCTGGTCCAACTGAGGCGCCAGGTGGAAATGGCATGGCAAGCCGTTCCACAGGACTACATCCAGCATCTCTACGATCGTCTCCATGGGAGAATAGCAGCCTGCATTGCTGCGAAAGGTGGATATACACTGTACTAGTGCCGACATTGTGCATGCTCTGTTGCCTGTGTCTATGTGCCTGTGGTTCTGTCAGTGTGATCATGTGATGTATCTGACCCCAGGAATGTGTCAATAAAGTTTCCCCTTCCTGGGACAATGAATTCACGGTGTTCTTATTTCAATTTCCAGGAGTGTAGATCTCGTATAATGAAAGTTAGAAAACCTTGACTACAGTGTAATCAGGATCAACTCAGCTGACAGTGCGATTGCATCGTTCAGTGATACACAGTAACATGGGAATAGGTTAGTGCATACGTAACGTAAAGAACACTCGTCGATATAAAGTAAGCTTACAGTGCAAACATGACTTTAATGTTCCTAAAAATTAGTAAAGTATTACACGGACAGCCTCATACAAAAACGTAAGCACTTCTTAGGTTGACACCTTTCTCTGAATACTTTTTGAATTCATTCATGTAAGTGTATTTTCCTTTCCTGGCTGTCTATAACGTAAAGACATAACATGGTTTCAAATCGAAATTATTCAGCTTGGAGGTCCAAATCCAGATGTCAGTTCCAGCAAGCAAGCAAACATGGAGAGATTTCTACAGGACATTATTCTCTACAACGCCGGCGCCTCTATTGTGCACTTCACTGAAGGGCCAAAAATCTTCGTACATGTAATGGCGCCGTGAGGGAGACCTTGGTATACTCTGCTTCACTACTTCTTCACCGATTTCACAGTGTCGGGCTTTGTGCTGGTATTATTTGCACAAACTTGAACAAATTCTCTGATACTCCCGTGGGAACTTAATGAGCATTGTACAACCCCAAGAAAATCCAAGAGTTGCGATTGCGATAAAACTTTCGTACTTCAACATCCGCCCAAGTATCTAGACTTCAACTTTTGGTTCCTACTTCAGCCCCTAACTTTTTCAAGTTATTGGGAAGCTTTACGCTATACTTCAGACTTTAATTTGGTCATACATACGAAATATAACATTTTGGACATCTGAAGCTTTTGTTGTTGTTGATCATTCACTTTAAGACGACTCATGTTCATTCCTATGGAAGTTGCATTATTCCTGTGGAAGTTGCATTATCTGTGTGACATATACTTTGCTTACAATAAGACTTTTTGATTGCGTGTCTGACATATTTTCATGTGATATTTCTGTTAGTGCACAATATATCAGTACTCTCTCAAAATTTGAATGCTAAACCCTTCTGTGATTTGCAACACTTCTCCAGTAAGGTCTGCCACTGGAGCTCGATCAGCATCTCCGTAACGCTTCCGCGCCGACTAAACGATACCGTGAGGAAACGCGGCGCTTTTCGTTGTATCTTCTCTATCTCTTCTATCAGCCCTACCTGGTGAAGGTACCAGACTAATGAACAATACCCAAGAATCTTTCGAACAAGCGTCTTGTAAGCAAGTTCTTCGGTGGATAAGTTACACTTCTTTAAGTTTCTTCCTATGAATCGCAGTATGTGATCCGCTTTTTCTAATATTCGTTTTATGTGGTCATTCAACTTTCGGTCTCTCAGAGTAGTTACTCCTAGATATTTTACTGTAGATACTGTTTCCAGCAATTTGTAATCAATAGTGTATCTGTACACTAGTGGATTTATTTTCCTATGTATGAGCAATATGTTACATATTGTAGCGGCACCGCCATTTAGGATAGGGAAAGTTGATTTTGTGCGATATTCGGATTACGAGTTACAGCCAGGTGTGGGCCTGATTGAAGTAAATTACGCATACCAGCAGTTGCGAAGGCAAATAGAGGCCACAGGGGCGAAGAACTGCCGGAGAAGGCGCACAGAGCAGTTTACATGGCGCAAGTCACAGGCAAAAGAGAGCCACTAGCCAACCTAGGTGTTATGTATACGTGACACGAAGCTGCGTGCTTGGCAAAACAGAGGCGCACAGCTGAGCGTAAACAGGTGCCATTTTCTAACGAGATTCATTCAAGTATGGCAGCTCTCCTGGACGGCGGGGCGTATCTCACTACTGGGCTACACGCAGTTAGAGATGGGGTGCCAGCGTCCCAGTCCATGGCGGGTCGTTGGTTCGACCCTCTGAGGCTGACGAGGGGTCTGCAGGCAGTCAGCGACGGGCCACTCTTCGGCTCGCTACCGCGGGCAGTCGTCTCGGCTCCCGACACGCGCCGTAGACTTCCAGAGGCGAGGGCCGCAGATTCGGACGGCGGAAAGCGGGCGCTTGTTCGTCACCGCGTTCTTAGCCATGCCGGCGAGAGAAACGCAGCTGGCCGCCTGCAGCTCACTCCGAGCAACCCTGGGTTGGTGTCTGATACCACAACATTTGTCGTCAGAATAGCGGACGTCGTCTGTCCAGTACGGGGTTCGAGCCCACCGCCTGCAGTACAGTCACAAGATGTGCTGAGTGCTGACAAAATCGTTCTTTTTAAGTGTTGGACGTTTTCTTTCTTTATTGTTTCTGTTTTGATTATGAAGTGTCAAAAGCCACATTGTAGATGTTTTGCATGGTCATAGTATTTTTTGTTGTCAGAGTAAGTGTTGGTGTATTTGGGGCAGTAAGATTTTTTTTTCGTGGAATTGGATTACTTTTGTATTGGTTTACGATTATACTGAATATGACGATACGGAGCTGTAGGAAGCCAGATTATTCTTGTACTTAATCCTGAAACAAAACGACTAACTGGGAACGAAAGCAACACAATGGCAAAGTCAAGGACGTAAGGTGTGTCGGAACCAGAAGCAGTGCGGATTTTGTTGGAAAAAGTAGCACAATTCACAGCAGAAAATAAGCAGTTGTGAAATGAATTAACATCTAGATGTGAGCGGGAAGCCGCATCTGATCAGTCGTTGTTGCCTAGGGAGCAGGAGATTGATCCAACCGCCGTGGGTTTGACTATTCCGTTTTCTGGCAAAGCATCTGAGGATGTGCGTTCGTTTGTGGAGGACTTGGAGACTTCAGCGGTGATGAACAGTTGGTATGGTAAGCTGTTTTACATATAGCCAAGATTAGATTAACGGTTAAGCGAAAACATATGTAAGGTATTCTGAGGTATTAAGGAAGGGGGGACAGTTGAAATCGTTAAAGGAAGGGCTTTTACAAAGGTAAAAGATACAGAATAGCGCCCGGTACTTTAGGGAGAGGTTAAGTACAATGACCAAGAGACAGGGGAAGACGGTGGAGAAATTTGCGGACAGGATAAGCGAAATTAATGAGTATACATAGGAGTTGGGTCAGAGCATGAAGCGAAAAGTGTACTGTTGCAGGAGGCTGAGCAAAGGGCACTTGATGTATTTTTGAGAGGGTTACCGTCGCATATGTCACGGAAAGTGCGTTAAGCGAAGCCGAAAGATTTGTATTCGGCAGTTCAGCTGGCAATTCAATGTGAGGAAATAGACGAGGCAACAGGGGCACGCGAGAGGCAAACAGTGTTTACGGTGGGTGTGAAATGCAGTAAGTGTGGTCGTACGGGACATAAGCAGAGGCAATGTACCCAGTCAGCAAGGAATAGAGGAAGGGGTGGAAATCAGCAGCGTGGAGGATGGAGAAGTGGAGATAGGAGAGGTGGACAATCGTTAAACGACCGAGGGGGCCAAAAACCCACCTAAGGGACCTCTCGTTTAATTTCAATGCTGCGAATACGTATGCAGAGGTGGAATGTTCCTTGGTAGGATCCGTAGGAACTAAAAAGTTTAAGATTTTTTGGACAGAGGGGCGCAAGTGTAAGTGGCTACTAAGAATATAATGGGACGAAGGAAGTTAGACCCACCACGGTATAGGTAGCGTGGTGCGGGGGATAAAGAGATCACGCCTCCAGGGTCGGTGACAGTTGACTTTCGCATAGGGAAAGTCCGATTTAATGCGTGCATGGAGGTAGTACCATGGGTAAGCGAGGCCTACGACATGATCCTAGGAGTAGATCTCTTGTATCAACATTATGCCAAAATTGACCTTGGACTACGAACTGTGGAACTTGGTGGAATGCTGCTTCCGCTAGGGGAAACTGTTGTCAATGCAGAGCTGTCGCGAGGGGCGTTAACGTAACGAACAAACCAACTGACCCGCGTACATAAGCATTAAGGGTTAACTCGCATGAGTGTGTGTCTAGTGGCACCGTTAAGTCGCTTTGGGTAAGTGTGGAGTCGAATCTACCTGTGGGTCCAGTATGTGTTATTGAACCATTGGAGGATAATGTTTTGTGAAACGTAGTGCTGTACGCGTACAGGAGGGAAACGACGGGCGAGTAGTTCCCGTGAACGTCGATAATTTTAGCGCTGTAGACGCGAATTTGAGGGAAGAAGTTTTAGTAGCAAATTCGGATGTGACAGATGACGAAGACTTTTCGGATCACTTAAGACAGTGCCACACTTTTCTACGATGGATTTGGAAAGTGGTTATCATCAGTTAGAGGTGGCTCCAGAGGATCGTCCAGAAACTGCTTTCTGTACACCTGGAGGTCATTACCAGTACATTAGAATGCCATTCGCTTTGGGAAACGCTCCGGCAACGTTTCAGAGGTTGTTATCCAGTGTTTTGAGGGTCTGAAACCACGACAGTGTCTTGCCTATTTGGATGGCGTTATAGTGTTTTCAAGTAGTATGGAGCAACACAGACAGTGGGTTAAGGAAGTCTTTATGAAGTTAAGAGCAGCTCGTTTGACGCTGAGCCTGGACAAGTGTCATTTTGCATTAGAAAAAGTAAAGTATTTGGGTTATTTATCAGTAAGGACGGAGTGCGAACAGATCCGAGGTTGGTATAGGCTGTAAGGGATTTTCGGGAACCGCTAAAAGTTAAGGAAGTGCAGTCGTTCAATGGAATTTGCTATTTCTATCGAAAGTTCGTGAATGGGTTCTGCAAAGTTAGCACAGCCACGGACGCGATTGTTACGGAATGTTGTGAAATTTGAGTGGACAAAAGAGTGTCAGAAAGCGTTTGACAAACTGAAAGAAGAGTGAACATCAAGTCCGGTTCTTGTGTTTCCAGATTTTGAAAAGGTGGTTATACTAGCATACGATGCATCGAATCAAGCATTAGGGTGTGTTCGTAGTCATGAAATTGATGAGAAAGAACATCCTGTAGCCTTTGCGTCTAGGCAGTTGAATGCAGCAGAGAAGAATTACTCAACAACAGAGAGGGAGATGCTTAGCGTTACCTATGGAATCACATATTTTAAATGTTATTTGTATGGAAGGAGATTTCTGGCAGTGACAGATCATGCTGTGTTGAAGTGGTTGTTGGGGTTGAAGGATCTGTTCACTAGACTCGCTAGATGGGCTGTGAGGCTTAGTGAAATCTACTACGAGGTGGTGCACTAACCTGGAAAGAGGCACGGTAATGCGGATGCACTAAGTAGTAAGGTGGAACAAGTAGAAGTCATAGGTTATGACCCAGCGGTATGACAAGAATTCCAGGACGCTGACAACGATTGTAAACTGTATCGGACGCAGCCACAGTTTAATGTGTATGACGGTCTTCGGTAAAGGGAAACGAAGTTAGGGCCAAGGGTAGTTGTGCCAGCGAAGTTGAGGGATGAGGTTTTAAAGAAAGCACATTATCCCGTGTTATCCGGTCATGGAGGATGTAGAGCGACGAGTAAGAGAGTGGCGGTGAGGTATTGGCGGAGAGGTAGGAAAGGAGATTTGGATCAGTATGTCAAGAATTGTATACCACGTGCGCAGGGAGCAGATTTGAGTCGGAAACAGATACAGCTACAACGATTACCGGAAGCTACATGTCCATTGTCTTTGCTCGGGACTGATTTCATAGGAGCTTTTAGGCGAACACCATCGGGGAACAGATTCGTTCTCACAGTAATAGATCATTTTTCCAGGTACATGGAGATGGTTGCTATGGCAAATCAACAGGCAGCAATGGTCGCGCAAGCGTTAGTAAACAACTGGATTTTGAAGTTTGGTGTACCGGAGACAATAATTACTGACCAAGGGACCAACTTCATGTCGGATATAATAAAGGAACAGTAAAGAGTTGAACATAAAGAAGTTGAGGACGAGCGCATTGCATCCACAGGCCAAAGGAAGGACAGAACAGGTACACCGAACAATGGGGAAGATGCTGAGTTTTTATGTGGATTCTCACCGCCATCAGTAGACGAGTATTTGAAGCATATTATGCGTGTACAATGCAAAAGTCCATACAAATAGCGGTTTGTCTCCATATGAGGTAGTGTACGGGCGAAAAATGCCGTCACCGTTTGGTTTGGTGAAGCTGCAGAAAGGAAGGACCGGTGAATCTGTACGTGAATTCGCAAGGACAATTCGGGGTGTTTGGAAACGGCTACAAAAGGCGAATACAAAGGCTTTGGAAAGGCAGGAAGACGCAGTAAAGCGGAAAGGAAGTTTACCGCCGTATTGAGTGGGGCAATGGGTAAAGCTGCCCAGACTCTATACGCAAAAAGGAAAAACGAAGAAGTTCCTCACGAGGTATCAAGGGCCATACCAAGTCGTTGAAACCATATCTGCCTTCAATGTTAAGCTTCAGCTGCCAACTAGAACTATTATAGTACACAATGGGCGGTTACGGCTATTTAAGGGTTGCCCGGATGTGATTCCAGGCGTATCACAGGAAGGAAAAGGAAGAAAGAGAAAGTGAAGAGAGGTGCTAAGCGCAGAGAGAACGAGGAAGATAAAGAACAGCATGAAGTACCGTATGCTTTGCGATCTAGAAAGTAGCAGATTATTTGTAGTTTTTTTTTTGTTTTTTTGTTTTTGCGTCATGTATCATTGGGTTGGCGTAGAGTAATTGGGCGTTGTACTGTATATGTGTTTTCGGGTATTTTGAGGCTGTTGTGGTAGCAGTCTTTTTTAAGAGGGAGGAGGGGAGATGTCACGTCACTGAAAAGGGAAGTGTAGTGTTTGGAGTATGTGGAGTGTTGTTGGAGGAGGGAGGAAATGCAATTCTGAAGAAATAAACGCGTCGGAGTAAACTTTTCAGCAAATCCGTAATAAATGTATGTGGAACGATGTCACAGTGGTACGATGTCTTGTTTAAATTTTTAGTTATCGACAGTGCTGGGTCAGGAAAGTCGTGTTTATTGCATCAATTCATATTATATACATTTAAGGATGAAAGTAGTCACACAATCGGTGTTGTGTTAGGATCAAAAATAGTAAATGTTGGAGGAAAATATGTGAAGCTACAAATATGGGACATGTGCACGGTGCAGTTATTTTTAGCCAGGGGAAAAGGAATAGACTGCCCAAGGGACATCGTGGAGAGAAAACTGAGCTTTCAACAGGTCTGGGTTCATTGGACCTTCTCCACCTACGAGAATTTGGTAGTAGTAGTAAGTTGTTTCGAGCGGGGAGTATTTGCAGAAGCGAAACGTATAGATCTCGAGGGGAGCGGAATTTTAATCAATGCAACTAAGCGTAGCATAATAGGACCAGCCTTCCATCTGCCAGCGTCAATTTCAGGAGCCGCGCAATTGAGTTTTACGCCGCCACAGCTGTACTGGCCAGAAACCACCTTAGAGTTTTAGCCAAGGCAGAATCTGACCTTGTTAAATCAAACTCAGGAGCCATGTCTGTAGATATCCGTAAACCAGTTCAATTTAGAGTAAGAGGGACGCGTATCAGCCGAACATTTGCTCAAAATGTCGCACAGTATAGGGAAAGGCTACGGCAAATAACGATCATTTTCAGCACCTCTGCGCCAAGTGTCATCGCAGCCTTAACTTTTTATGTGTTGTTTTCTTTCTGATTTGGTAGAGAGCCAATTCCCAGATTGATCCGAAAGTAGTACAAGTCACAGTAGATTGGATACTGAGGGTGTACGTAAGGGGTTGAATGAGCGTTCAGCGCAGTGGTCGTCCATTAAGAATTTTCTTATGTTTTTCCCCTCATGCAATGTGCTTAGGAGCACTAGACCACGTCTAAGTTTTCTAGTAGTATGTCATAAGTGCCAATCCAAACAAGTTTAAGAAATAGTTAAAGGACGACAGGGGGACCGGGTCTTCCAAAGAGGGGAATAATGTAGCGGCACCACCGTTTAGGATAGGAAAAGTTAGTTTTGTGCGAATTCGGAGCACAAGTTGCAGCCAGGCGCAGGCTGGATTGCAGTAAGTTACGTATACCAGCAGTTGTGAAGGCAAATAGAGGCCACAATATAGCTGAGTGTGCCTGTCCTATGTCCCTTCTAGGAAACGAGAATGCCCTCCGATTTTTTTGCCAGTCGCTAGGTACCCTTCGTTGCTCCAGCGAAGAACGATAAACTGCTGCTCGAAGTGGAGCACGTTCTTTCGTATAATCTTTGTAGATTCTTGCAGGTATCTTACCTGGTCCTGTTGCCTTTCTACTACTAAGCGATTGTACTTGCCCTTCTATTCCGCGATCGGTTATCTCAGTACCTGCCTTTTAGACGTTCGTAAGATGACTGAAAGGAGGAACTGTATTAAAATTTTCAGCAGCGAAACAGTTTCGGGAGACTAAATTCAGTATTTCGGCCTTCTCTCTATTATCTTCCGTTTCGGTGACAGTATGGTCTCCGAGTGGACGAACAAATGATTTAGAATCGCTTATTGATTTTACATGACATCAGAATCTCTTGTGGTTTTTCTCAGATCTCTTGACATAATTTTACTTTCAAAGTCGTTTAATGTGTCTCTCATTGAACTCCTTACGCACATTTTCACTTCGTTCAGCTTTTTTTTTGTCTGCTAGGTTTTGACTACTCTTAAATCTGTGATGAAGATCTCTTTTCTTACGTAGCAGTTTTCTAACACGGCTATTAAACCACGTTGCGTCTTAGCCACCCCTCGGAACCTACTTGCCTAAGGTATCTGGACAACGCTTTTTAATATTCTTCCATTTCTCCTGCACATCTTCGTCGTCAGTACTAAATATTCGTTGTTTATTACTCAGATACTCTGCACCCAATCATCACTTCCAAATCATCGCCACCAAATCATCATCACAGTAACAGTAATGTTACAGCATCATATAACTTAGAAAGGTACAAAAATATATGTCACATAAATGATATTTTTAAACCATTAAGTCACATTCAATAATTGAGTCACCAAAACATATTCATACGAAAAAGTTTGTTTCAGTCTATAGCAGCAATTTATTAATTTTGTCTACTGTCTACCAGATTCAGTACACAGTATGATCGTCAGTCCATCGTCTGACAACCAATCGTTACGTTCGCTTCCCACATAGGTGTGTCAAATACACCACTGACAGCCAGTAGACAAAATAAATACAAGTAAATTGCAATTATAGGTAACACAAACTTTTTCACTATGGTATTGGTCGGTGTTCCATTGACAGTACTTCAGGAATATGTAATGTTCATGTAAGATATATTATCTAGTTCACTTTAAAGGATCGCATGAAACCATGAAACACATAGCTGAAAACACTTCCAGTCAGAATAGGAGGTTTGGCGAGGTAGAAATATCCTAAATAAATCAGATAGCGCTAGATATATCTTAAATTAGAGTGGTCTCTATTGTAGACGACTGTCACTAACCTACAGTGAACCTATATCATAGGAAACAAAATATGAAGAATCACCAGTCACTTACTAAAAGTTATTGCAAAGGGATCACCCAGTCCTGTGATCACTTATAGTTTCATGACCGCAAAGCACGAAATCATCATTCTGTGCTATCTTACTACATCAGCAAAATTCAGACGAGCACTTAATGTATTAAAAGTTATCACATTCACTTAAGAGCACAAGTGGAAACATCAGTGGCAGCTTTATGAACATGTCAGGCAACATATAAAGCACGACTTCTCAATTTTCATGCCAGGAATAACACAGTGACAGAAATACTATAAGACACTATATGAAAAATTGCCTTGCTAACAAAGAATGTGTAAATGCAACTGAATAAAATACAAGGAAAAAATGTACTGAAGATGCCTGATCATAAAAGAAAAATTTCAATAAGAAGTGAAAGTTTTATATCTTACCCGTTTCCAACGAAGTATCAAATCATGCAATTAAAGTTCCACATGAAATGAACCATCAAGCAGTACACGAGGAAAATCCCTCATTATCAACTCACCAACTCTCAAAGTTTCTGAGAGTCCACTGTCCTTAGTACTTCCACAAAACATAAAATTGTTTATTACTTCTATGTTACTGATCAATTCTCTTTCAGTTGTTAGCTGAGGCTTCAAATTTGAACAGCTGACAATTGGTGTATTACTTGTTCTGACAATGCAAGGGAATTTAACAGCCACAACTGTACTTATTCTCTGTAAATATCCTCCTGCGGTTTTTTATATTACAAATTTTATATTACAAATTTATATTACAAATCCGTCATTAATCACTTCCTCCTATGATATACTAGAGTAACCTGCAATCACCTTGGTTTGTCCTACTGGAGTGATCTCAGACAGATTTAGGCTCCAGTTTTTGCCTGATCTCGCATTCCCGGTTTGTCCAACTTAATACCAATGTACTTTCCATAATGTGTGCACTAAGGGTAGAAATACTTTATGACCATGTAAAAAATGTAAAAAAAAATGGAAGTTTCTGTAATTTTATTCACAACATACATTTCAAGGATATGTAGATGTGCAAGAAGGGTCCTCAACTTGAAAATATGAATATGACATTTATTACGAAGAGTCACATTAACTGCTAAGATATATATCCTTGGGTAAATTTTTTCTGAAAAATTTTAAACAATTAAGGAATCTGGTATAATAAATTATTAAAAAGAAAAATTTCTTGCAACATTTCGAAATATAAGATTTGTGACTATCCTACATTATCTTCAAAGGGTGGGCATAAGCTACCCATTCCCCCCTTGCTGTTGCGTGGATTACTTGACAATGTATTAAGGTCATCTCTGATTCCCGTAGTTGATTTAATATTAATCTCCCCACAATCAGCTTGCTCCATAAATTATTACATGGACGTAATAAGTTAAATTCAGTGCAGTAATCGAAGGAGGAATGAAAAAATCAAGGCTTCATTTTCCTTCGACATCGAGGTTATTAGGGACGAAGCTCAAGCTCGAAAGTATCGAGGATGGGGAGGGATATAGGCCGTGCGCCTTGGAACGGACCATCCTGATATTCACTTGCAGCGATTCTGGGAAATCAAGGAAAACCTAAATCTGGACGGATGGGTGGGGATTTGAATCGTTGTCCTCCAGAACTTGAGTCCAGTGTGCTAATCTCTGCGTCGGTTCGCTCGTAGTGGTACTTGAAACAGCAAGATACGCAATTTTGGCTTTTTAGTAGCTGCAGTTGCGATGACCACTACGTCCGGATGGAGCAGTTGTCAGCGCATATCCTAGTAAGCAGGAGACCTGGTTTCGAATACCCGTCGGGAACAAATGTTCAACTTTTCTCGTTGATTTAGGTTAGTTCTTACTGTTAACGTAATTGATTCCTTCACGTCTGTAGACAAAAGGAATTCGAATTCCAGTGATTGTTGAATATTCGCAACAGTACACATATCAGAGTCGAAAGTGTGTCCATATTCATCAAAATATCCTGAAGAGAACTTTTCAGTCGATTTCAGCACATAGAATACTGTGTAAGAATATGAAATGAGACGTGACGGCATATAACGTAAGCGGCATGCAAGGCAGCTCAGAATTGTAAACAGATCGCAGTCAAAGCCTGCCAGCCGGACAACTCACTTGCCGATACAGCAATCCAGCAGAATCAACTACTTCCGTACCAGCACTCTCGTGTCTCAACGACCTTGGAGTGGGACAGCTTTCATGAAGCTTGTGCAGTTTGACACACTGCATTATGACACCAGGCCTCAGCCTCTGTACCATAGGTTACCAAGTTACACAGAAACACAGCTCTTCGGCAAAGGCAGTTCCTGGCAGGGGTACTGAAACCCTCAGGTCAAGCCAGTCATCACTGGTACAGGTTGGCCATACTATGACGTATAGTCTGCACCAGCCATTGCGGAACCTACAACACGCCCCAGACACCGTCTTCGTGGTGTGAACCAACGACCTACGTCTCATTGTCTCATATTTGCCGCCGCCTAGTGGTCCGGGTCACGCAATGAGTTCCACTGAGCTCTACGAGGTGGGAAACAACGGAGGACTGCTGTTGCTCTCTAACCTGCAGTTACGTTTTCATCACCTGAGTGGCTATGCTGGGCTGGCCTGCCTTGGCCTGGTTATCAGGTGCCTCATTGCTGCCCCACCGTCAAGTCTCACGCTGCCATCGCGTCCATGCCTACATGCTCGGGTCTGATGGACATAACCCGCCTGCTACTGTCTGCCTACCGAAGATAGCGATAAGTACTAACTCTGTATTCCCTCTTTAGCTTGTCAGTTAGAATTTTTTGTCCTCTCATTTCTTTTCCAGTCGGGACTATTGTACCCTTGTGGTGGTAGTAGATAGCAGAGGGTCTTTCGGTGAGAAAGTGAAAACACAGGAGGTGAGTCAGCATTTGATGGACGAAGTAGCAAACCTTTGAACTGATAATAAGGCTCTGCCTAAGGATGTACATCGTTTAAATGGAGACAGAAGTGAACGATCGACTTCTTGCATGTCGCCACCCATCCATTATGCTAGTACTACCTCGTTGGTGTCAACATTTTCTGGTAAATTGGGTGCAGCTGTTTTTGTCTATTTTGATGGTTTTCATACATCTGCGAAGCAGCGAGAATTTGTTAAGTGTGGCTCGTTTCAAATTAGTAGGGAAGTCACAACATATGAGTGGTTGCTATCAAAAGCCCGACAGAAAAATAATCTGTTGGCCTCTTTCTCTGGTTCTTCGGCCGACGTTCATTTAATACTTCTTCTAACGTTTCGCCTGCACGAGTGGATGGGATTGTCAGAGCTTCAGCCTCCATTGCTAGTGGTCTACCACCAGTAACGGCGGGTAAGGCTTTGACAATGCCAGCAATTCGTGCTGCCGAAACATCAGAAAAATCATCAAACAAACGTCGGCCAAAGAACCTCGGACAGAAGAAGCCAACAGACAGTTTGTCAGCAGATGACCACGGAAACGTCAATAATTTTCTTAAGACACCACAAGTTGAAATATCAAAAAATGAGTTATTAGCGTCATCATGTGGTGTTCAGCACTACGCAAGTGATTACACAACCGATTCTGTTAAAACACCGGAAGTCGTAATGGTTCAAATGGCGCTGAGCACTATGGGACTTAACTTCTGAGGTCATCAGTCCCCTAGAACTTAGAACTACTTAAAGCGAACTCACCTAAGGACATCACACACCTCCATGCCTGAGGGAGGATTCGAACCTGCAACCGTAGCGGTCGCGCGGCTCCAGACTGTAGCTCCTAGAACCGATCGGCCACTCCGACGAAGTCGTAATGTATAAGCCTCTAAAAATATGGCGTTTCCGTTAAAACCTCACAAGTGTCGACTGTAGTGCCAAGTCCACTATTAGTCAGTGGTGATTCTAGCACCTCCGCGAGAGTGCTCTAATCAACTCCCGATGAACCACTGGTACGCTACCCATTTTTTACAAACCGCTCTCGTTCTTCTAGGCAATACTCCAGTTCTCCAAATTTTTACATTAATATGGACACCAATGGCCCATAGTAGCTACGAAAGCCAGCAAAGGAGACGAAAAAGGAAGATCATATTCGGGACGCCGAAGTGTGTGGTGAAACGTTAACCACGTCTGGGAATTGGTTCAAAAATGTTCATATGTGTGTGAGTTCTTAAGGGACCAAACTGCAGAGGTCGTCGGTCCCTATCCTTACACACTACTTAAACGAACTTAAACTAACATATGCTAAGTACAACACACATACCCGTGCCTGAGGGAGGACTCGAACCTCCGGCGGGAGGGATTGCCCAAACAGTGGGGGAATTGGTACAAGCTCACGTAACTGGAGAGGACTGCAAATAACTAGTATTATTGACTTGTCGTACTGTCATTAGTAATTGGTATCGCACGAATTACTATAATGTAACCATTTTTAAATATATCTAAAACAAATGTATTTGAATAGCTCAGTCGCCACTTTTATCCCTATTTTTCTCTATCTTTCTTTTAAATTTAAGACACAGAATTTCATGAAATTTTCTACTTTTATTTAAATTAGAAAAGCAGTTTTGCAAAACATTATGTATATTTCATATTGAAATATTACCACCTTTTTTTTATTCTGCAACTAACAAGTACTATACTGGGAAAACCAGTATGAATGTCAACCTAAATTATTATTGTAGTTATTGTTACTTCCTATTATTTCTTGGATTATCATACCTGTCATACCTGAAGCATTCGGCACATGGCCCGTAAGCTCGTACGTTTAGCATTGAGCGTGCGAATTTCTGACGCCATAGAATGGAAAAAGCACGTTTGAGAGTCTATCAGAACGTGCAGGGTAGTATCTATCATTCCTAACTTGACCAATGAGATGGAAGAACGCCACCTACATCAGATGACACCATCTCTCTGCAGTACAGCGTCGTGAGACCCCATTGTGGCTTTCAATCGAAGCCCATATGTATATATGACGTTTATAAACGCTAAAAATATGCGGATCTCTCGAAAATTCGCCTTTATTTCTACTATGTGATTAAATTATGGGGAACATGATATTGGTGGTTAAAGTGTTATCGCAACTTTAGCATTATGAAAGTGCGGCGTTTCAAGGTATGGTATACTGAGGATTCATCAAAACCTCACTGATCTTGGCACGGTTTGTTATAATTAAATGTCAGTTGATAATATATCAACAATTAAAGCTTTTGCGAATGGTAAGATGCAAAGATTGACTACGAATCATTCATGATCGATATAGCATAATGAGAAGAGACCAGATTGACGATGTGACACGTGATATGTTACTGCTTCCCAATATATTTTTTGTTTGCTAACCTTCGCGTTTTTCAATATATTCTAGTACTTTCTCATTAGTTTAGTAGAAGAATATTATATAATTCTCGGTCTTACACAAATACAAGTGCGCTCTTCTGTGTAGTGAGTGTCTTCGACTGGTTTTGTCTGCCAGAGAGGGTGGACTACTTGCAATAAGATATTTTGCCCTTACTTGTTGCAAGTTTTTTCTACATGTTCTAAAGATTTTGCTACTGATTTGGAACAGTGATCAGGTAAGATTGTCGCTAAGGTTTTACTAAAACGTAAGGATGATTAAATTTTTTTTCTTATATGGAGAACTGTAGTGTCGTGGAATAGTAAAGAGTTGGAAACGTAGAATATTGTGAAAGTTTCGTTGCCTATGCCGAAAGCCAGAAGCAGTAGGTTAACCAAGAGGTAAGAGGATTGCAGATGTATCGGAATGTGTCGTCATACAGGGTCAGTGGCCTAGTTCCACACAACAGGCGAGAGTGAAATGCTTAGCACCCGGGTTTGTGTTGGACGGAGACTTTCGTAGAGTGGAAAACAGAGGTGTAGCATCAGCTGCACCGCATTTCATAACTTCGCGTAAGTCTACCGTAACGACACGTAACTCTGTCACAAGAACACCTAAGGGGTGAGTACAACACATAAATCAGCAGTATAAGTGGGACTACTGCGTTCATTACAAACGAGCATGACATCAGGACGTCGCCCGTGCTTCCTTTAAACACTTCAGCTTTTATAGCAACAAGGCACTTGCAGTTAGACTTGCAGTTAGATGTGTACTGGGACGCCGCGTAGCATTCAGCTTGGTGATCGACATGTTAATCTTTATTAAGGAGATGGTGTAGTAAGGACGGCCCACCCAGCAGCAGACGTAAGGGGACAGTACCAGCTCTGGTCCTCTCTGCTGCTGCTGTCAATCATCAACCGAGGATTAGCAGACATGGCGGCAGACTCGCTCGCCACCAATGCTAACCACATCAGTGAGCCGTCGTCGAGATAGTGCGGGGCCTAGGCCCTGTGCATCCGCCGTCACAACCAGGCGAGCCGACGACGCTAGAGGACTGCAGCCCGTTCCGCCCATTCACCGCGGACGAGCCACCAGGAGGAGCAGGGAAGAAGACGAGGTGGGGTAGAGTACACTCCGCACTACGAGAACGCTTCTCGTGCCGACAGCGCCGGAACTCCAACCCGGAGCCTCCTACGCGCAGCGGCCTGCTGTCCGAGTGGGGAAGAGTACACTCCACACTACGAGATTGCTTCTCGTGCCGTCAGCGCCGGGACTCCAACCCAGAGCATCCTACGCGCAGCGGCCTGCTGTCCGCCGCCGAGCCGGCCGGCAAGCCAGGCGCCGCCAGCCATGCGCGGCCGAAGAAAAGTCATTCCACCACTACGTCACAGCACGCGGCGCTGCGCTAGCAAGACTGTTGCGGCCCAGAGGTGGTGTCATCGCTCCGTGTCAGCGAGGACTTGGGGAAGGTCGTTGATACCACACAGCTGAGCCAGCCTGTGTTACGCGGGCCACATTGTACTCAGCAGGAATAAATGTGTCATGATTTAATTATGTTTCTTTGGGGTTTCTGAAGCGTCCACAGTCATTTCCTAGCATCCTGTCAACTGGAGAGGTCACCGCTCGGCTTCCAGTCCACTGTAGGCGACCGGGACCACCTGAGCGCCTACAGATTTGGTGTGAGAAGTCCTGGCGCCTACCGCCTACGGATTTGGCATCAGGAGTGTTGGAACCGCCCACTACAACAATGGGCTGCAGATCTGGTATCTAGAGTCGTCGATACCGCCTGTGCAGGACTGACACCACAGAGTTGCAATCAGAACTGTCGACTCTATGCAGCATTGTAGTAAGTGTACCAGGCGAGTTTAATTAATAACTATGGATGCACGTTCTTTGTTGGGAGTGCACATTGTGAGACCTGCGGGAACAGCAGATTTATCAGAGTTTAAGGGATACAGTTGGGTAAGGGACTTGGTACCAGTCAGATGTACTGTGTGTCATTTAATGGGGCATGGGGAGCCATGCCCGAAGTTTGTACCAGTAGAATGTTCAATTTGTAGACGGTTTGGTCACGCAGCTGGGCAATAACAAGGCAGAAGGATTAATTTTGTTAAGGTGTGCATTGTGAGTCTTCTTTGTCTTCTTATGTGTAGTGCTCAACTGTGAAGAAGGAGTTGAGTAGCTAGTGTAGTGTGTTCTGAGGAGTAAATTCAGTATAGAGTACGTTGTTGGTAATTTGCACAAAACATGCCAGAAACAAGATCCGTTAGTACTGAAGTCAGTATAGCTGCTCTGACGGAGCAGGTCTCAAAATTTTTAGAAGAAAATGCGCAACATAAGTTACGTCATGTAGAATTAATGACGCAAATGGAGACCTTGCGTTCGGCGCAAGAGTCGCAAACGGGTACAAGTTAGTGCAAGTCAGTAGCAATGTCCAACCTTGCAATATATCCTTCAGTAGTTAACCTGATCACGCCTTTCTCGGGTAAAACGACGAAGGATGTCACAGCGTTCATTAAGGATGTTTTGGTAACAGTTGCAATGAGCAATTGGTCGGACGTAACTACGTTACGTATGGCAAATTTGCGACTTGCAGGGGAAGCAAAGACGTTCGTGATGTACCATGAGACGCTTAGTAAGGAGAGCACGTCTGAAGAATTGGCAGATGGGTTGCGACAAAGATACCGTAAACAGAATAGTGCAAGTTTTTTAGGGAGAAGTTAGCTAATTTGACACAGAAGGTCAATGAGACAGTGGAGTCTTTTTCAGATAGGATACGGAAAATTAATTCGCAGACCTATGAATTATCAGGTAATCCTGATGCGGATCCTGTATTACTATGAGAGGCAGAAAACAGAGCCTCGATGTATTCCTCAGGGGAATTCCTGCAGAATTTTCTCGTAGGGTTAGGATGGAGAATCCTGGGGATTTAGCTGCAGCACTGCGTATTGCAACGCATCTGCAGGAGATAGACATCGCAACAAGGGTTCGCAATGATAAACGCATCTTTGCGTCGGAGAGGAATTGTTACCGTTGTGGGAGGAAAGGTCACGTGAAGGCTCAATGCAAAGAGCCGCAGTGCTATGCTTGTAAACGCTACGGTCACAAGGAAAAGCAGTGTCGTAGTAAGCAGAATGGTAATGGGAATAATCAGGAAAATGCGTGAAACGGGAACTGGAGTGTTTCGTCCGTCGGAAGACATTCCCGGTAAGCAGAAGTACGCTCAAAACTAGTACAGAGACGGATTGTTGCTTGGTAGGTGTTCTAAGGAATAACAGATGTAAGTTTCTGATTGATACAGGAACACATGTATCTGTTGCTAGTCTAGACCTCGTGGGTAGGAGAAGACTAGGTACTCCTAGGTATAGATTACGTGGAGTAGGGATAATGAGTTGCAGTCATTAGGTACAACACAGCTCGTTTTTAAGATTGGAACTATAGAGTTCGGAGAGCAAATGGAAGTGTTGCCAACTGTGGGACAAGGGTATTCTGAGATTCTCGGACTGTTCTTCCTCGATAAACACCATGCCAAAATTAGTCTTTCACAGCGTACAGTTGAACTTAGTGGAAACTTGTTTTTAATGGGTGCAACAGCTGTAAATGTTTCTAAGTCGCGAGGTTCATCCGTTACTAAGATGTCACCAATTGAACCGCCTACAAGGGCATTAAAGATGATTACGCATGTCAAAGTGCCTTCGGGTACAGGGCCGTTAGTTTGGTTGTCAGTAGGTACCGATGTACCACAGCAGGGACTATGTGTGGTGGAGCCACTGCAGAGCAATGAAGCATTGGATGAAATGCATTGTTTTATTAGGAGGAGCGTTGCGCGCGTAACAGATATAAATGGGGAACTGATGATTCCGGTCAGTGTAGATAATTTTGGGGCAGAGGAAGTGGATCTCCCAAAGGGTTTAGTGGTAGCAAGTTTGGAAATACTCGGCGATGAGGACATAGGTGAATCCCAAGGTGATTATAACGTCAAGCAAACCGTCAAGGCATCTGTACTACGTGATAAGATTCGTCATTTGGAGAATGGTGACCGGAAAGCTATGGAAGCTTTGTTATGAGAGTATTTAGATATGTTTGAATCAGAAGGTCCATTACCAGCAGCTCCTATTACACAGCACCGCATACCGGCTGACTATAGTCCGCCGGTCTATAGAAAACCATACAGGATAGCGGAACCCCTACAACCACTAGTGGAAGAATTTATTAATCAACAGCTAAGGGACGGTATTATAGAGAACAGTGAAAGCCCGTGGTCTGCCAACATAGTGGTAGTTCCTAAGACGTCATTGGACGGTACCAAAAAGTATAGGCTTGGTTGTGACTATCGTTTTTTGAACGCACGTACTGTAACAGATACGTATCAAATACCGAACATCATGGAAACATTGGATACCCTAGGTCTGTGTAAATATTTTTCGACACTAGATGTAAAGAGTGGGTACCATCAGATAGAAATAAGTCCCGAGGATAGACCGAAGACGGCCTTTACAACAAGACTTGGTCACTTTCAGTATCGCAGAATGCCATTTGGTTTGAAAAACGCTCCTGCTACTTTCCAGCATCTGTTAGATGGTGTGCTTCGGGGACTGAAACCGAAGACTGGTATGGTATACCTCGATGATATTGCTACTTTTTCGCGTAATATAGAAGAGTATGTGGCCCGACTGAACGAAGTATTTAGTAGACTATGAGCGGCAAATCATGCTTAATGTCGAGAAATGTCACTTTGATCAGACGAAAGTGACTTATCTTGGGCATATAATCAGTCAGGATGGGGTAAGAACGGATCCTCCTCTAACGTCGGATGTGCGTGATTTTCCAGTACCACTGACCACTAAACAAGTTCAGCAATATGTCGCTTTATGCAATTTACTACAGACGATATGTATAGGGGTTCGTGGAAATTGCACATCCATTAACGAGATTGTTAAAGAAAGGTGTTAAGTTTGAATGGACAGCACAGTGTCAGGAGGCATTCTAGAAGCTCAAACAGTTACTAACATCAGACCCAATGTTGATGCTTCCTGATTTCGAACAAGAGTTCATACTATCTTGTGATGCTAGTAATATTGCTGTAGGTTGTATTCTTTCTCAGAGGGCTAATGGACAGGAACATCAAGTTGCTTATGCTTCCTGGCAACTGAATAAGGCCGAGAAGAATTATTCAACTACAGAGGAAGAAATGTTAGCAGTGATTTAGGGTATCTCGTATTTTCGCTGTTATTTATATGGGCGTAAGTTCAAGGTGATTACATGTCACGCAGCATTGAAGTGGCTGTTCGGGTTGAAAGATCCTTCGAGTCGTTTAACGAGATGGGCACTGAAACTAAGTGAATTTGACTACGAGGTAATTCACAAACCAGGAGTAAAACATACGAATGCAGATGCGCTTAGTAGAAAAATAGCAGCTGTACAAGTTGTGGGCATAAGTGAGAAGGAGCGGATAAAGGCGCAAGCCACTGACAGAGAGTGTCAAGTGTTCAGAACGCAACCGCAGTTTGAAATGCAGGATGGGTTGCATAGCAGGAAGACGAAGTGCGGACTACGCGTCGTAGTACTGGAGTCGCCGAGGGAAGAAGTGTTGAAGCAAGCACACGACCATGTATTGTCGCGTCGTGGTGGTAAAAGAACGACTGATAGACGGGTAGCTGAAAGGTTTTGGTGGAAGACACGTCGCAATTATGTAGAGCAGTATGAGCCAAATTGTATACCGTGTGCGCAGAGGGCAGATTTACGTCATTAGAAAATTCAGTTACAGAGACTACCTGAAGCGGATCGTTCGTTCGCATTCATCGGATTAGACGTAAACTGAGCATTTAACAAGACCCAAGTGGGTAATCGATACGTATTAACAACATTAGATCATTTTATCCTATACCTGGTAATGGTAGCTATTCCAGATCAGAAGGCAAGCAGTGTTGCGCAAGCCTTAGTAAATAACTGGTTGTTGAAGTATGGTGTGCCTGACACTATAATTACAGATCAGGGTAGTAAGTTTATGTCGGAGCTGATGAAGCAGTTATGCCGTTTATTGAAAGTTAAGAAATTGCGGACAAGCCCATTTCATCCTCAGTCGAATGGACGAACAGAACGGGTTCATAGGACGTTAGTTAAGATGATTAGTCATTACGTAAATTCAGAACACACGGATTGGGACGTGTATTTAAATCTGTTGACAAGCGCATATAACGCGATGTGTTCATACAGGAACGGGGCTCTCTCCGTATGAGGTAATTTATGGTCGGAAAATGCCATCACCATATGATGTGCTCAAACCTCAGGTAGGTTCACAGGATGAGTCAGTGAAGAATTTCGCCAAGAAATTGAGAGATTTGGCAAAGGGTACGGCAGACTAATACTAAAGCTTAGTAGAAACAAGAAAGTATTGGGCAAAGAAGATGTAAACTACCGCAATATAGAATTGGTCAATGGGTATTGTTGGCTAATCCTTATGTTCCGAAAGGTAAAACGAAGAAGTTTTTGACGAAATATTCTAGACCGTATCGGGTAAATGAAATAGTGTCTCCAGTGAACGTAAAGTTGCAGTTACCAACCAAGTAGTCAGTAGTTCATGTGAGTAAGATTAAGCCGTTTAAGGGCGGAGTGGATGCGATTTCGCACATTCCTCCAGCAGTAACAAACGGTGTGCGGGTACCGAAGCCAAAAGAACAGCAGAGGAGCGTTCCTTACGCACTTAGGTCTAGGGATAAGTAGATTAAGTGTCCTCAGGGGGGAACATGTCGTATTTATTGTTATTAGGTAATAGGGTATGTGTAGTTTTTACTTGTCATTTGTGTTGTAGACGTGGTAAGGAAGGGAGCGATTGACATGGCTTCCTTTTCCTTCAGGTGCCGTGCCAGGATGTGGCCCGGGAAACTTTTCGTCAGTCTGGTACCGCTACACTGTTGCAGAGGAGAGGTGGAGCAGGTGCAACCACTAGATAAGGGAATTTTGTTTGCAAGACAATTAGATGTGGTATTGTCAAGCCCCAGGTGGACAATTGTGTTCACGTATAATATATGGGGAGTGAGGAATGATGTACAGACACTACAGGATAGGTTTACGGCGCTACAGGCGGCCACGAAAAAGGAGGGATTGTTTCAAGACATACTGAACGAGTATCAGGAATTGAAGGTCTCATACGAAAAGCTGTGAAGGCAGCTGCAACAAGTAACGGGAGTGTCCTGCAAACGCTCTTTCGCAGGAAACGAGGGTGGTTGGATGCAGGGGGAGAGTTGCTCAAAACAGTGTTTGGAACCGCGGACGAGGAAGATATAAGGAGCTTAAATAATACGGTGGGGGAGGTGCAGGAGTTGGCGGAGAAGAGAAAGTCGAAAGAGGATTGGCGCACGACACGTATAGGTAACATGAAGCAAGGGATATTGAATGTCACTAGAACAGTGCTGGAGTTGATGTCAGACCTGGAACGGCATGCAGCAAATACCAGGAAAGTGTTGAATGGGGATATAGAGGCTATACAGGCGAGATTGAGCCGAATAGACGGGAAAATACAAGTAGCAACTTTATTGAGGGCATTAGCAGACAGGGTGGATGATGCGCGTGTCGCATTGGAAGCGTTATATGAAGCTATGCATCACGCAGTGCATCGGCAATTGAGTGAAACTTTATTATGTCCAGATCAGTTGCTAAAGGCGTTGCTGAAAGCGCAGAAAGAATTATCGGAAGGAGTGCGTCATGTCGTGCCTCCGGCCATGCGGAATTTACCGTTATTCTATCACATGTTTAAAGTGAGAGTAATTACGGATCAGGAGAGTATACACGTAAAAATGCAAGTACCATTGATGGGTATCAATTTGCAGTACCTGTGTTATACAGTACACCCGTACTCAATTAGATGGGGTGCACTTGGGAAGTGGGTACAAGTGCAAACTCGGGAAGTGTTGTTAGTGTCAAGACGGAGGAGTGCTCGTGTGGTAAAGTCTCCTCAAGATTTGACAGAGTGTTTCAGTGGAAGTGTTTTTATTTGTCCAGGAAAGGAGGTGGCAACCCACAATCATTCGCGTGAGATGCAGTTGTTCTTGGGAATATGGGAACCTTAGAATGCGAAAATAAGGTGTTACTTCTGGGACCGAAATTTCAGTAAGTTGGGGAACATTGGATTTATTCTGTGTTCGAACTAGAGACCGTAGTTGCCTCTTGTTACAGAAATGGTAGATTGACAGGTATATCAAAGCTTGAATTGCAGGGCAGTGGGTTATTGATTAATGGCACTGGATGTGAAATAGTGGGGAAGCATTTTCAACTACCAGCTACTTTCACGGATACAACAATGATTAACGTGACACAGCCTCTCTTGTATTATCCCGAGGAACCAGCACACATATTGCTTCGCCAGAACCTAACTTGTATTAACGAGTCATTGGATCCTACATTGCTACAATCTTTAAATAGCCTGATTGTCTCAGAAAAAGAGCAGATCTCAGTTAATCAACTACTGCAGCAAGTGTAGCGATATCAGGAGAAATGTAAGCAAAACACAATTATATTTGGTGTGTCAACGACTAGCATAATCTTAGTTCTAGTGTTCATTTGTACAACTTACTTTTGTATACGGAAAAAGATGTCTTATTCTGAAATACCAACCATACATCAATTACCTATGGGATGGATCGGGAATAGTGGAACGTAATATAAATAAATAACCAATGATAAGATTGGAATCAGTATTCAGTGTAAATAGATTATTAGCGGATAGGAAAACTTCGGCAGTGTTGAAGGAGTAGTTGTAAGATACCTGTAGAGTATAAGAAAGTATGGCGTGCACAACCAGTACGTCCAGAATGGCAAAATACGGGGCGAATTTTCTTAAAGGAGGGGGATGCGTAGTGTCGCGGAATAGTAAAGAGTTGGAAACGTGGAATATTGTCAAAGTTTCGTTGCCTATGCCGAGAGTCAGAGGCAGTAGGTTAGCCAAGACGTAAGAGGATTGCACATGTATCGGAATGTGTCATCATGCAGGGCAGTGGCCTGGTTACACACAACAGGAGAGAGAGAATTGCTTAGCACGCGTTAGCAAGACTGGTGCGGCCCGGAGCTGCTATCATCGCTCCGAGTCAGCAAGGACTCGAGGAAGGTCGTTGATATCACGAAGCTCAGCCAGCCTGTGTTATGCAGGCCACATTGTACTCGGCAGCAATAAAGGTGTCATGAATTAATAATGTTCCTTTGGAGTGTCTGACGCGTCCACAGTCATTTCCTAGCATCCTGTTAACTAGAGAGGTCACCACTCGGCTTCCAGTCCACCGAAGTCGACCTGGACTACCGGGGCGCCAACAGAAATGCAGTAAATTTCCATCGATGTATTTGTAATAGGACGTTTATAAGCCGATGTCCTTACTGGTGGATGTGGTATTTCCGTTTTGCCTTGTAATATGTTAATGAATGTTGAGCCTTTTATTTATATGTACACGACATGGATGTTGGCGAGGGAGGTAATGTGCAAGCCGGTTACAGCCGACAATTGCCGCAGGAGCATGCTGCGATCATGTACCACTTTCAGGCACACGTACCGTACGCACAAGCCGCATTCTTTCTGAGCGTTTAGCAGCACGTTGAAATCGGCAAGCTCAACGTTGAAATTCGAAAACACGATCAGTGCGCCGACGGTTTAAGGAAAATGAAATCCATAATCAGGTTATGTTCAAAAGACAATTAGCTTTTCTGTCTATTTTTACTGACCGCATCTCGTGGTCGTGCGGTAGCGTTCTCGCATCCCGCGCCCGCGTTCCCGGGTTCGATTCCCGGCGGGGTCAGGGATTTTCTCTGCGTCATGATGGCTGGGTGTTGTGTGTTGTCCTTAGGTTAGTTAGGTTTAAGTATTTCTAATTTCTAATGGACTGATGACCATAGATGTTAAGTCCCATAGTGCTCAGAGCCATTTGAAACATTTTTTTCTATTTTTACTTAGGTGTATGTCACTGCGCTGTTTTGAGAAATCTGGTGAAGAGGCCTGGTGCAAGGTCATTAAAGCTTTAACAAAATAATGTTGAATGACGGCACAACATAGCCATCTCAGTGATTCGATAGGTATGCATGGAATCGCGAACGTCCGACCACGAACGGTTGAAGATCTACAAATTGCAGGTAACACGGAAAGATGTCGTGTCGATAAAATCTTTTCTAAGTTTGGAAGGACTTAAGTGTGACAGGTTGAGAACACTGTAAAATACCTTTGTTCACTGTGGAATCTCTCCAGCAGACAATCGTGGTAAACACTCCAACAGGCCACGCCAAGCACCAAAACAGATTGTAAACGTTTATGAGGGCTATTTAATGTCCTTCCCTGCCCAGAAATCACATTACTCATCCAGAGATAACTCCATTAAGAAATCTTAGCCAGAAGACCTCACTGGCAAGGATATGTATGACGATTTCCTTTTTTTTTTCATTGGTCATTTTTGGTCATCAGTCTACTGACTGGTTTGATGCGGCCCGCCACGAATTCCTTTCCTGTGCTAACCTCTTCATCTCAGTGGCACTTGCAACCTACGTAACCAATTATTTGCTTCACGTATTCCAATCTCTGTCTTCCTCTACAGTTTTTGCCCTCTACAGCTCCCTCTAGTACCATGGAAGTCATTCCCTCATGTCTTAGCAGATGTCCTATCATCCTGTCCCTTCTCCTTATCAGTGTTTTCCACATACTCCTTTCCTCTCCGATTCTGCGTAGAAACTCCTCATTCCTTACCTTATCAGTTCACCTAATTTTCAACATTCGTCTATAGCACCACATCTCAAATGCTTCGATTATCTTCTGTTCCGGTTTTTCCACAGTCCATGTTTCACTACCATACCATGCTGTACTCCAGACGTACATCCTCAGAAATTTCTTCCTCAAATTAAGGCCGGTATTTGATATTAGTAGACTTCTTTTGGCCAGAAATGCCTTTTTTGCCATAGCGAGTCTGCATTTGATGTCCGTCATTGGTTATTTTACTGCCTAGGTAGCAGAATTCCTTAACTTCATTGACTTCGTGACCATCAATCCTGATGTTAAGTTTCTCGCTGTTCTCATTTCTACTACTTCTCATTACCTTCGTCTTTCTCCGATTTACTCTCAAACCATACTGTGTACTCATTAGACTGTTCATTCCGTTCAGCAGATCATTTAATTCTTCTTCACTTTCACTCAGGACAGCAATGTCATTAGCGAATCGTATCATTGATATCCTTTCACCTTGTATTTTAATTATTCCACTCCTGAACTATTCTTTTATTTCCATCATTGCTTCCTCAATGTACAGATTGAAGAGTAGGGGCGAAAGGCTACAGCCTTGTCTTACTCCCTTCTTAATACGAGCACTTCGTTCTTGATCGTCCTCTCATTATTCCCTCTTGGTTGTTGTACATATTGTATATGACCCGTCTCTCCCTATAGTTTACCCCTACTTTTTTCAGAATCTTGAACAGCTTGCACCATTTTATATTGTCGAACGCTTTTTCCAGGTCGACAAATCCTATGAACGTGTCTTGATTTTTCTTTAGCCTTGCTTCCATTATTAGCCGTAACGTCAGAATTGCCTCTCTCGTGCCTTTACTTTTCCTGAAGCCGAACTGATCGTCACCTAGCACATTCTCAATTTTCTTTTTCATTCTTCTGTATATTATTCTTGTAAGCAGCATTGATGCATGAGCTGTTAAGCTGATTGTGCGATAATTCTCGCACATGTCAGCTCTTGCCGTCTTCGGAATTGTGTGGATGTTGCTTTTCCGAAAGTCAGATGGTATGTCGCCAGACACACCAACGTGAATAGTCGTTTTGTTGCCACTTCCCCTAATGATTTTAGAAATTCTGATGGAATGTTATCTATCCCTTCTGCCTTATTTGACCGTAAGTCCTCCAAAGCTCTTTTAAATTCCGATTCCAATACTGGATCCCCTATCTCTTCTAAATCGACTCCTGTTTCTTCTTCTATCACATCAGACAAATCTTCACCCTCTTAGAGGTTTTCAGTGTATTGTTTCCACCTATCTGCTCTCTCCTCTGCATTTAACAGTGGAATTCCCGTTGCACTCTTAATGTTACCACTGTTGCTTTTAATGTCACCAAAGGTTGTTTTGACTTCCCTCTATGCTGAGTCTGTCCTTCCGACAATCATACCTTTTTCGATGTCTTCACATTTTCCTGCAGCCATTTCGTCTTAGCTTCCCTGCACTTCCTATTTATTTCATTCCTCAGCGACTTGTATTTCTGTATTCCTGATTTTCCCGGAAAATGTTTGTACTTTCTCCTTTCATCAATCAACTGAAGTATTTCTTCTATTACCCATTGTTTCTTCGCAGCTACCTTCTTTGTACCTATGTTTTCCTTCCCAACTTCTGTGATGGCCCTTTTTCGACATGTCCATTCCTCTTCAACTGTGCTGCCTACTGCGCTATTCCTTATTGCTGTATCTATAGCGTCAGAGAACTTCAAACGTATCTCGTCATTCCTTAGGACTTCCGTATCCCACGTCTTTGCGTATTGATTCTTCCTGACTAATGTCTTGAACTTCAGCCTACTCTTTATCACTACAATATTGTGATCTGAGTCTATATCTGCTCCTGGGTACGCCTTAAATCCAGTATCTGATTTCGGAATCTCTGTCTGACCATGATGTAATCTAATTGAAATCTTCCCGTATCTCCCGGCCTTTTCCAGGTATACCTCCTCCTCTTGTGATTCTTGAACAGGGTATTTCCTTAAGTCCTACCAATAAATGTGCCCTACACACTTTGATGGCAGATTCCCAAATCCTTCAACATCCATTTCGGATATCCCAGAACTGATAATTGCTAAAATTGTCGTTTCACCAAAAAATCAGCTAAACGAGTTACGGAGAGAGAAGATTTTGGGATACGGGAAGTTGTTCACCTCAGAAAGAGGAGGCTTTCTTGAATCAGAGCGTTCATTCTGAAAGGCAGAAAGGGAAAAGTTAACTGCATTTCGCTTGATTTTACGCATAACTTACCTCTTTGTCATTTACTAATGGGTGTAGCACATTAAATGAGTCAGCTTTGGTATTATGTCTTTGGGACTCACGATTTGGGAACAGAAATGTGAAAATACAGGTATTTGGAAAATGTGGGAAAGAAAGGTCCGTATCAGCAAGGCTGCTACATTTCATAAAGAGCTTTCCATACTCAGAGTTAATAGATGAACTGTTTCAATAAGTCACTCTTGCACCAGACAAACAAAAATAAAACAATGGTTATCTTCATCTTCTTTGTGATGTAAATCCTCAGAATTCTTGTAAGGGTCATGTACCTTTTTCCCGTTTGTGGTCATACGTAGCCACCAACCGACCATTACTTTTCACTTATTTCTGCTCAACACGGAAAGACTACAATCTCCAAACCTCTCGAAACCTGGGATGAAAGTATTCTGAAGACACAAATGCGTCCATCTGTATTTGTTTTAGAGGTATTCACTCACCATGACTGACAGGGCTTTACAAAAGCAGTCGAGAGTTTGTTTGTCGAAACCACAAGGCCAGCATCCAGGCTCCAGAGTGCTAGATGCATGCAACTTGACTTCAAAAATAAAGATGTATATCTGCGACATGCGTACCATGGTAATTGGAGTCACAGTCCTAAGTTCAAAACTTCTAACACTATCAGCTTATCTGGAGCTTTCACATCCCCTCCTGGAGGGCTAAGGATGTGTTAAAACCTTCCAAATAGCTCTAAAATACCGCAGGAGAGATTACTGCTCAAGACTGTTTTTCACGCTGTTTCACCTACAAAAAATGGCTCTGAGCACTATGGGACTTGACTTCTGAGGTCATCAGCCCCCGAGAACTTAGAACTACTTAAACCTAACTAACCGACGGATATCACACACATCCATGCCAGAGGCAGGATTCGAACCTGCGACCATAGCGGTCTCGCGGTTCCAGACTGTAGCGCCTAGAACCGCTCGGCCACTCCGGCCGGCGTTTCATCTACAACCAGCTGTGACTATGAAATATACAATGATAATAATAGTGATGGATGTGTTGATTAAGGTTTCGAAATGTCATTATGTGCTATATATCACTTTTTGATACTCGTCCTTTGAAAAACAATAATTTAACTAATATAAGCCATAAGATATTACTTGAGCCTGACAATAACATCTATATGGTGAATAACTATAATATTATTATGTACTGTATTAGTGGAGTTTTTATTTAATTCCACAGAAACCCCACTAGTCCAATCCATTATCTTCATCTACGGCCAGAGAATGTAATTTGTTATCAGTAAATTAATTCTGATATCACTCCTGATGCCTGCAGAGTATTTAGACAAAACAAAAACAAATTTGCTACTTATGGGACGAAGATATACGATATTTCTCGTTTCCCGAGAATTGTGGTTTCCTAATTACTACGATTATTGCCGGAAACTCCTCAATAAGACGTTGGAGGATTCTGAATCCTCCGCGGAAGTACAGTAAGGGTTAGTGAATTGTTACAGAATAAATAATACTTCTACTTATTATCTTGTAGTACCTAATAGTATAGGATAAAAAAAACGAGAGTCGGTAGAGCGGTGGACGCTTAAATTGGTTATTAGAAGTTAGGCACTTACATTTATTTCTACTTCATGAGCGACTGGTATATAAATTTCTATACAAGGCGTTCTTGACGTAGAAACTAATTTGAGAGCATACCTTTTACTAAAACATATCAGAAGAAATTACTGAAATTTTTGATTTCTTCATTTCATCTTAACCACACATGACAAAACAAATATTAGTTTCATTAAAATTGCCAAGTAAAAACTTCCTAATTTCAAACGTACCGTGAAACATGCATGTCACCAAAATGTTTCAAGTATACCAAACTAATGAAGTATACCAAACTAATGAGATTTTGAAGAAATGGAAGACCCATGAGGAAAAGATTCAGTATTAAGAAATACGTTAGTAAAAGTGTTTTAAAACATACATAATCGTTTTCAAACATGAGAAGCTAAATGAAAGGAGCTGAGCTTTATTTTACCCAACTACAAGGAACTGTGAGTTATCTTGCTCTATTACCGCTGAAAAATTGCTGCATCATTAAAACGTCCCAAGCAGCTCACCACGCCTGTTCTATGGTTTCCAAAACTCAGCATTTCAACCGTATTGTATTTTCCCATATATATCACGTGACTCTCGAGCGAACGCCTCCATTTTCTTTAATTAGAGTCAATATAATATACGAATTTACGGTTATAAACTCCAGCAGTCGTCTGAGCAGTCCGATGAACTAGGCAGCTGACCGTTGATTACCCCTATCTCGTGGCAGAAGATCACGTTCTAAATATAATAGTATTCACCTTCAGGGAAAGGTCAGGCTGTGTAATTACGACACAGTTTCATGTCAATTATGACCAATATCTTTTACAATAAATAGATATGGTGATCTACGTAACGTACACTTTTCAGTCGCATGAAGATACGTTTACATCGACTGTCGATAACAGCGATCGACAGTATCACAAATATGGGTGTGTAATGTTGCAATGTCATATGTAAAGCCAGTCCACAGATCCTGATTTACGCTCAGTATTTAACGGATCAGTCTAGCATTGAAACTGAAGACAGCCGAAAGAAAGAGGAAGATAAAATTCCGAGTTTAGAATCGCATTTACCGTACTAATTTCTGACTGCGGCACAGGCTTACTTGTCAGAGGTATTGATATAAACGTCACTGGTATTGGAAATGAGTTAAGACGATTTAAACGAACAAGGCAGCAGGCCGCTACGGGATTTGTGTTACCAATTGCCTTGATTAGGTAGCAGATATTTATTGTGAATAATATCTTACGAAAAGGAAAAAAAGGGATGTACACTTTTGTTACAAAAGAGGTAAAATATCGAATCTGTTGCTGGGTCCCAGTGCGTGATACAACGTCAAATACTTCGACATTCCATACGGTTGATATAATCTCCTTGGCTTAAGGAATAACTAAAATTGTGAAACACCACTTACTTGAGTCTTACACGATATCGTTTCCTTGTTAGATGTAGGTGAACTGGCACATAAGATATTTATAGATTTGCGTAATGGTTAAAGGGACGTATCACACTGTGGATTGATAATCCAGTTTTGATCGTATGAAGGACATTCACGAGCATGTGACGGGTGGCATAAATGTTTGATCAAACGTAATGTTTGATAGAAAGTATTCAAAAGAAACTAAATTAACACTGCATGTGCCTCAAGTAGGGAAAATAAGTTGTTAATGTGCATGAATGGTTTGTGAAGGATCGTTAGAAACCTCATATGATTTTTCGCTGATGATTTTGTTGTTTACAGGAACTTATCGTCGCTGTACGATCATAAGGAAATGCAGAACACCTCGTACAGTGTTTTCACTTGCTATTGAGGATCATAGTACTCTCTAATTGTAGATGCAAGTAGATTTTCCACTTTAAGAGACAAACATCCACGACCACGCAGCACCAGATTACTAGCTCAGCGGTAAAATTAGGGAGCCTGTTGTGTTGTTTGTCTGTATTGGGATACTATGGAAGGGGTTGAACGAATAAAATTAGTGGTAGGGACGGCGAATAAAGAGCTCTGATTTTTGTAATGTTTCTGGAAAAGTGCTTTGCATCTGTAAGGAAATTTTCATATAAGGCGCTAGTGTGACCAACGGTAATTTCCAATGCTTTGAGTCTTTAGCACATAGGCAATCGGTATCGCAACCAGTGTCTTACGGAAAGTCACCGCAATTTGTCATGCAATACACTACAACGAATTTTTATTTACGTGTGTTAATTAGAGCTTATTATGTTGTTGTCTTAAGGTACTTCAGTGACTACGATATATTCCGCTAACAAACATCGAAAAATATTTGTATTGATATGACGACTGGTTATCTATCAAAACAGGCGTCCTCTATTCTGTTGCAAAGAGTTACTCATAACCAGAATTGCCCTATTAATGCGGTAGGACCTACTTAGCTTCAGAATTATCTTATGAATATATATAGTGTTCTTACCATATGTCATATCTGTCTTGGAACCTGCAAAACCACAACTGATTAAATAAATCTTAATCAAGAGGTTTTTCACATCCTTATATGTCAGTTGTGAAATTTCATTGTGACCTGCGATTTTGAATTATATTCAGCCGTACCAGTCGCTTTAAGTTACTGCGAACAGTGGTGAAAGTCATAAAAGAAATTAGAAAAATCGGAATATATAACTTTTGATTTCTTAGTCCACTGCATAGCACTGAATACTGAGTAACCCACTTGAAAAGCAGAAATTGATGGATATTTAGAGAGAGCCATCTACAGACAATTCAAGTTCCGTAAGATACGGTTGTCTGCAATCGACATCTCACTGAAAGTATTCCAGCAGAGTTCAAGCAGTGACCAAATTGAAAACTACATACATAAATGCCCACTAATAGGTTCATATGGCTCTGAGCACAATGGGACTTAACATCTGAGGTCATCAGACCCCTAGAGTTAGAACTACTTAAACCTAACAAACCTAAGGACATCACACACTTACATGACCGAGGTAGGATTCGAACCTGTGACCATAGCCACAGTGTGTGTGAAGCGTTTAGAACCACTCGGCCCCAGCGGCCGGCCATTCTTCGTGGATTTCCGAATCCGAATCAACATATCTAGAGAAGATTTTAGTCCCAAAAACGATGTATTCGTAATACCCGAGCGATGCCACAGTGTGATACAATCCCTGTGCCAGACACGAGTATAGAGTTCACATAATTGGATATCCCTCACTTCCGCCAGTATTGGAGACTACTTCCATGTACATCGGTACTTCTATTTCAATCTGATTAGCACACATAATAACACTTTCGGACATTTATGATCTTAGTTTATCAGCAAATATATTTATCGTCTCTTAGATCTCTAACACTTCCTTTTCTAAGTCTAACGCACTCTCAATTGCGTGTTGATATATGATGTGGTTTAATTTCCTCTCTACGTCAACAAACTGGTTCTCATTAGATACTTTAATTATAGAACACTCTTATTAAATACTTCTGATATTTCAGTCTTTTGCTATCCTGTGTCGGGGCCTTTAACAAGGGTATCTACACCCTTCGCCTTTGTGACGGCTTGAACGCAGCTGGGGACACTTTCAATGAGGTTGCTGAATGTCTGTGGAGGAACAGAAGTTCATTCATTCTCATGAACCTAAATCAGAGAACGTATTCAAGTTAGAACTGGAGTCCGGAACAATGATGACATTCCACCGCATCCCACAGGTGTTCCATCGGGTATGCGTCGGGACTCTTGGTGAACCATTCCATTCCAGGAATGTTATTTTCCACAAATCACTGCCTCATAGATGCTGCCTCATAATAGGGTGCATGGTTATAAAATACAATCATCGTCTCCGAACTGATCCTCCACTGTACCCGGAACATGATGCTGTTAAATGTGTTCATATCCTTCTGTAATTAGCATCTTCCTCAGCTCAGTAATAGGAACACATTGTAATCACGAAAACCATCCACACACAGTAACGTTACCTCCTCCGTACTTCACTGTCTACGCTACATATAATGGTAGGTCACGTCCTCAAGGAATTCATCACACATGAACCGTTCCATCACATTTCAACAGACGATTGCGTGGTTTATCACTCCAAATCACTCGCTTCCAATCACCAACTGACCCATGGTGTCGCTCTTAACACCACCACAACTGAGACTTCCTGGCAGATTAAAACTGTGTGCCCGACCGAGACTCGAACTCGGGACCTTTGCCTTTCGCGGGCAAGTGCTCTACCAACTGAGCTACCGAAGCACGACTCACGCCCGGTACTCACAGCTTTACTTCTACCAGTACCTCGCCTCCACCACAACTGTCAATTGGTTCAAATGGCACTGAGCACTATGGGACTTAACTGCTGTGGCCATCAATCCCCTAGAACTTAGAACGACTTAAACCTAACCAACCTAAGGACATCACACACATATATGCTCGAGGCAGGATTCGAACCTGCGACCGCAGCGGTCGCGCGGTTCCAGACTGTAGCGCCAACAACCACTCGGCCAACCCGGCCGGCCCCACAAGTGTCGCTTAGCACTTATTACAGCTTAGATGGAGCTGATCGATCATAGTACCACATTCATTTTAAATCCGTACACACAGTGATAGCATTGCCTGGACTGTAGGCGGCACTTCGGAACTCACGTAACTCCTTCAGCTTATTTTATGCGATTTTTTACAACCTCTCTTTGGAATGCTCAACGGTCCATTTCCATCAGTAAATTACGACTGCCTGTTCTTAGTTCAGCTGTGACTGTTTCTTCGCGTTTCAATTTCACAATCACATCACCAGCACTCAATCTGGGCAGATTTACAAAGGTTGAAATGAACGTGGTGGATTTGTTACTGGGGTGGTATCCAATGACAAGTCCAGGTTCGAAGTCACGGAGCTCTCATGGCCAGTCTATTCTGCTGTTCGTGCGTCTCTTCTGATAACACAATACTTCCGACTTACTTTTATAGTGACGGATGGTCCACTCGTGACACCTAGTGGTAAATTCCGCATTACTTAGGGGTGCCCAGATACTATTTTTCAGGTAGCGTAGATTAGACATTTGTAACTCTTTAAAATTTCTACCCAATGAGTAACTTCAACGAGCGTATTTAAATTGCACCGAAGAGCCAAAGAAACTGGTACACCTGTCTAATATCATGTAGGGTCCACGCCAGTACGCAGATGTGCGGCAACACGACGTGGGATGGACTCGAATAATGTCTGAAGTGGGGCTCCAGGGAACTGGCACTATGAATCCAGCGTGGCTGTCCATAAATCTGTAAGAGTACGACGCGGTGGAGACCTCTTCTGAACAGCACGTTGCAAGGCATCCCATTTATGCTAAATAATGTTCATGTCTGGGGAGTTTGGTGGCCAGCGGAAGTGTTTAAACTCAGAAAAGTGTTCTGGACCCTCTCTATAGCATTTCAGGACCTGTGGGGTATTGCTTTGTCGTGCTGGAATTGCCCAAGTCCGTCGGAGTACATAATGGACATGAATGGATGCAGGTGATCAGACAGGGTACTTACGTACGTGTCACACGTCAGAGTCGTAGCTAGACGTATCAGGAGTCCCATATCACTCCAACTGCACACGTCCCACAACGTCACAGCGCCTCTACCATCTTGAACATTCCCCTGCTGACTGCGGGGTCCATGGATTCATGAGGCTGTCTCCATACCTGCACACCTCCATCCGCTCGATACTACTTGAAACGAGCCTCGTCGGACCAGGCAACATGTTTCCAGTCATCAACAGTCCAATGTCGGGATAGATGGGCCCAGGCGAGGCATAAGCTTTAAGTATTGCACTCATCAAGGATATATGAGTGGGCCTTCGGCTCCGAAAGCCCATATCGATGATGTTTTATTGAATGGTTCGCACGCTGACAGTTGATTGCCCAGCATTGAAATCTGCAGCAATTAGTCGAAGGGTTGCACTTCTGTCACGTTGAACGATTCTCTTCAGTCGTCGTTGGAACCGTTCTCGCAGGATCTTTTGCCAGCCGTAGAATGTCGGAGATGTGATGTTTTATCAGTTTACTGATATTCTAGGTACACTCGTGAAATGGTCGTACGGGAAAATCGCCACTACATCGATAATTCGAAGATGCTGTGTCCCACCACTCTTGCGCCGACTTTAAAACAACGTTGAAACTGACTTAAATCTTGGTAGCCTGCCATTGTAGCAGCAGTAGCCGATGTAACAACTCCGCTAGACACATGTTGTCTCTTATAGGCGTTGCCGACTGCAGTGCCGTCTTCTGCCTGTAGATAAATCTCACAACAATACCAGATTCTTTGATGCTGCAGTGCGAAACAACACTCGAACCGTTGCACATAATCAAACCCAGATGCTTTGGTCAGTATCATGCTGTCAATTCTCAAGTTAGTAGAATGATTAAATTAAAACTGCATCTGAATTTTTATAATACTGGCTTATAACATTCCGACGTTATATTGGTACTGATGATGATGATGACGTTCCATACTCCGAGGAGTGTATGGGACGATGCGGGATACCCTCACAACCGACTAGGCAAGGTACTTGGAGAGGTAGTTCGGTACTACCCATGTGTTGCGAGGTCGGTGGATCGAAACCGTGACTCCAGTTGGCTCTGGAATTCTATTAATTTCCTCCAGAATTTGATAATTCAATTCCTGGATAGTGCGTGGTCGGTCCCACCCGAAGATCTCATATTTCAAATGACCCCAAAGGGAAAAATCATACACTGAAAGGGTCTTGGAAACCAGGAAATTTCCCCGTTCGTGGACATAAGATGAAATGACCAGGAAAAATGATCTGTAGCGCGTTAATCGAATGCCATGAGGTATCGCATGTGGTCCCGTCTTGTTGGAAGAATGTGTTCGCAATTACAAGAAGCTCAGGAAACTATTGAACTAGGAAATGGTTCAACACGTGAACACAACTTTCTGTATTCAAAGTAACAGCATTAACGCTGTCGTCTACAGAAAAATAAGGCCCTATGACACCAAATGAAATACGCTGCACTAAACTACCACTTTCTGAATGTGAAGTCCTACTTTGTTGTTCAAGAGTTCCAACAATTCCCGAAAGAACATAGTCACTTTGGGAGACCATCCACATTCTGTTTTTGCACTATATAAATCTTTTGTAAATGGTATTGCAGTTCCTTGTGCAATATTCACCATTTACTGCGATCCAGTTTGTCAAGTGGCCAGGCATGCTTGCGTGCATAGCTTCTGGGTCTTTCGTTGAAGGCTTCTTCCACTCTTGCAACGTTCTCAGGTGTGACGATATTGCAGTGCCTTTGCATGGATGTCCGAAGGAATAGGCGTTTCAACGGATACAGCCATTGTGAAATACGTGAAATAAATTCTCAGTTGCGAATACCAACAACCATCAGCAGTATAATGGATTGACGACAGTCAAAATTTGTGCCGCTCCAGGACTCGAACCCGTATATCCTGCTTATCGCTAAAGGTCGCCTTATTATTTAAAAAAAAAAAAAAGATCGAGACTTGAACTCAGGACATTTGCCTTTCGCGGGAAAGTGCGCTACCAACTTTTATTTTTTCAGGATAGTGGACCGGTCGGTGCTCAGGTGGCAAAGTTGGCAGGCGTCGAAGCCCGAGGCCTGGCCACAGTGTCCGCCTCACCACCACCGAGCCTGTGTAGCACAGGGAAGTGGGAGACACACGTATCAATGGAAGTGAAAGGTGTTGTTGTTGTTTATTTACTTGCATTGTATTTTTATATGTTCACTATTATTAGGAAACTATGTGGAACACACATCAGCGACAGAGAAAAAAAAGTATAATTGCTGGTTCAAGAAAAAGGAAAAGAAAACATTAAATCCGCACAATACTAAATGATCCGGTAAGGAAGAGCGCTGCTCTCCGTTGGATCTTCTCTATCTCTTCTATCAACCCTATCTGCTACGGATCCCATACTGCTGAGCAGTATTCAAGCAGTGGGCGAACAAGTGTACTGTAACCTACTTCCTCAGTTTTCGGATTGCAGTTCCTTAGGATTCTTCCAATGAATCTCAGTCTGGAATCATCTTTACTGACGATCAACTTTATATGATAATTCCATTTTAAATCACTCCTAGTGCGTACTCCAGTTGCTTACCTGCTATATTGTAGCTAAATGAGAACGGATCTTACTTTCTATGTATTTGCAGCACATTACACTTGTCTACATTGAGATTCAATTGCCATTCCCTGCACAGTGCATCAATTCGCTGCAGATCCTCCTGCATTTCAGTACAATTTTCCATTGTTACAACTTCTCGATATACCACAACATCATCCGCAAAAAGCCTCAGTGAACTTCCGATATCATCCACAAGGTCATATACGTATATTGTGAATAGCAACGGTCCTACGACACTCCCATGCGGCACACCTGAAATCTCTCTTACTTCGGAAGACTTCTCTCCATTGAGAATGACTTGCTGCTTTCTGTTATCTAGGAACTCTTCAATTCAATAACACAATTGGTCTGATAGTCCATATGCTCTTACTTTGTTCATTAAATGACTGTGGGGAACTGTGTCAAACGCCCTGCGCAAGTCACGAAACACGGCGTCTACGTGGGAACCCGTGTCTATGGCCCTCTGAGTCTCGTGGACGAATAGCCCGAGCTGGGTTTCACGCGATCGTCTTTTTCGAAACCCATGCTGATTCCTACAGAGTAAATTTCTAGTCTTTAGAAAAGTCATTATACTCGAACATAGTACGTGTTTCAAACTTCTACAACTGATCGACGCTAGAGATATAGGTCTATAATTCTACACATCTGTTCGACGTCCCTTCTTGAAAACGAGGATGAGCTGAGGTCTTTGCAATCCTTTGGAACGCTACGCTCTTCTAGAGACATCGGTACACCGCTGCAAGATGCAGGGCAAGTTCTGTTTAAAATCGAACTGGTATCCCATCAGGTACAGCGGCCTTTCCACTTTTGAGCGATTTTAATTGTTTTTCTTGTAGATTGCGTTGTCGACTGAGTTTCGTGTGACCGCCACCGTCAAAGCGTTCGCCTCCGTGTGGGGGAGGGTGCTCATGACGTAATGCAAAGTGGAGTCTTCTGCCCCAGTATCAGCATCTTCGGCTCTATAAGTAGGACGGTAGTGTTCGACGAATGCGTGGACGATGTCATTCTGATTGGTCCCCTGCGGGCCATGAGGCATTGTCAGAGTGTTGATGATCTGCCGACGATACCAGTCTTTTGTCGGACGCTACATGATGCACGGATGGAATTTCCAAACCCGCATGATCTTGGCGCTGCGTCCGTATCGTCATCCCTTGCAGTTTCCGGCGTGCCAGCGCAATTATCCTTGCCTTAATTCTTTGCCGGTCTTGCTGGTTTTCTGGGGTTGGCGGCTGATTTTCCAGATCTCGGACAATCGCATAATAGAAGTCACCAGTGTTGCGATGCCTGTCGGCCAAGTCCTTCTAGTATCTCATCAGTGTTCATCCACCATGTCAGTGTCGAGCGGTAGTGGGGAAGGCGTCGTTAGCTGGCTGTCTATGTCTCAGTGACTTGTTGGCGACACGTCCAGTCATGCAGATAAGAAATATTTAGTTTCCATGGACCACGGCTGCGACATACAGATTGCGGAGGAAGGAGGACCGTACACATATAAGCGCAATAATCGGAAAAGGCCAGTGGACAGCGTTCGGTGCCCCGTAACACAGATGTAAGAGTTTGTGAGGCATATATCCTGTGTAGACGGCTTGTGGAATGACTGGTAGGAAAGGTATGGCCAGAAAGGTCGTGGAGCAGGAGGTCCCGCACCACTGTACGTAGTTCCTGGCATGTAGTATAGTGTGGAATCTGGTGATTTGGGCGCAGAACGCAGTTAAAATCACCTCCTAGTAGGCAGTGGTCACATCGCCCGAAACCCAAGGGGGGGGGGGGGGGGCGATTTCCGCTGATTAAAACTGGACCCATTCATGTTGTTGGTCGGTGCCTGAAGGAGCGTAGACATTAATGATATGAGTCCCCATGGCAGTGATTGCCATGTCCCGAGCTGACGGAAGGAAGGCGACGTCAGTGACAGAAACCCCGTGGTGGACGTAAATGGCCACTCGACACTCCACGGCCCATAGTATCATTCGCTGAGGCATGAGCTGTATAGCCGTTAATATTCAGAGAACTGGTCAATTGAACTTCCTGCAGAAGATCTAAATAAATATCAGAAGCCCAGAACATCTTCTGCATAAGGCGGATTTTCACAATTGAACGGATGTTGTTGGTGTTGATGGTTGCTATCTGGTAGGCTTGGTGGTGGACTGCTAGAGGGTGGTCCACTCTAGCGTCGGCGCAAGGGCGTGGGCTTCACAGTGGAACGTTACCCACTCACCCGCTAGGTTTCTGGGGAGAGTACGATTAGAGGATCGGCCTTAACGGTGCAGGCTCCCGTGACGGGTCTGTTCCTCGACCTCCTCCTCGTGCCACGACGTGGAGGCGGGCACCGGTGTATCGTCCATTTAGTCTGCGGAAGATGATGTTCGTGTTGTAGTGACGGCTGTGATATATCCATTAAATAGTTCAGCGTCCGCATGGGGCGTCGGGGAGACGGGCACAGGCACGCCGGACGTCTCCGCGCTCATAACTTCTTCGTCGGCAGTAGTGGATTGGGGGGCGTTGTGCTGGTCGACTGTTGCGTCATCTTCTACTTGCAACGTCTTCTCTTTGCCGGAAACAGTGCGGCCTCTTCTCTTGCGACATTGTTTCCTTATACCAACCTCTGTGTCCGACGACGGAAGGGAGTCGCGTCGCTCTGGTAGGAAGGCGCTGTAGGGACGATGATCGAGTCGATCTCCATCGTGTTGCTGAGGTTAGGGTCAGCGGCCGGTCACATCGTCTCCATCGGAGCGGCTTCGATGGCCGTGAGAGGTGGCGGGGCGTCCGAGACTGGTTATGATCAGGCTCATTCTTGGCGTCGTTTGTGGCGTCTGGGCGGCATTGTGAAGCGGTAGGAGAAGCAAGAGCGTAAATCATCGGTAGCATCGTAGGTTGCGACGTGGGTGGTCCTTCAGCAGCTGGAAGTTGCGTAATACGCCGTTGTAGGCATTCGGATCTAAGGTGGCTTTCTTTGCCGCACCCGAAACAGGTCCGAGGCTGGGCGTCGTATATAATACATTGCACGGCATCCGCCGATCTGTTAGACGGGACGTGGTTTCGGAGGTCAATGGTGACCTGCTGGACACCGTTTAGGACAAGATATGTCCGAAACTGTGTCCACTTCTCCGCGGTATGGCCCTTGGACTGTCCTGTATGTTCGGAGTCCCGCGACGACTTCATCTGTAGCAACTTCGAACAGCAGTTGGGAAGTGCGTATCGTATGCATACCTATGCCCGCTTGGTCGATGGTTACCGCCCCCACATTGCCATCAGCATGACAGAAGCGGAGTTCCTGTTGGGTCTCACGTAGGATGTGTTCGTACGCTGCGTCGTTAATGAATTTAACATAGACAAATGAATGCCGATAATATCGGTAGCCGGAATCTTCACTTCCTCTCGCAAAAAACGCTCCATCACGAGTGCTTTGGGTCGGGCATAATCGTTACAGAAAATAAATCGGAGTGTAGATTTACGGTAACGGTTCGCCATGTATGGTAGACTATAAGCAGGCATGTAAGCAACGGCTGTCAGAATGTAAACAAGGTGAACTGACGCTCTGCGAACGGAAAACACGGACGCGTCCGCTCTGTTGTCCTGACAGAGGCAGACTGTACCATTAGGCTCTCAGAGCACGTTTCAGGACCAGACAGAAATGTCCATTTGTCGTCAGCCATGTATCTACACATGCAGTCGTATGTCCATTATGTACATTCCTACAAAGGGAGGAGATCTTAACTGAATGTCGCTTGCCCGTGTTGGCGGTTTAAGTACAATACTGCAGTGCCCATGTTGTTCAAAAATATGATACAGTGTTCCTACGGACATGTAAGTTCTTCAAACGATTAATTCACTGAATATATGATCAATGTACTTACTTCCAATGTTATATCCGTAATAAAATAAAAAAAATTATAAAATTTTAGTAAAATACTAATTTACGTTTTGTATTTTTTTATCAGTTCTTCGAGAATCCTTTAAATTGTGTTTATAAATTTTACACAAAAGCTACTGAGGTAGATGTATATTAAAATCTCTAAGAAAGCCGTAAAATTTTATAAATATGGGTAAGATTTACAAATAAGAGATTTTGCAGACCAGATTTTTAAATCAAGTATTGTAAGTTTTTATATTCTAAAGTTCCCAAAATTAAACAAATGCTTCAAAGACTAGGAATCCTCATGAAGTAATACTGTTTTCTCAGGAAAAGAGTTGCTAGGTGATTTCATATCTTATTCAAATAGTTTCCATATAAAAACAAAGAAAAACCAAATTAGTGTTCAGTGTAAATGATTTTAATTTGTAAGCAGTGTCTGTATTATAAGTGAAACATGTTCAATACTCTGACAGGATATATAAGGAAAAATAGCACCGCGGCTATAAAGACAGTTAAAATCTTTGCGTAACTCGAATTTTTCTTCAACAAAAGAGGATGCATCAAGCTGGGATCATCCACCGTATAAAATTTATCTAGGGTGTTTAGAGGAAACTCATCTGCCTTAAAGTCCCAAATTCCACTGAACATGAAGAGTTCTGGGCAAATGTCTCATTTGAGATTTAACCTGTATCTATGAATTATGGATATTTAGTGAATTATCAGAAGTCAAAATTAACACTGCACAGAGTGGCGTGGTAATGTCTATGATAGCTAATGATATGTGTATAGCGACCCAAGACGGTGTCGTAAGGCACTGATTTAGAGCAGTGAAAGAGAAATTGACAGGACCTGTAAGAAGAAGAAATAATTGAGGGTGAAATTAAACAGTCTTCAGCTGGAGTTCATGAAGGACGAAACATCAGTGGGGAAGACCTGATGCGTGAGACAAGACCTTAGAAAGACTAAATAGCTTCAGCTGGCAGAATACTGTTTAAAAGGATATGAGTAGCCTGAAGTCACTAGAAATTGCTTCACGACTTACAGGGCTTCTTTTACTAGAGGCTGAAGTAGCAGTGCATTATTATTATTATTATTGTTATTATTATTATTGTGCAACAGAGGTGTCAGAGTCCCAGCTACAAATTTTGCAGATGCGAAATTTTCCCTTTTCATCGCTATATGTAAAGAGGATCAATTACCAGATGAAATGAATTACTACAACCTTTATTTGCAGATATAAACTTGTTATTCTCTAACCTCATTACATAATATTTACCTTCTAAGATCATTGATAATTATTGATAATGTCGAAGCGTCCACCTTAGATAAGGCTTTTTATGTGGCTTGGAACCTGAGGAAGTGAGATGGTGACGCTACTTGTGCAGGAGGCCAAGCTCTGGAGCTGGTTTTATTGGTCGACACTCGTCCTAAGGCACCAGTGGAACTCTGTTGTCTGGAATCATACTTATTATGAGTAATTTACAGTACAGATTTTTTTCAGCTTAGTGGTAGGCGCCCATTTGCACACTCGTGTGCGACAAGGACGGACACAGCTCTTCATCGGCCGTGGCCGTCGTGCAGTTCAGGACCCAGCGGTGGTGTCGTGCAGGTGGCTGGGAGACGAGTCTGTAGGCGCAAGCCTATTGCGGCTCACTAGCAGCTTGTGCAGCCGACCCCAATACTCTCTAAAAGAGGCGTGTACCAACGCGGGTGCCAACAGCATATCGCCGACGGCACGTACCTTGAAGACAGAAGCCCAAGAGCCAAGCCAGCGACACAGCGTACAGCAAGGGAGGCAATACTACGAGTACGTAAAGCCAGTGAGGTGGTACTCAGGTGCTTCACTCAACAGGTTGTAGGCAGTAGTTTGAAGATACTTGATATGTTACTTCGACAGGGAATGGGGAAGGCTCGTCGGTATCTTCTTCAAACACGGTGGCAACCACGCAGGGCGAAGTTTTCTCTTGGCAGTCGGTAGCGCATCATTATTCGCCAGACCAGTTATCCTGGCACTATCGAATTTCTCATTCCGTCGGAATGAAAGATGCTGGTGGGACGATCAGACATTGAGTCTCAGATTTAAGAAACAGTCGTATTTAAACTATATATAACGTCTTTGTGGCAGGCGATGCGATCATTGGCCCTCATTATCCGACTTGTATCCACTGTCGTGTCTCAGTTATTGTCAGTTGGTCTTGTTTTCATACTTTGCTTCAGTGCTAGCATACCATATAACGGCCGAGCTTGGAAATTCAGTGGCTCCATAGTGCAAGGCTGGTGGAATGACGCATTAGGTTCTGTCTTACTGTTCCGTTTGCACTTCTTGATCCCGGACCGGTTCGATATGGGAATGTATCACGAGCGCTTCTACAACAACGCAATCCTGTCCCGAATACTGGTTATTACACACGCTATGAGCTGGATCAGTTCCTCTACCATATGCTCCAAGTAATAACGACCAAAATTCATATACGCACTCAGAAATCGAATTTACTGATGAACAGACCTCCCTTTTTTAACATGCATCTACATCTACATTTGTACTCCGCAAGCCACCCAACGGTGTGACAGTGCACTTCACGTGCGACTGTCATTACCTCCCTTTCCTGTTCCAGTCGCGTATGGTTCGCGGGAAGAACGCCTGCCGGAAAGCCTCCGTGAGCGCTCGAATCTCTCTAATTTTACATTCCTGATCTTTTCGGGAGGTGTAAGTAGGGAGAAGCAATATATTTGATATCTCATCCAGAAACGCACCCTCTCGAAACCTGGACAGCAAGCTACACCGCAATGCAGAGCGCCTCTCTGGCAGATTCTGCCACTGGAGTTTGCTAAACATCTCCGTAACGCTATGACGGTTACCAGATAACCCTGTGACGAAACGCGCCGCTCTTCTTTGGATCTTCTCTATCTCCTCCGTCAACCCGACCTGGTACGGATCCCACACTGATGAGCAATATTCAAGTATAGGTCGAACAAGTGTTTTGTAAGCCACCTCCATTGTTGATGGACTACATTTTCTAAGGACTCTCCCAATGAATGTCAACCTGGTACCCGCTTACTAACAATTCATTTTATATGATCATTCCACGTCAAATCGTTCCGCACGGATACTCCCAGATATTTTACAGAAGTAACTGCTACCAGTGTTTGTTCCGCTATCATACAATCATACAATAAAGGATCCTTCTTTCTATGTATTCGCAATACATTACATTTGTCTATGTTAAGGGTCAGCTGCCACTCCCTGCACCAAGTACCTATCAGCTGCAGATCTTCCTGCATTTTGTTGCAATTTTCTAATGCTGCAACTTCTCTGTATACCACAGCATCATCCACGAAAAGCCGCATGGACATATTCGTCCATAAACATATTCGTCCCGAAGTTTGCTTTGCTGTATCTTCCACGGCAGTTCACATAGATTACATTCTAACTAGTTTATATCGTACAATCCCGGTTTATATTTCATGACAGTGAGTTACGCTACCTTTTCTCACATATTTCTGGGTTTTAATTTCTCATGCGGTCTATACCTGTCTCATTCTACAAGCTGTAACTTAATTACAGGTATTGGTACAATAGGTTTCAGATGCTTCTTTTTAGCTGTAGCGCCAAATCATTGTCCGGGAAATAGGTGCGAAGATCCAGAGGAGTGGCCGCTTAACGTGGCAGGTGTAGGTGGAGTATTCATGCTACTGTTGGTTACTTAATCCCCTGTTTTGGTATATCATTTGGAACTCTACCACGGAAACAAAAGTTTCCCTTACAGTTTCTTAAAACACATATCCCTAATACTAGGCTTACACCAATACTACTCGCAATACTATCACAACCAATTTACTTGTTGACAGCTCTAGTTATCTCTCCTATTCTGTAGCTGCTTACACAATGACTTTTCAAAACCGACTTCATTTTGCTCTTCGACACTGTTAAATGTGCACTGAATCTTAGTGATACCGTATGTAGTACCGATTTTCCTGTCTGGTGCAGCAGCTAAAACGGTGATCCGCACACCAGCTTGCGACAAGTAATGCAGACACAGTGCTTTGTCATCTGCGGTCTTTGTGAGTGTCACAACCCAGTAGCGGTGTCGAGCAGATGGCCGGGGCGGGAGTCTGTGAGCACAAGCCTTCCACGGCTCACCGGCACCTAGTATGGCCCGCCCAACTACTCTCGAAGAGGGAGCTAATGTGGGTGCTAACAGTATATATGACAGGGGCGTGGAGGTGGAAGCCCAGGATCAAAGTCAGTAACAAAGAGTACAGCCGGTGGCCGCTGTGGCCGAGCGGTTCCAGGCACTTTAGTCCGAAACCGCGCGACCGCTACGTTGGCAGGTTCAAATCCTGTCTCTGGCATGGACTTGTGTGATGTCCTTAGGTTAGTTAGTGTTCTAAGTTCTAAGTTCTAGGGGACTGATATCCTCAGATGTTAAGTCCCATAGTGCTCAGAGTCATTTCATTTATTTGAAGAGTACAGTTAGGGAGGCACTGTTTCTCGCCCAACAGGTTTTCTGCTGTAGTTTGTCGTTAATTGGTGAGGTCCTTCACCAGGAGAAGGACCAGGATTTTCTACACCTTCCTCAAACACATCGCGGCCAAGCAGCGGTTGCAGCCTGAAGTGGTTTATCCCACTACAGGTGCCTCGCTGCGGTCTCAGGGGAGAAATCTTTTCTTGGCAGGACAGCACATCAGCCTTCGCCATACAATCTTGTATGTAGCGATACTCTCATTTCCTCGGAATGAGAGATGCAGACGTGATGACCAGACACTGAAAATGATGATGGTGTTAAAGATGGGCATATTGTCATTACGACTGGCGATGCCGTCGTTTGTCCTCATTATCCAGCAGTGTCAGCGGACTTGTCCCCGCTGTGCTGTCTCACTTTTTGTCAGTTCCCCTTGCCTTCGAACTTTTCGTTAGTGCAAGGATGCAGTGTAGCGAATGAGCTCGCAGGCTACATGTTACGGCTCCGTAGTGCACTACTCGCAGAATGACGTATTGGGTGCTGCTATCCTGCGGCGTTTGCGCTTCTTGATTACGGCTCGGCTCCATGTGGAAACGTATCACGAGCGGCACACTCCCTTCTGCAATATGGCACTCCCTGCTTGCTCCAGGTACTGGTTGCGATACACGGTGCGAGCCGGATCTGATTCTCTGCCCTTCCGTATTCACGTAGTGCATACGTATGAATAGTAGGAGCTCCTTCAATTTATTGTTCTAATACTACTGTCATGCGGCGCTGCCGTCGGCTGTACGATGATAACGGAGGGCGTAAAATTAAAATAGCTATGGATAAATTAATAAATAAATAAAACATAATAGAGTATAATATTCGGTTCTTCACCGTAGAAACAGTTATTAGGTCAGCGACATACCGCCTGTGAAAGCGAATTTATCCGTAAATGGTGGATGAAATTATCGCACTCATAATAGTTCACGAGTACATCAGCAAGAAACCCCGCAATTACCCATGGCTAACCCATCCGAATGCTTGTAGTATTTGGTATGAAAAGTGAAGTTATTATACCTCAAGAGCCTAAGAACAGTTATAAAGTCGACAATTTGATCAGTGCACACATGTCGGTGCCTAAGTGGGTTATCCTGAAAACGTGAAATAGTCTCTTCTAGGGGAACTTTCTCGCATTAATTTTTTATATCAAGCTACAGCACAGTGAAGCCTGTTGGGAAAGATTTATCATGTAAGAGTCGTACAAGTTATTTCTCTTAGATATGGCAAAATGTTTTCGAAAAGTGAACACATTGCGAATCGACTGAAGCAAATGCACTGAAAGCCAAAGAATCTGGTACACCTGCGTGATATCGTGTAGAGCCCCCAGGAGCACGAAGAAGTGCTGCAACAAGACATGGCATAGACTCGACTAATGTCTGAAGTAGTGCCGCAAGGAACTGACAGCATAAATCCTGCAGGGCTGTCCCTAAATCCGTAAGAGTACGGCCGGGTGGAGATCTATTCTGAACAGCACTTTCCAAGGCATCTCAGATATGCTCAATAATGTTCATGTCTGGAGATTTGGTGCCCAGCAAACGTATTTAAATTCAGAAAAATGTTCTTGGAGCTACTCTGTAGCAATTTAGCACATGTGGGATTTCGTATTCTCCTGCTGTACTTGCCCAAGATCGTCGGAATACACAGTGGATATGAATGGATGATGGTGATCAAAGAGGGGAGGGGGGGGGGGGCGTGACGGGACGAACCTTTTGTCAACTACTAGCCTTTTTGCGCGGAATGGTGTGTCTAGAAGAAAACAGCCGGCTGTCGACACTTCCATCCGGTCCCTCATTTTCTTTTTGAAAAAGGTTTTCTAAACAACACGAACAAGTGATTCACCCGTTCCTTTTGTATGTTACGTCTCTACACCGATGTCATCCCTTGTCAGTCAGTCTTGTGGCGCCCTTGTAGTCATAACACGTGATCGTGTGGATGAAATGTTCTGGCGATTTGTGTACATAGTAATTTTAACTTTTAATTTTAACGTGCCAACACGTTATCCATTTCATACATTGTGCATCTGGAGATTTCATGGAAAGGTTTTGTGTGCATCTGGGACAAGATTTTTATTATAACCTGTACGAAGATCTGATGATGGTAACGTAACTTACCAAAACCGGTTATCCACATACAGTGTTTTATTGTGATCTTGCTTAAGAAATTTTTCTTCACGTAAGAAAGTAAATGCAGATCGACCCTTCGTGATCAGTAGAAGTGAACTTTTAGACATATGTTTGCTGAGATGATTTTTACTTATTAATTATAAATCATACGTGGTTGAACGATTCTCTATTAATGACGGCCTCAGAATGCCATAATTATTTTAGATTTAATGTACTTTAACGATAAATCTACCTACGATCTTTTTTACAAATTCTAATTTCACAGCACGGTATCTGAGCTGCTCCGTGTTCATACTGTGTTAAGCGCCGAGCTGCTATACAGGGCGTTCATTTTAACTGAAGATATTGAGGTAACTCTAAAACTACATATCGGATTCCCATCGAAGATTTCAAAGTTGCCCCTTTACACTAACGTACGGGGTGGGTGTCGGGTCGAGTGTCGTTCTATGTCCCCCTCCTAGACCAACAAACTGGAATCATAACTTTTCTTGACCCAATGTGTAATTTTCGAGATATTTCAATGCCTTCAGTTAAAATAAACAACATGTATAGTGTTCCCCAGTTGTGAATTGCTGACATACTACAAATAAACAGTGCAGAGCTATAAATAATCATGAAAGAATAGAGTAATTTACCATCAACAAAAGATAAATTCCCTGATCTGCTCCGAATCTATCGTTAACCTTCAGTGAATCGGAAGTTACACACATAACAAACAATCGGTATCACATAATGCGGCTGTCCTGCACCAACAAGGAACATCAACTGTTAGGCCAAGGCATGGCAGTCGATACCAGCAACATTTTCCTCAACAAATGAATGTATGTATGTGTGTGTGTGTGTGTGTGTGTGTGTGTGTGTGTGTGTGTGTGTGTGTGTGTGTGTGTGTGTGTGTCTGTGTGCCTGTGTGTGTCTGTGTGTGTAAGAATGCAAAGATTAAGGAAAGATTTGATATTTACTATTGATGGGTCAGTTGAGCTTTTAATCTCTTGCCATTTTAACTACAATTGTCTGAAATTATTTAGGAACAAGAGCTAAAACTAAAATGTCGGCTAACCAAAATATGTTGTTATACTCAACACTAGCTGATGCTAGGTGCACTTGAGATGAAGAACGCAAGCGCTCTGCGAGTAAGATGAATCAGTGTAAGATTAGAAGCGACGTAGAGCGGCTGTAATTTTCTCGCACGTGGCGTGAGCGCAGCAACACAAGAACACCGAACTTACTCCTTTGTTCAGCTTTTCATATACACAGTACTGCTACCATTCCGGATTTCGCTTACGTATCTTCCATACTTTCAGAGTTTGATGGCAAAGTAACTTATTTGGCTGTCATGCTCATGGAGACAGTAAAACATACAATTCCATAGACGGTTCTGTAAAGCACTTATAGTATATATCGTGATTATTAACTATAAGTATTCTTATACGATTTTCCCTATCATCCTTTTACTATTCGAGTTTGTATGACCTGCTACTTATTGGTTCGTGTAACCCCTACCTCCCTACCTTCTGTATTTGAGACAAAAGTAGTATTAGCAGGTATGCCATTACTTATCCCATGCTTATAAACCTAACGTCCTTACTTCAAAATTATTTTATAAATATATCTCCTGAAGAAATTGTGACTTCAATTAAGTAAGTAGCTATCGCAAGCAAACCTCTAAAATTGTATACAGGATGAGTCACTAACTATTGCCACCAAGCCGGTGGCTGTGAATGAGCGGATCTAGGCGCTACTGTCTGGAACAGAGCGACCGCTACGGTCGCAGGTTCGAGTCCTGGCTCGGGCATAGATGTGTGTGAAGTCCTTAGGTTAGTTACGTTTAAGTAGTTCTAAGTTCTAGGGGACTGATGACCTTAGAAGTTAAGTCCCATAGTGCTCAGAGCCATTTGAACCATTGTCACCAAGAATATCTCCGAAACTATGAGAGGACATGAAAAGTTTGTGGGACAAAAGTTGCATGGGTCAACGGGAGCCATAATATGACGTAGGATTTTTTGTTGCTAGGTGAGGTCGCTTCAGAGACATAAAAATCAACTTTGTTTTTTGAAATGCGTTGCTATTTTCTGATAGTGGCTATCGAGACGAATCGAATGATGTGTAACTCTTTGAAGGTCAACGAAGGTCACAAATGTGGGATGAACGTCCCTTTACAGAAGGCGTTCCAAGTGACAACCATTGGTATCAATGCAGCGATACAATTTTCTTATCATGGATTGAATGAAATTCCTTATCACATCGACAGTCATCGAAGCACATGCTCTTACAATTTTCTTTGTCCTATCTTCAGGTGTAGTTGTAATGTCTTTCTAAACAATATCTTTTGCGAATCCCCACAAGAAAAATCCAGAGGCGTCAAGTTTGGTGAACGAGCCGGCCACGACACATCTCCTCCGCACCCAGTCCAACCATAGAGCATGCTGTTCAAAATACATAATTTGATAAATCAGGAAGAACGGAACATTACAAAGGACTTCATTGTCAAATACAACACAAAGGATCCCTGTCAGCCAGCATGCCCTGATGGTCGTTCACTTCCTTGTTGATCAACTCAACATGCTGCCAGTGTGGCCTGTTATTTATATGAAACATGCAATTATGTATAACATGTGAACTACATCTATTATATTCTGGCAATCCCTGATGCTAATATGGACTGATCAGCCAGAACATTATAACTACTGATCTATTACCGGTATAAATCCGACCAGGTGGTAGCTGCGTCATCTGGCGAGGAGTGACTGCTGGTCAGATGTGCGTGGTACATTTAGTATCAGTGAGCCTGCTGTCTGTCTGTAGAAGGTGGAAGCTGCTCAGTCTATCTTAGTTTGACTGAGGAAACGTTGTGATGGCTTAGAGCCTTGGCACAAGCACTTCAGGAACTGCAAAACTTGTCACGTTTTTGGGGAGTGCTGTGATGAATGTTTTCAACAAATTGTAAAACCAAGGTGAAACCACATTCAGACGTCATGCAGTTGGGTGGTCACTGCTCATTTGAGAATAGGATGTCGAACTTTATGCATTTCAGAAATACAACATGTATTGAATGAATATGAAGAAGAGATTAAAAACGATAAATGAACTTGAAACACAAAGAAAGTAAGTGAAAAATGTTAGCATATGTCAATCAGAGTGAACATACAGTTTTAGATTAAGACCTGTCATTACATTTAAATCTCTGGGAAATTACATAATATTTGATGGTGATAAATTAACTTCATAATGAATATCAAGGTGCAAATGGATTTATGAATCTCTTAACTACAAAACAAATTATTATGAAAGATATGAATAAAAGACATGATGCTGTTCATTTATCAAATTATAGGGATTTATTAGCATATACATATGCATTGAATTCTGATAGTTTTTCACATAAAATGAAGTCAAGCAAAAGTAATAAATATAAATATTTGATAAAAGTAATTGTCAAAGGTCACTTTTTCAAAAAAATGTCCAGCAGATGTAGATTCAAATTCGATGTTACATGAAAGAACTGTTAATGGAGTAATAAAATATATACATGAAAACCAATGCAATATATTTGGATGGAAGGTGACTGTCAGTTCACCAATATATTAGCAGTAATTCGTGGAGAAGAATTACTTTGAAACAAAAATTATTACTATGAAAAATTTGGAATAACCAAAATGTTAACAAACAAATTTTATGATTTTATTATTCATACTTCTAATGTAAGCTTCATTTATTTAAATTTTTGAATAATGTATCTCACATAGTTTTGTAAATCAGAAATAAATATAAAAACATTAGTTAATTCTTTAATTAATAAACTACCTTTTGAAGTGCATCTTCCTGGTTGACAATAGAATAGCTATACGTGGTAAAGCATTAAATCAATTTGATGAAGATTGAAGAAACTAGATACTTCACATACAGATGACAATGATTTAGAAAATAATGCATAAATCTGATAAATTACCTCAGTTACTTACAAAACAAAAGAACATGGTTAGGATGCTTCATTTGGAGAAAGATTAATAGCAACAGCAGTCAGAGGAATAATGTATGGAAAACTAATTATAAATGGGCCTCGATAATAATTGTTGATGGATATAAATTATTTAATAATATTCAATAAAGTGACTTTATGCATTTTTAAACAAAACTCGAAACACATTAATTAGAGTTAATGGTCTATGGTTATAGAATTTTTAATCATAATCTTATGGAAATTTACTCTAAATGAAACGATTTTTCTTATTCTTATTCAAAATTTTGCAAACTTTTAATCTACATAAGTGAATAATGTTATAATTGAGTACTTTTTGCTGCCATGTGGTAACACTGAATATCTAATTATTAAAATTAAGCAATACTGACAACTTTTTAACTCAAGGACAAAAGAAGGAGAAAAAACAGCTAAAAAAGCTGGTGCAAATTTTCTTACAGTGTGAGAAAATAAATATTCTACATCTTATATGAAATGAAAAGCAAGTACTGGATTAACAAAACATGAGAGTGGATTTCTATTGGCTACATTAACGTAATCAGTTGCTGGTAGTACAGTAGCCAACACAGTAACAAACACAATAATAATTAAAGAAACAACCAGAAAGAGAATTTGAAGAACAAGTAGTACATAATTTAGTGAGGGGAAAAACTGAAACTGCAGTAAAAAATTTCAAAATTTGATAAACATTTATGAAACTTAGTCCTAGAACTTTTTATGAAGCGGCTGAAAATTAAATATTTTATAGTCATTCTTATGACTGATAAATTACTTAACCCTCACATTACCAAGCGGGGTATTCTGACTACCCCAGGTTGATATTTTTCCTATTTTAATGTTATCTGAAGGGCCACATGTCTGTGATTTCATGACTTTGTTCTAAAATTATTGATGTTGAATTCACACTCACGACTGTTTAATTTTTTTGGCTTTATCATCGTTACTCAAGTAATTTATTGGTGGGATTGTGACTCTATCCCACTTGGTATAAAACGTCTTATTTTCTTATTTGTAGAAAACATTTTGGGAAATATATCTGTCACTCATCTTCTTTGTTGAGTTTTGCCATAATCTAATGTTTGTTATTGTTGCTGATTACTACTGTTGAGTTGTATTTGACGTTCACTGTTGAGCTGACATTAGACGAGTCAGTACTTCATCTGCAAGTAAGTACGTCCAAAGTATTTTCTAGCGAATAGATCATGGAGAATGTATACAATTCTGATGTCAGTGTCGATGAAAATGAATGGGACATTGATAATGAACTGAATGAATATACAGAACCTCTTGACAAAGACCAAATCATGGCTCAGATGAAGCTGATGATTACATATCAGAAGACACTACACATTCATGTGAACAAGTAGAAGAAGAGGATGGCGAAGAAGATGAAGAAGACAAAGACACTAGAGATCTGTTTGTTTCTAGAAGTGGACTAAAATTTTCTAGTGAACTACCAAAAGGTGAGCGGCGGCGACATCGCAATATTTTGAACATAACACCTGGCCCAGTGAATGATGGAAAAACAATAATACAATAACAGAGTCATTTTTGTTATTTATCTCACCGGAAATCGTGAGCATTATTGTAGAAGAAACTAACAGGGAAGCCAAACCAGTATTTTCTTTGTGGAATGCAGCTCATTCTTCCATCAAAACGACATGAAGAGATATAAATTCAACTGATGTTTACGTTGTATTAGCAATTCTGATAGGAGCTGGAAGAACTCAGGGACATTGCACAAGTTCTTCTGATGTGTGTGGAGGTAATTTTGCCTTTCGGCAACCATATCTTTCTGCTGCCATGCCAAGAAACCGACTTTTGTCTATTCTGAAATACTTGAGATTTGACAACAGAGAGACAACGGCATAGCGAATTGAAGAAACCAAGGACAAGCTACAAGCCATCAGGGTAGTGTTCAACAAATTTCAATATAACTTATGCGAGAACTTCTATCCTTATGAAATGTGACTATCGATGAACAATTAGCAACATACGGAGGTAGGGTTTATATGAAGACCAAGTCTGGCAAGTATGGCATTAAAATTTGGGTTTGTGCTGCTGTGAAGACATCTTACTTATTACAGATCCAAATTTACACAGGAATGGTGGACAATACTTGCAAAGTGAATCAAGGACAAAGAGTTTTTTTGGATCTGATGGAACAATTTCTGAATAACAATCATGGTGTAACAACTGATGATTTTTTCACCAGTTTTCCATTGGCTGCTGAACTAAAACGAAACACGACATTGGTTGGTACTTTGCATTCCAATAAGAAAGAGATTCCGAAGGAATTCTTGCTGAACAGAAAGAGAAAGTTCACTCTTCAATGTTTGGTTCCACAAATAACTTGACCATAGTTTCCTATGTTCCAAAGAAGGGAAAGGCAGTAATATAACCCTCTACTCAGCATAATGAGAGACAAGTGATTGGTGAAGAATGTGAACAGAAACCCGAAGTCATACTGCACTACAACAAAACCAAAGGTGCTGTAGATAATGGGGATAAAACGACAACTGAATACAGTTGCGTTAGAGGAACGAGGTGGTGGCCACTAAGAATCGTATGGAAATGATTGATTTTACTGCACTGAAAGTATATATTCTGTACACTCAAACATTTCCTGAATGGCAAAAGAATAACTGAAGCTGACGTAAAGTCTTCACGACTGAACTGGTATTTGGACTCAACAAAGGCAACATGGAAAAAGAGCCAAAAATATCAACAGCCCTCATAAAGATGTACAAGATGCACTGAAAGCTTATGGTATTGCAATTCCTACAGCAGTGATCCAGACCCAGAGATCCAAGTTACCAATGCCACAATGATGTCAAGATTGCAACAGAAACGAAGATTGGAAAACTAGATTCTGTTGTGTAACGTGCACGAAACCTGTTTGTAATACACACAGAGAATAAACTGTTACTGTGAAGTGCATACAGTGCAAACATATACTTGACTGAAAAGTTGAAAAAAGTCTTCTGTTATTTTACTGCAGTGACTGTTGAAGTACATAGATTATTAATTTTACTGAATTTAGTGAAAGATACAATTTTTTACTTTCCATCTGTGATCTGATTAAATACTTCTAATAACCTGAAAAGCTGTTTTTCAACAATAAATAAACCCATTCATTGGAAATAACGAAATCGGAGAACAAATATTAAAATAAAACACAAAACTCTTTTGGGGTAGTACAAATACCCAACTTGGTAATATAGAGCTGGGAAAAATCTTGGTAATGGGAGGATTAAAAAGGGGAAAATGTGAATATGGTACAGTTAATTGAGATATTTATGATTATGTTGGTACTCATTAATCACACTAAAAATAAAAACAAATAATACAGGAACTGTTTGATTATCTTCGTAGAAATATAACAAAGGAATTAATTAAATGTTTTGGGAAAATTATTTATATTATGGTTTTGAAAGAATGCAAATTATTAATGAATTCATTTGTTTTCAGTTATGTTTGTTTGTGTTTCAACTGTTAAGAGATGATTAATAATGTCAAAAGATTGTATGTTAAATAAATGAAAACTTTTGTAAGAAATATATATATATTCACATATGAACAATTACAAAAATCTTAGACTAAAAAATTAATACAAAAATTAATACACAATAATAACAATGAAAGAATAAATAATTTATAAAAAAATACAATCAAAATATATAGCACAAGAAGCTATAAATATGAAATTGGAGAAATTCAATAACTATTGATAAAGAATCAAAATCAAACAATAATAGACATCAATCAACAATAACCAAAAATGAAATATATCAAAAATACAGCAGAAATTTTAAATATTTGTTATTAGAAATAGTATCAAAATTCATAAATAAGAAATACAAGAATGAGAAGTAAAACATACCTAAAAATAGAAATTAAAAGAACATTTCTGGGATGAACTTTTACGATTTTCAGTTTAGTAAGACTTTTTTACTATTAAAAATAGGTGAATATAAGTGAGTGATCCAATTAGTGATTATGATCCTGTTACCAGTTAATACTAAAATAAAGATTCAAAAATTTTATTACAGTGGAATATAAGAGTATTCTAACATTATTTAATACTTACATCAATAAAAAATATTTAGAGAATGGATTAAAAATATTTCATCAAATTTAAAGAAATATATATTTTTTATAGTGCTTTAGAAGATTATAATAAAACGATTAATACTAACGATCCATTACTTAATTATGCTCTGAATATATTGAATGGATTAAAAAATAATTTATTTCTATAAGAAATAATTGAATTTTTATTTATAATTAGAAATCACAAGAAGGACTTAATTTTATATATTATTTATGCTTACAAATGTAGTTTTCCACAAAAGTATAGACCAAAATTTATAATTTAAGGTTTTGATATTTCGTTAAACAAGTCTGATAATCTTTACAAAATAACTAAGTAATTAATAAAAATATTTCATAAATAAAATTTTCTCATTGCGAAATTAAAAGGCGAAGTTGAACATGTTCCAGTAGATGGGTAAATAATTTTAGTTAGGGACATTTATTTATATGTAAATGAGTAAACTTAATCATTTTTAAGACATTCATATTTGTGGTCTAAAATACAAAAAATTACTAAAACACATCAACAACAAAAAATACCAGATACGGTCTTAAGAGTTTCCTTTGTTTGTAAAAATAACGAAAGTGCATTTGTTACAAAGAATTTATAGGTAATGCTTTACATAGTAATAATATGCATGAAGGAATAATTGATGAATTACATCACATATTAGAAAATAATTTAACAGAAGTATTGTTAATTGTTTTCATATAGATGATTCATGGTGAGCAGACACTGATTCAGCTAATTTGAAATGAATTTCAAACATAAGCTATTACCATTGTTTGGAAAATATATATGGGCAATTCCAATTAAATGTGAAACATTTCAGAAAATTTTGAAAAAAAATTATGCCACATTTGATCCCAGAGATATACAAACAGGTAAAGGTAAAGAATGTTATAATAACCTTTTTCAAGAACTTATGAAAAAGTCTCAAAAATTTTATTATTTCTTTCTTCTGAATTACAGAATCTTTTTGAAAGATTTAATAGAACATTAAAAGAAAAAATGTGGATAAAATTTACTTACAAGTAAATGAAAATAGATTGATTGAGATTATAAATGTGTGTGGCAGATATGATACACGAGTTGGGATGGAAGTCATTACAGCAAAGACGTTTTTCGTCACAGCGAGAACTTTTTGTGAAAATTTCAGTCAACAACTTTCTCTTCCGAAAGCGAAAATATTTTGTTGAGCCCAACCTACATAGGTAGGAATGATCATCAAAATAAAATAAGAGAAATCAGAGCTTGAACAGAAAGGTTTAGGTGTTCGTTTTTCCCGCTCGCTGTTCAGGAGTGGAATAGTAGAGAGATAGTATGATTGTGGTTCGATGAACCCTCTGCCAAGCACTTAAATGTGAATTGCAGAGTAGTCATGTAGATGTAGATGTAGATAAATTAATTGATGAATGGTAGGGTTGAAAACATTCAACCATAAATATGAAGCCAAAATATGTATGCAAAGAAAATGGAAAAGTTTCATTGAAAACAGTTTATGCAACAATTCTGAAGATGCTAAGCTCAAATACGAAACATATGATAAATCAAAAGTAAATTAAAACGAATTTTTTTTAAACGGCTGCACGGCTAACTGGTCTCCAGAGTTTTCTGAAACTGAAAAAGTTATTTATTCTAACCAATTTTAACTGAGGAACACTTAAAGGAAATTTTTATGAATTGCAACTATAAAAAAAATCCAGTTTCATATCTTGTAGAAAATGTTATAAAAAATGAACATAATAAACTGTTTATTACATGACTTGGTTTTCACAATCCTAATAATAATATGGTATCTAAAAATAATATTGTGACAAAGTTTTTAATAAATTTTAAATTTTAAAAGTGTACAAAATTGAAAGATATCAGTGTTACTCTTGTCCAGTGAATGAGAAAAGTAAAAATAATTGAAAAAACATGTGATTGTTTTTTTCGTTGTAATCATGCTCAGTTATATATGAATTTTAAAATCGTTCAAACTGATGGTTCAGATTACCCTTCATATGATGGAAAGTCTTTTGTAAATGAAATTGATTAATATCTTGCAAAATTATTTGATTTTCTAACTAAAAAATGAAATTATATTTTATTAAGAATAGAATATACTGTTCTGTTTTCATCAGTTTTAATATGTTTAACTACCTCTATCTGGTAAAATATTTATGTTAAGTCATATAATTAATAATGGTAAAATGAAAAGTCAGGAAATGAAGCAGTCTGCCATTAGAAATATTTGGTGGATTTGTTAAGGATTATGAAGGTGTTACGTGGGAAGGAGGTAGAAGTACTGTTTTTAGTTTCAGATAAAGTTCAAGTGATGCTATTCTTAGATTGTCTGAGAAAATTATGCAGGAGTCGAAATAGAAGATACATTATCAAATGAAGGAAAAATTATTATTGCAAATTTGGTTTGTTAAAAATGATCTTGATTCTGAATTAGAACAAAAAGAGTAAGAAATTCTATAATACCAAAGCTTTTCTTTGAATTACAAGCTATCGAAATTCCTGGACTCAGTTAGAAAAATAATTTTTAAATAGCTGCAGCAGATAATTATAATTAAGCAAAACTTGATATGTCGTAATTTACTCTTGTTGTTTTCCAAAATAAATGAAAAATTATCAACTAATTGATTCTTCATTAATTGATATTGTTAAATTAAAGAGTATATTTTAAAAATATGAGGAATCACATTTTTCCTCAGGAGACACAGAATTTGTGTTCAACAGATAATTTTTGAAAAGTAGATGATTCATTTTGACATTTTAATCACATAACACAATTAAAAGAGGATTTAATATAAATCTCTGCTACTTTATTAGGAACTATTGTACTTATAAATTTGACTCCAATGGAAATTATTATGGCAGCACAAAAACAACTATGAAATTATGTGCTACATGACAAAATTCCTGATGATACTTTCTTTCATGTAATTTCTTATGAAAAATTTAGATAATGATATTCAAACCAGAATATTAACTGAAAACTTGAAAATAATTCGATAAATAAAAAATGAAAACATGTTGATATTTTTAAAATATAAATAATTATTAGGAAGATAAATATACAAATGGAAAATAAAAAATTATAAAAGTGACTTAGAACAAATACGAAAGAAGAAACTTTTTGTGTTTCTAAAATGTTGTCTCAAAATAATTAAAGTCAGTTCGAAGTGTAGTGTCATCAGTTGAAACTTCATGATTGACAGATTGTCAATCTTTTTTCATATTCAGTTAAAATTTATGATTTTGCTCTTTTGTTATAAATTTTTGTATTCAGTTAAAGTTTATATTTTTTAAGTATGTGTGAAAAATTTATTTGGAATTCAGTTGATTGTAAATACAAAATTTTGCTACATACGAAATGTATACTGGAAGCTCCTTTTTCTATCTACTGCTGTAATTCACATTTACAATCGCTGTTTAAGTGATAGAGGAATCTATGAAAGTACACTACATTCACTGGTATCCCATGGCATGGTCTGGTAATTTGATGGTGCATACCGTCTGCTGTAGTTGGTGCTTCACGAAAGAAAGTTTCTTTCAGTGTTTCCCATAGAAAGAAATCAAGAGCAGACAAATCAGAAGACTTGGTCAGCCATAGTACACCAGCATTTCATCCTATCCATAGGTCAGCATGTTTTTTATTTAGTGTTTGCGTTACCATTCAGAAATCACAAGCTCACCAGCCGTCATGTTGAAACCATATACAGTGTCGCATATATAGTTATACCTCTTGTAGAATGTGGGCAGATATATTTACCATGTCTGGGATGAAGTAAGGTGCCGCAATGGAATTTCACATGGTTTTGTACCACAGGTTTATGCATCATGGTCATTGTTGTTGTTGTACTTTGCGAAGGTAGGGTGGGTTTTCATGTGACCAGTAGTGCATCTAATGTAAATTTACGCTACTGTGATTCGTAAACATCTCTACGTAGGCAAATGGTACACGTTGTTTGGCAAATGATGCAGAGGAAACCAATAAAATGTTATACAACGCTGTAAATCACATCCTCCAAGTGTATGACATAGTGACAGTTAATGAGAGTACAACTTATGTCCGTGCAACAAACGAGTGACCTTTACCCTGGTTGATCCCACATCCCTTGGCATTACCTGTCGTGCCACCATGCACCGTTCAAAAGTAGCACGTCTGACTTCACCTCATTAATGTACACATCTGCATGCACTGAATGTTGAGGCAGAAACGACCTGCCAATACACGATACAGTTCCAGCTAGTTCTGTCGTGAAGACGAATATACAGCAGGCTCTGAACAGGGCACTTGTTTTGTTTATTTTTGCTTTTACATTTTGTCTCCTGAACTGTTTTGCGGCTGCTATACCATGTTGTGTGACCACCAGAGTTACTGAAGAACAATTAATTAATGAAGAAGCTGACTCTCGTTTTATGGCCTGGCCCACTTCTAAGCATGGAGTGCTGTAGTGTTTTGTCCAAAGCATATGATACCACATTTCTCCACCAAAAAAGCTCCTCGCAGTCGTTGTGTACTGGCACTGCTGCAATCGATGGCGGAGGGGAGGGGGAGGGGGGATATCTGGCAGCAGGTGCCACTGAGGAGGCAGGAGCCAGAACATCAGCCAATACATGCTCCTATCTGCCACCTGACAGTCGTCTTGCTAATGGCTGGACACATCGGCTGGAAAAGTAGCCATAAGTTTCATACTCACACCCAGAGATGGAGCATCTTCCTCCATTGGCGGAGCCACAATGGCGACTGTAGGGTGCTATACGGCTCACTGGCAGGCGACAGGGTGACGGGGTCATCTCCTGTGGCTGGGACTGCTGGCACTGGGATCGCTAACTCGACGTCCAGTGGCTCCCCTTCCGGCACCGGCGACGTGCGACTCGACGGAGGCAAATGCGGCTGAGGCTGCTGGGTCGTCCTGGGTACCACCTCTACAAATGAAAAGCTCGAAATGGGATCACGCCGCTCACAAAGGAAAAGTTGATTTTGAGGGCACTCCTGCAGCCTAATCGGACCCTGTACAGAAAATGTGTAGCGCCAGTGTTTGCTGAAACTTATGAAAAAGGACAAATCATACATGGTAAACTTAGTGCATTGTGCAGGATGGGCCGACTGCTGTGGATGATGCAGCAGCGGAAGCAGTCTCCTTCGCCGGCGTCCATGCAAGAATTCCTCCGGTGAAGAAAATTTTGTTTGTGGCTGACCAGTCTGGTGTTATGCACATGTCGTACATTACCAGGTTCACTGTTCAATTTGAGTCTTTATGACGGCCCATGTGCCATGGCCTTGGGCGAGCTGCTTATTGTGTACCGTGCCCTGATTGCCTGGACGGGAAAATTGAAAAACTTCCTTCTGAAGAGAACTGAGGAAAACCGCACAGTATTTTTCATGTGCTTTATATAGGAGAATGACTCCTTGCTGTACTGATTAGCTGTGCCGAAGTGTGAAATAACAGCGTACGACTAGATCGCTAATTTGCTTAAGTGGATGCTTCCAACCAATCCGGAGGCACTGCAACAGAGTGCTGAGATTATGGTCTACAGCCACTACCTGAGCAGTCTGTCGGTGGTCGATGGGCAAACCATCAAGTGATTCATGGTCCTGGACATCAATGTGAAAGCAAGAGGTGTCGAACGCCAAATCAGTACCGACTGTTAGATGAGAGAGAGAGTCTACATGCGAATGCTTGACCGTTTTCTTGTATACATTATTGTACTGAGAATTTGAGATAATGTTGTAACTTTTGGCATTCAGCGGAGGGACTGGCATAGAAGGGCTGAACAATGAGGTGAGAGTCTTATGATCTGTTACGAAGTAGAATTTTACGTCATGTAAGCACTGGTAGAAATTGGTCATTTCATGTATGATAGCAAGAGATTCTGCACGAATCTGAAAATAGTATCTTTCTGCTTTGTTGGGAGCCTAGATGTGAAAGCAACTGGCTTCTTCGGAGATACAGCTTTGTGTTATACAACAGCATTAGGCCTGTTAGAATATGTGTCAACAGCAAGAATGACTGGCTTACTGGGATGACAATGTATCAAATAACAACCGTTCAGTAAAGCATCTTTCAGTTTCTATGTATTTATTTATTTATTTAACCTGGCAAGATTAGGGCCATCAGGCCCTCTCTTACATCTAACCAGGCATTCTACTCATTTTACATTCATATGTTTTAGTAGGCATGTTAAACTACATCTAGTAAAAAAGTGAAATAAAAAATTAGAAAGGTAAACCTGGAAAAATACATTATTGAAGAGAAAGATTTTAGATAGGAGTTCTGGCAGCAAGGAGTATGAGGGAGACTCATGGTGAAGGGCGGAGAAGAATAGAGAGACATGATGAAACATAATTAAGGAAATATAAAGCAAAAGAAAATTGCATGGCTAATAGAGATAGTTGAAGAGGAAGGCATCTCAGGAGCAAGATAGGAGACGCTAGCTTTGCTATTTGACAGATGAGAGGTTTGCATTTTCTGAAGAACTTTATGAGGATGATAGTAGGAAATGTTTCAACTTCTTCTTAAAAGCAGCAGGAGATTGCATTTTCCTCAAGATAAGGGGCAGTTTGTTCCAGAGGCGGACAGCGGCAACTGAGAAGAAGTTTGCAAAAGTTTTTGTTTTGTGAGTGGGCACAGTTAGGATACCAAATAAGAGTGACCTCGTGTTTCAATTATGATGGTATGACAGGTTTTTAATCTCCGAAGCAAGGTACTGAGGTGCTTGCTCGACGAGGAGTCGGTGAAGTAGACATAGAGTGTGGTAGTCACGCAATTTGTCCGCCCGCAGCCACCCTAGCTTGGAGTATGAAGCACTAACATGATCATATCGGTGAATGTTGCAGGTGTAACGCACACAGGCATTCATGGTTAGCTCTAGCCGTCTTTTGTTTTCACTACTCATTACTTGTTGAATCACATCACAATTATGGAGGTTCGGTAGAACGAGAGCATGCACGAGCTGGCGTTTCAAGTCCTGTGGAAATATGTTCAGAAACTTTTTGAGAGCATAGAGACAAGCAGACGTCTTTCGGCACACTGCGACTGTATTCTCCGCCCAGTTGAGATGCTCATCCAGAGTTACACCCAAGTTCTTCACTGTTTTCTGATATGGCATTGGAGTACCGTCGAGCAGAATAGGAGGTAGCCATTCTCGGAAATCTGAACTTATTAATTTCTGATGGGCTATTAACATTACTTGCGTCTTTTTTGCATTTAGTTTAAGCCCCAGGTTTTTCGCCCATATCACTACTGAAGACAGATCATCATTCATCAGAGCGATTGCAGTGTTTACATCTTCAGGTCTGACGCTTAGGTAGCGCTGGAGGTCGTCAGCATAGAAATGATATTTACAGGAGGACAGAACCGACGAAATGTCGTTGACGTGTAAAGGAAACAAAAGTGGTCCTAAGACTGATCCTTGCGGCACTCCCGAAGAAACATGTTTCCAGGAAGATTTTTCATTTAGGCAGACTACACATTGTTGTCCGTCTTTTAAGTAGCTTTCAAACCACCTCATTGCACTATCAGAGAAAATTAAGCTGTTGCATTTTTCTGAGCAATACGTCAAAGTTAACAGTGTCAAAAGCTTTGCTGAAGTCCTGTAGCGTCAATATTGTTGCCTTTCGATTGTCTATGGCATATTTCAGGTCATCAGTTACTTTAATTAGAGCAGTGTTTGTGCTGTGATCTTTATGGAAACCGGATTGAAATTTGTCATATAGATTGAATTCATGCAATTATTCAGTGATTTGGTCATGAACAATATATTCAAGTGCTTTGGAAACAGCAGGCAGTATGCTAATTGGTCGGTAATCACTAGGCAGTTGTGGGTTTTCGATCTTAGCGATGGGTCGAATTATGCTTCTCTTTCATGCAGTGGGGTATATTCCGTTCACGAGGGAAAAATTAAATATGTCAGTTAAGACAGGTACTAAGATATCGGCAACATTCTTAATCATGGTTATACCGATACTGTCGTTGCCTATTGCATAAGAAGAGATTCTCATTATTGCTTTCCTTGCCGTACTTGTTGTTATATGTTTTAGATGGAAGGTATTGTTGTTAGTTATCCTGTTTGGGGATTCTTGTGGACAGTAATTATCAGCCATGCTGGTATTCAGAGGCGCAGGGAAGAATTCATTTAATTCGTTAGCTGACACATGAAAAGTAGTTTCCGATTTTGCCTTTCCGACCCCCAAGCTACGGAGATTCTTCCATAGAGTCGTGGGTGTCAGATCGCTGCATACAAGGGAGCGAGCGTGCCTGATTTTGGCATTGCGAATGCATTGTTTCACTCTGTTCCGTAGCTTTCTATATTCTTCGAAACGCTCGGGCTTCGGATCTGCCTTGAAACGCCTGTGGGCAGCATCCCTATTAGTCATCATTTGACGTAATTCAGCTGTCAGTCATGGAGCAGGAGATATCCTTACACGGACTGTGTGCACAGGTGCATGTTTGTCATAGAGGGCAGTGATTTTATCACGAAGTTCATTAATTTTGTCGTCGATTGTAGGTTCTCTGATTATTTGATGCCATGAGATTTCTGAGCAATCGGCTTTTAGAGCGTCAAGGTCAATACGTTTCATTTTCCTACAAGTTATGTAACGCGATTTGATCGTTGGGGGCTGCACAGAGTAGGCCAGAAATATTACATCATGTGCTGAGAGGCCAGGGGCCGATGATTGACCAACATCTCTTACTTTGTCAGTCTGTTTCGTTGCGATTACGTCTATAAGAGTATGACTGCGCGCCGTATGGTGTGTAGGTTGTAATGGAAGAATGTTCATGCTATTGCAACTAAACAATCTTCTTAGGTTTATTGCGGAGGAAGTGTCTCTTAGCAGGTCTATGTTCAAGTCACCCATTACGATGACATGTTCGTATTGACACTGAAGTGAATGTAATTCCGACTGGAAGGAAATCATTGAGCTTATTTTTTTTATTTTTGGCGGCTTGTACAAGACGCCAGTCAAGAATATTCGACTTTGTATATTTATTTCAATGAACATGAATTCAGCCTCTTTTTCTTCAGCAAGATTTGACGTACATAAGACTTTCGCTTTGAGATCTGTTAGTATATACGCGCCAACCCCGCCACCTCGCTTTTTTGATCTGTCTGCCCTAAGAAGTGTGTACCCTGGGAGATGAATAGATGCAGAGGATATGTGTGGTTTCAACCACGTTTTGGATAAGAGGATTACGTGGTAGTTTAGTTGGTTGAAGAGGAGGCTAAGTTCTTCGTATTGCGCAGGTAAAGACTGGATGTTGCAGTGACCTGCTAAAAGCTCTGACGCGTTCCGCTGAGCAGCCTGGAGTAGGGTGGCAGACTGGTTTGTCCCTTTGTTAGGCACTACCTGCCGCGAGGGGCACTGGCCGGTGTTTCCGTCAAGTGACATAACACAGGAATGTCCGAGATTCTGCGCGCCCTGTTTGTGACACCGCGAGTGCCGAAAGAAAGGCGACTGCAAGAGATTTCCTGATGTTGCGGGAGTATAGAAAATGGATTATTGGTATTCGGTGCAAGGAGAATATGACCCAAATAGTGACGGCTTTGTGTCACTGAGTATCCTATGTCGTAAGAGGAGAAATGTAATTAGCGTATTTGAAACAGCTTAGGGTGGAAATAAGGGAAATAGGAGTGATTTAAGAGGCCAATGCTGCCAGCAGAGAGAAGTATGCTTAATATTTAATAGATTATCGTAGGAAGCTAGAATTGAATTGAAATTTAATAAAGTGATACTGGTAGTGATTATCGTAGGAAGCTACAATTAGATTTAAATTTGCTGAAGTGTTATTGATAGTAATTTTTGTTATGAACAATTTAAACCGTAGAGATGGGTGACTAATGAACGAAAGGAGAGACTAATAATTTCAATAGAACTATTACAGAATGGAAGAGAATAAACTGAGAAAATGAAAAAAGTATTAGCAGTAACTAAAATTAAGCAATGGTTAGAGCTACAGACACAAAAAAATAGTAAAAAGTTAATACATTTACAAAAACAATTAGTTGAAGGTACAAATATGGGTATAATTAAAAATTGAATACAGTTACAAGACTATATCTAAGTATAGGACTGTTACAATTTGCAAATGGTGTTAAGTTTGCACTTTTGGCTCGAGTAGCTTCACTTAATACTATTCAGTTCTGTCATGTTTGTGATTGTCTTCTTTCCAGCTTCTGTCTTAATGATTACTCTGCCATCCTGACTCCACACATTCTGAAGACCGAAATGGCATGTGGCACTTTAAAATCTTTAGCCGTTCGTGTGTCAGATCTTCCCTTATTGTAAGCCCTGTCCTTGCTAACTTCTTCTTCTGGGTAAAGATCTCAGCCCTTTTTCGGTACGAGACAAATTTAATTATTATTGGACGAGGTTTGGTAGCACCTGGTAGTTTTCGTCCCACCCGATGGCTCCTGTCAATGTCTGCCTTGGTCACTTCAACGCCTAATTTTTCACGCGCAACCTGTGTAAGCAGGTTGTCTGTGTCTTCTTCCTCATTTTCTGATACTCCAAACAGTCGTAGACTATTTCGCCTTTTGTACTTTTCTAGCTCGTCTGTTGCGGCAGATATTTTCACTTCCAACTCTCGTGCCTTTTTCTCGTATTCAGACTTTTTTAGTGCTGTAATTTCGGAAGCATTGGCCTCAACAGTTTCACGCATTTTGGCCAATACTGCTGCCGTTACGGTATCTGATATAGTGCCTGCTATCAGATCGAGATTGTTTTTATCGCGAAGCGCAGCGTTTACCTCAGAGCGGACCAGCTCCGCTATACCGGGAGCTGCGGCCACACCTTCCGCCAGGAGCAGGCCCGCCGCACCTGCTGCTTCCCCTCTGCTGGACGCGCTGCTGTTGACTCTTCTGTTTACCATTTTCTCGAAGATATTGGCGGAGCACAGAAAGAAAAATAGCACTACTGCACAGAACACTGTTGTTTACACGATTTCCACTTGTACTAGACAACACCACCTGCGAGAACACCTTCGAATTCAACTAAATTTCGCGAGCCGCGTGTTACACTGCAGCCGCCATGACACACAACTTAGGTTTCTATGTCACTTGACACTGTCGAGTGAACTCAAATGGCACATTCTTATGTTGAAGAAGATGTAGTGGAGCTGCAATCTGCCCAGCATCTGGAATGAACCGATTGTAATAAGTCAATTTTCTGACTACAGCTTGGAGTTCACTAATGTTCATAAGAACTGGGACTTCCCGTGTGATAGTTGAGACTGACAGCAAACTATAGATACCCTGACTGTCGGTCATATGTCCTGAATAAGCAATATCAGTCCAGAAGAAGGTGCACCTCTTATTATCACAGTTTAACCCACCATCGGTAAGCACTTGAAACAATGTCCTGAGGCTGGAAATCCAAATATTTCGAACACGACGGAACTGTAGCAGTCAGTTGTGATAAATAACGTTGAAAAGTTGTAGGTGTGAACGCACTGCCGTAGGATAACCTCAAAAACTTAAATAACCCCATGTGGGTGTTGATCACGAAAACTTGTCACCACTGTCCACCGATGGGAAAGCTGCAAATAAGTGTCACAAAGAGTAGTCTTGGAAACGGGACAACCTGCACCAAGCTTGTCAATTAGTTCCTCTGGCCGTGACAAACAAAAAGTGTCTAACACAGGATTTAGCGTGGCCCTGAAATCTGCACATAAGCGTAATTTGCCGGCAGGTTTGCCAAAGAGGATGGCCATTGATTGGATGGCACAGGGGAAATCGCCCCATTGTCCTGCCAAGAGAAGAGTGCTTGTGGCATTCGATATTAGGAAGCTTGAGGGATGGACCGCACTCGGCAAAATGGTAATGATAAGGAGAGCCGCGAAGTACACGCATCAAAAAAACTTTTGCATTGCCTCAGTTCCCATAACTCTTGAAGACAAACGCTGAGTGTAGATATTGTATGTTAGACACAGTCCCTTTGTTCAGAGGTGTCTCTAAACCTGCCCAAAGATGTAAATAACCATGTATGAGCAGCGCCTATTGGCGGGAGTGGGTCGGACAGACGATGTGTTCCAGTCATTCCACCAGGAAGGAGGTACACGGCTCCTGTTGTTTATAGTTCAATGAATACCGCGGTTTGATCATTCCCGCATTTTTACTTTGTGTCAAGGACTCTCAACAAGGAAACGGTCTCGGAGTGAACCAAAGCGATGTTGTTGGGACATGGAGGAAATACAGAGAGACAGGAACTGTCGATGATATGCCTCGCTAAGGCCGCCCAAGGGCTACTACAGCAGTGAATGACCGCTACCTACGGATTACGGCTCAGAAGAACCCTGACAGAAACGCCACCATGTTTAATAATGCTTTTAGAGCAGCCACATGACGTCGTATTACGACTCAAGCTGTGCGCTATAGGCTGCATGATGAGCAGCTTCACTCGCGACGTCCATGGCGAGGTCCATCTTTGCTACCACGACACCATGCAGCACGGTACGGATGTGCCCAGCAACAGCCCGAATAGACCGCTTGGGTTTGACATCACGTTCTTTTCACCAATTAGTGTCGCATATAGCTTCAACCAGACAATCGTCGGAGACGTGTTCAAAGGCAACTCAGTCAGGCTGAACGCCTTAGACACAGTGTCCAGCGAGTGCAGCCAGGTGCAAGTTCCCTGCTGTTTTGGGGCGGCAGTATGTGGTGCCGACTAATTCCATTGATTGTCATGGAAGACGACGTAACGGCTGTACGATACATGAATGCCATCCTCCGACCGATTGTGTAATCATATCTTCAGTATAATGGCGAGGCATTTGTCTTCATGGACTATTCACGTTCAGATTACCCTTCATATGATGGAAAGTCTTTTGTAAATGAAATTGATTAATATCTTGCAAAATTATTTGATTTTCTAACTAAAAAATGAAATTATATTTTATTAAGAATAGAATATACTGTTCTGTTTTCATCAGTTTTAATATGTTTAACTACCTCTATCTGGTAAAATATTTATGTTAAGTCATATAATTAATAATGGTAAAATGAAAAGTCAGGAAATGAAGCAGTCTGCCATTAGAAATATTTGGTGGATTTGTTAAGGATTATGAAGGTGTTACGTGGGAAGGAGGTAGAAGTACTGTTTTTAGTTTCAGATAAAGTTCAAGTGATGCTATTCTTAGATTGTCTGAGAAAATTATGCAGGAGTCGAAATAGAAGATACATTATCAAATGAAGGAAAAATTATTATTGCAAATTTGGTTTGTTAAAAATGATCTTGATTCTGAATTAGAACAAAAAGAGTAAGAAATTCTATAATACCAAAGCTTTTCTTTGAATTACAAGCTATCGAAATTCCTGGACTCAGTTAGAAAAATAATTTTTAAATAGCTGCAGCAGATAATTATAATTAAGCAAAACTTGATATGTCGTAATTTACTCTTGTTGTTTTCCAAAATAAATGAAAAATTATCAACTAATTGATTCTTCATTAATTGATATTGTTAAATTAAAGAGTATATTTTAAAAATATGAGGAATCACATTTTTCCTCAGGAGACACAGAATTTGTGTTCAACAGATAATTTTTGAAAAGTAGATGATTCATTTTGACATTTTAATCACATAACACAATTAAAAGAGGATTTAATATAAATCTCTGCTACTTTATTAGGAACTATTGTACTTATAAATTTGACTCCAATGGAAATTATTATGGCAGCACAAAAACAACTATGAAATTATGTGCTACATGACAAAATTCCTGATGATACTTTCTTTCATGTAATTTCTTATGAAAAATTTAGATAATGATATTCAAACCAGAATATTAACTGAAAACTTGAAAATAATTCGATAAATAAAAAATGAAAACATGTTGATATTTTTAAAATATAAATAATTATTAGGAAGATAAATATACAAATGGAAAATAAAAAATTATAAAAGTGACTTAGAACAAATACGAAAGAAGAAACTTTTTGTGTTTCTAAAATGTTGTCTCAAAATAATTAAAGTCAGTTCGAAGTGTAGTGTCATCAGTTGAAACTTCATGATTGACAGATTGTCAATCTTTTTTCATATTCAGTTAAAATTTATGATTTTGCTCTTTTGTTATAAATTTTTGTATTCAGTTAAAGTTTATATTTTTTAAGTATGTGTGAAAAATTTATTTGGAATTCAGTTGATTGTAAATACAAAATTTTGCTACATACGAAATGTATACTGGAAGCTCCTTTTTCTATCTACTGCTGTAATTCACATTTACAATCGCTGTTTAAGTGATAGAGGAATCTATGAAAGTACACTACATTCACTGGTATCCCATGGCATGGTCTGGTAATTTGATGGTGCATACCGTCTGCTGTAGTTGGTGCTTCACGAAAGAAAGTTTCTTTCAGTGTTTCCCATAGAAAGAAATCAAGAGCAGACAAATCAGAAGACTTGGTCAGCCATAGTACACCAGCATTTCATCCTATCCATAGGTCAGCATGTTTTTTATTTAGTGTTTGCGTTACCATTCAGAAATCACAAGCTCACCAGCCGTCATGTTGAAACCATATACAGTGTCGCATATATAGTTATACCTCTTGTAGAATGTGGGCAGATATATTTACCATGTCTGGGATGAAGTAAGGTGCCGCAATGGAATTTCACATGGTTTTGTACCACAGGTTTATGCATCATGGTCATTGTTGTTGTTGTACTTTGCGAAGGTAGGGTGGGTTTTCATGTGACCAGTAGTGCATCTAATGTAAATTTACGCTACTGTGATTCGTAAACATCTCTACGTAGGCAAATGGTACACGTTGTTTGGCAAATGATGCAGAGGAAACCAATAAAATGTTATACAACGCTGTAAATCACATCCTCCAAGTGTATGACATAGTGACAGTTAATGAGAGTACAACTTATGTCCGTGCAACAAACGAGTGACCTTTACCCTGGTTGATCCCACATCCCTTGGCATTACCTGTCGTGCCACCATGCACCGTTCAAAAGTAGCACGTCTGACTTCACCTCATTAATGTACACATCTGCATGCACTGAATGTTGAGGCAGAAACGACCTGCCAATACACGATACAGTTCCAGCTAGTTCTGTCGTGAAGACGAATATACAGCAGGCTCTGAACAGGGCACTTGTTTTGTTTATTTTTGCTTTTACATTTTGCCTCCTGAACTGTTTTGCGGCTGCTATACCATGTTGTGTGACCACCAGAGTTACTGAAGAACAATTAATTAATGAAGAAGCTGACTCTCGTTTTATGGCCTGGCCCACTTCTAAGCATGGAGTGCTGTAGTGTTTTGTCCAAAGCATATGATACCACATTTCTCCACCAAAAAAGCTCCTCGCAGTCGTTGTGTACTGGCACTGCTGCAATCGATGGCGGAGGGGAGGGGGAGGGGGGATATCTGGCAGCAGGTGCCACTGAGGAGGCAGGAGCCAGAACATCAGCCAATACATGCTCCTATCTGCCACCTGACAGTCGTCTTGCTAATGGCTGGACACATCGGCTGGAAAAGTAGCCATAAGTTTCATACTCACACCCAGAGATGGAGCATCTTCCTCCATTGGCGGAGCCACAATGGCGACTGTAGGGTGCTATACGGCTCACTGGCAGGCGACAGGGTGACGGGGTCATCTCCTGTGGCTGGGACTGCTGGCACTGGGATCGCTAACTCGACGTCCAGTGGCTCCCCTTCCGGCACCGGCGACGTGCGACTCGACGGAGGCAAATGCGGCTGAGGCTGCTGGGTCGTCCTGGGTACCACCTCTACAAATGAAAAGCTCGAAATGGGATCACGCCGCTCACAAAGGAAAAGTTGATTTTGAGGGCACTCCTGCAGCCTAATCGGACCCTGTACAGAAAATGTGTAGCGCCAGTGTTTGCTGAAACTTATGAAAAAGGACAAATCATACATGGTAAACTTAGTGCATTGTGCAGGATGGGCCGACTGCTGTGGATGATGCAGCAGCGGAAGCAGTCTCCTTCGCCGGCGTCCATGCAAGAATTCCTCCGGTGAAGAAAATTTTGTTTGTGGCTGACCAGTCTGGTGTTATGCACATGTCGTACATTACCAGGTTCACTGTTCAATTTGAGTCTTTATGACGGCCCATGTGCCATGGCCTTGGGCGAGCTGCTTATTGTGTACCGTGCCCTGATTGCCTGGACGGGAAAATTGAAAAACTTCCTTCTGAAGAGAACTGAGGAAAACCGCACAGTATTTTTCATGTGCTTTATATAGGAGAATGACTCCTTGCTGTACTGATTAGCTGTGCCGAAGTGTGAAATAACAGCGTACGACTAGATCGCTAATTTGCTTAAGTGGATGCTTCCAACCAATCCGGAGGCACTGCAACAGAGTGCTGAGATTATGGTCTACAGCCACTACCTGAGCAGTCTGTCGGTGGTCGATGGGCAAACCATCAAGTGATTCATGGTCCTGGACATCAATGTGAAAGCAAGAGGTGTCGAACGCCAAATCAGTACCGACTGTTAGATGAGAGAGAGAGTCTACATGCGAATGCTTGACCGTTTTCTTGTACACATTATTGTACTGAGAATTTGAGATAATGTTGTAACTTTTGGCATTCAGCGGAGGGACTGGCATAGAAGGGCTGAACAATGAGGTGAGAGTCTTATGATCTGTTACGAAGTAGAATTTTACGTCATGTAAGCACTGGTAGAAATTGGTCATTTCATGTATGATAGCAAGAGATTCTGCACGAATCTGAAAATAGTATCTTTCTGCTTTGTTGGGAGCCTAGATGTGAAAGCAACTGGCTTCTTCGGAGATACAGCTTTGTGTTATACAACAGCATTAGGCCTGTTAGAATATGTGTCAACAGCAAGAATGACTGGCTTACTGGGATGACAATGTATCAAATAACAACCGTTCAGTAAAGCATCTTTCAGTTTCTATGTATTTATTTATTTATTTAACCTGGCAAGATTAGGGCCATCAGGCCCTCTCTTACATCTAACCAGGCATTCTACTCATTTTACATTCATATGTTTTAGTAGGCATGTTAAACTACATCTAGTAAAAAAGTGAAATAAAAAATTAGAAAGGTAAACCTGGAAAAATACATTATTGAAGAGAAAGATTTTAGATAGGAGTGCTGGCAGCAAGGAGTATGAGGGAGACTCATGGTGAAGGGCGGAGAAGAATAGAGAGACATGATGAAACATAATTAAGGAAATATAAAGCAAAAGAAGATTGCATGGCTAATAGAGATAGTTGAAGAGGAAGGCATCTCAGGAGCAAGATAGGAGACGCTAGCTTTGCTATTTGACAGATGAGAGGTTTGGCCTTGTACGTTAATTTTCTGAAGAACTTTATGAGGATGATAGTAGGAAATGTTTCAACTTCTTCTTAAAAGCAGCAGGAGATTGCATTTTCCTCAAGATAAGGGGCAGTTTGTTCCAGAGGCGGACAGCGGCAACTGAGAAGAAGTTTGCAAAAGTTTTTGTTTTGTGAGTGGGCACAGTTAGGATACCAAATAAGAGTGACCTCGTGTTTCAATTATGATGGTATGACAGGTTTTTAATCTCCGAAGCAAGGTACTGAGGTGCTTGCTCGACGAGGAGTCGGTGAAGTAGACATAGAGTGTGGTAGTCACGCAATTTGTCCGCCCGCAGCCACCCTAGCTCGGAGTATGAAGCACTAACATGATCATATCGGTGAATGTTGCAGGTGTAACGCACACAGGCATTCATGGTTAGCTCTAGCCGTCTTTTGTTTTCACTACTCATTACTTGTTGAATCACATCACAATTATGGAGGTTCGGTAGAACGAGAGCATGCACGAGCTGGCGTTTCAAGTCCTGTGGAAATATGTTCAGAAACTTTTTGAGAGCATAGAGACAAGCAGACGTCTTTCGGCACACTGCGACTGTATTCTCCGCCCAGTTGAGATGCTCATCCAGAGTTACACCCAAGTTCTTCACTGTTTTCTGATATGGCATTGGAGTACCGTCGAGCAGAATAGGAGGTAGCCATTCTCGGAAATCTGAACTTATTAATTTCTGATGGGCTATTAACATTACTTGCGTCTTTTTTGCATTTAGTTTAAGCCCCAGGTTTTTCGCCCATATCACTACTGAAGACAGATCATCATTCATCAGAGCGATTGCAGTGTTTACATCTTCAGGTCTGACGCTTAGGTAGCGCTGGAGGTCGTCAGCATAGAAATGATATTTACAGGAGGACAGAACCGACGAAATGTCGTTGACGTGTAAAGGAAACAAAAGTGGTCCTAAGACTGATCCTTGCGGCACTCCCGAAGAAACATGTTTCCAGGAAGATTTTTCATTTAGGCAGACTACACATTGTTGTCCGTCTTTTAAGTAGCTTTCAAACCACCTCATTGCACTATCAGAGAAAATTAAGCTGTTGCATTTTTCTGAGCAATACGTCAAAGTTAACAGTGTCAAAAGCTTTGCTGAAGTCCTGTAGCGTCAATATTGTTGCCTTTCGATTGTCGATGGCATATTTCAGGTCATCAGTTACTTTAATTAGAGCAGTGTTTGTGCTGTGATGTTTATGGAAATCGGATTGAAATTTGTCATATAGATTGAATTCATGCAATTGTTCAGTGATTTGGTCATGAACAATATATTCAAGTGCTTTGGAAACAGCAGGCAGTATGCTAATTGGTCGGTAATCACTAGGCAGTTGTGGGTTTTCGATCTTAGCGATGGGTCGAATTATGCTTCTCTTTCATGCAGTGGGGTATATTCCGTTCACGAGGGAAAAATTAAATATGTCAGTTAAGACAGGTACTAAGATATCGGCAACATTCTTAATCATGGTTATACCGATACTGTCGTTGCCTATTGCATAAGAAGAGATTCTCATTATTGCTTTCCTTGCCGTACTTGTTGTTATATGTTTTAGATGGAAGGTATTGTTGTTAGTTATCCTGTTTGGGGATTCTTGTGGACAGTAATTATCAGCCATGCTGGTATTCAGAGGCGCAGGGAAGAATTCATTTAATTCGTTAGCTGACACATGAAAAGTAGTTTCCGATTTTGCCTTTCCGACCCCCAAGCTACGGAGATTCTTCCATAGAGTCGTGGGTGTCAGATCGCTGCATACAAGGGAGCGAGCGTGCCTGATTTTGGCATTGCGAATGCATTGTTTCACTCTGTTCCGTAGCTTTCTATATTCTTCGAAACGCTCGGGCTTCGGATCTGCCTTGAAACGCCTGTGGGCAGCATCCCTATTAGTCATCATTTGACGTAATTCAGCTGTCAGTCATGGAGCAGGAGATATCCTTACACGGACTGTGTGCACAGGTGCATGTTTGTCATAGAGGGCAGTGATTTTATCACGAAGTTCATTAATTTTGCCGTCGATTGTAGGTTCTCTGATTATTTGATGCCATGAGATTTCTGAGCAATCGGCTTTTAGAGCGTCAAGGTCAATACGTTTCATTTTCCTACAAGTTATGTAACGCGATTTGGTCGTTGGGGGCTGCACAGAGTAGGCCAGAAATATTACATCATGTGCTGAGAGGCCAGGGGCCGATGATTGACCAACATCTCTTACTTTGTCAGTCTGTTTCGTTGCGATTACGTCTATAAGAGTATGACTGCGCGCCGTATGGTGTGTAGGTTGTAATGGAAGAATGTTCATGCTATTGCAACTAAACAATCTTCTTAGGTTTATTGCGGAGGAAGTGTCTCTTAGCAGGTCTATGTTCAAGTCACCCATTACGATGACATGTTCGTATTGACACTGAAGTGAATGTAATTCCGACTGGAAGGAAATCATTGAGCTTATTTTTTTTATTTTTGGCGGCTTGTACAAGACGCCAGTCAAGAATATTCGACTTTGTATATTTATTTCAATGAACATGAATTCAGCCTCTTTTTCTTCAGCAAGATTTGACGTACATAAGACTTTCGCTTTGAGATCTGTTAGTATATACGCGCCAACCCCGCCACCTCGCTTTTTTGATCTGTCTGCCCTAAGAAGTGTGTACCCTGGGAGATGAATAGATGCAGAGGATATGTGTGGTTTCAACCACGTTTTGGATAAGAGGATTACGTGGTAGTTTAGTTGGTTGAAGAGGAGGCTAAGTTCTTCGTATTGCGCAGGTAAAGACTGGATGTTGCAGTGACCTGCTAAAAGCTCTGACGCGTTCCGCTGAGCAGCCTGGAGTAGGGTGGCAGACTGGTTTGTCCCTTTGTTAGGCACTACCTGCCGCGAGGGGCACTGGCCGGTGTTTCCGTCAAGTGACATAACACAGGAATGTCCGAGATTCTGCGCGCCCTGTTTGTGACACCGCGAGTGCCGAAAGAAAGGCGACTGCAAGAGATTTCCTGATGTTGCGGGAGTATAGAAAATGGATTATTGGTATTCGGTGCAAGGAGAATATGACCCAAATAGTGACGGCTTTGTGTCACTGAGTATCCTATGTCGTAAGAGGAGAAATGTAATTAGCGTATTTGAAACAGCTTAGGGTGGAAATAAGGGAAATAGGAGTGATTTAAGAGGCCAATGCTGCCAGCAGAGAGAAGTATGCTTAATATTTAATAGATTATCGTAGGAAGCTAGAATTGAATTGAAATTTAATAAAGTGATACTGGTAGTGATTATCGTAGGAAGCTACAATTAGATTTAAATTTGCTGAAGTGTTATTGATAGTAATTTTTGTTATGAACAATTTAAACCGTAGAGATGGGTGACTAATGAACGAAAGGAGAGACTAATAATTTCAATAGAACTATTACAGAATGGAAGAGAATAAACTGAGAAAATGAAAAAAGTATTAGCAGTAACTAAAATTAAGCAATGGTTAGAGCTACAGACACAAAAAAATAGTAAAAAGTTAATACATTTACAAAAACAATTAGTTGAAGGTACAAATATGGGTATAATTAAAAATTGAATACAGTTACAAGACTATATCTAAGTATAGGACTGTTACAATTTGCAAATGGTGTTAAGTTTGCACTTTTGGCTCGAGTAGCTTCACTTAATACTATTCAGTTCTGTCATGTTTGTGATTGTCTTCTTTCCAGCTTCTGTCTTAATGATTACTCTGCCATCCTGACTCCACACATTCTGAAGACCGAAATGGCATGTGGCACTTTAAAATCTTTAGCCGTTCGTGTGTCAGATCTTCCCTTATTGTAAGCCCTGTCCTTGCTAACTTCTTCTTCTGGGTAAAGATCTCAGTCCTTTTTCGGTACGAGACAAATTTAATTATTATTGGACGAGGTTTGGTAGCACCTGGTAGTTTTCGTCCCACCCGATGGCTCCTGTCAATGTCTGCCTTGGTCACTTCAACGCCTAATTTTTCACGCGCAACCTGTGTAAGCAGGTTGTCTGTGTCTTCTTCCTCATTTTCTGATACTCCAAACAGTCGTAGACTATTTCGCCTTTTGTACTTTTCTAGCTCGTCTGTTGCGGCAGATATTTTCACTTCCAACTCTCGTGCCTTTTTCTCGTATTCAGACTTTTTTAGTGCTGTAATTTCGGAAGCATTGGCCTCAACAGTTTCACGCATTTTGGCCAATACTGCTGCCGTTACGGTATCTGATATAGTGCCTGCTATCAGATCGAGATTGTTTTTATCGCGAAGCGCAGCGTTTACCTCAGAGCGGACCAGCTCCGCTATACCGGGAGCTGCGGCCACACCTTCCGCCAGGAGCAGGCCCGCCGCACCTGCTGCTTCCCCTCTGCTGGACGCGCTGCTGTTGACTCTTCTGTTTACCATTTTCTCGAAGATATTGGCGGAGCACAGAAAGAAAAATAGCACTACTGCACAGAACACTGTTGTTTACACGATTTCCACTTGTACTAGACAACACCACCTGCGAGAACACCTTCGAATTCAACTAAATTTCGCGAGCCGCGTGTTACACTGCAGCCGCCATGACACACAACTTAGGTTTCTATGTCACTTGACACTGTCGAGTGAACTCAAATGGCACATTCTTATGTTGAAGAAGATGTAGTGGAGCTGCAATCTGCCCAGCATCTGGAATGAACCGATTGTAATAAGTCAATTTTCTGACTACAGCTTGGAGTTCACTAATGTTCATAAGAACTGGGACTTCCCGTGTGATAGTTGAGACTGACAGCAAACTATAGATACCCTGACTGTCGGTCATATGTCCTGAATAAGCAATATCAGTCCAGAAGAAGGTGCACCTCTTATTATCACAGTTTAACCCACCATCGGTAAGCACTTGAAACAATGTCCTGAGGCTGGAAATCCAAATATTTCGAACACGACGGAACTGTAGCAGTCAGTTGTGATAAATAACGTTGAAAAGTTGTAGGTGTGAACGCACTGCCGTAGGATAACCTCAAAAACTTAAATAACCCCATGTGGGTGTTGATCACGAAAACTTGTCACCACTGTCCACCGAAGGGAAAGCTGCAAATAAGTGTCACAAAGAGTAGTCTTGGAAACGGGACAACCTGCACCAAGCTTGTCAATTAGTTCCTCTGGCCGTGACAAACAAAAAGTGTCTAACACAGGATTTAGCGTGGCCCTGAAATCTGCACATCAGCGTAATTTGCCGGCAGGTTTGCCAAAGAGGATGGCCATTGATTGGATGGCACAGGGGAAATCGCCCCATTGTCCTGCCAAGAGAAGAGTGCTTGTGGCATTCGATATTAGGAAGCTTGAGGGATGGACCGCACTCGGCAAAATGGTAATGATAAGGAGAGCCGCGAAGTACACGCATCAAAAAAACTTTTGCATTGCCTCAGTTCCCATAACTCTTGAAGACAAACGCTGAGTGTAGATATTGTATGTTAGACACAGTCCCTTTGTTCAGAGGTGTCTCTAAACCTGCCCAAAGATGTAAATAACCATGTATGAGCAGCGCCTATTGGCGGGAGTGGGTCGGACAGACGATGTGTTCCAGTCATTCCACCAGGAAGGAGGTACACGGCTCCTGTTGTTTATAGTTCAATGAATACCGCGGTTTGATCATTCCCGCATTTTTACTTTGTGTCAAGGACTCTCAACAAGGAAACGGTCTCGGAGTGAACCAAAGCGATGTTGTTGGGACATGGAGGAAATACAGAGAGACAGGAACTGTCGATGATATGCCTCGCTAAGGCCGCCCAAGGGCTACTACAGCAGTGAATGACCGCTACCTACGGATTACGGCTCAGAAGAACCCTGACAGAAACGCCACCATGTTTAATAATGCTTTTAGAGCAGCCACATGACGTCGTATTACGACTCAAGCTGTGCGCTATAGGCTGCATGATGAGCAGCTTCACTCGCGACGTCCATGGCGAGGTCCATCTTTGCTACCACGACACCATGCAGCACGGTACGGATGTGCCCAGCAACAGCCCGAATAGACCGCTTGGGTTTGACATCACGTTCTTTTCACCAATTAGTGTCGCATATAGCTTCAACCAGACAATCGTCGGAGACGTGTTCAAAGGCAACTCAGTCAGGCTGAACGCCTTAGACACAGTGTCCAGCGAGTGCAGCCAGGTGCAAGTTCCCTGCTGTTTTGGGGCGGCAGTATGTGGTGCCGACTAATTCCATTGATTGTCATGGAAGACGACGTAACGGCTGTACGATACATGAATGCCATCCTCCGACCGATTGTGTAATCATATCTTCAGTATAATGGCGAGGCATTTGTCTTCATGGACTATTCACGTCCCCATCGAGCACATCTCGTGAATGACTTCCTTCAGGATAACGCCATCGCTCGACTAGAATGGCCAGTATGTTATCCAGACATGAATCCTATCAAACACATGCCTGGGATAGATTGAAAAGGGCTGTTTATGGACGACGTGACCCACCAACCACTCTGACGGATCTATGCCGAATCGCCGTTGAGGAGTGTTACGATCTGGCTCAACAGTGCCTTGATGAGCTTGTGGATAGTATGCCACGACGAATACAGGCATGCATCAATGCAAGAGGATGTGTTGCTGAGTATTAGAAGTACCGGTGTGTATAGGAATCAGAACCACCACCTCTGAAGGTCTCGCTGTATGGTGGTACAACATGCAATTTGTTGTCTTTATGATCAATAAAAAGGGAGGAAATGATGTTTATGTTGATCTCCAGTTTCCTGTACGGCATCCAGAACTCTCGAAACCGAGGAGATGCAACACTTTTTTGATGTGTGTATATGACTGTAAATTTAAGATACACTCCTGGAACTGGAAAAAAGAACACATTGACACCGGTGTCTCAGACCCACCATACTTGCTCCGGACACTGCGAGAGGGCTGTACAAGCAATGATCACACGCACGGCACAGCGGACACACCAGGAACCGCGGTGTTGGCCGTCGAATGGCGCTAGCTGCGCAGCATTTGTGCACTGCCGCCGTCAGTGTCAGCCAGTTTGCCGTGGCATACGGAGCTCCATCGCAGTCTTTAACACTGGTAGCATGCCGCGACAGCGTGGACGTGAACCGTATGTGCAGTTGACGGACATTGAGCGAGGGCATATAGTGGGCATGCGGGAGGCCGGGTGGACGTACCGCCGAATTGCTCAACACGTGGGGCGTGAGGTCTCCACAGTACATCGATGTTGTCGCCAGTGGTCGGCGGAAGGTGCACGTGCCCGTCGACCTGGGACCGGACCGCAGCGACGCACGGATGCACGCCAAGACCGTAGGATCCTACGCAGTGCCGTAGGGGACCGCACTGCCACTTCCCAGCAAATTAGGGACACTGTTGCTCCTGGGGTATCGGCGAGGACTATTCGCAACCGTCTCCATGAAGCTGGGCTACGGTCCCACACACCGTTAGGCCGTCTTCCGCTCACGCCCCAACATCGTGCAGCCCGCCTCCAGTAGTGTCGCGACAGGCGTGAATGGAGGGACGAGGGGAGACGTGTCGTCTTCAGCGATGAGAGTCGCTTCTGCCTTGGTGCCAATGATGGTCGTATGCGTGTTTGGCGCCGTGCAGGTGAGCGCCACAATCAGGACTGCATACGACCGAGGCACACAGGGCCAACACCCAGCATCATGGTGTGGGGAGCCATCTCCTACACTGGCCGTACACCTCTGGTGATCGTCGAGGGGACACTGAATAGTGCACGGTACATCCAAACCGTCATCGAACCCATCGTTCTACCATTCCTAGACCGGCAAGGGAACTTGCTGTTCCAACAGGACAATGCACGTCCACATGTATCCCGTGCCACCCAACGTGCTCTAGAAGGTGTAAGTCAACTACCCTGGCCAGCAAGATCTCCGGATCTGTCCCCCATTGAGCATGTTTGGGACTGGATGAAGCGTCGTCTCACGCTGTCTGCACGTCCAACACGAACGCTGGTCCAACTGAGGCGCCAGGTGGAAATGGCATGGCAAGCCGTTCCACAGGACTACATCCAGAATCTCTACGATCGTCTCCATGGGAGAATAGCAGCCTGCATTGCTGCGAAAGGTGGATATACACTGTACTAGTGCCGACATTGTGCATGCTCTGTTGCCTGTGTCTATGTGCCTGTGGTTCTGTCAGTGTGATCATGTGATGTATCTGACCCCAGGAATGTGTCAATAAAGTTTCCCCTTCCTGGGACAATGAATTCACGGTGTTCTTATTTCAATTTCCAGGAGTGTAGTTACCAATCATGCTTTCTTGGAGTTGTTATTAGGACCAAAATCCCGTCCTGTAGATTATCAAGATTTGCACTAAATTTCAATGGGTTTCAGTATGAAGTAGTTCATAAGCTCGGCGTCAAGCGCATGAATGCACACACAGCAGAAAAATTGCAGTGTTGCAGTTATCGGGTCTGAATCTAGTACATTTGAACAATGCACAAACAGTGGATACAGAATGTAAAAAGTACAGTAAATAAGCACTAAATGTGAACTGCATATCGTTTTGGCTAGGCCATCTCTAAAAATGTTTCTAGATACAGCACATTGTTCTGCTATGCTGCATATATGCACAGAGGGGTTTATAGACAGAACATTGTCTCGATTGTGCAAACCACAGAGAATAAAACAATCAAGACTAACGGTGTTTTTACTCTCACGTGACCACAAAACAGCGAACGAAATAGTTTTAAAACGTTGTGAAATGGGGCAGGTAGGCTCTAAAAGCCTAGTACAGGAATGTTATGTCCACTGTAAACAGAATTAGTTGCCTTTGTCATACAAAGCTTGGATTATCCTCTCATTAGTTTGTGCTTCTGTTCAAACGAATCACAGACATACTCGTTTCCAATCCCACACGTCTTTTGTAATTAGCAATCTGCAAAGTGAGCAATTTATCAGCCTGACTCTATATGGTTGTAGTGTTCGACTTCTTTGCTGTGACACTTGATTTGCTCTGATCGACATTATGTGGCTTTGAAATAATTACATTTACATCCCTGGGCTGAGGCCTTGGAAAACGCGCAGAGTGCTTTCTGGAATTGCGTTTCTGCAAACAGTCTGAACGTGGCCGTGCTTGCCACAATGATACCGCTTAGCATCACGACAGCGGCACGCCTGCTGTTTGTGGGCCGTTTATCACCCAGGGCAGAACGTAACTGAGGTAGCCTGCGGCCTAGCAAACCGGTTTTTGCTTTAGATGCTGCCCTGGCCAAGATTTTCCATGTCGCGGCTCATGAGCGAAGGTCACAACTTGTTGATCAGTACTCTGAAATGAGCAAATACGAGTGAAAACAAAGTCTACCGCTGCACTGTCATGCGATTCTTGACGCTCCACTAATTTCAATATCTGTTCTATCAGGATACTAAGAAATTTGTCTGTGTATATATGGATTCGAGAATTTTGAAGAATGGCATTCCTAAACATTGCATCACTATAATAACTTCCCTACTCACACTTGAATTTGCAGTGACGTTTAAGTCCTTGTAAATAAGCCAACAACTGGAACTCACTGAGCTGCCTGCACAAGGGAAACAATATGCAATTAACAACTGCCATATTAATCTGTTCATCTTAGTATTTGTCTACTGCAGAAATAGGTCACTGTGAGGAACACTCGCAGGAAGGGTGGTAGGAAAAAGTTTGCAGGCTAGTCGGTACACAGACACTCCGACTGTGAAAGAGAATAATGTTGCCAGTCCCTACCTGCAATATGATGCACCCTGAAGTGTGAGTCGAGCTGTACGCTGTGCTTGACCCACTCCTCTTGTTGAGAACTAAATGCACGCAACGCCGGTACGAAAACACGTGCTGCTTGCTGTGGCGGTGGTGCAGGTGCTTGAGCCGGGGCCTCTGTGTTTGCTTGCGCAGAGAGCACTCTGTTCATCGTTTCCATTAGGTGTTCCATCTGCAGCGCCTGAAACTGAACAATCTCAGTTACCGATCAGTCTGTTTGTGTGTCCATCATCCACAGCAAGCACAGAAGTATTCGTTTTTTAAAGATAAAAACCGCCTTTTCTTGATGCAATGTATTTTATTTCTTCCAAACGCGTTTCGCCTTTTACTTTAAGGCATCGCCAGTAGAATCTAACATGATAGTTCTGTTTTAATGGGTGATACTTTCAGATTATAAAACAGCTCACGACTTGTTTTCTACGCAAGTAAGTGATTACTTACAGTTCATCGCGTTTTTGGTTGGCATCTGTGTTTTCTCTTATCTCGTCACATATAGGAGGGTGCACTATAACTTCTCTTACGAAACATATGCACATTTTCATATTATGGACTTTTTTCTTCGTAAATTTCGTATCGTTTGCACTTAGGGGCAATCAGGGCAGACGTACTTACGTTGCATAAGTAAAATTACACTGTGTCTTCCAACATGTGACCAGATGAGGGGAAACGCAGATGCCAACCAAAAACGCGAAGAATTGTAAGTAATTACTTATTAACCTGAAAAACAACACGTGAATTGTTTTGTTGTTGTAGTGGTCTTCAGTCCCGAAACTGGTTTGATGCAGCTCTCCATGCTACTCTATCCTGTGCAAGCTTCTTCATCTCCCAGTACCTACTGCAACCTACATCCTTCTGAATCTGCTTAGTGTATTCATCTCTTGGTCTCCTTCTATGATTTTTACCCTCCACGCTGCCCTCCAATACTAAATTGGTGATCCCTTGATGCCTCAGAACATGTCCTACCAACCGATCCCTTCTTCTGGTCAAGTTGTGCCACAAACTTCTCTTCTCCCCAATCCTATTCAATACTTCCTCATTAGTTATGTGATTTAACCATCTTTTATAATCTTCAAATGCCGCATATCAAAACAAAACTGTATCATTCCAGATTCCACTGACGATACCTTAAAGTACAAGGCGAAACGCTTCTGGAGGAAATAATATAAATTGAAGAGGAAAACGTAGTTTTTATTTACAAAACGATTATTCCAGTTACTGACTTCTTGCGGAGGACTGGCCATGATCAATACACACAAAACAACACTTGTACAGAAATAGATCGGAAACAATAAGCTGTGCTTGAAGGAACAAAGAAGTAAAGGTGTGGGACATACTAGCCTCTGAAAAGCGGTAAACCATACTCAGTAGTAGGGCAAGTAATCTGAAACACACACAGTATCTTTTATGAACTGTGGCGCGCAAGCACGGCTAATGTTCACAGTTCTGCAAGAACTACACACAATAAATACACTTTATGAAAACAGCTTCGTCGGCAGTTGTTTGTATAGCGAGAAGTAGAATCAAGTAGCAACTAAACAAGGTTTTTCCTCGTCGCCAGTTGTTTGCATTGCAGTCGAGAAACGTGACTGAACGCCTGTGGGGAATAGCATCGAACAGCCTCGTCGGCAGTTGTTTGGTCATCCCGCTGGTGGTTGCTAAGGTGTTAGTGGGTTCTACGACAGAGAGCAAAATAACGAGTTGCATGTATAGTGCTCGGTAAACTACTTAACCTGCATTCAAAATGCATGTCCTGATCAATGTGCAAGGCAAGTCCGTGCGCCAGACCGAATCCGATATATACAATAGTAAGAGAGGCTTAATGACAACTCTTAACTACACAGGCAGAGTTGAACTAACAGACAATGTAGACTAGAGGTTGGTGCAGTGTCCGTTAAGTCGTCTGCGCGGACGAAGGAGTGTGTGTCTTGATGTCTGACACAGGTTAGTGGCACTAACATATGGCCGCTGCTAACTTCTGAGCGTAGACTCGAGTAGCTCAGAATCTATACTGCCACAACTAATGAAACGATACAGGTAGCCGTGCCATAGGTACAACCACAACGAAGTAGTATCGGTGAAGAGGCCAGGTTCCCGAAGAAAGGCAGCAGCCTCTTAACTAGTCGCAGTGCAGCAGTCTGGTTCAAAGACCATATCTGACCTTGTAACACTACTCAAGATGGCCTTGTGATGTTGCTGTGAACGGCTGAAGCCAAACAGCAACTACAGCAATTCCCAAGGGAATGCTGATGCACTGTATAATGAAATAACAAGGGCACTCCCAGGTAAAATATTCTAGAGGTAAAGATATCCCCCATTTGGATCTCTGGAAGGGGACTCAGAATGACGTAAAAACAAAACTGGAATTATATTAGTCGGGGTGTGCAATGTTAAATCTCATAATCGGGTCGGCAGGTTAGAGAATAGAAAATGGAAATAGGATAGGTTGAAATTAGAAACAGTGGGATTGGCGAAGTGCAGTAGCAAGAAGAACATGACATTTGGTAAGGTCAGTATAACGTAATCGACACAGCACCAGATAGGAGTAATGCTGTAGTATGCGTAATAACGAATAACAAAATAGAAAGGTGGTTAAGCTACTATCAACGTCAACAGCTACTACAGTATTACAGACGTGTTCTAGCTCCGTAGATGATGAAGAACTTGACAAAAAAAGCAAAGTTTTTAGATAGTTGTGACGAGTGACACGAATTCGGCAGCAGGAAAAAGAAAAGATGGAGAAATAGTAGGATAACATGGTGTGGTGGAAGGGAATGGAGGAGGACGTTCCTGGTAGAAATTTTCACGGAACATTATTGATACATTGTCAGTACTTTGTTAGAAACCAGGTATGAAATCTGTATACGTGGAAGAAGCCTAGGGAGACTGGAAAGTTTTAGGTCGATTATATCATGGTACGACAGGGGCCTCGAAATCAGATTTTAAACTGAATGCCATTTTCACTGGAAGATGTGGTCTCTGACCACAATTCATTGGTTTTGAACTGCAGACTAAAACTGAAAATAATGCGAAAAGGTGGCAAATGATGGAGATGAGGCCTGGTTAAACCGAGGCAAAAATAAGTTATTGAGAGCCTCAGAAGGAGCATTAGGCAACATTTGACTGAAAGGGGGAAGGAATGCGATAGAAATTTAAGCGTAAGTTAAAGGGATAAAATAGTGAAGACGCAGAGGATCACTTAGGAAAAAAGATAAGACTTATTACACACCCTTGGATAACAAGAGAGATATTAAGGTTAATAGACTAAGTGAGAAAATATGCAGTAACTAAAGCAAATGACGCATGCAAAAGGAAACATATCATCATCATCATCATCATCATCATTCAAGACTGATTATGCCTTTCAGCGTTCAGTCTGGAGCATAGCCCCCTAATAAAATTCCTCCATGTACCCCTATTCAGTGCTAACATTGGTGCCTCTTCTGACGATAAACCCATTACTTCAAAATCATTCTTAACCGAATCTAGGTACCTTCTCCTTGGTCTGCCCCGACTCCTCCTACAATCTGCTGCTGAACCCATGAGTCTCTTGGGTAACCTTGCTTTTCCCATGAGTGTAACATGACCCCACCATCTAAGCCTGTTCGCCCTGACTGCTACATCTATAGAGTTGTTTCCCAGTTTTTCTTTGATTTCCTCATTGTTGACACCCTCCTGCCATTGTTCCCATCTACTAGTACCTGCAATCATCCTGGCTACTTTCATATCCGTAACCTCAACCTTGTTGATAAGGTAACCTGAATCCACTCAGCTTTCGCTCCCATACAACAAAGTTGGTCGAAAGATTGGACGGTTTACAGATAACTTAGTCTTGGTACTGACTTCCTTCTTGCAGAAGAGAGTAGATCGTAGCGGAGCGCTCACTGCATTGGCTTTGCTACACCTTGCTTCCAGATCTTTCACTATGTTGCCATCCTGTGAGAATATGCATCCTAAGTACTTGAAACCGTCCACCTGTTCTAACTTTGTTCCTCCTATTTGGCACTCAATCCATTTATATTTCTTTCCCACTGACATTACTTTCGTTTTGGAGATGCTAATCTTCACACCACAGTCCTTACGTTTCTGATCTAGCTCTGAAATATTACTTTGCAAACTTTCAATCGAATCTGCCATCACAACTAAGTCATCCGCATATCCAAGACTGCTTATTTTGTGTTCACGTATCTTAATCTCACCCAGCCAGTATATTATTTTCAACATATGATCCATAAATAATATGAACAATAGTGGAAACAGGTTGCAGCCTTGCCTTACCCCTGAAACTACTCTGAACCATGAACTCAATTTAACGTCAACTCTAACTGCTGCCTGACTATCCATGTAAAGACCTTTAATTGCTTGCAAAAGTTTGCCTCCTATTCCATAATCTCGTAGAACAGACAATAACTTCCTCCTAAGAATCCGGTCATATGCCTTTTGTAGATCTATAAAGCATAGATACATTTCCCTGTTCCACTCATAACACTCCTCCATTATTTGCCGTAAGCTAAAGATCTGGTCCTGACAACCTCTAAGAGGCCTAAACCCACACTGATTTTCATCCAATTGGTCGTCAACTAATACTAGCACTTTCCTTTCAACAATACCTGAGAAGATTTTATCCACAACGCTGATTAAAGAGATACCTCTGTAGTTGTTACAATCTTTTCTGTTTCCATGTTTAAAGATTGGTGTGATTACTGCTTTTGTCCAGTCTGATGGAACCTGTCTCTTCTCCCAGGCCATTTCAATTATCCTGTGTAGCCATTTAAGACCTGCCATTCCACTGTATTTGATGAGTTCTGACTTAATTTCATCCACCCCAGCTGCTTTACTGCACTGCAATCTATTGACCATTTTCTCCACTTCCTCAAATGTGATCCTATTTCCATCATCATTCCTATCCCATTCTTCCTCGAAATCTGAAACATTACTGATCGTATTTTCACCTACATTGAGCAACTCTTCAAAATATTCCCTCCATCTGCCCAAGGCATCCACAGGATTCACCAGCAGTTTTCCTGACCTGTCCAAAATACTTGTCATTTCCTTCTTACCTCCCTTTCGAAGACTACTAATTACACCCCAGAATGGTTTTCCAGCAGCTTGACCCATAGTCTCCAACCTGTTTCCAAAGTCTTCCCAAGATTCCTTCTTGGATGCTGCAATTATCTGTTTGGCTTTTTTTCTTTCTTCAACATAACTTTCTCTGTCTACCTGAGTTCTAGTATGTAGCCATTTTTGATATGCCTTCTTTTTCCTTTTACAGGCGTCCTTCACTATGTCATTCCACCAAGCTGTTTGCTTCATCCTACTTTTACACACTACTGTTCCAAGACATTCTTTAGCCGCTTCTCGTACTGTGTCCGTGTACCTTGTCCATTCCTATTCCAATGACTGTAATTGACTGCATTCAACTAACTGGTACCTTTCTGAGATCGCTGTTATGTACTTGTGCCTGATTTCCTCATCCTGAAGTTTCTCTACTCTTATCCTCCTACATATGGACCTGGCCTCCTGCACTTTCGCTCTCACAATCCCAATTTTACTGCAGATTAAATAATGATCAGTGTCATCAAAGAATCCCCTGAATACACGTGTGTCCCTCACAGCCTTCCTGAATTCCTGATCTGTTATTATATAGTCAATGACAGATCTGGTTCCTCTGCCTTCCCAAGTATCCCGGTGAATATTCTTATGTTTAAAAAAGGAATTTGTGATTACTAAGCCCATACTGGCATAGAAATCCAGGAGTTGTTTCCCGTTCCTGTTGGCCTCCATATCATCTCCAAATTTACCCACAACCTTTTCATACTCTTCTGTTCGATTTCCAATCCTGGCATTAAAATCCCCCATGAGCAGAACACTATCCTTGTCCTTTACTCTAACAACTACATCACTGAGTGCCTCATAAAAACTATCCATCTTATCTTGATATGTACCTTCACAATGCGAATATGCTGACACAATCCTAATTTTCTTGCTAGATACTGTCAAATCTATCCACATCAGTCGTTCGTTTACATACCTTATTGCAACTACGCCGGGTTCCATTTCTTTCCTGATGTAAAGCCCTACACCCCATTGTGCTATTCCTGCTTTGACTCCTGACAGGTAGACCTTGTATTCTCCTACTTCCTCTTCTTTCTCACCCTTACCCGAATGTCACTAACAGCTAAAACGTCCAGCCCCATCTCACTTGCAGCCTCTGCCAGCTCTGCCTGCTTCCCTGAGTAGCCCCCATTGACATTAATAGCTTCCCATCTCATTACCATTTGTTTGCCAAGTCGTATCTTAGGAGTCCCTGGTTTGTCAGTTAGAGGTGGGACTCCGTCACCTCCAAAGGTCCGAAGCATTTTGCTCTGATTGTTGCCAGTATCATATTTAAAGTACCAGGAAAGCAGGTTGCTAGCCGTATTTGCCCCGAGTCCCATTGGGTTTTACCCCTAACGGTTGAGGGACTAACTGGTGGATTTGGTAGTCTTTGCCGTATGATCACAAAGGTAACCACGACTCAGAATATGTCCGAGATGCCCAGCCTTCTTCCAAAGTAACTGGTATCCCGACTGTCAGGACCACTTACTTGGTCACTCATACGTTGCCCGTGGTTCATGAACTAGGACATGACTACAGGAACCCACACCATGAACCACAAGGAAACATAGACATCTAAGAATTAGACTGAACGGAAGTAAGAAAAGATGAAGCATGAAATGGTGGTCGACGCTGTAGAAGCATAAATAACTAGAGGAAAGATAGATGCTACCTTTTACGGAATTAAAAAAAAAGACATTTGGATACAAGAGAAGCAGTTGTATGAATATGAGCAGGTAACGTGGAAAGCCAGGACTAAGTAATGAAGGGCAAATTGCAAGGCTAATGGAATATGTAAGTAAGGTATGCAAGGGAAATAAACTTGAATATAACACTATAGACAGGGAAGAAAATGTAGGTAAAAATAAGATCAAAAATATGAAATTTAGAGATGAATTTGAAAGAGCAGTGAAAAACCTACATTGAAACAGGGACCAAAGTGTAGATGAAAGTCCCTTAGATTTATTGAGATTCCTGGAAGAGCCAGCGATGACAAAATATTTCTACCTGATATACAAGGTATTTGACTCAAGCGAAATTAACTCAGACTTCAGGAAAAATTTAATAATGCCTGTCCCAAAAAGGCGAAGTGTAGAGAGGTGTAACTGCTTCCTAACCATAAGTCACGGTTCCAAAGCACTGAGAAGAGTTGTTTACAGGAGACTGAAAAAGTGGTAGATTCTAGCTTTGGAAGAGACCAGGCAGTGTTCCAGAGAAACGTAGAAACTATGAGGCAGTACTGAGCCTACAACTTATCGTAGCAGATAAGTAGAAGAAAGGCAAACGTAGGTGTAATGCTTCTGTAGATTTAGAGACAGCTTTTGACACTGTGAATTGGATTGTGCATTTTTAAATGTTAAAAGTGGCAGTGATACGATACAGGCACTGGAAGTTTATTTACGACTCATACAAAAGTCAGTCTGCACACACGAAGCAAATGGAAAGGAAACAGTAGTTGAGGATGAAGTGAGACTGGGGTGTAGTCTATCCCTGGCGTTGTTCGGTCTGTACACTGGGCAAACTGTGAAGGAAATTAATGAGTAAGTTTGTAAGGGACGTAAAGTTCAAGAAGAAAACATAAGAACTTCTCTACTTATTGTGGTAGTTGTAATTTTGTCAGAGACAGCATAAAACTGCGAAAAGCAGTAGAACGTATTGGATAATATCTTGTAAAGAGTTGATGATACGAACTTCAGCCACAGTAAAACAAATTAATGGAATGTAGCCGAAGTGAATCAGGTGATGCTGAGGAAGATAGATTATGAAACGAGAGATTCACAGTAGTATGTGACTTTCATTATTCAGGCAGAAATATAACTGATGACGGCCGAAGGGCGGAGGAAATGAAATGCAAACGAGAAATAGCATGAAACGCTTGAATGAAAAGTGGTATCTTTAACGTTTAATATGAACCTAAGTGTTAGGAATGAAACGTCCCCTTAGAAAAATTATTCAAGACTGTGCTTAAACAGACACACAATATTTTTAGCACAACGCAATCTGACTTTCAAAAATCCCTACAAAAGAGTGGCCCTGACTAACATTAACCTATACCTTTCACAAATCACTTACCTCACAAAAATCTTCGTTACTCAAACTACTGCCATAGAGCAAGCGCCACAAGGCACTGACTATTGATAGGCATAGTTAGTAAATTAAAGATTTTGATGGAGAAGAAACAATGTATTTACCTTACTAGTGTTCGAAAGCCATAATATATATAGCAGTTCATGACATCCAGTCTTACAAATTTCCAAACTCCGCCATTTCTCTCCCCACATCCACCACTGCTGGCGGCTCACCTCCAACTGCGCAACGCTACGCGTTGTTAACATTCAGCTGCCCAACACTAAAATGGCACACAACAATGCAAACTAGCCACAGACTGCACGCACCACAGCCAGTGATTTTCATACAGAGCGCTACGTGGCGTTACCAATATAAAAACCTAAACAGCCTTCTTACATAGCTCCCATGCTCCCCACAAAAAATTTTACAAATTGTTTTGGGCAGTGGCCAATACAGATTTGAAAAAAATTCATAATTGCAATAACAAAGAAATCAAATGCACGCACTTATGGATACAATGTTGGTCAAAAGCTAAAATTTTCTCACAGTCCATAAAGACAGTCCTGATCGTTCATCACAGTAAAATAGCAGTGTTTTTCTCGAAGTCTGAGCAGTAAACGAAAATGCACACGGAAGTAGTGGATTTCCATGCAGTCTTGAAGAAGTAGTGTTGTCCTTCCAAAGGAAAGACAGTGCTGACTCTCGACATGCAGACAGGTAATGGGCCACGACAGAGCAAACCCACAGCAGAGTCAGTCGAAGTTTTGAAGAATATTAGTAGGTAGGTCATCACAGAGCAGACCACTGTAGTCTTGTTAGAGATTACGGTATTGGTGGGCCACCAGAGGTGCAGACTCACTGCAGTCCTTGTAGAGATAATGGTACTGGTGGGCCATCAGAGATTCAGACCCACTGTAGTGCTTGTAGAGACAGACAGCAGCCATCTGTCGTGACTGTGCAAGTGAACAACCACCATCGAAGAGTCTTGAGGACAATATAGCAAGTCCATGAAACACCACTTGTGCACTCACAAATTTTTTTTTGAAATGTCCTTAGAGCCAGCAATGCTGTTAATCAATCCCTTCCTGACTTATTAACGTATGTCCAAACACTAACAGTCTCTACTTCTCACATATTGTTCATATACTATGACCAACAGAAATGTGTGCAGTGAAAAATAACTTACAAGTTACTTAATTTGATGAACTAGTGTCAATTACAATTTTATAACATAAGAATACAATAACAAAGGTACAAAATACATCATTAGAAACATAATAATACAGATAACATTTGTAGTAATACAGGCTTTACAAAACAATAGAACTAAACATATACATCAGTTTCACAGGAATTATGACATAGGTAAATACATAAAGGATCAGAATAACTTTTGAAACATCAACTTCACACATGAGCATTGAAACAAAACAGAATAAGTAATGTCTAAGCATCTTTTCAAGGTGAATGACATATTATTAATACAAATTATAATTGAGGATAACAGTATTCCTCATCATAGTGAATGTACCCTAGTACTAGAAAAATTCTACAACATAAATCGTATTAGCAAAACACATAAAGACAGGAAGAACACAAATATACAAGAGTACACAAACACATAGCAGAATAACAGAAAGGGAAAGGACAGGGTTTGCTTTACTGCAGTATCTTGCAAACAAAACTTTCTTTACTTCATGGAGATCTCCCTTCGTTCTTCATTATTTCAAAAAGTGCTATCTATACCTGTTTTCTGTACTTTTTTCGTAAAACTTGTCAATGCATTTCTTCCAATTCATCGCAACTCACTCTCTTATACAGTCTACCCCTCTTAAGCTAACTTAAATCTACTGAGCTCAGATGCTAAACTAAGGGACGAGGCAACGTAGCAGCACAAAACAATTAATACAAACAGCAATTAAAAAAATGCAAAGTGGCAAATCAAGCAGCAGTAAATCTAAATTAACGGAGAAGGTGCTACATTACAACTAATATGAGCCAATGTGCAGCAACACGAAAAATAAATCAGTAGTAAAACTGGCTTAACAGAGTAATACAAAGTGAAATTCAGTAGCACTATGCCTGGCGCACAGCAGCAGCAAGTACAATAACTTATACCTAAACATGACAAAGCTCAAGCAGAAAAAATAGTACACTAAAGACAACAATGCAGATAAGGGAAATGTCTATTCACATCTTAATGTCTATGTAATTAAACTGGTGCACTACAAAAACTAATTCTACAAAAAATTACCAAGTACTTGAAAAGAAAATTATATATCCAGTAACTGTTATTAGTCTCTTCTTATTGTTCTTTCCATTCCAAGAGCTCCTTTTTCGAAGAAGTGGGTCATAAAATAATTATTTAATAGATCTGTAGACAGAAAGTGTTCTCATTAGCAAATGCATTCAAGTTTATTTTATAAAAGCAATGATGCCACACACCTGGAAAACAGATATCAAATAAAGTAAGAAACTATGTACAAAGTAAATCTTAAAATAAGCATTCAGTAGTCATGAGGCATTCCATAAGTTAGTAGAAATTGTCTCAATTCTCGTAGAAAGACACTTGTCATAATCAGGTGTGCACATGTATGAATATTTCCCATCAATTCATAAGCATTTCAGTAAGTAGCACAAAGTACGAGTAATCATATGTTTTCAATTAATGAGCGTGTCATATTTGAGATGCTTTCTACAAAGGAACGTCAATAGCGAGGTTAATGGTCTTTTTTTTTCTCCACATATGCCTCTGAAAGGCACACACTAATGGCTTTTTCCCAGGCGACTATAGCGCAACTGGGAGCCCACGACGCATTGCATGAAGGTGGTCACTTAACTTTCTAACCGAAAAATATTTACATCAGTTTGCACTACATTGACATTCTCATATAAATAATTTCACAGGTCGAGAATTTGCGTTGCAAATGTGTAGAAACAAAATCCTTTAAATATAAGTGTCCAAAAAATTTTCGCCATCATAGTGATACGTTCACGCATATACACACGTTTCATAACTCCTAAAGTACGATTCTCGGTTTCCAACATCCTTTTTCACAAACCAGAGTCGCTAACCACTACTTATTATTCCTTGCTTTATTACACATTTACATATTCGTCGACATTCTTCAATATTTCATCATTATAAATATGAAGCATAAAGAAATTCCTCATATAGCATCAGCTTATTGATCATAAACACACCTCAACAGCATAATACACATCATCGTCGTAAAAATAACATCTTAACACCTCAGTCAAATCTCAAAAACGTCGCAACTTTCTGCAATAATTTCAAAACCTAAAAAAAATTCTCTGGTCATTTCAAACGTACTTTGAAATCATGATCCCATACGAAATACATCATTCAGAGCTCTCGTAGTATAACAATGGCTCCGAAAAAGTATGGACAGTTCACAAAGTACAGACGAAATACAATTTCATAAGTGTGAAGTTATCCAAATGTGTAATTGCGTATACATCTGTCACTGACGTAGTAAAAAAAAATGTTTGTTTCTCTGTTAAATAATCAGATAGCTGTGTAATTCTGTGTTAGAGAAATATGGTACCGATGTGTAAAATTGTATAAGCAAATACCATATTAGCTAGGGCTCCTTGTGCTTGCCAAACACATGGTACACAAAGTAAGCGTGTAACCCCCTGAGGATTAATGTAATTTTACCTTCAGGTGTTAACAGATTACAGCAATGGAATGAAATGTATCACGGAAAACCTTTGTATCATTGTAATTCAAAAATCTTTAAAAACAAATGTTTTAAGTACAAAATTAATCACTCAAATACGTGTACTGCAACGGTAACTTGTGCGTCTTGTTGTAACTCTCTGTCATTACTTCAGGGTAAAAAAATGTACCAAGTGTCGTAATTATCGTCGTCCGTAAGCAAAGTGCTGTGGAAGTCAATGTACTTACCTCATGATAAACAAAAGTGAAATGCTTTGCGTATAGGTAGCTAAGTTATTATGCTTATTGCCGTGATGAAGAAAGTACTGTGCTGTAACGTACTGTTGTGCTACGGACAGGTCTGTCTCATTGTAACTATACCACAAAAGTTACTATTAAAACATGTTTTCCTTTCCAGAAGAATTCAGAAAAACTTTGCAGACATAAAACAGAAACACCGCAAAAGCAACATTGTAAATTGTCACTCATTAGTAGCGTCGTGATAAAATCGTGTAGCTTTCACATAAACTAACCACTGTGTCATCTGGTATTTTGCAGAAAGTACTTTAAATCCAGAATGTATTTTCAAGTAAACCTAAATGTTGCATTAAAATCTCATTAGCAGTTCCAGTATATATTCTAAGTATGTAAGCCTGATAGTCGTTACGTAATCGTGCAACTAACAAGCAAAAATGTACACACACAATAGCACTACGTCGTCTGTTCACTATAACAATGTATTCGTAATTACTGTCAAAAAAATGTTCCATAAGTTCTTGACTGGACAGTTAACTTTAAAACATAGTTGCGTGTTAACAGTTTCTAAGTGTGGCAAAGAATAGTAGTAATGTAAAGTGAAACGTTTAATGGCAAAGACAAAGTTAAAAAGCAGATTATCTTTCAATAAACGGTTTTACATGTGAAATGTGGTGTAAACCTTTACTCTTCCTAGTACGCAGAGTTTAAACTTCAACGCAATTATCATGTGGTATATGGTACATCGGTAAAGAATGCTCAAATTTTTCTCAAGGTTAGCGCCTATGTTATTTTTCTCTGAGCCAGCCGGCGCACGTGGCTGCCTGCGGTGCGAGTCATTGTCTACTATCTCTTTGTTGGCGTGCGTCGTTATTGGGATTTGGAGACCTAACTTCTACAAATTCACATTGTTGAGAGGGCCCTGCCCAGTTTGAATCCCGCCAGTTCTGATGCAATTCAGGTCTGTCGTTACGATTATATCGTCTGTCGTCATGTCGGTAGATTCCATAATTTATTTCTTGTCCGTCACGTGATGGAGAATTTCTCCCCGAATCGTAAATGCGCACTGAACTGTTGCGTCTGAAGTTATTCTGTCTCCCTTGATAATAATTGTTTTGGCTCCCATATTGTCTGTTTCGATGGTTATCTCTGTCATATTCTTTGCTACGGAAGCGCGATCTTTCTCTGTAACTCTTACTATTGTGCCAACGGTTGTCATGCAGGTAGTGTCTGTTTTGGTCACGATTTGTGTTGTGCGAATAGTCTTGTCGTGTCCAGTTATTGTTTCTTTCATCGCGGAATTGTGACGGATGTGACCTGTAATTGTTGTGCTCCTATTTTCGCGTTCCGCGGTTGTCAGTGTCAATTTCTAATTCTTGTAAGAGACCCTGAAAAGCTTCAATGTCGTCTTTGCAACGCCCTGCCAAAATAATATGTTCAGGTAATTTGATTAAGCAATTCGTATGAATTCTGACGGGCTGTATGGGTTTCAAAGGATACTGATTCTTATGCAACATGTCTTCAAAATATTTCATAAGACTGGAAAATACAGATTGTTCGAAACGTTTCATCATTATGATGCTATGTTTTACTCGGTCTTGTGTAGCTTGAGACCAACACGCTGAGAGAAAGGCATGGTAAAATTCTCCTTCACTGTGACAATCGTGAATGACCGATCGCATTCTTTCAGCTGGTTCATTCTCTAAATAGTCACACATAAATTCTAATCTGTGCTCTAATGACCAGTTAGGAGGAAAACAATGAGAGAATTGATGAAGCCATGCTTGTGGATGAATGTCGTTGTCAGAATTCTTAAATGTTTTGAACAGCATATAGTCAAAATCATCGTGTCGGCGAGTCGCTCATCGCTCATTGTTACTTCGTTTTGGCGGTTCCATCTCAAAATCCAATGCGCCTTGCCAATTTCGTTAATAATTTCCGAAGTGTCCTGTGTTATTATTTTGTGGTTGTTCCGTATTTCTGTGTCCCTCTTCCCGTACTGGAGCGCGAGTGTCCTCTGAAATATGTAATTCTTGTATTACTTGTGCCAACTGATCTTGTACTTTTCGGATTTCTGTTTTGTACTGTGTATTGATTTGATTTTGATTTTGTTAGAATTTTCTAATTTGTTCATAGTCTTCAGTGTCCGTGAAGGCTACAGGTCTTGTGTCATTCAGATCATCATCTACCTTTGTAGATAAGTTAGTGAACTGATCTGAAAGTTCGGCTACTTTATCCGATAGTGAAATTATTTCCTCTGTGTGTTTCTCTGAACCAAGTTTCAGAGTGTTCATTTATGTTGAAATCGTATCTATTTTATCCTTTAAGTTGTCCTGAGTTTTTGCAAGTTGCGTAACCCAATCGGTAGATGCAACTGAGTCAATTTTAGCTTGCAAGGTGTCGTGACTTTCATGAACAATAGTTTGCAGTTCTTTTATGGCTGATTCGTGATTATGTTATGCATTTTCATGACGCGAAAAAAATTGTTTGTAAATGCTCACAAATTTGTGTTTTACGTCACTACAGACTTTTTGACATTTCTATTCAGTGTTATGTAACTCAGTAGTTAAATCTTCACGTGTTTATTCAAATGTGGTGTTTAACTTTTGAAGCTTTTGGTGTGTTTGTCTCTTATTTTGTTCCATTTTGTCTAACTGTTGCTGTGTTTGTCTCTGGTGTTGTTCCATTGTGTCTAACTTTTGAAGATTTTGTTCCATTGTGTCTAACTTTTGAAGATTTTGTCCCATTTGTTTCTGATTTTGTTCAAGCGTTGTGTCAAACTTTTGTAGCCTTTGTCCCATTTGTTGCATTAACTGTAGTAACAGTGCACTGGTGTCTGAAACATGTTCCTCAGTGCTTTTCGGCATTGAAGTTGCACCGGCAACATTCACTTTTTGAGAAGCAGAAAATGTGTCTGACTTATTTCAGAAAACGGTGAGGACCAAAAACCTGAATCTGCAGTAGTTGCAAGATTGTGTCCTGTCATTCCCGATTCCTGAGGCGAGCTGTTGCCAACCGATCGATCGATAATTCTTCCGTGTTCACTAATTGTTTCACTGCCTACATTATTATTTGCAGCCCACTCCATTTTCCTATGAACAATTACCAAATTACTACTTTGAATATTAGTTAATTCATTACATGGTGGTGCTAACACACTGCTTTCGTCTTCACTGTCATTTCTGTTTACTTTGAAGCCTAGTATTACGTTTTCACACGCCATTATTGTCACAATATTTCACACGACAATACAGGAAAACGCAATTTGAAGAGCAAAAATTAGGGAACACATTAACATAGCATTGATAATAATATCTCGTTAATTGCAAGCGCAACTGCGAAATACTTGGTGCAAATCTACATGCATGCCACAACTGTTTTACTGTACAAGAATGAAAACTACAACTACAAAGGAAATTCTCTCTACAATTATGCGGTAGCAATAAACAAAGGCTGCAGAAATTGCACGAACTACAAGAAAAAATCAGAAGATTCCAGTGAGGTATCCTCGACTAAAGGTCGACATATGAAACATCCCCTTAGAAAAATTATACAAGACTGTGCTTAAACAGACACACAATATTTTTAGCGCAACGCAATCTGACTTTCAAAAATCCGTACAAATGAATTGCCCTGACTAACATTAACCTGTAACTTTCACAAATCACTTCCCTTACAAAAATCTTCGTTACTCGAACTACTGCAATACAGCGAGCGCCACTACTGCCAGTAAATAAAAGATTCAACCTACAGAAGAACTAACTACTGATAGGCATAGTTAGCAAATGAAAGATTTTGATAGAGAACAAACAATGTATTTACCTTACTAGTGTTCAAAAGTTATAATATATGTAGCAGTTCATGACATCCAGTCATACAAATTTCAAAACTCCGCCATTTCTCTCCCCACATCCACCACTGCTGGCGGCTCACCTCCAACTGCACAACGCTACGCGCTGTTAACATCCAGCTGCCCAACACTACAATGGCAGACAACAATGCAAACTAGCCACAGACTGCCAACAGCACTGCCAGTGATTTTCATACAGAGCGCTAAATGGCGTTACTAATATAAAAACCTAAACAGCCTACTTACGGGAAGTCTTTTCTGACGGTGTCTGTTAGAAGTTTAGCCTTGAATGGTAGTATAACACGGACAAAGAAAACGTAGACCGCCAGAAGGTAGAAGCTTTAGAAATGCTGTGGTCTGGAAGAATTCTAAAGATCAGATGAATAGATGGAATAACAAATAAATCGAAATGTGGAGAAAATAAATTGAGGTGCTACTAGACTAAAAAACAGGGATAGACTTGTAGGACGTATCCTCAGCCATTTGCGCAAAATCAGTTTGGTTAAGGAAGAAAATATTAGAGGGTAAAAGCTGTAGAGCGACAGAAAGGCTTGAACACAACAATAGGGTTCAAATGCATGCAGGTTGCAGTAGTTATGCAGAGATGAAGATGCTTGCATGGAGAGCCGCATCAAATCAGTCTTGAGACTAAAGACCTCAAAAACAACAACAAAAGATAAAAAATATTTCCGGCAAGTAATTAAATGAGCCATTATCGTAAATAAACTACAAAATCTATAATATATCTAAAAAAAGTTGAAGAAAAAAGTCTTATTTTTTTGTACCAGCTATTTCACACTGCTTTTAGTATGATATAATATATATAACGGATTTTGCTTGCTCATCATACATTATAAATATCGCATAAACAGTTAATTGGAAATACAAGAAAATGCCTATTAATACGTGTTGAGGGAATGTTCCTTTCCAAAAAATTAAGATTTTTTTTACAATAATCTTAATTTCCATTTCATGTCACCCATGCAAATTTAGCAGCTGTGTCGTATTCTGTCGACAAGGTTCCTGAACTTGACACACGACTTCACCACTGCTCGACCTTAAATACTTTATCATCTTTTACTTGCTGTAACTGCGTTGACATGATTCTGAACTCACTGAACTTATCATAAATATCCTCAAAACATCTCATAACCCATCTCCGGAAAAAAAACTTCAAAATATAGAAATGGGAAGCTGTGTCAATGATCTTCTTTCGTTAACTTACCCAGCTGCATCGATGTTTCTTTCATACCTATACCGATGTCTGCTGCCAAGTTTTGACTATAAGGTACAGAGGTCTCATTAAGACGTTGCTATCAAGAGATTAAAGTGAGATAAAATGGTGTGTTATGTGTGATACTTTTATCCAATTTCACTAACTATACTATCAAATAATTTGAAGCATCCTGGCTTAAACAGTTTCACTTCAGTTTTCAGATGGCAGAAATCGACAAAACGTGGGAGCCTTCGGTCGGGAAGTTATTTGCTTCATCCCCCTGTAGAAAGTCTTTGAGATCCTACAATTCCGTACTGAAGTTGTAGTAAAAATTCCATTGTTCAACCTGAGCTACCTGCTTAATCTGCAGCTGTATAAACCAGGACAACAGTTGATACATGGGCAATGTGACTTATCTTCGGTAGTAGTCATTTCTTTATGATGCTACTTGGACGAAATGACAGTCAAAATAGCGAGTATTTAGTCTTGGGGCAAGGGAAAGGGGTGCTTCTCGCAGACAGGAGACAACTTTTCCACTTCCTACGATCTGGGGCAAAAGTTGGTGAAAAGACGTATCACAGTGACAGGAACTGTGTGAACAACAAGCCTTCCATTGCACCAAAATTATTGCAGCACATCGAGATTCTTAATTACTCAAAAACGTTTGTTTTGCCAAAGAATGCAATGCTTGCATCATGTGTCCCAATCTGCACTCAGCACCACGATGAAAAAGTAAGTGATGGTACATAAGGAAAACCTCAAAGTATTTTAGAATGCAACGCTACGAAACGAGGTATGGACACAGTAGAGAAGATGGTGATAAATTGCACAGTAAAGAGGAAGACAAACAGATGACCTATTATTGTGTTCTCAAATATCATCGACATATCAGCATATAACTCGTATGTGCTATACAAGGCAACTTAACCCCAATGAAAAGTAAACACTCAAGAGGGACGAAGACGGTTCCTTGGAACTCTTGGCGAGCAGCTTAGTCATGGGGATATGAAGTGACGAGGATGTCTTCCAAGAGGAAACGATGCCAGAAAAGCAATACAGAGAAAAACATAGTTTGCATCCGCGCCCTCCACACTGGAATAAAATAATCATCGTTTTCTTTACGATGAACTCGGTGTACTCTTTGACATCAAAACAAACACAACAACTGCGAAGAAAACACTGGAAATCGCACAAAAACTCTGGGTGAAAAATGAACTGAAAGAACTTTATATAAAAAAACAAATTTTCAATACACAGCTTTACAATGCAGAATTACAGTTGGGAAAGTTGCTTCATAGACTAGAATATGATTCCATAACCAAAAAAGTCAAAGAGTACACCGAGTTCATCGTAAAGAAAACGAAAACTACACAAAAGAAAAAACTAGCCAATCTTATAAAGCAACAGTTACCTCCCAGACCGAACCAAAACAGCCAAAAGAAACACTCATTCTACACACCTTTCCTCAACACCACAAACATAACGTTCACTGCAGAAGAAGAGGCACTACTCTGCAAAGGCTTAAAACACAATGTTCAAGCTCCGCTGGATCAAAAGAACCAAGAAAAGCACATCACTTGTGCAACACAGATCTCGATAATCGCTTTTAAGAAGCAAACTGACAGAATACCAGCCTGCCACAAAATTAACGAAATCATTGAAAAGGAAATTGCGAAACTATTGCCAGCATACAAGAAAAGAGAAGAAGCCCTTGCACGTACCATTAAGACTAAATATAACGTGAATAATGCAATAATTGTAAAAGCTGACAAGGGCAACACAACTGTTGTAATGGACAGAACAACAGACATAGAAAAAACTTTAGACTTCTTCCAAACCAGCAACATAACTGAAATACATATTGATCCAACAGCCAGAATACAAAAGGAGATTAAACACATTTCAAACAACATTAACTCTCTACTCACCATTCAGGAAGAAAGAAACATTGTAACAATGAGCCCACAACACCTTGCCTTAGATCACAACCAAAGATCCACAAAAACGGGACCCCTATCAGGCCCATAGTGAACTGTAGGAACAGCCCAACATTAAAGCTCAATAAAATACTCTTCAGAATTCTCAAACATGCATACACATTCAATAATGAGAGAACACTTAAAAACACAACAGAATTTACACAATATGTCAAAACATACAAGTACCTGATGGAGCCACACTTGCCTCATTTGACATAGAAAACCTATATTCCTCTGTGCCAATAGATCCCACACTACAGCTAATTAATGCCAATCTACAAAACACAAAAAAATCACTTCAACTCATATTAATGAACTAATGGACCTGCTTGAATTCACACTTTCACACAACTATTTTAAATTTAACAATAAAATCTACAAACAAACAGATGGTCTGGAAATGGGCTCAAATCTTTCCGGATTGCGAGCAGAAATTTTTATAACTAACCTAGAAGACAAAATCTTGAATTCCAATCACCACCTCCCCAAAAATATCATCTACTACTACAGATATGTAGATAATACCATCATTTTAGTCAGAGGCACTAGAGATGACATCACTGAGTTGAATCAGTTCTTCAACAACTCCCATGAAAACAAAAAATTCACAGTTGAACACCAAAAAGATGACAGTATAAATTTCCTAGACCTTACCATTAGAATAAAGAATAACAGACATCAGTTTGAAATTTATCGGAAGCCTACCACAACACATACCACAATCCACAACTCCTCTTGCCACCCCGCAGCACACAAAATGGCAGCATTCCGGTACACGATTAATAGAGCTACCACTCTCAGAAGATAAATGTGATCAAGAAATTGAAATAATAAAACAAACAGCTATTGAAAATGGTTATAACAGCTCCATAGTAGACACCCTAAAACACTCAATAACGGCATAGGAATCAAAACACATACAACAAAAAGAAAATAACATCTTCCATACAATCCCCTTTCTGAGTAACATTTCATACCAGATTGCCAATGTCTTCAAACAGAAAGGCATAAGCATATCCTTTACAACAGACAACAAGACTGGACAGAAGTTACCCAACAACATCGGCACACGAAACCCACTTCATCACACAGGTGTGTACAAAAGTGCATGTTTGGACTGTGACTGCTTCTACATAGGCCAGACAGGCAGATCATTTGATATTAGGTTCAAGTAACACATGGCAGCACTAAAAAACAAAAAATATCACACATCAGCAATAGCTACCCACCTGCATGAAACAAAACACCATGTTAACAACACAAGTATTAGCATCCTACACATCCAACAAAAAGGCAGAAAACTAGACATCCTTGAAACACTCCAAATATACAAACATCAAATGAAACAACCAGAATCCATCTTAAATGACAAAAATGACAAGATTTACAATAGTATCATCTCCGTTTTCAGCAACTGCCTACACTATTAAAAATGCACACACACACAGACACACACACACATAATATTTACCATAAATATTGACAGTTACCAAGAGTACAAGAGATTGACCTCATTCACAGATAATTCGTCACACCAACTGCTTGTACCCCTTGTCAGCTTAAAACTGTATGTACATCAACTACTGGCACAAGTGTATATCTATATGCATATTTTATAGCATTAACCGATGTATTACCCCAGCCTTTAGGCAGCTAATATATGCAACATGCAATCTTAAGACTCCTTGCCATGTAAATGTTTGCTATCATAATCACTCTTTCCTCTCTCTCTCTCTCTCTCTCTCTCTCTCTCTCTCGCCCTCTCCCTCACACACACACACACACACACACACACACACACACACACACACACACACACACACGCGCTTTTTCTCTCTCTCTCTCTACCTCTCCTTCTGCCTCCAGCCCCTCACTTCACATCTGTTTATTAATTCCAATCAAAGAGTGTAATGTATGTATGACTTTAGTGTTGTAGCCAATATGATCATGGTAATTTAAGTCTGTAACATTTCACCTAATTGTTATCAACAAGTATGAAGTTTAAGCCATTTTAACATTTCACCTGATTGCATAACGACTACGAATGTTTAGCGGTTTTAACTTGTAAGAATTGGATTTATATACCACCTGAAGTACACACACATATATTTGACACCTCAAAACAAACACCGCCAAATGCTTAAAGCAATTATTCTGTAATACTGTTGTTACGATGTATACTCTTTGCACTTTGCGATTATGTCTTCTCTTCTCCTATACGATCCTTACACCCAGCTGATTCCTGACGCCATATTTGTTTACAAATGTGGCAGTATACGTGTGATGTGTTACGAAAGCAAATGGAACCTGTGACCACTAAAGGTACTGTAGTTTATGTATTTAATGTTTACCATTACATATCAGTTTAGCTTTTTTGACAAAAGTAATCCTAAACCATATTCTGAAATAGTGTCTTGTTTCTCCACTAGGCAGTGTCACAAGTTCCTCCAAAAATCGTAACACAACATACACACAAATGTAATACTTACTAATATAAATCCACCCGATGATGGAGGTTTAAACCTTCCAAACGAGTCGTGGAAATAAATAAAACGGTGACTGGTAACAGTGAACTTGTTGTTTCGTTTAATAACAAAGTTCCAACTGACCTTGGTTTCAATATATGAATTTTCTAAAAGAAATATGATTGCTAAGAGTTGTGCACAGTTCTTTGAAAGCGGAGTTAAAATAATTACTTTCAACTACTGCTACTGTACACTACCGGAAAAATGTAAAACATGAAGATTTTGGTATTACTTACCTAATACGTAGAAACCTCTACAAAATATTCTAATTTTGGCACCTGCTGTTTTTCATCTCCAGCTAGAGACCAGTTGAACAGAATGTCACAAGCTTCTACTGTAGGCAATCCACAGCAAATCCTCATCTTACATTAATTTACTCTCTTCTTCTAGCTTCACATACCTAACGTACATTCTCTTAATTGTAAGGTACGTTCAAAAATAGATTGAGTTTTGTGATGTGACGTAAGGGTTACTGTAAAATCTTAGCCGGTGTTGTCCAATGTCATCAGTCACCGGCAAGGGGAAAAGTCGTATATTTCTGAACATGTATGATTAAAATCAGACAATTGTCTGATATTAGGACTGCTTGGATAGAACATTTTTTCCAATCTTCTCTCTGTAACACCAAGGTAAATCCGCGCGAACTGCATCGGCTTGTGGTCGCGTCTTTGACCCGATTCCATAAAACGCAATTACTTGTGAAGGATGATATCAGCGTCACAACCATTTCTAAAACTCTTTTGTACTGTAATCGATATTTCTCTAGCAATACCGTACAGTCTGAAACGTAGCTAACGGTAAGCTACCCGCTATCACATGTTTTAATTACAAGATTTATGAATCAAGTGCACGTGTTTTACAGATAGCGCCATTTCCCAATGACGATTACAATTATGAAAAGGTAAACCATTCTTCATAAGAAGAAAACGATTTCTTTTTATAAAAGAAATGTTAGGCTTTTGATAGCAAAATAAGTAAAAAAAACATGTGGCATAGTCTGATAAACCTTCTAGAATTTTTACAGAATGTAAAACGGAAAAGTGGTTTTTCACACTTCTTCAGTCTGTCACGCGTTGCGGCCCAGCTGCAAGTGTTGCGAATGGGATTACTCTCGCACAAATGTCGATAAGAAGGCATGCATTTGCGTGCGTGTCTCTAATTGCCGCACTTCTACATCAACATCTACGAGAATACTCTGCTTTTCACAATAAAGTGCCTGGTGGAGGGTTCAATGAAACACCTTCAAGCTTTCTCTCTAACGTTCCACTCTCGAACGGTGCGCGGGCAAAACGAGAACTTAATTTTCTTCTGTGCGAACCCTGACTTCTCTTATTTTATCGTGATGATCATTTGTCCCTATGTAAGTGGGTGCCAACAGAATGTTTTTGCAATCGGAGGGGAAGACTGGTGATTTTGTTTTAATGTTTGGCACTCCAATTCACGTATCACGTCTGTGGTACTGTCTCCGCTATTTCGCGATAATACAAACTTTTTCGATGTCATCCTTCAGTCCCACCTGTTGCGCATTACACATCGCACAGCAGTACCCCAGAACAGGGTGAACAACCGTGGTGTAAGCAGTATCTTTAGTAGATGTGTTGCACCTTTTAAGTGCTCTGCCAATGAATCGCAGTCTTTGGTTTTCTCTACCCACAACACTATCCATGTGACCGTTCTAGTTTAGGCTAATTGTTAATGTAATCACTAAGTATTTAGTTGAATTTAGAGGCTTCAGGTTTGTGTGATTTATCGCTTAATAGAAATTTAGCGGATTTCTTTTAGTACTCATGTGAATAACTACAAACTTTTCTTTATTCAAGCTCAACTGCCACCTTTCGCATCATACAGATTCGTATCTATATCATTTTGGAATTCGTTTTGCTCATCTGATGACTTTACAAGACGGTAAATGACAGCATCACGTGCAAACAATCTAAGAGGGTTACTCAGATTGTCTCCTTTGACGTTAATATAGATCAGGAACGATAGAGGGCCTATAACACTTCCTTGGGAAACGGCGGATATTACTCCCGTTTTACTCGTTGGCCTTCCGTCTATTACTACGAACTATGACCTTTCTGACAGGAAACCACGAATCCAGTCCCGCAAGTGAGGCGATATTCCACAGGCACGCAGCTTTGTTAGAAGACGCTTGTGAGGAACGGCGTCGAAAGCCTTCTGGAAATCTAAAAATATGATATAAATTTGACATCCCCTGTTGATAGCACTCACTATTTCATGAACATTGCTGGTTGTATTTCACAAGAACGATATTTCCTGAATCCGGGTAGACTATGTGTCAATAAATCGTTTACTTCGGTGTACTTCATATGTTCGAACGCTACTGCAAATCGACGTTAGTGATATGGGCCTGTAATTCAGCGGATTACTCCTATTTCCCTTCTTGGGTATTGGTGTGACTTGAGCAGTTTTCCAGTTTTTAGGTGTGGATCATTCTGTCAGCTGGCGGTTGTATAAGATTTCTAAATATCGAACTATTTTATCAGAATACTCTGAAAAGAAGCTGACCGGTATACAATCTTGACCGGAGACCTTGCCGTTTTTAAGTGATTTAAGCTGCTTTGCTACACCGAGGATTTCTACTTCTATATTTCTCGTCTTGGCAATTGTTCTTAATTGGAATTCAGAAAAATTTACCTCGTATTCTTTGGTGAAGGAGTTTTGGAAAAGCGTGGTTAATATCTGATTTTGTGGCACTGTAATCAGTGACTTCACAGTTGCTATCGCGCAGTGAAGGTATTGATTGCGTCTTGCCGCTTGTTACAGTATCTCTTATGTAAAATTTTCATGACATTATAATTGGTGGTGACTAATCTACCCTCGGTATGTTAGCGACAATACATACTTAAATCCGGAGGTGCTCATAAAACATCACCCGAAATTGTGCTAAATGAAGTCTCCAAAAATTATATCGAGCATTTAGTTCATGAACCCACGAGAATAATAAATGATTGTGAAAGTACACTTGACCTCTTAGCAACAAGTAATCCTGAAGTTACAACAAAAATCAAAACGGAGCAAGAATGAATATTGTAACTCCAAAATCCTCCAAAAATAAACGAAAAATTTACGAATTCAAAAAAGCAGATAACAAATCACTTGACGCCTTCCTGTGAGACAATCTCCACTCCTTCCAAAAAACTACGTAAGTGTAAAACAGATGTGGCTTGAATTCAAAGAAATTGTATCGGCAGCAATTCAGAGATATTTACAAAATAAATAAACAGAAGACGGATCTGATCCTCCTTGGTACACAAAACGGGTCAGAATACCGTTGCAGAAACAACAACAAAAAAGATGCCAAATTTAAAAGAACGCAAAATGTCCAGGATTGGCGTTCTGTTACAGAAGCTCGAAATATAGCGCGGACATCAATTCAATACGCTTATAATACACTTACGAGAAAAAGATACTGGTACACCTGCCTAACATCGTGTAGGACCCCCGCTAGCACGCAGAAGTACCACAAAACGACGTGGCATGAACTCGACGAATGTCTGAAGTAATGCTGGAGGGCAGTGACACAATGAATCCTGCAAGGATGTCCATAAATGTACATCTTTCTGAACAGCACGTTGCAAGACATCCTAGATACACTTAATAATGTTCATGTCTGTGGAGTAAGGTGGTCAGTAGAAGTGATCAAACTTAGAAGAGTGTTCCATCCGATCTAACAACTGCGCCAGACACTTCTTGTCTTATATAGGCGTTGCCGACTGCATTTCCCTATTCTCATGATTAATAAAATTCTTTTCCGGGCTATTATGCCGTGGTCTGATGGATTTCGCATTGTAAACCAACGTTTCGTCCCCATCTGCGGAGGATATCTTCAAGGGGGTTCGTGGCTTCTGTTAACTTCCGAGACCCTTAAGCCCGGTTATAGCTAACTTTTTCATGGAAAAATTCGAGGCGCAGGCTCTAGAAACTGCCAACAAAAAACCGAATATCTGGTTCCGCTACGTAGATGATACGTTTGTGTTGTGGAGGCATGGCAGAGAGGAACTAGGCCGTTTTCACAAACATCTAAACGGTATTAATCCGAAGATTCAGTTTACCATGGAGAAGGAGGCAGAAGGGAGACTAAATTTTCTGGATGTGCTAGTTTACAAGAAACAGGATGGTAGCTTAGGCCATACAGTTTACCGGAAACCCACGCACACGGATCGTTATCTACACCGGGATTCGAACCACCACCCACAACAAAAGCGAGGCATAATAAAAACGTTGGCGGATAGAGCGAGGAACATCTGTGAACCTGGTCTACTGGATACGGAACTGGAACACCTCACTGATGCATTACTCAGGAATGGTTACTCGGCTGCTGAGATAAAAAGAGCGTTAAGACCGCCGCGTGAAAATCATAGCAATGCACAAGCGCTTGCAAAATCGAAAGTTTTCCTGCCTTTTATTAAGGACGTCACTGACCGCATAGGGAAAATATTGAAAAAACGGAATATCGCGGTGATTTACAAACCTACCCGGAAGATACAAGAACACCTGAGATTGGCTAAGGATGCTCGTAAACCGCTGGAAAAAGCAGGAATTTACAGGATCCCGTGTAGTTGTGGGGAGGTATATGTGGGTACCACAAAAAGAACGGCCAAAAAACGACTAGAAGAGCACAAGGGCAATTGTAGAAGGGGAGAGATTGATAGATCAGCTGTTGCGGAACACGCTTTGCAGTCAGGAGACCACCACATTTATTTTGATAGAACTCAAGTACTGGCGGCCACAAGCGGATATCATGAAAGGATTTACAGAGAGGCTATAGAGATTATGAAACACCCCAGGAATTTTAATAGGAAGGAGGAGGGCGTGAAATTGAATGACATCTGGATGCCGGTGCTGAAGAAGATGTGTACCAGTCTTCCGCCATGGGATGATAGCAACAGCGGACGGCGGCAACCGACAACGGCCAATTGCGCTCGCGTATTCAAAACATGTGACGTCACGCCTATGCGCGGGAGCACGCGAAAACAAAAATTTGCTGCAGTCAGTAGTGAGACAGTGTGTGTTTCGGAAGTTAACAGAAGCCACGAACCGCCTTGAAGATGTCCTCCGCAGATGGGGACGAAACGCTGGGTTACAATGCGGAATCAATCAGACCACGGCATAATAGCCCGGAAAAGAATTTTATTAATCATGACAGTTCCGGCCGTGAAAGTTTACATTTTACAATTTCCCTATTCTGTTTGTTTACATATCTCTGTATTTGAATACGCATGACTGTACCAGATTCTTTAGCGGCTCCGTAGAGTTTCCACAGTGAAACTTTGTCTCTAAAACTGGAGACACAATCAATGACTTCCCTGCACGATAGCAATGGAAGTACTATAGACGTCAGTGCTACCAAAGCAGAGTTACTGATCAAAGCTGGAAAATAGCACAGGTCACTGAAGTATTCAAGGAAGGTATGACGGGCCCATGTAATTAACGTCGATATGCAGCAGCTGTAGGAACATAGGTTGAATTCGAACATTATGAATTACCTCGAAGGGAACGGTCTATTGACACACAGTCAACACGGATATAGAAAACATCGTTCTAGTAAATCACAACTAGCTCTTTACTCACGTGAAGTGTTGAGTGCTATTGACAAGGAATTTCAAATTGATTCCGTATTTCTAAATTTCCAAAAGTCTTTTGACACTGTATCACAAACGCAGCTTGAAGTGAAATTGGGTTTTTATGGAATATCGTGGCTGGATACGCGATTTCCTGTCAGAGAGGTCACAGTTCGTAGTAACTGACGGAAAGTCATCGAGTAAAACAGATATGATATGTGGCGCCCCACAAGGTAGTTTATAGACCATTTGCTGTTCCTTGACTATATAAACTATTTTGGAGACTATCTAGGTAGCCGTCTTAGGTTGTTAGCAGATGATGCTGTCCTTTATCGACTAGTAAAGTCATCAGAAGATCTAAACAAATTGCAAAACTATTTAGTAAAGATATCTCTATCGCTCAAAAATTGGCGATTGGCCGTAAATAAAGGAAAATTTGAGGTCATTCACTTGAGCCTTAAAAGGAATCCGTTAAACTTCGGTTACACGATAAATCAGTCAAACCTAAAGGCCGTAAACTCAACTAAATATCTAGAAATTACAATTACGAACAACTTACATTAGAAGGAACATGCAGAAAATATTGTGGGTAATATTGTGGTAAGATTGTGTTTTATTGGCAGGGTACTTAGAAAATATAACAGATCAACTAATGAGACAGCCTACACTATGCTCGTCGTTCTCTTTTACAAAACTTATGGGCAGTTGGAACCCTTACTAGATAGGATTGACGGAGTACATCGAGAAATTTCTGAGAAGGACAGCACATTTTGTATTATCGCGAAACGGGAGAAAGAGTCACTGAAATGATACAGAATTTGGTGTGGGCGGCATTAAAACAAAGGTGTTCTTCGTTGCGGAAGAATCTCTTCAAGAAATTTCAATCAGCGGTGTTCTCCTCCGAATGCGAAAATATTTTTTTGACGGCGACCTAAATGGGGAGAAACGATTATCACAATGAAATAAGGGAGATCAGAACTCGCACGGAAAGATACAGGCGTTGGTTTTTTTTCCACGCGCTGTACTAGATTGGAATAATAGAGAATTATTGTGATGGTGGTTCTGTGAACCCTCTGGCAGGCACTTAAATGTGATTTGCAAGTACCCATGTAGATGTAGGTTATGTATTCGTATTACGCTTATTAGTAGCAGTAGTGTGTTCGATTGAGTTCCACGACGACCAGTAATTAAGTCAGCAATTATGTTGTGTGTCTGACCCAATTCTTCACTGTTTGTTTCATTTGGGGTCCTACAAGACATCAGTTCGTTATCCTGGCGATCATCGGTTAATCTTAGCTATCTTCACGATCAGAGACAGCTTCCCCCTCAAGTCGTTCAGTTCATTAAAAATTTCGTTCACTTGTACCGACATCAGGTGATGTTCATTGGTGTCTTACAGGTGGTGTGGCACCATACGTAATTATTCTGTTTATGAAAAAAAAATGTGCAACTCAATGTATTTTGGCATTGAGAAATACACTTTTCATTAATTGAGTATTCGTGTTTAGCGTTCACAGCACTCCTGACCTCTCACAAAAGTGTATAACTGTGCCAGACTGATAAATATTATGAGTAAGTTACCTATTTTAACGCGCCATTTAGGTACAAGGTAGGTAAACTTTTGGAAAGGTGATTGGTTCGCTAAGGGATCTAAAAGATCCATGTCATACGTTGCGTGTAGGATTATGAAACTTTTAAAACAAAGCAAATAATAGGTCTTACCACAACCAACATTTTTTACGGAACAAAGCCAGTTGGGTTTCCTACGACTACACAGGGCAGGACGTCAAAAAAAAAATTAAGGGAATTCAATGAAAAGATGAAACGTTGCCGTGTCTAAAAGACCCCTGTTATGCATCCAAGGGTAAACAATAATAGCAGAGGATTGCAGTATGCTGAAATAGAATGTGTATGTAGTTTTGAGAGATTAATTACACAAAGATGGTCGCTGACAGCTGAACGATTACCAGAAGTATCGCGGGTTAATGGAGTGATCGTAACTTTTTAGACAGAGAAATGAGAGAGGACGAAGCATGAATTTTTGAGTACAACTGCGAATCGAAAGTACAAAGCAGTGAACGGCACAGCACAGATTCTCTTCCCCAGGAAAACTCCTACATGATCAAATCTAAGGCTAAGGTAATGATCATCATTTTCTGTGATTCCAAAGCTGCGTCTTACGTACACATTTGTGTCTCAAGGATAAGCAGTTAATAATCACTTTTACTCTCAAGTCCTCGCCCAGTTGTGGCCTACGGTGAAATACGTCACGAAAGATATGGCAAACAACTGGATTTTTCATTACGCCCATGCCGTGGGTCACATTGCTCTTATTGTGCAAGGACATCTCATGAGGAACGATATAACTACGTTGCCTCGGGAGCTTGCATCCCTCTCTTTGTTTCTGAGGATACAGGGAACCTGTAAAGAACATCGTCACTGGTCACTGGAGTGGGTGAAAATGGTTTCGACGGACTGCCTTAAAAAGTTCACGCCGACGCTGAGAATTACATTTTTCGCCGTTGGACGGAAAGCGTATTCATGTTTTCTTCCATCTAGTGGACTGCTTTTCTTGTTTCTTGCGGTGAGGCGGTGGTTAATTCAAACTCCCTAGACTGCAGTATCAATATACTGACCTCTTATTTTGAAATCCATTCATTTAAAACAGTTTTACTCTAAATTAATGACAAGTTATGAGTTTACGATTCCAAAAACGCTGCCAAGTCAAAGCGTTCTATTCGTTACAGTAGGCTTATTTCGGTAAATAGCCATCGTCAGGTTATCTGTAAGTAAATGATACGTACATAATTTTGGGTGCAATAATATTAGTGTTATGGGTAAATATTAATCAAAACCTTATTATGAAATCTGTTACATATGTCAGAAAGGTTTGACAACCATACGTCACCTTGGTTCTGTCGCTGTTTTTACACACCATTATTGTTCTAGGAGTAATTGCGGTTGGTCATGCTAGATATTACTTGTTACCTGCTATAATTTCGAGATTGTCTTCCTTTTCTATAGAGCAATCATTATGTGAGAGCCTGTTTGACAAATGTGCCGACGATACTGGATGGCTACGATCAAATTTGGTTACCTGATCTGTGGTTACAATTAGCATGATAAACAAATCTGATTATAACCACACGGAATGATCAACAAACCTGAGTGTAAACATACAGCATGATACTGAAAACTGCTTGTGACCATACAATATCGCCGGCTCATTTGTGGAATAAGCTGACACATAATGACTGCTCCAAAGGAAAGCAAGATAATCTCGAGACTATGTACTATAACGAGTCACATCTGGTACAATCAACCATTGTTCCTCCAAGAATACTAATAGAGTATAATTAAAACAAAGAGACAGCGAAAGAATCACGATAACGTATGGAGGTCAAACCGAACTAATATATGTAAAAAAAATTATAACAACGTTTCCTAATAAAGATTTATGTATAATATTAAAAATGAGATTGACAGTAAGTGAAAAAAAACTCAGGAGGAATGACTAGAGGACAAATATAAGGAAGTAGAAGCATTTATCAATAGTGTTACGATAGATACTGGCTACAGGATAATTAGAGATGCATTTGAGGAAAAGAGAACCATCTTTATGAATGTCAAGAACTCAGATGGTAAACCAGTCCTAAGCAAAGAAGGAAAAGCAGAAAGGAGGAAGGAGTATATAGGGGATCTATGCAAGGCAGATTGAGGGCAATATTATGGAAATAGGAAAGAACGTAGATGAACATGAGAAGGAAGATATGAAACTGCGTGAAGCAATTGACAAAGCACTGAAAGACTTAATTTGAAACAAGCCCCGGGAGTAGACAACATTCCGTTAGCCTTCGGAGAGCCAGCCACGACAAAACTCTTCCACTTGATGAATAAGCTGTATGAGACAGGTCAAATGATCGCAGACTTCCAGAAGAATGTGATAATTCCCATTCCTAAGAAAGTAAGTGTTGACAGGTGTAAAAATTAGCGAACTATCAGTTTAGTAAGTCGCGGCTGCTAAATACGAACACGAATACCTTATAGAAGAATGAAAGACTTGTAGAAGCCAACCACGGGGAAGATAAGTTTGGATTACTGAGAAATGTAGGAATACGCGTGGTAATACTGACCCCACGACTTCTCATTGAAGATTGGTTAAGAAAAGATGAAAATAATGGTCATAGCATTTGTGGACCTAGAGAAAGTTTTTGACAATGTTAACTGGAATAATCACTTTCAAATTATAAAGGCGGCAGGGGTAAAATATAGGGAGCGATAAGCTATTTAGAGTTTGTACAGAAACCAGATGGCAGTTGTAAGAGTCGAGTTGCACGAAAGGGAAGCAGTGGTTGAGAAGGAAGTGAGACAGGGTTGTAGGTTACCCCCGATGTTATTCAGTCTGTATATTGAGCAAGCAGTAAAGGAAAGAAAAGAAAAAACTGGAGTAGTTATTAAAGTCCAGGGAGAAGAAATGAAAACTTTGAGGTTTGCCGATGACATAGTGATTCTGTGTGAGGCAATACGGTACTTAGAAGAACAGTGCAATGGAGTGGACAGTTTCTTGAAAGGTGAACATCAAGGAAAGTAAAACGAGGATAACGGGATGTAGCCGAATTAAATCAGATGATGCTGAGAGAATTTGATAAGGAAACGAGACACTGAAAGTAGAAGATGAGTTTTGGTATTTGGGAAGAAAAGTAACTGATGATTGTCGAAGTAGAGAGAATATAAAATGCAGAATGGCAATGGCAAGAAAAGCGTTTCTGGAGAAGAGAAAGTTGTTAAAATCGATCATTGATTTAAGTGTCAGGACGTCCTTTCTGAAAGTATTTGTATGGAGTGTAACCACGCATAGAAGTGAAACATGGACGATAAACAATTTAGACAAGAAAAGAATAGAAGCTTTTCAGACGTGGTGCTACAGAACAATGCTGAAGATTAGATGGGTAGATCATGTAACTAATGAGGAAGTACTGAATAGAAATGTGGAAAAAGAAATTTGTGTACAACCTGTCTAGAGTAAAGGATCGGTTGGTACGACACATCCTGGGGCGCCAAGAGATCACCAATTTAGTACTGGAGTAAAGAGTGGGAGGGTAAAAATCATAGAGGGCGACCAAGAGATGAATACAAGGAGGAGGAGATTAGTGTTTAACGTCCCGTCGACAACGAGGTCATTAGAGACGGAGAGCAGGCTCGGATGAGGGAAGGATGTGGAAGGAAATCGGCCGTGCCCTTTCAAAGTAACCATCCCGGCATTTGCCTGAAGCGATTTTAGGGAAATCACGGTAAACCTAAATCAGGATGGCCGGAGACGGGATTGAACCGTCGTCCTCCCGAATGCGAGTCCAGTGTGCTAACCACTGCGCCACCTCGCTCGGTAGATGAATACAGTTAGCAGATTCAGAAGGATAGTGTTATTTCGTTTTAGTTATGTTCCCCTGTGGTGTGATCGTGTTACGTGTGCAAGTAAGCCACATTATTACAGATGTAGCTGGGGATTCACTTCCTGCTAACATTATGTTGACTTATTGGTGAATATATTGCAAACCGGCGATGAGGTTGTACGGATTCCTAGAAATACCATTATAACTTGGTGACAATGTCAAATCTGAGTGACAACTGCCAGTTTTAGAGATATCTAAAATGGGAAGAGACCTGCCAACAACATAACTTTACCGACAAAGAGAACCCATCAAATATGTATTCCGCCAGTACAACACAGCTAGGTAACAAAATGTTTCGGCACGCGCACGTACAAATTTATGTGGTGACACTTCCAATTTGCGTAACCTTTAGACTGAGTTCTGATTCTTTGAAGCTGTTTATGGACTCCTAAACCCATTTCCTTTCAGAAAGCTGTCAGAGAATTTTATACATTGTTTTGAGTTGTATATGTCTGACATGCGTCGACCGGAGCTGCTTCAGGCGATGATATTGCATTTACAAAAGCGTGCTGAAAATAAAGAACTGCTAGCACTGCAACTGGCCAAACTATAGGCTGAGAAGGAACATAGCAAGAACCATTTAACCGTAGATTACTAAAACCTTGTAACATTTACGATTGTGGTTGGTAATAACTCACGGTTCTCCCAATCTGACATGGTCAGTGTAGGGCATAGAACAAGATTTTTCGTACTTATTTTGTATGTTACACATCATTACAGACCATATAATTGTAACTGACTATTACATAAACTATAAATTATGACTTTCGTTGAATTAAATATGGAGTAGTAAAGTTTGCGATGATTTAGTAACACTGTAACAACTCCCCCCTCCCCTCCCCCCAACCCTATTTTTACTGTTCTAGTGTTAAGATACTATCCCCACCTTTTCCATCGTTCGACTGGGAAACTTGAAGCCTTGCCGAATTACGTAATCCAAATGGATCAATATAACATCATACGTGAAGACCATGTGGTGATGCGTGCAAGGCTTTTATTATTATAAACTCTGTTCTTCACGCATTTAAACTAGTCAAAAAATTATGTGCCGACTTTGACATAGTATCTCCAATCTATTCAGATATTAAAACACAATAAGAATCTTATTTTAAAGTATTTACTTTTTCGAGGTTTATTTTTACTTTTTCGATGTTTTAAGAAACCAAATAAAGGTTATAAGCAGTGGATAGCACAGCCACAGGACTTAATTAGAGAGGGTAAATTTCATTGCAAAAACGGAAAGTGCATACAGCCATATGTAAATTCTCTCATTCGAGACATGCTATTTATTCACTCACCAGACAATAAACTAAACAGATACATCCTTAGATTAACTAATGCGTCTTGGCTAGACTGTCTGCCATTAATTTTTCATATGAACAGACGCTTTCTGACATATGTAACAGATTTCATAATAAGGTTTTGATTAATATTTACCCATAACACTAATATTATTGCACCCAAAATTATGTACGTATCATTTACTTACAGATAACCTGACGATGGCTATTTACCGAAATAAGCCTACTGTAACGAATGGAACGCTTTGACTTGCCAGCGTTTTTGGAATCGTAAACTCCAGGAAACATAAGGCACCGCGTTTACGGTATTCAGGAAGCCGATATCACCGTGAGATCACAGCGACTGTACGCGTAAGCCACGGGGCGTACAAAGGGTACAACGGAATTTAAAATTCGAAAGCAGATAAATTGATGCTAAATTAAAATCTTAAGAACCCTGTAGAGTTAACCACAGGCGAGAAAACTGTTTCTGCCGACTACAGAATGCAATTATTGAAAATGTCAGAACATATATTAGACGTGAGTAACACTAAGGAAACCAGGCAACGAAATAAGACACTCAGAAACACAAAAGTGATTTACAATGATATTCAAAAAATGTCTCCAACAAATATTCACAAGTCAATAAACGTTCACGATCAAAGCGAAATGTAAATGAGAACTTTTCAGTGAATGACAATATTTGGTCTTTAAACGTCTAAGTTGACAAAGTACCATCAAAACTTCACGCTGACAGAGACCGATTACTTTCTATAATTAATGTACACGTGTACAAGAAATTGGGATTGTCGAAATGACATATGTATCAGAGTTTACTATTTAATTACAGCGAGCATCAAGATACACGTCAAAACTTGGTTTGTTACATACGTTGCACATAAGCAGTTTTCCGAATACACCAGATTTATGGTTCTTAATTCTCAAACAGAAAAAAATCTGCTGGCTCTTGGTGTATTCAATGCATGTGGCTTCATCACTCATGAAGAAGCGAATCAGATACATATTGATGTTCTGATAGAAAATTTGCCTGATATGTAGCGAAAATATGGCAATATCATTTTCCCGGCTAACAATTATCTTTAAAGATTTCAACGGCACGCATTACAAGGTATCTGAATGTTGTGCCTAAGTTTTGCAAATCACGCAACATTTCTTCTGCGTCACAGGATACAGTCAAACAGGAGCTTGTCCGCTTCAACAGAATTTTACTATAGAATTTGTAATGAGCAGTCAATGGCCAGCTTCGGTCACGGTAGCAAAGAACCGAATGGCACATTACGAATATGTGGAGTCTTCAAAGTGACAGTTACAGTTGTCTACAGTGATAGGACAGTTCTCATTTCTTATCTACAGTATCCACTCGTCGGAAAATTAATGGAGAGCGCCGCGGATTATTCAGACTGATACTTAAATGGTTTACCTGCTGCAGGCCAGAACTTATGAGTTGTCTCTAAATACAGTCCCTCCTGAACATCAATTAGATTGTTTAGTCATCATCTATTATGTTAGGTTACATCAGCTTCAGTGGCATGGCTACTGATAAAGCAAAAGCTGAGGATACCTTGATGTACTTTATTTTAATAATAGACTACACTAATGTCAGAAGTGGTGCTGGAGGGAAATGACAGCATGAATCTTGCAGGGCTGACCCTAAATCCATACGAGTACCATGGGGTGGAGACCTCTTCTGAACAGCACGTTGCAAGGCATCTCAAATACGCTCAATAATCTTCATGTCTGGGGAGTTTGGTGGCTAGCGGAAGTGACTAAACTCAGAAGAGTGTTCCTGGAATGACTCTGTAGCAATTGTGGATATGTGGCGTGTTGTATTCTGCTGCTGGAATTGTTCAAGTCCGTCGGAATGGACAATGGATATGAATGGATGCCGGTGATCAGACATCATTACGTACATGTCACCTCTCAAAGTCGTATCTAGACGTATCAGGCGTCCCACATCACTTCAACTGCACACGCCCCACACAATCACAGAGCGTCCACCAGCTTAAACAGTCCCCTGCCGACATGCCGAGTCCGTGGATTCATGAAGTTGTCTCGATACCCATAGACGTCCACCCGCACGGTATAATTTAGCACCACACTCGTCCGACCAGAGAACATGGTTCCACTCAGTAACAGTCTAAACATTCATGGTGGTGTCTGTTTGTACTATATCGTGTCTCCCTACCACTTTCGCGCAACGACGCTCTGAGCATGTTTTTAGGGAATTAACTAGTTTGAACCTGGGACCTGTTGCTGGTAAGGAGACGCCAGACCACACATGACATGTAGAATTCAGAAGAGTTCAGTGAGACTAGCGATGATATAACCAAGTACTAAATGATCTCAGCGTCAGCTCCACTGCACTCCCTGTAAAAGAATCTTAATACTAACTAAATTTAGAGGAAAGGGTTCAAGGCTTTCCTATTTTTAGTTAGCTGGTAAAATAACGTCGAAAAAGCAGTTAAGTTTACCACTGGAAATTTATTCTAATCACAAAACATCGTTTATAAATTGCACTATTGATGAAAGGAAATGTTTTAATACAGGATGGTAAAAACCAACTGCGTTCAACAAAAATGTGAACGAATATTCCCTGAATGGGTTCCCTAGTTCTACAATCGATCGAAGGATGACCTATGCCATATCACATCTATAATCTAGGTTAAATTTAAGTTTCACAAAAGAAAAAACTATCAAAATGGTCTACAGTGACGCTCAATTATCTTTAATAACTTATCTAACTTGTCGTAAATTACAGTGGCTGATGTGGCTTCTCAATAACTATATAAAAGAAAAATCATCGCGTTTCAGATCTATTCTTCAAGTGGCAAATGTGAACACCATGAGTTTTAATTAACGATCGACACTAGTATTACGCAAAAAGGGGGTGTAACAGATGAGACTTCTGCAGTTCTGAGTGAAGCCTTATGCGCTCAAAAATGCGGCATCGCGTGCGTTCATTACCTTGTCGGTGTTTAAGCAGCGTCAGGGCGGCAGCGGCCGGCTTAGCAGCCATCCAGCTCGCCGTCTCGGAACCAACTCTCTCTAACTTTTCCTTACTACAATTTACCGAAGTTAGTTTAAAAAAGCTATCTGGCTGTGTTTTCATCTGACCAATCAGGGTCTCAATGTTAACCTTACGCTCCGCCTACAAAAATTCTGTCTATCCAATGGGAAACGTTATACTTTTCGTGGTGGGGCAATGTTATTAAAGTTTGCAACGTAACAGAGACGCTAAAAAGTCTCACGCTAAAACCTGCAGCTAGTGTGGTCCTTTTAGCGTTATCGTGAGATCTATACTGCTCTTCTGGAGGGCTCTATCTTTTAACATGGGCTGGGGAGTGATCCTAATGTAACAGACACGCGAAAAAGTCTCACGCTAAAACTTGCGGGTGGTAGTGGCCCTTTTTGTGTTATCGTAAGATCTATACTGCTTTTCTGGAGGGCTCTAGCTTTTAACATGGGCTGGGGGTTGTCCTTGACATACCTGAGACGCGAAAAAGCCTGACGCTAAAACGTGCGGGTTGTATAGTTGTACAGGTAGGCTCGCAGCGTGGGTGCCCAGCCCCTCTCTTTCCTAGCTTAACACGGTTCTGCTCTCGTCTTCTGTCCTCGTTTCTCCCCTCGGAACTGCGTCTGCCTCACGGTGGGGAGGTACGACATGCATTTAGGCATTCTTGTGTTAGTCTGTGGTATTCCATTTGCTCACTCGTTACTCGTATTACTTTGGTTAATTTAATGTCACGCTTTATTCGGAGATATGTGACATACTACTAGATTTGCTTATCATGTCAGGGTTTTCATGTAAGGTGTTGTATTTGCCTGACACCTTACAACAGTCCAATGTCGATGTTGAGGGATTCAGGCGAGGCGTAAAGCTTTGTGTCGCGCAGTCGTCAAGGGTACACGAGGGGGCCTTCGGCTACGAAACCCATTTCGATTACGGTTCCTTGAATGGTTCGCACGCTGACTCTTGTTAGTGGCCCAGGATAGAAATGAACAGAAATTTCAGGAAGGGTTACACGTTGAAAGATTCTCTTCAGTCGTCGTTGGTCCCGTTCTTGCAGGATCTTTATCCGGCGGCAGCAATGTCGGAGATTTGAAGTTTTATGGGATTCCCGATATTCACGATACACTCGTGAAATCGTCCTTGGGGAAAATCCCCCAATTCATCGCTACCTCGGAGGTGTTGTGTCGCCCGTGCGGCGACTATAACACCACGTTCAAAGTCCCTTAAATCTTGGTAACCTGCAATTCTAGCGGCAGTAACCGATCTAACAGCTACGCCAGGCCCTTGTTGTCTTATATAGCCGTCGCCGACAGCAGCACCGTATTCTGCCTGTTTACATATCTCTATATTTGAATACGCATGCCTCTACTACTTTCTTTGCGCTTTAGATTATAATGAGAGACATCTGGGCTTCCATACAATGACGTCGGACGAGTTGCTTTGAGAAAACTACGCCCCATTGACTTTTATGCAAAAAAGATAGATCTTCTCGCCGGGGGGAATGAGCATTCACAACCCTACCATCATAGTTCTCTGTACGCAACAGCAGAACACCTAAATACGTGGATAGTGGTTTGGGATGTGATGAGTGGCGACGCTCCACTGGATCTGAATTTCTTTCAACCTATGTGGCCACACAAGGCACATGCATTGCAAAAATTACTGAGACGCTCGGTCAGAAGCAGTTGCTCCAGCGTTACGCCGAATGTCGACAGAAAATTTTTGAAGAATTTCAAAATTCTGAGTACCAGTTCGGTAACATGATTCCTCAGGCGAATCAATCGCTTCCGTTAACCGAAAGAACAATTCAGCGTTCGAATGTAATGCAGAGGGCATGCACAACAACTAATACTGATAATTAAATAATAACAAAGCACAACGTTGCGATTTTCGCGTTGTTCGTGGCGAGTCAGGCTTGGATTGATTGAACAAATCCTTTAAAAGCCGATGAAGTGCAATGAGATAGAACTTTTGACCATACAGATATTTGTGGAACTTCATAATATCATAGATATCCGCGAGAGACTCGTTTTCAAGTTGATTGTAATTGAGCTGAGCTTCGTTGAGAATGTCTAAAACTATCAGATAAACGAATCCTACTGGAGAGCACAGCTCTAATCCCGTAAAAATATGCAATCACCGCTAACGAAAGGGATTTGGGTGAATAAAATGAAGGAGAAAAGGACTACTCAACAACGCGTCCGTAACTGCCGAAATGCATTCTGACATTCTTGGAACAACACAAAGGGAGCACCTTTCTGGCACAGGCGGTTCAGCAATCCGCACAGCGTTTGATAAACTTAATTAAATATGGAAGCTTCCTCATGACGGCTTGGAGCTCCTTAATGTTACATGGCGCCGGCAGAGATTTAACCGGAAAGAAGTGCGAATTGACGAGAAGAATACCCTGTGCATTTATAACATGTCCTAAATATCCAAGTTCTTCATCGAAGAAGAAGCACTTTTACTTTTTACATTTGAAGCCAGCAGCAGAAAGAACTTGAAACAAATATTCTAAATTCACCAAGTGTTCAGCAAGCATACGACTCGTGACCACAATATTTCCAGACAGTTGGCACATATAGTAACTTTGGTCGTTAACTGTTTCAGGAACTACTACAACATAGCAGGAGCTGAAGTACTTCCGAACGGTATTCTTTGAAACTGGAGCATTCCCAGGTGAGTGTTCCTCACAATATATTGCTTGGACATCTCGTCCCGTTGCAACTCTAAATATGCCTCACCTAAATCGATTTTGGAAAATAATCTGCCCTGTCTCAATCTGTATATAAATTCCTCCGTTTGTGGGAGATGAAATGAATCAGTGACATTTTGTATATTTACTGTGGTTTAGAAACCAGTACATAGATGTAAACCTCCTGATGGATTTTTGAGAATGACTGAGCTTCATGATCACTAAATTTCAGACAGGAGTTGCATCACCCTATTGTCTTTCCATCACCACTGAGAAACTCGCTCACGTATTGCATGGAGGACAGACTTTGCAAAAAAAAAAAAAAAAAAAAAAAAAGACAGCACAGTGTCTTCAGCAGTAATGCGCGCTTCAAAACATTTAACCCCTGTTAACCCTGCTTCAAATAGTTCGTTGCACGTATAACGCAAGTCAGAAACAATAGCTTGAGTGCCGAACCACTGATTTGTAACATAGTATCTTTTATGCGCAGGTTGAACAACGCAAACAAGTATAAAAATATTTAAACTCTTTCTGAAGCATTTTATATGAAATGAACCACATTTTGTGACGTCACTACAAGTTGCTGGCAAACTGTGCACGCCAAATACTGGTATTTCGTGTATGTAATATGCAGACAATACCAAAGTAGGCTTCGGTAGCTGTGGGTACAGATCGTTTCACGGGTATCTTTATTTATCAGGGAACCAGATGCAACTGTGTCTGACTGAAACTTTATTGTCTTTTGAGCCACCCGTGCCTTAACCTAATGTTTGTTCTTCTGTCTCCAAATGTTAAAAACATGGCTGAATAGGTGCCGACCATATTAACCTGGACTTGACAACTTGCTGAGAGCTATAAAGTAGCCTCGCGTTAGACTAGCGCCGGCCGCGGTGGTCTCGCAGTTCTAGGCGCTCAGTCCGGAACCACGCGACTGCTACGGTCGCAGGTTCGAATCTTGCCTCGGGCATGGATGTGTGTGATGTCCTTAGGTTAGTTAGGTTTAAGTAGTTCTACGTTCTAGGGGACTGATGACTACAGATGTTAAGTCCCATAGTGCTCAGAGCCATTTTAACCATTTGAACCATCGTTAGACTAGCGCTGTGAATTGCAGCGCTCTAAACATTGCGACCTTACAGACCACACTGGATATATTTTGAATTATGGTAAGGCCGAGACAGAGTGGCACTGCACTGGGGCCTAAATAAGTTTCCGGCCGCCATGAGGTACCAACCTTTGCATGCGACATCGTTCTGCGGACGACACCAAATTGTATTAATTCAGTGGTCGGAAAATCTTGTCAAATTTACAAAAACGTTTTCAGTATGAATCCACTTCTCAGGATGACGTTGTACCCCATCTGGCGTGCACTGATTTGGTAGGGGATGGGTTTCTTTTGGGACAAAATGACCCACAAATATTGTAATTGGTCCTTGATATACCTGATGATGGCACTGTAACGGAGTCGATGTCCGAGCTGGTGATATACGTTTGTTGTCTGTGACAGACATCGCGATCCTACTGCCCACAGTAACACCTCACCACGAAAGTTCATTGAGGCACGTTCCACGGATAAACGAGTATTCTCCTGTTGAAAAATGGCACCAGCGAACTGTCGCTTGAGAGCTAACACATAAGGACGCAGGATTACGGTGACATATTTTTCTGCCATCAGAGATCCTTCACTCACTACAGGCAAGGACTGAAGTCAAACCCGGTGACTCGCCATATCAAGAGGCGAGAAGTAACACTGTTGGAAGAATGGGACCTTTCTCCGGATCGCCACCATCCACGCCGACGATAATCATCCAGGGTAGTGAAAACCCGTGCTTCGTCGCTGAACGTAATGAGACGGTATTCATCAGCAGTCCCTGTTTCTCGATCCGGTCATTGTTTCACTACAAACGCTGCCATTTGTTTTGGGGCGTTAACGGCAGCCTACAAATTGGCTTCTAATTCCCTAATGGGGCTGCTGCTAGTCTCCGACCAATGGAGCGAATGACACTGAATGTTGCAGGGAGACGATTAGTGGTTCTCGGATGGCAGGTACAGATGTGAAGGGGTTACTGCTGGTTAGTGCACCATAAGCTGAGCTTCTCTTTAGTGGACGTATGGGGTCGACAGTGACCCAGACGATGAGTACGTCTACCCTCCATCATGTTCCCACGCAGTCCAATATCCGGCCACTGTCACATCAAATTGTTCCATGAATCTATATATTGGGAGATTCGACCGTCTAGCCAAATGCAGACAAAAACAATATCTGTCAAACGCTGATAACACAATTTCGTACGAAAATGCTGTATCACCGTGTCATTCACAGTGATAATTCAACATCTGAAGCTGTTCACTCCCCTTATACATCCTACCAGGTCTGGTAACAACACAAATCATGAACAATAGTAATGTACACCGGTAGTCGTTGTTACTGTCACAGAGAATTGGAACTTTTACAGTTTACTTACTCGCCAATGGTGTACATGTACGAAATTACTTTGATATCCGTTCATATTTTCTGGATGCGTCGGTCTTTATTTATCAAGCATTATATTTGTAGTAATTCATCTTTTCTGCTATAACCTCAGAGACAAGTTGCTACCACTCTCTCTCTCTCCCTCCCCTTCCCCCACTCCCCCTACTCTCTGCGACTCGCTCAATCCTTCCATCTCTCTGATCAGATCTACCTTGCCTGCACAGGGGATCCCTCTGGCTATACAGCATCTGAGGAGGCACGTAGTGTGTTGCCCACAACACTGTTCAAGCTGGAGATTTCCCCCTGCTACAGCGCCAGCCCAGTAAGCATTGCAGCTGATGAAACACTACGTAACTGTCCTCATCTATATTGAGTGCTGACAAACCAATGTTGTGCTTAAGCAGTAATATGGATTACTGAGTGATCTGCTCGGCCGCTACCAGCCATCACGTGATTTTTTAAAGGTGCATTAAACGGTGGTTACAAGCCAGATAATTTTCTTTGAGATGTAATTCCACAAGGAAAAAGCGCAAATACTGTAATGAACTTCCATCAGTATTAATTTGTAAATCACAATGAATTTTTGATGTTTGACGTAGTCTAATATCCTTTGCCTGTTGCAGTTAGCAGACACAAATTCACTGTTGTTTCACTTTAGAGATATCGTAAAGCACTAAAAGTAGTATCCGTTCTGTGAACTGCTGTGTTGTAATCGACGAAGTTGTATATTATTCCCTGTGATGGTAGTGTATGTCCGTCACAATGATTACTTTCTACATTTGGAACATCAAGTTTCGAGGAACCGATTATAACTCTACTGGTTACTACTAAATTAGCAACACAACTATAATGTTACTCTTGTTACAGGATTTTAATTTGGCAGTGATCGTGCGTATAGTGCTTAAGGTATCGGACTATATCCGTTTCTCTAATGATTTCCATTGAAAGGAAGCAGAAACAGAAGAAATGGGAATAGAGCCAATGTTCTATCAGTAATCACGTAAACTGTAATTACGTAAAAGGAAACGGTTGCCAGCCTAATTAGGCAAAGTTGTACCAAGTACTAGCACGATTGGAATAGACTTTCATTGATACAGAAATTATTTTTCGCAAATAAGATAGCAAGCCTTAACGCAAACACTAGTTTGGAATTAACAACACAGGAGAAATATTAACTGTTTCTGCAACAAATGGCTCTCAATAACCCCTACACTCTGTATATTAAGGTAGAAAGCTACCGATTATTATGGTAGATAATTACTAATAGTGCAGCAATATTAACTTGGAGAAGAGTTTCTTTTATCACTTTAATTATTGGAAAATATTTTCTCTGAAATGGTTGTCAACTAATAATATTCTCTCTTCCCATTATTGTTTGTATCCTCAGTTACCATTTACATCCTTATACTATTCAGCTCAAATCGAACATGTGCTACCTCGATCTATTGTAGTCTGAACAGTCATAGCCAGCTGCTTATTATAGCACACAAATGTTAGAGAGCAGGCAAGTGCACTTCGTTAACGCTGTAGTTGTAATATGAAACTTAAACCTGTCTCAACAATTAGCAAGGGATCCCAGAAACTGATTTATCAAGATCAAGGGTGAACATTTTACCCACAACACTATATGACTTTTTTAACCGTATACACATGAAATTATAAACACTGTAATTCCAAATAATTTATTCTTCAGAGTCTACTACTCATGTCAGTAACTATAATGAATAATCACAATTTTTGCAAGTAACTTAATACTGTACTGAGCTTTCAATTAGAACATTCGTTATGGTGGATACTTTAAATCTTCTCTTGGCAGTTGTACCTCCGTGAAAATTTAGCTACCCTTTTATGAAAAATACGTGTAGTACTTCAAAACTGCAGCCAAAATTTACTGAAATTACTTTTAAGCTCTGCTCTTGGGATAGGAACCTGTCGAAGTAAATGACTACAGGTAAAATGCGGGTACTCAGCATAAGGTTTACAGAACACCAAAGTGTTATTGAAAAAGTAGTTGCATAACTAGTCCATGCAGTTATATAGTAAGCAGCCTGTAATTTGGGATGAAGATGGTAGTAGTGTCGATCTCCTGCGGATATTCATAGAAATGTGGCAAAAGTATCCACACTTCTTGCTTTGTAAAACGCTCTAAGAATTCTCATCATAGCATCGGATTTTCGTTGGACAGAGGTAAACGACGTACGACAAGAATAATGGCAGATTTCTTCCATATCCGAGACTATGTTATATAAGCTTGCTGTTATTCTTGCCTTGTCCAGTCCACAGGTTGCCAACACTTTCCCCGTTAGCCACCGAATAAATCTTGCTACATATGAGCCTTGCACCTCGACCTCCAGATCCACCTTTTCTATTGCCGCTTAGCCAGTTTCGTTGCAGAGGGACTTCCCTACAAGTTTTACATGATTAAAAACCTACTTTCCCCATGCATGAACCTTGTTAAAGGTAAAGTTTTAGCATTTCCATTTTCTTACAATATATTACTTTTGAAATTACACCCATAGATTAATTGCAATCACATAAATGATAATAATCAATGAATAACACATTTACATAGAAAGACCATTCTTAATCAGAAGTCACACAAAGTAAAATTAGATAGATCAGACTGTTACAGGTAATATCGATAATAGGAAAGAGAAATTAATGATTAAAAATGTGTGCCTGACCGAGACTCGAACTCGGGACCTTTGCCTTTCGCGGGCAAGTGCTCTACCAACTGAGCTACCGAAGCAGGACTCACAGCCGGTACTCACAGATTTAATTCTGCCAGTATCCGTAGAGCACTTGCCCGCGAAAGGCAAAGGTCCCGATTTCGAGTCTCGGTCCGGCACACAGTTTTAATCTGCCAGGAAGTTTCATATCAGCGCACACTCCGCTGCAGAGTGAAAATCTCATTCTGGAGAAATTAATGAATAGCGCAGCTAAACATATTTGCGTGCTTTAAGTAATTTTTTCCACCTCGCTAATGGAAGTTGCTGAGTTTTAAGTCTTTACGTATTTCCGAAACATCAGCACAGTGCGCTATGTACACTCACTATCTAGAGAACCAAATATTTTTTGCCTCATGCATTTCAGCAGCTGTACGAGAGGGTGCAATGTTTCGCACACTAGACTCGTCATTAAGCAGAGCAGTTTCCAGACATACAAACAAATGCTATTAGGTTGTCCCTACTGCCTTTAAACTATATAAGACGAGCCCATGTATGGAGCTTTCAAAGGACACCGCAGTGGTTTTTCCTCGAAACTGTCCGATGCACCCGGATATCTTCAACGCACTTCAAAAATTGCTGTTGCGGCAGCCCTTATGTATCAGCAAAACCATGATCAGATATTTCTTGCATGGAGCTTACCATCTACTTTATAAAAAATTCATTGAAATCTATAGCATCTGATGGTCAGTAAATCTGGTCTCGCATAGTTGCGATCTGTTATTTTCGGTAATATATTTCTGTACGTCATCATTTTATGAATTTACATTAAACATATAATGTAAACATAATTCGTGTAATTACAATTCATACCGATCAGCGGGTTTACATGGGAAGGCCATATAAATAAAATGTGGTGAATGACTCAGCAAAAGATTCAATTTAATGTGGATAATTCTCACGCGGTTCCTTCGAGGTAAGAAATTAAACTGCAACCTCAACGTAATTTCACTTGATTATTATTACTTGTCAAGTAACTTGGATTTAAGCTCTCATAAATATCACCGTAGTCATATTTCAATTTAATTCGTATCATCAGTATGATATAAAGGAGTCAATTCTTGTTCGAAAAGACAGCCTGTGTTCCACGTGGTGGCCCTACCTGCTGTTCCCCTCAAGATAAACGTGGGAAGTATTGACTTACGGACAGGGGAAGTACAGTGCACTATGGCCTCCCAGGGACATACAAGCTGATTTAGTTGCTAGTATAAGTCACAGTAATTGTTATCAATGGTCCCTCTGCGGTCGGATGTCAGCGGCGCCGGCCTGGAACTGCGTCCGGGTTCGGATTGTTTCTGCGTACAGCGTCTCTACGTCGTCTCGAATAACAGCTCGCATAGCGGATATAATACGTTTCCCACGTCAAAAACTTTAGTATAACGGAGGAAAAAGTATCTAAAAACTTATATATATATATATATATATATATATATATATATATATATATATATATATATATCAACGATAGACAACATAAACTGTGAAAAGTTGTATGGTATCACTTTAAATGCTAATGCTGACATCTCTGAAACAATACAATGATCGGCTGGCATATTTGAAATTTTTTTTTAAACGGCAGAAGCACGTGTGGTGACACTTTCACATGGAGCAGTCTCATTTTTTTCCTCATTTTGTGCTGCGTCAGAGGAAGAAATTCCACGAAAAAGCTTTAGATTCAAGCTAATTTCTAACATTTTCAAACATTAACAAGAAATCAACAATATCAGATGAATTCTTTTGCAGAGATTTTTGAGATTACCTCAGCCACATTGGTAAATTATTCCTTCACTAAGAGACTTTCAGTGGGGGCTGAGAGCTCCTCTACGCATTGAAGATTAAGTATACCGAGATGTTCCTTACGAATGCTGGAAAGGTTTCTTTGAAAATGATACTGTCGATTTCCTGGCGTATGTTCCATCTTTTGTGACATCGCGTCTATTGGGCATTTGATCCTAACTTTACGAACTAAGCGACTAGCTTCGCCTCATGTGTTTTCCTGCGTGAGTGTAACTTCCTGGCAGTGTGTGCTATCGTGTAATCAGATTCTCAGAAGCATTACCCAAGCGTCTAGATAGCAGTGCTGTTAACGCAAATCATATACATCCGATACAATACTCCCATGGTGGCACGTGAGGAAGAGAATCCCAGTACTACCTGAGTCGGACATACATGAAACATTATGAGAACCTAGAAGTGCTTTCCAACGTGATACTTGTTGGATATACTAATTATTGACGAAGAATAAAGAAGTAAAAGGTAACAAAATGGTCTCTAGAATGGCCATTATCCTAAGAGTTTTGGCATTCGGAGGGTTTATTATAAACTCGAAGCAGTGAAATTTTTATTTCTATCTAGATTTCCAATTTTACACATAAAGTACGATTTTAGTAACGTAAATTGCTTGGTATTTAGAAATTTAGGCCACTGAAGGCGACCCGGTTTTAAACAGTAGTTTTACCTGATAATTTAGGTGGACAGCAAATTTACAGCATATATCACAAGTTCATAAGAGCACTACTAGTGCCTCCCTGATTTCTTGTTTATATATTGTTGCGAGTCATATTGCACAACCCCGCTTGTATGCGAGTGCAGTTAACTCAATCAGAACTGATTGTGCTGCACAGAAACTCACAAGACATATGCGGGAATAACTGTACGGAATGGAATGATTAACGTTATGAAAATATCGATGCCGTAGTAGCGAATCTTAAGGTGGATAATATGCATTTTATCATTGATAAAACGTTAAATATAATCGAGGAGATAATATCTACTACGCAGGTTTAAATGAATTATTTACTTTATTACAAATAGTCATTACAATAAAGAAGTATCTAAATAAGTCGTGAAATAACGAGAATCAAAGACGCAGAATATTACCTATGGGATGTCGATTCATGAATTGCCGGTTGCCAAAGATACACCGTGGTGGTTGGAAGTAGTTCATAATCATATACCTAACTTAATGACATTTGCCTGAACCCGCCTATGCATCAATTACAGTGATTGTTTGATAAGAGAAACAAGTAATTTGATGCAACTGAGAACGCTCTGACTAAAGTGGAGAAGTGGATCTGAAGAAGACTCTGAACTTCTTGTTCTCGATTGTCGTAACATGTCGAAGCTGCAACCTATGCTCACCATTATCAGTAGTGCAATATGAGTTGATCGATGGCGCCATGTCTGGCTGCCATCAAGTATGTTGTTAGAACCGCACTGTCGAAGACGTCGAGGACTTCAATACTGAACTCCTCTCTGGGGTCTGCCGTTCCAGTTGAGAGTGAACGCTTTGGTGTACCGATGCCGTCAGTGCTAAGTTCAGAGGCGAAGTCCATGCTTCTAGCCAGGATAGAACTAATTGCCCGTTATTCCTGTCAAAAATCTTGGCAATCAGTCCTCTTACAGTTACATCAGTCCGCCAAAGGCGTAGTTGTTCCCTTGTAACAAAATGTCTCGCCAGTAGATGCGAATCAGTAAAAACCATAAATCTCGATTTCTTTCCCTCTTTTCTAAGAAACTTCATGGTAATGTGTTACGTCCTCCGGATATGACATCAGTTTGGCTATCAGGTGCTCCCTCAAGCAGCAGCTAGCCTCTTATCAGAAGCCACCACAACTTTGCTCTAGGATTTACGTCAACTCTGCGGTATCTTCTGATTCTGTAACATGTCATAGTTGTTTTGCTATCATTTTTATACAGCCGTGAGATGTTTATAAGTTAAACCATTTTTACTAACATGGACCAAGCGAAGTGATGCGGTGGTTAGCATAGTGGACTTACATTTGGGAAGACGACGGTTAGAATCCGCGTCCGATCATCCTGATTTAGTTTTCTGCGATTTCCCTAATTCGTTCCAAGCAAATGCCGGAATGCCTGATTTAGTTTTCTGCAATTTCCCTAATTCGTTCCAGGCAAATGCCGGAATGACTCGTTCCCCATCCTTGAATCATTCCGAGTCCGTGTTCCATCTCCAATAACATCGATGTAGACGGGATCTTGTACCCCAATCACCCTTTACCATTTTGATTAGCACGGCGCGGTCGCCCACCTTAAGCTGGAAGATATCTGTCATCCCAAACTAATGATTTCAGTTTGGCTGTCCAAAGTTGATAAATACAGCGAACTGGATAATAGGCCGGGCGCAAGTAAGATACTAGCAGAAGCGGCTTTCCCCAAGACAACAAGAGGGCTGCTTCTACCTGTCGATTGCCCCGCTAGCAGTTCTGTGTAGGCCGCTTTCCTTCGCCCCAAGGTGTAACGCTTTAAACTCTTCTGTCCCATTTACTCTAATCTTCTTAATTCTGAAGCACACCGCGAAAAGCAACTGAAGCAGCTAGCAGCAGGCTAAGTTAGAGAATGTTATAAAGAGGAAATTAAAGCAGCACATATAACCACTGCAATCTGATTAAGCCATAATATTAATATTGTCAGACACTGTCTTACTGACTTGCACTCATCCGAATTATTTATGAAACATAAATGAAAAGAGACGAGTAGAATTCCTTGCTGCTTTACAGTGTTAGAAAGTTAATGATTGACCTGGGCTTCAGTGTGGGTGCCGGTGACATAAACATGCCACTCAGCAATACAAGTTTGCTAAACTGCAGTCTACAGAGCAACATCTGCATATGAGACGGCATCATTGAAGGACCTATTAAATCAGGTTCTTATGAGAACATGGTATTTTAGCATTTAGCCATCAACTTAACATTGCAGTCGGCGTTCTTTGTAGGTTTAGAAGTATGGTAGCTATTCTAACAGTAATTCATACAACCAGGGTAGACTGCAGCATATGGTGTCATAATGTTAACGAAGACGGATTCACACTAGAGACATTCTTTGAACAAAGCTGAGTTGTCCACAAGTTTTCACACGAAGCAGGACTTACTTTTTTGTGGATACATTGCATGGCTCTGCATCCATTTGTATTTCGTTACGGCTTTTTCTTTAATAATACCTCTGTCTATTAGAAGGATTCGTGACTACATAAAAAGCTGTATCTAAATGTCGTGTGTCACTGTTAGCTGGGATGTCATATAGGGTTGGTTTAGCCACCAAGCGGAAAGGGTGTTCTTCCTCCGTGCACAACGGCCACTTTCCTTGCACATATGTGAGAATTGTCGAGTATGTCCATTTGTATGAGTGTAATGTATGTGGGTATAGTGTAGTGTTGTTTTGTGTTATATAATGCTAATGAAGAGGACAGTGAAGCCTGGTCCCGGCACACAGCCTGCTCCTGTAGAATAGCACCACTGTGCCCACCAACATAAACGTCACCCTCCAACAGGGAATTCACCATCTCCTTACTCCATGAAAAACTGCTGAAAGGTTTAGAATTTAACGCAGGACATAGGTGCTAAAAACGCTAATCAGGCAATTCGCTCCACCACCTATCTTCTCCTTTACGACCAAATAGTGGCACTGAAAATCTAAGTCACTAACACGATACCACCACTATACATGCGAGTAGAGCGCCACAAAAGAGTTGTACGGCAGCGACCTCGGCTTCGGAGGCGGATAAATGCTGTTTTATCGCCATAATTATTTCACTTCCTCGGTTCTTTAAGGAAAAAGCTTATATCAGTTACCCAAATGGCCTATAATTTCTTAACCGAAATATACATTATATTCATAGAACATTCTTTGTTCCATGATTTTGAGGTAACAGGCGTCGTCACAGGCACGCAATGAAGGCAGCTGCTCAGCGTACATGTACACAGTCTATGTCTAGTCTCACTCAGCTTTGTTAGAAATCTGGTCTACGCATTCTCAATGTTAGTACGCGAGTAGACCATATTTTCTGGTTGGCACAATTTTCACAAAAATTGGTCTTCTTTTTAACAGCTTTTCATTAAATGATGTTCTCTTAACGACCCTGTGCAAAGGCTTACATTTTCGTCCCTTATTACACATCAGTTTCAGTATTCCATTACCAGGACGGGGAGTGCCCTAGCCTGTTCAGAGATAACAGTACACAGCGCAAAGGAAAAAATGCCGGCTATACGACGGCAAGCCGAACACCCATTCGAAAAGTCAAACCACGAGGAAAAGCAAACGCGAAGTCCGGCTGCGCAAGAAAAAGGAACGAAATACGTGGGTCGTAATGAACTAAACTTAACCAACAACCGAAGGCAGTTCAGGCAACCGGTGTTCAAAGCAACCAGAACTCTCCACATTCGTTCAGTATTTCCCTTTTACGTGCCGCCACGGGTAACTTTTAACGGTTCACGTTTGCACTGATAATCCAGGACATGCAAGTGCCCTATGTGTATTGTGACATATTAAAGCAGAGCATCGTGATTCTCTATAGATTCACCGTCCAGGTATTTTCTAAAGTTGTACTTGTCCTGGTAAAGATAACATTCAGATTGGGAAGCCGTTGTTCTTGAGCTGATACTGTAAGAAACTAGCGAGATGGCTAATGCTCTCAACGCTATGAAGTAATCTGTCAATTTTCTGTTCTGGGTGACAGATGATATTTAATTTACTAAACGAACAAGTCGCAGACAAACCATAGAACTGCTCTATGCCTAGACAGTCAAATTTATCATAGTCCATGTTGGCAGCACTAATAAGTCTTGAATACTAATTAGATTGGAGACTTTAACTTCACAAAATAAGTAACATCACTGCTCAGTTCTTCTCTACTTTCCGCTCAGAGTCGTGATTATTTAAGATCATTCTGCATGGTGCACAACTTAGACTTTACTCGTGCGGGCCTTAATGCGAATTCAACCGTATTCTATGTCCCCTCCCAACAGACTTCAAGCGCTCAGCCCGAACCACTTTGCTCAGTGCGTACTTTTAGCGGAAGAAAAAGACAATCGAATTGCTTTGAATGAATATCATTATTCTAATGTTAATTAAATTTGTTGTTGAAATAGCATGTGAAGTAACAGAATTATAGCTTACTACTGAGAGGATTGTTAGTATGTAGACAATTAGGCCTGAGTTATACTTTATAAAATGTAAATAAATGGAAACTGGAGATTAGGCACGTTGCCTCATCAAAATATCCATAAAAACTGGCATATTTTCTCTTGGAATCGGTAATCACCGTATTATCTCTCATCTACCTCTCACTTCTCTTCTCACGTCATATCTCGGCTAATGCATTCTCATATATTCAAATTAATAACTTCGTGAATCCACAAGAAGTGATCACGTCGTTTATATCAGAGATCTGCACACATCTGTTATCTCATTGTGGGTCCTGCAATGACTACTCACTACTGGATTTATCTGACCTACTTTCGTCGAGGGGCCTGATGACGTAACGTAACATCGAAACCAGGAGCTCAGTAAACAGATCTAACTTAAGCTTAAAGTGTACTCCTCTTTACTTTAAATCTTAAAATAAGTTTTGTTTAAATCACAATGAACAACACTAAAAAAGAAGCAAGGACATCAAGATAGCACTTTTATAAAGCTCGTATTCTCCATCTATCTGATTCCCCAAATACATTGTGTAATTCTTGATTTTATTAAACAGTATTACGAGATATAAATCAGAATAACTAATTAATACACTCAAACAATTAGAACTGTCATTTTAGTTAGTTTATAAGTGATGACTGTGTTACTGCTGAATGCAATACATCCTGAAACCAACTTTCCAAGAAATTGTTCATAATTGTGGCAAATCATTTTGTGGTCACCTTATCATCACTGTTTATAAAACGAAACACTAGTTTCAAGTCTAAAAACAACTTTCAAGGCTGTAATACATTATGAACCAATTAATTTACATTACAAAGGCCTAAAAACTTTTTAAAAATATTTTTCTGATGGCATAGTGCATGTGTAGACCGATAATCACGTTGAGATTAAGATTTTCTGTAATATTTTTCTGTGGGAACTGAACGTAAGCACCCCTTAAATGCTATCGAAAAATACAACACTAATGTATATTTAGTTCTAAAAAAATTCTTTCGTTGACAGAGAGGCGTACTTTAGCACTGTCACAAAGTAATTTCGTTTCCTTGACATTCTGTTCTTATAAAAACACTTAACTTAAACTATTTTAAACGCCTTGCACACGTTTCTTTCATGTACTTCTTCAATAAACTTTAATCTTTATTACTTCTGATGGACGTTGGGAAGAAGGATTCCCTTAACACACATAATTTTAGGGGACTGTCGTAGATTTACCAGAAAAAGCTGTATCTGAAAGTGACTCCGTCCTTCTAAACCTTGCATTGTGTGTCTGCCAATTTCCATACTGCAGATGAAGTGATTGTTTCTTTGGCCATTTATTTCGGGAATAAAAAAACTAACAGCACCTGTTTCATTGTTGATACGAATTAATTATCATTATCATATTTTCGAGCCACCGGAGGCTCATTATCTGATGGTGGTGAGCCTGCAGTGGCTGCGAACGTGTTAACGGTGCAATGAACTGTATCAAAAATTGAAAAAAAGGCGACGTGTTGCATATTTATTCAGAAATAAACCGCCAGTTTAAATTACAATTGCAACACGTCATCCAGAATGGGTATGCTGTGACTATATCTATCTCCTTCCTTCCGTCTCCGTAGTCAGCATACAGGGCTCAGGCATAATTACATTTAGAGCACAAAAATATCATCAATTAATAACTTAATTCACATTGTTTAAACCTGAAATAAATTACATAAAATCACATTAACACTCATTGTTCATCGATATCTCCCTAAATAAGTGATACACTGACGGAAAAAATGTTGCAACACCTCTTCGGGAATACATTTGTCAAGTTAACATACTGAAGTGGTAAATATTACAAGATCGCAGGTTAATGTATTGAAAGTTATACCACGTCAGACGTGAAATGCTGGTAAGTTAATAACAGGATCAACCAAAAGACTATTAAATACAATCCTACAAACCTCCATGCATTCTGTCATACAGGTACCTGATGTTAGCTTGTAGGATGCATTTTCATGCCTGTTGAACTTAGTCGGTCTATGCAGGAACGGTTAATGTTGGTTGTAGGTGACACTGGAGTCGTCGTCCGATGATTTCCTATATGTGCATGTTTGGAGATGGATCTGGTGATCGAGAGGGCCAAGGCAACATGTCGACACTCTATAGACCATGTTGGGTTACAACAGCGGTATGGAAGCGAGCGTGACCCTGCTGGAAATCACCCCCTGGAATGCTTTCATAAATAGCAACACGACGGGTCGAATCACCAGACTGACGTACGAATTTGTAATCAGGGTGTGTGGAACAACCAGTAGAGTGCTGCTGCTGTCAAACGAAATCGAAAGCCAGACCATAATTCCAGGTGCAAATCCAATGTGTCAAGCACACAGACTGGTTGCCTACAGGCCCTTAAATGGCCTCCGTGTAACTATAGCACGAACATCACTGGAACTAAAGCGGAACCAACTTTCATCAGAAAACACCATAGATCTCCACCTTGACCTACAATGGGCCCTCACTTGACATCGCTGAAGCCACCAATGGCGGTGGTTTGCAGTCGGTGGAATGCACGCTACAGAACGTCTATCTCGGAGCTGTCCTTGAAGTTACCGTTTTGTAACGATCCGTTGTCTCACTTTGAGCCAGCTACTGCTCAGACTGCTACCATAGATGTAGTACGATGCGCCAGAGCCATACGTCGAAGACGATGGTCTTCCCTCTCTTTAGTGACACGTGACCGCCAGAGCATAGTCTTCTTTCGACAATACGTTCTCGTGGCCAAAACTTCCAGCGATCATGTACTCGTATAATGACCACATTTCTTCCAAAACTCTCTGCAGTATAGCAGATCGAACGTCCAGCTTCTCGTACCCTTCTTACGCGGAATCGTTCAGATTCAGTGAGTTATTGATAATGGCGTCTTTGTCGCCTTAAAGCCATTCTTGTCAAACATTCGCTCACCATGTCCAATCTGGAAGGTAAGTAACGCTCACCACCGTTACCGCGTGTATTTAAAGCAAACCTGATTTCTATCATCACAGTGGCGCTACTAGCGCCATTCTTACTTGTTTGCCACCATATTTGAATATACGCTTACCAACTTTTGTTTATGACGCATTACTGCCTATTGGTGTTGCAATTTTTTCGGTCAGTGTATGTCATGTATACCACTATAATTTGTTTCAGTTAGTTAGTTAAGAATTACAATTTGAATTCATAGTGTCGAAGTGTTCGTTCGATCATGTGCTTAAAGCACGTCGTTTCGTCTGGAGCTTGTCTGTGTGTTAGCGAACAGCTGACGACAATGACCTACTCCTCTTATGAGTCATGAGGGTTTTCTGATCTATCTTCACATCGTCATGCAGCCTGCTGCCGCATTGTTGTATTGCACTATGTAGTCACTTGGCTGATCCACTTACTTCACATACGGACGTACACTGTCAGTATTTGTGTCACATTACCCAAACTTTATCTTAAACTTTATAAACGGCGTGTCTGAGTGTGTAGTTTAGTTCCACACGATTTCTCATAACTTTCTCTTTATTCTGGAGCGTTGTTTGTTTGTTTGTTAATCGTTTATGGTGATGTGTAATTATATATCAATGTCTTGAAATAATCCTCCTTGCCGTTCTACTGTCTGAGTTGTATTTTTGTTAGGCGTAATCATGATCACATGTTACACCTCTTTACTGCTTTGTTGTTATTTAAAAATGTGTTCATTGTGAAACATTTCTCATTATTGGCTGTAATGCAACTATAGTCATTGTGTATATTACGAAAAAATTATTCCGTTTTTTGACTTGAGTAATAAGCGTTGGCTTTGACAAGGACATTTTTTTTCGAATTACATGAGTTACACATGTGATTCATACCTACTTTAGAAACAGCTTTCCGGCGATATGTCTTCATAAGCCAAAACTCTTAAAAACTAATTACAAGTAAAGGTGCTGTTGCTTTCACTCACCAGTTAGATGTTCATTCCGTCTGCTGTAGCGTCACCTATGATCTATATTTTCACAACCCCGTAATGTATTTATCGAATTACCTTTATTTCAAAATCTTCGATGTGTATCTGTGAATCATGTCTCTTTATGCGTACATATAAATCTATGTCTTGAAATATTGCTGCTCATTAACGGGTGTTATGCAACCATGCTCTTTGTGTCTATTACGAAAAAGTTGCTGCCCTGTATGGTTTTCAGTCATGGTTATTCAGCTAACGAGTGTGCATACTTACAGTGCAAAAATCAAAAATTTTTCTCTAAATCAAGATTTTTTTATTGCTTGTTGCTTTTCTGTGTGATTCATAGCTACTTTTAGACAAGTCTTTGGTCTGTATTCAAATAATTTCTGACGATGTGCCTTCATAAAGCAATGAAGAGAAAAATCCGTTACAAGTATAATATGTTGTAGCTTTCACTCGATAGTTAGAGGTTCATTCTTGTTTCTGTAACGTTAGCTGCGATGTATATTTTCTCAAACCTGTAATACACTTACATCGAACTACCTTAGTATCAAAAGCGTGAATCTATATTTATGAATGACGCGTGTTTATAACTACTTACAGGGCCATCCTCATTGCTGTTTTATTGCCTAAGCTGCTTTAAAATTATTTTCGTGTGAAAGTTGCGATGCTTGCCATAAGGCTGCCATGAGAGTAAGTAGAATTTCTCTTTCTCCACTACGTTTTGATATTAGTTTCAATATTCTCAACTCACAATCTCTTTTCTCATTAGTGGCATTCGTATTTAACTGATGTTTGTGTCTGCTCCCTAACACTTCATTAATCATTGGTGCAAAGCAAATTGAATTAAATCTTTTATTATCTAAATCGTTTTCTAATGATCGACTTAAACATCGCCGTACACAGTGTCCACAAACACTGCTCTCCTTGGCCGACTTACCTGTCCCCTAATAAAGGAGAAGGCCAAACCCCAGCCTATAAACTTCAACATAAAGCTTACTGGTGGGAATACATGTAATCTAGTGTACTCTCTCTACAATAGCACACCACTGTTTATATCTAATACCAGTTTAACATTATTATTGTTACAAATTGTACGACCTTCTGATATCCTTTGTGTAAATGACTCTTATTTCCATGCTTCGTCATTTCGTCAAGGCTATTTACCTCGCCTTGATCAGTACACTTCGCGTGCCGTGTCTTTGCTATACAATACTATACAACACTGTGTGTCTTCGATGTTATTTATTTATTATGCGCCTTCATGGCAGTATATTACACCTTTTTACCTCTTTGTCATTATTTTTCTTTCTGTCTATTATAGTTATATACACTCTCATTTGACGTATGGGACAATCTTGTGGGGAAATAATTGCTACTCAAAATGCTTATTTACAGCCCAGGAAAAAGCTGTCAGACCGATATGAAAAGTACAAACTAGAACTCACTGTAGAGAACTATTTATTAAACTTAGTATTATGACCTTGCCATGTACAGGTACATAATTCAATGTCTCTTGTACATTAAAAAGAACTTGTCTAGTTTTGATCTGAATTCTGATGCACATAGTTATAACACACGACACTGTAATGATGTAAGAAGAGACTACTGCTCATATAGCAAAACTCTAAACAGCTTCAAACACACATCTGTAAAGGTATTCAATAAACTACCAGAGTCAGTTAAGAATCTGGAGCTGAAAAAATGTAAGTTATTTGTAAGAACTTCATTAATTCAAAATTGTTTTTATGCAATTTAAGATTTTTGTGAGCATAATTTCGAACATAGATGAATTATTTCTGTATTTATTGTCATTGTTGTTCGTACATTTGTTGACGTTTCTTATACAAGCTTTACATCCCCGAAAATGTTTTGTTTTTGGGCAATAAAAATCAATCAATCAGTCAATTAATCAATTGAAAAATACACTCCTGGAAATGGAAAAAAGAACACATTGGCACCGGTGTGTCAGACCCACCATACTTGCTCCGGACACTGCGAGAGGGCTGTAAAAGCAATGATCACACGCACGGCACAGCGGACACACCAGGAACCGCGGTGTTGGCCGTCGAATGGCGCTAGCTGCGCAGCATTTGTGCAAAGCCGCCGTCAGTGTCAGCCAGTTTGCCATGGCATACGGAGCTCCATCGCAGTCTTTAACACTGGTAGCATGCCGCGACAGCGTGGACGTGAACCGTATGTGCAGTTGACGGACTTTGAGCGAGGGCGTATAGTGGGCATGCGGGATGCCAGGTGGACGTACCGCCTAATTGCTCAACACGTGGGGCGTGAGGTCTCCACAGTACATCGATGTTGTCACCAGTGGTCGGCGGAAGGTGCACGTGCCCGTCGACCTGGGACCGGACCGCAGTGGCGCACGGATGCACGCCAAAACCGTAGGATCCTACGCAGTGCCGTAGGGGACCGCACCGCCACTTCCCAGCAAATTAGGGACACTGTTGCTCCTGGGGTATCGGCGAGGACCATTCGCAACCGTCTCCATGAAGCTGGGCTACGGTCCCGCACACCGTTAGGCCGTCTTCCGCTCACGTCCCAACATCGTGCAGCCCGCCTCCAGTGGTGTCGCGACAGGCATGAATGGAGGGACGAATGGAGACGTGTCGTCTTCAGCGATAAGAGTCGCTTCTGCCTTGGTGCCAATGATGGTCGTATGCGTGTTTGGCGCCGTGCAGGTGAGCGCCACAATCAGGACTGCATACGACCGAGGCACACAGGGCCAACACCCGGCATCATGGTGTGGGGAGCGATCTCCTACACTGGCCGTACACCTCTGGTGATCGTCGAGGGGACACTGAATTGTGCACGGTACATCCAAACCGTCATCGAACCCATCGTTCTACCATTCCTAGACCGGCAAGGGAACTTGCTGTTCCAACAGGACAATTCACGTCCGGATGTATCCCGTGCCACCCAACGTGCTCTAGAAGGTGTAAGTCAACTACCCTGGCCAGCAAGATCTCCGGATCTGTCCCCCGTTGGGCATGTTTGGGACTGGATGAAGCGTCGTCTCACGCGGTCTGCACGTCCAACACGAACGATGGTCCACCTGAGGCGCCAGGTGGAAACGGCATGGAAAAGCCGTTCCACAGGACTACATCCAGCATCTCTACGATCGTCTCCATGGTAGAATAGCAGCCTGCATTGCTGCGAAAGGTGGATATATACTGTACTAGTGCCGACATTGTGCATGCTCTGTTGCCTGTGTCTATGTGCCTGTGGTTCTGTCAGTGTGATCATGTGATGTATCTGACCCCAGGAATGTGTCAATAAAGTTTCCCCTTCCTGGGACAATGAATTCAAGGTGTTCTTATTTCAATTTCCAGGACTGTATATTCATTTTTAAGTTTTGCTAGTTTGTCGGTGTTACGTAACTACAGTCTAAGTGTATATTACAAAAGATTGGGTCATAAAGTGACATGTGTGCTTACTGTCAGTGAAAAAAATGTTTCCTGTAAATTAAGGCGTAGTATTACTTATTGTTTTTCAGTACTGTCTACTCTAGATACAAAACTGTTATAGAATGTACTATTTTCATACTTTCATTACATATAATCAATGGTATTGTCACTGGTGAAATACTGTCACACCTCGGTACTGTATCATGTCATGTTTAAATAATATTTACGTATCCATAGGATTTCCTGTTGATTATTGGCTTTCAAGCAAGACATACATATCACTGAACACCAAAAATTATGATCTTAACGAGGAATTACAATGAAAACTGAAAAACTTAACTGTCTCATAGCAGAGTTTACCTCTACAACAGGCTTCTTTTATTCATCTAAGCAAAATCTTATGATATATTAAAAGATTATGCTTACACAATATGAACAAAAGTTTGGGGGGGGGGTCTCATTCATTTTACGGCAACACGTTTTCACCCGCACTACCAGCCTTCTGTGTAGGAGTTAACAAAAAATTTTGAAAACCATATCGAGGAGGAGGAATGAAGAACAGTATTGAAACTTCCTGGAAGTATTGACTGAAGGTCCTCCTTCTTCGCGCTTTTAAGTGGTCGTCCTCTGGGATACTTGGGATTTGGGGCTATGTTCTGAAGTACATCTGACCGACCGTTAAGTAGTTTAGAGAACCTCACTTTATAGAATTCCACATCGTCATGGTGACTGTACTTTACGTGTATTACATATGAATTATTTTTGGTTATTATGATGCATCTTATGTTCATTCGAGATAAGTTATATACTTTATTCCTGTTTGTTAAAACTGTTGTTAAAATGTCAGACCTGAAGAAATTGTCACTTCTCATTTCCACGACATCGACCTTTCGTTTCATGACTTTGCGTGTTTTGATAGTCTCTGTAGTGTTTCGCCATCGTATTTCACTGTATTCTTTAAAATACCACGTTTTTCTTTATGTGAAGTTACAGTTATTTTTTCTGCATTTTGATCTTCACGGAAACAATAGGGAAAACATACATAAAATTTATTATAAACATCAAATGAAGTTGGACTACAGACGTACATTCAGAACTATGATCTGTCGTACATTTCATATGTTAATGTGAAGCAACTATGTTCCTGAGATCCATAACGTTCAACGGTTAAAATAATAGCTGAAAAATGTGTATCAGTTGATGGTTGTATATATTCTACCGGATAGTTCACACTTTATTCCCTAAATGGAAGCACACCACACCCTTATGCAGTTAGTTCATATTCGCATACGACAATAGACTCACAAAATATTACCCCACAATACACCATTTTACATAGTTTTAACTATTTTTTTGTCAGTTTAGGTGTAAAACGTACCTTCAGTACTTGATTTACCTGAGAGTGGTAGTTATTCGTCTCTGGAACCACAATCAGTGCCAACATCACACACTATCATTTGACACGTGTGCAGAGATGCTCTGACATCTTCTCACTGGGCTTTGTTCACTTTTACACCATAGATAACTGCAGATACATCAGAAATGAGAATACGAAACATATCCTTCACTGTCAAACCACAGTCCTTATTCATTACGCCACATGCACATTTATAATATTCTAAATCATTTGTCACAGCAAACAGAAAGTGACTAGTTTTGTAGATGGACCAATCTGGCATAAAACTTCCCAGACTCCCTTGAATGAAACTTAGCTCTGATAGTGAAGAATAATAAAGATTATATATGTAGATCTTCATTACAGGGAAGAGGGAACGATTAACAACACGAAACGAAAATGAAACAATATTATTATTTACGTTTGGCATGTGGTCGTCATCAGTTACCTGGCATAGCAAAGGCGCTTTCTCTCTGAAGTTATTATAAGTAAATCATTTCTGCAACTTAACAACATTGTATATATTTATCAAGGCTATATCTCTGACCTGCAAATCAACATTATATTGTGTACCGTACTTTTGGTAACGCCCTGGAATTGTTTTTGTTCTGACCAGTGCATAAGAATGGTGATCTATAAGTGACACATGAAGGTCAGGGACCTACCACTTCATTCTGTGGACCCTACGCGGACCTCCAATACTGTTAAGCAATATGCTCTGTTACTAATATTAATTCTCCTTTCTCTCTTTTTCTCCTCAAATCGTGATTCTACTTAGCCACCATGGCACTGCAATTCACACAACTGCACAGATTACCCTGGCATTCATCCTTCCTCCATCCAAATTCTCACTGTCAGTTTCGCACTTGTAGGATATTTTGATTCCATATTTTCCAGGCTTGTTTGACATATTTGGGGCCCCAGCCCCACAAATCCAAATCGGGCCATAAATGGAACCAGTTGTTCACCCTAAACGGAACTAATTTTTCACGGTAACATTAATGTTAATTTTAGGTATATACTATCCAGATTCGTCTTATACATGTTTTCCACACGTAGTATATAGCAACAAGCTTATACGTTTGCAACGTAGCCCGTCTTGTTTTTTTGTTATTAAATCTATTGAATCGTCTTATTGTCTCAGACGAATCAATGAAATTATAGCTGTCTGTAATGAATTGGAAAACGTCCCTAGAAGAAGTTTACAACAGCCCCAGCCTTAATCTGCTCCAGTATGACGCAAAATTCCACAAAGGCGAAGATTTCTTCTTTAGTTACATCATGCCAGTTTATTTGTTTCGGTAACGTTGGAATTCATTATGGTGTGGGGCCACCCTTATCCTTGACGACAGCTTCCACTCTCGCAGGCATACGTTCAGTCAGGTGTTGGAAGGTTTCTTGGGGAATGGCAACCCATTCTTCACGGAGTGCTGCACTGAGGACAGGTATCGATGTCGGTCGGTGAGGCCTGGCACGAATTTGGCGTTCCAAAATATCACAAAGATGTTCTGTAGGATTCAAGTCAGGACTCTGTGCAGGCCAGTCCATTAGAGGGATGTTATTGCCGTGTAACCACTCCGCCACAGGTCGTGCATTATGAACAGGTGCTTGATCGTGTTCAAAGATGCAATCGCCATCCCCGAATTGTTCTTCGACAGTGGGAAGCAAGAAGGTTTTTAAATCATCAATGTAGGCCTGTGGTGTGATACTGCCCCACGAAACAACAAGGGATGCAGCCCCCTCCGTGAAAAACACGACCAAAACCATAACACCACCACCTCCGAATTTTACTGTTGACACTACACAAGCTGGCAGATGACGTTCACCGGGCATTCGCCATACCCACAACCCGCATCGGATCGCCTCATTGTGTACCGTGATTCGTCACTCCACACAACGTTTTTCCACTGTTCAATCGTCCAATGTATACGTTCCTTACACCAGGCAAGATGTCGTTAGCCATTCACGGGCGTGGTGTGTGGCTTATGAGCAGCCGGTCGATGATGAATCCCAGTTTTTTTCACCTCCCTTGTAACTGTCATAGTACTTGCAGTGGACCCTGATGCAGTTTGGAATTCTTGTGCAATTCAGTGAGTTCTGCGGAGCGCCCCATTCCGCCCTCAGATGATGTGGAGTACCTTATAGTAGTTGGCAGCACAATGCACCTAAAATGAGAAACTTATGTTTTTGGTGGTGTCCATATACTTTTGATCACATAGTGTATAACCGAAGTACTCTCTTGTCTATGGACTTGTGTTCATGATGTTTTTTTGTGTTGCAGATAACTCTTACTTTTCTTTCGAATGAGTATCGAATATTAAACCGTTCATTGCTGTAGAGTAAACGTCTACAGCATTTAGACACTGCTTCAAATACTCACAACTATCTACTACAATATTTCTCTCTGTTGCACAACATAGGAGGACGTTATGTGACAGATGACCAGAACTGCAAGTTGTAACAACGTATTTTCTGTACTCACGACAATGATTGTGTGAGTCAATTACGTAATCTCCTAATTCCAGCAAAACGTAACTGACTAAAACCCAATCTCATTTAATGACACCAGAATAAACCGCTGTGTCTAAAGGTCCCTGGTTATGTAACTGTATGGTATAACGAAGAAAATCTGAGTGACATTTACATCTAACGACAGAGAATTCTAATAGGTCTTTAACAGGTTTCTAAATATTGTAAGCGAGCATAACTCACAAGTGGGGGATCAATTTTAAGTCTTTCTGGCCGCAATTAAAAGTTAACACTTTGTGCGGGTTCATTGGACTCATGGTATGTATTCTTGGGTTGAATTCCCCATTACACACGAACAGAACTGCCGAGGCGCTCCATGTTCTCGATTAGCACATCAGCATCGAACGCAAATCGAGGATCCAGCCTGAAACCCAGGTGAAGGCACTTATATAAATGAAATAACATAATTTCTGTACTTTACTGTCAGAGACATTACAGTCAATGAATAATAATGAGAAGTGAAGTAATTATCAACACGAAAATATTCAAATCCAGAAACTTTTAGGGAGGAAACGTCATATGAATGTCCTGTTTGCTGGCAATAGCAAATGGTTTACTGTAACACTCCAAATTAACAAAGTGTGAATCAACTCTCAAATTTCTCACAGGGTCGTCAATTTCAATCGTTAACATGCAGAGGTCGCGCAAGTTAGGAATGCCAAAGTTAACAGACTGTAAAAGATAGCTGTTCAGTTACAGCAATCAAGAGCTTCCTGTAAAATAAATATTTTCAACAGATGTGACGTGCAAACTATTTACGAAAGAGGCTATATTTGTAGCTGCAAATTCTACTAAAGCAAGGAATTTTTTAGGAGTAGATCTATTCAGTCTTTTGGGCTTCACCATTCACGACGGAGTGAATCAAACTCAAACTGGAATGCTGAAGGGAAAGTTAAATCAGGAATTGCAAAATTATTATGATATTTTTTCCGAATCAATAAACAGTATCATGGATTATAAATAACACACTTCACTTAAGTCGAACGCAGTGCCAAAATTTTACAAAGTAAACAACATTCCTTTTGCGCTGGAAGATAAAATAAAAATCAGGTTACTGTAGCCCTAACCAGTAAACAATGAGCAACGTCGACCGAAGTTATACAGAAACTATATGGCCCCTTGTCTTCTGCGAAGGTTTCAAAGCGATGGTTAATTCTCATTTCATTATTGGTTCATATCCTTTTCCCAAACTCGAAGAACTGATATCAAAATCCTCTGATGTCTACTTTTGCCAAGCTGGATGTTACAGAATTAGATTTGAAAATTCTTTGGTTTGACGACACACAGTGATTTATAGTCATAAATGATCCATGTGATACCAACCGTTATGAAAGCTTACCACCTGGAACAGTCAGCGCAACGAATTTTTTTCAGAGTTATTTAAAACAACTGAGAGTACAATAGGACAAGTGCTTGCTGAAGCAAACTGAGGAAATGACTGCTGAAGTTAAATGGTTATTTATGAAGCGATTACCGAAACATCATACATATTTTTTCCTTATGGTCAGTCAGTTTGTGTTAAATTGTAGTATGGTTAGCGACTGTAGTTCCGCCGCTTTACTTTTTATAATTCTTAAAAATACTGGGTGATTATAATTAAACTTTCAAAACGCTATATAAATAACACCACTGGTCAGAATGACTTCAAATGGCAACGGGATATTATCGGAGAAGGGGAAACCGTATGCCAGAAGAAAAAAAATAGTGTCAGAATTGACCAATAGCTGTCTCTCTGTGTGTCAGAATATGTAAATGAAAGCATCTGTCGTGAGAACGACCAGTTGAAGTTGGTATAAACACGCCAGGTACACGATTTTTCCTCCTTTAGCGTTTGCACGTACGTCATGACTGTCTCAATGCTGGATCGTGCTCTGCTTGTAAAGTTCTATTACAAGAATGATGACTGGGCACACGTCGCTCTGCAGAAGTTACGAACACTGCAGGGTTTGAAAATAGGCGTCGGTCTGATGATTGCAGCATAAAATGTAGTAGAAAATGATTCGGAAATTCTAAGAGACCGGTTCTTTTGGTGTGCAAACTGTGCATCTACTTTCTCACCGAAATATTATAGTTGGGACGCATACTGTCTGCACTTGACATCAAGCCGAAACTGCAACTACTGATGCTGGATAAATCCCAATTAAGTCATAAAGAAGACGCAACTCCGCCTCGGCTACGTTTTCCATGGCCACAGACATCAGAACCATGTTTACGTTTGCGTTATGATTTTGCAGAACTGTTTCTCGGAAGATATCAGCTCAGCATCATCGATGCTTTCTTCAAATTTACACTTCTAATATAGATGTCATGGATATCTTCAGCAAAGGCTAATCACGCTTGTCTAAAGTCTTCTGAACTGAAGGAATGCCGAAATGTATTGTCAATGACAACTTCACACAGCTTTCACCTCCTGAAATTAAAGTGTTTCGTGAAACCTACAGAATTTTACACTTTAGGACAGCTTTGTTTTGTCTTGTGGCAGATGAACTCTCTGAGAGACTTGTAAGTACTTTCAAGTCGCGCATGACTTATGTGGTTCAATTGTACTATAAAGATCTTCCTGTCTCATTATAGGGCCTGTGCACACAGTGTACAGTCTCCAGGGGAGAAACCCTATGGACGACCGCACCGAGCATTAATGTCAATTTTAATGCCATTAGTGCATCCATCATCCGAGACTCGACAACATTCGAACCGAAGACTTTTTAAACTGTTTGATCCGTAACACATTTCAGTGCAAAATTGTGGGCAAAATCATTGGTACCAAGCATCGTCATACAGCAGTTTAGCAATTCTGTATTTAAGATTCAATGTTTAAATGGAATGGCAACGCGCCATAAACTCAGATGTGGCTGCACCACGCTCATATGCATATAGGAAGACCTCCTAGGTTGCTTTATTTTACAGATTCAGAAGACTTATGAGCAGCTGTTTGAGTGATCTTTCGATGTAGCTGTCAGCCTTCCTTGCAAGCGGTTCCAGGAGCAGGCCTCAGCTGATAAATCTGGAGATCCCACCATTCATCTCGGAACAGCCTACTACTTTCGAAATGGCTGACGTTTTACCGGCCGTTCCCTCATCGTGGCTTTGTGTGAGTTTTACGCGATGCTGTTGGCAACTAGCAGGAGCAGCATCATTCGTGCACCTACCAAACAGGCTCTTCGGCAAGGAAGGGAGCTTGATGCTAATAAAGGCAGCCAGCTTCATCAGATTAGCTCCACAAGGGAGGGGTATTGCACACCAAGCAACAGGCATACAAATTATATTTCGAGATCCCGCCACCTCACAAGTACAACTACTCGACTGGCAACTCTCAGGTTAGTGCACGTGCTTCCAGATCCTGCCCACAAAACGTGACCTCTTCCTGTCGTATGATATATCGATACCACCCTACCGGCGTATCACAGTTGGCAACAGAATTGCTAGTTTCTGTCCTACGCCGATAGTGATCGTACAGGATTCGGCGGACCCACTGGAGCACGCCAGATGAGCCACGCCTCAAGCTGTTCTGGACTACGAGTGTCCTCTGTCACCACAACATAAGATAGCCGGCGGCGACCCCTCACCACACTTGTATTCGGAACCACAGCACTACATTTTGCTACTCATACTTCGTCTCGTCTTACATCAGACAGTACTGAAGTTCAGGGGTCCTTTTTCTTGTGGACATTATGAGTTGGATTCTAATTCTTGCCACACTATTTGTAATTAGTCTTTGTATGTTTGGAGATAAGTAAATCTTCTGTGTGTTTTGTTATCTTATTCGCTAGTTATTTCTGCTCCCGTCCACCTTTCCTACAGCGACAGTTGGCGCACCACTGCGTTATTTAACATTCCTTACAGATGTGTAGAAAGTGCGTCCTATACGTACGCTGAAAGAGTGGAAAATAGCCCTTTGGGAACCCTGTCAACCGTGCATTACTTTGCTTCCACGTTGTCTGACTAGAGGACATGCAAATACTTCCACCAACTACACAAAATACGTCCTGCCGTGGACACAGAGTCAGTTTCGTACTAGCAAATAGACGGTTCTGTTTAGCGCTTGCAGACAGCTCATTACAGGACTCTGAAGTTTACCTTCGTCTCAGTAGTCGCTGTTTGCGGAGAACTTGAATCAACACAGAGTGTTAGCCATCTTATATTCGGTTACAGTGACAAAATGAAATGCTACCAAGACACAGGAAAGTTTATACTCTTCATTTGTGTCGACGTACTGTTCGTAGCCTCTTTACAATTCCTAACGGTATTTTCGTTCTGTCCTTGCAACTACAAGAAAATGCGTGCGTTTCCTGACAAACACGTTCCATTTTATTCAAGCACAATTAGTAGTCTGTAACTAAGGAGATTTACGACTTGATTTCTTTTTAAGATCGGAAATCACTGTATTCTATTTTTAGATTAATCTACCATGCATGTTATGGCATCCGTGTACCTGTACCAGTAGGTGATGTATTTTTTCTTTGTTATTTTGTCTTCAGATATTAATTTTTCTATATGATTTATGAAAGTGTTTTCTAATGATCCTGAGATAGGTGAAATTCTGGCTAACTTTTCTTCTAGTATGTATTATTCTTGATTGATTTAAACGTCATTTTGTTGTGTTATTATCTCTAACAATTATGCTGTTTCATCTGTGTGTTGTTCTGAAAGCTGGTTGTGTTTTTTCAGGTTTTATTCTATTACTTTTAAGGTTACGTTGACAGTGATGCAAATGTACATAATTTCTACATAAAATGAGAGCGGTGTTGCTTTGACAGGGGTTTTAATGTGTCTTATATGTTCTACTAACTGAGAGGTATTTATTGTTGTTCTATCATTTTCTAGTTTATACTGCTGCATGAGCTGTGACTGCATTTGTTTTGCTTGTAGGTATATAGGAGCTACTCTGAAATTCTCTCTTGGGCAGGCAGGGTAATTTTCTTCGTGGGCCTTTGGTCGATATCTGATGTTGGGGTCTTGAGGATAGATTTGTACAAATCTCTGTTTCTCCGTCTCTGTAAATTTATACTTTATGTAGAAAGTATGTACATTTGCATCACTGTTAACGAAACCTGAAAAATAATGGAAGAAAACCTGAAAACACACAACCAGCTTTCTCATGAACACACAGATGAAACCATATAATTGTTAGAGATAATAACACTCAGTCAAGAATACTACATACTGGAAGAAGATTTACGCAGGAGGTCACCTATCTCAGGAACATTAGCCAACATTTTCGTGAATCATACAGAAAAAGTAATGTCTTGTGACAAAATAACAAAGGAAAACTACATCATTTACTGGTACAGGTACATGGATGACATAACATGCATGATAGATGAGTCTAAAAATGGAATACAGCAACTATACGAAGCATGAATAACGTACAGGAAAAGGTTGAGTTTACAGTGAAGAAGAACAAGAAAACCAAGCAACTTACTTGACATAACCATGAAAAAAGGCAATAAAAAACACATTTGACACCTAGAGAAAATCCACAACAAGTGGCACCATCTGAAATGCAACCTCAAACCACCTACAGAATCAGAAACAGGCTGCAAGGAGACTGAACAGGATCCTCCTAAACACTTCTGATTACCAGAAAGAGCTAGGAATTGTATAATAAATACCACTCAAAACTGACTCACAGAAACAATGGTAGACAAACTAAACAGATAAATAAAGACAAAAATAATGAAAAAAATACGAACCAAACAAACCCAGTATATACAGCTTACAGTACTAATAAAAAACTGCTTACACTGACATATCACAACAAATTCACATATAAAATAGATAACATTTAAAAAAAACAAGGCATAAACATGTCTTACAAAACAAACAACTCAGCAGAAAAGCACATCAAAAAACTGAAATAAAAAAAAAGACAGATACCAATAATACGGTATCCATCAGCTGAGTTGCAGAGACTGTGGAAAAATATACCTTGGAATCACTAGCGCCGAGGTGGCCGAGCGTTTCTGGGCGCTACAGTCTGGAACCACGCGACCGCTACGGTCGCAGGTTCGAATCCTGCCTCGGGTAGGGATGTTTGTGATGTCCCTATGTTAATTAGGCTTAAGTAGTTCTAAGTTCTATGGGACTGATGACCTCAGACGTTAGGTCCCATAGTGCTCAGAGCCATTTGAGCCATATTGGAATCACCAACAAGACATTCCATACAAGATATAAGAACATGTCAGAGCATTTCAGTACAGTACAAACCATTGAGCATTTACAATAACAAGAATAAAATAGTCCAAGATATAAATATCCAAAGAATCGGCAAAGACAGACGCCTCCTCCCTCTGAAAGAATATTTCCACTTATACAAAGCATTAACACAAAATAAATAGTTTCTCAATGACCAAATAAATATTGTAAACCAGACGCTATATAAAATAATTGAAGAAATTTTATGAAAAGAGGAAAGAGTCCTTTCTACCCTTCACCATCACCCACACAATAGCCCCTCCTCGTCTCTTAATTTCATTTGACCTCTTGCTCCTCACCTTTTCCTCCAACTCACACTCCATCACAATATTATGCACTTATTTATACTCATCATGGCTTTTCCCTCCTCCAGAAACCGAACACCAACCTTTCATATCACTCTATCCTCATCCAGCCAGGACCCACAAAACATTACAAGAGGGCACAGCCACCTCAGAGAGGAGCTCAGAAAACTTCACTGAACTGTTCTTCCGCATCCACTGTATAGTCCAGGTCTCGCACCTTGCCACTTCTGTATGTTTGCTGTTTGGCCCAGTGAAGGGTGAGGTCAGCGGGAAACAGTACTTGGATGAGTGGAAGGATACAAATGCGACATCGACCAGTAGAGTGGTACCATGCGGGCCTAGAAGCCGTCCCCGTGAGTTGGCATGAGCCAATGGCATTCAACGGAGGTTAATTGAAAAATAGGTTTTTGTATCCAAAAGAGTGGGAAATAATCTGGTGCATTGCAATCCTGAATAAAACCAATCTGCTTTCAGAAATAAATGTTTCATTAATTACTGGATCCCCTCGTAGTTATGACACTGTGTTTGCTACGTGATGAGCTGCGTTCTGGACATGTGCACGAATTCCCACAAACATTATTTCGGACAAAACGCCAGCTACTAATATATGTTATCAGGCATGAATTTTGGCAGTCACAGAGGCACGGAACCAGCTTAACAGGAAACAAAGTAAATCTCTAACTCATTTCATACGATACAGGTAGCGAGAACAATGAATAAATCAAAAATTCTTTCTGCTTTAGTAGAAATAGGGCCATTGAAGTGTCTTGAAAGAAGCACAGTTTACTTTCTGATATAGCTGATTTAAAGAAAGGCTATTAGCAAAGTTTCCAACATATGTAGACGATGCAACATACATGGATAAATTCATCAGATGCATTTTTCAAACATGTCTATGGCGTTTTACACTTTTGCTCATAAAATACTATTGAAAGACCGTGAATCATTAGAAATAAGTGCAACTGAAAAGGACTGGTTTCGATGGTATGTGGGAAACAGAGAACAGAGCTCACATATAACCCTAGTTTCTAGTACAAATATAATTTTTGTTATCATTTTACCACATAATAAACATACCGATACAGAGTTGCCCTTTAGTGATTTGGTAAGGTCTATATTGTTTCTGATGTACTTCATGACCTCTCCCCATAAACCATGGACTTTGCTGTAGGTGGGGATGCTTGCGTGCCTGAGCGATACAGATAGACATGCTGTAGGTTCAACCATAACAGAGAGGTGTATGTTGAAAGGCCAGACAAACGTATGGTTACTGAAATAGGGCAGCAGCCATTTCAGTAGTTTCAGAGGCGACGGTCTGGATGGTTGACTGATCTGGCCTTGTAACATCAACCAAAACGGATTTGCTGTGCTAGTACTACGATCGGCTGAAAGCAAGGAAAAACTACAGCCGTAATTTTTTCCGAGGGCATGCAGCTTTACTGTATGGTTCTATGATGATAGAGTGGTCTTGGGTAAAATATTCCGCAGATAAAACAGTCCCTCATTCGGAACTCCGGGCGGGAACTACTCAGGAGCACGTCGTTATCAGCAGAAACAAAGCTAGTGTTCCACGTAAAGGAAGGTGGAATGTCAGATCCCTTAATCGGCTGGGTAGTTTAGAAAATTTAAGAAGGAAAATGGATAGATTAAATTTACATGAAGAGGGAATTAGTAAAGTGGGAGTTCGGTTACAGGAGTTACAACATTTCTGGTCAGGCGAATACAGGGCTATAAATACAAAATCAAATGACGGCACTGCAGAAGTAGGTTTAATAGTGAATAAAAAGATTTGAACAATGATGAGCTACTACGAACCGTATAGTGAACGCATTATTGTAGCCAAGACAGAAACGAAACCCAAACCTACTACAGTAGCACAAGTTTATATGCCAACTAGCTCCGCAGATGATGAAGAGATTGAAGAAATGTATGATGCTATAAAAGAAATTATTCAGGTAGTTAAGGCAGACGAAAATTTAGTAGTCGGGGGGGGGGGGGGGGACGGAATTCGATAATAGGAAAAGTAAGAGTAGGAAAAGTAGTACGTGGATATGGACTGGGGGTAAGGAATGAAAGAGGAAGCCGCCTAGTAGAATTTGGCACACAGTGTAACTTAATGAAAGTGGGCACTTGGTTTTAAAATCATAAAAGAACGTTATGTACGTGGAAGAGGCCTGGAGACACTGGAAAGTTTTAGATAGATTATATAATGGTAAGACAGAGAGTTAGGAACTAGGTTTTAAACTGTAAAACATTTTCTGTGGCAAATGTGGACTCTGACTACCATCTGTTGGTTATGAACTGTAGACTAAAACTGAAGAAACTGCAAAAAGGTAAGAATTTAAGGAGATGGGACCTGGATAAACTGGAAGAACCAGAGGCTGTAGAGAGTTTCAGAGAGAGCGTTAGGGAACGATTGTCAGGAACACGGGAGAGAAATACAGACGAAGAAGAACGGGTAGCTTTGAGAGATGAAATAGTGAAGGCAGCAGAGGATTAAGGAGGTAAAAAGACGAGGGCTAGTAAAAATCCTTGTGTAACAGAAGAAATACTGAATTTAATTGATGGAAGAAGAAAATGTAAAAATACAGTAAATGAAGCAGGCGAAAAGGAATACAAACGTCTCAAAACTCAGATCGACAGGAAGTATAAAATGGCTAAGCAGAAATGGCTAGAGGACAAATGTAAGGATGTAGAAGAATGTATCACTTGTGTTGAGATAGATACTGCCTATAGGAAAATTTAAAAGACCTTTGGGGAAAGGAAAGCGACCAGTATGCATATGAAGAGCTCTCATGTGGAACCCAGTCTTAAGCAAAGAAGGGAAAGCAGAAAGGTGGAAGGAGTATATAGAGGATCTAAACTAGGGCGCTGTACTAGAGGGTAATGTTATGGAAATGGAAGGGGACGTTGAGGAAGATGAAATGGGAGAGATGATACTGCGTGAAGAATTTGATACGGCACTGAAAGACCTAAGTCAAAACAAGGCCCCAGGAGTAGACAACACTCCATTACAATTACTGACGGCCTTGGGAGAGCAATCCATGACAAAACTCTTCCATCTGGTGAACAATATGTGTGGGACAGGGAAAATACCCTCAGACTTCAAGAAGAACATAATAACTCCCATCCCATAGAAAGCAGGTGTAGACTGGTCTGAAAATTACCGAACTAACAGTTTAATAAGTCATGGTTGCAAAAAAACTAACACGAATTCCTTACAGAAGAATCGAAAAGATGTTAGAAGCCGACCTTGGGGAAGACCAGTTGGGATTCCATAGAAATGCTGCAACACGCGAGGCAATACTAACTCTACGGTTTGTCTTAGGAGATACGGTAAGGAAAGGCGAACCGAAGTTTTCGTAATTTGCAGACTTAGAGAAAGCATTTGACAGTGTTGACCGGAGTACTCTCTTTCAAATACTGAAGGCGTCAGGGGTAAAATACAGGGAGCGAAAGGCTATATACAATTTGTACAGAAACCAGATGGCAGTTATAAGAGTCGAGGGACATGAAAGGAAAGAAAAATTTTGAGTAGGAATTAGAATCCATGGAGAAGAAATAAAAAGTTTCAGGTTTGCTCACGACATCGTAATTCTTTCAGAAACAGCGGAGAACATGGAAGCGCAGTTGAACGGAATGGACATTGTCTTGAAAGTAGGATATAAGATGAACATGAACAAAAGCAAAAAGATGATGATGGAATGTAGTTGAATTAAATCATGCTATGCTGAAGGAATTAGATTAGGAAATGAGACACTTAAAGCAGTAAATGAGTTTTGGTATTTTGGAAGCAAAATAACTGATGATGGTCGAAGTAGGAAGGATACAGACTGTCTATGACACGGAAAGCGTTTCCGAATGATAGAAATTTGTTAACATCGAGTATTGAAATAAACTGAAAATATTTCTAAGGCTTATAGCCATGTATAGAAGTCAGACATGGACGATAACTAGTTTGAACAAGAAGAGACCAGAAGCTTTCGAAATGTTGTGTTACAGAAAAATGCTGAAGATTAGTTGCGCTGATCACGTAACTAATGAGGAGGTACTTAATAGAATTGAGGAGAAGAGGAATTTATGGCACAGCTTAACTAGAAAAAGGAATCGGTTGGTAAGACACGTCCTGAGTCATCAAGGGCTCACCTGTTTAGTACTGGAGGGAAGCGTGGAGGGCAAAAATCGTAGAGGGAGACCGAGAGAGGAATGCACTAGGAAGACTCAGAGGACTGTAGGTTGCTGTAGTTACTGGGAGATGAAGAGGCTTTCATAGGATAGAGTAGCATGGAGATCTGCTTCAAACCAGTCTCTGGAATGAAGACCACAACAAGAACAAGATATTTAATGGCATTTCAGGCAACATTACATGTGGGGGAAAGCTCTATTTGACAGTCACATGTCTCTCCAGTCATGTGGTAAACATTTTGCAAGTTGGCTTTGTTTTATGGTGCCTTTTTGGATTTGCAATTTAAAAAAATATCTTCAGGTTGTTGTGAATTATATTTCTCCCATAACTTTTTTGGAAATAAAAGAGATCAAGCGATCAATATGATTCCAAACAATGCAAGAATTTGATTTGGATGTTCCGTGTTGCAGGCGTCATTAATGCATACATCCTAGCTTCTGTCGCTCTCCAATAAATTCAGAGCTTGACATGCACACCGGAAAGTAGCACGTATTACGCCGTTCACAAATGTCAGGGGGTGGAAAGACGTTGGAACCGGCACATTTAACAACGGAATGCGTAGAAGGAAGCATTCATATTAACTGGGATGCACGGTGTGCAGCCTGCCTACCGTAGTTTCTTGGAATCTGACAGGTATTCGGTCGACTCGCTCTCCTCATTTGCGTTCTTCATATGATTTTTAGTTCGTCTGTTTCGGCGCACGTTTCATCGTCGCTTGATTTGAATTTGCTATAGAGCCCGATCTGTATGTGCGCCCGTTGTAGTCCTCTCTTTTGTCGAGGTTAGAATGGAACTCCGACTATAAGAATTTGTCTCCAAGAAGTCTGCGCTAAATTTAGTCAAGACGTAAACCAGCCGATGGGAAGGCATCATATTGTGTACGCACCTGCTGCAAAATCTGGAACTCGTTATTGGACAAAGTTTTGTGTCTTTATATAAAAGTGGAGCCGTTTCAGTATATTAATGACTTGTGGAATGGGGAGACCTTATTCTTCCTGACAACATCAGGATTTCTATTAAATCGGAATATCGATGTGTTCATTAAAGTAATGCTACCAAAGTGTATACTGTTCTATCAATCCTACGACGTATACTGCTATTAAAAGATGTAGAATGTTCTTCGCCCACTACAAAAGCCCCCTATTCTCATGACAAAGCGAACAGAACTTACAAATAGAAGTGATGAAGCTCATAAAATATACCACTCAATCCGTAATTAATTGGAGACTCCAGCTAGGGGAAAAATGTTTTGATACGCTCGGTCTGTCGCGAAAATATCGCCAGATTGCGAAGTATACGGAACGTTAACGAAGGTGCTTTTCGAGATGTTATTCCCATTAAAGAGTCTCTGTGGTGCTGCGATCTTTAATGCTTTGAACATTTTTAAGCTAGGTATGACTCTGGGAAAGATACTGGTTCTCTTACAGTACAAAAATAAAAATCAAAGCAAAATATGGTGGACCAGAATTTATATTCTCTCATTTTTAAAAACTGTTAGTTACATAATGTTATACAAAATCAGTGATGATAAACTCTGATTTTAACACAATTTTAAATGCTTATTTAATATCCAAATAACTCAATTGTACACTCCTGGAAATGGAAAAAAGAACACATTGACACCGGTGTGTCAGACCCACCATACTTGCTCCGGACACTGCGAGAGGGCTGTACAAGCAATGATCACACGCACGGCACAGCGGACACACCAGGAACCGCGGTGTTGGCCGTCGAATGGCGCTAGCTGCGCAGCATTTGTGCAAAGCCGCCGTCAGTGTCAGCCAGTTTGCCATGGCATACGGAGCTCCATCGCAGTCTTTAACACTGGTAGCATGCCGCGACAGCGTGGACGTGAACCGTATGTGCAGTTGACGGACTTTGAGCGAGGGCGTATAGTGGGCATGCGGGATGCCAGGTGGACGTACCGCCTAATTGCTCAACACGTGGGGCGTGAGGTCTCCACAGTACATCGATGTTGTCACCAGTGGTCGGCGGAAGGTGCACGTGCCCGTCGACCTGGGACCGGACCGCAGTGGCGCACGGATGCACGCCAAAACCGTAGGATCCTACGCAGTGCCGTAGGGGACCGCACCGCCACTTCCCAGCAAATTAGGGACACTGTTGCTCCTGGGGTATCGGCGAGGACCATTCGCAACCGTCTCCATGAAGCTGGGCTACGGTCCCGCACACCGTTAGGCCGTCTTCCGCTCACGCCCCAACATCGTGCAGCCCGCCTCCAGTGGTGTCGCGACAGGCGTGAATGGAGGGACGAATGGAGACGTGTCGTCTTCAGCGATGAGAGTCGCTTCTGCCTTGGTGCCAATGATGGTCGTATGCGTGTTTGGCGCCGTGCAGGTGAGCGCCACAATCAGGACTGCATACGACCGAGGCACACAGGGCCAACACCCGGCGTCATGGTGTGGGGAGCGATCTCCTACACTGGCCGTACACCTCTGGTGATCGTCGAGGGGACACTGAATAGTGCACGGTACATCCAAACCGTCATCGAACCCATCGTTCTACCATTCCTAGACCGGCAAGTGAACTTGCTGTTCCAACAGGACAATGCACGTCCGCATGTATCCCGTGCCATCCAACGTGCTCTAGAAGGTGTAAGTCAACTACCCTGGCCAGCAAGATCTCCGGATCTGTCCCCCGTTGGGCATGTTTGGGACTGGATGAAGCGTCGTCTCACGCGGTCTGCACGTCCAACACGAACGATGGTCCACCTGAGGCGCCAGGTGGAAACGGCATGGAAAAGCCGTTCCACAGGACTACATCCAGCATCTCTACGATCGTCTCCATGGTAGAATAGCAGCCTGCATTGCTGCGAAAGGTGGATATATACTGTACTAGTGCCGACATTGTGCATGCTCTGTTGCCTGTGTCTATGTGCATGTGGTTCTGTCAGTGTGATCATGTGATATATCTGACCCCAGGAATGTGTCAATAAAGTTTCCCCTACCTGGGACAGTGAATTCACGGTGTTCTTATTTCAGTTTCCAGGAGTGTAATTCTCTACATCACAAAAGTAATGGTGTCACTGATATGACGTACTTCCATGACAGCGAAAGGAAAAAATTGCACCATAAGACTGGATTAGAATAGTTTCAGGAAATATCTGATGTAACTCCACGACCGCACATTTAACGTGGAGTTTTTGCAGGAATTTCAAACCAGAAACGTAGATCGGCCAATCCATACGGTTCCCAAATGTTTGTCCTGGGAAACCAACACAATGTCGAAGTTAATCATCATCCTTCTGGACTACTATGACGTAATTAGGCTTGTTAAACTAAGAGTAAACCATATTGTTTTCGAGGAAACTGACTGTCCCATTTCCTGCATTTTGTGGACTTTATTTTCTTTTTTCCAGTCTTGCTGAAACTATGTCGTTGCTGAGCTTTTCGAAGAAGCTGTAGGATGCTAGCTGATGACGGCATCTAACTGGGAACAGGTTGATGAAAGTGTCAGGTGGCGGAGATTCCCCACTGCGATCTCGAGTTATCAAAATATTTAAAACGACTCGACGAGATCGTCAGTTACATGCGTTTGATGCTTGTTAGTTATGTAGGGGCGATTTCAAAACGGAAATACTTCCTGAAGAAATGATTTAGGTTTCATCTAGAAATTTAATTTACTTCAGCATTGTTTCACCAAATTTCATTGCCTTACCAACGCTTAACCGTTTCAAGTGATTCCATGTTAATGTAAAGGGTGAGGTGTCCAGTCTCTACGCCTGTTGTACTTCTGGTTTTACCCTATTTATGTTATCCTCATCTTTATAGTTAAGCTAGAGCCAATGAGCAAGGGCCTCATGAGACAATCTGATGTGTAGGAAGTATCTTCAGTGAGTTATTAATCTTTAGCAGTCTGACACACCGGTGTCAATGTGTTCTTTTTTCCATTTCCAGGAGTGTAAAAGTGAGAATCGTTCAGAATTTCACGCTTGTTAACGCCTTCTGTATCTGCTTCTGTCCGTTGTATAGACTTAATTGTAGCTCTGAAGACTTGTTAACTGGATTTCGTTACGTATCTCTCCCTACTGCTACATTTATATGCTTTCATTTTTGCACTTAAAAATTTCCAAATGTGGGTGAATTCCTAAGGGACCAAACTGCTGCAGTCAGTGACATGGCGTCTCTAACCGCGAGGCCACGCCGAACGGCTTTAGTACTTCCTGTAAAGCTACATCAGTATCAGTTTCGGCTGAACGCAGACACAGACCGTTTCAAAGTCGAAAGTGCCTATCATTTTGCTAATTAGGGACACTTTATTTTATTGAACGAAGACTTTTTTCTTGATATTATCATGGTGAGTTGTAATTCACTTTTATTAGTACAATGCATAATACATGGCGTTTCTTCGTTAGTTTATTGAACACATCAAATAAGCATAAGAGATAAGTAAATCCGCAGCAGTTTCGACTTCACGTCTACAGACAGTATGTTGCTGGCACTTCGTCTCCTTGCATGTTTTGCCGTGTTAACAAACAGTAAAACTGTGCAGTTCAGCATAATGAAGAGATGAGAGAGTCCCAAGTTCGACAATGCTTGATTACGCTTCAGCCTTTCAATGTAAGTTTCTTGGTTGCCCTTGTTTGGGCAACAGGTACAGTCGACAAAGAAACTGTTCGGGCGGAAAATGGTTAAGTTCAACATTCGGCATTCTCGGAGAGTACAGCAACGTCGCAATTTCCCCCGTTAATGCCAATTTTGCATTACAGCAACAACAATCTATCATAACAGCCTGACGTACTATACATAACGTAGGAAACTGATAATAATTAAACATCATACCTTGATGTATAACATTCCAAAGATGTTCGGCCTCACATGAGGTTCCTCTTCTTTTAAATGTCTTGGCTCAAACTCGTCTAGGGAAGGAACCGCACGTGGCGCATTACACTCCCTACATTAGACACTGGTGATCGTTTGGTTAAATTGTGTGGTTGATGGAAAGTTTGCGAAATTGTATGAATCAAAGTTAACGTAACTATAAAAACAGTAATAATAATATCGGTAACTAAATTAACCGCCCATGAATGATATAGGCCACACAGTTGCGATTTGGTTAGAATAATGTTTATTCAGAAAGAAAAATAATAGCGAAAGTGGTCGTATTTAGAATTACTATCACACTCGAGCGCATATACATTTGACACGGTTCGACCATTCACAGTCCCATTGCGAAACACATGACCCATTCTGCACCTCGGTATTTACTCGAAAAGTTGGAGTTCACACCAGGTGCGCGGCTGCTCACCGCTCAACGGGAAATTTTCTGCGTCGTTTCACTTCCTACCTGCCTAAAGCCCGACTGCCCGCTCTCGCGTCCTAATCCGAACTGTACCCTTTGGTGTCTCCAGCTGAACGGTCCGCTTTCGCGTCTGCACCAGCACTGCCCGCTGCCGGTCCCCGTCTACGCTTCCCGCGCGCCGATCATAGTCCCTCAACTGACTAGAGCAGTTCCCTTTCCTGAAGCCGTCCATCTAATTGGCTACAGCCTATTCTACAGTATTTTACATTTTAACATATTTACATAACCAAATCTTGACCACATTCACCCTGTAAATAAAGTAACAATAATATCCTTTACATAATAAACATTAAATTCTTTTACTTAAAAGCAATACCATTTCCTTCCTAGCTTTGAATGCCAAAGCCAGTAGCCTTGCTCCAGTGTGGTTTCTGATAAATAAGTAAAGAAAGAAAGTAGCTATTACGCACTAAACATTGCAACAAATATTCTATTACCTAATGATTCAATAAGGTGTCATGTTGTCATCGTTCAATGTATTTTGTGTGGAGGAAATGATGATCTGATGCTTAACTGAAAATAATGATAATTTAAATATGCTATATCTTTTAAACAAAGAAAGTTCAGAGTTGATATTTACAACATTTGTCATTTTAATGATGCACTTCTATGTGTAACGTCGATCGTTTGATCGATTAACGCGTTCAGATTTTAGCATCCAGGTCTTTGTTAGAAAACTTTTTAATTTCACTTTAACAGTAAATCCTAAACTATTATAGATATGATTAATATTCAATGTGTATTGAGATCACCATGAAAATTTATGGTGGTTGGTAGATTAAAACTGCTGTGACTTCGTTCTCTGCATTACTACAGAATTAAATAATTTTCATAAACGGTTCCCTTTATGGACGATCTGAGGACTGCCATATTTAACACTCTCTGGCCACAAAAAGCCTCTACGGGGTATCCCTATGATGTAGGTTCTCGTCTGTCTCACTCGCACTCTACAGCTTTTAGGCCTCAATAGACAATAGACACCTGTGAGTTTCCCCATCTCGTTATGAATCTGCGCCCTTTGTGGCACAAAGTCGTGGACGACAGGGTTCGTTTCACAATTCCTGTACGTTGACTCTTTCAGCCATATATTGAAATGAGATCGCAATGCCCGTTAACTCACAAGGATATAAACAGCAACCGTGAAAGAGGGAGTGATTTGATTGACAGCACTAGAAGTGGTCTGAAGGAAGTGTTAGCGTCAATTTTCAACTATCTCACTGTCGAAGTTCCTGGTCATTATACGCTCAATTATATCTCACGTCTTTTTATATCTCCATAGTGGCAGAGGACTACGGCCTATCTGCAGTAGCTCCTCTTGTCTCGATGAATACAACATTGGTGCATATCATTTTGTAGTCTTTAAGAGAACTACTGTAGCACGAATAACAAAAACTGTGCCACGAAACATACGAAATTTTAAACTAAATTCATCAGATTTCTTTGAAGCGAATTCGTTTTATAGGAGTGAGAGAATATTATTATTTTGGGCAGTAAGTGATTTTAGATCTGCTGAACTTCTAACAAGATCTTACTTTTACAATGCTCATATTTCACATGTAGGGAAGAGTAACTAATTGCATAATTATTCAGTTCTTTGACACAATGCAACTGGTGCTGATACACTTATCATAAAACTACTTAGTGAAACGTAAACGCCCACCTCAACAGAAATTCTTTTGCCCTTTTATTTGGGAACACTAAAATATACTATTACTCTCACTTTATAAAATAATCAGTCCCAAATTACGATGCTAAGGAGAGAGATTTGTACGTAATTTTATGCAGAAACTGTTCACAGAGGTATAAGACTAGTAGATAGAATGAGAAAGCAGAAGCAACAGAGAAAAAGATGATTGAGATGAAACTGAGTACGAGGGAATAAATGCTTAGCGATGAGCTGATAAAATTTGATCTTTAACTATATTAAAAACTCTCTGGTAAAACTAAGTTCAGCTATCGACGTAGTGGTCTGAATAAATCTTTTATATTATGTCAGGAAATATTTATTAAAGTCCGGATGGACGTGTGTAATGATCCAAAATATATAAGCAGGTGCGAAATTTGCACGACCTTCCACCTCATAGGACAAGCGTAGAATATGGACTTCAGGCGTAAAATCTGCGTCGTTTTTCCGTATTTCATAGTAAACTAAAACTCAATAATGTTAGTGGTCTCCGGCTATGAAACTACAGGCGCCACATGATAGAATGCTTTGATCTTTGCCTTGTATTGTGTATTGGGTATTTAAACCGGGGATCTAGAAACTATGGAGAGGCTTCGTTCCGCCGTAGCCCTCAGTGGTTCACAACCCCACAACAGGCCACAGCAGTCCACCCAACCCACCGTCGCCCCACACCGAACCCAGGATTATTGTGCGGTTCAGCTGGGCGGATTCGTGCTGGGGATTCGGCCGGGCGAATTCGAGCTGGGGACCGGCACGCCTTCACGCTCGGGAAGCAGCCTGTTACACCGTGCGGTTAGCCGGGCGGTCGGCTCTTTGTCTTATTGGAATTACAATTTGATTCGGCGTAATGTCCATTTGTTTTCTGCTTTGACATTGAATTTAATTTACCCACAAGGTACTGTAATAGCTGAAAATGAGTTTGAATATAGAGGAAAGGTACTTATTACTGGAGAGTTCGCTAATGTGAGAAAGCTAGGTTATAACTAAATTAAGTTCTTAGCTCTTCTGGGAGTATCAGAAATTATTTCTTACAGCACCTAAAGCGCAGAACAATGATAATAAGACCATTACGGAGATGGATATTGTCGAGACTCCTTAATTTTAAAAGTGTTGAATACCCAGGTTTTTGAGTATATATGTTGGTAAGACTTTAGTACCTTAAAGTGAGTAGCTGTTGCAACAGTATTCTTATGATTACATTCTTCACGTATGTACCCTTTCATTTGCTACAATGAAGTGTCCTTCAAACCGAGCAGCGTAACTATGGGGCTATATATCAGGCGTAAAACGGTTTATTCCTAATATACGACACCATGGGTAGCCTAATAAGCGACAATATCGCATATTGGGATAGCTAACTTCATCTTGCCACCTAGCAGCTGGATTCAGGCTCGTACTTTTACTAAGATGTTTGACAATTTTGTTAACTTTGTCGAACCATTTGGTTTTGAATCTGTTGTGCTGACACTTGATGGGCATGGTATCAGGTTCGTCTAATAGACAATGTAACAGTGCACCGTGTCCATATCAACTGACTGTCAGCCCATTCCACGCATAAAATAAATCTGCTTGCGTGAAATTCGAGGGACGGTTTACAACGTATTACTTCCAAAATAAAAGCCTCGTGCGAAAATACACCGAGGTGAAGCGGAAACCTCATCTTTGATTAAGAAAATATTTCGAACGATCTATTTGAGAGCAGTAACAATGGAAAATACCATAAACGGCCTCTGCAAAATTGGAATTTTCTAATATATCAGGGATATATTTAGAGACATTGACTTGTCGGTACACCATAGCTTGACATATATGATGCAGTCAACGGATTAAATGTGGGACCAACTGTTATTCGGCCAGTTCGTATAGTTAGCAAGCCCATCGAGAGGCACTTGATCTAAAAAAAAAAAATAAGCACGTTCTGAATATGATCAGTATCGAATATCGTCTCCTTGCAGGGAACGTTTGACAAAATTCGAAGCGATGAAAGCTGTAGCTGAATCAAAGGAGGCAGAAGGGAATATTTTCCTTTTGGTAAAGAAAAAAATACAGTTAACAGTCTTCTAGTAATTTGTTGTCTGATACAAATTTATTTGAGGAGTATGCATCAGGTGTGCAATCTGAAGGAAAAGACACTCAATGCAAATTCTTCAGCGGTGTGACTAGGAAGATTGACTTAAAGAAATGGACAAAGTACATGGAATACTGTTGTTGGGCTCCTAAATGATATGTACTTGAAAAAGAGCTTTAGTGTGCTGTAACTGCACTTCTTTTGCACAGTAAATGTAGAAAACTTTGGAGAAACAGAATGGAAAAATATTATTAGTTTAGTGTTAACCTGTTCCTATATTGATCGATATTAAGTGTTTTCTTTGAGTGTCTCATTTTAGAACGCCATTTGTAATTATATTCAAACTGACTTATTTGAGCTTTTTTTAAATTTGTATGTATGAAGTGTTAAGTTTCACGAATTCAGTAAGTAAAATGTGAAGTGCCATGAGGCTAGTATGAGCCCACCACCACTTGCATGAATTACCATTCTCATCCGACTAAGTTTGGAGGTGGTCATTCTCTTTAAATATGTCTCATTGTCCGCGAAACCTTCGCGTGTATCTGACGCTAGGACTGGAGGACGGTGCTGGGAGTTTCCGTTCATGTGACGCTTCATTTTGGCCCACAGATTTTCAGTGGGATTAAAGTCCGGCGCTCGGAGAAGCCAGTCGATCAGGTCGGTTTCAGCCTGTTATGAAAACGATTACTGAATGAATCGACTCGTGTGAATCGTTGAGTGGTCCTAGTGGAACCACATCAGTTCATTGTGACAGCGCACTGAAACCACCAAACAGGCCGAGTGCCAGGACGCTATCTTTCGTGGCCTGCATATGCCGAGAAATCCTGACAGTGACTGACTGTTTGTCATATGCCTCTCTGTGGTGCAGTCCAGAACTCGTGGTCTATTGACTATCGTTGTTGCCTCTGGATCCCTGGGTCTCGAGTCTGATTCCGGCCGGGTCTTTGATTTTCTCCCCACCGGGACCCGGTGTTTGTGTTCTACTCATCATTTCATGCTCATTCGGAAAAGTGACGATACTGGACAATGAAAAGATTGGGAACTTGTAAGGACGCTGATAACCAGGCAGTTGAGCGCCCACCCCCCCCCCCCCCCCCCCTCCAAACCGAGTATCATCATCATCTATGGCGCAGTGTGTTACAATGTCCAGCACACCTCGGCTATATTCGTGTTACGCTTGCAACACGTCACCAAACGACACAATGTAAAAAGTTACAGAAGGTATCGAACGGACACGAACCTTTACTACTTCCGCGAAAATCCTGTTCCTGAAATGCTTACACGCGGCAATCCCGTAACTACACTGCTTCGCCCTTAATTTTATATTCTAGGTGGAAACATCTCTGCGTTTCATGTAGGTAAAAGTAGGTTTTATGGTGTACGTGTACAAAACAATAAACTATAACTATACGTAGTCACAGAAAATGAGACAGGTTTATAAGTTAGATCGTAGCAAAAGAAGGAAAAAATTCGCCCCTGAAAGTGTGGTACATGTGTCGCTGTCACCATTACCAGCGTGTTCTGCGTTGCAATTGGTGTGAGGTGTGCACAACCGAAGACACTCGAGCTTGTCGAGACATCCGAACTGTTATGCGTATTGTGTTGTCGAGTGTCCATGAGCACAGCCTAATGCCTTCTGCCGCAGGACAGCGATGGTATTATCCGCACAGCATGCGTCTCTTGTGCCCACGCGTTACGTCGGCTGCTGCCAGCAGCATCCGAGACCAGTCCCAGATTTGCTCAGATAGTAGCAGAATGTTTTCCCCGAATGCCTAAAAAGAGAATTTAAATACTGCTTTAATGCCGAACAAAACTATTAGAATGATTTTTTTTTGGCTGTACACAACCTTATTAAAGCTCATTATCTTATCCGCTTTCCAGTCCCTTTGATTGGATTAACCGGTCTCCATGCGATATGGTGGTGGAATCCAGTTTTAATGCCATTCGTAAGTGTTTTTTGAGCTTACTGCTGTTGTTCATTCTCAGCGTTAATTCATTTATTGATATCATTAACAATATGATTAACCAGTTTTCTGCATGTTCCGCAACTGTTGCTCCTCGCATATGAGTGGTATATCTAAGCTTATAGGTTGTCAGCCCGGCTTTCATACACACTGTTACTTCCATCACACGAAAGGTTGTTGGTCAAATCCATTCTGAAAATTTTTGCTATAAGAGGCGGTCCATAGTTCTGAAGTTTTCAAATTGTGTTTTCCAGGTTTTCGTAATCTTCTGCCACATCTGTGACGACTCATTACGAGTTACTTAAATGGTAAAATTTTAGACAAACCGATAGAAGTAGAAATTGTACCCAGGCAGCGAGAGATGTCGTGTGGATGTGATCGCAGCCAGGGCTATGATGACCTTAGAGAAATGTATAGTAAACACTGTGCTGCCTTACAGTATGTTTACTTGCAATCGGTTTCGATCACTCATCGTCTTCACAGTGGAATAATACTGAGACAACTTCACATGTCATACATGCTATTTAACTAGAAAAAATACCATTGCCAGACTTGCACGCATCAGAGAAAGATACTTCACGCCATAATCCCAACTTAAGCGAACAGTAAACATTAAAAAATGAAACCATGTGACAGCAGTAAGTGCACAGTACCATTGCTCAGGCACAGCAACATCCTACTGGACGGCTCCCGCATTGTTTACGTTTCCTACGTACAGTGCAAAACGTCAGAAATGAAGCACTGATACACTCCTGGAAATGGAAAAAAGAACACATTGACACCGGTGGGTCACACTCACCATACTTGCTCCAGACACTGCGAGAGGGCTGTACAAGCAATGATCAAACGCACGGCACAGCGGACACACCAGGAACCGCGGTGTTGGTCGTCGAATGGCGCTAGCTGCGCAGCATTTGTGCACCGCCGCCGTCAGTGTCAGCCAGTTTGCCATGGCATCCGGAGCTCCATCGCAGTCTTTAACACTGGTAGCACGCCGCGACAGCATGGACGTGAACCGTATGTGCAGTTGACGGACTTTGAGCGAGGGCGTATAGTGGGCATGCGGGAGGCCGGGTGGACGTACCGCCGAATTGCTCAGCACGTGGAGCGTGAGGTCTCCACAGTACATCGATGTTGTCGCCAATGGTCTGCGGAAGGTGCACGTGCCCGTCGACCTGGGACCGGGCCGCAGCGACGCACGGATGCACGCCAAGACCGTAGGATCCTACGCAGTGCCGTAGGGGACCGCGCCGCCACTTCGCAGAAAATTAGGGACACTGTTGCTCCTGGGGTATCGGCGAGGACCATTCGCAACCGTCTCCATGAAGCTGGGCTACGATCCCGCACACCGTTAGGCCATCTTCCGCTCACGCCCCAACATCGTGCAGCCCGCCTCCAGTGGTGTCGCGACAGGCGTGAATGGAGGGACGAATGTTGACGTGTCGTCTTCAGCGATGAGAGTCGCTTCTGCCTTGGTGCCAATGATGGTCGTATGCGTGTTTGGTGCCGTGCAGGTGAGCGCCACAATCAGGACTGCATACGACCGAGGCACACAGGGCCAACACCCGGCATCATGGTGTGGGGAGCGATCTCCTACACTGGCCAGTGTCCCTCTGGTGATCGTCGAGGGGATACTGAATAGTGCACGGTACATCCAAACCGTCATCGAACCCATCGTTCTACCATTCCTAGACCGGCAATGGAACTTGCTGTTCCATCAGGACAATGCACGTCCGCATGTATCCGGTGCCACCCAACGTGCTCTAGAAGGTGTAAGTCAACTACTCTGGCCAGCAAGATCTCCGGATCTGTCCCCCATTGAGCATGTTTGGGATTGGATGAAGCGTCGTCTCACGCGGTCTGCACGTCCAGCACGAACGCTGGTCCAACTGAGGCGCCAGGTGGAAATGGCATGGCAAGCCGTTCCACAGGACTACATCCAGCATCTCTACGATCGTCTCCATGGGAGAATAGCAGCCTGCATTGCTGCGAAAGGTGGATATACACTGTACTAGTGCCGACATTGTGCATGCTCTGTTGCCAGTGTCTATGTGCTTGTGGTTCTGTCAGTGTGATCATGTGATGTATCTGACCCCAGGAATGTGTCAATAAAGTTTCCCCTTCCTGGGACAATGAATTCACAGTGTTCTTATTTCAATTTCCAGGAGTGTAAATACTGAGTAGTGCAACTGTGTAGCTGAAAGCTCTTATTTAAAAACTACTGAATATCTATGGTTGCAATTATAATCGTTGGGTGTTAAAAGGGATCATTGTTTGTTTATCAGTTTAAACGACACCGAAGTAGAACGCCTAGACATGCAGCATCCTACCTCACGCTGTTCACAATCGTTTGCTCGTCGTAATATCTGACAGGTTGGTGAGACTGCAGAAGGGCTGCATTTGGTTAGCAACGGTCACTCATACACATGCACAGCTTATGAAAATCCTCAGGACTTTCTTCTTGTAGTGTCACGTGTTATAAAATCTGTGCAGAATCGGCCATGGCAATGTTATAACATTTATCATGGAGGAACCGTGGGGGTTACGCAAATGTATTTCAAAGAAAGGAGGACGGCAATACACAGGTGTGAAAAACTGTAGGAGGAAAGGAACCTTGGCATGATGTGTCGCTGCAAACTAATACTGCACGGTGAAACTTGGACCATACGTAGACAGTATTACTACGGTTTAGTACAGACTTAACTGAAAGAAATACTCAAGGACACAAACATAAACGAAATTTATATTCGAAGGAAGTATTTACACTGAGGTCACCGCGATTCATGCTGGTCGCCTGGACATTGCAGACCCCAAGCCGTAAAACCTGGACTACGGAGCAATGGAAAAAAAACCTATTAGGTCGCGTGTGTATTGTTTCATAATGTTTAGAGTTTTTGGCTGAGTTTTCTTCCCAAAAGAGAAAAATGGATGGAGTGCGGTGATGATTTGGGGAGCCATAACGTGGAGTTCCCTGTGACAAATGTTTACTCTGCGAGTTCACAATACTGCCAAGGCTTATGTGACCATTTGTGCTCATCAGTTCCATCCCACGGTACAATGTTTGTTCTCCATTTGCGATGCGGTGTTCCACAGTGACAGTGCACCTGTTCTCCTAGATCGCATCGTCCAGCACTGGCTTTGTCAGCACGAGGATAAACTGTCGCGTCACGTTACGCCTGGCTATCGCTGTCACCAGATCTCAGAATTGGTGAGCGTTTGTGGTCTACTTTATAGAGAGAGAAACGTGATCGCTACCTGTCATCGTTATCTGAATTTTTCACGGAGACTGATATAAGATTCCAATGAAACCGTTACAAACTTGTATTTATCCATTCTGGCACGACTAGAAGCTGCTTTGAACCCCAACGGTTTTTATACACTCTATTGGACATGGTGTGTTTCCGTATTTTGATACTGCGACCAGCATCGAAGAACGTTGCAGTCAGGACTGCCGTCCGTTGTGATCACATACCATAGTGCAAACTATATCCCGCCTTTTGTAAAGTCCAGATGGCTACCATGAATCGTGATGACTTCTGTGTACTGCCTTCGAAAAAAAGTGCCATTTCTGTTTTTCTCATTGCGTATTTCTTTCACTGAACTTCTTCACTATACTGTAGCAGGTCTTTATGTGTATGGTGCTGGAATCATTGAGGTATGTTACTTGCCACTGACACATCATTCGAAAGTTTACTAGTGTAATTACTACTTTTCCTTTTCTGATTGTCATGGGCGTATGGAAATTACCTGACACATCTGCAATCCGCAACAATGTAGTATGGTATTACATGGGGGCATGGAAGCCTGGAAGCATCTAGAAACAATATTTTGTACTGGAAAATCGTACGGAATCAGATTTTGTAAATGTATAAGATGTTCCTCATTCTGTACGTGATTTCCGAACTAGGAATTCATAGCATTTATGTGGAATATAGTGTACTGTAAGATCGATCTACACTGAAAAGTCAAACAAACTGGTACACCTGCTAAAGATCGTGTAGGGCCTCCGCGAGCACGCAAAAGTGCTGCAACACGAACTGGCATGAAGTCGACTAATGTCTGAAGTAGTTCAACATTGGGTCTCCGGAAAGAGTTCTTACAAACTCGTAATGGAACTGGCACATGTCCAGTTTCGATAGGTCTAATACACACATACGCACGTAAACAGGTAACCATCGCAACTTAGTCAAACAGAGGGATATTTTCTTGATTGAAAATTTTGATCTACTTATAACTGACCTGGTGACATAACACCCTTCTAACGGATAAATAAGGGAATTTCAGGGTGATTTCTAAGAGTCTGAATAGTTCTGCCGAAGATTGGACTATTCACAAGATTGTAAAAACTTTCTTTTAATGTACACATCGCCGCTCGGGATTAGCCGAGCGGTATTGGGCGCAGCAGTCACGGACTGTGTGGCTGGTCCCGGCGGAGTTTCGAGTTCTCCCTCGGGCATGGGTGTGTGTGCTTGGCCTTAGGATAAGTTAGGTTAAGTAGTGTGTAAGCTTAGAGGCTGATGACCTTAGCAGTTAAGTCCCATAAGATTTCACACACATTTGCACAAATGTACACATCATGGAAGCCCTCTTCGAGGTATTTACAACAATGCAGTCCTTCAAACAGAGATGCTGCCTGAAAGAAAGGGAATGGGTGACTCTATCCTGTTTCAAACCTAACATTAGAGGTTGCTTAGGATTGCTAGAGTGTATTATGTATTTCGTTTTTCCCTGCAGCATTGTCGTTAGTTTCAGGTTGGAATGGTTTTGCATATCTCGACGCTTGGAAATAGTGGGTAATGACTGTGTGCATCATGTAAACTACTAGGATATGCTAAATCTACCTCTAAAATGTACCCCATTTCAGAATTTACTGGCACATCTGAAAATTTACCCAACCGGGTGACTTCCTTATCACACAGCCATCGAAGCCCACCAATAGGTACAGATTGTTCCACGGCATGCCCATATACGTTACTTACATATAAGTACATGATGTAACTTAAATACTTAGAAGCAGTAAACTATTCATGAATTTCTGGTTTATTTGTCTTAGCGTGCGTACAGTCTCATTGGCCAAGTCCCCTGTGACTCCCACGCTCAAGAAACATCAGCGTATCATCATTGCTCAAGAAATCAACGTTGAAACATGTCTTTTTTCAGCATGATGCCCCACTAAAGAAATGGTACGGTATAGTAATAGGCAAGATCTACAGAGTATGCGTATAGGCATACAAAATCATTTAAAAGTGTCTGCTAGTAAGCAAACAGCTGTTGTGTCCATATCCAGTTTCCCCTAAAGTAGAGATTTTGAACTCCGGCCATACACTCACTGCAAACCCATATTCTACATCCGATATGGCAATGTCTCTAACGTTACTAGAGAATGCTGTTATTTCCAAATATTCAGAAGGGAAAACCCCTTTCTTTGTCATCAACTGAAAAAAAGCATCATTGGGTAATGCAGCTCATATGAGACGTAAATCATCCCGGTGCATCATTTCAGCAACTTTGTATAGCGGTGTCTGCATGAATCTCAGTGAGACCAGCAACCGCAGATAAACTTTCCTGGTGACTCCTTTTGAAAACGAAATATGTTTCTTTGTGTTGTCAGGCTGGACGCTAATCTGATATTTGCTGGAACCGAAATCAGCGAAGATCTCAAACAGAATGCGAGCATTGTACCTGCATCAGTTGGAATGAAGACGAGAACGAGCAGGGAGAAATGGTAATTCAAGTAGCATAAACCGTTTGAAGTGCCGCGGAATTATGCAATTAAATGAGAATGGTTTTTAAATGGTGTTTCAGCTTTTTTATTTAATGCCTGCACACATATAAACTGCCTGACAGCTGCTAATGAACAGACACAGTGTTGTATAGGAACAATCACAGACAAGATGGACGACATGAAACACAGTTCATACGTAGTAAAGGTGGACTGGTATATTTATAACGAAAAATGGTGGACATTTCACCACATGGGAAAGCAGGATAACAGACATAAATAACTTACATGTTAGACACTGGTCACGCTCCAAACATAAAGGCCGATATCGGACTCTCAGTATAGAATAGGCCCTTCGGTGCCGCTAATGCATATTTTGCACCTGCTGGCTACCAAATTGTTTAGGGGTCATTGGAGATATTGTTCCACATCTCTCTCAAGGCGATTTTCAGTTCTTGCATGTATTGGGGAGGTGGTATTCTTGGAAAAACACGTCTGCCAAGAGCATCTCATGCTTACTCTATGGGATTTAACTCTAGGCAGTACGCAAGTCATTCCTGTATCTTCACTCTCTAGCCTTTCCGACACACCAGCGGCCCTTTGTGGGCGGGCATTTTTGTCCATAAACAGAAAGGTGGGACCTACCCCGCCTCTAAGCAGACGGACATTATCCAGAATACTCTCCCTGCAATACGGCTATAGTGTAACAGTACCTCGCAAAAAGATATGCAACAGTGTTCGACCATGGTACATAATGACTGCCCACACCATAATGCGTGGGCCATATGGATGACGTTCATGAACATTCTGCGTTGTGTAATGTGTTCTCTTCTCTTTCCACACTAACTGGTTGTCGGAATCACTCACCACAGAGGAGCTGGATTTTTTGGAGAACATCACATCACCCCTGATCACTGTTGCTGATTCCAACCACCATGCTCCCGACATCAACGAACTCTTTCTCAACGACGATGTAGTTGAAGTGGCACACATTGTAAATGTATAAGATGTTCCTCATTCTGTACGTGATTTCCGAAACTAGGAATTCATAGCATTGAGCATACAAACCAGTCTGATTGAATTGCCGAGAAATGGTTCTGGCAAAGAAACATGTACTGGCATCGGTTGCGAGGTCTGCAGTGGTCTGCCTTTGAATGAGATGTCTGTACCTATTCGCCACTTCGGCTACGTATACATCCTCTTGCGGTGAGGTGGTTCTTCTGCGATTTGTATCTTCTGCGGCCCTTTTTAACCGCGAGATGTCACTTTTGGTCACTCCTGTTACTATGGCCAGAGTAGTGTCACTTTGAGCAGCTTCGAGCCGTCCAATTCCTCGTCCATCATTCAAATGATGTCTTGCAGAAATGGTGTCGTAACACACGGAATGTTACATTAATCGGTTTCACAACAACCTTCCTCAAACACCGTGCTGCATTATCTGTATAATTCATACAAAGCGTCTGTACACAGGTTTCGCTGCAGTTAACATTTCGTAGCTATTTTCGGTTGTGCCATAGTAATCTGCAGTTATACCTTAGCAAGTGTCAGTTGTTCCATAGAAATTGTCAAGCAGTGTATAATAATCAACTCCATGCTTCTACAGTAATTTATCTTCATGCGTTTGGTTATAGGAATATTGACGCTATAAATCTCATTAAAAATTTCCTTGCTAAATGTTTCAAGATCATACAGCAATCATCTCGCAGAATCATCCCCAATGTACGAATCAAAGTGATTAATACTAGAATAATATGAATATACAGCTTGGTACACTGCGACAAAAGGCACTCTGAAAGGGCATGGCCGACTTCCTTCCCCATCCCTCCCTAATCCAATGGGACCGATGACCTCGCTCTTTGGTCCCTACCCCCAAATCAACCAATGTGCTATTCTACGAGAGTAGTATATGAGACAGTGGATCATCCTCATTGCCTGTCACAGGAACGTGAAGAGATTCAGCGTATGTGTATACATAAAAGGGCACCTGCAATTTGTTGATAAATTCGTATAATCTAAGATTTTATTTACTTTAGTGGGCATTTCCACACGTACTGGATCCTTGGTAGAGAAATTTAGCAGATAGTGTGCTAATTGCCCACTTGTAATGAACACGTTCAGACACAGGGAATAAAAATGCCCTTAATGATTAATTTTACTTACTTGGGAGGAAAGAAGGTAGGACATGTTTTTGACCTTGCAGGAGTGATGTGGTTTTTCATCCTGGGGATTAACATATCATAATATTTCGCAAAACAGTGAATTTGGACAATCAAGGAGGTTCTACGACTCTTTTGTAGCAGTATCACTATCATACTAGCATCCTGTCAGGTCAGGTACGCGAATGTATTTACTGTGGATTCTACCCCTCAAAATTTACGGTCCACATATATCATAATCTTTCTCTTGTAAGTCAGACATGACCATGCAAAGCGGTATCGGTTGTTATTCAATAATTAATGACACCTTTTGTATCAGTTGTATCATTTGGCAGAGGGATATAGGAAGTCTCCTCCACCCCCATATTGTGGATCATTCACACACTCAGGAATGTCCTAATCCAATACTCTATTGTGAGCTTTCCTAGAAGCTCTCACTCGTAATTAAGTTAGATGGCTTGGGCTACAGAGTAAATGTCTCAAACTATTCACCAAATGAGGTGTCCAGCTACAGCATGCTGTTATCGCCCCACTTATGTACGTCGTCATCCTCGGAGACTATCGATAGGTGAGAGACTGTATACACAGAATATCATAGCGCCCCATTTCACGGCACGATATCGCAAGTCGTTTAAGGTTTTGGAAAAATTTCCGTTTTCAAAACTGTCTGAAATCCATTTAAAAAATAAGTGCATCTTGACGGTGCAGCTCGTTGCAACAGTGATGACACAGATGCTGACCGCCCACACACTGGCCCCAGTGCTGCTGATCAGAGTAGTAGTGGTATGTGTTGAGGTGGTGTTCGTGATGCAGTCGCTGGCCCAGGTGTTGGTGCAGATGATATGAGAGAAATCTCCAATTCGTTGAGCATCTCTCAAGAAGCAGCACAACAATCTATAAATATCGACATATATAAACATATTCACACAGGTAAAAGCGAAACATATATATACTTATGTAAAAACGTTGCCTCAACCAAATCAGTGAAGGGTGGTAAAATTGTTGGCATCATCATCATAGTTATCATTGTCCATGTGTTGCCTCACTGGGATGAAGCAGCCGATGACAAATCGTTCGCGTTTTATCTGGCTTACCGGAACAGAGAAAACAATGACATTTGTTAAGTACAAGGGATACAACAACAATCTGTGGGTATAACCGGCAGTCAAATGACAATGAGACAGATGGAAATAAGTAAGTAAGCTATTTATTATTTCAAAAGCTATCACCATAGATTTTTACATTTATTCCACAGTGAGACAAGTCGGTCAAGGCCTGTATGGAAAAGTGTTTGTGGTTACCTGCAGAACCATGATTGCAACGAAACATTGGCATCTTAGTCTGAAGCAAATAAGGGCCCATGAATATCTCTCTTCATGGTTCAGAAAATATGAAAATTGCATGGGTAGACAACGAGACTATATGGAGTATATGTAAAGACTTCCCAGAGAAACTTCTGCAGCTTACTTAAAACTATTTTGGCAACATATGGACCTATGGTAGTGGGGTCCTCCCCAGTATGGTGCTTGTTTAAATAAACACATGAACGTTGCTGTCCTATTCCAACTACACAGGATGATGATTCTTTGAACTATGATATCAGGTGAATTCTTTAAATGTTGGACAGATGGACTAGCAAGATTTGAAACTTAGGTCAAGTGAACCATTATATCATAAAACTGCGGAAAGTTATTGATATTTTCATTTCGTGCCATTTTTACTGAATTCGATGCTTAGAAAATACGAAATCTAAAGAGAATGATGACTGTCCTAGCACCCTCAGATTCACAATCTTGTATTTAAGTTCCAGGCAAACACATAGACTGTACTATTGTGCCCAAAATGCCACCTTGGGTGTGACATCAGAGCTCCTGTCCTAGTATGCCCAGGTTGCCACCATGAATCGACATCTTGGATTCTGATATCACCCAGGCAGTCATAGTATTCTCAGGAGCAACATAATGGATCACTATCTTTGATTTTGATGTCATACGGACCCTCCTGGTACCCTGAGATCCTCCATCACGGATTCATGCATCAAACAGACTGTTTAAATTTTTCACCAACCGAACAGTGCACTACCTTGCATTTTCCTCTAGTTTATAGCTAGGGCAACTGAGCTGTGAGCTTTGAGGTCAGAGGAGAGGTAGAGGAGCCTGGTTATTAATAATTTACTAAAAAATTTTGGATTTTCCACTGTTTTATACATAGGACAATTGTTCTATGTCATAGGGGAGGTGGAGGGGGATAAAGTGGCAACAATGCATAATGTTACCGCTGATTACATACGGGAAAGGTGGCGGAGTAAGAGGAAATCTGGCAACAATGTAGACTGTCTCAAGACTGGCATATCGATACTGTTCTACTCTGCTTATACTGCTGCCGTATATTAATAGTTCAAATGGCTCTAAGTACTATGGGACTTAACATCTGAGGTCATCAGTCCCCTAGACTTAGAACTACGTAAACCGAACTAATATAAGGACATCTCACACATCTATGCCCGAGGCAGGATTCGAACCTGCGACCGTAGCGGCAGCGCGGTTCCAGACTGAAGTGCCTAGAACCGCTCCGTTTATTAATGTTAGATGACATTGCATGTATTCGACAGCAGTGTCATCACTAAATTACTTCACACCTAGTTAATTTAACTAACATGTCTATAATTCCATATGGTCTGTGTAGGTTTATGAAAGGGCTTGAAGCCCCAAATTCTTCCAAACGATAAAAGGCACAAATTAATGAAATAAAATGAAATGAATAAATGTTAGCTTAGGGCAGCGCCGTTTGCTCGAATATAAAAACTCAACGCTGATCGTGTCACAACCATCCTCTTTTACAGACGTTTCTCACTTCTCTTGCACACTTGAAGAATTTCTATGGTATTACAGATGAGTAACATCCATACTTTTCTTTTATCGCCTTCCGTGATGATAACAGAGCTCTGAGTGTCATCGTCAGGAAATGCTGTCTATAAATAGTCCAATACAGAATCATTACATCACGCAAGGCATTAAACGGAAGAACTATCACCAAAAGACCTGACGACTTTCACTCGTAAAAGAGAGTTCGTGGAGATGCAGTATATAAATGCTACGTATGTATGCATATCATTACCTGTTACTAGCTGACTCATGATTTATCACACAGAGAAAAACTGCGAACACTGGGATGCACCGCAGGATAAATTAAATTAAACTGACACAACTGCAAAGTAGCTCTCAGGGGCTCAACATTTATTTGGTGGGTATAGTCTTGGCGAGCTTGGGGTTCCTGAGCTGGTGACTGGTCTGTGCCGCCAGTCCTCTAGCACCATTAACTCTGATCGTGTTTCATCGACCACTGTACGGTGCAGCGGTGGGACCTTGTGTATCACAGAGAACGAGAATCTTGGCTTCACTACCCATATCGCGAGGATGCTAGAACCCTCTATAAAAATATCTCACTCTCGACGTGTGCTGCACGCCGGTGAGATGCATGGCTGTTGAGGGGCAACAGCCGTTAGCGGGCAACCTCTAAGGAAACAGCCGCAACTCAGCTGTAGAAGACTTAGACAATCGGGGCTCTGTCAAATTGGACACTTATTTCGCTATCTTTTCGGTGGCCTGAAATGGAACCCTTCGAATTTCCTACTCCTGCTACAAGCAGATTGGGTGGGCCGCTGATAGATATCAACACCCAATCTCACTAGAGGGCCTGTGTAGACAGCCAGTCCCCCTCATTCAGGAATTATTCAGAGTACTGCCATTTGTAGCAATAGAATGCACGCTGCTGGTCAGAAAGTGTTTTTAACAGTGAAATAGATTCAGGGCAGGTTTGAGAAAGTTTGGCCTTTTCTATCCAAAAGGGCTTAAAGGGAAACTGTACCACTTTAAAATCTGTCAAACGCTTGTGCAGTGGAAACTTCTGATTCCCAAAAAGCAATGAACGAAATAAAGCTAGATGCCTCTAGGAATATTGCACTGAAACACAGCTACACGACACCTTGATCTACAACAAAGTCATTGTGTAGAGCATGAATCTTGTAGATATTCCTAAAGAGAGTGAAGGCTGAGTGGGCCCAAGAAGGCACAATTGATGTGCCAAATACAATGAAAAGGGTGGATTTCGATTCAGTAGTACAAACTCCCAGAGCATGTCAGGGTAGCTTTCCTTCACTTAAGCAAGCAAAACCTATGTCTCGAAACCAAAGCGCTGTTTTAAATACCAAAGCTTGTGGTACACCAACTTAGGATGTAAGGGTAAAGCCACTTTCAGTAAATGTGGCAAGGCCGCCCATGAATACTCTGACGATCACCCCGTCGGGGTAACGGCTGTAGTGTCGCCGGCCGCGGTGGCCGTGCGGTTCTGGCGCTGCAGTCCGGAACCGCGGGACTGCTACGGTTGCAGGTTCGAATCCTGCCTCGGGCATGGGTGTGTGTGATGTCCTTAGGTTAGTTAGGTTTAAGTAGTTCTAAGTTCTGGGGGACTTATGACCTAAGATGATGAGTCCCATAGTGATCAGAGCCATTTGAACCATTTGACTGTAGTGTCTTCCTTAAAGGAAGGAATATACAGCATATTAAAACAACGAAGCACAACCTATATCGTGAAGCCAAGAAGATCTATAAGGCCTGTGATTTTAGACTTGGCGTAGTACATGAGTGATTGCACGCGTGCGTCTGCTTTTAGTACTATATTTTCCGTCATTTTAACTGAACACCCAGCTATGTAGCTGTATCCATGGATGGGTCTAAACAGGGGGATTCCGCTAGCTGCTCTGTTGTATTACCTGATCATGTCCTCAACATTCGGTTGGCAGCTGCCGAATTGCCCGTGATCCTGAATTATTCGTCTGATCTGACTTCCTGATTGCCCTTCAGTCTCTGCAAGTCGTTCAGGTTACCCAGGACGCCCTTCTGCAGTTTCAAATTGTGGGGAAGGGGGAAATATTTGGGCCTGTGCCATGGCACATGGACACTGAGGGAACTAAGGAGGCATGTCGTGATTCTCAGTACGTTCATTGTACCATTCCCCTGCATACTATCGTCTCACTGTTGAGGCACAGAGTCATGTGTCAATGGGAAGAATAGTGACTGGAAGTGACAGATAAGAAACTGCGAGAAACCCAAGTCCACAACGAGGCCGTGGCGTACTCCATTCCAGCTACACAAGCGAGACGATGTCGTCCTTATTTGCCTTCTCATAGGCCACAGCTCTGTGAGGCCTGGCTTCTTGCCCCGGCGAGAGGACCCTAGAATGTGTGTTGCTTGTGATATAAAGATCACTGTGCGCCGCGGTTTGTAAGACTGTGTTTTATTTTCACACGGGAGGCCAGCGGAAGATCTGCCCACAGATCTGACCTCTATTTTAAGTGACTTTCAAACGAATGTGATCAGGGTTTTTAGGTTTTATGATTTGTCCAAAATGTTTCCTAAGATTTTAGGGAAATGTTAACATGGTGACTGGTTCATCGATATTTTTTTGTAAATGATCATCGACAAACATTTACATGTGCCTTTCTTTTAGGTCCTCCGTCGTTTTACTTACATTTTAATTTCAGGTATAAAACCTTTTACTTTTTCTCCATTGTCTTAAGGAGTTCAAAAAATGTTCAAATGTGTGTGAAATCTTATGGGACTTAACTGCTATGGTCATCAGTCCCTAAACTTACGCACTACTTAACCTAAATTATCCTAAGGAAAAACACACCCACCCACGCCCGAGGGAGGACTCGAACCTCCGCCGGGACCAGCCGCGCAGTCCGTGACTCCAGCGCCCTGGACCGCTCGGCTAATCCCGCTCGGCTCTTAAGGAGTGTGAGGTAGAATGATGGTGTAGGTAAATGCTACTGGGATGGGAATGAGTGACTGAAGTCACTTTGTAGTTTCCCTCCTCAATGTGTGACAACAGTTTTAACCATTTTATTTCCATTCGTTTTTTTAAGAAGTGTAAGTCGCTGATAACTTCGCCGTTCATTTCCCGTAAGCTCCAATCACGCACACACACACACACATACACACACACACACACACACACACACACACACACACACACACACACTGTAAAGTAAAATGTACTGTATCATATTTAGTGAAAGCAAATACTGGACAAAAACAAGTACTTTCTGTACGTGAATGAAACAGAAAGTTGTAAAATACATGCAGTGATTGTAAAGTAATTCCAAGCAGTTCTAGACGCTGCAGTGGGGAACCGGCGACCGCTACGGTCGCTGGTTCGAATCTTGCCTCGGGCATGAATGTGTGTGATGTCATTGGGTTAGTTCGGTTTCAGTAGTTCTAAGCTCTAGGGGACTGATGACCACAGCAGTTAAGTACCATAGTGCTCAGAGCCATTTCTGTAAAGTAATTTCGATACCAAGTAATCTATTTCTCTATGCGTAAAGTAATCCACCGAGAGGCACACATACTTTATGTTTCAAAGGCTGTTGCATCAATTTCGTACGTTGTGTAGAAACAGTAAAAACCCCAACATTAGTCAAAGGTAAATGTTAACTACTAACTTATTTAAGATGCGCAGATGTTACTCGGGAAGGTATAAAACTATTCGTACACAGCAATTTCTGGCTGCGACGAGATAATTTTCGGGCCTTATAGGCTCTAAATACATTAATATATTTCCAAAGAATATTCAGGCTGAAAATTCCTTTGCGTTCCAAAAGGAGATGGGCGAGCTATTGTGCTAGCTTACGATCAAAGAAATAGTTAATAGAGCTGTTCAGTATATTGTTTATTTATAGCGAATATATCCTTTGAATAGGGGCTATATTTTTATACTGTAATGAAAATGATATCAGAAACAACCCAAGGTGGTCCCCGTGGACTTGTGATATCACCACTGTTCCGAGTGTCACATTTAGTATGAATATGGGATTTAAGTATACCTTTACAGCTTATGTTTTCAATACACGCAGTAATCGAAATCATGTTTCATGTTCATTGTAATATCTTCGTCGAGCTTTTAGTTACGCATTAACTGTGTGCTGAACTGAGTACACAGAAAAATCGCTTTCGCAATCTTTGCGTGGACAGAAATATGACGACACATTCTTGCTGACGTCCTGAAACAACAAACAGAAACTGTCCGAGTGGCCGATGTGGTGGGGAAACAATCACTTGTATGGCATACAGTATCTACATGATAGTCGGAAACAGTCTGAAAAGCTTGTTAGGATGTTTCAGGATAGCGATGAGAAACAATTGTTAGAAAAAATTTCTATGCGTTCCGCCATTTCAGAGTTAATTAGCGTTTAAGTTAGCCAGTCAGTCCGTTGGGCGCCAAATTCAAGTGACCCGCTAGAGAGTGTCATCAAACGTGTGTCCAAAAACCGAACAAGAGAACTATACAAAAACTGAACATCGAAAGGATAAAGTATCGAGCCCTAGCAAAAGGCTGAGCAGTCTCGTGCTCTATCATCTACGCCGTGAGGGCAACTGACATTAAATGTATGTGGTAGGCCGCTTTAATTTGCACGTGAAACTACCTGACTTGTGACCTTTGACCCGGGATCGCTCGCGCCTATTTTTGTCGCGTCACTCCCGTTTCAGATTTTTTCTAACAAAGATATTTATCTACGTTTTTGGCTGTAGTTTCCACAGAGAGATACAATTAGCAAATAAATTACTTCTTTATTACTATCAAAACACTATAATTACGTATAAACTTTAAATGAAACATATCTTGCTTTAGATTTGAAAATTCAATATGCAGTGGTTATACACTATTTATCATTACATCACAACGCTTCTCCTAACAACACTTAGAAACAGTGACTGTAGGTGAACATCCAAAGTTACCATCACACCAGTTTTACTAATCTGAGTCAATTCTACCTCCTTGTTACGAACACACATAGGAAGTAAGAAAACTCGTTGTTGTATGTTCTTTACAAACTGAACTGTAAGAAAGATGCAGCGATGCTGTGTATAACTGCTTTTTCTTTTAGGGTAGCAGTGACACCTTATTTTTTTTTCTTGATTCACTTGCTTCTTCTGCTGTAGACAGGTTTTGGATACATGCAACACTTTTATTTTCTCCTTCAAGTGGTCTGCTATGCTAGTAATTTGCATACGTTTGATCATATGTGCTTTTGAAACCACCATACTCACTTTTTTTAGGAGTCTCCTCCTTGGCAATATTCATCTTGTATATTATTTAAGCATTTATCACCCTGATATTCAGAAATGTGAAAATCAGCATAAGGACGCAGCGGTTGCTTATTCTTGAAACCGTATCTTCCAGTTTCAGACGGTCGATAAGATCTATGTCACCTTTTGTCAGAGTGTAGAATGTAATCACTTCAGGTTTATTTGACTCGCTAATGTCTGTGTGCATGGTAGATATCATTAATACCATCTTTATCTCCCTCCCGCCGGAGGTTCGAGTCCTCCCTCGGGCATGGGTTTGTGTGTTGTTCTTAGCATAAGTTAGTTTAAGTAGTGTGTAAGACTAGGGATCGATGACCTAAGCAATTTGGTCCCTAAGGAATTTACACACATTTGAACATCTTTTTCTGTTTCTTGTTCATAACATATGAGCAAAGGAGAAAATTGTCATCTGTATTCTCTCCAGTTGCGAAAATGCAGCTGTTTGTTGAATTGCCCTTTAACAGACAGTAACTCTGGTAGAATTTCTCTCTTATTCAGTCCCAGAGCACCTACTACTGTGAGTCCATGGTCAGTGTACACTTCGCAAGTGACCGGTATAGATGTAAAATAAATGCCCATCGTCACATTCCTACCTGCATTTTCAATAGGTCGAATTCCTTGTACCATTAGGTATTTGATATGGAACAGCAGGCTGTTTACCTGCATAAATTTCCATATTCTGCGTGTAAAAATTTCTAGCATCACAGAGTGCATGTACTTTTATTCTGCATTTTGTTGGCTTATTGAGAATATACTGCCTGAATTTGCTACGTCCACCGAAAGCTTCCAGCTTCTCGTCTATTGTTGTCAATGCCCCTACACTATAACTCTTCTTGCTGACGTTCACAAATCCGTCAAAAATTTCCCTAATCGGTGCCATATTATCTGTTTCCTTTCTCTGCGCCCTCGTAGACTTGTCATCAATTCGTACAGCTGGCAGAAAGTATGGAATTCTTCGTCTGCCAATAGATTCAATAAAAAAAATCTGGCGCAGTTCCATCAGTGGCCATAGCTCATCGGTACTGAATTGCTTTGACTTTTTCACTCTGGCGAGATATAAAACACCGACGAAAGAAGATAATTCTTCAAAATCTGTCTGTGGGCATTCTCGAGAACTCCGTGAATCACTTGCTGACATTCTGTCTAGTTCTTGGTTTGTGTAGTTCACAATGCTATCAATTATATTGTCTGGGAAAAATACTTTCCAGCAGTCGAGAACAGTTTTTGAATTTGTTACTTCCCCTTTACACTTGGAATGGTTCACATGGCTCTGAGCACTATGGGACCTAGCATATGAAGTCCTCAGTCCCCTATAACTTAGAACTATTTAAACATAACTAACCTAAGGACGTCACACACATACATGTCCGATCGTAGCCGTCACGCGGTTCCAGACTGAAGCGCCTAGAACCACTCGGCCACAACTACACCTGGAAGCTGTGTCACATTATTCTGACAAGCGGATTCTGATGTAGGGGCCTTATGTTTGAACGATTTGGTTTTCCCATCCCTACCTTGATAACATACACGATTTGCAGTTTGGGCCACTGCAAACGCAGTTTCAGAATCGCTGTCGGACTGCTCTGTTGCTGTGTCTATCTCGTCATGTTGGGACTGTGCGTCGGTATCTGAAGACAGGCCTTCTATATGGATATTCTCATCCAGTGGTCCCACTAGCCACATCAGTATCTGTTCGTCTGACATGACAAATATCCTGTAAAATAATATATATTTTTACATCTGACAGAACACGTCATGTACTCTGTGTACACAGCTGCTTCGTTCAGTATATAAAACCAAATAAGTATACTTCCTTTTCTTTATAAAATACATCATATGTGCAAAATACGTCCAGGAGAAATAATTAAGCCAATCTCAGGTTACTAGCAGTGAGGAATAGACAAAAAGAAATGCAAGACAGTGTTTCAGGCATATACAGGGCACTGTTACGCGAGAACTCGTTGTGAGAAATAATCTAACAATGAGCACCGTTTCAATCAAAGCGGCTAATAGCAGCGCGACCGCTACGGTTGTAGGTTCGAATCCTGCCTCGGGCATGGATGTGTGTGATGTCCTTAGGTTAGTTAGGTTTAAGTAGTTCTAAGTTCTAGGGGACTGATGACTACAGCAGTTAAGTCCCATAGTGCTCAGAGCCATTTGAACCATATTTTTTCGGCTAATAGCAGGCTTTACTTGTAATTAGACCGGCGAAAGCCACGTGGACCGAAGGTAGCAATATCATAGAAAGCATTCTTAGATCAATAGTTCAATATCTTTAAAATTTATTGTGACCTTTCCGTAAAATCATGAATGTTTGATTTTTTATCACGCTCGAGCGATCCCGGGTTAGTGCTAATTAACTCGGAAAACGCGCCAGGTATAAATTTGTTCCTTAAAACTTATTTCTCAGCACGACCTACCAAGCACCTCTATAACAAGCTTTCCAGACTGTTCCTGACCACACTGTACACGTGTTAACTAGTAATATAAGACATGAGACACAGTAAAAGTACACATACAGGCAAGCGATGGGGTCGTTCGTTGTTTGACGATACTAGAGGAGCCCTTCATGTGGCGTTTCCTCTATCCTGTTTTCAGCCGCGCCTGTCGACGGCGCTGAAGTCTTCGTTATTGAAAGGCGCCGGCAGGTAAGCGCGCTGATAACCTCGCCGTTGAGCGCCCGTAAACTCCAAACATACACGCCAGGTGAGCACGAGCCCCGAGGCGAGACGTGCCTGTCGGAACTCAATATCGTGGTGTCAGCGCAACGCTCTACTTCCGTCACCAAATATGTTGACGGGGTAATGGAAAGGTTTCGTGACACCCCCAAAGGTAAACATGCAGTTTTATCTTAAGAAAGGTCTTTTAGCCTCCAAAATAGTTAGTGGACAGTACAAGAACATCAATAAATAAGCGCCAAAAAGTTATTTCTCTGGCTGTCAACTGATACAGCTGTGTATTTGTACGATACCACAGACTAAGCGTTTCGTTCACATTTATGTTGACGTAAAGGCATCTTCTGAGATATCAAGTAGTAGGCCATGAATGATAATACGAAGGGTGTTAACGTCTGGTTGACTACAGAAACATGAATTCAGCTACATTCACTCATTTTTTAACTTCATATAGTGAGGATAACACACAGACCGGCATGTAATATCGACGACTACGGGAAGACAGGGAACTACTAAGATCAATCGAAAAAATAACATGACTTTGGTCTCTGTATTAGAATCATACCTAAAATTCACTAAAGGCGTTCCAGTAACACACTGTCGTTTTATCTTCTGTTTAGCGTGCGTTATTCAAGTACAAAATTGTCAAAAATATGTAAAACACCCTGTATGATACTGAAGCACGCAAACGTAGTTTCATTACACAATTCACATAAATTTTTGGCCAATTACTGTTTCAGTATTTTGTAAGCGGCGCAGATAAATTACTGTGTAAAATAACAGTATCAGTTATGAAACTCCGCTGCAGAGTGAAAATCTCATTCTGGAGTATCAGTTATGTTTCCTTTTTCCATGAGTAAACACTCCAATACAACTGTGGGAAATTACATTGGAAATTGCACTTTTCTTAGGTAGATAATAGAGTACTATATACTTGGAATGCTTTTTTATTTATTAGAGTGTAATTTTTGTCTATTAATGTTTTAGCAGCGCCTACAATATCAAATTACATTTCTGTGTTTATTCAAAATCTCTGTGTTGGACATGAGCCAGTATTAATTGTTAGAGAGAAGATGTGCACTGTGCTTTCATCCGGCAAGATCCTTCAAATCAGATTTTTTCTTTGTATGTCGCTTTGTGATGTCAGTGGTAAATTGGAGCCATTTTTTAGTTTGAGAGTTGTTCAGTGTCTGTTTTGTCGGATCGGTTCCTTTCTTTGCCTACTGGTGTTAGATTGGTTATCTGTGGAATACTGATGAAATCGGAGGTTGCAGCTCAACATACAGACTGAACCACAACCTCATCGACAAACTTTCAGTAGCGGTACTATGGGAGAAAGCAAGAGAAAAATATTTAGCAATAATGGTCGGCATGATGCATACCTTAAGAGCTCTGAGCGCTTCTTCATCTTCGCTACTGTGAAACACATGCTTCCCTCTGAAAAATGCTCTTATCTCTTACGATATGCACTTTAGATCAGATGTTTACTGGAACATTGTTTTCACTTTTCATCCATACCACCTCCTTCCAAAATACGGAAAGCAAAGAGCTTTCAGTAGATGATGTAAAGGTGCTGACAGCTCTTACTGTATTCATTTTGCAGACCATACTGACGAGACGTTCATTTCCGGTTGTGGTCTGTAAACCACGTCTGAAAGTACGTATGTTTTTGGATAGAGTCCGCCTTTAACAAAACACAGTTTTGTTTTATAACCCAAACATGTTTCGCTGCAGTTGCAGCATCTTCAGTGGGCTTTTATTTTTCATCTGTTACATATAAACAGTGTTCTTTGCTGTTTGTATACATGTAACTATTAGTTTTTTAATCATAATTACAGATATTTGAAAAAGAAACACAAAAGTTATGAATTCATAATTCTATGTGTGTGTGTGTGTGTGTGTGTGTGTGTGTGTGTGTTGACATAATGTTTCAATTACGTATTCTTTTTACTCATCATCATTTCTGTCAAACACTATATATTGAGTTGCCACTGTAACTGTCATTGTCAATGTTTCACTGTTTACCATCTGTAAAAACAAACAAGGAGGGCAGTGGAACAGTTTATGCTGTAACACCTTTGTGCCCTCGTAGTTCATGTCATGTCCGTGTGAGATGCAGTGCTCTGCCACGGCGGACTTGGTCGGCTGTGCGTTGTCTGTGTGGCGTGTATGTTCACTACATCTCTCCAGTACCGTGCGGATGGTCTGGCTATAGACATTTTCCCGCACTGGCAAGGGATGCTGTAAACTCCCGGTTTCCGGAGTGCTAAGTCGTCCTTGACTGATCCTAATAGTGGTTTCGTTTTGGGTGGAGGGCGAAACACCCACTTGATATTATATTTTCTGAGTACTCTGCCGTTCTTTGCCGATGTGTTCCCGACATATGGTATAATCGCTGTCGCAACCGGTTTCTCTTCGTCCTCGGAAGGCTGCGGCCTCGGCTTCTTCGGCCTTAAGGCGCTTTTTATCTGCCGGTTGTTGTAACCGTTCGTGCGGAACACGGCCTGCAAGTGCTGCAGTTCATCCGCTAGGCTGTCACAGTCCGAGATCTCGCGTGCTCTGTGCACCAGTGTGCTTAGAACACCCTCTCGCTGTGAAGGAGCATGACAGCTGGAGGCATGCAGGTACAAATGTGTATGTGTCAGCTTGCGGTAGACGTTGTGTCCTAGTGTGCCATCTGGTCTTCGCTTGACGAGCACATCCAGAAATGGAAGCTGGTTGTTTTCTTCTACCTCCACCGTGAACTTGATATTCTGGTGCAGTGAGTTCATATGCTGCAGAAAGTCTTGGAGGCATTTCCATCCATGCGGCCAGATTACGAATGTATCGTCTACGCATTGAAAAAAGCAAGAGGGCTTGTAGGCTGCCGACTCGAGAGCCTCTTCTTCAAAAGCCTCCATAATCATATTGGTCACTACTGGTGATGGCGGACAATCCATCGCTACTTCATCAGTTTGGTCGTTGTAGTTCTCATAGAACAGAGAGTATGTTGACGTAAGTACGAATTCGAAAACTGTCGTTACTGTTGGTCCGAATTTTTCTCCTATGAGGCTTAGGGAGTCTCTTAGATGTACCCTAGTAAACAGGAATACCACACCAAAGCTCACCATGAGGTCTTCTTGGCCCAATCAAAAGTTCTGGAGCTGCTGGACGAAATGCGCAGAGTTTCTGATGTGGTGCTGACATTTGCCCACAAGGGGACTGAGCATAGACGTCAGATGTTTTACTCATTCGTATGTTGGTGCTTCAATGTTGCTTACAATCGGGTGGAGAGGCAATCCATCCTTATGGACTTTAGGTAATCCGCAAAGTCTAGGAGGTGCATCTGCTAGTGGACGAACTTTCTTCACCGTCCTCTTATCTTCGAAAGTGTGCTGGAGAAGCTCACTCTGTTGGTAGGATCGACTTCGATTCTCCGGTTGGTTTCGCCTTCTAATAGGTCGTACAATATTTGTTTGTATACATTACATGGTAGTAGGACCGTGCAATTCCCTTTATCAGCGACAGTCTACACGGAAATCCGCTCCTGTCAGGACGCCTGAAAAAGAAAAAACATTGTCACCATGATCTGTGGCGGGGCGCCGCGCTTCCCCCACCACCGGCCGCGGACCGCTCGGAAGCGGCCAGACGGAGGCTGCAGGTGAGGGGTGGAGATTATATAAAGTCGGCATCCATCAGAGGTCAATCAGACACCAAGAACGCCTGATGATGGTAAGAAGTCGGCTGGCCGAAACATCGCGCCTTTTGGACAACGCTACCTGGCTGAAATCCGAGCCATTTTCAAAATTTCTGTAGGCCTGGAAAACCTCAGATAACAGGATAATGCTGCCCACATAATGCTCGTGAAAATCAGCGTGCTCCCCAAGACGTGCAGCAAGTTCCCTGTCCACCACCATCTCCGGACTTCTCCCCAAGATGGCACGTGTGGGGCATGATGGGTCGAGAAGTGGCTCATGCGAGTCGTCAGCCAGAAACTCTTACACAACTACGTGAACAGGTCGAGCAGGCGTGGCGTAACGTATCCCTGGAGAATATTCACTATATGTACTATCGACTGTATCCAGGGTCAGCGTCTGCATTGCCGCCCATGGAGGGTATAATGCATACTAATATCTGTGTTTCAGCATGGTTCAATACCTGGAACCTCAGAACCGCTTGTGCTATTGATGCGTAAATGTAATCATTTCATGTATTCCATATGCACTGTTGCAACAATAAAACTTGAGTGAACTTTAAACCTATAAAAGGATGTACTAATTTCTTTCTAGCAGTGTATTTAAACTCATCTAATGAGAACACCAATTCTCTATATTTAAGTGTAAACTTTATCCAAGTCTTACTGCATTTCCTTACGATCGTTCAACGAGGATACTTTACTGCAGACTACGGCACCGTAAGTGAAATGGTTAACATTGCTCTGAGCACTATGCGACTTAACTTCTGAGGTCATCAGTGCCCTAGAACTTAGAACTAAATAAACCTAACTAACCTAAGGACATCACATACATCCATGACCGAGGCAGGATTCGAACCTGCGACCGTAGCGGTCACTCGGCTCCAGACTGCAGCGCCTAGAACCGCACGCCGTAAGTGAACGCTGTTATAGTGCTTTTGATTGTATTTGATACTAAGTGGTTTATGTATACGCTTGTGCTTCCTTATACTCGACGTTACTTCCGATCCCGTGGACTATTGGCTGTCTAGTATGACGTATCGGGTTCTCTTATGCAAATGTGCTTCAGTATGACCATACCGTTTCTTGCAGTCGCCTGTATAGTACGGTGTCAAACATCTTTCGGAAACCTAGGAAGACGAAATATACATCTTCACCTGCAACCACTGTTAGCAAAATGTCGTGCACGTATAAAGCAAGCTATTTACCACTCGAGTTGGTTTTCAGAATCCTTGTGGTTGTATGAAAAAAAACTTGCTAGCTTTCAAAAACATTATAATATTGTAGTATAGAATGTATTGTAGGAACCTGCAACAGACGGAGACAGCGATATTAATCTGTAATTCTGTGTAACCGATTTTTAAACATTTTTGTAATTAGGAGTGAGTTGTGCTGTTTTCCAGCCACATGGGAGACAACTGGCCGTGCAATAGATTAGAGATATTTGAGACTAGTAAAGGAGCTAATTCCTCTGAGCAGTCACCTTGAAATCTAGCCAGAATTTCGTTGGAGCCTGGTCAATGAACCCTATAAATAGTCGTCACTGTTTTTCAACGGAAGAGGGGGAAGAGAGGTCGGAGGAAGGCTCGAAAATCCATGCTGCTCATTTGGGAATCTGTGAGGCTGTTAGAAATTCGTACATTAGCGTTCTTGTGTGTGAATGCTTTCTCATATGCGGAACTGAATATTTCTTCTTTCTGTACACTTTCTTCAGTTTCAGCACCACAAGGATCAAAGGAAGAGCGAATGGGAGATTTGGAAAACTTCATTAGTTTACTATGAACGTTTGATAAATTTTTAGGCATGATCTATCTATGGAGTTAATAGCAGACTTCCCGCAATCTCAATCATACAAATGCATGAGGTGCTACCATCTTTTCTCTGTTAGTTTCCCTGCATTACGTTTCGAAGCTTGATTCCCGTAGTCTTTGTTTTCGCAACGTACTCCGAATGGAGACGTTAGACAAAGGTGGCTTTTAATCGACCTTTATTACTTCACTTGGAATGTAATTTACCAGACCTCTTTTTAGAATATATTTTAACTTTGACAACACTTGTTCCGCGTTTTCCAGATGGGGACGAAATGTTCTCATTTCATCCTTTATATAACTGTATGGCTATACATATCAGTTAAAAAAAACACTCTCCATTCTTTTTGGATGTAGCTTTCCCTTTTGTGCCCGAGGTTTATTCAACAGCGTCATGGTCATTACTCTGTGTCTCAACGGCGACACACACACACAAAATAATCAGTTACGTTCGTAATTAAAAGGGTTAAAATATCTCTTTTGCGTACGGTTGTCGTGCTAGCTATTTAGGGTAGGTTTCCCACAAGAGTATTTGCCCTTACCACAGAAAGCGGATGCGTACTTGTGCCAGCGATATTGGAGAGGTTAAACTTATCACGTAATATTGAACAGCGGGCATTTTAGCGTAATCAGGTTCAATGTATCCTTGAATGACTCTACGATCATTACTTCTGAATCTGGTGATAGGTACAAACATGTAATTATTACTGTAGGTCCATTGACCCAAATTACTTTTGAGTATATAAGTAGGCAGGGCCGTTTATTCTGGACGTTGCTATGCCTAATGCTTCTGCTTACCGCCATAGTGACTCCCTGGAGAGTCTAATATATGTTTTCAATATACGTTCCACGTAGACTAAAAAATTTCCGTACTTTCTAATTCTGATTTAACCAACTCTCGGTTGCTAGTAGGTTGCATGGATGGCTGCTTCCTACGAGAGACGTAAGCTCTGGGACGTTACTGCGAATATTTCGGAAGTTAACAAATAATCTTTTGAAATACACACTCTCCAAATTTGCTACCACGTCTCTTTAACATCGATGGCGACCAATCGATCGGTTCCTAAACTATTACTTCAGATATAAACCACGTTGTTCTACGTAATAAAATTAATTTCTGATATAACATAACAGGCACTTTCAGTCACTGCACAAAACTACCAGAAATTACCTGTCACCTCCCATATTCATAATTTTACTTATATTTAATTTCAGTTTTCTTCGTGTGATTAAAGTTTTTATATTTGGTTTCTCCCTCTAGAAATTACTAACAGCTTTACTAAAATGTATTGGAAACTAGAAATATCTGTTATTTACAGTGAAATAACAGGGGTTGAGGGTGATACTTCTAGTGGTGTCGACCTCATCTTTAGTGGCTGCACCCTCGCACTGTATGCTGCTCACAGCTACGTGGGGTACTCCATATCTGAACCTCCCACCAGCGAGCCAAAAGGCGAGCTCGCTCTTCTATCGCTCGTGTAACCAGTGGGGAGCGCCACGCATACACGCTACAAGAGGACGTGAGATTTCACATGACCTCTCTCCCTGAGACTCAGATTGTCTAGTGCACGTTTCAAGCAGGCATAGGTCAGAGCAGAGACGTAGCACAATAGTACTAAGAATTTACACTTGACCACGACTTAAGGATTACTTGAGCAATCAAGACTGTTTGTGGTATAAAAAACATTAGTGTCATTGCATATAACTCAGAAATAAAAGGGCCTACAACTGTAGAAATTTGTGTATATCTCAGTTATTAAGTGTACACTGTGGAGTCTTGAAGCGCAAAGAAGCAAGGGAGAGAATATTGTTATGGGTGGCCAGTATCTTCTTTCTACAACCCCAATGTAGACGTGGAATAATACGGTTCTTTATTTACATGAACTGGCAGTTTTACTTATCCTGAGTAGGGTCCGTATGTTTTGGTACAAGCTCATCAGAAATATTCCTCAATAGTCACTAATCTAGTCACTATGTACTGTCGTAACCTGTGATGAACTAAATCAACGCCAAACGGGATGAGTGAGTGAGAGAGACCCCATGGTCAGCTGCGGCGGCCTAAATATCTGCTGTCGACAGGGCGTTGGCGAGTGTTGCTTGGGGGTGTGTCTCTGGCATCTCTAGTATAGGCGCGGTTGATTCAGCGCCTACATATCGACCGTTGCGCTTCACCTTTGCCGATCGGTGTACTGGCGAGAACTGGCGCCAGGGAGAGGATGCGAACGACCACTGGCGGGGGTGGGGTGGGGGGGGGATGAGTAGGCAGGACGCTGGACGTAGAGATGAGATGGGAGCCGGTGACTTTGGAGGACGGCGTACTCCCATCAGTACCCCGTCATCTGGCTTGCGAGGTAACGGGAACATCCTCAGGAGAACTGCTGCCTGGGCACACGTCCAGGCCTGAAAGCGTATTCTGTGGCGATGACGGCCCATTAGATCGGAGAGCCGTGACGGCGGTGGCGGAGGAGAGGGCGTGACATTTGGGGTGAGAGCGGGCACCAGAGGGAAGCTGCGAAGGCCGCGCGGTCTCGTGAGGTCGTGAATCAGAGGGAATAAAGTAGCATAATCAAGGGGCAAATGACATCCACGAATTTGGTTCTGGTGTCAGTGTTGCAAACCATCGGGGCCTGCAATCAAGTACATAAAAGAGCCATTGCGTCCCTCGATCACTACTCTTTCCCAGCGCCCACGATTGCCATAAATCCTGAAAAGAATAAGATCTCGCGGCGCGAAGCGATACTTGCGAACCATTGATGGCGCCGCGTGCTGCGGTATGCGTAGGAAGTGTTTTAGCAGCGTTCGACGGCGGTTGCCATGCACAAGGTCCGTCGGAAATGGTCCGTCTCGTGGGTGGGAGCGATAGGAGACGAGAAAGAGTTGCAGCGCCTGTTCCCGTGTGCGGGTGGTGCAAAGCTTGGCCATTTGTTGTTTAAAAATGCGTATGAAGCGTTCTGCTCCTCCACTCGACTGGGGTTGAAACTGAGAGCTTGTTAGATGACGAATGCCATGTCGTCCACAAATCTGTTCATAATCACGTGAACGGAACTGTGGTCCATTGTCCGACACAGGTACTTCTGGAAAATCTATGCAAAATATTGAGGAGGATGCTTTAATGGTGCTACGTGATGTGGCAGAAGTCATAGGCACCACAAATGGAAATTTGTTAAGTCTACCACTATGAGTCAACGAGTGTTTCAAAATTGTCCCCAAAATCTATGTGCACTCGTTGCCATGGGGATTGAGTCTTCGACCGAGCTGCGAAATTCTGTGGCGGAGGTAATCGGTTGTCCGCACATGCACTACACTGTGACGTCATCTGTTGAGTGTGGGCGTCCATGCTCTACCGAGTATAGTGCCGACGCACTAACACTTTAGTGCGAACAGTCCCCAGTATCCTTAGCGGAGCAGTTGTAATACATCCTTTTGCAATACTTTGGGAATAAGCACACGCTATTGTACACTATCAACTAGAATCACACACTGTTGAACTGAAAGGTTATACCGACGCGCAATATATCAGCCCACAACTGAGTTCCGGATACTGTTCAACGAATGAGGCCATGACGTGCGAATGTAATGCAACTAAATCTCGAGAAATGGATCTGCATCCGTGACAAGTGCAATTTTTCTGTAGTTCAAGGGAAAATATTCCCGCCATTTAGAGCCCTGCCCATCGATATGGCAACAACATGCGTCAGTTGCGTCAAAATCAGAGTCTGGGACAATCGGAAGGCGAGATAGGGTGTCTGCATTGCGATGCCAAGCTTTGTTGTAGATCTACACATAATTTGATACTGATACCTCAAAATCAAAAATCCCAGCGTTGCCATTTTTCAGCAGTGCCTGTACGAATCGGCTTTGACGGATGAAACAAGGGCTGTAAGGGGTTGCGATCCGTCAATAGGAACAACGTGCGACCATACAAATAGTGATGGAATCGGTCACACCATACACATCTTTTCCTATCTGAGAATGACTGCACTGAGTTTGTATTAACCACTTTGAGGCAAAAGCAATAGGTATGTCTTGTGCACCAATTCTGTGCGAAAGCACAGGGCCCATTCCGTAGGAAGAAGCGTCGATTTGCAAAAATACTGGTTTGGCAGGGTCAAAATGCATTAACCATCTGTCATTAAGCAAAGCAGTTTTGAGTTCCTAAAATTCCTCTTGACAGTCCTTAGTCTACACAAAAGGTACATTTTAGCGACGTAAGCGATGCAATGGAGCCGCGATCTGAGCGACATTCGGTATGAACCGAATGTGGTATCTCATCTTGCCGAGTACTGACTGCAGTTCAGACACATTTCGAGGAACAGGCAGATCACAGATTGCAGGCAAATGAGAGTAGAGGGTTTGCACACCGTGACTGTTTGTCACATGACCTAAGTACTGTAGTTCAGCTTGAAAAAAATCACACTTTTCAACAAGACACTTGAGTCTTGGTTCTGACAACACTCGAAAAAAGAGTACGCAAATTGGCAATGTGCTTCTCAGGTTTACCGCCTGGGACGACAATTTCAAGTTAGTTTGAACGAAGTGGCACTTTTGTAGCCAGCTATTCCAAGTAACGTTGAAAAATGGTGGGAGCGGAAGCACTACCGAAGAACAAACGTAGATATTTGAATAGTCCTAATTGTGTATTTACGTAAACTCTTTCTGTGATTCTTAATCATATGGAATTTGCAAGTAGGTATCACTCAAATCTGTCTTAGAAAAGTAACGTCCTGCATGAAGGCTGTCCACGACTTCCTCAGGGCGAGATAACGGGTAAGTGTCAACTACTGTCTGTGTGTTGAATGTGGACTTGAAGTCAACACAAATGCGAATGTGATCAAGAGGCTTATGCAACAAAACTAGAGGACTTGACCACTGACTAGCTTGAAAGGGGCAATTATACCATTACCTTCCAATTCTTTCAATTCACTGACTACAGCGTCTGTTATGGCTCTTGGAACGAGACAGGCCCGGAAAAACTTAAGCTGTATATTGTTGTCAATGCGTGAGGATTGGCCAGGAGGAGAAATCGGTAGGCACCCGTTGAGGTGATGAATAAAACATAGTTTAACCTGTGTGAAGTTTTAATGCCGTAAAGAAAGGCAGGCCTGGAGAAGCCACCGAGACTGAATGGGCAGCCGTCCAAGAGAGCAGGAGAGGATGGCGTCTGGTCGGTTTGGAAGCTGCCAGCGGAAGAAAGCCGTTTCCGGCAGCTGGCTGCGGTTCCACCCGCACTTGACCACCTCCAAGCCTCCCCATTGGTCGGTCAGGTCGTAAGACGCACAGTTCGGTAGCGTTACCTCGTCAGCAACACGTGAGTTTAGCTGCTGATGGTTCAACACGTGAGTTTCAGGGTGGTTCTACCCGGTTCTGGTCAACGTGACTGAGACGCTACAGCTTACTGCAAGGCAGAAGGCACTGACGAACATAAAGTGAAAAAATAAGAGTCAAATGTTTATAATAATAAACCCATTCAGTAACAGCTCTCTACTTTACACCCTTCTCCCCTCCGCAGCAGTGAAGCATGGGGAGATGGTAAATTGACAGTTTCTAAGGGGCTCCTGCGAAGGGTTGCCCTACATAATATAAACAATAAATTTTGATTATTCGTGTTTTTGTGGTAGATTTGTATGAAAAATTACAATAATTAGGTGATGAATGGCGTGGCAGCGGCGGAGGTCGCTGACCGCGGCAGCTACTTCCGCTTGGCTTCAGGCTGTTCTGGGGCAGCTGGGTTCTGTAGGGTTTACTCAGGAGCATTTCCTACTTCTCTCTGGGGGGTGCGTTTGTGTGTAACATCATTATTTGCTTGTGTGTCTTGGGCGTGGGCGGGCACGAATTATCTCCTATCTTTGGTGCAGATTCCGTCTTATTTCTGATTATTACCGTTCCAGCATGGCAATGGGTCGCGCATAGCGTTCCCTTGGCTGATGAGGCGCTCCAAGGCTTCGCATCAGGGGATTGGCGGAAGTTCCAGTCCTGGTGTAGAATCTTCGTGCTATCTGTTGATGTCGTTGCGGCACTTCGAATTCATCTGCGACCTCATGGATGTACCGGTGCGGGAACTGCGGGAGAACGTGGAAAACACGACGAAGTACCTTACTTTATAGCGATTGAAGGCGCTGAAGATGTGTCTTTGCCGTGTTGCCCCATACCTCGCAGGCGTAGTCAAAAATGGGGCGGATGTACATTCTGAATATCAGTAGACCCTTTGCTATCGAGAGGTCCGATCCTTCGTTTATGAAGGGGTAAAGTGCCCCTATCCTTTGAGACACTTTGGCGTGGACGTCGTCGACGTGGTGCTTCCATGTAAGCTGCTTGTCCATAGTCACTCCGAGGCATTTAACGGAATCCTTCCACTGCAATTCGGTTCCATAGAGCCGAAGGTTCCGAAGATGTCGAAGGCGGCGAGGAGCAGGTCGCCTCTTGGTGAAGATCATAGTTAGCGTTTTCTGCGGATTAAACCGGATACGCCACTTCGACGCCCAGTCTTCTAAGGTGTAGCAGGCAGTCTGCAAGCGTGGGACAAATACTTCGATCCATTTTTCCCTGGTGTAAAGCACTGTGTCATCAGTGTAAATGGCTTTTTCTACGCGTGATGGTGACGGGAGGTCCGAGGTGAAGACGGAGTAAAGGCCCGGCCCAAGCACCGACCCCTGTGGAACTCCTGCACGGATACGTCGTGCTGTGGAAAGCGCACCACCGACTCTGACTGCGAAGGTGCGTTGTATGAGGTAGGCAGCAACGAGTTTGACGTATGCGCTGGAGAATCCTAATGCATGGAGCTTCCAAACGAGGCCCTGGTGCCACACACGCTATCAAATGCCTTCGTCACGTCGAGAAGTATAGCACCACAGAACTCTCAGTTGTTGAAGGCCGTTGTGATGTATTCTGTCGCCCGAAGAATTTGCTGTGTTGTGGAGTGTCCTGATCGGAAACCAAATTGCTCCGGAGGCAGGATTCGGCGGTGGTCCAGGATGGTGTGTAGCCGCTTCAGCAGGAGCCTTTCAAAGAGTTTGCTTAGATATGGCAACAGGCTGATTGGTCTGTAGCTGGTGGGTAGTTGCCTGTTCTTCCCAGGTTTCGAGTCGGCCACCACAATGGAGTGCTTCCATGCCTCTGGGCACGTTGCAATGGTAAAAATCCAATTGAATATAGCCGCCAATCGTACTATGGCGGTCCACGGGAGTTGTAACGTCCTTCCCGTGATGTTATCATGGCCGGGTGCCAGCAGCGTGCTGTGACGCACTGCAACTCCCGCCGAAACGTATAAGCAGGGTTCCGGAAGGGGCGATGCACAAATCACATTGAGGTGGGGGAAGGGATTAACACTGGTGGAGCACTTCACACGCATATTTTGTTGCTTACATCTAAAGGAGGGCCATGCCTTTCTTTTGCGTAGATTTTACCTATTTCCTATTCTTTTCTACGCACTTCTATCTTTTACTGACTACTACAGTATGGGGGCTGCAATAAACACTCTTGCTCCATTACTTACTTAAGCATGGTATTACCCAGGAGGTTGCTGTTCAGGGACAGCACTAGGGAGCGACCCAAGTCGCGCAAAAATTCCTTTTTCTAAACTCAATTCATTGTGATAAACCAATAAAGATAATTTCTAATGGAGTAATACAGAACTAGGACCAGCGTGCAAATGCCTCCTCAGCGGGGGTAGGTCTATCACAATAGAATTATTAAATAGTAAACCGCTACCGTAATGTAGCACACGGTAGGACTGGGTTAATCGAAAGTATTCGTGACATGCGATAGTGGTTGTTACTTAAAACTTGTGCAAAAAAAGTTACCGATAAATTACATGAAAATTAGAACTGAATATGGCAGACAAGTCGAAGAACAGGGAGGAAGTGGTAGCGTTCAGGTCCGTGACTGGTATATTGCAAGGTGACAGTGGTGCCAATCCGCGTGTTTGCACCACGCTCCGCGTATAGTAAGCGTTCACTGGTAGCATAACAAGAAATTTAAACGACTCCAAAAATTTGTATCAACTGGAAACTGGCTGCATGGTAAAGTGAATCATGGCTAACGGTTTTGCGCTGACCTTGGGGGAACAGCATAAAACAGACCACTTAGCGTCACCTACAACAACACACACAGGAACTCTTGCCTTATAGGGGTTAAGCAAATCAATTCTTTTTCATCATCAACAAAACTTTGGTGCCCTCTGGGGGTTAACAGCCGGAAGTTGTCATATCCTCTCTTATACACTTGCAGAGGTAGAACAGATCAATTCTGTTTCATAGCTTCGTGCTTTGAGTTAACCAATCAAGGAACTACCACTTAAGAAAAACAGAAGGTATGGATAGAAAAAGAACAAATAGTCGGGAAAGACTCCGAAGAATTGCAGGGGTAGACGTTAGGAGCAACGAGGTAGTGACGGAATGAGGAGGGTATAGTCGTGCTTACTAGTCATCTAGCTCGGTAGCGGTGTAACAATGAGGGGTTGCATGAATAAATGCCTGCAATCAATGCGTTGGTGGAATTTACTGTATGTGTGGGTTTCATAAGTGATTTATGGGAAAAATCATGTCGCGTTTAACGCTGGGTTTGTTCTGGGTAAAATCGTGAACAGCCGTCCGTGGTCGCAACGCCAGGGTATCCCGACATATTGGCCATTTATGTCTAGCGGCCCGCCCGCAGCGAACCGGGAAGGTGCTCACGTTAAAGAATAAGAAAAGAATTGGGTATAATCGTGAACGAGTTCAAGTAACAGGTTTCAGTTTAAAAATTGATTCAGCGGGGATAACAGAGAAATTCCGACTGTAGTTGTCGTATTCGAATAAAAAACGGCTTCCTCCCCCTCCCTCTGGGGGAGGACAATGACGCAAAGACGAAAGAGATAAGGAGGTGATCAGTTTACGAAAGCAAAAATTGAAAGAATAAACCTATCAGCTGGGCGCTCTGTGGGTGCTAACCGCAACGTGTAAGGCGCACGGCCCTGGAGGATGAAGGTAGAAAGTAATCGTTGAGGTGGGAACGAGTACTCAAAGGTAGAAACCCGGTGGAATGTATGGGCGAGGGAGACATAAGGGTTTAATTACTACCAAAATTCCTATAATCTCCGAAGTAACAGGGTGAACTATGAAAAAAAGGGGCGCGAACTGCCGCAATAAAGTACAATAAACTACTACCGAGCAGTACTACAATCTTCAACAAGATAGCGCGTTACAGCGCTTTGGCGCTAATAATTTACATACAAGTTCTCATACCAGCGGGTTCTTCCATCTTGGAACATCTGTGTGTGTTTGTTTAAAGAAACAAACGGGTCTCTCTCACTTCTCTACACGCATGGGAGGGCACTGTACCCAACTGATAGTAGTGTCGATTTTAGTGCTCGCTCATAACAACTTCACTTCGTCAATCAATTACTTCGCAAGAAGAAGGGTGAATAATAACGAAATCTAAATTTAGCTGGGTGAACTCTCAAATGTGCAAGACGCACATGGGGCGCTAACTACTATTCACCTTATACTTGGGTGAAACTTCATCACGTCTCTCCTACCACAAAATCTGTCTCGCTTACCGCTCCACTTCTTCTCGATTTCAGGGGCGCATTCAAATCTTCTCTATTGGGTACTTCATACAACTGGGGTGCTTCACTCACTTCTAAACATACCAGTCCGGCTCTGGGCACGAACATGGCACATACTGCGATTCCAGAATCCGAAACTCATAAAGTCGTATACACGACTGTAGGGAGAGCCTTACCAAATGGGATTATTGGTGTAGTTCAGTATATCTCAAATCCTGGACTGTGATGGGCCTTTACATACTGGGGTTAGCAAAAGAAGATACAAGTACATATCATACAATACAAAAGGCAAAACTATAAAAATACATGTAAAAATAACAAATGGGATCACAAAAGAGAAAAACCATGAAAATACATGCAAGAAATAGCAAGGAATTGCTGCGCAGCGAAATGATGATAAAATGTTAAATTTAATCACGTCAACCTAACACAAAACCATAAGGGGAGAGAAATAAACAAAAAAATACAAGTTATAAATACCCATTATTAGCCGGCCGGAGTGGCCGTGCGGTTCTAGGCGCTACAGTCTGGAACCGGGCGACTGCTACGGTCGCAAGTCGGAATCTTGCCACGGGCACGGATGTGTGTGATGTCCTTAGGTTAGTTAGGTTTAATTAGTCCTACGTTCTAGGCGACTGATGACCTCAGAAGTTAAGTCGCATAGTGCTCAGAGCCATTTGAACCATTTTGAGCCCATTATTAACTATCAACTGGAAACGAATAGTGGGACGGACATCGCTCAACATTGCTAAACACGCAAGAGGCAAATAATACAGACAGGTAAAACAATTCATCAGACAGCAGCGACAGAAGCGGATTTCAGGTTAATGCTGAGGAGGCAGCGCAGTGCGTCTGTGGCGCTTGGATAGCGGAAAGTGCCGCGAGGCACGAGTGACGCTAGGCTAGCCAGGAGCAGCGCGTCCTAAGTGAGCGACACCTTGGCCGTTGTAACCAACCAGCTGTAGGCGTGGTCCATAGAAATTAGTACGGTTAAAGCGGATTTAGTGTTCGTAGTGAATAGTATTGACCCAAACAAAGGGTTGAACAGGCTGTGATGAGCACATAACGGTGAAACCATTTATGGATTTGGGAAAGGAGCAGGTGGTCGGTTATTAAGGTACGCGAAACTAGACGGAGTTTGGTAGGGTGGTGCTATACTTCGGGGGAGGTTCAGAACCGTCAAACGCCACCAGACTAAATGGCGATTTCCTGGATGACACCACTTAAACGTCGCGCTTCGTTAATGTAATGTGTTTCCACTTTAGAATCCACTACCTGCAGGTCGCTTGCTTCTAAGCTTCCCACGGAGGTATAGCCTGATTGGCGGACATAAAAGTGGAAATCTCGTAATCATATTTTAACTTGAGGTAGCATGAAGGAAAACAGGGAAATAAGTGCTCCTAAAACGATAGTAGACATAGCTTATCTGCAAAGCATTGGGACAGTGGAGTATTCGTTACAAAAATTAGATGAAAATTCGAAGTATCACAAGCTATTAGACAAACAAAAGACAAATAGAACGGACACTGAAAGTAGGGGCTCCACACTGTAGGTTTGACCACAAAGGGAAATGTTCAACGACGTAGGCTTGTAATGAGTAACGTAGCAGATAAAACTTCTGTACGGTAAACTTGGTATATTCTTTCGAGGGCCATAACGGAATCATTGTCAATAAAGGAAATCCAAAAGTAAAATACAGTATAATACAAAAATTCTGCAATAAGACTGAATATAAGGCAAATAGCTTAAAATCATCAAATAAGAAATACTTGTACGGTAGTTGGATGTGGGTACTTTTGAATGCTTAATACACTCTGTGCATGATTAGCGGACGTGTTTGGGACTTAAGAATTCAAATAAATTTACGAGTTGAAGTTACCCAGTCAGTGAAGCGGGAGGACAAAAGGGATTACGTTTAAAGTAAGTGTTGTGTAAACAATGTGATGCCTTTCTACGTTTCTATGTTACGGTACTATGTATTGATAGCGAAAGTTGTTCTTGTGTGTGGTAGTAATTGAACGCGGAAGACAGGTTCGCAAACGGCGTGTGGTGAATGGGGCAGAGAGGAGAGGTAGGAGGGAGAGAGGCAGGCAGCTCAGGCCGCCACAGCTGGAGCAACTAGATGGACGGCGCGGGGTGCGTGGCGGCGGGAAGGTATCGCAGTGTCGGTGACGGATGAATGACTCCGCCTCTTAAACGATGGCCGCCGCACGTCTCAACACCAGCTGGTTTTGACAGGCGGAGCGCACGTGTTTACAATATCGCGGTAGCAACGTTCAAATGGGCAAGTCACTCAATAAAGTAATACCTTTATTTGGAATTAACCATACTAGTTCTGGTCCGACTACTAGGCGTGTCATAACACAAAAACATAAATAAAATTCATGTCAGTAAAATACAGGTTAAAACTAGGGGTTAGGACTAGGCCAGCATGCAGGACAGGCTGGGCTGGTAAAACTCTGACAATCTCTTTCAGAGGGGTATGCTAGGGTGACATTTTAGTCATTATAGTATGGGAACATAAACTACAAATTGTAGAGGCAAAATGTTCATTTGCAAAGAGAAAAGAAAATCAAATAATAATAATAAGGTGGTTGCCTAAATCTGGCTACTTTTTCTTTTAATTGACCAAACTGGGAATCTCTTAAGAAGAAATAGCACTTTATTTTCTAGTCTCTCGGTCTGAGGGCATAGGGGTGTTTTGATCTGAGAGCGTATCTTGGGCGAGCTGGGGAGGGGGGAAGTTTTCGATTTCTCTGCTTGACAGGAGGAGCAGGACCTGCTGAAAGTCCGGCACTTGTCTCAGGAGGCAGTGGAATGTGCATAGTTCCTGAATAGGGTTTTAACCTATAGAAATGGACAAATACCTTGCGGTCAGGTAGTTGTAGTTCTACATTAACAGGGGAGGTAAGCCGGATAATTGAATAAGGTCCATCATACAGGGAGCTAAGTTTCTTCACTCGTGCTTTCAGGTTTTTTTAGTACAGACCAAATCATCAGGTTTATAGGAGTGGATGATGGCATTTTTGTTGCATCTTTCTATCTGTTTCCTGGTTGCCTTGCCGTTGCTCCCTTGTACCTTCTTCCAGATGGCCTTCAGACGGCGGGCTAGAGCCTTGGCGGCTGTATGATCGATTCCCAGAGGTAATTTATCAGTCTCAAGGGGAGATTCTATAGGGCGGCCGAACACTATCTCGTACGGGGTGTGTTGGGTGGCTTCGTGAAAACGGCTGTTGTACGCACTTGCCCCACATGGAATGTCTCTTTTCCAGTCGCTGTGGATTGAATTAACATAATAAAAAAGCATTCGTTTCACAGTGCGATGCACACGTTCAATGCGGCCATTTACCTGGAGGTGAATAGGGGTGGTTCTCCATTTTTTAATTCTCAGTAATTTGCAAACTTGGACGAATAAGGCGGACATGAAGTTGGTTCCTTGGTCAGTTGTAATGGCTTCAGGGTTTCCGAAAGGAAGACCAAGATGATCTACAAAAGCTCGTGCTACAGTGTCAGCTGACATTTCAGCAGTGGGTACCAAAATAAGGTATCGGAAAAAGTGATTAATAATAGGTAGGATATATTTAAATCCTTGTGTACTTACTGGAAGTGGGTGACTACGTCTAAAGCGACGAACTGGAAAGGTTTTGATGCCTCGGGAAGAGAGTGTAAGGGAGTTTTGGTTCGTGGAGGGGATGCTCTTTGGGAACATGGTAGGCAATTTTTTATATACTTGGCAACATCTCACCATCTATTGTCCCACCAATACTTCGAGTAAATGCGAGCGTTTGTGGTTGTTCATCCACTATGGCAAGCTTGGATGCTGTTGTGGCACTGGGCGATAATTCTTGATTGCAAGTGTTTTGGTATTACTATACGTTTACCCATGAGGGTCTTACGGTATAGAATTCCATCCTCTGTTATAAAATCCTGATGGGAGTGATATTGGCAGCATATTGCATCCTTTTCCTGAGAGTCTTTTAATTCATCAATTAGTACATCGCCTGTTTGAGATACTCTCACCTTTCTGCTGAGGGCGTCAGCATTCTGGTGCAATTTCCCAGCTATATGTTGCACTTGATAATCATGCTCACTCAGTTTCAGCGCACAACGTGTGAGACGGCTGCGAGGGTCTTTTAAATTTAATAGCCACTGCAGTGCTGCATGATCTGTTACTATTGTAAATTTTCTCCCTTAAAGGTAGCATCTAAAATAGTTGACTCCAAACATTAGGACCAGTAACTCTTTCTCTGTCGTATTATAGTTAATTTCCGCCTGGTTTAGCTAGCGGGATGCGTAAAAAAATTGGTCTTTCCTCGTCGTCAACAATTTGACTCAGAACGGCTCCTACGTCAAAGTCGGAAGCATCTCATGAGAGAATGAATGGTTTTACGAAATCGGGATAGATCAACAAGGGGGAACTAATTAGAACTTCTATGAGATGCTGCACAGCAGCTTCATGCTTGGTGGTCCATTGTAGGGTACATGTTTTTTTTTTTAACAGATAGATAATGGGTTTAGCTATTGTGGCATAGTCCTTTACAAAACGCCTATAGCTGTTTCTGAGTCCCGAGAAGCTTTTCAATTCCTTTACACTCTTAGGGGAAGGGAAGTTTGTAACAGCTTCAATTAGACTGGGGCCCAAGATACTGTATTTGCCTCTCAGCAAGTTTTCTATTTTTAAACTTCAATTAGCACTTCTTAGTCTAGACAAAACATTTCTTAACCGGTTAACATGTTCATCTATGGTCCTGGAAAATACAATATCATCTAGATAAACTAGGCGCATTGTGGGTTTCAATCCTCTAAGTAATAGTTCAGCAAATCTTTGGAAAGTAGCTGACACGTTATGCAACCCGAATGGCATTCTCAGAAACTCATATACACCGGAGGGAACTATAAACGTTGTTTTTGGCCTGTCCTGTGGTGCAATCGCAATGTGGTGGTACCCACTATTCATGTCAAGTGTAGTGAAGTATTTACAATTTCCTAACCTGTCTAGAGAGGGTATTTATCAGCCGTAGTTAACTTCTTCACCGCTCTCATATCAACGCAAAGACGGTAGGTCTTCTCTCCATTAGTTGACTTCTTCGGGACCACAACGATTGGGAACGCCCAAGGGCTGTCGAAGGGTTGTATTATCCCTGTCTCTAGCTATTGCTTCATAGTTTCTTCCACAACGTGCGGGATGTGGTATGGTATTCTATACGGCCTCTGTGTAATAGGCCTTGCATCTCCGGTGGGAATTTCATGGTAAACAAGGTCAGTAGCTGGCAGATACCGCCTTTCCTCGAATAACCAGGAGTGTTCTTCCAAGACGGAGTGCAATTTTTTTTGGTCAGCCGCAGGCAAATGAGCTAAGTTATCCTTAAATTTGTCTTTGAGCACGGGAGCAGTATGGCATACGTTACGTTCCAGGAGCCGATGTTTTTTGGATAGATTTTGGCTCTTCTTGCTCAGGGTAATCCTCTTCAATCTCGTGGCTACTAGCTACAATGGTGCCACGAGATATCTCTACTTCCTTCGTTCCAAAATTTTCTATACAGACAGGATCGTAAAATTTTTCCCTTGTACTTCCGCAGTTGTTAAACCAGGTTTAACAAAGACTTGTAATCTGTCAAGGACATCGTTTTGACGGAGTGGATCCACCAATACGGCTGTTCTCGCCAGTCTGCGGGATTTGACCCCGAGCCAGAGAATGCGTCCCATGCCACCGCTGATTCTAACAGAGGTAGTTGTACGTAACGCCCACGTTTGAGCGGAAGGAACCTGTGGAAGCGGCCGCATTTCACAAATTCCTTGCGACAGATTGACGTGGGAGCCACAGAAGCGGTAGGTTTCGTCACCGAGACGGACGGTTTTCGTTCTGTAATCGACTACACTCTGGTAGTGGTGAAGGAAATCACTCCCCAGAATGACATCGAAATCTCGCCTTCGTTTTTGAATTACGTCTGTGTCAAAAGGGTACTAGCTGGCTCCGATTTTCAACTCAACTTGGCGATACCCAGCGGGTGGGATTATCTAATGAGGAGGTATTGAATAGCATTGGGGAGAAGAGGAGTTTGTGGCACAACTTGACAAGAAGGAGGAACCAGTTGGTAGAACATGTTCTGAGGCACAAAGAGATCAGTAATTTAGCATCGGAGGGCAGCGTGCAGGGTAAAAATCGTAGAGGGAGACCAAGAGATCAATACACAAAGCAGATTCAGAAGGATGTAGATTGCAGTAAGTACTGGGAGATAAGATAGCTTGCACATGATAGAGTAGCATGGAGAGCTGCATCAAATCAATTTCAGGACTGAAGACCACAACAACAACATGATTATCTCGTCACTCAAACCGTTAATGTGGTAACGGGGCTGTTTTAACACTTGTCTGTCTCTCCCCGTGCCCTATGAATAACACACTATTTTGAACTCCCGTGTCAACAAGAATTCTCACGTTCCTTCCTATAATTTTACCCTAGAGGAGGATACTCGCCGCCTCATTTACGACACCGTGGCGGACTAGATGCGTGAATTTTACAGGGGGCGCGGTCTGGCAGCGTGACTTGCCCCTCGACCGTTTCCCGGCTGTCTGTGGGGAAGGGGTGGATTGTTGGTGAATTGTTCCCTCTGCTGGTAGTACGAGGGTCCGTCGTTTCCCGAGTTCTCCGGGCAGTTTATACTCATTTGCCCTATGTTTCCATACTGGGAGCAATACGGGGCACAGAATTACGCAGCAACATGGCCTGCCTTTCAGCAGCGTTGGCATGGCTGCTCATATTTGAAAATTGGTCGCGGCTATTCATCCGGGCGCGCCGAACTAGCAACAAAATGTGCTACCTCCTCCGCATCATCGCAAGTCGTGTGGCATCATGCAACGAGGCGGGTGATGCTATTTTGACCTCCCCTCCCACGCACCGGTCGATTCCACGTATTAATACGTCAAACGAGCGGGCCTCTGCTTGCTCGATTAATATCTCGCTACTTGCGGAATCCGAACCCAGCGTGTAAGTGCGGCAAGCCACAGGCGGATTCGGTCAGAAAATGCTTCTACGTCCTCTCCTTGCTTCTGGCGGTGGGTAGATAAGTTATCCCTGTAACAGCGGAGATCAGCCGGCCGGAGTGGCCGTGCGGTCCCCGGCGCTACAGTCTGGAACCGAGCGACCGCTACGCTCGCAGGTTCAACTCCTGCCTCGGGCATGGATTTGTGTGCTGTCCTTAGGTTAGTTAGGTTTCATTAATTCTAAGTTCTAGGCGACTGGTGACCTCAGAAGTTAAGTCGCATAGTGCTCTGAGCCATTTGAACCAATAGCGGGGATCACGTCGTTCCGAATACCTTTCTTTCAACCAAGCTTCTAACGTGGCTAAAGAGGTGGTGTTCCTAAGGGCGTGCACGTAGGTACGAGCATCACCTGAGAATTTAAGGCGGAGTACATTTACCAAGAAATTGTCTGGCCAGGTGCAAGCGCGGCCTACGTCTCGGACAGTTTACAAGAAGGACTTCATCTGTTCGTTGGTTTTCCCAGAGAATGTCGGGATAAAGGTAACTGCAGGGAAGCTATTAGACAAGGTTGCAACATACGGCTGGGGTACTACGCTACTGGAGGTGTTTGCATCCGTCATTTGCGGCGGGGCAGGGTGTGTTTCCGGCGCACTCTTATTAAACGTCCGGGGTTGAGCCAGTTTTTGGCATTCCTCCGTTAATTCTATCATTCGTAATAGTAGTTTGTCAATTTCTGCTTCGAGGGCAGCTACTGGATCTGGTTTCTCCGTAGGTGGGGAGTTGTCTTTGCCAGTGGCGGTACTACGGGTTTGAGGCGTGGTTACAAGATTAGGGCACCTAGTTCTCACTGAAAACCTTTACAAATAGAGTACAGAAAGAAAGAAAAAACCTATGTTGCACAGGACGACGGCGTAGCTGACAGCATGGAGGCGGCGACGTAGAAAAATGAAGCGACGACTTACAGAAGCTGCGGCATTGTTGTATTGAGCGACGGCAGCTGGAGACGGTAGCGGAGGTGATGGCGGCGGTGTTGACGACCGGGCGTCGTATCTCGGCTAACCGGCCGGAACATGTGCCCGTGCCGCGGCGTGGCGCGGAAGGCGACTTCCTGCAGCGTAGCGTTGCCCCAGACTGCCTGGGACGGCAGCAACGTGGTGACGTGCGACGAGGCGAGGCGCCCGGGCACGCGGCCTGGCGTTCGCGGCGACAGCTGCTCGGAAAAGAAGCTCCGAACGGCGGAACGATGTCACGAATGCGTGAACTTAATTGCCGCGCGGCGCATGTAGCACGTCAAGCGCGAAGTATCGCTGGTACCTTCATTAAGTACGGCTGGTTAAACTTCAAATGAGACGGGCCTAACGGTGGGCTTATCCCGCTCCTGACACCAGTTGTTAATTCGTCAGGATTGGCCAGGAAGGGAAAGCTGTAGGCACCCGTTGAGGTGAGGAATAAAACATAGTTTAACCTGTGTGAAGTTTTAATGCCGTAAAGAAAGGCAGGCCTGGAGAAGCCGCTGAGACTGAATGGGCAGAAGTACAAGAGAGAAGGTGTGGAGGGCGTTGATCGGTTTGAAAGCTGCCAGCAGAAGAGAGCGAACGATGTGTCTGCTCCTACTTGACCACCTCCAAGCCTCCCCATTGGTCGGTCAGGTCATACGACGAGCAGTTCGGTAGCGTTACCTCGTCAGCAACACGTGAGTTTAGCTGCTGATGGTTCAACACGTGAGTTTCAGGGTGGTTCTATCCGGTTCTGGGCACCGTGACTGAGACGCTGCAGCTTACCGCCAGACAGAAGGCACTGACGAACATAAAGTGAAAAAATAAAAAGCATTTTTATACTAATAAACCTATTCATTAACTGGCCCCTACTGTACACTGTCTTTCGGTGTAGCATGCGCTAAAAAATTATAAGCTTTTCCCATTCCTTCAGAAAATAATTCAGGAAATTCTTTAAGCAACTGCCTTCCGGTTGAAAATCGGACACTGAAAGTACATTGTCTTACATGCTAAGTCCAAACAAAAAAATAAGTTCAACTATGTGTGAAATCTTATGGGACTTAACTGCTAAAGTCATCAGTCTCTAAACTTACACACTATTTAAACTATATTATCCTAATGATAAACACTCACATCCATGCCCGAGAGAGGACTCGAACCTACGCCGGAACCAGCCGCACAGTCCATGACTGCAGCGCCTTAGACCGCTCGAAGTCCAAACAAATCAAAGACATCTGAACTGATATGTTCTCACTGTCTCTTTCATTTCAACACAGTAAAATTCACTGTCCTAGTGTGGGATTTGTAAAGGCAGGTAAACTACTCTGCCCAAATACTGTAATTTGTCGTCCGTTGTAAGCAGTGAGATGATTACTAGATTTAGAAAGGCGTGGTGAGCCTAACTATTCGGACGTGGCACGATTAAGCAAAGCCATTCGGCATGTTGTGTTGCCCATATGTACCCCACTGTACGATGTCATGGTTGCAAAGATGGACCTCGCCATGGACGTCGGCAGTGAAATTGTACATCATGCAGCTTATTGCACACAGTTTGAGTCGTAACACGACGTCCTGTGGCTGCACGAAAAGCATTATTCAATATGGTGGCAGTATTGTCAGGGTTCCTCCGAGCCATAATCCGTAGGTAGCTGTCACCGACTTCAGTAGTAATCCTTGGGCGTCCTGAGCGAAGCATGTCATCGACAATTCCTGTTCCTCTCTATCGTCTCCATGTCCGAACGTCATCGCATTGGTTCACTATGAGACAACTGGACACTTCCCTTGTTGAGAGCCCTTCCTGGTATAAAGTAACAATGCGGACGCGATCGAACTGCGGTATTGACCGTCTAGGCATGTTTTAACTACAGAAAACACGAGCCGTGTACCTCCGTCCTGGCGGAATGACTGGAAGTGATCGGCTGTCGGAACCGCACCGCCCGCCTAATAGGCTTTGCTCATGCATCATTTGGCGGGCTGTGTGTCATCTCTGAACAGTGAAAGGGACTGTGTCTGTGATACAATATCTACAGTCAACGTCTGTCTTCAGGAGTCTGGGAACCGGAGTGATGCAAAACTCTTTTTGTGTGTGTACATGGGGTATGGGACTTTGCGCTGCTGGCGTATTCTTCCAGTTTCACAGTCACTGTTGATAAAGATCGACGAAACGAATAACACGCTAGGTTAATTTCGGACTGCTCTGTTCTAGTGAACATGTAAAATTTCCATTTAAAAATTCGTTTGCTCGTAACGGAATATAGAGACATTCTTTCGGCACTGGGTGTTGCACGAAAGACTTAATGACCTGTATTATTTTGAACTGACTCCAGCTACAGACTCTAAAGAAGAAATTGTAGGAATCTGCCGAAAAAAATCATAGAAAATACGCCTTAGGTTCAAATGGTTCAAATGGCTCTGAGCAATATAGGACTTATCTGCTGTGGTCATCAGTCCCCTAGAACTTAGAACTACTTAAACCTAACTAACCTAAGGACATCACACACATCCATGCCCGAGGCAGGATTCGAACCTGCGAGCGTAGCGGTCACGTGGTTCCAGACTGTAACGCCCACAACCGCAAGGCGACTCCGGCCGGCCGCGCCTTAGGTCCCATAGAAGAGAGACTATATGTATACATATTTATACATCTCTCTTACTTGAACGTGATGCAGAAGGCTGTTACTGTCACAATTACATTTCGACCGTCGCGCTTCGCGTTATTGTGGCTGTTGTGTTGGCGCAGGCAATAGCAGTTCTGCGATGACAATTAGGAAGTTCGAAGTACACTGAAAAACACATTCAATAATAATATTTTAGAGATGGACAAATGGAAAAAATGCCTATTGGTTGGTGTTTCCAAAAAGCTTACAACCACTTCTTGCATGGAGGGGTGTACATGTACTTTTTAAAGAACTTAAGAAATGCCATGAAATGCACTAGTTGTGCTGGTGAACCTAAAATTGTAAAGGTTCTTTCTGCCATTCCGTTGCATTGTCATTATTTGTTGTACTATATTCCTCGTGTCTGCAGTCATAATCTCCTCCGTAATCATGCCTTTACACAGCTGATACGGAAAGCACATTTATCTTATAGATTTTTACAACAAATAGAGTTGTTGAGTCTTCTTTGCTCTACGCTAGCGTTTCATCAATTGCACGCATAACGTACATAGAGCCAGCGAAGAAACGACGATGCTCGCAGAATCGAACTGTTCATTAAAATTGTTCGATGGGTGGAAGGAGGTGATTTTGCACGTTGTTCGTGCCCCGGAGTCCGTCTTCGTAAAACCGTTGCAAACAAGGAGAGGGAAAGGGATAACATCACTGTTCGAACGTCGGACGCTGGCATTGGCGATTCCAAGTAATCTGATGCGGATGCAATCAGTTCCTGGAACGCTGATGATGAAGTCTGAGAATTTCCTGCCAAAATCGGCAGTGACCCTTTACTAACACTTATAAAAATGCGATGGAATATAATATTCAGTCATTGATACGTAAGGATTGGATGGACGCTTGAATACTGAGAACAGCATTCCGAGCTGTTGGACAGAACGATCAGTTGCAGCTCACTATGGAGTCGCAAATCCTTAGACATTTTCGGTATTGTATTTGATCTGAAAGACTGTTGAACAATATATTTCAGCATTTCTCCGATTTCTCGTAGAATTCAAAATGCCCAGGACGAAGAAGTTACTTTGTTGTGTGGTATACGCTCTTATGAAATTTTGTTACAGATTAAAGCTGGATTCAAGAGCACTACTGGAAACTAGACCTTTCGGTTCCGCAAAAGATTCCCTTACTCTCACTGTGCAGGCCCAGTTTTTAAGTTTTCCAGGGCATTTCTCCCACTTTCCAAGTTTGAGAACAGAGGTTCTGGTATGCTGAAGTCGTGAGACATGCATGGATGCTTAGTCGATAATAGCTTGTCTTCAAACACTAAAGAACCTGTTTCGAGAACAGGGTGCGAAAAGGTTTCGATTTGTTCTTTTCTAATTATTTCATGATGGTACTAATGATTGGTTCAGGAAAATTCTTTCTCCAATCCGACATTGAAAATATCAGTTCAGAAGACCACACCAGCTGTCAGACGTGTGATATATTTACTTCGTTTTCCCATCATCAAACGCTATACAACAAGGAACTGAATTATTACACTGCAATACTACACAATCTGAAACAAACCCATAATGTTAGGATACTGCATTATTAGTGTCCTGCTGAATACAAATACGTCGATTAAATATCTGGATATAACGCTGCAGGGCTATATGAAAGAAAGGCTAATGGTCGACTTCGATTTAGTAGGAGAATTCTAGGATAATGTTCAAAAATCGTTCAAGTGGCTCTAACCACTATGGGACTTAACATCTGCGGTCATCAGTCCCCTAAATTTATAACTACTTAAGCCTAACTTACCTAAAGACATCACACACATCCATGCCCGAGGCAGGTTTCGAACCTGCGACCGTATCAGCATCACAGTCCCAGACTGTAGTGCCTAGAACCTCTCGGCCTCAGCGGCCGGCTAGGAAAGTGTGATTTATCTGTAAAGTAGACGGCATATAGGGTGCTAAGGCGACCGACTCTTTAGTACTGCTAGAGTGTTTGGGGTCCGTACCAGGAATTAAAGGAAGACATCGAAGCAATTCAGAGGCTGTCTGCTAGATTTGTTACTGGCGAGTTCGAATAAACGCAAGTGTTACGGCAATGCTTCGGGTACAAGACTAGTAATCCCTCGAGGGAAGAAAACGTTCTCTTTGAGGAACACAATTCAGAAAGTTTAGACAACCGTCATCTGAAGAATGATTCTGCTGCCGCCAACGTATACTGCGCGTAACGACCACGAAGATAAGATAATTTAGGTGTCATACGGAGGCATATAGACAATCGTTTTGCCCCGTTCCATTGGCAAGTGGAACAGGAAAGGAAAGGACTAGTAGTGGTACGGGGTACCCCCGATCACGCTCCGTAAAGTAGACTGCGGAGTATCGCTGTAGATGCAGATTATATATACTAACGTATTGATTTATTTTCCTCTTTCATAGCACTTGATAATGGGATAATGAAGTTATGAAACACGTGGTAAATACACTCCAAGACCAAAACAGTGACCCACTGCGAAATAATAGTCGTAATTGGAAGGAAATCGTTAGATGTGATGTACATGGAAAGAAAAACAAATGTTTACAATTTCAGGAAAATTACGTCATTTATTCAAGAGAAAGAGCTTCTCAAATTACGTTAATCAGTAACGCGTTTGTCCACTTCTGACGCTTATCCAAGCAGTTTTTCGGCTTGGAATTGATTGATAGAGTTCTTAAAGGTGTTCCTAAGGGATATCGTTCCAAATTCGGTCCTATTGGTGCGTTAGATCGTTAAAAACCCGAGTTGGTGGGAGTGCACCACCCATAATGCCCTAAACCTTCTCAACTGATGGAGAGATCTGGCGAGCTTGCTGGCCGATATAGGATTTTGCAAACACGAAGACAAGCGGTAGAAACTCTCACCGTGTGCGGGCGGGTATTATGTTGCTGAAGTGTTAAGCCGAGGATGGCTTACGATGAAGGGCTACAAAACGGGGTGTACAATTCTGTCAACGTACTGGATTTGAATTCTGCAATGTGTTTCCAAAAGTATTATCTGAAATTCCATAGGAAGTACCTCTCGCATAAGTTAAATGTGAGATCGGTTCAGGACTGAATATTAGGCTTCTTTAATAGTTGTGAAATTAAAATTGTAATTCTCTCAGTTAACGAAATTCTGTGACCTAGGTCCAAAGTCGGTGACTGTTTAGATGCCTTGTGTGGGAACTCTGAGCTACGAATTTTGCAACAGTTGTGTGCACCGAGTTTTAGCAATGTTTACGAGTGACAAAAAAGTAAGCCGTAAGAAGAGGCGACATCGAAAGGACGTGGTTCGAGCCTCAGCGGCATCTTCGACGGCGATTCATCGCGCAACGGCGGTTGCGCTTAAGAGGGCCGCGGATGACAGCCAAATGGGTCGTGGTATGAAAATAAATGGCACCCAAGACCATAACTCCTGGCTGTCGGGTCGTACGGCCAGTAGTATTTAGGCTGGTATCCCACCCGCTATCCTGGGCGACTTCAGACAAGTCTACGGCCTGGAATCTCATGGACTGGTGTAGAATTGTCCTCATTAATGAGTGTTGTTCAAACTAAGTTCTAGTGACCAACGTCAATGTGTCTGGTGACGTCCCGAGCAGTTCTATGATATCAGTCTGAGTGTTGCCTTCCATAGGGTCCGACAACCAGTATCGATGGTCTTCGATACCTTTTCTTTTCATAGCAGCAACAATTTTCTTGTCATTCGCGGCACCCCTGCAGCACAGTGGTACGTCGACGCTACTGTACTCCCCGTTTTGTTGTCCTTCATAGCAAGCCAACCTGGGCTTACATTTCAGCAGTACAGTGCCCGCCCGCATACCGTGTAAGTTTCTACTGATTGTCTTCGTGCTTGCAGAACCATACCTTGGTCATCAAAGTCACCGAATGTCTCCCCCATTGAAGACATTTGCATCATTACGGGCAGGGACCACGAAGCAGATCTGGATTTTACGATCTATCTCGCCTGTCAGACGCAATCTGGCATGATATCCCACAGGATAGCATCAAACAACTATATCAATCAATGCAAAGACGATTAAATTCTTGCATAGCAACCAGAGATGGGCCAACGTGCTATTGACTTGCTGAAGTTCTGACGATCTTTCTGCTGAAGAAATTATCTAATTTTGTTGAAATTTTAATCATTTGTTTGTTTGTACATGTACATCACATCTACTGATTTCTGTCCAATTCGGGGAATTCCTACGTGTTGTGTCGTTCTCTTTTCTTATGTGTATACCGCACGCTTGACAATTGGTGCTGAACATACACAATACTGATTCATGAGACAGCGGTACAATGGCTTCACTGTAAATAACAGCATTTTTTTTCTTTCTGGAACACTAATATCATTTGAGATGTAAGTGTTTTACAATTTAATACAAGGTACACTGTGGGCAAAAGATGCCCGTACCTAAAACTAAACGCTTAATTGACGAGTATTAAGAAAGAGACACGATTAACAGGTAAATGTCTCCCGAATTTTTGTAAATACCTAGCAATATGACGTAGTAGCAACATTTCAACCAATGAGAAAGTCCTAAAATTATCCATGCAGATTGTAGCACACGTGATATGCTAGTTACAAGAATTTCAGATACATTGTTCGGCTAGAAAAATGAAGAATATTTATGATAACTTATACCATCAGGATATTATGTTTTTATGGGAACATGTAAACTTACTCATTTATATTTATTGGCCGGGTCTTTCTTTCTGCGTCAATTTCGTTTGTTGATGTTTTAAGTAAGCACATCAGTCGAACATATGGAAGACAAATAAATACAATGTCACTCAAAACTATTTAAATATTAGAAAAAGCCGCTGGTATTGTAGCGAACAACGAGTCAGAAGGAGTTTTAGATACAACCATAGCCAAATAAAAGCAGTTAACCCGTGTCTCCAATGCGGATTAACATCCAGATATGTTCAGGCCCACATACGGTTCCTCTTCGTCGAAATGTCTTGGCTCAAACTTGTCTAGGCGTTGAACCGCGCGTGTCGCATTCAAAGCCCTAAATAAGACAATTGTGACCCTTTGGTTAAACTGTCTGGCTTCGGCAAGTTTACGAAATACAGAGCTAACATAACATATAATAACGGTAGTAATATTATCGAGAACTAAATTAACGACCCATAAATGATGTAGGCCACACAGTTGCGATTTGGTTAGAATAATGTTTATTCAGAAATGAAACTAATAGCGATAGTGGTCGTATTTAGAATTACTATTATACTCGAGCGCAAATCCATTTGACACAGTTCGATCAATCACAATCTCATCGCGAATTATAAGTTCAATTCTCCCCGCAATACCACACAACGCAAAATTTTCTAAGTCGTTTCTCTTCTTAGCAACATAAAGACCGACTGTCCACATTCACCTCTCAATCTGAAATGTACCCTTTGGTGTCTCCAGGCGAACTGTCCACTTTCGCGTTTGCACCAGAACTGCCCTCTGCCCGTCCCCGGCCACTTTTCCCCCGCTCCGAATATCCTCTCTCAACTGACTGGGGCAGTTCCTTTAACTGAAGTCCGTTCATCTGATTGGCTACATCTTATTATACATTATTTTACAATTTAACGTATTTAAATAACCAAAGCTTGATCACTTTCACGTTCTAAATAATGTAACAATAATATCAATTACATAATAAACGTTAAATCCTTTTACATAAAACCAACACTAATTCCTTTTTAGCTTTGAATGACCCGGCTAGTAGCTTTGCACCAACGTGTTTTCTGATAAATCTATACAGAAGAAAAGTAACTGTTACGCACTAAACCTCACAACAAATATTATGTTACCTAATAATAAGCAACGGCCTTGCCGCAGTGGATACACCGGTTCCCTTTAGATCACCGAAGTTAAGCGCCACTGGGCGTGGTTACCACTTGGATGGGTGGATGGGTGACCATTCTAAACTAATATAGATATGATCCATATCGAAGTTATATTGGGAGCGCCATGGAAATTTATGGAGGATGGCAGGTTAAAATTACTTTGGCCTGATACCTTGCATTACTACAGAATGAAACAGTTTTCATAAATTTGCTTCATCAGACGGGGAGGGGGTCCACTGGAGGCCGAACAGCACAATAACCTTGGGTTCAGTGCGGGGCGGCAGTGAGGTGGGTGGACTGTTGTGGCCTGTTGTAGTGTTGTGAACCACCGAGGGATACGGCAGAATGAAGCCTCTCAGTCGTTTCTAGGTCCCTGGTTTAATACACACACACACATATTAGCAGGATGGTCAGTTGAAAATGAACTATTCCCACTTGGCCACCCTGTGTGTAAATCATCCTCATATCATGAAATGATATTGTTATCAAATAATTTTCTCTCCATATCCTCCCTGTTCTAACATGCGTCAAGATTTATAAATTCTTGATGTTCTTATTTTTACCCGCATCGGTAGCCAAATGTTCCTATTTTTACCCGCATCGGTAGCCAAAATTGCAAACTCATTCTAGAAAAGGGTGTCAACTAAACTAAAGCTTGTTGGAAACTTAGAGAATGAAGATATTTAGACGTAAAAAAAAAGAAAAGACAAGTGTGTAATTACTGACTGTATTGTGTGATGAATGAATTTTAAAATCATTTCACAATGTCTTACGACAAGTGTCATCTGGCTAAATGTGAACCTACTGACGAATATGGACACAAATATCTACAACCACTTTCATGCTACTCATTATGTACAGTACACTATACCCATTCATAAGAACATAAACAGCATTACACAACGCAAATGCAAATCAAACTGAAGTTTTGGCTGCGTTTAAATTTGCAGTGAAGCTCCCTTTGCTTTCGCAGTAATTTCCTAAACTTGTCGTTGAACGACGGTGGGTCTTTCCCGTCCCTGACAGTTTTACTCGACACGTACCTGTCTAAAACGCATTTTATAAATTGCCTTGAACTTTTTCCATAAACACTTAACATTCCCAGTGTCGGAACAGAAATTTTCGTTTTGCTCTATTAGGTAGTCTGAAATCTACCTCCTATTACTCTTGCTAAACAGACTAACCTTCCTCCCATTTTTTATATTCCTATTTACTTCCATATTCAAGGATGCTGCAACGGCCTTATGATCACTGATTCCCTGTTCTGCGCTTACAGAATCGAATAGTTCGGGTCTGTTTGTTGTCAGTAGGTCCAAGATGTTATCTCCACGAATCGGTTCTCTGTTTAATTGCTCGAGGTAATTTTCGGATAGTGCACTCAGTATAATGTCACTCGATGCTCTGTCCCTACCACCCGGAAAACATCTGAGTGTCCCAGTCTATATGTGGTAAATTGAAATCTACACCTAAGACTATAACATGCTGAGGAAACTTATGTGAAATGTATTCCAGATTTTCTCTCAGTTGTTCAACCACTAATACTGCTGAGTCGGGATGTCGGTAAAAGGAGTCAATTATTAACCTAGTTCGGTTGTTAAGTATAACCTCCACCCATAATAATGAACAGGTACTATCCTCTTCTATTTCACTACAGGATAAACTGCTACTAACAGCGTCAAACACGCCACCACCGGTTGCATGCAATCTGTCCTTTCTAAACACCGTCTGTGCCTTTGTAAAAATTTCGGCAGAATTTATCTCTGGCTTCAGCCAACTTTCCGTACCTATAACGATTTCAGCTTCGGTGCTTTCTATTAGCGCTTGAAATTCCGGTACTTTACCAACGCAGCTTCGATAGTTTACATTTACAATACCGATTGCTGATTGGTCTCCGCATGTCCTGACATTGCCCTGCACCCTTTGAGTCTGTTGCCCCTTCTGTACTTGCCCAGGGCCATCTAACCTAAAAACCCGCCCAGTCCACGCCACACAATCCCTGCTATCCGTGTACCCACCTGCTGTGTGTAGTGGACTCCTCACCTATCCAGCGGAACCCGAAACCCCACCACCCTATGGTGCAAGTCGAGGAATCTGCAGCCTACACGGTCGTAGAACCGTCTCAGCCTCTGATTCAGACCCTCCACTCGGCTGTACGGTCTACAGTCTGTCCTGTCGACGATGCTGCAGATGGTGAGCTCTGCTTTCATCCCTCTAGCGAGACTGGCAGTCTGCACCAAATAAGATAGCCGCGGGAAGCCAGAAGGATTTCCTCCGATCCACAGCGACGCACATCATTGGTGCCTACATGAGCGACCACCTGCAGATGGATGCACCCTGTACCCTTCATGGCATCCGGAAGGACCCTTTCCACATCTGGAATTACTCCCCACGGTATGCACACGGAGTGCACATTGGTTTTCTTCCCCTCTCTTGCGGCAATATACCTAAGGGGCCCCATAACTCGCCTGACAATGGATCTCCCAACTACTGGTAAGCCCACCTTCTTCGACGGCCCGGATCTTCCCTCTGCCACACACCGTTAGGTTGCTTGCGGACTATGGATGTAGATGTAGATGTAGATGTAGATCTTGTAGACTGAGGGGCAACCTCAGGAACAGGATAAGCAGCCATGTCCGGCCAAAGATCAGTATCAGCCGGAGGCAGAGCCTGAAACGGTTCCTCAGACAAACTGGAGATGCCTTCCGTTCAGCACTCCGGAATGTCTTTCGCTCCCTGCCACACCTCCCACTCTACCACGGGTGAGGGGTCAGCCTCTATGTGGGCAGTATCCCGGGCAGCCACAGCCGTAGCCAGATCGGGGGATGCGTGGGACGAGCTGGCCGTCCTCGACAAACCCCCGTCCGGCCCCCCACAGTGATGCCCATTGGCAACAGCCTGAAGCTGTGTGACCGAAGCCAACACTGCCTGAAGCTGGGAGCGAAGGGATGGCAACTCAGCCCGCATCCGAACACAGCAGTCGCAGTCCCTATCCATGCTAAATACTGTTGTGCAAAGAACGTCTCAACTAATCTACAGAGAGCACAAACAATTCGACACAACATTTAAACGGTTATTAACATACAAGATTGCCTAGTAAATGCAGTAATGCTGCTACTTACGCGCTGCTGAGACACTGCTCGGCGGCAAAAGGCTAACAGTACTGTCAGTAACGTGCAAAGATATTTGAAAGAAATAAACAAATGACAGACGACTACGCGACTTCACACGTCACAGATATTAAAATGCAAATCTTCCCCTGCTAAATACGAAACTACACAATGATTTGACGGATTTATCTAAACAAGTGCGCTAAGGACACTCAAACAAATTTTCAACTTCACTACAACACCTATATGAAAGCTAAATAAGCCACATGTAGCTACTAGCGCACTGCTGACACACTGCTCGGCGGCAGAAGGAAGGAACACTGGGACCATGGTACTCACTTCGGTAAGAATGGTCACCTGATAATTCAATCCGTAACGCAACCGACAGATGGCGAGTGACTTTAATCGCAGTGAAAGCTAAGATCTCAAGCTGTGCAATAAGACAACAGATACCACTTGTATCAAAATGGACTAGACACACAGGACGTAGACAACAGGTTTTCCCTTAATTCTTTTCAGCAGTGTAATTGACGTTCCGGAAGGTGTGTCCTAGGTTACACATATAGGTTAGTTTAATAAGCGAAAAGTGCGTATAAACACGATTGACTATAACTAATAAATCAATAACAAAATTGCTTGAAACATGAATTCTACTAGGGGGATGGGAATACCTATTAGTCACAGAGCTGGTTAGCGTAAGGATGAAGCGTTCAGTGAATTGGAAAGTAAAATTCTATGTACCGACTTGACAGAAAATCCTAGGAAGTTCTGGTCTTACGTTAAATCAGTAAGTGGCTCGAAGCAGCATATCCAGACACTCCGGGATGATAATGGCTTTGAAACAGAGGATGACACGCGTAAAGCTGAAAAACTAGACACCTTTTTCCAAAGCTGTTTCACAGAAGAAGACCGCACTGCAGTTCCTTCTCTAAATCCCCGCAGGATCGAAAAAATGGCTGACATCGAAATAAGTGTCCAAGGAATAGTAAAGTAACTGAAATCACACAACAGAGGAAAGTCCATTGGACCTGACGGGATACCAATTCGATCCTACACAGAGTACGCGAAAGAACTTGCCCCCCTTCTAACAGCCGTGTACCGCAAGTCTCTAGAGGAACGGAAGGTTCCAAATGATTGTAAAGGGCACAGGTAGTTCCAGTTTTCAAGAAGGGTCGTCGACCAGATACCCAAAACTATAGGCCTATATCTCTGACAGCGAACTGTTGTAGAATTTTAGAACATGTTTTTTGCTCGCGTATAATGTAATTTCTGGAAAACCAGAATCTACTGTGTAGGAATCAAAATGGATTCCGGAAACAGTGATCATGTGAGACCCAACTCCCTTTATTTGTTCATGAGACCCAGAAAATATTAGATACAGGCTCCCAGGTAGATGCCATTTTAATTGACTTCCGGAAGGCGTTAGATACAGTTCCGCACTGTCGCCTGATAAACAAAGTAAGAGCATACGGAATAACAGACCATTTGTGTGGTTGGATTGAAGATTTTTTAGCAAACAGAACACAGCATGCTGTTCTCAACGGAGCGACGTCTACAGACGTTAAAGTAATCTCTGGCGTGCCACAGGGGAGTGTTATAGGGCCATTGCTTTTCACAATATATATAAATGACCTAGTAAATAGTGTCTTAAGTTCCATGCCGCTTTTTACGGATGATACTATAGTATGCAGAGAAGTTGCAGCATTAGAAAATTGTAGCGAAATGCTGGAAGATCTGCAGCGGATAGGCACTTGCTGCAGGAAATGGTAACTGAAGCTTAACATTGACAAATGTAATGTATTACGAATACATAGTAAGAATAGTCCTTTGTTGTATAATTATATGATAGCGAAACAAATACTGGTAGCAATTACATCTGTAAAATATCTGGGAGTAAGCATACGGATCGATTTGAAGTGGAATGATCATATAAAATTAATTGTTGGTAAGGCGGGTGCCAGGTTGAGATTCATTGGGAAAGTCCTTAGAAAACGTAGTCTATCAGCAAAGCAGGTGGTTTACAAAACACTCATTCGACCTATACTTGAGTATTGCTCATCAGTGTGGGATCCGTACCAGGTCGGATTGACAGAGGAGTCAGAGAACATTCAAAGAAGAGCGGCGCGTTTCGTCACAGGGTTATTTGGTAAGCGTGATGTCGTTACGGAGATGTTTAGGAAACTAAAGTGGCAGACTCTGCAAGAGAGGCGCTCTGCATCGCGGTGTAGATTGCTGTTCAAGTATCGAGAGGGTGCGTTTTGGATCACGTATAGAATATATTGCTTCTCCCCGCTTATACCTCCCGAGGAGATCAGGAATGTAAAATTAGAGAGATTCGAGCGCTCACGGAGGCTGTACGGCCGTCGTTCTTCCCGCGAACCATACGCGAGTGGAACAGGAAAGGGAGATAATGACAGTGGCACGTAAAGTGCCCCTCGCCACACACCGTTGGGTGGCTTGCGGAGTATAAATGTAGATGTAGATCTAGAATTAGCCAGCCATGTACACTCAATGCGACATGTTAATTCAAAGGCAGTTGCAAGAGCAATCTGTTTGATCCAAGAAGAGTGGACATTCTGTCGTATTGCTGCACATGCCAGGGTCTCTCCATCTGGCAGTCATAGGTTCTCGGCACCCCACTGGAAGACAAGTCAGTACACAAGCCGAGTTTGTCAAGATCGCCGATGCATTACAGCCCCACTCGAATACCGATGCCTGACCTGTCCGTTGCAGCATCTTACGGTCACTGACAGAGCACCGTAAGACGATTTCAGAAGTGTCACTTCAGCCGTTGTGGCCGATCGGACTCTAATAAACAGGTTCTGAGAAATGACATTACGACCAAGATGTTCTGTTAGAGCACCCCTCTTTACACAACAACAGCTCTCTGCTTGCCTTCCGTTCTGCCATTCCCATGTCAACTGGCAACTTCGTCACTTGCTAAACTGGTTAATTACAAAGGAATCCAGATTTTTTTCTGGTGCAGGTTGGTGGCCCTGTTCGTGGGCTGATATTACGGAGCTTGTCATTGTCCATGTTCGCCTTACCAACAGACAGTACATCGAACAGGTCGTGTTGGAACAGTTGGTGGCTGCTGCATACATTGGTGGGCCTGAATTCCCTCTCACGCACGATAATGCTGTGGCCCATATGCTGGTCGTCACCATATATGTCTGGAGAAGCCTAGACACTATATTAATGCAATGATCATCGATGAGATCCGGCCTAAGCCCCTATCGCGCATTTGTGATTTACAAGACTCTCCAAGAACTCTAAAGGGCTCTCATTCGAGAATAGGCACGGATACCACAGGATGACAGCCGATCATGCCACTTAGGTGTCAAGCGATGATAAACGCTCACAGAGGGATACACGTTATTGTGGCTCTCAAAGTGCACCCAGGATGATGGGACGAATGACAGTTACCAATTTGTTCCCAACACCTTTCTGACTTTAAAGTTCTTTTTACGTAAATGAACCAGGACTTAATATTATTTTTGTGTGTACTAACTTTGTGTAAGATTAAGGTATAATTTTGTTACATACCCATTCCTCAATTACTGCTCAATGGACAATAGACTCCCCTAATTCTTTGCTCAATGTATATACTTGTGCAGTTATTAATTTAGGGCAAGGTAGAGGGTAAGATAAGGAAAGGACAAAGGAGACTATCTTGCTTAAAAAACATAAAGCAATGGAAAGAAATGGTTACAAATTTCAGATCAGCCATTCCACATTGCACTTTCTGGAACAACGATGCATCGTGCGGTTAGTAAAATCCATGTATTTACATGTAAAAGATGAATTATGTGTTTCTAACAAGTATTACTACAGTTAACTCTGCTAAGTGGGTCATTCAGCACACTACCCCACAAATTACTTAGCAGACCATATAGTGTACATCAAAATGAACATCAAACCACACACTACATGCATTGGTGTAGATTAATACGAAATGTTAATTATTGAACAAAAAATATAAAAATGTATAGCTCAAAAAATAATGAACCAAGTGGTAGAGGCCACTTTTAATTAAACCAAAAATTCTAGATCATGAGATTCATTACCATTAATTTTAAGTTTCTTTGTTCCCCTGTATTTCAGTTTAATATTTCCATCTCCAAAAAAGTGAAAAGCCCAACTACAAATTAATTCATTGTATTCATTTGGCAAAGTAATTTCACGTTTACTATCAAGCTCTATACAAGTTTTTTCACCATATCTAATGTAATATAAATTATTTACTTCTAACTCACTGACATTTGAAACAAATTACAATTATTTGTGTTATTGAGCTACTTCATCAGAAACTCCATTTATGTAAATTAAAATTTTATTAACATTGACCATTACTAATCTTCTAAATATGACTAGTGTGTGGAAGAAATTTGAATATGACCAAACTATTTTTGTTGAGATAAATATTAAAGAAAAGAGAAACATGTTAAATGTAATATATTCAAATATAATTTTAATTAGTCTTCAATTATTCAGCATTTGAGAAGTATAGAACATAATGCTTGTGGAGAAGAAGAGATGTCTGAGGAAACTGATACAGACATGTGGAAAAAACAGAAAAACGAGATTCTCTCTTCTGTGCAAAACGTGAAAAATTGTGGATTATGAACTTTATGATTATAGTTTGCCGACATATTATTTACAAAAATATTAAAAATCTTATTAAAGTGTAATGATTAATTTCAGATGTTTCCCACTCAATAAACAAAAACTGTAAATCTAGAGATTCAGAAAACAGAGAATGCAACAAAGAACTACTAGTAAATTTATTCCATTTTTAATGAAATAGCGACTACAGATTTTATTTTTACATTAGAAGATACAGGAAACTTATTGTGGCATCCGTAAGGCATTGCATCCTAATTTTCCTAATTTTCTATTTTATCATACTGAAATGAGAGTTCTTTCTTATCTTGTCTCTTTATTAAATGTTTATTATCTACATGTCTTGTTATCTGATGATAATCTAATTGTATCTTTCGCTTCTTTTCAATCTCAGTTAATCTTATCATACATTCACCTTTCAACTATTGAATACTTTTATATTTTAAGTCGAAACCCTTTACTTTCATCACTGTGGTTTTATTGTCTTTCTCAAAATAGTAGCTATTGGCTCTAGCTGAAGCCCAATCTGAAATCCAGTTATTCCATAATTTGTAAGTTCATTCATCTAGCATACAACTGTTTCCTCAGTATTTTCAATACTATCAATAATTTCTATACTGCCCATATCAAAATAGCTAACATCTTTTCCTAGCTTATGTAACATATGACACAATCTAACCTTGCATTGGATGTGGTGAATGCTGTTATAAAAATTTCATAGTGAATCTTGAAAACGTACTTAATCTATATCAATGCTCCTTAACAAAATTTACAGTTACACTGTATAATCTAACACCGAGTTGTGTCTCATAAAAGTGTTTTAAATATGACACATACACAGATTCGCTCATATTTTCAAGATGTGCATATTTTTCCCTTAATGAATTCAGACATATTTTGACAACAGTTCGTTTTATTGGTTTTTCTCTTATTCTATACAGATCTAAGTCATTAACTATTTTTTTGTTCCACGTTTTTATACAAATCCAATTAATGTCACAATTATGTTTCAGGGTTTCTAACTTTATTTTTATAAAGTATTTCATGTAATTTTTAAACAACAAGTTGCTCGTATTTCTAAAATCCCACACATTGTAGTCATCAAATTTTTTTTATCATTTTTTTCTATAGTTTTTTTCACTGTATCAGTTATGCACAAAAGTGCAAATAAAACTTCTTTCATCGTTGTTGTGATTACATTTATTCATTTTCTCTTCTCCATATTAGAGATGAAAAGGAAACAACCGTTTTTCATTTTTATCTATGTTTATCCCCACTGGCAAAACAGGGCGACACAAGCCTCTAGGTGCTATTACTTCACATTTTATAAATCAATGCATTTTTAGTACAATACCTTGGTATATACATTTTCTACTGTGTTGCTCAGGATAATGATCATTCTATTGCACTGACAGATAAAGGATACACACAGCAACACGGCGCGCAGCATCTCAGACGCAGAGAATCTTCCCCAGGAATTGAAACACCTCAACACCGTGTTCCGAAAAAACGGGTACTCAGAATAGCAGATTAGACGCGCTCTCCGTCCCACCACCACAGTGCAACCTGTGGAGACAGATGAAGTCACGGAAGAAGAGGTAGTCACTGCCTTTATTCCGTACAATGGCGCACTATCGGGGAAAATCGGCCGTATATTAAAGAAACACCGAGTTAAAACCGTCTTTTGCCCGCCCAATAAAACACTGGTATTACAGGGAAGTGTGAAAGATGACCTCGGTTTGAGGAAGGCCGGCATATATCAAATTCCCTGCGAGTGTAGGAAGACTTATATCGGACAAACAGTAGGCATCATCGAAGATTGGTGCCGAGAACATCAAAGACACACTCGACTGAAATATCCAAAGAAGTCGGCGGTATCAGAGCACTGTTTGTCCAAGAAACACGAGATGGATTATGAGCGTACCAGGATCCTGATTCAGACCTCTAAATATTGGGACAGCGTTATGAGGGAGGCTATCGTAATTCGCACCAGGGAAGATTTTATCAACCGAGATTCCGGCGACAATCTCAGCAAGGCTTGGGACCATGCATTGAATGTAATTAAGAAGACTCTCATAAAGAAGTATGAACTGGCGACCAGGGCGGACGTAGCAAGCACATCAACGCGACGACAGATTCCGACGCCCACGTCTTCGCGACCGCCGGCGCGCGGGCGCGGACGGCGAAGAGAGCGGCCCGCGGGGGGAGGAGATTTAAATCGGCCGCGCGCCCTCAGGAGCTCAGTTCGTCAGCGCACCTGACGATGGCGACATGCCTGATCGCTGAAATATTGTGCCCGTTGGACACTATGAACCGAGAGTATACCCGTGGACTGTTCGAGCAGCAATAAAATTTTTATCTGTATTAATGGAGGCTCTACATAAGAAGCTCAATAATGCAAACAGTTCTAATTTGTTTGAAACGATCACTGAGTTAATTTGTATTACATTACTTGTTGTGTATATTTAAGAACTAGATACGATGGAAAAGTTTGTACAGAGTTTGACAATAAACTTAAAATAATTTTGCCGAACACATGTAATTCATTAATTACTGGTTGAGAGTATGAATTTTTTTTTTAGGATTGAAATGTTGAACTCTGATTATAAGAAAATGAAGAAGCTTAAAAGCAATGATAATGGATTACGTGATATAGAATTTTTGGTTAAACTGAAATTGCCTGATTGGCCGCTGCTGCCTGGTCCTCCTTTTTCTTGAGATGTATAGTTTTCATATTTTTTGTTCGATAAAGAATCTTTTTTGTTAATTTATACCACTTAATGTACTATATTGGATGTTGTTAATTTTTATGTAGACGATATTGTTTGCTCGGCCATTTGTGTCCTGGTGCGCTTCATGGGCAAACTTAGTAGTGTCGATGAGCCAATAAATTTCTTTAAGATCCTCTGCCACTGTCTGTAACTACAATAACATAGCTCTCTTTCGACTGCTGAAACACGCCACACAACGACGAAATACTTAAATTGCACCCATAAATGCGGCCACAGTGAAATGTAGTTTAACACGATATTCACCAGTTATTATTATCTTTAGTTTCATAACACAAGTAACGTACTGAACGTGCGGGATACTTGCAAAATACACTATGTGATCAGAACTATCCAGGCACATGGCTGAAAATTATTTACAAGGTCGTGGCGCCCTCCGTCGGTAATGCTGAAATTCAATATGGTGTTGGCTCATCCTTAGCCTTGATGACAGCTTCCACTCCAGCAGGCATAAGTTCAATGAGGTGCTGGAGGGTTTACTTGGGGAATGGCAGCCCATTCTTCATGGAGTGCTGCACTGAGGAGAGGTATCGATGTCGGTCGGTGAGCCTGGCACGAAGTCGACTTTTCAAAACATCCCAAAGGTGTTCTATAGGATTAAGGTTAGGACCCTATGCAGGCCAGTCCACTACAGGGATGTTATTGTCGTGTAACCACCCCGCCATAGGCAGTGCATTATGAACAGGTGCTCGATCGTGTGGAAAGATGAAATCGCCATCCCCGAATTCCTCTTCAAAAGTGGAAAGCAAGAAGTTTCTTCAAACATCGTTGTAGGCAGAATGAGATTTTCACTCTGCAGCGGAGTGTGCGCTGATATGAAACTTCCTGGCAGATTAAAACTGTGTGCCCGACCGAGACTCGAACTCGGGAACTTTGCCTTTCGCGGGCAAGTGCTCTACCATCTGAGCTACCGAAGCACGACTCACGCCCGGTACTCACAGCTGTACTTCTGCCAGTAACCGTCTCCTACCTTCCAAACATTACAGAAGCTATCCTGCGAACCTTGCAGAACTAGCACTCCTGAAAGAAAGGATATTGCGGAGACATGGCTTAGCCACAGCCTGGGGGATGTTTCCAGAATGAGATTTTCACTCTGCAGCGGAGTGTGCGCTGATATGAAACTTCCTGGCAGATTAAAACTGTGTGCCCGACCGAGACTCGAACTCGGGACCTTTGCCTTTCGCGGGCAAGTGCTCTACCATCTGAGCTACCGAAGCACGACTCACGCCTCGGTCGGGCACACAGTTTTAATCTGCCAGGAAGTTTCATATCAGCGCACACTCCGCTGCAGAGTGAAAATCTCATTCTGGAAACATCCCCCAGGCTGTGGCTAAACCAAGTCTCCGCAATATCCTTTCTTTCAGGAGTGCTAGTTCTGCAAGGTTCGCAGGAATGCTTCTGTAAAGTTTGGAAGGTAGGAGACGGATACTGGCAGAAGTAAAGCTGTGAGTACCGGGCGTGAGTCGTGCTTCTGTAGCTCAGATGGTAGAGCACTTGCCCGCGAAAGGCAAAGGTCCCGAGTTCGAGTCTCGGTCGGGCACACAGTTTTAATCTGCCAGGAAGTTTCATCATTGTAGGCCTGTGCTGTGATGGTGCCACGGAAAACAACAAGGAGTGCAACCACCTCGGTGAAAATCACGACCACACCACAACATCACTGCCTCCGAATTTTACTGCACACGCTGGTAGATGGCTTTCAACGGGCATTCGCGATACCCTCACGCTGGCATCGGATCGCCACATTTTGAACCGTGTTTCGTCACTCCACACAACATTTTTCTAAGGTTCGATAGTCCAATGTCTACGCTCCTTACACCAAGCGAGGAGTCGTTTGGCATTTACCGGAGTGATGTGTGGTTTATGAGCAGCCGCTCGACCATGAAATCCAAGGTTTTTCACCTCCTGCGCAACTTTCATCGTACTTGCAGTGTATCTTGATGCTTTGATAGATGTCTGCCTATTACACATTACGATACTCTTCAACCGTCGGCGGTCTCTGTCACTCAACAGACAAGGTCGGCCTGTAAGGTTTTGCATTGTACGTGTCCCTTCACGTTTCCACTTCACTATCACATAGGCAACAATGGACCTAGGGATGTTTAGGAGTGTGGAAGTCTCGCGTGACAGCCAATCACTTGACCACGTTCGAAGTTCGTGAGTTCCGCGGAGCACCCCCTTCTGCTCTCTCACGTTTTGTAATGACTACTAATGTTGCTGATGTGGAGTGTCTGGCCGTAGGTGAAAGCACAATGAACCTAATATGAAAAACGTATGTTTTTGGGGGTGTCCGGATATTGAAAGACGTGCACTTCATTTACCATTCGGTGCTCGTATTTCATATTTCTAATCTCAACATTCTGGTATTCGATAATATAATAATTCAGGCCCTATTAATAATTTCTCTTTTAAGCCTAATTAATTTGACGCTGTTTGTCTCGCACTGATCTGTGAGAGCAGCTTGGCGGTAGGAATTTTCTTTGTTTATGGTCGAGGGCAGCAGTTTTCCTAGCAGCCGTGATGGATTCCCATTTCCCATAGTTTTTCCGTTCGCCAGGGTAGTACGTGATGTCGTTCGATCACTCAGTAGTGGCCGATTTTTCTCCTATTCTCAGTTCCCCAACCTGCCTTACCAACCTTGTAAATGGTATTTCTGCTCGAATTTAACTTTGTGAGGTCTCCTGCCTGTGAGATTCCGGCCCTCTGATTGGCCAGTTTAGGTGCGCGCCCGTATGTCGCGGGTGGGCGCCAACCGCCCTCCGTGGGTAGATAGTGGACAAAGGAGCAGTGAGCAAATCTAGTGTGACCGTGCATCAGGCCGGAGGAGCTGCTTCCAGAAGATGAAGTGTCGGTATGTGTGAGCGCCAACGTGCACTGTAGCTTCGCGCTCTTCGGCCCAGAGGGAACCTTGTAGGTCGTTTTACTGGTGTGAGTTCCTTAAATTACGGTTTACGCAATTTTTCCGGGTTATAAGACTGTAGGTTTTCCGCCTACAGTTGGCCATAATGTGCTCGATGTGTTGGTTAGTCACAGTAGTTGCAGTTCGCGTCTTGTTGGTTTTATTCCTTTAGTACAGGGGGCTACTTAACTATTCATCCCCGGTAGCATCTTTCTTAGTCTTTGGCTGATTCATGGTGGTGGTCATTGCATGCCTACAACCCTTTCCTTTAGTAAATTGAACTCCATCCATTTGATAATACGGCGATAGTTCCTAAAATTCCTTTTATCCTGCCATTGTGACTTACGTTGAAGCAGGCTGCTAAAAACAACTCTTTCTTCCCCCACCTTCAATTTGTTGTATAATTGTTCAATATTCAACTGTTAAATAAATGATTCCTTTTATCTTTACATTCTCCCTTGCATTATGTGAAATCAACCTTAGTGTCACAGTAGAATAATGCAGAACTATTCTCAGGATGACGGTTGCTATAAGTTCGTGCCGGTCTCGCGCCTTTAATGATAGGGTAAAGATACAATATCGCGCGCCTGGCACGACCGTTGCACGCATGGTACCGATAATAGTAATAATAATTTTCAATTGCCCCCATTGATGATAAACTGGGAATTGTTAACGGCTCAGTGTGAGTACGTGAGCACTAAATCCACTTGATGTGGTGGAAGTAGTGGCCACTGTTCTACCCTGCTGGTTTCAAAAAATATATCATAATTACAGCCATTACAGCAAGGGATAGTAACATGTAAAAAAACGAGCCACTGCTTTTACATGGCGACCCTGGTCCAGGATCGATACTGGTTGGATCTTACGACCCCCGTAATCAGATTATTTATTCCATTTGTCTTTTCTTTTTCTTCTGATCCCTTGGGCGTAGCATAATAATTTGTATGTGGTACTGTTCTCCCTTTCCGTAGGTGGTCGTGCAATTCTGTTTGTATTTGTGATCGGCGTTGCAAAAACGGCGTAGTTTTGTTGTTGAATAATATTTCTCGCGCTTTTGAGTGGTCATTAATAAAGTGCGAATTCCGTAATTGCTTGCCTGCCATCACTTCATTTCATTTATAAAATTGTGTTGCGACCCTAACACATTATTAGCAATATGAGTGTTACGACATGATCTGGTAATAATAGGACAGCCTAGCTTGAAGTCGTGCACGCGGCCATGGCCGAGGATAGTGGTTCCGCGCCAAGGACAGCGTAGATGGGCGAACCATTACGCGAGATAAAGGAGGGCGCACCGGCCCGTGCAGACCACGTGGTTGAGCGGGTAGGTGGCGGTGTGTGTCCCCAACCCTCACGCCAGCTCAATGAGCCCGCACCCTGTCTCGCCAACCAACCGGCCACACCGGCGGTGGCTGCGGCTACTGACCCAGTGGCTCCAGGTGAAGCCAGTGTGCCGACGGAGCGGCCACGCCCACCTCTGAACAGTCCCTGCTCCAGACCTTACTAAATGAAATGAGGGCAATGGAAGAGCGCAATAAGGCAGTTACCGAGCAGCAGAATAAAGCACTCGCGAAGCAACAGAAAGCACTTGCAGAGTAACAGCTGGCTATGCTATCTCAACTACGTAATGAATTGTAGGCAGATGCCGAGCAGCAGAGTTAAGGGCTTGCAGAGCAGCTAGGAAAGAAAATCGAAACTTCTGAAGAACGACAGCGGAAAGAAATAAAAACTCATAGTGATAAAACTGACGAACTGAAAGAAAAGACAGATTCGTTTTTAGCAGACGTACAGGGCATGAGAGCTGGACTTAGGAGCCACGTTGGTCATGTGAAGGATGGTCTGGCAGCCACTGAGTCCTGCAAAGGGCAGCTTGACATTCATGTTGCAGATGGTATAGAGAAACAATCGATTGTCAACCAGCGAGTAGAGGAACGACTGAGCGCGGTGGAAGGTAATACGGTTAGTGGCTCTGCGGGAGCACCGTTCAAACTGGAACAGATTGGCTAGGTCGTTAGTGATTCCGACAAGGAGCAAGTTATAGCAGTACAAAACGTATGTGAACGAGTGTCACGCAATGAGGATGCAGTGAACCGCGTAAACGAGCAACTGGGATCTTTAGACACTGCCGTAGAACAGTTGTCGACGAGGAACAGCATTGCCTCAGACCGAACACAGCCTGCGGTAGAGCCAGCTTGAGCACGGGCCCTCTCCCACTCCTGTGTGACGGAGCGTCACGCGGCAATGAACCGAGCCTGTCAATAGCCGGCATGTGTTTTGCACTCGCCCACTGGGTGCGAGAATGCGGCACAAGGAAGAGCCGATGATGCAGTGAACTGTTTCCGCTACGACGACGCGCCTAGAGATGTCAGTGACAGTGACGTGAGGGCTTTTGAAGATAGACTGTGCCGGTTACGTAGGTGGGAAAATGCAAAAAACTCGTGTCGCGTAGTTTTCGAGGTTTATAGATAAATTTCAGTGCGTGTTCCCGTCCTCCAGGAGCTCTGCGCGCAAGATAAACTTTGCTTGTAGGCATCTCCGTAATGAGGCGACGGCACGAATGCGAGTTCTTATGCGCGACTGTCACTCTGACGACGATTTTAGGAAGGCATTCCTAGACGAGTTTTGGCCGAAGGGCGACCAAGATCGCTTAAAATTAGGGATCATGATGACGCAACCATTCCTTGAATCGAGCCATCATAGCCCACTCACATACTTCAAGGATTTTATTCAGCGAAATCAGTTCCTTGATACACCATATGACACGCTGGAACTTATTCGCATATGTTTGGCGAAACTGCCACGACGTCTCCAGCGCGACATCGTACCTACCGGAAGGGGCATGAGTGATCTCAAGTCCTTTCAACTCTTGTTGCAAGAACTCGCGTATGAGAGGCGTGGTGACAATCGCGGGCCACAACAGACTAGCGCTGGCACACAGAACAATGCCAACGCGAATGATAGAAGTGGAAGCAAATGATCAGATGTGTGTGAAATCTTATGGGACGTAACTGCTAAGGTCATAAGTCCCGAAGCTTACACACTACTTAACCTAAATTGTTCTAAGGACAAACACACACACCCATGCCCGAGGGAGGACTGGAACCTGCGTCGGGACCAGCCGCACAGTCCATGACTGCAGCGCCCAAGACCGCTCAGCTAATCCTGCGCGGCAACACGACACAAATGATCAATCGGAGCCACAGCCGAGGTCGAATGGCTCGCGTCGGAACCACAATAACCAGTGGTTCTCGCGCAGTGGCTCAAATAGGCGTCGGAATGGGACGCAAAACGGCGGATCGTCCAATGGTGCGAACACCGATAATAGTGTATAAATTCGCAGTCCTGATCCCCGCATAATGCTCCACAGCAAGAAGGAGATAACCAGGCCAATAACTAACTAGAACCGGCCAGCTCTGGCTGCAACTCGCCATATGATTGGCCGCCACTCTTGTACGTGGATACTGAGGGCATCAGAAAAGATTTGTTGAGGGAGCGAGAGGACGTCTTCTTTATTTCGTAACCAGTGCTTAGTGTAAATATTAGTGGTAAATGTATTCATTGTATTCTAGACATAGGAAGGTACGTGTCAGTCATGAATGAGAACGTATTTGAAAGTTGCATGAACGAAAAGGTGTGGCCCATATTGCCCCTTGAATGGACGAAAATTCGGGGTGGATTAAGAGGCAAGACAGAGACTGCCACCAAACAAGGTTTGATAGATTTCATATGCCAATCGGTGCGATTGTGAACAAACTTTCTAATGGTTTCCTACCTGTCAGTCGATGCAATATTAGGACTGGATATCTTCCATTTTTTTCGTGCAAGTCTTAACATGGAATGCCAAGTCGTGGAACTTAAGGTATAGGACAAAGCTGCACGATTGAAGTTTGAGGAGAGAGTGGGCGGCTCTAGTATAGGAGGCGACAATTCGGTTGGCTTCATGGTATCAGAATCGGAACTCTTGGATGTCAAAGACTGCCATAGCTCTTTATCGTTCAAGGTGTTGCTGGACGAAAAGGTCCGACACATAGAAGCGCATGAACATAGACGTCAGTTGAGGACCTGTTGTTCAAATATAGGGAAGTGTTCTCTGCTCCTCCAAGAAGGATTAAAGACTTTGTATACGAGTTCTGAATCAAGCCACACAAGAGATTTTTTGTCCATCCGTATCAGATCTCGCTGTTTGTAAAAGACGCAGTACAGGTGGAAATAAAGGTAATGCTGCAACACAGAGTGATCGGGCCTGCAGCTTCTCCTTATAACAACCGTCTGCGCGTGATGATAAAGTGTGACGGGTCGATCAGGCTGGTCCTTGACTCGCGGAAAGTGAATACAATTATCGTCCCTCAAACCAACCACCCAGAGACTGTGGATGAACTGCTGCAGCGGTTCTACAGGGTAAAAATTCTTACCTTAGTGGACCTGTGTACTTACTAGCTACTGGCAGATCGAACTGCATCCCGACTGCCGTGAATTTACGGCTTTTCTATGTTACGACCGTTGTTATCAGTTCAAGAAACTGCCTTTTGGACTGAATATCTCGTCCGTGGCATTCATTCGAGGGCTCAATACAGTGATTCCGGAAGAATTAAGTGGTAGACTCACGGTATATAGATGCCATCTGGTAGCGGAAGAGTCATGGGATATGCATAATAAGACGCTAGTTCGGCCGCTGCACGCATTCCTGATGCGATGAGTTACGCTGAATATCAAGAAGTCAGATTTCGGGTACAGTGAAATCAAGTTCCTGGGTCTCATTGTGTCATCGGCTGTAATCCGACCGGATAAGGAAAAGTTGCACGCCATACGGGAAATTGGTGCTTCCAGATTTAAGAAACAAGTGCGCAGTTTCCTTGGTCTCGTAAATTTCTACCAAAAATTCATTAAGAACACTGTTAATACCGCATACCTCTGCTAGCTTATTGGCAAGAATACACCCTGGCTCTGGAACGAACAGGGCAAGGTGAACTTGAAGCGTTGAAGGAAGCACTCTTTAATGGCCTGATATTGGCATATCCTGACCTTGAGAAGGAATTCTGTCTTGCCACGGACAGTTCCCAGGTCGGCATCGGCGTCCACCTCTCCCAGGAATCGTTACAAGATGGCACTGTTGTGCGGAACACCATTGCGTTTGGTAGTCGCATCTTGGGTAAAGCCGACAAGAACTACTCGGTAACGGAAATCGAAGTTCTCGCCGCTGTCGTGTGGGGTTTCGACAACTTCAGGTACTTCCTGTATGGGTGAACGGCGAAAGTCTATACCGATCACAAAGCCTTGGAGTCTCTGATGACGATAAAACTTTATCACCGAAGGTTGGCTCAGTGGTCCCTGTTCCTGCAGGAGTTCCGCTTCACTACCCACTATCTGCCGGGTCAAGATAACTTCATTGCAGACGACCTCTCGCGTGCGCCAGGTGGGTTGCCGCGAGGCAACGATGACGAGCGGCACGAGCTGAGATATGACGATACGTTCCTCTGGTAGGTTCCTTTTGAGAATTACGTGGGCACCGGATTGAGCAACATTGGCCAGGAACAGGATAAAGATCCAGCGTGGAAGGATATTAAATCAAAATGGACCGACCGAATGCAGGTTGATATCCGGAGGTTCTACACAATCTGGATGGAAATTCTATTTCGTAGGTGGAGCGAAAACGTGGACCTGTGGGTGGTATGGATTAATGAGGATTTTATCAAAAAACTCGTATGGTACACCCACCTCAGTTACGTCCATCTCGGACCCCGCAAATGTTTCCTAAGACTGAGACAGTCAGCCTACTTCAATAATACGGAGAAAAGGATTAGAAAGATTTTGACAATCTACGTGGCAAGACCTTCAACTGTGTCTCATTGCAGTCCCCTTATCCAATAATTCCTGCTAAACTGAGACAGTTCGCGGTCACGGACCTACTCGGTCCACTGCCCACCACTCTAACCGGATTTCGTTACGTTCCTGTCACGCTCGAATTGACGTCTAAATACGTGGTCTTTGTGCCCCTCAGAGGTGCCACGGTGAGGAATGTGACAAGAGCTTTCGAGGAGAGGTTTCTGCGAGAGGTTGGGAAAGTGGACAAGGTCATCTCGCACAATGGGGTCCAATTTAGATCTCGGATATGGCGCGAAATGCTCGACAGAAGAGGGATTAATGCGGTGTTTACCTCCCTTTTCCACCCCCCATCCAACCCTAGTAAGCGCGTAATAAAGGAGCTAAACAAGCTGTGTCGACTGTATTGCCGTAAGCAGCACCGGAATTGGGGCTAGTATCTTTCAGAGTTCCAGGACGTAATTAATATCTTGCCACATGAGTCGACAGGGGAAGCGCTCACCAATCGTATCAGGGAACTCGTCAATTTCCCTACTGCCTCTCGCAGGACGCATAAGGAGATTGTACGCCTTGCCCTCGAGAGAATCAGGCAGCAAGCCGAGAAGCGGAAGACACTGTACAAAGGGTCCATCAGAGAGATGATCCTGACCATCGGGCAAAAGGTACTCCTCAAATCGCACCGATTGTCGCAAAATAATAAATATCTCTGCAAGAAGTTCTTTAGCGTGTTCTATTTCCCGTACAGAGTCCGCCAGATCATCCATCGGAACGTGGTAGAAATAGAAACCCTGAGCACAAAAAGATCGCGAGGTATGCACCACGTAACTAACGTGAAGAAGTTCAAGGAGCTGTAAACTAGCCTTTTCTCGTTAGCGTGCTTAGAATGATCTAGTGTAGTTGGTTGTTTGTTGTGTCCTTACATTCCTTCTTAATGTTGTTTGTATTGGCTTAAATGTCACCGTTTTGGTTGACCCTTTTTCGTCGCAAGTACTGGTTTGAGCTGGTTCTTACTGCGCGTTTCTCCCTCGATAGAAGAGTAGAAATCTTGTCTGTTAACGGAGGGTCTAGCAATTCCAGTCAATTAGCTCTGCCAGACGTGTGAAATCGTTGTGAGTATCATTTATTTGTGTAGTCGGCCCTGGGTAAGAGAGTGCTGTACCGTTGACTTACGAATGCACTTGTCCTTTTTCCAGAAAAGCAATGATGGATTTGAACCTGTCAGAGAGGATAAGCCAGTGGAGCTGACGAGGTACAGTACTGAGCAAACTACAACAGGTACCGAACCACCAACTGTCCAAGTATTTACGGAATAATAATTATAAAGCAGTAAATAAACACGCCAACCGGTAAGCAGACTGAACCCTTACCTACGTTAGTTTCACTGAATCCCCTTGTGGTTAACGTATCTTGTGTCCCTCTGCTTCACTAGTTTTCGTACTATGTTTCAGATATTTAAGTTACATGAGGTTTTATTTGTTAAATCCGCCATGATGCTGGACATAGCGAGAGAGGGAGAGGGGGGGTTAAGCCCGACCAAGAGCATCCAGGCCCAGTCACAGCCATCAAAGTAAATCTAGAGTGACGGCCTTAATTTAAATTTCTTTGGTTATGGTCAAGAGAATGACCAGAGTGTATGACATCATATTCATTATCCTCTTACACGTAGATTGTTGTTGCATGTGGACTAACTGTTGTAGTACTGGTGACAGAACTAACACAGTGCATGCTTCCTAAGTATCCTTCGTGACGACACCTTCCCCACCAATGACTTATTTTTATGATGTAAGACAATTCTATGGTCCTGTTGGGTCAGGATAGGTTCTTCTTGTAATATTCTATGCCCATAAAGTTTTTGTGTCAGACTTTGTCAATGTACATGAGCTGGTCCCAATTAATGGTAAAGCTACAAGATCAATGTTCCAAGTGAAGTTGAGAAGGCTGAACAATTTGTCAATTATCGTATGACCTTTGTTATATTCTTCCCTTACTTCGGTAAAAATGATCTTCGTTAACCCACGGAATGATGTGGGCACTCCTAAGTGTAAAGCCAGCTCCTATTGCTCGCTATTTGTGAACCTTATTGTGATCTCTTTTTTTCTGAATGTAACCCACTTTCATAGGTCATTGTACCAGTTGGCTTTGTATGAAACTGTTGTCATTTGTCACTGAAAACATTATTGCATGTCGCCGGAACAAAAGCACTGCGTGCTGGAGCGGCCAGCAGTCGAGGCAACGGGAACAGCGCTCTGTGGCGAGAGGAGGTGCTACGGCCTGGCGACGTGCGGCCGCCACTTCCCCCTGCTTTCCGTCGCTCGCGCCACGGCGACGTAGCTGCGGCAACACCGAGCCAACGCAGCCTCCAACTGGGGGCTCGTCACGCCTCCAACGCCCACAGCGGCCGGCTCCGCCGACAGCCGTCCAGCTGAGTGTCTGGGCGACCCGGCCACGCTCACCTCAGCCGTCAGGCGGGCACCTGTCAACGGAAGCGGTGTGGCCGATTCGATCCTCGGCCGTCCCGTGAGGCCAGCCGCTGCGCGCGGGCAGCAGTAGGGGGCCGCTCGGTGGACGCCTACGTGACTCACCTGCGGCGGAGAGGACGGACCGTCGAGGGCGACTTCCGAAATACTTCGCGAGGCACCACGCCGTTATCTGCGGTGACCCCCATGTCAGAAAATCAATCGAAGACCTACGGACATTTCGGGACACTCAAGTGTCTACCACTCGCGTGGCACAACAAAGACGAACTGCAGTAAAAATTTGTGCTTCTCGCGTTTGGTTCCTTTGTAGTTCTGAAATAACTTTTTGCTGTTGTCAAAGAATGTAATTAGGAACTATATAGTGGTCGCTTGCTACTGGCATTACGCAAATAATGCTGCACCTCCAAAGCTCCGAGATACTTAATAGAAGGTCTCCAGTGACAGCCTCATACGTTACTCTTCTGTTGGGAGGTGAAGAGGTGAACTTTAATGTTTTGGTTGTTTGACACAAGACTGACCCTGATTGGAGCATAGAGCAAGGACCTTGGCATCCCAACTGCCCTTTTGCCACCACACAAATTGTTAATTAACATTGTGGTGTTGGAAGGACTAATGGCTCTGAGCACTATGCGACTTAACTTCTGAGGTCATCAGTCGCCTAGAACTTAGAACTAATTAAACCTAACTAACCTAAGGACATCACACACATCCATGCCCGAGACAGGATTCGAACCTGCGACCGCAGCGGTCGCTCGGCTCAAGACTGTAGCGGCTAGAACCGCACGGCCACTCCGGCCGGCTCTGAAAGGACTAAACTTAGTCGTGTTGTCTTATTGGTTGTGGGTCGAGCGACTTGGAATCAGGCTAGGTGTCGTCTAACACTGAGGAGCCCAGACTATTGTTTATCTCACTGCAACTAGCCGTAATATGATCTGTGTGATGCAGTACTGAGAGATGTTGTTCCCCAGCTGTCAGTCACCAATGACGACAGCTGTTTTGCCTCCTTGTGTGCGTATGACGAGGCACACATGGACATGAAGTGTCGACGTTGTAGAGGTCCGTGAGTCTACTAGCAGGACGGCAGCAGAGTTTTGCTGCGGCTGCGACGATTGGGCCGAACCGCTCCCGCACTTCGATTCGTGCCAGCGAGACAGAACTTCTGACTACGCCTCGGAGGCGTTGCTCTGCATAAATCGTGACTCCGTCGACGCAGCTGCGAGTGCTTACATTCGAACAGTGCAGTGCGTCGATTAAGTGTGTCACTTCCTCCCAAGTTTTTTCAAGTGCTCCTTTTTGTTCCAGTTTATACATAGTGAATGGTGATACAAATTCAGTTGCAATGATATGTTGTCGAGAGTTTTACCTTTTCAATGATTTTGCTGTACTTATGCCATCAGAATTAACTGATATCTGAACGTGACTTGAATGCAGTGATTTGTTTCATCTTACGAAGTGTGTGTCCATGTCCTGCTCTTCCACTTTTGCCATCTCTTGTCACTATTTCTCTTACTGATTGATGCACTTCAAATGCTGCCAGGATATGTTGGGCCCTTGAAGGTCCAGTTTAAGGGACTCACAAACGAGCTTGACATTGGTCAGTGTTGTGCTAGTATCATGTTCAATTGAGTGTTTACCATTTTATGTAATATTTACATCTCAGTGTGCATTGGTACTTTTTTATCTTCATTTTGTGTCCTTTGTATCATCATAGCCCTATGATTTACATAATGATACGTTCAATATGTTTCATTCTCACTATTTTTGTATAATATTTATGTGTTTTATTTTGTCTCATTCACGTCATTACTTTCTCGACACTTGGGTAATAGTTCCTCAGTCTGTATGTTGTAAGCATTGTTTCGTTTGTTTAATATGTGTTAATGTATCTTGTGATTTTCTTGTTTTCGTGACAGGGTATATTATTTTATGTGTTAATGTGTCGTGTGACTTTTTTGTGCCCTCGTGTAATATTCCATGTACATACTCAGTTTCTGTTGTATTTTGTGACATTGATAACGTTTTTAATTTTATGTATCACACATCCATGTATGTGGTGTCAAAAAAAAAAGTAAACAAATATAAGGCGTTAACAACCCCACAGATCTCATAAGTACCCACATTGCTGCGTCCATGAAAATCCCCCTGCCCCAGTCAGTGTCAAGATTTTCAAAGCCCCAATGTTCTTTCTCAATAAGAGTACTTGCAAAAAACTTCCTTCATAGGTCAGTGTGATGAAGGACGTGCACTTTATTCACCATCCAGTGCTCGTATTTCATATTTCTAATCCCAGCATTCTGGTATTCGGTAATATAATAATTCAGGCCCTATTAATAAATTCTATAGGTTGCCTAATTTATTTGACGATGTTTACAGTTTGTCTCACACTGATCTGTGAGAGGAGCTTGGCGGTAAGAATTTTCTTTATTTATGGGCGAGGGCAGCAGTTTTCCTAGCAGCCGTGATGGCTTCCCAATTCCCATTCTTTTTCCGATCGTTTGAACACTCAGTAGTGGCCAAAGTTTCTCCTGTTCTCAGTTCACCAACCTGCCTTACCAACCTTGTAACTACTATTTCTGCTCGATTTTAACGTTGTGAGGTCGTCTGACTGTGAGATTCCGGCCTTCTGATTGGCCAGTTTAGGTGCGCTCCCGATTTTCGCGGGCTGGAGCCAACCGCCCACCGTGGGTGGATGGTTGGCAAAGGAGCAGCGAGCAGTTCTTGTGTGACCGTGCCTGAGGCTGGAGGTGCTCCTTCCAGAAGATGAAGTTTCGATAAGTATGAGCGCCAACGTGCATTGTAGCTTCGCGCCCTTCGGCCCAGAGGAAACCTTATAGGTCATTTTACTGGGGTGAGTTCCTTAAATTACGGTTTACGCAATTTTTCCGGGTTATAAGACTGTAGGTTTTCCGTCTACAGTGGGGCATAATGTGCTCGATGTGTTGGGTAGTCACAGTAGCTTGCAGTTCGACACTAAAGTGTATACTCCCATGCTCATTTTTTCGCTTCGTCTGATAGTAGCTCTTTCAGTTCTCCCATGCAAAATTTGACTCAGAATTTAAGTCTCCCTAACTTGAAAACTTATGCCCTTTGTCCTACGCCACATGGTGAGTATATATCGGCCCTTCATGTTTCGTTAACGTTGTCGGACCGCAAGTTTCGTGTCTTGTTACTTTTATTCCTTTAGTACAGGAGGCTACCTAGCTATTCACCCTGAGTAGCATCTTCCTTAGTCTTTGGCTGATTCGTGGTGGTGGTCGTTGCATGCCTGCAACCCCTTCCTTTAGTAAACTGAACTCCATCCATTTGATAATACGGTGATCGTTCCTAAAATTCTTTTTCTCCTGTCACTGTGGCTTATTATGAACGTACGTTGGGGCAGACTGCTTAACTCCATTCTTTCTTTCCCCACTCCATTTTATTGTATAATTGTTAAATATTCAGTTGTTAAATAAATGAGTCCTTTAATCTTTACATTCTCCCTTTCATTACGTGAAATCACCGTTGGTGTCACAGTAGAATAATGCAGAACTATTCTCAGGATGACAGTTGCTATAAGGTCGTGCCGGTCTCGCGCCTTTAATGATAGGATAAAGATTCAATATCGCGCGCCTGGTACGACCATTGCATGCATGGTACCGATAATAGTAATAATAATTTTCAGTTTCCCCCATTGATAAACAGGAAGTGTTCACGGCTCAGCTTGAGTACGTGAGCACTAAATCCACTTGATGTGGTGGAAGTAGTGGTCTCTGTTTTACCTTGCCGGTTAAAAAAAAAATACAGCCCCTACAGCCAGGGATAGTAACATGTAAAAAAAGGAGCCAGAGCTTTTAATATTTTTCATCACATGCTGCATTTTGTCAGTCTGAATAATAACAGTAAACTACGAGTATCAAATGGAACGCAGTAGTCATTCCTACGTACAGTGACAAACGTATTCCGCTCTACGTTGAAGCTCTCTCTACATAGTAACCTAGAATTTGCGCACTCGGACGTCTCAGAGCGAGTCCTTCTGACACTAACAGTACAAAAAAGTCTTCAACAAAATTTCGCCCCTTGCATATTTTCAGTATAAAATGGTCATGAGACAGTGGTCTGGGAACAATGTAATAACATTTAAGACGAGTATCTTCATTCAGTGCTCTTTAACTGTGTTGATCAGTTAATGATGTCCGTCTTGAGGCATCGTCGCGAAGGGATTTACTTATGTTGACCTATGCAGTGCTCAAAGCAAGGCATGATTGCTCCATCGATCGTCTTTGAATATTAGGTTATTGCTCAGTTACTTTATAGCTTTAGTATTGCAGACTGTAGAATGACGTTTTTCTTATGCACGTTATTTGAAGATGTCGTTGATTTCAAACTGAGGTCCTCGTACTACCATGTTTAACTTTTATAGTGGTTGTGTAAGGCCTACAGCATCTGAATTTCACAGTTTTGCTGTTAAGTAGGTTAGAGTTTTTTCAGATGACGTTGTTGGTACACACCTTCCGCAGTTAACCATTGTTGCCTGCTGAAAGCTTAATCATTCTCAAGTTTAATATAGTGTAATTGTAGAAACATGAGGCTTTATGAAATTAGCTCATGCATACGGCAGTATTAGTAAGTACTCACGGAATAAAAATCTGCTAGAGTTGAAAGTAACTCGTCTATTTATTCCGTCTGCACATGTTGTACTGTAGAGGTGGGGCGGAGAGCGCGTCTGATCTGCCATTCCGAGTACACGATTTTCCAGAATACAACTTCGAGGTGTTCCAGCTCATGGGGCAGACTCCCTTCGTCAGAGATGTTGCGCGCCCTCTGCACCTGTGTTTTTAGCACCCCATTCCTCCGCGATGGATGGTGGCAGCTAACCGCATACAAATAGAGGTCGATGTGCGTTTTCGTCCAGTATACCCCGTGGTCCAGGGTGCCATCCACTATTCTTTCGACCATGACGTCCAGGAATGGTAACCTTCCTTCTTCTTCGGTCTCCATAGTGAATTAGATGTTCGGATGAATAGAGTTCAGGTGTGTAAGGAAGTGTAGGAGCTTGTCCCTTCCATGGGGCCAGATCATGAACGTGTCATCCACATAACGGAGAAAACAAATGTGTTTCCATCTGGATAACGCCAAAGCTTCCTCCTCGAAGTACTCCACATAGAAGTTAGCGACCACAGGCGAGAGTGGGCTCCCCAGTTCCACTCGTTCAGTTTTTTCCTAGTATTCTCGATTAAAGAAAAAATACGTGGAGGTCAGAAGGTGCCTGAAAAGACCGGTCGCCTTCTCGTCAAATTTCTGTGCAATAAGCTCAACTAGCTCTCCGAGAGACACCCTGGTGAATAATGAAACAACGTCAAAACTCACCAGGATATCTGAGTATTTCAGCTTGAAGTTCTGAAGACGTTTTAGGAAATTCAAAATATTACTAATGTGATGAGGGCATTTACCCACATAATGGCTTAGTAATTGTGCCAGGTATTTTGCCAGAAAATATGTAGGTACCCTAATGTTGTTGACTAATGGGCCTAACGGCACCCATTTTTTGTGGACTTTAGGGAGTCCATGAAGTCTTGGCGGTACAGGTCCTTGAGTTGTCAATTTCTTGGCGATACGCTCCGGTAAATCCGCGTCCTGGTTACTTTTGATGTTGTTTCATTACTAACCAGGGTGGTTCTTCAAGAGTCCGTTGAGCTTATTGCACAAAAATTTATGACCGAACTTTTCAGGCACGTTCTGCCCTCCACGTATTTTCTCTTTAATCGAGAATACTATGAACAAACAGAAGGAGTCGCAATGAGGAGCCCATTCTCATGTGTTGTCGAAAATTTGTGGAGTACTTCGAGGAGGAAGCTTTTGCGTCATCCAATTGGAAACCTTTTGTTTTCTCCATTATGTGGATGACACGTTTGTGATCTGACCCCATGGAAAGGACAAGCTCCTACACTTCCTTAACACCTGAACTCCGTACATCTGAACATCAAATTCACTATGGAGACCAGAAAAGAAGTAAGATTACCATTCCTTGACGCCATGGTCAAAAGAAGAGCGGATGACACCCTGGGCCACGGGGTATACAGGAAGAAAACGCAAACTGACTTCTATTTGCATGCGGACAGCTGCCGCCATCCTTCGCAGAGGAAGGGAGTGCTAAAAACACTGGTGCACAGGGCGCCCACCATCTCTGACGCAGGTCTGTCCCATGAGCTGGAACACCTCAAAACTGTATTCCGAATAAACGGGTACTCAGAATGGCAGACCTGACGCGCTCTCCGCCCCACCTCTACAGTACAGCGTGTGGTGGAAGAAGTCACGGATGAAGAGATGGCCACTGTCTATATACCGTATACTGGCGCACTATCGGGGGAAATAGGACGAATTTGAGGAAACACCGAGTAGGAACTGTCTTTTGCCCACACAATAAAACACGAGCATTATTGGGAAGTGTCAAAGACGGTCTCGGTTTGCCGATGGTCGTGATATACCAGATTCCGTGCCAGTGTGGGAAGACCTATAATGGACAGACGGTGCGCACCATCGGAGATCGTTGCTGAGAACATCAGAGACACACCCGACTTAGGTACCCCAACAAGTCGGCGGTCGCAGAGCACTGTTTGTCCGAAAATCACGAAATGGCCTACCAATATTCCAGGATCTTGACACAGACATTGGACTTACCAGTGGAGACTGCGGCAGTCTAACTGTGAGTATTCTATCAATGTATGATGATGCTACACTAAAAATTAAAAGTGCTGATGGTTATAGTATTTTGATGCATCACCCCACTGTTGATAACTTGTTCAATTTAGACATGAGTCTAACTAGTACGATAGAGAGACTAAATAGATGGTGCCCATATGCTCAGGGAGTATACACCGACATCATTAACTGGCTTTACACATGTAGCATCCACATAGATGATAGAGAAAATTGTTTTAGTATGTGTAAACCACCAGTGCCCAAGTCTTGTGCTATTCCTCGAATAAGTGAAGAAAATGTCGAACTAAATTTAATGACGGAATACCGGACTACTGTAATTCACCCATTACCTTACGAGATATATGTGCTGAATTTCAGGCATTCATGAAGCAGCTACATTCCAAATACTATACTTCTGCTGCACCGCTTAAAAAAGAATGTACTGATTTTTTCTCGTGCTGATCATATTTGTAAATATTTTATTAAATAAATATATTATTTTATATTATTAAATTTGTCATTGCGTGTTTATTATTTGTCAAGACAAACTGTCACCTACGTTAATCTATATGACAGCCTTCCCTTTAAATATACCACCTGGAGTTCATTCTATTGTGTAGCCGTTGTAGCTCAGTTGGTAAGGTGACTGCGCTATAGTGGCTACACACAAACACATATTTTAATCATATAAAAGGGTATTCCACACCTTGACCTACCACAGTAGGTATCATGACGGGGTGGGTGAAACACCCTCGCCTCAAGGACTTTGTTGTAGGTGACTGGCCCTGTGATGATGACCAAGACCAGAAGACCAACAAGAATGGACCACTCCTTCCTGACAGCATACGAGCTGTAATTGTAGGTCCATCCACCTGTGGTAAGACAAATATCCTCATGGCTCTGTTAACGCACATAGACGGAGTCCGCTTCGAGCATCTTTTCGTCTTCTCCAAAACACTCTTTCAGCCCAAGTACAAGTTACTTAAGATAATATTAGATGGAGTAGACGGTGTAACGTACAGAGCCTTCAGTGAAAACGACGACGTCCCCCTACCTGAAGAGGTGAATCCTCACACTGCCTCCATATTTGACGAAGTCGCTGTTGAAAAGCAAGATAAAATCCGTAAATATTTCTGCTTTGGCCGTCATATGAGGGTAGATGTATTTTATCTGAGTCAGACGTATTCCAGGATTCCAAAACAGCTGGTGAGGGAAAACGCAAATCTCATTATAGCATTCAAACAAGACAACCTCAATTTCAAGCACTTTTACCATGTTCACGTAGTGACCGACATGTCATAGAACGAATTTGTAAAGATATGTGCTGATTGCTGGAACCACTCACAATACGGCTTTCTCGTTATTGATAAAAGCCGTAAACTGAATGACGGTAGGTATAACTAGAATTTCCAAGACTTTCTCCATGTATAAACTTACGAGAATACCTTATCCCATCAGTTAACACTTCACCATGGACAAATTCGCACGCATGGCGGACGCTCAGTCTGAGAGATTAGGTGTGCAAAGACAGAATGGCCGAATGTACACCGATGTCAAATATAAAAATCTTGAGTCCAGACTAGTTAAAGTTGCAAGGGAATTAAAGGACACCCAAAAACTTCTTGCCATTAAACAAAACCGGATAGAGAACAGAATTAGCGCAATTGAGGGCATGATAGAAGCCAAGACCGTTGTTATTGAAGAAGGTAGTGTAGGAAAAAAGGAGAAGAAGAAGTACAACAAAGCATATATAAAACCACGTTGTATTCCGAGCTCTGATTAGTATCCTTCGAGATGTCGACAAAACATAAAGTCATTCAGGGGCGCAGATCAGTTCGAGAGAAATTAAGTTTGCTGAAGTTGAGACATATAAATCGTGAGCACACACTAAATGAAACTTTTAAACCTGTTACTGATTCTGTCGCCAAGATAGCTTTGAGTAATAATGACCCAATCCCAGAATTCACCAACCAGTATCCGACCGTTAAGATAGAAAATTTGGTGTCAGCAGGGTGAGACCGTACATGCTAGGCTCTCAGACTATAACTTTATCCGATAGCACAATACGCATTGGGGATATAGAGTTTAAAAGAACACCTGGCTTAATGAACCTAATCTTCCTAAGGCCATCAAAAAACTTAAAATACTCTGCCGATGATCGCAAAGTCTATCGGGAAATACTTAACTTGACTGATCCGTATAAAAATCCCGACGGAACACTGAAAAAGCCTGAAAACTCTAAATACACTACCATTATGCAACCTTTACTCAATGAGCAAGCTAAAGGTGTCGATGAGGGTGTAGACTTTCAGCATAAAGGAGTGAGCAATCAAGTCCCACAGCATATATATTACGATGACCCAGATGAACTAATAGACAGACTTCGACTGTTGATGGCTTCGGCTGTTGCGAGCAATACAGCTCATTCGAATGAGGTTGTACCCATAATCTCCGAGCTTCGAGACAGAGGTACATCGAATAAGTATGGAGACCGTGGTTCGAGAACTGCACAAGCGAGCACGCAAAACATACTCTCGTAGGCGTGTCATGATTAAAGGGCTGGATGACCTCTGGCAAGCTGATCTTGTAGATGTTAATCGATATTCACCTCATAATAATGGATTCAATTACATTTTAATGGTTATTGATACATACTCTAAATTCGCATGGGCATTACCTGTGAAAACGAAAACCGGTAGAGATGTTGCTGTGGTGTTTGAGCGTCTGCTGCAGACAGGAACGAATCGATGCTCGGCCAATCTTCAAACCGATCACGGTGGGGAGTTTTACAACGAACATTTCAAGACTGTGATGGAGCGGTATGGCATACACCACTACTTCACGTTTATCCACCCTAAAGCTAGTATCATCGAGCGGTTGAACAGAACAGTCAAAGCTCAGATGTGGATACAGTTTAATCTTCGAGATTCGTACAAGTGGGCGGATATCCTCCCACAGATAATTGCAAAGTATAATCGAACCAAACATAGTACACTAAACTTGAAAACGATCGATGTTCGCGATAATTCACAGTACATTTCCGGATTAAAATGCTCGAGCCTCGCAAACAGAGTTCAGTATAGGCGACTTATTACGTATTTCAAAACACAAGACAGCGTTCGAGAAATCTTACTTAACAAATTGGTCGGCTGACATATTCACAGTATCCAAAGTGCAGCGAACCAACCCTAGGACATATATCTTAAAGGACGGCAAGAGCGAAGAAATTGCATGATGCTTTTACACGGAGGAATTGCAGAAGAGTTCCGAACCAGATGTATTTCTCATCGAGCGCGTGATAAGACGGCGTCGGAATAGAGCACTGGTTACATGGCTAGGATTTCCATCATCAGAAAACAGTTGGATCGAAGCTGACAAGTTAGTATATACCAGGGAGAGTAGACATCTATCTCCTTAGTAACGTACCATGTACGATAGGAGGCACATCATAATAAGAGGTGGAGGTGGTGTTCACAACCAGTTGCCTGTTGAATTGTACATTCCCGGATATAACTTCTGTGGACCTGGAAAAAAGCCTCAGAAGCGCATACCACGAGGTGATAAAGGTATTAACCTACTAGACGAAGCCTGCCTTGAGCACGAACTCGCATACGCAGCAAATAAGGATCTCCCAGCACGCCACGTCGCCGACCGGATATAAGCAGATAAAGCCAAGCAAATAAGGCGAAGAAAAGATCTCGGAATAGGCCAACGCATTGCTGCATTCGTGGTTGATAAAACCATGCGTGGAAAAATTAAGCTGGGCTTGGGTGTGATGAATTTCAAACGAATTATGAAAGCCGCGCAAACAGCTTTGCGAGCGAAGAAGAACAGGAAGAAGAACAACAAACCCGGTTGTTTGAAAAACTGTATTCTCACTTCGATGTCTGCAGCTAAACGTATCTTGAATGCTGGGAACAAAAAAAAAAAAACACGATTTCCTACCACTGCCAAAGACTTCTGGCGGAATTATCCCATTCCTCATTCCAGCCCTTGCAGCCATGTTCACTGAGGTTCACTCGCAGGAGGGGCCGCAGCTGTCGCCAAAACAGTCAAAATCGCACAGAATGCTCAAGCCCAACTGGAGGAAGCCAGAAGACATAATCGCGCTATGGAGGCAGCAGCTATCGGAAAAGGTTTCTACTTAAAACCATACAGGAAAGGACTAGGCCTCTTTAAGGTGTCAGGCAAATCCAACACTTTCCATGAAAATCCTGACATGATAAGCAAATCCAGTAGTATGTCACATAGCTCCGAATAAATCGTGACATTAAATTAACCGAAGTAATACGAGTAACGAGTGGGCAAATGGAATACCACAGACTAACACAAGTATGCCTAAATGCATGTCATACCTTCCCACCGTGAGACAGGCGCAGTTCGGAGGGGAGAAACGAGAACAGAAGCCGAGAGCAGAACACTGTTAAGCTAGAAGGCCCTACGATAAGGGACGGACTGGACACCCACGTCGCCAGCTAACCACTAGGACCACACCACCCGCAAGTTTTAGCGTGAGACTTTTTCGCGTCACTGTTACATCAAGGACCACCCCCCAGCCCATGTAAAAAGCTACAGCCCTCCAGAAAAAACAGTATACTTCTTACGATAACACAAAAAGGGCCACACCACCCGCAAGTTTTACCGTGAGACTTTTTCGCGTCTCTGTTACGTTAGGACCACCCCCCAGCCCATGTTAAAAGATAGAGCCCTCCAGAAGAACGGTATAGATCTTACGATAACGCTAAAAGGACCACACCAGCTGCAAGTTTTAGTGTGAGACTTTTTCGCGTCTTTGTTACGTTGCAAACTTTAAAAACAATGCCCCACCACGAAAAGTATAACGTTTCTCATTGGATAGACAGAATTTTTGTAGGTGGAGCTTAAGATTAACATTGAGACCCTGATTGGTCAGATGAAAACACAGCCAGATAGTTTTTTTAAACCAACTTCGGTAAATGATAGTAAGGAGAAGTGAGGAGAAAAGGAGTTGCTTCCGAGATGGCGAGGTGAGCGGAGCTGTGCTGCCGGCCGCCGCCCTGACGCTGCCTAAACACCGACAAGGTAATGAACGCACGCGATGCCGCGTTTTTGAGCGCATAAGGCTTCACTCAGAACTGCAGAAGTCTCATCTGTTACACCTCCTTTTTGCGTAATACTAGTGTCGATCGTAAATTGAAGCTCATGGTGTTCACACTTGCCACTTGAAGTAAAAATCTGAAACGTGATGATTTCTCTGTTATATAATTATTGAGAAGCCACATCAGCCACTGTAATTCACGACAAGTTAGATAGGTAATTAAAGATAATTGAGGGTCACTGTAGACCATTTTGGTAGTTTTCTCTCTTGTGAAACTTAATTTAAACCTAGATTATAGATGTGATATGGCATAGGTCATCCTTCGATCGATTGTAGAACTTGGAAACCCACTCAGCGAAAATTCGTTTACATTTTTGTTGAACGCAGTTGGTTTTTACCATCCTGTATTAAAACTTTTCCTTTGATGAATAGTGCAATTTATGAACGATGTTTTGTGAGTAGAATAAAATTTCCAATGGTAAACTTAACTGCTTTTTCGACGTTATTTTACCAGCTAACTAAAAATAGGAAAGCCTTGAACTCCTTCCACTAAATTTAGTTAGTATTAAGATTCTTTTACAGGTAGTGCAGTGGAGCTGACGCTGAAATCATTAAGTATTTGGTTATATCATCGCTAGTCTCACTGAACTCTTCTGAATTCTACATGTCATGTGTGGTCTGGCGTCTCCTTACCAGCAACAGGCCCCAGGTTCAAACTAGTCAATTCCCTAAAAAACACGCTCAGAGCGTCGTTGCGCGAAAGTGGTAGGGAGACACGATATAGAACAAACAGACACCACCATGAATGTTAGATCTCTTCATAAATAAAAAAAAAAATCCGTTATTTATCCTACCCGACCGAGCGCTCACGAATAAAGATCTAGTAAAAATTCTTAAACAAAAATTTCACATTCGTGGATTCCGCGGCATCTTTATGCGGAATACATTACCGAAGACCATGTGGCGGACTAATGAGTGTGAAATTGTAAATTTAGATGTTGCTGGTGGCCCAGGGACCCGTTGGGTTGCGTATGTTAAGAAATGTCCAAATACAGTCCAGTATTTCGATTCATTCGGCGATTTACTGTCGCCTGAAGAATTACAACGCTATTTCACCAGTAAAAGACGCGTCTTCTACAATTTACAGCTATATCAGGACTTTAACACATATGTCTGTGGTCATCTCTGCGCTATGTTCCTCGTCACAGCCACGGCGAACCCCTCTAGAATGCGTCATCGTCAGATCATGTGCCCGATATATTAAAGAGCTGTCATTGAACACATGAACATCATTTGGTGTTTAGATGCAATGTCGTACACTCTGACTTTAAAAGAGCGAGGATCAGTGTTACGCGCAAATTACTTACCGCCGATTGATTTAAGTTCAGGGGACTGGAGTATTGCACTGATTGGTCTAGAGACATATAACAGCATTCCAAATATCACACAGAGCAACAGTAAACTACATCTTGAAATTGACGGCCAGAAGGAAATTCTACAAATACAACCTGGTGCCTACGATATTTATGATTTAAACGAACTCTTAAAAGAGTCAGGAAAAGGTACTGAACTACGGGCAGATATTAATACCTTTAAATCTGAAATACGGACAGAGAGTGCTACGATCGACTTTACACAGAGACATTCAATTCGTCCACTTCTAGGTTTTGCAAAGATTTGTGTTTTGGTGAAGAACGTAAGTAAATTTTACGCATCAGATCAGGCTGTAGATATACTCCCAGTGAGTACAATCCACGTTGAGTGTAATATTGCCACAAACTCATACCTGAACGATAGATTGATTCAGTTTGCGGATTCTTTCCTACAGTCGGCACAGGGTATAAAATAGTTAAAGCCCCCACAAATGACATATATCTCCCGGTGACTGTTCAGACACTGGACTACCTTGAACTGCATTTTGTGGAGCAGAATAATCAGCTTGTTAACTTTAGAGAAGAAGAGATCATTGTACGCCTGTATCTAAGGCGATATGGATATAAGGTATAAAGCTAGCACACCAGGCTCACAACCCGTCAGTGCAACGCGGAGGGGCAAGCTGATAACACGCCTTAATTACGAATTCCTCATTTCAGCAGGTTTAAAAGCGCAGAATGGCATCGCTCAATGTGACTCAATCAGTAGAGTATGATGACCGAACTATTCTTCATGAATACCATTCACAGAAACCCTACGCGTCAAGCACATTTAACAAAAATGGTGAAATTAGGATTGTTATACAGCTTCAGGACGCGGTAACACTGCCTAGCAAGAGCTTCCCTTATATGGACTACACATTTAAGAAAGCTGACAGGGGTGCCGTAGCGCTCTCGTAGCTCACTCGAAATGCCGTAGCATTCCTGTTTAAAGAAATGCGCTCTGAACTCAATGGAAATCAAATAGACCAAACACGCAATGTTGGTATTACATCAGCCCTTACGACGTACGTTTCAGCCTCACCCTCTGATTCAAACAGTTTGAAAAATGCTGGGTGGTTCAGAGAAGCAGCGGATGGGGAGAGTGGACAAAGCCGATTTACCGCGTGCGTGCCACTAAAAATACGTACGGGTTATTTTGAAGATATGCAGGGAATAATTATCAACGCTAAACAGTAACACAGTAACTTATTTCAGTGAATTCATTTTCTCAAACAGCTGCAGAGAATGCTCAAATCAAGATTAATAGCATATCATGGAAAATGCCTCACATCACAGTTGCCGATGAGGAGCGCTTGAAGCTCTTAAAAGTTCTGAATGCTGGCACCTACCTACCACTAACTTTCCGATCATGGGAGGTTTTTGAATACCCATTCCTACCTACAGAGTCCACACATACTTGGGCTATCAGTGTAGTGGGAAGCACCTAGATTCATCATACTCGCATTTCAAACTCGAAGCCGTGCTAATGTATCAAAGGACTCAACTGAATTTCAGCACTGCAAGTTAATTAACGCCAGAGTCTACTTGAATTCAGAATACTACCCATATGAGAATCTACATGTACAGTGGGACATCAATGTATAGAGTCTGGAATTTGACATGTATGCGAGATTCCGAGCATCTTACTACGAAGGTGTTGAAAATGAAAGATGCCTACTCAGCACAAAGAATTTCAAGAAGCTAGCGCCAATAATCGTGATTGACTGTTCAAAACAGAATGAGATAATTATATCAGGACCTATAGATGTACGGATTGAATTTGAATCTTCAGAAAACTTCCCTGATCAGACTTCGGCATATACTCTCATTCTGCATTATCGTCTCGTTAACTACTATCCACTCTCTGTTGTAGTGCAACGAGTTGTATAAATTAATACGCACTCTGCTAGCTCTAGCACACATCACGCTGTTACCTGAAGGTGTGAGGATCGTAGCTGATGTTCAAGGATTTTACTATGATGAGCGCAGGTGTTTCATAATTAAAGACTGTGCATTAATAGCATTCACGCAAAGTGATGGAGTAATAGGAACATTTGTATCAAGAGTTGAACCGCCGAAACCATTTAAAGACGTCAAGTACAATAAGAAAGTCAGAAGGGCAATGTGGCTAACAAAATTCTGTCATGAGATTATGTGGGATTACCCTCGCATTTCTTATAAACATTTGCTGCAATTGCTGAGAGTATTTGATCACAAGGAGACAATAATCTACGTTAAAGGCGACGAGAAGAGTAGATGGCTGTATCGAATATTCAAATATGCGGATATCCAGAACCTGGAATACAACGATTTTCCACCTATCCATCAACTTAGACAGCGAACGTGTGAAGAAGAAAAAAATAGTTTTGTGTCTGCATTTGAAATGTAAAATTACTTTTAAAATGGCTCACAAAGAAATAAATAATTTTTTTCTCCATAGGAATTCTTATTGTTTTCTTTCTGTGACACCGAATTCCATAAATGTAAGTTTATTGGTGATACTGTGCGTGAAGCGCATCCCACGGGAGCTGTCTGAGCAAGTTTACCTGCTTCCACCACGCCGGCGCGGCGATGAGTCAACCGTTGAAAGCGACAGGACCTGAAAGAGAGAGTGCTAGGGTCGGCTTCGCCAGATGCCCGCCGTTTCATCCCTGTCTTTAAATCAGTAAAAACCTTATAAGTCTCTCTCTGTGCCAGTGCAATGTATATGGATCATGATTGAGGGTGAAATAATAACAAACTCGGGCAATGTTTTTTGCAATAAAATAATTGAATTTATTATTCAGTTCAGATTTTTTTAAACGTTTTTTGCGATATATCAGTTTACTGTAAATTGATTCACTCTTTTGTTTCACATTATATGCGTTTACATATACATTATTAGTCTTCAAGTAAAAATATGCAAGTTCTGATTTTTGCAGATACGTGTTTCTACATCATTCATAAATATATAAGCATTGCGCATATATATATATATATATATATATATATATATATATATATATATATATAAAGCAGAGGTACTAGAAATGAATCATAGTATCTTACAAGGTAAATAATATCTCTAGTGGATTTCCACCGGAAACACTTTTTTAACTAATGGCAAACGTATTTTTAGTTTAAGATTGTGGCTCTAAAACATTTTCCACTTGCAATTTACATTATATTTTGCGCTACAACAAGCAGGTGAACACATATTTCTCGGTATAAAGATTTTTTCCACAGTCAAGTAAGTATATACTCACATTCTTAAAAAACTAGTTCTGATTGGATGGCTAGCGGCCGGTGAAACTTACAACTACTACTAAGATCAAAGCAGAAACGACTGCGAAAATTGTATTTTCGTCTTCTTCTATTTGATTATAAGAGGTAAAATTTTTATCTGTTTTCAGTCATATAGCTATTGACTAGTAATAGTGGCGAAAATATATAGATATATATATAAAGATTTTTTATAAATTTTTCTGTTTTTATGATTTTTTGTTATTTCTTTGATAGAATAAATAATATTTACACGCATGCACACTTAACACAGGCTCGCACACATTCACACACACTCAGACATACACAGAAGTACGCAATCTGATACACATTACAAAACACTCTCATCCAGAATTTACACTATGATAAAAGGGTCATACTACCACTCTGCAGACACACTCTCTCTCTCTCTCTCTCTCTCTCTCTCTCTCTCTCTCTCACACACACACACACACACACACACACACACTCACACACTATCTCTCTCTCCCTCTTAATCAGAGTCACCCACCCATTCTCTCGTTACAAGTGAATAGTGTGAGTACGGGCGAGTTTCAATGCCATCATCACAGATGACCCTTATATCATCATGAGGCGACAGACCGATTTTAAACTGCATCAGTGTACACCTCGTGCGCCATCGATCGAATACTAGTTTGCCGGACCATATGCGGCGGCTGCAGCTCAGCACCAAGAACACCACCACGTAGGCACTGCAAATAGTCTTCGATAGACAGAGCTCGTGATGCCATCTGTCGTACCTCTTAGCCCGTCTCTGAGTGGAACCTTCCAATGTGCAATATGCATACATCTTGGACCGAAGACCTACAAACTCCACAATCGGCAATCCATTCGACTCGTCTTTCATGAGACCGATAACCCTATTGTTTTGCAGAACAATACCATAAGGATTATCGGCCGCTTAAAAAGACGTGTCGAATTCATTGGCATGGTACCTAATTACTTCATATGGATTGCAGTTCTTCACCCAATAGATGAAACTATCTGCATCCATAAAAAGTAATTTAGGATCTGCGAAATGAGTTTTCGCAAACTCGTAATGAAAGCTGTACATGTAGAGTTTGGATAGGTCTAGTATACACATCCCCGCAGAGATAGGTTTAGTAAACTCTACTGCAGTTTTAGCCATTTCCACAGCAACAAAATTCTTATTGAAAATGGTGACCCGTTTAAAATTTGGTCTGGCAATGCATTTTCGTACGCCATAACGCCCATCCGATTGTGTTCTAATAAAAATTTCTCGTCGTCCCACAAATTCTACATAGTTTTTCCGAAATATGAATTATTCATAAATTTATAAAAATCTTTCTCAAAGTCACTCAATGCGGAAGTTCTCTGTCTCGTATTGAGATCAATATACTCCTTCAACCAGGGGACTGCTTGAAGGAGAGGGCCCGGGTGATTTTAACCAGCTCCATACCCAAGCTGAGGCATTTCTGGAGGTTAAGATAGTGACTGATGTACCACTGCTTGTCCCCCAGTGTTGTCATCAGCTTTGGTGTGGAACCTCCTCGCGGAAGTAGTTGCTCTGGACACAGCGGCAAACTGGCATGCGCGTCAGTTTCGGCGGCCATATCCCCGCTCCCTCCCCCCCCCCCCCCCCCCCCCCGTCATCTGATTTTGACACCTAATCCCTAGCATTCATCTTCAGACAGCCACGTAAACTCGCCAATGGGCAGACATTGCTTCATAGCGTGTCCGTATGAGTTATTCACATCGAGATACAATGTATAACTGCAATCAAGGGATGTGTTAAACCTGTCACCCATCCGTGGGTTATTTGCTTTCATGTGTCAATGAATACATTGGCAGAGCCCCCCACGGATCCCTCCCTCAAAGAAATGAAGCATGACAGGATCGGTCATTAATTCGATACTGCACTTCGTTTTCTTGAGCATCGTGTCCTAAGACAACCCAGGTGCCGTGTAATAAAAGGCAGGGTCCAGAGAATATGTGGTCATACACAGACTTCGGAACTTCTCGAAAACGTCCACAAGCGAGCGCACGTCTGTGTCCATGTAAAGATTTGCGTACTCTCCTAAATTAGAAATATTGAATTCCTGCCAGACATTCACGGCATGCTCATATTCTGCATTCGTTATCATGTCGCCTGTGAGGTTGCTGGAGAATGCAGTTATGTCGGGTAGCATGGTTTCGTCGAGTTTGGCCATACTATTCACATACTCGTATAGAATAACCCATTTCCTAGTCACAAGTTGAAACATTTTCTCTTCGGGAAATGCAGCTCGAGTGATATGCATATCCGCCGGAGGTAGAGTTTCAACAAGTTTCTGTAGTGGTGCCTGCATAAAACGTAGTGTATCGAGGAAGTGCAGCGTAATTCTTGGCGTCATTCGTTTGGAGAATGTTATATACTTCTCGACACTCTCAGGTAAGACACTCCCCTGATCTTTCTCCAAACCGAAATCTGTCAAGTGATCAACTAGAAAATGAGCGTCATACCCACTTAAATTATGAAAGAAAACTGGTTTGTGCCTAGGTAATTGATACTTCAAATTGCACGCATTGTGAGCTGCTCCACGGAATTTCCCTGTAAGATGACAGTGGTCCCCACGAGGAGTTTCCGCTTTTCTGTCCAACGGCAGCCCACAAATATGACATTCGGTGGCTTTATCATACAAATCTTCATTCTCCTCTATTTGGTCATTGGAACGTTGCCGCTGTACAGCTTATCAACTTCCAGTAAACATTTTTCAAGTTCAGAGAGCAACCAAATCGACGGATTATCGTCGACGTGAGATTTACATCGGTTAAGGCTGGTGTCATATGACGATATAATTTGGTACGTGTTTTTCTGTAAAGGTGGTGTGGGAGGTCGTAGGATCGCCTTCACAGCGGGTCACAGGAGCGAAGAGGCACTCAAAGTTGGCATACACTACAAACGGACATCGCTCCTGGTAGTGAGCAATCCTAAACTTAATGAATTTGTTTTCCTGGGTAGGCATAATAACACGTACTGCATCCTTGTAGGTACAGTCTACTAGATGCGTAGCTAATAACTATTCAGAGGAGAAATAATTGAGGCACCTTAAGCAAATATGTTTTACATTATGATCAGCTGATAGTTCGGAGGAAAGGAGTCGGGACATGTCCTTGATCCAGACATAGTGATAATTATCACCTTCAGAAAGGAGCAGCATATTTAAATGCAGCTCACGCTCACTGGCAAATTTTGAGATATAAAGGGGGCCAACTACGACATGCTTCTCTCGCTCATCTGACTTGCTTTTCCTCTTCTCCAGGCCATAAACGTGTACCGATATTCCGGTATTTTGTGCCTCGAATTTAGGTACGTCTTGGATCTTGATGGGGAACTCAATACCATCAAAGTTATAATATGTCTTAATATCACTGACTTGAGGGCAATCTCTGTAATTATACTTTCTTTCGCAAGCCAGGTGTGACCATGCGAAACCAGCCTGATCTTTTCTATTTTGGACATTAATGCATTCTTGTTTATTAGCTATATCTTTAGGGAGCTTAATATAGCTACACCCTAATGGATCAAGGACATGTATATGGATGCCCAGGTGTAGAATTCTGCAGAATGCCTTAGCTGAGCCGTTGACTTCCATCTCGGAAAACTGGCCCAATGTGACACTAAGGTGGATTTTCGAAACCAATCAGCGATTTATGTACTCCGTGTTATCACATCATTATCCCCCCAAAGATAATGGATGCTGGTTTCTCCATCATCAGAGTGCTCTTTGGGACAGGGGTGCGATAAGTCGATGCATAGCACTGCACTGCACTTAACGGCGGGGTAACGCGGATTGTCGACTACCTTGAGGAGCTCGGTTTCCAGGACAGGGAGGCATGCGTTTAAAAATCCAATAGGATGGCGGTACCCCCCCCCCCCCCTGCTGGGTTTTTGATCCTAGTGACCGAGATTCGCTCCTCAAAGGCGTCGGCAATCGCCGAGTATTGTAACTGCGGTATGGTGACACCGACCTGATCTATTTGACTATAAGGGTGGGAAAGAAAACTACCACTAGCCACAGAATGATCACTAATACTATTGCTATAACTATGCGAGGCGTGGTGTACCTCGCACGATGGTGAGGGGGAGGTGCACGTGCCCCAGTGTAAGCAGCCGGGGCGGGGTCTGTGACGGCGGCTGACGCACGTGGTGGCCTGGGCGAAGTCCCAGCGCAGGAGCGGTCGGGCACGGCTTTGGTGGCCTTGACAGAGGCGGCAGCTTTGCGTGCGCAACCAGGGGCGCTTTTACCGGTGATGCACGTCTCCGGGGGCGCTGCTGAGCTGCTGGTTTAGCCACCACGCCACGCATACGCGCAACAGCGTGCTGAGAGTCGATCTCTGTAGAGATTAAGTAAATAAGGACATTGTATACCTATGTGAATTCTAACGATCACATACATGGTTATAAGGACAGGGACTAATTACTTTTTTGGCACTGACTCAAAGGCATGAACAATTCATCGGGGCAGTCTACTGCTCCGTCAAAAAACTCATTGGGCCCATCGTCCATGAATTGTGTATAATGATCTAGAACAAACAAACAAGATATTTTATAAATAGAATTGTTAGAGAAAAAGAAATAATTATATTAATATTATTATTATTAAAGATAGGTATTTAAAAAACTTACGAGTGAGCTGTTGTTGCTGTTGTTACATTTGCCGTTGAATGGCCTCAATCTCACAATCAGTGGAAAAAAGATCATCAAACGCGCTTGCTGTAAGAGAAGGAGATAAAAATCTTAGGTTTTTTTTATGTTAAGGATAGAGTGAAAGACGATTTATTTTTCAGTATACTCACGTAAGTGGCCTTGTTTTGGAGCAGGGGGCTGAAACCAATTATGTAGGGGATTACTTGGGACAGCCCCGAGCTCTGCTTCGAACTCGAGCTGGTTTTGCCTAAAGTGATCTTGAAACATCCCCTTAGAAAAATTTATACATGGCTATGCTTAAACTACACATATTATTTTTAGCGCAACGCAATCTGACTTTCAATAATCCCTAAAAAAGAATGGCCCTGACTAACATTAACCTATACCTTTCACAAATCACTTACCTCAGCAAAAATCTTCGTTACTCGAACTACTGCAATACAGCGAGCGCCACTACTGCCAGCTAAATAAAAGATTCAAACTACGGAAGGCACTAACTACTGATAGGGATAGTTAGCAAATGAAAGATTTTAATACAGAACAAACAATGTATTTACCTTAATAGTCATTATATATATATATATATATATATATATATATATATATATATATATATATATATATATATATCAGTTCGTGACATCCATTCTTACAAATTTCAGAACTCCGCCATCTCTCTCCCCACGTCCACCACTGCTGGCGGCTCACCTCCAACTGCGCAACGCTACGTGCTGTTAGCATCCAGCTGCCGCTGCCCAACACTACAATGGCAGACAACAATGCAAACCAGCCACAGACTGCACACGGCACAGCCAGTGATTTTCATACAGAGCGCTACGTGGTGGCGGCGTTACCAATAAGAAAACCTAAACAGCCTACTTACGTAGCCCCCATGCTCCCCACAAAAAAAATTACAAATTGTTTTGTGCAGTGGCCAATACAGATTTCAAAATTTTTTTCATAATTATGATTACAATAACAAAGACATCAAATGCACACACTTATTGATACAATGTTGGTCAAAAGCTAAAATTTTCTCACAGTCCATATAGACAGTCCTGATCATTCATCACAGTAAAATAGCAGTGTTTTTCTCAAAGACTGAGCAATAAAGAAAATGCACATGGAAGTAGTGGATTTCCATGCAGTCTTGAGGAAGTACTTTTGTCCTTCCAACGGAAAGACAGTGCTGACTCTTGACATGCAGACAGGTAATGGACCACAACAGATCAAACCCACAGCAGAGTCAGTCTAAGGTTTGAAGAATATTGTTAGGTAGGTCAACACAGAGTAGACCCATTGTAGTCCTGGTAGAGATTACGGTATTGGTGGGCCACCAGAGGTGCAGACCCACTGCAGTCCTTGTAGAAATAATGGTATTGGTGAGTCATCAAAGGTGTAGACTCACTTCAGTCCTTGTAGAGATAGCTAGCAGCCGTCTGTTGCGACTTTGCAGGTGCACAATCACCATCGAAGAGTCTTGCGGAGAATATAGCAAGTCCATCAACCACCACTTGAGCATGCACAAAGTTTTTGGAATTGTCCTTAGAACCAGCAATGCTGTTAACCAGTCCCTTGCTGGATTATCAACACATGTGCAAACACTAACAGTCCCTACTTCTCACATATTGTCCATATACTATGACCAACAGAAATGTATGCAGTGAAATGTAACTTACAACTTACTTAATTTGATCAACTGATGTGAATTACAATTTTATAACATAAGAATACAATAACAAAGGTAAAAAATATATCATTAAAGAAAATAATAGTACAGATAACATTTGCAGTAATATAGGCTTTACAAAAGAATCGAAATAACATATACGTCAATGTTACAGGAATTATGACATAGGTATATACAAAAAGGATCAGAATAACTTTTGAAACATCAACTTCACACATGAGCATTAAACAAAACAGAATAAATAATGACTAAACACCTTTTCAAAGTAAATAACATATTATTAATTCAAATTATATTCGAGGGTAACAGTATTCCTCATCATAGTGAATGTAGCTTAGTATTAGAAGAGAAAAAATTCCATGAAACAGTACACAGAGACAGGAAGAAAACAAATACACAAGGGTACACAAACACATAGTGGGATAACACAAAAGGAAAGGACAGGGTTTGTTTTCAGTGTAACATTTGGTACTGCAGTCCAACCCAAAACTTCATTCCATAGATCGTCCCTCTTATTTCAACATTTGCTCCAGCCAAAAACAAAATCCTATCCAAGCATGCTTTCTGTATTCTGTTCACATCCTTTTTCAAAAATAGTTTTTCTTCACTGTACACTACTTCTTTTGGCCAAACCATTTTCTTATAGCTTCTCGATGCTTTTCTTCCAATTCATCATAGTTAGTTTCTTATATAGTCTACCCCCTCTTAAGCTAACTTAAACCTACTGAGCTCAAAAAATGCAATAACTTATATCTAAACATGACATAGCTGAAGCAGAAAAAATATTACAGTAAAAATGACAATGTTTAATACCTACAAAATTATTTTTGCAATTCCTGTGAAGGGAAATGTCTATTTGTGCTCTCTTTTCTAAGAAAGTACATCATAAAATGATTCTTTACTGGGTATGTAGACAGAAAATAGTGATATTAGTACATCTATTAAATTTTGTTTTAGCCAATGCTGCAGTGCAGATAGAAACTGGATATTAACCAAAATGAGCAATCTCTCAGCTAGAAAGACAACAGATATAAAATGTTTCTTATCATTTCATTTCAGTAAATATAAATTAAGAGCTCCACAGTGTAATCATATGTTTTCAAGTTTGGGCGTGTCGTATTTCCGATGCTTTCTACAAAGGAATGTCAATAGCGAGGTTAATGGCCTCCTTTTTTCTCCACCTGTGCCTCTGAAAGGTACACACTAATGAATTTTTCTCAAGGCGGCTGGCACACCTGGACGCTCGCAAGGCATTACGTCACGGTCACTTAACTTTCTTAACGAAATATTTACGACACCAGTTTCCGCTACAGTGGCAGTCTCACATAAAAATATTTTCACAGGTTGAGAATTTGCGTTAAAAATGTGTAGAAAATAAAATCCTATAAATATAACAGTGTCCAAAAGATTTTCGTCTGCATTGTAATACATTCACGCATTTACATACATTTCATAACTCGTAAAGAACGATTCTTGGTTTCCAACAACCTTTTTCACAAACCAGAGTCCCTAACCACTACTCATTATTCCTTACCATATTCGTCGACACTTCTTCAATATTTAATTATAACAGATATGTAGCATAATCAAATAACTCATATAGCAACAGCTTATTGATCATAAACATACCGCAACACCATAATAGACAAGTCGTCGTAATAATAACCTCATAACACCTCAGTCAAATCTCAAAATCATCATATCTTCCTCCAATAATTTCAAAACCTAAAAAAATTCTCTGCTCATGTCAAAAGTGTAATCTGCCTCAAACATACTTTAAAAATCATGATCTCATACCAAATATGTCATTCAAAGCTCTCATAGTATCACAATGGTTCCAAAAAAATATGAACAGTTCACAAAGTACAGACAAAATACAATTTCGTAAGTGTGAAGTTATCCAACTGTGTAATTGCGTAAACATCTGTCACTGATGTAGTAAAATGAATGTTTGTCTCTCCCAGTTAAATAACCACATAGCTGTGTAATTCTGTGTTAGAGAAATATGGTACCAATGTGTAAAGTTGTATAAGCAAATACCATATTAGCTAGGGCTCCTTGTGCTTGCCACACACATGGTACACAAAGTAAACGTGTACCCCTCTGAGGACTAATGTAATTATATCCTCAGGTGTTACAGATTACAGCAGTGGAATGAAATGTATCACGGAAAACCTTTGTATCATTGTACTTCAAATATCTTTAAAAATAAATGTTTTAAGTACAAAATTAATCACTCAAATATGTGTACTGTAGCGCTAAACTGTGAGTCTTGTTGTAAGATAATCTCTGTGGAAGTGTCGTAGTTATCGTCCTCCGAAAGCTAAGTTCTGCAGAAGTCAACGTACTTACCTCTTGATAAACAAAAGTGAAATGCTTTGCCTATAGATATCGTAGTTACTACGCTTATTGCCGTGATGAAGTAAGTACTGTACTGTACCGTATTGTTGTGCTACAGAAAAGGCTGTCACATTCTATCTTTACCACAAAGTTACTACTAAAACATATTTTCCTTTCCTCAAGAATTCAGAAAAACTATGCAGATATAAAACAGATACACCGCAAAAACACAATGTAAATTGTGTCACACATTAGTAGCGTCGTGATATAATCGTGTAGCTATCAAATAAACCAAAAGCTAAGTCATCTTTAATCTCACAGAAAGTACTTCAAATAAAGAATGTCTTTTCAACTAAACCAAAATGTTCAATTAAAATCTCATTAACAGTATATGTTATAAGTATGTAAGCCTTATAGTCGTTACGTAATCGTGCAACTAACAAGCAAGAGTGTACAAATAACAACGCTGTGTCGTCTGTTCACTATAATAATGCATTCGTAATTTCTGTTTAAAAATGTTCCCTTGGTTCTTGACTGGATATTTAACTTCAAACATTGTTGCATGTTAACAATTTCTTAAGTTTGACAAAGCATACTAGTAATGTAAAGTGAAAAGTTATATGGCAAAAACAAAGTTAAAAAGCAGATTATCTTTCAATAAACGGTTTTACATGTGAAATGTGGTGCAATCTTTTACTCTTCCTAGTACGCAGAGTTTCAGTTTCAACGCAATTATCATTTGGTTACATCGGTAAGGAACAATGGAATTTTGCTCAAGGTTAGCTTATGTTATTTTTCTCTGAACCAGCCAGCGCACTCGGCTGCCTGCGGTGCGAGTCATTGTCTGTCTCTTTGTTGGCGCGCGCCGTTATTGGGATTAGGAGACCTAACTTCTACAAATTCACCTTGACGAGAAGGCCCTGCCCTGTTTGAAGCTCGCCAGTTCTGATGGAATTCAGGTCTGTCGTTTTGTTGGTAGTTTACATAGTTTCTTGGTTGTCGGTCATATGGTGGAGAATTTCTCCCGGAATCGTAACTACGTGGTGGACCGTTGGGTCTGAAGTTATTCTGTTTCCCTTGATAATAATTATTTTGGTTCCCATATTGTCTGTTTCTATGGTTGTCTCTGTTACATTCATTACTTTAAGAAAACGATCTTTCTCTGTTACTATTATTATTCCAACGGTTGTCATAAGGGTGGTGTCTGTTTTGGTCACGATTTGTGTTGTGAGAATAGCCTTGTCGTGTCCAATTATTATTTCTTTCATCGCGGAATTGCGACGGATGTGACCTGTATTTGTTGTGTTCCTGTTTTCGCGTTCCGCGATTTTCAGTGGCCATTTCTAATTCTTGTAAGAGTCCCTGAAAAGCTTCAGTGTCGTCTTTGCAACGTCCTGCTAAAATAATATGCAGTAAATGTTCCGGCAATTTGATTAAGCAAATGTGGATGAGTTCTGAGGAGCTCTATGGGTTTGACAGGTACTGATTCTTGTGCTACATGTCTTCTAAATATTTCACAAGACTGGAAAATTCAGATTGTTCGAAATGTTTCATCATTATGATGCCATGATTTACTCGGTCTTGTGTGGCTTTAGACCAATGTTCTGAGAGGGAGGCATGGTAAAATTCTCCTTCACTGTGGCAATCTTGAATGACCGATCGCATTCTTACAGCTGGTTCATTCTCTAAGTAGCCACACATAAATTCTAATCTGTGCTGCAATGACCAGTTGGGAGGAAAACAATGAGAGAATTGATGAAGCCATGTTTGTGGATGAGTGTCGTTGGCAGAATTCTCAAATGTTTTGAATTTACGTGTAGTAATGAACAGCTTATAGTCAAAATCATCATTTCGGCGAGTCTCGCGTCGGTCATTGTTACATCGTTTCAGCGGTTCCATCTCAAAATTCGGTGTACCTTGCCAATTTCTTTCATAATTTCCGAAATGCCCTGTGTTATTATTTTGTGACTTTTCCGTATTTCTAAGTCCCTCTTCCCGTGTTGGAGCGCGAGTGTCCTCTGAAATACGTAATTCTTGTATTACCTGTGTCAGCTGATCTTGTACTTCCCAGATTTCTCTTTGGTGTTGCGTATTAATTTGATTCTGATTTTGTTTCAGTTTCCTAATTTGTTCGCGCTCTTCTGTGTCATTCAGATCATCATCTACCTTTGCAGCTAAGTTAATGAACTGATCCGAAAGCTCGGCTACTTTCTCCGATAGTGTACTTGTTTCCTCAGTGTGTTTTTCTGAACCAAATTTCAGAGTGTCCATTTGTGTTGAAATCGTACCTACTGTGTCCTTTAAGTTTTGCTGAGTTTTTGCAAGTTGCGAACCGAATCGGTAGATGCAACTGAGACAATTTTGGCTTGCAAGTTCTCATGATTTTCATGAACAATAGTTTGCAATTCTTTTATGGCTGTTTCGTCATTCTGTAAAGCTTTCCATGCCGTGAAAAAATAGGTTGAAAATGCTCACATATTTGTGTTTTTACGTCATTACAGATTTTCTGACATTTCGATTCAATGTTATGTTACTCAGTAGTTAAATTTTCACGTGTTTGTTCAAGTGTGGTGTCTAACTTCCGACAATTTTGTTCCATTGTGTCTAACTTTTGAATATTACGTTCCATTGTGTGCAACTGTTGCTGTGTTTGTCTCTGGTGTTGTTCCATTGTGTCTAACTTTTGAAGATTTTGTTCCATTGTGTCTAACTTTTGAAGCTTTTGTCCCATTTGTTGCATTAATTGTAATAACAATGCACTGGTGTCTGAAACATGTTCCTCAGTGCTATTGAACCGGCAATATTCGCAGTTTGTAAAACAGAAAATGTGTCTTGACTTATTTGAGAAAACAGTGAGGACGCAAAACCTGAATCTACAGTATTTGCAAGATTGTGTCCTGTCATTTCGGAATCCTGAGGCGAGCTGTTGCCGACCGATCGATCGATAATGCATCCCTGTTCACTAATTGTTTCACTGCCTACACCATTATTTGCAGCCATCTCCATTTCCCTATTCACAATTACCAAATTACTACTTTGAACATTAATTAATTCATTACATGGTGGCGCTAACACACTGCTTTCGTCTTCACTGTCATTTCTCAGTTTACTTCGGAGCCTAGTATTACGTTTTTCACACGCCATTATTATCACAATATTTAACACGATATCACAGAAAAGCACAATTTGAGGAGCAAAAATAAGAGGAAACATTAACGTAACACTGAAAATAATATATAGTTAATTGCAAGCGCAGCTGCGAAATGCTTCGTGCAAAACTACATGCATGCCACAACTGTTTTGCTGTACAACAATGAAAAACTACAACTAGAGAGGAAATTCTCTCTACAATTACGCGCTAGCAATAAACAAAGGCTACACTAACTACACAAACTACAAGAAAAATCAGAAGATTCCAGTGAGGTATCCTCGGCTAAGGGTCGACATATGAAACGTCCCCTTAGAAAAATTTATACATGGCTATGCTTAAACTACACATATTATTTTTAGCGCAACGCAATCTGACTTTCAATAATCCCTAAAAAAGAATGGCCCTGACTAACATTAACCTATACCTTTCACAAATCACTTACCTCAGCAAAAATCTTCGTTACTCGAACTACTGCAATACAGCGAGCGCCACTACTGCCAGCTAAATAAAAGATTCAAACTACGGAAGTAACTAACTACTGATAGGCCCAGTTAGCAAATGAAAGATTTTAATACAGAACAAACAATGTATTTACCTTAATAGTCATCATATATATATATATATATATATATATATATATATATATATATATATATATATATATATATATATATATATCAGTTCGTGACATCCATTCTTACAAATTTCAGAACTCCGCCATCTCTCTCCCCACGTCCACCACTGCTGGCGGCTCACCTCCAACTGCGCAACGCTACGTGCTGTTAGCATCCAGCTGCCGCTGCCCAACACTACAATGGCAGACAACAATGCAAACCAGCCACAGACTGCACACGGCACAGCCAGTGATTTTCATACAGAGCGCTACGTGGCGGCGGCGTTACCAATAAGAAAACCTAAACAGCCTACTTACAATCTAGAAAGAAAAAAAATAATAAGAGTTATCGAATAAGAAAATATCTATTTTTAAATGGTTAATATAAATGAGTAGCATATTAAATATTATACTCACAGGGCAATTCCGGCTGTGGCAGGGGCACGGGGCCTGTTGGACTCCAGCCCACTCCTCAGACTCGATGATAAAGTCCGCGAGTTCAGCTATAACAATGACATATATAATTAATAAGGAGAATATATAAGATATAAAGGAAAAAATGTAATGAAAAATAAAAATTATTTACTTACTCAATAATGGAGAATCGTGGAGTCTAAGTCTCTTTAGCAGCAGACTCCTGGGTGCTGTTAACTCGCTTCATCTTAACAAAACAGATACAGCACACACAAACACACACACACACACACACACACACACACACACACACACACACACAAGAACAAACATATGTTGCGGCAGACAACTGAAGAGTGAGAAAGATGACCAGGGGGTGACCCCTTATATAAGTGTGATGACGTAGTATCACACGATCTTAGGATGAACGAATGGCTGTTGAGAATTCTGTGAGGGTGGTGATGAGTTCACTAGCGCCCCTAGTAGCTGAAGGCTGAAATAGTCAGATGGTTCCTGGACATGGTGAAGGACTGAGCATTTTATAAAATTATTGATCGTATTTAGAATGGAAAGTGAATTGAGGATTTGGGATAATAAAGTGTGTTAGGATGGGTGATTTATTATTAAAAGTATGTTGATGGTATTAAGAACGGCGCTGAAGTAAATGTTTTTGGATATGAATATTGCTAGCTGTTTTCTTTTTTCTGGGTAAAGAGAAGGTTAAGTATTTGTGAGCAGATGTGTAGAATCTGGTTGAGTTCTTATTTTGTGTAGGTGGGTATTTGAGTTGTGAACTTCGCGTTAGATCGATTTGCAGAGGGGAGTAGCTACGAGCGTGCGATGGATTGCAGTAGTCGCGGTTAACTACATGTGGAGCGAGCGATGTTGTCGGCTTAGGTACTGGAAGGCGTGCTCTGACCATGTCCTAGATGGCTTGGATTGAACAACCGTATTCGGTTCATACACTCCTGGAAATGGAAAAAAGAACACATTGACACCGGTGTGTCAGACCCACCATACTTGCACCGGACACTGCGAGAGGGCTGTACAAGCAATGATCACATGCACGGCACAGCGGACACACCACGAACCGCGGTGTTGGCCGTCGAATGGCGCTAGCTGCGCAGCATTTGTGCACCGCCGCCGTCAGTGTCAGCCAGTTTGCCGTGGCATACGGAGCTCCATCGCAGTCTTTAACACTGGTAGCATGCCGCGACAGCGTGGACGTGAACCGTATGTGCAGTTGACGGACTTTGAGCGAGGGCGTATAGTGGGCATGCGGGAGGCTGGGTGGACGTACCGCCGAATTGCTCAACACGTGGGGCGTGAGGTCTCCACAGTACATCGATGTTGTCGCCAGTGGTCGGCGGAAGGTGCACGTGCCCGTCGACCTGGGACCGGACCGCAGCGACGCACGGATGCACGCCAAGACCATAGGATCCTACGCAGTGCCATAGGGGACCGCACCGCCACTTCCCAGCAAATTAGGGACACTGTTGCTCCTGGGGTATCGGCGAGGACCGTTCGCAACCTTCTCCATGAAGCTGGGCTACGGTCCCGCACACCGTTAGGCCGTCTTCCGCTCACGCCCCAACATCGTGCAGCCCGCCTCCAGTGGTGTCGCGACAGGCGTGAATGGAGGGACGAATGGAGACGTGTCGTCTTCAGCGATGAGAGTCGCTTCTGCCTTGGTGCCAATGATGGTCGTATGCGTGTTTGGCGCCGTGCAGGTGAGCGCCACAATCAGGACTGCATACGACCGAGGCACACAGGGCCAACACCCGGCATCATGGTGTGGGGAGCGATCTCCGACACTGGCCGTACACATCCACATCTGGTGATCGTCGAGGGGACACTGAATAGTGCACGGTACATCCAAACCGTCATCGAACCCATCGTTCTACCATTCCTAGACCGGCAAGGGAACTTGCTGTTCCAACAGGACAATTCACGTCCGCATGTATCCCGTGTCACCCAACGTGCTCTATAAGGTGTAAGTCAACTACCCTGGCCAGCAAGATCTCCGGATCTGTCCCCCATTGAGCATGTTTGGGACTGGATGAAGCGTCGTCTCACGCGGTCTGCACGTCCAGCACGAACGCTGGTCCAACTGAGGCGCCAGGTGGAAATGGCATGGCAAGCCGTTCCACATGACTACATCCAGCATCTCTACGATCGTCTCCATGGGAGAATAGCAGCCTGCATTGCTGCGAAAGGTGGATATGCACTGTACTAGTGCCGACATTGTGCATGCTCTGTTGACTGTGTCTATGCGCCTGTGGTTCTGTCAGTGTGATCATGTGATGTATCTGACCCCAGGAATGTGTCAATAAAGTTTCCCCTTCCTGGGACAATGAATTCACGGTGTTCTTATTTCAATTTCCAGGAGTGTAGTTAGAATATTTACAGAGGAGTATGTCGGACGAGAGTATAAAGGTGGAGACTGTGACCTGGGCGGCGTCGAGCTCGTGGCAGGAGAGGGAGAGGCAAAGGTGACTTAGGTTAGCGTCTTTGTTTGCTAGAAGTGGAGTACACATTAGTACATGTTAGCGAATAAACATGGATCGGTAAGGGGATGTAGTGGTCGGTAGAGAGTTTAACTATTTCATTCGAAGTCCAGGTGGACGAAAATTGATTCGCGCTCGATGTGGACTTAACATTTTCGGACGAGAGGTTAATTAATTGGTCGATTTAATTAAGTAGTGATGGGCCATTTGTGTTAAATTAAATTGATTGCGCACTCGACTAGGGACGTCCGATCGCTCATATATACAGGAATGTGTTGCTAATGGAAGGACATTGTTTGGAATATGAGAATAGGGTGATCAATTAGGTTGGGGCCGAACACACTTGCTGTTGTGGAAGTTTCCAGTCTTAAGGAAATAGCTTTCGGCGCGAAAAGGGTGGCAGTGCGTTTTTTGTCCGAGAAACACACATGGTAGATGGTGAACGGTTGGTCTTGGCAGGTACTAACTTGTTAGGGAAAAGAATTTTGGCGGGAAACGTGTAGACAGCATCTGTGTGCAAAACAAGTTTTTACAAGGGCAGTCGTGAGGTAGGTATGGACAGGGTGCAACGTGTCCTGCAGGAAGAAAGTTGGAGGGAAACGTGTAGGACATCTTCCTTTCTTTCGTAGAGATGTGCATGCTTCAACGTGCTGCTTTGGGGAGAGGGCAGACTCCCCTGTCCGAGAAAATATGTTGTTGTTCACGAGAACGCTGGACTGGCCGTGGCGTGGGGGTATGCGGTCGCTCCGTTACCTTTGGCGACCGTGGCGGGTAGGAGTAGGTCCCACTGCTGGCGACGATTTCAACTACACCAGTTCTTGAGTGAACATCTTGTTGAGCGCACTAGGTGCAGCTGTCATCTCCAACATGTGTGTACTAAGTGAGATGGAGAACAAGTGATAACTGAATTTATTGAAATAAAGACTTCCATCCTCTTTTCCTGCTAATTCACAAGAGGTGACTTACGTTAGTACAAGTGCAGTTTATTATTCTTTGACGTGATTTTGATAGGTTAGCAGTGAAAAAATATAAGTGAATGAGAATGTGGGCTATTTCGTACGTGTGACAGATTATGGTGTTGAATTTGAAGTTGGGACAGATTTTTGTTATGGGTGTAAAGGAAATGGTTTTCTGTCTGTGGAAATAGGAAATCTTGATTCTGTGTTAGTGGAGGCAGGCGAATAATAATAATAATAATAATAATAAATGATAAATAATAATAAAAGAGAAGTATGTTTTTGCATGCATTATCCTTTTGGAATTCGAAATTCGCGCCATTTTTTCTTATGGAGGCTTAGGTTAGTGGACGTAGCCCAATTGGTCTATTTTCCGGCCACAAGCCGCCATCTTGGATGACGTCATGCCCTGTTGGCAAGTCTACATGCCGCCATCTTGGATGACGTCATGCGCTGTTGGCAAGTCTACATGCCGCCATCTTGGATAACGTCATCGCCGCCATCTTGAATAAATTTGGCAATAATGCAGCGTGTCGTCGTACGAAGGTTGTCCCTCTATTGGCGACATGTCCAATCGCCGAAATATTGTGCCTGTTGGGCACTATGGACTGTCAGTATACCTGTGGACTGTTCGAGCAAGAAATACGCCAGGAGAAACTGAAGAATCACAATGAAAGAAATGCTCTGGGATTCCTACAGTTAACATCATTTAATCTTTTCCATACTTTGCTCCATCAATACCTTCATGCAATGAGTTTCGAAATCGTCTACAGTTGACTGAACGATGTCTACGAGAACTAAAAAGTGATGCAAAGTTTGCATGCAAGAATCAGTTTACAAACTTTTAAAAACTGTGGACAAATTAGTCTTCCCAAAATGCACTGCTGGTCCAATCAAAATGTATGCTGGCTGGCTGAAGTGGATAAACTGATTATCCTCTGGAAACGTGTAGTGATGCTTTTCTTCAAACGTATCATTGGTTCACATTTCATTGATGGGTTTCCTACCAGCAGTAAGTATCTTCAGTTCAGTAATGTGGCTCTGCCAGTCCTGGCAGAACGTACTGTCTCAGTATCTGTCAGCGCTTTTACATTGATGGTGTGATGTTACAGCTGAGTCAGTTGCAAATGTCATATCACCATCAGTACATCCTTATCTCCAAAGGCATCCGTCATCCGGCCACATTCTTTGCCACCAGAATCTGGAAACTGGAAGTATTGCTACATCGTAGAATGTCAGATCTGAAAGAAATAGTAAACGAATTGTGAATGGTTACACCGTAATGACGTACACCGTAATGACGCACGTACTTCGAGCAATGCTGTCTGTATTCTAGCTTAGTGCTTGGGTATCTGTTACAATAACAAATTAATTTTATTTTGCCAATAATAGTAAACTAATTGTGAATGTTCACACCGTAGTGACGTACACCGTAACGACACACGTACTTCCAGCAATACTGTCTGTATTCTAGCTCAGTGCTTGGGTATTTGTTACAATAACAAATTAATTTTATTTTGCAAATAAAATATACCGAAACGATGTAACGGCATCTCACACAAGACACTACAACGTCATGTAAATGACCATAAGTAATTTAATGCTCAAAGTATTTGCAGAATTTATCAACCATTCACTGTTGCTCTCTATTAGGGGTCTCTGTGCTGGACTGAGGAAGCAGAGTAGGATTCTCTGACAGTATTAAATAATGACATCATGTAGGTAAGAAACGAGCCCTACTACACATTTAGCTATCTGAGCATCGTAAAAGGGAGATCTGTTTAGGAATTTTGGCACGGAAGAGAATACTGGAAACAATTGTACCTGTACAAAATGAAGTCTCTACCTAGCTCGGTGGCGCAGTGGTTACCACACTAGACTCACGTTTGGGACGACGAAGGTTCAAACCCACATCCGGCCATCTTGATTTACGGTTTCGATGACTTACCTAAATCGCTTCAGACAAATACAGGGCTGGTTCCTTTGAAAGGACATGGCTGATATTCTTTTCCATCCTTCCCGAATCGGAGATTGTGCCGCGTTTCTACTGACCTCGTTGAGGACGGGATGTTAAACACTACTTCCCCTAAAATCAAGTACACAGTTACACGCAGAAGACAGCCCTTTACGTGGTGGTATTGGAAAGTGTAAGGACGGCACGGTGTGGAAGCAACTATGTCGAATCGCTATTGCGGCATTCCACGAAAGAGGCTGTCACACCGCTGGCGCCAGCTGTACACCTGACTTCTGTTACACGCCACCAGAACATTACTTTCAGTTCATATACCATGAGATTGAAAACGGCAGCACACGGAATTCAGATAAAGAGTGTAACAGAATCTTGTAGCTGCAACAGAGTCAATCATGTGTGGGACCCTATGAAGGACTCCAAAGAGTATTAATTTACAGTCTGATATGTGAAATTGTGGTCAGAGTAATCAGTGGAGAAATTTATTTGATAGCAAACTAAAACATTTACGTACACCATATTTGAACAAAGGAAAAATGCAATTACAATTAATAAAACGCCCAGTCAAGCGCCGCGTCGATAATTGCTAGACATCTCCGTTTTCCGTGAATTCACGTGGAAAATAACGCCTAATGCGTCGAAACTGCATTGAAAGGTGTTCAAAATGAAAGTACTCTTTCCTTGCGAATTCTTTTTCATTTACGACCATAAATTTTCAATAGGATTAGCGTCAGGCGAGTGTGAGGGCCAATCAAGTACATGCACACATTTGTCCTTTTTCATGTAGCTGCCATCCCGGGTGTGGTGCTTGGAATTATTGTCCTCCTGCAGTATCCAGTCTTCATTTTTGTCAATGAAGCAATCTTTGGCAGTAGGTATACATCAGATTTGATAAATTTTGTAACATGTCCTGTGCATTTAAACTGTCGGTAAGAAGACGTGCAAATCTCAGTCAAGAATTCAAAGCAAACTAATGGTTTGTGGACACTGCATGAAGAACAAAGGTTGCCTCAAGTGTGCTGTGAAATAACTAAGGAGATATTTTTTACCATTTGTGGTTAACGCCGACCATGTTCCTACTTAATAGACTGTAAGTTCTCGAAGTTCATCACTGTGATACACGGTGTCAGGGCAAAGCTATCATTCCTTCTGCATAGAAATGACTATATCACGGCAAGGGGTAAATAGAAAATCGCTTCAGAGAAGAAACAGAAATCCTCAGGTGAATAAAATAGAGATGAATTATAAATTGCTATTAGTGTATTCCATCATTACGAGACAGCCACCTATGTTAGTAGCAAAGCTTTGAACACAAATGTTACTTCAACATTGTAATATGTGTGACGTCAAGACATTGCCGTTTTGCAGAGAGAAGACGATTTCGGCGTTATATTACACGTAAACAGAGTATAAATCATGCGAAAATTGCAGTGGTACCAGTGGGGACTGCTAATAACTGTCAAATGGTTCAAATGGATCTAAGCACTATATGAATTAACATCTGAGGTCATCAGTCCCCTAGACGTAGAACTACTTAAACCTAACTAACCTAAGGATATCACACACATCCATGCCCGAGGCAGGATTCGAACCTGCGACCGAAGCAGCAGCGCGCTTCAGGACTGAAGCTCCCAGAGCTATAACTGTCGGGGTAATAAAATTATATTCCTTAATATTATAATGCACCCACTAAACTATCGACGTAATTGACGTAATGTCTTGTCACAGCTGTCGCTGCTAACTACTAGAGGTTGAAACCTCTAACGAAGCAGGCGAGGGATGTGTTGCAATATATTTCAATGATAATAATAAAATGTAAAACATTCTTAATAAAAAGAGACTGTATACAACCCAATCCTGTGACATTAAGTTACACGTAATGTCGTCGCTGTCTTAGAAGCGACACATGGCGGGTTGGACGGCATCATATTCAGCGCAGTATTAACTTGTTCCACACACATGGAAATAAAGTGGGCACACAATTTGCGGTCGGAGGCAGGTGGCCAGCTCCGATGGACGTAAGCCTCTCAACAATATGTTCGCCGCTCTGGGAAGTTACCAGCCAGAGCGAGCTGTTTCTTTCGGAGTTGGAACTCCATGGTGTACTCCGTTTCTCCTCGCGTTATAGCTGATAACAATACTATTAAAATTAATAATAATCTTGCTATTCATATAATCTTACGTCTATGACCGTGTCTAATGGCGACTCGATTTCCATTCCCTCCCACCATTAGTAAAAAAAAAAATGGTTCAAATGGCTCTGAGCACTATGGGACTCAACTGCTGTGGTCATCAGTCCCCTAGAACTTAGAACTACTTCAACCTAACTAACCTAAGGACATCACACACATCCATGCCCAAGGCAGGATTCGAACCTGCGACCGGAGCAGTCGCGCGGTTCCGGACTGCGCGCCTAGAACCGCGAGACCACCGCGGCCGGCCACTAGTAAAATCTTCGTCAAAAGAGGAATCAAACACGACAGACGCTGATTATAAATAACGAATAAAGACCTATCACTTAACTTAATTACGTTACATAATTGCTAAGTAAAGATATTCACAGACGCTTTATTTTCATACTGTTAGGAGAGTAAGTGAATGCTTCCAACGAAAAGTAAGTGTGAGCTGTTTAGTCCCTGAATGTAGTACGAAGTGATCCCCCAAACAGGAAATTCCTTTCCTTATGCGGTGGTCCAGTGTCCTCTAGTATTTCTTTCTGCTTTCTCTACGGTAATGGGAAATGTTTGACGGTACACACATATTACACAATGTTAATCCGAAATCCAACCACAAAATCTTGTTTGTTGATCAGGAACATTTTCTCTGTATTATTTTTAGGTATAAGGTAGTGGTGATGAAACACGTTAATGCGGGCGTGTTCACTCGTGAAGCCCACACTTTTTGCCTGCGGGGGCTGTCAGTCAGCAGTGGCCCCTTCATCTCTTTGCTAACATTGCTCGTGTGTTACCGACACGAGCGCAGCAGGATGGGCCTGTTTACTTTGTGTCGTTTGCGTTGTCGGTATCGAAGGCTTTTTGGCATTCGAGGCATGATAAAATTAGAGAGAGGAAAACGACTGAGGAGGAGTTACGAACCTCAAAACGAAGATCAGTCGAATCCATGTGCTTCACCCGACATGGGGAACATGACTTTTATTAAATTTAAAAAGAAACCGGTCCTCAGTGTATTTTTGTAATGCTATTTCATTGGCGTGGAAGGAGAAATATGAGACGCGACATTACGAACTGCAACATAAAAAATTCTCGAACATTTGTATGCTCAGGAAAACAAAGCAACACTTCTCGAGCCAAAATAGGGAATAGAGAAAGAAGAAAGTTCGTATGTGTATATGTCATTTCCTAAAAATATTATTAATTGCCGGCCGGAGTGACCGAGCGGTTCTAGGCGCTTAAGCATGGAACAGCGCGACCGCTACGGTCGTAGATTCTAATCCCGCCTCAGGCAGAGATGTGTGTGATGTCCTTAGGTTAGTTAGGTTTAAGTAGTTCTAAGTTCTAGGGTACTGATGACCTCATATGTTACGTCTCATAGTGCTCAGAGCCATTAAAACCATTTTTCATTACTATTTATTATGTAGTTTTGTCCTCGTTTTTACCTCTCCCTTGTACATATTTACGGCAAGAGAAACGTGTCATCCACAATGAAGGTGCAGTGAGAGTCAGCTATCACATAGTTTTAAAATAGCCCCATTAGTGAAATCCTTCAGCGATAGGGAATTTTTTTAAGTAGTGTCTTGTGTATAGTGACTCTTCCGGTTTCCGAAATAATTCTTTCACGGAGAACGGTTTGCAGACGCATTAAAGAAATTGCAAACAACGTGGGAACGCAACTTAAAGATATCACTAAAGATTTGGTTTTTTGGCTTTGGATGAAATCGCAAATGAACTAGATATTTCTCAGCGTCCTGTATTTGTGAGATGTGTTGACACAGTGCGACTGCATGTTACAACTGCGACCGGCAAGGCGACAGACTTAGGAATGTTTCGTACTACGTGTAATTGTTGTCAACCCTTGCGGTGTATTAGCTAGCAGCGCTGCAGTGCTCATTCAGGAATTATGCATTGAAAATATGATTTTTTATTGTTTTGTTTATCGCCATGTTGTGCCTCTGTCGCACTGCAGACGGCCAACCGCTTTTCTGACTTCTGCTTTTGTTTTCGAAAGAAGCTGAAACGATACTCTTACGCTCAGAAGAAAGTCGTACAGAGAAAAATATATAAATTTTGAATCACTGACAAACACAGGAAAAAATGCGAGTGTTACAACTTAATAACCGACATACAAAGACTTATGTGAGGAGATGTCGCTTAAAAGCTTGCCCCCTAGCATGAATTCATTTGCTTTTCCTCATGACAGAAATGTTATTGACTATTATTACTTTTGATTCGATGGCACTTTAAAGTAACGGAAAATTGATCTGTGAGGCTACACTTCTGCATGTACTATGCACATGATACATTGTGTAATATGTATTCATTGCATTGTCATACAGTTATAACTACGACAGTGCAAAGAATACCAACGTAACTGCCAACTTGAGTTTCAGCTGTCGATCGTGTATTATGAGTAGCTTTCGCGAGTAAACGCCGATTCCCACCACAGCGCAGTAGTGGCAAGCGTTTTCCGTGCTGACGCGGAGATGCGCGGCATTGGCGTTCCCATGTGGAAGAGGGAGACACTAACGGTAGCTAATAACGGACAGCCACTTATGTATGGGGTGGGACCCACTGAAACGCCCGGTGCGTTTGATTAACTGTACCGTGAACCTACATGAGGGAAAGACGAAGCTGAGTGAATGGATACCAATTTTTTTTTCTTTACGATGTACTGTTTCACAAATTTCATTATTTATGTATTCTTATTTCACCATAAACAGATTTTATGACTACCGTTCATGATTTCTCACTATCTTATTTAGGAAACCGATCGCCCCAGAAAAGAAAATTATTGTTTCTTTCATAACAGCTTTTAGTATTGCTGACTGCAGTACGTGCAGTACCTAACCGCAGTTTACTATAACGATATTACATTTCCTTTTATCTGATAGTCATTTATTTATAATTGAAAATGTCTGGCAGTAGATCCTCAATATTTCCTACGTTTAGATAATGTATTTTCACCAGTATGTAAGTGTTAGCTATTGAAACTACCAACTAAGTGGTATCACAACACTCAGCTCCATCTCTAAAATGCCATTAAAATTATCATTACCAAGATACACGTAACGCTAACACACACACCACAGTGATACAGGTGATGCCTACCTACATCACAGGTGATGAACCCACTGAAACAGTATAAGATAAAAGAGATTATGCATATAGTTGAGCGAGAAAAAACTTAAAATGTCGTACGGTATCAGTAATTGGAAGAGACACTGTCAAGAATTCATTTGGGAAACCAGAACTAACGAAATAAGAGAATGCTAGAAAGTGGAAGGAATATCTAGAGAGGAGAGGGATGTATTTGTGTGGAGTGTAGCCTGGTATGTAAGTGAAACGCCGACGATGAACAGTTCTGTCAATAAGACAATGGACGCTCTCAGAGCGTAGTGATAAAGAAGAATGCTGAAAATTAGATACGAAGATTGTGAAACTAAAGAGGAGATACCGAATTAAACAGAGGAGGAAGAAGAAATTATTGCACAACTTGTCTAAAAGAGAGGTTAGTTGAGAGGATGTAATATGAGGAGGCATCAATGAATCGTCAGTTTGGTAACGCAGACTAAACGCTAGAGAGAGACCAAGGCTTGCCAACGATAAGCAGATCAGAATGGATGTAAGATGCAGTAGTTACCTAGAATTAAAGAGGCCTACACAGGATAGACTACTGTGGAGCACTGTATCTACACAGAGACGAATTGTATTTCTGGTTAATGCTGCCCAGGAGCAAATAACATCATCTTTCATTAGGTAGGTCAGTTCCGTATTTATTGCCAGAAAATTTGTTTAATATAGCCTCTAGCACATATACCTGTGATGTATTTGTGTATGCGTCTCTATTGCTCTTTGCAAACAGTCTTATATTAAGGAAAAGTTAAAACTTGAATGCAGTTGCCTTATGGTGGCTGTTAGCAAATGATAAAGTTGAATTACTCTTTTGGTCACTCTTCCATTTGTAACATTTTCAATAAGACATGTACTCCTTCATGAAACAATAACCAGTGACTATATCATTCATGACTTTCGAATGCACTGCCAGTTCTCAAACTATGTAGAAATCATCCATGGAAAATGTACCGTAATGCAGTTCTGTATATGCTGCCATACCTTTTTTGTGCAGTGGAGGCTTTTTCACAGACTTCAAATATCATGCGACAATTCTCAGGCATGGTAAAGGAAGCACTAACGTCGTATGAAACCATTTTTTGACGTTTTTGTCAGGGAAATCAGGATAATCAAAAAATAAATGAGGCATTTTAGCAAACAAATGAGGAATTGGCAATTGGATTGTAATGACTAAAGTGCTAACTGTGAAAGCAATTATTATGACTAGTCCTTCATAGATACTTGAAAGACTAAGATCACAGAAACTTTATGAACAATGAAGACGTTTCACATAATATTAGATTTGCTACTTTATGCCAAGGTGTTTGACACAAAGATTCGATCAGGGATGTAAAATATTTCGGTAAAAGAAATCGACCTATCAAAGGCCATATATTCTGTCTGTAAAGAATGTTTTAATGATACTGGAAAGAGTAATTGGCAATCTGGTGTTAATACATGTAATTACAAAGTGCTCTAAATGTTACAAATAAACAAAATGTTTTAAGGCAAAACGAAATCATTAACAGTAAGTTTGTTTAGGTTGCCGTCACCTGCAGCAAGCCCAGAAATATAGGTTTTGTTAATACCAAACGCCATTTTCTTGTTACAATGTATTTTGTTTGTTCCAGGCAATTTTTGTCTTTTACTTAAAGCCATTTCCAGTGGAAGTTTTGCGATATTTGTAGATTATGAAACAGATCACATCTTATTTTTTATGTGAATAAGTGATTACTTACAATAAATCGAGTATTTGACTGTCATCTGCGTGTCCTCTCATTTGGTCGCAGGCTGTAGTTCGCACTATAACTTCAGTTACGAGACGTAAGCTCAATTTAACGTTAGAAACTTTTTTATTCACAATTTTCATGTTCTTTGCGCTAATTTGTGTGGAGCACAATTATTCTTCTATCACTAGCTGCGGATATTTTACCAAAAACTGATATCAAGTCGTCACTACGGTGTGTTCAATTTATGTCTCTTCTTATTTGGTTTGTCTATGTACATGTTGCCAACCTAAGGAAGCATATGCTGAAAACTAAAGATTATTCATTATTTCCCTTCATATCTGTTCCCTTTATATCTGTTTATATTTATGTGTGTGTGTGTGTGTGTGTGTGTGTGTGTGTGTGTGTGTGTGGTTAGTCAGAGCGAATTGTAGGAAGTAGAACGTGAATGTAATATCTGTCAGAGCGTACTTGGAAGTTTTCGTGTTATTCATTCTGTTCCCTTTATATCTGTTTATGTTTATGTGTGTGTGTGTAGTTAGTCAGAGTGAATGGTAGGAAGTAGAACGTGAATGTAATGTCTGTCAGAGCGTAGCTGGAAGTTTTCATGTTCAAATCATTCGAGTTTTGATTTAGATATTTTGTGAAGGGGTTCATGGAAGAGGGAGAACAATGCGGTTGAGTGCTAGTATTCTGATAATTGTCTGTTGAAATATTATTCTACTATTTTACCTATTAATGTAAGCAGTGGGTTTACTCTTATATGAAACCCTCCACAAAACATTTAAACCAAACCTCAAGTCAAGTGAACACCAAAACTTTCGACGACTCTATGACAACAATTGCATTCACTTTCAACTTTTATAACACGCACTGACCAGCCACCTACACATATAGATATAAGGAGAACAGATATAAACAGGTGTTAGTTTCAGCATATACTTCGTCAGGTTGCCAGCATCTATATAAATTTACCTAATAGGAAGAGACATAAAGTGAACACACTCTAGTTACAGCCTTAAACCACAGATCACAGTTTCCGGTAAAATGTCAACAGTTAGTGACGAAACAATGATAGTACTCCATACATATCAGCGCAAAGAACACGAAAATTGCGAAGAAAACAAAGAGTGAACACGAAAATGTTCTTATTTTCCACAAGGAAAGTTTTAGTTCAACCTCCAGCATGAGAGTAAATGCAATTGTCCGCCATAAACTCGATTACCTGTAAGTAATCATTTACGTAAAAAATAAGATATTAACTGTTTTATAAAATAAAAATATCACAAGTCAAAACAAAATTGAACCATTCTAAATTCCTCAGATGATGCCTTAAAGTAAAAGATGAAACGCGTCTTAAACAAATAAAGTACATTACAGCAACAAATAAGCGTTTTTTACTTAGTAAACGAAATAATCAATAGCTGTACATACTTATCAAATTATATACCAGCAAATTACTTTCGGTTTAACTTCTGTAGATCTACATACAATATTATAAATATTAATATGTTGTTGTTACTGTAATTCTTATTTCCGTTGCTATTCAGCGCCGTTTAATCACATCTCGACAGACTAATAGATCTTGCATACTTAGCACACGATGACATACATGACTCTTTACGAGCTATCATTTGCAAGAAATCACGTTTCGATTTCTTCAACCGTTCACGAAATTTGGCGCTGATATAACCACATGATTTACGACGGCCATGGCGAAGTATTGGTCGCATCCTGAGCGAGCTGCACGCGACCACAGCGCGGCCCCTCCACCCACATGTCATTCAGTAACTCGACAATGGTGATAGCTATCGTTCTGGTCTTATCTTTAAGAACCATGTCGAAATGTTGGCAAAATTTCAGACGCAGTAATGCATTACCAAAAATGAACATTACGCAGAGTCCACGCAGTGCGTTTTTACTTCTACGCACTCAATAAAATTTCGTGTAATGGCTTACATAAAAGTGATACAGCAAGTAACCACGACTAATAAGAAAAATAAATTCAGGCCTTCATCGAGCGAAGATGTCAGGATGTAAGATGCAGAAAAATAAAAAATTTTCACCAAATAGTTTCCTTGAAATCGGATAGCTGCCGCCGAGTCCACGCCAGTGCTTTTGCAGGACCTCGTGTAGTCCGAAATTTCGTACCTGACGTCATGTACAGCGCGTTCTGTAATTGGGGGCGCGGCCCTGCAGCGCGGCAAGCGGCAGCAGCAGCGGTTGGACACGGGCAAACCGCGACGCAGAGCTGGCTTTGCCGCGCCGCCGACGGTGTTTCCATAGCAACCAAGGACGTGCCGCGCTTTTTTGCTCTCGATAAATGTCTTAAATATTTCATTGTTAAAGTTCCATGAGCGCAACAGATTGCTCCACTAGCCGCCGCGGTGGTCTCGCGGTTCTAGGCGCGCAGTCCGGAACCGTGCGACTGCTACGGTCGCAAGTTCGAATCCTGCCTCGGGCATGGATGTGTGTGATGTCCTTAGGTTAGTTAGGTTTAAGTAGTTCTAAGTTCTAGGGGACTAATGACCACCGCAGTTGAGTCCCATAGTGCTCAGAGCCATTTGAACCATTTTTTTTGCCCCACTATATATTTTTCTTACAGTAAAAATGGTTCAAATGGCTCTCAGCACTATGGGACTTAACATCTGTGGTCATCAGTCCCCAAGAACTTAGAACTACTTAAACCTAAGTAACCTTAGGACATCACACACATTCATGCCCGAGGCAGGATTCGAACCTGCGACCGTAGCAGTCACGCGGTTCCGGACTGAGCACCTTAACCGCGAGACCACCGCGGCCGGCTTTCTTACAGTATACATGAGCCTAAACAATACTGGTCACAAATTAAACATAAATATTTCATTAAAGAAACTCATGAGTCTTAAAAATGTTGCTGAGCATTATATGTTCAGCTATTTTATGTAATAGAAATGTTGCTCATAATTTAATCTTAGATGGCAGAAACTATGTGAGCTTATAATTTTTTTATTATTAAATGATTCAGTTACATATACACGGAAAAGTCTTAAATGTTTATATCCTGTGGAACCTAACAGTTGGCTCATTAAGAATCTCAACATCTTCAAAACCGCAACATAATCGTCAGTTTGTCGTTTTTATATACATTGAATATACATCGTTTCTTTGGTTTTTTCTTATTTTTCGTTGTCCTTTTCTTACTACCAGGTGGTGGAAATACTAGGTCTGTGTTTGGTTGTTATATGAACCGAGAGACAGAAGAATTCTTTCTCGAGGAACTAATATTGAGTGCTAGGTGGCAGACCTACTAGATTTGTGGCTGGTGGCTGTGTGAACCAAGACCCAGTAGGACACTTTGTACAGCAGCCTGTGTTGGACAGCTTCCAACACTCCATTAGTGAGGCATGGTGCAACTGTACAACAGTTATAACGATATAATTACTTGGACTACCTGGTATCCACACAAATTTAAGGATTAGTTGTCCATCATTCCACATACGCAGTTTGGTTAACTCTCTTACATTTATACCACCGTCACGATAGACTATGTTTCAACGATTCATTTTGTCACTGCTCTATAACCACATTTTTATAGTATTCTATTTCTTAAATCTCTGTGAACTCTTCAATTACAGTTCCTTTCATAATTTATGTCGCCAGGAGTTCATTTTTGTTTCTGCATTCTTCTCGCACACTTTTACGAGTCAGTGCCCTTGGCATTATTCTGAGATGTGTTAGCGTACTCTGTAGCATAAGTAATGCAATGAAGCCTATTATAAGAATCTCTTTCAAGTTTGAAAATTTAAAAATTCATACTCAAGTTACCTTTAACCAGTCTAAAATTACAAGCTTTCAGTCGTTCTTGGTTAAGTACACTTAAGCAATTACGGAGTTTTAGTCATCTACCCAGAGCTTAGCGGACGTTGTTATTCGTGGTTAGTCTCTTTCATCAGGTACCGCGAACGAGCCTCTAGCACGAATTAGTGGCAAATTCTTTTAGCAAAATACGCGTCAGTTCCAAAAGCAACCTATCCTCAATCTAAGTTCGGACAGTCAACAGTGGATTTAAATGAGACCTAAAGGCTTATTAAGACAGACTCGTAAATTATTTCAGATACGAGGTTAAAACTCACTAAGAAGCCATGACGAGTCACTATGCAGTTTTACATATGACACGTCTTTAACATTCTTTCGTGCAGGAAGCGCTTTTCATATATAGAAAGAATATTTCAGTTGAATTTTTGGACAAATAGAACATTTACATTGAATTCATTTGGAAAAAGCCATAAAATATTTTCCATAAGAGCTAAATGCTCTTCAATGCAAAATCGCACATTACTTCAAGTAAGAGCTGTAGGCTCAACAAGATAATATCATAACTTGTTTCAAGTAAGAGCTGAAGGGCGATCAAGACAAAGTCAACAGTGGATTTAAATGAGACCTAAAGGCTTATTAAGACAGTCTAGTAAATTATTTCAGACACGAGCCTAAGACTCACTAAGAAGAAATCATGCAGTTAAGACCTGAAGGCTCATCAGACATTAATATTGTTCATGGAACAATATCACACAGTTGTTTAATCTACAATCACTAGATTTGTTAGAAATTCACGTTTAAGAAGTAACAACATCAATATGTTTTCTGAAATTTTGCCCTTAATAACTACAGACGTGCATAATCAAGAAATTTTCATACTTATTCTGCTTCTTCACTCATTAAAAGCTAGTCAACATGATACATACGTTCTAATTCATAATATTTTGTAACATCTTTGTGAAGATACAATCCCTTTACTATTCTCATTTCAGGCTGTACGACTACCTTACCTTGCCATTTTTTATTTTGTTACCTTCTTAATGAAGCCTTTGCATGACTCCTACGTGAAATCCTATCGACTATCTGGTATTATAGAATGTTACCTAACATTTTATCATATTGAGGTTTCCGCTTTTCGGCGCTAAGATGCAATTCTTGTAGAACACATCGTAGCTGCTCTTTTTGGATGCCAAATAATTCAAGTACCTTCAGGAACGGGTCTATCCATTCGTTTCTTTCTACCTGAAGTAGCATAGCTTCAGACGGAATATGCTAGGTGAAAGCATGAGGCAAATGATTGAAAATACCTTCAAAACAGACACTTACTCAGTACATTTGGTCTGTTGCTTGGCAACCTAGGATCTGATAAACCTATTGAGCACACTGAAGCTATGTTGCATGGGACTGGATTCTTTGCTTGCTTTTGGTACTTGCATTGTTTAATTCATAAATTTCGGGCATATTATAGTACTTGAGAGTTGTAGCATCGCGTTTTTAGTACCTGAATAGTGTAAAATCGCGTAGTCTCCTTCCGCCGCCAAGCAGTGTGTCAGCAGTGCGCAAGTAGCAACATTACTGCATTTACTAGGCACTCTTATATTTTAATAACCGTTTAAATTTTGTGTCGAATTGTTTGTGCTCTCTGTAGATTAATTCAGACGTTCTTTGCACAACAGTTTTTAGCATGGATAGGGAGTGCGACTGATGTGTTCGGATGCGGGCTGAGTTGGCATCTCTTTGCACCCAGCTTCAGGCAGTGTTGGCTTCGGTCACACAGCTTGAGGCTGTTGCCAATGGGCATCACTGTGGGGGGCCGGACGGGGGTTTGTCGGGGACGGCCAGCTCGTCCCACGCATCCCCCGATCTGGCTACGGCTGTGGCTGCCCGGGATACTGCCCACATAGAGGCTGACCCCTCACCCGTGGTAGAGTGGGAGGTGGTCTCAAAGTGTGACAGGGAGCGAAAGACATTCCGGAGTGCTGAACGGAAGGCATCTCCAGTTTGTCTGAGGAACCGTTTCAGGCTCTGCCTCTGCCTCTGGCTGATACTGATCTTTGGCCAGACATGGCTGCTTGTCCTGTTCCAGAGGTTGCCCCTCAGTCTACAAGATCTACATCTACATCTAAATCTACATCCATACTCCGCAAGCCACCTGACGGTGTGTGGCAGAGGGAAGATCCAGGCCGTCGAAGAGGGTGGGCTTACTGGTAGTTGGAAGATCCATTGTCAGGCGAGTAATGGGGCCCCTTAGGGATATGGCAGCAAGAGAGGGGAAGAAAACCAATGTGCACTCCGTGTGCATACCGGGGGGAGTCATTCCAGATGTGGAAAGGGTCCTTCCGGTTGCCATGAAGGGTACAGGGTGCACCCAACTGCAGGTGGTCGCTCATGTCGCTACCAATGATGTGTGTCGCTATGGACCGGAGGCAATCCTGTCTGGCTTCCGGCGGCTATGTGATTTGGTGAAGACTGCCAGTCTCGCTAGCGGGATGAAAGTAGAGCTCACCATCTGCAGCATCGTCGACAGGACTGACTGCGGACCTTTGGTACAGAGCCGAGTGGAGGGTCTGAATCAGAGGCTGAGACGGTTCTGCGACTGTGTGGGCTACAGATTCCTCGACTTGCGCCATAGGGTGGTGGGGTTTCGGTTTCCGCTGGATAGGTCAGGAGTCCACTACACGCAGCAAGCGGCTACATGGGTAGCAAGGGCTGTGTGGCATGGACTGGGCGGTTTTTTAGGTTAGATGGCCTCGGGCAAGTACAGAAAGGGCAACAGCTTCAAAGGGTGCAGGGCAAAGTCAGGACAAGTGGGGACCAAGCAGCAATCGGTTTTGTAATTGTAAACTGTCGAAGCTGCATTGGTAAATTACCGGAACTTCAAGGGCTGATAGAAAGCACCGAAGCTGAAATCGTTATAGGTACAGAAAGCTGGCTGAAGCCAGAGATGAATTCAATCGAAATTTTTACAAAGGCACAGACGGTGTTTAGAAAGGATAGATTGCATGCAACCGGTGGTGGCGTGTTCGTCGCTGTTAGTAGTAGATTATCCTGTAGTGAAGTAGAAGTGGATAGTTCCTGCGAAATATTATGGGCGAAGGTTACACTCAACAACCGAGCTAGGTTAATAATTGGCTCCTTTTACCGACCTCCCGACTCAGCAGCATTAGTGGCATAACAGCTGCGAGAAAATTTGGAGTACATTTCACTTAAACTTTCTCATCATATTATAGTCTTAGGTGGAGATTTCAATTTACCAGATATAGACTGGGATACTCAGATGTTTAGGACGGGTGGTAGGGACAGAACATCGAGTGACATTATACTGAGTGTACTATCCTAAACTAACCTCGAGCAATTAAACAGAGAACCGACTCGCGGTGATAACATCTTGGACCTACTCATAACAAACAGACCCGAAATTTTCGACTCTGTAAGTGCAGAACAGGGAATCAGTGATCATACGGCCGGTGCAGCATTCCTGAATATGGAAGTTAATAGGAATATAAAAAAAGGGAGGAAGGTTTATCTGTTCAGAAAGAGTAATAAAAGGCAGATTTCAGACTACCTAACAGATCCAAACGAAAATTTCTGTTCCGACACTGACAATGTTGAGTGTTTATGGAAAAAGTTTAAGGCAATTGTAAAATGCGTTTTAGACAGGTACGTGCCCAGTAAAACTGTGAGAGACGGGAAAAACCCACCGTGGTTCAACAACAAATTTAGGAAACTACTGCGGTAGCAAAGAGAGCTTCACTCCAAGTTTAAACACAGCCAAAACCTCTCAGACAAACAGAACATAAACGATGTCAAAGTTAGCGTAAGGAGGGCTATGCGTGAAGCGTTCAGTGAATTCGAAAGTAAAATTCTATGTACCGACTTGACAGAAAATCGTAGGAAGTTCTGGTCTTACGTTAAATCAGTAAGTGGCTCGAAGCAGCATATCCAGACACTCCGGGATGATGATGGCTTTGAAACAGAGGATGACACGCGTAAAGCTGAAATACTAAACACCTTTTTCCAAAGCTGTTTCACAGAGGAAGACCGCACTGCAGTTCCTTCTCTAAATCCTCGCACAAATGAAAAAATGGCTGACATCGAAATAAGTGTAAAATGAATAGAAAAGCAACTGAAATCACTCAACAGAGGAAAGTCCACTGGACCTGACGGAATACCAATTCGATTCTACACAGAGTACGCGAAAGAACTTGCCCCCCTTCTAACAGCCGTGTACCGCATGTCTCTAGAGGAACGGAAGGTTCCAAATGATTGAAAAAGAGCACAGGTAGTCCCAGTCTTCAAAAAGGGTCGTCGAGCAGATGCGCAAAACTATAGACCTAGATCTCTGACGTCAATCTGTTGTAGAATTTTAGAACATGTTTTTTGCTCGAGTATCATGTCGTTTTTGGAAACCCAGAATCTACTCTGTAGGAATCAACATGGATTCCGGAAACAGCGATCGTCTGAGACCCAACTCGCTTTATTTGTTCATGAGACCCAGAAATTATTAGATACAGGCTCGCAGGTAGATGCTATTTTCCTAGACTTTCGGAAGGCGTTCGATACAGTTCCGCACTGTCGCCTGATAAACAAAGTAAGAGCCTGCGGAATATCAGACCAGCTGTGTGGCTGGATTGAAGAGTTTGTAGCAAACAGAACACAGCATGTTGTTATCAATGGAGAGACGTCTACAGACGTTAAAGTAACCTCTGGCGTGCCAAGGGGGAGTGTTAAGGGACCTTTGCTTTTCACAATATATATATAAATGACCTAGTAGATAGTGTCGGAAGTTCCATGCGGCTTTCCGCGGATGATGCTGTAGTATACAGAGACGTTGCAGGATTAGAAAATTGTAGCGAAATGCAGGAAGATCTGCAGCAGATAGGCACTTGGTGTAGGGAGTGGCAACTGACCCTTAACATAGACAAACGTAATGTATTGCGAATACATAGAAAGAAGGATCCTTTACTGTATGATTATATGATAGCGGAACAAACACTGGTAGCAGTTACTTCTGTTAAATATCTGGGAGTATGCGTGCGGAACGATGTGAAATGGAATGATCCATATAAAATTAATTGTTGGTAAGGCGGGTACTAGGTTGAGATTCATTGGGAGAGTCCTTAGAAAATATAGTCCATCAACAAGGGAGGTGGCTTACAAAACACTCGTTCGAGCTATACTTGAGTATTGCTTATCAGTGTGGGATCCGTACCAGATCGGGTTGACGGAGAAGGTCCAAAGAAGAGCGGCGCGTTTCGTCACAGGGTTATTTGGTAACCGTGATAGCGTTACGGAGATGTTTAGCAAACTCAAGTGGCAGACTCTGCAAGGGAGGCGCTCTGCGTCGCGGTGTAGCTTGCTCGCCAGATTTCTAGAGTGTGCGTTTCTAGATGAGGTATCGAATATACTGCTTCGCCCTACTTATACCTCCCGTGGAGATCACGAATGTAAAATTAGAGAGATTCGAGCGCGCACGGAGGCTTTCAGACAGTCGTTCTTCCCGCGAACCATACGCGACTGGAACAGAAAAGGAAGGTAATGACAGTGGCACGTAAAGTGCCCTCCGCCTCGCAGAGTATGAATGTAGATGTAGATGAAGATGTAACAAATCTAGCTGCCCGCCTCTGGTTTTTTCGTTGTTTTCCTTCAATTCGACCTGGTACGGATCCCAAACACTCGAGCAGTATTCAAGAATAGATCGCACGAGCGTCCTATATACGGTTTCCTTTAGAGGTGAACAACTCCTTCCTAAAATTCTGGCAATAAACCAAAGTCGACCATTCGCTTTTCCTATGGAAGTTCTCAGATGCTCGTTCCACTTCATATCGCTTTGCAACGTTACGCCCAGATATTTAAACGAATTGAATGTGTCAAGCAGGACACTAGTAATACTGCATCCGCACATTACAGGTTTCATCTTCCTACTCAGCCGCATAAGCTTATACACTCCTGGAAATGGAAAAAAGAACACATTGACACCGGTGTGTCAGACCCACCATACCTGCTCCTGACACTGCGAGAGGGCTGTACAAGCAATGATCACACGCACGGCACAGCGGACACACCAGGAACCGCGGTGTTGGCCGTCGAATGGCGCTAGCTGCGCAGCATTTATGTACCGCCGCCGTCAGTGTCAGCCAGTTTGCCGTGGCATACGGAGCTCCATCACAGTCTTTAACACTGGTAGCATGCCGCGACAGCGTGGACGTGAACCGTATGTGCAGTTGACGGACTTTGAGCGAGGGCGTATAGTGGGCATGCGGGAGGCCGGGTGGACATACAGCCGAATTGCTCAACACGTGGGGCGTGAGGTCTCCACAGTACATCGATGTTGTCGCCAGTGTTCGGCGGAAGGTGCACCTGCCCATCGACCTGGGACTGGACCGCAGCGACGCACGGATGCACGCCGAGACCGTAGGATCCTACGCAGTGCCGTAGGGGACAGCACCGCCACTTCCCAGCTAATTAGGGACACTGTTGCTCCTGGGGTATCGGCGAGGACCATTCGCAACCGTCTCCATGAAGCTGGGCTACGGTCCCGCACACCGTTAGGCCGTCTTCCGCTCACGCCCCAACATCGTGCAGCCTGCCTCCAGTGGTGTCGCGACAGGCGTGAATGGAGGGACGAATGGAGACGTGTCGTCTTCAGCGATGAGAGTCGCTTCTGCCTTGGTGCCAATGATGGTCGTATGCGTGTTTGGCGCCGTGCAGGTTAGCGCCACAATCAGGACTGCATACGACCGAGGCACACAGGGCCAACACCCGGCATCATGGTGTGGGGAGCGATCTCCTACACTGGCCGTACACCTCTGGTGATCGTCGAGGGGACACTGAATAGTGCACGGTACATCCAAACCGTCATCGAACCCATCGTTCTACCATTCCTAGACCGGCAAGGGAACTTGCTGTTCCAACAGGACAATGTACGTCCGCATGTATCCCGTACCACCCAACGTGCTCTAGAAAGTGTAAGTCAACTACCCTGGCCAGCAAGATCTCCGGATCTGTCCCCCATTGAGCATGTTTGGGACTGGATGAAGCGTCGTCTCAGGCGGTCTGCACGTCCAGCACGAACGCTGGTCCAACTGAGGCGCCAGGTGGAAATGGCATGGCAAGCCGTTCCACAGGACTACATCCAGCATCTGTACGATCGTCTCCATGGGAGAATAGCAGCCTGCATTGCTGCGAAAGGTGGATATACACTGTACTAGTGCCGACATTGTGCATGCTCTGTTGCCTGTGTCTATGTGCCTGTGGTTCTGTCAGTGTGATCATGTGATGTATCTGACCCCAGGAATGTGTCAATAAAGTTTCCCCTTCCTGGCACAATGAATTCCGGGTGTTCTTATTTCAATTTCCAGGAGTGTATTTTTCCACAGTTAGGACTAGCTACCGTTACTCAAAACTAAATATTTTGTATAAGGCGTCTTGTACCTTCCTACAGTCACTAAGGTTCGATACCTTACCGTACACCGTGGCATCATCAGCAAAAATTCACAGATTGCTGCTCAACCTGCCCGCAAAATCATTTATGTATATAGATTCCATCAGAATAATTATTTCCGTTAAGCCATATCAAGTCTTATTGAATCAAGTCTAATGAAACTACTTTGGACAGAAAATGTTCCAGATCCCTGTGTGGCATATTAATCAGCTCTTTCTCTCATGTTAATAGGTAATTTTGATTTAAGGATTGGGAGAACTTCTCTGTGCAAGGCTGGTTCATCCCACTATCTAGTTTTGTTAATATTGCGTTCGAAATATTTTCTGAAGCTTTCTTCTTTCGGGTTTTAGTACTCAGGCAGCCCGCAAGCAGCATCTCCTGTTATATGGGCTAGAATAAATGGTGTTTTGTGGTATTCATTCCACGTAGAGCAAAATTATTCCTACAGCTTGTAACGAGTCTTATGGTATGTGGAATGTGCTTTTCCGACGAATTAATTTCCAATTGTCTGTTTTTTATTATGCTCTGTTCCAGCGACAGAACGTTGTTTCGTATATTGTGTATTAGATCAGGATATATGCTAAAAATGTTTTGTTCATTCCCATATCTGGTGTTCAATTTAGACACAGGAGAAGATCTTTCGTCTGTTTGAAACCAACATGGAAACGTGTTTTGCTCTTTCTTATTTTCAATCGGACTTATACTTTCGATTAATTCAAACTTACGGTTTACCTTTCATTGCCATTTGGAATGTACAAAACAGCTTTGTCTTTGATTTTTTTGAACTCAGCGTCAAACTCCTCTATTATTTCATGAGTATTACACTCGGATTTCTTGGGAACGCTTTACTCTGCTGGCGTTATCTCAGAAGTCACACGTGTATTTATTTCAGTAATTCTAGTCTTTATTCTTTCGGATATATCGTCCTCCCACTTTTTGGATTGCTCCACTGAATATTCGTCAATCTTCTTCTTATTTTCTACTTCCATATTTTCCATTTTCTGAGTAAGAGATTCAACTGTATTTTCTACTTTAGTTTGCGATGCTTTAAAATCTTTAACGTCAGTCTTTAATTGATTTACGTTCTCAGGTAGACTCTTACATTTTCGGTTTACTTTAGCTAACTTATTGTGAATCGGTTTCAAATCAGCAAAGATTTTGCGGTCTCTTTCAGCTATTTATATATTCCGCTGCGCTTCGAGCTCGACTAGTCTTCAAAAGCGTGCGGCTTCACGCTCGACTTCCTTTCTATCTCTTTCCTTGTCCCTCTCCTCCAATTTCATTGGCAGGGCGGTAAATGGATCGGAAGCGCTATACCAAATCGCTGCGTTATCTGATTTTTCCGAAATTCCCTCTGTTCCATACGGTAATTTATGCAAAGTACTCTCGGAACCCGCATCGCTACGCTTTGTAGCCGATGCAGAGTCACCGAGGATCAATACTACACTGACAGTTCCTTTATTTTTTACAAGTATCAGAACATTTTTAGTTTCAGGTCTGTCCAGATCTGTTAAATTCTCTCGCGATCCTAGATTTCTTTATCTATTTAACTCCATTTCTCTTTTCCTTGCTATTACTATTTAAAAAGTAAAAACTATTCCTATAATTAAAAATGCTTTTACTCGTTATCACAAACTCCAAAACCACTTTAGAGGAATCTTTCTCACGAAGTCGGTATCAGAGTATCCAACACAACACACCTAACAAATGACTGTTAGCACAGTCTAACTGCAACTACAAAGATTAATTACTAATTTGCGTTATTTACCACAAACTATTGTCCAGTGCATAATAAGTGTGCATGTTAATATACGGAAAAAGGCAAGATGTTCGAATACTTACCTTTGTTAGACCTGGCCAGATGAGCTCAACTGCACATTAGTATTCAGTTATGTCGTCACTGAGTGAAATGCAATTAGTGAGGCTCATTTAGTTCACAAATAAAATGAAGTGGGTACATAAAACAGATAAAATTGCAGATTATTTACATGCACATACACATTTACCATATATAAAATTCAATTACAAACATTTACTTAAATATTTCACAATGATTCGCAGTCCAAAATTTGTTTTAATTTCTAATATTTTCCCTATTATGTCTTTCATGGTTCGGGTCCCATGTTTGAAGCCAATTGCTGCGTCTCATTCGGTGCTACTTGTGCAAAGTCTCCCTCAAGTTTTGTTAATTCTTAATCTTAATTTCTCAGTTTTGAAAAATCTTGCACAGGAGACGACACAATAATTAACGAATGTTCTAGCCTTGTAGATATTTGAGATTTAATGCCATGATGAAATCACTGATACCTCATAAAAAAGTCACTTCCAGCTATTGAGTTAATTTAAAACGTGCTCTAGTTCATTTTTCAAGTTTCAGTATAGTCGGAAACTATGCTGGCTAGAGATATCACAAGAGTTCGAGAATCAGCAAACTACAAATGAACTGCTCCTATACTTCTTAGCGTAAATTTGCCAATTAATATTACTGGATATTCTCAGTTAATAAAGTCACTGTCTATAAGCGTGCACAAATCTGTTTCAAATTAATTATTTCTTCTTTTTAAATCAATAACTTGCATTAAGACTTGAAAATATTAATTATCTGTCCACCTATATTCATAGGCTTTGATAGGTTGATGCCTAGTCAAACAAAATCCAGTATTTTATCCCTCTTCAATTTATTTTCACAGACCACAACTTTTTCAGTACAATAATAGACATCAGTGCTTACTAGGGAGACACACAAGTGCACAAGGAGCGAGAACGGGGGGAGAGAGAAACAGAGGATTACATCACTATTTATTAGAAAACGAAAACAAAAAATGTCCCATCTGTAGCTTCCATAGCCTATAGGTTCTTACGTATCTATGTATTCCAGTATTGATAGTATATTTTAAATATTTGTTAAAGTATATGAACTAATACTTATTTTTGTTACTAAAAATCTTATGTTATGACTTAGAGTGATTACACCAAAAATTAGAGCACTTGCCAAAGCCTTTCTCAAGGAACCAAAAGCTTCTTGCTGTAGACGTGTCCAGCGAACACTTTCTTTCCTACACAGCTAATTAAAGGGCGCGGCAATCTGGGAAAATTTCTAATGAACTTGCAGAAGTAGTTCAACATGCCGATTCACCTTCCACCCCATTTGTTGTCTAGATGGTCTTAAATGGTAAATAGCTTTAGTTCGACTCTGATAGACAGCCACTCCAGTGTCCAAAACAGTCAGGGCAAGATAGAAATCTGGCTGTGAACTATTATGACCTAAGGCGGTTTAGCAGTCAAGCCAGCCTCCCTGAAACGATTTTAAACCTGACAGAAAATCTCCACATTTCCGTAAAAGGTTTCGCTGCATATTTCTGCATCATCAAGGTAGTTGTAGATACATCGGAACTTTATATCTCACAAAATAGTGTCTAACAACCTGGAAGTAAGCTTAGTTCAAATGTATATTGCTAAAAAACAAGCTCCAGATAACTAAGGAAACATTGTGGAGATCAGAGATAGGGACTGATTCCAGCATTACTTTCTAGCTGGTTTACACTTGATACTTTACCACCGGCAGTATGCCGCCTCTCCTGGCTTCAGCATTAGAGAAATGGATGATGCTTAAGGGGACACTGAAGGCCTAATAACACCTCCCTCGGAACCTGATCCATACTCGTACGTAAACTCCCCATTTTCGATGGAGATAAATGATACGAGATTTCTCTGACAGGTGTAAAATCGATGATATGGATTCGGTATTGGATGGTATTAGTGGCACCCATTTTATGAGGGTCAGACTGAATGAGCTGGTATCACTACTGACGGCGCAGAGCCTCTGTTGAAGATCATGCTGACTAAATGGAACCGTTACCCATTCTTCGAATTAAAAAAGGAAGCAACATTTGTCAACATAGTTCAACGTAACTGATTATAAAGTGACATCGCAATATTACCTTAGTTGTTAACCCTTTGGCCAACAGAAAACAAGAGAGGGCACGAAGACTGACTTTAAAGCAACACCGACCAAATATGAATAGCAAACTGCTATTGGCTGTAAAGCATCTCTTTTCTATAGCACGTGGCTTATCGCTCCCCCCCCCCCCCCCCCAACACTCGAAATTCACCCACGGTGTCTAATAACGATAATGAGTTGTCAGAATCAAGCAGTACGTTAGACCAGATGAAAAAGGAATACACAAAAAGCAAGGTATTTATGTGTAACTCACGCACTTACCGAACACTAAGTGGTGGTGGTTTGCGACACCTCTGTCCCCACCCTGCCTGCCGATGGCGACATATAGTCCTAAAGGACTTCCGCGGTAGCTGGCAATTGCGGTCTATATCACCGGGCTGACGTCAAAGAAGTCAAGTTTACTTACACCGGTGCTGGATACTAATTGTTGGTTGCTCATTTTCAGCTGTTTCCTGCCAGTACTCTTTCAATGAAACGTTACGCTTTTGATCCTCAAACCTAATGTTCTCAGCAGCTAACATCATTTCAAATAGATCAGCGAACAGAGTCGGTCTATCATACAGCACCATACAGGATCGAAGCTGCAGACACTCCTAGGATTATACGTACCAATTTGTGGTAATTTTCCAGATAAAAATACACCGTTCAGCTCAATACTTACCATATAATTATTCATTAATCTAGTCTTCTCTCATGCTGTCATCCATCTGATCCTGAACAATCACGCTACTGAAATCCCCTAGTAAAATCTCATTTCCAACCAGTTCAGGTACTAACTTATTAAGAAGTCGTGCAGACACACGATATAACACCTGCAACAGATAACCATGGGAGAGCCGTAAAACAGCTGCTTACTTTTCTAATCTTACAGTTAAAAACAGGACTATCGTGATTTATCTATTGTTCTCCAAGAACAAACCTTTCTTATTGTTCATAACCGATTCCTATCGCATTTGGCACATGAACATCACCCTGCCAAAACTTACTGACCATCAGTTTGCAAATATACATCTCGGTTTAACTGCGTAACGTGAAATACCCTTCTGCTTCGCCAGTTCAATAAGGCTGCTCTTTTATGTACTAAATACAAATCGCTTTGCAGTTGCTGAATCTGTGGACGACAGGCGTCTTTTGTATTAACCACAACCAAATCCAGGATTCTGTTTTACAAGTGGCTGCAATAAGTTCGAACACGATAAATATGTGACCGCGACGGACACTCTTGCTCAAAAATTTCAGTACTCAGTCGGGTACCACACAACAGCCTAGCGCAAGCAGTGTAAGTGATACTCACTAGAAATGAGCTCCACATAGTCGCTGTAAACATACCAGCGAGTCTTGTAATGTCATCTTCGAAATCGCCGTCTCCATGTGCCCACAGAGCCGACACGTGCGTCTCCGCCGCTACCCACTTGTCACTTGAGTCTGTTGTCGGGCGCAAGTGGACCCCACTCTCTCAGAAAAAAGAGCGAGTACACGAATTAGGAAGTATAACCGTGGGCAAGTGGCATTTCTGCTACATAAGCAGCCGTTTTACAAGAAACTGTCGCCATTTAACTGTAAATTACTATTCATTTACTGCATGTAGATAAAGCTTTTTCGAATAGTGCTGCAAATTTATTTTAATAAGTAATATCTATTCAGTGAATGTGTAACAGTTACGTTTAAATAGACACTTTCAAGTCCTTACGGAGTCTGTAGCGACAGTACCAGACAACATGACATGAGGATGAAGTGTAATCTCTGAATGGTGATTAATTATTGAAATAAACTGCAAAATGAATGACAAGCTACTCACCTCTTTACAAAAACAGCAAGCTTTTTGTTGCAGGGAAATAACAGTTACGTTTCTCTGCGCCCAAATGGTTCAAATGGCTCTGAGCACTATGATAATTAACATCTGAGGTCATAGGTCCCTAGAACTTGGAACTACTTAAACCTAACTAACCTAAGGACATCACACACATCCATGCCCGAGGCGCGGTTCCATACAGAAGCCCCTATAACAGCTCGGCCACTGCGGCTGACCTCGATGCCCAGTTTTCGTTTGACGCAGCACTTATGTCTTCTCATGGTGGAGGTGGTAGAAACAGGAATACAACAATTTTATTTGCACTGTACGATATTTGTATGTGTTTTGTCTGAAGCGTGGACTATAGCGTGCAACTTATTCCAGAATTTTATACTTTGCACCAATTAATTTTCTTCTCGCATTCTCCACAGTCTCACAAAACAAAGCTTCGATGAGGGCAATCTGATCCCAACAATCGGTCGTTTCGCATTGTCATAACTAATTTCTAACAGCAAGAACGAGTACTCATACTCCCTAGTCAGTGACTCCGGAATACTTCAGTAAGAGAGAACGGGTTGTCGAGTATAAAGCGACGATTGAGTCACAGTACTCACACTTGCCATACTCGTAGAACTACAGCGGGAACAATGAAGCCCGTTAGCACTGATATAATAGCGGCGCCTTGCTTTGTGAAGTATCCAGTCCGAACATTAGGGTCGTACTCGCTTCGTTCCTTATTGTAGTATGCACTTCTCCCAGGGGGTTTACGGAGACGTTAACCAGCCGATCCTAGAGGCCAGGCAAACGTTGGGAGAATTCAGGAACAGTACCTTCAACCGAGGCTTTACCAAAGTGGACAAGCTTTCTTCACATAGGGTACCCAAAATGGTTCAAATGGCTCTGAGCACTATGGGACTAAACAACTGAGGTCATCAGTCCCCTAGAACTTAGAATTACTTAAACCTAACTAACTTAAGGACATCACACACGTCCATGCCCGAGACAGGCTTCGAACCTGCGACCGTAGCAGTCGCGCGATTCCTTGGCCAACGCTGCCGGCCATAGGGTACCCCCATTACAGTGTGATGTCCAGACTCCATTCTGAAACATAAAGCAAACAACCATTAAATAGACACACACAGGTCCGAACGTATTCCCGCTCTATACAAGACCAAAATTTGATCTTCTACCAATCGGCTGGCAGGACTGTGGATACAAACCCAGAGGAAACTCAATAAATAACATCCATTTATTTAAACAATTATTACAATAATCCTAAAATTGTAACATAATACAGCATATGCTAAATCGCACAATTAAGAACAATTTACATTACAGTGCTGTTGTCACTACAACAGACTTTCACAACAGAATGGAGCCTTATGGCTTCGCCGTCAGCTGCCTTCACAAATGCACTGACAAACCGGTCCCAGAGAGAAATTAAAACAAATACTAAAGTAATGAGACGCATGTCGCTAACAAACAAGCAAACAAGCCGTCAATAACCATCCCATAAGACAAGAAGATAGCAGTTCCTAAAGATGAGTCATTCTCGGAGAGTATGACCGTAACTAAGAACTACAATTTAGCAATGACTCATAGGACAGCGGCCAAAAGTACCCCCTTTTAAGAAAGTTTGAAATATTAAACTGATAAATTTTAGGAACGTAAATTGCTCGGCGGCTGTTGCAGTAATTAAAAAAATGCCGATTAACAGAACTCAGCAATGACTTACAGAACCTTCTGAATCTAGCTAAATAACCCCAACCGTCAATGAATTTACAATATTTAACTAGTAAATCTTTAAGGAAGTAAATTGCTCGTCGACTATTACCGTAATTAAAAAGTCCAGTTAACCGAACACAACAGTATCTAATAGAACCACATAAATCTCACAACTAAGCACCTAATCTCTAAGGAAATTTACATTGTTGAACCATAAAAACTGGTTCGTTCGAAGATGTACCGTCGACCACGAACGAGAACTGCTAGCCCATTAAACAGAAGCATGTGTCGGAAATCCGCACCAGCTGTTCTATCTAACGTAGTTAACAAATGCTCAGTGCCCAGAGCGGTTACTTCTAGTTTGGCCGCTCTTCCCCAAAGCGCAAACCGACTGGCGCAGTTCGAAGAGTCGCCTCCTGAGCCGGCTCGCTTGCTTTTTCTTATCAGGAGCTCCCAGCGGGACGCCGAGGTAGCACCGCCTCGAGCGCGGCCGGATTCCTTTCTAATCGATAGCGGACCGGCGAACGTTAACGTAGAATCATCATCGGCACAGTATGGACTCAGGTGGTATCCCACTGGAGACGGTGTTGAACTGCATATGTTCAACTATTTCAGCTAAGTCGCGCGTCTTCGTGGAGGGTCTGAAGAGAATGAAGTGGGTTATGGACTTGCTATCGGAATAAGGTTTCTAAAGTATTGAGGACGAGGGATAGCTCTCAGTTCCTGTGCTCCGACTGAAAATGTGTGTTGACAACAAAGAACCAGTGATTGCTGAGTAAAATGCTTAATTGGTGGAACAGTGCTGGCATGATCACTGCTAGTGAGGTTTCTCACGTGTCAGAATCGTAATGTAAAACTGAGGGACAGTAAAACTAAACATTGCTGCGGAGCAGTGGAATACTATATTTCGTTTCATGTGCAAAATTACATCAGTAATGTATATTACTGCAAACGTGAAAGAGAACTGTTGCACTATGTTTTGATAATAAGTGTACAGCCTGTCCCTTTGAGGTAGGCTCTCGAAACGTCATTTCACCGAATCAGGTTGCCACACAGCGGAACGCTGAGGCTACCCAAGCCACCCATCCTTCCTGTTACAAGTTTTCTACAGGCCCTCCACCTTATAATGTACCATAAAGTGAACAAGTGTAAGAGATGCATTACCTGATTGGACGCTCGAATAGCATGAGTGGGACTTATATTTGAGCAGTACTGACGTAGCAGGCTGGTGGAACAGCAGCAGTGTTAGTGATCGAACTGCATCATACATGAATCCATGGTAAACCACCACCTCTGAACTGTGCTGCGTCACGTTTAATACCGCTAACATGGTATTCTCAAACTAGGTGATACTATGCATACCCCACACAGACTGTAATAATGGATATACGAAGGGCGTTAAATAAGTTATGCAACACTTTTGTTCTAAACCAAATTCGGTTGAGGAAATGCGGAATTTGCTGTGGCTCATAGTGGAACAGTCCCACTTCAGCTCCTATACTTCATGAAGTTGCGACAGATGGCGGCACTACAGATAGCCTTCAAATTGTCGCCTTCAACGCAGGTCCGTTCCAAGCAGACAACTATCATCCAGTTTGTTTCGGAGGAAAATCAGAGCATTATAGATATTCATAGACGCTTGCAGAATGTCCACGGAGACCGGGCGGTGAACAAAACCATGAAGAATCGTTGGCCGAGGAGTCTGTCGTCATCACAAGGTCGCACAAACCTGTCCGATCTCCAACGTGCAGATTGGCCGCACACTGCTGTGACTACTGCAGTAAATTCATCGCCACAAAACTGAAAACAAATTTCTCCTTCTCCATTAGAACTCAAGACCTCACACAAGTCGTGCAGCCGAGAGGAGCTCAAAAAATTTCATTTGATCATTCTCCCTTATCAACCCTACAGCCCGGATCTCACACATTCCGACTTCCATCTGTTTGGCCCAATGAACGATGCACTCCACGGGAAGCAGTACATGGATGATGGGGAGGTTATTGATGCTGCCAGACATTGGGATCGATGCTGACCAGTAAAGTGGTACCATGCAACCATACTGGCCCTCCCAGTAAGGTGGCGTAAGCCGTAGCATCGAACGCAGATTATGTTGTAGAATAGGATTTGGTCACCACAAGAGTGGGAGATAATATGGATTATTGGAACCTGAGTTAAACCAACCTACTTCCAGATAAAAAGTATGTTGAATTACTTACTGAGTGCCCCTGGTGCATACATATATATATATGTATGCTCATATCTTCTTCTAAATCACTGGACCGATTTAAATGAAACCTCTGCAAAGAATCGATTCTGGGGTATGAACGACCTGCATGCCAAATGGATGGGGGGTCTGGATGACAAATCAGAGCTGCCCATGTAGCGCAAAATGCAATATCTTACTGATTTAGTATTAGAGAGTGGCAGCACTTTGGAGGTTGAAACAATCTTTACACTTAATTTCAAACCTTTTCGAAACTTCTTCCCACTAAGTACCTCCAAATAGATGAAAGAAAGAAGTTTATCGATAACTACAATTTCGCTGTTCATGCAGTAAAACTTTCTCATGAAGCATGGCGTTTTGCTTTATTACGTCTTTATCACGTCTCTTTTCGCAACATATTTCGTAGAAGAGAGTACCAAATACGTCGCTGAATGTATCTCTTACAGTTCAGGAAACACGACATCATAAAAATAGAACTGAGCGAAACTGAAACCGCAAGGCGCAATTCCCTAGAGATACAGGTGAAATGTGTGTGCAAATACGTGTGAAATGTGTTGAATGTTTGTGAAATATTTTGTACATTTGCGTACGGGGGCAAATCCATGGGAAAAATTACCATCCTAAACTCCTTGAACACTATCAATCAAATTTCATAGTCATATTAGTTACAATGTGGAATGAAATATTGTGAGGATAATAACAATCAGCCTTCTACTGGTATGGGGTGGTATTGAATAGATAATGGCAGAGAGCAGGAGATGAACAAACAGAAAGGGCAATGGAGGGAAGGAGGATACAGACAGTCAGATGGGGTGAGGAGGCAGAGGAGTTGAACAGAGAGGGGGAGGGAGGAATCAAAAAAGTGAGGTGAGTGGAGGACGTGGACAGGGGTAGGAACGAGATGGACAAGAACACAGATCAGGGATTGGGGGAGGGGGGGGGGGTAGAAGTGAGAATTGAGCAGAGAGAGGGTGGAGAAGATGGACAGAGAGAGGGGGAAGAGGAAATGGGCAAAGAGAAGGGGGGGCTGACAGGATAAAAGAGAGAGGCGGGAGGGAGGATTTGGAATTAGAGAGGTAGGAGCAGATAGAGCGAAGGGAAATGAGCACATTGACAGAGGGGGAAGTGCGGGTGGACAGGGACAGAAAGTGGGGTAGACGTACAGAAAGAGGCTGAACGATGGGAAAAGAGAGGGGGAAGGAGAAGATGGAGTAACAGAAAACTGGAGTAAATATATACAGGTGTTCAGTTAATACGTCATTAAATTCACGCTGGTCTTGAAGATTTGCAAATTTGTGGTAAGATCTTATGGGGCGAAACTGCTGAGGTCATTGGTCCCTAAGCTTACACAATACATAATCTAAATTAAACTAACTTAAGCTAAGGACAACACACACACCCATGCCCGAGGGAGGACTCGAACCTCCGACAGGAGGATCCGCGCAAGCCGTGACAAGACGCCTCTTGAAGTGAAATAGTGTATATAGCACTATAGGAAGCTTACCCGTTTACCTCACCTTGCTAATATGAGTTTCCAAGTAAGGTCCTAAGGTTGTTTCTTACAACAGATGCATATCAATTTGAAAACTGTGGAGTTACAAGTTGCTAAGCAAAAATGCTCTACTTGGTGCCAGTCTCTTAATTACTTTCAGTGAATACCATAGACGCTACAGCCTGTAGACTTACAACACGTAACACACGCGGAAATGGAGAGCATACGTTTAATACAACTAGTATTGTGTCCACATGGGTTGAAATGTGCACCACCTCATCTTGGTAGCAAATTTTATATGGACGAGTACCCTCAGCGACATGTCCACCAGATGATACTGCTTAGTTCGGACTATTTCCCCTAAGTTTTATATTTAACCCATCAATATCAGTTATAACTGTATTTTTCCTCCAAAAGATAGCATTCACAGAATCAGTGCCCTTCACATGCAGCAGAAACTTAAATTTGGAGAGTATAGAGCGTGTGCTGACCAAGTGTCATTCGCATTATGCCAGTACTTTAAACCTCCACCACAATGGAAACACACTCCATCACGACCATTAGCAGTGTAAAATTACCCCACTTCACTTAACTCATCATGTCACTGCATAACAGCAAACGGTCAGTCATCCAAGGAAGCCTCCAGCGTGCCGTATTTAGGCCACAACAGTCCCTGCACGGTTTCAAGTAAACTGTATTGTAGCTCTGGTTCCGGAAGGGAATTTGATTGTATTTCCATTGCGCGCAGATCTGATGAGGGCACAGTCTTTGAAATATATCATCTCTATCCAAAAAATTCCACACGACCCTCAAATGTCTTAAAATTGGGAAATAGCATCTGCAACACCTATTCCAGCCTTGTCTTCCTCCTTATTTCCACTTTATACCTGTCTTTCTTTACAGTATTGTATATAACACACTGCAAATCAAACTAGCAATTGTTTAAAAATATTGTTTCTTATATTACTGAAAAGTTCGTTCTAGGAATTAAAAAAAACAAAGAAAAATTTAAGAAGTATCTAGGTGATTTTCAATTATGTACACATTTTCTGATAGAGGAATTTTTTTACTAACAATAGCCATTTTAAAACACTATTTCTGTACGCTCAAAAGATGATTTGTTTGAATACACACTTAACATTATTAATTTGTAACAAAAAGTTTAGTAGCGGGTGGATATTTTTTACGGTCTCCAGCAACAATCTGTAAATCAAATTGTTTCTCAGTTTAGTCTTTTGTGGGAATGTTGTTGTAGTCCCGAATGTGTTTGACATCTCTTTCTGCATCATTCGCAACAACTATCTCCTCAAGTCTTTGAATTGCACTTTTTTAATGGGCACGCTGAAGAGTCTTTGCGGAGGAAATCGATACTGATAGGAAATCTGTTGAGGGAAGTTTCCGGAACAGGTGTTACAGAAGGTTAAAATTCAACATTCATAAGAGATGAAAGGTTTTTGGTAACGTCGAAAGACAACTTCGCAAGCTGGGCGTCGTTGAAAACCCGTATGTATATATTCAGCACACTGAGAAATATGCAATGGCAGTACGTCTAGTACAAAATGAATGTACTGTTGAAGATTGGAAAGAATACGTGGAAGGCTAAGTGATAGTTGCTGGTAACTGCCATTACCAGATTCAAAAAATCTGAAAAATCGCGTTCACGAAAAGCTAAAGCAAGAATATTTGTCTAGTTCGTGGAGAACCCTTCTACAACTTTGAAGCTGCAGAGTGGAGGAGTATCTTGAAGAGGGGAAAAAATTTCATCAAAGCAAAATGCCCAACACCTATTACAGCAGTTGTAGAACTTGCAGAAGCCAAATTCACAGACGCCAAGAAGCTTTTTGAGCTCCAATTTGGTGAAGACTGAGCGACCAACGACAAACTCAAATTCTACACGGAGGTGTTAGACGTGCTAGGAGGCACTCCTAGAGTCGCTCCTGCCGCTTCCAAACCTCAGAAAGAGGAAGAAGCCGGAAGCGATTTTGAGTTGATGGACAACATAGAGGTCGATGTCACTTAAAAACAATTTATAGCCTATTTCAGTTTGTATAACTTTTCGTCACTGTTTTAACTAAGATCCAGCTTTCGGCCAGCTTTTCCATTTTCTAAAATTTTTTCGATGTTTTTCTAAGATGCAATTTATAGCTTACTTTATTTTGTACAATATCTTGTGATATCGAAAGCACGAAGGTAGATATTAAAAAAAAGGACTAATGTTTAACATTCATTTTTGTTGCATTTTTAACATTAAATAAGTCAGTTTTTCCGAGTAAAATAATGTTACTTTCGTATTTTTATATGTCAGTTTTGTAGAATTTTCAGACTTCTCTTAGAAATAAAACATATCCTGTTTCTATTGGCAAAATTTTACATTCTATCCTCCTGTCATTCCTAACATATCACCGAATAGCGGATTTTTCAGCATAATGTTTGTTTCGTAATTGGAGAGATACGTTTGCAAATCTCGCTAACTGTATAAATCGTGTAAAAAACAGCTAAGTCAACTTTTCACTTAAGATTTTAACATATAGAACATGTCGCAGATTTCAGCCCTTAATATCGAGTAATTAATTATTCCTTTACATAATTCTAAATAAGAAATAAAGTTTTTAATCGTTTGGATGGGAGGAGTTTTTCGCGATTATTTCAGTTTCACTTATCATGCACTTAGCGGCTTTTGCACAGGATGTTAAAAAAAGCGTCGAATACTTGGAGAGGTAGTAGTACTCATCGAAACAAGAAAATAGATCCAGCAAACAAGGGTCCGGGAACACATAGTTTCCGATATAAAGACGTGCTTATACAAAGGGGAGCGCGATGCTTAGTTGAAGATAATAGCTCAGTCGTTGCTTTGCACGCCATCAAAAATGTCGGCAGAGTATTATGGCGTCTTCCTCACAGCACTCTACCTGCCATTAGGTGGTCTGTAGATAGTTGTGTGGTTCGAGTCGTGTTGTAGGCTACGTCAGTTTTCATCGTGTATGGGTGCCTTATTGTACCGCACTGCCAACCCTAGGTACGTTTCATGGTGTTTTACTTTCTTCCAAATGCGGACTCACTTGTGTGTTTACTGTTATTGCACTGTTAGCATGTATAAATGGTGTCGTTCATTTACATTTTCTCTCTTCCACCACTTGTGAGCAACTGAAGCAGACTACTCGGCAAGTGAAATGGCGGATATGATATTCTGATATGGTTTAGCAAATGGACTTAGCTTGCGAGCCCGTGCTCTCTACGCTGAAAATAAGCACAGCGCGGAGTTCCCTCTGATAAGCAGTTTTCACATTGGAAAACTGACAGAGGAAGGCCCTGCACTTCACGTTTGACATGGAGGACGGTGGGCTACGTTTGGTGGGGGAAATCCCTCACACATGTGTGCGACGATTAGCAGGAGCCGAAGGTGCGTCTCACTGTCTTATCTGGGGGGATACCTTTTGAATAACTGATGTACCCATTTCATCTAGAGCACGTTGAAGCCCTGAGGCCACAATATCGTCACTGCAGACGGCGGTTCTTTCAGTAGCTGCTGTAGAAGTGTTCACATCCCAGATTTTATCTACAGATGAGGCAGAGTTCACAAGCGATGGTGTTGTGAATTTCCATAACCGGCATGTATGAGCAGATGTATATGCCAAAGCAATTCAGGAAAGAGGGATCAGCACCGCTTCTTAATCAACGTATGGGCAGGCTACTTGGTGATAGATTAATACGTCTACTGTAAATGTTAGGGGGTGTTCATTATATGGACTTTCTCATGAATGTATAGCCTCCCTGGCTGAAGACTGTGCCATTCCAGCAACGAATACAAATGTGGTTCACGCATTCATGCATGATGGCGCTCCAGCTAACTGACTTTCGACACAGCATCTGACGCAGATATTTTAGGTCCGCAATATCGGCCGGGGGGAGGGGGGAGGAGCACACCTTTGCATCCTCGTTCCCCAGGCCTCAATCCCCTAGAGACTGGTCAACGTCACATCAATCAACGATGTTCGGACACTGCAAAGTACGTGCGAGCTGGTACAATCATAACTGGCTTTACTTCAAAGAGTGCGTCAGTCCTTGCTCAGGAGGGCAGAGCGGTGCATTGTCATGAATGGAAGCCCCATTGAATACCTCCTGTAAATATGTTTTTAACGCAGAGTGTATGCATTTCTGGACCCATGTTTATTGGGCTTAATTTTCTTGTTTCGATGAGTACTACCATCTCTCCAAGTAATCTACACATTTTCTGAATACCTTGTATATTCAGATTGGTCATATGACCATTATCGATAACACATGGATGCTCACATCTGTATCCCGAACATTACAAACTACTATGTATGTACTACTAAGTTGATCACGCCATTATTAACTTGAAATTCCTTAGTGGCTAAGACTACCCTTGAGCTGCATGGAACCCCTTGCTACTCTGTCTCTTTTGCGCCTTATTCCTGCACCAGCGGTTTTAACATGGAATGTCGACGTGTCTTACGTGAACGCCAGAATGAGGTGTTGCCGTACTAACCATTACTAACACAACACCTCCGTTCCACAGCCAGCTATCTAGGTCAGGAATACTACTTTAACCAGGCAGGTAATCAGCTGCACACACCCCCAATTTCTAACAATATATATTGACGAAGATACGGAACTAATTATGGCCTTCTGACAACTAAGGGAGTTAGTGTGTCTCGAGCAGACTTTGGCCACAACCTATTAAAATTTTTCGTATGTGTAGCCTCAAGGCTGTTCCGCAGTTTTGTCTACTGTGATGTAACAACTACTTTTACGCCAATCTCGAGATTATGACCCATTGTTTACTATTGTGGCTCCTATAATATTGTAACTATTGTATTTTTAGCTGGATGTGGCATGAAATAGGCAGAAGGGAGCATTACTGAATATTACATGATTGCAGAAGAATCAGTGTCTGCTGTTACATCAATAAAATACCTCGAATGTCCTTACGAGATGCTACTGATGGAATTAGAAATGGGATGATCTAAAGAAGAGTGATGCGTTTCCTTACATGTTCTATTAGTAATTACGAAAGCATCACTGAGATTATCAACCAACGCCGGGAACAGACGCTGACGAGAGGCATTGTGGACCTAGGAGTAATTTGTTGCTAAACTTGTGTCCATGCACAGTCCTAGAAGAGCCAATAAATATATTGCTTCCCCCTATGTACATATGATAAGAAGACTATGAAGGTAAAATTAGAGGGATTCAAGATCACATGGAGGCTTACCAACAATAGTTCTTCCTGCTAAACACTCACGTCAAGAACAGGACACGTGGGGAGTGACAGTGTTTCACAAAGTAACCTCCAAAACACATTGTAGGTGGGCTTTCGGTGCATGGAAGGGATATACAGGATGTTACAAAAAGGTACGGCCAAACTTTCAGGAAACATTCCTCACACACAAAGAAAGAACGTATGTTATGTGGACATGTGTCCGGAAACCCTTACTTTCCATGTTAGAGCTCATTTTATTACTTCTCTTCAAATCACATTAATCATGGAATGGAAACACACAGCAACAGAACGTACCAGAGTGACTTCAAACACTTTGATACAGGAAATGTTCAACATGTTCTCCGTTAGCGAGGATACATGCATCTACCCTTCATCGCATGGAATCCCTGATGCGCTGATGCAGCCCTGGAGAATGGCGTATTGTATCACAATACGAGCACGGAGTGTCTCTACATTTGGCATCGGGGTTGCGTAGACAAAAGCTTTCAAATGCCCCCATAAATGAAAGTCAAGAGGGTTGAGGTCAGGAGAGCGTGGAGGCCATGGAATTGGTCCGCCCCTACCAATCCATCGGTCACCGAATCTGTTGTTGAGAAGCGTACGAACACTTCGATTGAAATGTGCCGGAGCCCCATCGTGCATGAACCACATATTGTGTCGTACTTGTAAAGGCAATGTTCTAGCAGCGCTGGTGGAGTATCCCGTATGAAATCATGATAACGTGGTCCATTGAGCGTAGGTGGAAAAACATGGGGCCCAATCAAGACATCACTAACAGTGCCTGTCCAAACATTCACAGAAAACCTGTGTAGATGACGTGATTGCACAACCGCGTGCGGATTCTCGTCAGCCCACACATGTTGATTGTGAAAATTTGATCACGTTGGAATGAAGCCAAATCCGTAAAGAGACCATTTGCACTGACATGAGGATTGACACATTGTTGGATGAACCATTCGCAGAAGTGTACCCGTGGAGGCCAATCAGCTGCTGATAGTGCCTGCACACGCTTTATATGGTACGGAAACACTCTTCATACAGTGACGTGGTCAACGTTACCTTGTACAGCAGCAACTTCTCTGACGGTGACATTAGGGTTATCGTCAACTGCACAAAGAATTGACTCGTCCATTGCAGGTGTCCTCGTCCTTCTAGGTCTTCCCCAGTCGCGAGCCATAGGCTGGAATGATCCGTGCTCCCTAAGACGGTGATCAATTGCTTCGAACGTCTTCCTGTCGGGACACCTTCGTTCTGGAAATCTGTCTCGAAACAAACGTACGGCGCCACGGCTATTGCCCTGTGCTAATACATACATCAAATGGGCATCTACCAACTCAACATTTCTAAACATTGCAAAGACTGCAAAACCACGTTCGTGATGAACACTAACCTGTTGATGCTACGTACTGATGTGCTTGATGCTAGTACTGTAGAGCAATGAGTAGCATGTCAACACAAGCACCGAAGTCAACATTACCTTCCTTCAATTGGGCCCACTGGTTGTGAATCGAGGAAGTACAGTGCATACTGACGAAACTAAAATGAGCTCTAACATGAAAATTAAGCGTTTCCGGACATGTGTCCACATAACATCTTTTCTTTATTTGTGTGTGAGGAATGTTTCCTTAAAGTTTGGCCGAACCTTTTTGTAACACCCTGTATACTGACAGAACAGACCGAACACACAGCATAGTAGTGTACTTGTTATATCTGTGGTTTGTTACATTACTCTGTGTTTTAGTTGTACGTAGTGGTGACAGAGCAATGCGGGCTGCTTCATTGTGGTGAGATTGTTTCCACATAAACGAATCAGACTTGGATAATAATAAAAAAGGAACCCTCAGAAATATTTCCTGATGAACCCAATCATATTGTCGTTGGACGTCAGGTTCATAGTGGATAATCTGTGCGTACCGTTAAGAATTTCTATCTCTCGTAGCGAAGGCAAATAGAAATACGTCACTGAACCTTCTCAAAAATAAGGATTTTCCCCGATTTTGGCGAGCACTTCGTAGGACATTCAGGCTCTTAACAGCTCACACTTTTCTTTTCGTTGCAAGCATTCGTTTACTCTCCTAAATTTACGTTAATTAAGCATAAGTAATTTGCTATGGTGGGCAATGATGTAATACACACAACGCTACAGAATTAATTATCAATTTCTTGAAACCGCGTAAATGTGTCCCATTGTACCATCTGTAATGGAGAAAAAGCGTAGTTGCTGCGACGTCACCCTCTGACTCGGCGACAGCAAGGTGTCGTCACATGGAAAAAAGACCACGGCTCGTAAGTTCATGTGAGCCGTAAGACTGGATTAATGATGTCACATTGCCAGCAATTTTCAGCTCAGTTCTGCCCAACACCACAGTGGACGTGTCACACGAAGGAAAAATCGTTACAGCCACTCTTACCGACATTTCACTCCTTCTTTAGACGTCTTTGCAATGGAAGTCAGAACCACGATACCCAGCATTGAAATCACGCGGTTTTCTTACTGGTAGCCGAGGAAAATATTTCAGGCAGACCACCACTGTAAATGGACACCGGAAGACCTCAGGTGGATGCGTAAAGTTAGTCAGTTAAAGTACCCTTCCCTTGGTGCGTTATGCCCACACAAAATGCTATCAGAACCGATAGTCCGCAGTGCGATGAGCCACAAGGAGATGCTTTTGAAACATTTGACACTGCTGTCTCCCTCGGACGTTTCAACATTTCTCTAACAACATTTTGAAACTGCATTACATTTTAGCGTGATCGCACCCCTTTTGAGTGCAGCAAGACCACAGTTTTAGCTCTCGTGTACAGGCTGGAACCACTAGGAACCATTCAAAACCATTTGGCGAAATCTGAACGTGATCAGAACCATCAAAGGTTACTGATCTTTTTTCAACCCTCCTGAATCTGCACACTCCTGTCGCTTGATCAGGCGTATGTGTAACATTAACAGGTGAGTGAATAGAGCTGCAAAGGGTCCATCTAAGACGCACCCAGCCCCCCGCCCCTCTTCAGCAACACCCTTGGTGTCACCCACGCACATTTGTTGGGCACAATCTTCTGTAATTTCGACATCAAATCTACCACGGTACTATTCCAGCCCCTGAGGGGGAGGCAACTATTTCGACACCCCTTTCGTGCGGTTTGCGGCCGTTCCTGTAGGGCTACTAACGGGGGACCCACGCCTGTCTGCCGGGGAGCTCTGCCCCTGCTCCTCAATACCGTTCCAGACCTCGGCTCCTTTCAACGTCATCGCTGTGTGGCTACGACTCTGCAGCCTTACGCTACGCCGGTCAATCTCCCCAACTGAGTCTAGCCGCAGAAACCCAAGAGCGCTTTGTCCTGAGAACCGTGTAACCTCCGTATACTACGCTATCCTGCCTACCGCTACTATGCCAGACAATTTGTGAAGACAAGAGCACTCCGGAATGTCAGTATGAGTTGGCAGGAATTTCTCTAAGACATGTCGTTTTCATCCTCACGCCCCTCTGCAGCCACTTTGCAACAGTTACGTGGTGGAATCCAAGCTGTATAAATTAATGGGAAGTAGTGAGGAATTTATTGAGACCTCACCAGGATATCTTTCTTTTGCTGTCCATGTCCATCCTATCTTCGGTAGACATCCACACCTACATACCCGAAACCTTTCTTCTCCTGACAACTGGCAACAAGAATATTGCCGAAGATGAAGATGGACAACTGGAAGACAGCATCCAGCGCAATAGTTGCACAGCCTCGCATTTTCCGACGAGGGAAGGGAGGTGGATTGATGGAAGGCAAAGTGCTGAATATTCGTCAGGTCGGGCCAAATATGTAAGAAGCAGCCTGAACAGTGATTTTTCTGTCTCAAAAAAGCAAAAGCGAGATGGGCGTCAGACATAACGTTATCCCTTCAGAGGCAATGTTAATAACATCGTGCATAGCCCCGTGTGTCTTAGTGAATTTATCTGAATCGGAATTTATCGTCAAACAGGTAGACTTTGAGACTCTGTGCTGAAGTTAATGTACGCAACCAGTTTAATAACGCTGTAAATTACTTTGGCCCCAGCAGGTAATCGTAAGATGGGGAATTGATAATATATTTATCATTGGAAAAGATTAAATGGATCAATGAAATCAAGATTTAAAGCCACTCTGCGATTTATGATAGAAAGCACTGAACTCACAAAACATTCAAAACGGCTATGAAATGATCAAAGGTATTATGCAACACTTTTCCAAGAAAACTGTAAAACTGAGGTTTTCAGTTGGCAAAGCTACCCGATGGGGTGGAGATGCATATGACTGCGTGAAATGCACCACACCTTCATTATATGATGATTACAGCGACTCTTTGAAAGAAGAACCAAAGTGTGTCAAAGATCAGAGGATGCACTGACGAACTTGAAACTGTGGAACATGCCATGAATCTGCGCTAAAAATTTCGCTTGTCCCAACGAGCCGAAGCTGAAATTGAGAATCACAATAATCTTCGGCGAAATACCAGCAGACAAGGGACTCTGTGTCTTGCTGCCATTCAGTTCGACCTTACGATCAATCTGCTGAGGACTTTAACTTTCGATTCCAGTCGCCTTATCCAGTTGCGAAAGCCTCATTAAGAGTTCCGATCTGTTCAGCTCCAAGATCGATGGGGAAATTCTTCAATTCCCGTAAAAAGGTAACTACATTTCCGATGCTGGCCCATAGAGGAAGACTAACACAGATTACAGAATGTTAAAAAGAGAAAATGAAATAATCGCATACAATCACTGTACTCTCATAATTTCCGTTCAGCTAACTGAACTCCCCACCAGTCACGTTGTTAACGATAGATAAATGAAAACAGACAATCTGAAGAGCTTTCCGCATTTCAGGCGGTAGATCCACCAACAACAGTCGACCGAGCGAATTAAGTGACATGGAGGAAAAGTTCATCAGATGTTAAATTATACGTGGAAACAAAGAACTTAAAAGGATTCCTTTTTATTTTGCGACACAAGTGCGGCTGATGTAGCGCCTGTGGTTGGAGAAATGATCGTATTATTGTGCAGTAAAAGTGGAGCTGTGACAGCGCCTGTAACTGAGTTGCTGGTGTCGGTGAGCTCTTGAAGTGTGGTGACTGGTTACATCTTTCAACGAGAGAGGAATCATTAAAAAAGAGTAAAAATGTAATAGGTTATGGAAATTCTGGTACATTTTCCAGTCAATATTTCATGAGGACGCCACCAAAGTGGCCGGCCAGGGGTGGCCGAGCAGTTCTATGCGCTGCAGTCCGGAACCACGTGACCGCTACGGTGGCAGGTTCGAATCTTTCCTCGGGCATGGATGTGTGTGATGTCCTTAGGTTAGTTAGGCTTAAGTAGTTCTAAGTTCCAGGGGACTGATGACCATAGAAGATAAGTCCCATAGCGCTCAGAGCCATTTAAACCATTTTTTTTTTTTTGCAACCAAAGAAAGGTTACCATGTGTGTCCTGCTGTTGTAAATAAACTTTTCGCAACTCCTAACGTAGTGGTGTAGGAGTACCAATAGCGCTGTACGCAAGCCGCTTAGTTCATCAGATCACCAAAAGAAAAGGGCAGTACACGAACGATTCTGTTAGCATAAAATAGTTCTGTTCCACATATGTTAAGGAAGGGATCCGCGAACACTACATGCATTTTCCTTTTTAGATGTTAACGGTAAGCACAAAGTTTGTGAGGCGCAGACTTCTTCCAGACTTTTCTCCTTACATTTTATCTTATTTTGTATACTAAACTAGCATACGTGACCCTATTGCTTCATTTAGTTTCCAATTCTGTTTTATTTGTTAGCTATCCACCTATACTGCGTATTGTTTATATGAGTGGCTATGGGGAAGCATGTAGCAATATAAGCAAACCAACTCTTCAACATTTCACTCTTGTAGTAGGTTCATCTATTAAATACATCTGATATTGACCAGAGGAACTCCTTCTCTCTGCGGCGAAATCAGGAGGAACTTACGCACATTCTGGATGAGGTGCCGGACACTTAGACTGCACAGTCTCACGCTAATGGACCTCACAGAGTGTCGGACGCGGCTTTGCAGGTATTATTTATCTTGCAGGCTATGCTTCTGCGAACAATCAGTGACTGAAGGTAAGAATGGTGTTCTCAATAGCAGAACGAGAAACCACTGATGGAAGGGGTGAGAACTCTGCCGTTTTAGTTAACTTCAGTTGGATTCCTCAGCTATCTACTTGCCGTTATTGTACTGTATGTGGTCTCCAGACTCGTTTCCTCAAGCGCTGTATACAGACACTCGTGTATCTGCAAAATTACAAACACTGTGCTTCCCGTGGGAATACTGTGTGATGCCAAACAAAATTTCCAGAATTTCCGACAAACGTGTCTGGAAGTGGAATGGTATTTGCATTTGATCTTATCTCACTAGCAGATGTATTTCAGCTTTATGGTGGGAGCTGAGGAACGGACTTCTCGATCACTGATTAAAAAATGGTTCTGAGCGCTATGGGACTTAATTGCTGAGGTCATCAGTCCCCCAGAACTTAGAACTACTTAAACCTAACTAACCTAAGGACATCACACACATCCATGCCCGAGGCAGGATTCGAATCTGCGACCGTAGTGGTCCCGCTGTTCCACACTGTAGAGCCTAGAACCGCTTGGCCACTCTGGCGGCTATCACTGATTCGAAGAGCTTATACGCCCTTTCTCGAATTGGCTAGAAAGATAGTGTGAGGTGCCTTTCTGAAGTTTTTAAGGATGGCTACCAGAAATTGAGACATTCGTAGTCGGTACTGGGACTAGTGTGGGTATTCTGAATCGAACTTCTACTTGGTGAGGCTGTGAGGCTATTCTTTACTCTGCGCTCGCAGGTGTTTCGATTCGAAATCTCATTACATCGAATCATCCCAGCAACAGTTAACAGCTGCTGCTAAGTGAAGTTTTTTAGCAGATTCATGTTTTTTTGTAATACTTTATTACGTCTATAAAAATATCATGTTCTTTACACACTTCATCTAACAGATTTATCCCTTTATTTATCGCTTCATGTCCATACTCTAAGCTTTTAATTACTTTAGTTCCAGGGCACCAATTATAACCATTAAATGCATTTGAGGTGCAAATTGTGAATACCCTCTTTAATCCCTTTTCCATATTCACTTTCCCAAAATGTATGTGGCAAATTATTCAAAGTATGAAATTCCTTTGTTAGTAAAAATTTTTTTATTTTATCTGTAAACATTTTCGTTATTCCAAACTTTTCATTATAGTGATGTTCTTTTTCAGCTAATTCTTCTCAATGGATATCTGTTAATCTATCAATTATTGATGAACAACATTCATCCAAATATATTAACCACTATTTCTAAATATTGTTTTACTAACTCATTACCAACATACTGAATTGAATCATTAAGACTTCTTTCCGGGAAACTAAGAAAATAAACTTGAACAACTGTTTTTATCAAATAATTATATTTATTTCCTTACCTGATTTAATTTTACTTCGATTATTATCAGAATATACAACATTTGACTCAAATAAAATTGTAGCATCAGTTTGTAAATCAAGATAACAGAATTATTTATCTAAATGATGCAAAGCAATTTAAATTTTATTTATAGGGTTCATTAAACCATCAGCACCTTCACATACTTTTTCACCAATTTTCAGTTTTTTCACATATGAATTAAGTTGGGTATTTATCAACATGCATTAATTCAAAACAGTATCTTTACTATGATTGATAAATTATAACATTCTTATACTTATATTTATTTTCAGCATCTTTGTCTTTAGATTTTTTCCATTTTTAACTTCTTCCTCATACTTATGCAATAAATCATGTATATCTTATTCACTTATTGTGTAATCTCATTTATCACTATCATATTGTTTAATTGTTGGAATATTTTTAAATTCTTCTAAAGAGTAGTAATTATTTGGAACCAGTTGTGTTTCAGCTTCTCTATTTATGTCAATAGCTTTCAAAACCTAAACTTTCGATTCCTTGTTACACTTGTTAAATTGCAACAATAACTATTTGATCTTCTTTGAATTTTTCATGATATGATCATGGTTGTTCTTCATACTTTTTAAGTTTTCTTAGAATAGTTCTTTTATTTTTCTATTTATTTCAGCTATTTCAACAACTTCTTGGTTATAGTTTGAAAATATTTATTAAGTAAATAATAAAATAAACATTTTTAAAATTTTACATTCATCATTTATGTTCATTGTTTTTATGTTCAACATTTATGTTCAACATTTTTATGTTCAACATTTTTATGTTTAACGTTTTGTGTCTAATGTTTAATAAAATCTTTACCTTTCATCTGTGTATAGCATCATTAATTTTCCTGTCACCTCAATGGTTATAAAACAAAATAAACATTCATTCCAATGAAACTGGTGATAAATATGATTTAAATTTGTTCCATCTTGTCTCAGAATATTTTATAAATTTAGCCTACACCTAAGTAATTGTTTAGGGGATTTTGAGTAAGGTAAACCCAAGTAAAAACAAGCTATTTCTTTATTTCCACCTGCAATACAGTATTTACAAGTTATATCTTGCTTTTCAAGAATGAAATCATCAAAAACTACCAGTGAATTATTTTCACATTCATCTAATGTAATAACTTCATCTGTAATGTCAATAAGAGAAGCAACTGCTTCATTAACTTTATCTTAAATTTTTTCACATTTCTTTATAAATTCTTGATATTTTTGTTCATCTACACTCTTAGAATAAATCATCCTGGAGCTAGAATATGATTATCAATGATCAATGTTGTTTATCCACAACCACATGGCCTTATTACTGAACATCAAACAGAATTTTGTAAGAGTTCACCTCATTTGTTTTTTGTTTTTTTTTCTCAAAATCATATTTTTGGTTCCCAATCCGTAATTTGTTTACATAATTTTTGTTATTGAAAATTAGTAGATTATTTCTATTGAGTGATGATTCATCTACTCTGAAAAAAAAGATGAACTCTTCCAGTAAAATGAAGTTAAAAAAATATTTCTGTAATTGTTTAGTATTCAACTTTTTTAACTCTAGGTATTATGATGAAAATAATAGATTATATACTAACTAAGAAATTATAGAAATTCCTGCTCATGAATACAGTTTGAAAAGGTAGAAAAATTTATTCAGTGGGAAAATCTAACACACATATTTAAAGAGATAAAATTTTAAATACTGTTGTTGTTAAAAGCTACATTAAATTATTTATGAATAAAGAAAAATGTATTGAACAAATTTTACGATTTAATAATAAATTATTGATGCTGATGGAAAAGTGGTTGGTAATAATGTTCCTAAAATTATTTCATTTCAACTCAAAAAGTAAATCTTAATCTAGCTGATGGAATCTTTGTTATACATAATGTTAATTTTTGTAGAGAAACTAATATTATTTCTTCATTGGAACAAAATGCTGAATTTGGAGGACCAATAATTTATGAGCCAAATGATCCTATAAATATTAAAATTTTATGCACTATACAAAATCTAATAATTGGTATCGCTGATGAAGATTTTTATTGCCTTGAATGGTGCTTGTGTAAAGTAATTTTAAAAATGTATTAATATATTTTTGTGTTAATTAATCAAGAACCAAATTGAGTTATCAAATTTACTCATTTCCTGTTAATTTGAAAACAAAAGTTATTTAAATTTTCTTAAGAAGGAAACAGATATTAGGCTAATATTAATATTGGCGATAGATGGATTCATCCTAATTGTTCAGAACTTCATATGATATTTGATAATATTCACACAGATGACACAGATCAGTCCACACATAATAGTAAATCGAATAATAAAATATTAGATACTTATGTGTTAAGGTTATATGATGTTACAACAAATGAAAAAGGAAACAATATTTTATCTAGACTAGAGTATCCGTTTATTTGTTCATCAACTCTTATTTGAGTAATATCATCTCTATCAAATGAATTAACCATGGAAAGACATATACTTACCAGTGGGAAATTAAAGACAAATTAAATGGAGTATATTATCCATTAGGATTTGATGGATTTTTATAAGGATTTTAAAGAAATAATTTGGGAAGGAGAGTTTAGAGTAACTGTTACTTGGAATTCAAGAAAAGATCTAGAATATTCAGTTCTTCAATAAACTACTAATAATGATAAAGTACACTTCCAAAAGAATGTAAAATTGTTGTAAGTAGTGTGGATTTTGTGATTGTGTGGTTAAATATAAAATAAAATATGCGCTTGAAATAGAATATGACAGACTGAAAAATGCCAATATTCCAATTTCTTTCTTTGAACTACAAACAACTGAATGTGCTGGATGAAATTTTAAATTTGATATTAATATAATTCGCAGAATTTGATATGCCTAGTTTTATTTTAGTGGCTTTTCAAAGTACTCGAATAAAGAAAAAGTTAAATAATTCTTCTTTAATGGATCATATTAAATTACAAAATATTTCTGTAAAAAATGCTACAAATGAAGTTTCTCCTAAAAAATTATAGAATGTGGATCCCCCAAATAACTTTTTAAAAGCGTACGATATTTCTAGAAATTTTAAGAGAACTACAAAATTAACCAAGTATGTAAATGTAAATCCATTTTACTTTATTCAAAATTATCTTATCTATGACATAAATATAACTGGATGAATAAATGTTTTAACTACTCAAATAAGAACAACGAAATTCTGTGTAATTCTTAACAGGCATATCTAATGAAGCAACTACATGTATAATTATGTATGGTAAAAAGAAATTAACTTGTGAGTCTCAACATAGAATTTTTGCCAAAAATTTTTAATTACATAAAAGAATAAAAAAAATTATAATGATATAAAAGTGTTATCTTTACCTTTACATTTCCTATGAAATATTTTCAGAAAAATAAAGATGATAAAACCAAAATGAACATGAATCGTAGTGCAGAAAATCTATTATGTGTACTTAACTATGGTTTGGCAGAAGTGTTAATAAATTATCAAAACTGGAAAAAATTAATGTTACAGTATTTCAAAAGCTGAAATTTTAATAACTAAATAAGAACTAAATAATAAACTAAGTTTTGTTACTCTTAGATGGTAAATATAAAATTACTCTTCAGATCGTTATCTACATCTACATCTTCATCCATACTCCGCAAGCCACCTGACAGTGTGTGGCGAAGGGTACCATGAGTACCTCTATCGGTTCTCCCTTCTATTCCAGTCTCGTATTGTTCATGGAAAGAAGGATAGTCGGTATGCTTCTGTGTGGGTTCTAATCTCTCTGATTTTATCCTCATGGCCTCTTCGCCAGAAATACGTAGGGGAGAGCAATATACTGCTTGACTCTTCGGTGAAGGTATGTTCTCGAAACTTTAACTAAAGTCCGTACCGAGCTACTGAGCGTCTCTCCTGCAGAGTCTTCCACCTAATTCTATCTATCATCTCCATAACGCTTTCGCGATTACTGAATTATCTTGTAACGAAGCGCGCTGGTCTCCGTTGGATTTCTCTCTGTCTTCTATCAACTCCATCTGGTACGGATCCCACACTGCTTAGCAATATTCAAGCAGTGGGCGAACAAGTGTACTGTAACCTACTTCCTTTCACTTCCCCAGGACCCTTCCAATGAATCTCAGTCTGCCATCTGCTTTACCGACGATCAACATTATATTATCATACCATTTTAAATCACTCCTAATGCCTACTACCAGATAATTTATGAATTGACTGCTTCCAGTTGCTAATCTGCTATTTTGTAGTTAAATGATAAGGGATCTATCTTTCTATGTATTCGAAGCACATTACACTTGTCTACATTGAGGTTCAATTGCCATTCCCTCCAACATGCGTCAATTCGCTGCAGATCCTCCTGCATTTCACTACAATTTTCCATTGTTACAACCTCTCGAAATACCAGAGCATCATCTGCAAAAAGTCTTAGTGAATTCCGATGTCATTCACAAGGTCATTTATGTATATTGTGAATAGCAACGGTCCTACGGCACTCACATGCGGCACACGTGAAATTACTCTTATTTCGGAATACTTCTCTACATTGAGAATGACATGCTGCGTTCTGTTATCTAGGAACTCTTCAATCAAATCACACAATTGGTCTGATAGTCCATATGCTCTTCCTTTGTTCATTAAAAGACTGTGGGGAACTGTATCGAACGCCTTGGGGAAGTCTAGAAACACGGCATCTACCTGGGAACCCGTGTCTATGGCTCTCTGAGTCTTGTGGACGAATAGTGGGAGCTGGCTTTCACACAACCGCCTTTTCGAAACCCATGCTGATTCCTACAGAGGTGATTTCCAGTCTCCATAAAAGTCATTATACTCGAACATAATACGTGTTCCGAAATTCTACAGCTGATCAACGTTAGAAATATAGGTCTATAGTTCTGCACATGTGCTCAACGTCCCTCCTAGAAAACGGGGATGACCTGTGCCCTTTTCCAATCCTTTGGAACGCTACGCTCTTCTAGAGACCTACGGTACACCGCTGCAAGAATGGGGGCAAGTTTCTTGGCGTACTCTGTGTAAAATCGAACTGGTATCCCATCAGGTCCAGTGGCCTTTCCTCTTTTGAGCGATTTTAATTGTTTCTCTATCCCTCTGTCGTCTATTTAGATATCTACCATCTTGTCATCTGTGCGACAATCTAGAGAAGTCTTCCTCTGTGAAACAGCTTCGACAAAAGACATCTAGTATTTCGGCATTTAGTCTGTCATCCTCTGTTTCAGTACCATTTTGGTCACAGAGTGTCTGGACATTTTGTTTTGATCCACCTACCGCTTTGACATAAGACCAGAATTTCTTAGGATTTTCTGCCAAGTCAGTACATAGAACTTTACTTTCGAATTCACTGAACGCCTCTCGCACACCCCTCCTCACACTACATTTCGCTTCACGTAATTTTTGTTTGTCTGCAAGGCTTTGACTATGTTTATGTTTGCTGTGAAGTTCCCTTTGCTTCCGCAGCAGTTTTCTAACTTGGTTGTTGTACCACAGTGGCTCTTTTCCATCTCTCACGATCTTAATTGGCATATACTCATCTAACGCATATTGTACGATGGTTTTGAACTTTGTCCACTGATCCTCAACACTATCTGTACTTGAGACAAAACTTTTGTGTTAAGCCGTCAGGTACTCATAATCTGCTTTTTGTCACTTTTCTAAACAGAAAAATCTTCCTACCTTTCTTAAGATCTCTATTTGCGGCTGAAATCATCAATGCAGTAACCGCTTTATGGTCGCTGATTCCCTGTTCTGCATTAACTGTTTCAAATAGTTCGGGTCTATTTGTCACCAGGAGGTCTAATACGTTATCGCCACGAGTCAGTTCTCTGTTTAACTGCTCAAGAAAGTTTTCATATAAAACACTTAAAAAATGTCACTGGATACTTTGTCCCTGCCACCCGTTATGTCCCTTAGTTTATATCCCGCAAATTAAAATCTCCACCCAGAACTATAACATGGTGGGGAAATCTACTCGTAATATTTTCCAAATTATCCTTCAGGTGCTCAGCCACAACAGCTGCTGAGCCAGGGGACCTATAGAGACATCAAATTACCATGTCTGAACCTGCTTTAACTGTGACCTTCACCCATATCATTTCACAATTCGGATCTCCGTCAATTTCCTTCCATACGATTGCACTTCTTATCCCTAAAAATACGCCCCCCCCCCTTTGAATGTCCAGCCTGTCTCTGCAGTATACATTCTAACCCGATTTTAGGATTTCATTACTGTTTACTTCTGGTTTCAGCCAACTTTCTGTCCCTATATGGGCATTGTGACCGTTTATTAACGAGAGCAGTTCTGGGACCTTTCTATAGACGCTCCAGGAGTTTACTATTATCACGCTAATATTGTTATTCTCTGTTGCATTTTGCCTATTCCTACCTTGCCGCATCTCAGGAGGCGTCTTGTCGATCCTAGGGAGGGAATTCTCAAACCTATAAAACCCACATGTGCACTCCACACATGCTCCACTAGCCTTGTAGGCGCTTTCGTCGTGTAGTGCACGCCTGACCTATTCAGGGGGACCCTAGATTTCTCCACCCGATAGCGGAGGTCGAGAAATTTGCACCCCAGATCTCCGCAGAATCGTCTGATCCTCTGGTTTTAGCCTTCCACTCGGCTCCAAACCAAAGGAACGCGATCGCTTCTGGGAAAGATACTACAAATAGTTAGCTCAGATTCCACCCCGCGAGCGAGGCTTTCCACCTTCACCAATTCCGCCAACCGCATGTACGAACTGAGGATGACCTCTGAACCCAGACGGCAGGAGTCATTGGTGCCGACATCAACAACAATTAGCAGTCGGGTGCACCCAGTGTTCTGTATCACCGCCGGCAGGGCCTCCTCCCCATCTGGGATGAGACCGCCCGGCAAGCAGACAGAGTGAACACTGGCCATCTTCCGTGACGTTTCTCTGTTTCCCTAAGGGGCTCCATCACCCGCCAACCGTTGGAGCTCGCAATAACTAATAAACCCCTCCCCCCGTGTGCCTGCTCGCACCTTGCTGAAGGAGCGGCCACATGTCCACTCACAGGCAGATCGGGCGATGCCACACGGCCAGCCTCCACATTTACCCTCCGCCTCGTGCGCCGGGAACGCAACTGAACCCGCCACTCCCCTTGTGGGGAGGGTGGCCCAACCGCGCCTGGTACCCGCGAAGATGTCTCGACAGCAGGGACAGTGAGTGAAGCATGTAACACCTGGGGTGTACCATGCGACGCACCAGACTCCCCACTGCCGCTACACTCCGAGGCAGCAGCCTGAAGACGGCTGACTGTGGCCATCAACACGTTCAGCTGTTCGCGAACAGTGGCCAGCTCCTCCTGCGTCCGTACACAGCTGTCACACATCCTATCCATCCTAATAAATCAGTTTACTGTAGAGCGTTATTCAACTTTTAACTAGACTGCTAATTCACTAAAGGCGGTTAATAGCTGACTAAACTGTGGTTACTAGACACTTCTTGTTGAAAAAAATGAAAATAAGCACTACCAGTCTCTGAACTGTATTCAAAACAAACGCTAGAACTACTGGCACTACAGCTGACTAAAGGGACTCTCTCTGACTGTATTTAAAACAAACACGAAATCTATGGAACACTATTACTAGTGCTCGAAAATTAAAGCTTCCTAAAAGCAAAATCACACGGAAGAAGTGACAAGTAAGAAAAATACAGTTAATACTTAAATTAACGTAGCTCGCTGCACAGCAGACGTGAAGCAGACGGCAGTTACGACGACACTGACACTACTGGCACTATTGCTGACTAAAGGGACTCTCTCTGACTGTATTCAAAACAAACACGAAATCTGTGGAACACTTAATAGCACTCGACAATTAAAGCTTCATAAAAGCAAAAACACAGGGAAGAAGAAGTGACAAGTAAGAAAAGTACAGTTAATACTTAAATTAACGTTGTTCGCTGCACAGCAGACGTGAAGCAGACGGCAATCATCGTAAGATGATGATAAATAATACAAAATTATTGCATTACATATATTTGAGGTAAAAAAAACAAAATAAAGATAAACCAGTTCAAGTTATTGAATTTTAACGAATTTTAGTTTTTTGGTATTTTATATGTATTATTTTTAATTTTTAAGTCAAATGAAAATTTTGTTTTGCAGCTAGAGACCAATTTTTAAATGGGGGAAGTGGCGGGAATGGTTTCATATGGAGAAACCTTTAAAAAGTGTTCTCTTTGTTCCGGAAACCCCATACATATACTACTGCTGTGACGGTAGTGTTTACTCATCGAGGTCTAAAACAGTACTGCACCAAAAAACAGTAAATAACAATGAAATAGTGCCTTCTGGTGACTTTTTTGTAAATTTTCTTAAAAATTTTCCAGTACAGAATCATTCTAAGCAGTAAAGTCATTACTGTTTTTAATTTCTGCCGTAAATTCTCTCATTAGGTTAAGGTAAAACTGGCATTAATAAACCCCTCCCCCGTGTGCCTGCTCGCACCTTGCTGAAGGAGCGGCCACATGTCCACTCACAGGCAGATCGGGCGATGCCACACGGTTGAATAGACACAAGTTGAATAGACACAGTCATATGACAAAATCGTTCTCATTAGCCTCACTTATTATGAAGTGCTGTTTCACACATTATTCTCAAGGCAATAAGGTCTCTGCTGTATCTGTTATCAAGAGGGTACTTCACATGCGAAAAATGCTGTTTCAGGAAACTGCTCATAGTTATGGGGCTGGCGATATATTTTAGTGTGTATGATATAAATTAGAAACCAACTGTATTCATAAAGACCTCTCCATATTTTAAAACGGCTTTCCCTCAAAACCTATTCCAACGGGGCAAGATACGTGGATTTTCTATGGTGTAGAAGTATATTGTGAGTCAGTAAGGGAACTGTGTATGTGTGTCGAGAACAATTGTGGTGGAGTACTGTAGCCTACCACAAGTCATACTGCAGAAAACTGAAAGAAAGAAATAAACATCACGGCAAATGCATTATGGGAACATAATAGCCATCCCAGGCAAACAACTAAAGACAATTTGGAGACCAGTGAAACAGAAAACTGCCAGAAACGTGAGTTGAAGAGGTGCAGCTATCTCTAATAACTAATGATATTTCTGTAACAGATGTATACAGCTTAGGAAAATTTTGTTACAAGTGGTATGTGTTGGTAACTAATAGGAAGAAGTCGTCACACTTAGTATATCCTGCTATGGAAAACGAGATATGCCTTTACCAATAACTTCCATACATTAATACAACCATCATTACACCAGAAGAAGTAATAATTAACAAAAAAATTTAAAATCAAAAGATTCTGGCCACATAACAAGAAAAAGTTTAACCAATGTTTTTCATTGTTTATTAACATCTTCTGTCGCCTGAGTAATAAATTACTTGGTTGGTTGGTTGGTTGGTTGGTTGCTTGGGGAAGGAGACCAGACAGCGTGGTCATCGGTCTCATCGGATTAGGGAAGGATGGGGAAGGAAGTCGGCTGTGCCATTTCAGAGGAACCATCCCGGCACTTGCCTGGAGTGATTTTTGGGAAATCACGGAAAACCTAAATCAGGATGGCCGGACGCGGGATTGAACCGTCGTCCTCCCGAATGCGAGTCCAGTGTCAATAAATTACTTATCGGTTAAATATATCTTGATTGTCTGATATATGCTGATGTTGGGCGATTCTGTAAGGAAGAGGATAGAGACACAACATCAAGTTCATGGCAAAGTCCGCTTTTCTTACTATGCTCTAAAATCTTATCCATACCTATTATAAAAGGCGTGTAGGCACGTATGTGTGTAGCTATGTATGTACTAGTGTTTGTATACGGTGGTCTCTCCTAAGAGTCAGCAGGCGCGCTTACCGTGGCGTTTTAGCAGGCAACTGCAGTTTCGTTTTTGAAACATGTAGCTGGAATGAAGCCATATAAATTTTGCTGATCACGTATTTCATGCTACGCCTACTGCCTACAGAAAGAAGCGACTGGATTTTTTTCTGTTTCGACAAAATTATTTTTGAAACTAAGCGATGGAGGGATCCCAAACTAGTCTAGTGCGTTATGTGTTATTCGATCTGTACTAAGAGGGAAAGTAAAATACGAAACATAGCTAGTTCTCATGCAGCGACTGAACAACAGTACTGCTTGCAGACAGCAGTCGAAGTGAGACAGGGCATGCTGTTGTTATTTTTTGAGGAAGAGACCAAACAGCGAGGTCATCGGTCTCATCGTATTAGGGAAGGACGGGGCAGGAAGTCGGCCGTGCCCTTTCAAAGGAGCCATCCCGGAATTAGACTGCATATCAAAGCGAAAGTTGTGTGTGTGTCAGTATGTTTGTTACTCCGTTACAAGGAAACGGCTTCACAGATTTGGATGAGATGTGTAATGGAGATACGTAATACCCTCAATTTAGACATAAGTTACCTTATATATACTTATCTGTCAAAGGAGGTCGGGTGAGGATGTAAAAGCAATTTAGCACACGACGCACAATAACGGTATTTTAGTCCTGTATTTATTGTCAATGAGAGAACTCAGTGACTTGCAACAAACTGAACATATAAATTCATAGCTTTAGTGAACTTTATCTCGCTGTCAACCTATATAAAATAATGACTGCAAAAAGTTTATCACTTGTAACACTTTCGCTGTTAGTGTAGTAACATTGCCGCATGAAACATGACGTTTTAATTTATTACTTCATTTCTACTAAAAGTATCGAGACATACTTTGCACACAGTATTTAAATATGCCATAGAATGTACCTGCAAAATTATATCACTGTACGATGTTCAGGAGATAGTTCAGGAGATACGTTGTCATAAACATTGAGCTGCATGAAAATGAAACTGCAGCGGGAAATATGCTACAGATACAGCTAAATATTTATAGAAATATGTGTAAAATACGTTAAACATATTTTACATAGATTTGTCATGGTTAGAATGATTTCAATCAAATTTGGTAGACATTTTAGCTAAGACTTGGAAAGAAATACGGTTCTAGTAAGAACCACCAGTCTCCTATTTGAGTGGGGGTGATAAGGCGATGATTCAGAGAGACGAGGGAGAGGAGGAGGTAGACACAGAGTGGAGAATGAGGAGATGGACCCAGACAGCTGACAGGAGGTATTGGACAGAAAGAAGGGGAGGAGGAGATGGACAGAGAGAGGGGAGGCATTGGACCGACAGGAGGGAGTGAGAGAGACTGGTAGGGGAAGATCGACAGAGAGTATGGGGAAGGGGGTGGAGGGGGTTTCCAAAGAGGTGGAGTGGAGAAAATGGATAGAGAGATGGAGGATGAGGTGATGGACAGAGAAACGAGGCAGAGGAGTTACGTATAGAGAGTCCCATATTCACAGAAACAGCATTGCCACCATCGCTTTTTTTAAGGCAGTATAACTCCTAACGATAATACGCGGCACCACATTAGCACTTTCTGACTGTGAAGTCCCCGTTTCATTGCCGCACCTATTAGAAGATTACAATAAATTCATACCTGGGCAGCGCTGGGTACTCAGCAATCTCTACATATATGCAGACAACACGAAGTATCGTAACGTTGTTTGCAGAGATGTACTGCAGTAGATTTCTGGCTATCCGTACACACTGAGACAATTATGATCTTTCCTGTCCTAAGGATGTCGTAACTAGTCGTGATATAATATACTCGGTTTTCTGATACGTTAAGCAATTCGCTACTTGGTGGCGTAAAAATGTTTTCTGTGAAGCAAACGAATCAGTTGCAAGCGACGTAAGTTCTGTCAGCTTTTCCCATCGTCCAAAAATTTTTAGGTTTAACTTTTTTTTTCGCTGTCGCACAGTTTTCTGGTCCACAAGTGCCTCGCCCCGCATGACTTTATCAAATAGCCCAAACGTGTGGATAGTGAGTTCCGGCATTAACTTCTTTTATAAATTACTACTTAACCACGGATGACACCGCTGGGTGCAGCTAGTTATATATAACAACCTGAATAACCTGCGATGCCTGGGTATGTACTTAGTGCAATATTCTCTTAGTCCATCAGCCTTTTCCACATTCCATATCCTCCTTCGATCCACAATTAGCCCCATCTACTTGCCTCCTCCTTCCCCGGTCTCTATCAATCTTCTCCTCTCTACTTTCTCAGTCCAAGTTCCACTCTGCTCTCTCTCTCTGACCATTTCCCCTTCCCCGCTGGCTGTAATTCCCCTCCCCCCCCCCCCTATCTGTGCCCGTCTCCTCCCCACAAGTTGTCTGTCCGTCTCACTATCCACCCTTCTATTTCCGTGTCGGCACGCTCGTCCTAATAGCAGGTCAGTGGTTCTTACCTGCCAATATTTCTTTCCAGATTGTAAATAATGCCCGTATCAAATTTGGTAGAAATCATTCCAGGGGTTTAAGATGAGCTTCTTACCCGTGGCTCTTACCAACGCATGGACATGTCACTAATATTTAAAACGTTTCACACGTATTTTTAAACATATTTCATTTCTACACTTATCGAATATGGCCGTGCAGTTTGTTTTCACGCTAGTCAATGTTAATGGTGTGGTCTCTCCTGAACTATGTGCTATAAAATTATTTCATTTAGTAGATATATCACGTGGTGTATCTTTCTAATGTTTGCAAAATGCGTTGAAACAAATTAAAACGTTATGCTTCATGCAGCAGTGGTACTGCATGAACAGCCCAAATGTAGTAAGCCACAGTTTTTCTTCCTTTGATCAGTTATGGAGGTCATGAGTGCGACTAAGTTTGATAAAGGTTTCAAACTATGTGTGAAAGGAGCTGCGGTGACGGTGTAAAAGCAGTTAAGCACACGACGCACTACAACGGTATTTTAGTCCTCCAGTAACTGTGAATGAGAGAACTCAGTGACTTGCAACAGACTTCACATATAAATTCATACCTTTAGGAAACTCTATCTCGCTGTCAATCTACATAAAATAATGACTGCACACAGTTTATCACTTGCAACACTTTCGCTGCTAGTGTAGTAACACTGCGTTATGAAACATGACGGTTATTTATTTATTTTTATTCTCTGAACTCTCTTACTGTCAAATACTGGATGACTGAGTTATGGACATTCGCGCTACTCTGCTTTTTCTTTCCCCCTCTCACCCCTTCGACTGGTTGCTGGTTCTTACTCTCACAACGATAATCAGTAAGTGATATGTGGACCAAGTTTGGTTCAGGAGGAGAAGTGGAACATACATACATATATGCATACATACATATATACATATATCTATTTTTATAGTACTTAAGGCTTTAACATATAAACAGCTGATCACTGTTAACGTACAGTTGAAATCACAGTTTTTATTTCTAAAGCGTGAGATATTTAGGAAAGTGGAACTTCTTAGTAGATTTGAACTGTATGCCACACTGGAACTCGAACCCAGAACCCACACGCTTTCAATGAATCGTTTCATCAGTTGACCTATTCAGGAATGTCTTACGAACCAATCTCGTAGCTTCACTTCTGCCACTATCTGCCTTCTATTTTAAAAACTTCAGCATGTCTTTCTGGACTGTTACTCCTGGAAGGAAGAGTAATTCCTAGAAACTGCTTGAACTCAGACTATGGGCATTTTTTTCCAGACCACACCATTTCATTCATTCAGTAATAGAAAAGTAGTTACATGTTCATCGTCTCCATTTTCAGTATGTCGTTCCAACTTTATCCATAGCATAACACTTTGAATCATTATCGTTACAGTCATACAACATCGTCAATAAGCTGTCCCGGCATCGTGTCTTCAGACGCGGTATTTTTCAGTAATGAATATCCAGGTTTTAATTGCACTGAATTGTGTCTCTTCGGCAAACTTCATACAGTCGATTTCTTTCTAATCTATAGGTGTCTTTAACATAAAGGGACCGTTTATTTCGTGAAGAGAGGTCGGACCATCTGCTCACTCACGTCACAATATGATTTTAAATAGTGGGGATCCACTGCAAGAACCGAATCTTGTAAGGACAAGAACTGAATTCTTTCTGCTGCACCAAGTAAGTACAATAAAGCTGACAAATCGCCGCCGTTTCCAACCAGAGCACTTAGTCATATCTTGTAATTTGTATTAGAGACCATCACTATCACTGGTGTTGCCGACAGTCTTCAAGACAACAGGCGACATAATGTACATATATTAACTGGCGTATGACAACCAGCTGGTGGTTAAGTGGCTGTGTTCCGCACTTTAAAAAATGGTTCAAATAGCTCTGAGCACTATGGGACTTAACTTGTGAGGTCATCAGTCCCCTAGAACTTAGAACTACTGAAATCTAACTAATCTAAGGACATCATACACATCCATGGCCAAGGCAGGATTCCAACCTGCGACCGTAGCGGTCGCGCCGTTCCAGACAGTAGATCCTAGAAGCGCTCGGCCACACCGGCCGGCTCCACACTTTAAACACTTTTATTTATCATTGTATCAGTGAGATAGACACACTTGCAGAACGGCTGACCACAAAAAAAAACGTACACTCCATGCATTCGTCGAATCTCGAAGAACCCATCTACATCCACACACACACACACACACACACACACATATATATATATATATATATATATATATATATATATATATATATATATATATACCAAAAGCCAACTGACGGTGTGCACATTGCACGACTGCTAGTTCTGTTCCGCTCGTCAATGCAGAGAGTGAAAAGTGACTGCCTGCATGCTTCCGTACTAGCCCTGCCTTCCTTTATCTTGTCTTCGCGGTCCTTACACGAGGTGTCTTTCTCCCAGGAATTATCATTTAAATATAAGAAATATTTCCGTAATACACTTGTTTTGATAGAACCCATACGGGTAAGAAATCTAGCAGCACGCCTCTTCTGATGGTTCAAATGGTTCTGAGCACTATGAGATTTAACATTGAGGCCATCAGCCCCCTGGAACTTAGAACTACTTAAACCTAATTAACCTAAGAACATCACACACATCCATGCCCGAGGCAGGATTCGAACCTGCGACCGTAGCGGTCTCTCGGTTCCACACTGAAGCGTCTAGAAACACTCGGCCACTGCGGTCGGCAGCACGCCTCTGAACTGCTTCAATGTCGCCCATTAATCCGACCTGGTTGGGACCCCAAACACATGAGCAGTGCTCAAGGATGTGTCGCACATGTCTTGTATACAGAGAAGCGACTCATTCTTAGATTTCCCATAATAAACACACGACGAAACTTCGAGTTCCCTATCACCAACCTCAAGTACTTGGTCCATTTCATACTGCGTTGCAACGTTACGCCTAGATATTTAATCGACGTGGTTGTGTTAAATAGTACGCTAATAATTGTGTATCTAACACCACAGGATTGTTTTCCCCACTCACCTTAATTAATTTTCTTTGTATTTAATTTAGAGCAGAAATTTTGTCTAATTCATCCTGCATTCGCTCACAGCCACTCCACGACAACAATTTTCAGTACACTACAGCATCATTAGTAATCAGTAGCAGATTGCTGCTCACATTTTCTGATAGATCGATGTTGTATGTCTTGGGTCGCACCTAATGATACGCTTGTGTGTGGTGAACACTAACCGTTCAGGACAGCGTACCGGCACTGCGTTATATTACTTAGAAAGTCTTAGAGCCACTCAATTATTCGAGAACGTATTCCTTAGGCTTGGCGCTTCGTTAACTGTTTGCAGTACCGTACGGTGTCATACCATCTTAGGAAATCTCGGAATGTAGAATGTGTCGATTGAAATTCGTCCGTGATTCGTACGATATCATGCGAGAAATGGACAAACTTAGATTTTCAGGAGTGATACTTCCTAAATCTGTGATTCTTTGTTGACATAAATATTTTTCCCTCTAGGGAATGTACTATTTTCGAACCTAGAAGATGCCCAAGAATTTTGCGGCAAACCAACGTTCAGACTACTGGTCTGTAATTTGTGGGTCAGTTCTTTCACCCATCTTGTGCACAAGAGTCACGTGTGATAGTTTAAATTTGCTTCGTACTTTGCGTTGGGCCAGTGATTCACGCTAAATGCAAACCAAGTAACTGTTGGAAGGCAAAAAGTACTCTCTGCAAAACCGAACCTAGCGATTTTACTTTTTTGAACCCCTTTACTCCAATTGCAGGGTGAATTTTTGTTTGCGGGATCTGTTTTTTATTTGTGTATTCAACTTGCACAACCGTACTAGGATTAAATATGATCGAAGCAGACTAAATCAATTAAAATTTGTGCCGCGGCCGGCACAAATTTTAATTCATTTAGTCTGCTTCGATCATATTTGATCATTATCGTGAGATAATAACGAGACGGGAGTCTCAAAGAAAACCGGGTTCGAGTCCCGGACGCGGCACAAATTTTAATTGATTTAGTCTGCTTCGATCATATTTGATCATTATCGTGAGATAATAACGAGACGGGAGTCTCAAAGGACACATTTAATTATACGTACTAGGATTGTTATCAGGTTTTTTGGTTGAAACTTTGTTGGTGGAACCTGTTTCCGTTAGTGTACTCTGTATGGCACAACCACACCAAAACTGCAGTCACACATCCCATTTCGAAATGAAGCCAACTGGACGTGTAACGATGTCGTCAGTGTCCGCAACACTTATCTGCAGTCCTATGCAGAATTTTTATGACACTGTACCGGTAAATGTGTGACACTCCGGTACCAATGTGTAGCTCCATACTTTTGATAACTATTTCGGGGGACCGATCACCCATTCGTCGTGATGTATTTGCGCTTCCTGTGGGACAGAATGTCTCCCTGCCGGAAGAAATGTTTTTCGCAATACGAACATTCATTAGGATGCTACATGATGGTACTCAAGACTATTTTCAAGTGGCTGTGCTCAGATCCCTAGACAGCGTCCTCCGCGGGAGATGGATAGGCTGAGGTGTTAATGTTGCATAGTCTGCCTCGCCCACAGACCCCCACCTTCTGTCTTTTTACCTGTATGATAAGCGGAAAGAATCATGTTTTTAGAGATCGTATGGGACTTGCCGACAATGAAAAAACAGATTAATGCTTACGGAATCACTGGGATTAGGCTACTTGTTTCGAATAATGCGAAGCTGATATCTCTATCGCTGTCAGGGCCAATACGAAAACATGGAAGAAATTTATCGACCCGTCGACAACTGGGTCAGTAGAGACGTAGATAAAGCTGAGATTCTGGAGGAAATTGATGCGTATTACTCAAACGAACTAATGCAGCATTTGCCTTAAACGATTTATGGAAATTCTATCAAGCCTAATTCCCGATTACCATACGAAGATTTTACATCCAGCTCTTTCCAGTAAGAGTCTAGCGTTTCTGCCCATCACCTAACTTGTAGGAAACCAGCCTACAGTTCGTTACCAGCTATTCACATGGTGCAAATAAACGTTTCATACGTTTCGGTCCTTCAAGTGATTCGTTATCAGATTCTTGTACTTTTTCTGGTGACTGAAAAGTGTGCTATAACCACAATGGTTACTGACACTACACATCATCAAGAAAATCCCCTTAGAGGAGGCAAAAATGTCTGTTAAGTAACATTTATAAATGAAACAGAGCCGAGAATCGTATGTTTTAATAACAAAATCTTCAACTTCGTCCGACAAGTTGTTGGCGCTGACTGAAGCGAAACATTTTTTTTTAAACGCAGCTTTTTGGCACAGCTCGCTCGTTGTTAAACTGTAAATAATATACATTACTGGCAGTATGGATTCACCAACGCTGTAAATTAGCTCGAATGGCAGCCAACGGGACTCATATTAAGCCTCACTCATGTGTGTGTGTGTGTGCGTGTGTGTGTGTGTGTGTGTGTGTGTGTGTGTGTGTGTGCAAATAACAGCGGTTAAGTTGATAATAGGGTTAATTACGTTTTTCAGAGTGTTGGCAATGAGATGATACGTCACTAATGCCATGCTGCCTGCGGGACGTGAAATAAGCGCAAGACACAGAAACAGGTTGACAGCCTAGTCAAGTGTTCTGGCTCAGTTACATGTAATTAGTTATCAGGCTGATGCTCTCACGTGGTCCTAGCGCCGCTCCTGTGCTTCCCCCTTTCCCCTAGAGGAAGCACGTTGTTAATGAGAACTGCTACAAAGATGAAAGGCAGAGAGGTCACAGACAGGTTGACAGCGAATATCCGTTATAGTTATCAGGAAAATGTCACGAACATTCATGCGCAAGGCGTCTGCCTTTCCCTGTAGCCAATTACTAGCGTGTGGGCTGTGACGTTCTTTTTATTGTCGGCAGAGAAGCACGTGGGCGACCCTGTACCTCCTATGCGGCAGGTGCCACTAGCTTTCTGACAACTCAGGATTGCCTCGGGAGCACGTGTCACCACCAGCACTGCAGTGCAGTCATGCAGACTGTGATGATGGGTAAAGGAAGAACGAGGCATTACATAAGCCGCAACAGGATACAGCGCCTCATATTTAGTACCGATTTCTTAAATTATAGAATCATTGTGAATTTTCATATATCGTCAATCCTTAAATTTACCATCCTTATAAGATATTAGTAATAGAAACTGCACAACGCAACGCTTGCCGGATACCTGATGAGATGTAATTTTGTGTCGCACAGAGCAGCGGTAACGACGATTTACAATCTGGAAAGTTACAGGTGGCTATGTCAATCAGAAACAGTCTGACATGGTTAGGGGTACGATTTATTTAAATAAATTTTCGTTGGATGAATTAAAAACTTACTACAAGTTTACTAAGAATACAAGAATACTACAAAATGTGTCTTCAACTCTTACGAAGAGGCAATATTCATCGCCAGTGGACGTGGGTACGTTTTATCGAGTGAATGAGAAATGAAGAGTGGATATGTAGAAACGTCTGAATGCCACTTTCTCAAAAAACACGTTTTCAGTGCTACTGTGTTCTTGGTACTCTGTTGCATGTCCCTATTCTCGTTCCAAGGGCCAAATCAAGGAGATTTGCAGAAGTTTGTAGATAAAGTTAAAACTTTAGTCGCTTTTCATTTAATTCCAATGCGTACAACTCGTTACTTTGATTTTAAACATGATGTTGAGACACTGTTGTCAATACAGACGAAAACTGAAATACCAACCATGTTTATCATTTATGGAACATAAATATCTGTTAACGATGTTCCCATATATTCCTCAAGAGCGCAGGAAGTTATATAGTAAACTTTACATCTGACCCAAGAATGAAGCTGTGTAACAAACGGAAGTCAATACTGAGAGTTTTTTCTTGATTTCAGTCATGTTAGCCTTTCGTAAATCTATTGAAAGCTATGGGAAATGATTTTTTTCATAACACTTACATTATTTTAATAAAAACGTAGAGCTTCAGTGCTAATGACACTTGACACAAATACTTTTTTGTTGTCTATAGCCGCGCTGGATTAGCCGAGCGGTCTGAGGCGCTGCAGTCATGGAGTGTGCGGCTGTTCCTGGCGGAGGTTCCAGTCCTCCCTCGGGCATGGGTGTGTTTGTTTGTCCTTAGGATAATTTAGGTTACGTAGTGTGTAAGCTTACGGACTGATGACCTTAGCAGTTAAGTCCCATAAGATTTCACAGACATTTGAACATTTTTGTTGTTGTCAATAACAATCAACAATTTCCCCTAGAACGTTCTTCATAAATAATTTATTTCCGAATGTGTTGTGTTATTTTTTTATTTTTTGCGATCATAAGGTGAGAGGCATATTTCTGAGGTTTCGGAACACCTTTCGCATTTTTCGGATGCAAATAAGTCATGTACCAAAAGATGTTGCTCCTACATTCTATTTTGATGCTCCTGAAAATGTGAGATATGGTACTTAGAGTGTGTGATATGTCCACCCTTCGGATGATGAAGACGGTAATTATTTGATGATGTTTACCCTTTGACTGAGTTCGTACCACACATCACTGAAAATTCACTCAGGAATCGTCGATCAGTAGCTTCCTCCAGCTTGCGCCACTAAGTGGTTGGGCGTAACGTGTTAATGAATTATTCTGAAAGTACAGTCTTAGTTACTTATTTGCGTATAATTCTGTGGTCGTCTTAAGGGCCTAATGCAAAAGTTTTCTTGTGAAACTATTTCATGTCAGTACTCAGGAGAAGTAGTAACTTTGACACATTTGCTGATTTCGTATTATGCTCATGAGCAAAGAGCCGCAGTTACTCAGCATGCACTGATTCAGTCAGCGATCTTCTAAGAAAAAGCTTGCCGTCTGTACTCCGATACAATGTTTCTTCTCAATTATTCAGCCTTGTAGCTCTGTATTGCCACTGTAGTGAAGAGCCGAAACATTTTGACAACAGCTCACCCTGATATTTATTTACACCTGGTGGAGTCGGGGAAACGTGACACAGTAAGAAAACTATGGAAGCAGAGCAGAGATGAATGAGGAATCGTTTTAGCTACATTTTGGACAGCAAATTGCGAACTCCACTGACGTAAACGACTTTGATGAAATGCATAGTGTAATCGCCCGGTGCCTCGGAAGGAACATTTCGGAAACAGCGGAGATGGTCTGCTGTTCGCTTTATACTTTCGTCAGTATCTCTGCACAACTGGCGAAGAAATGTGAAACCACGAGTAGGTGACCATGTGTTGGACGCCCTTTTCACAGATCTTGGAAGTCGGAGATTCACCTTCTCCGTAAATGGTTTTCTGTGACAGAACTGAAGAGAAAGTACAATGCAGGCGCATGCAAGAACGTTTCCGAGCACGGCGTTCAGTTCATGTAGTTAAACGTGGGACTCCAAACCAGACGACCATTTCGTATTCCCTTGTTTACCCAATGGTATCGTTAGTTACGACACTTGTAGGCACGGAACCATCGAGATTGGAGAGTGACAAATGGAAACGTATTACCTTGTCCGATAAATCATATTTCTTGTTACACTAGGTCGGTGGTGGTGTCGGAATACGCGAGTGGCTGATGGTAACGTTTTCTATCCCCGGTCGCAAGCCGAAATTTAGTGTTGTGCTGTATGGGACATTCACCCACGCTTCCCATAGACCTGGGATAGATATCGAAGGTATCGTCACAGGTGACTAAAACGTGTCTTTAATTACGGACCACCTGCGCCCCTTTACGTTTGATGGCTTCCCCAACAGCGATGACACCTTTCAGCATGATAGCTGAACGTACCTCAAGGCCATACCTGTGCCACAGTGGTTTGGGGAGCGTCATGGTGTACTCAAATTGATGTCTTGGCCACCTAATTCATGTGCTCTGAACACAATAGTACGCATCTGGGACACTATCAGGAATCAACTCAGCACTTCCAAACCACCAGCAAGTAGTTTTCGGGAATCGCATGCTCTGTGGGCAGATATTTGGTGCCGATGGGTTTTGTAATCCATACCAAGCAGACCTGCTGCTGCATTGCGTTCCAAAAGTATATTAACATGTTATTAAGCAGGTGGCCATATTTTACAGCTCGTCAGCGTATATGGACACTCGTCTGCTATGGCATCTTTTGAAGGAGAGTATTACAGAACAATTAATGTTTCACATTTATTCTTAAACGAACAGCTGTATAGGACGAACAATAATTTGCTATACAGTTTTATCTCTGTATCATCGAGTGAACTGGTACAGTGGCTGATATCCTCGCCTTGCATTATGGAGAAGTAGTGTTCCAATCTACACTCAACTTCGAAGACTCATATTTTCCATGGGTTCATTAAGTCTCTTGTGGTATGTGATGAGATGGTTCACTTAAAGAACTCATGGACAGTTTTTTCCACATAATTGTCTTATCATGTGTGCAGCTGTCTCTCATGGCCGCATTGTCGACGAGACGTAAGTCTCCACTCTACTTTTTATCCTATTCATCGTGTCCGATCTGTAGTTCTTCACTTCACTGTATGTGTATGTAACGTCACTCTTACTGCTGGCATTCACGAAAACTGATAACGGTCGGTAGAGTGTTGTGCTGACCGTCCTAACCGCCGTCTGCTTCACGTTTTCTGTGCAGCAAGCTACCTTAATTTAAGTATTACCTGTATTTTTCTTACTTGTCACTTCTTCTTCCGTGTGTTTTTGCTTTTAGGAAGCTTTAATTGTCGAGTGCTATTAAGTGTTGCATAGATTTCGTGTTTGTTTTGAATACAGAGAGAGTCCCTTTAGTCAGCCATAGTGCCAGTAGTGTCAGTGTCGTCCTAACCGCCATCTGCTTCACGTCTGCTGTGCAGCAAGCTACCTTGATTTAAGTATTAACTGTATTTTTCTTACTTATAACCTCTTCTTCCGTGTCTTTTTGCTTTTAGGAAGGTTTAATTGTCGAGTGCTATTAAGTGTTCAATAGATTTTGTGTTTGTTTTGAAAACAGTCAGAGAGAGTCCCTTTAGTCAACCATAGTGCCAGTAGTGCTAATGTTTGTTTTCAATGCAGTCCAGAGACAGGTAGTGCTATTTTCATTGTTTTCTACAAGAAGTGGTTAGCAATCACAGTTTAGTCAATAATCAGCCGCCTTTAGTGAATTAGCAGTCTAGTTAAAAGTTGATTAACTCTCTTCAGTAAATTGATTCCTTAGGATGGATTGGATGTGTGACTGCTGTGTACGGACGCAGGAGTAGCTGGCCACTGTTCGCGAAAAGCTGAATGTGTTGATGGCCACGGTCAGCCGTCTTCAGGCTGCTGCCTCGGAGTGTAGCGGCAGTGGGGAGTCTGGTGCGTTGCAAGCTACACTCCAGGTGTTACATGCTTCACTCACTGTCCCTGCTGTCGAGACATCTTCGCGGGTACCGGGCGCAGTTGGGCCACCCTCTCCCCAAGGGGAGTGGCGGGTTCAGTTGCGTTCGCGGCGCACGAGGCGGAGGGTAATGTGGAGGCTGGCCGTGTGGCATCGCCCGCTCTGCCTGTGAGTGGACATGTGGCCGCTCCTTCAGCAAGGTCTGAGCAGGCACATGGGGGGAGGGGTTTATTAGTTACTGGGAGCTGCAATGTTAGGGAAACAGTGGAAAGGTCGGGGAAGAACGCCAGTGTTCACTCTGTCTGCTTGCCTGGGGGTCTCACGCGATATTGGAGGAGGTCCTGCCGGCGGCGATAGAGAGCACTGGGAGCACCCGACTGCAAATTGTTGCTCATGTCGGCACCAGTGACTCCTGCCGTCTGGGTACAGAGGTCATCCTCAGTTCATACAGGCGGTTGGCGGAATTGGTGAAGGCAGAAAACCTCGCTCACGGGGTGGAATCTGAGCTAACTATTTGTAGTATCGTTCCCAGAACCGATCGCGGTCCTCTGGTTTGGAGCCGAGTGGAAGGCTTAAACCAGAGGATCAGACGATTATGCGGAGATCTTGGGTGCAAATTTCTCGACCTCCGCTATCGGGTGGAGAAATGTAGGGTCCCCCTGAATGGGTCAGGCGTGCACTACAAGCCGGAAGCAGCTACAAGGCTAGCGGGGCATGTGTGGAGTGCACATGTGGGTTTTTTAGGTTTTAGAATTCCCTCCCTAGGTTCGACAAGACGCCTCCTGAGGGGCGGCAAGGTAGGAGTAGGCAAAATGCAACAGGGAATAACAATATTAATCTGCTAATAGTAATCTGCTGGAGCGTCTATAGAAAGGTCCCAGAACTGCTCTCATTAATAAACGGTCACAACGCCCATATAGTGCTGGGGACAGAAAGTTGGCTGAAACCAGACGTAAACAGTAATGAAATCCTAAACTCAGATTGGAATGTATACCGCAGAGACAGGCTGGACAGTGAAGGGGGAGGCGTGTTTATAGCGATAAGAAGTGCAACAGTATTGAAGGAAATTGACAGAGATCCGAAATATGAAATAATATGGGTGAAGGTCACGGTTAAAGCAGGCTTAGCTATGGTAATTGGATGTCTCTATAGGCCCCCTGGCTCAGCAGCTGTTGTGGCTGAGCACCTGAAGGATAATTTGAAAAATATTACGAGTAGATTTCCCCTGCATGTTATAGTTCTGGGTGGAGATTTTAATTTGCCGGATATTGCCTGGGAGACTCAAACGTTTATAACGGGTGGCAGGGACAAAGAAGCCAGTGAATTTTTGTAAGTGCTTTATCTGAAAACTACCTTGAGCAGTTAAACAGAGAACCGACTCGTGACAATAACATATTAGACCTTCTGGTGACAAACAGTCCCGAACTAGTTGAAACAGTTAACGCAGAACAGGGAATCAGCGACCATAAAGCGGTTACGGCATCGATGATTTTAGCCGTAAATAGAAATATTAAAAAAGGTAGGAAGATTTTTCTCTTTAGCAGAAGTGACAAAAAGCAGGTTACACAGTACCTGACGGCTCAACACAAAATTTTTGTCTCCAGTACAGATAGTGTTGAGGATCAGTGGACAAAGTTCAAAACCATCGTACAATATGCGTTAGATGAGTATGTGCCAAGCAAGATCGTGAGAGATGGAATAGAGCCACCGTGGTACAACAACCGAGTTAGAAAACAGTTGCGGAAGCAAAGTGAACTTCACAGCAAACATAAACATAGCCCAAGCCTTGCAGACAAACAAAAATTACGCGAAGCGAAATGTTGTGTGACGAGGGCTATACGAGAGGCATTCAATGAATTCGAAAGTAAAGTTCTGTATACTTACTTGGCAGAAAATCCTAAGAAATTTTGGTCTTATGTCAAAGCGGTAAGTGGATCAAAACAAAATGTCCAGACACTCTGTGACCAAAATGGTACTGATAGAGAGGATGACAGACTAAAGGACGAAATACTAAATGTCTTCTTCCGAAGCTGTTTCGCAGAGGAAAACTGCACTGTAATTCCTTCTCTAGATTGGCGCACAGATGACAAAATGGTTTATATCGAAATAGACAACAGAGGGATAGAGAAACAACTGAAATCGCTCAAAAGAGGATAGGCCGCTGGACCTGATGGGAGGAGACCAGTTCGATTTTACACAGAGTACGCGAAGGAATTTGCCCCTCTCCTTGCAGCGGTGTACCGTAGGTCTCTAGAAGAGCGTAGCGTTCCAAAGGATTGCAAAAGGGCACAGGTCATCCCCGTTTTCAAGAAGGAGCGTCGAACAGATGTGCAGAACTATAGACCTATATCTCTAACGTCGATCAGTTGTAGAATTTTGGAACACGTCTTATGTTCGAGTATAATGACTTTTCTGGAGACTAGAAACCTACTCTGTAGGAATCAGCATGGGTTTCGAAAAAGCCGGTGATGTGAAATCCAGCTCGCGCTATTTCCACGAGGCTCAGAGGGCCATAGACACGGGTTCACAGGTAGATGCCGTGTTTCTTGACTTCCGCAAGGGGTTCGATACAGTTCCCCGCAGTCGTTTAATGAACAAAGAAAGAGCATATGGACTATCAGACCAATTGTATGATTGGATTGAGGAGTTCCTAGATAACAGAACGCAGCATGCCATTCTCAATGGAGAGAAGTCTTCCGAACTAAGAGTGATTTCAGGTGTGCCGCAGGGGAGTGTCATAGGACCGTTGCTATTCACAATATACACAAATGACATGGTTGATGACATCGGAAGTTCGCTGAGGCTTTTTGCAGATGATGCTGTGGTGTATCGAGAGGTTGTAACAATGGAAAATTGTAGTGAAATGCAGGAGGATCTGCAGCGAATTGACACATGGTGCAGGGATTCGCAATTGAATCTCAATGTAGACAAGTGTAATGTGCTGCGAATACATAGAAAGATAGATCTCTTATCATTTTGCTACAAAATAGACGGTCAGCAACTGGAAGCAGTTCATTCCATAAATTATCTGGGAGTACGCATTAGGAGTGATTTAAAATGGAATTGTCATATAAAGTTAATCGTCGGTAAAGCAGATGCCAGACTGAGATTCATTGGAAGAATCCTAAGGAAATGCAATCCGAAAACAAAGGAAGTAGGTTACAGTATGCTTGTTCGCCCACTGCTTGAATACTGCTCAACAGTGTGGGATCCGTACCAGATAGGGTTGATAGAAGAGATAGAGAAGATTCAACGGAGAGCAGCGCGCTTCGTTACAGGATTATTTAGTAATCGCGAAAGCGTTACGGAGATGATAGATAAACTCCAGTGGAAAACTTTGCAGGAGAGACGCTCAGTAGCTCGGTACGGGCTTTTGTTAAAGTTTCGAGAACATACTTTCACCGAAGAGTCAAGCAGTATATTGCTCCCTCGCACGTATATCTCGCGAAGAGACCACGAGGATAAAATCAGAGAGATTAGAGCCCACACAGAGGCATGCCGACAATCCTTCTTTCCACGAACAATACGAGACTGGAATAGAATGGAGAACCGATAGAGGTACTCAGGGTACCCTCCGCCACACACCGTCAGGTGGCTTGCGGAGTGTGGATGTAGATGTAGATACAGATATATCGGCATCCAGCGAAGTTATAACGGTAGGACGGCAATGTAGGTGCTGCTGTGTCACCTTAAGACATGTACAGGGTGTTACAAAAAGGTACGGCCATACTTTCAGGAAACATTCCTCACACACAAATAAAGAAAAGATGATATGTGGTCATGTGTCCGGAAACGCTTAATTTCCACGTTAGAGGTCATTTCAGTTTAGTCAGTATGTACTGTGCTTCGTCGATTCACCGTCAGTTGGCCAAGTTGAAGGAAGATAATGTTGACTTCGGCTGTGCAGTTCTAGGCACTACAGTCTAGAACCGAGCGACCGCTACGGTCGCAGATTCGAATCCTGCCTCGGGCATGGATGTGTGTGATGTCTTTAGGTTAGTTAGGTTTAATTAGTTCTAAGTTCTAGGCGATTGATGACCTGAGAAGTTAAGTCGCATAGTGCTCAGAGCCATTTGAACCATGTTGACTTCAGTGCTTTTGTTGACATGCGACTCATTGCTCTACAGTACTAGCATCAAGCACATCAGTACGTAGCATCAACAGGTTAGTGTTCATCAGGAACGAGGTTTTGCAGTTGGTGCAATGTTTACAACTGCGGAGTTGGCAGATGCCCATTTGATGTATGGATTAGCACGGGGCAATAGCCGTGGCGCGGTACGTTTGTATCGAGACAGATTTCCAGAACGAAGGTGTCCCGACAGGAAGACGTCTTAGGGAGCACGGAACATTCCATCCTATGACTCGCGACTGGGGAGGACCTAGAAGGACGAGGACACCTGCAATGGACGCGGCAACTCTTCGTGCAGTTGACGATAACCCTAATGTCAGCGTCAGAGAAGTTGCTGTTGTACAAGGTAACGTTGACCACGTCACTGTATGGAGAGTGCTACGGGAGAACCAGTTGTTCCCGTACCATGTACAGCGTGTGCAGGCACTATCAGCAGCTGATTGGCCTCCACTGGTACACTTCTGCGAATGGTTCATCCAACAATGTGTCAATCCTTATGTCAGTGCAAATGTTCTCTTTACGGATTTGGCTTCATCCCAACGTGATCAAATTGTAAATTTTCACAATCAACATGTGTGGTCTGACGAGAATCCGCACACCATTGTGCAAACACGTCATCAACACAGATTTTCTGTGAACGTTTGGGCAGGCATTGTTGGTGATGTCTTGATTGGGCCCCATGTTCTTCCACCTACGCTCAATGGAGCACGTTATCATGATTTCATACGGGATACTCTACCTTTGCTGCTAGAACATGTCCATTTACAAGTACGACACAACATGTGGTTCATGCACGATGGAGCTCCTGCACATTTCAGTCGAAGTGTTCGTACGCTTCTCAACAACAGATTCGGTGACCGATGGATGGCCTCCACGCTCTCCTGACCCAACCCTCTTGACTTTCATTTATGTGTGCATTTGAAAGTTCTTGTCTACGCAACCCCGGTACCAAATATAGAGACTCTTCGTGCTCGTATTGTGATACAATACACCATTGTCCAGGGCTGCATCAGCTCATCAGGGATTCCATGCGACGAAGGGTGGATGCATATATCCTCGCTAACGGAGGACATTTTGAACATTTCCTGTATCAAAATGCTTGATGTCACTCTGGTCTGTTCTGTTGCTGTGTGTTTCCATTCCATGATGAATGTTATTTGAAGAGAAGTAATAAAATTAGCTCTAACATGGAAAGTAAGCGTTTCCGGACACATGTCCACATGACATATTTTCTTTCTTTGTGTGTGAGGAATGTTTCCTGAAAGTTTGGCTGTACCTTTCTGTAACACCCTGTATAGCGGTAGTATGTATACTTAGTAAACGTTCTAGTCCTGCCTAAAGGGCGCTTATAACACTCACGGTTTTTACTCTTGCAATTATATTTAGTACTTCTGATGTTATTGTAACTTCGGTAATTTAAGCACTTAAGCACAACTACCTCCTTAACAACCGTTAGTGATCCCAGATTCCGTGTAATGGGTAAAGCTTTTCTATTTCGTCAAACTACTACTTCATGTGAGTGATAATATTGCTGAAAAAGACGGTCCCCTGCCAAAATTACGAATCGACTGACGTTATTCAACAAATTCACCAAATTTGATATTTACTATAGTTTGGTTCTTCTTAAAACTTTTTCTCTTTTATTAATTTCTAACACTGAAAGAACAGGCTAATGCACGTAGATATCTGAATAATGACTGCTTTCAGAATAGGTCACACGCATACACTTACAAAGTTTTGGTCCATGAAAACAACGCCGGAACGACAGTAATGCCTACTTTCGTTTTTTAAGATAAGACCAGCAACACTGCATCTGAAAACATATATTTTACGCAATAAATATTTTAAGATACTTTTGTAAGTATTGAAATAATTGCAAAAGGTATGGCACTTGGTTTTATTGAAATAGTTACATTACGTAATTTATTGGACACAAGGTCCCAATAACCAAGATCACACACTAGGTAGAATTGTTATTTACTCTACTTGCTTCCTAGGCAATCTACAATTCTCCGCATTTAGTTTAACTGTTGCACTTGAGTGATAATTTAAATTTACTTTGCAAGAAAACACTCAGTTGCGCAATAATGTATCACATCAATAGATTCTCGGTTTCATTCTCTTTAGTGTAGGAAAGGAAACCTACTTGGAACACTTTAGGTTAAATGAGTACTTTTGGGTAAAAAACTATTAAATGATTATTAAAGAAAACACGTAAAAACTTGTATACAAGGTTCCTGTACAGAACTATGGACGGTTAATTTCAGTAAGCCGGCCACTGTGGCCGAGCGGTTCTAGGCGCTTCAGTGCGGAACCGCGCTGCTGCTAGGGTCGCAGGTTCGAATCCTGCCTCGAGCATGGATGTGTGTGATGTCCTTAGGTTAGTTAGGTTTAAGCAAATCTACGTCTAGGGGACTGATGACCTCATATGTTAAGTCCATTAGTGCTCACAGCCATTTGAATTTCAGTAGTGTCGTTGTGAGCATAGTTGCTGGAGATTTAGGTGTTTTGAAGGCACGTATCGTTTTGCAGCGACGGAGATTATTACTTGTGTTCGTGGCGTCGAATTATGCGACTTACACCATCGCAAATATGAGTTTGGCTTTCCTGTGGATCTGCATCAGTCTAAAAAATGGATGCCTTAGGCCATTTCACCTCCAGGACGTAATTTTATGTCTCCTCTAACGCGTTGCAGACGTGTACCATAGCGCTTAACCTTCACTCACATCTATTAAGTCGTTAAAATTCAGCTTTGTTTAAACAATACTGCAGTGCAAGCGCGCATCAGCTTTCGTCGCCTGCCTCAACAGTGTCATGCGCCTGTCTGACCCGCTCCACTTCTCCCCTCTCCTACCTGCTTCCGTTAGCAGCAAAAAATTTCCATATTTTCCGGAACGTCGCTAAATCATTATTGGTTCTCACCTATATTTAACTTTAGCACTGAGCTGGTACTGACTTCATTCTTCAAACCATTATACATAGTGAAATAAAAGATACCTATTGTTACTTAACATTATAAATATTTGTTAGTTACATATAAACATTAGCCTTCACACAGTCGAAGTGTATTGTCTTCTGCAGACCCTCTTATACACTGCACACTGTACGAATATCATTCTTTGCTTCATTATTGCAATGTCTCTCGACTCTTGAAATGGTCGATAGTGTTACAAAGCCTGTCGGCTAAGGATAAGACACGATCGGTCGGTGTTGCTAGGCCTTCCGACGCCTATTCGGAGATAACTTAATTAGTTAGTTACATGTTTTCCCTCGTGCTTTTGTTTTTATTCTTGTAACTGCTTTTGCATGTCCGAAGCGGCCAACATTTCGCTTTCTTCTTTAGCTAGCACTTCATTCAAGGGAAATATTATAGGTGAACTTTCTCCAAACATTATTCGCCATGCCAGAAATAAGTCACTAATTCCATAATTTACCAACGACTTGCTGAAGAGACTTTATGAAACTATCCCTGAACGTGTGCTTTTTATTGCAGTATGTTCGGTAAAACATTCATAACTTCCTCCTAACTCATTAGCTATAGTTGCCTTGTGCTAAATGAGATTAGATTTTCACCTTTCCTATTTCACAGATACCCATGCAAGGCATCTGTTGGCGTAAATCAGACCTGTTATCAGACAATAATGCCTTAATTTACCCAACTGGTTTAAAAATTCATTTAACAAATTTTCCATACAACAACGACCACACAATTTTAATTGGCTGCAGTTTCTGAAGAAATGTGAAGAGCTGTCAAAGTGCAGGAAAACCCTCTAAGAGAGATCTCTTGGCTCATTGGGTTTAACTTACTGCAATAGTACTGCAGTGGCACATTCATTGCCCTTACTATTTAGTATCGATCATCAATTTAAACTAGATGGTCCACCAGTCTTTCAAATTAACGTCAGCATTTTGTTCGTGTCCAAGTTGTCGATAAATTTTGCGAACGATCACTTCTTCCTTTCACCAGAGTTGATAAAACATCTCAGTAACCTTCAAGATCAGATGCATATCTCTCTATGTCAGCTTCAACAAGTATGCGAGACAATGCATCTGCAGTTACATCATCTCGCGCTTTTACATTTCCGAAGGTACGGTTAAAATCTTGTGATACTTCATTCCGTTTCCATAAAAGGTTTAAAGCAATAACACTAAAATCAAGGCTTCCTGTTCTAAGACGCAACAGTCGTAACAGATACCTCTCTTGACGCTAACCACCCCATTAGCGGTGTGCCGACAGACTTCTAAACGCAGGGTCAAGCGCCGTCAGTGTAGGCTAAAAGCGTCAATGCACTGCTTCGCTTTAGGGGGTCAGCCTGCAGCCAGTAAAAGCGCACGTCAGTCACCACAGCCTCTGGTCGACACAGAGATCCAGTGTGGAGTGGCTCCCACTCTGCACAAAGCGGGCAGCTGCCACTAGTGCACCTGAATAAGAGCATTAAGTGCCCCACACCGAACCTGGAGCAGATAATTGTGTTCCAGCCATCGCACCCACAGCCTGCGGCAGTGTCTGACCCGGACACCGTTTGGCACACTGCGCTGCCCCACTAATCACCCTGTCTTCTTATTGCGTGTCTATCGAAAGGATGAATATTATGTCTACATTTTGTTTAAACAAAGTATGGTTCATGGCAGTTGCCACACTGGCCTCTATACTACACTTACTTTTAATTTTGCCTCGTTTTTTATGCACACACGCAAGGAGAGATTTCTATCACATGTAATGATATTATAATTTTTTTAATTCGGTTTTCGTCTATGGTTAGCATGCACCTCCGACCACTTGGGCTGTGCGAATGTGTGAACGTCTCCCCACTTGAATCCTCGCAGTGTACTGTGATAGACTTTCTGTATACACTATACGATCAAAAGTATATAGACATTTGCTAGTGGGCATTAATAAAAAGGGAGTGTCTTCCAAATAAAATACACAATATCTTTGAAAAGAAATACATCGAGTCTGGAAGCCCAAAAAAGTTATGTTAACCACCCTGCTCAAACTGCTCTGCAAAGTTGGTGGAATACACTGACATATTTGAATAAAAAGTGCTGCATCTGCCAATGCTATATAGCACTTACTTAAAATAGAATATAGCGATTGGCAGTAGAAAAACAGTTATTTTATAGACAAATCAACTGCCGATATTTTACTCTGAAGACGCAACTTCTGCTACTTCTATCATTAAAACCCCGTCCTCGTTCCCTGACACGTGAAAGAGTGATTGTCGGCAAACTTCTGTATTACATTAACTTCCTCAGAATTTCTCTTTCTAGTCATTTCTCACGAAACATTTGTAGGAGGAAGATAAATGTCGCCCAACTCCTCCCAGAATGTACCGTCTCAGACTTTGAATAGTAAACTTGTCCTTGATACCCAACGCCACTCTTGTAATGTCTACCACCAGACTTGGCTTAGCAACTCCGACCGGTCTGGTCCAAGTCTCTTATTAATCTGACATAGCATAAGTCTGAAACTGAACAAATAATACTCAAAATCGATCCAAAAATTTTATGTAATTCCTTAATTTCGTGGATTAATTAGATTTCCCTAAGATTCCTCACCACGTAAACTCGGACCATGTTATTGGTGCCGTGGTTTGCTTGTTTCAGCGGTACACATAGGCGTACCGTAAGTGTAACCGCAATGGAGGGTCTAACGTCGTGAATCACAGCAGAGCAGCGATCAACAGTCTATCAACACTTTATTTAATAGTCACAGAACATACAATACAACATGACAAAGATACATTGTCCTAAGAGTAAACAAACAGTCTGTCACTTGCCCGAAGTACATCACTCTGTGACATCCTCCCCACCCTGGTCGACCTCCAAGTGTACGGCCAGCTGCACAGGACGACTAATGATGTGACCTTCTGGTGTCCGGAGTATTATTGTCCTTACCCTGCCGTCTCTTCCTGGTAATATCTTTTCTATCCTGGCCTTCTTCCACATAAGTCGCGGACGAAAGTCCTCTTGGATCAGCACGACGTCGCCAGGGCGAAAGGGGATGGCTCGTCCCGATGGGCGTTTAACTTCATGGTAGTTCCGGAGCTCCAATAGGTATTCTTTAATCCAACGGTTCCAAGAACTGTCACAGAGTTGCTGTCTCAGTCGGGAATCCTTTGTTAAATTCGTGTCCGCTGAAGGCTCTGATCCCGTCGGAATAGTCATAACTTTTCCTGCCGTCAAAAAATGGGAAGGTGTGAGTGCATCAGAATCATCTCCTGGTGTGATTTGCGTGGTGTTCACCGCGGCTTCAATACTGATCAAGGTGGTATTCAGTTGTTTCTCAGTGAGCTTTGCGAGTCCCAATAGATTCCGTAGGCAACGCTTTATAGTGCCCACCATTCTTTCCCACCATCCTCCCCACCAAGCCGCCCGGGAGACAATGTATTTCCAAGTAATACCATGGTGGGCGAGGAACTGATAAGTTTTGGTGGTGGTTAATGCCTTCCAAAGCTGGGCTAGTCCCAAATTCGTGGCGTGGAATGTTTTCGCGTTATCTGTATATATCGTGTGGGGTAGTCCGCGCCTTCCGGCGAGTCGCTGAAGTGCCATAAGAAACTTGTCCGTTGACAAGTCTGTGCAGAGTTCGAGGTGTACAGCTCGTGCGGTAGCACATGTGAAAAGAGTGATATGCGAAACTCGTTCAGGTGGCAGCTGTACTTCGATCTGTTGCCCTCGTGGATTCTTCAAGATCTTGCACGCGAGGCATGAGTGTAGGAATCTTTTGATGGCCTGACGAGTTCTAAGGATCCAAAATTCGGTTCGCAGTTCGGATAGTACTGAACGAACACCAAAGTGATGGAGACGGATGAGCGTCTCTAGAAAAACAAATTGTGTGAAGTGGTTGGAACCGTCAAGATGTACAGGATGTTTTTGTTCCCTATTTAGGCTAGTGCACTGCAGTGGACCTCCTAGACGTATCAGTTTATCTTCTACGAAATGATTATATAGTGCGATTTTTGACTCTTTTGGCAGTGGTAAGTTATTCTGAAGTACATGTAACTCGCTGGGCAAGGAATCTCTCTGACCCACCGGAATCCAATACATTTTGGCAGCTGATAATTCGGTGGCTGTAAGTTCTCCTGAAGATTTATTCTTCTGACGAATGTTGTGTAGGAAGCGGAGAGTCCATGCTGTGATAGGAATGATCTTCCAGTATGAGCTGAATTTAAATAAGTCCAGAAGGCTAGTTGGCGTAGATATCGACAAGACTTGGCTCTGGATTTTCTTCCTCTTTTCTTCGGGAGGAAGTAGTACCATCGTTGGAGTATCATTTGGACTGCATTCAGGAGGGCGTGTAAGCCAAGGCGGCCCATGCCACCAAATATTCAGAGAATTCATTTGGTAGCTGTGGAGTCCACGTAAGAGGTGGCCAGCAGGATTGTCTGGTCCTGAGCAGTGTTTCCATAGCGTGGGAGCCACGTGTATTTGCATCTCAGTTACACGACTACAAACGAAGGTCTTACACCTGTTAGGATCACAGCGAACCCAACTTAGTGTCATTATAGAATCCGTCCACAATATCGCATGGACAATTTTAAAGTCTGTTGCGCGGCAAAAATAACACAATAGTCTGGTCCCAACCACTGCCGCTAAAAGTTTGAGTCGAGGCAATGTCACGTTCATAATAGGAGCAAGTCTGTTCTTGCTACAGGCTAAATGGGTTACGGCGTCATCATCTAAGACAGTATGAATGTACAAAGCTGCTCCATATGCCTTTTCCGAGGCGTCATAGAATACGTGCAGCTGAGAGTCTCTTCCATGAGCTGTAGCTATCCATCTAGGGACACGTATATGTGACAATGAAGGTAAGCTAGATATCCAAGTGCGCCATCGTGCCCCTAAGTCCCAGGGCATAAGTTCATCCCAGCCAATTCCTCGGCACCGTGTGTCCTGGAATAGCAATTTCCCAACAAGAGAAACAGGGGAACACAGTCAGAGTGGGTCATAAAAAGGAGTCGTTTGGTGGCTGGCTCTTCTGACGACCTTCTGATGATTTCGCTAGGATCGATACAGATGTAGTCACCATTGGTGTTCCAATCTACGCCTAAAATTTGAGTCTGGGTGTGGAGTTCTCACCCTTCTGCTCTCCAGATAGTGTGGAGTTGTTCACAGTTGGTAGCCCATTTTGATAAAGGGAGACTGATCAATTTCATTAGGGTTACAAGTTCATAGTATATAGTTATCACCACATTATCACCTTCTACTGAGATTACAAAGTCGTCCATATATCCAGTCTTGTTTATAAGTGGCGCTACGGTGGGAAATGCTGTCATACATTTGTCGGCAAGTTCTCTTAGTGTTGCAGTAAGTAAAAATGGGCTGCAGGACAGGGGGAGTCTGTTAAAACAGTATTCTGTTAGTTCGTCCGTCGTTTGAAGATTCCCTGTTTGATCCTGACTAACTTTGAACCAGAAGAATCAGGTCAAGTCTTTGTCCTTTTCGTTCAAGGTTAATTGAAGGAAAGCTTGTGTGATGTCCGCGACGATAGCCGTGGAATATAGTCTGAAACGCAGTAAAATTTCCATAATCTCTGGTAACAGGTTCGGTCCTACTTCTAGTACCTCATTCAGAGAAGGAGCATTGTTTTCATGAGATGAAGCGTCAAAGACTATTCTCCACTTAGTGGTTCTGTATTTCTTCTTCCTCACTGCAAGATGAGGAAGGTAAAATAGCTCCTTTCCTGAGAGTGGGGTGGGAGCGAACTCTACTTGCCCTTCGTAATGTAGACTAGCATAAGATCGAAATACATTTGCTTAAAGGTCTCTTGACGTTTAAATCTCTCCCTAAGGTGCTTGAATCATTTTTCCGCGATCGGTCTGTTACTCGAAAGCACTGTATGTTGTCCTTTGGGAAGTGTAACCGCTGCTCGATGATCCTTTATAGAGAAAGCTGCTCTAAACTCTTGACGAAGTCTCGTATCCTTGTTGTTCAAAGGTCGATCCTGATCGGCAGTAATCCCTATAGCTTCTAAGTACGAAAAGCGTCTGAAATCATTGTCCGAGTGCAGAGGAGATCGGTCAGTCTGAGCAAAATTTACCACGGTTGCATGCACACAGGCTTGTGACTTGTTACCACTAAGTATCCAGCCAAATAGAGAAGGAACTAACACAAAGGTTTCAGAGATGCGTATGGGCGAATTGTGTTTCACTATCTTCCAATAAAAGTCGCCTCCTGCAAGAATCCCCACGGGAAGATCTTCTGTTGAATCGGTTTTCGGATCCGCTAGCGTAACCTTACGGGCATCTGGTAAACTCTTTATATGTTGTGGAACCGAACGCTGGTGAGAAATAACGCGAATACTTTCGAAGGCAGTAAGTGGCACTGAAGAAATCTGCCAAAGCCCCTTCATATTAAACTGAACAAGCCTGCGGCGGCGTGGGCGTGTAGTGTTGATTCAAAGGAACAAACGGTTAGTCCTTGTCGGTCTACCGTTTGCAGCTTCAGATTATCAATCAGCGATTTTGCTATGAAGCTGGACTGACTACCTGCGTCCAGTAGACATCGCGTTGTCCTCCTCAATCCTGTAGGTCCTGAGACGCATACTTGTGCTGTCTGAAGGTACGTGTATTCGTGGGGAGCGACAGGTATCTTTCCCACGGAAGTAACGTATGTCTGACCCGCAGTACTTCTAATATCCTTTCGTTCCTCACAAATGGACTTATGGTGCAGTCTTTTATAGTTAACACACCGAGCTTTTCCTTTCTTTTTGCAATTTGACATTTTGTGCCCACGGTGAAGACAAAGGAAGTAACTGTTTGCTAGTTTCAATTTATCTATTCGATCATTAACGAGTACGATCTTCTTACAGTCTTGCGCCCAATGACCGCAAGATTCGCAAAAGACGCAGAATGGTTCCTTTACGCTGGTATCCTTCGGGGTCGATCTTTTAGATTTCGCGTGTACGTGAAGGGTTGACGCTGTGGGAAGGTAACTACACTCCTGGAAATTGAAATAAGAACACCGTGAATTCATTGTCCCAGGAAAGGGAAACTTTATTGACACATTCCTGTGGTCAGATACATCACATGATCACACTGACAGAACCACAGGCACATAGACACAGGCAACAGAGCATGCACAATGTCGGCACTAGTACAGTGTATATCCACCTTTCGCAGCAATGCAGGCTGCTATTCTCCCATGGAGACGATCGTAGAGATGCTGGATGTAGTCCTGTGGAACGGCTTGCCATGCCATTTCCACCTGGGGCCTCAGTTGGACCAGCGTTCGTGCTGGACGTGCAGACCGCGTGAGACAACGCTTCATCCAGTCCCAAACATGCTCAATGGGGGACTGATCCGGAGATCTTGCTGGCCACGGTAGTTGACTTACACCTTCTAGAGCACGTTGGGTGGCACGGGATACATGCGGACATGCATTGTCCTGTTGGAATAGCAAGTTCCTTTGCCGGTCTAGGAATGGTAGAACGATGGGTTCGATGAAGGTTTGGATGTACCGTGCACTATTCAGTGTCCCCTCGACGATCACCAGAGGTGTACGGCCAGTGTAGAAGATCGCTCCCCACACCATGATGCCGGGTGTTGGCCCTGTGTGCCTCGGTCGTATGTAGTCCTGATTGTGGCGCTCACCTGCACGGCGCCAAGCACTCATACGACCATCATTGGCACCAAGGCAGAAGCGACTCTCATCGCTGAAGACGACACGTCTCCATTCGTCCCTCCATTCACGCCTGTCGCGACACCACTGGAGGCGGGCTGCACGATGTTGGGGCGTGAGCGGAAGACGGCCTAACGGTGTGCGGGACCGTAGCCCAGCTTCATGGAGACGGTTGCGAATGGTCCTCGCCGATACCCCAGGAGCAACAGTGTCCCTAATTTGCTGGGAAGTGGCGGTGCGGTCCCCTACGGCACTGCGTAGGATCCTACGGTCTTGGCGTGCATCCGTGGGTCGCTGCGGTCCAGTCCCAGGTCGACGGGCACGTGCACCTTCCGCCGACCACTGGCGACAACATCGACGTACTGTGGAGACCTCACACCCCACGTGTTGAGCAATTCGCCGGTACGTCCACCCGGCCTCCCGCGTGCCCACTATACGCCCTCGCTCAAAGTCCGTCAACTGCACATACGGTTAACGTCCACGCTGTCGCGGCATGCTACCAGTGTTAAAGACTGCGATGGAGCTCCGTATGCCACGGCAAACTGGCTGACACTGGCGGCGGCGGTGCACAAATGCTGCGCAGCTAGCGCCATTCGACGGCCAACACCGCGGTTCCTGGTGTGTCCGCTGTGCCGTGCGTGTGATCATTGCTTGTACAGCCCTCTCGCAGTGTCCGGAGCAAGTATGGTGGGTCTGGCACACCGGTGTCAATGTGTTCTTTTTTCCATTTCCAGGAGTGTAGAAGTGCTGGAAAATTCACCGCGTATCTTCTGCATGGTAAGTGCCCCGTTGACTTCCTCTTTCAGAAACTCCATCAATTGCAAAATGTCCCCTTCGGATATTCCCGTACGCTTGGCATGAATTATCCAGCGGCGGCATCTGTCATCCGGAAAAGCGCGTAACATTTTCGGCGCGAGGACTCGGCCGTATCCGTTCACGTCTTCCCCAAGTGCCCGGAGAGCTTGAATACGTCGCTGGCATTCAATGAATGTTGCATTAAGCTCCTCTGGGATTGACAGCTTAATTGGTTTTATGGCTTCGAGATAATCTAAGTGGGCTTGAATTATTCGACCCTTGTTGCCATAACGCGCTCAGAGAATCCTCTTCGTTTCTGCGTACGTCTCGGCCGTCACCGCAATACCGTCCACTAAATGCTTTGGTTCTCCCGAGAGATAGCCGCGAAGAAAGATGTGTTTATTAATTGTAGTTGCCGCCGGATCGTTGTCAACCGACTGCTCAAACTGCTCCCAGAATCGTGCCCATGTCTCGCCATCGCCTGAAAAAGGCTCAAGCTTGATCGGCGGAAGTTTTACAGAAGCTGCGGGAACACTCATTGTTACAGATTGTACCGGCGGATTGTCGGGAATCTTTATGTCTGCTACCGATTTCGCAAGCTGTTTCTCTATTTCGTGAGACAATCAAGAAATTGTGAGTCTCGCGGTGTTTATATAACTTCGCATTTAAGAACATCTTCTTCGCATTCGTTATCGTCTAACAACCCGTGAATATCCTCATCTAATTTAACGAGGCAGTTCAGAACGCTTCCCAATCTGACTCCGATGTGTCTGACAACCTTCCAACTTCCGCTACGAGTCGCGTAATGTTTGCTCTTTCTCTCATACGTTTTCTCTTTAGAGAGTGTAACTGTGCTTCTGGTTTGTGGTCTGGCATGTCCACTCCGACCGATTACTCAAAGTTTAAAGCAGTGTCGGCTAGCGATCAGCTGGTCCTACTAAGGCGTTAACTTTAGATCGCTAGTCGAAGTAGTTCAATTGATGGTCGCTAGATGGCAGCACTAGTCATAAACAACCAACAGGCGTAGCGGAGGATCTGATAATTCGTTAAAGCGCTAATCAAACAGCTACAATAGCAGTACAGAGCTGCAATAATGTAATCAGTTGCCTTTACAAATGGCACTACAAAACATGTCGCCTTATAATTCAATTGAACTTAACTGTGTATGCAGGCGGTTGTCGTCGAAGAGCTTGTTGCGTGGTGTGACAAATCACTGCAGTAAGCGTCCTCGTAGTATTGCCGCGTGACGTGCGTCCACAACGGCAATCGTGGAAATTGTCTCCTGGGTTTTGACACCAAAGTCTTACGTCGTGAATCACAGTAGAGCAGCGATTAGCAGCCTATCAACACTTTATTTCATAGTCACAGAACATACAATACAACATGTCAAAGATACATAGTCCTAAGAGTAAACAAACAGTCTCTCACTTGCCCTAGTACATCACTCTGTGACAGAGGTTTACCTGTTGAGACGCCAGACAAACGTGTGGTTCCTGGAGACGGGCAGCAGCGTTTTCAGTAGTTGAAAGGGAAACTGCCTGAAAGACTGAATGATGTCGCCTTGTATCATCAGCTAAAATGGCTTTGCTGTGCTGGTACTGCAAATGGCTAAGAGCAAGGGTAAACTACAGCAGTAAATTTTCTCGAGGGCATGCAGTTCTACTGTATCGCACATGGTGATGGCATCTTGCTGGGTGAAATATTCCGGAAATAAAACAGTATCCCACTCGGATTTTTGAGCAGAAACTACTCAGGAGGATATCGTCATGAGGAGAAATAAAACTGGCTTTCCAAGAATCGGAATGGAATGACAGACCCCTTAATCGGGCATGTAGGTTCGAAAATTTAGAAAGGGAAATTGTTAGGTTGAAGTTAGATGTAGTGGGATTTAGTGAAGTTAAGTGGCAGGAGGAAGAGGCCTTCTGGTCAGGTGAATAAAGGTACATAAACACAGTTCCAATAGGAGTTGGTTTAATAATGAAGAAGTAAACAGGAATGAGGGTAAGCCACTGTAAACAGCATAGTGAATGCATTGCCGTAGCCAAGGTAGACACAAAGCTCACACGCACCACTACAGTACAAGTTTATATGGCACCTAGATCCGCTGACGACGAAGGGATTGAAGAAATGAATCATGATGTAAAAGAAACTACTCAGACAGTTATCGGAGACGAAAGATTAATTGTGGTTGGTGACTGGAATCGGCAGCTGAAAAAGAAAGACAAGAGAAATTAGTAGCTGAATATGGTCTGGGTATAAGGAACGATAGTTCAAATGGCTCTAAGCACTATGGAAATTAACATCTGAGGTCCTCCGTCACCTAGACTTAGAAGTACTTAAACCTAACTAACCTAATTACATCTCAAACGTCCATGCCCAAGGCCGTTGCAGCAGCGCGGTTCCAAACTGAAGCGCCTAGCACCGATCGGCCACAAAGGCCGGCCATAAGGAATGAGACAAGATGTCACTCGGAATACTTTATAACACAGACTACAATACAATCATCGGTAGCACTTGGTTGAAGAATCATGATAGAAGGTTGCATTCATGGAAGAGACTTGGAGAGATCGGAAGCTTTCTGATTGACTATATAATGATTAGACTCAGATTTGGGAACCAGGTTTTAAATTGTACGAAATTTTCAAGGGAAGATGTGGGCTCTGACACAATTTCTTCACTATGAACTGGAGAAATTGCGAATGGGTAGAAATTTAGTGAGATAGGGCCTGGATAGCTTGAAACAACGAGTTGTCGCTGAGAGTTTTGAAGGGAGAATTAGAGAACGATTGACTAGAAGAGGAGAAAGGAATGCAATAGAAAACGAATGTTTAGGTTTTAAAGAGGTGAAATATTAAAGGCAGCTGAGGATGAAATAGGTAAAAAGATCAGGCATAATAGATATCACTGGATATCACAGAAAATATTGAATTTAACTGATGAAAAGAGAAAATGCAAAACTGCACCAAATGATGCAGGCGAAAGGGGATAAAAACGTCTAAAACATGTGTTTGACAGGAAGTACAAAATAGCTAAACAGGAATGGCTACAGAATAAGTGTATTAATTTAGAAGTATATTTCAGTAGGGGAAAGACAGATACAGCCTACAGGAAAATTAAAGAGGCTTTGGGGGAAGAGATAAGCAGCTACATGAATATACTACACAATACTCACAATACTAAGCAAAGAAGAGAAAGCTGAATGGTGGAAGGAGTATATAGAGGGTATTTACAAGAGAGATGAACTTGAAGTCAGTACTACAGCAAAGGAAGAGGACATACGTCAAGATGACGTTGGGCAAATGATACTGCGAGAAGAGTTTGACAGAGATCTAAGTCAAAACAATGTCCCTGGAGTAGACGACATTCAGTCACAACAACTGATTCCCTTCGGAGAGCTAGCCATTCCATCTGGTTTTCAAGATGTATGAGACTGGCAAAGCACCCTCAGACTTCAAGGAGAATGTAATAATAGCAGTTCCCAAAAAAAACAGGTGATGACACGTGTGAATGTTACGTAAGTATCAGTTTAATAAGTCATGGCTGCAAAACACTAACACAAATTCTGTACAGATGAATGGAAAAACTGGTAGAACTCGACCTCGCGGAAGATCAGTTTGGATTCTGGGGACATGCAGTAACATGCTAGTCAATAATGCCCCTACGACTTCTCTTAAAAAATAGGTTACGGAGAGGTAATCCTACGTTTATAGCATTTCTCGACTCAGATAAAGTTTCTGATAAAGTTGACTGGCGAACTCTCTTTGTAATTCTGAAGGCCGCAGGGGTGAAATACAGGAGGGGAAAGGATATATAGAGTTAGCAGAGAAAACAGTTGGCAGTTATGAGAGTCGAGGGCATGAAGGGAAAGCAGTGGTTGAGAAGGGAGTGGAAAAGAGTTGCAGCCTATACCCGATGTTATTCAATATGTACACTGGTCAAGCACCAAAGGAAACCCAAGATAAATTTGGTGTAGGTATTAAAGATCAGGGAGAAGAAATGAAAGCTCTGAGGTTTTTCGGATGGCGTTGTCGTTCTATCATAGACACCAAAGAACGTGGAACAGCAGCTGAGTAGAAAGGACACCATCTTGAAAGGAATTTGTGAAATAAAAATCGACGAAAGTAAAACAAAGATAATCGAATGTACTCGAATGAAATCAGGTGATTATGAGTAAATTAAATTAGAAGCCGAGACACTAAAAGTAGTAAATGAGTTTTGCTGTTCGGACAGCAAAATAACTGATGATCACCGTAAGAGAAAGGATATAAAATGTAGATTGGCAATTGTAAGAAAAGCGTTGATGAAGCAGAGAAATTTGTTTACGTCTTGTGTAGATTTAGGTCTTAGGGAGTATTTTCTGTAAGTATTTGTATGGCGTGTAGCGTTGTATCGAAGTGAAACGTGGACAATAAATAGAATAGAAGAGAGTAGAAGCTTTTAAAACGCGGTGCTACCAAATAATGCTGATGATTACGGGGGTAGGTTCTGTAACTAGTGTGGAAGTAATGAATAGTATTGGGAAGACCATAAATTTGTGACACAACACTAGAGGATCGTTTGTCAGGACACATTCTGTGACATAATGGGATCACCAGTTTATACTGGAGGGAAGTATGGGAGCACGGGTAAAAGTTGCACATGGTGACCAAGAGATTAATACAGAAAGCAGATTCAGAAGGATGTAAATTGTAGTTGTTCGGAGGTGAAAAGGCCTGCACAGGATATAGTAGCAAGGGGAGCTGCATAAACCAGCCGTCGGACGAACACCACAAGAGCAACAACAGGATTTCTCCACTGAATTTGAGCCTAGCAGCCGCTTTCCCCCACATTTTGTTTTAATTTTTCATTTCGTTTTGAGTCGCTTCGGATGGTTTCTTCCACAAATTTTGCGGTTGTTACTGTTTCTAGCGAGTTGTCGTCATCAGTGAAATCATTCAGTACTGGATTTCTTGGTCTTTTTATGCTGTACTACATTACACTTTAGTACACTACTGCCCATTAAAATTGCTACACCACGAAGATGACGTGATACAGACGCGAAATTTAACGGGCAGGAACAAGATACTGTGATATGCAAATGATTACCTTTTCAGAGCATTCACACAGGGTTGGTGCCGGTGGCGACACCGACAACGTGCTGACATGAGGAAAGTTTCCAACCGATTTCTCATACAAAAACAGCATTTGAACAGCGTTGCCTGGTGAAACGTTGTGATCCCTCATGCAAGGAGGAGAAATGCGTACCATCACGTTTGCGACTTTGATAAAGGTCGGATTGTAGCCTATTGCGATTGCGGTTCATCGTATTGCGACATTGCTGCTCGCGTTGGTCGATCCAATGACTGTTAGCAGAATGTGGAATCGGTGAGTTTAGGAGGGTAATACAGAACGCCATGCTGGATTCCAACGACCTCGTATCGCTAGCAGTCGAGATTACAGGCATCTTATCAGCATGGCTGTAACGGATCGTGCAGCCACGTCTCGATCCCTGAGTCAACAGACGTGGATGTTCGCAAGACAGCAACCACCTGCACGAACAGTTCGACGACGTTTTCAGCAGCATGGAGCATCAGCTCGGAGACCGTGGTTGCGTTTACCCTTGACGCTGCATCACCGACAGGAGCGCCTGCGATGGTCTACTCAACGACGAACCTGGGTGCACGAACGGCAAAACATCTTATTTTCGGATGAAGCCAAGTTCTGTTTACAGCATCATGATGGTCGCATCGGAGTGTGGCGACATCGCGGTGAACGCACATTGGAAGCGTGTATCCGTGATCGCCATACTGGCGTATCACCCGGCGTGATGGTATGGGGTGCCATTGGTTACACGTCTCGGTCCCCTCTTGTACGCATTGACGGCACTTCGAACAGTGGGCGTTACATATCAGATGTATTACGACCCATGGCTCTACGCTTCGTTCGATCCATGCGAAACCTTACATTTCAGCGGGATAATGCACGACCGCATGTTGCAGGTCCTGTAGGGGCCTTTCTGGATACAGAAAATGTTCTACTGATGCCCTGGCCAACACGTTCTCCAGATCTCTCACCAACTGAAAACGCCTGGTCAATGGTGGCCGAGCAACTGGCTCGTCACAATAAGCCAGTCACTACTCTTGATGAAGTGTGGTATCGTGTTGAAGCTGCATGGGCAGCTGTACCTGTACACGCCATCCAAGCTCTGTTTGACTCAATGCTCTGGCGTATCAAGGCCGTTATTACGGCCAGAGGTGGTTGTTCTGGGTACTGATTTCTCAGGATCTAAGCACCCAAATTGCGTGAAAATGTAGTCACATGTAAGATCTAGTATATTTGTCCAATGAATACCTGTTTATCATCTGCATTTCTTCTTGGTGTAGCAATTTTAGTGGTCAGTAGTGTACATTCAGTGTCAACTCCCTGTCCTAGTAACAGAGACCAATCCCCTGCATGTCTAGCTGCAAGAACCAAACCTGTTTACAAAACGTTGCGAAAGTTGTTCAGCAGAGAATGAAAATATTTTTTTACAGTCATAACTCTTGCTGCTAAAATGGACTGTTATAATATTATTTTAACTTCACGTATGCTGCGGTTCACACTGAGGCGTTACGAACTGTGATACGATACGTGATGCGACACGCGACACGACACAGAAGCAAGCCACATCGACGGAATGCTTAGAGACATAGAGACATGGTGGAACCAACTTAACCGGTTCACACTGGGTCGACAGCGAGACACCACCCATATGTGTCTGTATCTCATTGTGCGACGCAACAGGATGTGCTGGTGGTTCCACGCACCTCATATCATTTTACACCCATTTCTTTACTCTACTTACTTTCTCTCTAAAACTTTTAATTTTCGCGTAAAAATTTTTAAACCACACTCTTTTGTGTTTCGCACGTATTGTCCGCAATGTAAATTTTCTCATTCGATTTTGAGAAAGCTGTTCGTTAAACAAATTTAACTTTTCACATTTTTTAGTCTTATATCACAAATTGATGATGAATTAATTTCCTTTTTGCTAATGCCCACAGTTATTGTTATACTTTGAAGGAAATTAAAACACCCTGCATATTTTGGAAAGTTTGCAGAGAAAAATGTAGTCGTTGGCCAGGTCATATACGGTGCATTTTAGGGCCTACATTCATGCGTAAGGATTGCAGCAAACATATCAGAATTGTTTCCAACTCCGGAACGAGAGCTATGCCTCCTTCCAGTCTAAAATATATACGTGATACATTTTGACGTTTCGCTGCGACGAGATAGGACGCACCACGCTCGACACAATGGCCGTGCGCCCGGCTATGCGGAGTTCCCTCATGTTTCTCTTTTATATAAGCTGTCGATAGAAGCCGAAGCATTCGCTCGCACGTCTGCTTTCAAATTGAAAGACGTCTTCACAAGTGAATTTCTTTCGCGATGCCTTTGATCAACAAGTCGCTCACGCAGGAGGACTGTAGAAGGATGATCTTTTTTGCCCAGCTTGTTGACAAAAACCCTTGTCTAGTGGATTACTCAATGAAATAGCTCTTGAAGAGAGATTTTGGCTCGAAGTTGGTGCCACTTTCAATACGCCTAACAAGCAGCTTCGAATGAAATCTGTCTTCAGTGAAGCAATCACATTACTTAGCCCTCCGCCGTAGATTTCTTCACCTGTACATGAAGAGGCCTTTGACCTCAGGGCACGTACCCTCAACTTACAAAAATGTAGACTACTTGGCAATTTTAATGCAAATATGTCTTCCATAGACATCTTAGGAAGTGGAAAGTACTCAAACGACAGGGGAAACATGTAATGTGGTTGAATGTGACTTGGTAGTACGTCCACTTCCCCCAAAAGAGAAAATCGGAAGCCAGCATGACTGAAGCTGAGGAACAATTTTCTGACTGGCTGGAAATTAAAAAAAAATAAAAAGGCACCAGGAGACATCAGCTGATGATACTGACTGGATTTTTTTTAGTCCATATTCCCCGAAATCAAGAAACTTAGTGATATGTGCCGAAGATCTCGAAAGGAAAAGTTCATGTTACTTTTGAATGAGCAGCTGAACAAAACAGGGAACGAGAAGTGGTTATTTTCCCCTTCACCTTGTAAATTTTAAATTTCAAACATATTGCCTATTCCTACACAATTTACCAATCACTGTTGCAACACAGATTGTGAGTGATTCGACATCAAATCCGGCAACCTTTCTTGTTAATATATCTGAAGCTGAATGACACTCTCTAGGCGCGGAGTCCGGAACCGTGCGACTGCAACGGTCGCAGGTTCGAATCCTGCCTCGGGCATGGATGTGTGTGATGTCCTTAGGTTAGTTAGGTTTAAGTAGTTCTAAGTTCTAGGGACTGATGACCACAGCAGTTGAGTCCCATAGTGCTCAGAGCCATTTGAACCATTTGAATGATGCTGAATAGTTGTATCTTTTTAAACTGTAACATTTATTTATACGTGTACTTCACTGCATTAAGTACCGCACTAGGTGGTCTTACCAAAACTTTTAATGGTGGTACTTTTTAACGTCATTCACACACATTCACAAGCGTACCTTCTCAGCAGGAGAAATAACGAGTAGAAATCAGTGTCCTGCTTTGTTAGTTAGATGTTACTAGTGGTTCCAAAAAGTGGAAACTGTCAGGACTCATTCTGTAGAATTCGTAGAATTCGTGTTCGTCTTAAGAGAGCTGAAGAAACACCACTTCCGAACTGGCTTTGATGCTAACAGCGTTGTACGGGTACACCAGGCCCATTATTTGCTTTTCATGTGTTTGAGCTTCAAATTATGATACGCAAAAGTAGCGTCCCCTTGAGAAGAGCTCATGATTGCAAATGAGCCAGAAACATGATTTGTGCTGTCTTGTTGCTTGTCTCAACGCGGGTCGTATAGCGTGTTGTATCTTATATCCTATCGAGTGTTGCAACGATGAGCGTTGCGTCGCCATGCATTTACTGCAGTCTGTCGCTTCGTTTTTCGTATCGTCTTAGTGGAAACCACACCTAAGCAACAGGCCACTCTAGTTTCATGGTTGCTAATCTACATCTAACTGTGAGAGGCGGGCAAGCTGAGACATGTTCAGTATCGCCTACTGTGACAATTTACGTGTAGATGGTGCACGATGAAAAATACACGGCTTTCAAACCCTGCTGTCGTCTCAGCAAATCTTTCGCTGAGGTCTATGGAATGTCACATAAGGCCTGTTCGTTCCTTCAGCTCAGATCGAAAATGTTTTAATTGTTTAAAGATGGGAGACTATCAATTTCAAAGAAAGGCGGGACTGGTGCTCCAGCCACTGTTCTTACGGAAGAAAACGTCAGCACCATTACTATCATTGTTAGGGAGCATCAGCGAATAACCTATCAAGCACATTCCGATATAGTGAAAATTTTATTGTGTCTCACCCATAGATTGGTGGCAGAAAGAGTGCACATGAGACGTGTTTGTCTGCGGTTGGATCCCAGAACGTTGATTCCCGAACAAAATTATATTCAGGTGCAGATCCGTGTACAGTTGAAGTTCGTGTTAGAGGAACATCCAGATATTGTTTCTAAGATAATCACTACCGAAGAAACGTCGCTACAACAATCTAATACTGAGAGCAAGCAGGAAACCCGAATGAGGAAAACTCCTTCATCTCCAACCCCCAAAAAAGCAAACGTTATCGTCTAAGCTGGGAAAGATATGAATCTCTGAATTTGGTTATTCATGGCTTAGTTTCGAGCATACACATCAATAGTAAATTGCTAACTGGATGCCTTGAAAACTTTGAGAGCCCTTATCAGGTGCAAAAAACGACATTTCCGTGAACAGTTTGAACACTGGAGCTAAAGCTGCAGAGACAGTTCTGGAAGATCTGTCACAAAATGGTTACTAGCATGTCTTATCAGACTGGCACAAACACTGGGACAAATTCGGTGCAAAAGCACATCCACATATTTCGAATATGTTGCAGAATATCTTAAAAAATTAAAGTGAAAGTCATCTCCACCCTCGCTGTAGCCCGGATTTAGTGCCGTGTGATAACTTTCTATTCCCTAAACTGCAGAGACAATTCCGGAGTATCATTCATAAAATGGTTTTCATCATCTAGTTGCACACTGGTACCAACGCTGGGACCAAAGCATTGCATCCCAAGGAGAATATTTTGTGAAGCAGCGTCAAAATCATGGGAATGAGTGAAGGTATGCTGTAAAAAGAGAATTACGTTAATTCTTTATTGAGTCGCATTTTTAGTCAGAGATCAGCGTTCTGGGCTATGTAGCACATTTACAAAAACATACGGTGTAGAATGTACTCCAAATTCATTGTTCACGGAGCATTGCCAACCTGCCACTAATTCCTTTGGGATCAATAACATTTACGACTCCATTTTTTTAAGAAAATGGGTGACACTGACTTAAAGGTTATCCAACTGATTTTACTACCGAAACGTAAGAGTATTATACCCAGAAGTGACAAAAGTCATGAGGCAGCGATATGCACATATAAATATGGTGGTAGCGTCGCGTATGAGGGATAAAGGGCAGTGATATTGGCGTGGCTGTCATATGTACTCAAGTCATTCAGGTGCCAATGTTTCCGACGTTCAAAAATGGTTCAAATGGCTCTGAGCACTATGGGACTTAACTTCTGAGGTCATCGGTCCCCTAGAACTAACAACTACTAAAACCTAACTAAATGGTTGAATTGGCTCTGAGCATTATGGGACTTAACATCTGTGGTCATCAGTCCCCTAGAACTTAGAACTAATTAAACCTAACTAACCTAAGAACATCACACACATCCATGCCCGAGGCAGGATTCGAACCTGCGACCGTAGCAGTCGCGCGGTTCCGGACTGCGCCCCTAGAACCGCCCGGCCGGCTGTTTCACACGTGACTATGGCCTCACGTCAGGAATTGACAGAGTTCCAACGTGGAACTGTACTTGGAGCCTCAAGCATGGGACATTCCATTTGTGAAATCGTTACGGAATTGAATATTCCAAGATCCACTGTGTCAAGGCATTCCGAAAATACAAAATTTCAGGCATTACATCTCGTCACTCAAAACGCAGTGGCCGACGGCTTACATTTAACGACCGAGAGCAGAGGCGTTTTCGTAGAATTTTTAGTGCTATGGTGGCGGACGACCGACACGGGTGTCTTTCCTAACAGTACGACATCGCCTGTAGCCCCTCTCCTGGGCTCGTGACAAAAACAGTAGGTCTCTAGACGACTGGGAGAACTCGGGCTGGTCAGCTGAGTCCCGATTTCCGTTGGTAAGTGTTGATAGCAGGGTTCGAGAGTGGCGCAGACCCAATGAATCCATGAACCCACGTTTTCAACAAGGCATCTTGCAAGCTGATTTTGGCTGTGTAATGGTGTGTGCTCTGTTTACATGGAATGGACTTGCTCCTGTTTTCCAACTGAACCGATCACTGACTGGAAATGGTTATGTTCGGCTACTTGGAGACCATTTTCAGGCCATTTATGGACTTTGTGTTCCCAAATAACAATGTCATGTGACTGAGTCACAATTGTAAGAGATTGCTTTGACGAACATCCTGGAAAACTAGAGAGAATGATTTGGCTTCCTAGATTTCCCGACGTGAATCCCATAGAACATTTACGTGACGTAATAGAGAGTGTAGTTTCTGCACTACGCCGGACAAAAGGAGGTCCACACGATATTATCAGTTGTCCCATGAAATTTGTCACCGCAGTGTAGAACAGTTAGACAGATGATGTCAAGAGTCAGCGGCTGTACTTTGACACAGAACCACTGCTTGACGTCATTTACTACAGGTAGACATTCTTCGACACTATTAAAAAAAGGCGTCAATCAACACTGTTAATCCCTGTAAACTAATATTGTTAAGACATTTAGGCCAGAAGTACGTACTTTATTATCGTTTGTAAACAAGTGCCTTGCAATGTGAGACAGTCAGGTATATCAGGTGGATGTTCCCCTCTGGGTGGTGTGTCATGTCCTACTATCAGTTCTAAACGAAGCCAATGACCCACTTTTTTTCAAATGACAAGCATACATCCGAGATACTCGAAACCGTAGCACTATGCGCCACTACAAACTCACATTGGCTGTCATGATTGGTACACAGCAGCTGAAGTGGGGAAGGGGAGGGTGTTTTAGTTGTGCATATTATTCCTCCGGATCACCCATCTACTTGGAAGTCCGAGCAATGTTGCTGTTCACATGTGAGTTTGCTTGGCCGTTTGCAGATCGAAATGCATCAGTGTCGAAATAGCGCCAGATGTCAAATTTTCAGTCAGCTCTGACACAGAGAAAATTGTGACGTTACTGTAACATATCTCTGTGAAAAATTATTAGGTTATTATATTGTTTTCGCAATTACCTAGTGAGTTGGAACCGTGTGTCTAAGAAAGAATCCAAGTGCTCACCACTGGAGGCATCTCTACAGAATCTCTTGTCGGCAGAAACACGTCGCTGAATCTCATTAGCTCCAGCAGAGCCCACTTTCGGGAAAATAGACAGGTCCCAGAACCTGGGCAATTACCTAGTCTGTCGCTATTGAAAGCTGGGCTGGTGGCAGCACTCCTAATGTCATATGCCACGGCTACGATACAGCCCTCAGGGAATAACTGAGGGCGACATTCCATCTTTTCTGCACGGCTTCATAAGATAGACGCCGTGGAACCATCTCTCCATCGTACGAGAATCGGTAGCGTTCACTCTGAATATTGGAATCAGCGAATAGTACTGCATAACTCTGAAGAGAGATCTTCGTGTGTAACGCTGATCAATAATGAAGGCACTGCTCCGGCCAAGTAATAACTTCATGTTAAAAAATGTGAGTCTTGTACGCAAAAGGAAGGAAGTTATGTATTCTTTCCCCTGCACTTTTACTGATTTGGCAACAGTTCTTGACTGCGACATTGACAACAGCGTCCCCGCCTCTCTCCATGTGAAGTGTTTGAAAGCAGAAGGATCTGGTAACCGCACACTAGCAATTACATGAATGTAGCGCAACAGCGGCTACTATTCATAGTCTGCTCAGCTCGTTACTTGCTAATTGTGCCATTTGTGTTGCTCAATTTTTTAAACATATTTGTGGCTTTTTATTGTAAAATTGTCCACAATAATGCGAGCTGTGCAGATAACCAAATCTTGTGTGCTATCTCCATACGGTCATACATAGTTTTTGTGGTACCTCTCACTGTGTTAGCGTCATTTTGTAATCTAATACTAACTATATAGAGATTTGCATTCTGTTAATCTCATTGTGATTCGTGTCAGGTATTAGAGCAAATAAATTTTAGTCACATTCTTGACTTAGATTTCGAGGCTATTCGCCTCGTTCTGCGACATGTGGTGGTTAGGTGACCCATTAAAGATAAATATAAACGGTTGTATTCCCAACTGTTTCTCTTCACTGTCACAGTTTTCCTTTGGCTCTGTAGCCCCATTACTAAGACTAATCTATTCTGTCAAAGGAAGGATCATTGTTTTCTCTTGTATGTACAAGTTAATTTCTGCTGATATTCAGTGTGAAAGCAACGAGCACTGCACTCGATCGTCCTGGAGCAATATTCAGTAATCTTGAATGTCGTATGAAAGCTAAGAGCATTGGTCACGGCTCGACATGCATCACTACAAACAGACTGAAGAACACAATGATTCATGTCTAAACTGATCGAGTATTTTACCGTTGGTTTCTGTGAGTTTCCTGCAGTCAGGATGGCAATTCGTGAGGTAAAAAATGGTGTAGAGTTCATTTTGTTACATTTTACATAGATGAATCCTTGAAATAGCGGCTGCAGCGTAGAATATAGATGCTCATACTGACCTGTTCCGCACTGGTGTTTTATATGTACTCGCAATTCAGGGATTTTGTTAAAATGCTTTTCTGCGTGTGAAAGTTTTATGTATTTTAGCACATAGGTTTATTTGTGTGTAGGTGTAGTTGTGAATGTTAAATTTTGTATGGTAGTTTTCAATTTTAACTCCTCTATACAGGGAATAGGCTAGTTGAGCGCAGTCTCTGAAGAGAAGTAAGTTTACTAGGCGAGAGAGTTCATTTGATCTTGAGGTAAGCGTGTCGAAACTTTTTAAGGGGCATACGTCAGCAACAGTTGCGCTGCCTGAAAGCCAGAAGTTGTAGCCGCAAGTCAACAGAACGAGACTAGCGAGATTTGCGAAACGGAATCGTTAGTAGCAAAGAGCAGTTCCAACTCTAGAATCATGGGGGGTATTCCATTGTGAGCCAAGCAGATAATAGAAAAGATACAGAAACAGATCTAAAAGCCGAGGAAGAGAGAAAAATAGCCGGGAAAGGTAGAAAGCAGGCAGCTGTAAGAGACAGAAAAGACAACGAAGAAAGGAAAGAATTTAGGAAACACACGGCAACGTCATAAGGACAGTGCGATGATCATATTAAATCCTTAGACGGAGAAGTGGCTCAGGTTTCTAAAACAATCGAGAGCAATATGACCAAGGTGATCCAGAGAAAATGTAAAGAAAATTGATAAGACGAACAACTCGCTTTCTCAAAGAGTATAGGCTCTGGTGTAGCAAACAAATTATGAGACCAGAGAACCAGTGTGATTCTAAGAAACGGTGTAGTTTGTCGCACTTAAACAAGGTCTTAAGAAAATGAGAAAAGAGACTGAACCTTTGCTGGTTCTGGAACCATTACAGCTTCTGGCACAGAGTAGAGTAAAAGCCAATAATAAACAGCATGTTTGTCATAATTAGATATCTGTGGCAAATCGTAAGGAAAGTTCTCACCTGTAATGCAGACAGAGAACTGCTTATTAAGACTTGGCTAGGACAGTTTAAGAATAGTCTGTGCAAGACCTGAACAATCCAAGGAAAGCTAAAATTTGTCAGTGGTCACACTATAGGGGAGGTCTCCGGGAATGTCTTACCAGTCACCAGATACCGCCCAACGTGTCCAGAATCCGAATCCGAGGTCATTAAACTGCACTGGTGTACCGCCGAACAGGACGTGCTACGACGGTGTATCATAAAGCATCCTTCACTAGTGTCAACACGCTTCCGTTCTTATATGCAGTATCTTCAGAAGATTTTAAAACAGAGTCAGCATGTCGGCTGTCCGAGTTATCCACAGACAACCATACACGAGCCATAAAAGTTACTACTACTGTAGTTAATATTTCTGTTGTCATTTGGTTTATGCAATATGTGTACCATGTAACTACAAACGAGACAGCAGTCTCTGATCTCCCAGTAAGCTATTGCAGCCATGGACATATTCGTCTCATAGTCGATGCGACATGGACTAAGGAAATGGTGGGAGTGACAAGATCTCGCTGCGCCGGTTATTTTAAAATGAAAGTGGAATAACTACTTATATATTTGCGTTGTATAGAGCAGTCAGTGTTACGAGCACGAACTAAAAATTTCGATTACTTGTCTTGTGTGGCGTTGACACTCATTTTACACTAAGAACCCAAAATATTATGACCACCGCCCACCGTAATGTAGATGCAGCCTGGTGGCGTTGCGAGCATGTGACGCAGTAACAAAAGTATGTAAGCGGAGCATAAGAGGAAGGGGGTCACCCTAGAGAAGATATGAGCTGTAAAAGGGGAATTCTAATAAGATAAGCGACTTTGACGAAGGGCATATTATTATTAGGCAGAGCCTGTGAACGAGTATCTCGAAAACGACGAATCTGGTTGCATTTAATAGTTATGTTTAGAAGATCTACCTTAAGGCATCGAATTGTGTTTGTTGGAAGTATGAGCTACGAAGAGTTATTTGAATGATTTGACATGGTATAATTAACTTCAGGTTTGAAAGTTTCTCATTCAAAGTCAAATTTAATTCCAAGTAAGTTGGCTACGAATGTTCCCTTTAGTTTTATAAATTAACGCTAGCAGGAATTGACTTTTAGTGGAACAATTCGTCCTTGTGCGAAATGCATGATCTCTATCTGCTCTTGAGAATTAATTTTGCGATGAGGATTACAATAGCAGTTTGAAATGATGATTAAATTTTGAGAAAGCTTTCAGATATTACGTGAAGGTCAAACATTACGACTGAGAAAGATAGCATGATAAAGCTGCCCGTCAGTAAGTGTGATCTATGGCGAAATCTTCAAACGATAATATACTCAGGAAATGAGGCGAAGTGGCTGGTTGAAGAAATCGGCATTGAAATTGTCATTAGTGACTGAACATTGAAATTACGTGAGTTATTTTTCTGATGGTATTGATCTGCAGCGAACTGACTCATGGTGCAGGGAATGGCAATTGAATCTCAATGTAGACAAGTGTAATGTGCTGTGAATACATAGAAAGAAAGATCCCTTATCATTTAGCTACAATATAGAAGGTCAGCAACGGGAAGTAGTTAATTCGATAAATTATCTGGGAGTAGGCATTAGGAGTGATTTAAGATGGAATGATCATATAATGTTGATCGTCGGTAAAGGGGTTGCCAGACTGAGATTCATTGGAAAGATCCTGGGGAAGTGCAATCCGAAAGCAAAGGAAGTAGGTTACAGTACACTTGTTCGTTCATTGCTTGAATATTGCTCACCAGTGTGGGATTCGTAAAAGATAGGGTTGATAGAAGAGATGGAGAAGATCCAATGGAGAGCAGCGCGCTTCGTTACAGGATCATTCAGTAATCGCAAAAGCGTTACGGAGATGATAGATAAACTCCAGTAGAAGACTCTGCAGGAGAGACGCTCAGTAGCTCGGTACGGGCTTTTGTTGAAGTTTCGAGAACATACCTTCGCCGAGGAGTCAAGCAGTATATTGCTCCCTCCTACGTATATCTCGCAAAGAGATCATGAGGATAAAATCACAGAAATTAGAGCCCACACAGAGGCATACCGACGATCTTTCTTTCCGCGAACAATACGAGACTGGAACAGAAGGGAGACCGATAAAGGTAGTCAAGGTACCATCGGCCACACACCGTCAGGTGGCTTGCGGAGTATGGACGTAGATGTAGATGTAGACAGACGTGCAGTGTACGAAAATGAGGGACCAGAATACAAAACTTAAAAGAAAAGTAAAAATTTAGTCCGGAAGGGAGAAGAAAACCGGAAAAAAGAAGCTGAAGCACAAGGTACAGCCGAAGGCTCAAGAAAAGGGGAAGGTGGAAAACCAGGTAAGCCAAAATTATGCAGGTGCAGAGCCAACATTTCATTTCAGTTACTGCATATTTAAAGACCTGCTACCTGATATTATAAAAAGCAAATCGTACATTACACAGTTTTGTATGTAACTGAAGATTGTTGCACATTATTAACAAAATTTGTTTTGAGAATAAAACAAGAGTAATAACAATGAGCTACATAGAAAATTAAACGAGATGTGGGAAATGGAATGTTAAAATATAAAGTACTGGTAACTTAGAAGGAAAAATAGATAGATAAGAAAAGGACGATTTGCAAATTTTCTCTTACTGTTAAAAGAATATATAATATAAAAATTTGGTTTATGTTGTTGCTAATCCAGGAGGAAGAGCCTCTAAAGAAACATCTAACCTGTCCCATTTGAAGTAGCACACAAAATTATATTTTCTTATATTACTAAATATAATATATCATGAGTGACTGTGTGTACTTTTTTCTGCTGTCTAAGAACTAGTACTACTAATTCCATCTTTCATGTGCTTATCTAGGACTTGCTCATTGCAATATTTCTTTTGATCTATCTATACGTAGTTCTACATGTTGTAAGTGTTCTGTTATGTTAGATGTTTGCATATATGATTCTCTATCCCTTAACCAGTGTCACAGACTGGAGAGAAACCTCACAACTTAAACTACGAGTCTTGTCCCCAGATATGGCGTATTCCTTAGAAGTAACGATTGTCTTGTTGCTTACATTAGCCATTTTCCATTACATTATTTAGTTATCAAATTTAAAGAGCAGTTTAGACACATAAACCAATCACGTGCTACGTTTACTTTCCTTCAAATGGTTCCAATGGCTCTGAGCACTATGGGACTTAACATCTGTGGTCATCAGTCCCCTAGAACTTAGAACTACTTAAACCTAACTAACCTAAGGACATCACACACATCCATGCCCGAGGCAGGATTCGAACCTGCGACCGTAGCAGTCGCGCGGCTCCGGACTGAGCGCCTAGAACCGCTAGACCACCTCGGCCGGCTTACTGTCCTTATAATTATCTTATTTATCTATTTTATCTGTCATGTTCCTTATTTAAATAGTCTGAGTCTGATGTTGTTGTTGCGTTTGTTTCATTCCCTGTGTCACCATCTACATCATTGTCTATGGATAGGTCTGAGTTTGTGTCCTCCAAAGAATTCTGTTGTCATATTTGGTGTGTGTCTGTTCAAAATCTACCGTATGGATTTTCTTGTGTATAGACATCAAACAGTGTTCATGAAACGTTACCAGCGATGTTGGTTAGAGCGCACCATTTGTCTGGGTCTCGTAACATTTCTTTGACGTCTTTATATACTGTTACAGGTCTTGTGATATGTGTGGGTGCTGCAATGTAATGACACGTGTTCAGGCGATCCATATGCCCCACATGTGCATGTACCACTCAGGTTAGGGCCCACGCGTTTCAGATGTACTGGCCGTGACCGATTAAAAAGTGAATCATGCGGCCGCTTGGATCCGCTCGCTTCAGTTTCAGGCGCTCTCGTGTATTGGAGAAGAAAGGGCCCAATTTACGGGCTTTGTCAGTCGTCTACTACTTCCGCCAGCATGTGTCAAGGCTCCAGCTGTTTAACTGATGCATGTCTTAAGTGTTCTCTCCCGTTACTTCTTGAACATTATCGTGTCTGCCCCTCTTTAGCCCGTATGCCGCTGCGCTGTGACGGCTAGTGATGTCAGTAGGGCAAGTCCCCAGTACCACACGCAAGGCTTATTTATACTGATTTGGCGCCAAAAGTAGCCAACATTGTGAGTAGTTCACACCTGTGTCCTCGCCTCAATGTTTTTATGTAGGTCACTAGACACAGGGTAGAGACAGGTGGTGCGCCCATGCTCTTGCTGCGTAGCGTCCTGTGGCTTCTAAGAGCAGTGTGATACGTGCGTAACGTCTTCAAAGATAGTTTGCGGTTTCTGGTATTTAAATTTGCACCTTGATGCATTACTTTTGTCGCTTTGCGAACTACCAGCCTGGTGTGCGCACTGAAAGTATGTCGTTCGTCACTATACATTCCTAAATAGTGTTTTCCTTGTTTCCTGTTTACGTTGATGTAATCCAGTTTAATATTAGCTTTGCGTTTCAGTGCCCCTTTGAGTAATAGATATACTGTTTTGTTTGCATCCATTTTGAGCGTGTTTTATCTACACCAGTTACTCATTCTTGTGAGAAGTCGTGTAGTTTTGTTTTCTAGATGGAATCGTGAGAGAGATGATACAAGAACTAATAAGTCATCTGTATAATCGACTAGCCCGTTTACACTGTCATCCGCATAAAAGTTGTTTAGGAGTGACTCGATAGAAATGTACCATAATGATGGTTGACAAATTGAGTCTTGCGGGCATTCTTTCGTTATTTTCCTACAATATTTTACTTGAATACTTTCCCTGAATACCTTCTCGTATCCTTCATTCCACTCTGCTGTCCTATTTTAGCACTAATCTAGCCAGTTGTTATACAGGGCAGTTGGTAGCTCATCTCTCTCTACCCAGAGAATAACACAGGACACCAAAAATTCTCAAAATCACCTGCGATGTTGATTAAAATTACAATTGCATATTCATCGTTTATTGAGTGTATTATTTCCAACCTGCTGTGGATCGCTTCATGTATTGATATTTTTGTCCTAAAACACTATTGGTGTGGAGTTAGGCCAAAGAGCTACCTGTCTCACTGTGGTCGATCACAAAGGAACCGGTCCTGTACATTAGCCAAAGGGTTTAGGAGGCGGATTGTCCTCTATGTTTTGTGGTCAGTTGGGTCCCTGTCCTGTGATTACTTAATAATGAGAACGTCGGCTGTGAGCCAAAGAACAGGTACATTTCCCTGTTATAAGGGTCGTTTAGTATATCTGGTAGAAACGGAATGATCCATGTGGAAGTATTTTTAAGACTTTCCGAAAATACCTCGTCTGGGCTGGGCACTTTTCTATTTTTTAGTCTAGCTATCGCTAGCGCTATCTCTTCACAGGCGAAAGGGATGGTAATACTGCCATTTTCGTAAATATTGTTCACCTGGTCACGTGTGTAAGTCCGTATGGTGTAGTTAGTCTTGAGTTTGTTCGCTATTGGGGGAGGAGCTTTCTCGAGCATAAACACTGCCGAGCGTCTCCAGACCTTTGTAGTCCTACCGCCTGCACGTTTTAATGTTGACAGGACTATTAGAGCCATAATTCTTTTCGCTTGTAATTCAAACAGTTTTCCAGATATGTTGTTCTATAGTTGTCTGTTAACTAAGTTTCCCTGTGGTTTTTGTCTCGTTTTATTTAGTTCTTTGGTGTATTTTTTTTCATACCACGTGAAGGTTTCAAATCTGAGTTCTCCTTGTTTTGTGTTGGGTACTTGTTGGTATCTTCTTTTGTCACGTTAGACATTCCGTAGTCTTGTCAACTTTGTAGATCATGGTGTTTATATTTCCGTCCAGCTTTCGCTCGTGGAATGGCTCCTGACTGCACCCTTAGGAGTAAGTTTGTTAAAACACGAATTCTGTAGTGTATGTTACCTTTGGTATCATATAGGGGAAAGTCTTCTACTATGTCTCTAATTTTCAGCAAATTTTTCCCCAAACATATGTGAGGTCTTGATGTATGCGTCCATTTACATGTTTGTGTGAATAATTATGGCATTGCGGTCACTGTGTGTTGCTTTGTTCAGTACTTCCCATTCATTTATGTGTGCTGGTTAGTTTTTGTTTGATGGTGGTATGTTAGCCTTTTCTTCCACTGTTTACTACAAACTCGTTGCACTCATTTATGATGTCGACTGTTATATGTCCTCTAGTATCTGTTGTATCAGCATACCAGAGCCCAGGGCAGCCGTTAACGTGTGTGGGTATAAATGGTCTTCTACCTATGGAAAATTGTGCAACTTCTCTTATTAGAATTGCACACGATTCAATGCCGTACGGGTACCGTGTGTAAATTCATGTGATTATCCATGGTGCGACCGTGAAATGTTTCAGATGTGGCTATGTGCTTCTATCAGAACTGAGTAATTTCATCACCCGAGTCAGCCTACATAGCTGAGTGGTCAGCGTGGCGGAATGCCATGTGAGGGGCTCGATTCCCAGTCGTGTCGAAGATTTCCTCGGTTCGGGGCTGGTTGTTGGGTTGTCTTCAGCATTATTTCATTCTCATCGACACGCAAGTCACAGAAGCGGCATCAACTAAAAACACTTGATCCCTGCATGTAGGGCTACTGGCCTAGTCAAACACATTATCATTTGTTATCGTCAAAGTCATGTTTGTTGCTACTGTTGAAGCGTTTGCGTATTTTGCACCTGTCATGTAATGTTTCGAAAGCCCTGAAATTTTTTCACCACGCATATATTGTTCCTGGAGACACAGTACATCCTCTTCTGCTTCGTCCAGAAGTCTACTAAGTTCGATGTCTACGAATGCACTCCTTATACAGTTTAATTGCATTATCTTCAGCATGGATATTTATTGTAAGTGAAACACTGTGGCGTAGTCCCCTTGGCGTTGAAGTAGATACGTCCATCTGCTCTAACGAAGACCGTGTATACTTTCTGTAAGTCCAAGCCCTGTTCCCTCCGTGTCAATGCTGCTCCCAAAGGATTACAGAGTTCACATTTGTCTATTGGGAGGTTCACATTTCCCCGGAGCATGTGGTTTGTGTGCTCAGTGGTCGGATACCATATTGTACGTTCGTTTGGATGATTGAGACGAGTAATAAATTGCAGTGCCGTTGGGAGTACATCTTTGTTTTCGAGCCTACTAATACGTAGGTTTTTCTCATGGTCATCCTAATGGAATACATTTTTCATATCACGTCTATGTTTCTGGTTTCAGTCTGGTGATTTGTCCCGATGGCTGTCGTTATTACTTACGAGTGGGCCTGTAGAATTTATAACTGTTTCTGGTATTTGCTTCTGATACTATGAGTCTGCTGTTAATACACGTAACTTAGATGGCTGCAGATTGTCCTTATTTGCAGTGTTTGGATTTTCATGTGTTTTATATGCCTGCATGGATCTCGTGTCCTTGTATGTGTTCGTGGCACCTACACTACTGTTGCCTGCCCTCCCTCTAACTGTTACTGTCGTTGTTTTAATCTTCGCTTCGTTTGTATTTCGCACACATGTTGTGGAGCTTCCGAATACTGGTAACTAAATGTGTTGACTTTGTGTAGATCCTCCATAATTAAAGAGCACTAGCCGTATGAAAGGTCCACTATTTGTTGTATCGTATTCTGGTTTTAATCTTGGTGTCTCTTCTATGGGCATGATAAGACTTGGTGATTTATTACTATTTTGTCAAGTGTTACTGTGAGTGAGAAGCCGATGTGTATCCAGGTAAATGTCTGTTTCATTTACTTCGGTGTTATGGTGGTGAATACTACAATTACCCCTTCGATGGTTCGGTTTGTCTACATGTGGGTTAATTATCAGCGCCTAGATGGAAGATTTCCGCTTCAAGCTCCTCCGTTCTGAGTGAAAGCCCAATTTGAAGATAGCACATTGATACTTGTAGAGTTTGATTTGGTGGTCTATGGCACCTTGCAAGAACCCCCAATCATACTAAACCACCAGAAAAATCTTAGTTTATCCGGTGAGTCCGTAGGTTGTGGTAAGATTACATGTTGACTATGCCACATATATAGCACCATTTATATCCATAGCAATCTATAAAAAGGGGAGGAAATCGGATGCACATAATTACCGGCCAATTTCACTGACATCGATTTGTTGTAGAATCATGGAACATATTTTGTGATCAGACATAATGACCTTTCTAGACTCTGAGAAGCTCATCTGCAGAAACCAGCACGGCTTTAGGAAACTGCGGTCATACGAGACACAGCTGCATCTCTTTGTGCATGACATAAAACAGTCTCTAGATATCGGCTCCCAGGTTGATGCAATATGTCTCGATTTTCGAAAGGCGTTCGACTCAGTTCCGCACTGTCGCTTGCTCCAAAAAGGGCGCGCTTACGGTCTATCCGATGACATATGCGCTTTGATAGAAAGTTTTCTATCAGACAGAGAGCAGTATGTCGCCCTGAATGGGGTGACTTCAACAGAAACAAACGTAACTTAAGGTGTATCCCAGGGCAGCGTAATAGGTCCGCTGCTTTTTACGATCTAGATAAAGATCTGGTTGATGGTATTGATAGCGGCATTAGACGGTTTGCCGATGATGCTGTAATCTACAGGAAGGTAGTATCACACGAAAGTTGCCAACAAATCAATGAGGATTTCCAGAAAAAAAATGAGTGTTGTAATGACTGGCAGTTATCTCTGAATATTATAACGAGGAGAAAATCCCCATTAATGTACGAGTACAAAATAAATGACCATTCTTTGGAAAATGTAACATCAGTCAAGTATCAGGGTGTGACTATTCGAAATGATCTCAAATGGAATGATCGGATTACACAAGTAACGGGTAAGGCGAAGTCTAAATTGCGGTTTATTGGTAGAATCGTGAAGCGATGCAGTCGTTCAACAAAGGAAAATGCTTACAATACGTTAGTTCGTCCAGCTGAAACAACCCCTCTGATAAATTATGAATTACTGTGATGATAAACCTCTACGTTATGTCATTTTCAAAGAACTGAGCAAAACTGAACGTACTCAGACAAAACTCTCTTTACGTATTCTGATCATCAATAAACTGACACACTATATATATATATATATATATATATATATATATATATATATATATATATATATATATATATATATATATAATGGAAAAAAGAACACATTGACACCGGTGTGTCAGACCCACCATACTTGCTCCCGACACTGCGAGAGGGCTGTACGAGCAATGATCACACGCACGGCACAGCGGACACACCAGGAACCGAGGTGTTGACCGTCGTCGAATGGCGCTAGCTGTGCAGCATTTGTGCACCGCCGCCGTCAGTGTCAGCCAGTTTGCCGTGGCATACGGAGCTCCATCGCAGTCTTTAACACTGGTAGCATGCCGCGACAGCGTGGACGTTAACCGTATGTGCAGTTGACGGACTTTGAGCGAGGGCGTATAGTGGGCACGCGGGAGGCCGGGTGGACGTACCGGCGAATTGCTCAACACGTGGGGTGTGAGGTCTCCACAGTACGTCGATGTTGTCGCCAGTGGTCGGCGGAAGGTGCACGTGCCCGTCGACCTGGAACTGGACCGCAGCGACCCACGGATGCACGCCAAGACCGTAGGATCCTACGCAGTGCCGTAGGGGACCGCACCGCCACTTCCCAGCAAATTAGGGACACTGTTGCTCCTGGGGTATCGGCGAGGACCATTCGCAAACGTCTCCATGAAGCTGGGCTACGGTCCCGTACACCGTTAGGCCGTCTTCCGCTCACGCCCCAACATCGTGCAGCCCGCCTCCAGTGGTGTCGCGACAGGCGTGAATGGAGGGACGAATGCAGACGTGTCGTCTTCAGCGATGAGAGTCGCTTCTGCCTTGGTGCCAATGATGGTCGTATGCGTGTTTGGCGCTGTGCAGGTGAGCGCCACAATCAGGACTGCATACGACCGAGGCACACAGGGTCAACACCCGGCATTATGGTGTGGGGAGCGATCTCCTACACTGGCCGTACACCTCTGGTGATCGTCGAGCGGACACTGAATAGTGCACGGTACATCCAAACTGTCATCGAACCCATCGTTCTACCATTCCTAGATCGGCAAGGGAACTTGCTGTTCCAACAGGACAATGCACGTCCACATGTATCCCGTGCCACCCAACGTGCTCTAGAAGGTGTAACTCAACTACCCTGGTCAGCAAGATGTCCGGATCTGTCCCCCATTCAGCAAGTTTGGGACTGGATGAAGCGTCGTCTCACGCGGTCTGCACGTCCAGGACGAACGCTGGTCCAGCTGAGGCCCCAGGTGGAAATGGCATGGCAAGCCGTTCCTCAGGACTACATCCAGCATCTCTACGATCGTCTCCATGGGAGAATAGCAGTCTGCATTGCTGCGAAAGGTGGATATACACTGTACTAGTGCCGACATTGTGCATGCTCTGTTGCCTGTGTCTATGTACCTGTGGTTCTGTCAGTGTGATCATGTGATGTATCTGACCCCAGGAATGTGTCAATAAAGTTTCCCCTTCCTGGGACAATGAATTCACGGTGTTCGTATTTCAATTTCCAGGAGTGTATATATATTTAGCGCAAAGCTACCCGACTTTCAAAAATCCCTATACCTTTCATGTTTTCACATACCTCACAAACATCTGCGTTACTCAAACTACTGCAATACAGCAAGCGCCAATACTACCAGCTAAATAAAAGATTCTAGCTACTGATGGCACTACCTACTGATAGGCATAGATAGCAAATGAAAGATTTTGATAGAGAACAAACAATGTATTTACCTTAATATTGTTCAAAAGTCATAATATATATATGAGTTCATGACATCCAGTGTTACAAATTTACTGTCTCTGATGGACACACGTCCAGATCATCCGCTCTCAAAATTCTGCATCTCTCTCCCCACCTCCACCACTGCTGGCGGCTCACCTCCAACTGCGCAACGCTACGCGCTGTTCACATCCAATTGCCCAACACTACAATAGCGAATTCCAACGACGCAAACCAGCCACAGACTGCACACAGCACAGTCAGTGATTTTCATACAGAGCGCTACGTGACGTTACCAACATAAAAACCTAAACAGTCTACTTACACAGTCTTAAAGTATTGTTCGTCTATATGGGACCCTTATCAGTTGGTCTGATTGAAGAGACTGAGAAGGTCCAAAAAAGAGCGGCAAGAGTCGTGACTCGTACATTTAGCCATCGTGAGATCGTTGCAAATCTCATAGAAAGTTTGAAGTCGGACATACTTGCACACAGACGACGCGCTAAACGGAAGGGGCTGCTACTAAATTCTGAAATACGACCTTCACCGATGATGTAGAGCAGGGGTCTCCAAACTACGGCCCGCGGGCCGAAACCGGCCCGTGAGGACCGGCAAACAGGACTACGTTAGTTGGCCGGATATTCCCGGTATCAGGCCCGCCAAATATTTGATGTGATACCTATACTGCCAAGTTTCCAGGCCTGTCGCGACCAATACACAGCGACAATGTCGAAGCTCTATCTTTACAAAGTGGAGGGTCATGGTTAAAGTTGTGGCTATCCACAATAAACGCCGGCCGCGCTGGTCTCGCGGTTCTAGGCACGCAGTCGTGAACCGTGCGACTGCTACGGTCGCAGGTTCGAATCCTGCCTCGGGCATGGATGTGTGTGATGTCCTTAGGTTAGTTAGGTTTAAGTAGTTCTAAGTTCTAGGGAACTAATGACCACAGCAGTTGAGTCACATAGTGCTCAGAGCCATTTGAACCATTTTTTTCCACAATAAACAGACTAGTTTGGCGAAAACATTTTAAGCAAAAAAAATTCTTTGCAGTTTATTCTACTCACGTGTCTGGTGCAAGTGTTTCAAATGGACGCCACTTCGGTGACTAGGCTTAGTAATCAATCATTATGAAAGATGCTTCTTCAGCGAGGTTTCACTTTCTTTTGATTACGTTGTAAAACACATAGCAAGTAAATCGTATAAAATATTTTTATTTAATGCAATTTAAAGTAAATACAATACCTGATGTACATAATGATATTGGATATTTTAGTTGTAACTGATGTATAAAAATAACTGTAATTAATTTATATCTTGAAACCTCACAGTGTTAGAGTATTCGCGTAAAGAAATTTAACATGTTAGTGATAATTAGTGACTTTTATGTAGCTGTAACTTTCCTTTCATAATTACCTCCAGTGTTGGATCAAGGTTACTGGCAGAGATAATCATCAGCGACTTTAAATGCTCATCACTAAATTTTGATCTGTAAATACTTTTTGCATGTTTCATTTTGGAGTAAAGGTACGTCCACCAAACAAAATTATGTAATTAAATAAAAATCGTACTTCGTTTCAGTGCTAGCTATTCCCACAACCTTAGATTTTTGCGATTTCATCTTTCCTTTAGGCTTACATTACGGTGATCATGGAGTGCTAGGGTGCTTTAATCCCACTAGGTAGATCTTGGCCCTTATGACTTCGTGGCGGAGTCAATGTGGCCCGCGGACTAAAAAGTTTGGAGACCCCTGACGTAGAGCATGTATTATTACCACCAACTTTCAAATCGAGCAATGATCACCATTCAAAGATAAGGGAAATTAGAGCTTGTACTGAGGTGTTCAGACAGACGTTCTTCCCACGCCCGATCCCGCGAGTGGAACAGATTTGGAGGGGGGGGGGGGTGAATATGACTTTGGCGCGAATCGTGCTCTCCGCCACACACCGCTTGGTGCCTAGCGGAGTATATATGTAGATATAAGGGACGTATAGTATAACTGGGCACCATTTACCACCAGAGTTTTGCGATAATTAAGGCAGTCCGTCCTTGAATTGACGTAGTGAGTGGCTGCGTAAGAATTCATCCTACTTGTTATATGGAGATGATCTCGTAGTTTTGTGCAAATAATGTCTGCATGCGATGCCATTATGGTTCGTTTATTTAAGAAACACAGGCAAATTAACTTGTTCACACGGATTGTAATCTAACTATTGACGAACGTCGGATCTACGATATTTCCGAACGGAGGCAAAAATTGCCCACCCGCCCCCTTGAGCGTTTGAGATAGAAAGTTAAAAATCGACATTTCAAGCATATGTTCATTTCGTTGCGCACGTATTTCTCAAAAATTTGATATATAAAACAAATACTGTATGTTAGATGAAATGTAAGAAATATTATTTGCTTTTAAATGTAACAATGTGAGTGCCACACCTTTTCACAAAGGAATGTCCTGTCGTATGTCACTGTATTTCGCTCTGTGAAATTCAAACGTATATATTTTGTAGTGGAAACCATCAAACCTATATTCAGGATAGTGGAAACTAAAATGTTTTGTGGTGCCTCTGCTGCTCCCAATCAGCCGGTTTGACATCCTACCCCCCTTAAAACTCACAATTAATACTCCTCATCTACATGGATACTCTGGAAATCACATTTATGTGCCTGGAAGAGGGTTCATGGAACCACCTTCACAGTTCTCTGTTATTCCAATCTAGAATAACGCGCTGAAAGAACGAGCACCTATATCTTTCCGTATGGGCTCTGATTTCCCTTATCTTATCGTGGTGATCGTTTCTTCATATGTAGGTCGGTGTCAACAAAATATTCTCGCATTCGGAGGAGAGAGCTGGTGATTGGAATTTCGTGAGAAGATTCCGTCGCAACGAAAAACGCCTTTCTTCTAATGATATCCAGCCCAAATCCTGTATCATTTCAGGGACACTCTCTCCCACATTTCGGGATAATACAATATGTGCTGCCCTTCTTTGAACTTTTTCGATGTTCTCCGTCAGTCCTATCCCACATCGCGCAGCAGTATTCAGAAAGAGGACGGACAAGCGTAGTGCAGGCAGTGTCCTTAGTAAATCTGTTATATTTTCTATGTGTCCTGCCAATAAAAGCATTCTATGGTTAGCCTACCCCACGGCCTTTTCTATATGTTCCTTCCAATTCAAGTTATTCGTGACTATAATTCCTACGTATTTAGTTGAATTTAAGGCTTTTAGATTACACTGATTTATCGCTTAACTGATGTTTAACGGATTCGTTTTAGCACTCATATGGATGACCTCCCACTTTTCGTTATTTAGGGTCAACTGCCAATTGTAGCACCATTCACATATCTTTTCTAAATCGTTTTGCAATTTTTTTTTAATCTTCTGATGCCTTTGTTTGTCGATAAACGACAGCGTCATCTGCAAACAAGCTAAGACGACTGCTCAAATTGTCTCCCAAATCGCTTATATGGATAAGGAACAGCAAATGGCCTATAACACTAACTTCGTGGTATTATTTGTGACCGGGAGAATAAAAACTCTTAAGAAAATCTGCACTCTTTATTGCCTATTTGCTACTAACTTTTTCCTTATTGTGACATAAAATTAAATGTAGGACACATAAAACCAATAAAGACAAGAGACAAGCAGGAAAGTACACATTTTTTCAATTCTTAGGGCCCAGCATTTTTTGCTCCAATCTGCTACAACTTTACACGGCCTTCTTTCCTTTCTGTAAATGAATCTATTACTTCATCACAGTTCGTCAGACGTTTTGCTACACGAAAAAATTGAAACGTCGTTGTCTAAAACTGAAAAATCTGTCAATACATTTAGTACCCAAGACTGGTGTGGTTTCTTGATTTGATTACCTCTATTTTCCCGCTGTCTGCTAGACAATTTTAATAGTCCTTTCTATTGCAGCAGTTGTAACACAGGCCAAATAAGCGAGACCGTTTTGGCGTAAACGGTCATTTTATGTACCTCTATTGCGTAAATAGACGACAGAGTGTAATTCACCGACGGCCAGTGTGGCCGAACGGTTCTAGGCGCTTCATTCTGGAACCGCGAGACCGCTAAGGTCACAGGTTCGAATCCTGCCTCGGGCATTGATGTGTGTGGTGTCCTTAGGTTAGTTAGGTTTAGGTAGTTCTAAGTTCTAGGGGACTGATGACCTCAGATGTTAAGTCCCATAGTGCTCAGAACCATCTTGTAATTCGCCTATTAGGCCTGCTACAAGCAAAAAGTTTCATATTAGGAAATAGTTTCACATATCATTCATATTTTCCAGTTTCTCAGGCATGAGAAGGAAAAGTAGTATTACAAAATATTTGTATTTATACACTCCTGGACATGGAAAAAAGAACACATTGACACCGGTGTGTCAGACCCACCATACTTGCTCCGGACACTGCGAGAGGGCTGCGCAAGCAATGATCACACGCACGGCACAGCGGACACACCAGGAACCGCGGTGTTGACAGTCGAATGGCGCTAGCTGCGCAGCATTTGATTTGTGCACCGCCGCCGTCAGTGTCAGCCAGTTTGCCGTGGCATACGGAGCTCCATCGCAGTCTTTAACACTGATAACATGCCACGACAGCGTGGACGTGAACCGTATGTGCAGTTGACGGACTTTGAGCGAGGGCGTACAGTGGGCATGCGGGAGGCCGGGTGGACGTACCGGCGAATTGCTCAACACGTGGGGCGTGAGGTCTCCACAGTACATCGATGTTGTCGCCAGTGGTCGGCGGAAGGTGCACGTGCCCGCCGACCTGGGACCGGACCGCAGCGACGCACGGATGCACGCCAAGACCGTAGGATCCTACGCAGTGCCGTAGGGGACCGCTCCGCCACTTCCCAGCAAATTAGGGACACTGTTGCTCCTGGGGCATCGGCGAGGACCAATCGCAACCGTCTCCATGAAGCTGGGCTACGGTCCCGCACACCGTTAGGCCGTCTTCCGCTCACGCCCCAACATCGTGCAGCCCGCCTCCAGTGGTGTCGCGACAGGCGTGAATGGAGGGACGAATGGAGACGTGTCGTCTTCAGCGATGAGAGTCGCTTCTGCCTTGGTGCTAATGATGGTAGTATGCGTGTTTGGCGCCGTGCAGGTGAGCGCCACAATCAGGACTGCATACGACCGAGGCACACAGGGCCTACACCCGGCATCTTGGTGTGGGGAGCGATCTCCTACACTGGCCGTACACCTCTGGTGATCGTCGAGGGGACACTGAATAGTGCACGGTACATCCAAACCGTCATCGAACCCATCGTTCTACCATTCCTAGACCGGCAAGGGAACTTGCTGTTCCAACACGACAATGCACGTCCGCATGTATACCGTGCCACCCAACGAGCTCTAGAAGGTGTAAGTCAACTACCCTGCCCAGCAAGATGTCCGGATCTGTCCCCCATTGAGCATGTTTGGGACTGGATGAAGCGTCGTCTCACGCGGTCTGCACGTCCAGCACGAACGCTGGTCCAACTGAGGCGCCAGGTGGAAATGGCATGGCAAGCCGTTCCACAGGACTACATCCAGCATCTCTACGATCGTCTCCATGGGAGAATAGCAGTCTGCATTGCTGCGAAAGTTGGATATACACTGTACTAGTGCCGACATTGTGCATGCTCTGTTGCCTGTGTCTATGTACCTGTGGTTCTGTCAGTGTGATCATGTGATGTATCTGACCCCAGGAATGTGTCAATAAAGTTTCCCCTTCCTGGGACAATGAATTCACGGTGTTCTTATTTCAATTTCCAGGAGTTATAAATTAGAAATCGTCATATTCTTCTATACATTTTGTGTGAGGTCACCGTTTCTTCTCCTCCGTCGTTCTAGCAAATAATCTTGCCATCACAAATTATGTTACCATTCCTGCCATTGTCCAAATTTATTCTCCGTATAATTTCAATAGCGCTGCCAGAATCACCGGTTCAGTTACCCCGTGTTAGTTCTCCTGTTAGGTGTTATTACGTGTTCGTACAACGCGTTCATCGCTTTCCGAGAATAGAACTTAAGCAACTGCTAACTGGGGACTGTACAACTGGTCTTCAGTAGTTTGTCGATGTGGTGAAAATTTTCTGTCTAAATTTCTTTTTCTTTGATACACCGAAAAGGTAATATGTAACATTTCTTACCTTTTATTCCTGTTAGTCGTTATTCCCAATCTGGCAGTTTGAGACTATGAATTTCTCTAATAATTATAGCAATGCTAATAATTCTCACACCTAATCAACCACATAAGCAAATAGTGATTAGCATCACTCATTCGGGTTGATTCGGCATAGTGCGTACAGCCCCGTCCCCTTTTGTCTAGGGAAAGTTTTTTATTTCTAGACGCGATAGAGATTCCCCTAGCAGACACATCATGTCAGTATGCACGCATTCAAACATCAATTTGTTAATCGTTCAGAAATCAAGTTAGAATGTGTTCAAAAATGGTCAAAAACCAGTAGGTATGCCTTTCAAAATCATATGTATAATCGAGAGACCAACGCGCACTGGATGCTAGGCGTTTTGCTAAACAAGGGTTTTTTTCCATCAAGAATATGAATTTGGGGTCCACTGAAATTGTTGCCCGGGGCAGATACCCCGGATTGCTCCCTCCTAGATCCAGGCCTGCTATTAACCTACTAGAGCGTGGTATACCGCATGACTGGGTCGAAAGGGATCCTATCGATGAATGCCGACTGTGGAGCACAGTCTGTAACTTGGGCGAACAGTCGATATAGTTCGTGTAAGGTCGTACATCTTGGATTATACCGAAGTTATTCATTTATCACTCATACACTGCTCCTAGTATCCGAGAGGGAAATGGCAACTTTTAATAGGAAATATTTATTAATAACAATTACTTAATTCACGCCTGAATAAATGTAGTTTCCCTAAGTATCTCTTTGCTGACTTCGCCAGACGGACAAGCGACCCTTTTTGCCAGTGTGCGAACCTACCGCTAACACCTAATTCCATATATACTGCAGCTATGATTCATTCACTTCACGTATGTGAAATAGCAAAATTGGAGATGAAGTAAAATGCACTCTTATTTGCGAATACGTGGTGCCTAACAATCTGGTGTACATACGTATGTGATTTGAAAGTATCACTGCTGAATTGCATCACACCAATGAAACAACGACAGTTTGCTTCTATCAAGGTCTGGGCTTGGTAGAAGTCCCGTGTGTTGCCTCCAGGTGACCGCACAACTTCAGGTTCTGGTCCTAGTCGATGGTGGCTTATTCTTATTCCTAGCTACAGTTTCTATTTAATAGTATTTCCCTAGCCCGCCAGGGAAGCCGTGTGGTGTAACGCATAGCTTTGTGGGTGGGAAGGCGAGCCGGTCCCTGGCACGAACCCGCCTGGCGGATTAGTGTCGAGGTCCTTTGTGCCAGCCACTCTGTGCATGGCTTTTAAGGCGGTTTCCCATCTGCCTCGGCGAATGCGGGCTGATTCCCCTCATTCCGCCCCAGTTACACCATGTCGGCGATTGCTGCGCAAACACATTCTCCACGTACGCGAAAGAACTTGTCCCCCTTCTAACAGCCGTGTACCGCAAGTCTCTAGAGTAAAGGAAGGTTCCAAATGATTAGAAAAGAGCACAGGTAGTCCCAGTCTTCAAGAAGGGTAGTAGAGCAGATGCGCAAAACTATAGACCTATATCTCTGACGTCGATCTGTTGTAGAATTTTAGAACATGTTCTTTGCTCGCGTATCATGACGTTTTTGGAAACCCAGAATCTACTCTGTAGGAATCAACATGGATTCCGGAAACAGACCCAACTCGCTTTATTTGTTCATGAGACGCAGAAAATATTAGATACAGGCTCCCAGGTAGATGCTATTTCCCTTGACTTCCGGAAGGCGTTCGATACAGTTCCGCACTGTCGCCTGACAAACAAAGTAAGAGCCTACGGAATATCAGACCAGCTGTATGGCTGGATTGAAGAGCTTTTAGCAAACAGAACACAGCATGTTGTTATTAATGGAGAGACGTCTACGGACGTTAAAGTATCGTCTGGCGTGCCACAGTGAAGTGTTATGCGACCATTGCTTTTCACAATATATATAAATGACCTAGTAGATAGTGTCGGAAGTTCCATGCGGCTTTTCGCGGATGATGCTGTAGTATACAGAGAAGATGCAACATTAGAAAACTGTAGCGAAAGGCAGGAAGATCTGCAGCGGATAGGCACTTGGTGCAGGGAGTGGCAACTAACCCTTAACGTAGACAAATGTAATGTATTGCAAATACATAGAAAGAAGGATTCTTTATTGTATGATTATATGATAGCGAAACAAACATTGGTAGCAGTTACTTCTTTAAAGTATTTGGGAGTGTGAGTGCGGAGAGATTTGAAGTGTAATGATAACAAAAAATTTATTGTTGGTAAGGCGGGTACCAGGTTGAGATTCATTGGGAGAGTCCTTAGAAAATGTAGTCCATCAACAAAGGAGGTGACATACAATACACTCGTTCGACCTATACTTGAATATTGCTCATCAGTGTGGGATCCGTACCAGATCGGGTTGACGGAGGAGATAGAGAAGACCCAAAGAAGCTTATTTGGTAACCGTGATAGCGTTACGGAGATGTTTAGGAAACTCAGTGGCAGACTCTGCAAGAAAGGCGCTCTGCAGCGCGGTGTAGCTTTCTCGCCAGCTTTCGAGAGGGTGCGTTTCTGGATGAGGGATCGAATATATTGCTTCCCCCTACTTATACCTCCCGTGGAGAGAGATTCGAGCGCGCATGGAGGCTTTCAGAGAGTCGTTCTTCCCGCCAACCATACGCAACTGGAACAGAAAAGGGAGGTAATGACAGTGGCACGTTAAGTGCCCTCCGCCACACGCCGTTGGATGGCTTGAGGAGTCTAAATGTAGATGTAGATGTAGATATATTACTCTACCACGCAAACATTGGGGTTACACTCGTCTGGCGTGATACTGTGTGACGTTCCCGGGGAGAGGGGGGGGCGGGGAGGGAGGAGGTGGAGTGGGGTCCACTGGGCGCCGAACCGCACAATAACCCTGAGTACGGTGTGGGGCGGCGGTAGGGTGAGTCGACTGCTGTAGCCTGTTATGTAGTTGTGTACCACTGCGGGCTACGGCGGGGACGAAGCCTCTCCGTCGTTTCTTGGTAGCCGGTTCCATACCATAAAGTGCAAGACAATGTACCTATGTTTGTGATGGGGGTTGTTGCACCGCCATTGTTACAGCAGAGCGGCTGGGCGAAGGCATCGGGCTTGCAAGCATCTGTCAGTACTACAAGTCGACACAGTAGCAGTTCGCGGCGCTGCAACTATTTGCAGCAATTACACTGCAGAGGCCGCAATCTCTGTTCATCGGATCGAACAGCTACCTTCGACAGCAGCAGCCGCCGTAGAACACGCTGCAGATTACTACAAGTCCAGGTGAGTTAGAAACGTTGCTGACACCTGGGTATACATGAGTGTTTGTGGTGGCTAAAGTGAGTTAGTGATATGGTATATAGAAACATTGTGATCTGTTTATTGTAATTGGACAGTAATTGTCATAGGAACTGAGATAAATCATTGTATATCGTAAAAGTTGTTTGTCATCATGTCAAATAATGAGCATACGACGAAACGTGTTCGCATTACGAAACAGCTGCAAGACACGCTCACAGTGTGTTTGAAAAGAAATGAATGATAATTTAATTATTAGTAGTACTAAGACGAATACTGGTTTGAAGGCAGTTTATGAAGGTTTAGCTATTAGTGATTAAGGAATAGAAACCATTCTTTGTGAAACCATATGCGATATTTATGGCATTAAATGAACCTGCTGGCAAGGAAATTAGTCAAATGCTAGTACAAGGTGTAATTGAATGATTGTACTTTCCACGCAACAATCCATTTCCTGTGGCGAAAGAATCGTGTGAAAATGCCAGATTTATTCTTGATGCCAGGACGCTTAACCAGCATACAGAAGTGGAAGGGACAGACCATTAAACATCGAAGATATGTTAGTCAGATTAAATAGGGTGAAATAAATTAACTGTATGGATTTGAACTGCAGCTACTGGCAATTCCAGCTTTACCCCACGTCTACGTCAGTTAGTGCGTTTCTTTTCGAAGGATGTTCATATCAATTTACTGTTTTACCATTCACTCTAATTGTTTTAATATTGGTCTTTATGCAGGCTCTGTATGAGTCTTTGGGTCCATTTTTATTGCAAAAACTTCTAGTATATGTGGACGACAAACTGATTATTGCGAGATCTTCGGCAGAGCACAGTGAAATCTTGGTGCATGAATAAGTTCTTGAAAAAATTAATACACTAAAACTAATTAAATCACTATTTGGAACCCGTGAAGTAAAATACTTACTTGATATTTTTAGAGGCATCGGTATAAAACTAGCCCCGAAAATGATTGAAGCAGCTACTAATTGTCCCATGTCTAAAAAGCAATTAATATCAATTATCGAAACGAGCAGTTTCTATAGACGCTACATATCCGGATTTGTTACAGGAAACCCAGACATATCAGTTATATTTATTAATACATATTCATAAATGGACGTTCGTTCTAAGAGAGAAGGAGTCTCTCGACACTGTTAAAAACGCATTATCACATGCTAAAGGCTTACACCACCCTTGAGTTAATGGAGTACTTAAGATTGCTTCTGATGCAGCTTACTTCGGGATTTCTTGCGAAATCCTTCACTGATTCCAAAAACAGCAGAAGCATTGCATTTGCAAGCAGAATCGTAAATAAACATTAACTGAATTATTCGGTAACTGAGAAGGAAAATGTAGCTATCATTTGGGGTTTTCCTCACTTCTGGTAGCTTCTAGTTGTAAATCGAACCATTATCTATACAGATCACAAAGCCATATCATTGTTAGTGAACAGCAAATTGCTGCAATGAAGGATGCAGCATTGGTTATTCTCTAGAGAATAGCCGGTGCAAACTGGAGAAGAAAATCCAATTTTTGGTGTTTCAGGAGGTTCTCTATTGAAGGACCGAAGTAGACAGCAATTGGTGGAAAATATGTTTCCACAGCATGTTACAGATAAACTGATTTCATTTATACACTTGGGATTTCGGCATTAAAAACGTATATCACACATAAATAAATATACCATCTTTGTAAAAGCTTCTGGAGATTACTAAAGAACAATATACGACAATGTATAACTAACCAGACTTAAAGCACTGCGAGAGTGTAAGGTTTTACCCAATTATCCCCAAAGGATTATGGGATCGCCGGCCGCGGTGGTCTCGCGGTTCTAGGCGCGCAGTCCGGAACCGTGCGACTGCTACGGTCGCAGGTTCGAATCCTGCCTCGGGCATGGATGTGTGTGATGTCCTTAGGTTAGTTAGGTTTAAGTAGTTCTAAGTTCTAGGGGACTAATGACGACAGCAGTTGAGTCCCATAGTGCTCTGAGCCATTTGAACCATTATTTTTGATTATGGGATCTATGTGCCACAGATTTTGTTTTGTCAATTACGAACAGGAATACATGACGTCAAATACATATTAGTCGTACTAGAACGTTGGATGGAAAGGTTACGCCCGCATATATTTAAAACAGCTACAGCACAGTGTGTGATCAAATGTTTTTAGAGCTGATTATTTCGTACACATCGAGTACCAGCTCGTTTGTTGTCAGTTGTTAGGGGAATATTTACGAGTTTTTTTTAGAAGAACAAGGCCTGAAACATCTAAGAATATATAAATATTTCCAAGGAGATCTCGGGGACAAGGTAATGGAACAACTTGGTCATTTGGGTGGAACTTATTGTACAAATAGACACAGTACCTGGGCACAGTGTGTTAAGGAGTTTGAAAATTAAATGTACGAATTGTCTCTTCGAAGCACAGGGTTGACACTCAGAAATCATAGGGAGTCAGATCCAGGGAGACCCATCAATCGACAACCCAGTGCACGAAAGAGTATACAGGCACATAATGAAGAATCGAATTTACCAAAGTTAAATATTCGTGAGTGGTTAATGATGTGGGCACAGGTAGATAGTTCAAAAGTTGAAAGAAAAATAATGAACTTTTACCCAAGGAATTACGTCCCTTTTGAGGTAGTCGATTTAGCTATCATAAGACGTTCGCACTAAAAGATCAAAGACCTGGAATTTATGAAGGTCTATATAACATTGAACACGTTCAAAGATGTATAGTTTTGCAGATAAAGAAGGCTTGGAAGGCGATACACCACACAACTTTTGTCAACATATCCTGTGGTAGGGCTATGCTCCAAGTATTAGTATGGTGATGTTAAATATATGGCAAGATATACCTCACAAAGTCTAAAACAGCGTAGCGCCAGTTAAAATTAAACAATGGCACGTAAGAAGATGACTAACTAGCGAACAGTTTCAAATGTATAAAGTCAACCAGACACAAATAGCGAGTAGTGATCAAGAGGATCAGATACAGAGATGCCAAAATGGTTTCAAGTATTTAATACAAGAAAAAAAAGGAAAACCGTTGTTGGACCTCTAAAACCTGTAAGGTTGAAAAATAACTTGCTCAGAGCGTTCAGAAATAGTGATACGTATTTGATAGAATTAAATAAGTCTCTATAGGATGTTAGGTACACGAGAAATAACTCAGATTGCTGCCCTAGTTCATCAATGGGAAATTAACGTGATATGATGATTTCAGTTCCAAGAAATTTACTCTAGAGACTTAATTAGTACACATTATGGATCGTGACAATAAAGAAATAACGTGATGACTTCAGGAAAATAGAATTTTAAATAAGAATATTGGGTTCATATCGTGACATTTATGAGTATTGTGCAGGCGTAGAGAAGGATTCTCTTCATATGTAAACTTTGTCCCTAAATAGGGGTTTTCTTTGTCTGTAGTACCTGTATTTTAGGCCAATTCAGACCATAACAAAAAATGCAGAGAGAAGTAGTTCTTACTTTAAAGGTAGATGAAGCGTGTTTTGTAATTATATTTACGAAAATAAATCGATATCTAACAATCTGACGATAATATACATAGAATCCACAAGAGTGAAACGAATTTAGACTTGAAATCGGAGGTAACCGAGAGCACAGTTTCGTCCAATAGAAACAAGGAACACGCGAACCATTGTTCGTCTTGGTTACGACATCCCGTGTTGCTAAAGTGTTGGTAAATAGACGAGCGTTGGCACTACTTCCGATAATAACAAAGGCGTGTTACGTATTAAAGAGTAAAAACGAAACAAAGTAATTGCTGTAAGTGATACAGTTTTCATTCATTTTACTTAAATAGAAGTACGTAGCAAAGAAATCCGTGTAGCTCATTGCAGAATAACGTGCGACAGTCACATTTCAGTAGGTATAGTTCGTTAACGGGTCATAGAAAGAATGAAAGCTATGTTGCTTGTGTTAGAAATGAGATCTCTCTTACGTCATTTAGTGATACCATAGAAAATTAAACGCCTACGTAAGAGTTCATAATGCCTCTATCATACGATCAAGTTAAATATGTTGAGAAAGTTGAAAGGAATGGGCTATGGATGTTAATTAGGAATAGAGGGGTGACGTAATCAGTACACAACATCAGTAATTACTTAATTACAATAAAATAAAGAGGTAAGATGTAGGACGTGGGTGAACCGTATTGGCGTCTTAGTACTTTACTGGTGTATTTTGTGTGATAGGCTACGGAAGTATATGCATACTATCAACTCATAGCCATGGAATATTTATCAGAACGTCTGTTGCAAATGTAAAGACTGAGTTCATATTGACGCAGGTGTTTTGGAATGAACTTAATGGAAGGGTATTATACAGTATCAAAATAAATTGCAACAAAAACCAACCACAGTCTAAGATGACGAGAAAAAAGAAAGAAACTAAGATACTCGTACACAAAGTCAATTATTTTTGCGGTTCACTGGTTCAAAAGATGGAGTTCTAACTCACTAGCACCGAACTTGTGACCCTTTAAATAAGAAAAGAATTGTATTGAACTGTGAGTGTAGAATCATTTCTTTAAAGTGTTAATAAACCCGTACATTGTTACGCTTGAAGGCGCCTATTATAGTGTGACAAAAGGGTTCATGAAGTCATCACCTGCCTGCCCAGAGACAACGATATACGGTTCGTCAAATTTACGACTATTGTAATTAATATTTCTCCTACCATGTAATGTATTAAGTAGGCATGTCATTCAGTTACAAACGATGTTTTTCTTCTGTTTCATGAGAGCCGCACAAATAAGTTGGCGGAGATGGCAGTCTTCGATCTCCCAGTAAGAAATTTCAGGCAATGGACATGTTCACTTGATAGCCGATGAACACATGGACAAAGAAAATAAGTCAGACTCTCACTGCAGTGATTTTTTAAAAACGAGAATGGAATAATGAGCTTTATATTTGCACTGTATAGAGCAGTCGGTATAACGAACTGGAAGTGTAAATATGAATTTTTGGTACTGTGTTCCATTAACAGCCACTATATTAGAATACGTTAAGATTTTACGTGGCATTTATTGACGTGTTTTTAAAACGTATCTGAAGGCATCGAACTGTTGGAAGTATGTGGAACTACGAATAACCTGAATTATCTGAAATGGTATAATTAACTACAAGTTTGAAAATTTCATTTAGATTTATGTTCAATTTACCCCAAGTGGGCAACCAATGTTCTCTCTGGTTTTATAAAATTACGCCCGAGGGAACTGACTTTTGGTGGAATAGTTTGTACTAATGAAAAATACTTAACCTTCAACTGCTCTTGCAAATTAATTTTGAACTGTTCAGTTCAATTGTACTATCAAGAGAATGGCCACATGTTGAGCCAGTTTTAAAATATTACGTGAAGGTAAAAAATTAGAACACAGACAGATAACACTATTCAGTTGCCCATCTATTATTGTAAATTATTGGGAGATCTTTTTACGCTAATATACTCGCAAACTGAGATGAAATTACTGCATAAAGAAATCAGCATTCAAATTATTGTCTACGACTAAACAGTGAAAGGAAGTGAGTAATTTTTCTGATTGTGCTCGAAGATAATCTGGGACTGATTCAAGACACGTAAAGACATTGATTTTTTACGAGAGCGTGGCATTTAAAGGTACGGGAATTAACAGTAATCTCGGGTAGCTGTGCCAGTGAGCATTAACAGCATAAACATAGTGGGCTGAATTGAATTGGAAAACTGCTTTATTCACACTGATGAGGCAAAACATTATAACCACCTGGTTAATAGCTTGTTTCCCCGTCTTTGGAACGAAATACATCAGTGATTCTGCGTTTCACGGATCCGTAGGTTTCTGGATGTAAACTATGTGATCCAAAGTATCCAGACACCTTCAAAAACATACGATATTTCAAATGAGGTATATTGTGCTGCCACCTACTGCCAGTTATTCTTTATCAGCGACCTCAGTAGTCATTAGACATCGTGAGAGAGCAGAACTTGTGTAATACGTCTGTACGCGAGATTTCCACACTCCTTAACATCCCTAGGTCCATTGTTTCCGATGTGACAGTGAAGTGGAAACGTGAAGCAACACGTACAGCACAAAAGCGTACAGGCCTACCTCGTCTGTTGACTGACAAACTGCCGACAGTTGAAGAGGGTCGTAATTTTTAATAGGAAGACATCTATCCAGACAATCACACAGGTATTCGAAACTGCATTAGGATCCTCTGCAAGTACTATGACAGTTACGTGGGAGGTGAGAAAATTGGCATTTCATGATCGAGCGCTTGCTCGTAAGCCACACATCGCGCCAGTAAATGCCAAACGACGCCTCGCTGGGAGTACGGGGCGTAAATATTGGACAATAGAACAGTGGAACATCGTTATATGGAGTGACGAATCAAGGTACACAATATGGCGATCCGATGGCTGGGTGTGGGTGTGGGATGGACGTCATCTTCCAGCGTCTGTAGTGCCAAAAGTAAAATTCGGAGGCGGTGGTGTTATGGTGTGGTCGTGTTTATCTCGGAGGAGCTTGCACCCCTTGTTGATTTGCGTGGCACTATGGTAGCACAGGCCTACATTGAGGTTTTAAGGACCTTCTTGCTTCCCACTGTTGAAGAGCAATTCGGGGATGGTGACTGCATCTTTCAACACGATCGTACATCAGTTCATAATGCACGGCCTGTGGCGAAGTGGTTACACGACAATAACATCCCTGTAATGGACTGGCCTGCACAAAGTCCTGACCTGAATCCTACAGGACACCTTGTGGACGTTTTGGAAGCCGACTTCACGCTAGGCGTTACCAACCGAAATCGATACCTCTCCTCAGTGCAGCACTCCGTGAAGAATGGTTTGCCATTCCCCAAGAAACCTACCAGCGCCTGATTGAACGTATGCCTGCGAGAGTGGAGGCTTACCTCTCATCAGTGCAGCACTCCGTGAAGAATGGGTTGCCATTCCTCAAGAAACCTACCAGCGCCTGATTGAACGTATGCCTGCGAGAGTGGAGGCTGTCATCAAGGCTAAGGGTGGGCCAACACCATATTAAGTTCCACCATTACCCATAGAGGGCGCAACGAATTTGTAAGTCATTTTCAGCAAGGTGTCCGGATATTTTTGGTCACGCAATGTATGTGGGAATAGATATCTTCACACATGTCAAGTAATTTGATAAATAATGGGCCCCCGATTTACTCGTGTTTTGATGGCACTCGATAGGGTCAGATGTGTGCTCCGTAGGATTTACATCAGACGAATCTGGAAGCCGAGACATTAACGTGAGTTCATTACAATGCTTTTCAAACCCCTGTAGCACGGTCCTAGCTCCGAGACACGGACAAGTGACGTCATCGTCAGGCATGAAGGGATGCAGGTGGTTTGCAGCTCCCAGCTTCTTTTCAGATACTACCACAGATCCAATGCCAGCGCAGGAGATTGTCTCCATAGCGTAATACGCCTCTCACCAGTCTGCGTCCGTTACACGCAACGCGTTTAGAGTCGCCGTTCACCTCGATGACGGAAATTGTGGAGAGAACCATGGACTTAATGTAGTAAAAATGTGGTTCACCCGAAGAGACGATGTGTTTCTACTGATCGACAGTCGAATCGCAATGTCCCGTGCAAACTGCAGTCGTAATTGACGACGTTGTTCGGTCGACATTTGAACAAGTAAGAGTAGTCAGCTGCTCAGGTCCATGTTCAACAATGTACGATGAGCGGTATGCAGCACAACACTTGTGTGTACACCACCGGCATTGTGCTCTTTCGGCAGAGATGCCACACATCACCATCTATCCTGTTTTACAGAGCAGACAAGCCTCCGAACCCCACGTTCTGTGAAGAGTCGTGGACGACTAATCATTTAGCGCCTAATGCTAGTTTGACTGTCCTTCTGCCTTTTTCCGTACATGCTCATACCAGTAGCACGTGAGCATTTGATCAGCTTCGCCGTTTGCAAAATACTCGTTCACAGGCTCTGCCCTTCGTCAAAGTCGCTTACCTCAATGGATTTTTCCATATTTTCTCTAGGGTGATTCCCCTTCCGTGTCTGCTCCGCTTACATACTTTTGTTACCGCGTCACGAGCCCGCACCGCCACCAGGCGGCATCGAACGTAACGGTGGGCAGTGGTCGTAATGTTTTAGCTCATCCGTGTATTTGGTCCCCATATACTTACTTCTTCCACGTGTAAAAGAACCTGATTACGTACATAAATATCTTCTGATGTAAGTGGCTTACGATATTCTTAGATTATGGAGCAATGTAATGAGAGGTAGTCACGCTGTATAAATGGGTGCTACTGATCTCACAACTTATTTGCCATTATTAGGAAGGTTGGACCGCTACACAATAAAACTGAAGCCGGCTTTCACATTAAAAAAAAAAAAAAAAGTAATGTGTGTGTGTGTGGCTAATGCTCCCGGTCAGATAGACCGGTCACCTAGTGCAAGTTTTTATAGTTGTCTCCACATCGGTGATTTGCCTGTTGATGAGAAAGAAACGTAGATCAAGAAACGACATCTAGCCTCGAAGCGGGAAATATCTCCAACCAGATCAGAAATCGAACCATAGCTTCTTACATGGCACTCGGTTGCGCTGACCTCTCAGGTATGGAGGCGGACCAATCTGGATGACTGTATATGTGGTAGTCGTCATCGATCAAAGATCGTTTTGAACTGTCCGTCTTTTTCTTCTAGATGCTGAACAGAGCAGATATAGGTGTTATGTAGTTTGATCCTACTTGAAAAATCACTAATGTATTAGATAGAACTGGTATTATCTCACTTTGGTTATACCAACATTTCTTTCCTAATAAATGGAACAAAAAAGGTGTATATTTGGCCGTTGAGACGGAGCTGGAGACGTTACGTTTGATAACTCTACGGTTATTTCCCTTCATCTCTCTGTCGTTAACTGTTTTATTGTTTAAATCGAACGATAATTTTGTAATGAAGTCCGATAACCTTGTTTGTAAAGTATTTTTAAATCTGTGTAGTAATGTTAGGTAACTTATCATAGAGCGCACTGACAGCAGACACTGTACTTTGGCCTGTACTATCTGGAATTTATAAAATTTGACAAAGGAAATAACTTCACAGAAAATATGGAAAGTAAAATCCTATATTTAGTGTTTCCTTTCGAAAATGATTTTAAATTGTATTATTATACTAAAAGCTAATCAAAACACGAAAGGAACGCTTCATCTGTTGCCGTGGGTTCCTCGACTTTGTTTTTGGCAACAGTTTTGATACTTCCTCCAGTGACCATTTTTGCCTCCTCACATTGCGAACGGCCCATGACGAGTGGACAGTTAGAAGTCACACAATGAGAGTGACAGATGTGAACATAGGGGGCATTCCGCAAACACACAGTTGGTAGGCTGACAGAGGCCTTCGACTCGTTTAAGAATGGACACACCGCGAAGAGCCTCTCACAAAACGCGAACCGTGCAGATAAGTGTCGACCCCTGCACGCACCAAGATAAAGAATAGACACAAAGGCGTTAAGAAAGTACACATGAAAGTTTGTGAAACACTTGGCTGGCAGCAGAGGTTTTCGCCTGTCTTGAAGAGCAAGGGACATATCAATAATTTGTGGACCTCTGCAGGCACGAGGACAGAGCATAAACACAAAGCGACAAGAATTCACACACAGAGGCATGTGAAATCACAGAAATGTGGGAGACATCATCCTGCTTTAATAAAATGGTTGCAGTAAAGCAAAAGGATTGCTTATAAATCACGAACGATTGCAGATCCATAGAAGAAGCACAAACATAAGACAGTACAGGTCTCACGCACATACAGCCTTAGCAGCTGGTTTCACAGCAACTAGGGAATGCGGAATATACATCGGAACAATGTGCGACAATCGCTGGAAACCACCTCGAAACATATGAGAAATACGCCAGTTCCGTGTCACCCACCAGACCATAAAGGTATAAAATCTCCACGCTGCACAGGGAGGCGTGGTTACGAAATGACGATCACTTATTGGGTGGTATTGGAAGTCTAGAGAGCCAGTGACAACATCGAGGAGACTGTGAGCCAAGGAGAGTAAGGAGAAGTACGGAAACGGTCGGCAAGAGAGAGCGATAGCAAGAGGATGTGGAGGCTCTGCCACACATGTCTTACTTAGTCTGCTGACCTTGATTTTTATCCTGACTCCCATACTAACGTTCGCCGTCATTTTCTGATTTATTCTTTTCTGTTCCATGTTCAATGTACAATTTATTAGGGTCCAGTGTTTAGGAATGAAGCACTCGACGGAGTATTACAGTATCCTTGCCGAACACCAGCCTTCCGACGCCATGATAACGCTGCTTCGACGACGAAACCCATGGAGATCGGTAAACGCGGATATCGTTCCGGGGCCTTAATGCAAAGCTGCGGGGCATCGGTGAGGGCTGCCGACTCGCGCCGCACAGCTCCGAGGCGACGCGCCTTACGACCCAGCGCCTGCCGCCGTCGTGTCTTACGACAAATGACTACAAAAAGTGGTGAACTGATTCATAACACCTCCTGCCCTGTAAAAGGCACTGCAAAATAAAGAAGTCGTGTTTTAAAATTTTGATTAATCTGTTCAATCTGTTTACCCATCCCTTAATCTCATAACCTTTTCTTGCTTGATTTGCCTTAATAATCGACGTCACTTAATTGTTGGCTGCCACGGCGGGTTGATTTCATTAGTAATCTGCATGTCATTTTGTGCCACAGATCACAGATGAGATTTTGGAGTTCACTACATTTGGCACCCATCGTTGGGCCATCTCATTGATAATTTGTGAGCTATGTGAGTCCACATAGTTTTGGACGATTATATATGAATACGTAATTTCTGTTATTGCGGAATGCCCGAAAGAAGCATCTCTATGGGCAATGATTTCATAATCTTCAGTCTGGAAGCAGAAGTACGTTCGAATTCTTGAGGGATTGTGAAAGTAGTGAGCATAAATAGATAGTCCGCGCAACTGCGGTAAACACTGTGTCTGGGGGACTCAGTTGTTAACACAACTGCCTAGTAAGCACAAGATCGCGGCTTAAAATCCGGTTCGGTCACACGTAGTTTACCTCGTCGCCGCTTCTGCCTAATTTCCCCGTGCTGTTGACATCAATAGGCCCTTCCCTTTCCCTTCTTCTCTGTCCCTTCATTACCAATGTGCATAATTTTGGAGGATTTAGAATAGTTTGGGGTCCAGCTTGCGACGATCTTATTGGTATTAAGACCACAGAGTTTTTACGTCTTCACTAAATTTTGGAGCCGAACGTGTGGCGATCTCTTTCGTAATTTGCGAGCTATGTCATACCATCGAGATCTGAATGATTCACTACATTTTCGGGGCCAACGTGAGGCTTCTATTTAATTTGGTTTTGACGTTTTCACTAATGTGAGAACATCTAAATGTTAAGACACGGATCAGGAAGAATTAACTTTCCCTACGTTTATTAGAACATCCTAACTTCTTTGTGTTTGTTGTCAGGCGCATAGATGATGTGCCTGTGTGTACCGAGTCTGTCGAAAATAAGCCATATGAAGTGAACAAAGCTGTATCTAAAGTATTTAGTCACTGTTATCACAGCATCCTCCGTGTTCTGTGAAGTACTTTCAGAACGTGTAGTTTGTTGTTGTGAGTATTCTGTTCCATGTTTCTCTTTTTCTGACTGTGGTTACCAGAGTTGTCATTAGCGTCGTTTTGTCTGCCTCAATTCGTTCTTTGGAGTACTTTTAGAAGAGGGCCACGTTCTTCTATGCATCTTAGGTCTGGGAAATAAAAAATATGACAGTTGGGTAGAGTTCGTGAGAGAGTGAAGAAAGCATCTGGGTGGAGAGCACAAATTCGGAGTCGTCTACAAACCGACAGGGCATTTGAGGAAAGTAGTGGGTGAATGAGGAAGCGGAAGGCAAATCTGTGGTTTATATACAGAGTCCACTAAATCGAATTACCACAATATTAGAAAAGCACATATCTCAGTTAACCGCTATGATAGAGGAATAAAACACAATTTGCAAGCTAAGACTTAGTAATTAAAAGATTGATGCACCAAATTATGAAGCTGACTAGAATTGTGGACCGAAACCAAAACGATACAGACGGAAGTCACCAATAGCGTGGAAGAGGTGAGACATGCATGTGAAACGAAGGTTCACAGCCTAGAAACGCGCGTGAACAAGAAGATGACTTACATCTCAGCACGCTGACGCTAGGTAAGGAAAACGTTCAACGAAACACGAACTAGAGTACCTGTCCTCGAGAAGTGTCTGAAGTACGAAAAGGTAATGTCGTTGGAACGTAGGTCGCACCCACGAATTTGCTAACTACTTTTCCGATGCACGGGGTGGGCATGCCAATTTCGGTCGAATGAACAGTATATACCAGAAGCCACACCTGAAGGATTAGGACACGTATCTACGTGCAGTGGGAATTGCGGACTGCAATGCTTTATCTCTTTGTTGCACGGCAGACACTCGACCAGGAGGGAGCTGCCTTGTATGACGTAACAATTTGTGAGAGTAGCAGTTACAAGGATATCTGCACCATATTTCTGGAAAGTTCTGGATACTTACAGCACAAGGAAGTGCGACGTTGAACATACGAGCTGGCACAGTAATGGGCAAAGGGGAGAAGATGGACACAGGCGTGAGCGGGATCGACACCCTGGTCCACACTAGGGAGAGCAAAGCAGAATCGAAGTGCTTCACCACGGTCGAGAGCGCGAGCGGGTAATAGAGGTTCACCACCACTGACCCCACAAGTGAATGATCAAAGACAATTAGATATCACAGTGGCCGGCCTGTGTGGCCGAGCGGTCCTAGGCGCTACAGTCTGGAACCGAGATACCGCTACGGTCGCAGGTTCGAATCCTGCCTCGGGCATGAATGTGTGTGACGTCTTTAGGTTAGTTAGGTTTAATTCGTTCTGAGTTCTAGAGGACTGATGACCACAGAAGTTAAGTCCCATAGTGCTCAGAGCCATTTGAACATTTCATTGACCTAAGGACTTCGTTTATCGGTACATACTAATGGCACTGTTAGTAATCAGTAGAATGTCCGATAGATGAGAATTAATACACTTTTATTGTAAACTACACCGCCTTAGTCATCTTGTATTGCAAGTATGAAATGTGTTACCACATTTTTTCATGGTTGATATTTACGTGTGTAGCATTGTGCCTCGACAGTAAGGCAGAGTACCATCAGCATTGTCGCGTGATTGATTCATAGCGACCACATTCACTCCTTTGCCCGACAGGGAAAACACATTTACGTATTTGTGTAGTACATCCAGACCTTCGGCTAGTGAATCTCGATCACTATTTGCGATAGATTCCATGACTGACATTTTTCCTCGTTTTACCATACCTTCATTGGTGGATAGTAATTTAGTACTTTCCAGTACAGTGGGCTTAGTACACAGACACGAAAATCATATTAACTCTTTACAAGAGTTTGAAAAAGATATGATCATTCTGCAAAAATAAACTAACGACATACAGCTCATGTAACACATGAAATCAAACATTTTCTAGTTATCATATCACTATCGAAAATAATTACTAATCACAATTATCATGTGGTTTTTAAAAATTACTGTGGGTCCTGAATCACCTATTATAGAGACATGAAATTACACCACGCAAAGATATGCACACAAACAATGATTTCCATACCATCGGTATTGTAACAAGATTTCATTCACAAATTATTACAAAATAATGTTGCAAAGATGCTCCCTTTTTCTTCCTCCTTGGAATTTTACTGTTGCATTGTCCTTTATTTTCGGTTTACCGTTCATACATAGCTTGTAGCAATAAATGGCCATAGAACATGAACAATGAAGACGTCACTTTTATTTACATTAAACGAAATTTATTTTAAATACATATAATGTAATAGCATAATGAATCCTTTAAAAGTCGCTGTTTCCACATAACATGCAAATTACCATTGCGATAGCACAATTCATACAGAAAAGCAAAAATGTTCAGGCCCGAATATTAAACAAAATTCTTCACTCACCAGTTCGGGGTGACCTAGAGTGTCAAGCTCAGTGGGGTGTTTACACAAATGGTTGCCTTTGATATATCGATAAAATACATACTCAGGTAAACAAAGATCAAATTAAGTAAGACATACATAAGGAACACAATTCATATCGAGCGTGGTGATAACGTCTCAGATGTACGTAAAATGAATGCAAAATAAACATGTGCACAAGACGTTCGACAATAAAAATAAACCATACACAATTATACTATTCGTCATGTAAATGTAAGTCACAAGTGAAATTACGATACATCTACATCTACATGACTACTCTGCAATTCACATTTAAGTGCTTGGCAGAGGGTTCATCGAACCACAATCATACTATCTCTCTACTATTCCACTCCCGAACAGCGAGCGGGAAAAACGAACATCTAAACCTTTCTGTTCGAGCTCTGATTTCTCTTATTTATTTTTATGATCATTCCTACCTATGTAGGTTGGGCTCAACAAAATATTTTCGCATTCGGAAGAGAAAGTTGGTGACTGAAATTTCGTAAAAAGGTCTCGCCGCGACGAAAAACGTCTTTGCTGTAATGACTTCCATCCCAACTCGTGTATCATATCTGCCACACTCTCTCCCCTATAAATTGATAATACAAAACGAGCTGCCCTTTTTTGCACCCTTTCGATGTCCTCCGTCAATCCCACCTGGTAAGGATCCCACACCGCACAGCAATATTCTAACAGAGGATGAACGAGTGTAGTGTAAGCTGTCTCTTTAGTGGACTTGTTGCATCTTCTAAGTGTCCTGCCAATGAAACGCAACCTTTGGCTCGCCTTCCCGACAGTATTATCTATGTGGTCCTTCCAACTGAAGTTGTTCGTAATTTTAACACCCAGGTACTTATTTGAATTGACAGCCTTGAGAATTGTACTATTTATCGAGTAATCGAATTCCAACGGATTTCTTTTGGAACTCATGTGGATCATCTCACACTTTTCGTTATTTAGCGTCAACTGCCACCTGACACACCATACAGCAATCTTTTCTAAAACGCTTTGCAACTGATACTGGTCTTCGGATGACCTTACTAGACGGTAAATTACAGCATCATCTACGAACAATCTAAGAGAACTGCTCAGATTGTCACCCAGGTCATTTATATACAGTAGATCAGGAACAGCAGAGGTCCCAGGACGCTTCCCTGGGGAACACCTGATATCACTTCAGTTTTACTCGATGATTTGCCGTCTATTACTACGAACTGCGACCTTCCTGACAGGAAATCACGAATCCAGTCGCACAACTGAGACGATACCCCATAGCTCCGCAGCTTGATTAGATGTCGCTTGTGAGGAACGGTGTCAAAAGCTTTCCGGAAATCTAGAAATACGGAATCAACTTGAGATCCCCTGTCGATAGCGGCCATTACTTCGTGCGAATAAAGAGTTAGTTGTGTTGCACAAGAGCGATGTTTTCTGAAGCCATGCTGATTACGTGTCAATAGATCGTTCCCTTCGAGGTGATTCATAATGTTTGAATACAGTATATGCTCCAAAACCCTACTGCAAACCGAAATCAATGATATAGGTCTGTAGTTAAATGGATTACTCCTACTACCCTTCTTGAACACTGGTGCGACCTGCGCAATTTTCCAATCTGTAGGTACAGATCTATCGGTGAGCGAGCGGTTGTATATGAGTGCTAAGTAGGGAGCTATAGTATCAGCGTAATCTGAGAGGAACCTAATCGGTATACAATCTGAACCGGAAGACTTGCCCGTATCAAGCGATTTGAGTTGCTTCGCAACCCCTAAGGTATCTACATCTAAGAAACTCATGCTAGCAGATGTTAGTGTTTCAAATTCTAGAATATTCCATTCGTCTTCCCTGGTGAAGGAATTTCGGAAAACTGCGTTCAATAACTCCGCTTTAGCGGCACAGTCGTGGATAACAGTACCATCGGCACTGCGCAGCGAAGGTATTGACTGCGTCTTGCCGCTTGTGTACTTTACATACGACCAGAATTTCTTCGGTTTTTCTACCAAATTTCGAGACGTACATAACGCAGAATGAGGACAACTGAAGCTAGGAATCCAATAAAGTTTATCAAAGAGTATCTGTCGCAAATGCCAATATGAGAAACATACAGTAAATTTAGAATGAAGATATGTGACACAAAATTTGACCTTAAAAATAATAATGTTATCAACGAGCTGTATAAAATGGATAAAAGGGGATGTCAGTTTGAACATTTAGCCACGCACAGTATTAAATAACGATGAAACACATTCTTGGACTGCCATGGTCAAACCCTGATAGGGTGGGATGGCTAACACATTAACGTTTTTACCAACTATGGGCTATATCTCTCCTCAGTGAGTTTGGTTCCCACCAAAATACATACGGTGGTGAGATTGATGCCTTATCTTCTACCACGAAAGTACATTCGTAATGTGTGCCGTAAGGAACACCTACCTCAGCCTCACACTTATTTAGTGGCTCACACAGTATCAGATGTGGGAGCCACGCAAACGGAACTAAAAAATATAGTGGGTTAATCTAAATTTTTATTCTTCAGCAGTCTTAGCCTACCCTTAACTCTTAATCTGCAACATCATCCTAATCCTCCTATTCATTAGTTTCATAGGGTGGGCTGTACTAGTCAACATTAAAAATTAGAAAAAATATGCGTATACCTAACTTTGCATGCTCAAATGATGTTAATCTACCCTTAACTCCTAGCATCCAAAATAATCATCACATACCTAAATGTACATTTCATGCGCTACTTTGCAAAGATAACATGTCTTGTTCGCCGACTGAAAGGTATTTGTGGTGTGTGTCTGCACGCTGTAACAGAAATTTCGATCAAGAATTGATGTTGATGCTGTTCTTATAGATATGATATGATAATATGATGAAACAATACGATGAAAAATGTACCTATTCTATCAAAATTAGAAGGGCGTGATGAAAACTAATGCCTTCGAAATTTTGTGAGAAAATACTTAAAGCTTTTTAACTGTGGCAAATTAAACTAACATTCTCCACATTTCTTCTTTAAGACTACATATTTACCTCTCACCATAGTCACCCTGGCAACGAACACGTCTCCCAATGAGAGACAAGTTTGTTGATACTCTCACTGTAGGATCTTTGACTTTGTAGATGGAGCCACATCCTCCTGGAGCCGCTTCATAACAAGCAAAGTGAAATCCTCTAAGGTGTTCTTTAAGTTTTAAAAAGAGATGAAATTGTGATGGGGCCAAGTCTGGAATGTATGGAGGATGATCGTTCATAGTGATCCCAAGGCGTCGGATTGTTGCACATATCACAGCGCACGTGTGTAATCTGCCAATGTCATGCAGAAGATGAGGTTGCTCCATGTGCGGGAGAACACTTCGAACTGGAAACTCGATTGTAGCAGCCTGTTTCTCACTCATCCACATATTTACGTTCCACACCACCATGTTACACTCTATAATTGAAAGGCCTCTAGCAACAGAGGGCTGCAAATATGTAAACACGCAGCATAATGATTTAGAATGTTAATAATGTTCGGATTATTTAAAAATCCTTAAAAGCTATCACATCACATATTCGAATCCATTACCTTTCAGCACTCTTTCGTGAGCTTACGCAACAAAACTTAACAGTGACATACATGGGAGTGGCAATGCGCTGTTGTAAGCTGCGTTGTGATCCCGTACGACGGGAAGTCTCATTCCATCTAATGCAGGCGGCTCCTCTCTGCCTTCCAAAGCGCGTTGCGTTGGTGCACTAAACCCATGCTCACACACATGGGATCATCATACCACTTCTCCATCTCCACATACAAAATAACCATATAAGCACAATAAATATGCAGTAATTACTACTACAGGAAATACATTCACAATATACGAACTGTTGTTAATTATTATCCACAATTGCATGTACGCCACTCTACTGAGACACCACTGCTCTCAGGCTGAGGATGTAAAATATCCCAACCTTGCACTCGTCGCCAAAACTGTATAAGTATTGGGTATTGTGTGCTGTATCCCCTGCTTCAGATTGAGACGTCATCAGTTTTTATCGCCACTTGGACGCGTGGAAACACCTGCGGTCCTCCGAAAATCGTCTCACTATTGGAATTTTTTCGACCGTGGACAGAAAAACATTATCTTTTACTGCTGGCGAGTGGGTGCATACTAATGGAAGTGGCCGCATACTATTCTTTCATGGAACATTGGACAAACTGCAATCTCTTTTGCATTTCCTGCACCACGTGAATTTCTCTGTGGCTGTGGGGAATTTATGTTAAACCTTTGTCATTTTCTCATTTTACCTATTGACACGGCAGTTAACTGTGATCTATCTCTGCACACTATTATGTTAGCTTTTAGAGCGTATCTTACGTATTCACATGGGCGATGAGGGGTGCCAAGAGAGCGTTCTCCTTAACGGTTTCTGGCCCTTTAAATCCTGAAAGCACAAGTACTAGAGTCTCTAGCCCATGAGCATCTGCATTATGTCCGTCACATTCCCCGTCCTCGGCTATGTGCACGAAATTATCATCACGACTTGCGGACGGGAAACGGACTTCATTTGAAACTCGTGCTCTCTCTAATAAATCACCTCTCAGCTCCCTTGGCCCATCTATGAAAATTTTCTTGTCCTCCTTACACGCTACAAAATCAATTATGTCATTAGTGCATAAGTGTATTCTGCACCTCATGCCATCAGATCTCTGAGCAAATTTACCACAGTTTTAGTTGTCCAGTTAATGATCACCGCTCTTCTAGAGAGAAATTCACTACCGATTATAAAATGTAGCAGCAACTCATGATAATTGTTTTATCCTGGAAGACACTTTCTTTCTCACTGAACGAAAACAAGACCTGTTTCTATACCTTCTTCCTTTTCGCCCTAGAAGTGCCAGTTAGTGAGATTCCTTTTACGGGTGTCTCAACTAATTTACTACCACTTTCCACAATTTTTGCGTAAAACAACTTCGGGAGTGTTCACTTAGACTCCAGATATGCTCTGGTCTTGATTCTTTTCAAGACTATTTCGGTGAGTTGACAGCGATTGTCCGCGTTTTCAGGCATCTCCGGGTCATTACCGCAATGGTCATTTTCGGCTTGTGCTTGCGAACGCCAGTAACAAACATTACGTATGTGAGATCCCTTCTTCACTGAGGCATCCCAACAGTAAAAACACATTTGTAAGTGTAAATAGATACATATATATTATGACGAAATTTTTTGTAAGAACGTACAAGAATGTTTAGGGAAATTCAGGAATACAGTAATACTACTCACTTAGAATTGAAATAAGTAGGGAATTCGGGGAATCAAAGAAGATATTAAATAAATAGGAAATTCGGGGAATTAAAGGCGAAACCGCTGCATGAAGTACGTCAAGAAATCGAAAGGGAAATGGTTGTCGGAAGGACTGACTCAGCATGTAGAAAAGTCCAGACAACCTTCCGTGAAATTAAAATCAAGAGTAGTAATATCAATAATGCAATGCAAATCCCTTTCTTAAATGCAGAAGAGAGAGAAGATAGGTGGAAAGAGTACGTTGAGGGCCTCTAGAAGGGGAAAGACTTGCCAGATGACGTAAAATAAAAGAAGAAACAGAAGTCAGCAGATAAGACATAGGGGATCCAGTACTGGATTCAGAATTTAAAATAGCCTTACGAAACTTAAAATCAATCAGGTATAAATGATAGGTAACATCAGAATTTTTAAAATCACGGGGGGGGGATTGGCAACAAAACGGCTATTACCGTTGGAGTGTAGAATGAATCAGACTGGTGATACGTTATGTGACTTTCGGAAAATCATCATCTACACAATTTCGACGATCGCAAGAGTTGAAAAGTGAGGGCCGAGCGGTTCTAGGCGCTACAGTCTGGAGCAGCGCAACCGCTACTGTCGCAGGTTCGAATCCTGCCTCGGGCATGGATGTGTGCGATGTCCTTAGGTTAGTTAGGTTTCAGTAGTTCTAAGTTGTGATGACCTCAGAAGTTAAGTCCCATAGTGCTCAGAGCCATTTTTTTAAAAGTGTGAGAGTTATCGCGTATTCTGCTTAACAGCTCAGAATCCAAGATGCTGACAAGAATAATATACAGAAGACTGGAAAACAAAACTGCTGACTTGTTTGATGACCATCAGTTCGCCTTTAGGAAAGTTTATGGTACCTTCGAAGCAGTTCTGACGTTGCGGTTGCAAACTAAAGCAAGACTAAAGGAAAATTAAGACACGTTATAGTATTTATGTATCTGGAAGAAGGGTTCGACAATGTTAAATGGTGCCAGATGCTCAAAATCGCGAGAAAAATGGAGGTAAATTTTGGGAAAAGACGGGAAATATATAGTACGTACAAGAGCCAAGAGGGAACAATAACAGTGAAAGACCAAGAACGAAGTGCTCAGATTAAAAAGGATGTAAGACGAGGAGGTATTCTTTGACCCCTACTGTTCAATCTATACATCGAAGAAACAATGACGGAAATGAAAGAAAAGTTCAAGAATGGAAATAAATCTCAGGTACAAGAATATCAGTGATAAGATTACCTGATAACGTTGCTATCGTCAATGAAAGTGAAGAAGAATTACAGGATCTGCTGAATGGAATGAACAGTCTGATGAGTGCAGAATGTGGACTGAGAGTAAATCAAAGAAAGACGAGGGTAATGAGGAGTAGGAGAAATAATAACAGGGAGAAACTTAACACCAGAATCGGAGTTCACGAAATAGACAAAGTTAAGGAATTCGGCTATGTAAGCAGCAAAATAATCCATGACGTACGGAGCAAGGAGGAGACAAAAAGAACACTAGCACTGGCGAAAACTGCGTTCGTGCCCAAGAGAAGTCTGCTACTATCGAAGAAAGACCTTAATTTGAGACAGAAATTTCTGAGAATGTAAGTTTGCAGCACAGCATTGTGTTGGTAGTGAAACACAGACATTGGGAATACCAGAAAAGAAGACAATGGAAGCATTTCCGATACGGAGCTACAAAAGACTGTTGAAAAGTACGTGAACTTATCAGGTAATCAATGAAGAGAATCTCGGGAGAATCGGCGATGAAAAAAATGTAAAGGAAACACTAACAACAAGAAGGGATAGGCTGGAAGTACATCTGTTATCTGTTAAGGCATCACAGACTAGCTTCCATGGTACTTGAGGGAGCTGTAGAGGTTAAAAACTAAGAGAGGGGCAGAGACTGGAATATGTTCAGCAAATAACTGAGGACGTAGGCTGCTAGTACTACACTGAGATAGAGAGGTTGGAACAGAAGAAGAATTCGTGATGTTCTGTATCAAACCAGTCAGAAGACTGAAGACTCAAAGAAAAAGATATGTACGAGGGGCGTTCAGTAAGCAATGCAGCACTCTTTTTTCTCAGCCAATTTTGGTTGAAAAACTGCGGAATGTTGTGGGACATCGCGGAATATTCTCGCTTCAGCCCCTATAGTTTCATGAAGTTCCGATAGATGGTGGCCCTATACGTAACCATAGCAATGGCGTCGGAAAGAGAAGCGCGTTCCCAGCAGAGAGCTGTCATGGAGATTCTATTGGTGGAAAACCAGAACACCACAGATATTCAGAGCCACTTGCAGAATGTCTACGGCTGGCTGTGAACAAAACCACAGAGAGTCGTTTGGCAAGGCGTCTATCATCGCAACAAGGCGCGCAAGTCTGTCCGTTCTCCTGCGTGCCGGGCGCCCACACACAGCTGTGAATCCCTCAATACTGGAAAATATGGATACTTTCATACGTGGCGATCGACACATCACAATATAACAATTTGTTCTACATCTACATCTACATTTACACACCTGAAGCCACCCAACGGTGTGTGGCGGAGGGCACTTTACGTGCCACTCTCATTACTTCCCTTTGCTGCTCCAGTAGTCTATGGTTCGCGGGAAGAACAACTGCCGGAAAGCCTCCGTGCGTGCTCGAATCTCTCTAATTTTACGTTCGTGATCTCCTCGCGAGGTATAATTAGGGGGAAGCCATATATTAGGTACTTCATCCAGAAACGCACCCTCTCGAAACCTGGACAGCAAGCTACACCACGATGCAGAGCGCCTCTCCAGCAGAGTCTGCCACTTGAGTTGGCTAAACATCTCCGTAACGCTATCACGCTTACCAAATAACCCTGTGACGAAACGCGCCGCCCTTCCCTGGATCTTCTCTATCTCCTCCGTCAACCCAACCTGGTACGGATCCACACTGATGAGCAATACTAAAGTATAGGTCGAACGAGTGTTTAGTAAGTCACCTCTTATGTTGATGGACTACATTTTCTAAGGACTCTCCCGGTTAATCTCAACCTGGCACCCTCCTTACCCACAATTAATTTTATATAGTCATTCCACTTCAAATCGTTCCGTACGCATACACCCAGATATTTTACAGAAGTAAGTGCTACCAGTGTTTTTTCTGCTATCATATAATCATACAATAAAGGATCCTTCTTTCTACACTCCTGGAGATGGAAAAAAGAACACATTAACACCGGTGTGTCAGACCCACCATACTCGCTCCGGACACTGCGAGAGGGCTGTACAAGCAATGATCACACGCACGGCACAGCGGACACACCAGGAACCGCGGTGTTGGCCGTCGAATGGCGCTAGCTGCGCAGAATTTGTGCACCGCCGCCGTCAGTGTCAGCCAGTTTGCCGTGGCATACGGAGCTCCATCGCAGTCTTTAACACTGGTAGCATGCCGCGATATCGTGGACGTGAACCGTATGTGCAGTTGACGGACTTTGAGCGAGGGCGTATAGTGGGCATGCGGGAGGCCGGGTGGACGTACCGCCGAATTGCTCAACACGTGGGGCGTGAGGTCTCCACAGTACATCGATGTTGTCGCCAGTGGTCGGCGGAAGGTGCACGTGCCCGTCGACCTGGGACCGGACCGCAGCGACGCTCGGATGCACGCCAAGACCGTAGGATCCTACGCAGAGCCGAAGGGGACCGCACCGCCACTTCCCAGCAAATTAGGGACACTGTTGCTCCTGGGGTATCGGCGAGGTCCATTCGCAACCGTCTCCATGAAGCTGGGCTACGGTCCCGCACACCGTTAGGCCGTCTTCCGCTCACGCCCCAACATCGCACAGCCCGCCTCCAGTGGTGTCGAGACAGGCGTGAATGGAGGGACGAATGGAGACGTGTCGTCTTCAGCGATGAGAGTCGCTTCTGCCTTGGTACCAATGATGGTCGTATGCGTGTTTGGCGCCGTGCAGGTGAGCGCCACAATCAGGACTGCATACGACCGAGGCACACAGGGCCAACACCCGGCATCATGGTGTGGGGAGCGATCTTCTACACTGGCCGTACACCTCTGGTTATCGTCGAGGGGACACTGAATAGTGCACGGTACATCCAAACCGTCATCGAACCCATCGTTCTACCATTCCTAGACCGGCAAGGGAACTTGCTGTTCCAACAGGACAATGCACGTCCGCATGTATCCCGTGCCACCCAACGTGCTCTAGAAGGTGTAAGTCAACTACCCTGGAAAGCAAGATCTCCGGATCTGTCCCCCATTGAGCATGTTTGGGACTGGATGAAGCGTCGTCTCACGCGGTCTGCACGTCCAGCACGAACGCTGGTCCAACTGTGGCGCCAGGTGGAAAAGGCATGGCAAGCCGTTCAACAGGACTACATCCAGCATCTCTACGATCGTCTCCATGGGAGAACAGCAGCCTGCATTGCTGCGAAAGGTAGATATACACTGTACTAGTGCCGACATTGTGCATGCTCTGTTGCCTGTGTCTATGTGCCTGTGGTTCTGTCAGTGTGATCATGTGATGTATCTGACCCCAGGAATGTGTCAATAAAGTTTCCCCTTCCTGGGACAATGAATTCACGGTGTTCTTATTTCAATTTCCAGGAGTGTATTTATTCGCAGTACATTACATTTGTCTATGTTAAGGGTCAGTTACCACTTCCTGCACCAAGTGTCTATCAGCTGCAGATCTTCCTGCATTTCGGTGCAATTTTTTTGTCAAAGATTGTCACAGATGACCACTTCGAACCCTAAGCAAAACCGCAGTCCATCGTATGGCGACATACGACCTCACCTTGGAAGAAAAAGTTCAAAGCAGCACCCTCAGCCGGAAAAGTCATGTTGAGGGTCGTCTGGGACTCTGAAGGAGCTATTATATTTCATGTTCACCCTCACAATGCAATGATTAACTCGAAAGTGTATTGTGCTGCTCTCAGGAAACTGAAACAACATCAGCATTTTCATTGCCACAAAAATGCAAACGAACTACTTCTTTTCCATGACAACTAAAGGCCTCACACAAGTATGAGCAACCAAGAGAAACTCTCAAAACTTCATTGGCCTGTTCTTCCTTATCCAACCTACAGCCCGGATCTTGTACTGTTGGACTTCCATCTGTTTGTTCTAATGAAGGATGCTCCCCATGGGAACCAGTACGTGGATGACGGGGTGCTTATTAATGCAGAAAGACGTTGGTTCCGGCGTCGCAGACTCTGGCAGATGGGCCTCCAAGCAAAATGGCATAAGACCGTTGAATTAAACGGAAATTATGTCGAAAAAATTGGGTTTTATAGCCAGAATATCGGGGAATCATATGGCGGATTGGGGTCATGAATAAAACCTATCTGCTTTCAGGAAAAAATCGGTTGCATCACTTACTGAACGACCCTCGTACTGACAAGATTCCACTCCAGAAAGCGTAATGTAGGTTTTGTATTATACAGTATTAGCATATGTGTACAACTGTTTCATGTATCTCTGTTTGGTGAACTGCATAACCATCGTGTCCTAAGCTTGGCACACTTGGAACAAACTACTGATCAGCTGAGCTTCTCATTCGAATTCACTCTTGTTTCCCAAGGTTCCGGGCATCCATCACCGAATGTTTCTTCCTGACTTGTTTCAGATTACTTCACCACAAGAGCAAAATCACATCCTCAGCCATGAGCCACCAGATCCTTATAAACCAACCAATGTGGATTATCAGAACATGACAAACAAAACGGTTGTTGTGCAACAAATGGTAACAACTTTTAATATATATGTAATAAACAAACTTCCTACTGTTCATATATGGAAGTGACAGTAGAACTGTAGAAAAAACTGTTATATTTCACTTTATATTCTATATTTAGAGCAAAAATTGTTCTCCTACAAACCGGTTTCAATCCTGATAACTGTGTAACAATGAGCTGTGTTTACGAAACGATAGTCACATGATGTTACAAAAATAACCGAATCTGTAAAAATTTGCCGGCCGGTGTGGCCAAGCAGTTCTAGGCACTTCAGTCTGGAACCGCGCCACCAACTACGGTCGCAGGATCGAGTCCTGCCTATGGCATGGGTGTGTGTAATGTCCTTAGCTTAGTTAGGTTTAGGTAGTTCTAAGTTCTAGGGGACTGATGACCTCAGATGTTAAGTCCCATAGTGCTCAGAGCCATTTGAACCATTCTGTCAAAATTTTATAGTAAAAGTGTTTCGCCAAGGTTACGTAATGCCAAAGTATCTTCATGAAACACTATTTAAATAAAATTACATGAAGTACAGCAACCTATTTGAATGGTTATGATGTACCGTCTGTTCCAACAGCTGTTGACAACAATTAAAAATAAACGTTTAAGTAAATTAAATGTTTTAACTGAGACATTGCAGTTTACACTAATTCTGAAATTCAAGGAAGCAATATAGCGTCATTTTATGTTTAATCCCCCTTACGCCGAACAAGATTGTGAATTCATAACTAATGTCGTATTTAACACACTCTTTGTGAACCACTCTGCATACCTTACGAAGTAATATGTACAAAATGTGATGTCTTACCATCTACACCAAGCGAGGAATGCTGAGATACAACAGAAACCAGCTTTACTGTAAATAGTGTGCCTGTGACAATCGTCGACACTCTGAGATTTTTTTGTAAACGTTCTTCTTCTCCTTCTGGACGCCGAAGAGAGTAGATTTAAGTGTTACACAGTTTGTCCTATTTGAAAAAATAGCCATTGACTGAGCTAAAACTGTTTTATTTCAGTCTGGGTAATACCAACAGATCTTTCCCGATAAACAGAAAACTAAAATATAATATTCGGCCGTTCAAACAGCTGGAGGCGGAACATTTGAAGACCCAAATTTCAGGTGGCTTTAGTGATTTATCATTAATTATTTTGTTGTCTAAGTTAGCCTTCATTATCTAACAAGTCCGATAACCTTATCTGCAAAGTATTTTTACACATATGTTATTTACCTTATGTGTCAGGTGTATTCAACCACACTGCCGACCTACAGTCCTCTTTGGCCCCTGCTACATGGAGCTGATAAAATTTAACATAGGAGAATAACTTAACAGGAAATTTTAAAATCAAAGCCCTATATTTAAATGATACCACTATTCTGTTATGCCGAGAATGTCAGGTCCATACAATTCTTAAAGTATTTCCTTTCGATAATTATTTTAAATTGCATGACTATATCAAAAGTAAATTAAGGAACGAAAGGAACGCTTTAATGCACCTCGTGCAGTGGCTTTCATTTTTAAACTTGTGTGCAGTTCTAGGTCTGCTGGTCGCTAAATTTCATGGCACGATAGTTCTTTATTGCAGAAGCGTAATGCCTCCGCTAATACTTCAAACTGCAGCACTGTCACCATCACCGAGAATTATCGGTGAACCCTGACATCAGTGTTGTTCTTTTATTTCAGGAATTCTATGAAGATCAGGTAACCAGGTAACAAAGTACGGTATCGTTCCTCTATTTTTGTTGTTTTTGTCTAACTGGATTGTTTTACTTCTTTACGCTGGTTCCATACGCTGGTTTTCTGGTGAGATATTGAATTTGCCTTTGGAGGAAATGCCTAGCTTCCTTTCGTAGAGTTTTGAAGGGCACAGCGAATAATTGCGTGACGCAGAAGATGGTTTTTGCATGTGACGTGAGGACGGTTAATAGATTTCGCCTTCTCCGTCAAATGACGCACTGATGTTACTGTGAGTGTTTCCGTCTATCAGGAACTGCCAAGAATGTCCCGCGGTACTTACAGACTGATTTAAGTATTCGTTAAATGCCAGTTTTGCCGGTACGGCACTGAGCCATCTCGACCATATTACTGTTAGGTAATGTGTATTCCTGGATGTTACTTCTTCAGTGCTTTAGCGGCCTAAGCGACTAGAAAATGTTGTTAACGTGAATTTATGCCACCCTCTCGGAACCTGATGCACGACACATCTTGCTCGGGAAACCACAGTGGGTGACGTATTGCCGTTCCGCAATAAGACTGTGTTAAATTTAAGGCTTTAGGGGCTAAAAGAGTTTAATGCAAATCTAGGTAATGAGACCGCCGGAATCAGAGTTTGCTTGAAACTTTCGCACTGAAACCATGTTTGATTTTCTTTGATTTAGGAGCAAGTGAATTAAAAATGAACATTAAGTCAAAGTAACTTCATATGAGAAGGTGTCACGGCTTCTTACTAACATTCATTGCTAAATTCTATTACTATAAAAAGTGGTGAAAGAATTATACTGTGCTGAAGCTGTATACAGTAGCCGTACTCCACTGATTGAATTTTCTAATGTTTTCAGAGGAATGCGAGATGTGAGGAGGTTTAACAACTGTGTCAGATAGTAGGTATAAAGGGGATCCTCTGACCTGAACGGGAGATTACCGGCCCCTGGGACCGACACGTGGAAGAAGCACAAAAGTAGGGCGACACGTGCCTTTGCACTCGGAGGACAGCGCGACGAACTAGAGATGTTGACGCGCGCCAGGGTCTGGGAAACCTTAGCTGCCCCCGGTGGCGACCCATTCACCAGGAGATGCTAAGCGTGACACCTTAAACATATTCAGTTTGAATGCACACGCTCAGCTCACGAAGAGAAAATGCATGTGTTTGATCTGACGTCGTAATTTACACAGTTTCTTTGTGTATTTGATAACCACAAGGAACGTTTACACACTCGCATTAAACTGAAAAAACGAGACTGGCGCCACAATTTATTAATGGAACCCACAACTCACTAAGTCAAGGACGCTAGATTTATTTAGAGTAATTCACTTAGTTCTAGTTCTAGGTTTGAGTCAAATTAGTAACTCAAAATTTTGTATTGTTATTGCTATAGGCAGAATGTCTTGATATGGGAGGCATTACTTTATAAATTCTGTTCAAAAACGGAGAAACTAAGCTAAATATTCTTGGAAGGATTTTATTACTGTAAGCACATGAAATCTTACCTAATGCCACACATTTTGTTTAATGTTTACAACTGCCAAGGCAACTGTATTTTATAGCAGGATGCACGGTAACGCAGTTCCAGGATTAATTTTATAATCATGCACATGGAAGAAAGGTTCCTACAATCGGTATTTTCATTTTTGGTTACCATTTCACAACTAAACCGCTGAACTGATATCGATTAAATATGGCATGGAGATGGCTTGTGACATGAGGAAGAACATAGGATACTATAGAGAGTGTGTAGTACAAGATACTTATTAATTTGAGAAATATTACGCGAGTTAGAGAAAAATATGTATACCGTTATAAAAATCGATTTACTTTTCGTGTACTGAACTTCATCACATTTGTGAAAATGTTTTTTCGCTGATATAATTTTATCAATACGATTCACCGTGATGAATGTGATGCTTGCACAGTCCACAACGTATATTATCTAAATTTCCGTGCTAATATTGTTAAATCCGAAATTAAATCAGTCTATTATGTTTTCACGAATAAGCCACTGAACTGGTTAAAATTAAATTCGTACAGAAATTTACTGAAGCCTTCGGAATAACCTGACTTCTTTTACAAAGTAAAAATAAAAATAAATCTCTCGTTAAGAGGGTGAAGCACGGAATGAAACATCTTCCATTTATATCAGTGACTATAAACGAATTTCAAAATCATTAAAAATGATGCTTAATGTGCACATAGCATAATGTATAGCTACTTTACCAAAACAATGCATGGATGTGTCCTCCTGCCATGCTTATCTCCCTGCACTGCTTAGCAGCGACACTGCGCTTGCTGACGCTCAGTACGTTTCGGTAGTGGTAGGGGCGAAGTGGGGAGGGGATGCACATCGGGTGCTATGCTTACCCAAAGGACAGACACTTGAGGACAGTTGATTTCATGGCACATATCATAATTTACCTACTTAGCAGCACTTACCATAGCAAAACTACTATTATATGATTCTTGCTGTGAGTAACTGTTAATAAATCATATACGAAATAGAGGTACAGTAACCACAGTCATGCCATCTTTTTTACTAAAAATCAGTCATCCAATACTGTGGCGTGTCTACCTACTTGCTCTACTCCAACAGTCTTTTTCAGTTTTTTTGAATTCGCGACCCCTTTCCAATTAAACACATTCTGGCGAACCAGCAGGAGGATAATAAAATTATATCACTGATTTCGACGGCAGCGTATTTCATTTTACTTTTGTTAATAGTATACTGATAGAGAAATTACGTGCACTGTGCAAGGCAGTCTCAGCACTCTGCGGCATGTATAAATATTTTCTTTGACGTGGTGGAAGTATGGGGTAAGGAGAGGTGCGCTGCCCTCGACGTCCGGTACAAGTGTCAGTGGCGGTAATAAAAAAGAATTTTAAAAAATAGACTTGATAAGGACATTTGTTTGAAGTATGGTTTCACTGTCATGAATAATAAACCTAAACGTTTAATTTCTGGCAAAGTATTGTCACATTAGGATATGCAACCATCAAAGCTTATGCCTCGCCTCAACATCTAAACTCCTGGAAATTGAAATAAGAACACCGTTAATTCATTGTCCCAGGAAGGGGAAACCTTATTGACACATTCCTGGGGTCAGATACATCACATGATCACACTGACAGAACCACAGGCACATAGACACAGGCAACAGAGCATGCACAATGTCGGCACTAGTACAGTGTACATCCACCTTTCGCAGCAATGCAGGCTGCTACTCTCCCATGGAGACGATCGTACAGATGCTGGATGTAGTCCTGTGGAACGGCTTGCCATGCCATTTCCACCTGGCGCCTCAGTTGGACCAGCGTTCGTGCTGGACGTGCAGACCGTGTAAGACGACGCTTCATCCAGTCCCAAACATGCTCAATGGGGGACAGATCCGGAGATCTTGCTGGCCAGGGTAGTTGACTTACACCTTCTAGAGCACGTTCGGTGGCACGGGATACATGCGGACGTGCATTGTCCTGTTGGAACAGCAAGTTCCCTTGCCGGTCTAGGAATGGTAGAACGATGGGTTCGATCACGGTTTGGATGTACCGTCCACTATTCAGTGTCCCCTCGACGATCACCAGAGGTGTACGGCCAGTGTAGCAGATCGCTCCCAACACCATGATGCCGGGTGTTGGCCCTGTGTGCCTCGGTCGTATGCAGTCCTGATTGTGGCGCTCACCTGCACGGCACCAAACACGCATACGACCATCATTGGCACCAAGGCAGAAGCGACTCTCAACTCTGAAGACGACACGTCTCCATTCGTCCCTCCATTCACGCCTGTCGCGACACCACTGGAGGCGGGCTGCACGATGTTGGGGCGTGAGCGGAAGACGGCCTAACGGTGTGCGGGACCGTAGCCCAGCTTCATGGAGACGGTTGCGAATGGTCCTCGCCGATACCCCAGGAGCAACAGTGTCCCTAATTAGCTGGGAAGTGGCGGTGCGGTCCCCTTCGGCACTGCGTAGGATCCTACGGTCTTGGCGTGCATCCGTGCGTCGCTGCGGTCCGGTCCCAGGTCGACGGGCACGTGCACCTTCCGCCGACCACTGCCGACAACATCGATGTACTGTGGAGACCTCACGCCCCACGTGTTGAGCAATTCGGCGCGACGTCCACCCGGCCTCCCGCATGCCCACTATACGCCCTCGCTCAGAGTCCGTCAACTGCACATACGGTTCACGTCCACGCTGTCGCAGCATGCTACCAGTGTTAAAGACTGCGATGGAGCTCCGTATGCCACGGCAAACTGGCTGACACTGACGGCGGCGGTGCACAAATACTGCGCAGCTACCGCCATTCGACGGCCAACACCGCGGTTCCTGGTGTGTCCGCTGTACCGTGCGTGTGATCATTGCTTGTACAGCCCTCTCGCAGTGTCCGGAGCAAGTATGGTGGGTCTGACACACCGGTGTCAATGTGTTCTTTTTTCCATTTCTAGGAGTGTACATCTACATCTCATGGATGCTCTGCAAATCACACTTAAATGCCTTGCAGAGGGTTCATCGAACCACCTTCACAATAATCCTCTATTATTCCAATCTCGAACAGCATGCTAAAAAAAACGAACACCTATGTCTCCCCGTGCGAGCTCCGATTGCCCTTATTTTATTATGATGACCGTTCCTGCCCAGGTAGGTCGGCGTCAACAAAATGTTTCCGCTTTCGGAGGAGAAAGTTAGTGATTGAAATAGATGAGAAGATACCACCGCAATTGGAAATGCCTTTGTTTTAAAAGTTCCCATCGCAAATCACGTATCATGTCAATGAAGGTCTCTCCCTTATTCCGTGAAAACACGACTTTGTGTCAATCCACCATTCTCTGTGAAGTGATTCATAATGTTCTAACAAATTACGTGTTCCAAAATCCTGCTGCATATCGACGTTAATGATATGTTGTTGTAATCTGGTGGATTACTCCTACGTTTCTTGAATATTGGTGTGACGTGTGCAACCTTTTAGTCGTTGAGTACGGATTTTTCGTCGAGCGAGCGGTTGTATATGATTGTTAAGGATGGAGCTATTGCATCAGAATATTCTGAAAGGATCCTAATTGGTATACAGTCATGACCAGAAGACTTGCTTGTATTAAGTGATTTAAGTTGCTTCTCTACTCCGAGGATATCTACTTCTAAGCTACTCATGTTGGCAGTTAATCTTGACTCTAATTCCGAAATATTTACTTAGTCTTCTTTGGTTAAGGAATTTCGAGAGGCTGTGTTTAGTAGCTCTGCTTTCGCAGCACTATCGTGGACAGCATTTCCATTGCTATCGCGCAAAGAAGGCATAGATTGTGTCTTCCTACCAGCAAATTTTACATACGACCATAATCTCCTTAGAATTTCTGCCAGGTTTCGACATAAAGTTTCGGTGTGAAAACTATTACAAGCATCTCTCATTGATTTTCACGCTAAATTTCTAGCTTCTGTAAAACATCGCCAATCATGGGGATTTTGAGTTCGTTTAAATTCATACTTTTTCTCTTTGTTTTTGCAACAGTGTTCTGACCCGTTTTGGGTACCAAGGGGGATGAGCTCCGTTGTTTGTTAATTTACTTGCTATATATCTCTCAGTTACCTCCATACTATTTCTTTGAATTCATGCCACATCTGGTCTACACTTACAATATCTACTCTTTATAAATATTACAATGAAGCTAATGAACCATTATATTTAATTCAAAGGAACTTAAAACCGTTAACCAGCTGCAAACGGCAATAGTTCAGCTAATAAAATGGTATATTTATTGCTTGAATAAAAATTAAATTACGTTATGGTTGTGTATTTATTTGTTTTTCGGGTTTTACAATATTTTTATGTGATTTGATACATCCAGAGTCAAAGAGAAAGCGTTATTAGTTAGCTGTCGACTCGGGTGCCGAATCCGCATTCAGATCCGGAGAATTTTGTTTTGCGCAGGGTATGATTGAAATTATGTTAGCCAAGCATGAGGAAATGTAGCTAGAAAGTATACTACTTTTTGATAATGCCATTGAGAGCAGAATATACGACATGGGCGGTGTCAAAAAATGTGTTCAAGTGTGTGTGAAATCTTATGGGACTTAACTGCTAAGGTCATCAGCTTAGACACTACTTAACCTAAATTATCCTAAGGATAAACACACACACCCATGTCCGAAGGAGACTCGAACCTCCGCCGGGACCAGCCGCACAGACCATGACTGCAGCGCCTTAGACCGCTCGGCTAATACCGCGCGGCGGGCGGTGTCACTCAAGAACGGTTAGTTCTAAAATTAAAGAGGAGCCCACATTTTTCTTTGCATTTTGATGAATCTACTGATGTATCAGAGTGTGCACGATTTATCGTATTTGTGCACTCTCAGTCAGATGAAAGTATCATGGAAGACATATTTTGCAAAGCGCTTCCTGCTAACACTACTAACGAGTGTTTGTACGACATGCTTTAGGAAAGCACTCGTAACAACGAGACTGGTTGGTGAAAATGTAACCCATCTGTAGCGTCGATGCTGAGGCTACAACTGCCAATCAAAGTATGCTCATTGTGAAATTAAAATCATTAATGCGAAATTTTTCATGGACACACTGGTTTCTGCATTACAAGCTGTGGCATCCGAAGTTTTACCTTCTCAGTTAAATGATGTGCTTAAAATTGTGATCAAAGTTGTTAACTCTATGAAAGCTAAAGCACTGCAAATTCAGCTCTTTTAGAATCATTTCTGAAGACATGGGATCGCTCCATTAAAATCTCTTTTAGGACATAGAGGTCAGATGGCCTTTCAGGAAAGGTAGTGACACGATTCCTGGAGTCAAGAGCTGCATATTAATCATCTTAAGAGAGTTTAAATCTGGATTATTTTTTCTTAGCCTGTTTGCCTATTAAATATAGCTTTTCTCGCTGATGCTTTTAAACACTTAAGTATTTTAAACAATAGCGCCCAATGTGGAGAAGGAAACATTATAACGACCAATGATAAAATCAAAATATTCCTCGAATAACTTCGTTTGTGAACAACATCTTTACAAAAATTATACCTGGATCTTTCCTTTGGGTTCAGAAGACTGGCGAAGAAACTGCCAGTAGACTCGTTGGTGGCAGCACGCACGAACGCAGGTTGGCGGGGCTGTGGCACCAAATCCCATGAGGAACAACCGATGGTTGGTAATGCCCAGTCGTCCCACTGCAAAATTGGAGTCGTAGTGTCGTGTTGGTGCTGCTAGACTACGGTCAATCGGTCTGCTTCAAAACACAGACATCCACTGACGGGAAAAAATCGCAACGCCAAGGCATTGTGCGATATAGATTAAAGCTGGTAGGTGTGTTTCTATATTGAAAGATGATGTCTGTTCATATTTCACGATAGTCGCATAAGAGTGGCGCTAGCTGCAGAACCATAAAGATAGAAATCGGCATTGCCTTAAATACGCACTGTAACAGTCGTGAACGTTAGTTACCTTTAACACTGGACGTGGTGATTTGATGTTAGTCAAGAATGCCTTTATGGCGACAAAGTCACCATTAACAAGACCTCACTGAGTTTGAACGAGGTCGTCTAATAGGACTACGAGAACCTGGATCTTCCCTCTGCGATGCTGCAGGAATGTAGCCACTTTACGTGATCGCTGATAGTGGCAGTCAAGGGGAGGTAAGGTCGCAAGAAGACTGGGTTCCAGACAGCCACGTGGCACTACGGAAAGGGAGGACCACAGTGTTCGGCGTATAGCTCTGGGAACGTACTACATGTACAGCAGAAATTTCAGCAGCACTTGATACCCCAAGAACACATCGTTTTGTCGCAAATCGATTGCCTCAAGGACAGCTACGAGACGAACGTCCTGTAATGTGCATTCCACTGACCCCAAACCACCACCGTGTGCATGTCAGGATGCGGCTGAGGTGGAAGTGGGGTCTAAAAACGAACAAGTGTTAATTTTTCGACTCCGGTCGGCAAACTGCCTACAATTTATTGAGAAAACATTTCTGATGACCTAATCGGAGTACATTATGTGAGTTTAGCGGCCCTAAGGCGCAAACAGATTGAGCCGGGGCTCGAAAAGTGCACGGAGGCAACCGGCCAATGCGTGTGATCTCGTCGGGGGCCTGTCAGTAAAAAAGGGCGATCCACACGCATCGTTCGCATAGCTCGGCGCGGTGGGCGCTCACACGTGATCTCCTGGACCTTTCTGATTGGCTGCTGTAGGAGCTCTGCCTAGGCAAGCGACGCTTCCCTAAGCGTCACCCCGTCAGCAGAATGGTTGTTTGCTCGTCGAGCACGTGAACAAGCCGTGGGATATCGGCTAATACTGGTAAAATCTGACGTGTCGCCAACCCATGGCCCGTGCACGGCTTTGTGAAGATCCATTGCCATCCACAGCTCACGCATTAAAAAAAAATTCCCTTTTCTTTTTTTGAAGATAAAGGACTCCCATACTCAATCTGTCAACACCTGTACATCCGTTTGCGACTTCAGTGGTGTCAAGCGAGAGTTCATGAGAGGACAGGGTGGAAGTCTGTTGAATTTTCTGATGACCCTGTGGTGGTTAGAAGAAGGCCAGTTGAGTGCCTGCCACCAACCTGCCCTCGTGCGAGATATACTGGACCTACACCTCGAGTTACGGTCGAGGGCGAGACTTTGTATGACAGCAGGAACACTCTCGTGATTATCGCAGGCACCTTGACTGCAAATTTGTACGTGAGTCTGGTTCTTAGAGCTGCTGCAGTGCCATTCATGGACAGCATTCCACGGGGTGTTTTCCAACACGACGACTCCCGCTCACATACCGCTGTTCTAATCAGCATGCAGTCGAGCACATACGGGACATCACTAGACGACAACACCAGCGGCATTCACAACCAACGTTAAGTGTCCCTGTGTTGTCCGGCCAAGTGCAACAGGCATGAACTCCATCCCACAAACTGACATCCGGCATGTGTACAACACAATGCATGCACGTTTGCATGCTGTCTTTCAAAGTTCAGGCGGTTACACCTGTTATTAGTATACCAGCATTTCACATTTACAATGGCTCATCTTGCGCTTACATTTGCCTGTGATCCTGCAATATTAATCACTTAAATGTGTTACCTAGACAAAAGTCTTACCGAAACTTCATTATTCTATTTTAATTATTTTAATTATAAGTTAATTATTTTTGTTGCTGTTATTTTTTTCCGTCAGTGTATTTATATCACGCCAAGGCGCGTTTGTTCACTGAAACCCGACATCTAGTCACGTTGCCAATAATGAGAGACTAGCCCTGGTGTGGTGTGGAGACACAGCCCCACCTGTTACCAGCCACTACCACTGTGCGGGACAGCTATCCTCTAAGCGCGGCTTGATTCGTCTTGTGATCCCCTTACAAGTAGGATATTCTGGCCAGTATGTCACCACACTTGTAGTCAAAAGCAATACTACACTACGGCTTTACTGCTACCCCTCATTTCTTTCTTCTGAAAGACTTATTATTTTTGCTAAAAGACTGGGTAGCGACACCACTCAGTCATGAGAGGTCATTTCATTATCTGATGGTGTACAGGGCTACTACTTTGAATAGAGGTCACAGGCTAAAAATGCAATTGTAATTAGGCCATGACACACACCATTCTTAGCGCACCACCCCCTGACCTACTCCATTAAACACGAATTACTGTGGTGATCGGAATGGAAAGGAAATGGGTCAGGAGAGGGATAGAAAGTAAATAATGCGAGGATTGTCGAGAAAGTAAGTTCCGATCGGTCGCTAAATGGAAACCACAGTGAAAATCAGAAATATTTTATTTGCAAGAGTTAGCCACACTTTCCGGATACTTCTCTACATGGTCGCCGCTCCGACTTAGACATTTGTCGGAGCGTTATACCAAATTTCGAACACCATCGTCATAGAAGGCAGCCGCCTGTGCTTTCCGATAATTCTCTACGCTGCTCTATAGTGTGGAGCCTGCGCCACACTGTTGTCTTCGTATCCAGCGTTCCATGTGAACAGAGATGATACTCAGGAAAAGCCAATTAGGGCTGTGTTGTGGGTGATCGAACACTTTGAACCGAAAAGGCTGCAGTAGCGTCTTCAGTGCCCCTGCAGAGTGCGCATGAGAATTGCCAAGAAGAAGGAAGTGTAGGGCAGTTGTGTTGGGTGGGCTGCGTTTACCAAGGGGAAGCCTCTCAGCGGGCCCTCCTACTTGGCGGGAGGCATCGTGGTTCTACTCACCTTTACTCACTCACAGTGCGCTCACCACTGAAAAGAGCGTCTGGATGCGATCGACGGTCATACTAGAGACACTACCCAACACACATGTGCAGAGCTTCGTCTTGTTTTCGCTGTGGTGTCCTTTTCGCGGGCAAGTGCTCTACCAAATGAGCTACCCAAGCACGACTCAGGCCCCGTTGTCACAGCTTTACTTCTGCCAGTATCTCGTCTCCTACCTTCCAAACTGTACAGAAGCTCTCCTGCGAACATCCATCAGGCTGTGGCTAAGCCATGTCTCCACAATATCCTTTCTTTCAGGAGTGCTAGTTCTTCAGGGTTCGCAGGAGAGCTTTTGGAAAGTTTGGAAAGTAGGAGACGAGATACTTGCAGAAGTAAATCTGTGAGAACGGGGCGTGAGTCGTGCTTGGGTAGCTCAGTTGGTAGAGCACTTACCCGCGAAAGGCAAAGGCCCTGAGTTCGAGTCTCGGTCCGGTACACACTTTTAATATGCCAGGAAGTTTCAAGTTTTATAGAGATTAGTGGTTTCCGACAGAACTGACACCAATTATTTCTACAACTTTATCGGCGAGAGGCTGTCTGATGAAAGCGTTTTGTCCTGGATGCACAACTAACGTCCGAACTCCTATGGGCATCAGAAATCAAAATGGCTCTGAGCACTACGGGACTTAACATCTGAGGTCATCAGTTCCCCAGAACTTAGAACTACTTAAACCTAACCAACCTAAGGACATCACACACATCCATGCCCGAGGCAGGATTCGAACCTGCGACCGTAGCAGCTGCGCGGTTAAAGACTGTAGCTCCCAGAACCGCTCGTCCACACCGGCCGGCCAGAAGTCTGCGAGTAGGGTGTTAGTGGGTGGTGGGGCTCGTTAATATGCGCCGAGCCGTAGGTTGCGAATTGGGGTCTAACGGAAAGTATGTCTGCATGGTCGCAATCTTTAAGGCCACTGTCTACAGATACAGCGCAAAGGCATGCAGCTCGATGAACGTGAATAAATCTGCAGCGGTGCCAATAGGACGCAGCCTCCCTGATGTCTATTTAGCACCCTTCCCACGTTTGCAGACCATCAGGTGCCTGGGCATAGTTTCTCTCCCAGTACATCCATTACGACAGCCGCTAATACTGTGTTCTTGCCGAGGTATAAAACAATCTGCTACTCCGTCTCCACTCTCTTCAGTGAGTCGCCACGTTGCTTCGAAACTGGTGGATGTTTCACAAGTCCTACCATCACCGCACACGATTGTACTTCGTGTGCAAGTGTCCTCCGGGTACCATCTGACGGCGGGAACAATCTTTAAGATCCGGCATGAAACGCTACCCACCGGCGACGTGAGGGACGACTTGGTCTACTCAACGTACAGCACAGGTCTGATGCTTTGTATATACGAACGATGCGGGAACAATAGATTCACAGTTTGGTGGACGCCCCTATGCCGTCCATTCTTCCACCAGTGTCGTCAGTTCAGATTCATACCTCCTTGTCACATGCTGCCACCTTTATTACGGCCTGTAGTTACGTGCATCCCGACAACTAGTTCTCATATGGTCAAATACATCTGTCTCAACCCACTACGTCGAGTGTCAAGCAACACTGTCGCACAGAAGTACCTGCTATCAGTAGGTAAAATGTACGGTGCCAAATCTAGCAAGTTTACCTTACCTCATATGTTTGAGCAACATGGTACTTGGTTACCAGTAACGAAACTGTGACACTACGGCAGTTACATGCAATTGGATTAGATGACACTCCGTTGTGTGCCGCCTACCAACCCCTCGATGGGGATATCCACCACCTCACCCGCCCATCAACCCTTGACGTCTGGGAGCTCAGCTTCAAGATGGTCACCTACTTTGTCCGAATTCCTCCTACCATGGTTGAACGTAACACATACATATTTCCTCACTATTTGGCTGCCATAACCAACTCTATACTCTGGATAAAACGTTGGACGCTCAACTACCTCTACGGCGACAAATCAGGCCTCAGCGGTTGGTGCAGGTTACAGAATGCCCACACCGACTTGGAACGATGACCCAATAACCGGACTCTGTTTGCCAACTACTTGCATAGAGTGTTCATGTGTCACTCGCGCAGCTGGGGCGTAATAGGAGGTGGGAACCTCCTCATGATCTCTCCTCCCGCTCTTCTCACTGCATCTGCATATTTTGTCCCCGCTTTCTGAGGGCGTCACAGAGGCGAGATCGTTTTACTCGTTGAACAAGGCAGCCTACGTCAGGTAGCACCATGACACTTTACCCTCTCCTCCACGTCACCCGAATTGGGTTTAAATATATAAAAGGAATTCTCTTCCACCCCACCTCAGCTGCCAAATGCCCTCTCCTCTTGTGTATCCGACTATGGAGAGGTCCGGGGGCATAGCGGCTATGCCTCAACTAAGACCCAGCCCTCCCACCTTCAGGCTCCGCCGATGGACGAATGTATAGACCCGATTGTTTCTCCTCTCCCTTTCCTTCCCTTATAATGTGCATTGTACTGTAAATACGTTTTTCTATTGTTCCTCTTTGGCTGTGCTACTGAAATTATATACAAATAAAAACTGAGAAGACTGAAAAAAAGAATAGAGAGAAAGAGAGAAGTGGAGCAGTCGGGTTCGAGTCCCGGTCTGGGAAATATTTTCAACTATCACCGTTGCATTTTCTCAATGCCCTGTGTGGCTGGAAGTCACAAGTCACAAATTCCTTTCTGTCCTTTTCCCATTCCGTGTCCTTTCCAATCGTTTCACCTCAATTATTCATGCATATGTCCCAGGTGCTTCACTGCGAGTGCTGTCTGTTCTATCGAGTATGTTCGACAGAACAGACATAACTCAAACCTATACTACTTAACTATCTCATATCGTGACGCATTTGTTTGCTTTAGCATTGAAATATGAAGAGTGTAAATGTTATGAAAATATTATCTTCAGGGAAAAAATATGAAGACGGAATTTCATAACCCTGCGGAATACTGTCTACATGTATCAAATTATGAAAAATAGTAGCATTGTGGCGAAATACCTCTGCTGACACCTGTCATCATCTGTCTGACAGTTCTATTATTCTCATTCAATGGAATACTTTTAACTCAGCCTCATACCGTTTCGTTGAAGAAAATGGAGTCATTACTGCTTTCATAGGCAAGGGTATCAATGCCTGGGTGTCAGTTCTCCGCAAATGATAAAGTGTCTTAGGTTTACTTCGATTGCGCACGGAAGGAGCGGTCTAGAGTGCAAGTATTCGTAAATGTGATAAGTAGTCTAGAACCCTGATGTGTGACCTAAAGCTCCACGCACAATGCGTTTTGTAATGATTGCACTGTATAAAAACTTTTCACGAGTAAGAAAATGATTTTTGTGTAGGGGCAACTCGTTTTGTAGCATTTCATAACTAGGCATTGCTATTGCATGAAGACCTGCAGAGGATCAGTGGTTGGTACAAGGACTGATGGTTTATACAAATTTAACGTAGTGCGCATAAATAGGCGACGAAATCCAGTGCAGTTCGATTGCATTATTAAGGAGTAATCACTAGAAATACGAGCAGTGGTAAAAAATATGGAAGTTATGATCCATAGCGACCTATATGTAAATGACCACGTAAGGCGGAATTTAGGGAAAAGCAGAAGCCAGGCGCAGAATCGTTTGAGGAATCAAATACAATTAAATTCATCCATGAAACAAGTGCCTTACAATGAACTTGCTCAGTGGTTTCTGAGTATTGCCCGTCAGTCTCACACACTTACCCGGTTACATTAATAAAAGTGGTAGACGAGATACATCAGAGGTCTAAGCAAACTCCACTGGTAGGCGCCACAAGAGAGGTGCTGTGCATCACGGAGAGGTTCACTATTCAAAATCTGAGACTATATTCCGGGAGAAGTTGGACAATCCTAGGAGTTTTGGTCTTATGCTAATTCAGTAAATACATCGAAGTCGTATTTCCGTGCACTCTGTGACCGTAATGGCATTAAAACGGATAATAACAGAGAAAAGGCAGATACTGTAAAATATTTTTTCCAAAACTGTTTAACAGATGAGGATCGTCGTGTACTTCATCCTTTACACCGGCGCACGAAGACAGATATCGAAATAAGTGGACCTTGAGATAGTAAATCAGCTGCAGCCGTTCGAGGAAAAGCCGCTGGACCTGATGGGATACTAGCTCTGATCTACACACGGAATGCTAAAGAACTTAGTCCTCTTCAGACACCAGTGTACTGTAGGTTCCCGGAGGAGCGAAGGACTCTTAACGATTGGGAGAAAGCGCTTCTTATTCCCGTTTTTAATAACGGGTCGTAGAAAAGACGCTTGCCTATAATGACATTTGCGGAGACCGAAAATCTCCTGTGTAGGAATCAGCATAGGATAAGAAATCAAAGACAGTGTGAACCACAGCTCACTCTGTTGTCCACGAGACTCAGAAAGAAATACATACAGGCCCACTGTCCGCGTTCTTTGACTTCCGTACAGCCGTCTAATGAACAAAATCCGATCGTACGAAATATCAGACGAACTGTGTTATTGGACTGAAGAGTTTCCTTAGTTTTCACAATGTACACTGCCGGGAAAAAATTAGTATACCCTTTCAGAGGTTTCCTATTCACTCAGGACTTATAGTTAAAACAATGCGTATAGAGAACATGAAATGATTACATTTACAGATCAATAGCACAAGCGGTGCCTATGATGAAATTAGTACGTGGTGTAGCCTTCACGGGGAGCATTGCAGGCGCTGACTCTGGTATCCAGTGAATCAAACAGATGGCAAATACTGTCCTCGGATACGTTATTCCACGTCTGCTTCCTCTGTTTACTTGGTTTTATAGGATACCTTGGTTGACGATTCACACGACTCACTTCTCGTCCCATCATATCCATACGTGCTCCACTGGAGACTAGCGTGGAGATCGTGCAGGCCAGGGTAGTTGCTGCACGTTTTGCACAGCAAGTTAAGTTTAACGGGCAGTGTGTGGGTGAGCATTATCCTGTTGAACCAATACATCACCATCCTGTTGCAAGAACGTCAGAATAACGGGACTAACAGCATTCTGCACGTACAGAGTGCTGGTTAGCGTCCCCTCTAGAAACACTACAGATGAACGAGAGTTGTCTGTTATCGCACTATAAGGCCTGGGGTGACGCCAATGCGTGTAAGACGAATGCACTTTCCGATCCAACACTCAACAGGTCTACGGCGGACGGGCAAACGACCATCACTTGCGTGCAGGCAGAATCTGCTATCATCGCTGAAGACCACGGCGCGCCATTCCACCTTCAAAGTGATCCACTGACGGCATCAGTCGACCCGTGCCGTCGATGCTGTAGCGTGAGTGAAAGGCGGGCGGGAGGCCTGGGTGCCAGTAGTCCCACTGGTAACTACCGGTTCGCAACACTTCGTGTTGACACGTCTGGGTTCACAAGCGCTCTTATGTGTGCTGTGGTAGCTGTACGATCTGCCACGGTTGTGCTTACAATACGAGAATCCTAGCTGGAGTCTGTGCTGCGTGTACGTCCAGAACCTCGTCTACGGGTGTAAGAATGTTCACGTGACCATTGATACCAGCATAGTTGCACAACTCACGTAGCACGTCCAACTTGTGGGGCAGTTCTCCGAAAGGACCATCCCGCCACTCGAAAGGTCGTGATTGGATCCCTTTCAAACTCGCTGATTTGGCTGTAAAAAGCATGAATGCGTCTCCGCAGCATGGCTGACTACTTACTTCACTTGTTTCCACCACACTACGCTGTGTGACTGTGAGTATTCGCTATTAGAAGGTAGACACAGGTGGCACTCTGGTAGCTATGCCACTACGCTATCTGTTGATGTATGCAGTGCATTTACTCTCCTCTAGGTGACATATGTAGTCATCGGATCGAAATGAAAGTCAGCTTCCCGGTGTACTAATTGTTTTCCGGCTGTGAATATAAAGGCCTAGTGACAGCGTCGCAATTCCCATGAAGTTTTCGTTAATGATGCTGTTGCATACTGAGAAGTCGTAACGCTGAAAGATGGTGGCGAAATGTAGGTGGACTTGTAGAGGATAGACGCTTCATTCTGGAAACAGCAAAATGATCCCAAACATAAACAAATTCTATCGTATACATTGACAGAAAGTCTCATTATTGCATGATTACACAATTACAGAGCTAACACTGGTAGCAGCTACTTCCATAAGATATCTATAAGTATGCGCACAAAGTGATTTGAAGTGAAATGATCACATAAAATTAATCGTGGGTAAGGCAGAGGCCACACAGATTTATTTGAAGAATGCTCTGGATGTGTATTCTACCAACGAAGACGATAACGTGCCAAACGCTCGTTTGACCATTACTTGAATATTGCTCTCCTGTTTAGGATCCATACCATCTAGAATTGATAGAGGAATTAGATCAGGTACGAATAAGAGCAGCACATTTCGTCCAGCTTCATTTCGTAAGGGCGGAAACTTCACACAAACTTTTAGGTAACTTCAGTGACAGACGCTGCAAGAGATGCCTTACGTACCATGAGGTGGTTTACTGTTACAGGTCTGAGAATGTACGTCCCTGGAAGAGCCAATCAATTAATTGTATCCACATATGTATTTCTTCTGGAAACGTCAAGAAGATAAAATCAGAGAGAATCTAGCCTTCATGCAGCCTCACCAGCAATCGTTCTTCGAAATGACTGTTTGCGACGGCAACAGGAAGAGTGAAAATAACTCAGGTACACAAAGTACCCTGCGCCACACATAGTGAGGTGCCTTGTGGAGTACAGATATCGATATAGGCGTAGATTTCCTCCTCTCAGATGCATCTCATGAAATGATCCGAATGAGGTAATATGGGGATATTTTGACGACCATGTTGTCATGTGCCACTCTCAAATGGAAGGGGACTGGAGTTAAATGACTGTGTTAGCAGAAGTTTCATCTTCGCAAGTAAATGAAAGTTTTGGATTTGTGCACAAAATGAATTTTTTCTACTATCGTTTGGCATTTTAGTTTTTAAATTCGGACTACATAACAGTGTGGCACACGCAGTATATTAAAAAAGAGAATACTCCTGTAGTACCCTCTTCGATTGAAGTGTGGCACGGTTGTAAAATAACATTTTTGGCGTGTGTTTCGACCGGTAGACACACCCTATATTAATGTCCGATTATAGGGTTTAGAAATTTCTGGTCATATACTGTATGAACAACGTGAATCATACAGCACACTATGAATAACTCAAAGGGGAGAAAGGTCACACATGAACATGTGCACTGGCTAAGCGGCTATCCCTAGCTGAAAACCGAAATCAAAAATTATGATACTTTTTACAGTTGAAAAATCTCTCTCTACATCGTTGCATAAAAAAGAGGAGAGCTAGATGCCCTGCGGCTAGTAGTTGTAGTTCCTAAGTTTGTACAGAAACTGCTGTGAACCGCAGTGTGTTTAAACGAAGTGTAAGCATAGCACCCGTCCTCTTTGTATGCACGCAGACAACAAAATGACTTGTGGAACAGCGTAGGGCGCTGTAGAATGGTCAGCCCATATGCTGCCTCAGAATGTGGGTACAACAGCTATAATACACTTACCTGCTCCTGGAGCACTTAACCTACTTATTCAGGTGCTCTGCCAGGAGCTGCCCACCTTGTGTGATGCGGAACTAACTCCACACTGGATCTCCAAGTCGGCCGTTTAAGATGGTGGCAGGTGTCTCCTGTAGGTGGCTGGAGACTACCTCACCCAAACAGTGTAGCACTTTCAAAGAATTGTTGGCTTAGGCTATTCTGATGGTGTTTGATCCTGTGTGGAGAGGATTGGCCAGTGGAATGGTAGGAGGTCAAGAGTGGCATTCTTTTTATAAATAAATGTTCCTGTCCCATTCTATCATACAACATGAATAAAGCGATAATTTCCTGAACATTATATAACTGGTATATATTATATGTGTCTTTGGATGACAGTCTTGAAAAGCAGGCTTCATAACGTTATATGGTGCAAGCACAAGCTCCTTAGAGCAGCTACGTTTTGTAAAAAGTTTCCGATTCATCAAAATGATGGAACAATGTTAACCTCTGTGGGCTGTCAGTTTTACTCCTTAAATGCACTATGCATATAAATTACATTACTGGCCGCTTTGGCCTTAGTCCGTTATCAGATGTATGATATTGATGATGATTGTCATGATGGTGTGTGTGTCACATTTAAAAATGTAAAAAATGTAATATTCTGATAGTGCCCTAATGCTAAAACTTGTCAGTTATGTAATTTATATGCATGGTGAATTAAATGAATGAAGCTGATAGCCGACAGTGGCTAAAATGTTTCCACCATCTACATGATACATTGAGGTTGTTGGTCCACACACGAAGAACACATTTCTGATTCATTTTTAACACTGCTAAATTTTATAATACACTAAAATATGTATTTTGGTGATTATTTTTAACTTAGAAACTGGCTTGCATTTAACCTACGTTTATACTTAGCACACATGGCTGGAGAAAGATTCTCACACAACCAGACCTTAGTATCTCACCTGCATTTTTTTTTCAGTTCCCGCTGTTTTTACGTTGGGCTATGTCCACTGTGATATCATGGTGTCTGACGTACCTCGGGTAAGGATGTTTGACATTAACATCACAGTGTGTCAGCTGTATTGAGTTTCAAAGAATGGTTCAAGTGGCTCTAATCACTATGGGACTTAACATCTGGGATCATCGGTCCCCTAGACTTAGACCTACTTAAACCGAACTAACCTAAGGCCATCACACACATCCATTCCCGAGGCAGGATTCGAACCTGCGACCATAGCAGCAGCGCCGTTCAGGACTGAAGCGCCGAGAACCGCTGGGTCACAGAGGCCTGCTACTGGGTCACAAATTACAGAAAATAAGATACGAGTATGTTGAAAAAGTCTAGCAGCCACATTAGGTCATAAATTATAGCGATAAAAGTAAGCAGCACTCCGTCTTCAGGCCACAAGTGGCCCACCGGCACCATCCGACCGCCGTGTCATCCTTACTGAGGATGCAGATAGGAGAGGCGTGTGGTCAGCACACCGCACTCCTGGTCGTTATGATGGTTTTCTTTGACTGGAGCCGCTACTATTCGGTCGAGTAGCTTCTCAGTTGGCATCACGAGGCTGAGTGCACCCCGAAAAATGGCAACCGCGCATGGCGGCCCGGATGTTCACCCATCCAAGTGCCGGCCACGCCCAACAGCGCTTAACTTTGGTGATCTGACGGGAACCGGTGTATCCACTGCGGCAAGGCCGTTGCCCTCCGATAAAAGTAAGGATGACCTAAATACAGAGGCACTCGTCTTGGGTAATAAACCGCAACAAGAGAGATAATAAATTATCTGATGAGAATCCTAGAAATCTGGCGACCATGCAGGCTAGAATAGTGTGTTTCAGTCAGCAGGAGAAAAGCTTGCCAATTATAAGTAAGGCAAAAGGCAATTTTCGTAGAAGGAAGAATAAGTGTTGGGGAAGAATGGAGGAGAGGGACAGATATCTGGCAACAATGCAGGCTTGGCCGTTTCTCCCACAGCTTCTTAACCAACAAATTGAGTTTCATTTTTAATGGTACAGAAACATATGCATTCGCTTCAAGTTACTTCACTGCCGTAGCAGACGGATGGAAATATAGATCTGTATAAGGGGCAGGAGCCTGCGGTGTGTCTGGACCTCTTTGACAAGAGGCAGTTAAACCCACCACATCATGGGTTACATGGAATGGGAGATAATGATGTAAAATCGCTAGATTCCATTATATTAAGTTTTCAGGTTCAAGAAAAATTTTTTTGATATTATGTGAATTATTTGTCCGTAGAGAATCAGGGTATTGCGCGATCCTATTATTAGATATGCTGAATAGGCATCATGTTAAAGATGACTTTGGGCAAAGCTTGGTGGAAATCGGGGGAACGTTGTTTCATTTGGGGGGGGGGGGGCGGGGGGGAATTTGTCAATAACTTACTCCTTCTAGTTTCATCTAACGTGAAAGATAACCAATTTAACCAGCGTGCAAAGACACTAAGGTTAAATACGCCTGATAAACTCCCACAAGGAAACGTGAAACTTCTTCGGTTCAATGTAGGAATGGAACTAATGGGTTATATAAAATGCAACCAGAATGGTGAATCGTGATTTAAATATAAAACAGACTCGATTACACCTACTAGACACCACTGTGGCAGTAGCGAGATTTTTACAAACACTCGACGACAATATAGAGGAAAGCCTCAGAGTAGGTAGCAGGATTACAGGAGGACTTATACCAAGTGGCACATGTGCTGTTAAACGATAAACTGCTGAAATCGGGGCAGTTTGTACCTGGCCTGTGCAAGGTGTAAGAGCAACTGCATGATACGCTTGAACTCAGTGCTACATCTGATAAGAGAACACTACCAATGTTCTGTCAGCTCTTGAAGGTAAAGATCGACATCGACTCTGCACTACTATGGGTGGTGGTTCGTTTTACGTTAGAAAGGATAACCTCCCACTAAAAAGGGTATAAATCGATCATTGCCGAGTAAAATGAATGGCTACGGAGAAGTTCTTATAGAACGAAGGCATTGTTACCCATGTCACTAGGAGTGAGAAACTGTGTGTGACAGCGGACAACTCCTACATTGTCAGCAGAAGCAAGTTACTATATGCCCGACCCAAGCGTTGCAGGCTTTCGCAGAAGCATGAGGGGTACAGTCATTCTTAGCAGAGACAAAAGCGGAAGGATGTCTGCGGGACATCTTGGCACCAAAACCCTATTTTCAGGTAGCGGGAATGTGCTGGATATAGGTTATGTACCAACAACCTGCAACGAGGAGCGTCGACTTAAAGGTGCCGAACGGCTGTACTTGCGAGGCAGCGGCGTTTTAATAAACAGCCTACTTGTGACATCTCAAGACCAACATTTCTTCTTTCAACCACCGTAACAGGAGAAACAATTGTATTAGAAAATAACCTTTTCTGTACTGGCCGTAGAAACCTTTAAATGTGTTCCCCATCCAAAACTTAACCCTCTTCAACAGAGTCTTACAACTTGATCTTTTTATCTCTCTGGACAAATTAAAAGCAACGCGGAAGTGGTGTATCAGTGCTCAACAAATTCATCAGCACATACAGCAATATTGTAACGATCACAACAACAGAGTTGTGGCAATAAGCATTTCAGTCTCAGGCCCTATGTTAGTTTTCACTCCATCTAAGACGGAGAACGGATCACCTTCTTGGAGTTTCTGTACACCAACTTCTGACCGAGTGAGCCACTATTAAAAACGAGTTCCTTATTAAGCATTTAGCCAAAGAATACTCTTAAAATTGAAGTGTTATAAGTAAAACAGAAATTACGTGTACACAGGAGTAATTATGTGAGTTGAATTTGCGAGTAATTGAAACTTCCTGGCAGATTAAAACTGTGTGCCGGACCGGGACTCCAAGCCGGGACATTTGCCTTTCGCGGGCAAGTGCTCTACCATCTGAGCTACCCAAGCACGACTCACGCCCCGTCCTCACAGCTTTACTTCCGCCAGTACCTCGTCTCCTACCTTCCAAACTTCACAGACTAATTTTTACATACACAGACACTCTGTGATCCGGTAGACCAGTTCTCTCACGTAGGGTGGCATGTTGCTCCACGGCTTCTGTCACTTGGTTGTCGTGAACTCGTGGCACCTTAAGCAGTAAAGTGTAACCACCGGCTAACGCAAGAAGGATTAGAAAAGGGAAGATAGCGGAAGCTAGCTGGAAGTAGTTCTGCTAGAAGTTACAAATGCACTCTGTCAGCACAACAGGCATCATTGCCGCAGGTGATAGTACTGCTGGCTTCGCAGAAGCACTGAAGCAAACTGTAACCGACAACGGACAGCTTGCTTGTTCTATGTGACGACGACACATGACTTGGCAAAATTGTAACTAGTTACGAGGGGTGGTGAACACCCGACGTCCATCTAAAACGGGTATCCTTCATTTACAACTAGACTCCACCTTTGCTAGTTGCGGAACCACAATCTGCACCTAGGCCTGGTGGTCTGATGCTACTGGCAGGCTAACTGTGTCACTTTAGTTGCATAGTTATGTGCTATCCAGGCCTATTTTGTACCTTCCGCCACCCCTGACTTGAAATATTACGTCACCAGGGATGTTGTCATTCTTTTGAGATACAGTGCAATCATGACACCATCTTCCTTATCTTCCTTTTCAGTGGGAATCTACGACCCCGCTCCATCTCATCTCCAGCAAATTATAGCGCAGTGTTAAATATCCAAGATGCCAGAAATAGTTAAATTGTGTTAACTGAAAATTGAGAACACTCTCCATCTACCTCTCCTTGTCCTAATCTTCAGAAAATCTCAGCGCAGTATTAAAAATCGAAACAGAACAATTATGCTTATACCCTCTCCTGTTTACAACCAATTAGAGCATAGTATTTGAATACAGCCCAGTTGTATAAAAGTGAAATACCCTCTTCACTCCTTATTCGCATGCAATCATAGCCCCTCTGAGTGGTCGCGGGGTTTGAGGCGCCATGGACGGATTCTGCGGCCCTTCCCGCCGGCGGTTCGACTCCTCTCTCGGGCGTGAGTGTGTGTGTCTAGGGAGCGATGACCTCAGCAATTTGGTCCCTTAGGAATTCTCACAAATTTGAACATTTTTTTGCAATCATAGAACAGTAGTAAAAATCCAAGATTTGGGAAATAGCTAATTGTGTTATTGGAATTTTGGAAATAGCTAATTGTATTTTTGGAAAATTGGAAACGCCTCCTCTTTGCAACCATACAGAGGGTAGTATTAAAATGATGCGAAAAAATGGTATCAGATTACATTATTTCTTACGTACACACCGACTCAAGCCTCTCCCCCCCTCCCCCCCCCCCCTCCCGCCTACCCCCGGCCATAATTCCAAGGAATCAAGATAAAACCCAAGATGATGGAAACAGCAATTTTAGCCCTTCTCTCTATTCTTTCCATCCAGTCAGACCATAGTATTAAAATATTATGCATAAAATGGTGTCAAATTACAGTAGTTTTGACGTAGAAATCAAGTCACGAACATTCTCAGCCTCGCTACCTCTCTTTTCCTCCACACAATAATATTCCAAAATGATGAAAACAGAGCAACTGTGTGCTTTACATCCCCTCTCTCTCTCCTCTTTCCAGCCTGTGAGTGCGTAGTATTAAGTTGATGCGACACATAAGCAGTAAAAAATTACGTTTCTGTTATTTTAATGACGAAGATATTCAGTACTTCCACGTAAGCCACTTACCCCCGATTTAATATTAAAGTGAATACATTATCAAAGTTAGCTGGCCGTTGTGGCAGTGCGGTTCTACACGCTTCAATCTGGAACTGCGTGACCGCTACGGTCGCAGGTTCGAATCCTGCCTCGGGCATGGATGTGTGTGATGACTTTAGGTTGGTTAGTTTTAAGTAGTTCTAAGTTCTAGGGGAATGATGGCCATCGATGTTAAGTCCCACAGTGCTCAGAGCCAGCCAGCCAAAGATGATCAAAGTTATGAATCATTTACCTACACATACATAACTGGGGCCTAAAATTATATAACTAAAAGATCAAAGATGTGCATTGCATACCTACACACCCATATGTCTGTATTTAATACCTCGAATGTTGTGAGCTGTACTAATCATTTCTCTCTCTGTCACTCTCCCAAACACACATACCGCTCAAAAGATTTAGATGGAGCTGAGCCATAGCCATGGAGTATTGCTGAAAAAATAAACGGTGATTTTAATGTATAGGTTCTTAGTCCCTTAACACGTCATATTTGGTATGGTCAATATTAATACGTGGGGAGGCGCCGGCGCCAGTTGGTTTCTCCGTTCGATTCACCCGGACAAACTGTTTTCCTCAGGCGTTGCTTATTTTTGCCTCGTTGGTCGGTGGTGGTACTGGTGGGCTGGCGGACAGTAGATATTCAAGCTTTCTACTTTTGCAATCGGGCCTACCCATGTTATCAATAGTTTCTACCTTTCCTCATGAGTGTCAGTATTGTATTGGAACTGCGACGTACTGGTGTAATAATACACTCCTGGAAATGGAAAAAAGAACACATTGACACTGGGGTGTCAGACCCACCATACTTGCTCCGGACACTGCGAGAGGGCTGTACAAGCAATGATCACACGCACGGCACAGCGGACACACCAGGAACCGCGGTGTTGGCCGTCGAATGGCGCTAGCTGCGCAGCATTTGTTCACCGCCGCCGTCAGTGTCAGCCAGTTTGCCGTGGCATACGGAGCTCCATCGCAGTCTGTAACACTGGTAGCATGCCGCGACAGCGTGGACGTGAACCGTATGTGCAGTTGACGGACTTTGAGCGAGGGCGTATAGTGGGCATGCGGGAGGCCGGGTGGACATCGCGCCGAATTGCTCAACACGTGGGGCGTGAGGTCTCCACAGTACATCGATGTTGTCGCCAGTGGTCGGCGGAAGGTGCACGTGCCCGTCGACCTGGGACCGGACCGCAGCGACGCACGGATGCACGCCAAGACTGTAGGATCCTACGCAGTGCCGAAGGGGACCGCACCGCCACTTCCCAGCAAATTAGGGACACTGTTGCTCCTGGGGTATCGGCGAGGACCATTCGCAACCGTCTTCATGAAGCTGGACTACGGTCCCGCACACCGTTAGGCCGTCTTCCGCTCACGCCCCAACATCGTGCAGCCCGCCTCCAGTGGTGTCGCGACAGGCGTGAATGGAGGGATGAATGGAGACGTGTCGTCTTCAGCGATGAGAGTCGCTTCTGCCTTGGTGCCAATGATGGTCGTATGCGTGTTTGGCGCCGTGCAGGTGAGCGCCACAATCAGGACTGCATACGACCGGGGCACACAGGGCCAACACCCGGCATCATGGTGTGGGGAGAGATCTCCGACACTGGCCGTACACCTCTGGTGATCGTCGATGGTACACTGATAGTGCACGGTACATCCAAAACGTCATCGAACCCATCGTTCTACCATTCCTAGACCGGCAAGGGAACTTGCTGTTTCAACAGGACAATGCACGTCCGCATATATCCCGTGTCACCCAACGTGCTCTGGAAGGTTTAAGTCAACTAACCTGGCCAGCAAGATCTCCGGATCTGTCCCCCATTGAGCATATTTGGGACTGGATGAAGAGTCGTCTCACGCGGTCTGCACGTCCAGCACGATCGCTGGTCCAAATGAGGTGCCAGGTGGAAATGGCATGGCAAGCCGTTCCACAGGACTACATCCAGCATCTGTACGATCGTCTCCATGGGAGAATAGCAGCCTGCATTGCTGCGAAAGGTGGATATACACTGTACTAGTGCCGACATTGTGCATGCTCTGTTGCCTGTGTCTATGTGCCTGTGGTTCTGTCAGTGTGATCATGTGATGTATCTGACCCCAGGAATGTGTCAATAAAGTTTCCCCTTCCTGGGACAATGAATTCACGGTGTTCTTATTTCAATTTCCAGGAGTGTATTATACTTTATATTATCGTCGCCCTTTTAAAACCAATCTGTTTGCTCTGGGCCAATTTTACACATTATGGAATTTTAAGTCTACAGTTAATGCTTTTAACTATTTTTAATTTGCCTTTCTCTTTATGTGATCCATCTTTTCAGAATTTTATCTTACCATATTCTGGGGCTGTTAACATTGTTTCTTTTGGCTTGGAGGGGGGAAGTTTGGGTTCAGAACTCGATGTCGGAGTCCAGAACAGGAATAGCCCAGCCACTCCTGTAGTGAATGTAACTGAGCAGTTTGCGCGGTTGCCGAACCCCTTGTTACTCCTAATAAAGGATATCAGGGAACTGTCTGTTGACACTGTATCACAAATTGAAGAGGTGCTATGGTTGTTAGTCCGTCTCCAAACCCATGCTGATGCCTTGCGGGTATCTCACCAGTATCTTTTGTCCCTTATGTATCCGATTACCAATGGCAGGTTAAGTGTAATTGTTTCCGAGGTTTTACGGGAACAGGGGTCTTTGGGGCAACTTCGTCAACGTTTGGTGAACGGGAAACTTTCGGTGCACATGCCGGTACTGTTGGAACAAGATTTTTATTGGCGTGTTTCGGGCCCTAATGAGCCATTGGTACAGAATTTTGATTGAGTGCTTATGGCCGTGTTAGCCTTGGATATGCAGATCTCTGAGAGGGACAATATTGAACATCTTATTGAGTGAATGTCTCCCCAGGATCGTTCACATTTCGCCTTTTTTAGTCGCCCAACATCATGGACTCAATTCCAAGAGCTTGTGGATTCCGCTGAGGCGCTTGCATTTGCTGACGGACTGCGCGGCATCGGGGGGCGAGACCACGGTTATGGTAGTGAGACCGGGAGGCAAGGTCGCGGGATTAATAAAAAGGGGCGCCGGTCTTTCCGGTGTGGGTCAGAGGAACATTTAATTAAGCAGTGTCCTATACAACGGGAGCCGTGTTCCAGCTCGTGACGCCAGGAAAGGAAGGGGCGTTCTCGCCGCAGAAATTGGCCTTTAAATTGTAATGCGATTCGCGCGGCTAGTCGGCTTTCCCTTCCTTGTGCTTGTATCCGTTTGGGGCAAGAACCCATTTGCTCTCTTTTGGATTCCGGGAGTTCTGTTTCTCTCGTTGACCAGCAAATGGTATTTCGAATATCTACACTTGTGTAGATTTTCGAAATACCATTTGCTGGTCAATGAGAGAAATAGAACTCCCGGAATCCAAAAGAGAGCAAATGGGTTCTTGCCCCAAACGGATACAAGCACAAGGGGTGGTTCTCGGTTCGGTTATGCTGGGGAACCTTCTATTTTAGATTCTCTCCTGACAATATATTTGAATTTTGCTCGTGTAATCACCAGTCTGGGGTTTATACTGTGTCTAGTGAAGGGAAGAGTGTTGATGTCAGTCATCTTAGTAACGGGCAAGCTGAGACTGTTAATAAAATCTTGGATCAGTATCCGGATGTGGTATCGGATAGGTTAGGGGTAATTTCGCGTATTCAGTACACCATCCATCTGACTGATACGATTCCTGTGCGCCATGCCCCCTACAGACTCCCTCCTCCTAAAATCAAAATACTGCGCGAGAAGATCGACTGCATGTTAGAAGAGGGGGTCATTAGGCAATCTTCGTCCCCGTATGTCTCCCCGGTGTTCCTCGTTCCTAAGAGGCAAGGGGAAGATTATCGGGCGGTCGTAGACTACCGCCTCTTGAATAAGAAGGTGGTTTTCGAATCTGTGCCTTTACCAGACCCGCATAATTGTGTTACATGGTTTTCTGGTGCGCGTTATTTCACCGTGCTTGACTTGTACCAGGCGTAGTATCAGATCCCCTTGGCGGAGGAGTCTAAGGCTGCTACGGCCTTCTGCACGGATTGGAATTTATATGAGTATAATCGTGCTCCCTTTGGTCTGGTCACATGAGCCGCCGTTTTGTCTCGTTTGTTAGATTATGTCTTGGATGACCTTAATTACTTATGTGTTTATAACTGTCTAGATGAGACCCACCTTCCACACCTTGATCAGGTTTTTACGAGGTTGCGTCGGGCCGGTCTTACTGTTAAGTCGAGTAAGATCGATGTGTCTCGCTCATGTATTTCCTTTTTGGGGCGTGTAGTATCGGCGGAATGGGTACCAAGGCTATTAGGCTGTTTCCTCCTCCCCGGGATAAAAGGGCTATTGCGAGGTTAATCGGTATGGCCAATGTTTTTCGTACGTTTGTTCCCAGGTTCGCTCAGTTTGCGGCAACTCTTAATGTCTTACGTAAGAAACATCAACCATTCGTACGGGGAGAAAAGCAGCAGCAGGCCTTTGAAGCTATTAAGACAACTATTGCCAATCCTCCTGTCTTGGCGGTACCAGATTTTAATGAGCAATTTATTGTGCAAACTGATTCTTCCCCTGCCGGGGTAACTGCTGTTCTTCTCCGAGAGCAAGGAGGGGAGAGACATCCTATTGCGTATGCTTTTCGTCGGCTTACTAAGGCTGAAAGCAATTACTCCATCTATGAATGTGGGACACTTGCTGTGTTATTTGCTCTCGACAAATTTAATTTCTACCTCGAGCATAAAGAATTTCTTCTTGAAACCGATAATCAAGCCCTGAGTTGGGTTTTAGATAGGCCTTGAAGGACCGGGCGCATAGAAAGACGGGCAGTGCGGATATCAGCCTTCTGTTTTCATGTTAAACATATCCGCGGGAATGAAAATGCTGTTGCGTACGCACTTAGCCGTATGTTTGCTGAAGAACTTCCTCAAGATGTAGATAGTATGAGCTCCGATCTGGTGGTTAACAATATCTTGTCCGAGATGCCACGTCTCGTTTGCGACCTGAAGACGAGGAAAAAGCAAGATCCTACATGGACTCCCATACGTCAGAAATTGGAATCAGGTCAAGTGGTTCCTGAGTTTAACCTTAGTGGAGGTCTTCTCTGTAAGGTGGGTGCTGAGCGCCAGTTAAAGGTCTGTGTCCCGGTTGATCTGGTGCCCATGATATTGAAATACTTTCATAATTATGCTGTGGATGGGAATCTTGGCATATACAAAACCTTCAATAGGGTTCGCGAAAAACTGTTTTAGCCGAACATGTATTGTCAAATCCGGTGTTTTGTGAATAATTGTGAAGAATGTAAGCTTACCAAACCTGATTCCGGACCACGGCGTGGGTTATTACAATTTCAGAGCGAAGCATATCCTTTAGATCGCTTGTTTATTGATTATATTGGTCCATTATCTCGCACCAAGACGGGAAATAGATATGTTTTGGTCGTTGTTGACGCATTTTCTCGTTTTTCGTTGTTGTTACCTACTCGTGGGGTGACTGCCGAGATTACCATTCAGCAGTTGTCTAGGGTCTTCTCTTGGTTTGGTCCTCCTAAGTCCCTGGTGAGTGATAATGCTCCGGCCTTCCTTTCTAGTAGTTTCAAGGGTTTCTGTTTCTACCAGGGAATCGAGCATATTACCACTACTTATTACCCTAAGGTTTCCTTCGCCAAACGGGTTAATAGAAATCTTAAGGCGGCTCTCAGTATTTATCATGCTAGGAGCCCAACACGTTGAGATACGGGTTATCCTTGGATCAATCAGGCATTTAACATGGCCCGGCATGAATCAACTGGGGTCCCTCCCGAGTCACTAATGTTCGCCTATCACATAAATTCTCCTTTGTCTAATTTGTGGAGTATTAATGATCTTCTCCCGACATCAACTACCCCGGCCACTCACGAGACGTAACATTAGGACAGCTCATCTGCGTCAAGCTGATAGATATAATCAAGAGAGGCGTCCCTATCAGGGCAAAATTGACGATATCGTCTTTATTAGGAATTTTGCTGCCCATCGTGGTCAGGACATCAAGGGGAAGTTAATGCCGCGTTACCGGGGGCCTTGTCGTATCATCAAGATACTGAACCAATCAATTTAGAGGTTAAAGAACTTTCCCCTGGTAAGAGTTTTCGTGCCCACAGAGGCCAAGTTAAGTGTGGGGCACGAGAGTGAGGGTTTTTGTTTCTTTTTGGGAGGCTATGTCCTCAATTGGGAGGCGGAGGTTGATACGTGGGGAGGCGCCGGCGCCAGTTGCTTTCTCCGTTCGATTCACCCGGATCAATTGTTTCCCTCTGGCGTTGCTTACCTTTGCCTCGTTGGCCAGTGGTGGTATTGGTGGGCTGGCGAGCAGACTGGGTTTTGGCTTCGGAACGGCCGGTAAGCGTCGCTGCTCAGAGGGTGAAACTTCTGTTTGCGTGGGTTTAGCTGGATTTGACCGGTGTATGCGGCTCGGAGTGCGGAAGCGGGCCTGTTATTGCAAGTTCTTGAGGCGTTACTGGGCAGTGGTCTTCTACTTAGGACGCTGAGCAATGTCTTATTCATTTTGGCTAGTGGAGTAGAACTATGTACCACGCAGCTGTCTACTGACGAAGTACACATTCAAGCTTTTTAGTTTTGCAATCGGGCCCATTCGTGTTATCACTAGCTCTACCTTTTCTTATGAGTGTCAGTATTGTATTGGAATTGCGACGTACTGGTGTAATAATATTATGCTTTGTATTATCGTTGCCCTCTTAAAACTAATCTGTTTGTGCTGGGGCAATTTTACATATTTTAAAATTTGAATTCTAGACTTAATGCTTTTCATTATTTTTAATTTGCCTTTGTCTTGATGTGATCTATCTTTTCAGTATTTTATCTTACTATATTCTGGGGCTGTTAACATTGTTTCTGCCGGCCGCGGTGGTCTAGCGGTTCTAGGCGCTCAGTCCGGAACCGCGCGACCGCTACGGTCGCAGGTTCGAATCCTGCCTCGGGCATGGATGTGTGTGATGTCCTTAGGTTGGTTAGGTTTAAGTAGTTCTAAGTTCTAGGGGACTGATGACCACAGATGTTAAGTCCCATAGTGCTCAGAGACATTTAACATTGTTTCTTTTGGCTGTGGCTGCGTGTTTGTGCTTTTCTGTTGCAGCACTGCAGCGGGCACCTAGTCCATGTCTAAATCGATGTGCGGAGTACGGTGCCTTGGCCGACCAATACCAGAGGGAACGGAGGTTCTATTGGCCGCGGGGGAAATGGCAATCAATACGGCGGCCACTGAGTTCTTCGGGTTGCAGTGAGTGGGGATCTTGCATTAAGTTAAGTTTCCTCTAAAATGGGACGCCAAGGCGTCGGTTCCGTTTGCTATACTGCTTATATATTTACCTTCAAAACCATAAAGGAAGGAGACTAGTGTTCTGAATTATACTTTACGTGCAGCGGGATTTGAACTTGAAATACTTCTTGGGTAGCGAAAATTGGAAATTATGTTGTGACGCTACAACGCAGTCCTTCCTATGAATTTTTTCGCTTATTTAACACATGAAACTGTTTGTATACGATGTATTGTTTAGTGTAAATATGTATTGTAAATACTATGTTTAAATTATGTAATATTTAACACTATCAAGTCAGGGCATAATTAGTTAACGTTGAAGTCAGAGAGATTGTTTTGTCGTGCCGCTCGGCGCGGGAGCGCGCCAGCGGGCAATAGTAGCAGTGACGCCGTGCTCGGAGTATGACGTACAGTAGAGTGTTGCTATTCCTAGCTGTGTTAAATCTAACGGCTAGTGTGTGGATCTAAGTACGACGGGAAAGTGATGGTCGGCATTTCTGGAAGTATGGCCAGGCAAGTTATTGTGGATTAATGGGCACAGTGCTGAAGAAAGAAGGGCTTACATGTGCAGCGCACTGTGGACCCAAGTCGCAACAGTTAAAGCCCACTACAACATTGTGTCGCCGCCGTGGACTTGTTTCTGCCGGCCGCGGTGGTCTAGCGGTTCTAGGCGACAACGAGGGAAGTAAGAGCTACGTAATTTTCGTAGGATAAAATTGTAGAAGGCTTGCCAGTGACTGTGCTTTACTCTGAAGTTGAACAATTAATAACAAGCCCTTTATAATCGAAGTGTTGCATTTACATTCCACCCGAGAATAAACTCAGGTAGGGTCCTTACGATCCTTATCTTATTGAACCGAGTGTCACGCCATTATCAAGAGAAAATATGTTGATTATCAAATTATTTGCATAGACGGTGAAGAGTAAATTTCAGACTGTTTTGAACGATTGGTTATCGTAGTTAATTGTAGCACTTATTATGCTTACGCCGACCGTAGTAACCTAATAATAGACTGAAGTAATAAATTTGATTATTAATATTTATTTTAATGCATATTCAGCTGCAGTTAGTTCATGGGTATTTCATGAAACTATAAAGCTTATTCCACCTCACAATCGCCCAATTAATGAATTATTATCATTCAAAACATTGTTAATCAATTATTGGCAATATATTTCATTGTCAGTAGATTAAATTGTGCAAAGTACGTAATTTTAAAGACAGAATGACAGTCCATTATTCAAAATCTCGATAGATAATTATCTGTGTTGTCAACATTGCACTTAGCTGACTAATAATTATCAATATACTTATTGAAAGTTAACCAATAATGTTTAAGTGTAGTTAGATTCTTATGACATTATTTTATATGACTACTGAGCCTGACAGAGCACTTACGTAAAAGTTTCCCTTCCACCTGCTGCACTACAAACAGGTAAACTTTATTTTTGACACAATTATTCACGTACATAACAGTACTGTCGCTCATCAGTTGAGCTGGCGACCGATTTTTTAATTGCTTTTACAACTTAATCATTTCTTTCGGCAAAATTTCCACTGGCAAAATTTATTTCCAAATGATTTCTATTATTTCATTTACCGATCGTTATTGAATGAAATTACTCATTCAATAACGATCAAATTATAACGTCTCCTGTTTTCCGCGGAATAATCATTATTTACTTCGGATTCGGATGCCTTATCCCAACATGGGTCAAAGTTCATAGTTGACGGTCATTGTTAACTTGTAATTTCGCAAATCCCGGGAGGCAGGGGGAGTTATAATGTGAATTGTCCTACTGCGCTTCCCCAGGTGACCTACTTAAAATAAACTTATTGCACGTTTATTATTCAAGTGCCCTTTGTTAAATGAAACTGATTTTATCTTTAATTATTGAAATGGTTACAGTTAGTATAGAAGTTATAAGAAGTTCTTGTTTGCAAGTAATTAAATGAGAAGGGTTTTGTGTAATGTATTTTTTTGAATTGTGTATCCTGTTCAAAAGAAACTTGTCACACCTTTATTACTCAAGTGCCCTTGTTAAATGAGACTGATTTTACCTTTTATTATTGATGCGCTTATAAGAAGTTCTTGTTTGCACCTAATTCAATTACAAAGATACTGTGTAATTCTTTTTCTGATCTGTGAATAAGAGACACTTGTACGAAATTTTTGGGTAAATACTGTGCCCTTTGGGATAAACTGTTGATCAGTAATAAATTAGTTGTATGTTGCAGTTCCTCTGTACTTATTATCTCACTTGTCACCGGTTTGCACGTAACCACCAAGGCAAATATAAAGCATGTAAGCAAGACAAGCACATACCTGTAAGATGTAACTACAAATTTTAGTAGTAACATCTTAAAGGCATGTTCTAGTTCTGTTTCCTGCTTTGGACTGACTTTACCATATATGGCGTGTTAATGGTCTAAGAACGTTTAGTATTGTACTCAATAAAGGCACAAAAGCAGAATCTAGATGCTACAGAAGAAAAATACAGAACTATACAGTCAAATGGCAGTTTATTCTTTATATATACATATGTGGTATCAACGTTCGATACCACACTTATCAGGGGTTGAGATATCGACCGCTGTCCGTAATACATATCGCTGGACCCGCGAGTCGCAAATAGGGCTGCTAGCGTCGCTTCGCGGCTTGTTATAAGTATCTAGAGAGCTCTGGTCCACTCTTGCTCGGGACGTCAACTAGGAAGGTATCACAGTCTTCAGCTGATAGGAAGCAACCTGTAACAAGGCGCTTACTCAAGTACGGCATAAGTAATGCCTCTCTAAATATCTGTTTGTAATTATATGTATGCAGCATAAGAAGAAGCCTGTAATACGAGTTAAGTACAATATGTATTATTTTTAGCAAAGACTACTAATTATTTCAGTCTTGGCAGGTACAGACTATGCAGCCAGCCCCTTACCGGCTTCACTGCCAAACCTGCAATATATGTTTCTATTTAGCATGGGCCACCTATCATCACAACAAATGACGACGAGAATAATAACAAATGGCGACGACAACATTTAAACTCTTCTCTCGGGAGAGTTAATTTGGAGTTGGAACGACTACTTGGGTCGGGTGCGGGATCACATACTCGTTTCGTTTCTCTTGATTCTCTCAGTAGCTGAGATTATACTAGACATGGCCTACACCTCAACAGGAAAGGGAAGGGTAAACTGCCTGGTCTAATAGCAGCAAATGTAAGGGGGGATGCATTGCCATGAGTGGTAATATACCAGTGGTCAGAGTTGTTGGAGCAGCACCTGTTTTAGGATAGGTAGGAAAGAACGAAGTCAAGTTCTGAAAGAGGTAAAGATTGAAACAAACCTTCAATTTGAGAAGTAAATCAAACTGATAATCCTGGCACATTGTCTCAGTGAACACAGCTGTGGTTAAAAATTTACAGCAATCAGCAAAAATTGTATTTCCATCCGATTTCATCTCAGTAAATGCGAAACGCCAACTATCTTTAATGCATCAAAGTATTCGAGGGATTAAAAGTGAAATTAATGAACTACTTATGTGCAGTGATGAATCAGAGTCATCGAACCCAGTTGATATAATCTGCCTCTCTAAACATCACGTGACCACTGGTATAGATATGTTAAACAATACAGAATTTTAAATTAGCCTCTTATTTCTGTAGACAAAATACGGAGAAAGGAGGAGTTGCCACATTTGTTAAAAACAATTTTAAATTTAACAATGTTGACATTAATAAATTTTGCTTAGAGCAGCACTTAAAAGCATGTTCCACAGAGATAGAATTTCATAATAGATCCTTTATAATAGTAGCAATATACAGAGCAGCTTCAGGAAATTTCAACCTGTCTACAAACGGTCTTGAAGATTTATTATCTCATCTAAAATTAAAAAAACAAAGAACTAGTGATTGCTGGTAGTTTTAATATAGATGTCCTGAAAACACTGTCAGTGAACAGTTACTGAAATCAGTTACATTGTCATTCAATTAATTAAACCTCTACTGTAAGTTTCACAGCTAGGTTATACAAATGTTCTAAGACTGCAATTGGTAACATCTTGATAGACAATGCCAGGCAACTAAGCCACATTACAAAACCAGTAGTAAATGGGCTATGTGACCATGACATGCAACACCTAACATTAAATTTTGAAAATTATCAGGGTAAAACATCTGTCAGAACTGAGTACAGAAGACCAATAAAACAGTCAAAAACTGAGAAATTTAGGAGATTACTCAAAGCAATTAATTGGATCCAAGTTTACAGCATCCAAGACACAAATGGAAAATACAAAACATTCATTAATAAAGCTAGCACCTAATTTAAAAGTTGTTTTCCTCTGAAGGTAACTAAAATTAAGCAGGAGTCTAATAAGAAACCATGTATCACACAAGAGATAAAGATATCATTTGAGACAAAAAGGAAACTCTGTCTGATATGTAGGGACACCTTTGATACTATCATTGTAGCTCATTACAAAAATTACTGCAAAATATTGAAGAAAGGTATCCAGAAATCGAAATACTTGCAATATGAGAGGAAGATCAATACATCCAGCAATAAAATAAAACAATATAGGATATAGTTAAGTCAGAGACAGGTAGGACCAGAGATGAGAAGGAACAAGTAGCTCTAAAAATAAATGACAGCCTGGTAACAAACGCATGTTGTGTTGTAAACCATTTAAACAAGTATTTTGTCTCTGTTACTGATAGCATGGGGTTGTCAGATTCAGTAAATAATGCAATGGAATATATGAGACCAGTGCACACAAGCAATCTCAGTAAAATGAAATAGACACCTACTTCACCCATAGAAATATAATCCATCATAAAGTCCTTGAAATCATAGCATACTAATGGTTATGATAACATATCAACAAAGTTAATAAAAGAGTGGTCATGTGAGCTTAGTCATATCTTAAGTTATTTGTGCAACCAATCAGTTATCACAGGAACATTCCTGGACTGGCTTACATATTCTGAAGTTATACCTCTCCACAAGAAAGGGGACAAAGAAATGATGTCAAATTACCGAACGATCTTTGAAAAGATTGTGTTCAAGCGTCTACTTAAGCACCTTAGTGATAATAACATACTGTCAAAGTCACATTTTGGGTTTATTAAGGGTTCTGATATTGAGAAAGCTATTTACACTTAGAGTGAAAATGTCCTTAATTCATTAGACAACAAATTAGAGGCAACTGGCATATTCTGTAACCTGTCAAAGGCTTAGACTATGCGAATCACAGCTTTCTTTTAAGTAAATTAAAATATTATGCGAACACTGGTAATGCTGCAAAGTGGTTTCAGTCATATCTTACTAATCGAAAACACAGTGTGTGATTACGAAACACTCGAGCAGTAGGCAATCACACATTATCTGACTGCGAAGAAATTACATGTGAGTTCCCCAAGTGTCCATACTAGGTCCACTACTTCTTCTTGTGTATATTAATGACCTGTCATCTGTTACATTACCAGATGCCAAGTTAGTCTTATTTGCACATGATACAAACATTGCAATAAATGATAAATTTAGAAAGGGTAGCAAATCAAATTTTTACTGATATTAATAAGTGGTTCATAACCAGTTCACTGTCATTAAACTTTGAAAAGTCCAACTACACTCCTGGAAATTGAAATAAGAACACCGTGAATTCATTGTCCCAGGAAGGGGAAACTTTATTGACACATTCCTGGGGTCAGATACATCACATGATCACATTGACAGAAGCACAGGCACAAAGACACAGGCAACAGAGCATGCACAATGTCGGCACTAGTACTGTGTATATCCAACTTTCGCAGCAATGCAGGCCGCTATTCTCCCATGGAGACGATCGTACAGATGCTGGATGTAGTCCTGTGGAACGGCTTGCCATGCCATTTCCACCTGGCGCCTCAGTTGGACCAGCGTTCGTGCTGGACGTGCAGACCGCGTGAGACGACGCTTCATCCAGTCCCAAACATGCTCAATGGGGGACAGATCCGGAGATCTTGCTGGCCAGGGTAGTTGACTTACACCTTCTAGAGCACGTTGGGTGGCACGGGATACATGCGGACGTGTATTGTCCTGTTGAAACAGCAAGTTCCCTTGCCGGTCTAGGAATGGTAGAACGATGGGTTCGATGAGGTTTTGGATGTACCGTGCACTATTCAGTGTCCCCTCGACGATCACCAGAGGTGTACGGCCAGTGTCGGAGATCTCTCCCCACACCATGATGCCGGGTGTTGGCCCTGTGTGCCCCGGTCGTATGCAGTCCTGATTGTGGCGCTCACCTGCACGGCGCCAAACACGCATACGACCATCATTGGCACCAAGGCAGATGCGACTCTCATCGCTGAAGACGACACGTCTCCACTCGTCCCTCCATTCACGCCTGTCGCGACACCACTGGAGGCGGGCTGCACGATGTTGGGGCGTGAGCGGAAGACGGCCTAACGGTGTGCGGGACCGTAGCCCAGCTTCATGGAGACGGTTGCGAATGGTCCTCGCCGATACCCCAGGAGCAACTGTGTCCATAATTTGCTGTGAAGTGACGGTGCGTTCCCCTACGGCACTGCGTAGGATCCTACGGTCTTGGCGTGCATCCGTGCGTCGTTGCGGTCCGGTCCCAGGTCGACGGGCACGTGCACCTTCCGCCGACCACTGGCGACAACATCGATGTACTGTGGAGACCTCACGCCCCACGTGTTGAGCAATTCGGCGGTACGTCCACCCGGCCTCCCGCATGCCCACTATACGCCCTCGCTCAAAGTCCGTCAACTGCACATACGGTTCACGTCCACGCTGTCGCGGCATGCTACCTGTGTTAAAGACTGCGATGGAGCTCCGTATGCCACGGCAAACTGGTTGACACTGACAGCGGCGGTGCACAAATGCTGCGCAGCTAGCGCCATTCGACGGCCAACACCGCGATTCTTGGTGTGCCCGCTGTGCCGTGCGTGTGATCATTGCTTGTACAGCCCTCTCGCAGTGTCCGGAGCAAGTATGGTGGGTATGACACACCGGTGTCAATGTTTTCTTTTTTGCATTTCCAGGAGTGTATATGCAGTTCAGAACTTCAAAGAGATTTCCTTCTAGTGTGTGTATAAAATGTGATGACATGGAAATAGGAGAAGTGGAGAGTGTAAAATTCTTGGGATTACAACTTGATAGTAAATTCAGATTGGGAGCGACATACTAACAAACAGCTAAGGCGCCTAAAGACGTCTGTGTTTGCAATGCGAGTGGTGACAGACATATGAGATATAAACATAAAAAAATTGGCATATTTTGCTTATTTTCACTCCATTATGTCATATGGTATCGTGTTTTGGGGTAACTCCGCAAACGGAGAAAAAATGTTTTAGTACAGAAGCGTATAACAACAGTAATGTGTAGTGTAAATCCAACATCATGTCGAAATCTATTCAAAGAATTGGGCATTCTGACCATAGATTCTCAGTATATTTATTCCTTAATGAAGTTTGTTGTAAATAATACATGTCTTTTCCCAACTAACTGCTTAGTACACAGAATCAATACTAGGAATAACAACTATATGCATAAAGATTTTAAATCACTTACTCTTGCCCAGTAAGGAGTCCAGCGTTCAGCAACGCATATTTTCAATAAGTTACGAGCAACCATTAAGAGTTTAGTTTCAAACAAGGCACAATTTAAACATAATTTAAAAGACTTTTTGGTGGACAACTCCTTCTATTCCGTCCATGAATTTGTCAATAAGTGCAGTAGACGATTTTAATGAAATTTATTATACTTTAATTTTTGACAATACTTGGTTGTAACAGTCAAGTAACTACCTACTGCGTGAATGATGGATGTATGGATTTAGAAAAGATTGCTGTATGGTGTGTCAGGTGGCAGTTGACGCTAAATAACGAAAAGTGTGAGATGATCCACATGAGTTCCAAAAGAAATCCGTTGGAATTCGATTACTCGATAAATAGTACAATTCTCAAGGCTGTCAATTCAACTAAGTACCTGGGTGTTAAAATTACGAACAACTTCAGTTGGAAGGACCACGTAGATAATATTGTCGGGAAGGAGAGCCAAAGGTTGCGTTTCATTGGCAGGACACTTACAAGATGCAACAAGTCCACTAAAGAGACAGCTTACACTACACTCGTTCGTCCTCTGTTAGAATATTGCTGCGCGGTGTGGGATCCTTACCAGGTGGGATTGACGGAGGACATCGAAAGGGTGCAAAAAAGGCAGCTTGTTTTGTATTATCACGTTATAGGGGAGAGAGTGTGGCAGATATGATACACAAGTTGGGATGGAAGTCATTAAAGCATAGACGTTTTTCGTCGCGGCGAGACGTTTTTACGAAATTTCAGTCACCAACTTTCTCTTCCGAATGTGAAAATATTTTGTTGAGCCCAACCTACATAGGTAGGAATGATCATCAAAATAAAATAAGAGAAATCAGAGCTCGAACAGAAAGGTTTAGGTGTTCGTTTTTCCCGCTCGCTGTTCGGGAGTGGAATAGTAGAGAGATAGTATGATTGTGGTTCGATGAACCCTCTGCCAAGCACTTAAATGTGAATTGCAGAGTAGTCATGTAGATGTAGATGGAAAGCAGATATAAGTCTTACGTCTGTAAATAGTGGAATTTTAAATCACATAGATATTTTGACTTTTCATAAGTGAGGATCATTGAAATGAATAATTTACTTTCATTTTTGACAGTACTTGATTGTAATAGTCAAGTAACTAGCTACTGTGTGAATGATGGATTTAATGAAAGCAGATGTAAGTATTAAACCTGTAAATATTACACGTTTAATTTAAATTTATGTACGGTACATAATTTTACTGTTTATTGACTGAGTATCATTAAAATTAATGAAACTCAACTTCTTCTAATTATATTTTTGTATTGTGTTTATGTGACATGTTCCACACCCAGGAGGATCGTCTCTTTTGTGGATCCATGGATTGAATAATTAATCTAATCTAATCTAATCTAGATGACGGTCCAGGTTTTTGGGAAAGCTGAGCAGTGACAGCAGACCTGATTCATCGATACATCGGAGAAGACGTTTATTTCATTTGTGTTCGCAATATTTCTAGACTATGTACCCGGCTGCGCCACCCATCCTATCCTGTCTTTATGAATAACGTGTGCAGGATATTTTTTTTACTCCCAATTGTGATTCTTTGATTTATTAGTGATGAAAAATCCGGAAGAACAAAATGTACTGGCAGAACTGTTACCATCGCAGAATCATCAGTCCAGCGCACTACTGCACGCCTTGGGACAGCTCGTCCAGGGACAGCAACAAGCTGTGCCACATGTACTTGCTCCACAGGAGCCGACCGTACAGCAGGCCACAGCACTGCCATTTCGTGCCTTCGACGCCAGTGTAGAGAAAAAAATGGCTCTGAGCACTATGGGACTTAACATCTGAGGTCATCAATCCCCTAGAACTTAGAACTACCTAAACCTAACTAACCTAAAGACATCACACACATCCATGCCCGAGGCAGGATTCGAACCTGCGATCGTAGCAGTCTCGGAGTACCGGACTGAAGCGCCTAGAACCGCTCGGCCACCGTGGCCGGCCCAGCGTAGAGAGCTGGCAAGAGTGACAGGCGTAGTTTTCACACCATCTGGTTGCATACAACGTTCAAGGTAAAACGAGGCTTCATGCGCTTTAATCTTGTATTAGCGTGGCCTCGTACTGCATTCCCCTCAAACTATTCGCGCGATGATCGCCAGAACAGCACACTTATGAAGAACTTGTTAAAGCATTGGCCGATTATTACAAGGAGAATATAAACATTGTGGCAAAAGGGTACGCAATTTTCTGCACAAAACGTGTCCCTCGGCAGAATTACTGTGAGTAGGTAGCAACCTTGCAAGTCCTCACTCGCTACTGTGAATTTTCATGTTCTTGAGGAATATCATATTCTGACATCATGGTACGGAATGCTATTGAGCAAAACGTGTCATACACGCATTAGAGACAACATTCTTAAATTATCCAACCACATTTTAGAACAAGTGTTGGATATTTTGGGCAGACAGGACACCTCGGATTTTGCTGCAAATTCTTTGGAATCGCCTCCCGCTGTCTGTCTGGTTAGCGAGCCAGCTGCGCGCGCATCACATTTACATGCCGCTGTGTCAGCTCGGCGCACGCCGGCCCAATTCACTTCCAGGAAATGGACACCTGTTAAAGCGCCGGCCGCAGCCGCCCGCGTGGCGATCGTGCCCACAGTGTCATTCAAAGCACTGCCACCAGAATTGCCCATCTCGCAAGGCCGTGTGTCATATTTGCAACAAAGCGGGACATGTCCTGGTAGTGTGCTTAGAAAGACAAAACTCTGAAAAACAGTATCACGTTTCCGGACAAAGTAGCTTCCGCCGGAACGGTTGCCACAATAAGACTTACTATCACAACGAGCTACATTCAATGGAAACAAATGTTGTAAATTGGCCTCCAGTACCAGTGGCTTTGTCCGATTGTGACAATTTTGCTTGTGATGCCAGTGCACGCCTACGAAATAAGTCCTGCCACACCCGATCTGCCCATCAACATTTGTCAGTGAACATTGCTTCTCAGAATAACATTTTTTGCCGACGCCAGAACAAAAATTTTGTCGTCTTACACATTCAGAATCAAACGACTCCTTTTCAGTTCGACATGGGAGCGTCTGTTTCACTAATGATTCCTAAAACTTACGAATTGCTGGGTTCACCTCCATTGCGTAACGCAAGTGTTACGTTAGCTACCTACAGCAGTCAAAGTATCCCTGTATTAGAACTGTGTAGTTTGTCAGGGACATACCGTCCAAACTCAGGTGGTTTCTATTCATGCACTGTTTTCACCATCATCTGTAAATATTTTTGGTCTTGCTTTATTTCATGTATTCTCCTTAACTGTGCGCGATGACGTACTAACCGTCACTAAAAGTGTTCCCACAGACAGTGTTACTGAACTACATCAACAGTTTGCTGACATTTTTTCGCCAGGTTTAGGTTGCGCGAACAATTTCAGGGGCATATTGAACTGAAGGACAATGCACAGCCTACATTTTTTCGCGCTCGCACATTGCCTCACGCGCTTCGAGACGAAGTTGCTAAAACATTGCATGAACTTGAGGATCAGGGGATGATTGAACCGGTGGCAGCATCACTTATGGGCATGGCCGTTGGTTATCTTAACGAAACCGTCAGGCAAATTGCGACTTTGTGTGGTTTTAAGGCCATTGTGAATCCTCAACTTGTTGTTAAAACATTTCCTTTGCCACGTCCAGAAGACTTGTCTGACAAATTGTATCCAGGCAAATATTTTTCTAAGTTAGATTTGCAAGATGCCTGTCTTCAGATTCATGTCGATGCAGAGTCCCAGAAGATTCTCGTCGTGAATACGCATTTAGATCTCTGCATCGGCAGTCCTTCAGCAGTCCTTACAGACTCTCTGTGCGTCGATTCCTTCTATGCGTAATTACCTAGATGACATCGTAGTTTCTGGTTCTATGCAGGAAGAACATTTGCAAAATTTGAGACCGTTGTTTGAAGTGCTCCGTGAAAATGGAGTTACACTCAATAAGGGCAAGTGCACATTTTTTTCAGAACAGTTATCCTTCTTGAGACATGTGATAAACTCTCAAGACACCCATCCAAGTCTGGATCATTTAAGAGCAATAGCAGAGCTACCAGCACCCAAGACCGCAAAATAATTGCAATCAGTTCTAGGATCACCTACCATAAGCCTTTGACGTCACTGTTTCACCCTTCAAAGCCCTTGCCTCCGCGTACGGATCAAAAATTTATTCGTTGGTCACTATTTTTGTCGCAGTATCGTTACGACATCTTCTATAGGCCTACGACCCAGCACGGTAACGCCGACGCGTTATCCCGATTGCCAAGTTATTGTCACCGACAATGGACCTCAATTTTTGTCTGCAGAGTTCGAAACCTTTCGTGAATCCAATGGTATTCAGCATTTAACTTCAGCACCGTTCTCTCCTCAATCGAACGGAGCCACTGAAAGATTCGATCGGACGTTTAAGTCGCAAATGTCTAAATTGCGCGACTCTCATTCTCACGAGGACAATCTTTTGTTGTTTTTAACTTCGTATCGATCTCAGCCCCTCAACGGTGCTTCGCCGGCTGAATTGTTGCACGGTCGTCCTTACCGAACTCTGATGAATTTGTTGCACCCTCCGCAACGCTTTTCTTTGCCACAAATTCTTGCCAGATGATACTGTCTATTTTCGTAGTTTCCACAGCAATCGCCGGTGGTTGAGAGGGTGCTTCTTCGCCATCTTTATCACGCTATGTTTGTCATATCAGGTCCATCTGCTGAGGTGCGCAGGCATCAGAATCAGATGTGCCTCTTTAGTCGTGGTGTCTCTGCCGGTTGCCCTATGTTTCCAGTGCCGTTGCCAACGGTACTGCCCCCTCCCCCCTCCCCCTCCCCGAGGACCTCTTCCTTACTCTCCTCGCACGTGGGTATCAGCCCCTGTAGCTTCGCCATTGCCAGCGACGACGCACCGACGCGAACGCCATGTCTTGCGCTGAGGTCGCCCGCAGTGCCAGCATCGCTGTGGCGACCTGGTGGCCATATGGACCAGGTGCCTTCAACTGTGATAGAGCATAGTAACGTTCCGGTTTCAACGTGGTCCACCGCCGTAGAACAGTCTGCACTTCCTGGTTTCCAGTTAATGTTGCCGGTCGGACGCCCCGCCCCTATGGAGGTCGACTCTTCGGCTCCTCCCATTGTTGTTGAAGCGCAGACACTTCATGTTGACGTGCACCCTGGAGCAGGGTTACAAGCGTTTCCTGTCTCCCCTCGGTCCGAATGGCACGGTGCTGGTGCGTCATGCCTCACCTGTAGTTAGGTTCCTCACCTCCTCAACTATGTCAGCATGGGATCCTCCACCTGCGGTCGTAAGCCATATTCAACTGCCGTTCGCAGATTTTCGGGGGAGGAATGTGGTATCATCATTCGATACCATACTTGTTAGGGGTTGCAGATATCGACCGCGGTCCGCAATACATATCGATGAACCGCGAGTCCCGACTAGTGCCGCTAACGCAGCTCCGCGGCTTATGAGAAGTATGTAGCGAGCTGTCGTCCACTTTTGCTCGGGACGTCAACTAGGAAAGTAGTATAGCCTTCATCTGATAGGAAGCAACTTCTAACAAGGCACTTATTCAACTATGGGATAAGTAATGCGTCTCTAGATATCTGTTTGTAAGTATATGCAGCATTTGAAGAAGCCTGTAACACAAATTAAGTACAATATATATTAGCTTTTACCAACGACTACTAATTATTTCAGTCGTTGCAGATACAAACTTTACAGCAAGGTCCTTACCAACTTTACTGCCTAACCTGCAATATATGTTTCTATTTAGCATTGGCCACCTATCACCAGAACAACTGACGACTAGAATCATAACACGTATACCCCAGCAGAGTGGAAATGGTGACCACCCAAAGGGAGGTTTGTGGCCACCAAGGGGCGAAATGTAACCAGCAGAGGGAGAATGGAGGACTGATAGCCACCCAAAGGGGGAATTAGTGCCACATAGGAAAGGAATGGTCAGTTGTCACCCTGCAAAATAACCATCTTTACCCTAACCCAACAGTGGGTGCACAGGTGTGTGTGTGTGTGTGTGTGTGTGTGTGTGTGTGTGTGTGTGTGTGTGTGTGTGTCTGTGTGTGTGTATGTGTATGTGTTTACAATATTTTTGACTCCTTCATTGGGTAGTCACCATTCCCCCTCTGGTGGTTACAGTTTCCTCCTTAGTGGCCACAAAGCTCCCTTTGGGTGGCGACCATTCCCACTCTGAGCGCTCACCATTCTGCTACTAGATGTCCACACTCCCTTCTTTGGATTGGCACTGCTCACCTACTTGGAGGTCACCGTTCTTCCTTTGGGTGACTACCTGTTCCCATTTGGGTGGTCAACATTCCTCTTTGTATGGCTACCATTCACCCTTGAGGTGGTCACCATACCCGCTTTGGATGTCACCATTCCCCCTTTGTAACCACCATTCCATGTGGCTACCTTTCTACTTTTGGATGGCCGGCATTCTCCCTATGTGGCAACCATTCCCCTGCTAGAAGATCACTATCCCCTAGGTTTCCATCAGTAACACCTAATGTCTGACACCTAATTCATAACTCATAATGCCTAATGTCTAACGGATAATGCCCAAAAGCTGACAGTTTATTCCTAACAGCTGGTGCGTAACGGCTAGTACCTAACGCTTAACACCTTATACTCAAAATTGTATGCACATACGTACATAGCTCGGGTATATTAAAAAAATGACTGAAGTGTAAAAGGTTTGCGTTATTGCATTCCATTCGAAAGGCATTATTCACCTCAAGTTACAAAAACATTCTTAACATAAAACACACAACACTCCATGATACTTTCAGTTGTTGCAAGAAATATCTCTAACGGCTGTGTTATTCTCCGTTAACAACGTAATTGTATGTCAGCTCTTTGCAGAGAATGAGTGGGAGGGCGTTTCCTAGAGAATTCCTGTCATATCCCACGGATCTGACTGCATATATATCCGCTTCAACCTCTCTTATCGTGATAACGCTAGAATCATTGCACAGTATAACTAAAATAATTCATGTACACTCTTCTTGCAAATAATCTCGTAGAAATATGTATTCGTGTCTTTGAATTCACAACATTTCAAATAAATTAGTACGACCTCTTCGGAGAAAAAATATGGGAGCACAAAATCTTTCTCTTCTCTTTTCGTTTTGCAAGGTATCACACATGAAACCGCAAGTTGTGATGGAACGAATATCTTCACCTGTAACGGATGCGCATATCGAGACCAAGGTGCTGTAGCATTTCTCAGAGAGAAGAGTTATTATTATTCGCTACACGTTAAATTCTCAGAACATAAAAAGAAATTAAAGATATTAGCTGCGAATTGGTGTTGATTCCTGTCAATGGGACAAGTTGAACATTTGCCCCGGACTCGAACTCAAATTCGGGTCTCCTGCTTACAAGGCAGAGGCGCAGACCACTACGCCATCCGCAACAGTGGTCACCACAACCGCACAGACTATCCTAGCACGCCTCCTGTTATATCCAAATTCTCTATTTATACACAAACTACTGATATAGTGGCCCTGCTCTTTAGCCTCTTTACTATCGGTATCTCGCCGATTTCCGTAAGAGTTCGAGCTTGGCGTTCATCTGCACTGAAGGGATCACTGGCCCTCATCGCCTTTATTATACATGTGGTGTCTGTTCTTTCCGACAATTTTGGAAACACAGTTACCACTTGTACGTCCGAAGCTGATAATGAAGGTAAAAGAAAATGACCCTCACAGCTCCCATATGGTCTGGTTCTTTGTGTGTAATTTCCGATCTAAAGTGCATCAACAGTTGTCAATGCCATCTAGTATTGTGGACGAAACGGTGATGTTTTTCACTCATTAAGGCCCTTCATTTATGTTACAATGTTATTGTCTGATTAAAGCAAGATTTGCACAGACAAAGGGTCTTATACTGAATAGTTAACATTATTGACTTCAGTGTAGAATTACTTGGATTCGATTCCAGGTGTCTCTTCAGACTTATTAGAGTTAGGGAGACCTGGAACGCGTTGTCAAAAAAGAGAAGAGTCTTGGAAATATCTACAAGCACTATTTCCATAGTAATGGGTGTCATTAAGTCTACTTAGTTTCACGGCAACTCGATTCCTGTAACGTTTTCCTTGGTAATTCGTGCAACTGCCTCGATACAGCTCTGAAGCTTCTGCAAGAATCACTTAATGACTTCTTTCGAGATGAAGAAATGCTATTAATATCAGCAATTTGTGGAAAAGAGATTTCCACACATTTTAATTTTACAATGTTGCTGCAACATGACAAAATCGTAAGCGATAGACAATTTTATATACTGAGGAGGAGCTTAAATCACTGATTAAAAAGTTTACGATGGCTCCTTGTGTCATAAAATTTCTGAAAACACTGCATCGTCTTTCTGAGGCGTGTACGCCGAGAGAGCCAACTTGTAGTCCAAGTCAGGCCCGTCTTATCTGTCTTAGGAGGCCCATAGAGGGTACTGGAGGCTCGAATCGGTGTCGCTCATAAGAGACAAGCACTTATGTCTTAAGTTATTATAGGCTTTAAAAGAGTGGAAACTTCGTTTGACGCAAAAGGGAAACAAGAAAAAAAAACAGACAGGAAATTTCACGATATTCACGATCTCACACAGCATCTCATCTCGTCTTATCTTAATGCTGTCATCTCTCGTTCTCTGGAACTTTTTGTGGGCGTTCGTTTGTGTACACAAATCTGTATTAATGACTTATAACTGGTTCATCGTGATTTTTACTGCAGTACACCTCCTTTGCTTCTAGAGGCTACAAAGAAGTTCAGTGTGATAACAAGCCCCTGAGCACAGTTGTGGGAAGAAGTCTCAGATCACCAATTTATTGTCCCTTAAAACTGGCCTCAGATTTCTTAGGTCTGCCTGTTTCCTCACGCTTGGTGGGAAACTGGCGTGTCCTCGAATACGATTGCGCAGTCTTTGATACAGGACCCGAGATAAGAAATTTCTGCTGACCCAGCAGTGAAGCGAGGATATAAAAGGAATTCAATGGAGTCATTTATGTCAAACTGATAGGGGATCAGTTATGATTTGAGAGAGCAGAGTTGGAAATTCGACAAAAAATTTGATGTTCTTCTGCTTATCTAGCCTGTCATTTTTTTTATCGTATCCATGAATCCATGTTTTTATCTGAGTTACTGTTACAGAATCGGCGGTTCTCCTAATTGAGCACACAAGAGATAATAACCCGATGTTGCGGGAAGAGATTCTTGCAGGTATTCGAAAGTATTCAGAGAGTATAAAATACTGACCTTCCAACTCTGAAGTCGTTTGTGTTTCATCTACAGTTCTATAAACATCTTTTGAGCTCTCAGAGTGAGAGCAGCTAGGGAAATTTCGGCAAGGATGAGTTGAATTTCTACACAAAAGCAGTTGGGAGTTGGAAATTCGAGATAAACAATTGTAAGTAACTTTCTTTCCATGCAGTCGAGTGACTTGCAAGACTGGGAAAAGATTCCGTGATGAACTATTATGAGACAAGGCGTGTCTCTGTCATACGAGTGCAGCAAGAGAAATATCATAGAGACATGTGACAGAGAGAAAAAAGAGAAACTTATTTTAAAAATACCGTATGCGAGAGATTGATAAAGAAGCTCTTCATTCGTTAGCAACCCAGTTCAGGATGTAACTGAAAGGAAAGTTAATGGCAGTGTGGAAAGACGGAAATTTATAGTGTAGTAGTAAGTCTTAAATTTTTTTGTGAGAATATTTTACCTTTCCATCCGTACGTACTTTTCTGAGGTATGATGATTGTTTACAAGTAAAATGTGGATCCGCGATAATACAGGGTCTGGCAAACCCTCCAGTCCACGCCACACAGTCCCTGCTACTCATTTATCCACCATAACTTTTATGGTGGGGAAGTAGCCCATGTGCAACGGTTTCCATTCCAGTAGCCATGAAGCATTGGTCAACTGAACAACGTGTCTCTGTTTACGTCACATTTTTTTGCAACTGGTCAGTCGATAGTGCAGACGCAGCGAAGATTTCACCGTCAGTTCGACGTTGATCGACACGGTGCTGTCCCACTTCGCCCAACAGTAATAAAGGGGTTCAACAACTTCAGAATGAGAGGAACGGTAAGACCGGGAACAGTTCTTAGAAGTGTTCGGACAGGTACAACAGCAGAAAACATGGAGAATGTTTGACACGGTGCTAGCACTTGGCGTTCAATGGTACGACATCCTCGCGCCTCATGCATTCCAGACAAGAAGGTTGGTCTCAGTTTGAGCTTTGACCTTCATTTTCATCCTTTTAAAATCATGTTGGTTCAACAGCTGAAGCAAAATGGCAATGTGCGGAGGAATTTGTTTGCAGAAAGGCTGCTTGAAATCCTGGAAAACGACAGTATTCTGTTATTGAGTGATGAGGCTCATTTTCAGTTATATAGTGCTGTGACCCAACAAAACTGCCGGTACTGGTCGGGACGTAATTCACGGGAACTCTACGAGAGGCCCTTACATAGTGACAAAATAACTGAGTGGTGTGGATTAGCCCGATATGGCATCATTGGTTCCTACGTTTTCCGGGCAAATCGATTCACTGTGAATGTCATTTCACATGTTACCTCACGATGTCGCGAGAAATTTTTATGCCAGAATTGATAAGATATCAGACAGATCTCGCCCATGTGTCAGGTCCACCCATAGTTTTACTAAAGGAACAGTTTTCAGGTTGCCTCATTTCTTTGCGTGGGGACTTAGAGAGTTTTCCTCGCTCTCCAGATCTTTCTCCGTGTGATTACTTCTTATGGGCTACCTGGAATCTGGGTTTCACATAGGAAAACTAAAGACTCCTGAATCTCTTTCGGGAAGTCATTACTCGAGAAACTCACCTTGCTATTCATGAAAGGTATGTGGACAATTTTCCCATTCCTCTGCAACAATGCATGGACAAGAACGGTCGCCACTCGGATATGTCATTTTTCGCACCTGAATTATAATGTATTCCTTCTGTGCTTTATGTTCATTAAACGGCATTCTACACTCCTGGAAATGGAAAAAAGAACACACTGACACCGGTGTGTCAGAACCACCATACTTGCTCCGGACACTGCGAGAGGGCTGTACAAGCAATGATCACACGCACGGCACAGCGGACACACCAGGAACCGCGGTGTTGGCCGTCGAATGGCGCTAGCTGCGCAGCATTTGTGCACCGCCGCCGTCAGTTCAGCCAGTTTGCCGTGGCATACGCAGCTCCATCGCAGTCTTTACCACTGGTAGCATGCAGCGACAGCGTGGACGTGAACCGTATGTGCAGTTGACGGACTTTGAGAGAGGGCATATAGTGGGCATGCGGGAGGCCGGGTGGACGTACCGCCGAATTGCTCAACACGTGGGGCGTGAGGTCTCCACAGTACATCGATGTTGTCGCCAGTGGTCGGCGGAAGGTGCACGTGCCCGTCGACCTGGGACCGGACCGCCGCGACGAACGGATGCACGCCAAGTTCGTAGGATCCTACGCAGTGCCGTAGGGGACCGCACGGCCACTTCCCAGCAAATTAGGGACACTGTTGCTCCTGGCGTATCGGCGAGGACCATTCGCAACCATCTCCATGAAGCTGGGCTACGGTCCCGCACACCGTTAGGCCGTCTTCCCCTCACGCCCCAACATCGTGCAGCCCGCCTCCAGTGGTGTCGCGACAGGCGTGAATGGAGGGACGAATGGAGACGTGTCATCTTCAGCGATGAGAGTCGCTTCTGCCTTGGTGCCAATGATGGTCGTATGCGTGTTTGGCGCCGTGCAGGTGAGCGCCACAATCAGGACTGCACACGACCGAGTCACACAGGGCCAACACCCGGCATCATGGTGTGGGGAGCGATCTCCTACACTGGCCGTACACCTCTGGTGATCGTCGAGGGGACACTGAATAGTGCACGGTACATCTAAACCGTCATCGAATCCATCGTTCTACCATTCCTAGACCGGAAAGGGAACTTGCTGTTCCAACAGGACAATGCACGTCCGCATGTATCCCGTGCCACCCAACGTGCTCTAGAAGGTGTAAGTCAACTACCCTGGCCAGCAAGATCTCCGGATCTGTCCCCCATTGAGCATGTTTGGGACTGGATGAAGCGTCGTCTCACGCGGTCTGCACGTGCACCACGAACGCTGGTCCAACTGAGGTGCCAGGTGGAAATGGCATGGCAAGCCGTTCCACAGGACTATATCCAGCATCTCTACGATCGTCTTCATGGGAGAATAGCAGCCTAAATTGCTGCGAAAGGTGGATATACACTGTACTAGTGCCGACATTGTGCATGCTCTTTTGCCTGGGTCTATGTGCCTGTGGTTCTGTCAGTGTGATCATGTGATGTATCTGACCCCAGGAATGTGTCAATAAAGTTTCCCCTTCCTGGGACAATGAATTCACGGTGTTCTTATTTCAATTTCCAGGAGTGTATTTGTAACCAATTTTGTATTTGTATTGATGCTCGCTATTAGCTCACGATTATTTGTTGATAAGAACTAGTGTGTTTTACAGAACTATTTACTATTCGCATGGGCTCATGAACTGACTGCTGGAAATAATTTTCAGAGAATGAGTTTAGCACAATTTCAGGTGATGTTTTATGCGTACCTCTGGATTTGAACATGTATTTTTGCCAACAGATCGCGGGTAAATTGAAGTCATCACCAACTACAACTGTATGAGTTGGCTACGTGTTCGAAATTATGATCAAGTTTGCGTTGAATCTTTCAGCAGTTGTATCATCTGAGTTTGGCGGTCTGTGAAAGGAGCCAGTTACTATTTTACTCCGGTTACCAAGTATGACCTCTGCCGATACTAACTAACAGGAACTATCTACTTCAATTTCGCTACAAGGTAAAGTACTACTAACAGCAACAAACAACCCATTATCAACTGTGTCTAGCCGTCTTTCTGAACACCGTTTGGCTCTGCGCAAAAATTTCGGCTGAACTTATCTTTGGCCTTAGACAGTTTTCAGTGCCTATAACGATTTCAGCATCAGTGCTTTCTATTAACTCTAGGAGATCTGGTACTTTCACAACACAGCTACGACAGTTTACAACTGTTATACAAATGGTTCCTGGATCTATGTTCATCCTGGTTTCGACCTGTAGCCTCCGAGACTGAAGCACTTTTCGTGTTACCTCAAGACCCTGTAAACTAAAAACCCTCCAGTCCACGCCACACAGTCCCTGCTACTCATTTATCCGCCTCCTGGATGCAGTTGACTCCTGACCTGTTCAGCGGAACTCGAAAATCAGCCACCCAGTGCCGCAAGTCAAGGAATTTGCAGCCTACACTGTCTCAGAACTGTCTGAGCCTCTCAATTAGGATCCTCGAATTGGCTCTGTACTAGAGGTCCGCAATCGGATCCATCGGCCATGCTGCAAATGGTGAGCTCTGCTTTCATCTTGCAAGCAAGGCTGGCAGCCTTTACCACTTCTCTTAGCCGCCCGAAAACACAGAGAATCTCTCAAAGCGACTCCACCCGGGATGCACACTGAGTACACATTGGCTTTCTTCCCCAACTTGTGAGCCATGTCCCTAAGGGGCCCCATGACGTGCCTAACACTGGAGCTCCCAGCTATTAATAATCCCACCCTCTGTGGTTGCCCGAGTCTTACAGGGCGAGAGGTTTCCTCTGAAACAGGACAAGCGAGTGCGTCTGTCTGAGGGACATTGTCAGCCACCGACAACACCTGAGAACTGTTTGTCGGACTAATCGGGGAGGCCTTACGTGCGGCCCCTTGTAGAGTCTTTCCCCGCCTGGCACACACCGAGGTGACCTCCCAATCGCGCACGGGTGAGGTTACCAACTTTTTGTCTCAAAACGCTTTTTAAAGAGATTCTCATGTATAAGTAGGACCCCAAACGAGGAAATATTGTATACGACGTTCACGGGGGAAAGTGACAAGTACTACTGGGGTTACATTTTTTGTTGAGTTTAATTAAAAATGTAAACTATACATGAAATGTGGTAGAAGAATTCATTAAAAACAATAAATATTATTTCAGAATTTTAAAATGTAAGGAAAGTAACTAGATTATAATAATATCAAAAGGTGTGCACAAAGCAGCCTTCCCCCTCCCCGTTGGTATTGCATGAGTCAAAGAATGGTAGCACCACCGCCCGTGTTATTCAGTTTTAGAAAATGTGGCATACACGAACGGATATGGAACCCAGCATATATTTTATGCTTCAGTTCAAGATCTTACAGAAACTTTGTTCGTTTTCAATACCCATGTGACCAATCAGAGATACAATTTTCTGGGCTGGAGGCATATATCGGCAGTTACATGGATCAGTCCATACTTAAAATATGGAGGGAGGAATTTCAGCTGGTCCGCTGGTACGGTTTCGCTGAAGGACATTTCCCAACACAGTTAGAGTGAATTTGACCAAAATGTAAATGAATCGGAAAGCTTTCTTAAAGATGTCCAACTTTTTCAGAAATGAAGGTGAGCACTGCGTTTAGTGTCACGCAGTGGCAAGTCCTATAAAGACACATGTTGTACCTTGACGCCATACCTCCATCCCAAACAACTAATGCACACTTTTGCCAGAAATTAATGATACTTTTCACATATTTAAAGTACGTGGCATTTGAGGACCTTGAACGTCGGGAAACTGCGTTAGAAGCTTTTCGCAACATCTGAAACTATTTAAGGTATTACAGCAATGGATGCAACTGTGGAAATTTCTAGCTTATAGTGTGAAACGTTTTCCACTAGAATTAGGTGATTAAAAATACTTAAAGGTACTTTCAAAATAATTTCAAATGAGGTTCTGACTGGAATCGGAATTGTCATGTACGGTTGTCCAGGACGGACTAGACAATCTTTTTTGTCTACTATAAAACGCAGAATGAATCAAGAAACTTAATGACATCACTCAGAGTGCAACTATAAAGGAGTTGACTGGGTTCAGATAATCGTGGGTATAAAATCAGCTCACATATTACATGCTTCAGTATGATGAAGTTAGCTCATAGGGACCTAGGAGAGATCATTGTATTGTCATTTGTGTCTGGCTTCACCGTACTTTCTTTATTAATGATTTTTACATTTATTGCTAGACATATTTGTAGGTAGTAGCTAGGAACTATGTGCAAGTGATACTGTTTATCGTCGTTTTAAAAACTGTTAAGACGACTGTGGAAGCTTTGTCATTTTCAGTGAAATTGTTAGATAATGTTTAAGAGACAATGAAAAACTAAGTGCTAATGTTTTAGCTATGAGGACGCTCACAAGAGTAATTGTGTAGCGCTGTTTGCAGACATGTTAATGGAAGAGCCCTAATTTTCATCAGTATACTTTGTAGAAACTAAGCTGTTATTAATCTGATTATTTGTTAAAGTACGAAGCATAATTTTTTTTAATTCTCCAGACTGTTTTAGCGACAAGAAACAAAACAGGAATCTAATGAAATTGACTCCTGTGTTATGCAACTTTGTTAATTGTGTACTTCATTAATTCCTATTGTTGCAAACTTCCTTGTTCGTCACATGGCTCTACACATTTTCACAGATTCTCTGTAGTGTTTGGGAATAAGTCAAGTAAAATGTCAATTTGCTAACCTTAATGTTATCAGCGCATTATAATAAAGTCTTAACCATGTATCTAACAAAGAGAAAATCAGCAAATAAAATAACACACACGTGAAAATTAGTGTTTTGCTTCTTACCTGTATGCCAGAAATCGAGAAAAACTATGTTTGAATTCTCTTAGTTCCAGCGTACTAAACTGCAAAATTTGCGTGAGTATATTGTAGCAAATTTGATGTGATTCGTGGATTTCGGTTATGTTTGTAGTTATTTTACAATCAGCCATGGAATTTTACTGTTACATGAGAGGCAGCCTTATCTTAAATTAATCGTAGGCTAAAATCCTAAAACAAACAATAGTCTAAGAATGAATATTACGTCAAGCAACGTTCGTCTTTCTTTCCGCTTGTGGCGGCAGTATCAATCCAGTGGTGAGACGGTATCACCAGTGAGTACCACGGCAGTTTTTGTGGCATTGTCGTGTTAAAAGGTGACAACATTTATGCAGTTCACCCAAAAATAAATGTAAATTAAACACTTCTGGTCTTTTCTTTAATAACTGGAGAAGCCAAGAATTCCACTCACCGTAGGTATTTTACAAATAATCGGCCTGCAAATTAATCACATCCTGTCGTCTTTATCAACTCTTGTCTCTCTCCTCTGTTCTTCGCCTGTTTAACTAACACGTTAACTAAGGTAGCATAAGTAACCCCTTGTTGATGAACGTATTACCCGCTATGGCTGTGGAATGACTGCATGGACTTCTTTGTTCTTAAATGCTCCCATACGTTGAAATGTGTATATGGTTAGTTTATACATTCTTTCATCGTACAGATTTAAATTTTCTTCTCAACGAGAGTGCTGTCACAACCCGAAAAATATGAATAGAATGCTCTACCTTTTGTATTTATGTAACCATAGGCCAAGTCGAAACAGAGAGTTCTTCTTTACAGTAGTGGGACAAGGAGAGGGTCACCCCAAAGTAGATCATCCCAAGAGCCGCCTTCACCCCCAAAGTAACTTACCCAAAATGGCGGCCGTGGCACAAGTACGTGACGTTACGTGAAGTCAGCTGGCGACGCGATTGACGTCATTCAAGATCGCGGGAAAATAGGATAGTTGGACTACCTCCACTAACCTAAGTCACATCGTCCTAGGAACTGGCCGAAAGTTTGAATTTTGGTGGGGTCATCGGCAAAAGTAAAACTGCGGCGTGCATGACGAGTTTACAACACCTCTGCGCTGCTCACTCTGCCCGATACTCGCCGTGTCGACAGCTGCCAACGACCGCGTCGCCGTATTACTACAGTACCATGGAAAGTTTTACAAACGAGGAATACGACGGCATTCACCTCACCTACGGGCTTGCAGATGAAAGAGCTGACGTTGCAAGGCAACTGTATCACGAGAGGTTTCCTAGCCGGCGCCTTCCGTCCGCAAAAACGTTTTACTCTGTGGGAGTATGGTGCATGTGTAGCACCTCCAGGATTTAGTGGTCGTGGCCGTCCGTAGGCGTACAGTGCGGATGACGAAGAAAAAGTGTTAGAAACTGTTGCGGAGGACCGAACAATAAGCACCAGGTCTCTCGCCACTGCGGTCGGATGCCACAATCTAGTGTTATGCGAGTACTCCATAGAAACCATTACCATCCCTCTCGCATGCAGAAGGCACAGGCATTATTGCCGGAAGACTACCAGAGAAGGCTGGACTTCTGTTACTTTATCCTACGGCGTCAGACCCAGGACCAGCATTTTTCACGAACAATACCGTTCACCGACGAAGCCTATTTCACGAAGGAGAGTATGGTGAATTCGCATAATTGGCACCCCCACTGAACAGTGGTACGAGGGTACCAACAACGATGCGGTGTCAATATCTGGTGTGGTATTATTGATCACCAGCTCACAGGGCCACATGTGCAACCACGAGGCTTACAGGAGAGCGTAATCTGCGTTTCCTGGTTGCTATATTAGCGGAATTGTTGGAAGACGTTAGTCTGGCTTCTCGTACGAACCTGTGGTACATGCATGTTGGTCCTGCCGCTCACTTCAGCGGCACAGTGCGAAGCCACCTGGACAATGCCTTCCCTTCGTCAGTGATCGGACGTGGATGCCCTGTAGCATGGTCAGCAAGATCGTCAGACCTGAATCCATTGGATTTCTTTTTGTGGGGCAATCCGAAATTTGTGATTTCTGAAGGAGAGGTTGTTGATGTCAACTCTCTTCATCGCAGAATACAACAGGACTGTGATATTACGCAAAGAGATACGGACATGTAGGATCGTGTTCAGCAATCCTTCCTGCAAAGGGTTCAACTTTGACACACACATGGAGGCCGTCATTTTGAGTAGTGGTTATAAACCGCCACTGCAGCTTCTGGTCATGTGTTTCTATGTTAGTTTTGATGTGTCCAGTTGTATTGTATTCGTTTGTATTAACTGCCACATACCTGTGTATTTGTATTTTGTATTCTGCATCTATGTACTCGTTTCTTAAAACTAAGTTTGGGACACAAAAACCAAATTATAAAACATGCATGTACAGTAGTGCAGCCCTCCTCACGTTCCTTTCCCTATGCCAACTAGCCACGATACTTAATACCGGCCGGCATAACCGGTACGAGAGAGATGTGAGCGTTGTCATTGCTCGCAGTGTCAGGCAGACCGTCGCTTGACGCCGCAAGCCCCGCCTTCTCGTGGGGGGACAGACTACCTACAACACTCGCGTGTTATGCCATATTGCCGATTTGTCCCCTTGGCCAACATCGGCGCACAGTAACACTCAAAAGTCCACTTCACATTTCCAGAGTTTTACCATTCAGTTGCTATGTCATTTATTGACATAGCAACATGCGGAAAACGAATTTATGTTTGTAGCTCAGTGTGTGACAATTTGCAAGGCATATTTTTCCTCGATTATGATCCGCCCTGTATTATCACAAACTACGAGAAGGAGCTACTATGCCCAATGAGGTACTGCTGTCACAACCCCACAACAGCTCGCGTTCACAGACTTCGTTTTTACGTTACGTAAGTACGTTCGAGTAGTGCTGGGCGATAGCCACCGTTCAGCGTTCGATTACTGTTTATTTAACATCAACTTTGCTTCCATAATCAGGCAAAACATTTCCGATCACAATAAATGTCCTATTTTTCATTAAAAGAGACAAATCCCAGTTTTATAAGCCAACATATATATAATTTTTCACGTTCGACTTAGAAACGTATCACCTATGCGATCACATTTACGTCTAAACCGATATTTCCACCCACGAATACAAATTTCCGTGGTTTAGCACATTTCAGTTCACGCCCTATAATTTACAAAGTCAAATAACGTATTTCTCATATCTAGACAACCGGAAAACGTCTCTTCCTCCTGGTAGATGCACACATCACAATCGACCTCTTCTCAACTAAATAAAGAAGTCAAATGTAAAGAAGTACTCGACTGCACAATTTACGTTATAAAGGAAGAATGATCCAGCGCAAACACAAATCCATATTCAATCATAGCAAACTCCCAGTTGATCACGAAAGCTAAGTGTTAATTCGCAATTCGATCGTCTAAACGACTACACGGTTAAGTTAAATATATTTCCGCATTGCAGCAGCCATCTCCATTAGGATGGCCTCTAACTGTTAGCGGGAAACTTGAATCATTCAAATCACAGGCCCTACATAGACAGACTAATCCTACCAAATTGAACACATATATATTTGATCGCTATACTTACAATTGAATGACATTTGACAATGAGCTAAGTATTCCAAATACACCCTGCTTGCAGCTCTGGAAATAGAAATATCTGTACTATTCTTATCACTTGATATACTATCCCCTTTGCTACCACAGTATTCCACGTCCAATCCAAGTCTTCCTTACCACTGGACATTGTCACCTCCTTTACGCCTCTCAGAACACAAACACATACTTTATAATCCAGATGCTCCCAATTTAGAAAATTATTCTGCTAAAGATTGTGTTATGAAACCGGTATTTTCAACTCCCTCAAGCCACCGTGACTAGATACTTATCCAATATTTGTAAAGCATTCACTCTCTACGCTGTCAGAGGTTCGGTGATATATCGACTGGGCTATAGGCGATGCCTGATTGAGAAGGATCGCAAATAGCGGATGATGTCGTAAGAAATGTACACTAGCTATCCAGATCTCTAGTGCTAGACTATCCGTCAGAAATGCAGTATGTGATTTTGAATCAAGTCCTCGCATTCAAGCATACACATGCGTTAGGATCCTATTGAGAAGTCCGTTATTGCAGCCCGTAATGAATCATATTTCTAGCACTCTCATATCTCGAAGCCATTCATCTTTCTTGAGCCGATCTGCTACAGTAAAATTCAAACCTCGTTTTATTTAGCCCCAATGCAACTGCGGACATTTCTCCGGCTCTACGAATCTGATCGTTCAGATTTAAATCGTAACTGAGTAGCAGTCACGAGAAAATTCATCTACTACGTTTTGCAACCCATGTAGAAACAGACTCAGCTGCGTTACTGCAACAGGACTGTGTTTTGACCATTCGATGGAAACCGGAATTGATAGAAGGTCTATGATTTTTTTTTCTACCGTACTGCGGTTCACCCACAAGCTGCATACAAGTACTACAGATCCGTGTTCATTCACATCTATCTTCGTTATTCTGTACCATCCAACAGAAAAATATTAACAACTATAAAAGCTCCTCTAAGTTCACCAGATAGACAACTCGATCAGATTTTCACCGTATCTCTCTCCTACCATATATCGAAAACAAAATACCGCATGTTTGCAGGCATCGAGCACATGTGTCGACCCCATTAAATATACACGCTTTGGTCAAATGCACATCTCAAAAAAATGTTGAAATGTGTGTGAAATCTTAAGGGACTAAATTGCAAAGGTCATCAGTCACTAAGCTTACACACTACTTAACCTAAATTATCCTAAGTTCAAACACACACACCCATGCCCGAGGGAGGACTCGAACCTCCACCGGGATCGGCCGCACAGTCCATGACTGCAGCACCTCAGACCGCTCGGCTAATCCTGCGCGGCTGCGCACCTTAGTTTAAAGTTTCATCACCTGTACCGTAGGACAATGATCATATCCCGAGGACTATGCTGTAAGTTACAAGAGACGTGCCCTGTGATCCTGTCTTGTTGTTTGAAACATAAATTTTTCTGCTCGAACACGCTTTGTACACTGTCAAACATTTGATTTATTTTTAACCACCACGACTTCGAGGTCTGTGTGAAGTTCTAAACTGACATTAACATAGGCTCTCGCTGACAACTAGACATAGCACGATGACATGATTGACGTCAGCTGATGACGCGAGTACAACTACGCAAGATCGTGGGAGAATGCTGCGCCTTCATGCCAAGACCCCCTTTGCGGTAAGATTGAATTTTGGAGGTGAGATAGGTCAGTTAAGACATCTCTAGCCATCGCACAGTGTAAATAAATTTCTTACTGCTGTTACTATAACAAATACTCGATGATTTTAAATGAAATTTACTTACAAGATAACAAAGATCGTATAGTTTCGCAGCGTTCGTGTGGGTTTCCTATCTGCAGTCTGAATCTGATTGCTATGCGTTCCATTTCAACTGAATCCTCATACTGCAGTCATGTATGCGATCACTGTTTCGGTTCTAGCATCCCCCAGTAGGTGTCGCCCCTCAGCAGAACTTTTTCTCCAACTCGAACAAATGTTGTCACTCAGTCGTTATGTGGTAACCAACAACGTGGCAGTGGACGGAAAAAACACCGCCGATTTACTGAAATAATAAGCATTACAACTAATTATATGAACAATTTTACCAATTCCAAATTAATTTTCACTCCAACCAATGATGTGGAGCATATTTCCCTATTTCAGTATCACAGCTAAACCACCCCTTCTCTACTTTGCAAATCTGAATAGAATACTGTGCAGTACGTCCATTCATTGTTAATTCTCGAACACATATATCATCAAAGTACTCGTATATTATGTAGCGCTCTACATATTTCTAACACCTGCAGCATATTGCTTAATTTACGATCTGTGTCTACTCTGATGGGAGTCAAAGAGCATTCGCATAGTCTTATGAAAAATTAGAGACCGAAAGACCCCCCTCATACTGTCATTGACCAACCCGCCCTGCGGAACTGGTACCAATTTACTCTGCAACCGATCAGAAGTAGTCAGCTACATTTCACGTCTCCTGAATGGATGAAGGTCGCTGGGTCCTTGCCCATCCAAATGTACAAGATTGCTCGAAATGCACCCATGTTGAGGAGGTTAGCACTCCTTATCGATGTATAGCAACAGATTTGAAAGTGTTGTGATCTAATAGCAGACCGTTAAGAAGAACAACTAGAAAATGGTTATCTTTTATGTGCGATGGGGTTTCAGACTGATGGAGTTCGAGGCATTTATACATAAATCAACCAAGTCATCAATTTTAAACCATTATTCCAGAGTCTACGATCAGTAGCTGGGAGGTATTGTTAAGAGGGAGAAAATAAACAAATGCACTCCTAAGGCTACAACGTTCCTCACTGAAAACGGGCGATAATGTTAGATCGCTTAAGTCTCCAACATATCACTCGTATGGAATGTAGCCCTGTTAATACTCAAATGTAAGAAATATATTTCAAGCGCATGGCATACATCCTTCTTCCCGCTTTCTCTAGAATAAACCATGTTATCGAACTGTAAAATGAAAAAAAAAACTGTTTTCTTAAAACATTTGTTCTCTGTGATACGAGCACAATATAGCTTTCCAGAGATGTACAGGGACCACTTTTCACATCTGATCACGGTTCAGAAATAATACTATGCGTGCTTCAACCCTGTATATAAAATGACCATTACTAACAGGAAAGCCTCTTACTAAAGAAACAGATAAACGCATAGCAGCAGGGCCCGACATACGAAAAATACAAGTCATTCTGCCAATAACTCTGTAAACAGCATATTTATCGGGCAAATGTATACACAGTTGGTTGCAGCGCTTCACAAGCACCTATCACTAACTTAGTTACGAAACTGAAGTCTCGATTTTACACCCAAGATGCGACAAGGAGGATGGAGTACATCACACAAATCATAGTTCGCTTAGAGGAGATGGAAGTCATCTGATGCAGGAGAAGTTTACAGTTACCGATCACAAGTAGACAGTGCTTTAAATTACATACAGTGCACACAGCTGTATGCAAGTTGAACGCTGGCTATGTCACGTGAGCGTAGATGCATTTAAGTTTAAAGACACATGGTTCTCTGTCTTCCTGAGAAGCGTGTATCACAGAGACCACATTAGACATACTGTGTAATGCTGCCTCAACGGACTAAAATTGAATGCCTCCCTCATTCATTTCGCTTCCATGTCGACGTTTTGTCGGATTCCTATTATTGCAGCATACTTAATCCTGTGTCCAAATTGTTCTGCACCAACCACAAGATACGCAAGTACTTGCTCAATTTCATGGCATTTATATTCCATCACTTCATACCTATTGCCCCATTACTTTTCGCAATTCTATCTATTTTATGGCAGTTCAGTCTATGCGATCGTGTAGTAACCTGTTGTTCTGTTTACCAAATTTGGTTTTAAATTTAGTACAGCTGCCAACAGCTAGCCCAAATGGCCAGATTTTTTTTTTTGGGGGGGGGGGGGGGGGGCTACTATAGCACAGTACTCCATTGTATCCTCTCACCCACACTTTGTAGAGCGTTTGCTATTTTTTCTGTGCGTCTATGTACATGCATGTGTAGCGGAAGGTCCCCAGGACGCGCAGTGGAGCCGAGTTACCGTTCGAGTGTGGACAGGCCGCATGTTATATCCAGACCGATGCTGGGGTGTGTGTCCACAATATGGTTTTTAAGGTGGATCCGCCTCCCAACATCTGTCCGGATATATACAGTGCGCGGCAGATCCACATTCGAACGCTAACTCGACTCTACTGAGGAGTATGGGTAGTATAGCAGTGATACTGAAATAAATTCAAAAAATACTTCAAATGGCTCGGAGCACTATGGGACTTAACTTCTAAGGTCATGAGTCCCCTAGAACTTGGAACTACTTAAAACTAACTATCCTAAGGACGTCACACACATCCATGCCCGAGGCAGAATTAGAACCTGCGACCGTAGCGGTCGCGCGGCTCCAGACTGTAGCGCCTAGAACCGCTCGGACACCGCGGCTAGCGATATTGATTCCCATAGGGTTCAAATGGCTCTGAGGACTATGGGACTTAACATCTCAGGTCATCAGCCCCATAGACGTAGAACTACTTAAACCTAACTAACCTAAGGACTTCACACACATCCATGCCCGAGGCAGGATTAAAACTGCGACAGTAGCTGAAATTGGGGAACATGCTCTCACATCATTGGTCGGAGTTGAAATTAATTCTTATAATCAGTTGTAATCCTTATTATTTCAGTAGATCGGGGGTTTCTTTCCATCCACTGCCACGTTGTTGGTTACCACATAATGATTGACAGACAACGCTTGTTCGAGTTGGAGAAAAAGTTTCGATGAGGGGTGACACCTTCTGGGGGATGCTAGCACATGCTACATGGCTGCAGTATGAGGAATCAGTTGAAACTGAGTCCATAGCAATCTGATTCGGACTGTAGTTTGGAAACGCGCATGAAAGGAGCAAAACTACTCCAATTTCTTTATCTTGTGAGTGAATACTGTTTAAAATCATCGAGGTTGTGCGCTGGTAATGGCAGTAAGAAATTTATTTACACTGTGCGAAGTCTAGAGTCTCAAGAAAGGTGAGTCGTTTCGAGTTATGAGAGTGCTAGAAATATGATTCATTAGGGGCTGTAATAAAGGACTTCTCAATAGGATCTGACGCAGGTATGTGCCTGAAAGCGAGGACTCGATTCAAAATCGGACACTGCATTCCTAGCGGTTAGTGTAGCACTACAGATCTGAAAAGCTAGTGTACATTTCTTACGACATCACCCACTGTTTGTCATCCTTCTCAATCAAGCATCACCTATAGCCCAGTCGACACATCATCGAAAATTTGACATAGCTTAGAGAGTGAATGCTTTACAAATACAGGTTAAATATCTAGCTGTTGTGGATTGAGGGGGTTGACAATATCAGTTTCATAACACGTTCCTTAACAGAAAATTTTTCTAAATTGGGAGCATCTTGTTTATAAAGTATGTGTTTGTGTTCTGTGATGTGTAAAGGAGATGACTGTGTCCATTGGTGGATTCGGAATACTTAACTCATTGTCAAATGTCATTCAGTTGTAAAAATGATTCAAATGTCTCTAAGATCTATGGGACTTAACATCGAAGTCCCTAGACTCAGAACTAGGTAAACCTAACTAACCTAAAGACATCACAAACATCCATGCCCTAGGCAGGATTCGAACCAGCAACAATAGCAGCCGCGTGGTTCCGGACTGAAGCGCCCAGAACCACTCGGCCACAGTGGCTGATCAAATATATATGTGTTCGATTTGGTAGGATGATTCTGTCTATGAAGGGCCTGTGATTTGAATGATTCAAGTTTCCTGTTAACAGTGGGAGGCAATCCGAAAGGAGAGGGCTGTAGCAATACGGGAATGTATTTTACTCTAATATGTAGTGTCTGTTCGATTGCTTTAGTGATCAGCTTAATTGATCAAACGGGGATTTGACAGGACTGAATATGGATGTGTGTTTGCACTGGGTCATTATTCCGTTATCAGGTAAGTAGTTTGGTCGAGTGATTCTTCACATTTGACTTCTTTATTTAATCGAGAGGAGGTCGATTGAGGTGTGGACATCTAGCAGGTGAAAGACACGTCTGCCTGTTGTCTAGATATGAGAAAGACGTTATTTTACTTTCTAAATTATAGGCCGTGATTTGAAATGTGATAAAGAACGGAAATTTGTATTCGTGAGTGGAAATATCGGTTTAGACGTAAATATGTTTACAGAGGTGATGAGTTTCTAAGTCGAACGTGAAATACTATATATATATTTTGGCTCATAAAACTGGACTTTGTCTATTACCATGTAAAATAGGACATTTATTGTGAACCGAAATGTTTTGATTTATTATAGGAGCGAAGCTGATGTTGATGATGATGATGATGATGATGATGAGTCCCATACTCCGTTTACCGAGCGTAGGGGAGCGACGCGGGAGACCCGCGCCGCCATACTAGGCAAGGTCCTAGTGGAGGTGGTTTGCCATTGCCTTCCTCCGACCGTAATGGGGATGATTGATGATGATGATGAAGACGACACAAACAGCCAGTCATCACGAGGCAGGTGAAAAATCCCTGACCCCGCCGGGAATCGAACCCGGGACCCCGTGCTCGGGAAGCGAGAACGCTACCGCGAGACCACGAGCTGCGGACAAGATGATGATGATGAGTCCCATACTCCGTTTACCGAGCGTAGGGGAGCGACGCGGGAGACCCGCGCCGCCATACTAGGCAAGGTCCTAGTGGAGGTGGTTTGCCATTGCCTTCCTCCGACCGTAATGGGGATGATTGATGATGATGATGAAGACGACACAAACACCCAGTCATCACGAGGCAGGTGAAAAATCCCTGACCCCGCCGGGAATCGAACCCGGGACCCCGTGCTCGGGAAGCGAGAACGCTACCGCGAGACCACGAGCTGCGGACAAGCTGATGTTAAATAAATAATAATCGAACGCTGAACGGTGGCTCCCGTCCAGCCCTGCTCGAGCGTACCACGTGACGTAAAAACAAAGTCTGTGAACGCGAGGTGTTGTGGGGCTGTGATAGCAGTGCTTTGTAGCCATTAGAGTCATTACAGTTTTAGAGGAACAGGATGCATTTGGGGGAAAAGCGGGGCTTTCACGTCGAGGCATTTCGGCGAGGCATTTCGGCGAGGCAAGAGTTGTGAGACTGTTAGCGTAGTAGCTCAGTCTCGTAGTTTGTGATTGTATATGGATGAGAAGGCAGTCTTTTAGCACGAGGATCGCCCACTGGCTTCGGTTAGGGTGATTTTTTAGTTGGCGTGTGTAGTGGACTCCGACGTCAAACAGGGATAGATGGTATATTCATGGAGCTAATAGATATTTTTAAACTCCTCTCTGTCGAACAGCAGTATCTAGAGAGTTAAACGTTTTTCCCCTAGCTTATATGTGTTGGGTAGAGTTTCAGAGTTTCTGTCACTGGTTTCGAGTGGTATAATTTTTTTCCCAAATATAATAACACTTGTTTTCAGTTTTTTGCATAGTATTGCGGTACTTGTGCAGTGCTATGCATTTACTGTAATTATAGCATGATAAGTGTGAGTTGTATAGTTAGTTTTTGCGATTTTAAGCAGTCCTTATACAGCTCTATGCCTATATTTCTTTAATTATGACAACCACTTCTTAATTAATTATGTAATTAGGATGGATGTCTGGGTCTGTCTCCCGTATATGGAGAGTTTTAATGTGTTAGGTGGTGCACATAGGCTTTCCATCCAGTCGAATCAGAGTTCGAGTGGTTGATAATTTGTGATATTTACTTGCAGTGAGTGTTTGTGCATTGAATTATTTTCGGGTGTTCAAGCGTTGTGAGCGTGTTTGCATGCATTACCTCAGTGATGTGCATGGTGTGTACTGGGTTATTTCGGTAATTTATGAAATGGGTTGTTTTAGGGAGAAGACAAGACAGCGAGTTCATCGGTCTCATCGGATTAGGGAAGGATTGAACTGTCGTCCTCCCGAATGCGAGTCCAGTGTGCTAGCTGCTGCGCGACCTCGTAATGTACAAGTTGTTTGCGTCTCTACACATCAGTATACTGTATTACTATTAAGGAGTAGTTTAGAGGTCTGTAAACTGTATATAGTGACTTTAAGCATGTTATGGTGCGTGCTATGAATCAGTGTAATATATAAATTAGGTGAAATGCGTAGCTTGTGTCAGCGTAATAAATTAGGTGAGATCCATAATTCTATGTATGTAGGAACTGTGATAGGATGACCTTGAAAAGCCGGCCGATGTGGCAGAGCGGTTTTAGGCGCTTCCGTCTGGAACCGCGCGACCACTACAGTCGCAGGTTCGAATCCTGCCTCGGGCATGGATATGTGTAATGTCCTTAGGTTAGTTAGGTTTAAGTAGTTCTAAGTTCTAGGGGACTGATGACCTCGGATGTTAAGTCCCATAGTGCTCAGAGCCATTTGAACCATTTAATCTTGGAAAGTCGTGGAAACTAGGTATTTGGAAGTGCAGCGAACACCTTTTCCTGCCTATATGAATGAGCAGCCTCTAGTGGGGCAACAACATACTAACCTCACTCAGCAAAATTCATGCACATTTTCCAAGAGATGGCAAACGCATCTGATGAAGGTAGGGGATCTAATTGTTTAAATAAAGACTTATCTCCACTGTATGTAATACAGCTATCGATATTTCAGTGTCTTTTGTTGATAACACAACACTAGTGCTGTAGGTAGATAATAAATTTAAACAAATTTGAACGAATTTAAGGACATTTATACGAATTTAAGCAAATCTATAGAACTTATATTCCATTTGACTTGAAACACGATACTAACTTCCATCAGATGTTAGAGCAAATTTTGTGAACAGAGTTGATGGTTGTAGTGGATCTAATTGTTTAAATAAGGACTTATCTCCAGTGCATGTATGCAGCTACTGATATCTGAAGGTACATGTTTAATAGTCTTTCAATGTTTGGAAATGTCTTCACGATGTTATTAAGCCCATCGAATGAAGGAGCTGTTAAGAACACGTGCGTGGTTCCTGTTTTAGGGACGTTCGGCGTATGATGGCACTGCCGGACTTCAGGTGACGCAGGCATATGAGGCTAGCGGGCGAGAGTGTCCTTACAGAAAGTGGGAATGTTTGTGTCAGGCAGAATTCAGCGGATGTGAAAGTAGGCTAGTTGGCTGTAGTTCGTATTAACAGCGCGCCACACACACATACAGCCAGACGACAACGCCACATACCACGAAGCGCTCTAGTAGCGGCGAACTAGGTCACTTGCCTCTTGCGCAAAGCATGACCGTACTCTTCATATGTACAAGCATTAATGAGTGTGTGTAATACAGCTATTGATATGTGGGCCTCTTGTGGTCGCAACACGAAACTAGTGATGTACGTAATACATTATTTTCGAACTGAGTAGAAATACCATACTAAACCGCCCCCCCCCCCCCCTTTCAGCGGTAGGAGTAAACTCTCAGAGTAAAATTGGAGAACATTTTCTAAGATAATGGTGACGACACTAGATGGTAGTACTGCGTACAATTCTTTAAAATAGAGACTTATAGAATGAGATTTTCACTCCGCAGTGGAGTGTGCGCTGATATCAAACTTCCTGGCAGATTAACGCAAAGTTCCCGAGTTCAAGTCTCGGTCCGCCACACAGTTGTAATCTGCCAGGAAGTTTCATAAAGATTTATGTCGAATGCATGTAATACAGCTATGGATATCTCAGCCTCTTGTGGTGGTAACAAAAAAATTTATAGGAATTATAATGGAATTGAATGTAAGCTCTTAGATCAGAAATTTCGTAATTCGAAGAAGATGGCAAACGCACTTGATGGTGGTACATTTTGTAATTGTTTAAATGAAGACTTATGTCCGGAGCTGAATGAGTGCTTGTAAAAAGATATTAAAAGCCTGAGTAAATTATATCTCACCCTGTTGTGGCGATAACACAAAACTAATGCTGTAGGCAGATAATAAATTTAAATAAACTTAAACAAATTTATAGACATTTAAGGAAATTTACAGAAATTTCTAAAAATATAAAAAAAATTCTGGAAATTACATTCGAATTGTAATGAGCAGCCTCTAGTGGGGGCGATACCATACCAACTCCCCTCAGTAAAATTTTCCAAGACAATGGCTAACACAATTGTTGGTGGTACGGCTTGTAACTGCTTAAGTAAAGGCTTATGTCCAGTTTCTAGGAAGAGGTGACTTAGGTTAGTGGAGGTAGCCCGAGTGCCATTCCTTCGCCGCTATTTTCTTAGGTTACTTGAGGTAGCCCAATTGACCTATCTCCCCACCAAAATTCAAACTTCCGACCAGTTACTAGGACATTGTGACTTAGGTTAGTGGAGGTAGTTCAACTGTCTTATCTTCCCGCCATATTGAATGACGTCAATCGCTTCATCAGCTGAGGTCACGTGACGTCACGTACTTGCGTCACGAACGCCATCTTGGATGATGGGACTGTGTGGTGTGCACAGCCGTTGGGGTGACCTACTTTGCGTTGACGCACTTCTTGTCCCACTATTCTTTACTATGTTCTTAACACATCAGAAGTGTCCGCTCAGTTCTCTGTTTCCAGGATCTGTGCTGTAGTATAGTCACTACACATCTAAATAATAATTGCGTATCTACAGAATTGAGACCTTAGCACTTAGAAATTACCAGTAAATTGTTTTCTTTCTCCCACTGATACTTATTTTCGCTTTGTATGCAGATAATTTTAGGTTTTTCAACTACCATCTGGCGATGTGTTAAAATGTGTTACCAAACATACTCTTCATCTTACTTGAGGAGCATATATCACACTTCATTAGATTTCTAGACTTCATTCATATTTTCTGTCATATGAATAGCTATTTTTAATCAGTGAATGAAGTGGGTACTACGAATCATTGTGGTGACCGGGCAGTTCTGTTATATATCTCGGAGAGAGATCGATACTGTATTGTAAACTACTGAGCTGATCCTCGATTTCCCCGGAGAAGGAGCGCAGCTCGTTCCCAGCATTGGCAATCTTATTTCATCTTCCGAAGGGTCGTCTGTAAGGCCGTTCGCCAGCAGATTGCAGCAAAAGTAAATTATCGTCTCGTGGACAAACGTAATACAATTTTAAGGAATTTGTCAATCGCAGGAAGGATGCCTCTGGAATTTATTTCATTATTGTACGTAATCTTTCTTTGCAACAAAGCAATGACATCGAACGTGTGTACAATACAAAGAAAAAGAATTCTGGTGTATTGCCATAAATGAAACAATGCAAGAAGCGTACGGCTATAATCTGAAATCTAAGGTACCAGTGTTCATAATAGACAGTCTCTCTTCTTTGAAAACTAGATAGACTGCCAATAGTACAGTACTTTACTCATTAATTGTAAACATAGTGATTACACGGTTCCAAACATCTCATCAGATAGTGATTTACGTAAAGTTTTTATTTTCAAATTTCCTCAGTCACAAAAATAGTGAACTACGGGGACCAATAGACAATGATGACAGTAGAGACAATTGCAGTTAGAATTAAACTAAGATGGAGCAGCTAATCGACGGTTATTTTCTCAAAGGTACTATACTAGCATATTCCACATGACATTTAGGAAAACGACGAGAATACTATTTTGGGATAAGGGGCTGGAATATGAAACCTGCTTCTGTTTCACTGTCTAATCTATGTAGTGGTTCATTATAAAGGCTATTACCATCAAAGAATCCTGCGAAAAATACCAGTGAGGTAGCCATCCTAAGCATTCCAGGAAATAAATATTTTTATTTTTATTTTAATAAACTGAATTTGCGTGAAATTGCAAACTATGTAGAGATTGTCGGAAGTGGTAACATGGTAACAAGGCGGAGAAGAAGAACTGACAGAAAAAAATCACTGCACCAAGAAGAATTTGTGCGACGGAAACGAAAGTTGACAGGCGTGTTTCTACAACTGAAATATAATGTCTCTTCTCATTACACTCTAGTCGAAAAACAGTACCGCTGGTAACGCCACTATGAGAATGCAAATTAGATTTGCGTTAAATACAATCTGTAGCGGCCGTGAGTGTTAGTTACTGTTGAGATTCGAGTGGTGAATTAATGTTAGTCAAGAATGACTTTAAAGTGACAACGATGCCATTAGCAGCACTTCACTGAGTTTGAACGAGGTCGTGTAATAGGGCTACGGGAAGCTGGATGTTCCGTCTGGGACATTGCAGAAAGACTTGGCAAGAATGTAGCCAATGAATATGATTTACGGTAGCGGTAATCACGAGAATGTACGGTCACGAGAAGGCCGGGCTGCGGATGGCCACGTGGCACTACCGAAAGGAAGACATCGTGTTTGGCAGTATGGCTTTGGTACATCGAACTGCATCTGCAGCAGCAATTTGATCAGTATCTGTCACGACAGTGACACAACAAATTGTTACACATCGGTCGCTTCCAGGACATCCCCGAACCACACTCTCAGTAGTGTATATTTCACAGACGGTGAACCACCACCATTTGCGACTTCAGTGGTCAGGCGAGAGCTCATTGAAGACGACGGTAGATAGCTGGCTCAAATGGCTCGGAGCACTATGGGCCTTAACACCTGAGGTCATCAGTCCCATAGAACTTAGAACTACTTAAACCTAAAGACATCACACACATCCATGCCCGAGGGAAGATTCGAACCTGCGACCGTAGCAGTCTCGCGGTGCCGGACTGAAGCTCCTAGAACCACTCGGCCACCGCGGCCGGCAGACTAGGGTAGAGGTCTGTTGTGTTTTCTGATGAAAGCTGGTTCTGCCATGGTACCAGCAATGGCTGTGTGTTGGTCAGAAGGAGGCCAGTGGTTATCCCACGCTGCCTGACTGTAAATTAGTACGTAAATCTGGTGATATGACCTGTTGTCCTGCCATTCATGAAAAGCCGTCCAGGAGGTTTTTTCCATCAGAAAACGCTCGTCCACATGCTGCCGTTGTAATCCAACATCCTCTACAGCGTCACTATCTTGCCTTGGCCTGCTCGATTACCATATCTGTCTCCAATCGAGATCATATGGATCATCATTGGCCGATAACTCTAGCGTCATCAACATGCAGCATTAACCGTCCCTGTATCTATCGAGCAAGTCCAACAGGCATGGAACTCCATCCCACAAACTGACATCCGGCACCTGTAACACACAGTATCCTAGCGGTTACACTGGTTATTAATGTACCAGAATTTCACAGTTACAATGATGGCTTATATCACGCGTACATTAGCCTGTGAACTTGCGATGTTAATCACTTGAGTATGTTACCGAGACCAATGTATTCTCGAAGTTTCATTGCTCTACATTAATTATATTTTGGTGCTTCGATTTTTTTCAGTCGGTATATATAAAAATATCCGTATCCTCCTTTCTGCTCTTTTCTTCATTGCTTCTTGTTGTACACTCAAGAGCAAATAACTAAAATTTTGCAACTCTGTTGGAGCTAGAGGGCTGCAGTTAGAACGGTGAGTAAGAATAGTTCGGCGTGTTAAGCAATTGGGGTGCAGCCGTAATGTACTGGATGTCGAGGTGACGGCGGAAAGTTTCTAACGCCATTGTTGTTTGCAGCTGAATGGAGAACCACAGTGTGATATATCACCAGCCAATATACGGCTGAGCCGCAACGACAAATCTTGGTCTTACGTAAAATCGGTAAGGCTTCCATCCAGTCACTCACTGATCAGTCTGGCCTGGCAACGGAAGACAGGAAAACGAAAGCTGAAATTTTAAATTTAGCATTTGAGAAATCTTTCGCGCAGGAGGATCGTACAAACACACCGCCGTTTCAGTCTCGTACAGATTCTAGTATGGAGGACATAGTGATACACATCCCTGGGGTTGTGAAGCAGCTGAATGAGTTGAAAGTAAATAAATCTCCAGGTCCTGATGGGTTTCCAATTCGGTTTTACAGAGAGTACTCTACTGCTTGGGCTCCTTACTTAGCTTGTATTTATCGCCAGTCTCTTGCCCAACGTAAAACCCCGAGCGGCTGGAAAAAAGCGCAGATGACACCTGTATATAAGAAGGGTAGAAGGACAGATCCTCAAACTTACAGACCAATATCCTTAACATCGGTTTGTTGCAGGATTCTCGAACACATTCTCAGTTCGAATATAATGAATTTCCTTGAGACAGAGAAGTTGCTGTCCATTCATCAGCACAGCTTTAGAAAGATGTCATCACCACGGTGAATAAGGAGCTGCACACTATGAGTTGTGTGTCTTTAGATAAATTTCTTACGATTATTGACTATAAGGAGTTGCGCTCCGATGCAAAAGAAACCCTAATGTCCTTATTTTTCAGTTAATAAGTAATTTTATAAATAAGTTAATTAAATAATTAGTAACTAAATTGAAGCGAATTTTATTTTAATTTTAATGAACTTGATATTTATGATGAACGATGCTTCAAGCGTAAGATAATGGGCTGAAGGTTTCATGTATAATGGTGGCACCAAATATCGTCGACGAAGACTAATGATTATAGGTGACATTAGGTTGCGAACCTGTGTGCTGTGAAACGATATTTCGAATCCTTCGCAGCTGAAAACACGAACAGAGGTCGTTGTAGCTCGCCGCAGTTATTAAGCAGAGGCGGAGGTTTTACACCTGCTGGGGAGTGACACGGCAAGCAGGCTTCGTCTAGTGGCAGGGCCGGCCGCTCTCAAGAGGAGGGGTTAGCAGGCCATTAAAGCCGAGCTAAAGAGCCACCGTCGGTGCTTCTTACCGTGACGCACCTGTCAAAGACACACCATTTGCGCGCCTTCCACGCTGTTCCCTGCACACAGATGCTCTGCGCTTATGCTGCTGTGAAAATATGCTCAGGCGCACTGCGGGAGTAATACTCCAGCTATTTTTACGTACCTCTTAGTCGCCTATTCTCATCTATAAAATGTACACGCAACGAAAATTAAAGTTAGAAAATAATTTTTTGTTCTAAAATCTTACGCTCCAATAATCACGATATCGATCCGGAACGAGAATATATAATAATGATGTCGAGCGTTCATTTAACAAAACAACAATATTTCTAAACTGTCTATGTCGAAAAATGTTGCTCATATTTTTTTGTCACACGATCAAGAAATTATCATAACATTCTGAATGCCGATTATTACCTCCCAAACTACAAGGAAATACAGGTCAACCATCTGGCTTCCTCGTGGTGGATCAGCTGTGCGTGAGGTAACAACTTCTGTAACGGGTGGATCGGAAGCTCTCGTGCCACAATGTACTTAGAACAAAGCGATAGCTTCTGAATATACATCTGTCGTATAATTAATGTATGTAAGACACCACTACACTTTAATCTTAAATCTCTGAACTGCGACTTCCAACTTCTTAGTTTTTCTCTCTTCCTCGGTATTGGTAAGTCTCAAAATGTAAAATTCATTACAAGCGTCTACGTGGTGAAATACCTAGCAGAGTTACTTTCAGAGAGTCTTTTAGTTCCAGTTAACTCAAAAGCTAAAGGTTCGTACCAAAACACCAGGAAGGCCTAAAGTAATATATATCTGGCCCTTGATACCAAAGTAATTCGTCCCTGCAGTCAGCGGTCGACGTGTCTGACTGATATGCAGAAGAACCAAGTCCCATTCCCGGTAGTATCACAGAATTTTGCTTGGTGGGGCATCGAACGAGATGCACTGAGCCTCTTGACACCCCTTCAAGAGTTTCTTGAATCAAAAGTAGCGGCTACAAGAACCTGAAAGCTGAGAACGGCCGAAACAGTGGTGTTGTGACCCTGTACCCCACCACATAGCATTCAAATTCCGCTACAATGCATGAGGATGATACATCACTCAATCAACATCGCGCAGTCTTCTGCAACTGATCGTGGAGTTATGTTTCTTTAAGCATTAATTTAAATCATTACAGTAGTCATGCTTCAGGAATCCTTAATGCTTCTCAATGCGTATGACTGAACAGAAATGCGATGAATGATAAATTAGAGATTACGCAGTTACGCCGTGAGCCTCGACAGGATTTAAAGACGTTCATTTAAGAAACACTATAGTACACGATTAAGTTATTCATGGCCATAAGGAATATGTTCAAAACTCGGGTTACAAGTAGGCACTACTAGGATGGTTTTGAAGGTCATCAGGGAGTCTATGGATGTGTGAGTAGCTGCTTCATTGTATAAATCTTTCATTTATTTGGATTTTAAACAGTCCAGATAATGCAGCAACGTGTGGCGGATAAGATAAGATGCAGACAACTACGGCGAGGCCAAGGCAAAAAAAATCTTCATTTATGTATCTCATAACAGTCATTTCCAGACGAGAACCTGTCTTCTCTGTGACTTTAGTTGGTAAGCCTACGAGTCATACACCGATTATGTTCAAATGTGTGTGATATCTTATGGGACTTAACTGCTAAGGTCATCAGTCCCTCAGCTTACACACTACTTAATCTAAATTATGCTAAGGAGAAACACACACACCCATTCCCGAGGGAGGACTCGAACCTCCACCGATTATAGTGTGGCTCACGTTTTGTTTGCTCTGACCAGTTCGGTTGAATGACTTTTCTTTTGTATGCTCATGCCATTTGAATTAAAGAAACACACGACAGAAACAATCGCAACACCCAGAAGGAGCTGAGTGACATACACAGAAGTTAGTTGGCGTGTTTCTAGATCTGAAAGATGATGTCTATTAAAATTTCACGCCAATTGCATAAGCTTTTAGGATGGACATCGGGTTTGCTTTAAATACAAGCTGTAACGGTCATGACCGTTACTTACGTTTGAGACTGGGCATTGTTAATGCTAGTCAAGTATGCCTTTAAGGCGACTTCGACACCATTATCGGTATTTCAGCAAGTTTAAAAGAGCTCGAGTAATAGGGCTATGAGAAGCTAGATGTTCCTTTTGCGATATTGTAGAAAGACTTGACATGAATGTAGCCACAACAGACAGCGTATTCACGAGAAGACCGGGCTCCGGAAGGCCACGTGGCTCTACAGAGAGGGTAGACAATTGTTTTACGAGTATGTCTCTGTTGGATCGTACTGCATTTGCAGGAGAAATTTGAGCTCCAGTTACCGCCACAGTGATACACGAACTCCGAATGGCATCCCGAGCGTCGCATTCCATCTGAAAATCATAAGTTTATATAGCTGTGGTATTTACGCGCCATGGCGACATACATTTTATTCGATATTTTCATACGGTGTAGTTAGGCCTACGCTCTTATACGTTATCAAGCCGTTAGTATCGATAGCAGTCCCCATCCCATAAAACGACAGATGGTCACGTAGCATGAGAAAGGAGACACGAACAGCAGTCTTGTCACACGGGAGCATACAGAGAACACGGTGACCCACGCTGCGAGGCATGGACGCAAATGCATAACTTTCCTTATTAATACCTACTGTTCCATGTATATATACGACTCTAACTAGACTGTCGACATTACCCACATTAACAGCTTCCTAAATAAGATTTCAGTGAGCTCAAACACGAAGCATGTCTTTTAATTATAATTTTGTTTAAGACTGTCAGTCAATGGACGATTAAACAGACAAATCAGAAGCGCGCCCTGGGCAGCCTGGCCTGAATCACTGAACCTAGCTCCTCAAGCAGTTTAGAACGAACTTTCAAGCAGCAGACTGAAACTTTGGACTAGTGCTGAGGCTGACACGTACACATTGAGAGGGCGTCTTTTATATTGTTCAAATTAAGTCATAGTGTTAATGAGCTTCGGAAAATGTTTAGTAGACAGTCTGGTACTATATTTGGACAGTCACCTAGCTTGTGCTATGAGTAGAATGTGTTTTCGTCTAAAAGTGATTTAGTGAGCTAATAGTGCTTCAGAAAACATTCATATGCGAATTTCCAATAGTGCTGCTTCGATCGGCCATTAAATTTGTGTGAAGACAGTTGTATATACTTGAAATGGTGCTCGATGTGTGATGACAAGGATCCGCGAAATAAAATTCACGTGTCACCGTTAGACTGGTTCGAAACACGCTTATTTTCATTGATTTTTCTGTTAAAAATGAGGTAACGTCCCATTATTTCGGGAGTTTCATTTGAAACAGCGTTGAGATTTTCCCACTTGCCATTCCATTGTTCTCATTCGAATGTGGGGGTATGTGGGGCCACGACTTTTCGATTATAAGAACACCAATTGGGATATCGAGACAATTTAAGTAGATGCGACGGAAACAACAATTTGCAAAAAAAAAGAAAATTAAAAATAACTTGCGCTGTTAGCATGTCCGACGGAGTAAAGTGTCACGACAGGAGTACGCCATTTCCCATCATAATTAAGTAAGTAGATATCAAGAGGTGAGATCAGCAGCAAAGCGACTTGAATGCAGGAAATCATTCACAACATGGAATAAAGATAGCGATAGATTACGCACAGGTCTACCGCCGGATATGGAGCGGCGCGTATTGCAACAAATGAAAGAGAGACCTGAAACAAATGTTCGAAGAATAATAACCACTAAGGGGAAAAATCACGCTCTTTCATGGTAATTTCAACCCTATCAGTTACTTTCCCTACGTCATGTATGGCGAGTGCAAGTTCTCAGGCTGCAAAACCAAAACGCCTGATCATAATTCTGCTAAACGATCATAAATCGTAGTGCTGAAATCCACATTTCAAATCTTATATTTCACTCTGTAAGTCAGTAAAGCGACGCATCACCAAGGAATTATGCAAATGGTACGAAAATCGGTAGATATAATCTATTGGTACATACAAACAAATGATTAAAATTGCAGAAAAATTGGATGACCCATTCAAGAGAAACAGCTTCATAAAATGAGCAACTCAGTACTGCATTGGCCCTTCTTCGGCCTTTATGCAAGCTGTTACTTGGCTTGCCATTGATTGACAGAGTTGAAGGATATCATGCCAAATTCTGTCCATTTGGCGCGTTGGATTTTCGAAATCCCGAGCTGTTTTGAAGCCCCTGCCCATATTGCTCCAAACATTCTCAACTGGGGAGAGGTACGGAGATCTTTGCTGGTCTCTGGGTCTCATTTCGAAGTAGAACTCATCACTGAAGACAATACCAGTCAATGTAAACCCAATCCGAAGACGGCATCATGTCTGTCATGGAATCACTTTCTTGGAATGAACGGGACAGGTTGTTACGCTCGATCACTATACAGGACTAACAAACACATGCTGTTTATCAGCAATTTCCGAGTGAAGAACCCTCATTACTAATGAAGAACGTGACCTTTGTAGAAAGACTAAGGATGTGGTTCACGGACGAGGTGGTGTCTTCTCATTTTCTACGTCTTAAATATTATTATCTACAAGAAATGTTTAAAGAACGTTGGAGTAGTCGAAGACCCTCAGTGATGAGGTGTTGCTTGATCTTAACGTGTTAGATTGCTGGATATTGGAACATTTAAAGACAATGGTGTGTTCTACATTCATCGACAATGTTCACATGTTACAGGAGACTTAGTACCTTACATGTGACCTGTCGCGTCCACACAAATTTGTGGATCCTTCTGAGAGAGGGCTGAAGGGTCTGTAACACTGAGTACAATCTACGTCGAGAACCTCCTGCCGTGTCTAAAAAGAGATGGCGGTCATGGGAATGAATGGCCAGTATCTCAACAAATCTTTGTCCTTGGCGCTTATTGATTTTACGACCGGTACTGACTCCTATTATCTTATAATACACATTTTTCAGGCATCATTTATAAAAAATATGTCTGTCGACGAACTATTTAACGTGATACAAAACATAAAAAAGGTAAGTACGTATTCTTCGAAATCCTAAATACGGATTCTGGCTGCAGTGCATGCACAAAAATGTAAAAGGCCACTGTGTTCCACTCATTCAAATCCGCTCTGTTAGGAATAGGCAAAGCCTTTTTATGTGTCAAAACTGCAGTAAGCTGTAGCGCAGCGAAACACGTTTATACTGATTCTTCTGAAAGAGCTCTCAGCTCTTTATAACTGCCTTTGATTCTGTAGAACTGGGACTGACAGTGACGTGCCCTGTCAGTAGTTGTTACGTTGCCTGTCCGACACCAAGGTACAATGAAGAACGCATAAAACAGACTTTCTGAAATGCGCAGGCAATATTGTTAAACGCATAAATTTTTGCGTACTTTTGTAAAGAACATGATAAAAAGGGAACTCCCTGAGGGGGAATACGGGAAACGCCGATTAACAACATAGTATTTCACTCAACGCCGTAGTGTCTTTTTAGGTAGAACTTAGACATCAAGGAAAAAATAAGAAGAACACTCTTCTGCTCTTTCGTGTCAGAACACTCAGATTTTCGCAAAGACACCCATTCACGTCTTAAATACGACCATCGAAGAATGGACACCTCTATACTATATGTCGCAGTACGTGTCTGGCTCATCGATGCTATCATTAGTTTGAAATTTTGACACTGCCTACTTGATCACTTTCCAAACCAAGTGTCGTTAGTTAAATTTCTTAAAAATTAAATACACGTTTTGTTAGAGATTACTGTTACATATAAAAGTTTTAAATGAAAAGGTAAAAGTTTTGGAATGTTAGAAAGTTACAGAAACAGTCCGCAGATGGAGGTACACACTAGTCACGGACTACTTATTTTACCAACACTGCACGAACAGAAAGGGAATGGCTCTAGAGAATAGTCAGAGACCTCTTGCGTAAAGAAGTATCGATATTATACTGTGTGATTACGAAAAAATATTTTCCAGATCGTGCGCCATAATGTCACAAATTGTACAAGGAGTATAGGTCATAAGATACCAGTAAGACTCAAATAAAATAGTTGTCTCACAGCCAGTCGAGCACAATGATTACAAAGGTACTATTCGAAAAGTCACCGTCAATGTTTTTCCTGATTTCTCACATGCTATCAATACAAAAGCTACAACCTGTCAGGACAGCTGAGCGCGTTAACACGCCGTTTCTAGAATCGAACCTTGCCCCAAATCGAAACCACCGCAAAGATTAAAGACGACATCTGGTGTGCCGTGCACCCGGAATCACGTTTAAGCGATTTCCCACATCCAGCTAGGTAAGTACCCTAGTGGTACCAACATCTTGCCTTTGATACACGTTGCACGAAATTTAGAAAACGTTCTCACACTTGAACAAGTTATTTAGTCTAGAAAGAAACAGATGAGCTACGCAGATCCTGTCCTGGGAAGAGTGGTTGCCGGCCACGGTGGCCGAGCGGTCCTAGGTACTTCCGTCCGGAAGTGCGCGACTGCCACGGTCGCAGGGTCGAGTCCTGCCTTTGGCATGGATGTGTATGATGTCCTTAGGTTAGTTAGGTTTAAGTAGTTTTAAGTTCTAGGGGACTGATAACCTCTGATGTTAAGTCCCATAGTGCTCAAAGCCATTTGAACCATTTGAAGAGTGGTTTCGTCAGGAAGCATAGCCGGCCACCAACTGTGACTAACATTGCCTGAACCCATATAGCATTATACTATATTCCAGTGGCTTTGTATTTACGGTGTACTCTGTCGTGACCTAGAGATAAGCACGCACGTCTTAAGAAAAGTCACTGCTGCGATCTACATCTGTATGAAATACAGGAAATGTATTTGCAATTGCAAATATGATCAGATACCAGGAGCACAATGCATTGGTGACAGTGAAATTTGTAGTGAATCGACACTCGAACCCGGATTTGCCGCTTTACTTAGCAGTCAACATAACCGCCTCGGCCATCCGACCACGCATACATAACCGACCCAAACTTCTGTTTCACCGTGTGTCTACGTCCTTTACTCCCACAGTTACTGTGATTTCCGCACAGGGGGAGACTTAGGATTATTGTCGCTGCCTTGTCTCGGTATGAAATACTATACAGCATTATCTGTGTTTTCAGAGTGTACTGTGCAGTGTCATTCAGGCATGCATGTATGAATGAAGGAACAGGCACTGCTGTGATCGACAACTGTATGAAATACAAGAAATGTGTATTGCGTGCATGCCTGAAAGACACTGCAGAGTACATCGTAAAAACCTAGACAGAGTAATACAGTATTCCATGCCAAGACATGGCCGCGACAATAATCTAAAGTTCTTCCCTGAGCAGGTATGACAGCAGTTGTGGGAGTACAAGACGTAGGCACACGGTCATGAATGGAATATTGGGTATGTCCTAGAGGCATGCTCAGATGGGCGAGGCGGTTCAGAGGACGCGTGAAGTGTTATACACACCTGGAAATTGAAATAAGAACACCGTGAATTCATTGTCCCAGGAAGGGGAAACTTTATTGACACATTCCTGGGGTCAGATACATCACATGATCACACTGACAGAACCACAGGCACATAGACACAGGCAACAGATCATGCACAATGTCGGCACTAGTACAGTGTATATCCACCTTTCGCAGCAATGCAGGCTGCTATTCTCCCATGGAGACGATCGTAGAGATGCTGGATGTAGTCCTGTGGAACGGCTTGCCATGCCATTTCCACCTAGCGCCTCAGTTGAACCAGCGTTCGTGCTGGACGTGCAGACCGCGTGAGACGACGCTTCATCCAGTCCCAAACATGCTCAATGGGGGACAGATCCGGAGATCTTGCTGGCCAGGGTAGTTGACTTACACCTTCTAGAGCACGTTGGATGGCACGGGATACATGCGGACGTGCATTGTCCTGTTGGAACAGCAAGTTCCCTTGCCGGTCTAGGAATGGTAGAACGATGGGTTCGATGACGGTTTGGATGTACCGTGCACTATTCAGTGTCCCCTCGACGATCACCAGAGGTTGTACGGCCAGTGTAAGAGATCGCTCCCCACACCATGATGCCGGGTGTTGGCCCTGTGTGCCTCGGTCGTATGCAGTCCTGATTGTGGCGCTCACCTGCACGGCGCCAAACACGCACACGACCATCATTGGCACCAAGGCAGAAGCGACTCTCATCGCTGAAGACGACAGGTCTCCATTCGTCCCTCCATTCACGCCTGTCGCGGCACCACTGGAGGCGGGCTGCACGATGTTGGAGCGTGAGCGGAAGACGGCCTAAGGGTGTGCGGGACCGTAGCCCAGCTTCATGGAGACGGTTGCGAATGGTCCTCGCCGATACCCCAGGAGCAACAGTGTCCCTAATTTGCTGGGAAGTGGCGGTGCGGTCCCCTACGGCACTGCGTAGGATCCTACGGTCTTGGCGTGCATCCGTGCGTCGCTTCGGTCCGGTCCCAGGACGACGTGCACGTGCACCTTCCGCCGACCACTGGCGACAAATCGATGTACTGTGGAGACCTCACGCCCCACGTGTTGAGCAATTCGGCGGTACGTCCACCCGGCCTCCCGCATGCCCACTATACGCCCTCGCTCAAAGTCCGTCAACTGCACATACGGTTCACGTCCACGCTGTCGCGGCATGCTACCAGTGTTAAAGACTGCGATGGAGCTCCGTATGCCACGGCAAACTGGCTGACACTAACGGCGGCGGTGCACAAATGCTGCGCAGCTAGCGCCATTCGACGGCCAACACCGCGGTTCCTGGTGTGTCCGCTGTGCCGTGCGTGTGATCATTGCTTGTACAGCCCTCTCGCAGTGTCCGGAGCAAGTATGGTGGGTCTGACACACCGGTGTCAATGTGTTCTTTTTTCCATTTCCAGGAGTGTAATTTCGAGTCTCTGTCTGTCACTAAATCTGTCACCAGTAAATCGTGCAGCTGGAGTCTGATGCTATTCGCAGTTGCAAATACATATACAAAAACATTTTTATATGCCAATAAGCTGTGTAAATTATATTTATTCCACCGGTTATGGTGGATTCAACCAACATCAAATGGAGGAATTGGAAAAATGGAAGAAACCGCACGTAACACACAGATGAGAACGAAAAATTAGAGTTGTACCTCTGAAACCAACAGTATACGCATTACTTCCGAAATTATAGCATATATTGATTTAAAAATGAATATTACTTATATATGACGCTTTCATGCACCAAATGTTTCATTGGAGAAACGTAAAATGTAACGTAACTAGAGCCTGACAGATTTTTAAAAAGCTTAGGTAAGTTACACGTGCACTCTTGACGGTTAACGAGGTCTTGACTGACATATCAGCCCTATTTACCTTCGGATCCTAATACTAGAGAGGAATAACATACTAGTAGACAAGATTAACTACAATATTGGCACCATGTGCTGCTGTGAACAAACAGCTTGCTATGACTTTAGTATAAAGAAAACAAAGACTAAACGAATGTCAACTTGCATAATATATCGAACATATACAAAGGACATATGAAAATAAGATCATGTAAGAGCAATAAAATAGTATAACAATGGCATTAATAAACAGCAGCTGTAGAAAATAATTACGATAATTGAGTTTATCATGCAGTTAGGTAGTGTAAGGCTTCCAAACTTTTATTACAATACCTAGTGCGTGAAAGAATTTTTGTCAAATTACTAATTATATGGGCAAACGAGCTTTTATACCAAATCACGAAAGAAAAACATTTATTTGCACCTTAAACATCGAGTGTTCAAAAATGGCGGGTTTAAGCTATTGTACATATAATATATATGACTCGGTTACATCAGGATTGAAGCGTCCACTTAAGAGGAGAAGAGAGCTGTACCACTGATTTTGAAGAACGACACCGGTACATGTCTGATAAGAGTGGTGCGGCTGCAGCATCAACGTCATAGAAACGAGCTGGTTGCAGCGAGTCGCTTTAACTAAGCCCCTTATGAATATCTACCTACAAAGGCTGTCACTCATACTGTGAAGTCAATCACTCGTGTTCACATCTCATACTTTCACAGCAATCTACCGTCCAAGAATTATTACAGGTACTCAACCATCACACAATTCCCGCTAGTGGTTTCGCATTTAGTCGCTCATGGCATCAACCGACCCACGCTTGCACATCGAACTTTCACTTAGCGCCACGAATTTCCATTCCCCCACCAAAAATTATTACAACAACGTAATAATTACGTGACAGTTTTCCTTCATTGTGCACTTTCACCAAAATGCAGCAGTGATAAACATCTGCTCACACATATAAGAAACTACTGACTTCCTGTTTGCGCCCTTTTCTTTTCATACCTACAAGTCGTAAATTCTTCTGAAACATTTAAGTCCATTGTGGATTATATTGCTTTCAATGTAAAGATAAGGTAAAGTTTGAATGCGACATGGAGGAGCATGAGGTCAGCACACTGCCCTCTCAGCCGTTCTGAACCGCTACTAATCGCTCGAATAACTCCAAGAACGAGGTGGCAGCTTACGGCGATACATGATTCCAGTTTCGAAATATAAGCCAATATGCTTTCACGGCAGTAATAGGACAAAGTATGTTCAAAGATATCCTATACTGCTGCCTAATTTTCCTCTCCCTTTACCATACTCAGTCCCACAGCCCCCTTACACCTCCCCATCCTTCTAGGCCAACCGGCCGCTGTGGCAGAGCGGTGCTAGGCTCTTCAGTCCGGAAACGCGCTGCTGCTACGGTAGAAAGTTCGAATACTGCCTCGGTCGTGGATGTGTGTGATGTTTTAAGGTTAGTTAGGTTTAAGTAGTTCTAAATCTAGGTGACTGATGAGCTCAGATGTTAAGTCCCATAATGCTTAGAGCCATTTCAACCATTTGAATTCCAGTATTATGTTAACATCCACGTCACAGACACTACCAGGACTGAACTTCTTAAAACAACTGCCCTACATATGCAGAGTATTGTATGACATTACATTAAAAATTAAAAGGAAACGTAAATTAGTGTGGTCTGTATGTTTCTGACATGTTTATGGATTTTTATCGTAACTATTGCAACATATGACACACTATGTCTGCCACAGTCAGACGTAGCGACCCCCATACAACTTCCCCTACCTATAGGTTTTATGCAACGTACAACTCCCTTAAAAACCATGCGTTAGATTCTTATATTCTCTCGCTCACTCCATACACACTATTTGTGCTACAGAAATAATGAACAGGACATTTTTAGAGAAAATTTTATGTAGTTCAATTTTTTACTGGGATAAGTCCTAGCTGGTATCCACAGTTTTCTAGTTATTCAAGAAAAATACGTTGGAAGATCACTTCTGTAGGTTTTTCTTCAATAATTCAGAAACTATGACCACTAACGTAAACGTATAACAACATTTAACTAGATTAAATGTCCTACAAAAAGGTATTGTTAATTTTTGCTATAGGACTAATAGTTTGCATGTAACAAGGGAGAGAATATGAAAATCTTGCTGTTGGTATTTGAAGGCGTTGTGGGTCCATAAAGCCCATAGGGAGGGGGAGCTGAATCACTCTTTATGTGTGTCATCATTATTATTATACTATAATTTATGATACAATATGCCTACCAGACGTTTGCTAAATTACTGTAATTTATGTCCCTCTACGATGTCAAAACCGAACAATGCTGCTCGAGGTGGATCCAACATGACACATCCGATGATCTGAAAGTGGTGGGATTTTTTAAAAAATCCACTTACCTTACGTTTAAAAACTAGAAAACTTAACATATGTTTAAAACTGTGTACCTGATCAGTGTAACCAGTACGGTTCTCAAATAACTCATACTGCTGTGTGTATATAGAATAATATAGGAACTGAGAGAGACATGTACTCGTATTTTATTCATTTGTTTAAACACTGCCACCAGCGCCGATACGTCTGCAGTAAACGCGTCGTGCTGTACTGCACAGAATGTTCCGCAGTTTTCCGCCCACCATGGAAGTAAACGAACTGCGGACAGGCTCCACCTACGCCTGTCTGCTTTCCACGAGTCAGAGCAGTGACTGCTCTCACGTGTGGAGCTTTATGGAGTGTGGGGAAGGATACTGGAAGGAGTGGGTGAAGTTCATAGTGTTGTTGACATATCACCTACAGCTATGGCAGCGTAACTCAACTCCAGGCAGCACTCCCATTCGCGTGTGCCATAGCCATCCACCAGAGAGAGGCCACGAACAGATACTTCGAAAACGATGCATAACGCTTAAGATAAATCATTCTAATTACAAGGTTTATTGAAGCTAACCACACCAGCTCAAGAAGCAAGGTAGCAACATTTTAGATGCTCAGTAATTTACTATAAATAGTAATAAAGTCTACCACGGGCGCATCACAAATGTTTTTCCAATCCATGTCCCAACCACCTCTTTTTACCATGCATTTCATCCATAAGACTTTTGAAGCATTCGCCACTCCTTCGTGTTTATCTCTTGCAATGCTATCAGTAGCACAGAAGTCCACCTCCTTCACAGGCGAAAATACTCGTAATTTCTAACAAATGACATCGATTATGCCTTAGTTTATTTAAAGCTACTTGATACCATTCAGTTCTTTAAATTACTCATGTTTGTTAATTTTTTCTTTCAAATAAAAGAAAAATGCCACAGTAACGATGCGATTTATAAGTGAAGAGAACTTTTTTGTTTATTCGTCTGGTTCCAGTGGACACTTTGCAGAATGCTGTTAGATTACAATCAATCAGTCAATTAATCAATTGAAAAATACACTCCTGGAAATGGAAAAAAGAACACATTGACACCGGTGTGTCAGACCCACCATACTTGCTCCGGACACTGCGAGAGGGCTGTACAAGCAATGATCACACGCACGGCACAGCGAACACACCAGGAACCGCGGTGTTGGCCGTCGAATGGCGCTAGCTGCGCAGCATTTGTGCACCGCCGCCGTCAGTGTCAGCCAGTTTGCCGTGGCATACGGAGCTCCATCGCAGTCTTTAACACTGGTAGCATGCCGCGACAGCGTGTACGTGAACCGTATGTGCAGTTGACGGACTTTGAGCGAGGGCGTATAGTGGGCATGCGGGAGGCCGGGTGGACGTACCGCCGAATTGCTCAACACGTGGGGTGTGAGGTCTCCACAGTACATCGAAATTTTCGCCAGTGGTCGGCGGAAGGTGCACGTGCCCGTCGATCTGGGACCGGACCGCAGCTACGCACGGATGCACGCCAAGACCATAGGATCCTACGCAGTGCCGTAGGGGACCGCACCGCCACTTCCCAGCAAATTAGGGACACTGTTGCTCCTGGGGTATCGGCGAGGACCATTCGCAACCGTCTCCATGAAGCTGGGCTACGGTCCCGCACACCCTTAGGCCGTCTTCCGCTCACGCTCCAACATCGTGCAGCCCGCCTCCAGTGGTGTCGCGACAGGCGTGAATGGAGGGACGAATGGAGACGTGTCGCCTTCAGCGATGAGGGTCGCGTCTGCCTTGGTGCCAATGATGTTCGTATGCGTTTTAGGCGCCGTGCATGTGAGCGCCACAATCAGGACTGCATACGACCGAGGCACACAGGGCCAACACCCGGCATCATGGTGTGGGTAGCGATCTCCTACACTGGCCGTACACCTCTGGTTATCGTCGAGGGGACACTGAATAGTGCACGGTACATCCAAACCGTCATCGAACCCATCGTTCTACCATTCCTAGACCGGCAACGGAACTTGCTGTTCCCACAGGACAATGCACGTCCGCATGTATCCCGTGCCACCCAACGTGCTCTAGAATGTGTAAGTCAACTACCCTGGCCAGCAAGATCTCCGGATCTGTCCCCCATTGAGCATGTTTGGGACTGGATGAAGCGTCGTCTCACGCGGGCTACACGTCCAGCACGAACGCTGGTCCAACTGAGGCGCCAGGTGGAAATGGCATGGCAAGCCGTTCCACAGGACTACATCCAGCATCTCTACGATCGTCTCCATGGGAGAATAGCAGCCTGCATTGCTGCGAAAGGTGGATATACACTGTACTAGTGCCGACATTGTGCATGCTCTGTTGCCTGTGTCTATGTGCCTGTGGTTCTGTCAGTGTGATCATGTGATGTATCTGACCCCAGGAATGTGTCAATAAAGTTTCCCCTTCCTGGGAAAATGAATTCACGGTATTCTTATTTCAATTTCCAGGAGTGTATATTCTTCCACTTGAGCGTTGGGGATGTGCGTGCATGTTCCCTATTTGCACATCCTTCATTCAACCATCACCTGTATTCCAGTCGCGAAAGGTGTGCGAAAAGCATGATTGTCAGAAAACTTCTGCATGAACTCTGATTTGCCGGCTTTTCTCATTTCGGTCATTTCGCAAGACATAAGTTGCCAGAGCGTAAAGTCACGTCTCTTTTCAACACAAATTTCAGCGTGATAGTCAATATCTTTCGTGTTGTGACTGCCATTGGAGTTTGTTTAAAATCTCTGTGACGATCGCAAGCAGACCACGCTGCAGTGGATTATCTGTATCTTTTCTATTTATGTAAGGGAGTGAGTACGATCAGCATTACAAAAATCGGCCTTCAAACTGTGTTACAAGCCACATCTTTCGTCGGTTGATCTCATTTCCTTAAGATACCTCTGAGTTGGAATACGCTTTTCCATATATTTTATTTTTGTGTAGCCATTCCTTTTTACGTTGCTTGAAGTTGGTTACTTTCAGGTATATTTCGTCAGTTACTGTTTACACTAAATTATCACCAGTAAGGTAATCGAACAGCACTGAATTTCTTGGATTACTTGTGTGCAGTGCCAGGTCGCACTCACAATAAGTTATACTCTTTCGTTATGGAAAGTGGTTGCGCAATATACTGCAGTTTATTGATAACACTCTCTTCCACTTTCACTTTTATTGCGTGTACGCATAAAACATTTTCACTATGTAAAGAACTAATTTCTGTAATAGGGGTTGGTTTAAGAATGCTTGACACTCAGGTTGTTTTTATTAAGACCTATGGACTAACATTCTTGGTGGGAATGGAACATAATTTGGTAATATCTGTATTTGATGATTAGGTGGAGAACAATGTACGGGATGAGGAGAAAAAAATGTTTCTCGAGCTTTGAAGAGCTTTTGTCTTTCATACGTCTTTGTTGGAGTCTGATTTAGCAATTTAATCATAGTATACAGGAAGAAAATTGAAAATGTAGGCAAAAAGAAAATATCGTATAATTTTTTGTTCTTTATTTTGTGGAAGTTATACTTTTACACTAGTTAAATTTTGTGTATTCCTATCGCCCCAGTAGGCGGATTGAAGAACACTGTTAAATAAGGGAAAGCAGTTGTTTTGTATACTATTTGATGACTTACATCACATAGCAGAATTTGGCACACACTACAGCAAAGCAAATTGTAAATACTGATTGCTACCATTCAGTACATTTAGACAATCATCCACAGGATCAAACTAGTATGTGGGCTCTTTATAAATCAATGACAAGGTTACCGATAAATTAGTGCACTCTCGAGCACGTTATTTCACATATAAATTTCTTATATATCTCTCGCTCTATAGCTGGAGCTTGTCTACATTGAACAGTCTATTCCAGCTGTCTTTTCCCTGTCCCTAATAACTTTGTCCTTTGCTTCGTTATCTCATTCCACACAACTTTTTTGTTTCTTATTAGGTACTCACACATTTACATTTCGTAAAAAATCCCAGAAAAACCTTGTGTTTCATTCAGATCCATAAGGTAATAATAATCGCTGATACGAAGTTGCTGCAATATCCGAAGGAGATGCTAAATCAGCGTATCCACTTTGTAGTTGACCACGTAAAATAGCTACAGGGCTTTTATGTGCCCTTTAAGTAGTTTCCATTTCTATCTTGCCGGTTTATTCGCAGTACTTCTCTACCTGTGATACTGTAATTCCGTTGTAGACGAAATGGTAATTTCATCCTGATGCTATGTCACAAGGATATGAATTTCGGGAACTTATTACATAGATAATTACTAAAGGAAACACAAATTTCCTTCTTTTTCACTAAAGATCGTCCTTTCTATAACTGCTCCTGACAGTTAACTTGATCACAGATTGTAACCACCATAATGTTTCCACAACACGGTTCAGCAATGGATGGAAGTAGATTTAAATTTTTCTTGCAAAGGAGCATGTCATTTTGTGGTTGTTTTATGAGACAATTGACAGTATCTGATTTATCCAAGAGTTAGTTTTACCATGGGTATATTATTTGTCCAAGATGGCTGCCGACTGAGGTCACAGGTATTTTCTTCGTCCACTAAAGGAACTTATTTAAGAGGAAATCGTGTAAAATTTAGATTTTCTTTGTTTTTTATGCTTGCTTCAGTGTCCATTCTTGTCATACAATGAATATTAGCGTCCCAGCGGAGAGTGTTCTTGAAAAAACTTGTTCTTTAGCTGATGTCCCGATAATCGATAGATAACCCGAAATTTTGCGTGACATAAACACAAAAAATTCTATTCAAGTTTACTTCATAGTGCAAAATTTGGCTTAAAAAAGACAGATATTAGTTTCATCAGTGTCTATTGTCGCAATAAATCGTATTTAACTAACACATTTTGCAGTGGTTACTATTTTGATGGACGCGATGTACGCCAAAATTTTCCGAGTTATAAACGTTTGAAAATCTGACCAGACACGCCTCATAACGTAAATTCTCTAAAAGCAAAGTAAGTACAAATTCATTCTTCTGTCATTTTATCTCTAAATCAGTACAAAAACAACAACAACCACCACACATAAGACCTTTATGTCGTTGTTTGTTTACACACATCCAATCTCGCGTCCTTGACAAATTTAAAACATTCTTTAAACTTAATTATTCATCGAAACAGACCATGAGTGAGAAATGTGGGAGCTGTTATAGGGTAGTGAGTAGAGGGATTTGTTGCCAAGCTCGTAGGAAATATTTTCAGTACGGGGGATACCTTGGAGAGAATGATGGGAGAACAGAAGAAGCTCTCTCCTGGAACTGCAGAGTATGTAGTAAGAACATTCTGATTGGGAACAGGAAAGGAAAATCTGTGCCCTCAGGCACAGTTGGAGGAAGCAACGAATGAACTCATAAGGATCAAGTGAGATAGCGGGAGAATGGTGGTTGGGAACTGGCAGTTGGTAGGAGGATAGCAAGAAAGAGAACGCGATCTGACAGTTTTATCATTAACAATAAAACAGGTATCTACCACTGCCAGAGTTAAGTGGGGAAGAGCATCAGGTAGAACGAGTAGCAGAAAATGTGCAGCACACTTCAACCGAGGCCAAGAAGCCTAGGAATGCACGAAGTGTGAGGAAGAAGAAAGTGCTGCTACTAGGTAGTAGCCATGGGCGAGGTGTAGGCCCTCAGTTACAGGAAAGTTTCGGGGCAGCGTAACAGGCCACCAGTATCTACAAGTCAAATGCAGGGATAACTCATTTGATAAAGGACCTAGGGTTTTTATGTAAGAATTTTACAAAAGAGGACCATTTAGTAATAGTGGGCGGGGTGGGAAACAGTTTGGACAGGGATGGGGCAAACGACATAGCTGGTGACCTGGAAAAGATAGCTTCCCTGACTCATGGCACCAACGTACACTTTGCTGCGCTGTTCCGGCGTCATGGTAGAACACACCTTGATGGAGCTGTGAGGCGAATCAATGTTGGGTTAGGGATGCCTCTGAGGACAGCCTACTTTGCTCATGTTTCTCTGGTGCCCGTCGTTATTATCAACAGATGGGGTTTCATTAGGCATGACCTACACCGAGACAGGACTGGGAACGGTAGACTGGTATAGCTGATTCATGAAAGTATTGGAGGTGGATCTCGGAGGGCCACACTTGGTCAAATACCTATTGTCATAGGTGGGAAAAGTGGGTGTTCTTTACGATAAATCCAGACAATAGGTTCCCCTGTCTAAAGAGTATCTCTAGCAGATACTGAAACAATCACTCACAAGACATATTTTAACACTTTAAATGTCACACTTACCAGATGTCACAAAGAAAAACAAACCATTGGAAAGAGTAACATGGGGCATTTCGCAGATGTAACAATCCTCCATCAAAACATGCAATCAATAAATAATAAACTAGAATTATTACAAGTTGATCTCCAATCTTTGAAATGCACAGTAGTTTGTAATTCTGAGCACTGGTGTAGAGACACAGATATCCAACATGTAGCATCATCTTTGTATGAAAGGGCAAACTCTTGCAGCAGAACTAATTCAAGGGGTGGAGGATCATGCATTTATATCAGAAAAGGAACACAGTTCAAATCAAGACATGACCTCAATACAGAAAGTGAAGACAAACACTATATCAGCTGCTGAATTAATAGGGCTTAATATCACGAAGAAATTAAACGTTTTGTGTGTGTATAGATCTCCCAGTGGTAGCGTGGACACTTTTTTCAGTAAATTAGCAGAAATTCTAGATAAAGTCTCAACTACAAAGGTCAACATAATTGTGTGTGGGGATATTAACATCAACAATAATATCATAAATGAAATTAGCAGCACCTTCCTAAGCGTCCTTCAAAATTTTGGATTGTTCCTATTGGTCAATAGCGCAACAAGGGAAACTACAATTACTACATCAGTAATTAACCATGTGGCCACCAATATGTACAGGGAAAAATGTGATGTAGCTGTAAAAGATCTCAGACTATCAGACCATCTCTGTCAAATAACACCAGTAAAATCAGGCATCGAATCATTCCCCCTAATCTACAAGCCTACAAACGAAATCCATCAGAAATCAAAATAAAAGATTTTTCAAAAGAACTAGCTAACAAAGCTGGGATGAAGTGTATAAGGACACCAGTGTCAATATGAAATTCTCTACATTCTCCACATTATTTAAAATGAACTTTGAAAAGATATTTCCAAAAGTATGCATGTCTGTATCAACATATCACAAAAACACAAGGATAAAAGCAGGTACTAAGAAGTCCTTAGTTTATGAAAAAGATTCACAGAGATTCAGAATTCTTAAATTTCTATCATATATACAAAAAGATCTATAGGAATATGCTGATTGCTACAAAAAAAGTCATTTAATGAAAAAAATATATATAACGCAGAGGATAAAAGCAAAGCAGTCTGGGATGTTATAAAAAAGCAAACGGGAGAGGTCAACAAACGCAGAATAACATACAGCTAACGGAGGGGGATAAGGTAATAAATGATCCAAAACACTTAGCAAACTACGTAAGCGAGCATTTTTCAAGTATTGCAAAGAAGTTACAGCAAAAATTCCCAAAACAGATATAACACCTGTAAATAATGTTGCACTAATTACAATGTTACTTCCAACCACAAAAAAATGGTAAATAAAACTGTTCAAAAACTAAAAAACAAAAAGTCTATAGGCTTAGATGAAATACCAATGTGTGTACTGTAACAATGCACAGGGATTGTACAAGATATAATAAATGAATCCTTCACATCAGGGACATTTCCAGAGCACTTAAAACAGACAAGAGTTGAACGTTGGCTTAAGAAAGGTAATGCAGAATACATAGAAAATAGCTGGCCCTCTTCCGTGCTGTCAGCATTCTCAAAAATAGTAGGAGCAATTATAAAAGACAGATTAATTAATTACCTGAGTAAATATAATCTTTTAAGCGAATCACAGTTTGGTTTCCGAAGTGGCAAAAATATGCAGTCAGCCATAGTACAATTTACAAAAGTTCTGCATGATGCTCTTGATGAAGATGAGTGTGTCAAAGGCATATTTTAGGATCTTTCTAAGCCGTTTGATGCAATCGACCACAAGATTAAATTAAAAATAATTAGAAGTATTAGGAATAAGAGGGGTAGCTAATGACTGGTTTCGATTACACCTAGCAGATAGGGTACTAAGACTAGAGATAGCACATGCTTCAAATAGATCTAAACATTTGGTAAAATATCTATCAGAACCCAAATACATGGCTATAGGGGTTCTGCAAGGTAGCATAGTAAGACCAATATTATTCCTGATATACACGAACGACTTTTCCAGTTGTATCACACATGGTGAAAAAATTCTCTTTCCTGTTGACAGCAATATTGAGTCACTGAGAAACCAAGAGAACGTCTTGGCGAGGAAGCAAATGAAACTCTCAAGCAAGTTATGATTGAGCAATAAGCAATAAAGTGGCATTGAAGACAACGAAAACTAATGCCATGAATTTCAGTTTGAAGAGAAAATATGAGAATGTTAATTGTAGGAGGCACCGCTATAGACTATGCAACAAATGCAGAATTTCAAGAAATTAATATTGATTTACAGTTGAAGTGGTGTGAACACGTAAAGGTACTCCCAAACAGAATGGCCTCAGCATGTTATGCCCTTAGAATCCTATCATCAGTGTACAACATGCAGTGTCTTTTAGTTACATATTACTCATTAGTTCTTAGCTATGGCATTCTTTTTTGGGGAACAAACGCAAAAAATATGAACACAATTTTACAACTCCATAAAAAACCATAAGAATAATAACCAAAAATACTAGTTGTAAAGATCTGTTCAAAACACTGGGGATTGTTACTGCTCCATGAGAATACATTTACCAGTCAGTTTTAAACATCAAATATAATACTGGTAATTACTGCACAAACAGCTCTGTCCATGACCGTGCAACAAGAGATAGATTCAACTTACACTTACAAAGAAACAATAATTGTCAAACTCAAAACAGCATTTTCTACCAAGGAATAAAACTGTACAATAAATTACCAAACGAGGTTAAAGAAATTGCAAAAGTATACTTACTTAAAAAGGCAGCTAAAACGTACCTGTTATACAATACATTTTATGCCTTGAAGAGTTTATTAGATAAAACAGAGTAGGGGATTGATAAGAAAATGTTATATCAATAATAATAATTATTATAACACACCCAACATTCTACACAACACTTTTCACTTTGTTTTTCCCCCTTCTTTTTTCCCTTCTAGAAATACATATCCCCAAGCTATGTATAGCACTATACTAACACCTCTTCCTCTTTCTGAGCTCAACATCTCACTCATTAAGGAGGAATGCTGACTCAGTTTTTCAGGATAGCAAATGGGAAGTTGTGGTAAAGACAATGGCCCAAAGATGACAAGTGTGTGTATGTGTGTGTGTCTGTGTGTATAGTGATTGAAGTGTTATGAAACAATGTGTGTATAGTGTGTGCAGTGATTGATAGTTAGATATAAGTGAACAGTGTGGCATTACATTACTTAATAAGTTATTTGTGAAAACGGTATTGCATACCAGGAGTAAATCTAAGGATTGTCTCTAACTAGAGGTCTGTAAATGTATGTATATATGACTTAGCTTATTTTAAGTTGGACTAAACATGTAAATACTTTGATATGTCCTATATCCTAGTAGAAAGAGATCTACGGATGAATAAAGCTACTACTACTTCTAGTGACAGTTAGTGACCCACGTGTAATCTGTTAATGTTATATAACGATTAAGTTATAACTGTAGTGCTAGGTATACGTTTTACATGCGATATCTTACAGTTTTTGATATATAACATAGGCAGTTTTTGTTTGTAGATGAAGGACTGAAGTTTTTTCATTCATAATCAGATGTCTACATCTATATTGGCACATAGTGCTACTCTATATACCTACCATAACACGTACTTACCGACGCAGCTCCAAACTACAGTCACTCTCCATCGCTATTTGCAGTGTATTCAGATATCTTGGATTGCCCCGCTCTACACAGACTTTGTTGTACACTATGTTTAATGTAATTCTGTAAGCCTTGCTTGCACATCTGCAGTGGTCTACGCTTTTTCCAGTAGAGTTCACTTTCTTCCGCTGTAGCATTTGTTTTCTACATATACTCCAATCTTCGTTTCTTGATTTTCTTCTGTTCAAGTTCTAGTTAACTGATTTTATACCCTTAACACATTAAATTAACTCAGATGGCTAGCTTCTATAATAAAGAATGGTTGTAAGTATGTTTGACACAGCACATCTCTTCCTTAAGACTTCTGGAATAATACTGTTTGCGAGTATCAGTCCTAATTTGGTAATGTGTATATTTGATGCTATTGTGGGGAATAATGTCATGGATTACGTTAATATGTTTCCGAACATTTACATTATACTCAAGTTGGATTTGAAAATATGTGTGGTGTCAATCTACATGTAGTTGACAGGTAAATAATTAAAACTGTCCAGAGGACACACATTTCTTCACAAAAGCTGGAAGCTCTTGAGGGGATGCTCCACCACAACCACACCTTCCTTGATTTCATCATATAATTTCTTGAAATCGACGCTGATTATTTCAAATCCATTAAGAGCGCTACCGGCCTCACTACGAAACCAAAAGCTGATGTTCTTGGTAACAATGTACATTTCGGATATTTAGCATTCAGATTTCAATAGGTTGCCGTGAACTGTTGTTTAAAGTAACATATTCTTCATTGGAGTCGTGGGAGTTCACCATTTTCTTCATGTCACATCGAGAAGATCACAATCTATCATTTTCGAACAGTTTGTTAATGTCTCGCAAAATCTAGTGCGCATAAACGTAGGTGGAAGGTATACACCAGCCTTGAAACACAAAGATGTAACAAAAATATCTTATTAAGTTTGAAACACACAGACTTAACAAAACTATTTTTTATCATGCCTGAGGTGAACAGACGGTTTTAACTGAACCTCTAGTCAGAAAATGCTAGCCTAATATGAAAAGTTTCTGAATTAATATAAATAATAATTCTAATTCTTAATTAAAGTTACGTAACATGAAGTGGGTGCATTATTTTTTATAGGACACACAGTATTGGGAGACTTTGTTACAAAACAAGTCAAACTTAGGAGACAAACTTTGATTTTCACAATCATTTGTTTTTCCCAGTACTTTGTGTCTGTGTCTTGGGCCATTATTATTCACAGCGTCTCCGTTGTTACGGTATAAATGTTTCGTATGGTAAATGAGTAAGAAATTTTCTCTTTACAATACAGTCCGCTGACGTCTCGAGTCATTACTGGATCGGCTCTTTCTCACATGCTGCTACTTGATTCGAATGGTGAACCATTCTCACATCACGAAGCACTTGTTAACAAATGATAATGAACTGTGTAGTACAGGACTAAATGTCTTAAGAGCAGTACTCCAGTAGTAGAGTATAAAATTGTGCTTTTTCACGCAGTGAATAACATTGAGTATGGTGTACATTCTGGAAATACTCACGATGCATACACACACAGACAAAATAATGCAAGAGGGCTAAACGTTTACAACTGGATAATTCAATTCCTTGAACTTTTTCCCATCTGTACATGAATCTTGAATGTTTAGAGCATATGTGAAATTTTGACTGTGGAAAGTGATCAATATTCAGTCTTTTCAATGTAGCAAAAAGTGCAAATGGTTATCACCTTTGTTATATGGTCATGGAGGAAGATTTTGTAGGAATGTGTAAGTAAGAAGCTGTATTTAACAGATCTTAAGTCAGCACACTCATCTACAGTGTACTAATAAACACTGTAATGCACCACATCTTCACCACAATTCTTGTGTTTTAGTGCGCATCACGGGTGACTTAGGCAGTTAGCACTCCATGTTTACAGAATTTTTTCTCATTTGACGATGGGGGAGAGGAAGAAAAAGCGATCTTGCAAGAGCTTTCTAGGTAACCTCGCTGTGTGGGGTATTCTGAATCACTGCCTATTCCTACAGAAACCCAGCTGCATCTAGTAGGGTATGAAATAAGAACATAAATATTGCAGTACTAAATATTTTTACTATTGCGTAACCATTTACGAAAATTATTGAAAAAATCGGTATTCCAATGGGGAAGGCTACATATCTACATTTACTACAAGTACTAATGGGAGGTGGTCACACCTCGTTGTTCTTTCAGAAAAAAGATAGAGTCGAGAATGTTAATGCATTAAGGGACATGCAAAAAATAATTTAAACCTCAAGTAGTATTTGGATCTGTATTTCTTAAAAGAAAGCGTAGTTATATTGTATCAACATGTTGGATTGGACTTGTGCATCTGAATATTCCACTGGTTTTAAGAAAAAGAAGCAGTGTAGCAAATGATCTAATACATGTTCCCATTAAAGAAGTTAGTTGTGAAAATTTAGTCAATGTGGTAAGCTGGAAATGGGACAGATCAAGGTCGAAAAGACGGAAATTAGTGTATTTTGTTGAAAAACTGCCACAAAGGAAATACAGAAACTGCTACTTGAACAATAACAGGTCACTGATGATGTGCAAGCAAGGCTTACAAAATTATTTAAACATTAAATGTGGAAAAATTTGTATATGTAAAGGGGAAACATAATATTTCTTTTTAACGTATGTGCTAATGGAAATGGTCACATGCTGGCGTATGTGCAGAAGAATAATATGTCCAGAGATATTTACTACATTACAGGATACGAGAAAAAATAAGCCCGTCAACTTTAATTTCCCATTTTGATTAGCTCCACACTCGAGCACATGTACAAAGTACGCCAAGGACCAATAACATAGTCTTGTACCCTTCCATTGCGTTTTACTATTGTTGCCCATACCTATTCCTTCACCATTGCTTCAGCTAACACAGTGACAAGTTGTACTGTCATACGTCCAGGTGAGCAGCAGTACAATAAAATAAACGTCATCTTAGTGTACAAAGTACACCACATGACCTTTCGAGCTGTAATATTTCGTTCACCTTTATTTCGTCACCTTCTACGTACCTACAGCAAAATACACTGAGGGGCCAAAACATTATGACCACTTGCTTAACAGATCGTTTGTCTGTCTTTGGAACGAAGAACATCACTGATTCTGTGTATCAGCGATCCATTAGTCTGTTAGTGGGTTTATGGAGTCATGTGTCATTAGCTATCTACGCAAAAGGTCATGTAATTCGCGTTAAAAGCGGGCCGCTGATTTGCCTACGCGGTAATGACTCCAGATAGCGAACCAGATGGGTTCGATATGATTTACATTAGGCTCATTTGGTCCCCAAGATATCAACTTCAGTTTACTATAATGTGACCCAAACTAGTGTAGCACGGTTCTGGCTCCCAGATATGGGCAGTTATACTGCTGAAAGATGACATTGCTGTCTGGAAAGTCATCGAGCAGGGACGTCTGTGGAGACGACCATCGACCTAGTGCAGTAAAAATGTGATTCACCCGATATGTTTCTGTTGATCGACGGCTGAATCCCGATGTTCCCGTGTCCACTGAAATAGTAAGTGACGATGTCGTTGGTCAACTTGTGAACACGAAGGAGTGATCTGCTGCGGAAATCGGTGTTCAACAATGTTCGATGAGCGGTGTGCTCGGAAGCTCTCGTGCCAGCACCAGCACTATGCTCTTTTGGTAGAGAGGCCACAGATCACCATCCATCTTACTTTACAGAGCAGACAAGCCTCCGAAGCTCACGTTCTGTGAAGTTTCCTGGATGTACAGCGCCTAGTGCTCGTTTCAATGTCCGTCTACTTCTTTCCATAGATGCCGACGACAGTAGTGTTTGAACATTCGACCAGCGTTACCGTTTTAGAAATACTTGTTCCCAGACTTTTCGTAATAATAATCTGCGCTTTATCGAAATCTTTTATCTAAGTCGATCGGCCCACTTGCTGTCCATATCTTCGCCATGTTAATGGGCGTCCGTTTCTTCTCCGCCTACATACATGTCTTACCAGGCCACATGCCCACAATGCCCCCAGGCGGAATCCAACTTCGCTGTGGTCGTTGGTCATAAAGTTTCTGGTCCGTATAACAAAAGGTTCTGGTCACCCTGTCCAGGAAGAGATCAAAGCTGACCAACAGCGAGCTTGATTGGGTACCCAATGAAGTTCCAAGATTAAACATTGTACCAGACAATTAAATTAATGGCAACTGTAGGGAAGATAAGGAATTTATCACACAAAGTGACCACAATTCAGACTCTGAACAAGAATACCATTCAGGTGATTATCAGAAATAGCTACTCTCCACTGGTGATATTCTTATTGGACGGGATAAAACATGCGAATGGAATAAATTAAGTCCTAATTTTACCTCATAAACAAAAAAAGGTGGGTTACTCCAGCCACTCTGACCATATCAGGTTTCTTTCAAATTTGATACATTCAGTGATCAAGATAAGGGGTGGAAAACTACCAGTCCGCAGAGGCATATTACAACTATTGTTACAGGTCTGAGGAATCAGGAAATTGTGTGACATTTTCATCCATCTGCCTCAACGTATGATTGTTATAATTCTGGTTCGCATGCACATACAGCAACAAAAATTATGTCACTGAAAGTACAACGAATAGAGCTTTACTCTGGTAGCCAGTATGGTAAGTTTCAATGATATTTCTTCAAGACATTTGACCGTGAAGTTCTCGAAACACCTAGCGTCAATTTTTTTTTTTAGAAAAATCTTTATTGTTCCAGTTACTACTACAAGCATAGTTAATTTCAAGATGGTACACCTAAAGTGTCATGACCATAAGTTTATTTTATCAACATCGGTACACTATCAAAATGCAGAAGGTAACACAAGTTAATAAGAAATGCAATTCATAACTAATGTTGCACCAAAATATGGTTTATACTGTTGTAGTGGTTATATGAACCATTTACAGTGTAGCTACAAGGAAAAGTGATTGCATCTTGTTTCACAAGTCTCCAATTAAATTCTTAATGTGCATCTGATCGGTTGTAGGCAGAGATTATGTCCTTACAGTTGGTGTCACAGGATCCGGTCTTCTGATACCACAAATACCTATTATGGCCGGAAATACAAATGATGGAGACGGTCCATGTGGATGCAGGAAGCTGGCCAGTACTTCTTGTGTTTCTTCTTAAGTTTGTGGGACATATGAAACCCACCAATGACTGTCACACATACAGGTAACAAATCCTTGTATGTCCGTTAATAAAATTAGTTTCCACATAACAATAACTTACTTTTCTCTGCTCACGAAAACAGAATATGTCTTTGTTTTTGCTATACCTTTGTTAATATGTATACATAATGAAGTTTATGGGTACCTGGAACCCTACTTGTATTTTTGAAATATTGCTTCAGCTTGAGAATATCTTTATCATTATGGGAAATCAACGTGCATTCGATGCAATACTTCCTTTGCGCAGCGGAAATACACTACTGACCACTAAAATTGCTACACCACGAAGATGACGTGCTACAGACGAGACATTTAACCGACAGGAAGAAGATGCTATGATATGCTAATGAGTAGCTTTTCAGAGCATTCACATAAGGTTGGCGCCGGTGGCGACAATTACAAAGTGCTGGCATGAGGACAGTTTCCAACCGTTTTCTCAGCTGGTCCCGGCGGAGGTTCGAGTTCTCCCTCGAGCATGGGTGTGTGTGTTTGTCCTTAGGAAAATTTAGGCTACGTAGTGTGTTAGCGCAGGGACTGATAACCTTAGCAGTTAAGTCCCATAAGATTTCACACACATTTGAACATTTGAACAACCGAATTCTCATACACAAACAGCAGTTGACCGGCGTTTCCTGGTGAAACGTTGTTGTGATATCTCGTGAAAGGAGGTGAAATGCGTACCATCACCTTTCCGACTTTGATAAAGGTCGTATTGCAGCCTATCGCGATTGCGGTTTATCGTATCGCGAGATTGCTGCTCCCGTTGGTCGAGATCCCATGACTCTTGGCAGAATATGGAATCGAGATCCAAGGACTGATAGCAGAATATGGAATCGGTGGGTTCAGGAGGGTAATACGGAACGCCGTGCTGGATTCCAACGGCCTTCTATCACTAGCAGTCAAGATGACAGGTGTCTTATACTCATGGCTGTAACGGATCCTGCACCCACGTCTCGATCCCTGAGTCAACAGATGGGGACGTTTGCAAGATAACAACTATCTGCACGAACAGTTCGACGACGTTTGCAGCAGCATGGACTATCAGCTCGGAGACCATGGCTGCGGTTACCTCGACGCAGCATAACAGACAGGAGCTCCTGCGATGGTGTACTCAACGACGAACCTGAGTGCACGAATGGCAAAACGACATTTTTTCGAATGAATCCAGGTTCTATTTACAGCATCATGATGGTCGCATCCGTGTTTGGCGACACAGTGGTGAACGCACATTGGAAGTGTGTATTCGCGATCGCCATACTGGCGTATCACATGGCGTGATAGTATGGGGTGCCATTGGTTACACGTCTCGGTCACCTCTTGTTAGCATTGACCGCACTTTGAACAGTAGACGTTACATTTCACATGTGTTACGACCCGTGGCGCTACCCTTCATTCGATCCCATGCGAAACCCTACATTTCAGCAGGATAATGCACGACTACATGTTGCAGGTCCTATAAGGTCCTTTCTAGATACAGAAAATGTTCGACTGCTGCCCTGGCCAGCACAGTCTCCAGATCTCTCACCAATTGTAAACGTCTGGTCAATGGTGACCGAGCAAGTGGCTCGTCACAATACGTCAGTCACTACTCTTGATGAACCGTGGTATTGTGTTGAAGTTGCATGGGCAGCTGTACCTGTACACGCCATCCAAGCTCAGTTTGATTCAGTGCCCAGATGTATCAACGCCGTTATTACGGCCAGAGGTGGTTGTGCTGGGTACAGATTTCTGAGGATCTACGCACCGAAATTGCGTGATAATGTAATCACATTTCAGTTCTAGTTTAATATGTTTGTCCAATGAATATCAGTTTATCATCTACATTTCTTCTTGGTGTAGCAATTTAATGGCCAGTAGTGTAATTGTTTTGGTTTAATAACATGGCTTTCGAGAGCTTACTTGAGACTTGTAGAGCAGCTAATCTCTTTATAGCCTCTGAAACCTCCTCACAAGGTCATTTACCGTGTGCTTTAGCAAATAAAGGCCATTCAAAATCTTCCTTTTGGTAGGTCAGATTCATGAGATTCTTTCTATTTTTATGTTGGGCAGCACATCTGACCAAAAAGTAATGAATGTGCTTTGGAGTTCTGTTGTGTACATAGTTCCGCGTAGTCAGCGCGTACACAACTTTCCCAATAGAGCGCGCCCCGCTAAGCACAACAGCGCAGGCGCAGCGCTCGTCCGTCTCCGCACTATAAGATAGCCTTGTCTTAGAGACGGACCAAATTCTGCTTCCGCCGATCCGCGTATTAATATGTAACGCAGCCAATGAGATTGCTGCTAACGTAGAAGCTTTTCTCCTCGTGGATCAGACTCGCTCAGGGATACCTGAACGCTCGAGGTATTATAACAAGTGTACAGACCTCAGATTAGTCAGTCTGCATATGTCTATACCAGTCTATAGTCAAGTTTCAGTCTGCACCTAATAAGATTATCATATTCCTGTACATAGCCACGAAGAGAAATGTATAGACACTTCGTTAAGTATCAGAGATATGTGAAAATAAGATTAACGTACCAAGACCAAAAGAACTTCAGATTTTCAGTTGTAAACAGCATCCAGAATCAAGTTACGTAATGTCTATGATTTTTATTATTGTAATAAATGTGTGTTGAAATTAATCAAGCTCTGTTTAAAGTTGGTCACTGTCAATCTTCTACTCTAAGCGTGCAAGTTGCATTTCTATCGTCTCACCTAACGGCAGAATATAAACACGCCACGATAAGACCACGAGACATATTGCTGACACTTGCCTGCGTCGCTAGAGCGACAAGTCAAATAATCTGATGGTGTGTGTACCGAAGGTCTTACAGTACGCACACATGTTGTAAAGTGACATTTTAGGAAATTGATGAAATTTTGGTGCAGTATCATGCTGAAGACAATCAGATATTTCCACATGTAAGACATCGTCTATTTTATTAGTATTTATGTCTCTCTAGTAAGTTGTTCCTCAGAAATTCCTGTATTTCATCCTGTATGGTGAAAGAGTAATTCTAAACGAAATCACAAACAACATATTCTTTTGCTTTGAGATCTTCTTTAGTGATTTTAAAGAAGTGTGATTGTTGCTGGGTGATACGTGAGTGTGGTAGGAGCTATTGTAAACTTGATGCCAGCACCTCAATACCTCAATCACACTGTCTGTTTTATTGCCTCTAGAACTACCCCACCCGTAATTATCCCACCACTGCATGTAGCGTCGTCAGTGGAGTCGTACCAAATTTTTCAGTTATATGATCAGTCAGTCTTGTCAAACTAGACAACAGGGACATGCACCTAAGAACCATGCTGGAAGTGTAGGACTGCATTAACAAATGCTACACAGTGCTTCTGTAATGGTAATGCGTGTTCTTCACATTTCATTAGTTCCTTTAATTTACACCCTTGAATCATTAACTTAAAATATTTTGTGAGACACACAAACAAACAGAATTGGCCCCGTTAGCATATGCTAGAACTCAGTGTTCTTCCCATAACGCACAAAAATTTTGAGACTCCAATACTTACAACTGCAATGTATCTGTGAAATATGTGTACAGTTACTCAAGATTGTGCAAACCTAGATGATTCTGCATATATACTCAAATTCTATTTTCTTTCGTGGACACATAGTCTTTTCTTCCTGCCATTACATGTTTCACATTATAATAACAGTAAAAATCATGTATACATTACATGATTTTTTCACAACATTTCATTTGAATTGATGTCACTACTATGCCATATTCTGCAACTAACTGTTTTTCTTTTGGTACCTCGTGATCTGAAGCAGACAATTCTTTCATAGATTTCATTATATTCCAGGTTTTAGGAAGTATTGTCAAAATTTGTATTTTGTGTCGCATATATTCTGAATTGATAGTTAGTTACATGTTGCATGGATCATTTTGCTTGATATATCGTAATGATGTGGAGCGAGCCGTTTTACATTCACATCGCAAATTAATTTTTACACACTGTTACATTATGAACATTTCTAATTTTTTTAAATGAAAAAAAGGTATACAGACGTGACTTAGTAATTCCTATCCACCACCTTTTACTCTCGCAATAATAAAAATTCTTCTGTGGAACAGAAATTTTATATCGCTGATAAGTGATCAAATATTTTTATTGAAGTATTGTGTATCCTCTTTTTGTGTTTAAGGTAACCTTAATAAGGAGTAATGTATATCTTTTTCCTTGTGGTATTGTAATTATGTACCTCATTGTTCCCTGTGAACTGTAATGGATTATTTGCAAATAAACCTCCTGTGGGAATAAATACACCGTGAAGCAGTAGACAGAGTGCCCAACTCATTAAAGATATATCTACAAGATCCTTGTGAGTGTTTTTCTTCTTCTGTCATATTATTTTTACAGCATGTTTTTGCACAATGACGACTATCTTTCTTAAAGATGAGTTAGCTCAGAATATTATTCCGTATGTCATTACTGATTTAAAATATGCCAAATATATATCAACTTACTGATTTTTCTCCACCAAGACTGACAATGATCCTAGGCGCAAATATGGCTGAACTAAGTTATTTTAGGAGTTCCCATATGTGTTAATTTTCCAATTAAAATTCTCATCAGTATGGACCCCTAAGAATTCTGAATTTTTCATCCTATTTATTATTTCTTCACCATTTGTCATACTTATCATTGGTGAAGTATTTTTACATGTGCAGAAATGAACATGTGCCTTCACAGAAAAACCAGTCAGTGACACTTTTAAGAACTTCGTTTACAATCTCTTCTATTTATATATGTATGTATGTTTGGACTGATTACAACACTAGTGTCATCTGCAAAAAGAACTAATTCAGTTTGTTGTATAGTAGATGGGAGCAGTAAGTGCTGTTTTCTGCATTCTTTTGGTTAGGTAAGACATTGTACATTGGTGGCTGTACCCTCAGTCCCCTGAAACGTCAATTTATCTACGAGAATACTGTCAGCCACATAGTCAAATGCCTTAGGGAGGTCGCAGAAAATATCATCCATCTCTGTTTTAGTGTTTAATTCTTGCACAATCTGATTAGTGAAGGTGTAAATGCCATTCTCAGTAAAGCAAACCTACCGAAACCCAGAGTATGATATGGTAAGCATACAATTGTTTCTATGGTGGCATTCTAGAATACATAATGTTCTGAAAAATGATGGAGAATTATGTCAGCAGTGAAACAAGTCGGTAGTTATTGACTTCCCTCCTTTTACCTTAACAACAGCTGATTTCAGTCTGTCTGGAAGAATGTCTTGAGTTAGTGATGCATTACATATTTCAGACAACTCTGGACTTATTACATGGTAACAAATATTTAGTACTCTATTGGAAACACGATTGAAACCAGATGAACTTTTATTTTTTTGGGAGAATGTATAATTTTCTTAATTTCTGAAGAAGAAGTTGCTGACACATTATAATGATTGAATTTTATGAAAGTGGTCTTTCCAACATACTGATGTGATTTTGCTCTAGAACAGTTTGTCCCTATGCTTTCTATTACATTTAAGAAATGATTATTAAATTCATTTGATTCGTGGGACTCATCATTTGTAGCCCTTCCATTGAGTTCAATAGTGATGTTGTCATGTTCTGTGGCTAGTTGTCCTGTCACTCGTTTCACTACACTTCATATGGTCTTCGGTCTGTTGCCTGAAATGCTGATTTCTGACGTTATGTGCCGTTCTTTGATTTTTAATAACTATTCATTGTAATTTTTGTAGTATCCATCTACCACAGGGTCCCTACTTGTTCATGCCAAAAAATACATTTCCCTTTTCCTTTCACTAGACACTTTAATCCCTCGAGGGATCAATAGTTTTTACGTGGCTATTTAGTGTCATTTCTGATTAGCTTACGTGGAAAGCTATTTTTTAAAGCTATTTGCAAACAATCTTTTCGTTAGTCATTTTCTTGTGACATGGCTAAAACATGTCAAATACATGTGACTCGAAGTGAAACGTCGGTTGATTCAAATAACTAGTGGGAAGTATTTTTCATAACAGTGAAAACAATACTGCAGTAAACTATTACTTCACTAACTGTAACATATAGAACCTATCTAATGACTCTCATCTCATTTGTGTAGGGGGCGGTAATTTGGCTTAGCAGTTATCCGCAGAATTACAGAATTTACCATAAGAGTTGGTTCTGTGTATGATTAGTACTATCGAGATAAGTGTTTCGTACATTAGATTGAACAGACTGATGGATGTTTTCCATCAAACGTTAAGGATTTGTGGCTCCATTTTTTGCTCGTTTTTGATGGAGACGTGAGACGGTGTGCAAGCGAAAGGGTTCGTTGTCAAACATCAGTGCATAATGTAGCTTGTGGAGTGGTATGATACACGTGGGGCCCCATAACAGCTGCAGGGCATATGAAGGGAAAACAACAGCACGCTATCTGTGTTTAAGCAGAGAACGCAAGAATAATCTCACGGTAGCTCGCAGGATAGTGTGACGCCACCTCCTTGCCTGATCATCTGTACGATTCTGATTATAATGTTGTAACTGTCATCTACTAGAGATGGTTCTAATATAACTGCTGCTGATGCTTTGCCAAGAAGCGTGAAAAGAATCTTATAGATGAGAATTTATACTTTCAGTGTGCCTCGATTACTGCGTTTGAACTTAATAAATTCCCCACAGCGTCACACTAACGGGACCTTACGACTATCAAATTATTCGTATGAGAATTATCTAAGTGTAGCTGCTAGGACGCTAGACTGCTTTGAGTAATACTTCATTTTAGGATGAATATGACTGGCAAAGCGACGTTAATTTGATATTCAGTCCGTCTCCTGTCGATTCACGGAATGCTGTCTGAAGGATTAGACAACTGTGTTGTCTCATGCGTGTTTTCTGTGAAGTGGTATGGCAACTGTGAGAAAGTGCTGAATACACACATGCACAGAGATATTCACTGTAGCAAGTGGGCTGAGTACTCTACATTCTTACAAGTCCGCATACCATACCGAGTAACGTAACACAAGGTTCATTCACAATAAATACTCAATGTCCCCATATCCAAAAATAAAAATTTGTGAGCGGTAGTAATGCATGAATGAAAAAGGGATTCTTGCGGAGGTTCGAATCCTGCCTCGAGCATGATTGTTTGTGATGTCCTTAGGTTTAAGTAGTTCTAGGTCTAGGGGACTGATGACCTTAGAAGTTGAGTCCCATAGGGCTCAGAACCATTTGAACCATTTTTGATTTCACACACATTTGAACATTTAATTTTAACTCTTGCGTTTTTTAACGTTTCCGATCGGGACTGCAATTAGAATGTTGTATCATATTATGCTTCCCAACTCTACAATGCTCATTTTCCCACTTAATACTGAAAGAAGTGCTGTTATACGAGAGAAGCAAATGAATTATCTACTTCTCGGAAAAGTTTTTCACTTATGTACCACTATCGAGTGCAGAGAAGCTCTTTATTTCGTTTTGTGCTTTGCGTAAATTTCGATGTCACTTCATGGTACTTTGCGAGTAAGTTCGCTTCATACTGGGGTAAGAAAAGAGTCGTCAATCTCCGGTTAATGTTCTGATGACTAATGACGTGATACTGGTACAACATGCTTCAACATACCTGGGAATAGGGTTTCCCTTTGGCTACGCGAAGAATGTCCTGGCAGTGACATCGGCACTCTGCGTTGAGAGCCAAGACGATGTCTTCCTGTTTTTATCTTTGGGTGTTAAAATCGTTCAAATGGCTCTGAGCACTATGGGACTTAACATCTATGGTCATCAGTCCCATAGAACTTAGAACTACTTAAACCTAACTAACCTAAGGAGATCACACAACACCCAGTCATCTTTTGTATTCTCCCTAAGTTCGCTTGCATTTATAGACCCAACTGGCAATGAACTCGATACCTCCGCCCAAATTTTTTCAATAGGACTGAGGTCTGGTGAGCGTGTAAAGAACCTTAGTTTTATTCCATAATGGCCGTGAAACCGTTCCTGAACTGCTCTGCTTTGAAGGATGGGGCTGTGATCCTGTAAATAAATAGCTATCTAGTTATTTCATATATTTATATTTGAAGAAGATATTTGTAATTTACACCCCGTTTTAAGGTCTTTTTACAGTGTCAACGAAGTTTGGTGCAGTCATGGCTGAGAAGTCTATTGGAAGTCAAACATTCCGATAGTCGCAACCGATGACCTCAACTGTTTGGTCCCATGGAAACTCATCACAAATTTCCAAATTACTAGCATATTTTACCGTGAGCATTATGTAACGAGAATCGCAACCAGAACGACAAATTGAGAGAAACCGTCTGAATCAGATCAAACGATGTGGTATCGAACTGGCATGGAGACCATCTGACCAATTTACGCATACAGATTATTTTCTGTACTGTGAAACTGCAAATAAGACTACACAGACAGATTATGAACCTGCAGTGTCCGCATGATAACCGTAAACTATATCCACTTCGCTACTCTCAGAACCTTGGAGCAAAGCTTATGATACTGGTATAGCAGGTTCGCAAAAAAATCGATTTTCTCGGAAACTAGGGTCGGTAGCTACGTACTCAGAACAGGTCCCCTTATAAAATACCTAAGACTCATCAAAATTTCTAATTTATAGGTCTAATGGTTTCCTTGTAGGAAACAAAAATCACTTCACAGTTTGATCTTCTGTATGTGCAATAATATTGAACAAATAAATCCCGTCGATGGCGTAACAAGCAGCAACCCCACAAGAGAAGATGAGGAATATGACTAGTGTCAGAACTGTAAGAATTCTCGTACATTATGATTATGTAGTGCTAATACTAGAATGAACATTAAGTATCTGTTTTATTGGTGCAAATATGCATTCTATTAAATTTGCAGACGATATAAAACAATAATAAAAATCATAATAATAATAGAAGGATTATCAGAAAATGTTAGATGCAATACGAACTACAGATGGTTGGAAAATGTGTAGTATCAGAAGATCTACAAAAATATAGAGAAGATATCAGATATAATGGCTAAGCAAGGATTAACCTTTCTTGCACATATATACCGAATACGTGCGAAAAGTCTAAAGTAAAAAATATTCCATTCCTTCTGGTAGAAAAAATCAACAATAACTTGGGTTAAGACGTTAGCAAAGAACTAGAAAGAACAACATCAAAGAAAGGGAAGTAACATGAATAAAAGATTTTAATAATAAAATATTGAATTTAGAAATCTATCAAAGCAGAAGAAGTTAGAAATTGGAAATAAGGTGGACAGAAAAAGGAAAAGACAACATGGGAGAAAATTACGACGACAGAAGAGGAACTGACGCTGTTATGTGATCTTAGTTGGTAAATACGAAAATAATAATAATAATAAATGAATACTAGAAAACTATGAAAAAACTTTTACATTATTTCCTGTCCGTACTTGCAGGAAACAGACGGCGTTTTGAGGATTCAGCATCTCAGCACTTGCCTTCATTATATTTTCCAGAATATTAACGTAGGCTTCTGCATTGCGAATGCCCTCAAATTCGCCAGTGGGGCCCTGCTCCGTGAGCCGAGATATAACCCCAAACGGGAACAAAATAGCGTCCATTTCTTCTCTTTCCACGTGATACATCGGACCAAACCGCTCTCCTCCCGGACGGTACACCTAGTAATATCAGAAAGGTTTGATGTTAATAAAACCGTTCACAAATTCATCGAAAAAATTTATTGAACAAATACAGCGTCACAAAAGAGTAACTATAAAACAAAGAAAACCGATTTCTTAAAGGGTGTTCTGTACTGCAATAACGTAAAGCCCGTTTTACATAAAACGCTTGCATATATGATACTATAGACAATCAATTTATTCATATCTCATCTGAACTGGGGCATTACGTAAGGGAAGAAAACGTTTCTCGTCAGAAAATGTGACTCTGCGCCAGTCAAAGGCTATATAGTCTTCCACCAAAGCCATATCGTCGACCTTCTGATACACAGTCAACCGTTACTTTATAGCAGCTCTTCGGCATAAAAGTCCATTGCCTTTCAACTTCGACGTATAGTTGTTGCACTGCCAGGGATCTCAGAAAACTGATCTAGGTGCCGGCAACTGAGGAACGAACTGGCGTTGATGTTGTCAAACAGACGTCCGTGTCTCTTTCACTGGACACACGTGGACGTCCTCTCCCACTTTTACGCCCACTACAGCCAGTGGTGACATACTCTCTCCACCAACGCCTCACCGTCACTTTTGAGACGCCGTATGTCTTACCCTCCACGAACGAGCAGTAACTCCCTTCCTCGATCAGTACGACGACTCGAACTCTCATCTCGTTATTTCAATGAGCTACCGTGATGATTCAAACGAAAGTGCTGTAATGCAACCTGTATATAGCGCGCACTTATAGCGCCCGCGCCAACATTATCAAAGACCTAATTTAAACAGAAGACATTTTACTGCTGATAGGAGCACAAAGTACTTCACTAAAAATTAAAGATACGTCGGGTATTTAGTGAGAAGGGCCGGCCTCTGTGGCCGAGCGGTTCTAGGCGCTTGAGTCTGGAACCACGTGACCGCTACGGTCGCAGGTTCGAATCCCGAATCCTGCATGGATGTGTGTGATGTCCTTAGGTTAGTTAGGTTTGAGTAGTTCTAAGTTCTAGGGGACTGATGACCTCAGATATTAAGTCCCATAGTGATCAGAGCCATTTGAACCATTTAGTGAGAAGGAAAACAAGTTTGGTGCAATATTGCAGACAAAAATATCATTACGAGGTAAAATTCATGAGACAAGAAAAATGACAGTGAAAGCCAGTGTGGCGTATTATATTACGACGGCAAGCTACAAAACTAATGTTTACACAATCCATGTCCTGCACACTACTTCAACCAAATTAGTGTATTACGTCAGTAACATATTTTCTGAACATAGTGCACTTTGGATCTCGTGAGTTGCGACAAGTGTGTCAATAAACGGTGCCCAATGTTTTTCTGTCGGCTGACAGACGAACACTCCAGCTGAAGCTAGGATATAAACAGAAGAAATCGTCTTGGCTCTCAACGCAGCCTGCCAACGTCACTATCAGCACATTCCTCGCACAGCCAAAGTGAAACATTATTCCAGATGTTATGGAGCACGGAGAAACAGGCCCATGCCATCAGTTATCAGACTACGAGGGTTGTGCAGAAAATAAGTTCCGATAGGTCGATAAATGGAAACCACCGTAAAAATCAGAAACATTTTATTTGCAAGAGTTAGCTACACTTCCCAGATACTTCTCTACATAGTCGCTGCTCCGACTTAGACATTTGTCGGAGCGTTATACCAAATTCCCAACACTATCGTCATAGAAGGCAGCCGCCTGGGCTTTCCGATAATTCTCTACGCTGGTCTATAACGATAGTGGGCACCCAAATGTTGTATTCGTATGTAGAGTTTCATGTGAACAGAGATGATACTCAGGACGAGCCAGTTAGGGCTGTGTTGTGGGTGATCGAACACTTCCCATAGAAAAGTCTGCAGGAGTGTCTTCGCTGCCCCTGCAGAGTGCGGCTGAGAGATGCCATGAAGAAGGAAGTGTGTGGCAGTTGTGTTGGGTGGGCTGCATTCGTTAAGGCGAGGCCTCTGAGCGGGCCCTCCAACTTGGTGGGAGACATCGTTGTTCTAGTTACTTTTACTCGCTCACATTGCGCTCACTACTGAAAAGAGCGTCTTGATGCGACCGACGGTCATACTAGAAACACCACGCAAGACATCTGTGGAAAGCTTCATAGGGTTTTCACTGTGGTGTCCATTTCGTGACCGATCGGAACTTACTTTCGGGACAACCCTCGTATTATCCAGTGTTTGATGACTCTCTTCTGACCCCAATAGGAAGGGAAATTCCTCGCAAAGTAAGGTGAGGTGATATCAAAATTTATCCAACACACAAAACAAAATAAAGAGCTTTTCTGCACACGGTAGTAGTACACAAGTGAACAGCTTTCCAGAGAAGTATATACTTCATTTCCTTCTCTATTATCACAAATTTTGTTTCAGTATGAAGTGGGAAAATAAAAATTTTAGAGTCGCGGACAATAATATGATTCCACATTCTAACTACAGTTCCGATAGGAAACATTATAAAAACCAAGAGTATCTTTTCTCCCTTGTGTAACTACTGCCTACAAATTTTTATTTATGGATATGGGGACATTGCGTATTTATTGTGAATGAACCTTCTGTTACGTTACTCGTTATGGTATGCGGACATGTAAGAATGGAGAGTACCCAGCCTATAGTGAACATCTTTGTGCATGTGTGCATTCAGCACTGACACACAGTTGCCACAACACTTTACAGAATTCATGCATGAGACAACACAGTTGTCAAATCATTCAGTAAATCATTCTGTAAGTTGACAGGGTATGGACTGAATATCAAATTAACGTTGCTTTATGAGCCATACTCATTCCAAAATGAAATACACTACTGGCCATTAAAACTGCTACACCAATATGAAATGCAGATGATAAACGGGTATTCATTGGACAAATATATTATATTAGAACTGAAATATATTATACTAGAACTGAAATGTGATTACATTTTCACGCAGTTTGGTTGCATAGATCCTGAGAAATCAGTGCCCAGAAAAACCACATCTGGCCGTAATAACGGCCTTGATAAATCTGGGCACTGAGTCACACAGAGCTTGGATGGCGTGTACAGATACAGCTGCCCATGCAACTTCAACACAACAAATGTAACGTCCACTCTTCAGAGCGCCGTCAGTGCTAACAAGAGGTGACCGAGGCGTGTAAGCAATGGCACCCCAAATTATCACGCCGGGTGATACGCCAGTATGGCAATGACGAATACACGCTTCCAATGTGCGTTCACCGCGATGTCGCCAAACACGGATGCGACCATCATGATGCTGTATATAGAACCTGGATTCATTCGAAAAAATGTCGTTTTGCCATTCGTGCACTCAGGTTCGTCGTTGAGTACACCATCGCAGGCGCTCCTGTCTGTTATGCAGCGTCGAGGGTAACCGCAGCCATGGTCTCCGAGCTGATAGTCCATGCTGCTGCGAACGTCGTCGAACTGTTCGTGCAGATGGTTGTTGTCTAGCAGTTGTTCCCATCTGTTGAGTCAGGGATTGAGACGTGGCTGCACGACCCGTTACAGCCATGCGGACAAGATGCTGTCATCTCCACTGCTAGTGATACGAGGCTGTTGGGATCCAGCACGGCGTTCCGTATTACCCTCCTGAAACCAGAGATTCCATATTCTGCTGAGAGTCATTGGATCTCGACCAACGGGAGCAGCAATGTCGCGATACGATAAACCGCAATCGCAATAGACTACAAAACGACCTTTATCAAAGTCGGAAAATTGATGGTACGCATTTCTCCTCTTTACACGAGGCATCATAACAACGTTTCACCAGGCAACGCCGGTCAACTGCTGTTTGTGTATGAGAAATCGGTTGGAAACTTTCCCCATGTCAACGCGTTTTAGGTGTCGCCACCGGCGCCAACCTTGTGTGAATGGACTGAAAAGCTAATGATTTGCTTATCATAGCATCTTCTTCTTGTCGATTAATTTTCGCGTCTGTAGCACGTCATATTCGTGATATAGCAATTTTAATGGCCAGTAGTGCACTATTAAAGAAGTCGAGCGTCCCATTAGTTACACTTGGATAATTCTCATATGAGTAATTTAATAGTCGAAAGGTCCCGTTAGTGAGAAGCTGTGGGGAATTTATTAAGACCAAACGCTAGAATCGAAGCACACTGATAATATAAATGCTTTTCTATAAGATGATTGTCACGCTTCTTGGCAGAGCATCAGCCGCTGTTATATTGTAACCATCGCTAATAGATGACAGTTATAACTGTATAAGCATGAGCAGTAGTTATATACGAAACACCTATCTCGTTAGTGCGAACCAGGCACAGAATTAATTGATATGGCAAATTCTGTAATTCTGCACATAATTGCTTAGGTAAATTACTGTCTGCTCAAAGAATTTAAAAAGGGAGTCATTTCAAAGTTTATATTTGTTGCAGTTAGTTACGTAACCGTTTTCTGCAGCATTGCTTCCACTGTTATGAAATATACTGCCTATTAGTTATTTGAATCAATCGACGTTTCACTTTGTGTCAGAAGTATTTGCCATGGTTTACCCACATCACAAGAAAGTAGCTGACGAAAGTATGTCGCTAAAGTCCCATTACATGTATTCTCTGAAAAAGCCGTCTGATAAGCGTTTGCCAACACAGTGATAGTCGACGGGCTTTCAGGGCTGACGCTGAATTACTGTCGTTCACTAGATGTTTGTCTGGAATTTTGTTGCCTAAATAATTCGTGCGTAGTAAGTAATGGAGCGTTGGAAAATTAACGTTTGCGCCTAGCCCACCACGTGATCATTTTACGACTAAATTAAGATGTCTATCGTAATTTACTGAATGGAAAACCTCTCTTTTCCTTAATTAATTGTTTCAATGCTGCCTAAATTCAAGCACCATGACTATGTTGAATAAATACGTCCAAACCAGTGTCAGATTAATCAGTGCTGTAGTGTATATCAAAAACCATTCATCCACTGTGCCATGGATGCAGATGACGCTTGGGATGTCAAAAATGTAGGTGAACAACTGAGGTATAGAAAGTGTGTCACAGGATATCGCACCACAGCAACTGAAGAAGCATTATCCGTAACCCGCACAGGCCTTTATTTCAATCATGGCAAAGGATGAGACACAGCTCCACTCTAGCAGAAGACACCGCTGGCTGTCGATTCTGGCCACTCACTGGCACCGCTTCCCCTCAAATACTCCAGTATCCTCTACAGCTGCTGTCAGTGAACAAAACATTTCTATTCTATGACCAGTCATCTCTAAGTAAGTATGAATAAGCGCCTGACGATGGACAAAACATGCTAGGAATGGCGTGCAATATGTTAGATTAAACATAAAATAGATAATTGTAACACCTAAATCCTGACTTAAGCCTGTACTACGACAATGAGAGAATGTTCACATTCTCGACGATATCTCACTAGCTGTCACGATGTCTACTGACTACTGAGGTCGCTGATGTGGAGTACCTGGCCGTAGGCGGCAGCAAAAATGCACGTAATATGAAAAACGTACGTTACAACTGCAGCCATACATTCAGATCCCACTACAAACGTGTGTTGAAAGCCAGATGTTTTTCCCCTTCCTCTATTTTAACTGGATACTACCGGAAAGAAATAAATTAAAGGAATCTTATGAAACACTTGAGCTTGTAATTGTTGGACGACTGATGGTGTACGATATGCTTTGCCAGTTACTATTATAATACTGTTTATCAGTCACAAGCGCAATGAAATCGGTCATTTTCACTGCATTTTGAATCGTGGAACTGGAAGAATGGAGACTGCACGTTCACCACAATAAAATATTTGTATTTACGTTGCCTACTTATCTTCAGAATAACAGCAAAATAACCACTCAGATAAGCTGACAACATAAAGCCGACAACGTAGGTATGAATATACATCCAGTGTCATATTTCAGGAAACATCCACGGTTGTTGTTGCTGTTGAGCGGGGAAGGCGTGGGTGTGAATTATTGTGTGGTAGACTGTAACACTTGTTATCGCTTCCAAAACGAAGTGATAGTCTACTGCAAATGAAGAAAAAAGAGGCTACCAGAAATACGTGAGCATATGGCATTTCAGGACTTTTACCTGACATATTATGGGTCTTCGTTATGTGTGTGGTATCATGGTGTGGATGCTATTCACCCACTGCTCAACAACTCTTTCATGAGCAGAAAATATGTCTGAGTTTGAATCCGACGTAGTGGTAGTTTCGCATCATGAATCAGCAGCATATATAGTCTCTGCAAGTAACAGAACTGTCTGTCCATCTACGCCTTCGTATTTCATCTTGGTAATAGTCATCTGAGTGGCAAGATAGAGGCGTTGTTCGTAAATGATACCACCAGTGACCCATTTAGTACCACCGGGCACTGCGCAGAAAATTAGCTAGGTGAACGTATTGTTGCCTCGGCGTCTCCCTGTCTTAAGCATAATGCAAGTTGAAAAGCTCTTCAGCTTGGATGCTCATGGCTTTTACTGACAAAACATTAGCAGTGGCTGTCAATAAAATTCTTCTGGGTTAGAGACCGCATTGTCATTTATAAAATTCCAACGTTTCGGCGTCTGTTGCAAGACGCCTTCCTCAGGGTGTGTTGCTAACTGCTGAATGCGCGCAAGTGTGGGTACATATATACTATGGAAGAGTGTTGTGATTGGATGTGAGGAAGGCGTCTTGCAACAGACGCCGAAACGTTGGAATTTTATAAATGACAATGTGGTCTCTAACCCAGAAGAATTTTATTGACGTTGACAACGGCCGCGGAAGCCTACGGTTACTTTAGCAGTGGCTATCCTGTAATCTTTACGAGTAAATACTTGTCACTGTTTCAGTATTTATAGGCTGAATGACAGTTTTGCTTAAGGATGCGTTATCCCAGACAATACTGTCTGCATTTTTCGTTTCTTATTTCTTGTCCCGATCACAACTGCTTACGCTTTCATGTTAGCGACAGCTCAAATCGAACTAACACTGTGCATATTCGTTGGTGTGAATTTTTACACAGTTTTTTGAACCTGATTTTCAGCTGATTCTAGGTTTGTAACGTAACGTTATTCGAAGCTTACGAAGCCTCTCCTTGGATGGTCACGTTCTGCAATGAAAGCTGAGCTGTCCGTTCACTTGTGTTCTTCTGCTTCGGGGACGGTTCCCCCTCCCCCGTACGTTTCGCTGCGTTCGTGTTGTTACAAATCGCTCCCTCTTGTGTGTGTGTGTGCGTGTGTGTGTGTGTGTGTCGAAAAGTGTTTGTTTGTATTGGTCCTGTGTTTCACTATATTAATTTAGTCTTATTCGTCTATCTTTGTCAGTTATTGATCTCTGTTATAGTTTCATTTTTCATCTGGCTTTCTGTTAAATTCGTATTATTCGTCTATCCACGGTATTGGAGAAGGTTTTGTGTTCTGTGATGTGGGTATGGATTTGTTTTGTCTGTCTTTAATGTTTTTCCTTAGTTTATGAATCTCGTAGTCTATTCCACCATTTACACTGTGTATGTCGAATTTTTGTATCATTTCTGTAAATGTTTCCCAGTTCGCTTTGTGGAATAGTAAGTTTCCGTCCGGTCTGTTTCATATTAGTCTTGTTTCGACTGTGTGTTGGTGTAACATTTATAACACCGTGTACGCTACTCGTTATGCTGTCATGTACTATCCAATCTGATTTGTTTGTGACAGAAGCATAATTAATTAGCGTGATGTCGATGTTGCTGTGCATACTGTCATACACTATGTAATCAAAAGTATCTGGACACCTGGCTGAAAAAGACTTATAAGTTCGTGGTGCGCTCCGTCGGTAATGCTGGAATATAATATGGTGTTGGTCAACCCTTAGGTTTCATGACAGCTTCCATTCTCGCAGGTATTCGTTCAGTCAGCTGCAAGAAGGTTTCTTGGGGAATAGTAGCCCATGCTTCATGGAGTGCTGCACTGAGGAGAGGTATCGATTTCGGTTGGCGAGGCCTGGCACGAAGTCGGCGTTCCAAAACCTTCCAAAGGTGTACTATAGGATTCAGGTGAGGATTCGGTGCAGGCCAGGATGTTATTGTCGTGTAAACAGTCCGTCACGGGCTGTGCATTATGAACCTGTGCTCAATCGTGTCCAAAGATGCAGTCGCCATCCCCGAACTGCTCAAAAATAGTTCAAATGGCTCTGAGCACTATGGGACTTAACATCTATGGTCATCAGTCCCCTAGAACTTAGAACTACTTAAACCTAACTAACCTAAGGACATCACACACATCCATGCCCGAGGCAGGATTCGAACCTGCGACCGTAGCAGTGGCGCGGCTCCGGACTGAGCGCCTAGAACAGCTAGACCACCGCGGCCGGCTCCCGAACTGCTCTTCATCAGTGGGAAGCAGGAGGATGCTTAAAACATTAATGTGAGACCTATCCTGTGATAATGCCACACAAAACAAAGGATGCAGGGCCCTTCCATAATAAAGACGACCACACCTTTTCCGAATTTTACTGTTGGCACTACACACGTTGGCAGATGATGTTCACCGGGGATCCACCATACAAACACCCTGGCATCGGACTGCCACATTCTTTACCATGATTCATCACTCCATACGTTTTTCCACTGTTCAATTCGTCCAATATTTAAGCTCCTTATATCAAGCGAAGCGTCGTTTGACATTTATCGGCGCGATATGTGGCTTATGAGCAGCCGCTAGACCATGAAATCCCAATTTTGTCACATCCTACCTAACTGTCATTGTACTTACAGTGGATCCTGTTGAAGTTTGGAATTCGGGTGTGATGGTCTGTGTAGATGTTTTCCTGTTACACATTACTACCCTCTTCAACTGTCGGTGGTCTCTGTCAGTCAACATACGAGATCGGCCTGAACGCTTTTGTGCAGTACGTGTCCCTTCACAGTTCGACTTCACTATCACATCGTTAACAGTGATACAGTGTACCTAGGGATATTTAGGAGTGTGGAAATCTTGCGTGCAGACGTATGACACAAGTGACACACAACCATCTGACCACGTTCGAAGTCCGTAAGTTTCGCTGAGCGCTCATTCTGCTCTCTCACGATGTCTACTGACTTCTGAGGTCACTGATGTGGAGTACCGGGCCGTAGGTGGCAGCACAAATGCACCTAATATTAAAAACGTATGTTTTTGGACGGTGTCCGGATCCTTTTGCTCACATAGTTTACCTTGAGTTGTTCGGTGGATATTCTTCTAGGTTTACTACGTGTAGGTCTGTTTCACGGGTTGTGTCATTGACTATGCGTCCTCAATCGTTGGTTATAAATTCCAAAGTGGAGACATAGCATTTGAGTTAACAATTTTTAAAAATATCTTACCTGTCAGTAATGAAGTTCGCATACGGCATAAAAAGAGGCGATATCACAGTCGTCCCTGCCATGTGTCACTTCCAAAGTAGTGAGATCTTCGTTACCAAACTCGGTTATATTGACTGCATTTAGTAACCTGTCCAGTATTACTACTGCTATATTTCAGTCTGTGCTGACAATTATTTTGACAGTGTAAGTGAGAGAGCATGTGAGTTGCCCTTTTCTTACAGACAGTTACTGCATGCACAGAATAACACTATGCAGCTATTTGACCTCTTTCATGAGTTTAGCATTTACATGGATACATGCAACTGTGCCACAGTAAAGGATTTTCATTACAGATGTATACATGAATATAACAAAATGGTTGAAATGGCTATGAGCACTATGCGACTTAACTTCTGAGGTCATCAGTCCCCTAGAACTTAGAACTACTTAAACGAAACTAACCTAAGGGCATCGCACACATACATGCGCGAGGCAGGATTCGAATCTACGACAGTAGCGTCTAGAACCACTCTGCCATGAATATTACATTTCCTACTTGTTTGTAATCAAAATTCATCACCCCCTCTGCCCCCAACACCCCCCTCTACCGCCTCATTAATTCTGACCTTATCCTTTCAGATGTTTGAAAGATCTATATGCTCAGGTCTGCGCAGGTAGACCTGAAATATTAGATAAATCAATGGATGTACTGGAATTCGGATATTTTCTGTCCACAGGATGATTATGCCTGTCACTTCCGTTGTTTGGGAACATGAGGAATTACCCTTTCGGATGTAATAATTTAATTAGTATTCACTGTGCTGTTCCGAGCATGTCTCTCTTTTCTAATCTACTTAGTTGTCATTTTGATTCTAAATCGTCATAATACGGTCGTGATGTCATCGTGTGGGTACTATCGTTGGATAATATGCCGAGTATGGCGTTGTGAGATGATCTGTGGTTGTTGATGTAGGCGTCGTATGTTACCTGCACACAATTCTCCATATTTTCGTTTCACCAATCAGTTTTGTCACTTCTCGTCATTCCGTTTCCCTCGGTTTTGTCACATGTACCGGTGCTGATGACTGTTGTGGTGTTTGATGTTGCAGTTTGGGTCTCAGATATTTCGCAGGTGTTATTGTCTGTGCATATATCACAGGCGTTTCTCTCACATTTTTCTCATCTAGTCCATCTACTTTGATTAGTCTAGGCCTTGTGATATTTGAAATGCATGTACCCTGTTCTGAATGAGTACCTGTTTGTTAAGCCCCGTTTGATGTGTTTGTTTCCCATTCTGCAACTACGTCTGTTTGTTCAGCCTCATTGACAGGCTTTTAAGGTTCCCTCCAGCAAGATTTCAGTGACTATGGAATCCGCGCTTTTGATAGTGTTATATCCTTTCTGTTGTGTTTGTGTCTTCAGTTTGTCAGTGTTGTGGTTTGTTTGTTCCTCTTCTGTAATCTGTCTGTTAGGGTATCTGTGAAAATCCAGTTTCTGAGCTTTATTTTGTGAGGTAAAAGTTAGTTCGTTCTCAAGTTTCTCTACACGGTACATAAGTGACGCCTGAATCTTTACACAATTGCCCTACTGTTGTTTGATTTTCTAAGCCACGTCATAGTGAATATCTCCTCCAAATACCATTTCTTCCTTGTGTTAGTAGTATTAATGCAAGTGTCCTTCATTATTGAAGTATTTGTTAGAGTGGAATATTTGCTCTTTGTATTTAATTGTCTGGTATGAGACCCATTTTCCTTCGTCAGAAAATTGCTGTCCGATAGCTACTGTTCACATGTTTTAACATATTATTGAATTTAACTGTCAGCCGCTGTGGCCATGCAGTTCTAGGCGCTTCAGTCGGGAACCGCGCGACCGCTCTGGTAGCACGTTCGAATCCTGCTCTAGGCATGGATGTGTGTGATGCCTATAGTTATGTTTAAGTAGTTCTAAGTTCTAGGGGATCCTTAGGCGCCAGGATGGCATCTGGCTCGGACGGTATCCCCGGAAATTTTAAGTTGACTATGCTACAAGTATAGCATCATTCTTATCCATCATCTATCAGTGATCATTGGAACAGCGGAAAGTTCCACCGGACTGGAATAAGACCCAGGTCATAGAAATATATAAAAAGGTGTAGGAAATCGGATGCATATAATTACCGGCCAATTTCACTGACATCGATTTGTTGTACAATCATGGAACATATTTTTGTGTTCAGACATAATGACCTTTCTGGACTGTGAGAAACTCATCTGCAGAAACCAGCACATTTTTAGGAAACAGCGGTCATGTAGGCCACAGCCGGCCCTTTTTGTGCATGATATGCAACAGGCTCTAGATACCGGCTCCCAGGTTAATGCCATATTTCTTGACTTTCAAAAGGCATTCGACTCTGTTCCGCACTGTCGCTTGCTACAAAAAGTGCGCGCTTACGGTCTATCCGATGACATATGCGGTTGGATAGCAAGTTTTCTAACAGACAGAGAGCATTATGTTGTTCTGAATGGGGTTAATTCAACAAGCGTGACTTCAGGCGTGCCCCAGGGCAGCGTAATAGGTCCTCTCCTTTTTGCTATTTACATAAACGACCTGGTTGATGGTATTGACCACGGCCTTAGACTGTTTGCCGATGATGCTGTAGCATACAGGAAAGTAGTTTCACACGAAAGTTGTAAACAAATCAATGAGGATTTGCAGAAAATAAATGCGTGGTGTAATGACTGGCAGTTGTCTCTTAATATTAGTAAGTGTAACCTACTGCGTAAAAGAAGGCGAAAATCCCCATTAATGTACGAGTAAAATATAAATGCCTAGTCCTTGGAAGCGGTAACGTCCGTCAAGTTATCTAGGTGTGACTATTCGAAATGATCTCAAATAGAATGATCAGATTACACAAGTAAAGGGTAAGGCGAACTCTAGATGCGGTTTATTGGTAGAATCCTGAAGCGATGCAATCCTTCAACAAAGAAAACAGCCTACAATACGTTAGTTCGTCCATTCTTGGAGTACTGATCTTGTGTATGAGACCCTTACCGATTGGGTCTGATTCAAGAGATTGAGAAGGTCCAAAGAAGAGCGGCAAGATTCGTAACTGGTACATTTAGCCATCGCGGAAGCGTTACAAATCTCATAAAGTTTGAAGTGGGACACACTTGCAGGTAGACGGCGCACTAAACATAAGGGCTGCTCACAAAATTCCGAAATCTGATATTCAATGAGGATGTGGAGCATATGTTATTACCACCAACTTTCAAATCGCGCAATGATCACTATTCAAAGATAAGGGAAATAAGAGCTCGTACTGAGGCGTTCAGACTGTCGTTTTTCCCTCGCGCGATACGCGAGTGAAACAGAGGGGGAGAAATATGACTTTGGTACGAATTGTGCCCTCCGGTACACACCGCTTGGTGGCTAGCAGAGTATATATGCAGATGTAGATATAGATGACCTCAGATGTTAAGTCCTATAGTACTCAGAGCCATTTGAACCATTTTTTTAATTTAACTGCCATAATCGATACTGTCGATTGAGCGATGGTGTAGTTTTTGCTATGTTTTCCAGATGCCTCCTTTGACCCTGTTAACGGTACGCCATCGGTTTCGGCAAGGTATGCAAACTATAGTCTCTGTTGATCTACACACCATGCAATTGTGACCCTATTGGCCACACTAGGTGCTCGTAAATTCAGTTTTCTGGAAATCTTTGTTGTTTGCCCAAGATCGCAGCAATTAAAACACTAGTTAAGAACTGTGGGCTTTGACAGCTAAGGATTCAAAGTTGGTATATACCCTTTGTCTTCGTATCAAGAGTCTATACAGATTAGGATTTGCTTCTAGCGATTGATGATTATATCTTCGACTCTTTCTCCTGTTCTTTTGTTGGTTCGGATTGTAGGTTCTCCTTCCGGGTGCTGATGTGTTTGGTAATTGTTCATATGATGGCTTTTGCGTCAAGGTTTGCTGTAGAATTAATGGGAAGTGTTTTAACTTGTTTTGTCTTAGCCCACTAATTCCATTTCATTTCTGTGTTTCCGGCTCTGTTGATAAGGCAGCAGCATTGGTGAGTATTTGTGCCTCTGTCTGTTCCTGATGCGTTACATTGTAATTTCTCTGACTTGTTTCTTGTACACCTTGGTTAAAAGTACCATTCTCCATTTTAGATTTCTAAATTCTACGATTTTTCTTTTGAAAACTCTATTTGAAGGTTTTCGGGAGGGTCACAGGCCCTGTGTAATTCTTATCGTAGTGGCCTGTTCTCGAGCTGTACACAGTCAGGTTTTGGCTAAAGTGTCGTGATTTGGAACGCAAAATGGAACAGATTACGTTTAGTATGCTTCCATCTTTTCTTGAGCACGTATTTCAGAGAGGACTGACGTGATCTGATGACTTTGGGGCATTAGCACATAATCGCCTTCTGTTTGCTCCATTCCTGAACAAATGCGTATGGCTTGTACTAGTCGCGCACAGTATTATTGCACCTGGGAGTAAGGGCCCTGCAGCAAGCTTGTCGTGAGTTTTTACCGTGGTATTTCAGAGGACACGCCGAGAAACGTCATAGTCTATACACACCTCTCTTAAAATCCTTCAAAATGCGAATCGTTTTCCTTACTCACCACTGTACTTAGTTACCGTAACGTCATCGCATGGCCGGCCGGTGTGGAAGAGTGGTTCTGGGCGCTTCAGTCTGGAAACGCGAGACCGCTACGGTCGCAGGTTCGAATCCTGCCTCGGGCATGGATGTGTGCGATGTCATTAGGTTAGTTAGGTTTAAGTAGTTCTAACGTCTAGGGGACTGATGACCTCAGATGTTAAGTCCCATAGTGCTCAGAGCCATTTGAACCATTTTTGTCACCGCGTGTTTCCGCCACGGCCACACCAGGCCAGGTGCAATAATATTGTGGTCGGGTACTATGTACGACTTACACCATCAATTTTGTGCGATAGAAACATGAAATGGAAATCTAAGTGAGGGAACTCTCGGGTATAAATTATTTCCGTGTCCTGGTGTAGACTTCGTGTGTGTCAACAGTGGTTTGACGTGTGGCGATAGAGAGAAACGCGTTAAACAGTGATTGTAGTCTTGCCAGCTGTGTGGTAATTACATCGGTGGAGCGGCAGCCCCATTGTCTTCTCCGCCGGAGGCGGCGCATGTCGGCTCCTGCTTGCAGTACGGTGGTGCTGACAAAGCGACGAGCAGCTAGCTGCTGTGACGACAGCAGCGGGCGGTGTTGATTGCGCGAGCTACACATGTTCGGCACCGCAGACACCTGCAAACAACTCACGAGCATCGCCGGCGGCAAATAATTCCGAGTAAGCGCGGCAGGAGAGATATCGACAAAGCGCAACGGTGGCTAAAGGTAGAGATGATGGTTGAAGTGATAGGTGTATCAAGCATAAATCTACAGATACCAGTCTCTCCCTATTTGACCGGAACCGAGGTTAGACTCTTCCTACACATCGGTCACGGGGCGAGAAGATGGCGTAGTAAATCGCCGAAACTGGTAGCCAAATAAAATAACAGTTAGGAAATCAGACGGCTGAAAGGTGTTTGATTTACATTCTGTACTGAACAGCCGAGTCCAGCAACCTTCCCTGAAAAGATGGACAAAAATCACTGTAAAAATCCTCACAGAAGGGAGCACTGAAATCCGTTTACCACTGAAATCGCGAAAAAAAAAAAACGGAACGGTCGCCGAACACGTCCCCACATGCCCACGCTTAAGTCAATTAAGGTACTCCTTTTAACATTCTGTTTCATCTCACACTGTTTGTAGGAGACGAGTAGCAATCGGATAGAGAATTACAGTCTTGTACACTACTGGCCATTAAAATTGCTACACGACGAAGATGACGTGGTACAGACGCGAAGTTTAACCGACAGGAAGAAGATGCTGTGAAAGCAAATGATTACCTTTTGAGAGCATTCACACAAGGCTCGCGCCGGTGGCGAAACCTACAACGTGCTGACATAAGGAAAGTTTCCAACCGATTTCTCATACACAAACAGCAGCTGACAGGCGTGACCTGGTGACACGTTGTTGTGATACCTCGTGAAAGGAGGAGTAATGCGTAGCATCAAGTTTCTGACTTTGATGAAGGTTGAATTGTAGCATATCGCGATTACGGTTTATCATATCGCGACAGTGCTGCTCGCGTTGGTCGAGATCCAATGACTGTTAGCAGAATATGGAATCGCTGGGTTCAGGAGGGTAATACAGAAGGCTGTGCTGGGTCCCAACGGCCCCGTATCACTAGCAGTCGAGATAACAGGCATCTTATCTGAATGGCTGTAACGAATCGTGCAGCCACGTCTCGATTCCTGAGTCAACAGATGGGGACGTTTGCAAAACAACAAACATCTGCACGAACAGTTCGACGACGTTTGCAGCAGCATGGACTATAAGCTCGGAAACAATGGGTGCGGTTGTCCTTGCGCTGCATCACAGACAGGAGCGCCTGCGCTGGCGTACTCAACGACGAACCTCAGTGCACGAATGGCAAACCATCATTTTTTCGGATGAATCCAGGTTCTGTTTACAGCATCACGATGGTCGCATCCGTGTTTGGCGACATCGCGGTGAACACACATTGGAAGCGTGTGTTCGTCATTGCCATACTGGCGTATCACCCGGCGTGATGGTATGGAGTGCCATTGGTTACACGTCTCGGTCACCTCTTGTTAGCATTGACGGCACTCTGAACAGTGGACGTTACATTTCACATGTGTTACGACCCGTGACTCTACCCTTCATTCGATCTCTGCAAAACCCACATATCACCGGGAGAATACACGACCGCATGTTGCAGGTCCTGTACGGGCCTTTCTGGATACAGAAAATGTTCGACTGCTGCCCTGGCCAGCACATTCTCCAGATATCGCCCCAATTGCACACGTCTGACCAATGGTGGCCGAGCAACTGGCTCGTCACAATACGCCAGTAACTACTCTTGATGAACTGTCGTTTCGTGTTAAAGCTGCATGGGCAGCTGTACCTGTACACGCCATACAAGCTCTGTTTGACTCAATGCCCAGGCGTATCAAGGCCGTTATTACTTCCAGAGGTGGTTGTTCTAGGTACTGATTTCTCAGCATCTATGCACCTAAATTGCGTGAAAATGTAATCACATGTCAGTTCTAGTATAATATATTTGTCCAATGAATACCTGTTTATCATCTGCATTTCTTCTTTCTTGTAGCAATTTTAATGTCCAGTAGTGTAGATAGGCTGCCATCACGCCACAATAAAACGTCTGAATCTGGAATGGTGCCGCGACGAGGAAACTTCCATTTATTATGAATATGTGTTCAGCAACAAATCGGGGTTCTGTACTGCGCCGGGTGACCATCGTCGGCGGGTACTGGCGGTGACCTGGGGAAAGGTATCGTTCTCCTAACGATTTCAAGAGTCACACAGGAGTCATTCTAGGAGTTATGCTGTGGGTAGTCATATGGTATGACTTCAAGAGATTGCGGCTATAAAACTCTGACGGCACAAAAATATGGCACAGATATCCTGCGTTCTCATGTGTTGCCTCTCGTGCGTCAATACTGTGGTGCCATTTATCAACAGGATAATGTCCGCCCATTCGTTGCAAGTTTCTTTATGTACCGTCAGCTTGATGTTCAGGCACTCTCGTGTCCATTAAGATTCCCCCTCAGTCACTGATAGAATATGTGTGTCACCAGCTAGGATCAGAGCTGTAGTGACGTGAGCCTGCGCAGTTGGCAAAACAACTTTCTGCAATTTTTCCACATACATTTACGAAATTTTGCAATTTGTAAGGTAGCTTTAATAAGAATTAAGCGTTATTGAAACTAAAGTGTGTCTGTAAAGAGGCCAGACTAACCCGTGGTTCCTGAAGAGAGGCAGCAACCTTTTTAATTGTTTCACGGTAACAGTCTGCGTCATTGACTGATCGGCGCTTGTAACGTAAGGCATCATGACCTTGCTGTGCTGGTATTGTGAATGGCTGATATCAAAGCGATTACAGCGATTACTTTTCCCTGCCGAGGGCATGCTGGTCTACCATAGGGTTAAATGATGATGGTATCCTCTCAGGTAAACTATTCTAGTGGTAAAGTAGTCCCCCAGTCGCATCTCTGGACAGGGATTACTCAGGAGGATGTCGTAATCTGGAAGAAGGAAACCGGCATTCTGCAGGTCGTAGTGTGGAAAGTTAAACCACTTAGGCAGATAGGGTCTTTAAGGAGTTAAAAATGGAAATGGATAGGGTGGAGTTAGATATAGTGTGAATTAGTGAAGTGCAGTATTAGGAGGAATGTGATGTGTGGTCAGCATAAGGTAATCAATGCGAAATTAGCTAGAAGTAATACAGGAGTAGCTCTAATAACGATCAACAAAATAGAAATGTTTGTAAGCTGCTTTGAACGACGACTAAGGAAATTATTCAGATAGTAGTGATTAGTGACTGGAATTCGGTAATAAGAAAAGGGAGAGATGGAACAAATAGTAGGAGAACATGGACCGGGGGAAAAGGAATGAAAGAGGAACCTGCCTGGTAAAATCTTGCGCAGAACATAATTGAATCATCGTCAATACCACTGAAGAAGGCTGTATACATGACAGAGTCCTATCGACCCAGGAAGGTTCGGAATGATTATATAACGCTAAGACAGAGGCTTCGAAATCAGATTTTAAACTCTAAGACATATCCAGTGGACGATATTTACTTGTAACATTATTCACAGATTTTTAACTACAGACTAAAACTGATCAAATTGCCAAAGGTAGTACATTAAGGAGATGGCACCTAGATAACTTAAAGCAGCTATAGGTTGTTGAGGGTTTCATAGGGAGCATTAGGCAACGTTTGACTGAAATGAATGAAAGGAATACAACAGAAAAGTAATGGTTTGCACTGATGGATGAAATAGTCAAGGCATCGGGGGATCATTGACGTAAAAAGTCAAGACCTAGTTGAAATGTTCCGATTACTAAGGGGGATAACGAATTTACCTGATGGAAGGACAAATTATAAAATTACAGCACATGGAGTGAATGAGGCAGGGGAAAAGGAAAACAGGCGTCTAAAAATGAGACTGAATGAAAGTGTAAAACCAATTGTTAGGAAAGGGTAGAGGAGGCTCTACAAACATTCGCTGAGGTGACAAAAGTCATGCAATAGCGATATGCACATGGAAAGATGACGGTAACACCGCGTTCACAAGCTACAAAAGGGCAGTCATTTATACTTAGGTGATTCATGTGAAGAGGTTTCCGATGTGATATGGCCGCACAGACTTTGAATGCGGAATGGTAGTTGGAGCAAGAAGCATGGGGCATTCAGTTCCGGAAACCATTAAGGAATTCAAGATTCATAGTGTTAAGGTGTGCCCAGAATACTAAATTTGAGACATTACTCTCACCATGGACAAAGCATTGGCCGATGGCTTTCACTTAACGACCGAGAGCAGTGGCATTTGCGTAGCGTTGTCAGTGCTAACAGACAGGCACCTCTGCTTGAGAAAAAAATGCATAAATCGCTGTGGGACATTCTACAAACGTATCCGTTTGGCCAGCTCTGAGAAATTAGTCGTTAATGAGCTACAACAGCAGACGATCGATGAGATTACCTTTGCTAAAAGCACAACATCGGCTGCAGTGCCTCTCCTGGGATCGTGACCATATCGGTTGGATCTTAGACTACTGAAAAATCGTGACCTGGTCAGATGATTCCCGATTTCAGTTGATAAGGGCTGATGATACGTTTCGAGTGTGCCACAAGACACCACGATGCCATGGACCCAAGTTGTCAACAAGGCTCTGTGCAAGCTGGTGGTGGCTCCATAGTGGTGTGGGGTGTGTTTACAAGAATTGGACTTGGTCTTCTTGTCCAACTGAACCGATCACTGATTGGAAATTGTTATGTTCGATAACTTCGATATCATTTGTAAATTTTCAACGATGGAACATTTATGGGTGAAAATGCGCCATGCCATCGGGCCACAATTGTACGCGATTGGTTTGAAGAACATTCTGAGCAGTTTAAGTGAATAATTTGGCCACCTATTTCGCCCGATATGAATACCATTGAACATTTATAGGACATAAGCGAGAGATCAGTTCGTCAATAAAATGACGCTCCGGCAACACTATCGCAGCTATGGTCGGCTATAGGGGGAGCATGGCTCAATATTTCTGCAGGTGACTTCCAACGACTTTTGAGTTCCTTGCGAAGTCGAGTTGCTACACAACGCCGTCAGGCACGATGTTAGGAGGTATCTCATTACTTTTTTCACCTCAGTGTACGCAATTAGAGATCAAATAGATACTTCCTGCAACTAAATTAAAGAGAGAACAGCTGTATGAATATTAAGAGCTGAGATGGAAAGCTGGGACCAAGCGAAGACGAGAAAGGTAAGAGTTTGGAAGAACATGTAAAATGGATTACGCAAGGTAAATGAACTTGAACTTAATATTTTAGAAAGTGGAGAAGAAGCAGATAAAGGTGAGATGACAGACATGATACTTCGAGACTGAATTGAAAGAACAGTGTAAAATCTAAGTCGAAACAACGGCCCTAGAATGGGTGACATTCCATCAGAATTATTGACTCTTGGGAAAGCGAGCCATGACAAAATTATATCAACGGTGCGTGACACAGGTGAAATATATTCAGACTTGATGAAGGCTATAATGTTCCCAATCCCAAAGAGGGCAGGTGTAGACAGATTTAAATGCTATCAGACCGTACGTTGTCGTTGCCAAACATTAACACGAATTATATACAGAAGAGTGTAAAAAGTGATAGATGCTAACCTTGGGGAAGAACTGTTTGATTTTCCGAAAAATGCATAAATGCGTGAGGCAATACTGATGGTGAGGCTACAGTTAATTCAAGAAGATACATTGAATAAAGGCGCACGTATGTTTAGAGCATACATAGATTTAAAGTTCACGAAAAACGTATAAGAACTCTGCTGTTTGCTGAAGGCATTGTAATTCTGAGAGAGCCTGCTAATAGACTGGATAGCGTCTTGAAAACATAGTACGAGAAGAACACCTACACAAGTGAAAAAGTAATGTAATTGAATGTAGTCGTAAATCAGCCGATGCTGAGGAAATGATATTATGAAATGAGACACTGGAAGTAATATATGGGTTTCGCTATTTTGATAGCAGACTAACTCATGATGGCAGAAGTTCGGAATAAATAAAATGCTGACTGCAAGTAGCATGAAAATTTATCCTGAAACGTGGAATTTCTTAACGTTTAATTTAACACTAAGTGTTAGTAAGTCTTTTGTGATGGTATTTCTGTGCAGTGTAGCTTTGTATGTGGATGAAAGACACTTCAGACAGGCTATAGATAGAATCTGTAGAACCGCATTGTCATAGAAAGATGCTGAAGATTAGATGGACAGATGGAATAACAACTACACTAAAAGGAGGGATTGACTTATACAACACATGCTGAGAAATCAAAGAAATATCTGTTAAGTAATGGAAGTAATTGTTTGCGGTAAAAGCTGTAGAGAGGTACAGAACTTGAATACAGCGTGCGGGTTGAAATGGGTGCACATTGCGTTAGATATGCAGGGATGAAGGAGCATTCATGGAGAGCAACATGAAACCATGCATCGGATGAAGACCACGAAGTAACAAAAACAGATGAAAAATACTGCACACAACTAATTACATGAATCATTGTTGTAAATAAATTACCAGTTGTACAGTCTTCCTAATAAAATTGAAAGTAAAAGGAAATTTGTGCATAACTTTTATGTCAACTACATGTACACTGATTTTAATGCCATGTATAGTAAACGACTGTTTTTTTCCTCCTCATAAATTATTAATATAGTGTTGTGGTTGGCAGGAGAGCCAACACCGTGTTACTAGAGGAGGCCGAAAGGGACGTGTTTTAGCTCACGCAGGCTGGCGTGAGGTCTGGAACACGACAAGGAAATTAGACTTCAGAAAAACGGACGTAGCTGGTGGAATACTTAACTTTAATCCATTTAATGACGAACGTCGCTCTTGACATTACATGATTCACAGTATCAATAGTAACTGATAATGGCGCCTTGCTAGGTCGTAGCTAATGACGTAGCTGAAGACTATGCTAACTATCGTCTCGGCAAATGAGAGCGTATTTTGTCAGTGAACCATCGCTAGCAAAGTCGGTTGTACAACTGGGCGAGTGCTATGAAGTCTCTCTAGACCTGCCGTGTGGCGGCGCTCGGTCTGCAATCACTGATAGTGGCGACACGCGGGTCCGACGTGTACTAACAGACCGCGGCCGATTTAAAGGCTACCACCTAGCAAGTGTGGTGTCTGGCGGTGACACCACATATAGCATAAATAATTAACTGGAAACAAGATAAAATTTGCTAAAAGTACGTGCTGAGAACACGTTCCTTTGCGTAAATTATGCTTTTTACTATACTTGCAGTTTGCATTTCCTTGAATTGAGCGAAGTAAACTCATTGCTTATGTCACTGAAGCGATATTACGCAGATGTGTCGTATTTTACCGAAAAGATAGCTGGATTTCACCATCGCTGTCACCTATGCTCTAGTAGCCTTTTTGTCATTTTTAAACTGCTGAAACTGCGTTGGCAAGATACTACAGTCACTAGAATTGTCATAATTATTGTCAAAGCTGTTTAGATGTTAGGATGAACATCGGTAACCCATACAGGTCCAAATGTGAAGTTGTGGCAAAGCTCTTCATCAGCTTTTCTTACTGGGATCTGAAAACTTTTATTTCGTTAACTTCCTCAACTGTATTGATATTTCTGTTACATTCGACACCAAAATTTGCTGCATATTTTTAAAAATAGGATAAAGAGCTTCCATTTCAGACGTTTCTAACGGCATATTAAAGTGAGATCAAATGGTACATTATCTGAGAGATCTGTTTCCCGTTTCACGTATTATTCTATAAAATAATTTGAAGTACTCTAGCACAGTTTCCCTCCAGTTTTTAGTTGGCAGAATTAGGCAAAACTTGGAAGCATTTGGTCCAAAAGTTATTTGCTTCAGATCCTACTCGCCAGTCTTTGAGATCGAATAATACCGTAGCGAAGTTGCTGCAGAAACTTCATTGTTGAACGTGAGCTAGCTGCAAAAGTGGCAGCTGTGTGAACAAAGAGCACTATTGACACACAACCCACGTGAAGCCTATTCGGCAGTAGTCATATCTCTATGGTGCTACTTGGACGAAGAGACACTGTGACAACAGCGTGCGTTTACAGTACCGGGCCGAGGGAAAGGATTCTTTTCGCATAGATGTCATGTACAACAGCATACTGCTCCCAATTAAATCTTAAACTTTTTCCTTTTATGATTTTGGGTCAGTTTTCACGCCCTCTCGTCATGGCCACGGTATGGCCCTGGCTAGGATGTCTTTTCCGTTCCAGTGCCAGTACAGAATACCAAAGAACAGTTAGACCAGATGTGGGCAAGCCTGTCTCATAAAAAATACAACGGCTTTATGACATCCTTCCCACCTGAAATAGTATCCGCATCCAAGTGGGGAGATGCAGAGTCATACCCATAAGTGAGCTCATACTGCCATATCCTTCATAAATTTCATTCGATAATTTAATCAGTGAAATGAAATATAGTAAATTTTCAACTGGTGAAGTTTAATTTCGTTTCTTCTTCCCATTCCTAGTGCTTCAATTTCTTTGTCATGCTGTTTCTTTTAAAAAGACAACATGGCGTTGCGAAAAACATATTGTATGCAATAGGCTTTTCTTACTACCATTTAAAAGCCTAGAGAAGTCAAAACTTTGAACCAACAGGAACGTTCCGTAATAATACAAAAAATTTGTAGGACATCAGGAGAAAGATATTAGAGACCGCTGCTTTTAAGTGACAAAGGTATGAGGTTTTCGTCCTCATTAATAGTATGACATTTCCGAAACCAAGAACTGCATTGTAAAACAGTGACATCAGGCAACAGCAATAGATAATTCAACAGCACGAAAATTCTTGATCATGCATATAACGTATAATAGTGATTGTGAAGCAGTAACCAGCATAACGAAGAACGCGAGTACCGACATTCTTATAACAATAGGCGTCGCACGTGAACTATGCGCTCTATTGTAAACAGAAGAAGCGTTGAATAGCAGCTGCAACACTTATTTCTGATCAACAAATCCCCACCTTCACCATGTGACGGACAAATTACACAGTGAGGTTACAGCCCTTTAAGCGGATTATTTTTACTCTTGAACTTGAAAGCAATTGCAGAATTAATTATTAACATTTGACGATTACGAAAGTTAGCAGCCACCATAAGATCAGCATTATTAGGAAATCGTCCTCTACAGACATTATTAACGCCCAATCAGGTCACCCTCCTAAATATAAAAAGGCGTACTTCTATTCGATGATTCATAAACTTATAAAACCACCCCTTGAACAAGACAGTACAAAGCAAAACATAGCAACAGAGAAATACATAGTACATAATAATGGATACGACCCATCTATAGTCGACGTTATTTATAAGAATGTAAAAAGAAATGAAAATAAGAACAACTTATCTAGTAAGACCAATCCGAAAAAATATGTCCCTATGACCTATAGTGGTCCGATGTCAGATAAAATTGAACGACAGTTCCGTAAGTCGACCGTGGTGTTCGCGTTCAGTACAAAAAGTAACCTACGATCGAAATTTAGACATACTGTAGAAAGCCAAGCAGATAAATACAAAAGCACTACGATTCTGTGAATGTGAAGGGTTCTATGTCGGGCAGACAGGAAGGTCGTTTTTGACACGTTTTCGAGAACACACAAATGCACATAACAAGACTGCATTTGGACACCCTATGTGGGCGCCGAAACATAAAGTGTTAGATATACGCCGACAGATGGAGATTTTTCATAGGGACCCTAAAGGAAAAAAGCTTGACATTCTAGGAAACATTCAAATTTAAAGAAACAGAAAAAGATATCGTAACTTATTGCTTAATGATCAACTCTAATCTGTAGACCATAATTTCTTCAGCATTTTTGACGAAGTCCTATAGAGCCCTTTAAAGCAACAGTGAACCATGGGAACGCAGTCAACTGTTTTATGAATGTGGCGAGTATGTCCTATTTCACTTTCTTGGTTTTGGTCCGGTGGTCGCCGCGTACACCACAGAACAGGGTCTTTTACGACTACGTAAGCATATAGTCGACATAAGGTGGTATAACTTTTTCATATCGGTTTTGTTAGATAACTGTGATTCATTTACATGAGGCTGCCACATAGTTGTACTTCTTATATTAATACCACAGGCTCATACGCTATGTGTATTTTATCGGTATGTTTTTTAATATAAGACCAGACGGATAAGCGTTTGTGTAACCCTACAGTGTTCTTAAAGTTATATATGACTTTTGGTAGGTTTTATATATGACCAGACACATTTGCACTTGTGTAACTCGGCAGTCCCATACAATTTGCATTTCTTTTATGTATGCTTTATATGTAACCAGGCAGATGAGCATTTGATATGATCGGAAAAATCCGCGATCATATGCAAGGTGTGTTTTAATGGTATTTTTATATATGACCAGACGGGTATGCATTGTGTAACACTGTAATGCTCTTAAAATTTGTATAAAATCTCGGTAGATTTTATATATCACCAGACTGATGTGCTGTGTATAACACTGCAGATTCCATAAAATATCAATGTATGATCGTATCTTATTACGTATAGGACCAGGCAGATGTACATTTTTGTAATGCCGCAATTTTCATTAAATCTGCATTTGCTTTTCGATATGACGTATATGTGACCAGGCAGATGTGCAGTTGTGTAGGTGTTCAGCTTTCATAAGTTTTTTGTATGTTCACGTGATACAGTAATCTCTAGAATTATGTACAAGCTCTAATGACCTAGTGTTACCACATATGCAGAGCCTGTTTGACGCGAGCTGTGACATTCATTGGCGCCTCTTCTGCTAGCACCATATCGCGACGCGGCGTGTAGTGTAAGAACACAGCCGGAGTTGCGGTAGTACCTAGCTTGCGCTTGTATGTGATCGAGACCATTAACATTTATAATGTCACCTCTCTTGGACGCCTATGTGCTACTTACGACAATTTAGTAAGGCCTGCGTGTTATAGGCAACTATTAATATCACCATTGTTTGCTTTGATGTAGTAACCCGTATGTGTCCTAAGGTATGTAACTAAATTTATATGTATACAGGTTACATAAGTGGAATCCAAGCCCACTTTTATAGTGTTTTCTGTCCACCCTAGATCCGCTGATGACGGCTTTAGTTTCGCCGAAACCGGTAATCATAGAATAAAAAGAATTCCTGCGACCTCGGCTACCAGTTTATTGTTTTACGAAGTAACAAAAGTCATGGGATACCTCCTAATATCATGCCGGACCGATAATTTACTAGGTGATTGCATATCGACGGTTACAGCCACCGCCGACATGGAACAAAGCTGAAAAACTGTCTGGCTTCCCATGATAAGGCGATTAACATACTGGACAAAGCCTTCAAGGAGAACAATTATACATCGAAGAAAGACATCGCATAGACAACATGCGAGTATTGCTGCATTCACAGTGCACGAAACTGAAATTGGGTGCTGGTATAATTTTACAAAAAACTTTTCTTAAGAACCATCCCTGAATTTCCCTGAAGCGATTTAGGGAACTCACGGGAAACCTTAAATCAGGATGGCAAGACGCTTGTTTGAGCAGTCATCCTAACGAATGAGAGCCCAATGTGGTACCCACTGCGCCACCTCTCTCGGTGTGAACAAGAAGGATGGAAGCTCTGCAGCAGTGATATCATGACTTGCACATAATGCATTCACTTTACTGTTTCAAAAAACTAGAAACAACTTTAAGGACACTGTGGTCGAGTGCACAAAATTTGGTATCACACCGAGCCCCTAAACAGATGTCCCTGCATCAAATTCGGGCCTGAATGCCTTACCAAATGAGGAATACTTCAAAGATAGATAGATAGATAAGTAGCCACTTGTGTGTGTGTGTGTGTGTGTGTGTGTGTGTGTGTGTGTGTGTGTGTGTGTGTGTCAATCGAAATCTTAATGGGATTCTGTGAGGATAGTAAGCACGTCATTACATATGCCGAACAAGAACTGATTCTGTTTCAATGTGCTATATAACTAAATAACAATTCAAGGAATCCAAAAAAACGGAAATAAAATTATATTGGACAGAAGGTGTGGAAAGTAAACCACATATAAGTATCAGACGAAACTTTACATGTGTTGGATGCAGCGTTCGAATCCCATTAACTTCATGTCTTTGGTAGCTTCATGAGTATCCAATGCTTCTGGAGACATCCAGACTAACATGGACGATAAAGACATGAGTTCAACACGAAATACATCCATTTATTATTCTGGTGCTGCAAACTGATAGGAAGGGAAATCTTAAAAATAATTCAATCACATACACTGAAGCGCCAAAGAAACTGGTATAGTATAGCAATGAGACACAGCATCTCCGAGGTAGCGATGAAGTGGGGATTCTCCTGTACGACCATTTCACGTGTGTACCGTGATATCAGGGATCCGGTAAAACATCAAATCCCCGACATCGCTGCTACAACGGGACCAATGATGACTGAAGGGAATCGTTCAACGTCATAGAAGTGCAGCTCTTCCGCATATTTCTGCAGATTTCAATGCTGGGCCATCAGCAACTATCAGCTAGCGAACCATTCGACAAAACATCATCGATATGGGCTATCGGAGCAGAAGCCGCACTCGTGTACACTTTATGACTGCACGACACAAAGCTTTCCGCCTCGCCGAGGCCTGTCAATGCCGACATTGGACTGTTGGTGACTGGGAACATGTTGCCTAGTCGGGAGAGTGTCATTTCATATTATATCGAGCGAAAGGACATGTACGGGTATGGAGACAATCTCGTGAATCCATGGAGATAGTTAAAGCTGGTGAAGGTACTGTAGTGGTGTGAGGCGCATGCTGCTCGAGAGATATGTGATCCCTGATACGCTGAGATACGATTCTGAAGAGTGACACGTAGAAAAGCATCCTGTCTGATCACTAACATTCATTCTTGTTGATTGTGCAATCTGACGGACTTCGATAATTTCAGCAGGAAAATGCGTCACCCCACACGCTCACAGTCGCTACATAGTATCTCCAGGACCACTCTTCCGTGATTAAACACTTCTGTTGGCCACCAAACTCCACAGACATGAACATTATTGAGCATATCTTGGATGCCATGCAACGTGCTGTTCAAAGGATATCTCCACCCCCTCGTGCTCTTACGGATTTATGGACAGTCCTGCAGGATTCATCATGTCAGTTCCCTCCGACACTGCTTCAGACATTAGTCGTGTCTATGCCACGTCTTGTTTCAGCACTTCTGCGTGCTATCGAGGGCCATACACGGTATTAGGCAGGTGTACCAGTTTCTTTGGTTGTTCAGTGTATGACAACTACCTATTACCCAATGTTAGGATGCACCTAAATTTTGAATTGTTGCCATATGATAAATTACAGCTTCAGAGGTGCAGTAACTGTGTCAGTATGCTATAGGATATGTACACAAGGTTTCGCTCTTATTACAACGGCAGTGAATTTTGATGCACGCTGAGTCCAGAGAAGTTTAAAGAAATAGCACCTAAAGAGGTGGTTAATTCTTCAAACAAACTGACGCAGTGAAAACCGGTACTCTAGTCGTACGTACCAAAGTTGTCTTACCATAAGACTTCCCACGAGACACTGCAGCATCTTCATTATTCCTACATGGCAATCTCGTAAACTACTCACCTCTCACTGGAGCCCTACATTGTGTAATATAAATGTAGAGTGAGTCTGTCACATGTGAAGCATTTCAAGAGTAGTGGAACAAATTCATCTAACCTCTGTTGTCGTCACCGTACATTTTCTTGGGTCTTACAAGTAATGGGAAGTTGTATTCTTCAAGATTTCGAATTAATACACTCTTCAAGATTGCATGCAGCCACAACACTTTTTCATGAGCTTCGACTTTAAACTATGCTGTCTGCACAATCACAGTTTTGGAGTGACACCATCATATCGTCATGTAGATTCCCCTCCAGAAGCCCAGAAGTTCCCATAACGAAAGAGTGCCTGGACACTGTATTGCACTGTGGGTTTGAGTGAAGATACATTTGTCGAGTATGTGCCCATTGTTGGAGAATGAAAGGAATGCAACATTGTTTAAAACACACACTTGTCATGAAACCCGTACGAATTGTACACTGAGGCGCCATCATGAAAGTAGTGGAATGGGCACAGCACCAGCAATTTTGTTAGTGTGGGTTGCCTATGTCAGAGGCAGATATGCACTCAGGGGCAAACCTATTGTTCTCCTTTAATGACAGCTTCTTAACATATGGTTCTCCCTTAATTGATAGTTACTTAACATATTGTTCTGCTAAAAGGATCGTTCCTATTGACTGACGTGTCCTTAACCTATTATTCACCCACCCCAATCACTTCCCTACCCCCCTCAGGAAACCTCCAACCCACCCTGTCCCTACAAGTACATGTTAAGCTCTAAGCTATTGGACAGCCCCCTCTCACTCTTATTCATTTCGTTGACTACTCAATTATATTGATCAAGTAATTAACCTCTCCCGCTCTGATAAACCCCTTCCCCTCGGACCCTCCCACCTGGAAATTGGAGAGAAAAAGAGGCAGTTTATAGGTAATTTGGAGAGAATTCTGTTGTAGTGTATGGAATATTGTTTAAACAATTTAGACAATGTGTGGAGTATTGTTTATTTAAACAATTTAGGGGATTCAAAGCAGTGTATGGATTATAGTTTATTTATTTATTTAAAGAATTTTTCAGGAAATCGATCACCACTCCCGAAACCACATCCCTGCCACTCCCTGGATCCCTCACCCTGCTTCACCTGGTAACTGGCGGCTCTGCAGTGGAAAGGAAGGATTTCACTAGGGGAAAATCAGGGTATACTGTTTTTTTGTTTTCTTTTTTTTTTTAGATTAGTTAGTGGGGCTTGAATTTCTCTTGCTCATCATTCTCTGCTGTTTGGACAGATACAGTTCTTATGAGAAGTAATCACATCGATCGAATTTCTTTTTTTATTCCGATTGCGCAAGGAATGCCGTGATGAAACACACATCACAGGTAATTACACACAGTTAAAAACCTTTCGATCGCGAATCACGCACCGTTTGACGTCTCGTGTCCACTGGACGATACCGCACAAGCTCCCAGGAGTTGGGATGGATGCACTGGCGGCCACCGCGAAGTGGCGACGCGACCGTCAGCTGCCGAACCAAGCCCAGGAGTCATTTTTGGTGCCGCAAGGATGAGGCGACGGCATTCCTTAGAAATTCCTGTCGAAATACGTGTTCACCTAGGCATCGTTACTGCCACGATACTTCTTTATCTGAGGATACTGATGTCATATGTCACAGTATAGGAACTGTTCCAGTGCTTCCCAGAATAGCACAGGGTGTATTGTTCCAAGAGATCCTAACAAAACAGCGTGAAAATTAAGTATCAGTCCCTTTCTGGACATCGTAAAGTGTCGTAGAAATAGTTAATGGTCGCTTTTGTAGCAGCTTTCATAATGTCTCAGCTTGTCTGTATGGAAATTGTTCTAACAGGAATTGTTTACAAAAATAGCCCCAAATAACACCGAATCCATTCTTCTTGACTATTCTAATAGGACAGCCCATCTGTCACTGAATGAACCCCTCAAACAGAGCTGCTGTCGGTATGGGAGCACCGCCCGCCATTGTTTTCTGCACATGAGTCTTTCAGCGGCAAAACTATAGTATTTTGTACAGATCACCATATTGCACTGACAGTTAAACTCAGCAAAAATGGTCTACAAATCATCAGATACATCTCGCGGACTTACCGTGTTGCAGTGCAGCGCCATGGAGGAAACTGCCGCCATAAACACGGGGAATGATTGCAGCTGCGGAAGTGTGTGTTAGCCAGCGAGATTATAGCCGACCATGAACGTCCCCTCACCCCAGGAGGACATGCATAGTAATAGTTAGAGCACTATCAATAATTAAATACTCATCATACTGAATCTTCTCAAATACACGTGACACAGACGGTCCCGAAGGCGATTCAACAGAAACTGGGTATTTGTTCAGCTGTCCAGGGGAAGCCGCGAGGCAAATCGTCATAAGTCGGGATCTTTCTTGGATTCTCTGAACTGGTGTAAGACACAGCTTGACGAAACACGTCCGCTGGGATGCTGTTTCCGGCCCCGACCTGCTTGCTTGCTACTACACATTCTACGACTATCTCCAGACTCACAAGAATATTGCGAACCAGGAACATATTTATCAGTGAAACTGTAATTAAACAGAATTGCTGCTGCAGTCTGACACCAAGTGATGTACTGGAAATGTCTCTTCTTGACAGTTGGGGTTCTGGAACGAATCTCAATAACAATAGTGCACATAATTTTCCACATAAAAAGTAAATAAATAAATCTTTCCCCTTACGGCTATCAGTGTGATGAATCTATACCTCCCTCATGATAGGACACACAGTCATTTTCTCTGGACATCCCGGAACATAAGCCACAATAACTTTACATTGCAACATATACGCATTTCAGACAAACACTGCTGTTATCGTTTATATATGTACAGCGTCCGGAAAAAATTATGATATACCCACACTCACGCCAGCTACTAGTCTTGATTCTCTTCAGTCCTAGAAAAGTATCTGACCTTGAAGTTTTTCCGTCAGTACTTCCGGAAGGCGCTGTATCGTGCCAAGACTCTCTCAAATAAGTGTTACAAAGCACAGGTGTCCGGCACTATGTGATAATCAAGAACTCCCCAACAGGCGAAAGGGTTTGAAAAATATCACCGATACGGGTTCGTGTACTGCAATCAACATCATTGTCGATAATGCGACAAGGAAAACGTGAGGGTACACTTCGGGGGTGGCGATGAGGAGACGCTTTTGAACTGGTGTATTGCCTTTCCTGTTTGTACACTGCAGCAGGTCCAGTTGAGCCCTTGCATTGCTATATTGTGCTGCTGTTTACGTTCGGATGTACTCCACAATGCGTTGAATTCACAATCCTCCACGCAAAATAAATCTTTCCCTTATGACTAGTCATACATAATTTTCCTTTTTTACATGAATAATAATTTTATTACGTCTCACAAACGTCTGGTGATATGTCGAAACATACGCAACAGTCCCATCACGCTCAAGCAGGAGCATAACATTTCTATCAATTACAGATGTATAAAAAAATCATGATACGTCCACAGTTGCACCAGCTGAGGGTTGTTTTCGCACTGCAAAAAAGCCTCCTGCCATCACATACTTGTCGATAAATAAGGATGTAATTACATTTTTTAAAAGGCCTAGAGACTTTTCGGTTTATTGTTTTCACCACATCAATGAAACCTTTTGGTACTTTCGATACTTGTAAATCCAGGCAAACACGAAGTGGCGTCTTTTGTATGATCAGACCACATAGTCGGACCTCGTGTCAGTGCTTTCCATGCATAGATTTCACCATCCAGATCACAAAATTTTCCGGTGGCTAAGAAATCATTGTGAGTGAAAAATATACTGGAGTACGTTCATTCTGATTTAATTTTCATGGGCGGAGCAGGTGGGTGGAGAATGCGCAAAACTGTTGTAGTCTAAGCGCATTTTTCACTTCATATTGCTAACCACCATACCTGTTTAGCACTTTGGAGAAGATGGAGGATTACCGCATGACGGATCTTTTGCTTAATCTGGCAAAATTGAGTTTGTTACGAAGAAACAAAAGAGTCTGTAGAGCGTCATAGAAACATTTTGTTTGTTACATGTACGACAAACGTTGACTTAATGATACCGCCGTGTTTAAATCCTATAACGTGTGCGCGGGAGCTGAATTAAAAAAAAAGGAAAATCATGTTATATAGAAACGTGATATAGGTCTGAATGCAAAAAATGCTTTATTACAAGCGTGCAATAGACTTTTGTTTGTCTCTTTCGGCACACTAGCTTTATGTAACTGTATAATCACTATGCATCCATCATCGTTCAGTTATCCAACTCCAAGTGCGTGCTGGATGTCTGTGAATAAGGTAATGCCGTTCTTCTGAGGAGCTGTAGTGAGTGTAGTGTGCAAAGTATGGTCATGCTTTAGTTATCGCTATTAAGGAGGGATAGTGACTGCGCCACTCTGCTTGTTCAACAACAGTGCTATAGCCACACATTAGAAAAAATATTCCATAGGTCCTACTTCCTTAATATATTTCGCAAATTAACTTTGAGAATTACGGATTTAAGAGAAAAAATATTTGTACTGCTCACAGCTTGTTCGAGCCGGTGAAATTAAGAAGTGCGTGTATTGTTCTCTTGGATTTTTATATGAAACATAAACAATTGTGACCACATGTACGCTTTTGATTATCACATGTTCCCCACACAACTTGTACCACTACTACGTGACATATATTTTATTTTCCATCTGACGTATGCCAAAGTATGAGCCACGCTTTAAGCACTATGACACGAATGCGCGACGCCACACTGATGGGTCGCAATCCGCGTCCCTTATGTCACTTAAGTTCAAGATTTACACTAACGTGATTTACCGTTTTCTGAGTCGTATAGCGGTTAATTTGTGAATATTGTGTTTGGTTGCTTCAAGTGAACTGAAAGCGCTCGCCTAAGAGGAAGTTTTCATTCAATGAAAAAACATTCACACGAATGTTTTTTCATAAAACGAGGGAGGAGTAACTATGAAGCAGAATGCGCATGGGGGAATAGCAGATGTCAAATATCATTTAACTGACGTAAAGCAGAATCTGGGGACAGTCACTTTGTTTCAAATTCATTCAAATGGTGGGAGTGGGGGGGGGGGGGGGGCTATTAGTAACAGCAGCGAAATTAGGAATGCGCCGTGATACAGTTAAAAAACATCATTTCCTTGATATTAGTGAACTACACTTTCACACTAAGTTCCAAACTGTTTAATGTTTCCAAAGTCGCAAAAAGCGTACCGTTAGACGTAACAAAATCGACAGCAATTGTGAAATAATTCTTAGCGTCCGATTTGTCAAACAAAAAGTAGCATTTCATCCACTCTTTTTAAGCTAATGAGAAGTAGCCCGCTTTGCTCCTGTTTCTCCTTCCCACATTACGTCCAATTTATTCAATTTTAGTTAAATGCCCTGTTTGTCAGATAGAAATTGTGGGGAAACTAGATACGTAGAAAGGTGAACGCAAAGTTATCCCGAAATGGGGTCAAGCATTGCCTACATTTAATATCACGTTCGCTTTTGTCGAACAGCAAAAATCCTACAACCAGCAGGATACCGGCAAAGCTCACAGACCGGCACGGACCTGTCCCTCGTTGTCAGACCGGCACCGATCCGTCCAGCGTGCTGGTGGGGTGGAATGCTGCGTTCCTATTGGCTCCCAGAGGGAAGTGATGGGTGGAGGGTTCAGAAGGTATATATGGACCACTCCAAGCCCAGTCGCCCTCATTCTGTCTTCAGCCACAGTAGTGTGAGATCGATAGTCTTGCCCTCGTTTGTTCGCGTCGATTTCCCCCTATTTTGCCTACGTTTTACCTTCAGCAGCAGCATCAAGCACCGTCGGAAGCGCGAGTGGCGGAAAACGACAGATAGTGTTAGAGCAGGATGGGGAATTACCTGGTAAGTACAGATTCAAGTCCGTAACTGTAACTTCTCTTTTCCACTAAGAATTTCACAGTTTTGAATACATTTCTTATTCTTATTGTTTCAGCGTATATCCACCAACACAGAAGCGTGAATGTAATGAATCCTGTGCTGCAACAGCAGAGATAGTGGCCACAGCAGCAACAGCAGCAGCATCGGCAGCATTGTAAGTATATATGCCATATTTGCAGTATTGGTGTCACTAGCGATCCTGTAGATGATTTCGAGAGATCAAAATCGATAACAATAACTTTCATTTCACTTAGAATTTCGTACTAAATACATGTCTTATGTCTTATTGTTTCAGCATATATCCAACGAGTAATGGATGAAGCTGAGAGGCAAGAACAATAGCAATGTCAGCAACAACAGTGGTTGCAGCGGCATCAGCAACAGCAACATCAACAGTGGCTTCAGCTGCAGCAACAGCTACAGCCGTGGCATCAGCTGCACCACTAGCAGCAGCAGCACTGACATGAGCTGCAGCAACAGTAGCAATATCATCGTTTGTAGTGTATATGTGTTTCATTATATATGTAATGTATTCTGACCAACGAGTCTGAGGTTGTTGTAGATGATTTAGAGGGACCAAAATCACTAAATTTGACGTTTTCACTAAGAATTTCGTAATGTTGCAGTATATGTCGTGTATTCCTTAGTTTCTTTCTAAAGAAATTTCATCGTTTACGTAATATGTTGTCACTGGTGTTGTAGGTGATTTCGAGGATCGAAAGCGATAAAACGCTGCTTCTTTTTTCATTTGACTAAGAATTTCGTATTGTTTGAGTATACACATGAATTAATTTTTTTCATCTCCATAGTACTGTGTATAAGCAATTAAATTTCATCATATATGTAATATGATGCATATTCGTTGTTGTTGTAGATGATTTCCTGGCACACGAAGGAGGACAGGGAGGGGTATGTGATAGAGATATCCAGGGACCATCGCAGATTGAATGTAAGTGTGTATTATAAATATATATATATATAATTTTTCCATAGTTTGTTTTTGTGTGTGTTTTGTTATTATTAGATCATTATGCTTCTGGTGATGTAGGGTAAATGAATCCATGGATATCTCCAAATTCAGACAAGGGCGAAATCCCACAGTTGGTGGAGAACATGGAGATATACCTTCGTCGTCATGACGAGATGAAGGAGGTGTCAAGTAGCCAGAGCGAAACAGGTAATAAATATACTCACTCTGCTTACAAATAATCAGCGTTCTCTCTTCCCCTGCAGCAGTAGCGGAAGCAGGCGATGTCTAGGAATTGTGTTTATTTTTGTTTTCATTATACTCCTACAATTCGCAGCGGCTTGTGTATCGGGGACGACGAGGACTATAACAGCTAAACGACGTCCTGTGCGACCTTTCCCCGGCCACGGTCGCCACAGCATCACTCGGGCGTCCTCCCGGCAGGAGGGTAGTGCAACCCTGTTGGTCTCCATAGTCATGCCCTCCGGTCTTGGAAACGCAGCTCCTCAAGATAGTCAATTTGTCAATGATCCGCAGCCTCCCACGATTAAATGCAGTGCGGTGCTCTGCATCGAACTGTCGCACCCCCCCCCCCCCCCCCCCACCGCTCCCCCTCACACACTCGTACACACCGAAAGTTGACTCGGGTGTTGAAGAGACAACTCTTCATTATATTTAGGTGGAAAATGGTGTGATGACACGGAGCACATCAATGGCCGAGTTGTTTCGTAAATCCACCTTTATTGCTATACTGACCCGGTTTTCTGAGGTGCAGGTTGGAATGTAAGCTAAATACTATACCTGGACACCCATACACATGTCTATGATCCGAAATGGAGGGTCAAGCTATGTCAAGCTCTCTAAAGATATAGGTAATATGCAGACATTCCTTAATGTCGAAAATAAAACCGATCAGTCTTGTTTTGCATGGTCAGTCCTGCCTTGCGAGAAAAATTACACAAAAAATCCATAGCACACAACTCAGTACAGTAGATACCTTGACATTCATAAGTGTTATAATTTTGATGGTATCGAGTTCCCCGTCAAGATCTAGAACATACCTAAACCTGGGGTGCAGAATCCCGGAATGTTGGTTCACGTTTAAGGCCTGGAAAACAGAAGCAAGTCAGATGAGCAAGACAAGCATGCTGTTATCGGCCCCCTCCATTTCTCAAAATTTGCCTGTGAGCGTGAGCTGCATGTAAAAATGCTGCTCTTCTCTGAAGGTGATAATTATCATTATGTTTGGATTAATGACATGTACTGACTTCTCTAGAGCCAATTGTTGATAAAGGAACATAAAAAGCATATTTGCTTAAGGTGCCTGAATTATTTCTCCTCAGACAAGTTATTAGCTGCGCATCTAGTAGAGTGTACTTCCAAGGACATGGAACGTGTTATTATGCTTACTAAGGAAAATAAATTCATAAAGTTCCACAATGCTCACTACCAGGAGCGATGCCCGTTTGTAGCGTGCGCTGACTTTGAATTCCTCCTCACTCCTGTGACCCACTGTGAAGGTCACCGTACAGCCTCACATACCACCTTTACAGAAAAACACGTACCAGATGTGACAGTGTACCAAATTGTGTCATCCTATGATTCCAGTCTTAACTGCTACAAATCTTATGTCAGGGATAATCCGGCGGTTTGGCCGCTCACTGAGATCGAAATATTTTCACGGGTGATTGAAAAGCTTTACAGCAGGAACGTGCTCGTGACCAAATCGAAGGAGAATGAATATTTGCATAATAATGCAGTTGATTGTCATATTTGGGGGCTGCTGTTAGACAGAAAAGCGGTAACTCCTCCTAGGGACCACTATCATCTTACGGCGAAGTTCTGTGGCACAGCACACAATGCGTGCAATTTAAGTACCAGCTACCAAGAATCATACCCGTCTTCTTCAACAGATTAAGTCGGTATGACACTAACTTTCTAGTTGAACACTTGGCTGATTTCGGCTTGGAGAACAATCAGGTCAGGGTCCTACCTGCGAGCTTCGAGAAACACCTTTTATTCTCTAAATGAATGACGCAAAGAATTACGCTCTCCTTCCTTGATACAATACATTTTATGCAGGCACCACTCCAGAAACTCGTTTAACCTCTACCTCGGGAGGATATGCATTTTATTCGAGCTGCATTTCCCGACGAGAAAAAGTTTGAACTTGTGACTAGGAAGGGGGTTTTCCCATACGAGTATGTGGATAGTATGGCGGAAAACAGCAAAACGATGATACCCAACATAAATGTATTCTCTATCTACATTACAATCAATGCCAAAACGGATACAGAGTATGAGTGTGCCGTGAATGTCTGCTGTGGATTCAATATTTCAACTTTAGGGGAGTACTCACAGCTTTATATGGACACATTCGAGCACTTACTTGCGGTAGTTTTTGGGAAATTCCGGAGTCTATGCATGAGCACATACTCTCTGGATACCACTTTTGATTACACGGCACCTGGGTTGTCTTAAAATGCAATGCTCAAGAAAACAAAATGCAGCATTGAATTATTGACCGATGCTGACATGCTTCTTTTCTTTGAGTGAGGGATCTGTTTGCGACTTTTCCAACGTATCCTTAGGCACGTGAGGGTAAATAACCCGCAGATGGGTGACAGGTTCAACGCATCCCATGATTCATGTTACATAATGTACCTGGACTTAAATAACTTATACGGGCACGCTATGCAGCAATCACTGCCGATTGGTGAGTGTCAATTGGTGCCCAAAGACGAATGTAGGGCATTAGGTGGAAAAATCATGGGGGGTAGGGCAGCTGATTCTGATGTAGAGTATGTGGTGGAGACACAACTCAAATGTCCTATTAGTTGGCGTGATGCGCACCCCGATTTGCCGCTGTGTCCAGAGCAATTAGTTCCGCAAGGAGGCTCCACGCCAAAACTGATGACAATGCTGGGGGATAAGCGGAGATGCATTATTCATTATCGTTATGTCCTGCAGTGTCTCAGCTTGGGTATGGAGCTAGTTAGAATCACCTGGGCTGTCTCCTTCAAGCGGTCCCCCAGGTTGAAGGAATATATTGATTTGAATACGAGACAGAGAGCTTCCGCGATGTGTGACTTTGAGAAATTTTTTATAAATTAATGAAGAATTAAATTTTTGGTAAAATAATGGATAATTTGAGAAAACGGCGTGAAATTTTAAATAAAACCGAATGAGATTGGCGTTTTGACGTAAGAAAATGCGTTGCCATACCAAATTTTAAGTGGGTCACCATATTCAATGAATGTGGAGATAGCGAAGACTGCAATAGAGTTTACGAAAGTTATTTATGAGGGGATGTGCATACAAGACCTGTCCAAACCCCACAGGTGCTGCTTTCATTATGAGTTTGCAAAAACTCATTTCGCCGATTCTAAATTACTTTATATGGATACAGATAGTTTCATCTATTGGGTGAAGAGCTGCGATCCATATGAAGTAATGAGGTGCAAAGTTAATGATTTCGATACATCCTCATACACGGTCGATAATCCTTACGGTATTATTCCCCGGAACAAGAAGGTTATCGGTCTTATGGACGGGGCGAATGGATTGCCGATTATAGAGTTTGTAGGACTACACTCAAAAACGTATGCGTATCGCACATTGGAAGGTGCCACCCAGAGGTGGGCTAAGCATGTGAATTGTATGGCATCGAGAACCCTATCTATCGAAGACTATTTACGGTGCCTGTACAGTGGTGTTCCTGGTGTTGCAGCACAGCGGGCACATATGTTACGGCTGACCAGTATTCGATAGAGAGGACATGAGGTGTACAATGTGCTGCAGTCTGAAATCGGTCTCTCGCCTCATGACGCTAAAACGATAAAATGGTCGTTTCTGATGACGACATTGAAACTCTTCCGTACTCACACTACTCACTTGTAGTGGGAGAAGGAGAGGCGGCCGGCCGGAGTGGCCGTGCGGTTCTAGGCGCTACAGTCTGCAACCGAGCGACCACTACGGTCGCAGGTTCGAATCCTGCCTCGGGCATGGATGTGTGTGATGTCCTTAGGTTAGTTAGGTTTAATTAGTTCTAAGTTCTAGGCGACTGATGACCTCAAAAGTTAAGTCGCATAGTGCTCAGAGCCGTTTGAACCATTTTTCAAGGAGAGGGGAACTCTGATTGAGTGAGTGAGTAAGAAAGAGAGAGAGAGAGAGAGAGAGAGAGTCTGCAGAGTAGTAGTATGACCTTTTTATCAGAGTGTAACTAATTTTGTGAGTGAGTGTGTATGAGTGTGTGTGTGTGTGTGTGTGTGTGTGTGTGTGTGTGTGTCGTGTCAATATTTTTGTGTACTACGTACATGTGTATATACATATACATAAAGAATGTGTGGAAAAGGAAGGATAGAAAGAAAAAGAGAAAAATTTATATGCACATCATATGTGTGAAAGAAATTTTCTTAAAAAGCATAAAAATATTCATATATTAAACTATTTGTTCATATGCAACTTATTACATGTACCATGTGCGTCGGTGCGTCTTGGAAATAGAATAGCTTTTAAGTTTTTCACCTCCTGCTAGCCATCCAATATATATATATATATATATATATATATATATATATATATATATATATAGCTCACAGTCCACCACAATTATTATTGTAAAAACCTTTGCTGTTGGGGGCTGTTGAAATCAGATTGTAAGCATGCACAGTCCATCAGAATCATTGTGAAAGCTATGCTGCTGGGGCTGTGAAATTTAGTTGTAATAAAGAAAGTATCTCTGCATTAGATTTTAGCGTAGATTTACAAAAAAATGATATTCCGACTGTTGTTACTGTTGCAGCGTGTAAGTTAAAAGTATTTCGGCATTGGAATAGGAGAGTCAGTTTATACCGCAAGAATATTATACTGTACCTCAAAAACCACATTGTATCTCAAGAACTATATTGTATTTGTCTGCCAGCCGCTGTGGCCGATCGGTTCTAGGTGCTTCAGTCCGGAACCATGCTGCTGCAACGGTCGCACGTTTGAATCCTGTCTCAGGCATGGATGTGTGTGCTGTCTTTAGGTTAGATAGGTTTAAAAAGTTCTAAGTCAAGGGGACTGATGACTTCAGATGTTATGTCCCATAGTGCTCAGAGCCATTTGAACCATCTGTATTTGTCTGAACTGAATAAACGAAGAAAATATTCCGCATCATACGTCTTTGTTGTTGTTATTTGCAAAAACCCTATCCCCTATTCCATTATGTATGTATACCTATATAAAGACTATGCAGGTCATAAATGACATTAGTGCTGCTGAAGATGAGTGTTATTAAGGAGGTGCAGTTTAAGATGGTAGATGACAAAATATATAGAAATGTTGCATGGAATTGCGCCTATCGTGCAGCACGAATTGGGTTGTAAGAGCAGAAGGCACGTTACCTAGTCCGCTTCCAAAGATATATAGAAGACATGTTTAAAATTATATATTCTGTGCTTCAAGAAAACTACAGATATAGCATGGGGTTAAAACTGTACACTGTCAAATTGGAAACAGGTTGAAAAGAAAGGACACAGAGGTTATGAGGTAAAAATTCATTTATTTGTCATACAAATTAAAAGTAATTTTACGTTTTCATAAGCAGACACAGCAACACTATTTTCATACATGTTCCTGAAGCGATGGAGAGAAGGACAGCGGTTGAATTCCAGGTCTTAAATAGCAGGAAACTTAAAGATTCGACGCATCCATGAGATCTTACCCTTCCCCTTCACTTAGATGATGGTATCCGGGTGGACGAATAATTGAAGCACCATGGTAGAAATGTGTTAACCACTTAGCACTCTTCCGTGCCTTAACACACTTCACATACTTGAAAGACCACGGTGATGCAATGTTTGCTTATAATGTCGGTATTATTGCTGTATCTTCCGTCTAGGCCGTATCTTTAAATGTTATCTGTTTACGCTCATCATCATAGGAACCATGAAGTAAAGATATAGGTCATTAAAATAGTAATAGAATCTTACTTGGGTGCACAACTGACATTATTACTATTATTAATCTTTTCAGCTGTGCACCCAATACAATACATGTGAAAAGATGGTAGCCCATCATTGTGCCATCGCGCATTCGCGTCATAGTGCTTAAAGCCGGGCTCATACTTTGATATGCGTCAGGTGACAAATACAATATATACCACGTAGTAATGATACACGTTGTGTAGAGAACATGTAATAATCAAAAGTGTTAACGTGGTGACGACTCTTTATCAGTTTTATATAAATATCCAAGAGCATATTACACGTACTTTTTAATTTCGCCAGATCAAACACACTGTAAGCAGTAACTTTCTCTTTTCTCTTGAATCTGTAGTTCTCAAGGTTAATTGCCGTAATATATTAAGGAAGTAGGAGCTATGGGATATTTTTTCGAATGTGTGGCTATAGCACTGTTGTTGAACAAGCAAGAGTCCGGCAGTCACTATCCCTCTTTAATAGTGATAACTAAAGCATGACCATACTTCGCACACGACACTCACTACCGCTCCTAAGAACAACAGAATTTCCTTATTCACAGACATGTATCACGAACTTGAAGTTGAATAACTCAATGAGGATGGATTCATAGCGATTACTCACTTATATAAAGCTAGAGCGCCGGAAGAGACAAACAAAAGGCTATTGCACGCTTGTAATAAAGCATTCTATGCATTCAGGCCTATAGGACGTTTCTACGTAACACGGTATTCCTTTTGGAAAATTCAGTTCCGGCACACACGTTATAAGATGTACACAGAACTGTATTACTAAGCCACCGTTTTTCGTACATGTAACGAAAAAAATCTTTGTATGATGCTCTAACAGACTCTTTTGTCTTTTCGTAACTAACACAATTTCGAAAGTTGAAACAACAGATCCGTCTAGCGGTAATCCACCTATTGCTCCAAAGTGTTAAACAGGTACAGTGTTTAGCAACATGAACTTAAAATGCGCTTTGACCACAACAGTTTTGCGCTTCCTCCGCGCACATGTTCCACCCATGAAATTCAACTCCGAATGAACGTACTCCAGTTTATTTTGCACTCACAATGATTTTTTAGTCACGGAAAGATTTGTGGTCTGGGTGTTGGAAGCTATGCGTTGAACGCACTAACACAAACCCCGACTTGGTAGTCTGAATATATAAAAGACACCACTGTGTGTTGGCTGGATTTGCCAATACCGAAAATAGCAAAAGGTTTCGTGGAAGTGGTGAAATCAGTAAACCGAAGAGATTCTAGGGCTTTTTAAAATTGTAATTAGACCCTTTATTCATCGACAGTCCGGCTGGTTAGCTGTGTGGTACGGTTCTCGCCTCCCATGCAAGCGGGCCCGGGTTCGATTCCCGGCCGGGTTGAAGATTTTCTCCGCTAGTGGACTGGGTTTTATGTTGTCCTCATCATCATTTCATCCTCATCAGCGGCGCGCAAGTCGCCCAATATGGCGTCGAATTAAATAAGACTTGCACTTGGCGGCCGAACTTCACCGAAGAGCGATGCCATACGCTCATTTCCATTCATCGACAAGTATGTGATGGCGGGAGGCTTTTTTGCAGTGCGAAAACAACAACAACAAGCTGGTGCAAATGTGGACGTATCATAATTCTTTTATACATCTGCAATTGATAGTCACAAATGTTATATTGCTTTTTGAATATAAAGGGACTCTGGTTTATTTTCCGACATATTACCAGACGTTTTTGGGACGTAATCAAACTACTACTCACGTAAAAAAGAAAATTACGTATGTCTAGTCGTAAGGGAAGGATACATTTGACGTGGTGAAATGAGATTTCAATGCATTGAGGAATATATCGGAACGAAAGAGGTGATAGATTCATGGCGTAAGCGGCACCACAATATAGCAGTGCGAGGGCTCAACCGGACCTGCTGTAGTGTACAAACAGGACGGGATGTACGGCTATAAATAAAATCTTCTCATCGACATCTCCTAAGCATATTCTCGCGTTTCCATCTCGCAATAACGACAGTGCTGTTGACTACAGTACACCAACCCATATCGGTGATATGTCTCCAACCCTTCGACAGCGGGGGCGTTCTTGATTATCACATAGTGTTGGATGCCTGCACTTTGTATTGGCAGGACGCAGTGCCTTCCGGAAGTGCTGACTGGAAAACTTAAACGTCAGGTGCTTTCTTAGGACTGAAGAGAATCGCGACACGTAGCTGGTCTGAATGTGAACATACTATACTTTTTTCGGGCGCAGTACACATATAATCGGTAACTGACTGACTGGAATGCGTATATATCGCCGTGTAAAGTTACTGTGGCTTATGTTCCAGCATGTCCAGAGAAAATGACTGTGTGCCCTGTCGCGAAGGAGATATAGATTCAGCACATCGATAGCTGCAAGGGGAAAGAAATATGTTTTCTTTTTACGTAGAAAGTTATGCACACTATAGATATCGAGATTTGTTCCAGAACCACAGACTTGAGGAGGAGACATATCCAGTACACTACTCAGTGTCAGGTTGTAGCAGCAATCCTATTTAATTGTAGTTACACTGATAAATATGTTCCTGGTCCCCAATATTCTTGTGAGTCCGGAGATAGTCGTAGAAAGTGTAGCAGCAAGCTATCAGGTCAGGGTCAGAAACAGCATCTCAGAGGATGCGTTTGGTGCAATCTGTATCTTACACCAGTTAAGAGAATGTGAGAAAGCTTCCTACTTACGACAATTTGGCTCGCAGCTCGCCCTGGAGAGGTAAATAGTGATCTAATACCCAGTTTGCGTTGAGTCGCCTTCGGGACCGCATGTGTCTCACGTATACTCTGCGGAAATTTCAGAAGATTCAACACGATTAGTGTTTGCTTATTGATAGCATTCGAACTCTTTCTACTCATGTCCTCCTGGGGTGAGGGGACGTCGACGTCCATCTGAAGTCTCACTGGCTAACACACACTTCCACAGCTGCGGTCATGTTCCGCGTTTGTGGCGGCACTTTCCTCCGTCGGCGCAGCACTGCAGCACGGTGAGTCTGTAAGATGTGTTTCATAATTTGTAGACCATTTTTGCGGAGTTTAACTGTCAGTGCAATATGGCGGTATGTACAAAATAGTTTTTCCGCTGAAAGTCTCGTCTGCAGATAACATGGCGGACGGTGGTCCCACACTGGCAGCATCAGAAATTTGACGGGTACATTCAGTGACAGACAGGCTGTCCCATCATTATCATTACGAAGAGCGCAATTCGTGCTATTCGGGGCTATTTTCATAAACAGGACCTGTTATGAGAAGAATTTCCATGCACACAAGCTGAGACATCACAAAAGCTCCTACAATAGCGACTATTAACTATTTCTACGACACTTAACCTATCTAGAAAGCGACTGGTACGTAATGGTAGGGCTGTTCCCTTTGGAATCCCTTGGAACAATACACCCTGTACTATTCAGGGAAACACTGCAACAGATTTCTATAGCGTGACCTGTGACGTCAGAATCCCCAAGTAGAGAGGTATCGTGCCAGGAATGGCGCCTAGGTGAACACGTAGTTCGACATGTGTTTCTCAGGTGTCATGTCTCAAAGAGATGCCACTGCCTCATCTTTGTGGGACCCGAACTGAACCCTGCATGTTTTTTGGCAGCTGATGGCTGTGTCCTCACTTCGTGGAGGTTGCCTGTGCATGCTGGCTGCTGGGAGTGTGTGTGGTAGTAACCTAAGCATTCTAGTGGACAGGGGACAGCAGGCAGTGCATGCTTCGCAATCGAAAGATTTTAACTCATTTTTAACGCATTTGGCACCGCCCCGCACTGCAGTTTAGTGAAAAAAATGCGGGCTTATCGAGTATCGGAGCAGATTTGCAACTGTAATCAAGACTTCCTTGCAGACAGAACTCAACACGTCGCTCTGAACGAATAAAATTGATAAATGTAAGCGCAATTTCCGGAGTACCCCAAGGAAATGTGATAGGATCGTTATTCTTGATAATACATATAAATGATACAGTTTAAAGCATACTATGTTCTCTGAGATTGTTGGCAGATGATGCTGTCGTCTACAACAACGCCAGAAAATAGTAACGACTTGCAAAACGGCCTCCAGAGAATTAATGAATGGTTCAGGCTCTGGTAGTTGATCTTGGACGAAAGTAAATGTAACACATTGAGAATACATAGGAAAAGAAATCCGCTATTGTACATCTACACCATTGAGGACAAACCGCTGTAAACAGTATCTGCCGTGATACATCTAGGGGTATGTATCGAGAGTGACCTGAAGTGGAATGACCACATAAAACGAATAGTGGGAAAAGGAGATGCAAGACTCAGATTCACAGGAACAATCTGAAGGAAATGTAACTGATCCACGAAAGAAGTGGCTTATAAGGCGCATATTTGACTGATTCCAGAATATCATTCATCTATATGGGATCTCTATCAGACTGGACTGATACAAGAGATTGAGAGATCCAACGAAGAGCAGCACGTTTCATAACAGGATCGCTTAATCGGCACGAGAACGTTACGGAGATGCTCAACAAACTCCGTTGGCAGACATTACAAACTGGCTTTTCGCATCACGGAGAGATTTGCTATTGAAATTTCGAGAGAGAACTCTCCGGGAAGAGTGGGACAACATATTGCTCCCTCCCCCTCTCACCCCCCCCCCCTCCCAAGAGTTACGTCTCCATGGAGACTAAATTGAAGAAACTAGAGCCAATACAGAGGCTTCCCAACAATCATTCTTCTCATACGCTATTTGCGCGGGTCTCAGTTAGTGGTACAAAAATACCCTCCGCCACACACGATTAGATGGCTTGCAAAGTATGGTGAAGAAGTAGACGTCGAAGCCGTCTATTTCGCATTTAATTTATTTACGCATCCAGTTTCAGTGTTCCATTACACTGTCTTCAGGCTCTTTGTTCAACGTAAATTGGGAGAAATTCAATCTCGTGTGCAGTCACACAGTCAACGGTTATTAAATATTGGCTGCTGTAATGCCTCGACACGAGAATGGATTCCTCCCAATTTACTTTGGACAAGTGACCTGAAGCTGGCGTAATGGAACGCCGAAGCTGGTTGCGCAAATAAATGAAATGCAAAAGACACGGATGCAGCTGTTTTAATATTCACTTCATATGGAATAGCTGACGTCCTTGTAAACATCTACACGGATGGACACACAAAGACATCCCATACTGTTCTAAAACGGCTATGACTAGGATTTTAAACATGTAAACTAACGCCGTCCTCTCAAGACTTTAAAATCCACTAACCTAGATGAGTAGTTTGTAAACGTTTTGCAATAGTGTGTGAATTTCAAATAGACAGCTGCAGTACGTTCCAGAATAGGTATGCTTGCTACAGTACCCTTGCCAGTATGTTCCAAAACGCCGCGCATAAAATGGGATTTTCCGTTGCTCACACCTTAGTTTCTACTGGAGATAAAAATGTAGTGTGAAGTGTTTCTGATAGCCCGTGAGCTACCCAACAGAAGGAGCGTCTTAGCGTCACTGTCCTTCAATACAAGGTAAATGTGTCAATACTGCACATTTCCTCCTGCGTAGGCGAATAAAGCGCATCGGTTGGTTACTGTTGCATTTGATGTAGTCTACAGTGGGCAGGGGGTTCAAGGTTACCCTACTCATACATGTGAAATATGCACGTAAAAGTTAAATGGATCGTTTGATGACGGATGTCCCTGAGGTACACCTGTGATTTAATTAAACTGGTGGGTATATCCGTGAATGAATCAATGAATGATGTATTTGCGTAAATTCATGGCCGATTCCTCACATAATCCCAAGAAAGCGTATTTCACCATTTTTTTGTCATCAGCAGTGATTGAAACCCCAGCCGAGGATTCCAAGACAGCTATGCACGGCAAATGTCTGAAACGTTGATTGGCGAATGATGATGACAGCTATATCCGTGATATCTCCTGATGGAAATTGATGGGGTGATGAATGGATGAATGGTGCATCTGTACAAACGTCGTGGGTACAGTCCGTCAAAATCGTATTACCTGTAGACTCAAAAATTTTAAATTAATCTATTAAATAAATTGTCTGATGACGGGTATACCTCTAATATACCTCTAATTTAATTTAACTGACTAATATACGCATGAATGAATTAATGAATGAATGTATGAGTCATTCATTTGCTTAAATTCATAGGTGGCTCCTGAAGTAACTACAAAAAAAGTGTTTTTCCCCATTTTTTCGCCGCCAGCAGCGGACGAAACCATAGTCGCGAGGTACAGACCTTCAAGATTACCCTACTTAAATGGTGCACGTAAAATGCAGTGTTAGGTGAAAAAGTAGTTTATAATGTAACGTACTACGGAGGAATATGATCTACAGTGTGTCCGTTATAATCAGATGGGTTTTGGGAACTCTACACTGAGGTACTGAAGCACATAAAAATTTTTTGGACACGTAGAACCCTTTCCGGGTGTAAAGTTAGTTTCGCGTTATTTTGATGTCACATAGGTAAACTATCAAAATTTTACTCATCAAGTTCTTTTTATATGAGTGACATGCCCTGCTGCGGTAGGGTAAAGAAGGGAACCACGGGAAAAACCGAATATGCTCCTCTTTATTTAAAAATAAAGGCGAATAGGTTGCTCTTTGTTAAAAGACTTTGCCGGGAAAGTTAGTTACCACACGTCTCATTCTATCCACCTCAGCACCTATAGAAATTTTTGCAATTACACTGGAATGAAAACATGTTTGGTCATTTTTATGCTGAGAGTGAAGAAGACTTTGCCAGTGGGAAAGAGACCGAGAAGTGATAAATACTGGAAGATTGTAGACAGTGGCTGAGGTACAGAAAGAGCGAAGAAAACAATGGAAGTGTGAGAGAAAGAGAGGATCACAATAGCAACGGAACATATTAGACAAACACTGGGAGAACAGATGTAGAGACAGTGCTAGCTGGAGAGGAATAAAGAGAAGGAGAAAGTGGAAGTGGGTGAGAGGCAGTGATAATGTGAAACAGAGTCTACAATAGTCACAACGAGGAAGAGAGATAATGACAGTGAGAAGAGACAGTAGCGGTGGGAAAGACTGAACGAGATACTAGCAGTAAGAAGAGCAGGAAGCAGACAATGACAGTGACAGGAAACATTAGTAGTAGACATGAGACAGTGTCAATTGAAGAAGCACAAAGAGGCAATGACAATGAGTCGGGACGAATTAGTGTGTGAGAATGGGCAATGACGGTCGATGGGCATGAGAGACTCCAGTGATGGGCTAGTGGGTGTGAGCCAGTTATAGTTAGAGAACCTATGGGAGTGTCAGGTGACTTGCATGCTAAAAATGTCACGATTATGTTCACAAGCAACTATAATTGCGAAATATTTTAAATGTGCTGAGGCTGCTAATACTCCACTTTTCCGTGAGAGTCTTTTAGTAATGAGGAGGATATTCGTCTTTTCTGTGCTCCGATAAGACCGTTTTTGTGCTGATACTAAAGTGACTGGACACCAGAGATTCTTTCCTAGAGCGTTGACTTTTTAAATATGCCAGGGCACTAAAAGAAGTACTTGTTTTCCAGTGTAGCTGCATGAGCGGGACTAAAAATTTAAATGTTCGTTAATATTAACACTATTTATGTATACATCTCATGTAAACTGAGATGTTCCACAACATTTCTGTAAAAGATGTGTAAAAGAATCCACAAATGATCTCTGGAACACATAACTAATTAACTAACCTTTCAATATATTACTTAAAAGTATGCAAATGGTTAAATATGGACGAAGCTGTGAAGTTGCCGCCAAATAAAGATTAAGTAAGACCAAGTATGTTTCCCGCTCTTGTTTAGATTCTTACGAATACGGTCGAGTGGTGAAACTGATGCAGCATTTTTAACTTTGTGCCATTATTGCCATTTCCGTTGCAGTAAGTGCTTGGTGGCCTGGTATTATTATTGAAACCAATGCTCCAATCGTTTATTTTAATATTATTAAGAACTTTCAACTTCTCTTGAGAATGCTGCGGCAAAATGTATATGTTTGGGCTCTGGCCCTCCATCAGTTTCAGTGTTGTTAATAATGTCACGTAGAAGAAGATGTAATTAGGTTAACCGGCCGGGGTGGCCGAGCGGTCCTAGGAGCTACAGTCAGGAACCGCGCGACCGCTACGGTCGCAGGTTCGAATCCCACCTCGTGCAGGGATGTGTGTCATATCCTTAGGTTAGTTAGGTTTAAGCAGTTTTAAGTTCTAGGGACTGATGACCTCATAAGTTAAGTCCCATAGTGCACCGAGCCATTTGAACCATTTTTTTTTGCAATTAGGTTAATGACGAACACAAACTTCACTTAACAAAGGTTTATTCAGCACTTGCCCATACTAGAGCCCGGTGCGGACTGCCTTCGGCCAGAACACATACGGTATATAGGTAGGTACATAACATTCCAGTACAATGATTCTTGACAATTGTGGATAATTCTAGAACAGTAGTCAAACCGAATATAGAAATCAAAATTTTACAATTCAGTCGAGTTTTGAACTTACGACCCTCCATGCAAAAGTATACTGCCGTAACCACTATGCCATGGTTTCTGTGATAATGCTCCTTTCTTGAGAGAACAGCGTCTCCGTGTTACGTCATCCTAGTCCGGGAACGAGTCATCGGTCCTGCATACTCGGACACCTAATGACTAAATTTCGCCCTGGCGGTGATCTTCTTAAAACTTCCTTCCTACACTCTTCGTCACCTTTCCCCTTGTTGCCTGTCGCTAGAGCTTCGAATTTACCCTGCGTTGCAGGATTTTACAGGGCTTCATTCGCAGGACGTGGCAGCGCGGGGTAGCCGGCGGTCTGAGGCGCCTTGTCACCATCCATGGGGCTCCCTCCGTCGGGGGTTCCAGTCCTCCTTTGGCCATGCGTCTGTGTGTCGTCCATAATGTAATTTAGTTTAAGTTAGATTAAGCAGTGTGTAAGCCTAGGGACCGATGACCTCTGCGGTTTGGTCCCATAAGCCCTTACCACACATTTCCATTTTTTTCGAAGGATATGGACCGTACATCTGATCTTTCGTCGCCTTGAGTCGGGGTCGAAAAGTAACATCAGATAACTGTCTGAAAACCTTATAGGGTCCAAAGTAACGCCTGAGAGGGTTCTCAGAGAGACCAACCTTCTGAACATAAGTGAATATGCAGACTAAGTCACCAGGCTGGTAGACAACGGGGTGGTGGCTCACGATCGCTTTCTTCAGACCGCAGAGTGCGGAGTCGAGGTAATAGCCGAGCATCCTCAGCTCTGATTAACACCTGGCCGATGTAATCGTCGTCCACGTCATCAGGATAGAACGGAAATACAGTGTCCATCGTCGTAGCCGCCTGAAGCCCATGCACCTGGAAAAATGGCGTAAATCGTGTGGTGTCTTGTTTGGCGGTGTTGTAGGCAAACGTCACGAAAGGCAGCACCTCATCTCAGTTGCTCTGCTCACCGTTAACGAATACTGATAGCATGTCGGCCAAGGTCTTATTAAGTCGTTCAGTAAGCCCGTTGGTTTGCGGAAGGTAGGCAGTTTCCATGTGATGAGCAATGTTGTACCGACGGTTTATCACTGTCACAAGAGTCGATTGGAAAACTCTCCCTCGATCCGTAATTGACGACCTTGGGGCACCGTGTTTCAATACAATGTCTTCCACGACCAATTTGGCTGCCTCGAAAGCTTCGACTGTTTTCACGGCTTTTGTAATGGCATAGCGTGTCAGATAATCAGTGCAAACAGAACTCCATCTATTGCCACAAGCAGAATTTGTAACTCGTCCAAGGAGGTCAATCCTAACACACTGGAAAGGCGTTTCGGCAGGTGGAATTGGTATGAGTCGGCCAGGTGTGATTGCTGAGGAACTGCCTTTCTCCTCTGGCCCACCCGGCAGTGCGACACACAGTGACAGACGCTCGTAAATAAAACTGGCGAAAAAAATCTCTTCCGGATTCTATGTTACGTCTTAATAAACCCTGAATGTCCGGCCTCAGGTCTGTCATGGAATTTCTGTAGAACATGTAAGCGCATGTGTTTAGTAATCACTGGTAGCCACCTCCTTCCAAACGGATCAAAGTTTCTCTTGCAAAGTAATCCATTAACTGCCTTAAATTGTCCTTTCACATTCTCTGACAGATTTAAGGCACACATAATTTGAGATATCTTGGCGTCCTTCTTCTGCTCAGCAAAGAGGTCCTTGAGTGCAGCGAGACAGTCACTATCTTCATGAAAGTCTTGGTGGTCTTGCACAGGGTTTCTTGAGAGACAGTCGGCATCTTGGTGTTTTCTTCCACTTTTGTACACTATGGTAGTGTCATTGAGGCGGTGCACCATCTTGCTCCCAAATAAATATGTGTTGTTCAGCTTCGCCCCATTGAGGCACGGGCCATAGCTAAGGCACATCAAGATAGTCGTGAGTCGTCCTCTTGGATCCTTAAGACCTATCAACCAACAAAGTGAATGATAGTTTGTAACAACTGTGAATGGCCTTCCATAGAAATACTGTCGAAATCTGGACATGGCCCAGATCTCAACAAGACATTCTCATTCTGTAGTTGAGTAGTTTCTCTCGGTTTTTGTGAGTATCCTAGAAGCATAGACTGCAAATTTCTCTTTTCCGTCTGAAATTTGCACCACAACAGCACCGATGTAGGTGCTCTCTCATCATGCAGAGCAGGTACTGGATCAGTCGTCAGAGCTTTTCGCAGCACATCGAAAGAGTCTTCTTGGGCACCACCCCAGATAAATTTATCATCGGCTTCTAACAACTCTTGGAGTGGCCTGGCTTTGATAAAAAAAAGGCTTTGATAAAACGACGGTAATAAGAACATAATCCTAGGAAGCTTCTCACATCTCTAATACTTTTAGGAATAGGAAATTACGTTACAGAACTCTCCTTTTCTGGGTCTGGCCGCACACCTTCGTTTGACTCAAGGCGTCCTAGTATTTTGATTTCTTTTGCTCCAAAGAGAAACTTTCTTGGACTAAGTTTCAGTCCACCTTGTTGGAGACACTTAAACACGGCCCTCAGTCTTTCTATGTGATCATCAAATGTCTCTGAGAACACTGTCATGTCATCTAAATAACAAAGATACATCGTCCACTTTAGGTGACTTAGAAGATTATCCATCATCCATTCAAAAGTTGCTGGTGCATTACACAGACCAAACGGCATTACCTTGAACTCATACAGGCCTTCAGGGGTGATGAATGCCGTTTTCTCACGATCAGGCTCATCTACTTCGATTTGCCAGTATCCAAACTACATGTCCATGGTTGAGAAAAACTTAGCCCCCTTCAGACAATCTAGTATACCGTCACTTCGTGGAAGAGGGTAAACGCCCTTTTTAGTTTTCTTATTAAGATTCCTGTGATTAACACAAAAGCGCCAACTGCCATCCTTCTTAATGACGAGAAATACTGGTGACGACCATGGGCTCTGCGAAGACGGAATGATGACATTCTTCATCATTTTCTCTACCTCGTCGTGAATTATTCAACATTCCTCTCTTGACACACGATATGCTCTCTGGCTTATTGGTTGATTGTCTGAAGAGCTAATCCGTTGCTTCCCGTTGATTTGTCGCATTTGCTCTTCATCTGTGGATTGAAGCATTCAGAGAAATCTTGAAGAATGGCACGTAGCTTCTTCTGTTGTTCCCTAGTGAGATCTAGTGATAGCCGAGCTAGAAGATCTTGTCTCGTTGTGGTAGAGCTAATTTCGCCCACTGACTCGGAATGGGAGGTTTCTACGAAGCTCAGCTGTTCTGCAATTAACGGCTGAACGTTTGCGAGGCACATGCGTCTTGGAAGGATCTGCGGTTCTCGGTGACAGTTAACTATCCACAGTTCAAGAAATCCGTTCTTAAACGAGACGGAGGATGGGATGATCAAGCTATTCTTCAGTGGTATACTTCTCTTACATTCCACTACAAGATCTATGGGTTGATGCATGGCATGTCACATCACAGTTACCTTTCTAGCGCTGACTGCAGGAACGATCACTTCATCCAACACACTAAATCTCCAGATAGTCGGATGTGCCTCTTCCTGTCCACAGTATCTATTCTCGTCTAGCATAATCTTCGAGCGGCCACAATATATAATTGCCTGAGAAGCTTTCAAGAAGTCCCATCCGAGAATGACGTCATGACTACTCTTTTGTAAGACGATTAATTATAAGGGCTGTGTATGACCACTTATACCAACACGAATGGCACATCTTCCTGTAGGTTTTACATATTTCCCATTAGTCACCTTCAACAGAGATGTTTTGTTGGCGAATACGGTTTTCTGCAACTGACGACGGTACTTCTCCGAAATGACTGAATATGATGCTCAGGAGTCCACAAGAGGTTGGGCTGGTCAGCCGTCCATGAGGATATCGACGTAGTTTCCTACCATTTTTGTAGTGATTGACGGAGGAAGGTTTTCCTCTTCGGTGGCTTCACCTCCAAGGTAGTTCGCACCCTTTATTTGCCAGGTTGCGGCGGCTAGGTGATCGGCTGGAGCTTCTAAACGACGATGGAGATCTTGATCGGCGTGTTGGAGAGCGTCGTCTCCAGCGGCTAGCTTGCGGCTTTGGTGACGTACGTCGTCCTGCACCCACATCTTCTAGTTCATCTTCGTCGTACCGGAGTTGGCGTTGGCTAAGATCGGTCTCCTGTCTTCTGGCAGGGGCGCCATAAAATATCCGCCGCATTTCTCGACAGTAGCGCACCACAGTCCGCAGTGGAAACATACTGGTTGGTTATACTGGGTACTCCATACGTCTGTCTTCATTGGTTCCTCATTCGGCATTGCAGGAATGTAACTTCACCTGAGTCTCGACTTTTGCACCGGTTTAAAGGGAAATGAAGGACGAGAGATTGGGTCAATGTCGGTTCCACTTCTTCCCCTACGACCTCTTGAAGCTTCTAGGGTTTCTGCTCGCCGTGCGGTCCAAGTGCCTTACGAACTTCCTCTCTCACTATCTCTCGAAGAACACTTGTGAAATCAGTTGCTTCCTCCATCACAGACATCGATACGAAGTTTTGAAGCCGTTCAAACTTGTTGCATGTAATTATTTTTTGGTGCATTTTCTCGATGTACTAGCACCAATTTATGAAATCGTCCGCTGTCGAAACCTCCTTCAGGAGTATGGCTTGATAGATGTTCTCAGCAACGCCCTTCATGAGATGTGCAACCTTACCTTCCTCCTTCATTCTAAGATCCACTATTTTACACAGCTACAAGACGTCTTGAATGTAGGATGCTGTAGTTTCTCCTGGACGCTGTGCCCTGTGCTTTAATTTATCTCCAGCCTTGCACTTCTGTCGTTGTGTGTCGTCGAAATACTTGCGCACTTCCGCCTGAAATTCTTCCCAGTTTGTTCTCGTACGATTGCTTGGCAGTGTCCTCCAAGTAGAAAAATACGTTAGCCAAACACACGGTGACATCCCATTTGTTAATTGGGCTATACGCTCGTATACCTTCAGCCACTTGTTTGGATCTTGGCTATCGTCACCAGAGAACCCGGAAGGATGCCTCATGAGGTGGAAGACAGTTGCTGTCTTCGTAACGTCCTCTTCTTCTTCTGTCTCGGACAGACTACGATCTGTTGAATATGTCTCGAACTCGCGTTTCTCGTCACGTAAACGGCGGCTATGTCGTGGCCTGATGGGAGCCACTGTGACATCGATAATATGCCCTATCACAAGTTGTAGTACCCGGCGCCTCCACCAGAATAATGTCACGTACAAGAATGTGTAATTAGATGAATGACGAACACTAAGTTCACTTAACGAAGGTTTATTCAGCACTTGCCCATACAACAGCGCGGAGTGAACTGCCTCCGGCCAGAACACATACGGTATACATACAGGTACAGAACATTCCAGTACAATGATTCTTGACATTTTTGAATACCTCTACAATGTACTCGAACCGAATGTAAAAATTAAAATTGTACAAGTAAAATGATAGTTGAAGTCACGACATTCCAAGCAACAGTCTAGTATCATAACCACTACACCACTGTTTCTGCGCCGATAACATTTCCTAAAGAGTAGCGTGGTTATGAGTGGGTATTTCACATCACTATGTTGGCTACCCTGGCGATGAGGACACACTTACTGGTTTCATCCAACGTTCTCATATTTATACATTTCTGTATGCATTTCAGAGTCTGTAGGGAATTTTAAAATAATACTCTGGTATCTGTTGGTGAATTTCCGTCGTGCTGTCAGATTATATGCTTTAATCTTCCTCACGTCGTATGCTGGATGAGTAACAGCCATATAGCTACGTTTCACTTAAGTCTGAAAAATATTTATTACGTATGAGCCAATATCGTTAAAGTTCTCCCACATTTCCCGCGTGGGAAACTTCCAAACTGGGCATTTTTCGACAGATAAAATGCCTGTTATATTACCGTCATCCACCTTACTTTCCTAATCCTTCATTCCTAGAGGTCAAAATCAGACCACTTATGTCCGTTTCTATAGAACTTAATTTGCATGGTAACTGGGAGTTGTTGATTCATTTCACACTAAATATTTTACCAATACTTTTCATTTCCCTTCTCTTTAGTTGCTAATCCCCTGCACACGAACTTCGACAATTATCATTCCACTGTCAGTTATATTACCTACACCGCACTTCGTTTTATTACAGGTAATGGGCCAAATAATGAGTTAACACGTGTCGCATCATGGCCATAGCCCACCCTGAGAAACAATGGCACCTGGTGGTATTTTTGGCACCTGATGCGGTAACAATATGACAGGGGTTTGGAATTAAACCTTCGCTACTTGAGCCAGTGTAGACGGAAAGCAACTTACCATATGGTTACCCAACTTTGTAGTAATAACGTTCAGACTGTGCACTACTGGGTGTACGTTGTTAGTAGTTTTACTCTCATGGCTTACCGTTAGGAACCGGTACTGGTACGACAGCGTATGGTTGAAACAGAAGCATCAGTGTCCATTACAGTGGCAGACAGTCAGCAAAAATCTTCGCAATGTGATCATGGTTTCACTCGTGAGTCTATCTTGACCAAAACAACAGCAATAGTGCTAATGCACTTCGCGAGTATTGATGCATTAAATGAATACAGAGAGGTTATCTTTCCGCGTCGGGACTGAAGAACATAATTCAGAAGTTTATATTAACTGGTGATTTTGGAATGGCTCCTGGGAGAGGCCAACTGTTAGTTGCAGCACAAATTGCTGAAAAATTTACTGTTGCCATGGCTGACAATGCTAGATGCAAAGGGCATTCTCCAAGCAGTGCACGAGCCATCTCTAGACAGCTGAACACTCCACTGTTCGAAAATTACTGCGAACAATTGTGAAACTGTATCTATACTGCAGTTCTAAGCTGTCGTGGATGCAGACGTTCGTCACGACGTTGAACGACTTTTGTAACCAGGAACGTCACATACCGTGCAATTAACAAATGTTACCCTCTCATACGGAAACTGAAACGTGTTTATTTCAGTATTGTTCGTCATTTCTCTTCCGCATGCCTTTAAAAATGATCCCACAAAATTTCATTGCCGTACGATCACTCGTCTTTCATACGGGCCCTCTCCAGTAGCGAAAGTTTAATTATAATCACCCTCTACAAGCGGAGAAGAGGCGATAGGCGAATCATTGCTCTTCCGGCGTAACATCAGGCGCCGGCACCTCGACCTGGAACGTAACAGCCGAGAAGGCTGTGAGACGACGTCAGCCAATAGTACGCTGACTAGGCCCGCACCACAACAGCGGCCCCTGCACTAGATGACGGGTACTAGAGGATGAGTCGTCATCCTATCTCTTTAGTAGTGACTTGTGATCTATGTTAATTGCTTGTATGGAAATTGTACATTGTGCACTACTGCCCATTAACATTGCTACACCACGAAGATGACGTGCTGCAAACGCGAAATTTAACCGACAGGAAGAAGAAGCTGTAATATGCAAATCTTTAGCTTTTCGGAGCATTCACACAAGGTTAGCGCCGGTGGCGACAACTGTCCTGGTGAAACGTTGTTGTGATGTCTCGTGTAAGGAGGAGAAATGCGTACTATCACGTTACCTACTTTGATAGAGGTCGGACTACAGCCTATCTCGATGGCGGTTTATCGTATAGCGTCACTCCTGCTCCAATGACTGTCAGCAGAATATGGAATCAGTGGGTTCAGGATGGTAATACCGAACGCCGTGCTGGATCCCAACGGCCTCGTATCACTAGCAGTCGTGATGATAGGCATCTTATCCGCATGGCTGTAACGGATCGTGCAGCCACGTCTCGGTCCCTGAATCAACAGATGAGGACGTTTGCAAGATAACAACCATCTCCACGAACAGTTCGACGACGTTTGCAGCAGCATGGAGTATCAGATCGGAGACCATGGTGCGGTTACCCTTGACGCTGCATCACAGACAATAGCGCCTGCGATGGTGTACTCAACGACGAACCTGGGTGCAAGAATGGCAAAATGTGATTTTTTCGGGTGAATCCAGGTTCTGTTTACAGCATCATCATGGTCGCATCCGTGTTTGCCGACATCGCGGTGAACGCACATTGGAAGCGTGTATTTGTCATCGCCATACTGGCGTATCACCCAGCGTGATGGTATGGGGTGCCATTGATTACACGCCTCGGTCACCTCTTCTTCGCATTGACGACACTTTGAACACTGGACGTTACATTTCAGATGTGTTACGACCTATGGCTCTACCCTTCATTCGATCCCTGTGAAACCCTACATTTCAGCAGGATAATGCACGACCGCATGTTGCAGGTCCTGTACGGGCCTTTCTGGATACAGAAAATGTTCGACTGCTGCCCTGGCCAGCACATTCTCCAGATCTCTCACCAACTGAAAACGTCTGGTCAATGGCTGCTCTGTTTGACTCAATGCCTAGGCGAATCAAGGCCGTTATTACTTCCAGAGGTGGTTTTTCTGGGTACTGATTTATCAGGATCTATGCAACCAAACTGCGTGAAAATGTAATCACATGTCAGTTTTAGTATAATATATTAGTCCAATTAATGCCTGTTTATCATTTGCATTTCTTCTTGGTGTAGCTATTTTTAATGGCCAGTAGTGTATATATCGAAGAACATTGATTATTTGCATGTCACCAATTTGCTTGCGACTCCTTTTCGTAAAAAGGCAAAGGTAAGTATTGTCAGTTTAGTTTACTGTAATAAACTCCACTAATAAGATTTGCTTCAATCGTTGTGTAACTATCCGAGAAAACAGCTTCCTAGGTATCCTATATTATACGAGTAGGTAGGATCCCACAATTGTAGCTACGGTACTAACGGTAAACGAAGATATTCACTTAAATAAGTGACTCTTGAGAGATACGGAAGGAGCGTCTCGAATATTTCGAAGCTGCTCAGCTGCTCGCCTGCTTTGTCAATGGAAAGTAGTTGACAAGTTGGAGACAAGGCACTGGACGTTTACAGCTCGTCGCAGAAAATGGAGGTGGAAATCCTGCCCGCTCTGTAAAGTGATCTGAGGTCAGCACACATCCATGCTGCCGGCACAAGTCCTTCGGAAGACACTATCCCGCGCACACTAACGATGATCCCACGACACCGTCACATTATATTATGTTATATTGGGTACGAGATAATCGACAATGGAGTGAGAGTAAATCGGAATGTGACAGCTGACCGGATGAATAACGTTTCTTCGCACATCAGATGGAGCAAATAATGTTAACGGATTGTGCATAATGTGTATCATTAAATGTTTGTCGGTATACAACATAGTTGAATGAAGTTTGTTTGGACGATGAATCGAGCGGGATGTAATGTTTTACAAGGCATTTAAAAGGCGAGAGCCTTGTGTTTGACCTGTTCTTAATGCCCTGTCGGAAGGGACGGGCTAGCTATCGACTCCGAAACGGATTGCAAGGCGACAGAGCCACATCACAGTGCTAAGTGTTTGTAAGCAGAACTTGAGAAAACTAACATTGTTAAGGGATGATGTCTTATAAATATGACCGATTTTATGTAATTGGTTACTCATTCTCGTGAATTAGAACATATTTTGACAACAAAATGAGAGTAGATTCCTTAACTAATTATTTGGTTATCTGAAAAATATTTGTGTACCACTAGGTCACAGAAATAAAACAATTACTAAAATACGGATCAATATGGAAAATATAAAAGATTAATACTAATATGTTGGCTCTAAAATAAGTTTCTTTTTTGCATTTATCAGCATTACAATTGATGGTGCCTGAACCACTAGAAGTTTGAAGCCATAGAAACCTAATGACCTGATTTGAAACCTAGAGCCAGAGGCAAAGTCAGTAAAGGGAAGTACGAGTTTGGATACTGCGTAATTATGAAGGTCAGTCATACGTCATGACGGAACCACAACACCCAGGATGGCCAGACTCGATAAATGAATGAAATGTAGTTCAAATAAAGACATAATCTCAGTGGCGTGTGCTATTAAAGAACGACCAGTGAGCTGTAAGTGCTTGTTAAAACTACGCGCTTTCATAAAATAAAAGAAATTAAATATCTCGTTTGTAGTGTATCTCTATACACTGAGAGATAATGAGTCGCATAAACAGTATCCTTCTAGATATTTAGTTTTTATGTAACGTTAAAATGCCAAAGAACGCACTTCTGGATTTCTGTAGGTCGGTAACCAAGAATCTGATAAACGTGAATGTCATGTTATAAACTGATTAGTGTAAAAATGATCTCTCATTAATGATTACCATCAAAATCTCTATTTAGATAAAATAATTGAAATTTTTTGTTCATTATCTTGAGAGTCCAGTTCGAAGTATTAGTTTTTGTTTATTACTCTGTACTCATTCTATACCATATTAAAATGGTAATGGATATTTTACGACAACAGTGCAAATTTAATTTGAACAATATAGTAGTATGCATGAATAAAATGTATAGTGCTTTATATAAATTTCTTTATTTTTGGTGTATCTCCTACTACATCATTTAAAAGAAAAGTATTGTATGTAGGAAAGTTCATGATGAAATTCAGTATCTCTTTTTGACGCTTGGGAATCCCGCGCGTTCACTGCACAGAAAAATATGACGATGACAATATACAGGCTGTTCTTACGAACTATAACTATAGTTTTCCAAGTTCTGATTCAAGAAACCCCTAGATCGAAAAGAAATCACCGAATGAAGTACATGAAGTTCCTGTCATCTTGTACAGCTTTTAATTTTATAAATTTTTCATTTTATTGGGGCACTGCAAGTAGCAGAATTAATTCGCTCCTTTAAACAGCAGCAAAAGTACGATAGCACCGAGTGAGAAGCTGGTTTCCCTACGGCCATCCCAGACGTTTGACCATACGGCACAGCATCGAGTCATTACAATAACAAGAGGTAATGAGTCATGAGAACGGACCTTGCTTGGCGAGCAATGCTAATAGAAACCACATACGTTCACACGTGAGCTTCGGTATTTTCTTTATTAAATATTAGTTAGCAAAGTCCATTTGTGACACATCAAATACTAGAAGGAGCCTACGTGTCGTCAGAATTTGAATATGGCACTATGCAGTAAACCACTAAAAATCAGTAAACAAATGAATATTGTTCAACTAACAACGATGTTAGAATAACATATAAGTTTTACGAAGTATGCAGGAGACTTTGCCTGCAGACCAGTCTCGGCGATACGACGAGCTCAGAGCCTGTTCTTTTGCGAGAGTCGGCAATGGGATGTAATCCGATTCATTTATTTGTACTGGTCGTCTTTACACTACCTGCGGTACTGTACTCAGATTAAAATTACTTTGTGACTGACGTTTCAACAAGTCGAATGGTAGGGGTCACCAGCAATATAATCGCAGTTCTCGTTGTGTTGCCTGTTTTGTAGGGTACATCAGCAACTCGCTACGGTCGCAGGTTCGAATCCTGCCTCGGGCATGGATGTGTGTGATGTCCTTAGGTTAGATAGGTTTAAGTATTTCTAAGTTCTAGGGGACTGATGATCACTGCAGTGAAGTCCCATAGTGCTCAGAGCCATTTGAACATTTTGAACATCAGCAACTTGTGAAGCGTGCCTGGCTGCAAGCCGACAACACTGTCCCTCGCAACTGCAATCTGTCAACCATTAAGTAGTTTTAACCGGAGTGTAGCGCAAACTGTGGTAAGTGTAAGTCGCAGTTTATTTAAGGGTGCTAGCAGCACCGAATTCTTCTTTAATAAACCTTTCTGCATGGCCTCGCAGTGATTAACTACTCACATCGAAAAAAGGTTTGCATCACCCTGCTTCCCACAACTCCTGAAGATAGACATTAACTGTGAATACTGTATCACAGATACAGTCCCTTTGACTGTTCAGAGATGTCACTAAACCCGCCCAAAGATGTAAACAAGCATGCATGTGCAGCCCCTATTAGACGGAAGGGATCCGCCAGCCGATCAGTTCCAGTCATTCCACCAGGGAGAAGGTACGCGGCTCGTGTTGTCTGTAGTTCGACCATGCCTAGACGGTCAATACCACGGTACGATAGCGTCCGCATTCTTACTTTGTGCCAGGAAGGGCTCTCAAACAGGGAAGTGACCAGGGGTCTCGGAGTGAACCAAAATGATGTTGTTCGGACATGGAGGAGATATAGAGAGACAGTAACTGACGATGACGTACCTCGCTCTGGCCGCCCAAGAGCTATTACTGCAGTGGATGACCGCTATCTACGTATTATGGCTCGGAAGAACCCTGACAGCAGCACCACCATGTTGAATAATGCGTTTCATGCAGCCCCAGGACGTCGTGCGCAATATTCTTCATGTTACACAACTTCAACCCCGACGTCCATGGCGAGGTCCATCTTTGCAACCACGACACCATGCAGCGTGGTACCGATGCGTCCATCAACATGCCGAATGGACCGCTCAGGACTGGCATCACGTCGTCTTCACCGATGAGTGTCACATATACCTTCAACCAGACAGTCGTCGGAGACGTGTTTGGAGGCAACCTGGTCACACTGAACGTCTTAGACACACTGTCCAGAGAGTGCATCAAGATGGAGGGTCCCTGCTGTTCTTGGTTGGCATTATGTGGGTCGACGTACGCCGCTGGTGGTCATGGAAGGCGCCGTAACGGCAGTACAATACGCGAATGCCATCCTCCGACCGATATTGCAACCATATCGGCAACATATTGAAGAGGTATTTATCTTCATGGACGACAATTTGCGCCCCCATAGTGTACATCTTGTGAATGACTTCCTTCAGGATAACGACATCGCTCGGCTAGAGTGGCCAGAATGTTCTCAAGACATGATCCCTATCGAATAAGCCTGCTTTTGACTTAAAAGGGCTGTTTACGGACGACGTGACCCACCACCCACACGGAGGGGTCCACGGCGACTGCCGTTGAAGCGTGGGACAATCTGGACCAACAGTGCCTTCATGAACCTTTGTGTAGTATGCCACGACGAAAGCAAACATTCATCACTGCAAAAGGTCGTGCAACTGGGTATTGGAGATACCCGTGTGTACAGAAATCTGGAAAACCACCTCTGAAGGTCTCGCTGCATTGTGGTACAACATGCAGTTTGTGGTTTTCATGAGCAATGAAAAGGGCGGAAATGATGTTTATGTTGATCTGTATGTCAATTCTCTTTACACGTTATGGAGCTCTCGGAACCGAGGCGATGCAAAACTTTTTTTGATGTGTGTATATTAACTCAGTGACGTGCTTTCAGCATGTTGGGTTACCGCGGTACCCTAGGGTAGTGGTAGTGACAGTGCACTTATCTCGCCGTCACCATACGAATGTAACTAATTCCAAACTGTTTAAAAAATTACGTATGTTCATTGCATAGGTGATTATGCCATCTGAACTGAAAACATTTCTTTTTCTTTCAGATATGGTACCCAAGTTGAACTATTGTTATTTTGAGAGCGATTGTTTCATTTTCACAAAATTAATAGCGTTAAGCAAGCAAAGAAATGCTCACAACCACTGACTAAGAATGAAATTACGGAACTATAACCGACATTAGATAAAGAAAACTCTGCGATAAGTGACTTCTTCTCAAACATTGAACTAGAAGAACTAACTGAAAACAACAGGTACAAAGGAAGTAGTGATGAGGAGCGTAGTAACGAAAGTGGTCTTTCAAAAATGTAGAGAAGTGTATTTCAGTAAAAACTTAAAACAACAGACCTGAAACACATAATTATCACAAGTTTGTTAAGCAAAGTGGTCCCTCAGGGAATGACGACAAGTGTATTTCAATAGCTTCTTCTCCACATGGTAAACACGACTCAAGTAGTGAATCTGAAGAACTAGTTTCAGTGACTGATGTACCTGGTAGACTCTTTGGCAAGAACAAATACAAATGATGTGGTAAAAAGCCAAAGTACTTTAGGTGTCGAGCAAGAAACTTTGTGTTTCAAATCGCTGGCAACAAAGCTGCTGCGTAATGCAGTGACTCTGTAGTCAAAGCATGGGAGTTATTTTCCTAGGACATTGTAAGTCAAACAAATTGAAAATTCTCTTGCAGCGTTCAAAACTTTCCAGTAATCGATATCAAACAAATGTAGATGACGAAGGTGCTACTCTAAGGGCAATGATACCATCATTTACGCGTGACACATAAGTTACAGTGCTTAGGGCACTTTTTGGGATTACATTTCCTAGTTGGAATTTTTAAATAAATTATGTAACCACTCGTGAACTAATTGACAAACACACAGACGTACTTTATTTTTGTTGTACAATATCACAGCCAAGATTAGAATTCCTGAGTAACAGCTCAGCTTTGATGATCACGAAAGTAGGAGTGAACGTCGAAAGAATTACTGACTCTCTGCAGAAAGACAGATTTCTGAATATATAACCAACATCAGCCAAGAATTCTATGTGCTATCTTAGTATTTCACGGTTCAGGAGCATTTACATTGTTTCTGGGGGAGCTGTATTTTTAAGATGTTCATCCCATCAAACTTGATAAGCATGGGATTAAGATTTTAACTATATGGCGAGGCAAGGACATTTTATATGTTAAATGCCGAAGTTTATAGCGGTAAGGGTTCAAATCCTAAGGGAATTCCTGTTGTTCAGAGTCGTTCTATGGAGGTGACCAAAACTATTTACGACACTAATAGGACTTAAATATTTTACAAGTGGTTCACTTCTATGCCATTGGCAAATAAATTGCTCAATGGTGGGAATAATGAAAACAAACAATCCATAATTTCCTCCGTTACTTATACACTCCTGGAAATTGAAATAAGATCACCGTGAATTCATTGTCCCAGGAAGGGGAAACTTTATTGACACATTCCTGGGGTCAGATACATCGCATGATCACACTGACAGGACCACAGGCACATAGACACAGGGAACAGAGCATGCACAATGTCGGCACTGGTACAGTGTATATCCACCTTTCGCAGTAATGCAGGCAGCAATTCTCCCATGGAGACGATCGTAGAGATGCTGGATGTAGTCCTGTGGAACGGCTTGCCATGCCATTTCCACCTGGCGCCTCAGTTGGACCAGCGTTCGTGCTGGACGTGCAGACCGCGTGAGACGACGCTTCATCCAGTCCCAAACATGCTCAATGGGGGACAGATCCGGAGATCTTGCTGGCCAGGGTAGTTGACTTACACCTTCTAGAGCACGTTGGGTGGCACGGGATACATGCGGACGTGCATTGTCCTGTTGGAACAGCAAGTTCCCTTGCCGGTCTAGGAATGGTAGAACGATGGGTTCGATGACGGTTTGGATGTACCGTGCACTATTCAGTGTCCCCTCGACGATCACCAGAGGTGTACGGCCAGTGTAGGAGATCGCTCCCCACACCATGATACCGTGTGTTGGCCCTGTGTGCCTCGGTCGTATGTAGTCATGATTGTGGCGCTCACCTGCACGGCGCCAAACATGCATAAGACCATCATTGGCACCAAGGCAGAAGCGACTCTAATCGCTGAAGACGACACGTCTCCATTCGTCTCTCCATTCACGCCTGTCGCGACACCACTGGAGGCGGGCTGCACGATGTTGGGGCGTGAGCGGAAGACGGCCTAACGGTGTGCGGGACCGTAGCCCAGCTTCATGGAGACGGTTGCGAATGGTCCTCGCCGATACCCCAGGAGCAACAGCGTCCCTAATTTGCTGGGAAGTGGCGGTGCGGTCCCCTGCGGCACTGCGTAGGATCCTACGGTCTTGGCGTGCATCCGTGCGTCGCTGCGGTCCGGTCCCAGGTCGACGGGCACGTGCACCTTCCGCCGACCACTGGCGACAACATCGATGTACTGTGGAGACCTCACGCCCCACGTGTTGAGCAATTCGGCGGTACGTCCACCAGGCCTCCCGCATGCCCACTATACGCCCTCGCTCAAAGTCCGTCAATTGCACATACAGTTCACGTACACGCTGTCGCGGCATGCTACCAGCGTTAAAGACTGCGATGGAGCTCCGTATGCCACGGCAAACTGGCTGACACTGACGGCGGCGGTGCACAAATGCTGCGCAGCTAGCGCCATTCGACGGCCAACACCGCGGTTCCTGGTGTGTCCGCTGTGCCGTGCGTGTGATCATTGCTTGTACAGCCCTCTCGCAGTGTGCGGAGCAAGTATGGTGGGTCTGACACACCGGTGTCAATGTGTTCTTTTTTCCATTTCCATGAGTGTAGAAGTTCGTGGCCGCAAATGGAAAAATGCAATGGTCGCTTTCAGTGCAGAAATGACTCTCCTAGCTACTGCTGTCCCTAGACAACGAAAAATATCGTATCTACGTTGTCTACGACCTAAAGGATGAAAGTGTAAAGGTCAGAATTCGCGAAACCATAGAGTTTCACAATGGCTCTGAGCACTATGGGACGTAACAGCTGTAGTCATCAGTCCCCTAGAACTTAGAACTACTGAAACCTAACTAACCTAAGGACATCACACACATCCATGCCCAAGGCAGGATTCGAACCAGCGAGCGTAGCAGTCGCGCGGTTCCGGACTGAGAGTTTCACAATGCCGCGACGTGTACCGTTCATTATTTTGGTAAATCATCCCATACCTATTCGGTGTCCGGGAGGACTCACAGATGGCCTATACGCATATTCTGTGGTTTTTTGAATGCCTCTGTGATCCTCTCTGTGATATTTCTCTTAATTTGTGGTAAAATCTAAAGAATAAATGTAAAATCGGCATAACTGTGTAAAGAAGTAAGCTTTTGATTTCATAACGCCACAGTTTTTTTCAACTGCTTCATCGCAAATTGTTTTACGGTGTTCGCTAATAAATCCCACAGTAATGGCATCCCAGGACTTCCTTCAAGTAGAACAGCTATCTGCACTTCCACTGATAATGACAGTTCGCCAGCTTGAATCTTCTAAAGAACTCAGTGCGGTAAAAGAAATGCTTCCACGGACAACACATATTCATTCACAGAAAACAAGTGGGAGGAAATTCTATGCTACGATTCATTAAGGTAATCCAGGAAAGTGTTAACAGACTTGACCAGTCTCTAATGATCATTTCTTATACTGCAAGTCACCTACAACGCTTTCTATGGCTTTTGCCTTCACCATGAAATAATAACAGAGATTTGGAACCACGACGGGCTCTTGCAAGCCCATTAGTTTCTTATTCGGAATGTATGAAATTTTCATTTGTTTGTATATATTTTGTTCTTGTAACAGAAAATTTCTTTCTTACACCGAATTCTTTCAACTATATAAAGCCCAAAATAATCCCCTTTCTCGGTCACAACCAACAAATGGTAAATTTAATGGTTCGAAGTTACCGCGTGGTCTGGCCGGCTGCGGTGGTCTCGCGGTTCTAGGCGCGCAGTCCGGAACCGTGCCACTGCTACGGTCGCAGGTTCGAATCCTGCCTCGGGCATGGATGTGTATGATGTCCTTAGGTTAGTTAGGTTTAAGTAGTTCTAAGTTCTAGGGGACTCATGACCACAGCACTTGAGTCCCATAGTGCTCAGAGCCATTTGAACCATTTTTACCGCGTGGTCTTTCACTTAGAGTAGACGTGGCATCAGAGTTGCTACACTTTGGTCCTGAATCTCTTAAGCTAATTGAGAGACGTTAGCTTCACATACGTTGGTTGTCTCCACAGAAAGACAGCTAGACATGCGGAGTAAGTAAAAGATGGATTAGTCTGAGAAGGCTGATAGCTTCTTCTCAAGGGTCTTCGTGCAGAATTTGCTGTTAGGCAAAGTGAGTCTGAATTTTATTACTATACTACAAATGTTGAAAAATGTTTTCCCATTAACACAATATATTGGCCGTATTTAATTATGAGAAAATTTAATTTAACTTAGTATAATATGGAGATTAGTATATCAAAGTGTGTGTAGCTCGTAATGTTATTACATTTAGAGGGGGAGTACTTTCTGTGAGATTGTTACTGAGTCGCAAGCAACACTTACGTCGACGACAAAACAACTGCCGTTTTTTTTTATAGCAATCTCAGGTTGCATTTCTCATCACAGCAATAAAATGAAATAAGCCATCAGCAGTGACTTTTTTAAATTCTGCGCATGTGGACCACAATAGGTAACACAATTATTGGCACTGCTAGGTGGTGAAGTATTGAATCTTCTCATTTATTACGGTGTAGACAACGTACATTTGCGCCTTGTTGTCAACAGTGAATTTTTTTAAAACAAATATTTGATATTCCGTAATTAGCGAGTGCCAGGTGGCGTTATTACGGCAGAACATCTCCCAATTACAGCTACAAATCAAAATCCGAAGTGAATATAAAACTGGATTATATTCGCTGATGAATACTGCAGAACACTCGAACTGAATGGGCAGCCATTATGAAGCACGCCACAAGAGACGAAAACCAGTTATACGCATATCAGAGATCTGGAGCATAAAGCATTTTAAAGAAAATCCTCGGTCAAGTCATAAAAGTTGTACTTCTCCTGTCATTACGAAATACTTAGTGGTCAATGTGATTGTTCGAAGTCGTGTTCAAAGTTCGTGTGCGAGTGATGGTTTCGGGTTGCTACTCGAATACATCCAGTGTTTGTTAAGTCGGAAGTGGCCTTTACTAGCAAACAGACAATAAAATGGGTAATCGAATTATCATTAGGATTTGAATAATATAAAGTTGCATATTTTGGATATTTCATTGCGTCTTAAATCCTGTTGTCAGGACAATATTTATTGAAACCGTGCTGCCTGAGTTTCGAGAACGGATAAAGTGATTCTGCCTTGGTCTTACATTTGACCATAGTAGACATAAATAAAATACATTAAAAAATCCATGGATAAATTAAACCGAAACGTATTTATCGAAGTGACAACCACATGTCAGCAGATTTCAGACAGATCTTTCACATTTATGGAAAAGTACTCAGTCGCTATAGGAGTCTGCTGTCATGCATTTCTTAATAGTTGCTGTTGAAAAACTTTTATCGTGTCCATACATGCACTCAGGGTCGTACCACTGGGAGCCTTTATGATAAGTTCTACACAATCTAAAACTTCTCCTTTAAATTATAAACTGAAAAACAGTTACTTTCTGGAATGGTTGAGACCTCCAATCCAACGATCTTGACTGAGATATTCGGAAGTTGGTAAAAGTCACCAGAGGATGGATTATTTAAAAAGGTATTTGCCGATAGTTTTCTCAAAAGTATTCCGTCCCGAGTTAATGCTACGTCTCTACTGAATTAAATGTCACAGGATTGTTGAACGTTAATCATCCTTCCCAGTCCTACGAAAATATCGTGGGGTTATGCTAATACAATTCCACAACAGCTAGGCTGTATGTGCATTATGTACATGAAAAGTGTACCTCTTCAATCTGTGTAGAACAAGTGCACCTGTTATCATATTGTAAACTAGAGATGTAATAGACATATTGGCTGAAAAATCATACAGCGATAGTGTGGGCAGTTCTATCATGTTACCTGACGAATACAGGTATCTTTCACTATTTTATTACAGGCTTCTAGGGGGGTGTAGAGTGTATTTATTACTTTAAGTTTTGGTGAAGAATCCATGTCAAAAAATAAACCATTTGGATGTAAAATGAGTTTGAAGATCTGATCGCTTTCAGATTTCGCACATCGAAGACAATGGGTGCTGCTGACCTGTGTACTCTACAGGAGCCCATGGCATGGGCGATGTTTCAAGTACTCCTCGTCGACTTCTCTTCTACGTCTTCTTCAAGTCGAGAGTGCGTAAAGTCTGAGGAGCATCACAATCAACTGTCCTAGTTGCGAAAGTACCAGTATCTCGCAGCCGCAGCTGTATTCCGACGAAAATGGTATTATATATCACAATCACAATAGGGACTTCAGATGGCGTCCTCTGCTCAGTTTGTGTGCATATCGTGAAGCGGTGGATTTGGAAGTGATCCTGCCTTCAAACTTATTTTATGTGCAAACGTACATATCTGAACTTAGGTTCCTTATTAAAACTTTACCTACTAAGTCCACCCTAATACAACTAGAAGTCTATGCTACGATTTGTGAAACACACTATATGTAAACATAACGTTGAGAATGCCAAAGTATAATAGACAGCTTGTGACTGGAGCGCACCAGGTTTGCACACCTATAAGTGACCGCTAAGTACTATTACAAACTATGTAGGAAAGTTAATCCAACAGCAATAGAGATTTTTTTAAACTTGTCGAGGAACAAGAGTGGAAAGATGCTTATACTGTCGATAATATAGATGATAAATACAATGCATTCCATAACACATTTCTCATGCTCTTTGAGAGTTGCTTTCCATTAGAACATTCTAAACGGGGCACTAGCAGTAATGGACAGCCCGGGTGGCTGACTATTGGGATAAGGATATCATGTAAAACAAAGTGGGAATTATATCAAAATGTTGGAAGTAGTCACAATCAAGCTACAGTAGCCCATTACAAACAGTAGTGTAAGGTGCCTAAAAATTTTATTAGTAAGGCAAAGAGTATGTGGTACGCAAATAGAATAGCTAATTCACAGGATAAAATTAAAGCCATATGGTCAGTTGTGAAGGAAGTGTCTGGTCAGCAGCACAAGGTTGACGATATAAAGTCAGTACGCAGTAATAATATTTCTGTTACTGATAAATAAGATATATGTACAGTATTTAACAATCATTTTCTGAGCTTTGCTGGTGAATTAAATATAAATTTAGTTTCTACAGGAAATCATATAAATTTCTTAGCAAATGCCTTTCCGAGATTGATGTCTGAAATACTTCTCTGTGATACAGACAAGAGGGAGATTGAGTCAATAATTAAATCACTGAAGACTAAGGACTGTCATGGCTATGATGGAGTGTCTAGCAGAATATTAAAGTACTGTGCTGCACATGTTAGCCCTGTATTTAGCCATATTTGTAACTTTTCCTTTAGGAATGGTCAGTTTCCTGAGCAATTAAAGTACTCAGTAGTAAAGCCGCTTTATAAAAAGGGAGAAAGGGATAATGTAGATAACTTTAGACCTATTTCTATGCCATCAGTGTTTGCAAAAGTTATCGAAAAGGCTGTGTATGTAAGGTTAATGGATTATTTTATATCACGCGATTTGCTATCAAATGTACAGTTCGGCTTTAGAAGTCGTTTAACAACTGAAAACACTATGTTCTCTTTTCTCTGTGAGGTACTGGATGGGCTAAACAAAAAGTTTTGAACACTTGGCGTATTTTTTATTTAACTAAGGCATTTGACTGTGTTGATCACAGAATATTGCTCCAGAATTAGGACCATTACGGAATATGGGGAGTAGCTCACAACTGGTTCACCTCTTACTTTAGCAACATGCAGCAAAAGTCGTTATTCACAATGCTGATAACGGCTGTGATGTGGGATCTGAGTGGGGCACTGTCAAGTGGGGGGTGCCCCAGGGATCAGTGTTGGGGCCGCTCCTGTTCCTTTTTTTATATAAATGATATGTCCTCTAATATTATGGGGAACTCTAAAATATTTCTGTTTGCTGATGACACTAGCTTGGTAGTAAAGGATGTAGTGGGCATCATTGACTCAATTTCAAATACAGCAGTACATTACCTCAGTTCATGGCTGGTAGAAAATAAACTAACGTTAAATCACAGTAGACTCGGTTTTTTACAGTTTCTAAAACAGAATTCAACAAAACCTGGCGTTTTAATCTCACAGAACGGGCATATGATTAGTGAAACTGAACAGTTCAAATTTATGGGTGTTCAGATAGATAGTAAGCTGTCATGGAAAGCCCTCATTCAGGATCTTGTTCAAAGCCTTAATACTGCCATTTTTACTATTCGAACGGTATCAAAAGTGAGTGTTAATTTGACACGTAAATTAATCTACTTTGCTTATTTTCATTCACTTATGTCGTATGGTGTTATATTTTGGGGTAACTCTTCCCATTCTAGAAGGATATTTTTGGCTCAGAAACGGACAGCTCGGGCAATAAGTGGTGTGAGTTCACGAACCTCTTGTCGACCTCTATTCACGAGTCTGAGTATTTTGACATTGGCCTCTCAATATGTATATTCCTTATTGTCGTTTCTTGTTACCAATATTAGTTTCTTCCCAAGAATAAGCAGCTTTCACACGGTTAATACTCGGCAGAAATAAACCTGTACTTGGATCGGACTTCCTTAAGTCTTGTGCAAAAATGTGGGCAGTATACTGCTGCATCCATTTTCAATAAGTTGCCACTCGAATTCAAAAATCTTAGCGGTAATCCACGGGCCTTCAAATCGAAGCTGAAGAGTTTCCTCATGGGTCACTCCTTCTATTCTGTCCCGGAGTTCCTTGAAAATTAAGCTGATTCTTATTGTATTGCTGATAGCGTTTACTTAAACTTATGGACTGACTTTTTTTCAGGTTCATGAACATTTATTTTTATCTGTTATTACTTTTATGTTGTAAGTTCATGTACTGACACGTTCATGACCTTGGAGATTTGCTCCTCAGTTTGGTCCTACCGCACTTGACGCGTAAATAACAAAAAATAAAATAAATATTTGTTCGTGGTCTGTGGCAACCCTTCCCGCGATGGTAGCAACGTATAAAGCGGATATTGACAGAGGACTACTGCTTTCCATTAGAGAGACACTGCTGTGATAAGCTCAATACCCATATAGGGGACTAGTTGCCAGGTAGATTTCTGAGCCTGGAAAACTCTTTCGCTGAACTTGCACCTTTCCCTTTATTCCTCCTAAAATTTCCATAATCTGACATTTTAGTGTCCAGCATGGGACTCTATATTATGCGATTTACCACATTAAATTGCAAATGAATCAGAACTGCAGTAAGATGTCTATAAACAATTGAAAATGCATCTTTTCTTTTGTGCTTCGTGACAATATTTAGTGAAATGTGTCGCTACTTGAATAGTTTAAACTTCATTCATATCACTGTTCTGTCTGCAAGGATCCAGGCAACAGGACAAGAAAGCCTCAAATATAACTACACTGCTGCCTCATACGTGTAAATAACACATGACTGTCATTTCCTCTTTGTTGTATATGGGGACAGAATGCCTTTCGGTTCCTGTGGCAAGCATTTTTAAGCAGTTAAAGGACCATCTCCGCCAGATCGACTTTTAAAATTTAAATTGAACTCATCATTTAAATTATTAATATCTTCGTTTGCAACAGAGCAAATACCTAGCACATTATATCGTATTCTGAGAATTTAAAAAATTCTTATGTTCCATAGTGTGAAAATGATAACGACGAAAAATAAATTGTACATAGTTCATGTTTAAAATCCTAAAAACACAATGAAGCCAATAAGAAAAATTGCGTGAACAGCTCTTCTAAGTTCGCATCAATAATAATAAAATACCATTAAATGGAGTCATTACTGATATAAAAAGCATAGTCCTGAAATAGCATAAATTTGTCTGTTGAATGAATGTTCGAGAGTAGATGGTGAATTTTATCTTAATCCGCTTAACCTACAGGAACAAATGACCTTTAAAACTATGTTCAACGCAAATAGAATACAACGACGACTAAATTACATACGGAATGTGACAGATCTAATTTAAGCGGACCGTCCCCTTTGATGATCTCAGTCGCTTTGTGGAGACGACACATGTCGGAGAATATGTTGTTTCCTTAGGGCGTGTCATTATATTTTCACAGAAAAGGGTGGAATATAGTTTAGTATTTTTTCTAATATCCTGGAGGAAGTGCTTCATTTTAATTTGCTTTCCACAAGAGTCTACTTTTTAAATTTCTTGTGTTCGAAATATTAAAATAGTCATACATTTTTTACTATGTTGCGGCCTCAGAGTACGCAGTTAGAAGAAAACATGGGAGATCGGGTCTGTACTGACACAATGGATTCACTACGATTCAACGAAAATTCATATTTCTCAAATAAAAATTACTTTCAAACACTGAAAGTATTTTGAAATAAGATAAAATGTGAACCACTTCCGCGAAGTCACTCTGAAATTGATGTAAATGAGTGAAACATGTGGTATCTGCATACAACTGTGATCCAATGGAAAACAGTCTAGAAATGAATTAGATACGCTGTATCAGTGGTTAACTACGGCACTGATGCTTATCGCTTTGAGTCACAATAATATCAACCAATATTTAATTTTAAAAGTTTTCCAAAAATTGACTTTTATCATCATATTAACCTACGAATACAAGAATAAATTGGCAAAAAGCCAACAATGAATTGTTTTAAGGAGGTGTCTTCACTTTGGACTATTGTTTTGATTTTTTCCCAAAATTAAAATTAGCTGTCAGAATAAGCAACAACTACAAGAAGACATTAGCGAAAAGTATTTGTTTTAAAGAAGTGGTTACGCTTTGGAACATACATGTTTCAACCACCCACCATTTCAAAAGATGTATCTTAAAGAAATCTCGCATTTTTGCTACACACAATCGCACATGTCAAAATTTCCATGAATTCATTATACCTGAAAGGAATGATAGTCCTAAATATCACGCAAAAATGAGCCAAAAATTTAAAAAGTTTATAACAACAGTATACTCTCCAACTGGTTTCGTTTCGAAACCACCCATAAAAGCACTAGTTCAGACTCTAAGACGCAAATTTACCTTTATATATACTTACTTTCCCTCTCAATGATTCTCTCAGTATAATCATTATGAAAAGCACATATTACCGTCTCCCATAGCTCGTAGCACTGTCAGATCGCTGACTGTTTCTCCGAACGCTACAGTACATTACATTCGTAGATGTGCTGCAGTGTTCTAGTAGATGTCTCTGTCTTGAAACAGAATCGGTGGTTGCTTGCGAAAGGCAGTGGTACTTCAAAGCCAAATTAATAAAATGGTGGTTTCAGGTAGAAACCACTGATATTCAGAGGTTTAAGGTAGAAAAGATTTCACTTAGAACATAAGTGTTAGCAGGTATAACAGAATACAGAGCTTTGGCCAGAGAATTTCACCGGTACTGGCTTCCGCGGGTGACAGCGGGATGGGCGGCGTTGTAAATTTGCGAGCCGACGCTGTGCTCCGAGATGAGTGGGTCGCCGCCGCCACGTCCTAAACTTGGCGATGAGGGCGCCGCTTTAGATGGCAGTTGCTTCTCATTTAGCGCCCCCAGCTGGCATCCCTGAAAGCTTAATCAGCGCACGTAATATTTCTTGCCATTTTGCAATTTGTAAAGGCGTAAATTGCCGTGGGGCAGTTGAACTGCATAATAATTTATTTTCTCTTCTTTCAAGAATGGCCTCTTTAAGGTTGGGTTTGCGGTTTGCATTTTTTGGTGAAAGCTGGAGGATGCAGATTAGAATTACCGAATATTTTTCATTACAAACTTTGTCCCATAAAATATATAGGAGACTTGTCGCTTCACGTACTCCCTAAGTAATAAACAACTATTTGGTATCCTCAAGAATTCATATAAAATACTACTTTATCAAAATTGCGCAACCGATTTCTAGCAGTGGCTTACAAATTTTTTTGAAAATATTTGTTACGTATTTGATTCCTTTATATAGTCTACTGTTATCTGTAATTATGCAGAAATAAATACATTTTATTCAGTTTCTTAAGGAATTTCAAGTATGGAAATTTGAGATGAACGGGAGAATATGGGCTTTTCAGTACGTAACTAGGCTTATCATTCTGATTACTGATAAACCAAGAACAATTTGTTGCCAATTCCTTCCGCAGCTATGATTTTAAAGTTTTTTTTTTTTGCATAACTAAATTACGATTCAAGTTGTTGCTTGGAAATTAGAAATGATCAAAGCAAATTCAAATTTTTAGTTTCTTAAAATGAAGAGTCGACGAAATTATGGAGTGTATACAAGAACACATCATGTGCTCCTCCGGTGGTTTACCAGTACACGCAGAGGTTTTAGACGTTGATGCAAAATGCCATGAATAAGGTAAGAAACGCACAGTGCCATGTGTTGCAGTAACAGTTTCACTAATACAGTGTTGGATATCACACAGGACATAAAATGGTGGAACTATTAACAGGACTTAAATGTTTAGAGCCAGGCAACATTAAGAAATCTGGAATCGACTCGTCTACGTGAAGGAAACCAAGAACTGACTAAATGAAGAAAATTAGGAAGATTCTAAGTTAACAACAATTAATAATATTCGTTAAAAATCTAATGTTAGGAAACCGAAGATTGAAGCACAAAAATTTCGTACGGGGAACTCATGGAAGTATTACCGACAGCATCACAACATCAGAAAATAAAATGAAGTACAGAACTAAACCTCTGAGTATCAGAAGCGTCAGTGAATTGAAGAACATGATGCCAATAGCTGTCTCGAGGAAAATCTGTAAGACCTAGAAATAAGATAATTAATTAGAGGCAGTAATATTCAATGGATGCAAATGGTTTTAATAAGGAAGTTTCGTAAGGAAGTATGATAAAGTCGGAAAGCACACTTTCGACTAAGACAAGATGAAGTTCCAGAAAGACATGACACAAATGTCGGAACGTTTCACCGAAGTGAAGAGACCATTCAAGAATGTGTCCATGCTATGCAGAACTAGGGAATCTAACAAACTTGATCATCTACATCACTACAGTACTTAATGGAGCACCATCAGAGATAGCAGCGAGAAAAATAAGGACCAGTCGAGCTTAGGTAAAAATAACTAATATCAATTCGACAGTTATACTCTTGGAAAAAGAATAGTACACCCTTTTAGAGGTTTCCAGTTCACTCAAGATTTATTGTTGCAACAGTGCATATAGAGTACATCAAATGATTACGTTTACAGACAAATATTACAATCGGTTCTAAGGTACCATGTATCTACCCATGCTGAAACACCCATATTGGTACGTGGTGCAGCCTCCACGGGCGGCAATACAAGCTCTGACTCTGTCATCAGTCGGTCACACTGAGGCGTTCCATTCGTTTTGCCTCAGGTTACAGTAGGAAGTAATTATGTTTTATATATCGAGATATAAGTTTTTCTTTGATTGCCTGCAGCTTCAATACTGCGCTGGGTGAAAGGAATATTTGACGCATTTGTTTATTTCTTTTCATCATTTCACAAAGAGGTTACACGCCGTTTATATGTATACTCCTTGTTTCACCCTGTATGAGTGTGCATGGGTATGAATGGAAGTCAAATGTAGCGGGAGCATGGACCAAAGGGAACAGTTTAAGGGAATTGCAGTCATTGCCAACATTACAAGAATAACGGCAGGTCGGCCAGAACAGCAATCAAAGATGAAAACAGGCACGAGGGCAGGTTACAAAGTTGGTGCGTAGGTGAGGTGAGGCTCCCCACAACCGCTTTTGAATAGGAACGATGGTCGGATCTTGCCACGTGGAGAGCACTGTGGGGCCAGCCATGAGAAGGACCGGACGTGGGAGCACAGCAGCTCGCCGATTCGGCGAGATAGAAATGAGGTAATATGGCTAAAAATTCACGACAGGGTATGTTCATAGCATGCATTCAACATACCTTCATCGGTACAGGTTACGGTATTAATTTATTTGCCTCGTGATGGCTGGGTGTTGTGTGATGTCCTTAGGTTAGTTAGGTTTAAGTAGTTCTAAGTTCTAGGGGACTGATGACCATAGATGTTAAGTCCCATAGTGCTCAAAGCCATTTGAACCAATTTATTTGCAATAGTTTTCTCTGAAATGTATTTGTGAAATTTTGCTTTGTGGTAGTGTGCATGCAACAAGAACCATCAGTTCATGTAGCTATTTCCAGAGTTATAAGCTTCACTTTTAGCTCAATGAGAGCAGATTGTGTATCGGATGGTAGATCGAGAAAGTTGTGTCCCGATATTTAATTATTTGGGTAACTTTCTTTGTGAGTTCAGTTCGCACTTTGGCGCCAATAGTACATAATTTTTGCGAATCTTTTCTCTGATAGAGGTTATCTACATTCAGCAGTGGCCTACCTTAAATTTCTAGTGGTGTAGTTCATGCATGACGATAAGTGAGTCTTAAAGAATGAATGACGATTTTCCCACTGCAGACAGTGTAGTCCACTTATGTATTTTTTGTATTGTTATGAAATTATGTGTCATATATGAAATTATTCGTGTAGTGTTTTCTTTTTATCATTGTCCTACCCATGAGAGGTAAAGCTGATTCAGACATAAGTTTTGTAACTAAAGAAAAATTGTAATGTGTCGGCTTCTAAAGTTTTCATCAAAGTAGAAAATAAATCTGTTAAATGAGAGTCAGCATTTCAGTTAAGAAATATTCCCCCAGTTACATGACACATGAAATGGGTAGGATGTATCTTATTCAGTTCGATTTTCTAAAGGTAATGAAAGACAGAAATAATCTGCAATGTGAATTTAGATAAACTACCAGCTGCTATAGTGACGGCTTTGAGTTCAACCACTCCAGAACGTGTTGTCTTAGAGAAACTCGCACCAGTTTCCGTTGCGCATATTTCAAAAGAAATTAATTTGATTATCACGTTAATCCAATAAGGGTCACAATATAGACACCATTTCTTATGGGCCTGGTATATTAGCAGCCAGGGCGCAAAGTCGAGCACAATTATCTAAGGTAACGCGAGGAGACGGTCACAAATTAAAAATATATAAGGAACCAACATACACCCAACGAGCAGTCTTATAGCAACACAGATGGCGAATACTGTTCTGGGATACGTCATACAACGCCTGCTCGTCCTGTTTACGCAGCTCTTTAGGAATTGTTCGTTGACGAGTCGCACAAGTCACTTCTTGTCCCACTATATACCACAAGTGTTCGACTGGAGACAAGTCCATTGATCGTGCTGGCCAGGGAAGTAGCAACACGTATTGTAGAGCACGCTGTGTTTCACGGGCAGTGTATGGGAGAGCATTATCTTGGTCGAAAAACACTTCACCTTCCCGTTGCATGAACGTCAAAAGAACGGGTCTAACAACTTTCTGCCCTAGCGTCCCCTCCAAAAACATGAAAGGCGAACTAGAGCTGTAGCTTATCCTATTCCAGGCCATAAGGACTGGAGTGGGGCCTGTATGTCTTGAACGAATGCACTCTACGAAACAATGCTCACCAGGTCTACGGCGTAAGCACAAACGACCATTCTTTGCGTGCTGGCAGATTCTGATTTCATTGCTGAAGCCCACGCCGCGTCATTCCATCTTCCAAGTGATCGTCTGACAGCGCAAGTCGAGCCGTGCACGCCGATGCTGTGGCGTGAATGGAAAGCTGCTAGATGTGTGCGTGCCCGTGGTCCCAGTCCTAATAGCCGGTTTGCAACAGTTGGTGCTGATATGTCGGGGCTCACAAGCCGTCTTATCTGTGCTGTGGTAGCTGTACGATTTGCCACTGCTGTCTTTACAATACGATAATCCTGACGGGCGTCTGTGCTGCATGGATGCCCAGAACCTCGTCTATAGGCGTGAGAATTTTTTGTGTGACCACTGATACCAGTGTAGTTGCATAACCGACACAGCTCGTCCAACTTGTGTGGCGGTTCTCAGAAAGGACAATCCCTCTACTCGGAAGGCTACAATTTCATGCCTTTTAAACTCGCTCAGTTGGCTTCAGGAAGCACGAGTGCATCTCCGTGGCATGGTTGCCTACTTGCTTCACACGTTTGCACCACACTGAGCATTTCCTATTAAAGATTAAACACAGATCGCCCTTTGGTAGGTGGTAGTCATTCCACAACGCTATCTGATTGTGGACGACAATGAAACCATTATCAGTGCATTTACTATCGTCCAGGTAGCATCTGTTGTCTTCGGGTCAAAATTGCCATCTTCTTTCCAGGAGGACTTTTTTTTCCTTCAGTGTATATCGAGAACGTGAAACAAATGCGGCACCGATTATACGAACTGAGAACGCCCTTAGAGAAGCACACATCATGAAACGCCTCTAACACCTTTTGATGGTCAGATTGTTTTATAGCATAGAGTGCTTACCATCTTAACATACAGGAAGCCTAAGAAAGGATGCTCACATTCGTATCCCTGTCGGATACTGCAAGTGCCTTCTAATGGGCCATGGATTAGAAAATTATGTGGAACTAGAAGAGTGATCGATCCATGTACTAGCACGTTATGAACAGTGCAGCATGGAAAAGTCTGTTGGTGGCTAATGGGTCGTGAAACTCAGAATGAAGAATGATGCGTATTACTGACAGCTGTCTTAATGGAAGACAAGGAAGAAAGCAGTACCAGTTGTGGTGACGTCAGTCGCAATACCACTGAATTCGTTGACGATGGGGCATTCGCAGTTTACCACTGCGGAGCAGCCATTAGATCTAGGTAAATTTTGGGTGTGCGAAGATGTGGTCCTTAGTTCAGAGCGTGCGGAACGTGCCTCATATTCCAAAGGGTTGCTTAGCCTGCACTGAGGAACGCTAAGGAACAAGCAAGGAACGATTTTAAATGTAAATATAAATGGGTTTGGGAAGCAAGAACATTAGTATCATTATTAATTTAAGGAAAATATAGCTATGGACATTTTCAGCAGAACGTTACTTTCATACAATCCTACAGCTATGAAATTAGAGGACAACATGTAATGTGATGCGCTGAAGTAACAGAAGGGTGTGAATATTAATTCAGGAACTGAGACTGTAGAATACTCGAAAATAGGAGGAGAGAATATTTTAAGGGAATATCAGGCCTCTTGTGTGACTGTTGACGTGAGCGATAATAATAGGCTTGAAATGGGAAAGTATTAGAGATTCATTTATTTCATGTTATATTTACAAACTCCAACAGAACCGCCCGACCTCCGTGTCTTCCTCAGCCATACTCGTTACTGGATGAAGATATTGAGGAACATGTGAGCAGCACACCGCTCTACTGGCTCTTGTCAGTCTTCGTGTCCGGAGCCACAACTTCTCAACCAAGTAGCTCTTCAATCGGCCTCGTAAGGACTGAGAAAACCCCGCATGCCAACAGTGCTCAGGCAATGTTATATTTAGCACCATCGGAAAGGGCCCTCCGGGCTCTCTGTTACTTCCGACCACGAAGTATGCACATCAAAAACTATTCAAACTCTTCTTTCCGTACTTGCTGTTACGTAAACATCTCAGATGTCACTATGAAGAGAATTAAAGTTGACAAGGCCAAAGATAATAATAATGATAATAATAATGTCAAGTCGTAATCACAATCAAGTCCAAATTTGAAGGTGGGTCGTCAGTGAAGGACAATACGTAATGCTTAGAGCTTGTTTATTAGGAATAACCACTCAAAGTTAGAAAAGAAATTAAATCCTGGACAGAAACTGCTGCTGTTTATAAGAAATCTCTAACTTCCTACAATAAACGAACATTATAGGTGAGAAATGTCAAGAACCTCCAATAAACTATGCATGCTAAGCAAACAGTCGCTCGTGATCGTGTTTGAACTGGCACCCTCAATACTCTAGTAAGGGACGGTATCCGCTGTGCTACAATGCATGTAGCACCTTTTCCACTCCGAGAGAAATAGCGACCCGCTGTATGGGAAGTTTTCATTGGAGGAGTCTGCAGCACTCTCGATCCAGGCCACCTCGAACTGCGCCTCAGGAATGTAGTGGGTCGTCATACAGAACACATGAACGACGTTCTTTGCCTTTCTCTTCTTGATGAAGTGCCACAATCATCAACTTCGGTATGTAAGGTTTGACAAGCAACGAAGAATACGATAAGGCCCAACCTGGCCATTTAGAATCTTTTCTGATAGTTCCTTTTTCCACACAGACTTAAAAATCCATACCAAGCCTCCGTGTTAGTATGTCACTGGCTTGTCGTTGCCTTACAGTGCTCTAGGTCCTCTTCGGCGCCCAGATTCCGTATGCGATCCAACTGTCTTACTTCTTCGGTGCTGGTGACGAGGTGTTTTACTTTGTCATCCCAGTTGTCGTCTTGCTGAATCGGGCCCAATATATTCACGTCGTTTCGGCATCGCAACCGTGGAGCGGAAAGACTGGTGTGATGAGTATATCTTTACGGATGAGTTGTGGCTGGTAGTGACAGTTATCCAAAGTTCTCCTTGACCGTATGTTATTCTTATGATCGCCGCTGGCATGTTCAAATGGCTCTGAGCACTATGGGACTTAATTTATGAGGTCATAAGTCCCCTAGAACTTAGAACTACTTAAACCTAACTAAGCTAAGGATATCACACACATCTATGTCCGAGGCAGGATTCGAACCTGCGACCGTAACGGTCGCGCGTTTCCAGACTTTAGCGCGTAGAACCGCTCGACCACCCTGGCCGGCCGCTGGCATGTGGATTTCTCTTGTGAGCCTGAGTAGCTTTTTACAGTAGACGAAAGTTTCACAGTTGTAGAATCTCGATTGACGAGTGGAACTCATCTCGGTTATGACGGCGGGGTAACAGTGTCTTCAACCGCGAACAACCGCCCGAAAGTGTTAGTGACGTGTGCTTTTCGGAACTGCGTCCGCACTATGAAGCTCTGATCCACCATTTTCTCTTTGACTGTTTGTGGGCCCTGCAGGAAGTCTCATCCGGCAATAATATTATGAAGACATTCTGTAAAAAAATAAATAATTCTTACCATTGAACAGTATTCTTGTAATAAGTATTTCTACCAACTGGACGTATTTCGCATAAGCGACTCTAGGCAAAGTCGCTTTCATATCATAGGACATTGTCATCTTTGGCCGGCGACTATAAGCATTCGATATGACAGAAAACAAAGCCCCTGAATTGTCTAACGACCGGACAGTTTAGCTGTCGTTGAAGACGTCAGTGATTTTTCCGGATGTCTCGATGACTGTGGTCCATCGAGAATTGGCCTCGCCTCCACAGACGGTCGCCTCTCTCAGTTATCCTGAATTCTGCGGCTGGGGGAGAGGCTGACTGCGGGGTACGGCTAGACGTCTTAGAGCGACCGCGCCAAGAGTACGAAGATGGGCTTCATCTCGCATGGCGACTGAAATCATCCTCAGTTCACGAGCGTGTATATAGCTGAGCTGCAGTGATCCTGGACGTCTTTTGTCGTATTAGTCGTCGAAAACTCGTCGTCTTTCTCAGCATTTTAGGACGACGTGTCCAGGGTGTCCGTAGCAGAGCTGGTTGCCGTGGCAAAGCGGTTCTAGGCGCTTCAGCCTGGAACCGCGCAATCACTACGGTCGCAGGTTCGAATCCTGTCTCGGGCATTGATGTGTGTGTGGTTCTTAGGTTAGTTAGGTTTAAGTTAATCTAAGTTCTGGGGGACTGATAACCTCGGATGTTAAGTCCCATAGTGCTCAAAGCCATTTGAACCATCCGCAGCAGAAACATACTGGCGTGATGTGCTCTGCTTTCGAAATATCCGTTCGTTTGCGGATCGTTATACTTTGGTGGAGTAACTGGTTGCACTTGCTTTGTTCGGGTGCATCATAAGTCCGAGTTGGCCAAGTTTAATCTTCCAGGTGCATTCGACTGGCGTCGGAGATTTTGAATAAGTTCGATACATATCTTCCTCGATATTCTCCTTTAACTCTTAACGTATGGGGCCGACATTCATGTCCGTCTTGGCTACTCGGTTTGATAGTTCTGGGTAACTTGTAGAGCTGTACTTCTGCTGTTACTATCTCGCGTATGAAGGAAGCGGGATCGTGATGATCTTGTGCAACTGCCATTTGGAATTCTTTCGTGAGTCTATCATGCTTCTTTAGTCCGAAACATTTCTGTTGCATTTTCTTGAGGCACTGGAACCAGATGATGAAATTCACGGTAGTTTGGACATCCTTTACCAGCAGATTTTGGTAAATGTCTTCTGTGACATCTTTCATCACGTGTGAGATTTTCTGCACTATTCTGATTCACAATACTTCTTGGGACCAAAACATTTTATATGTAAGCAGATATCGTTTCCCCGTGACCTTGGCTCCACGCTCTTAAATTGTTTAATCGATAAACAGACTGTGTTGCTGATTGTCACCAAATTTCTTCTTCAGTTCGGCATACAAATTGTCCCAGCCGTACAATTTCTCTTCACTGTTTTCGAACCACTACTTGGGTGTACTATCGAAGTAAAAGTACCCTTTTGCCTAACACATCTTGTCATCTTACATATAGTATCTAGAATCTCGTTGGAGTCGTTTGAGTCATTTCGTTTGGTCCTGACCAGTGTCTCCCAAAACCATCGATGAATGCATAATGCGCACCTGACGTATTACTATTCTGGAATCCAATGGTTTCCTGAATACACGGACCTATGGGCCGATGTACTGCTTGTATTCCGGCTCCTGCCCGCAAAGACGATAGCTTTTACGTTGTTTAATAGGAGGCACAGTGATGTAAATGTTTTGAAATAGCCTGCGTCTTCACAAAAGAATATCACTTCGTAACCGCAATGAAGTCCAAATCCGACACAAGGGTCGCCACTGAGGTGCCACATTTAGCAGTGAAAGGAATTTGTTACGAACACTAACGCACAGGCCGTACTGGACTGAACTCCTGGACGGAGAGTGCTGCAGTTTATAAGAAAATCGAATATTCCAGATTATACAAACATAAGAAATTTCGAAAACTTCGAAAACCTTCCGGAAGTTATGAATACTAATAACTAATAATTGCTTCGTAAATGAGTGGAGCAGAGACATTTCGAGATCCATTCTAGCGACGGTTCTGATTACAATCTGGGAAATCCACTGACATATACAATTTTGCCAGAGGGTATGTGGTTATGGCACTGTGCATTGGAAGAGATCTCGGAAACGGCCAAGCTCTTCTATTGTTCACGTGCTTTTGTGGTGACCATGTGTGGAAACTAGTGCAACAACGAGTAGGCGAGAAACTGTTGAAAGTCAACGCCTAGTCATTGAACATGGAGGTAGGAGTATTGCCTGCTCTCTATAGCTGGATGCGCGGTAGCCTGTGACAGATCTGTTGATAGAGTGCAATATTGATGCAGGTGTTTCAGAGCACAGTGTTCTGCGCACATTGTTGGATATCGGGCTGCACATGAGATGACTCCTACTAGTTCGCATGTTGACGCAATGACATCGAGAAAAGGATTGTAGCGAGGTTTCACTGTGGATGAATGGAAACGTGTCGCAAGGTAATCTCGATCTGTGTTACGTTAGGTTAACTCTAATGTCTGGATACGCCGTCATCCACCCGAACGGATGCTTGAGACATGGACCGCACTATGGGCGCAGGCTGGTGAGTGCAGTATTAGGTCTTCTGCTAAGAGGGATAGACATCTGTGCTTGTATGGCCTATGGTAGTGGTCGAGGGCACCTTGATAGTTATGGACAACGTTAACATTATTCTTCATGCTCTATGTGTTCCCCAACGGCAGTGCTATCATCCAACAGCAAAACTCTGTCCGTCAAAAGTATTACAGTGGTTTGCGCAGCATGGAACTGAAAGTTTGTTGTTGTTTCGCCTACCAAATTCGATACATCTGAAGGCGATGGAACATGCAAAGAGCCATCGAGCGCGATATGAGTCCACATTCAACTGGACTTACCACTAGCAAAATCTACATCCACATCTACATCCATACTCCGCAAGCCTTCTGACGGTGTGTGGCGGAGGGTACCTTGAGTATCTCTGTCGGTTCTCCATTCTATTCCAGTCTCGTATTGTTCGTGGAAAGAAGGATTGTAGGCATGCCTCTGAGTGGGCTCTAATCTCTCCGATTTTATCCTCATGGTCTCTTTGCGAGATATACGTAGAAGGGAGCGATATACTGCTTGACTCCTCGATGAAGGTATGTTCTCGAAACTTAAACAAAAGCCCGTACCGAGCTACTGAGCGTCTCTCCTGCAGAGTCTTCCACTGGAGTTTATCTATCATCTCCGTAACGCTTTCGCGATTACTAAATGATCCTGTAACGAAGCGCGCTGCTCTCCGTTGGATCTTCTCTATCTCTTCTATCAACCCTATCTGCTATGGATCCCACACTGCTTGGCAGTATTCAAGCAGTGGACGAACATGCGTACTGTAACCTACTTCCTTTGTTTTCGGATTGCATTTCGTTAGGATTCTTCCAGTCTGACGCACAACTTACGCGGTATAGGTGACCTGGGCTTAAACATATTGCACCACAAAGTCCCATAAAGCTTGTGAGGATTTTTCAAATCCTTGCCACGCTGAATGGTTGGTATATAGCGATCAGAAGATAAATAAACTCGTTATTAATCAGGTGGACATAATTTTTAGGATCATCAGTGTAAAATAGTGTAACAAATAAAACTTAGATAGTCTGCTACAACGTTATTATACATTATTGTTCATTTTAATGATATCTAGTTTCAAACACAAACGCACACCACTACGACCGCTTTGAAACTGAAACCATTATGTAAACTAATATTAGGTTGAAACGAACTGAATTCTTCAGGCACGGCATGTTCATGCTCCATGATAGTTTGTTCTCTTCCCTTTCAGTGATTCCAAGGCGAGGTCACAGTTGCTGATTCCTCTTTTAAGATTTACCTTCTCTGATTGGTGCTGTGACAACTGCTCAGTGTAATTTTCGAATAATGCCTCAAGTACAGTACCGCTCGAGTTCCTCACTCTATTACCGTCCCTAAATACTCCAGTTTCCCAGTATACAACATGTAAGTAAAAGTCTGCCCTTAATATTATAACGCGACAATGAAATTTACGCATGACTCTCTGAAGGATTTAGCTGAAATTGTCAGTACTACGGCTCTCGAGGCAAAGAGTCTGTAAAACTATATGATTATCATGTTTGATCCCATTTTAACATTTCTCCTCGATCCACATATTTTGCATTCGTATTTTGTGCAAACGTGACTAGGTATTATCGTAACATTTACGGTGTTAAATACTCGCCTTCCACCGGTTTACAAGCAACCCTTACGATGTATTATCATCCTCAGAGGTATTCGAACGACCGGTAGTGCTTTCGGCTTGATTTGTATGCAACCCACGTTACGTAACCGACTTGCACGTCCTCTGGTTGCTTTTCTATACAGCCATTTGACTATAGAAAATGATTACTACAGAAGACCTCTAGAGAAATCTTCTGTGTACGGCTATAAATCCAGATGCAAAGTACTACCACGTTGATGTAAATGTTAGAAAACTCGTATTCGAAACTAAACTGTCTTTAATGCTAGTGAACACATATTTATTGTAAAGAATGATATCTCAAAAAGCAAATTTCAACTTGAAATTCCATGACAAAAGTTTCTGTATGAGATCGGAACCCAGGACTTCAACCTAGCAATTACTATTCCTATTAACTATTCACGAAAGATTTTAATTAGGGTTTCAATCACGAAACAAAGTATGAGCTTGAGTAAACTTGAAATGACGTGGAATAAAGATTTGTGTTGGACAGGGATACCAATCCAGCAGGTAATCTGATTGTTAACTAAGTACAATCAAACGTTAGATATCAAAATTTTTCACCTGTGGAGAGAAGACTTGAACTGAAATTTGGAGACTAAAATTTGTCATTTTACCGGAATACGAACACAGTATCATTCGTCACTGTTTTCTAATCAAAAGAAGACTTTAAATATTTGTCTATTGAACCAGTAGCGAGATATGCAGATGTCTTAATTGTAAATAACGTGGTGAAATGTTCTGTGATGACTGGGATTTGAACCATGCACGTAAATTGCTGACCAGACACGAAGAAACGTTAAAAATCCTTGTTCACCGGTAGCTACAAGTGGCATGTGTGAACCGGAAATGACATGAGAAGTTGTGTGTGTGACGGTGGGCCGAAATTGGTACCAGTTGTTGTTGTTCAAAACGCACAGACAGAATTTAAAAATCATAATTATATGTTACTTCACTTATGGTTTGGTTCCGCGCGCTATAACTTGAAATTACACAATGAAAAACGTTGCGCCCAATCAGAGCAGCCAAATTCGACGAAAGTGGCGATCTTAGTTCGGACCCCGTCAAGTACCAATATTTTCAACATCGGAAGTTCCAATACAACAAGAAATAGCTGCCCTGTGACATTACATGGTGAATGGTTCATTAATAAAATGAAATCTGCCATATAAGTAAAATTACTGGTGACAGATTTTCGGCTGCTCCTGTTTACACCGACTCTATTCCAGAAGGGGTAACTAAGGGACATCATGTTTAATGTGGACCTGAAAACACGATGTAACCACATGTGGTTCAACTGGCGCTTTCAGATGTCTGTTTGTGCTCGTTAGAATGGTTGCTTAATGTATGAATCAAGCCCGCATCTTGAACATATGAAGCTAGAATCATTCAACAGACCATCGAACTTTATGGTTTTTGTGTCCGCCCTGGTAGCTGAATGGTCAGCGCAACAAATTGTCAACCCGAAGAGCCCGGGTTCGATTCCCTGCTGGGTCGGAGATTTTCTCCGCTCAGGAACGGGGTGTTGTGTTGTCCTAATAATCATCATTTCAGTTGGCACGGTAGCTCAGCGTTTTCGGTCAGAGGGTTAGCTGCCCTCTGTAATAAAAAAAAACTGAGTTAATCGATCAACAACGAGCTTAAACGGATGTCTTACGACGTCCGCCCCGAGCAGATACAACGAACAAAAGCGAACAACATGAGATTAGAAAAAAAAGGTAGCTGAATGGTTAGGGCAACAAACTTTCGATCCAAAGAGCTCGGGTTCGATTCCCGGCTCGGTCGGAAATTTTCTCCGCTCAGGGACGGGGCGTTGTGTTGTCCTAATCATCATCATTTCATCCCCATAGAGGCGCAAGTAGCCGAAGTGGCGTCAAATCGAAAGACTTGCACCCGGCGAACGGTCTACACGTCGGGACGCCCTAGTGACACGACTTTTCTTATGATTTTGTCATAACGAAGGAAGTCCCACATTGCATGAGAATTATAATTCCGTGGAAATTGATTACAATTTCTTGAAAATATTCGTTTCATTGGTCATTCGCATCAGGATTCATTAGATGCCCAGCAGGCGGCGCCCCGAGCTCCATCAATAGTCGTGGCTAAAACCGTCGGCACACGGACCGTGCTGCCGAACGTTAACGTTGAGCGTGCCAAGTTCAACGTGCTGTTGAACGCTCAGGAACGATGCGACTTGTGCATACGGTACGTGGGCCCCAACGTGGTATACGCGATCGCAACGCACTCCAGCGGCAGTTGAAGGATGTTTCTAGTTCGTACATCACACTGTTTACTCAACGGGCGAGCGTAAACTTCCCACGTTAGCTTTATTAAAAGGCACATTTCCTTAAACGTCCACGATAAGGAAAGTACCATGTCCAATCAATAAGGATATAGGCTTACAAAAGTTCCATTACAAACAGTGCGGTACAAATTTGGAATATTTTTCCGCATAAGATAAACATTATTTCATCATTCCCACATATTAGAAAAACCCCAAGGTGAGTCTTACTTGATCACAGTTCCCACTCAGTAGCAGAATCTTTGCAACCTGTGAATTACGAAGCGTAACATAAAAAGGAGCAAAATATCTTTATAGAAGTAGCGCAAGCTATCCTGTAATTAAACCAATCGAACAAAGTCACCCCTCAAAAAAAGGTGAACTTATATTTAGATAACATCAAATATTGTAGCATATACTTGTATTACAATAATAATAAAATATCTGAATTAAATAAAAACGCGAATGTTAGGAAAAAAGTTTGGTAGTGATAATACGCTACTCATTACGCTAAACCAACAACAGGCTCCTACTCCTTAAAAATATTGTTTTGCCCGTTGCTAAAAACGTTAATCGTAGATAATTATGTTATTAATTGAAATTTAATTATAACAAATCGTACGAAGAACAGTGCGTTTTGGGTGTATCTTCAGTGTATCGCTGCCTTCAAATAGCTTACTCTCATTATACGCTTGTTACAATAATTCTTTTGACACCAACATGTTGTTTCTCATTATTTTACTGGAACGAATCACACAACTAACAACGGGTTTTCCAGTGATTCTCAATTTGCTGGTACTCAGAAACGTCATATATACATACAGGCTTGAAATGAATGCCAATATGGTGCCTCACAACTCTGTACTAAAGGGAGATGGTGTGCGTGTTACGTAGGTGGCGTTCTGCCATGTCATTTGTCAACGGTCAGACGCACGCTCAGAATATCTTACATGCCAGATATTGCTCTGCACGTTCGGAAAGACTCCCGAACGTGCTATTCCACGCTATGACGTCAGAAACTGGGCACGCTCAACGCTCAACGTTCGGATGCACGGTCCGTGTGCCGACGGCGTAAGCAGTGGTCACGGGCACGCTGCAGCATGGAGCATTCAGCTGCGTCTTCTCTCATGTGGCGGGTGGCGGTGCAGCTCAGAGCGTAATTCTGGACTGACGGCTGGAGAATAGCGGTGGGCGGTGAGCCGACTACGGCGGTAGGAAAGACGGCGAGTTATCCTTTAGATGTGGGACCAGAATGATAACTGCCGGGATACGGGCCGTCAGGCCGTTGCTCGGAGCAGAGCTGCGGAGGTAGTGGCGGTAACGTAGTTACGGCGCAAAAGGCAAGTCTGCGTCCGTAGAACTGTTCATGACAACTGCCTCACAGCAGGTGGTGTGCTTCAATCAATTAGCAGATCATGGCGTTCTCGGCTGAGGTGTAGTTTAAATGCAGCTGCTCGACGCCGACCGTTGAAGCGACTGTGCCGCGCTGGATTAGCTGAGCGGTCTAGGCGCTGCAGTCATGGACTGTGCGGCTGGGCCCGGCGGAGGCTGGAGTCCTCCCTCGAGCATGGATGTGCGCGTTTGTCCTTAGTATAAGTTAGGTTATGTAGTGTGTAAGCTTAGGAACTGATGACCTTAGCAGTTAAGTCCCATAAGATTTAAAATATGTTTCAACGTTTTTTGGAGTGACAGTGTTTCTATATCATCACAGAAATATATGGAATGGATTCACTTACCGACGTCCATCTGCTGTCATGTGGCATTGTGTTAAACCTCCTGATGTCCAATGTCAATGACACGCGGAAGTCCGGCAACAAGGGAGGAGTTACTTCTGTAGATCTGCCATGTGCATCGATTGGTGACAGCCAATGGTAGCCAGTGGTTGGACTACAGCATTTTGTACTTGGCTATAGCCTTATCTATTTCACTACATCTTGATGCCTCAGAACATACCCTGTCAAACAATCATTACTTTTAGTCACGTTTTGACATAAACTTCTTTTCTTCCCAAATTGATTCATGCCTCCTCACTATCTGATGTAACCTTCTAATCTTTAGCATTTTTCTAAAGAACCAAAATTCAATAGCTTCTACTTTTCTCTCGTCTGAACAGTTTATAGCACACGTTTCTGCTATGTTGAAGGTTACACTCCAGACAAATACAGTCCGAAAAGACATTCCGAAGAAAACTCTTTCACACATAAATTAGTATTGGCTGGAAACTACTGTAGCGTCCCCATCATAATAATTCTTTACTGTCACTGGACTATGCTTTTCCTATCGTCTCTACATCAGCAATCTTTAATTATTTAGCTGCGTAAGTAAGAAGACACATTTACTACTTTTAGTGTCGCATTTCCTGATCTTATTCCCTCAGGAACTGCTGATTTAATTAGAGCACAAGCAATTATTCTTACTTCACTTTTGTTGCTTCTTACCTTATAAATTCTTTTCGTGGCAGTACAGTCCATACAACTGCTCTCCGAAGTCTTTTGCCCTTACTGACGGAATTAAAGTGTCATTGGCAAATCGTATGTTCTTTATTCAGTTCCTCTTAACTATATTGTCCTTTCAGTATTTCTACTTGGAGTGTTTTACTGGTTGCTCAATGCACAGATTCTATAACACTGGGAAGAAACAACAACAATCTCTCACCCCCTTCTCAACTACTGCTACCCTTCATGTCTTCCCACTACAGTCTGGTTTCTATACAAGTTTTTAATAACCTCTCGTTCCCTGTTTTTCCCTGTTACCTCCAGAATATCAGTGCGTCTTCCAGTCAGCATTGTCAGATATTGTACATAAGTCTGTCCCAAACTTCTAGAGACGTCAGGAAAGAGCTGGGTGAAATGCGATGGTGAGGACATAGCTACGTTCGGGAGAGCCCAGAAAACATTATTGACAAAACATGTTTATTAGGCAGTAGTAAAGGATCGTCTTCCAAAGCACCACGCTATAGTCAGGCCTACGAAGCAGTGCCTCGCCAGCAGCAGGTGGGCAACGTGTGCTCGACTTGTATTACCACCGTCATGTGGCAGCTACTACATCACGAGGCGGTTGTCGACCCACGGCCTCCAGCTCTGCAACTCGATCTCCAAAGCACTCTCATTAAAGTCGCACATTTGCACATATGAGTCTTCTTGGAGGAACTGTACTCAGTTAATCACAGCAACCACATGTCGAAAGAACAACCCGCAGAAGAGGTAACAATTAAGTTCAAAACTGGTCCTAGGTAAAGGGTAAAGAACGTAACTGAAGTCAGCCCAAGAGTTCGTCTGCAGTTACTACAAAGGGACAGAGTCTATATCAATTTTGAATCACTTAGTATTAAAGAGTTTGTTGCAGTTCAGAAATGCTTTAACTGTTTGGGATACGGTCACCTAACAAAATAGTGTGACACAGAGCAAGTGTGCGGCAAATGTGCAAAGTCTGGTCACAAAAAGGCTGACTGCACAGAAGATATCACTGTAGGCTGAATACTTTGCAAACACCACAACAGAAAATGCAATAAAGCCGGGAGACCAGATTGCCCTAGACATACGGAAAGGTTTGAGAGACAACTACAGAGAACCGACTATGGCTAACTATAACATGTTTAACAATATAACAGAACACGAAACGGGCGGAACAATATCCCACACTGTTATTAGTGAGACAGTCCAGACAAGCTGGGGAAGGAAATGCAAGTCACCCTCTACAAAAGAACAGCATGGAGACGCGCAGTAGCCTGGAGTTAACACTTAGGGCTATCACTAACAATATACTCTGAGCATATTGAAGACTCAATTTCGCTTATGAGAACCATCATAGAAGAAAAACATTTTCGCGTCACAGATTACATTGACGATACATGTGCACAAAGAGCCATGGGCTATTAAGCAGCCAGGCAAACAAAACATGAACTCTTTCAGTGGGTAACATTCCAATACGTAACAGTAGTAAGAACTACGGAACTAGAAGTAGATGATATCAGTGTAAATGAAGTAACACATAGCAATCTACACATCATAGGGAGAGAAAATAAAAGTAATATGCATCCGAGTCACACATAGAAAGACATACGACGCCATAGTAGTACACACGCGACACATCCGCGTAACAACGGGAAAGATCAAATGAGTCAAAGGAATACACAGACCACTAGTATACAAATGAAAATACAGAAAACAAAAAATAAAAAGACATGAAAAAAATGTAAAAACAGGGTAAAACCAATACGTTTCATATAAGGAGGCAGCATACGCAGGCCAAAGACACTAAAGGCAGAAAACAAAAACGACCAACACACCACACAAGGACGACCACGGTGGCCGAGCGGTTCTAGGCGCTTCAGTATGGAACCGCGCGACTGCTGCGGTCGCAGGTTCGAATCTTGCCTCAGGCATGGATGTGTGTGATATCCTTAGGTTTGTTAGGTTTAAGTAGTTCTAAGTTCTAGGGGGCTTATGACCTCAGATGTTGCGTCCCATAGTGCTCAGAGACATTAGAACCATTTTGACCACTCAAGGTGCATCAAAACTCAAAGTAAACACTAATACTATCAATGAAAACAACAATATCTTAAAAACACCAAACAGTAAAACAAATCTGAAACAAGAATGAAAGGCAAACACAGCCACTATAGGAATAGAAGGAGACAGTAAATCACCCACATGAAATACACTCACAGGCAGGGAGAAATTCCCGACTCAACAAAACTATATGAAGACACACATACAACAGACGGAAACGCAACGAGAAACGAAACATCACGGAATAAAGACGACAAACAAAGCGCATCAGAAAACATTGAGTTAATATAGAATTAATTTGAAAGTAATTTATCTCTTATCAGACTTGAAAATGAAGACATTCTTCGAACGCCACTAAGAATGTTAATACGGATAAAATATCAAGAAGGGATAAAATATCACCCGACAGACATATGCACATGTGGAGAAATCGGCACAGCGGAACACATCCCATTATACTGCGGCATGTTTAGTGACGTACGACCGCAACAGCACGACAATGACATACGACGAAGGATAAGACAGCCTGATGACTGTTTAGAACTAAACACCATCACCGACAAAATTTCACAAGCACTCCAGAAAGCATACAGACAAGAACGACCGTACAGGAGGTGGAGAATAGGGAATTACCCCACAAGACAACACAATACATGGAACGATTCCGTCAACAACACAAAAGTTTGGAAATTTGTGGTAAGTTCTATCGGACCAGACTGCTGAGGTCATCGGTCCCTAGGCTTACACACTACTTAATCTAACTTAAACTAACTTACAATATGGACAACACACAAGCCCATGCCCAAGGGAGCACTCGAACCCCCGACGGGGGCAGCCGCGCGAACCGTGGAAAGGTGCCCAAGACCGAATGGCTACTCCGCGCGGCTCAGCAAACTCAGAACAAGACAATATAGAATAACAATATAGAATAACACAAAAAATAAGAATAATGAAAGAAAGATTTGTGTTGTACATTCTCCAACGATATAAAATATATAATGCATAAAATGTATAAGGATTGTAGCTATAGATAACTAACATGTAAATAACTCCTACGTTTAACTTCATAACGGCGTACATTACAGAAATACATTGAGCTGAAACTTCCTGGGGAGGCGAGGCTCTAAGAACTTCCAAGGCTCCCCTCCAACAGGAAAAGCCATGGCAATGCCAGTAATCAACAGTAAAGTTAATATGAGAAATGTATACTAATTTATTATATCGAATGAAAAATTTTAAATAACATATTAATATCATTTGTATTTACATACAAGCCGGTCACGGTGGTCTAGCGGTTCTAGGCGAGTAGTCCGGAACCGCGCGACTGCTGTGGTCGCAGGTTCGAATCCTGCCTCGGGCATGGATATGTGTGATGTCCTTAGGTTAGTTAGGTTTATGTAGTTCTAACTTATAGGGGAGTGATGACCACAAATGTTGAGTCCCATAGTGCTCAGAGCCATTTTTGAACTTACATCTAAGCAAATTGCTGTTCCATCTTCGACTGGCTCGAAGTTGTTCCGAAGCTCTCCCGCCCGGAATAGGCAGGTAGTGGGACACTTTCTTCCATTAAAAACTTCACCTATCATCTGACTGCTTCTTCTGATATCTTTAAATTGTTTCTGATTTCTTTTCCTAAATTTATGTTTATTTTAGTCTATTGTTACTTTTGTTTTATTGTTCAAGAAAAAAAATGGAAGAAATATGGATCAATGTAATCTAACATGCAAAATCGTCAAATGTGTGACCTGCTTTCTAAAATAGGCAGCAGGTCATTCTGTATGCAATAAATGAAATGAAATGAAAAGTCTCGCCCCAAGTGCCCATGAAGTAGTCGCTGGCTTGTAGGGGTTGGCTCTCAGCATCCGTTAGGAGACAGGAGCCGACAGCATTGGTGTCGTCGGCCTGAGGAACAGAATGAGCATCTACAGTACTCTCCTTCTCGAAGGCAGATGACAGAAAGTGTAACGTCATGTAGGTCAAAACATTCAGCAGGCCTGCAAGGTGATAGTAGTCTCTGTGCCCAATCAGTTATGCCTGAGAAGTTGACAGTGCAGCTGGTAGGAGCTGCATCCTTCGAGCCAGACTTGTCTTTCCATATATGATCGAAGACAGATATGAGTGCAAATAGATTACCACCATGGCCTCCCCTCTCACTGGATAGCTGACACAAGGGCTGAAACTACGCACCGGGTACTAGGTAATTAACATTCAGCAATCAGACATTTGTTAAGAATGCTGTGGTATTTACGTCGGCGATTCGTGTGCTCTTTGCGGCGGTGGGGGTGGCAATGACATCATGTGCCCTAATTTTAACTTAGCGCCAGCTCTCCTAGTGACTTTGAATGTTCGCAACTTCATCTGTCAGAGGCTCTTTTCTGCTGACTCGTCACCTGAATACTTATTCCTGTGTTGTACCTAACCTTCCTTACAGAACTCTGCTTTGTTCCTAGTATGACAGGATTTCTCGACTCTCATGACGTCATTATGCTTCTCTTGCAGACTTGGGCCCTTGATCGTTTCCCCGTGCTTCGACAGCTTCCGTGTTTTCCGCAGCTCACTCAGAATTTCTCACCAGCTGCCAGTCTACTGGTTATGGAGCTGCCAAGGTATAACTTGGGCAAATTTTTGGTATTCGACTGGGATACCATTCTGGGTCGTTACTATTTGTCTCTCTCTCCCCTTCTGTAATGTCCACTGCCACCGACCGACCGTCATGTCAAAGACGGATTAAACTACGCTCATGAATTATAAAGCAACTACAGACTCTATGGCCACACAAATTAAGAAATTAAATACTAGTCAGTTGGTATCAGAGGTGCTGAGTACACTCCGCTTTTCAACAGCGCTCGACAGACCAAGATAGTCACTCTTCGAGAGCTAGCCAAACCCGACAACATTTAACTTTGGCAATCAGAGGGGAATCAGTATTACCACAGCGGCAAGGCCGTTGGCTCTGGGTCTAAAAGTTGTACCACAATCGACAAATGCTAGGAATCTAAGTTTGCCATAGGACCAGGATTGACTCCTGTGTTCCTACATTTCTCCACAAGCCTCCACATATATTTTTGTAAATAATTCGTTTCAGCATTATGCAACTATGGTTTCTTACAATGGTATTTCGGTAACATTTACAACTGTGAGCAACTGCCTCTTGTGATGTGAATTACTCCGTTCTTCTTGAAGTCTGTATTTCGCCTATATCATGTATCTTGGATACTAAATGGAATAGTGTTGTCAGTGTATTTTCTCACAGTATTTTCAATAATCTTGAGGACGTGCAGTGCTATATTAGTTCGTTTCAGTACCTCAAATGTTATCCAGTGATTTTGTTCCTGTATCACTAAAGATGATGCCAGTACTAATGCTACTGCTCTGTTCAGTTTTAAGCCGGCCGGTGTGGCCGTGAGATTCTAGGTGCTGCAGTTTGGAACCGCGTGACCCCTACGGTCGCAAGTTCAAATCCTGCCTCGGGCATGGATGCGTGTGATGTCCCTAGGTTAGTTAGGCTTGAGTAGTTCTAAGTTCTAGAGGACTGATGACCTCAGCAGTTAAGTCCCATAGTGCTCAGAGCCATTTTGTTCACTTTTACAATGCAGATGTACTGTTCACACCAATATGAATCGATATTAAAATAAAATTGAAAATTTTTATTGGTAAACATTCTTCGTATTGTTGTGGATATTGTTATATATCAATATCTCACTGAAAATACTAATAATTGAACAATACTCAGAACATCTTTCTAAAAAATTATGATAATAATAATTATAATTATAATTATAGTGTATGGAAATATCTTTCACAAAAGTTCTTGTTTCAATATTCACATAAGGTAAATTGGAAGCAAAAACGTTTTTTTCAATAAGGCATGCATCTTAGAAACCATTACAATGTTTTTCGCTTCATATGTTTGTTATTACTTTACTAATTGCAGTTTGAATTTGAGGGTAGTAGAACAACAGGGACACGGCACCAAGTAGGTCAGCCAAAGGCCGGCGTTTCCCTAAACCCTATATGGCGGCCGTGACGCAAGTACTTAACGTCACGTGACGTCAGCTAATGATGCAATTGATTTCAGCTGATGATGTGAGTACCGTTATCCACAAAAAATGGCGGGAAGGTAGGCCAAGTGGGCTACCTATGGTTGATTTAGGTTAGTTAAGGTAGCTCAAGTGCCCATTATTTCCTGTGGTTTTCTTAGGTTAGTAGAGGTAGCCCAACTTACCTATTTTCCCGCCAAATGCCGCAATATTGGACAACTGCCACACTTGATGGTCGTAGTGGTTCTAATTGTTTAAATAAAGACTTGTGTTCAGAGCTGAATGAGTGTATTTAATACAGCTATCGATACGTCAGCCTCTTGTGGTGGTAACACGAAACTAGTGATCTAGGTAGATAATAAATTTAAACAAATTTGCAGACATTTAAAGAAATTTATAAACAAATACGATCGAATTGAATGTAAACTATTTGAGCAAAAAATCGAAATTCGAGGTGGATCGTGAACTTATTTGATGGCAGTACAGTTTCTAATTATTTAAATAAAAACTTATGTCCAGAACTGAATAAGTGCATGTAATAAATATGTTAAAAGACTGAGAAACTGATATCTCAACCCCCAATGGTGGTAACACAACACTAATGGTGTAGGTAGATAATAAATTTAAAGTAATTTAAATAAATTTAAACAAATATAGATGTTTAAAGAAATTTAAAGAAATTTTTACTAATTTAAATGAATTTGTAGAAATTATATTCGAATTAAATGAGGTGCCTCTAGTGGGGGTGACACCATAACAACTCTGCTCAACAAAATTTTCCAAGAAGATGGCTAACAAAATTGATTGTGGTACTGCTTGTAATTGATTAAATGACGACTTATGTAGAGTTCCTAGGAAGAGGTGACTTAGGTTAGTGGAGGTAGCATGAGTACCATTTCTTTGCCACCACTTTATTATGTTAGTGGAGGTAACCTAATTAATCTTCTCGCTATTTTTGGGTAACGGTATTCGCATCATCAGCTGACGTGACGTGACATCACGTACTTGCGTCACGGCCGCCATCTCGGATTTGGGGCGACGCCAGCCTTTGGGGCGACCTACTTGGGGCCGAGTCCCTGTTGCTCCACTACTTATAGTAGTCCCACAAATATCGATAAAATAATGAATATGAAATAATATTTCAATAATGTCAATTAATTTTGAAAAAATTATATCAATTTCCTAACTTTTAAATTTATTTTAAATTGACGTTTTGCACACAATATGTCTGTTTTTTGTCATTGGTTTATGAACACAGCTTACTGTGTGCACATTCAGTAGACATTTTTGTTGTCGCTGACCCTGGCACAATTGCCACACCATCACTATTTTGGATGCACTTGACCGTTTACGGAGACTCAATAATTTTTGAGAAATGCTTCCCTGATTCAGTGTGTTCTGCTACTAGTGACTTACCAAGTTTCTCCACGAATACTCTGTTCTTTAATATTTGACATGTATTTTACTTCATTTTGGAGCACTGCTTACGTCACTTATTCTGCTGGCTGCATACTTGTTACCTCACGGGGTGTTCTTGATGCTCTTCGAAGCTGGTAGATGGTCATGTTGTGCTTGTGTGTATAATTGCCATTCTATATTCCTATTTTTAAAACGAAAAGACAACGCACTATTACGTACAGGGTGTGGACTGTTGTAGCTGTCATCAGAAAACTTGCTTTAAGATGCATTACTTCCATGTCTTCAAACTTGGAGAGTGTTTCTTCCTCTGTTCAGGAATTTACTAATTCTACTAACTGAATGTCGGTCTATGATCCTACTGCAGCCATGTAAAAATTCATACTGAGCAAAAAACAATAAAATTTCAAATAACTAAGAAGTGCCAAATAATTTCTTCGAAAAAGCAACAAACAAGCATTAACTCTAAAGTTGTACGACCAAACCACCAAACATACTTTAAAACGTTTTATACACATTTTGCTAATGTATTTTCAGATAAAGTTAGCAAGAAATGAAGTTATTTTGGCATTTAAATAAAGAGAAACGAAGTCTGTAACTATTATGCATCATATAGACCAAAACAGAACAGCAGAGTTAAGCATTACAGCAAGAATTCCTGACCAAATGGATTTAGTTCCAAAATAAATTTATGTCCATTTAAATGAAAACTTGATAGCATAAATAATTTATTTACTAATCAAGAATAGTCGCTGCATGGGACCTAGGGCGTAGATGAAATTAACATTTAACAATTTAAAGCCATACTGACTCTTAATCGACTGCATCAGTTTCAAAAATATGACAAGATTTTATGAATATCGCTACCAGTCACAGCAACTATTGAGTACTTATATTATTTGGTTATCGACGTGTCAGAGGTTATACCTCGTCATCAGACTACTGTAGCAACACCAAAACCAATGAGATTATCCTTCTACTGCCACTGTAGCCTGTGGCTAGTAACAAAATTCTTTACCTATCAGAGGTTAAGTATGAGTAGTAATGACGCAACGAGTGCCTGCTGTTGAAAATCTGTCCAACGAATTAGATTTTCAGCTTGCAATATGTATAAGACAGAAAAGAAGTAATTGCAAGACCTACTGAAGTTTTGGACCTATTGATTTGGTAAATCTGTGGCTCTCTGCTTAAAGCCGTTCAAATAGAAATAGGATATGCTCAAGAAGCACCTGAGCTGTAGAAGCGTATTTTCCTGCCACTAGCTAAAGACAGGACAACATCCCAGAATACATCTAGCAAATCTGTGATGTTCGACTTACTTCCTAGAGTGGCTGAGAAATATCCTTCTTCATTCACTTCATATTTTCTTGTCGATTAAATATTCTGAATGATTCTCATTTAAGGCATTCAGCGAATTTATCTATTTGTGTCAAGGAAGCTAGCTCCAAACGTAAACTACAATTCTTATCTTTTACGTTTCGAATTATCTGTCTTAGCCAACACTGGGTCCAAGACAGAGGTGTGTCTGTTACACTTGTTCGCTTGTTAAGCAGAAACATTTCCTCCTTCAAATGAAGAGTGCAGAAGCTGTAAGTTCAAAGGTAACATTTTTACCTCGTTTATGGCAAAACAGATCGACAATTAGTAAAGAAAACTTTAGAAAGTTCTCCATCATAAGTTTACTAACTGTGTTTTGGGTATATTGGCTCCCAGTCGATGGGGTGACCGTTGGTACTGCTCCATCATTGAAATGCGAACCCCGCAAGTGCTAACCAGTTCAAGAAACACATCGATTTAGCTAATATATTCTTCCTGTGACTAGTATAATCGAGAAATGGCATCATAGTGGAATACATTCGATAACTATGTGACTTCCTGGAGTGATTCTGAATTATTGTGCTAAATTCATTTGAAATTTTCTTGTTATTTCCAGTAAATAATCTGAATGATTCTCACTTACAGTGTAACATTTTGTTATCATCTGTATTATCTGATTACAGGTAGGTCGTTCCACACACAAGCTATAATTAATCCCATGTTTTACACTATGAATTACATTCCTGGAAATTGAAATAAGAACACCGTGAATTCATTGTCCCAGGAAGGGGAAACTTTATTGACACATTCCTGGGGTCAGATACATCACATGATCACACTGACAGAACCACAGGCACATAGACACAGGCAACAGAGCATGCACAATGTCGGCACTAGTACAGTGTATATCCACCTTTCGCAGCAATGCAGGCTGCTATTCTCGCATGGAGACGATCGTAGAGATGCTGGATGTAGTCCTGTGGAACGGCTTGCCATGCCATTTCCACCTGGCGCCTCAGTTGGACCAGCGTTCGTGCTGGACGTGCAGACCGCGTGAGACGACTCTTCATCCAGTCCCAAACATGCTCAATGGGGGACAGATCCGGAGAGCTTGCTGGCCAGGGTAGTTGACTTACACCTTCTAGAGCACGTTGGGTGGCACGGGATACATGCGGACATGCATTGTCCTGTTGGAACAGCAAGTTCCCTTGCCGGTCTAGGAATGGTAGAACGATAGGTTCGATGACGGTTTGGATGTACCGTGTTCTATTCAGTGTCCCCTCGACGATCACCAGAGGTGTACGGCCAGTGTAGGAGATCGCTCCCCACACCATGATGCCGGGTGTTGGCCCTGTGTGCCTGGGTCGTATGCAGTCCTGATTGTGGCGCTCACCTGCACGGTGCCAAACACGCATACGACCATCATTGGCACCAAGGCAGAAGCGACTCTCATCGCTGAAGACGACACGTCTCCATTCGTCCCTCCATTCACGCCTGTCGCGACACCACTGGACGCGGGCTGCACGATGTTGGGGCGTGAGCGGAAGACGGCCTAACGGTGTGCGGGACCGTAGCCCAGCTTCATGGAGACGGTTGCGAATGGTCCTCGCTAATACCCCAGGAGCAACAGTGTCCCTAATTTGCTGGGAAGTGGCGGTGCGGTCCCCTACGGCACTACGTAGGATCCTACGGTCTTGGCGTGCATCCGTGCGTCGCTGCGGTCCGGTCCCAGGTCGACGGGCACGTGCACCTTCCGCCGACCACTGGCGACAACATCGATGTACTGTGGAGACCTCACGCCCCACGTGTTGAGCAATTCGGCGGTACGTCCACCCAGCCTCCCGCATTCCCACTATACGCCCTCGCTCAAAGTCCGTCAACTGCACATACGGTTCACGTCCACGCTGTCGCGGCATGCTACCAGTGTTAGAGACTGCGATGGAGCTCCGTATGCCACGGCAAACTGGCTGACACTGACGGCGGCGGTGCAAAAATGCTGCGCAGCTAGCGCCATTCGACGGCCAACACCGCGGTTCCTGGTGTGTCCGCTGTGCCGTGCGTGTGATTATTGCTTGTACAGCCCTCTCGCAGTGTCCGGAGCAAGTATGGTGGGTCTGACACACCGGTGTCAATGTGTTCTTTTTTCCGTTTCCAGGAGTGTATTTGCGTTATTGATCAATAATTACCCCAGTTCTTGTTCGTTAGAAAAGTGGTAACATTACGATTTTGTAGAGGGGAAAATGCACTATGCCTAGGTACCAATCACTCTGGAGAACTAGGCAATTTGTCTGCTTTTTACGTCTTCTCTTAACAAGCTACCTTCCAGGTTTGAAATTAGTAAGCAAATCTTAATTTCTGCTGTTGAGTCGTATCACAATTTTGGTTTGGTACCGTCTAGTTCTAAAGAGGAAAAATTTAAGAAATTTTAATATTGCATCTAGGCCAATGTTGAAACTTACATTTTTCTGCTTATTGGAACTTACCTTTTACCTTTATGTGAGCACACTATTCGACTGATTATGTATGGCCCTGAATGATTTGTTATCTTCCTTTTGAGTCTACTTTCGTTGCCAGGTTTATATATTTTCGTTGGAATCCTGAAATGCTTCTTGGGTAGGATACAGGACGTTTCGTAGGGACTGCCCATATCAGGGTAAATTTGTGTAATATATTGCTAATAGCTGATGTATTAGAATAGCGCATATATTTGTAGTGATTCTTGTTGGTTTGTGGAATATAACAGAAAGACATAGCAGCGATATTAATCTTCGTCAGTATATTGCCTCACGTTAACTAGAAAAGTCCAATGAAGCTCATACACTTCCTTCTATGGTGTACAAAGTTAAAGGTTAGGAGATAAAAATGTAGTCAGTACAAATGTAAAGAGCATTTTCTTGCACAAAGAAATTTTGTTGATGATTATTTGAGAAGGAGCCAGGTAAGTAAACTTGAGAGAGCCCTAGAACAGAAAATAAGTGTAGTAGGGACTGATTGCAAGCAAAGGTCCTGGATAGATTCTTTGCTGAAATAAGCAGTGTGTGGCGTGTGTTTCCTTACAGCAGCTTCACTTGCTGCAGTTTCCTTGGGCGCGTTTTTTATGTTGAGACAGCAAGGTGTCTCACTTGCTGTCATTTGTTGCCAGCTACTATGGACACACCTCTAGGACGCAGTTCTCAGCACAGTGCACCATCTTTGTTCCACTAGATGCACGATGTTACGTTTCTATGACTCACAATGGACTTCGCTTCATACATTTTTGGCATTTGCTTGAGATATATTTCGGCAGGGAAAACCATTATTTTCTCTTTATTAAGTTAACACGGATTGATTCAAATCACCGTCTGTCCATCCAGAGTTAGATTTTCTGTTATTTACTTCAGACTATTAGGCAAATGCTATGATCGTTCCTTATAAAAGGCACCGTCGATCCCCCCCCCCCCAGTGCTTCTAAATCGTGGATCCTACTGTAGCTCTAATGACCTCGTAGCCAATAGGAAGTTTAGCACTAAGATTCCTCTCTTTCCCTTTTTTCTGGCAGCATTGCCTATTGAATGCAAGTGACATCACTTTTGCGACTAATCTGGTGGTCCACATTGGTAAACCGTAAGAACGTCATTCGTAAATTCCTTATGAAATTCTCGAATGTGGCGAGTAGTTCACATTGAAATGATCCTGCTTCAAACGGGGTTTCTTCGAGGTACTTACCCGACCCACGGAGCAAATGTGTTCAGTTGCCTCCGCTGGCTGTAGCACGCTTTTCCCATTTCAGTCTCCGTCTTCTAACACCTAAAGAACAATCCTCATAAATTTCAAGTGTGGAAAATTTATTTAGTCGTTCTATTTGCCAATTCCTCTCTGTATGAAAGAATAGCGCAAATGTTGCAATTTCATTTATATGAATATAACACATAATATTTTACAGTAATTTCAAATGTACTAATAATAACTAATCTTTATACTGTTTAAGATGGAAGAAAATCTACATGAAATTTTACATAAAGGAAAAAAATAATAACAACAGAAAAAAGTCTACATACTCTCATTTGGTCACCTGGCCCACAGATACTTGTTCATCCGGAATCCTTTACTGGTCTATTACACTATTCTGGACTGCACTACTATGCAACAATGCACTACACAGCACCACACGACACTACTGCAACTAGTATCAGAACCAAGTTGAGTTTCTCATTTGTATGGTTGGTTAGCCTGCGGCGCCCTGACACGCAGCTCAGGATTCACAGGGGCCGCACTGCTGTTCCACCCAAGGCGCGGAGATTGGAAGGTGGCTGTCAGGGTCTCAATAAATCCTAACTGATCCTCCCCGAGGCTTATTTCCTTACTACTTGCAGAAGTTTGCTATCACAGCAAAAATTTAGAATCTCAAACAAAAATGACGAATGACAAGTATACATCTAGAAACCTGCGTGCCAGCACGCCAAACAAAATCCTCACGAATTTATGCATCAATCTACTTCTTTCAGGTAAATTTTGTCCTGCTAGACTATACACATCAATATTTTTCACAGAGAAAAGGTTACTACACTCTAGCCTGTGCAATTATTAGAGACAAAATGCCATTTAAAAGAACAAAAAAAAAAAGATTTTGTTCGATATCTGGCCTTTACGTTTGCATTGAACCATGTTTACCGCCCGAAGCTGAAATGGAAAACTAAACGTCTTTCTAAAATTTCCTCATTCTATCCAGTTGCCGGTTCGTGTAGTTGGTCAGTGCGTGCACGACCATTTCAGTGACTACAAAAACAAGCAGTAAGTACGCACAGTGGAGCCGAGCCACCGAGAAATATCAATGCGTACGAACAAGGAAATGAATGTTTTGAACTGGTTGTAATCATCCTCAGGAAATCAGAATTTTCATCCAGTTTGGAGCATCCTTCGTTACGAACAAGTCATCAACCAGCATAATGTGTACTTTGGTGGTCTGTTGGAACGATTCTAGCCTCTTATGTTTAAGGTACAGTTTCGGTTCACAATTCAAGCAACCATTATCAACAAGCACGAACAGTTACTCTCTACCTCTATGGTTCTCTAGCGAATCTTGTATCATAAGTCCTGCAAAAGAATGGCAGATTCAGGTGATGGAGGTGGAAAGAAATCACGCACCTTCCCCATGAAGCAGACACCAAAGGCTCAATAACACTGAGGTTTAGTGACTGTGGTGGCCAGGAAAGATGCTACAGTCCATTCTCCTGCTCAAAAACACCAACCCTGAACCATGCGAGCTGTGTGAAAAGGGATCAGACATTGTACCATGCGATGGACCTGATCAGCCAAAATGGTCACATAATTCTTTGCAGTAACATGACTTCGTGGATTCTGCCAAAAACATCAGCGAACGACTGTTTCAGCCCTGGAATGTAAACTCAGGCAGAAGTTGCAATCAGTGTGCCACAAGACTCATCCGACCAAATGATTTTCTTCCATTGCTACGTAGTTCGTCTTTCTGTGGCTTCGGCACCACCTTTTTGTGTTAACGGCATTTGTATCACAGATAAGTGGTTCGGAGTTCCAGCTCGCCTTGCAAATCCCTACTAATGGAACTCCCTACGTATTGTTTTGATGATGACAGTGTTCGCGAGTGCGACATTCTGTTCTTCAGCGACTTCTGCAGCTGTCATCCTCTTATTTTCCGTCACAATCCACTTCGATGATCGTCCTTTCCGATCACTCAACACAAACCCTCAAGCGGGTTGTGAATTAGCGGATGACGATTTTCTGCTTTCCCTCTCTGCAGTATAAATCCTTGATATAGTGCCTGATGGGACAGACACTTCAGCTACCTTGGTTACGAAAACAACCACTATGCGCCCACAAACAGTTTGCCCACGTTCGAAGTCTGGTATCTTAGACATTTTTGTCTGACAACTAGACAGAACATTTTTCTTATAACGACTGACAACTGCAACGCTTTGAGAAACTGCATAAGTTCCGCTCGAGGTCAAATACATGAGCGCAATCTGCAGGCTTGGCCAATATCGGCATTCTTATTCAAGAACGCATTTTTGGCAGTGTTTCCATAATATGTTCAGTCCCTGTACACCCTAATCGTAATTGGAAGTGTTGTTAATATCGCTTACGTGCTTATCATAAGTACTAGAAAGGAGACTCGAGCGTTCCACGGACCCCCCCTACAGTTTACTAATACCAAATTAATATCTCCTTCCTCTGATATGCCACGATGGACTCAGACCAGTGCAATTAACAGGGCTGATACAGGGTGCCAATTATTCAACTGTATGAAATAAATTGGTCATAACTTCTGAGCGATCTACGTTACGACATTTAAATTCTCCTGTTGGCCTCGGGGCATGATGGGAATTACACTGAAGGGCCGAAGAAACGGGTATAGGAATGCGTATTCAAATACAGAGACATGTAAACAGGGAGAGAACGGCGCTGTGGTCGGTAACGCCTATATAAGACAACAAGTGTCTGTCGCAGTTGTTATATCGGTTACTACGGCTACAATCGCAGATTATCAAGATTTAAGACAGTTTGAAAATGGTGATATAATCAGCGCACGAGCAGTGGGACACAGCATCTGTGAGGCAGCGATGAAGTGGGGATTTTCCCGTATGACTATTTCACGAGTATAGTGTGTGTATCAGGAATCCGGTAAAACATCAGATCTCCGACATGGCCGCGGTCGGAAAAAGATCCTGCAAGAACGGGACCACCAAGGACTGTAGAGAATCCTTCAACGTGACAGAAGAGCAACCCTTCAGCCAATTTCTGCAGATTCCAGTGCCGGGTTATCAACAAGTGTCAGCGTGCGAACCATTCAACGAAACATCATCGACATCGGCTTTCGGAGCTGAAGGCCCACTTGTGTACCTTTGATGACCACCCAACACAAAGCTTAACGCCTCGCATGGACTCGTCAGCGTCGACATCGAATTGTTTATGACTAGAAACATGAAGCCTGATCGAACGAGTCTCGTTTCCAATTGTTCAAATGGTTCAAATGGCTCTGAGCACTATGCGACCTAACTTCTGAGGTCATCAGTCGCCTAGAACTTAGAACTAATTAAACCTAACTAACCTAAGGACATCACACACATCTATGCCAGAGGCAGAATTCGAACCTGCGACCGTAGCGGCCACTCGGCTCCAGACTGTAGCGCCTAGAACCGCACGGCCATTTCCAAATACATCAAGCGAATGGGCATGTACGGGTATGGAGACAACGTCATGATTCCATGGGCCCTGTATGTCAGCAGCGGACTGTTCAAGCTGGTGGAGGCATTGTAATGGTGTAGGACGTGTACGTTTCGATTTATATGGGACGCCTGATACGTCTAGATTCGACTCTGACAGGTGACACGTACATAACCATCCTGTCTGATCACCTGCATCCATTCTTGTCGATTGTGCATTCCGACGGAGTTCAGTAATTCCAGCAGAACAGTGCGACACCACACACGCCCAGAATTGCTACATAGTGTCACCAGGAACACTATTCTGAGGTTAAACACTACCAAACCCCCCAGACATGAACATTATTGAGCATTTCTTGGATGCCTTGCAACGTGCTGTTCAGAAGAGGTCTCCACCGCCTCGTACTCTTACGGATTTATGGACAGCCTGACAGAATTAATGATGTAATTTCCCTCGAGCACTTCTTCAGACATTAGTCGAGTCCATGCCACGGCATGGTGCGGCAGTTCTGCGGGCTCGCGGCGTCCCTACACGATATTAGGCAGATGTACCAGTTTCAGGGCAGCATGCGCATGCGCATTTGGTTTAGCGACGAAACCCACTTTCATTTGGATGGGTTCGTCAGTAAGCAAAATTGGTGTATTTGGGGGACTACGGATCCGCATTTCGCGATCGAGAAGTCTCTTCACCGTCGATGGGTGACTGTGTGGTGTGCAATATCCAGTTACAGAATAGTCGGTCCGATATTCCTCAATGGCACGGTGACTACCGAACGGTACGTGAAGGTTTTGGAAGGTCATTTCATCCCCATTATCAAAAGTGGCCCTAATTTAGACAAGATGTGGTTCATGCAAGACACAGCTCGACCCCATCGTAGCAGGAAAGTTACAGACGTACTGGAAGAGCACTTTGAGGACCGGATTCTGGCTCCGGGGTACACAGAGGTCACTGGCATGAACTTCGATTGGCAGCCATATTCTCAGGATCTGAACATATAGATACCTGTTTGTCAGGCTGTATTAAAGTCATAGCTTCAAAACCATTGTCGAACTGAAAACGGCTTCAGGAGGTCGTGGACAGTAGCGATGTTCCGGTACTTTAGTGGGCTATGCAGAATTTCGCTCACATAATCGCCAATGATGGCAGACAAGTCGAACATGTCATAACCTAAATCCGAGTATCACTAGTGACGTCTACATGTTGAATAAAGTGTGCGTGCCGTTGTCTGTAACTAATTTAGGTTTTTTTCTACATAGTTCAGTAATTTTTACACCATATCTCCATTCATCGGAATTACTACATATTTTTTTGGATGTGAGGGAGTGCTTTGCCCTCATAAAGAAAATCACGAGTGTATGCTACACGTTCTCTGCTACCCTAGTAGCTGCTTCTTTTGCATAGTGGACGCCTGAATTTTAAGGTTGAGGGCAGGGCGGAGGGCCCAGAATTGTCTGAGATTCCCCCTTTGGTGCCAAACAAGAGAACATCGATCAGTTCTAGCAAAGAATCTCCAAAAGCTATTTCAGCTTCCATCTAACCTGTAAAACTGCTGTTTAAAATAACGTGTAAATTTCATGTATGCTATTTTAGCTAAGGCAGTGACTGTGGCATGCGTGCCGAGTTTAGTCAGGTTTTACACTCAGTTTCATATCGCGCCCGAATAACACCCTAAAGTACAAACTCCATGTCTTGAAAGAGATGCCACAGCAATCGTATCGAACTGACGCTATCTTCTGTTCCTGATCTGCCTGCTATATCCATGCTAGATTCGATCACTCTCTTGAGGCAATGACCACCACGATCATCGTAGGTGCATGTCCTACAAGTTTAAATAATGGTCTCCATTCGCAATGGATGAGACACCTGTGCTGCTTCAGATTTGCTCTCAGCAATGGGCTACTTCTGAGATATATTTTCAAGTCTGTGAGACGACGGTCATTTGTTGTCATTTGGAGAGAGAAGTTTGATCGCGTCTAGCCCTTAAAGGTCGTGTGCACACCAACCGGTTTGGTTGGCTCAACCAGGCAGTGGGTTTGGTCGGGATGCAAGACGGCGGCGAGCTGGAGGACAGCGGAAGACCGCTGCACATGAACCTGTCAGTTTCGAACGGCAGGTGGTAATGTGACGTCACACTGGCTAACCCCCGTTCCAACGCATGGCTTTAAGACAATGCTTTATCCAAGTTTCCGTTGATTACACGGAAACGCAAATTAGTTCGACAAAGGACGACACGGTAAATGAAAGAGGAAATGAGGTTAATGAGCTGAGACGCTGATACGATTAATACCAGTTTTGTATCACAAGATATTAAATAAACAAATGTGCAAAATGTGCAATTTACTGAATAATTTATAACTTTTGAACCAACGCTGGTAAAGAGTAGAGCGAGTGCTCATTTAAAAGTCTCGTCCAAACGCAACGACTGACATACTTGTATAATTTGCAGCATTATTATTTCACTGGTAAAACAACACATTTACTGATTTGTTGCTAATAATTAATTAAAACAAATAATGCAAGACAGATACACGAACAGCAAGGTAGTGTATGTTAGCGGTTGACGTTATACACATTTCAACATCATTAGTTTGTGATATTTGGAATTATTATGATATGTTGTCTTTGTTTGTTAATAATTTTTGCATAGTTTTGCTCATACGTATATAACCTTTGTATACAAATAAATTCTGATTAGAAATCAGAAAGAGCGCTCTAAATCTGTATGGAAAGTGGTGGCTTATAAATAACTGTAATGTTATTTAATGGCACAAATGGACAAAAACTGCTTTCGCACTCTGCAAAGATAATTTCAAAACGTTAAAACACTAATTCTGGGCAAACTATTGCAGCTAAGGATTTTGGTGAGGATATGAGCGCGCATATAATGGTGCAAACAGAATTAAGATTTCTCTCCTATGTAAAAAGTTGTGCAAAGTAGTGGTGATCAATGGAAAACAGTTACGTGACTTAGCTTGGGGAATTTCAGATGGATGGTATTTAAGTGGTGTCGACACAAAACTCGCTTACAGAGTTCTACGCGCTTTGCAAAAGCCGGACCTGTGTTGCTCGACTCGACACTTTGGTGATAGTTTTTGTGGTTCCAGAAGTTTTGACCTTACCCGAGTTTCACGTGTGCGGGAGTTTTCGGAAAGAATTCGGACTTGGGATATTTTCAGTGTGGACACAGTAGAGACGTGGGTTTATCACCCGTTGTGTCTTTTGGTGATTGTTTTTCTAAGCAAACTGGACTTTTCTGCAAAGTCGTGGCTGTGGGACTCTGTTTCCATTCGAGTGCCGTCATACTTAGCCGCTGAATCGCTACTGTGGGACTCTATTGTTGAGCATTCCGAACTGTGTTTTGGGTACCAAAGGGACTTAGTTTCTGATACGGTCTGGTTGGACTCTGATTATTTACACCACGTTTAGGTGACTGATCTGAAACAGTGCCATGGGACTTCAAACGTATTTAAACCAGATGGGACTTTGAAAATTTTATGGCATTCGACTCTCAGAAATTCGCACTAGTGTCGAGTTAACTTGAAATCACCGGTATTAGGCCGTGTTTTAGCGAACTGATTGATTTATTAAATATCTATCAGTGTTCTTTAGCGTTCAACAGGTTTTATTAAAATTTATAGCGTGCTCAGTATCGCTATGGGGGGCTCGAGCAATGATTAAAACGGCACGTAACTGTTTGCAAGAGATCACCAGTGAACTTTATTTAATTATGAGTAAGAATATGTGAATTTTAAGCTAATAAACGCATTCGATTCTTCATTTGACTTCAGCCTCCCAGACTGTACCCTGGTTAACATTTCCATCTCTACTTGTGTGTCAGTAGTCTGCAGCTCGTGGTCGTGCGATAGCGTTCTCGCTTCCCGCGCCCGGGTTCCCGGGTTCGATTCGCGGCGGGGTCAGGGATTTTCTTTGCCTCGTGATAACTGGGTGTTGTGTGATGTCCTTAGGTTAGTTAGGTTTAATTAGTTCTAAGTCTAGGGGACTGATGACCATAGATGTTAAGTCCCATAGTGCTCAGAGCCATTTGATCCATTTGTCTGTCAGCAGCAATGAGAGTATTTTAGTTATGCACTTCGACAGGTGTTAAGCGCACGTGTCTGGTGGCAGGAAGGTTGAAAGATCATCCCCGAGCTAGACGACGAGAGCCATAGAGAAGAAGCATTTGCAGCTCCGTTTCATTTACCACTCCGCTGACTGCCCATGGGGTTACAAAGTCCTGCGCGTAAGGACGGGGGGGGGGGGGGAGGGTTGGAGGATGTCACATGACAAAGCAGTTTCCGTTTCGTGACGATATTCTGGTATGGTAGAAATGTCACACGGAACTGACAACGTTCCGTCAAAGCGCACTATGAAGTCGCTCACGTTCACATGTGGTACGAATTTGTAGTAATGAAGATGAACTTAATTTAAACCTGTTGAACACTTCAAATCTGTAAAGATTTGCAGCGGTGAGAAATGAGACAATGAGTATCGAACTCTTTCGGCATCTGCAGAATCTTTGTAATCACTGTCACAGGTTTATTACGGTTGTGGGAGGGAGGCAACGCTGTACGGGCGAGGCAACAACAAAGAAGCTGTGTCGTCCTGTTCGTAGCCCGTGGTGATGTCGCCACCGAACGATGTTGTGTCAAGCAAGCGATGTCCTGGGTTAACCGGATCAACTGCTGATACTGTAACTGCGAAGGCAGCAGAAGAGACAGTTCCAGTGTGGAAGTAACCATCAGAAATGGGCAGCTCAAACAAATGACAAAAGCACGGAACATGGTTCGTTATTGACAGGAAGCAAGACGCAGACAGCGTCGAGAAACTTCGCAAGCAAAAACACTGGAACGAAGGAACGAAGTAGCACTAGCACGAGACAGAAACAAGGCAAAACAAGGAATAAGAAGGCGTAGGACCTCATAACATGGGACAGCAAAAGGTGGCAAAGAAAAATGCTTGTAAGCTGAAGGAAACGGCAGCGATGTCGTTCGAGTGCGGAGCGTTATCACAGAGACACCATCTTCAAGAGACAAAAATGCCGTGGAGAGACCTGCAACACGCTGGGAACGAATTTCCTTCGAGAACAGTACCATGCAAAGTTTTCGCTTCTCTCCAGCTGAAGTATGTGGCAGACGTAGGAACAGCACTTTAAAATCACCGGAAACCAATATCCTTGCTGCAACCTGAAGTGTCATTGTCCAAGTTGTATACCAAGTTTGTTACTCACCTGTAAGTGCTGAAATAACACAACTGTTTATGTGTTGACTTTGAACAAAATTCAGTACATTTTCGAGGATGAATATCCACACATGAATGCTACTCGAATGCACTTCTGTTGCAAAGTATAGCAGTGGGCACTATGATGAATCGTCGGTAGTGGCTAAGATAATACTGACTTGGACATTTGTAACGATTGTAGTGATGGCCACTAATGATCTTAGGTAGCGCTGATGAGCCCAGGAAGTGGGGCCTTCCTGAGTGGCCGGCTGACGCCAGCAGCTGTGATCCAGGAGAGCGCCATAGGGCCAGTGTGGAGGAGCATTCTCGTGTGGCTGATGGACGGCCAGCAGCTGGAATAGTGGTGATGGCGTGGGACAGCAGTAGTGGCAGGCGTCATGGTCTGTAGCATGGGCTTCAGGGTGACCATCAGTCAGCCTGGAACCCAAAGCTCAAACGGCCGTGAAAAGGCTGAGAAGCAACCTAAGTACTCGCCAGCAGAGGAATATCAGAGTGATCTCAAGTGGACACGTGACTGTTTGTACGAAGCGCCCGTGAGGCTAGGTGCAAATTGAAACGCGTATAGCATCTGTGACGTGACACGACATTAGGCTAGGCGCAAATTGAGACGCGTATAGCACATGTGTCGTGGCACGACACTACAGCGCGACACGCACGTGCCGCACGAGTCGCGCGGGTCCAGCGCATATTGCGACGCGTACACCATATTTCGCACGCGAAGACTGGCGATGTTCTGCGCTAACAGAACCGAAGCGCGCGCAACCTGTTATCTTTCTCAAACGATTTTACAGAAACTGTTCAGTGAAAATATTTGATTTTTGCCTTACTTGTAGCGTTTTATGTCAGCTTCGTGGCGAAGTACCCACCATGTCACTAATGGCCACTCTTATTGTGATGTACACATCTCAGTAAGCAAATAAAATAGTTGTTATTGAGAAAAATGAACAATTGATCTGTCGCGCAACACAATGGTCAGTGTGTTGTCAGCAGCGAAGAATAATGCGCGTGACAGGAATGCAGAAGTTAGCCGTGTGTGCCTTGTGAACTGGAGTTCGAAAAACATTGACTTGAAAGTAGATCTGCCTTTGTCAGCAGTACATTTCATCAAATTAAATATATCTAATCTTTACACTCTTGTAGGATATTCCTACGTTCGTAATAATACCGACCATTTTCTTCATTTGTGTAGCCTGTTGTATAATTAGTTTATTAATGCTGATAATGTGGATGCAACAATTGAAATGCTTTGTCTCATCACGGCGAACCCATTATAACATTGGTATTTGTGACTGCTTTTCGATTGTTTCTAGCTTGCAGTGGAAATGTGATGCTCACATGCATGTAGTGCAGTGTGTCGTATTACATTATTACATCCATATCCAAGTAATCACAGTGAGACTTCTATATTTCAGATCTTTGACGCTTCTTACCAGGAGCACAAAGAGGTCACACCTGTGGAGAGTATCCTTTTCCAAATTTATGTAACCGAACATACAGATACGTCAGCATACTAGACAGTGAGAAGATAACCTTGATTTTTAATTACCTGATTTTATAGAATTCCTTTCTTCCTTATTCTCTACCCTCTGTCCTTTCTTGCTATCTGAAAATATCGTGGAGGCATATGATACAATTCCAGCGGCCAATGGCACACCAGTTACTGAAGTATGCATTTTTCTTGACAGAAGAAATACGAAATAAAACAAAACTACACAGATGCAAATAACAGAAAAGTGTAATGTACTAACGAAAAATGCTGGAGCCTTTAAATGGCGAAAAACGAAACACTACACTAAGGCAATAAAATTTAGTACACAGTAAGGCAAGATTTATCATATGGAAAATACTACCGCTGCTCATATGCGCCGTGCCGATGTGAGCATATGGCGGGGCTAGTTTTCGCTCCCCACCTCAAATTTCCCACGGTGCCGCGAGAAACTGTGCCAAAACCACAACGCCACGCGACCTGGCGCAGGCGCGTTTCGCATCCATGTCGCGTCACTTCACAATTTGCGCGGTCCCATTTGAACCTGTGAAGTTATAAAAACGCGCGCTCCACTGCCCCGCGTCACACGCGCCCAATTTGCGCCTAGCCTGACTGCAGTGATGTGTACCGCCACTTGCGCGCTACGTATCGATGCGGCTTGTGCCCTCGAAGGCTGTGGTGGCTGCAGGAGGCTTGGCGGTAAACAGCTAAGCTTATCTCATGTTGGCGAACAGCTTTCGGAGATACGACTTGGCAAAACAAGGTGATTATCTCATCATGGTGAATGCATAGTCGTGTTTACGCCTGAGAAAGAGGGAGGGGTAAGTAATGCTTGTGTGCAATCCAGTATTCTTTCGAGTGAGGGCGTGTCTTACGTCTCCAGTCATTGGCACTTTTGTGAGCGACATAATTTGCGGAAGAAGAAAATCTTATTTAGATATAGTAATTAGATGTCCGTCGTCGTGTTTACATGTTAGGCCTGAAACTATTTTCTTAATCGAATCCATTATCGTCTTCCTAGTGTCACTTGTCTAAAATGAATAGGTTATGTAAATCTGCTGTTCCGATTTAGTCAACTCTGTGAAGTGTGATTATCGGCGCATTCGCATTTTTTAATTTGTCATAGGAAGTAGTATGTTCAAAAAGATATGTTTAAAAACCTTTTGCATGCGTGATTGTTTATTACGACCGCCAGATAACGCGCTATATGGAAAATAACTGTAAAGTGATCACTGGTCGAATATTATTCTAATCAAACATTTTGGACACTTATAGTGGCTACTAATATTCCAAATGGGTAAATATATTACAAGAAATCAACAAAGAGTATTTAGCGTGACGCGCTAAAAACCCATCAAGATAAATTTTATTGTTCTGAACAGTAACGTAGCGTAGAACAGAAGAGATTGTGGGCGGAAATCCATTTAGATGTTTTATAATTTTTATTTTTAAATCATTGTCAGAATGATTTCACTTATTATTTTTATTCAGTTAATTTTATTTATTTTATTACTAATCCTTTGCGTGTCATTTTAATCGTCGTATTAACACTTATTTGCCCTGCACCTTATAGATGGTTTCAAAACGTCGATCCCTCCGCTTGTGCGTTACCGTAAGATTTGTCATCGCAGCGTTTTCCAGAGAAAGTGGGCGTAATAACTTACAAATTGGTCTGCTACGAAGGATAATACAGTTGTCGCCAACCAGTATCTTGTTGTTGTTAATGAAGAAAATATTTCAGCATTCGTGTGTCATGTTTCGTTAAAGAGGGATATGATCTGACTCCCCTGAAACAAACAAAGAAAGAACTTCATGGTCCATTTCTGAGTGATTGTCCAATGTTTAGGTTTTTGAGACGTAACGGTACGTGAGACGCATGTCACCGTCTGCATGCACAGCACTTAAAATCTGAAGGACATATTTATTTGTCAATAATCCTCGCGCGTCATCACATTATCAACTTTTATTAACTGTGTAATGTGTGCGTATCCGTTTCATCTAAGGAAATCACTGACCGCTTTGATTTTGATACCAGATTCTTCTATAAAAACCTAATTTAGTATGCTCTTTTTCCAACAATGTTCGCTTCTTCGCACATAGCATCTTTATTTTGGTGCCTTTAAAAACCAAGCCTCATAGAGAGAACAGTGTTCCTTTGAGTTTCCTCACTAGCCTTGAAATTCACTTGTATGCAACAAAATCTGTATAGTTTTTGCAAAGTTGGGATTCTTTATATTATTCGTAATAGCGTTGAAATCGCTGCCTGCTAATACCTTTACCCATATCGTCAATGGAATACTATTGTGAGTACCTTGGTTCTCTTTCTTTGGCGTAGAAACTTAAACTCTACTGTGCTGGGCTGCCGTAAGTTTGAAATCGTCCTCTTGTTCAACTTTAACATTTTGGATGGACTTAACTTCTCTCTCTTATCGTCAACAAATTTAGTTTCGTGGACAACAAGCCTATGAATAAATTTTTCCCTCTCATTTTCCCTGATTGCACCGCAACGTAGCAACGTGCATTACTTTAGTCGAAATGTGATTATATCTACTCACGTGACCAAGTTAGTTTCTGCTTCTGCCACATTAACACTTGCCGGGTAATAATGCAGGGGCCGCGCCTTGCCCACGAAACATCTGCTAATGTAGTGGCCGATTATGCAGGGTCCCAGTGCTGCATATACACACATCAAAAGAGTTTTACATCACCTCGGTTCCGTGAGTTGCGGAACCGGTACATAAAACTGGAGTAGAGAACAGCATAAAAATCATTTCTACCCCTTTTACCATACATTGCATGTTGTACCACCATACAGCGAGACCTTCAGAGGTGGTGGTCCTGATTTCTGTACAAATCGGTACCTCTAATACCCAGTAGCACGTCCTCTTGCACTGATGAATGCCTTTATTTCTCGTGGCATACTATCCACGAGTTCATCAAGGCACTGTTGGTCCAGATTTTGCCCCTCCTCAACGGCGATTCAGCGTAGATCCCTAAGAGTGGTTGACCGAGCGAGGTGGCGCAGTGGGTAGCTCACTGGACTCGCATTCGGGAGGACGACGGTTCAATCCCGCGTCCGGCCATCCTGATTTATGTTTTCCGTGATTTCCCTAAATCGCTCCAGGCAAATGCCGGGATGGTTCCTTCGAAAGGGCATGGCTGACTTCCTTCCCCGTCCTTCCCTAATCCGATGAGACCGATGACCTCGCTGTTTGGTCTCTTCCCCCAAACAACCCAAACCTAAGAGTGATTGGTGGCTCAAAATGGTTCAAATGGCTCTGAGCACTAAGGAACTAAACATCTGAGGTCATCAGTCCCATAGAACGTAGAACTAGTTAAACCTAACTAACCTAAGGACATCACACACATCCATGCCCGAGGCAGGATTCGAACCTGCGACCGGAGCTGTCGCGCGGTTCCAGACTGTAGCGCCCAGAACCGCTTGGTCACTCCGGCCGGCAGTGGTTGGTGGGTCAGGTCGTCCATAAACATTCCTTTTCAATCTATGCCAGGCATGTGCGATAGGGTTCATGTCTGGAGAACATTCTGGCAGCTCCAATCGAGCGATGTCGTTATCCTGAAAGAACTCAGTCACAAAACGTGCACTATAGGGGCGCGAATTGTCGTTCATGAAGACGAATGACGCTGCCGATATGGTTGCACTACCGGCCGGACACTGGCATTCACGTATCGTACAGCCGTTACGGCACCTTCCATGATCACCCGCGGCGTACGTCAGCAGTACATAATGCCACCCCAAAACAGCAGGGAACCTCAATCTTGCTGCACTCTCTGGGCAGTGTGTCTAAGACGTTCAGCCTGACTGGGTTGCCTCCTAACACGTCTCCAACAATTGTCTGGTAGAAGACATATCCAAAACTCATAGATGAAGAGAATGTGATGCCAATCCTGAGCGGTCCATTCGGTATGTTTTTCTGCCCATCTCTACCGTGCAGCATGGTGTAGTGGTTGCAAAGATTGACCTCGCCATAGACGTCGGGAGCGAAGTTGCGCATCATGCAGCCTGTTGGGCACAGTTTGAGTCGTAACACGACGTCGTGTGGCTGCACGAAATGTATTAATCAACATGGTGGCGTTGCTGTCATGGTTCCTCCGAGCCATAACACGTAGGTAGCAGTCATCGACTGCAGTAGTAGCCCTTGGGCGACATTTGTTCACTCCGAGACGCCTGAACACTTCCCTTTTTGAGAGCCCTTCCTGGCACAATGTAACAACGCGGACGCGATCGTACCGCGGTGTTGACCGTCTAGGCATGGTCGAACTACAGACAACACTAGTCGTGTACCTTCTTCCAGGTGGAATGACTGGAACTGATTGGCTGTCGGATCCCTTCCGTCTGATAGACGCTGCTCATGCATGGTTGTTTACTGCTTTGGGTGGGTTTAGTGACATCTCTGAACAGTCAAAATGACTGTGTCTGTGTGCCAATATCCACAGTCAACGTCTACCTTCAGGAGTTCTGGGAACCGGGTGGTGCAAAATTTTTTTTGAGGTGTGTACAAGACTGAGAGAATAAATAAGTCACAAACACCAGAATAAGGCATATCGTTTTAAATCTCGCGTCTGTACATATCTAGAAGGTGGGAGGACATGTCGCGTGGAGGGTAGCTCATGTATTAGTAGATCACTCCGCGCAAATATTCAAGAACTAAGTGAGCAAAGTTAACTGCGAACGACTCTCACTTTTCTGACTATATACCATGCAAGTAGAAAAAGAACGGCGGAACTTCAGCCGTAAATTATACTCCATCCTGCACATTGAAGTATCATAACATCTGAAGACAGCACCACGCTTCGCTCCAGTCCCCTGGTAGAACTCATGAAGCCAATAAGATGATAACTATGGGTTTTCAGCAGAAAAGGAAGGACTTGGACTGTAATTTCGAGGCTAACCAGTTCACGTTGGCGTCTGCTATCGTCGATGCTTTTTTCATGCAGGTAATGTGATTACTGCATTCAGCCACACTGATCATCGAAAGCAGGCAGCAAACGCTACGTCAATGTTGTTCCAGCTTTATCTCGTACTTCTCACCTTGAATATTGCTAAAATGGTCTAGCGTGATACACAGCACAGGATGATTATCTGCAGACTATCTCTGGCCGCTAAGTGGATTTAATTATTTGTTATTATTCCTTAATTTAATCTATTTAGAATTATTTGTGTCGGTTCCTTGGATATTACCACCAGAAATTAGTCAGGATTAGTTTTCTTCAGGATTTCTACTAAATTAACTCTTAATCTGTAAGGCAATTGCAGGTAAATAGGTGTTGTAGGCGTATGCCAACATTAATTCTGTATTTACTATGATACGTAGCGACGCTTAAAATTTTTTGCGAAATCTGAGTGACCCTACTTGCTGTGACGGTAGTTTACTTAATGCTGTGACAGGTGACATCTAATAAGAATCATATTTAGTTTGTTCACGTGAACTTTACGTCAAATTAGAGATATTCGTGTTAATAAAAGGTCTAAAAATTTGGCGTTGTGTAGTGGTATTATGATGGATGTCATTGTTATATGTGCTTACTGTGAATGCTTATCTTGATATGTGTAGGCGATTCGCTCTAATAATCTCTTTTCTGATTCAAGGGCTACTATTAATTAGTGCTTGTAATTGGTGAAATGGGTTATTTTTTCAGCTTGTAGGTATTGCCATAGTCCTTAACTAGTGCAAGTACTGTGGAACCAACGGCCTTGTCGCAGTGGTAATAGCGATTCCTGACAGATCACAGAAGTTAAGCGATGTCGGGCTGGGATAGCATTTGCATGGTTGACCATCCGGTCTCCCGAGTGCTATTGGAAAGTGGGGTGCACTCAGCCATTGTGAGGGAGACTGAGGAGCTACTTGATTCAGGAGCAGCGTCTGCGGTCTCGTAAACTCACATGCGACCGGTAGAGCGGTGTGCTGACCACGGCGGTGGACCGCTAGGAAGACATTCCTGTTGGAATTAGACTTCTATTCATGTTAGGTAAAGAGGTGACGCTGTCGACACAGGGTGACACTGTGAGCCGCAGAAGTCAGGGAACCGTCATCAGCAGGTAAACCGGGGCTGCGACGTGGAGAAGCAGCGTCACCCGCTAGGGTCATCAGGATTTCCATAGCTGGCTGAGACCGCCGATATGTGACAGCCCCGTTCAGGCTGTTAGCCCATATTAGGTCACGAAATTTACCACAGGCAAGGACTACACTCAAAACGTAGCCCAAGCATGTTTAGTATTGAAAGAGTTAGCCTGACCTAAGCGACGACCAACGTCGATGAATGTCTCCAGGAATGGGTGTACAGTTGACAGAGAGGACTGGGCTTCCCCTAATCAGGCTCGAACAGACATTGCAGTAGAGTGGTGGCACGCACCAAGAGGTAATCACACTAAGGAAGACCCAAAGGTGTGATGGTGCTAAGTTGTCTACATACGGCTCCAGCATAGGCATTTGCTTGGTGCTATGGGAAACAAAATCCTTGTCAGATGCCTGGATGGTCCATCAGGCTCTGCAGCAGTCTTCACTTCGAAGTCAGCAGTACGTTCATACCCTGATACGGCTGTCTACAGAAAATGTCGACGAGATCCGAGAACATCTGAGATTAAGGATCTGATTTGGGTGTCACAGTTGGATGATGATAAACTCATTCTTTGAGTGCTGTTTGTTTAGTCAGCTCCAGAAAGATCATTGAAGGAGCTGTAGTATCGTTCAACTTCACTATTCAGATTCACTGGCTAGCTTACGTGCCTCGTTAGCTTTCTTAATAAATGCGCCTGCTTTCTGAATACCTCTTTTTACTTCATAGAGCGTGGAAATTACAATGACGGCAACTCTCTCCCTACAATGTCGTTTCGTTGTGCTGGTGCCAGGCAGTTTAATGCTCCATACTATGGCGTGGTGCTACATTCCTGCTTCTCCAAAGAAATCCAATCTGCAGATGTGTAGCTGTTTACGTATCAGTGCAAAGGTTTTCCATTTCACGATTACCGGTAATTCACCTCCACACTTGCTACTGGGAATCGAGCTAATACATGATGACTAGCTCTGTCGTTATTTAATATGGGTGCTTGACATGAGACAAAACAAAAACAATCTCTGGACCGTTGTTTCTACTATGCGCTGTAGTTTTGCCGTTAATTCTTACTGCACATTCTGCAGGCCATCTAAGAACTGTCTTGGAGGTAGCAATGTAGGTCTTTAGTGTCCGTGTTATGCATAAAGTACTGCCACCTGAAATGCTGAAAATTCTACCCTTGCCTCACCTAGTTCATCCACCCTTTTAGCTTACGTAGGCCACACTGCAAGAAGACAAGTAGTTTTGGGTCGCAAATAATATATATAACACCTACCGCTGACGGAGGAAAAAAAAAGAACGAATGGATAATTGAGAGGATAGCGTCATCTAGCGAGAATTTCAAATTAAAAAATGTAATTTATTATAACTTTTTATAAATGGAATTTTATGGAAGATCTTTTTTTACAGATCGTGTGGTATACGCCCCCTTCTTGGGCCGCATTAATACATGCTTTGGGCTGCACGCGGCCCACTGGCCGCAGATTGGTCACTTCTGATTGACGCTGTCTGTCAGGGATCGCAGTAGTTTTGCAACAGCCACTCTCTCATCCCGTTCAGTCGATTTTGCACTTTGTCGAAATCCCTGTTAATTATTCCCATAGTTGTCATCAGGTATCTCATTAAATGCGTAGCTAATTCCCATAACACTCTGATGTTACTCAACACTTCTTGTTCTGTATTCACCAACAGTGTGGTGTGACATTCCACAGTCGCTCTGTTAGTATCCGTTATTCCCTGTACTAGGACGAACGTTCAATTTAGTTGGATGTTTTCATTATGTGCTGCACAAAACACAGTCTTCAGTCACTTGTAACTTGCACCTAACCACCCTTCTTCCATCACATAAATGTACGTTGCGCTAAACACGTCACTGGCTGCAACTGATTCTTTAACCCAGGATCGACCACGGAGTGCCAGACTTCACGCGTACAGAGTGTGAGGGGCAGTGTTCGGGTTGTTGGTCGGCCTGTCTCGGTCCTTCTCGGAAATACCCGGTACAGTGCGATAATTCATTTAATGTTGCGTTCTGCCACTTTTCGGTCGGCGCCACTCCCTTCATTTTGGCAGACTCGTGATGTCAGTGCTGTTTACCCTTCACTATTTGTTCGTGATATGAAGGGCGTTCACAGTTCCAGTGATTGTTTGCAAAAAAAATTCATTCTAGCTGTCTATCATCACAAGTCTTTAAACAAGAATAGGAATGGCTGAATAGAGGGATAAAAATTCTCAGTATCTATTATGCAGTCCCATTAGTGACGGGTAGTGAAAATGTTCTCTGAAATGACTTTACAGTACCATGCAGAAGGAATGTAGAGATTTTGTTGTCAATGAAAGAGCAATAGATTACAACTATCGATAGATGGGATTCCTTGTTTTGTGCACCAGAAGCACTTTGCGCTAAATATGCAGGCATGAAGTGTGTAACGAAATTGATGGTAGGAATAGTAAAATTTCTGAAGTCACACCCGTTATTCCACAGTCAGTGAAAACTGTTTTCGATGGAACTGAACGAATAGTATGAAGACTTTATATATTACTGTAAAGTTCGTTATTTAAATGAAGTGGCGTGTCTGGAATGATTTTTGGATTTAAAAATTGCTGTTGTTGAATTTATGAAGGAGAAAGGCATGCAGGAACGAAAATCAAGACATCCGAAATTGACTTCAGACCTCTAATTTTCAGCGGATTTGACTGCACACTGTCCACATTAAGACACTGCAAAGTGAAAATCAACTTCTTTCTCATTTAATGGGGATGTATTTAAAAAGAAAATCGCTTTGTGGAAGGGACACATTCTTACAAACACAGTCCAGTTCCATAAGCTCGGACACTGGACTCGTATTCGGGAGGACAACGGTTCAATCCCGCGTTCGGCCATCCTGATTTAGGTTTTCCGTGATTTCCCTAAATCACTCCAGGCAAATGCTGTGATGGTTCCTTTGAAAGGGCACGTCCGACTTCCTTCCCCATCCTTCCCAAATCCGATGAGACCGATGAGCTCGCTGTCTGGTCTCCTTCCCCAAACAACCCCCCCCCCCCCCCCCCCTAAGTTCGCTAACGTCAACGAACGCGCGAAGTTCGAAGAATTCGTGCTGACCTTGAGAGAATTAAAGGACAGATCCCTAACCCTTTTGGAACACTGACAGTCTTACATCTGTTTTCGATCTGTTTTCGTGACCGTTTGTTTTCATTGCATTCCTCAGGTAGAGTTACCACGTCTTCATAATGTGGTTACATTACGATCAACAAATACTTGTAAAAGACGTTTTTCGATTATGAAACTAAGAAAGTCACTATTACGTGGAAACCTGTCAGATTGTCTGCGTCTGTCCGAATGCTGCCAATTTGTACCAGATAAAAATTGCAATATGTCTTCAGCGAGCGAAAAATAATTTCATAATATTCAAGATTAGTTTTGTTTGTGATCTATGTTGTTGAAAAATGTGAAATATGAAACAAAGTCGTATGCAGTGCGATGGCACTGCCATTTTCATGCAGCGCGTTCGGCTTCCCCTTCTTCCCCCTAGGCGCCCTCACACAGCGGAGCATGTCCATGGGGGAAGTGCGTAGGGAATTGAGCACCATGACACTCCTTGGTAGGCACGGCCTGTGCGCCGAATATTTTGCCGCCTCTGCTTTAACCGCTCGCAACTCCTAATACTCTCCCTGTACTTCACTTGATAATCCATCCTTCTCACTTCCGAGATTCATATTGGTGAATGACTCTTCTAACCTTCCTATTTCATTTCTGACTTCCCACATGTTGTAGGTTAATCCTAATGTCCATTGATGGCCATTTGTATCGACGTAATGCTGCCTGGAAAACAGCACACCAAGGTCGCGTTCTTGGTTCCCTAGCGTGTCCACTACTTTTATGAAGAGATGCAGTTTCATCAGAACTGTCGTACTCATGTTGGATGTTCTCAGTGGTAACACCGCCTGGAGGAAAGGGATTTTTATCGTTCTCCCTCTACCTCTTGGAATGATGGACGTACATGACGCATTGTTACATTCACAATGCATTAAAACAGCAATTTCCTGTTGGATTGGAAACTGAATACCTGCCAGAAACACTTAAAAAACCTCAGAATAGTCCAAAAACTTTTAAAACTGCAAGGTAACCTCAATACAATAATTCAATGTCACAACTAGTCTATGTAAGTAGTGGCACCGTGTCTAAAGTACCCTTAAGAGACTTGACAAGTCCTACATTGACAATGGAAGTTCTCATTGGTAAATATTATTTCATATTCATGAATGTGGTTCTTTCAGTAGTTTCATATGGGCCTTCAAACTGCAAAGGAAATTTTTTCATTCGCCTTTTTGGTGAGGAGGATTCGCAAACATAACCCACTGACCAATTCAGTACACGCATAATTTACCAACACTTCGTCATGCTTGTTCTTGACAATCGAGTGCCTTATGTTTACTTTATTCATCCGTTTGCACGCATCCCTCAACATTTACGCAAATTTCTTCACTGACTCCCTGTTGTTCCGAACTTAAGCCTTAATCACTTCCCAAGGTGATGGCGTCTTTATATCATACACCACCTCATACAGTGAAATCCCAATGTTTTTATCCACTTAAGAATTGTTCAGCAGCTACGACATTGGACAGGTACAGGTCACAAATGTGGTGATGGCTGATGACATAATAATTGAACAATTTGTACAAGGTGCCAGTCAGTCAAGGATTATTTTGTGATTTAGTTAAAAAATTTTATTTCAAAGGTCGCACCCAGGTCTTCTCCCAGAGTAACTTGTGCCATGTCTCTATGACAGAATGTGCTTACCTTTTAATGCCTAGGCACCTCTGTCCGGATAAAGCTGGTGACCAGAGACACGTCCAGTCTCCTGCTAAAATTGCTGGTGAATTCACACAATCGGTTTAACCGATAACGAGCGTGGGAGGCAGGTCATGTGTGTGGACGCTGGACGGCTCTGCAGAGCAGAAAACAGTTGAGTTTCGCTCTTGGGATTTAGACCTCGACTAGAGCAACGCCTCTCTTGGAACGCAAACCTTCTAGCTCTCTGCTCCACGACTAGCCACCTGCAGAACTTAGCATAAACCACAACCAGTCCCATTGCCCACTTGTTAAGTTTGTTCGATATCCTAGACTGGTCAACATCTTGTAATTTCTCTCCCTAGGAGTGCCCTACGTATCCTGTATGCTGAATTATATGCACTCTATTTAACCAAATCTCATGTAACATTAACCTGGACGGCCACTTCCAAGTCATGACTGCTCGGCGACCTGGAAAAGTTTGTCGTCAGAAGCGAAACGCAACATATCTCTCCTCTATTCTGTACAAATCTGGTGTCAGAATGGTGATCTGCTCCCACATTTAGGTCAATAGAACAGCATTTCATTTCCTATTCATTTTCGATATTGTGTGACCGGTTGGAAGAACTCGCAGCTATTACTTCGCTGCGAGCTGAGCCTGTGTACCGGAGTACCAGTAGTACAGCCACTGGCGAAGATAACTCCCCACCTACGGAGAAACCAGATCCAGTAGCTGCTCTTCAAGCAGAAATTGACAAACTACTATTACGGAAGATAGAATTAACGGAGGAATGTAAAAAACTGGCTCAATCCCGGCCTGCTAATGTGAGTGCGCCGGAAACACACTCTGCCACGCTGCAAATGACGGCTGCAAGCACCTCCAGTAGCGTAGTACCCCAGCCGTGTGTTGCAACCTTGTCTGATAGCTTCCCCGCAGTTAACATTATCCCGACTTTTTCCGGAAAACCCAACGAACAGGTAAACTCCTTCTTGCAAACTGTCCGAGACGTAGGCAGCGCTTGCGCCTGGCCAGACGATTTCTTGTTAAATGAACTGCGCCTTAAATTGTCAGGTGATGCCCGTACCTACGTTGAATCAGTGCACGCCCTTAGGGACACCACCTCTTTCGCCACGTTAGAAGCTGGGTTGAAAGAAAGGTATTCGGACCGACGTGACCCCCGCTACAACAGGGACAAGTTATCCACCCTCCGCCAGAAGCAAGGATAGGACGTAGAAGCATTTTCTGACCGAATCCGCCTGTGGCTTGCCGCACTTACACGCTGGGTTCGGATTCCACACGTAACGAGATATTAATCGAGCAAGCAGAGGCCCGCTCGTTTGACGTATTAATACGTGGAATCGACCGGTGCGTGGGAGGGGAGGTCAAAATAGCATCACCCGCCTCGTTGCATGATGCCACACGACTTGCGATGATGCGGAGGAGGTAGCACATTTTGTTGCCAATTTGGCGTGCCCGGACGAACAGCCGCGACCAATTTTCAAATATGAGAAGGCATGCCAACACTGCCAAAAGACAGGCCATGCTGCTGTGCAGTGCTGTGCCCCTTATTGCTCCCAGTGTCGAAACATTGGGTATATGAGTAAAAACTGCCCGCCGAACTCTGGAAACCGGGGGCCCTCGTACAACCAGCAGAGGGAACAGTACACCAACAATCCACCCCGACCCCAAAGACAGCAGGGAAACGGTCGAGGGGCACGTCACGCTGCCTGACCATCCCCCCCCCCCCCCCCCCCCCTGTAAAATTCACGCATCTAGTCCGCCACAGTGTCGTAAATGAGGCGGTGAGTATCCTCCTCTAGGGTAAAATTAGAGGAAGGAACGTGACAATACTTGTTGACACTGGAGTTCTAAATAGTATGTTATTCATAGGGCATGGGGAGAGACAAGTGTTAAAACAGCCCCGTTACCACATTAACAGTTTGAGTGACGAGATAATCATATCTGCTGGGTATCGCCAAGTTGAGTTGAAAATCGGAGCCAGCTACAACCCTTTCAACATGGACGTAATTCGGAAACGAAGACGAGATTTCGATGTCATTATGGGAAGTGATTTCCTACACCACTAACAAAGTGTAGTCGATTACAGAACGAAAACCGTCCGTCTCGATGGCGAAACGCACTGTTTCGGTGGCTCCCACGTCAATCCGTCGCGAGGAATTTGTGAAACGCGGCCGCTTCCACAGGTTCCTTCCGCGCAAACGTGGGCGTTACGTACAATCAGCGGTGGCATGGGATGCATTCTCTGGCTTGGGGTCAAATCCCGCAAACTGCCGAGAACAGCCGCATTGGTGGATCCACTCCGTCAAAACGATGTCCTTGACAGATTACAAGTTCATGTTAAACGTGGTTTAACAACAGAGGGAGTACAAGGGAAAATAAAAATTATGTTCCTGTCTGTGTAGATAATTTTGGAACGAAGGAAGTAGAGATTTCTCGTGGCACCATTATAGCTAGCGGCCACCAGATTGAAGAGAATTACTCTGAGCAAGAAAAGCCAAAATGCATCCAAAAACAGCGGCTCCTGGAACATAACGTATGCCATATAGCTCCCGTGCTTTAAGACAAATTTAAGGATAAGTTATCTCATTTGCCTGTGGCTGACCAAAATAAATTCTACTCCGTCTTGGAAGAACATTCCCGGTTATTCGAAGAAAAGCTTTATCTGCCAGCTACTGACCTTGTTTGCCATGAAATTCCCACCCGAGGTGCAAAGCCTACTGCACAGAGACTGTATGGAATGCCATACCACCTCCAGCCCGTTGTGGAAGAAACTGTCAAGCAACAGCTAGAGACAGGGATAATACAACCCTCTGCCAGCCCTTGGACGCCCCAATCGTTGTGGTCCCGAAGAAGTCAACTAATGGAGGGGAGACCTACCGTCGATAAGAGAGCGGTAAACAAGTTAACTACGCCTGATAATTGCCCTCTCCCCCGTATTGACACTAGATAGGTTAGGAAATTGTAAATACTTCACTACACTTGACATGAATAGTGGGTACCACCACATTGCGATTGCACCACAGGACAGGCCATAAACAACGTTTATAGTTCCCTCCGGTGTATATGAGTTTCTGAGAATGCCATTCGGGTTGCACAACGTGCCAGCCACTTTCCAAACATTTGCTGAACTATTACCTAGAGGATTGAAACCTACAATGCGCCTAGTTTATCTAGATGATATCATTGCCTTTTCCAGTACGATAGATGTGCGTGTTAACCAGTTAAGAAATGTTTTGTCTAGACTAAGAAATGCTAATTTAAGTTTAAAAAAAATGCTCCTTTGCTGAGAGTCAAAAACAGTATCTTGGGCACATTATAAGTGCTGATGGAGTAAAACTCGACCCCAGTCTAACTGAAGCATTTAGAACCTTCCCTTTCCCGAAGAATGTAAAGGAATTTCAAACCTTCTTGGGACCCAGAGACTACTGAAGGCGTTTTCTAAAGGACTATGCCACAATAGCTAAACGCCTTATCTACCTGTTGAAAAAAAATGTACCCCACAATGGACCACCGAGTGTGAAGCTGCTGTGTAGCATCTCAGAGAAGTTCTAACTAGTTCCCGCTTGTTGATCTATCCCAATTTCGAAAAACCATTCATTCTCTCATGTGATGCATCCGACTTTGCCGTAGGAGCGGTTCTGAGTCAAATTATTGACGACGAGGAAAAACCAATTGGTTATGCATCTCGCCACCTAAACCAGGCGGAAATTAACTACACTAGCGGCCATTAAAATTGCTAGACCACGAAGATGACGTGCTACAGACGCGAAATTTAACCGACAGAAAGAAGATGCGTGATTGGCAATTGATTAGCTTTTCAGAGCATTCACACAAGATTGGCGCCGCTGGCGACACCTACAACGTGCTGACATGAGGAAAGTTTCCAACAGATTTCTCATACACAAACAGCAGTTGACCGTCGTTGCCTGGTGAAACGTTGTGATCCCTCGTGTAAGGAGGAAAAATGCGTACCATCACGTTTCTGACTTTGATAAAGGACGGATTGAAGCCTATCGCGGTTGCGGTTTATCACATCGCGACATTGCTGCTCTCGTTGGTCGACTCCAATGACTGATAGCAGAATATGGAATCGGTGGGTTCAGGAGGGTAATACGGAACGCAGTGCTGGATCCCAACGGCCTCGTATCACTAGCAGTTATCCGCATGGCTGTAACTGCACGTGCAGCCACGCATCGATCCCTGAGTAAACAGATGGGGACGTTTGCAAGACAACAACCATCTGCACAAATAGTTCGACGATGTTTGCAACAGCATGGACTATCCGCTCGGAGACCATGGCTGCGGTTACCCTTGATGCTGCATCACAGACAGGAGCGCCTGCGATGGTGAACTCAACGACGAACCTGGGTGCACGAATAGCAATTCGTCATTTTTTCGGATGTATCCAGGTTGTGTTTACAGCATCATGATGGTCGGATCCGTGTTTGGCGACATGGTGGTGAACACACATTGGAAGCGTGTATTCGTCATTGCCATACTGGCGTATCACCCGGCATGATGGTATGGGATACCATTGGTTACACGTCTCGGTCACCTCTTGTTCCCATTGACGGCGCTTTGAACAGTGGACGTTACATTTCAGATGTGTTACGACCCATCGCTCTACCCTTCATTCGATCCCTGCGAAACCCTACATTTCAGCAGGATAATGCACGACCGCATGTTGCAGGTCCTGTACGGGCCTTTCTGGATACAGAAAATTTTCGACTGCTGCCCTGCCCAGCACATTCTCCAGATCCCTCACCAACTGAAAACGTCTGGTCAATGGTGGCCGAGCAACTGCCTCGTCATAATACGCCAGTTACTACTCTTGATGAACTGTAGTGTCGTGTTGCAGCTGCATGGGCAGCTGTACCTGTACACGCCATCCAAGCTCTGTTTAACTCAATGCCTAGGAGTATCAAGGCTGTTATTACGGCCAGAGGTGGTTGTTCTGAGTACTAATTTCTCAGGATCTATGCATCCAAATTGCGTGAAAATGTAATCACATGTCAGTTCTAGTATAATGTATTTGTCCAGTGAATACCCTTTTATCATCTGCATTTCTTCTTGGTGTAGCAATTTTAATGGCCTGTAGTTTACAATACGACAGAGAAAGTGTTACTGGCTCTAATGTTCGGAGATAACTACTTTAGATGCTACTTTCATGGGAGAAAATTTACAATAGTAACAGATAGTGCAGCACTGCAGTGGCCATTAAACTTAGAAGACCCTAGCAGCGGTCTCACACGTTGGTCCCTGAAATTGAGTATTATTACCAAGTGCAGCATAATGCTGGAAAACTGCACCAGGACACTGACACCCTCAGCAGAAAGGTGAGAGTAGCTCAAACAGGCGATGTACCAACTGATGAATTAAAATACTCTTAGGAAAATGATGTAAATTGCTGCCAATGTCGCTCCCAACCGGATTTTGGTCCAGAGTATGGAATTCTATATCGTACGAGCCCCCTGGGTAAACGTATAGTAATACCACAACGCTTGCAATCAAGAATTATTGCCGAGTGCCACAACAGCATCCAAGCTTGCCGTAGTGGACGAAGAGCCACAAACGCTCGAATTTCCGCGCAGTATTGGTGGAACAATAGATGACGAGATGTTGCCAAGTATATAAAAAAATTGCCTACCATGTGCCCAAAGAGCACCTCCTCCACGAATCAAAATTCAGTTACAATCTCTTCCCGAGGCATCGAAACCTTTCCAGTTCGTCGCTTACTTCCAGTAAGTACGCAAGGAAGTAAATATATCCTATCTATATTGATCACTTTTCCTGATAACTTATTTTGGTACACATTGTTGACATGTCATCCGAAACTGTATCACAATCTTTTGTAGATCATCTTGTCCTTCTTTTCGGAAGCCCTGAAGTCATTATAACTGACCATGGAACCAACTTCATGTCCGCCTTATTCGTCCAAGTTTGCAAATTACTGAGAATTAAAAAATGGAGAACCACCCCTTTCCACCCCCAGGAAAATTGCCGCATTGAATGTGTGCATCGCACTGTGAAACGAGTGCTTTCCTATTATGTTAATTCAACCCACAGCGACTGGCAAAGATACATCCCGTATGTGGCAAGTGCGTACAATAGCCGTTTTCACGAAGCCACCGAACACACCCCGTACGAGACAGTGTTCGGCCGCCCTATAGAATCTCCCCTTGAGACTGATAAATTACCTCTGGGAATCGATCATTCAGCCGCCAAGGCTCTAGCCCGCCGTCTGAAGGCCATCTGGAAGAAGGTACAAGGGAGCAACGGCAAGGCAACCAGGAAACAGATAGAAAGATGCAACAAAAATGCCATCATCCACTCCTATAAACCTGGTGATTTGGTCTGTACTAAAAAAACCTGAAAGGCCGAGTGAAGAAACTTAGCTCCCTGTATGATGGACCTTATTCAGTTATCCGGCGTACCTCCCTTGTTAATGTAGAACTACAACTACGTGACCGCAAGGTATTTGTCCATTTCTATAGGTTAAAACCCTATTCAGGAACTATGCCCCTTCCACTGCCTCCTGAGACAAGTGCCGGACTTTCAGCAGGTCCTGCTCCTCCTGTCAAGCAGAGAAATCGAAAACTTCCCTCCTCCCCAGCTCGCCCAATATACGCTCTCAGATCAAAACACCCCTATGCCCTCAGACCGAGAGACTAGAAAATAAAGTGCTATTTGTTCTTAAGAGATTCCCAGTTTGGTCAATTAAAAGAAAAAGTAGGCTGATTTAGGCAACCACCTTATTATTATTATTTGATTTTCTTTTCTCTTTGCAAATGAACATTTTGCCTCTACAAGTTGTAGTATATGCTCCCATACTATAATGACTAAAATGTCACCCTAGCATACACCTCTGAAAGAGATTATCACAGTTTTACCAGCCCAGCCTGTCCTGCAATGCTGGCCTAATCCTAACCCCTAGTTTAACCTGTATTTTACTTATGTTAGTTTTAATTACGTTTTTTGTGTGTTATGATACGCCTAGTGGTCGGGCAACAGCTCTATTCTCATTACTAACGTGGTTAATTCAAAATAAGGGTATTACTTTATTGAGTGACTCGCCTATTTCAACCTTGCTACTGCGGTATTGTAAACACGTGGTCTCCACCTGTCAAAACCTGCTGATGTTGACACGTGAAGCTGCCATAGTGTAAGAGGCGGAGTCATTCATCCGTCACCGACACTGCGATACCTTCCCGCCGCTCCGCTCCCCGCGCCGTCAATCTAGTTGCCCCAGCTGTTGCGGCCTGGGCCGCCTCCCCTCTCACCCTCCTATCTCTCCTCTCTGCCCCATTCACCACACGCCGTTTGCACACCTGTCTTCCGCGTTCAATTACTACCTCACACTAGAACCATTTTCGCTATCAATACATAGAAACGTAGAAAGGCACCACATTGTTTACGCAACACTTACTTTGAACGTAATTCCTTCCATCCTCTCGCTTCACTGACTGAGTAACTTCAACTCTTAAATTTATTTGCATTCTTAAGTCACTAAAACGTCCGCTAATCATGAACGGAGTGTATTAAGCATTCAAAGGCACCCTCTTCCAACTACTGTACAAGTATTTCTTATTTGATGATTCTAAGTTATTTGCCTTATATTCAGTCTTGTTGCAGATTTTTTGTATTATACTGTATTTTACTTTTGGATTTCCTTTATTGACAATGATTCCGTTTTTCCCTTCGAAAGAATGCACCAAGTTTACCGTACAAAAGTTTCTTGTGCTACGTTACTCTTTACCAGCCTACGTCGTTGAACGTTTGGCTTTGTGGTCAAACCTAGAGTGTGGAGCCCCTCCTTTCATCGTCCGTTCTATTTGTCTTTTTTTCTGTGCAATAGCTTGTGATACTTCGAATTTTCACCTAATTTTTGTAACTAATACTCCATTGTTCCACTTCTTTGCAGATAAGCTAAGTCTACTATCGTTTTAGAAGCACCTATTTCCCTGTTGTCATTCATGCTACCTCAAGTTAAAATATGAATACAAATATCCATTCTTATGTCCGCCAATCAGGCTATACCCCGTGGGAAGCTTAGAAGCAAGCGACCTCGCCAGCTGGAGTGGCCGAGCGGTTTTAGGCGCTACAGTCTGAAACCGCGCGACCGCTACGGTCGCAGGTTCGAATCCTGCCTCGGGCGTGGATGTGTGGTATGTCCTTAGGTTAGTTAGGTTTAAGTAGTTCTACGTTCTAGAGGACTAATGAGCTCAGCAGTTAAGTCCCATAGGGCTCAGAGCCAAGCGACCTCAAGCTGTTGGATTGTGAAGTGTAAACACAATTCATTAACGAAGCGCGCCGTTAAAGTGGTGTCTTCAAGTAAACCGGCATTTAGTTTGGTGGCGTTTTGCGGTTCTGGACCTCCCCCGAAGTATAGCACCACCCTACCAACCTCCGTCTAGTTTCGCGTACCTTAATAACCGACCACCTGCTCCTTTCCCAAATCCATAAATGGTTTCACCGTTATCTGCTTATCACAAACTATTCAACCCATTTTTTTGGGTCAATACTATTCACTACAAACACTAAATCCGCTTTAATCTTACTAATTTCTATGGACTACGTCTACAGCTGGTTGGTTACAACGGCCAAGGTGTCGCTCACTTAGGACGCGCCGCTCCTGGCTAGCCTAGCGTCACTTGTGCCTCGCTGCACATTCCGCTATCCAAGCGCCACAGACGCACTGCGCTGCCACCTCAGCATTAACCTGAAATCCGCTTCCGTCGCCGCTGTCGGCTTCTGCCTCGAGCAAGCTTCATAACGCAGCCTGCTTTCCCCAGTACTGAGTGCGATGCAATGTTGAGCGATGTCCGATCCACTACGCGTTGTGAGTTGATAGCTAGTTTATTTTCTTTTTGTTTTTTCTCTCCCCTTATGGTTTTATGTTAGGTTGACATGGTTAAATTTAACATTTCATCATCATTCAGCTGCGCAGCAACACCTTGCTATTTCTTGCATGTATTTTTATGGTTTTTCTTTTGCTAACCCCAGTATGTAAAGGCCCATCACAGCCCTAGATTTTAGATATATTGCACTGCACCAATAATCCCATTTAGTAAGGCTCCCTCTACAGTCGTGTATACGACTTTATGAGTTACGGATTCCTGAAAAAAATTGTGCAAATGGATCTGAGCACTATGGGACTGTGGTCATCAGTCACCTAGAACTTAGAACCACTTAAACCTAACTAACCTAAGGACATCACACACATCCATACCCGAGGCAGGAAACGAACCTGCGATCGTAGCGGTCACGCGGTTCCAGACTGAAGCGCCTAGAACCGCACGGACACACCGGCCGGCACGGATTCCGGAATCTAGGTATGTGCCATGTTGGTGTCCAGAGACGGACTGGTCTGTTTAGAAGTGAGTGAAGCACACCAGTTAAATGAAATACCCAATAGAGAAGATTTGAATGCGCTTCTGAAATCGAGAGGAAGTGCGCTATCTCTTGTAGTTGAGCGGTAAGCGAGATAGATTTTGTGGTAGGAGAGAGGTGATTAAGTTTCACCCAAGTATAAGGAGAATAGTAGTTAGCGCCCCATGTGTGTGTTGCACATTTGAGAGTTCACCCAGACGAATTTAGGTGTCATTATTCATCCTACTTCTTAGGAAGTAATTTATTGACGAAGTGAAGTTGTTATGAGGGAGCACTAAAATCGACACTGTTATCAGTCGGGTACAGTGCCCTCCCGTACGTATAGAAAAGTGAGAGACAACCGTTTGTTTCTTCAAACAAACACACCCAGGTGTTCGAGATGTAAGCACCCGCTGGAATAAGCACTTGTTTGTAAATGATTAGTGCCCAAGCGCGGTAACACGCTATCTTGTTGAAGACTGTACTACTACTACACGGTAGTAATTTATTGTACTTTATTGCAATAGTTCGCGCCCCTCATTTTCATAGTTCACCCTGTTACTTTGGGGATTATAGGAATTTTGGTAATGATTGAACTCTCATGTCTTCCTCGCCCATACATTACACCGGGTTTCTACATTTGAGTACCTGTTTCCACCTCAGCGATTACTTTCTACCTCCATTCTCCAGGGCCGTGCACCTTACACGTTGCGGTTAGTGCCCACAGAGCGCCCAGCTGATCGCTTTATTCTTTCAGTTTTCGGCTTCTTAAATCGATCGCCTACCTATCTCTTTTATCTGTACATCATTGCCTCCTCCGAGAGGGAGGGGAAGGAAGCTTTTTATATGTCCATACGACTACTCTAGTCCAGCTTTTACTGCGTGCACTTTAAATAAAGTGCCGATTTCAACGTTCTTCCAACTCCGAGGGCTTCTTTCAGGTATTCTATCCTTTACTATCTCTAAATGATGAAGTTTGGTCATCTTTCCGGTAGTGTTGTGCCACCCTTACTGACACTCCTGAATCGTCGAGGCTATGCGAAATTACATAGTCCCGGGCAATGCGTTGCCCCACTGGCATCAAACTGGTGTCATTTTTCTTTGGACTGAATATTAACACATTTGGAGTTAATGTTTAGCCCAAGGAGGCAATCTCACGATCGCCTACTTACCGCTTTCATCTGGACGTTGTTGCCTCCCCCCATCCTCTAGCCGATACCAACACCATCTTGATGATAATGAGCAAGAACCAGCTGTCCTACAGTTGGTGTAACTTCCAGTTTCCGTAGTTTTTAAGTATTGTCTACCCTCTACTTTTCCCTGGCACTGGAATTAAGCGGATCTGTTCTTCATCCAACAACCTAAACATACAGTAACCCACTAGTAACCCCGAATATTTCGCACTGTCCTCCCACACTAATACTTCCTGCTGTAGAGGCGATAATATTGATAATTACGTGTGCCCATCTATTTTGCCTTTAGGACATCGCACCCCACCCTCCTCTTCAAGGAACTGCGGTTAACTAAGACCAGAGCAGTTTTGACCCACGGGAAATCCAGTTTAGCAGAGGCCAAATCCGTTGACTCGGTTCCTTACACTCCTGCTAGGCCGGGGTAAGCGACCGATTCTGCTGTGGAAGTCCCTGTGGATGGTACGCCCTACTGCCGTATTAATCGCTGCAGATATTTTTTTTTTTGCCCTCCCCTTTGTCCCTTACCCTACTGCCTGGTCAACGTTTCTATTCTATGTTCTTCTTTTCTTCTGTCAGGGAAGGGTGGCTTAGCTATGCCTTCTGTCAGAACCATAAGACCTGATACAACCCTGTATATTAGACACGCTTTTCCAACCATTTTATAGAGGTATCGCTCCTCCCTTGGTTGCAGTGGTCCATTAACTACTTTCTGCGGTATTACCGTTGGGATAAATCTGCGTTTCTGCTAGTTATACAAGCAAGTGCCCGATCACACAGTAGACATGTGTATCCGATCCCATATCGCCGTATCACCGCTGAAGCAGTTTTACTCTGAAACCTGTTACCTGAACTCGTTCCCGATTATACTCCATTCCTTACTCTTTAACGTAAACACCTTCCGGCTCGCCGCGGGCGAGCCTCTCGGCATAACTGGCCAGTATGTCGGGCAACCCTGGCGTTGCGATCGTGGACGGCTGCACACGAATACACCCAGAACAAACTCCGCGTTAAACGCAACACGCTTTTTCTCATTAGTAAAATCTCTTCTCTTCCTAAACCCCAACATCTAGTACTAAAGCTTCCGATGCGGCGAATCACTTATAAAACCACTACGTACAGAGAGTTTCACTTACGCATTGATTGCAGGCATTTATTAATGCCACCCCGTCTTTTACGCTCATGCTGATGAAGCGGGCGTGTAAGCCTTTGTCAGCACTACCATACCATATCCCCCCTTCCCCCCACCACCCGTTGTTACTAATTTATACTCCTGGAATCGCCAGTTCGGATTACCCAGTGACATAGTGCACATCTGACATTTGAGTTCACCATTGACCTTTCAAAAATGGTTCATATGGCTCTGAGCACTATGGGACTTAACTGCTGAGGTCATTAGTCCCCTAGAACTGAGAACTACTTAAATCTAGCTAACCTGAGGACAACACACATATCCATGCCCAAGGCAGGATTCGAGCCTGCGACGTAGTGGTCGCGCGGCTCCAGACTGTAGCGCCTAGAACCACTCGGCCTCTCCGACCGGCATCGACTTTTCCTTACAACTTCAGGTATATATCTACTGTTTCTTCAGCTAATGCAATACTTCCCTTTTTCAACATAACCACTAGCCGGAGCTGATAAAATTAATTTGTATTTATAGGTACTCATGCCTGACCGCCTGCACGCTGTTCTGCTACCCGTCGTCACGACGCCGCTATTAAGGAAAACTAGCGAAATTCTGGTTATCAATAAGAACCGCCGGACCTATTCTGTCCTGTCCTAGCGTGCTTTGCAAAGCTGCCAACAGGGAAAGTACTATATGTGCTCAACACTCGTACTTTGCACTCATAAAAAGACATGCGAAGTCGCGTTGTTTCTCTCGAAGCAAGCGACCCCCATCTGTAGCCATCTAGATGTACCCATAACCGAGCTCCAGTTCGTTGCCATAGGCAACAGCATTCTATACACCGTACCCTATCCCGTAACAGCCACGATCGTTTGTTACGAATACGTTTGAGCAACTCAGCCCTACCGTGTGGTACTTAACGATAGTGGTTTACAATTTAATAGCTCCCATTGCGATATCACCACCCCAACTGAGGAAGTGTTTGAGCATTTATCATATGCCCAAAACGTGAAACTCCCTCCCCTCGTGTGGTATCTATCAGAGCGATCGATGGTGCTGCCGCCACCTGACAATTATCCTTTTCACCCCAGTCAATCCCATTTCCAGCTGGTCGAGTCTTTAACTGATCTGGTAAATAAAGAATCCGTGCAAATTACGTTCGATCGTGCCACCACCCACATTACGGATTGGCACCACCGCCAGTATCTTAGTCGTATAGTTATTCCTAGTTCTGTGTGTACCCCTTTCCCAATTGTCTATCACTATGAGTAGCCTTTCGGAAAGGACTTGTTGAGCGCCTTCGGTCGCCCCCTGCTGATGTTCCTGAACAGCAACCTCCTGGGGAATGCCATGCTTAGAGTGTGAAACGGGAGCAATAGGGTTCCTTGCTACCCCTAAATGTTAGTAATTCAGTGGAAGATAGTAGGAGTAGAAAAAAATAGTACATTAGTAGACTATACCCACAAGAAAAGGCATGGCCCTCATTTAGATGTAAGCAACAAAATATGCGTGTGAAGTGCACCACCAGTGTTAACCCCTTTCGCCCACCCCCTTCTTGATCTGTGTATCGACTCTCCCGGAACCCCCTCTTATACGCTCCGGCGAAAGTTGCAGTGCGTCACAGCGCGCCACTACCCGCCGCGGTCGGAGACCTCAGCCGCCACTACCGCCAACAGCTGATCGTCGCGCTTCGTGCCGCCACATAAGGCCACCCACACCACCGTCGCACCGCCACCGTCGACCAAATTTTGTCAAGCAAGCATTTATCAACCAATTATTGTCATTTTTTAATAAAATCTAACAAGAAATCACAAATAATAAAAATTAGTTGTTTAAATTATGTAGGGCCGCCCTTTGCAGGAGCCCCTTAGTAACTGTCAGTTTACCATCCCCCATGCATTACTCCTGCGGTGGGGAGAAGGGTGTACAGTTGGGGGCAATTACTGAATGGATTTATTAATATAAAAATTTAATTTTAATTTTTTCCCTTTATGTTTGTCAGTGCCTGCTGCCTGGTGGTAAGCTCCATCGTCTCAGTCACTTTGCCCAGAACCCGATAGAACCACCCTGAAACTCACGTGTTGAACCATCAGCAGCTAAACTCACGTGTTGCTGAAGAGGTAACGCCACCGAACTGCGCGTCTTACGACCTGACCACTTAATAGGGAGGCTTGGAGGTGGCCAAGTGGGGGTGGAAACGCGGCCAGCTTCCGGGGGCGGACACACCGTTCGCTTTCTTCTGCTGGCAGTTTCCAAGACGATCAGACGACCTCCTCACCTGCTCTCTTGGGCGGCTGCCCATTTAGTCTCGGTGCCTCCTCCAGGCCTGCCTTTCTTTACGGCATTAAAACTTCACACAGGTTAGACCATGTTTTATTCTTCACCTCAACGGGTGCCTACCGCTTTCCCCTCCAGGCCAATCCTGACGCAGTAACACTTTGCTGTCCGGCAGACGCTGTTTCACACCTTCCAACAGAGGCCTCGGAAAAACACTAACCCGCTGGTGGTCAATCAGCGCTGCCACGAGTCCGCCTTGCTGCTGAGAGCAGCACGCTGCACCCACGTTTGCACACTTGTGTGCCAGTCAGCGCCGCGCTGGGCGCAGTTGACTGTTCCCACGCCTGCGCCTCAACGTCACGGAACTGTCCGCACGCACAGGACGTGCAAAGACACGTGATGTACTCGTGCTCCTCCAGTGGCCCGAAGAAGCACACAGGTGCACCCTCTACGGTTGGTGTGACTCACCTGATGCTGCTGCCGCTCAAAGGCGCCACCCACCTGCACCGCACACCTGCTGCCTGCCCACAGGCCTGTCCAAAGGCGCAGCCGGGTCCACACCGTAACAGGTACAAGGCTTGCCATCCGAGATGTCTGCGACTTGGCAAATGCTGTTGCTGCCGTCTGTCTGCGCATCCCACCTGTTGCAGCGCCACACGTACGCCAAAATGGCGTCCTGCTGCTGCATCACTTAGAGTTCAGTTATGGATGCTGGTCATCATCATCGTCCATGTCACTGCTACTCGGGAATCACGTGCGTATGCCCCTCGGCCGACCGCACTTACCATCAGCCATGCACGACGCCACGTCATGGTAATCGATACAACCGTCCAGTTGTGCGCGTCGTGACATGAGTGTAATGTACTGTACGATCGCTGATGGCTAAGGCACTGTAGCCATTTGCTTAGTGAAAAACGCCGAGAGCGAATAGGAAGTCTCAGATCATGGATCTACAGTTTTAAATGAACCAGAACTGTGGTTCTTAGAGACCAGTTTTTGTATTATGTGCATTACTTTGACCTCTATTGCCTGTAATATAAAAATGTCTTGAGTCAGAACCATTTTCCTACAAGGTTAGTGCACAAGTCAGACTCAAAGAGTTTTGAGAGTATGTCTTCCTGAAAGTTGTGACACTAGGCTAAGGTTTTATGCATCATTAGTGTTGCTGTTTATCACGGTCTCCCCCCCATACTGCTTAAAACTGAACTGTGTAGAGTTAAATTTTGCATTGTTATCCAGTTATTCCCTTTTTTTGGAGGTGTTTGCACTTAGAGGGACGATTTGAATTTTATGTTTTTGTGAGTCAATGCGTGTGTAATTTATGCACATACTTTCGTTGGAACTATTTCCTGTAGCGGCTTTCATGTTTTAAGCTCCATTGAGATTTAAGTATTTATTGCTTGGGTGTTAAGAGATGTAAAGAAGTTTCTATAGTTCTTTTTCTGAATATTAAGTACTAGGGTGACCCGATGGTAGAGTTTTCAGTTATTCTCCAGGCCTTGAAGCTAGCGTCACGAGGGGCCCAAGCCGTTTGCCAAAGTTCTTCCGTTTTCATTTTCCTGTTGCGTTCGGTTCTACACACTTTTTGTCTTTCCTATCGAACCCTGATGGAAATACTGTTCTGCCCTGTAGGCATGTTTCCGTGAATAGACGTGAGAGCTTTAGGGGCAACGCGAACCTCTTTTTCACAAGAAAACCGCGTCCAACAGGGAACCAAAACACATTGGTGTGCTAGGGAATGAGCTAAATCGTGAGCTTCAGTGGGAGTAAGATTTTATTGCAAAAACAAACACAGCCATGAAGCACACGTCTAGGCCTAGTAAAAAACTCGGCAAACCATTCAATAATGACTATTCTGGTATTACAGCAAGTTATTTCACAGTTGCGAAAATGAATTGCCTTCTGCTGTATATTAGAATGACGACACTGCAAATCTGTGCCGGACCGGGACTCGAAACGGATTTCCCGCTTTACAGAAACGGTCGCCTAAGCTGATATTATCGGTTGTCCGACAGAAGCTGATATTATCGGTTGTCCGACAGAGGTTAGATCCCGGGAACATTCCAGGGACTCGGTCTACCATTTTCTTTTTAAGTGAAAAATGTGACTCGAGATTTTTAATATTATAATACTTTATATCTGTACTGTTACTACGCATTAGCCAGTACTGTAGGTTGAGTAATCTCTGCCATGAATGTGTTTCTATGCAGCTGTGCTACAGAGCATGCCATCACAAGCCTCCAGCATCCCCATCCAACCTCAGATAATATACTACCGGTGAAGGTAAGGTTGAGTACGCTGACCAAGGGGCGCTGAAAATGGGTCAACTGCACAGTGCTACAGAATGTGAAATGCATATACTGGCGAGTCGTTAAGTGATCGTTGCAGGTTGCGTCAAGGTTCACAGAAGCAGCCAAAGCACAGTGTTCACAGAATGTAACGTCAACCGCAAGAATTCTGTCACACTAATAATCAGATAAATAAAACCTGTCAACACGGCTACAAGAGGAGACAGTTAAAAACTTGTATCTAACCAAGGTGGGATATTTCTGCTCCCACATGTTACGCAAAGGCATCGGATGAACCAATTTGCTCCATTCACGACAAAAATTATGACGTGGGGACTGATTGCCAGGATGTAAAACACTGTAAAAACCCTCATCTAATATGAGACACCGAAGACTCTCTCTCAAAAGACAGACACGCTCCTTTTTGTGGAACCGCAAACACCCCACTGTATGGCCCGAACCAGACGGTGCATATAATACAACTAAATTGTGGTCATAGAGAGGACACTTCATCCCCCAACTAGAATCACGTACTTAATATCAGCAGTGAGAATACCTTCGCGAAAGAAAGGAGTGGCACCGGTCGCACGTTCAGAAGCCACATAAAAACTGTCTGAAATCCAGGGAGAGCAAGACTGGGGAATAAAACTTCTTGTACGAAAGCAGTGTAAGCAAGAGTCACCAATCAGAGAAAAAACATGTGACATAAAACCTAACATGTTCCACCCCTCGACCGTCACAGTGCATCCAAAGATCTATCCATGAATCTCAGGGAGGGGCGTTAGTGCATCGTCCTGCCGAGCTTTTCTGGTTCCATTTTCTCTTTGCAACCGCACGATACGTCTGGATACGTTGCTTACGCCGGCCGTGTTATCCTCCGCCGCACAGCAGCCAAGTCAGTCATTATCGACCGCGAACCGGAATCTGTCTGTAGAGGAGGAACCCCTCGCGAAAGTGACAGACTCACGTCAACATTACAGTCAGATGGCAGACCGGACGTAACGCGGGAGTACCAGACAAGGCAATAGGGGCTGCTGTGACTCAACATGTGGAGCAGGCGACACGGGAATGGAAACCAAGTGTTTCGACTTTTTGAGAGGAGTAGAGGAAACATTAGTGGAAAACAAATGAGAACGAGAACTCTCTATCTCAAGACTCGGCTCAATAGTTCTGATCCCATCCCTACCATTAGAATTAGCAGATACACGACGTTCGGAGTGGAGGGGGGAGGCAGGGCAGTGGGAACAACGTTACCAGATCAGCAGTATCATCATCCTATGTAGGCACCTCTTATTGTTGATCACTTGGGCATCCGTGCGATGGGCAGTCACATTAGATACCGTCTCCCGTCATAACGACTGAAGATCACCCGCATCGAACTTAGATCAGCCGGGTGGGCGTCATTAGCAGTAGGCTACTCACCTCCTGATTCAGTTCTCTTGGTGACGAAATCCGCCACCATTGACGTACGCCTCTGTTCAAGGAAAGATCGTAAGACAAAAACACTTCTCGGGAATTGGTACGAAGATGACCACTGTCGTTAAACAAAAAGCACATCCCCAACTGGCCTCCAGATTCTACGAAATGAATCCCGTGGTAAATCTGAGACCTGTGCTGACTGTACTATCGTTCAAGGTGAATGCTTGTAACCTGACCGTACTTGAGCAAAGCGTTTTTAAAGAAAACATTATCTGCCTCTGGATGTAAGTTGAACACACGAACATTCATTTATTGAATGCCTGTGTTCGCTAGGAGCACATTAATATCCGAGTCATCTCTGTGACGGAGAGGAACCTGGTAACCATTATTAAGCAGTAATTTTTCTATTTCTAAGAGATTCACAAATTACATAGAAAACTTAAAATTCGGTGTCAAGATACGCTACGGGTACTTTATCCGAAGTCAAACTTAAACTACTCACCAAGCAATCCTAGATTTCCAGAGAAGTGGGCTGCAAATGACGGGGAAGTGTGGTAGGACCGTTGCTGTTCACAATATATATATATGACCAAGTAGAAAGCATCGGATTCTCTTTGAGGCTATTCGCAGATGATGCAGTTGCTTATACCAAACTAGTAATGCCAGAAGATAATAAGAATTTGCAGAACGACCTGCTGAGAACTGATGAATGGTGCAGACTCTGGCAGCTGACGCTGAATTAATTAAATCTAACATATCGCGCATACATAGGAAAAGAAATCCACTACTGTACAGTTACACTATTGATGACAAGCAGCTGGATACAGTGTCTGCCGTAAAATATCTAGGCGTAACTATCCAGAGAGACCTTAAGTGGAATGACCATGTAAAACAGATAGTTGGAAAAGCAGACACAAGACTTAGATTCATCCGAAGAATCTTATGGAAATGTAACTCATCCACGAAAGAAGTGGCTTATAAGGCGCTTGTTCACCCGAGTCTTGAGTATTGTTCATCTATCGGGGATCCTTATTAGGTAGGGCTGATAGAGGAGATAGAGAAGATCCAACGAAGAGCGGCGCGTTTCGTCATGCGATCGTTTAGCTGGCGAGAGAGCGTTACGAAGATGCTAAACAAACTCCACTGGCAGACGTTACAAGAGAGACGTGGTGCATCGCGGAGAGATTTACTACTGAAGTTGCGGAACAGCACTTTTCATTACTAGTCACACAACATATTACTTACCCCCAGATACATCTCGCGTATTGACCATGAGGAGAAAATGGGAGAAATTAGTTCCAATACAAAGGCATACCGATAGTCATTTTTTCCACGCACTAATCGCGAGTGCAACAGGGTTGGAGGGGTCAGATATTGTACCGAAAGTACCCCCCGCCACAAACCATTAGGTGGCTTGCGGAGTATGATGTAGATGTAAGTGTGGACTTAATAAAAGAAAAACTCATTGAACCTTTACGTGGAATAGATGTGGGCGCCATGGAAACGAAAGAAGTCCTGAACGTCACTACCAAGGGAACACTAAAAATAACACGAAGACGAATTCAACGTAAGGTGTACACTCACAAAGCCAAAAGTTTATTGTTACTTCCAATACTCATAGCGTTGTGAAGGACTAGAAGTAGCCGGCCGGAGTGGCCGAGCGGTTCTAGGCGTTTCAGTGTGTAACCGCACGACCACTATGGTCGCAGTTTCGAATCCTGCCTCGGGCATGATGGTGTGTGATGCCCTTAGGTTAGTTAGGATTAAGTAGTTCTAAGTTCAAGGCGACTGATGACCTCAGCAGTTAAGTCCCATAGTGCTCCGAGCCATTTGAACCATTTTTTGACTAGAAGTAAACAACGCCCTGCCCACACGGCGTCGTAAACAGAACGGAGCTTTGGTTATCCGCGCATGAGTCATGGCCAGACACAAACTTCCAGATGTTGTCGTCATTGTGTCACAACCTGCACCTGAACTCTAGCGGTATGTACTGTATATTACCGTCCAGGATGGACGTACATTACTTGAAAAAAAATTGTGCACCTGTAAATACCACGACGATTTTTGTTCGATGACGGCTTATGTCATCAGGGACATAGAAGATGTGCTGATCATGGTTTCAACATCGTTCGCCAAAATGTAGCATAGTGGAATAGCTACCAAAACGACATCTGTGACCTCCTTCTAGCAGATAGTTCTCACACCCAGAAGGCTCACTATGGTGCAAACGTGTGAAGCACGTAGGAAACCATTCCACAGAGACGCATGCATGCTTCATATAGCCAACTGAGCGAGTTTGAAAGGGGTCAAATTGTGGCCTTCGAAATGCAGGATGATCCTTTAGGAGAATTAACCACAGAAGTTGGACGTGTTGCGCCAGCTGCGCAATGACACTGGTACCAATGGTCACGTGAACATTGCCACACCCGTAGATAAGGTTCTGGACGTCCATTCAGCACAGACGCCAGCTAGCATCGTCGTAGTGTAAGGACAACAGTGCAAAATCCTACAGCTAACACATCACATATAAGAGAACTTACAAGCCAAGTCATGGCAACACGAAATGTAGTGAACCAGTTATTGATTAGCAGCAGGATTACAGTCACGCTCAACTCTAGCCCGTCTGTCACTCTCGCCACATCAACGACTTGCGCAGCCCGAACAGTGTCGTCAGAGGATTACTTGGAAGATGGGATGCCGCGTCGTAGTGTTCAACAATGACAGCAGATTCTGTATGCATGCAAGTAATGGTCGTTTGCAAGTACTGTGTAGATCTGATGAGCACTGTCTCGTAGAATGCATTCGTCTGGCCACTCCCCAGGTCTTATGGTCTGAGGTGCCGTAAGTTACAACATTCCTTCTCCTTTGGGGTTTCTGCAGGGGGCACTAACTAGTGCTCGGTACGTGCAGTATTATTAAGCCGATTCTTTCACTATTTTTGAATAGGAAGGTGATGTGTTGTTCCAACAGGATAATACTCGCCCACACACTGCCTGTGAAACTCAACGTGCTCTGCAAGACGTACAGCAACTTCTCTGTCCATGGGACGAGAAATTACTCGTGTGCCTCGTCAACCAACAATTCTTACGGAATCACGTGAATAGGTCGGCCAGATGTGGCATAACGTATCCCAGGACAGTATTCGCGGTATGCCAGAGTCAGCGCCTGCATTGCCAGCAGTAGAGTGGAGGTTAGAGGCCACACCACGTGCTGATATGGATGTTTTAGCATCGATCGACACCTGGTGCCTCAGAACCGCTTGTGCTATTAATTTGTAAATGTAGTCATTTCATGTACTCCACAGTCACTGTTGAAATAACAAACCTACACTTAATTGGCAAAGGATGCACTAATTACTTTGGCCAGGCACTGTATTTATTGGGAGTCGTGAGCTTGGTATTCGCGAATAAATATGAAACAACAGTGCCTAGTTTATTAAGAAGTACAAGGCTATGTTGTTTCATATTACTGGTGGTACTAGTGGAGTTCAGGCCACAAGTTCGTACTCAGTCGTAATTACACGGTTAGCACTTATGTAGCCAAAACATGTAGGACGCTGTGTGACATGCTGGCATGCGGAATAAAGAGTTTCGCTTTTCGCCCTCTCCCTTTCCTACGCTTTCTTCGTACTTTTAGTTTCTTTTGTGGGGTAACTTGTAAGTGGACCTCAGCGTATGTGGGTAACTGTGTTTGTTTCTGAAGGTTTTGGGAAGATGTGAATGATATACATGATGAATACACTCCGCTGCCATCTTCTGTAGAGGAGCGATGTAACTGGCAGTTGTAGTATAATAATGATATGAAGATACGTATGAGGTTCATACCCGAATTGCTCTTCAACAGTGGGAAGCAATAAGATCCTTAAAAAACCAATGTAGGGCTGGGCTGTAACAGTGTCACGGAAAACAGTAAGGGTTGCAAGCCCCCTCCCTGAAAATCACGACCACACCATAACACCACCCCCTCCGAATTCTACTGTTGGCAATACACACGCTGGCAGATGACGTTCACCGGGCATTCTCTATACCCACACCGTGCCATCGGATCACCACATTGTGTGCCGTGATTAGTCACTCCACACAACGTTTTTCCACTGTTCAATCGTCCAATGTTTACGCTCCTCACACCAAGTGAGGCGTCGTTTGGTAATCACCGGCGTGATGCTAGCTTATGAGCAGCCGCTCGATCATGGAATCTAAGTTTTCTCACCTCCCGGCACACTGTCATAGTACATGAAGTGGATCCCGATACAGTTAGGAATTCCTATGTGATGGTCTGGATAGATGTCTACCTACTACACATGACGACTCTCTTGAACTGTCGGCAGTCTCTGTCAGTCAATAGACGAGGTCGGCCTCTAAGCTTTTGTGCTGTACGTGTCCCTTCAATTTCCACTTCACTATCACATCGGAAACAGTGAAACAGTGGACCTAGAGATGTATAAGAGCGTGGAAATGTCGCAAACAGGCGTATAACACAAGTGACACCCAAACACCTGGCCACGTTTGAAGTCCGTGAGTTCCGCGGGTGCCCTATTATGCCCTCTCAGGATGTCTAATGATTACTGAGTTCGCTGATATGGAGCACCTGCCAGTAGGTGGCAGCCCAATGCCCCCCCCCCCCCCATAAACCATGGACCTTGCCGTTGGTGGGGAGGCTTGCATGTCTCAGAGATACAGATAGCCTTACCGTAGGTGCAGCCATAACAGACGGGTATCTGTTGAGAGGCCAAATAAACGTGTGGTTCCTGAAGAGGGGCAACAGCCTTTTCAGTAGTTGCAGGGGCAACAGTCTGGATGATTGGCTGATCTGGCCTTGTAACACTAGCCAAAACCGCCTTGATGTGCTGGTACTGCGAACGGCTGAAAGCAAGGGGAAGCTACAGCTGTAATTTTTCACGAGGGCATGCAGCTTTACTGTATGGTTAAATGATGATGGCGTCCTCTTGGGTAAAATATTCCGGAGGTAAAATAGTCCCCCATTTGGATCTCCGGGTGGGGACGTCGTTATCAGGAGAAAGAAAACTGGCGTTCTACGGATCGGAGCGTGGAATATCAGATCCCTTAACCAGGTTAGAAATATTTAAAAATAAATACACTAAGCAGATTCAGAAGGATTTAAGTGGCAGTAGGTACTGAGAGATGAAGAAGTTTGCACAGGATATAGTAGCATGGAGAGCTGCATAAAACCAGTCTCAGGACTGAAGACCACAACAACAACATATTTTTGGGGGTGTCCGGATACTATTGATCACATAGTATACATAGAGGCATACACTCTGGTTATTGAGGTTACATGTGCGGGTGCAAAGGGTTCTAGTGTTAGGTGTTGTAAGTGATGGTGTTGATATTGGGTAGATAACGTTTTGTGGTGGATGCTGTGGAGGATGTATTGAATTTTAACAAAGTTATATTTTTGTGTTAGCAGAAGATCCAACACCGTGTTACGAGTGGAGGCCGAAATGCACGCGTTTTAGATCACGCAGGCTGGCGTCGGGAGGGAAGAACTATACTGACGTGAGGTCTGGAACATGACAAGGAATGAGAATTCAGAAAGCGGACCTAATTTGTTTGATACTTAACTTTAATCCATTATTGATGAACGTCGCTCATGACGGTACATGATTCACAATATTATCTGCTCAGAATACATTCTTGAAGATAGTAACTATAGTAACTGAATAGGGCGCCTTGCTAGGTCGTAGCAAACGACGTAGCTGAAGGCTATGCTAAACTGTCGTCTCTGCAAATGAGAGCGTATGTAGACAAAGAACCATCGCTAGGAAGCCGGCTGGATAACTGGGGCGAGTGCAAGGGAGTCTCTCTAGACTAGACCTGCCGTGTGGCGGCGCTCGGTCTGCAATCACTGATAGTGGCGACACGCGGGTCCGACGTGTACTAACGGACCGCGGCCGATTTAAAGGCTACCACCTAGCAAGTGTGGTGTCTGGCAGTGGCACCACATTTCTCCCCCGCAAATCTGCTTACGGTTGTGGTATAAGGCCTCCGTCTCCCGTGGGGAGGACCCCATGTTGACGTATGCGAGGAGGTGGGGAGCCTAACAACAGGCGAGGCTGTGCCACCCGCACTCTGACATTCGGACCGAAGGGAGATAGGCAACGCCTGAAAACCTTCTCCAGGGTGGACGCCAACATACGGTGTATGCGCCCGTAAAGAGGCAGGAGGGGCCGAAGGATCGACCTCCATCGGGCCGGGCACCCGAAGGGCGAAGACGACATATGGTCCGGAGCGGGCAAGAGTTGCATGTCGGACGACAACTGGTCACAGGGAGCGATAGGCGGCGCGTGACCCAGGGAGGCGACGGGTGGCTGTAGCGACGTGGCCACTGCGGGCGTCGCCGGCGGGAGAACAGGCGGCGGCGGCAGCGTCGCCATGGGGCAAAATGGAAGGCAGCTTCAGTAAAATCTGGGGCTGAGGCGAGTCAGTAGATGGGTCCCCGGGGCGCTAACCGGACGACATCGTCGCTGAAAGCAGACGGCGAGTGGCAGATCCCGTGCGAGACGACAGAGGCGCAGCAGATTGAGATGCCGGCGCACCTCACCAGAGGCCCCCAAAACCAGATACATAGCGCGGCCGAAGCAGCGAAGTATGCGCCCTTCGAGCCAACGCCGTGAACCTCGATAGTGGCGATAGTAGACAACGTCGCCTGGAGCAAAAGCAGGTGTCTGCCGCTGCACAGGAACCTGATGCGGCGGATGTAGCGACCATGGAGCAACTCAGCCGGCGAGCTACCATCTCGGGGCTGAGAGCGATACGAGGACAAAAAGGGCAAAACGCGTCCTCCCGAGAATGCGACTCTTGCGACTTCTGTGTCTTAAAAGTCCTGACCAATCGTTCAGCGGCACCGTTTGACCGTGGCGAAAACGGCGCGGACGTCAGATGTTGAATACCATTGGCCTTGCAGAATGACTGAAATTCTGCGGACATGAATTGTGGGCCATTGTTGGAAACAATAGTCTGTGGAAGACCTTCAATGCAAAAGATAGCGGATAACGCTTGGATGGTGGCAGATGACGACGTGGAAGACATCCGGACAACAAAAGGAAAATTACTAAATGAATCAATCACAACCAACCATCGAGCATTCCAGAATGGACCAGCAAAATTGAAGTGTAAGCGTTGCCAAGGGAGAGTGGCTTTTGACCGTGCAAAGAATTTCCGCGGTGGTGCTGATTGTTGTTCGGCACACACCATGCAAGAAGAGCACATATCTGTGATAATAGTTGATTTTTCCCAGTACACTCTGTAGCTGCTTCAAATTCTGCAGCGAAGGCAATTCTTGTATGGGATGGAGGTGCGTGGGACTCGGACGTATGTCTTGGGCATTAAGTACATGTCCCAGGTATCGCAAGTCACGAGCAAAAAACACACATATGTCCTACCGTAAGTGAAGACCATTTTGTCGCAAGACCTGAAATAATGTTTTAATGTGTGTGAAATCTTCTGGTACTTAACTGCTATGGTCATCATTCCCCTAAGCTTACACACTGCTTAACCTAAATTATCCTAAGGACAAACACACACACCCATACCCGAGGGAGGACTCGAACCTCCGCCAGGACCAGCCAAACAGTCCATGACTGCTGTGCCTGAGACTGCTTGTCTAATCCCGCGCGGCTGAAATAATGTTCTGAGATTGGCTAAATATTGTTCTTCCGTCTTTCCGGAGATCACAATATCGTCCAGATAGTTTGTTCCAGTAGTGACCGACGCACAACAGTTTGTAGATATTGCTGAAACAATGCAGGGGCAGATGCACACCCGAATGGCAGTCGTTTGAATTGATACAAACCAAGATGCGTGCTAACCACCAAAACGTGCTGGGATTCTTCGTCCAGCGGTATTTGCAAGTACGCATCGGCTAGGTCCAACTTCAAAACATGTGTGCCTGGGCACAGTTTGTCTAAAAGATCTTCCGGGCGGAATAAAGTAAAAGTCGTAATCGCTAGTTGTGGATTCACTGTTACATTAAAGGCCACACAAAGTCTAAATTTTGCCTAAGGTTTTGGCAAAATTCTAAGGGTGAGGCCCAGAAAATAGCCAGCACACGTTCAATTATACCTTGTGATTCCAAATCGTGTAATATTTTTGCGACCTCATCACGCAATGCGTGGGGACTATTGCGCGCTCTGAAAAATTTCGGTTGCGCGTTTACTTTCAGTTCCAAATGTGCTTTATAGTTCTTAGCGCAACCGAGGTCCGGTGCAAAAATTTCTGCAAATTCTTCACATAGACGAGAAAAACTGTGTGAAGGCACAGTCTGGTTCACTGACAGGACCTGATTTACTATAGAAAAGTTAAACAACTGAAATGAATGGAAACCAAACAGGTTCACTGCAGAAGAAGAACGAAGGATGTAAAATGACACAAGTTTTGTTTGTCCTTCGTATGTTGCAAGAAGGCTGCACTGTTCTAACACAGGGATGTCTTGACCTGATTAGCTAGTTAACTTAACCTTTGCTGCATTCAACGGAGGTGTGCCCTGCAGTTTGTAAGTATCTCTATTGATCAGTGAGACGGCAGCTCCAGTATCGAGCGGGAATGGTATCATTTTGCCGTTAATGTCCAAGTTTACAAAAAGTTTATTGTCCTGCTGCCGACAAGAGCGACTGTCTCATGCAACGTGAACTGACACTGGTACAAAATCACTTGCGACTTGACGGGAGTTCCAGCGATGTCGACGCACACTATTTATGGGATGAACACAGTCACTGTTAGAGAGTGTGGCACTGGGCGGAGTGGAAGGAACGACATGAATTTCCATGGGTTAAGTTTCCCGAGCCTGAGCATCCTTGGTTGGATTCCGATTCCGGCGCGAAGCAAAGGGCATGGAATGGTTATGAGTTTCCGATCTGGGCTTTTTCTTGCAAACACTCTGAACATGTCCTTTTTTATTACAGTAAAAGAAAATAGCTTGGCGTAACGGGCAATTCTTACGCGAATCGTTAGTAGCGCACCGCGGGCATTATTGGAATACAGCATTTGTTTGCCGGCGCGGCACACGTGGCTCAGCCTGGCGGCAGCGGCGCGGCCGGGAGCGAGAGCTATTTACTGTTCTGTGCAGCTCGCTCGGAGGGCCGGTTAACCTGAAAAACGGCTGGCGAAGTTTCAAATGATTCCTGAGCAAAGTCAGTTGTGTCCTGCCGATCCAATATGTCCATCACTTGTTGAAGGGAGGGACTGGCTAGTTTCAAAATCTTTTCCCTTATGCGAACATCAGAAAAGCATCACGTGCCATAGTATCTGAATATGGGAGTCCACATTGACACTCAAAAGCACAATCCCTAGTAAGGCCTCGCAAGGTTGCAACCGACTCCCGATTAGTCTGACCTGCGGTACAATTTTCACGAAAGAAGTTATACCGTATCGCAACTACATTGACTGATTGTTTGAAATTAGCATCTAATGCAGACAAAAATTCTTCGTAGGAGATAGTTGCTACGTCGCGAAGGGGAAAAGGAAAGGCTGAAGGCTGCCGCTCGTTACCTTGAATTCTGTAGGCGGCGAGATGGAATACAAATTGTCATGACCACTCCGTCCAGCTTTCCAGTGTAGCATCAAAAGTTCTAAAGGTCGGTGCAACTGCGTGTTGTGGCTGCGTTAGCGGTGGAGCGACGGCTGCCGCATAGTTTTGCATTGCACGTTGACTCTGGACGAGCTGCCCAAGGGCATCGAGTAATGCCTGCGTCTGCTAATTCTGTAAGCGATAAAATTCGGACAGTACATCCGAAGATTGTGGCAAAGCCATTACACAATGAAATCAGGGCAGTCTCAACGACATATGTCAGTATAGTTAAGAACACCATTTTTACTCTTCGTCGCCAATTTTGTGTTAGCAGAAGAGCCAACACCGTGTTACGAGTGGAGGCCGAAATCCACGCATCTAGCCCTCGCAGGCTGGCGTGTGGAGGGAAGAACTATAATGACGTGAAGTCTGGAACATGACAAGGTATGAGAATTCAGAAAGCGGACCTAATTTGTTTGATACTTAACTTTAATCCATTAATGATGAACGTCGCCCTTGACGGTACATGATTCACAATATTGTCTGCTGAGAATACATTCTAGAAGGTAGTAATTATAGTAACTGAATATGGCGCCTTGCTAGGTCGTAACAAACGACGTAGCTGTAAGCTATGCTAAACTGTCGTCTCTGCAAATGAGAGCGTATGTAGAGAGAGAACCATCGCTAGGAAAGTCGGCTGTACAACTGGGGCGAGTGCTAGGGAGTCTCTCTAGACTAGACCTGCAGTGTGGCGGCGCTCGGTCTGCAATCACTGATAGTGGCGACACGCGGGTCCGACGTATACTAACGGACCGCGGCCGATTTAAAGGCTACCACCTAGCAAGTGTGGTTTCTGGCGCAGACACCACAGATATTATACCACTTATTGTATGAGTGAAGAAGAGTGAGTGAAACGATGAAGAACCGCTAAACAGGTTTTCTTTTACCGTGCTGCGAGTCTTCAGTTGAGGCAAAAATGAGCTTTTGAAGTGATGTACACTACTGGTCATTAAAGTGGCTACGCCAAGAAGAAATGCAGATGATAAACGGGTATTCATAGGACAAATATATTATACTAGAACAGACATGTGATTACATTTTCATGCAATTTGGGTGCACAGATCCTGAGAAATCAGTACCCAGAACAACCATCTCTGGCCGTAATAACAGCCTTGGTACGCCTGGGCATTGAGTCAAACAGAGCTTCGATGGCGTGTACAGGTGCAGCTGCCCATGCAGCTTCGACACCATACCACAGTTCATCGAGAGTAGTGATTGGCGTGTTGTGACGAGCCAGTTGCTCGGCCACCATTGATCAGACGTTTTCTGTTGGTGAGAGATCGGGAGAATGTGATGGCCAGGGCAGCAGTTGAACATTTTCTGTATCCAGAAAGGCCCGTACAGGACCTGCAACATGCGGTAGCATTTCGCAGGGATCGAAAGAAGGGTAGAGACATGGGTCGTAATACATCTAAAATGTAACGTCCACGGCTCAAAGTGTCGTCAGTGCGAACAAGAGGTGACCGAGACGTGTAACCAATGGCACCCCATACCATCACGCCGGGTGATACGCCAGTATCGCGATGACGAATACACGCTTCCAATGTGCGTTCGCCGCGCGGGATTACCCGAGCGGTGTTAGGCGCAGCAGCCATGGAGTGTGCGATTGGTACCGGCGGAGGTTCGAGTCCTTCCCCGGGTATGGGTGTGTGTGTTTGTCCTTAGGATAATTTAGATTAAGTAGTGTGTAAGCTTATGAACTGATGACTTTTGCAGTTAAGTCCCATCAGATTTAAAAAAAAAAAACAAAAGCAAAAAAAAGGAGATGTGTTCTCCGCGATGTCACCAAACACGGATGCGGCCGTCATTATGCTGTAAAAATAATATGGATTCATCCGAAAAAATGATGTTTCGTCATTCGTGCACCCAGGTTCGTCGGTGATTACACCATCGCTGGCGCTCCTGTCTGTGATGCAGCGTCAAGGGTAACCGCAGCCATAGTCTCCGAGCTGATAGTCCATGCTGCTGCTAACGTCGTCGAAATATTCATGCAGGTGGTTGTAGTCTTGGAAACGTCCCCATCTGTTGACTCAGGGATCGAAACGTGGCTGCACGATCCGTTACCGGCATGCGAATAAGATGCCTATCATCTCGACTGCTAGTGATACGAGGCCGCTGGGATCCAGCATGGCGTTCCGTATTACCCTCCTGAACCCACCGATTCCATATTCTGCTATCAGTCCTTGGATCTCGACCAACGCAAGTAGCAATGTCGCGATACGGTAAATCGCAATCGTGATAGGCTACAATCCGACCTTTATCTAAGTTGAGAACGTGATGGTTCGCATTTCTCCTCCTTATATGAGTCATCACAACAACGTCTCACCAGGAAACGCCGGTCAACTGCCGTTTGTGTGTGAGAAATCGGTTGGAAACTTTCCTCATGTCAGCATGTTGTAGGTGTCGCCACCGGTGCCAAACTTGCGTGAATGCTCTGAAAAGCTAATCATTTGCATATCACAGCATTTTCTTCTTGTCGATTAAATTTCGCGTCTGTAGCACGTCATGTTCGTGGTGTAGCAATTTCAATGCCCAGTAGTGTAAGTTTCTGCCAGTGTCACCTATGAACACTTTCTATAAGTAGACTGCATGGTGCGAATACGTAGCTTGGCGCAGCTGTCGACTTGTGATAGGTCAACAACGCTCAGACAGGCTAACACTTCTCTTTCCCTTCTTTGTCTTGTCTTCCATAATTAAGTCCAGTTTTCACACGAGGAAGCAATTCATAAGAAAACTGGCGCAGGCTCTTGGACTGATTTTTTGTATAGCTATTAACTGAATATAAACAGTCAGAAGTTTATGAGAAGCCTTGTATTTTCTTCTGGAAGATATTTTGTTTAATATAGGTGCTTAAACTGTAGTTTTTCTCTATCCAAGAATTTTTATGTGGCAATGTACTTGTTCAGTTGACTATGATATTATGCTTACCTTTAAAATGGTCATCGCTATTAGTTATCTTCCGAGAAAGAATAAAGTTTTCTTTTTAAAGGATCAACGCACAATTCTGAAAGTGCAAAATCTGAAGTGTTAAAACGTACACCCACACATTTACTATATACATAAATTTTAACAACAACCTGCGTGACCAAGTGCCCTCTGTTATGTTCAACAGTGTACATTATTCATTTTTGTTATAGAAAAAATAGTTTGGTTGCATGCGTAGGCCTAAAAATAAAATTGTGTTCATTAATGTTATCACTGACTATGTCTAGATACTCTGTAAACTGACGTAAGTATCCTTCAGATGTACCAATAAACTAACTGACTTGATGCTGTACTATATTTCCCTTGTACAGAATAGGACGTGGAGATCCTACCATATCTCTTTTGATGACAAGGATTTCGTTATAATTATTTTGAGTTTTCTTTTGAAAGAATTCATTTAATGCTGTTATCTACATTTTTCTACCATCCTATGATTTGGTTAAATGTTTCCGCTTGTTGCCAAGTCAAGAATGTGCTACCTTCCATGCTTTGTCTATTCAGTTTGCCTTTTATTATGCAGTAACTGTGATATATCCACGTTTCACGTAATTTTTGTTGATGATGTTCCACTGTTCTGCAGAATAGCTAACTTCACTGTTGGTTTAGAAGTATTTACTTCCGTTATTTTCTTTCAAGGCGTCACTCACAGGGGTTACAAATACTTGCGTGTTTTCAGTTCTTATGTCTACCGAACTGCCTGCTTCCCTTCAGTCGCTCTTTATAGTATTTCCTGACCAATATCCAGTAAAATTAATATGAGCTTTTTCTTACCTTCTTGTTTTACATGGTATATGAAGTCTCTGCAGCAGTACTCCCTCTCACACTCCTGTTCCTGTGTATAGGAATTTTCGTGTTATTGATGCTGTTCTATTGTGGTTTTTATGCCGACAGAGTCTTCTGAATTTTGTGTTTACTGAAAGTAAACATGGAGGAGTACTGACACGACACAAAGATCTTAAAACAGATATGCATATTGTCATTGTGTTTGCTGATTGTGATGTTTCAAAATTAATATAGGGGCTACACTAACAATCTGAAATAGGCCTTCTTAACGTAATAAAATGAAACGCCTTCAGTCGCAAGTGAACGGCCGAAGTCACACGGACCATCGATCCTAAGGATGTACACAAAAAAGTCTTCTTAAATCTTGTGTCTTATGCTCCATTCTGTTTGGTCTTTTGTAATACAAAATTTAAAATCCTTTCATGTATGCATATGGTATCTCTCTGTGCTGATTGTTATCGGTGTTTAACCTGCTGTCAGACATTATTGTCTTACTCCTGTTTTTATGCGTACTTAGCGTGATACCGCCAATAAGCGCGACCAACTGTGAGATTAAAATCGTTTTCTTCAAGGTCGCTTTTTCGTCTACTTCCGCATCCCCTTCACACCTCTAATAACAGTGTCCTGCGCTGTCTACCTTCCCCCGCCTTCACCTCTTCACCAGAAACAACATGCGCTTTCCCCTGTACCCTCTCGAGAGCCAAACTGCCAAGTCTTCCCCTGCGACCGATCCAGCAGTACGCGAACTCCCCCTTGTTTTCCTGTCTGCCACACCGCACATCGCTCTACCGCTCTACGCCCAAGAATGCTTCATTGCTCTCACTCCTATCCCACATGCATCTTGCTTGCAATTATGGCTTTAGTGACTTAACACGCTCATCTCTCATTCCCCGCCATGCAATCCACGTCCATATTTCCCATCATTCGGAAGTTTGTTCACGCAAAATAGCACTCATGTCGCGCCAGACGTCATTCTAGCCGTGAGCCTTTGTGTTTAGTAAACTAACTAAAGACTAAATTCGTTCTTCCCTTCTTATATTGTTGAATGTGTTGGGGGAGAAAGGGAAGGGACTAGTGAAATGTGCATCCACTTTGACGGTGGTGGGTTCATTGCCCATCGTGACGAATCAGTTGTATGAATGTTCTTTCAGACATGTCTTAACGAACAGACACCACACGCAATTTTCAGCTGTGATACATATGTTATTGAAGGTGGAAGCGAGAGAAAGGAAAATAAAGGGAAGGGAGTAATGATATCAGCGGTATCGGGACTTTGCGTGGAACACATCGAATTTCCTGGTTGCTTACGTCACAGGACGGAAAAGATTATTTTTGGTAATCTGGAAATATTATTACTGAGCTAGTAGCTTCGCTTTCACTTTTTCGTATGCAACCTGACAGTCTTCTGAACACTGAAATTTCACAGCTTATTTCAACAGATGGGTTAAGGTCTAGTTATATCAGCAAAACCTTTGACAAAATTTCTTTAGTAGTAACATAGGTCTAAAATTAATTGATGTTGTTTCATTGATGGTGGTGATTAGTCATTCACAGCACGTATCATCGTCAAGTCAGTCATCACACAAACTTGGGTAGTCATACGACCTACATGATTTACCGTCATAGGCAAAAAGTGACACCCTGCAATAATTAACATGAAACATGCCAAACCACAACTTTAAACATTTCCTCCAGTCGTTTTATGTGTTCCTCTGGATCTCTATGAACTACATTAGTATCATCTAAATATATCATACGTTGATGTGGTTTTAATGGCCTCTGCACTCCATTCAATAATCTATAGAATGTGGCTGACTAACTCTTAAGCCCGAACATCATCCATCGTTACTGGTGTTGTCCCCATGAAATAGTGATCAGCTGGCCTGTCTCCCAGTAATCACTGTTTAAATCCATTGCAAAGAAGTATTTACATTGGCTTTGGTTGCCCAAAGCCCCCTTTACGTTTTGTATAGGTTATGCATCAGTGACTGTTCTTGCGTCTACTTTTCGGTAATTGCAACAATCAGATTGTTCCTTTATAAAAATGACATCGTTGCTCGGAGTTTCTCTCTTCTCAATAAGGCCACCAGCCAACTGCTGATAGATCAGTTCTTCCATTATAGATTGCAGCTGCCTGGAAATTATGTTTACTTTCTGGTAGACCAGAGAGTAATACCCTGCCGGAATTTTCGGTTGAATCAAAGGTGTCGCTGGTAATGTTCCAATAGGATTGAACAAGTCCGTGAAATGCGTTAACAGAGCCTCCGTAGCTGACATGTCCCTTCCATTCAAGTGTGTTACTTCCACAAAGAGTGCAGATGCATTGATGATTTGATTGCGACAAAAATCTCTGCTCTGCCTATACATATCGTCCTCATCTAGGACACCTAAACTGGCGATTAGTAGCCCCTTTGGGTAATCCACGTCGTCTGAGGCAAAATTATCTGCAGTCATCAGAACCTTACAATCTCTAACTATTTCTTGCATGGATGTTATGCTTCTATGCACAAAACAATGCGAAGCATCCTATTCGTCTTTGAGTTCCAATAGCTTCATAACACATCGTTTGGTCAACGGTAATTTTCCTGTAGCTCTCGCTAATTTATTACGCTAGCGGATCTTCAAAGAACGTTTATGCAGTTCATTCAGTTCCCTCTTCTGACTGGTGAACCATTCGACAATGTATCACTTGCAGATTTTGCTCACAGTTGTAACAACGTCCTAAGTTCGATAGTATGCTGCGAAAGATCAGTCTTTGCGCGATTCTTATTGAGAAAACCCAGCGCTAAGAATGCACAGGGCGCCTGTACGTTACTGTCACTGCAAAGTGTATGGTGGCGGTGGTGGCTAGTGTTTAACGTCCCGTCGACATCGAGGTCATTAGAGACGGAGCGCAAGCTCGGGTTAGGAAAGGATTGGGAAGGAAATCGGCTGTGTCCTTTCAAAGGAACCATCCCGGCATTTGCCTGAAGCGATTTAGGGAAATCACGGAAAACCTAAATCACGATGGCCGGAGACGGGATTGAACCGTCGTCCTCCCGAATGCGAGTCCAGTGCAAAGTGTAGTTGCTCTTCCTAACAGCATCCCATAAGAACTAACCCGTTGCGACCGTCTGATATTGATCGCACTTAGGTATTTGGGCTATGCACGGTTCTATTTGAAAAGAATAGCGCGATGTAATCACAGGGTTGAGTCACGCACGTCTGCTTTCATGCCCTCAGAGAATTCATTGCCATTTATAACTTATAGCTGTGATCTTGAAGTCAAATAGTCTGTGCATTGGCTAGAATTGTGAATTAAAGAAATACACAGAAATAAAAAAAGATAAATGAATAATTAAATAAGTCGGGCTCTATTCCAATATCTGTAACTGAAGTAGACGACAGTGAATAATGGTGAATAATGTTTATTCAAGAAAGGACATCTCAGATAAACAAGAAGAGGTCCTACGATATTCAGTTAAAATATATACAGAAAATACCCTTACCAAATGCACTACTGTTACTTTGAAAGTGTTACGAGGATGGCAGAGAAATCCCAGAATTAAATAGTCATCAAAGTATCGTTAAACATAATTCCATTTTGCAATCACAATATATCAAACATTCACCAGCTCAAATAGTTCAGAGCTCAACCTGACGATTTACAAATTAACAGATGCAATATAAAGAATAGTAACCCATATCGTCTCTGTTCTCAGTTACGTACATTAAGCGACAAAAGTTAAAGTCTAACTCTGGAGCACATTCAGACGTCTCAAATACAAAGTCCCCTCAATAGTTAGAATATTGTAGTGGCTATTCACCACCCAGAATGTCACCTATATCAATGAATCATGCACATTACCATAGACAAGTCTGCCTTCTTCCAGCACTCGACATAAAATGTTCAGAATCGCTCCCTACAGCTCTTTACTTGACTCCTATAGTGTTCTGCTACTAGCTGCTTATCCATTGGCTGAAGGCCTTCCGCAACAAATATACACTCCTGGAAATGGAAAAAAGAACACATTGACACCGGTGTGTCAGGCCCACCATACTTGCTCCGGACACTGCGAGAGGGCTGTACAAGCAATGATCACACGCACGGCACAGCGGACACACCAGGAACCGCGGTGTTGGCCGTCGAATGGCGCTAGCTGCGCAGCATTTGTGCACCGCCGCCGTCAGTGTCAGCCAGTTTGCCGTGGCATACGGAGCTCCATCGCAGTCTTTAACACTGGTAGCATGCCGCGACAGCGTGGACGTGAACTGTATGGGCAGTTGACGGACTTTGAGCGAGGGCGTATAGTGGGCATGCGGGAGGCCGGGTGGACGTACCGCCGAATAGCTCAACACGTGGTGCGTGAGGTCTCCACAGTACATCGATGTTGTCGCCAGTGGTGGGCGGAAGGTGCACGTGCCCGTCGACCTGGGACCGGACCGCAGCGACGTACGGATGCACGCCAAGACCGTAGGATCCTACGCAGTGCCGTAGGTGACCGCACCGCCACTTCGCAGCAAATTAGGTACACTGTTGCTCCTGGGGTATCGGCGAGGACCATTCGCAACCGTCTCCATGAAGCTGGGCTACGGTCCCGCACACCGTTAGGCCGTCTTCCGCTCACGCCCCAACATCGCGCAGCCCGCCTCCAGTGGTGTCGCGACAGGCGTGAATGGAGGGACGAATGGAGACGTGTCGTCTTCAGCGATGAGAGTCGCTTCTGCCTTGGTGCTAATGATGGTCGTATGCGCGTTTGGCGCCGTGCAGGTGAGCGCCACAATCAGGACTGCATACGACCACGACCAAAGAACACAGGGCCAACACCCGGCATCATGGTGTGGGGAGCGATCTCCTACACTGGCCGTACACCTCTGGTGATCGTCGAGGGGACACTGAATAGTGCACGGTACATCCAAACCGTCATCGAACCCATCGTTCTACCATTCCTAGACCGGCAAGGGAACTTGCTGTTCCAACAGGACAATGCAAGTCCGCATGTATCCCGTGCCACCCAACGTGCTCTAGAAGGTGTAAGTCAACTACCCTGGCCAGCAAGATCTCCGGATCTGTCCCCGATTGAGCATGTTTGGGACTGGATGAAGCGTCGTCTCACGCGGTCTGCACGTCCAGCACGAACGCTGGTCCAACTGAGGCGCCAGGTGGAAATGGCATGGCAAGCCGTTCCACAGGACTACATCCAGCATATCTACGATCGTCTCCATGGGAGAATAGCAGCCTGCATTGCTGCGAAAGGTGGATATAGACTGTACTAGTGCCGACATTGTGCATGCTCTGTTGCCTGTGTCTATGTGCCTGTGGTTCTGTCAGTGTGATCATGTGATGTATCTGACCCCAGGAATGTGTCAATAAAGTTTCCCCTTCCTGGGACAATGAATTCACGGTGTTCTTATTTCAATTTCCAGTAGTGTACATTGTCCTTAAGCTCTACAGACGTAATCTTTTTCAAGCTGAACACCTCCCAGACTAAACTAATGTATTACAACAATATTTAAACGAAGATATGTCATAAACATTCAGTAGCACTCACAGCATTTAACTAAATAAGCCAGCATTCTTATGCAAATGTGCTTACGATTAACGATAACAGATTGTCCTTAAGTATTCTTTTACACAGTTATTTATGCCTTCTTGACAGAAACATCTAATTTATCTCTATTCAATTGTTATGTACGATAACTCACGCAATTCACCACTTTTAACTAGCACAAGTTTTAATAGCACTTGCAATCAACATTTAAATCAAGTTACTGGCAAAACAGTAAACTGATTATTAAATAACTATGAAAGTAGGACAAGACCTGAAGTATTCATGCTGTATTCGTTTGCTGTGTAATTGAGTCAGAAATGATGTTCTGAAAACATTTACATAATAAAAATTTGTAAAGGACGCAATGAAGCAATAAATAAACCAGGTACAGATATGTAGCTTTGAGGGCTGATAGTTATGGAGCAATTCTACCATCTGCTACATTGTATGTTGAAATCTCATGAAGTGATTGAAAGTTGTTAATTCAAAGATTCATTGTGTGAATGTTTATTCACTATGGAATATTAACTTCTATAGCTTTAACGATACTGAAATGTTGTTGTTTCATTTGATGTGCCTCTTTTTTCTGGGATCACTGATGTATTTAGATTTGAATTAATATTTGATTCTAAATTATTATAGACTCTTACAGAGCTGTAAGAAGCCGTCGTTCACTGTCTCTCAATGCCTGACACTTCTGGGAGCACAGTCAGCCCTCTTAAACAATCGACATGTCATGCAAATTCCCCATACCAGGATTGTCCACTTTCCGGTAATGGGCACCCTCTCTCAACCCTGGCGTTCCTGGAATGTGTGCTGTGGCCCTCCCTGAACCCCATGCCCACAAACTTTCAGCTCTACGTCAAAATTAGTAGCAATTTTAGGTGGTCGATTATCTTACCTACATACGCTTGATGTTACACATCTCTACCTAACATGCCACATTAGTTTACTATATTGGTAGATACGTAGCACCAGATTTGACATACATATAATAAAACATACATAATATAATAAACAGAAAACTCTTCTTGCATATCAGAACAATGGAGTAAGTATCTTTGTGGTGGTGTATGAATCAGCATGTACCTCCTAGGATATGTTATATTTATCAGTGTAAATGCTCCAAATGTAACGTAACTGCGAGGTGGCGCGATGGTAGCACACTGGACTCGCATTCGGGAGGACGACGGTTCAATCCCGCGTCCGGTTATCCTGATTTAGGTTTTCCGTGATTTCCCTAAATCGCTCCAGGCAAATGGTGGGATGGTTCCTTTGAAAGGGCACGGCCGACTTCCTTCCCCATTCTTTCCTAATTCGATGAGACCGATGACCTCTCTGTTTGGTCTCTTCCCCCAAACAACCCAACTATAAAATTACAGCATATTAATTAAATGCCAAATAAACACACTAATTTAAACAAACTCTCGAGCAGCTAGTTATTCTCAAAAGTTTATAGCGCTTTTGCGCTCATTTGATAGCTACTTTTGCTTTGACTTCTCCGTCGTAGTACTTCACTTTCAGAGACACAGCACACGATTGGTTTTCTGTCGTCCAAGTTAAGATGGTTCGCTGTCGAGCTGCCTCTGCCAAAATTCATGACGCCCTAGGTCACGTACTACGCGGAAACATGCAACTCGCATTCACCATCAGCGCTGAAGGGCGATAACTGTCGAAATATGACTATTATAGGCGAAACACTTGATTTAGCTCGAAATTTCAAACATTCTGTCCATGTTCCCATTAGGAAATATGTTTCATGCTATGAAATTCGTTACACACCGTAAATCAAGAAATATTTTTTTCACATATCAAAAATTTTACCACGTCTAATTAGGAACCTTAGAGATAATACTACCCTGTGTAGAAATTGCGTATTTAACTTTCATTTTTGAACTCAGTGGACACCTAGATCCTAAATTCAGGAAATATTAACTCTTATTTGCGCTAAAATATCATTTAGTCCCAGAATTTTATTCTGATAAACATACTACGAACTTATCCACATACCCCTACATACATAGATGTATTCAAAACCCTTCCAAAATGACAGACATTATATGACTAACGTACGTAACATACCCCCAAAAACTTAATTTAGACTTTGTGCGTAACCCCACATACCATTCCAACAAGCAGTTAAACTCTAAATGAGGTCTGATGATATCCATGACGCAGAATTTGTATGAACAATAATTGCAAATAAATTACATACATCACTCGAGAGACCCATCCAAACTCTACAAGTAACACATTTAAATAACCCCTTAAAATTTCCCTCCAGATTTTAAGTACAAATAATTCATAGGCCTCTTTTTCACGTTCGTGGACTGTGCGGCTGGTCCCAGCGGAGGTTCGAGTCCTCCCTCGGCCATGGGTATGTGTGTGTTTGTCCTTAGGATAATGTAGACTACATAGTGTGTAAGGAACTGATGACCTTAGTAGTTAAGTCCCATACGATTTCACACACAATGAACATTTTTTTTCTTTTTCACAATCAACGAAATCAATTACGTTCCGCCGACCTCCGCGCACCAAGAGTCATGCAGCCAATGACGACACACTCCTTCCACTAAGCCGTGTCTCCATACATGTTACGTACAACTTAAATACACTAAATCTACCCTTCACCCCAAAGAGAAATAGCCGCCAAAATTCTTGAATTTGCATAGGAAATACACTCATGATAATATACATGCCATTCATTTTATACAAGTTCAACACTGCCACTGTTGCAGTCTACATTTATTCCGCCACCATATCTCTTGAACCTCACTTTTTTACGTTTTTTTAATTCGCAGATTCGAGCCCTCTTTCCACAGCAATACTCAGGCAATGGGGGCCTTTCAGACAAAGTGAAAGACAGCTTCTTACAGGTCGGTGAGAGTCTATAATAATTTACAATCAAATATTGATATAGATCCGAATACATCAGCGATTCGAGAAAAATGAGGGTTTATCAAGTGACATAATAATATTTCAGTATCTTTAAAAATATAGCAGTGAATAAACATTTACACAATTAACCTGTGAATTAACTTTTAATCGCTTCATGTAATTTCAGTGAACGATATCGCGAATGACAGCACTGCACTATAGCTATCATCCATGAAAGCTACATATCTGTAGCTATTTTAATACATTATTTATTACGTCTTTTATTTACTTTCTATTACCTAATTGTTTGTCAGAACGTCATATCTGCCACAATTACACAGTAAATGAATGCAGCATAAGTACTTCACATATTGCGATACTTCTGCAGTTATTTAATGAACAGTTTACTTCTTTGCCAGCAACTTTATTTACATGTTGGTTGCAAGTGCTATTAAAAACTGTGCTGATTTAAAAGTGGTCAATTGTATATGTTAGCGGACACCACAATTGAAGAGAGAACCAAAAAACGCTTTCGTCATGAAGGCATAAGTAACTGTCGGAACAGTACTTAGGCCGCGAGTGATTAGCCGAGCGGTCTCAGGTGCTGCAGTCATGGACTGTGCGGCTGATCCCGGCGGAGGTTCGAGTCCTCCCTCGGGCATGGATGTGTGTGTTTGTCCTTAGGATAATTTAGTTTAAATAGTGTGTAACCTTAGAGACTGATGACCTTAGCAGCTAAGTCCCATTAGATTGCACACACACACAACAATACTTAAGGACAATCCGTTTTCATTTATTGTGAGAATGTTTGTGCAAGAATGCTGTCTTATTTATTTGTGAACCAGCTATTACTGCATTTACTGTAAATGATGTGAGTGTAACTGAATGTTTATTACATAGCTTTATTTAAATATTGTTGTAATATATACATTTGTAGCATTTGGAGATTTTGAGAAAGCTTTTCACAATGTTGACTGGAATCCTTCTTTCAAATTCTGAATAAGGCAGGGATCAAATACAGGGAGCGAAAGGCTATTTACAATTTGTACAGAAACCAGATGGCAGTCATAAGAGTCGAGGGGCATGGAAGGGAAGCGGTGGTTGCGAAGGGAGTGAGACAGGGTTGTAGCCCATCCCTGATGATATTCAATCTGTATATTGAGAAAGAACTAAAGAAAACAAAAGAAAAATTCGGAATAGGAATTAAAATCCACGGAGAATAAATTAAAACTTTGAAGTTTGCCGATGACATTGTAATTCTGTCAGGGACAGCAAAGGACCTGGAAAAGCAGTTGAACGAAATGGAGAATGTCTTGAAAGGATGATATAAGATGAACATCAACGAAAGCAAAACGATGATAATGGAATGTAGTCGAATTGAATCAGGCGATGCTGAGCGAATTAAATTAGCAAATGAGACACCTACAGTAGTAGATGAGTTTTGCTATTTGGGGAGCAAAATAACCGATGATGGTCGAAGTAGAGAGGATATAAAATGCACACTCGCAATGGCAAGGAAACCGTTTCTGAAGAAGAGAAATTTGCTAACATCGAGTATAGATTTAAGTGTCAGAAAGTCGTTTCTTAAAGTATTTGTATGAAGTGTAGCCATGTATGGAAGTGAAACGTGGGCGATAAATAGTTTAGACAAGAAGAGAATAGAAGCTTTCGAAATGTGGTGCTACAGAAGAATGCTGATGATTATATTGGTAGATCACATAACTAAAGAGGAGGCATTGAACAGAATTGGAGAGAAGAGAAATTTGTGGCACAACTTGACTAGAAGAAGGGAGAGGTTGGTAGGACATATTCTGAGGCATCAAGGGATCGCCAGTTTAGTTTTGGGAGGGGAGCTTGGAGGACAAAAATCGTAGAGGGAGACCAAGAGATGAATACAATATTCAGATACACAAGGATGTAGATTGATGTAGGTACTGGGAGATGAAGAACCTTGCACAGGATAGAGTAGCATGGAGAGCTGCATCAAACCAGTCTCTGGACTGAAGACCACAACAACTACAACAACATATTAGTTTAGTCAGGTAAGTGGTCAGCTTGAATCATACCATGTCTGTAGAGCTTAAGAATGATGTATTTTTGTTGGGGATGTCCTTCAGCCAATGGAAAATCAGACAGAAGAGGAATACTGTGGAGTGGAGATTGGGACTTCTCGAGTGAAGAGCTCAACGGAGCGATTCTGGACACACTATTTCGAGTGCTGGAAGGCGGCGGACCTGCCTATGGTAACGTGTATCATTTGATCATTTGGGTGACCGGTTCTGAACAGTGAACAGCCGCTAAAAAACTCTAACTACTGAAGTGACTTTACATTTCGAGAGATCTGAATGTGCTCCAGAGTAGCACAAACTTTTTATGCTCCTACCACTGAACTGAGGATAGACAGAATAACTACGCTTTGTATCGCTGTGTTAATTTGTGAATCATCTTGTTGAGCTCTGAACGGTTTAGAGGTGATAAATAGTTCGTGTACTTTGATCACGAAATGGGCTTAGTTTTCGCATATCTTCCGGTATTCTGCTACCATTCTCGTACCGCTTTCAATGTAACTTCACTGTATTTGATACGGCTGTTTCTCTTCTCTATTTTAATTGAATATCGTACGACGACTTTATATTTTTTTGAGATGTCTTCTCTTGAATAAACATTATTCAACATAAACCTCTGTTTTCTATATCAATAACGGATGTTAGGTATAACCCTTGTTATTAAATTATTAATTTAACTTCTGTTTCATATTTCTGTGATTTTATTAACTCGGAATTCTAGCCAATACGTAGACTGTTTGACTTTAGGATGATAGCTACAGGTTATTATTTGCAGCGAATTAGCTGCGGGGCATGAAAGCAGGCGCGCGCGGCTCCACCCTATGAATACATCTAGCTATTGTTTATTAAAAAGAGCCGTCCATAGCCGCTGTACCTAAAATACGGGTAATAGCAGATAAAACCGTAATTGGTTTGTTCATATAGACTGCTCTTTAGGAGAGCATCTACTCAACAGTAAACGTTAGGTACGCCGTAACACTACCGCTAACCAACACGAGCAATACTTCCTTATAATCCCGAAAATTCCTTGAGCCAACACGGGAACTGAGCAACGTTGACCACGCTGACGCCATATATTTTCACCTACTCCGCATAATGTATAACGTGAAAACTCTGTCTCTTCAAGCCCATGTTGTCCAGACTGTCTTCCGACATATGAGCCCCTGTTCCCAATAAAGTCCTACGTTCCATTCCGTTCACCATGCCCACCGAGCAACACTCCTACTCCGTATGGATTTTGTGGCATTCTGTTTTACTCGTGACGCACTCCGAATATTAAGGAACCCTTGTTCGTGTTTTACAAGCACGCGTGAGCACGCTGTTCACTTCGGTTTCTATTTGGACAATCTGGCGCCCGATGCCCCACCACATTATATGGTTGTAGTTGACAGCATTGTTTCCGAATATTCATACGTCCAAAACCATAACATATTACTTCTGAGGATAGTACATTCCTTTTCTCCTACTACCGCGTTGCTATATCAATTCACCTCCTTAGCTGAGTAGCAACCATAATGACAGCAGCCAGAACGTTGGGTTTTTGCACCCACTGTCTCCTTGCCAAACCAGATGAAAGCCCTGTCAGTATAAATGCAATTCGCTGTGCTCCATCTCCTGCAGGACATTTTATCCGTTTCTCTATTCTGCACCAAATCATTGGTCTTTCCATTGTTTACCGTGATCCGATTTAAGAGTGCTTCTACCGAAACGTTTCCTTTCTGGGACATTCCAGTATATTTCCCTGAAGAATTCAGCAGTTTTCTCCTTGCGGTAAACCTGAGCGAGTCCCTTCTTAATTGGTTCAAATGTATGCGCTTTATTGAAACCCTGATGACACGTGACTTACGATTCTACTTCGCCCATTAATTATAACTTGGGTATATGCAAACATACGAGTAGCGTTCAATATGTAATAGAACAAATTTTTTTCTCTGCCCATTTCGGTAGTAAAAATGAGAACTTTGTTGTGGAACATTGAGGAATATTCCCGCTTCATCCCCTCTAGTTTCATGAAGTTTCGATAGGTGTCGGCGCTATACGTAGCCTTCAAAACGGCTACAGTAACGGAGATGCGTTCCAACCAGAGAGCTATAATTGAGTTTCTTTTGGTGGAAACAGAACGTCTGTGGAGACCTGGAAGTGAACAAAAATCACGGTGCGTCGTTGTGTGAGGCGTCTGTCATCATCGGAAGAAGTTCGCGGAAACTTGATCGATCTTCTGCGTGCCGGTCGGTCACACACAGCTGTGTGACTCTTGCAAAGTTGGAAAGTGCGGATACTCTCATTCGCGATGACAGACGGATCACAGTGAAACACTTCGCTGCACCACTGGACGTCTCTGTTTGTGGTACTGTCACACAGTTCGAGCACTAACATTTGTGTGCCTCCTGGTAACGAGGCAAATAACGCCACATACTATGATGCGCGGGCTCATCACACCTAACCGGAAACAATACAGCAGTCCATGGAGTGGCGCCACACCATGTCTCCTCTGAAGAAGAAGTTCAAAGCCGAACCTTCGTTGGGCAAAATCGTGGCGTCGGTCTTCTGGGTCTCCGTAGGAGTTATTCTGTTTGATGTCCTCCTTCATGGTGCAACGAACTTCTGCATCTCCATGACGACGCAAAGTCTCACACAAGTCTGCGCAATCAAGAAGAGCTCAGAAACTCTCAATGAACTGTTCTTGGTCACTCAGCAACAGCTCGGACCTCGCACCATCCGATTATTTGGGACAGTGTAGTATGTTCTCTGCGGAAAGCAGTACGTCGACGTTGGGGAGCTTATTGATGCACAAAGACGTTCGCTCCATCGAGCAGTAAAGTGGAGTGATGTTGGTGACTGGACGTGAGGAGCGGAACACAAGTCAGACATCCCAGTTCAGTTAGACTTTTATTCAAGCTAGGTACAGAGGTGTGGACGCCGTTGGAGGAGAGGCCGTCGTCCTGGGTATATCGTAGAGAGCCGCAGAGCTCAGCCAGCCTTCATCAGCAGTATGACTGGGCAGTATGTATGATTGGGGTCAGTAGGTGGACGTAATTGGCAAAAACTGCACACTGTAGCCGACGTATGACAGCTCTGCCCTGGTTGCTGACCCGTCTCGGGCCGCGGGATACAGCACAAAAAATGACAATTCTCAGACCTTAGCCCCCAGCTTCATCGACGTCCAAGATGTGTAAAGGTAAAGATCAGCACTGAGGGGAGCCCCCGGATCCGGTGCACAACGACAGAGATACCGTGCCATCCCTGTCAAGGTTCCAACAGGCGTCCGACAGGAGGTGCCCGCCAGCAGAAGATAGTTACCCAGCAGGAGACCCAGCGACGCGAAGGTGCCAAGTCGTCTGCATATCATCACCAGCACAGGCGTTTGTCTGCTAGTACTGGAGACAAAATCTTTAGTAGATGACTTGACACTTCATCTGGCACTGCAGTAGTCTCTACCTCCAAGTCAGCATACTCACAAGAGAGGAGGAGGAGGATCTTAGTGTTTAACGTCCCGTCGACAACGAGGTCATTAGAGACGGAGTGCAAGTTCGGGTGAGGGAAGGATGGGGAAGGAAATCGGCCGTGCCCTTTCAAAGGAACCATCCCGGCATTTGCCTGAAGCGATTTAGGGAAATCACGGAAAACCTAAATCAGGATGGGCGGAGACGGGATTGAACCGTCGGCCTCCCGAATGCTAGTCCAGTGTGGTAACCACTGCGCCACCTCGCTCGGTATACTCACAGGAGACTTCTAATGAGATTGCGTTTCTATGGAGTATCGTCTTAGATCTGTTATTGGGATCGTGATTTACTGTCATAAAGTCCACAATACGTAATAACAAACGGAGAGTAAAACAATAGTGATACCTCTCGTTCCCCACGGAGGTGTTACAGGCTGCTACTGCGCCTACTCTACGTAAACGATTTGGAAGACAACCTGAGCAGACTGCAAATGATGTTTTCATTTACCACCTACTAATGTCGTCATTAGAGCAGAACTAATTTCAGAATGACTTAGACATGACATCTGTATGATGCGAAAAGTGGCAATTGACTCTGAGTAAGGAAACGTGCGAGGTAACCAACGTGAGTACTAAGAGAAAACCGTTGAATTTCGCTTACACGACAAATCACACAAATCGGAAGGCTGTCAATTCAACTAAATACCTAAAAATTAGAATGATGAACATATTAAATTGGGATGACCACAGAGATGAAGTTGTGTGGAAGGTAAATCAAACACTGCATTTTATTGGCAGAATACTTAAGAGAGACAACAAGTCTAATAAAGAGACTGCCTACACCACCCTCACCCGTTATTAATATGGTGTATGGAACGCTTACCAAATAGGATTGAGGGAGGACATTGAAAAAGAGCAAAGAAGGGCAGCTCGTTTGTGTTATCGCGAAGAAATGGAGAGTGTACCACGGATATGGCAAGCGAGTTGAGGGACTATAATTAAAATAAAGGCGTTTTTCTTGCGGTGAAATCTTTTCACAAAATGACATGGCGAACTTTCTCCGCTATAGCATAAATATGACAACAAGAATGTATCACCCCTTATTTCGTCGTAGTAGACAAAAACTTTCCAACACCTATTTTGCGCCTCCCTGTACTAATGAAACCACAAGTTGAATATATGACAAGACTCTTAACACGTGTTATAAGTCGTTCACATCTTCACGGTCTGCTGCTCAGTACTCTGTCAACGACACTCTTGTCAGTATCTGCTCACACAGTTAGAACACAGAGCCGCCAAATGATTTCTCAGTCTTCCTAGCAAATGTTAGTTACTTACGGTAGAGTGTAATGAGTCCTTTGTGTGACCTCATTTCTACGGTAGAAATCTGACAGTAATATTCTGACTGAAAAGTAATTGTTTCAGTCATCCTGAATTGTGATACCTGAATTCAAAGATATGATGATCGTTTAGTTGTTTAGTGAGATTCAGAGACCTTCATACTAAGCTAACATTTGTTTCAATGAAACTGCGACAGTAATCTGCGTGAAGGGTACAGTTCTCGACTTCTGTACATGATGTAGCAATCCTCCTTGTAGAAAGGCGTATTAACAGCTTTTGGCAAAGAAAATCTTCATACCGAACTAAAATGAGAAGTTTGATAAACTGTTAACGGAAAAGTGCATTTTAAAGGTAAACTGTTATATTTATTTAAGCTAACAACATCATGGGAGTTATAGGGACCTTAGTGAACGAAGAGACTAATAGACAAATTAAAACACGCACTTCAAGTATGGAGAAACGAGTTTATATTCTCTATTCTCTTTTCTGCATTAGGTTTCTCAAAGTCAAGTCAAGTGAATGCTTAATTGTTTTTTAAGGGAAGCCACTACAAATCCTTACAACATAGAGTTAGTGTATTTCCACTAACGACCATTATGCCGAGACATGTTAAAGTTTAACCTTATTTTGTTTCATGAGGGAACATAAGAAACATTTGGTTCAAAAATAATAGTAAACTAAAAGAATGGAGGAGGAGAAGAAATCTGGCTTTTACTGTGAACAGATGATCCAGGTATTTGGCAAGTGTCGACTTTGCAACTATTGGAATCGTCGTTTGCAATCTACGAATAGTTCAGCTGCTACTACTGCACAGAAGCTCTTCAGATGATAAAACATGTGGTATATAGGACATATATAAAAAATATGTGTGGAAATAATCTTAATTAACGCGAAATCCGTGGCCATCTTCGAACGACCCCATTTACGACACTAATCCCACGTATCTGCAGTATGTTGACACACATCCATCATTTAATTTGCTCTTTAGAAAAACTGCCTGACATAGAACATACTAAAAACTAGATAATCGTTCTCTGAATCACAACAGGTAATGGGTGGGGAAAAACTGAGGTTGTCCCACAGTAAACACATATGCCGAGGAGGGTGAAGCCTTATCGCAGGAGGGTGATTCGTATCGGATATTTGTTCAATATTTGGACAGCTGCGCGTTTGCCATTAACTTACCCTCATTCTAGCATTTCTTGTATTCAAGTAATACTCGATAGCAAATGTGCAACAAAGACGGATAAATTTGTCAATATGTGACAACTTTGACAAACGCTTATGAAGAGAGGTCACGAATTATCTAAATGTCATAGTTTAGTCACTCAGCTATGTTTCACGTAATAATTGGCAATCAGTTTTAATCCTGGTATGCAGCTCGATCAGGTTTTTGTGAAAAAATAAAATTTTGAACATTAATAGTTAGCGATATCACCAACAAAAACGTGTTGGATGGTTAAAAAATTGACGTAATTACCTGGGTTTCACAATTTCTGATGTATTCGTCAGTACTCTATATATGCTTTAGAAAGTGTCTAGAACGAAATAATAATACCTCATGATTCATGTTTTAACTAAAAATTACTTGGAAAGTAGTAAGCTATATTCGTCTGAGAAAACATTTATTTACATCATTTGTATTGAATAGGTCTAAATACTTTAGGTAAACTAGGAAGAAAATTGGTAGTACATATAAAAATCTTTCGTGGAGTTTAACCACTTGGGCAATCGTCATATGACTAAGAGCTCATTTTTCTGCTTCACTTGTAGATAATTCTGATTTATTACGCACATCAAAAAGATTTATACAGGGTATAGATAAATTATGAACGAATGTCGCTTCTATTCTTGCAATTATGCTTGAAAAATACCTGTTGAGTACTGAGATCAGGTGTGCCTGCAAGTTCTTCTACTACGACGAACAGTGTTGGCGATATTCAGCCAGTTGTCTCCAGCGATCTTACGCAGGTATTTCTGCCAAACGGTTGGTATGTCTTCTTCCTGACTGTCCATCGGATTCAATTTCATCAATGCCTTTGTCCAACAGTCATCATTTCTTATGGCAACACGGCCAGCCCATTACCATTTCACAGTGGCTGCTCTCTACAGGATATCCTGCACGTCGGTTATTGATATGAAGTCATTTACCCAATTTTGTCTTTCCTTTAAATTACATGCCTCGCTGTGAACTTCTGAGTTTCCGTCTTGTATACTCTTTAAGTGTGTAGGTTTCACAGACGTAATACAGAACGGTCGGACACAGCGATCGAAAAGTGTTTTTTACATATTTAGTGCCACGTTCAACATGAAGATAAATGGAGTCTTCCAAATGCTTGCTGGCCTTGCTTCCTGCGTCGATAGATTTTCTATCATTTGCCTCCGGTCATATTCACATTTTGGGCAAGATAGATGTATTCTCTGACTGTGTCTAATAAGGAGATTTTGGGTTTTACGTTTGCTACTGTGATCCATTCATTTGGCACAAGTGTTGTCTCGGAAGATTTATGTTAAGTCCCACTGTCTGACATTCCACGGCGAGATCCGATACCATCGTTGGTAGTTCTTCAAAATCATCTATATCTAAATCTACATTATTACTATGAAAGCCACCTTAAGCTGTGTATCAGAGGGTACCTTGTGTACCATTGTCACTTTCCACTTTCCATTTTCCAATCACAAATAGTTCGTGGAAGGAACTGTTGATGGTAAGCTTCCGCCTTAGTTGGAATCTCTATAATTTAAACTTCATAATCTTTTCGCGAGATACAAGTAGCGGAAAGTAGTATAGCCTATTAGCTGCTTCTCCTAGTCACGTACCCTTTCGTAGCTTCATGTAGAAGTAACGCAGAACGCCTCTCTAGCAACGTCTGCCATAGGAGTTTGATGAGCTTCTCAGTGATGTTTCGCGCTTATTAAATGATCCTGGCCGCGCGGGATTAGCCGAGCGGTCTTGGGCGCTGCAGTCATGGACTGTGCGGCTGGTCCCGGCGGAGGTTCGAGTCCTCCTTCAGGCATGGATGTGTGTGTTTGTCCTTAGGATAATTTGGGTTAAGTAGTATGTAAACTTAGGGACTGATGACCTTAGCAGTGAAGTCCCATAAGATCTAACAAAAAAAAATCGTGTATCGAAACGCTTTTCTTGTCTTTGGCTCATCCTTTTTTTTCTGTCAGTCCTATCTGACATGGTTCTGAGACTGTCGAGCAATATTAAGCTATTAGCAGAACGAGAATGTAATAAGCTACCTTCTATGTGCACATCCTAGGATATGTCCAGTGAATGTAAGTTTACTATTTTTTCACGTAGTCGTTCCACTTTAAATCGCTGCGGCCTCATACGCCTCCATATTTCATGAATGTAACTGCTTCCAGTGATTGTTCAACAACCGTGTGACAGTGCATTAATGTATATTTTTGCCTGTTTGTGTCCAGCACGTTAAAGTTATTTATGTTGAAAGTTAGTTACCAAACCCTGCGTCAGGGGCAGATACACCGCAAGTCTTTCTGCATTTCACTATAATATTTTAGCATTGAGACTTGTGAGAATCATCCGCGGAAAGCCTCATCGATCTTCCGAAGTTATCCATCAGGTCATTTATACATATTGCAAAAAGTAATGGTTCTATAATACTTCTATGGGATACATCCAGGTCCGTACTCAGGATTATTTTTCGGGGGAGGAGGAACCTAAAACGGAAAACTAATTTTTGCTAGTGTTACTGTTTTATTATAATATAAATACAGATTCACTAAATGTTTTAATATGAATTGATTTGCAGTTTTCATTCGTCGCCGGCCGGTGTGGCCGAGCGGTTCTAGGCTCTACAGTCTGGAACCGCGCGACCGCTCTGGTCGCAGGTTCGAATACTGCCTCGGGCATGGATGTATGTGATGTCCTTAGGTTAGTTAGGTTTAAGTAGTTCTAAGTTATAGGGGACTGATGACCTCAGCAGATAAGTCCCACACTGCTCAGAACTGTTTGAACCAAACATTTCATTCGCCTTAAACGTGTTAAGAGCTCAAATTTCCACAAAACTACTTAGTAAATATTTATTTAATTTACAGCAGTGTTACCAAAGCATCAGTTTCACAATGTGCGCAGCAGAAATGCAAACGCCCCGAAAAATCAAAGAAACTGACAGAAGGCTATAAAGTTATGACAAGTTGTCAAGGAGATCAAGCGGAAGCGTCAATTATAGCTTTGGGGTTCAGATAAATGTGTTGGTTAATGGACAGATGTGCCAGTCTGTTCAGCCTCTGTTCTTTCAACGTCGAGCACAAATAAGTTTTCAGTCGACGCAGGCAGCTAGAACTGCGCTTGATACAGGAAGGGCAGAATATATTTGAAGTAGTGTTGGAATGTTTGGGAAGAAAGTCTCACAGCACGTCCCTAATGTTTCTGCATCCTTCGGTTTTCATGTAGTTCGCCATATCTAAGCTTCACTCAGTTACACAAAAACACGTTTAATACATCATAACAATGTTGTCACAGCTAAGGACTAGCCAAATACTACAATGGTGAGGCCAAAGACGGTCATATGCCACGAAGTTTACCAAAACATACATTTTAAAAATCGGAAAATAAAGAAAAATTCAATGCAGACGATTTTCTAACGTTCATCGTGTTCGCAGCTGAAATAGTGTACTAATTTATACCAGTTCAAATGGCTCTAAGAGCTATGGGACTGAACATCTGAGATCATCAGTCCCCTAGGCTTAATTACTTAAACCTAACTAACCTAAGGACATCACACACATCCATGCCCGAGGCAGCATTCGAAACTGCGACCGTAACAGCAGCACGGTTCCGGACTGAAGCGCCTTGAACCGCTCGTCCACAACGGCCGGCTTCAGACCTGTAGCTGATTTTGATTGGCAGCCACAGGAGACACACAATATAAAATAAAAGGTAAAGTGCACATACATTTTCGGTGAGTCGTGCTCGGATATTCTAATGTTTAGGCGACTGCTCGCAATAAGCGGGACACTCGAGTTGGAATCCCCGTCTGGCGCCAAATTTCATTATCACCATACCATTATACAACTGATGGTTGTCCATATTCTCAAATGTAATATATTTAATGTAATGTGTAGTGGCTGCAGCTGCCGCACCGCTTGTTCCTTCGGGCATACATGCAGTTTCATGGCATAAAATCTGTGGTCCAGGCATATGCATACGATGTCAGTATGCTCCTCATAAATGTTCGAGATATCGATTAAGCGAAGTTTCGTCTACAAGATTACTGAAGAGATAGTGAAGAACCTTTAAACACCAATATATCTGCCATCATTACATTTGGTCAAGTTCAGTCTATTACAAGAGACTCTTTCATGTCCGCTTTACTTGCAAGAACGCAACTAAGTATGTACGTCACGACGCGAGCTCAGGATATGTACAATAAAAGTTGACATTCTAAAATTTAGTCGCCGGCCGGTGTGGCCGAGCGGTTCTAGGCGCTTCAGTCTCGAACCGCGCGACCGCTACAGTCGCAGGTTCGAATCCTGCCTCGGGCATGGATGTGTGTGATGTCTTTAGGTTAGTTAGGTTTAAGCAGTTCCAAGTTCTAGGGGACTGACGACATGCGATGTTAGGTCCCATAGAGTTCAGAGCCATTTGATTTTAAAATTCAGTCGATAAAAGCCGAATTGCGTGAACAGAATAAGAAACACTAGATCTTCTGCAGAGAGCGTTTTTTGTCAACTCTTACACCATATCAAAACTTCAATGTATCGCTCCGTCCTGCCAATGCCAACCACAGTGGCGCGATCACTTTTAGCAGCAGCTACCAAGTAAGTTTGGAAGCTGAATATTATTAAGGTGTCTTTCAAAACGACAGCGCTGCCGTGTGGCATGTGAGGACTTGCCTTGAAGAACCTAGGAATTCGCTCTTTGGCTCTTTATCTGAAGTAAACATGGAAAATTCTTAGGCCAACGTGGACACCCTCACGAAGAGGCTCTATCAGCTATCACGTCCACAAAACGTGACTCTGCCAGTAGATATTGCTAACATCATCCCACACCTTGAGCATATAGCCCTATATTATTTACAAAGCAATTATACTGAAGACGAGCTCTTCAAGAAGACGACTGATCAACTATACTGCCAACTATTGCAGGTGTCATCGTCCAACCACATACAGAAAAAAATACCCCGGATTGGACTCTGATTTGAACTAATATCCGTAACAAAACGCTACCAAGAAATGTCCGATCCAAATGGTACGACGTGGTAACTGAAACTGTACCCACCCAAGAGAAGCGGTATAGAGTCAACCTTGCACCGAGTTCGTACTGTGGATTGTGCGAAGTGATCGCGACGGCTGTACACATATTTCTGTGCAAGGACCAAGTGCATGTCTGAAATTGGACTTGCAAGAAAACTGGCCGTGCTCATCAGAACAGCGGCCCACACTGTTGAAATCTGAGACAAACTGCGACCACACTTCCGACTCTTCACGAAAGCCAAGCACAACAGCCATATACAAATGGGTCATTTCATATATTATGCACTGACCAGCAGTACTCCTTAAGTCCGACATTCCTCGTGTATCTCTTCAATCGGCTTCGTCCCCGGTATAAGAAAAATTTGAAATTTTTTTCAACTGATTGTATCGACATCGCAGGAAAGGAATGGCTGAATTCGGACGAAGTGCTGGAAAGTTCCTTTAAGCACAGTACACCGAATGTTTTCGTCTATAGCGAGCACTTGTGACATGGAAATCACATAAGGCGCCCCTGGAGACTTGCGTTTCTACAAGAAGAATTTTAGTTTCTTCTTTTCCCCTTCATACAGTTCCTAAAAGACTTCAGATTGAAGAGAGTTCTTCTTGTTCACGACAAATTTTGGTTTTCAGTGATTCAGGAAAAAATAGTTTAATTTCATCGTTAAGAGGAAGAAGGCTATAGTTTCTTAGAAGAATTTAATTTGTCTCCAGAGGATTGAGCATACAGGGAGGTTTTTATTTATATACGACAGAAGAGGCATATCCGCTTCAATCAGAGTATGAAGTCACGGTGAAGAAAAATGATACTAAGCGACAGGAGGAATTCAGATTCTGTTATCTCTCCACGTATTTTCTCTTTTTTCTTTTTTTCTTTTTTACCATTCAGCAAACATGCATAACTTTGTTGCTTTTATGGGTTTTTCACAAAGCAAGGGGAATCAGCTGCCGAAGAAAGAGAGGGAAAGAAAATGCATCACGTGAGCCAAAAGAAAAAGAAGGAAAAAAATTTCCCTGAAAAAACACCAATAGCAGTGTGGAAGTTCCGACGAGTGACGCTAGCAGAGTTTCGAGAAGCTAACACCAGAAAACTAAGCTTGGAAACCGAACACAGGAAAACTACCAAAAGGCACCAGAATATGCACGCAAACCAAAGCTCCAGAAGATGAACTTTGAAACCGCAACTGCTTGTGCTTGTTCTCAACTAGCAATTGTAGTCAGACAAGTATAAAAAATGAGCCTAATGGTAAAGTGAACACTCGCGTTAAGCGGTAAATCTTGGTTCGAGTCCCGATCTGGGACAAATTTTCATTGTCGTCATTCCATTGTACAGCTGATAGTTGTATGTATTCGCATCTGCAAATACATTTCATGTATTTCATAACGGCTGTTGTCGCTGCAGTGCCTCTTTCTTCGGGCAAACATGCGTGTCCGAAGGACGACTCCTTTGTACTTCTGAACAACACAGGAACTACAACATAGTATCGTGTTAGTATTTCGGACTTCTCTGTGTCATCCTCCGTTTCGAAGCCAGTATGGTCACTGATTGTCTTGAAGATAGTTTCGATCCGTTTACTGATTTAGCGCAAAAGAAGGAAGGAATGTGAATTATCGTTCGACGTTCTCTTGACATCGAAGTCATTATAGGCAAAGCACATGCTCGAGTCGTTTCAATGATGAAGAAGGAAATCGGCCTTGCCCTTTAGAAGAAACTATATCAGAGTCTTACAAGAGGGATTTAGGGAAGTCATGATCGCCTAAACCAAGGTGTCTGGAAATGGATTTGAACCATGATTTAACACAAGACCAAAACTTGTTACAGTTTTCTTTTAGGTTAGTAGATGGAATTTAGATTTTGAGTTCGATGGACGCCTCACACATGACTCTTCTAACGTAGTTTTGGCTTCATTCGGTTTTTATTTGTCTGTGTGCCCATAGCTACATTTAAATTTTGCAGTGAAGGTCTCTTCCTTTTCGCGGCAGCTTTGGAAGAGAGCTGTCGAACTCTGGCAGGTCTTCCCAATCCCTCGCAAATTAGCTCTACACAAAGTTGTCTAAGGCGTGTTCTGTGATACTCTTGAACTTCGTCTACTGATGCTGAACATTGTCAGTGCTGGAGATGAGATTTTCATGATGAAATCTGCTTTGTGTCTTTCTCGCTAAGCAGAAATATTTCGTATTCAGTGAAGCGTAAACGGAATTATGATAATTGATTCCTTGTTTTACGCTGAGACGAAAAGTTCGGGCCGCTTTGTGACAAAGAGATCTAAGATGTTATTTTCATGAGTTGGTCCTTTGATTATACTCTCGTTTATACAAACCAAAGTGTCATCTGCATACCTCAGGTTGTTAAGTTTCTTACCGTTGATGCTATTTCCCGCATGATGGATAGTACTGAGGCAATGAAATCCTCGATTTTTCTTTGGTAGTAATCGTAATCTGTTTTAAATGTTCTTTTGAGTGGCTACTAGTTGTGTGAGCGATATTGTTTCTTGTTGATATGTACAATGTCTTTTCACTTCTTCCCCCCCCCCCCCCTCCCCCACCCTCCTCTCCCCGACTACCACCATCACTGCTAATATACTATTGATAAATGTCTCCTCTAGACTTTTCCAATCATTACAGCGTTCATAGGCCGCTGTGGCCATCGGTTCTAGGCGCTTCAGTCCGGAACCGCACGACTGCTATGGTCGCAGGTTCGAATCCTGCCTCGGGCATGGATGTGTGTGATGTCGTTAGGTTAGTTAGGTTTAAGTAGTTCTAAGCTCTAGATGACTGATGACCTCACATGTTAAGTTCCATAGTACTAAGAGCCATTTGAACCATTTTTGAACAGCCTTCATATATACACAGCTACGTAGCTCTTAAAAGTTTTGTAATGTTATCGTTCATCATATCATCATGTCGGTGTTTAATCTCATGGAATTCAGAAAAGAATATCCTGCTTCAATCTAACATCCACGCAGCTCGGAAAATGTCCTTACCCACCTATTTCATTTTAATTAGTCGTGATTACATCTTTCGCCTAGTTTGTTCCCTTGTGCATTAGTTTGTTTTCTGTTTCTGCCAGTATTTACCAATATGTATCTTGTCATTGTTCTGTGAGCATCATATCCTTTTAGAATGGTTTTCGCATTAAATGTCCACGACTCCTGTCATAAGTCCAATAGCTAATATACACTGATTGTAATCTTTCCTTTTCAGACACATCAAAGGCTTAGTGTCTAAAGTCTTATGGGATGTGCCAAAACACTTATAAGCTAGTTTTAGATCTGTGTTTACTTCTTCCCCTAACTATATATCTATTATCATCAGATGTTCCAAAAAATGAAAAGTACCCTTCGCTTTTTACATGAATTCGTTGTTAATGTTTTGTATTATTTTCGAAGTGCTAGTTGAAAATTACTTTTATTTTCTTCTAATTGGTTTTCCTACCTAGTTTCAAACATTAGCTATTAAGGGTGCCCCTAAGTCACTATCTAAGCCTCACAGGAGAAAAGTTCGGGCCAGCGGTAACAAAGCTGTTTCGTGCTTAAGTTAACCTACCTTTTGTTAGACGATATTAATACGGTCAAAGAGACAGATTAGTGATAGACTGCCCACTGTTACCATTATCGGCCAATATGTGTGTGGACAAATTTGAAGAAGAGGCTCTGACGTCAGCAATCAACAAACCCTCGTTGCTTTTCTGATATCCAGACGACATGTTCGTAATACGGCCACGTGGTCGACGTCACCTACAAGACTTTCTGCAACACCTGAACTTGCTGCATCAGAACTTCGAATTCAGGATGGAGATAGACGAAACCATCAACTTCCATTTCTGGATTTGATCATCAAAGAAAGAGCAGACGGCAGGCTAGGAAACAGCGTCTACCGTAAACCTGCATGCCTCCAGCTGTCATACCCTTTCACGAAGAGACGGTGTCCTGAGCGCACTACTGCACAGAGAAAATGAAATCTAGTACCGTGACAGACTAGTTGATGAAATGCAGCAGCGTCCCGCACGAGCAGTTACAGCAACCGCCAAACACAACTGGCCTTAAAGGGGGTGGGACGTGAAACGGGTCGACTTGGAGTAGGAGAGGCACCACAGGACATTTTAATTTCCACTGCCTATAATTTTACAATTAAATTCATAAAACTTTGTCAGCACGACGAGGAAGGATTCAGAATCCACACTCATAGCAGTGGAAGTTCCAAAACATAACGAAGTAATTTTTTTACATGTGAAATTTCATCATTTTTTTCACTTACTAATGGCAGCATTTGTTGCTATAGGTACACTTTTCTTCGTAAGTAAGAGAGATTCTTCGTTGAATTTTGCACAGCATAGAAACCATACTTAAAGGTGTATGAAACTCTAGAATTTTCCAAATCTATTAAAAGCTGTGGTAAAAATTGAGGTAATGAACTATAAAATTTGTGTTTTTTCTAAACATGAAGTTTAAAATATAACAGCTCATTCGTTTTTCCATAATCTAAATAAATTCTAGAGTTTAATACACCTGTAAGTATGGTATGTATTCTGTGCAAAATTTATAGAAGAATCTCTTTAACTTATGAAGAAAACTGTACTTATGGCAACAAATGCAGCGATTATTAAGTGAAAAAATGTTGAAATTCCGCACGTAAAAAAATTATTTTATTATGTTTTCATACTTCCACTGGATTGGGTGTGAATCCTGAATCCTTCCGGGTGACGTTGACAAAGTTTTATGAATTTATTTGTAAAAGTATAGACACTGGAAATTAAAATGTCCTGCGATGCCTCTCCTGCTCCAAGTCGGCCCGTTTGACGTCCTACCCCCCTTAAAACTGAAGAAATTAAGACTTGTTCCATACGTCGGAATACAACAGCAGAAATCGGAATAATACTCTGTAAATCAAACGTAGAGTGCTTGTTCCGCCCAACAGCGAAGGCGACAATTTTATTAGGATCAGTCAACGATGACCTTGGACTCTGGAAACCGGGACTACAGAATCCTTGCCAGTGTGGGAAAATGTATGTGGGCCAGACTATCTGGACAGTACAGGAGAGACGCACTGAGCATAAACGTCACATAGACAACATTCAGCCAACAAAGTCTGCTGTGGTAGAGCACTGCCTCTCCCATCGACATACCATCAATTACAATGACACGAAATCTTTGAAACATTCCAACACCTTCTTGGATTGTACTGTTAAAGAAGCTGTAGTGATCTGACTGTATGTCTGATTAATAAATGAGAACAGCGGTTTTCAATTACGTAATGCCTGGGCGTCAGCCTCGAGCATGACCACAGCACAGCGGTAGTTTACGTCGCGATCCGCTCCTGTTACCGCAACTGAAGAAGACGAAGAAGCATTGTCTCCACACTGGCAGAGCTCCACGTCCGGCCCCATCCGCGGCACTGATGAACACCCTGGACCGACACAGACGTCTCACTTCCCCCACCAACGCACCAGGTCCGCGCCCGGAGAGGGTGGACGGAGGACATAAAGGTGGCTCCCAGCAGATATCACTCAGTTAAACAACAGACCGGACGTGAAGGACATCATCACCACAATACCCAGAACCAATGCAAAACCCAAATTTAAATATATAGGGTGTTACAAAAAGGTACGGCCGAACTTTCAGGAAACATTCCTCAGACACAAAGAAAGAAAATATGTTATGTGGACATGTGTCCAGAAACGCTTACTTTCCATGTTACAGCTCACTTTATTACTTCCCTTCAAATCACATTAATCATGGAATGAAAACACACACAGCAACAGAACGTACCAGCGTGACTTCACTTTGTTACAGGAAATGTTCAAAATGTCCTCCGTTAGCGAGGATACAAGCATCCACCCTCCGTCGCATGGAATCCCTGATGCACTGATGCAGCCCTGGAGAATGGCGTATTGTATCACAGCCGTCCACAATACGAGTACGAAGAGGTTCTACATTGGTACCGGGGTTGCGTAGACAAGAGCTTTCAAATGCCCCCATAAATGAAAGTCAATAGGGTTGAGGTATGGAGAGCGTGGAGGCCATGGAATTGGACCGCCTCTACCAATCCATCGGTCACCGAATCTGTTGTTGAGAAGCGTACGAACACTTCGACTGAAATGTGCAGGAGCTCCATCGTGCATGAACCACATGTTGTGTCGTACTTGTAAAGGCACATGTTCTAGCAGCACAGGTAGAGTATCCCGTATGAAATCATGATAACGTGCTTCATTGAGCGTAAGTGGAAGAACAAACTAAAATGAGCTCTAAAATGGAATGTAAGCGTTTCCGGACGCATGTACACATAACATCTTTTCTTTATTTGTCTGTGAGGAATGTTTCCTGAAAGTTTGGCCGTAGCTTCTGATGTGTAATAAAATTTTTTAACAAAACTGTAGAATAAATTTAAAGCATGTGCACAATACAAAAAAGGGAATAGGGGAACAATAAGCCTCACTGTTGGCAAGAAAACAGTTAAATCGTCTGCCAATACAAGGGCTGTTAGCTACGTGGAAAACGTTTTGCTAACAGCGACCGCGGGAGACCACCGAGGTCTGAACTTGATGGCACCGCCAGCCCTCTGTACGATGCAGAGACGACCTCGCACGCTGCTTCCTCCGGCGCCACCACTGTAGCCACCACCACAGCCAGCGACTCCACCGACACCGCCGACGACACCATGTCCCAGTATGTTGCCGACGTGGGAATCGACGCACGGCCCTCGATACCGCCCGTCACAGAAATGTTAACCGACAGAAAGTACCACAGTGCAGGCAGCTAGCTGTTGATGGGGGAGAAGTTTTGTCTAAAGTGATGCAGATGATAGGAAATTTAGCTAGGCCAATTTTAGAACAAGGCAAGGCCAAATAAGAAAACGTGTCGGCGGTATTTGGAAAATTATCGCACGAGTTGAAAGGGTGAGAAAGTATTCCGCAACAGCTTTATAAACTGTACCTGCGAAGCTTCAGTTGAGAGCAAGCGAGGTGGGGAAGCGTGGACATTGAATCAAGTTCTATCTCTCCCCCCCCCCCCCCAACCAATCACCCACCGCCCACTACCAGTCGGCTACGTTGGGGACACCTGACATAGGTCGACTGGCTGACATCTCTGCCGAAGGTAATCTGGCCTGCATAACTTCATCTGGGCCGCAGGGTTTCATTCATTACAACAACAAAAAATCCCACCTCTGCTGGCAAGTACGAACCCCCGACCCTCAGGCAGAAGAGAACCCTCTCCTAGTTCTACGGTCTGAGCCCCCTGCTCCCCTCTCCCCCTCTCTCCTCTCCCCCTCCCCCCCCCCCCCACACTGGTAAGCCGTTGTCCCAAAGGCACAACCTAACTAGGAAAAATTTATTGGAATGACATCCCGATTACAGCCAATAGACTATGTCCAGAATTTCCAGGAGTGAATGGATGCTACCCATGTTAAGGAAAGACATTTAATAGTTCATTTGGCAAACACCTGACTTCTGAAGCCAACTTTTGGTGGCAAATCACGGGACACTACTTAAGGAGTTTCGTGCAATTGTATAGCGAGTTTCTCTGGCAGTGCTGGGAATGGGGCTGGCAATAAAAGTTTCGCCGCTCATTGATGATCGGTCCCGCCTAGAGTCCGAAGGGGAAACTCTTTGTGAATTCTTTTTGTCCGAAATAACGACGGTGCCTCACTTGGAGCCACCCATGGATGCTGAGGAAGTCAGTCTCCTTATTTATCAACGCATGCCCGAGTGGGCCAGGCGGCAGTTGTTGAATGTCCCCATAACGAATATCGAGTGGTCATTAGACATATTACCTACCCCGAATAAGCTAGCAATCAGCGGAAATCAAAACCGGGGTGGCGGCCGTTTTCGAAGCTCTCCACGAGATAATGGCAGACAGAATCATGGTCCACAAAACGTGATGTCTCTACAGGTCGGTAACACGAGGGGAGAGAAAAGGGCAAAGAAGAACTGGAAGCACAATGGTGCACAGCAAGCGGGAGAGAACGAAGCCCAAGATGAGGCAGCGATACTAACCGAGCGTAGCTCGAATACTAGCGCCCACCATGCACACCACTTGTTACCCTCCTGGAGAGTTAAGACCCCCAGTATTAAGGAAGGTGACCTTGTGTTAGTACGATAAAATTTACTACCAGACTTGTTAGAGGGTAATATTTCAAAATTCTTTCTTTTATGCGACGGAGCGTACAAAGTCCGGGTTTCAGGGAACCATTCTCCGAAAGATGAAGAGGTGGGAATTCGAAATAAGGCAAACATAAAACCATTAATTAATTGTAACCCATCCCGCTGATAATCCAGTGAATCTGTCACTATCACGACGGAAATAGCCAGAGATCGAATTAAGAAAGTCAGATAGGAAGCATGTTCAGAGTTTAACAATTTTTTTGTGAACATAACTGGTAGTAGGAGAGTGTTTATTGAGGTACTTTGTTGTTTGTTTATTGTGTAGATGTATGGGAATATTTGAAACTTGAGGTGAATATGAGCTGTAAAAGAAGAGGAAAAAATGCTATCATTAGGGGTTGTTGCCGACTTCGTAGTGTGTTCAGTTGACAATAGTGGAGGGAGAACTGGAAGTATGGGCGAGTGTTCGCGGTCGAGTATTCCGGTGTGAGGGAGGTAGATAGCAATAAATGACGTTCAGTGGAAAGGCCCTTCCTGTGGCAGTGTGCATTATTGAACGTGACGGCCCGGTATTGTGCATAAAATACCCCAGTTATCTCTCCTATCACAATATTGTTTGTAGGTGAGTTTTGTTCGATGAGCCAAGCCGAAAATCTGACACCAGACTCACCGATCTGACCTGCCATTATCCACTGAAAGAAGAGAAAATCTCTTGGTTGTTGACTTACAGTGACGATGGAATTACAGGCGAGATATAAAGAAGGATGAAAAAGTAATCATTCAGATTCATTGTTGTTACTATTAAAAGGATATTCCTACGCAGTTTAGCTAACCTGGAAAAAGCAAATGAAGGTTAACAGTAGGTTTAAGATGAAAAATTGTTAGGAATCTCTAGAACGTTAAAGATTTAGGGAGAGAGGAGGACTCAAGGTCCTGACCTGAGCAAAACGGGAGTTTGGGCTAATAAAGTAAAAGGAATTGTTAAAACACAAAACCAAAAAATTAGATACTACCTATGGTCGTGCTCCACACTATCTGTCAACTGCTTTGTTTTCAGGTGGTTAACCGGTAGAGCCATACGACATGGCGGAAGCAGGAGTGGAGTAAGAGAAATAAACAGGGACTAATCATGCAATATTTACTGATTTAAAAAAATTAAAATCAACTGAAATCAGAAATCAGGCAGAAATCGTAAAGTAAGGGTACGATTAAGACGATAATTGAAAAAAGAAGAAAATCGAGAACACAAAGGACTCAGATTCTGTGGTGTCTCTATGAGAGGAAAACTGTACCCTCCAATTCACTTACGTAAAGTTGATTTTGCTATTTAAGGAGGTATGTTATTGTGTACTAGGCTAAGTAAAGTACTTTAAGTGAATGTATTAAGTGTGTGCTTGTCTCTATATACAAAATGTGTCAGACAAACTAAGGGACCAGATAGATCTTCGCTTGCAGTATCACCATATCGAAATATCGTTTGTAAGAACCGTCAAGTTGCTGATCATTAAAAACATTGACTGTCGTAGTCGTGACAGCCGAAACCCAGTCACGCTATGAGGGGTGAGACAACAGCTGTCTGCATTGCGACAGTCTCTCGGAACCCAACTCCTCGCTGAATGGTAGTCCCAGGCAACTGGGAACCTGTTCCAGGGGGCTCAGCCATCGTGAAGGCTATTCCCAGGGCCGGAGACGACAGCGACCGCCTGTTCGCCTTTCGCCCCTCCGCTCCGCTCCCCCCCCCCCCCCCCCCCCCCGCCGCCCACCCTCCCGCCACACACCGGCCAGCGGATCCTTCAGACCGCCGGCGCCGGCCATCGACCGAGCCGCCCGGATTGTAAGCGGCAGTGTTTGGGGGTGTGGTCCGTAGTGGGGTAAACAACCAGGTAGGGCAAGTATCCGCGTTAACAGAAAATATAGTGACGTCCGTTTAAAGTGAAATTTTGTGTTTAGCAGAAGCAGGCGATGTACGAAAAGTCTCCTCTAAGTAAGAGGGAGTGAAGGTTTCATTCAGTTGCTTGGCTATTTTTCCTCTCCGTTGTGCCTCGGAACAAGACTGAATCCTTTATTAGCTGAGGTTTAATAAAAAGGTAAAATATATGAGGACACTGTAAAAAGTCAAGTAGTGAAAAACTCCATTTCGACGGTACTTCGTTCTGACGTAGTCCTGAAGCGGATGTTCTGTTTGAGTATCTTCTATGAGATTTTTGTTGTTTTGTTGTATTACAGCTAACATTTGTTTTCCTTTCACTGTGCCAGTGATGTGTGTGTTTTGATCTTGTCATTTTCTTAAATATCAGTTTGGTTTGTGTTCATAATAGTAGCACCTTCGAGGTGCAGTGTCATAAAGGACGCCAGCTTGTCCTCCGAACACTTATGGAGAAAGTTGTAGAGCGCAGACTTTCTGTAGACTGGCCACAAGGCCTGCCACCAGTCTCTACTGCTGCGTGGTCCACCTCAGTGACAAAGGGAGAGTGCACTAAGAAATTAAATCAATACTTTTGACATCAGATTCAGACTATTCAGTAAAGTGCCTTTCGTGTGATATGCATCTGGAGTTGATAAAATTGTTATCCCCAAAAGTCGTTATAACTGATCTTTCATTATTCGCCATCAGACTAATTTTCACCGATGAACTGAGATCACCGTCGCCTTTCGTAACCAGCGGACTATGTGCTCGTGGGGGCTGTCGAATTTTCTGGGTCCTAATTTGATTAACTCTATAGTATCGCAAGATGACAAATACCGCCAAAGAATAGCCAGCTGTTAGTTTCAGATTCAGACCACGGCTACTTTCCGCGGAAGGGTTGGACAGTGCCCACCGTTTTCGGGGAAGTTGTCACCTCCTCAGTAGTCCCAATCCCTGCACAGCGGACCGCAGTAACCGTAGCACTGGGACGGCTGGCATACGGCCCTCTTCTTATCGGCTCAAACTTACTCTGTCAAGGGCTCCTCGAACACAAAAGTGCCCATAGACGCCATGCTCGCCCAGTTATGGCTAGTTGAACGAGTTCAATGGAGGTGAGTAATCACCATTGTCGTGAGTTCGGGACCAGCCGCCATTTTAGCGTCGATATGCATATGTTGTGCGCGGTTTCCTATCAAGAACCAAAGTACTTTTTCGCCACGTCTCTACAAATTAACCTGCGTCAATAATCATGCCGTCGCAGCGGAGTTGTAGTGGAACAGAGAAACGGACACCTTATCCTCCGTCACCGCTGAGAAGGAGAGAGGAAACTCTATGGATAGGTCATCCCAAGGAAACTGCAAGCATGGTGAGTCGTCGATGCCATATTCAAAGGCATCAGGGGCCGTGTGATACGGTGAGACCTGTTATACGTTACGTTTGGCCCGACAGTATGATGCCAACGCTAGGCTACAAACAAGAAGACTCACAAGAATAAACCCTCGTCGTACCCCGCTCAGATTTATTGGTAAGATAGCCCAGTGTACAGCCCATCAAAAATTGTGCACAAATCAAGCATGATAATAGGAAGAAGGTTTACTGAACTGTTAAAAAAATAGAAACTATGAACGCTTTAAATTCAATAACTGGAACATCGAGCATACTCGAACAGAAACGGCGCTTGGGGATACTGGCCATGGAGTCGGAATGCCTTGTGTACGAACCCTGTTCAAAACTCCTTCCAGTCCACTATTTTTATTTATTTATTTTTTCACAACAGCGTGAACTGTCTGTCCGGTCAGTGAACTGTCTGGTCTCTTTCTGTATTCTTGGCAGTTGTCATACTGTACATTGATTATACACACATCAACAAAAGTTTTGCATCACACCAGTTCCCAGAACTCCTGAAGACAGGCGTTGACTGTGGATATTGTATAACAGACACAGTCCCATTGACTGTTCAGAGATGCCACTAAACTAGCCCAACGATGTAGACAACCGTGCATGTTCAGCGCCTATTAGGCGGAGCGGGTCCTACAGCCCATCAGTTCCAGTCATTCCACCAGAAAGGAGGTACATGGCTCGTGTTGTCTGTAGCTCAACCATGTCTAGACGGTCAATACCGCGGTTCTATCAAGTCCGTGTTGTTACTTTATGCGAGGAAGGGCTCTCAACAAAGGAAGTGTCCAGGAGTCTCGTAGTGAACAAAAAGCGATGTTGTTTGGACATGGAATAGGTACAGAGATACTAGAAATATTGAAGATATGCCTCGCTGAAGCTGCCCAAGGGCTACTACTGCAGTGGATGATCGCTACCTACGGATTATGGCTTGGAGGAACACTAACAGCAGCCACAGGACTCAAACTGTGTGCAATAGGCTGCATGATACGCAGCTTCACTCTCGACGTCTATGGCGAGGTCCACCTTTACAATCACGACATCATGCAGTTCGGTACAGATGAGCCCAACAATATGCCGAATGGACCGCTCTGTATTTTCTTCACCGTTGAGTGCCACATATGCCTTCAACCAGACAATCGTCAGTGACGTGTTTAGAGGCAACCCGGTCTGGCTGAACCTCTTAGACACACTCTCCAGCGAGTGCAGCAAGATGGAGGTTCCCTGGTGTTTTGGGGTGGCATTATGTGGGTTGACGTACGCCGCTGGTGGTCATGGACGGCGCCGTAACGACTGTACGATGCATGAACGCCATCCTCCGACCGGCAGTGCAGCCATATTGGCAGCATATTGACGAGGCATTCATCTTCATGGATGACAGTTCGTCGCCCCATCGTGCACATCTTGTGAATGACTTGCTTCAGGATAACGACGTCGCTCGACTAGAGTGGCCTGAATGTTCTCCAGACATAACCCTATCGAACATGCCTGGGATGAATTGAAAAGGGCTGTTTATGGAGAGCGTGACCCACCAACTATTCTGAGGGATCTACACCTAATCGCCATGGAGGAGTGGGACAATCTGGATCAACAGTGCCTTGATAAACTTGTGGATAGTATGAAATGACGAATACAGGCATGCATCAATGGAAGAAGACGTGCTGCTGGGTATTAGAGATACCAGTGTGTACAGCAATCTGAACCACCACCTGTGAAGGTCCTGCTGTATGGTGGTATTACATGCAACGTGTGGTTTTCCTGAGCAACAAAAAGGGCGGAAATGATGTTTATGTTGATCTCTATTCCAATTTTCTGTATAGTTTCCGAGGTGATGCAAACTTTTTTTGATATGTGTAGAATATGGGTCATGCAGTAAGAGTATCTTACAGTTGCAAGTAAATGTGATGAGTGGTGAGAGCAAGGTAGATACCACATAGACGTCTTACAGAAATGAGAACAACGAGTAAACGGGTATTAATTACGTTACAATAAAGAATTCAAGAGTCCAATCTTTTAAAACGGAACGCAATAGCAAGAATATTAAAAACATATGTTTTCCGGTGGAAGATTCGATAGACTTGTCGCTTTGTCATCAAACGTTTGCGGTTCAAATTCGAAAGCCCCTTCCTTTTTGGCTTCCAATAGAGTAATTGTGTAGAATGAACTTTCATTATAGGTCCCTTCCTTACACCTCGCTGTTGCAAACGGACGATACACCTCTAACAGACATAGGTTTGATGCAGCGAGGCACTTGCGTCACGAGTATTTCGAATACTGCAGAAATAGAAGTTATGCTGGAATGACCCAAAGTGAAGGTACCTGTCATGGGAGAAGACGAGGAACGCCGCATACATAGTATGCTTTAAGTGGACCAGGAGAAAATATCGCGAATTACCACATTCTAACATATAACATATAATGAAGAACAAGATGACCAGCAACCAGGTATTACTGGAGAGGAGGATCGAGCTATTCTGAAAATGTTTCATGATTCGAGGGTAGGTGAACACCAAGGGATCAGTGACACACATGGCCACATTAAAATGTGTGGATCATATAGAAAGATGAAGAAAATGATTTTTCAGAAGAATAAGTTTACACAGAATGAGATGAGGATGCCCTATGTACTGAACTGAAATACCTAACCGGGTATTCGCTCGTTGTGATTCCGGCGTAGTTGGACAGCGTCGGATAACACAGAATGGGAATGATACATTCTAACATTTCAGGTTGTCCTCACGAAATTCGTTGTGGCAGTGCGAGGTGCCGGGATGGAGAAGAATTTGTACTTCTTTAATTCAGACAAATTTTGCATGAGAACGAGACATGCACTCGTTCCCCCTCCTTATCTACCAGCAAATTAATTATGTGCACAATGGTAACGGAAGGAAATGATGGTTAACTCTGCTACATGGTAAAATAAGGAGTGCACACTCACAATAATTTAATAAAAATCGTAAACTACTCAAAAAAGAGAACTTTATCATAATAAACAACAGGGAATGGTATTCTACCTATATCTATGAAATGATATGCGGATTAAATATTACAATGAGATTCATTATATATCAGATCATAAATGCACATGATTGTCGACACACACACCAGGTTAAAGGACAGGGTATACTGAAATATAATGAGAATAATAGTTGGCTCGAGACAAGGGGCTCCTACTCTCTGTGATGCCATAGATTGACGATAATGACTGGAGATCCTAATGAATCAAATATTAATCTCCCGACTATATAGCAGTATCGCAATTGGTAGTGAGAGCTCAAATGGGATCACATGGGGAAACAAGCAAGGTGGACTTGTAGCAAAGCGAACGCGCATCCTGTTAAGGAATTCAGTATAAAATTGATAAGGTCCTACTATGCCGGAGCTACAAAATACTGTACCAGTACTGAAATCTGCAGCAGGTCGTCGGTAGCCAGCGTCCAGGTAACACAGGCGCCAACTTCAGCCGTGCAGCAACTCTGTGTGAAACTCTTGCCGCAAAGGCTGTAAGAGAATTCTAAGTTCTTCCGAAGACGGGCGACCAAGTCGCCATACCGTCCGACTCCAGGGAAGATCAGATGCCGAATCTCCTCTGTGATGCATGCAAGAACGAAGCCAGCGTTGCTCAGCTCCGTACTCTCTTCGAAAACAACGAAGCAACATTCAGTTCCGAATCCAAAATTCCCCCACACTGTCTCAGAACATCATTCGCGCCAATAGCGACCGTTCCCTCCAATTTCGAGCAAGGCTTCGTGACGTGAACTAGCCTCAGTTTAAGTTGACCAATTATGCCTCTGCTATTCAGCTGAGGGCACTGAATTTGCCGTTTGACCAGCTACGAAAACAACCTGCCTAGACAATCAGCCATCCAGTGACAGACAGTCGCACCCAGTAGGGCACAGTCCACAAGTGTTCTCAGAATCATGACGACAATGCAGACAGTCGGTGCCAGGAATCCTCGATCTGGACAAGCCAGAACAGTTAACACAAGAACTGCGGTGACACTCAGACGTCTCGCAGGTCGTTTCGTCCTGCATACAATAGGCGAAACTCGACCGACGTCAGTCGTTTCTCCAGGCGGTTAAGCCTATTGTACGAACCCCTCAGAATTCAGGAATGTGCAGCTCCCAACCGGAAATGCAGTGTGCCCCGTCTTACGATCCTCGCCTCGCCCAAGCCACCCACGGAAGCAAAACAATATGTTTAGGAATCAAGTGAAAAGTATTTTTTTAGCTCTCAGTTCAAATACTTTCATTTCAGTAACCTTATTCGATCTGTTACTACCGTGCTATGACATAGAACATTAATAAAATTTATAAAAATGAGAGTAGACATGCAAAAGAGGCATGCAACCTCTCAGAACAGCTTGTAGCACAACAGTAAGGTGACACAATTGCGCGAGTCTTAGTACAGGCAGACAATAATTTTCACTTACGGAATACCGCCAGTATAATTAAATGACAAAGTAAAAACCTCCTAAGTGACGTGCTAAAGAGATTTTGTCGTTTACTGATATTCGAGAAAATTCAGTTTTACTCATACCATCCACAAACTCCTCAAAAATGCATTGACGTCTAGTAGAACACCTACGCCACTATGTGGGAACGAAGGAGTAAAATTGCATGGATGCATTACGCCACTTTTGTATGCAACAACACACCACATTCATCAACTGGGATCACTCAATTTGAGTTATTTTTTGGGAGGTTATGCGACATTCCCGGGATACTGTAGTAGGATCCGGCCAAAGTAAATGCAACTAAGGTTATTAAATAAGGGAACTAAAGGAAGTAATGTGCCAGATGCATCAAATGGCAAGGAGTTTTAATAAAGAATGTACGGAGAAGAATGTGGAATGTGATAATCGTACTCAAAACCTCATATTAACGAATAAGAAGTTCATACTGAGGGCGATTGCCGTCGTCTTGTTTGGAGCAGAGTGGAAGATCTCAATCAAAAATTCAGACGACTCTGTGAGGTTTAACATGCAAATATTTTAACCTACGTTATCAGGACTCCATTTAACACGTCAGGCACGCACTACTAGGAGGAAGCAGCTACTACGTTAGCAGCGTACGTGTGGTGTGCGTATCTGATGCATCTGGCGCGGTGGTTAGCACACTGGACTCGCATTCGGGAGGACGATGGTTCAATCCCGTCTCCAGCCATCCTGATTTAGGTTTTCCGTGATTTCCCTAAATCGTTTCAGGCAAATGCCGGGATGGTTCCTTTGAAAGGGCACGGTCGATTTCCTTCCCAATCCTTCCCTAACCCGAGCTTGCGCTCCGTCTCTAATGACCTCGTTGTCGACGGGACGTTAAACACTAACTACCACCACCACCACCGGACCCCCCTCCCCCCCTTTCTTGCAATAAGTGTCAAATTGCCTGCCAAAACGGAAGACACATCGGATACAGAATAGGTTAATACGACATTAGCAAAATGAAGGAGCATCCAACGAACAGTCCCAGAAGTTGTATCGCTTATTGAATGTTCTAATGTCCAGTTAGTATTAAGAATAGAAAGTTTGATTGAAACCTGCCTTGAACAGCAATGAAATCCTTAATTCGTATTGGAATATGTACTGTAAGTTTAGGTTAGTCACCAGTGGTACCGGCGTATTTATTGCAGTGAAGATATGTAGCGAGTTTATCACGGATTCCGTATGTCCATTCATCTGGGTGAAGTTAACCGAGGGTCGGTCAAAAACGGTAAACGGATACTTTTATAGACCGCTTGGGTCAGGAGCTGTAGTGGCAGAGCGCTTCAGAGGGAACTTGCAGGATGTCTTTAATAATTTTCTGGTCATGTCGTTGTAAAAGAGGATGACTTCAGCTTGCCAGGCATAGATTAGGAGAGTCATGCTATCAAAACTGGCTCCAGAGATAGGGATACGTGTGTCGTTATTCTCAATGTCTTGCCCGGAAATTGCTTCGAGAAGATAATTGGAAAACCAACTCGAGACTGTAACGCCTTTCAGTCCGGCAACGTCTTTGCTTGCAAAGAATGAGGTGAAAGATTATTTCTCTTGCCCATATAGTTGAGAGTGTGTTGAATCCCTTCAAAACCGTCAGGATAACTTTTTGTAGCAAAAACCATGAAATTTTGGCGCTTTCTTCACGTTTTTGTCTATTACTCAGAAACTATGCTGAAACTTTTACCAACATGAAAGAGCTTAAAATTTTGCGTCTAATGACCTACTTAAAAGTCAAAATCCGTCAGCCGCTTGGCAGCAAAGAATTGTCATAGTTCATTCACATTTACTAACTTGAAAACTCGGCAAAATCTCGCCTGCAACGCCTGTAACTCAAAAACGATTTCTCCGAATGAAAAATGTAATGTTATCAGAGTTGTAGAGCATGAAATTTCATGTTACAAAAGTATCTAGTCTTTCAATTTTAGGCACTATTCAGCTTTCGTGCACTTGAAAGCCAAAGTAATTCCATTTTCTTTTTTTTTTTTAAGTCAAAGGTATACAGTGAAATGAATTTCGCAGTGGGAAGACAGCTTTCTAATGAGCACACACCCGTTTCTATGCGTGTCGTTGTAATGTTCTTCATTCATGTGTATTTCTATTCATTTTTATCTATGCCCTTACCGGTAAGAGTGGGATGCTAAAATGAAAACCAAGTACATAGTAATGGCCAATATATATTTACGTAAGAGGAATATAAAAATTTGTGTAAATGAACAAATAAAAGGGCATGACAATATTTTAAAAATTGGGTATCAGAGATCCACATTTTATCAAATTTCTGTTCCATTGAGGTCGTTTGGAAGATTGTGGCATCATCTGATCTTCAGGATGCGTTGCGGCACCCTCACCAGTTTCCCCGTCCTGGAACATATCTTCTATCTCTTGCTCATCCTCATCGAGCTAAGTTTCTGGGGCGTTCTCGGAAGATAAGCCACAACAGTGTTTGCACGTGGAGGAGCGGTTCAGTCCAGAGTTGCGACATCCACATACTGCTGTGCACACCATTTTGCACGCCCAGGAAACCCCCTTCACTAACGTTTGTGGTGCCGCAACATTCGTCATCGTCAGGGGTTGCATGTCTGATAAGTTTTTCTTCCAGTCCCACTGGCATGGATCTGTTTTCTTCCCCAGCTAAGATTCCACTTGATGGCAGAATAGCACTGAGTGTCACCTTAATGCGTCCGATGTTGCCGGTAGCCTTCCATGTTTGAAAGATTTTCTCGTGGCAGCCTTTACAAAATGGTCGTACCTGAACTCGTCAGAATTCGATCAGTTGGATTCCCATAAAGTGCTAATATTAACTGTTCTCCAGCCTGCGCTATTACCTCTCGAGAGACTGAGGATTTAACACATTCGCAGCTTGCACTTTGAGGTGTAGTTGTTGCTCAGTATGGTTTAGAATTTTCCTTTCTCATGGAAAAAAAGGAGGATGTAGTATCACATTCTGAAAAGGTATTGTTGAACAGGGAGAATGCGAGGTTGAAATTGAAACAATTACTAGAGTACCGTTCTCCTGCTGGTTTCCCTATTCCCGTTTTTGGAAGTACGAGTTGCTGTAGACGTTTTCTCGATCCGTGAGGAGAGCAACCACATCAATATCCACGCTCACGATTGCCACACTCTCAGACTCAGAAATTTCGGAAATAGCTGTTCCTACGGTTAGCGAATCCGCATCTTCTTCTGCCTGTACCATCTGAATACCTCCATCCTCAAATTTCTGCATAAGCATCAAAATCAGGCGAGTCTTGTTGCTCTCATTTGCGAGAAATTTCTCCTGTGCGACTGTAGCACTTGTATCTTCATCGAAAATGATACCTGATATACAACCTGGTATCTTAAAACGACGAGATCTTTCACCTTTGCGAAACACCACTTGGCCAGCCATCGAATATAAGTGATCTGGGATGCATAGTGTTTTACGAAATATGTGTCATGTTTCATACAGATGGCTTCACTTTACTCTGATGTGCCAGAAAACCTCATAGAGCAGGGGACCACCTGCGTAATAGCTTGTTTGTCCGTCTATGGGAGGAAATACATCACTCATTCCACGTATTATGGATCTGAAAGTTTGTTGGTGGGTTTGTAGAGGTATGTGGCATTGGAAGTCTACGTACATGTCATGTAATTCTCGTAAATAACGGGCCACTGATTTGCGTTCACTGTAATGGCACCCGATTGCGAACTATATGGGTTCCACAGGAACTACATCGAACGAATTTGGTCGCCGAGGCATCAACGTGAGTTCACTAAAATGCTCCTCAAACCACTGTAGTACGGTTCTGGTTCCAAGACATGGACAGTTATACTGCTGAAAAATGACATCGCCGTTGGGAAATACATCAATCAGGAACGGGTGCAGGTGGTTTGCAGCTGTCAGCGTATCAAAGGCCCCGTGCAAGCGTAGAAGAAAGTCTCCCATAGCATAATACTCTCCCACGAGACCGCCTCCTTGGCGAGCTGCACGTTTCGAGCCGCTGTTCACCTTGACGACAGCGTTCGTGGAGACCATCGACCTAGTTTAGGAAATATATGGTTCATCTGAATACCCGATACGTTTCCACTGATGGACGGTCGAATCTCGATGGTCAAGTTCTACATGAAATCGTAATTGACGACGTCGTTAGGTCAACATTTGAAGACGTATTGGTGTTCTGCTGCGGATCTCCATGTTCAACAAAGTACCATGAACGGTGTGCTCCGAAAGAGTCGTGCGTGTACCGACATTGTGCTCTTTCCACAGATATGCCACACATCACCATCTGTCCTCTTCTACAGAGCAGACAAGCATCCGTATCCCACGTTCTGTGAAGAGACGCAGACTCCAACATTTAACGCCTAGTGATAGTTTCATTTCCCTGCCTCTTTCCGTTGATGCACACGACGGTAGCACGTGAACATTAGACCAGCTTCGCTATTTCTGAGATACTCGTCCACAGGCTTTACGTAGTAATAATCTGCCCCTGGTCAAAGTCGCTTATCTCAATGGACATTCCCATATGCAGCTCATACATGCTCTAGGGTAATGTCCCGCCCGTGTCTGCTCCGCTTACATACTTCTTTTACCGCGTCCGTCGCTCGACACACGAAGACTGGAAGCGGTTAACAATGGAAAAAAACACCAAAGGAACGGAGGGGATGGCTGACTCTACACAGGAAGATGGAACCGGTCTATGTCTACCTATTCGAAATATCATTTCTTTGAATAACTTTGACTTAAAAAACAACCAAATGGAATTACTTTGGTTTTCAAATGTATGAACGCTAAATAGTGCCTAAAACTGAAAAAAAACTTTGCTTTTGTAACATGTAATGTCATGCTCTGTAATTGCGAAAACTTCAGATTTTTCATTTGGAGTAGCCGTTTTTGAGTTACAGGCGTTGGAGCCGACCTTTTAGCAAAATAGTTAAAAATGAACGAACTTTTACAACTGACGGCATCCAAACGGTTGCACCGATTTTGGCTATTAAGAAGGTAATTCGACGCAAAATTTAATGCTCTTTCATTTTGGTAATGATAACATTTTCAGTAGGACGCATCATTCCCGAGTAATAGACGAAACACTGAAAAAATGCCAAACTTCCATGATATTTTGGCCACATAAAATTGTCCCGAGGGATTTGGGGGTCAAAAAATTGGCTTCAACATACTGTCAACTATATCTAGAATATAAAAAAATGCAATCTTCTACCTCGTTCCTTGCAAGCAAAAAGTACTCCATTAAAGGGCTATTAGACCTTCCAACGAAAAACAGACCTGAACTTATATAATCAGTTAACATAGAAAAACTTGTTAGTTATCATAATGCTGCGATAGCAACTATCACTTTGGGTATTACAATGAATGTTAAGGAAGGTAGGAAAATATTTTTGTTTACCAAAAGAGACAGGATACTAATTGCAGAGTATTTGAGTAGTCAGCATCAAATATTTAGTGCTGAGGACAAAGATGTGGAGCACAAACGGAAAAAAATTTCAAAAGCGTCTTTCAGCTATGCCTAAGGCAGGTACGTTCCGATCAAGGTCTTAAGGGATGGTAAATATCCACCTTACTTTAATACCCGGGTTAAAAGTCTACTACTAAATAATCAAAGAGAGCTTCCTCACAGATTCAAGAGGACCCAAAACCTTTCTCACAAAACAAAAGCTGAACGAAGAACTTAAGTAGAGCAATTAGACAAGCATTAAATGTCTCTGGAAGTAAAATTTGTCAACTGATCTGAGGAAATACCCTAAGGGGTTTTCGTCTTACGTAAAACCACTAAGTGGTTCGTAATCCTCTGTTCATTCAACCAGTGACCACACAGGCACACAAACGGAAGATAACAGAGAAGGCCGAAATACTGAATTCGGCTTTCCGAAATTGTTTGACAGACGAAGACCATAAGACGTTCCCTCCTTTCAATCATTGTGACGAACATCGAAATAGCAGATACTGAGGTAGCGAAAAGGCATGAAGAACGAAAGAGCTACTTACAAATTTCTACAAAGATTATGTGAAAGAACTTACTCCTTCTCTTGCAGCAGTTTATCGTAGTTCTCTTGAGCAACGAAAGGTTCCTATCGATTGGAAAAATGCGCAGTTCATTCCCGTTTTCGAGATATGTCGTAGGACATATACAGATAATAGATAATCCTATATCGATTATTTCAATCACTTGTAGAGCAATGGGACGCGAATATGCGCAATAGTTATGAATTTTTGGAGAATGAAAATCTTTTCTGTGAAAAAAAATAAATTCCACAAACGCAGATCTTGCGAAATTCCGCTCGCTCTGTTCCTCCCCTTCATCTATAGCGCTCAGGTGGATGCCATTTTGCTTGTTTTCAGGAAGGGATTTGACGCCGTCTCACATTATCGTTTAGAGAAAACAATACGGGCTTACCGAGTATCTGACCAGTTCTGCAATTGGATTCAAAACTTCCTTGCAGGCAGAACTCAACATGTCGCTTATAACGAAACAAAATAGTAACTGAACTAGTTACTGAGCTGACTGCGACTGTGGCTGACTCGGCTGATTGAATGACTGGGTTGGAACTGTGTCTGACTGAGCCCTCTGGTCCGCGGCGGCTTTCTAAATACCGGCGGTCGAAAGGACGTTGGTGGAACGTTGCTTGTGAGTCTGTCTTTAGCTTCTCTCCTGATAGGTGCACTTGATTCAGCGCCTATTATCGATCTTCTTGCAACCTCTTTGCCGGGCTGTGTGCTGGAGGCATCTTACACCAGCACAGAAAGAGGAGAAGTGTTACCACAAAATGAGTGTGTATTGCGATCCAGCTCGAGTGAAAATCTTACAAGAAGTGTACCCTAACAGAAAAAGTATTCCTAACACCAGTGGTTCGTCACCGAATAGACAGAATCACAGATAAAGGATGGAAAGTTTGGATTAGTTATTGTATATATTTCTGTTGCAGAGATGTTCTAATTTAATCAATATGTATGGATGTTTGTATGTAAAAAGAAAACAGAAACCCATTAATTTTGAATACATATATGTATACTAGATATATATACTATAATATTCTGTACTACTATACTATACAGCAATATATATATATATATATATATATATATATATATATATATATGTGTGTGTGTGTGTGTGTGTGTGTGTGTGTGTGTGTGCACACCAACGTAATTTGTATAAGAAAGATGTCTAAAACTAGTCTCTAATATTTGAGGGCAAATATTCTCTTGGTAGAGGAGGTGTAGTAACTGAATCATGAAAGGGTGTAAGAAAAAAAGGAATATCATCTAAGTCTGAATATCAGTTGTAAGCCCTGTGACTTATATAGAGATGTACAGTGCAAGCCATTTTCGTCAATCCGTTACGAGATCGTACACGTTGAGAAATCGTTGATGTCACGTTCACTGACTGCGAATTGGAGGCAAAAAGCGGAGCAGTCACGTCCCATCTGTAAAAAACAACTTCAAATATCTTCTATTGAGGCCCTCGAACGTCTAGCAAGGCAGATTTCGAGAGTTGAAGACTCCAGTCATCAGAACAGTTCCAACCTCGGATGAACGAAGGTTAACACTGGATCCATCGTGACAGAGCATTATCTACAATCAAGCTTTTACAATAAGAAGACTTGGAAAGCATACCAATATGACCAATATGTACCTTTCGACTAGGGTTATTGGTTTCCATCTTTAATTTGTCTACATGTATCCATGACAGCATTTAGTTTTGGTGTGACGAGTAATTGAACTTTAGGGTCAAGTTAGATCAATAGAATTTGTCACTTCCATGGTTTGTAGTATTTAGTTCTATATGTTACTGTATGACCCGAAGCTTAATAAAGTTAGTGTGGTGTGGCCTTTCTTTCTAGTAATTTATCAGAGAATCCAGTAAGCCATATCTGTGTTTTACACTAACTGTATTTCTAAACTAGAATGTGCTCTTTTGCATGTTCATTCTAAGGAGTTGAGGAAGCAATAAAAAGTAGGCCTGTAAGCCTAACCAGCGTCTCATTTCCCTATAACCACCATATCTGCCTCCTTAGCTTAACGTCCAGGTCTTTCTGTACTGTCTCCAACTACAGACGCACCTTGACTCTATCCATGCTTCAATCCTGTACGTAGCTGCTCGTGAACTAGAAAATGGATGATCTTAAATCCCGCATCACCTCAGCTGTGAGAGCAAGCTTGTGAATGTGGACTTCGCAGCACACGCTGGGTTATGACAGGCGTTTCACATAAGCACTCAAATTATTATAACCTACAGTTTGCAATACATGAAATTCTAAAATAAAGTTAGCAGGTGAATAAATAAGTTTAACTGTGTGATAAGCAAAGAAAGAAATGTTAAGTTTTGCAAATTATATCTAGAGTATTTTTGTTTGTTTCATTTGGTTTTCACTTCCTCTCTCTAACAGTAGATATTGTTGATATTTTACTCTGGCAAGATCTAGCTCTCGTAAGCTGAAGATGTAAACGGTAATTGATTTCTACCAGTATTAGTTAATGCAAATTATTACCCCTGTGCTACATTATTACAAAAATAAGCAAAAAACAATTTAATAAAGAATATATTACAATTGGAAGTAGTACTCACTCAGTGACAAAATTAAAATCATGTTGGTAGGTGTTGTGTATAAATTTGATAACTGAATCGATTGTGAGAAAGCAGCGATCTTGTAAAGCTGTATCGCAGATGTTTGGTCATTACTCTGGTGTGTGCGGAGGCGCAGTGAGCAGATAATTTTGGGTTAGAGTGCGGCAGCAATGGTAATGTTATGTTTAAAATGCAAAGTCTCAATTTATCAATGTGTTTCATGTACATGATTATACCCAGATTGTAATGAAAAACTGATTTGTGAAGAGGGAAGCTTAATGGAACTAAGTGTATTTATTCTTACAGCTCAGCTCTTACAATCAGAAACAGTACTTCAGTCTCTTTTCATTTATTTTGATAACTTTCATTGATATTTCTTATTATTTAGATAACTTCCACTAGTATGGTTTTTTGCCTTTCACCTTTGGCATTGTTGTCCTCGATGTTGTCTCTTACATGTGTGATTTGTCTTTATATCTCCCTGTTATCACGCCATGTCGTACGTTTGTCAGCAAATCACGCATACCATAAATTCGCAAAAATATGATTTGCAAAATGCAACTGACTGCAACAATTTCTTTGATGATCATTCTGTTGGTAACAATAAATAACCATATTTCTGACGTAACAATGCAAGACGGATTCGAACCTGCGACCGTAGCAGTCCCGCGGTTCCGGTCTGCAGCGCCAGAACCGCACGGCCACCGTGGCCGGCGAAAGCTCAGTTCGATCGTTTGTTTCAGTTCTTAGATGAAATGCAGAAACAGAATAATGAAAGTTTTGAGAAACCACCCACTCGTTTGGCTAAGGAACTCAATGAAAACAACAAGACACTTACAAAACGTTTTGATGAACAATTCACTCGTTTTGCTGATGAAATTAAAAACAGTACCGAAACTCTTACAAACAATTTCAAGAACTTAATGATAAATTCCCAAAATGTTACAACTGACCATTCCGAAATCGTCCTATTTGTCATCCGAACGCTTTGGAAACGGTAAGTTTGACAACTAAATGTGGTATAGGTGTACACAATATTACGAACGTCAGAGAATTTCACAAATAAGACACCCTCACACAGCTTTACAGACAACACACCTACTCAGAGAATTTGTTTACTATCGGATTAGTATGACCGCAATCTGCTTTTTTATTTATTGTTTCATAATGTTGGATTTTCCATGATCTGTCGACTTCTCAAAGCGTTCTATGAACAGGGCACGCATACAAAGATCTACATACAACACACACTGTGATCCGGGTTACTACTGGATTGATATCACTACAGTCAATTTGTCTTATCTTATCTTATAACGTTGGACTTGCACTTAATTTTTGATTTACAATGCTGTTACTCAGGAGAATTTTCTGCCATTTATCTGATGCTATCTACAGCCTGTTTCTTTTAAATATTTTTTGTCTACTGTCAGAAGGAATATTTGCGCAGAGCTATAATTTCCTTTTCTCAGGATCTATTGTCATTGCAGCTGTTTTGTGTACAGTATCGGATGTTTTATACTTACGGCTATGAGGTATTTTTCGTGAGGGAGACAACTGACGTAGAAAGAACAAGGTATTATATTTTGGTGTATTTCAGATGAGTTGTATTATGAAGTTTATAGCATATTTGTGTATTTGATGAAGAAGATTAGTGTTGATATTTAATGAGGTATGTGATTATGATTTATGTGGCTTACGTATATGATATGTTATGTGAAGCTACTAATGAGATGATGATGAATAATACTGAGGTAATGGTTAGGGCTTTGGGATCTCTGTTTTGTTGAAGTCGATTTTTATTTCACGTGATGATATGCAGTTGCTACTTTTTTGAGATTTTCATGCAACCCTGGAGACACCAGATAATTTTTTTCTCCTGTTCTCTATGAGAGCAACACTATAGGCTACATCTTACAAAAGTGTACATTTCTGGTCTAATTACTACTATTTACTATGACATTTTTTCTTGCCTAATATAAATCTCCTGCGTTATCTTGACTATTTGTTCTTGTGGAAGCTATGATTTTCTCATATGTACTGAATGAATTAGGAAACACATACACAGCTTGACAGACAACATATTCACACAAATGATACTTCTACACCTGATTATTGTCTTGTAATTATCCATACGCCTTGTCTTTTCAAGAATGTTGTATGGAGGTCATACTATTGTTTATGCGTCTTAAATTTTCGGATAAATTGTAGAATGCTTGGAAATTTGTTTACTACCTATAGTTAGTTACATTATAGACTAAGGCATATCTTTTCTTTGTTGTTTATGATGGATCTTAGTCTTGCAATTCTTAATTGTTACAGATCCACGTTATGCTTGTAAATGTTTCCTTTTTTGGCATCATCTTACCATGATTTTGTTAATGAGTGACGGATCTATATACTTCAGCAGCTTAGTACAGTCAGCTTGCTACATTCAGAAGTAAACGCCAAGCTTTCAGGCTTGGCAGACCATGTATCGTTGCTTTGCACCTAATGAATTTTCAAATTTTGTACTTATCCATTTTTAATAGGTCTTACCTGATTGCGATATGTCAGGCTCTACCTTTATCAGCCAATGCTATGATCTTTATGATATTCTGTATGTATTTCTAATATTACGGTGAGTGACTATGATGTTTTTCTTTTGAAGATATTGTATTATGGAAAGACTTTCTGTAGATTACGATGATATTTTCTTGGGATTTCATGATGATATTTTTTTCTTGGCATAGAAGGTGTGAGATTAGGCTTATTTTCAAGTGATTTGCTGCTTTGCTAGACTTGATTTCCTTTTCTCTATGGTGATTTGTGTATGCATACCTAAATTCTTGTTGTCTTATGATTACTCTTTTTCTACTATGTGATAATATTTATCTTGTCAAGTCTGACATATATTCATTATTTTGGACAAATTATTCTTGTTGCTATATTTACTGACGCACGACGAGTGACTTTAAATTATCTTTCTCCACAGGCACAAAAGGCCTAGCGCACTATACAAACTTACCTTTTACTTATATTTTTTTCCTGTATCTAGTGGAGCTCCTATTTTCCATTGCGTGTGTTTACTCAGCAGAGATAGTTAGTCTAGATACTACTATAAATATTTTTATATGTTCTTGCAAAAACATGGCAAGTGCCTTGTCATAAAGCACCCATGCTTGCACACTTCCCTGTATGCAACAACTATTTTATATAACTGTGTTACTCAAGTTTCCAAATGTCACATACTTTGCTCTTGATGCTATTTTGCACATGCCACCTCTATAACTTTTTATGCAACGATTTTGGTCCTACTGCAATTGAGTCTGCACATTACACTGAATGAAATGGGATGTCCCCTTACTATTTTTATGTACTATGAGTAGTATGTGGGTCACTTGGGACCACCCCCTCTTCTAAGGTTAAATTCAACCATAATTTTATTTATCTTTTATGGGTCCATTCAACCTTAAAAAATTATTTTACTTATCTGTTGGATAATCGTGTTTAACCTTAAATCTTACCTTAAACGCATTTTATTTTTAAATCTTATTTAAGATTAAAACCAACCATACCCTATCCAATGAGGTTTCCAAAAGTATATCTTGTTTAAGGTGAAAACTAACCATACAATTAAATCCCAATTTCTTTCACACTTGTGAAATTATTTATGGTTCAAAGTCAGCATAAAACGTAACCAAAAGCTGTGATTAAAATCAACCATGAAAAAGTCACAAGACTTTATTAAAAAATATGGCTCAAACTAATCTTAAAAAAGATTAAAACGCATTGAAAAGTGTTGAGAAAGATTATGGTTAAGCTTCATCTTAAAAAAGTATTAAATGTGTGGTGAGAACCATCCATTCTATTTAAATAAAGAGTCTCAATAAAAAGTGTTAAAACTTATGGTTACTCTTAACCTTAAAATGTAATCGAAGATTTTTTCAAGAATTATTCCTATACTTAACCAACACTTTTTTAAGGTCCTATTAACCATAAAAAATTATCTTAATCTTATTTAAGATTGTGGTTTGTGTCTACCTTAACTTATTTTACCTACATTAATCTTATTTAAGGTGAAACCTTACCTTAACTTATCTTACCAATTACAGCCTCTTTTAACCTTAACTTGTCTATTTATCTTAATCTGTTTCAAGATTGTGTCTATCTTACTTTGCTATTTCTTTTGTTATTTAATATCCCCAAGGATATGTTTCAATAATACCATTGACCTCAGACTCAATCATTCTTTTATCATAATCGAATTTGAATTCTTTACTAACATCCTTATTAATCAAGCGTTTAGATTTTGTATCTCTTGTAATCATTTTATATTTCAATTTAACCTTATCGATGTCCTTATCCACAATATTTTTCATAGTTTTGATGTTCAATGCTTTAGAATTTTCATAGTTTAACGTGAAACCTTTTACCTTCATTGTCTCCTTTCCTCTGTATGTCACGTACCCGTAGCTCTTAGGTCCTGTAGAAATCCAGTCTGTGATATGATCATCCTTACCCAGTTCATCAGTCCACTCCCCCAACATACAACCAGTTTCAACAGTGTTGGTACCATCATCAATATAAACAAAACTATCAGTATCATAGTAGACCACATTTGACCCTACCCTGTCTAGCATATCATAAAGCCGTAGGCGCGCATTAGAAGTTGTAAATGCTGCTATAAACACATTGGTTGAGTAGGAGTCTTCAACGAAATTATCTTTGTACTTATAGGTGACTTGTACAATATTATCATTAATAAAAATCATATTGCTTATATCAACCCTATCATCTAACATTATTTTGTACCACCTCTCTACATCCACTATGTATTCACTTTGGGTCAAGTTCTGTCTTTGACCGAATTTACCCCACAATGAGTTTAAGCAAATCTTTGAAACGGCACGCTTACCAGGATTCGGAACCACTTCTTCGGGATTCAGATCGATATCAAGATGTTCCTTAACCGCTGTGGTGTACTCTTCAATAGTTTCAAAGTCTTCTTTCCACCCACTCGTTTCTAGCTTAATTTTCATAAAGTTCTTAACGTATCCTTTAAATAGATCATTACTTCTTTCTTCAAAATGCCAAACCTCGTATACTTGTAACACTTTATACCCCTTCTCTATAGCTTTCTTCACTTCATCTGTAGTCCACGTTCCTATTATCACCCTTTCATCGTCTGTGTGCTGACAAGCACCACATTTTTCCTCAATACACTTTCCACACAACCCAAATATCAACTTATCGTTTTTAATAGGCAAAACAGGATGATACAGCTTGCGCGGTGGTAATACTTTGCACTTAATCAAACCGTACCAATTTTTGTTGTACCTCTTAGGTTTGTATAATTTTATAGGGTGACCGACAGGATAGTAATCAAAATACTGAACTGTAGGGTAGAGGCTGCATACATCTATCTATCTCAGCTTTTTACCACACTTTAAGTTTGCTTGCATTTGTTCTTCCTCCATAGAAAGCATCTCTAGGGTTCAAGGGTTCAACGATTGGAGTAGTATTGTTGTATCCTTTACTCTTAGCCCACTTGCATTCCCACATTTCGACAAGGTTGTATCCTGCTTCCCTAATTTGGTAACTTCTTCGCTTTGTTTTCTCGTACAAGTCTCCCATAGTCTCATGGTTAACATTGTTAATAGTCTCTTCTTGATAACAATCAGGACATCCATGCCAAAAGCAACCGTGGAACTGGTATACTGTATTAGTGTCCTTATTGAATCCATCTACTTTTGTCCCACGAATCGTTACTTCTCCACAATTCAAAGCGTGTTGTACACCCCTGAAGGTGTTGAGCCAGGTTATCGACTCTTTACTATACATTTCTTTCTTGTCACTTTTTATCACAGCCATAGTATTTTCCTGGAGGTACTTGGACCTATAAATACCCATACAAACACTCGCAATAGTTATGTACTGAAATGGATCTATGTTAGCAATCTCTAAAAATTGTTTCCTTAACTCCAAACAACCTCTACGCAGAATATCTACATCAGAGTTACAGTAGTTTATAAATTCCTTTTGAAAGTCAAATATATAATTTTCTTTAACCTTTTGATGGTACCACTCAAGAAACTCTTTTCTAGCTTTTGTCTTCATCGTGTCTACGCCATAGTATTTGGTCTCAGGAATAGGTCCTACATAAGTCTGCTTGTCTCTTGTGTTGAAGAAATGTGGGAAGTAACCCTTCTTAAGTTCTTTCAGCCCGAATGTTTTAGGGAAGTCACTCAAAGGAGAAGCTACGAAATTGTGGCTATCAATAATACTTATTAGTCCGTTTACCTCTAGCATCATCAACTTTGTTCCATTGTATATAGTGTATGGTTTCAACGTATTCTCTATACAGTATTTTAAAATGAATTGTGAGTCATAGCCTTTCGCATTGTGTGCAATAGCCGTGTACTCTTGGTGGTTCTTAGAAATCAACCACTTGCAGAACTCTTCATTTGTTTTGAAGGAAACTTTGGTACCGTCAATATAGTGGGCTACTACTAGGTTGGGGATGTGCACTCCAGTATCTTGCGCAGCTTCATAGTCGAACCAGATATACTTTTCTGTGTAATGGCAACCATTTAATAACGTTATAATTTCAGTCAGTGTATTATTGTAGAGTACTTTATACTCTTGTTCTGAAATATCTCCATTACCAAATTGTCTTTGAAGGGTAGTGAGCTTAACATTTTTGAGAAGTTTATCCTTGTTTTTAGCTACAAAGTGTTCCAAAAAACTCTCCTTATCGGTAGCCTTACAAATACACCGACTTTCACACCTTCCGCCTTTCTGATGTTTATGTTGTATGTAGCATTGATGTTCACCAGTCTTATAAGGTTCCATACAATTGTAGCAAAAGGAGTATCCGCATTTATGCTCTTTAGATCTCGATAAAATTAAATTACATCCTCTACATTTATAAACTGTGTTACAAACTTCTGAGTGGTTATCTAAGCATTCCTGGTTGTAACAATACCTGTTATTATGTTTGTCTTTATTATTGTAAGGTGAGTCGCACTTATTGCAGTAATAACAGCTTCCCAGAAAAGCTTTCATACTGGTTCCCATTTTTGTATAGATAAATTTTGGTTTCTCTTTCTTCTCCTGAGTATATAACAGAATTAAAATTTTCGGCACACACAACCTTTATTTGAATATTCAATAATTTTTCTACATTTTTAATATCTTCAAGTGTGAAACCTTCCTCGTTGTAATTTCCTACCCTCTTGCACAACTCTTCAGTTAACTCCGTTTGAATGCGTCTGCCGCCTCTGACATGTTTAATATTAATGTCACTAAGTTGCCTACCAAGAACTTCATTTGTGTGGTAGGTCAGGGCTGTTACTATGGCTCGTGGGCAGCACAAGTTATATTTGTTCTTTATTTGGGTGATGCATCTTTTTGTTCTCACATCTTCAGACAGATTTATAATTTTCGACCTGCCTTGACCTCTAGGTACATTCAGAATCTTAATATTGAACCTGGTCTGTGTGATATTTATGTTCTCGTTAGAAGATAGAATTCTACCGATATGACTCATGAAAGATCTGGCGTTAACATTAGATTGTACCACGGTTGAAATATCATGATGGAAATTTGGGTTGCTTGCTACTACTGTTAATTTGTCTCCTTTTTTGTAGTTTCCTTTCTCTTTGGCCAGTTTAATCATTGCGTTGATGGCGTTCTCAACTTGCATTAACTTATCAACTTTAATGGTGTAGTCTACTTCAGTGGCATTAAATTTCTTAATGAACCGTGAGTTTGTTTCAGTGATCTTGTAGGGTGGTTTTCTTTCTTCCTTGGGTGGTTCTATCAAGTCTTCGTGAAAGCCTAACTCTTGAGCTACCTTATTACGAAAGACAATGTCTTGCGTCTTCAAAATGGATTCAATTATTTCAGCCTTCCTCATCCTAACAGTCGCCTTAATGTTATTATTTCTTCCAATCTCTCTCAGCTGTGGTACCCTTAGCTTTTCCAAATCCTGCTTCTTGTACAACATGTCCTTAGTCTTTTCCAAAGCTTCTTTAAGTTGCGATTTCTTCATTTTCGAAACACCACTAAGATTATAATCCTTAGCCAAGATCTTAAGATCTTCGCGGTATATTTTATTCTTCTTCTTCTCCTCCTTCTCTTCATTGTTTGGGTCATTCTTAAGATGAATCTTTGACTTCAAGTGCCTGGACCAATTCTTATAAGTGATGTCCACTCCACACTTGTTGCAGTATTTACCTGCATAGCTATATTTATTTCCTTCCGACATATTCATTTATTTACTTATTTATTTTATTAAAAAATTTAAATAAAAATTCATTTTTTTAATTTCGAAAAAATCTTCTTACTGCTTGCTACCAATAGCTTTAAGGTTTCGTTGACCTTAAAAATAATATTTGAATTTAGCCTGAGTCAGATTGTTCAGCCTCAGAGTCAGATTGTTCAGCCTCAGAGTCAGATTGTTCAGCCTCAGAGTCAGATTGTTCAGCCTCAGAGTCAGATTGTTCAGTCTCAGAGTCAGATTGTTCAGCCTCAGAGTCAGATTGTTCAGCCTCAGAGTCAGATTGTTCAGCCTCAGAGTCAGATTGTTCAGCCTCAGAGTCAGATTGTTCAGCCTCAGAGTCAGATTGTTCAGTCTCAGAGTCAGATTGTTCAGCCTCAGAGTCAGATTGTGGTATTATTTCAACCATCAACTTTTCAAATTGTTTTTCTAGTTGTAACATATCTTCACCTATTTCACTGAGTGCTATCTCGTCGTCTACAAATTCTAGTATAGTTAACTGCAATTGCTGAACCCGTCTTACATAATTAAAAACGATGTCTCTTAGGTTTTCTGGCACCTTATTTATATCATACATAGGTACTCTAAAGCAACGATCTCCACCAGTCATAATAAACGTCATGGTACAAGGAGGTATTAGTTTATTGCTCACAGACATTTATTATATGTATTATCTAATTAAAAAAATAATTCTTTTCGAAAACAGCAAAACCTCGGCGCCGAGGAACCCTGTGGGGTCTTTTGTCTGTAACATTTCTTCGTCGTTGTCGTTGTTCTTCTGCCCCACAGGGTTTTTTTTCCTCTTTGTTACGACGTCTCGTGCCATACTTCTTAACAGATGAGGGAGAGCGGATCAGTGCGGACGTCTCATGACATCACTCAAAATTCCACGATGAAAACTTTACTCAGTTTTTTCTTCAGAAAGGTGGCCAGTCTTCCTGACCGAACGCGCTGAGCTACCGCGCCGGCGAAACAAATGCATTCGAGTAAGCTATTAATCTTACTCTCTCTCTCCCTCTCTCTCTCTCTCAGTATTGCGCTTCATCCGACTTAACGTATATTTTTACTTAAATTACGTAGTGTAACATACACATCAACATCCAAAAACAACAATTTATTAGCGAAAAATTTACGTTTAAGTGAATAATATACATTTAAGTTAAATTATTATGCTAGAGCAGCGCTGTTGTGACTAATGCAGGCACTCATGACGTCGGCGGACCGACCTTCACCGTTGGCCTCCCAGCTGGCTATCGCAGTCGGAGCAGCCTTGGCCGTGAAGATGTCGCAAGAGGCGAGACACGTCACTTCATTCTAGCGTAAATGAAAAGAGCAAACCTTTCTTTAAGATTCTTTAAGACCATCAATACAACTTCTTTTGCAGTTAAAAGTGAACCATTTTTTCTGTTATCCATCAACTCATCATTGATAGTCTAATCAATAACAAAAGTTTATCGATTTCGTGATTGGGCTACAAAAGTAGTGTATACAGCTCATCTCGTTACTGAAGAACAAAAATTTGAGCAAGCTTTAGATATAGCTGAAGTAAACGCAACTCTTGTAAAACAAGTTTTTGATACCAGTGTTACACAGGTACCGTCGGTAGATCTCTTTTACATAGGCAGAGTGTCAAAAATGCTTAAATACTACCCCTGATTTCATTTATTTAATTATTTATTTTCTTTTTAAAATCATTTTTATTATTTCCTTTCAAATAAATGAACAAAATAATTATATTATCAATATTATCATTTGTATCTGCTCACGATGAAGCAGCAGTAAAATATTTGCACAGCTTTGGGTACTTGGTCTATCAAGAAGATCAACTTTCTCAACTGAGTGAAGAAGCGTACAAAGATGCACTTACGTTATTCCAACAGAAATATCATCTCGTGGCTAATGGTGAGCTGACTGATGAAACTTTACAATTAATGAAGAACCCGAGGTGTGGCGTGGAAGATAACGTTTTAAGCTTTACTACACATATCTACAAGTGGAATAAGAAGAATATAAAATGGCATTACTATCTCGCAACTAGAAAAATGTTACAGGTGGTACAATCAGCATTTAAAATGTGGGAAGAACACACGGATCTTACTTTTGAGAACAGCAACCAAAGTCCTGATATTGTCATTTCGACTAAGAGAGGAGCACACCGACGCGAAAACTCAGCCCTACAGTTCTGTCAACGAAGTTTTGATGGTAGAGGAAACGTATTAGCTCATGCCGACTTTCCTAACTTGTACAACGACCCCATTGAAATTCACGTTGATCAGGATGAATATTGGTACATGGAAATGGACGGTAACACACCTTCTTCACAGACAAACCTGTTTGTTGTTCTAGTTCACGAGATTGGTCACACGTTGGGTATGGCGCATTCAGATTTCTCTGAATCGGTGATGTACGCCTTTTACAATAGCACTATCACCACCCAATCTGAAGATGATATACGCGGTATCCAAAGTTTATATGGGAAACGTGCTTCTGGCGATACTGAACAGCGCCCTACTTCTACTCCGGCTTCACCCTCGCCTGAAGCAGTACCCAAAAAAGAGCCTGAACTGTGCACACTGAAGCAGTTTGGAAGTTCTGTAATTGTGAATGAGTTTCTATACATTTTTTATGGAACGTGGGTTTGGATGACTGCTCTTAATAGTAATGACGAGCTTTCAAAACCACAACTAATCACAGACTGGTTAACGTTTCTACCTCAACAATTCGAAAATGTATCTGCTGTTTATCAGAGACCATCAGGTGAAGTCGTTCTTATCATTAATAACATGATATACATGGTTCAGATACCGAGTTTAACGTTACAACCTGGTTACCCAAAAAGAGTATCTGATATAGGGTTGCGACAAAATTCTGTTGTACATGGAGCTGTGAACACTTACTCTGGTAGAACCTTCATTTTTTATGACCATATATATTTTGCAGAAATCGATGAATGTAGCTTGAAAGCAAAAGCTTATGGTGTGATTAGTAAAAGCTTCCCAGGAGTGCCTTCAGCCTTTGATTCTGTTTTTAGATACATAAACGGTTTGCTGTACTTCTTCAAAGATGGTATATTATATGAATACAATGAATTCTCAAATGTACTAGTAAGAGCAGGTAAATTCGATGTTTCTTTATTTGGCATAAACTGTCCCAAGAAGTCATCTTCTTTTACGGTACTAGTGAAGAGTTTAAAAGATACTGTGACTCAGCTAGAAACATTAAAACCCTAACGAGAATTTTTTTTAAAAAATATTGCAGTAAATAAATGGAACGAAATCAACTGCTATTGAAACTTAACAGCGCCAACAAAACGTTTACAAAGCTGAATGAGTTAGAAAAGGGACACACTTATACCATTACACATGCTGAGAATATAAGTACAAAATATGGCCAAAAGATTTTTCTACAACTCGACAGTGAATACAAGATTATATTACCCGATAGATACACCAAATTATTAAGCTGGGATGATTGCAATACTTTGGTTGGATTAAAGATGTTATACAATGGTACCAAAGAAACAAACAAAGACAACAAGATACACGATATTGAGTTCTTTTAAATTGATTTTAATGGTTTTTTACCCTTAAAATCTCCAACGTACCAACGTCAACGTCCCAACGTCAACGTCCAAACGTCCCAACGTCAACGTCCAAACGTCCCAACGTCAACGTCCCAACGAATAATTTTATAATTTTTCCTTAAATAAATGTTTGCAAAATATGATGAAAAGCTTGTTAAGCAAGCAAAAAAGAACAGAAAGAAATTTGAACAAATCAAAGACCAATTTAAAGAATGGAAAATGAAGCCTATAACCGAATACGAAAAATACAAAAAGGAGGACCAACCAGTAATTGACAAATTAGATGCGATAGGGAAAGAAGTGATTGACGCTATAGAAAAAAATCATGAGATTGAAAAGCAGCTACTACCTTAGGATGGGGGTTTGACGATATGTTCCCTATACCACCTACTCCTGAGGTAACATCGTTTGAGAGAAGCTTATTTGTTGATGACCCCATCACACCAAAGACACGTAAGAGGTTGGAGCCTATGTTGAAACAAATTGAAGACAAGGAACGGCAGAAGATGAAGGCTGTTTCAGACTACTCAACAACTTACCTGGGCCCAAAAGTTTCAAAATACTTAGGCGCTCTAGGTGACACAATTTTTGGTCTCCGTTTTGACAATGGAAGGCATTACATGGGTGACTCCGAAGTAACATTCAACAACGATAATATTATGGTGAAGGGTAACTCCTTTAAAGCCACCAATGGGTTTATGAAGCTCCTGACTCAGAAAACCTGAAGAGTACACATCTGACGATCTTGATACCTATACAACTATGCTGAAGGTTACCAATGCGATATATCAGAACAGTGATCCAAAGGGGAATAAACCCAAGTCAAGCAGTAGCGAAAAATACAACAACATCATTAAACCAATATGGCAGTCACTCGAGAAAGAACGTGGTAACTCGCCAAACACAAAGGGTGGTATGGGTTTTGTAAAGAGGTATACAGACAAACCGGTGGAGTACGTGTGGATGAATGACGTCAGAGACTTAATTGATAGGCTAATGGTTATTCATGGTGAAGAGAATGCGGGAAATAATAACTTCCACAGTGAGAAGGTTGGAATAACCAAGATGCTTACGAGTAAATTTAATGACTTCAAAGTAAATAATCCAAAGGGGATACCTTACCTAATTAGATTTCTAAACAATCTCCCTCATACATTCTGGAAGGCAGAAAGTTATGGAAAGGGCTTAGTGAACACGTTAATTAATAATCTTCCTGTTGAAATGCATTTACCTGGATACAATTACTGCGGCCCTGGTACCAAACTAGAAGAACGATTAGAAAGAGGAGATGCTGGAATAAATCCTCTAGATGAAGCTTGCAAAAGGCATGATATCGCATACAGGGATTATAAAGATTTGGAACAAAGACATCAAGCTGATAAAGAACTGCAGAAAGCGGCAAAGGAAAGGATTTTCAGTAAAGATGCTTCCCTAGGAGAAAGATTAGCTTCAACAGCTGTAGCTGGAATAATGTTTGGGAAAAGGAAGCTAGGTCTAGGGTTAGATGATAATGGATGGGTATTGTGAATGTGAATGAAGAGGTGTAATTTTAATGGGTCACAACCCATTAAAATTTAATATGAGTGTAGCACTAAAATATTTAATTCATTTGAGATAATAAATGAAAGGATTTAGTATTGACTACAACATTCCCTCCAGTGGGAATCCGAGAGCGAAATCTATTAAAATAAAACTGTCCAATGACGACCTGAAAAATCATGGCTTTCTAGATGCTTATCTTACAGAGACTCAAATGAAACAGAAAGCTAATAAACTTAAAAAAGGTGGTAGCTTACTGATAACATTTTCTATACCTGTTGTGAAGAAGATACTCGAGTACCTAAACTCTAAGAGATTGAAAGCAGGTTCTGGATTGAATAAGCACGAAGGTGGATTTCTACCACTGATACTTGCAGCGTTGGGAGCAATCGGGTCTTTAGCTGGTGGTGCTGCGGCAATAACAAGTGCTGTGCACAAAAAGCAAAAGGAAGACGCAGAGTTAGCAGAGCAAAAGAGGCATAATCTTGAAATGGAAAAGAAAGCGGGATATGGTATTTTTTTAAAGAAAAAAGTCGAAAAAAAGTCGAAAAAATTGTGCAAAAATATGATCACCCGTTGAGCAACTATGATATCGAGAGGTTAGCAAAGTCTTTAAAAATCAAAAATTTTAGAGGTGTATTCATGGCCGACGAGTTACCGTTAGAACCTAAAGAAGTAGAATCAGGGGTAGTTAACTTGGATACATCTGATCACGTAGGTACTCAGTGGATATGCTACTTCAAGAAAGGTGATGAAAAATACGTTTTTGACTCATTCGGTGGCAGTATACCACAAACTTTAGTGAAATACCTGGGTCCTGACAATCTGTTTTACAACTCAGAAGGAATTCAGAATTTCGATCAGTTTATATGCGGTCATTTGTGTGTGATGGTACTGAAGCTATTTATAGATGGATGGAGTTTTATTAAAATTCTTGATACAATAAATGGATATTTTTGGAAATAAGGTAAAGAAGGGTATTGAACAACTAGACGATGTCAGAGAAGTTATAAACCGACTAGAATCTAGTATCAGTAAACTTAATATTAAGAAGTATTTCTCATTTTCAAAGAACTGGGTATCATTGAAAGGAAGGCGCATTGTAAACATAGCAGATGCCATAGGTGGATATGATGCAGTCACTAAAAGCCAGCTCGATGCTGTTAATGATGTTGCTAATGCCAAATACACAAGTATACTAACAACCCTTAATAATTATGTAAGTAAAACCAACCTCGACCATTATTACAGTAAAAAGGACCTAGAAAAAGTTTTCTCAGATTATTATACAAAAGATGATTTATCACAATACATCAACAAAACTGAACAAGGCCTGAACAAAATATGTGATAAACAAACAGTTGAATTCACTTGTATGACTGGATTAGAACAACAAACGTACACCTTCGAGTATGATTTTGTACTGAAAAAAGTTATTGTCATTGGAAAAGATATAAACAAAGATTTAACATTTAATGATTTTGATGTTGCAGTAAGTATGTATGACAAAGTACACGTAATTGAGAATAAGCATAACCCAATATTAATTGATAAAGGAAATTTCCTAACCGTAAGACTAAAAGAGTCGGCGAAGACAGTCCCTGTGGACGTAAAACTCTTACTATTTGGCGAACTAGCATCATTTAAAGATGCTATTGATGAGGACTTAGAATCTTGATCTTTAATTTTCAATTAAATAAGTGATAGAACAGAAACATATTTGGTGCCTAAGGTGCAAGATATTTACTGCTACACTTCAGCCTCACACTGTTGCCACGAAAAACGGTCGTCATAGGATTGAGGGCTATTGTGGGGTGTGTAATACCAAGAAAAGTAAGTTTATAAAAATAAAGTAATGTCTGCGACAAGTAAAAGTATTCGTGAAGAAATTATACATGAGCTTCACAAACCACTGAGAAAGAATTTTCCAAGAAAACCTGTTACATCCTATGGTATAGATGATTTGTGGCAAGCTGACTTGGTTGAGATGGATTCTGGTCACCTTAAAGGTATATCAAAATTCAACAACGGTATGAAGTATTTACTGACTGTAATAGACGCATTTTCAAAGTATGCTTGGGCTATTCCTGTTAAAGATAAATCAGGTGAAAGTATTACCAGCGCTTTTAAAGGTATACTACAAGAAAGGAAGCCAAAACACTTACAAACAGATAATGGCAAAGAATTCTACAATAAACACTTTAAAGAGCTCATGAAGATTGAAGGTGTAAATCATTACTCTACGTTACAGAACTTAAGGCTTCAGTAGTTGAAAGATTCAATAGGACTTTAAAGGAAAGAATGTGGAAACAATTTGCTCTTCAGGGCAATCAAAAGTGGGTTGACTTACTACCTAAACTGGTATATGACTACAACAACAGAAAACATAGGACAATAGGGATGAAACCTATAGAGGTAGATGAAAAGAATGCAAAAAAGGTGGTGAAGGCCGCTTTTACAGCGGAACTCAAAACAGATGCACCCAAGTTCAAGATAGGTGACCAAGTTAGGATAAGTAAACTTAAAGGCTTGTTCGAGAAAGGCTATACTGCTAATTGGTCGACAGAAATATTTGAAGTGACTCAGATTAATAACTCAAGTCCGACTACATACAAGTTAAAAGATACTAGTGAAGAAGAAATTAAAGGAAGTTTTTACGAACAGGAGTTACAAAAGACAAAGTATCCAGATGTGTATCTTGTAGAAAAAGTTTTAAGAAAAAAGGGTGACAAAGTATTTGTTAAGTGGCTAGGTTTTGATAGCTCACACAATAGTTGGGTAAACAGAAAAAATGTGGTATTTTAATGGTTAAAAAACCATTAAAATCTGACAAAAGTTTTAATTTTATTACGGTACCTACCGTCATACAGCTTTCGAGTCATGTCAACAGTTATGAATCCAAAGTCCTCGTTCCACACCTTACTGCAAAGCTCTTTAAAGTCATTCCATTTAAAGTCTCCACCTACAAATTCGTCATAGATGTGCTTCAAATTAATGTCATCTTGTCTAAATATGTTCAAAAAGTTAAGGTTGTCTCTCACCAACTGCTTGGGTATTTTAGAATACGTTTGCGCTAAGTAGAAACAGTCAATGTTCTTATGTCTTTCTCTGGTAAAGTATTCTCTTACAATATCTTGATTTTCTGATATAAAGTCGTCAAACACCACAACAGAGCGGTCTTCACATTCGTCTAATGGTATAATGTCATCACAGTTACTAACAAATGTAGCTACCTTCTCATTGTGTTCATTTTCAATTCTTTCACATTTTTCCATAAGATGTTTGTACTTAAACTGTTCTAAGCTTTTCGAGTAGATGTTCAAGTGTTTAATGGTGTTCCAGTTAAGCCATCCAGGGCATAGAAGGTAATTATCAACCATTAAAGTTGTTTTACCACATCCACTTGGTCCAACGATAGCGCAACGAATTGAACTAGGTAATAACTTCCCATGTCTGCTTTTGATTCGTTTTTCTCGAATTCTGATCTTTGGATCCCAATCAGTCATTTTACTTTTTTATTTATTACTTATTACTTAATTAATAAATGAACAGAATTTTTGAAATTAGTGGTACATCCTCAAACTTAAAAAAGAGGCTAAATGTACCAATAAGAAACATGTATACAAAGGTTGGTTTGGTCGGATTTTATTCAACATTCTTAACTCCAAATGTCACAAAGGATAATAACAGATTACACTATGAGAAAGATGGTGTGGTTAATACTTTAAATATTCAATCAGGGCAGTACAGTCTAGACAATTTAGAGAGGTGTATTCAGAGCCAGGAACCTTTCAATGCTAGTAATATAAAGATTAAGGCTAACGAAATCCTAAATAGAGTTGAGATAGAAAGCTTAGACTTTAAGCTGTATTTTAATAAGGAATGTAGTATTGGGAGGATGCTAGGTTTTAGAGACGAAATTGTGGAACCTGCAACAAAAGTTGTAGCAAATGAGCTACCGAAAATAATCCCTTTTGAAAAAATTAAAGTGCATTTTAACTTAGCTGATGGTATGTTTGTAAAGGATTCTGACCACTTTCATCGAGAGACAAATATTATTGCTTGTTTTAAACCCAAGTTGGAAATGTGTGGTCACTTACAGTTTGGAAGTCCAATTATATACGAACCGTGTTATCCATTATTTTTCCCTGTGCACGATAAAGTTCAAAACCTGGAAGTAAGTGTAACGGATGAAAATGATGCTGCGATAGATTTTGGAGGAGCGTCGGTAACAGTTCTTTTAGAAATGTTTTAATTAAAATCTTGCAGTAAATAAAATGAATAAAATAGAAAGTTATCAGTGGCAGTCTTTTCCAGTAAATGAGAAGACTGTGAATAATTTAAACCTACTGAACAAAGATGTAGAAATAGACATCAAAGTTGGTGATGGTTGGTTTGACAACAATGCTTACTTGTATATGACCTATAATGTTACTCACGCAAATGGATCAGATTACACTTCTTACGAAGGTAAATCGAATGTTAAACTCGTTGACAACTTTCTGACACAGTTATGGAGTGCAGTAATTGTTAAGAAAAGAGGTCACATAATCTACAGGTTAGAGCATCCAAGCATTTCGTCGACGGTTTTATACCACCTTACTTCTTCTCTCGACGATGACATTAGATTCGAGGGTAATTTCATTAACAATGGTAAGTTACGAGAAAAGGAAAACGAGGTACTGTATCCGTTAAAAATGTTGGGTGGATTTTTTTAAAGATTACAAAGAAATCATGTGGGAAGGAGACCTAACAGTAACTTTTGTGGGAAGCGCAAACGCTGGCGATGCCTTGTTTAGATGGTTTTCAAAAAATAATAGTGGTGCAGATATTGACGGCTCTCGACCTGAGTTGGGTAAAGTAACCATTACAAATATGGAGATTAGAGTACCCATTGTTAAGTATGAGCCTAACTATGAATTAGAGCTAAGAGAAAAGATGCTAAAGGATCCAAAGATTCCGATTTCATTTTTTGATCTTCAGACGCAGGAAATAGCAGGAATTAGTGGTAAGAGAAACTTTGAGCTAGACATAACGAATTACTACAATTCTATGAAGTTTGACATGCCTTATTTTGTATTTGTGGTGTTTCAGGCCAACAGGAAAGGAAACCAAGATGCAGACTCATCAGTGTATGATCACGTGCATCTCCAAAACATTTATCTAAAGAATGGCAGAAATGAGATATTTCCTGAAGAACTGTGGAACATAGATCCTCCAGACACTTGTTTGACGGCATACAATGCATTTGCAGACTTTAAAAGAATAACTGAATTGAAAGATGACCATAAAATTAGTGCATACAATTTCATTAATTCGTACCCTGTATATGTAATAAATATGAGCAGGAGAAAGAATGTTGTCACTGCACAAAAAACTGCCATGAAATTGTCAGCTACTTTTAATTCACCAATTCCTGACAACACTTTAGCATACATAATTATGTATGGTAAAAGAAACTTGACTTATGATCTTAAGCATGGAATAATTACTGAGAACTTTTAATTAAGCATAGCTTAATTACTGAGATGTTTTAATTTTAATTGTTTCTTGAACCATTAAAACTTAATGCGGTTAGGTGTTTCTCCACAGAGTTGGAGTTTTGCAAAAATTTAGAATTGATTTTTTAATATAAATTAAAATAAATAATAAATATGGAGCCCTCGCATAATAGTAGTATTGATCTAGTATGCCGTGGCCAAGTAGCCCTACGGGAATTAGAATTTAAGATCTTTGAGTGTGTTTATAGTGATTTATCACCACGATGTTGTTTAAAAGACTTTGATCAATTAGAAAGTCAAGTGGAGAAGTTGATACAAAAGATGGATAAAATTATGACTAAAAATGAAAACTTGTGATTAAAAGTAGATATCAAAAAATGTTACTACAAGAGAAAGATGTTCGTATAGCGGCGTTAAACAGAACAATTGTTGGTTACACCCAAAGAGAAAAAGAATGGAAAAGTAAAGAACGAGAATTGTAATGGAGACAAAGAGAACAATACATGGGTAGGAGAGGTTTGTAGTAGTTGTAAAAGAGGTTGGTCTACCGGTGTTCTATGAAATTATTTTTAAGGTTAATTAGGACTTTAAAAGTAAATATAAGTTAAGGTTAATTTTAACTATAAAATAAGGATGTGTGAAATAATGTCAAAAATTATTTTGAAATAATATTATGGTTGATGTTAACCATAAAATATATCTAGACTGATAATTAAGTTAATGGTACCCTTATACCATAAGATAAATAATTGTATTAAGGTTGACTTGGAGCGTATCCTACAGGTAAGTAAAATAATTTTTAAGGTTAATAGGAGCCTAGAAGATGGTTGGTTTGGTGTAGGAATAAGTTTTGAAAATATCTTCGATTACATTTTAAGGTTAAGATTAACCATTATTTGTACCACTTTTTATTTCACATTTGTGAAATTATTTATTTAAATAAAATGGATGGTTCCACCATAATTTTTAATACTTTTTAAATCTTGTTTAAGATTAAGATTAGCCACACTCTTTCTCAACATTTTTGAATGTTTTTGATGATGACTTTGAACCATATTTTTTAATAAAATCTTATGACGTTTTTTAAGTTTAGTTTTAACCTTAAAATAGGTTAACTTTTCAAGATTGGGTGAACCATAAAATAGGTTCATTATTTTCGATTACGTTTTATGGCTAGTTTTAACCTTAAACAAGATATACTTTTGGAAACCTCATTGGGGAGAGTGTGGTTGGTTTGAACCATAACTGTTGATTGTGTTGTATGGTTGTGTTAACCTTAGTTTTGAAAACCCCATTGGTGTTTGTGTGGTTGGTTTTAACCACAAACAAGGTTAAAAATAAAATGAATTTAAGGTGAAATTGAACCATAAATAAAAAATTGAGAATTGATTTTTAAGGTTAAATAGGACCTTAAAAGTTAAATAGAATTATGGTCGAATTTAACCCTAGAAGAGGGGGTGGTCCCAAGTGACCCACATACTACTACTATGTCATATCGTATACCCTTTTCTTGCTGATATTGCTATCCTGAGTTCGAGCCATTTCGTTGGTGCTGACATGTGCTGCAGTCTGTTTTTCCCTTCTTTTTTTTTCTCTTGAAGGTAATATCGTTCTCATTTTTTTCTCCATGTAATATGTATACTTGCTCACCATTGCACTTAAGGTTATACATACTGAAGGTGTTCTCCTGGAGACACGTTGGTAAAGACTGGTTACGCTCTTGCTACAGTGTGGGTGGACTATTTTTTTAGTACTTCCTGAGCTTGCTACCTCCTCGTTACTGCCAATACCATATTTTTTCCGATGTACCTACCAGTGGCACTGCAAGACTCTCTTGCACTGGTCAATTATACCAAATATTTCTGATGACAGCCGCAGTGCGTCTGCATGATTGTCACACTGTGCTGTGGGACTGCAGGATTTTAACCCAATGTGTCATATACTTTGGCTACGCTCTTATGGTTGGCAGTTACTTACAAGTTTTACTGCTCTAAGGACACTTTTGTGCCATTTAGTTCACGTGCGTGTTGCAGTGTAGGGTGGTGATAAAATTTTTTTCTGTTTACGTAGCACTGTACCATGTGCAGTTCATATATGTATTCTATCGGCTCTCTGTGCTAACAGTCTACACATGTAATGCAGTGAGCCCTACTGGGAGTGTACCTTATATTTAGCAAATACGATACTTGTAACAGCATGTTCATGCACAACAATGATTTGTACTTATTTTCAGTTATGCAACTGTACGATGTGCAACAATAATATGTACTTATTTTCTGTCATGTATATTTTTATTATTACCTGTGTACTCTTATTGTATCTTTAAACTTTTGTGCTCACATTTCTACATATTTGTATCAAAATACTCATTTTGTAAGTTACATTTACCGGTCTCAGCAATGTCACTTACATCACCTCGCCCGTGAAATTTTAGTCCTCCGGACCGATGGGTAATGGTACGTATCTTGTATAATTTTGGTATATGAATGGATTGTGAGCGAGGAGCAATGTTGTTAAACTGTATCGCAGATGTTAGGTTATTATCTTCGGTGTTTGCGGAGGCGCAGTGAGCAGATAATGGTAAGCTGTGTTAATGTGCGGAAGCAAGATTGTAAAGGATTTGTGAAGAGGAAAGTTTAATGGAACTACGTGTATACCAGAAATGGCAGAGGTAAATATTACATCGATGGTGCCCTTTTTAATTGCTGCACCATTAAACTGACTCGGTTATTGTACTGAGAGTTGCTAGATTTGAAAGATACCAAAGAGTATTGTTTGGAAGTTAGCACGTTAATTAAATTTAAAATCAGTCTTGAGCACTCATTCACAATGTGCAAAAAAATCTTTGTGTTGTCATTCATGCCCATATTTCTTTTTCACTTACCTTTCTCTTTTTATTCTTGAGGACGACGGTTGAATTCCGTCTCCGGCCATCCTGATTAAGGTTTTCCGTGATTTCCCTAAATCGTTTCAGGCAAATGCCGGGATGGTTCCTTTGAAAGGGCATGGCCGATTTCCTTCCACATCCTTCCGTAACCCGAGCTTGCGCTCCGTCTCTAAGGACCTCGTAGTCGACGGGACGTTAAACACTAATCAACACCACCACTTTCTCTTTTTAGTTGCTCATGTTTTTTTTTTAAGTATACTTCGATTTGCAACTAACAGAGAACTCATTGTCCCTCACGAGTGTCTCTGTGTAAATAAAGTAGTTTGCAGCTTTAGCATAGCGGCACGCAAGACAGAGCCGTACTGCAACGCGGTATCCAGATTAGCGCACAACAGAGGTACCAACTAAATATTGTGATTTTTTTTATTCTATCAGGGCCAAATCACGTCATTCAGAGAAGTTACGTTATGTGTAATGTGTTGTTGTTGTGGTCTTCAGTCCTGAGACTGGTTTAATGCAGCTCTCCAAGCGACTCTATCCTGTGCAAGCTTCTTCATCTCCTACCTACATCAATCTACATCCTTCTGTATCTGTTTAGTGTATTCATCTCTTGGTCTCCCTGTACGATTTTTACCCTCCACGCTGCCCTCCAATACTAAATTGGTTATCCCTTCATGCCGCAGAACATATCCTACCAACCGATGCCTTCTTCTAGTCAAGTTGTGCCACCAACTTCTCTTCTCCCCAATCCTATTCAATACCTCCTCATTAGTTATATGATATACCCAGCTAATCTTCATCATTCTTCTGTAGCACCACATTTCGAAAGCTTCTATTCTCTTCTTGTCCAAGCTATTAATCGTCCATGTTTCACTTCCATACATGGCTACACTCCATACAAATATTTTCAGAAACGACTTCCTGACACTTAAATCTATACTCTATGTTAACAAATTTCTCTTCTTCAGAAACGCTTTCCTTTCCATTGTCAGTCTACATTTTATATCCTCTCTACTTCGATCATCATCAGTTATTTTGCTCCCCAAATAGCAAATCTGGCTGGCTCTGCGCACTATGGGACTTAACATCTATGGTCATCAGTCCCCTAGAACTTAGAACTACTTAAACCTAACTAACCTAAGGACATCACACAACACCCAGTCATCACGAGGCAGAGAAAATCCCTGACCCCGCCGGGAATCGAACCCAGAGGAAGCGAGAACGCTACCGTACGACCACGAGCTGCGGACAAGAGGTAAACTCCTCTACTACTTTAAGCGTCTCATTTCCTAATCTAATTCCCTCAGCATCACCCGATTTTATTCGACTAGATTCCATTACCCTCGTTTTGCTTTTGTTGATGTTCATCATATATCCTCCTTTCAAGACACTATCCATTCCGCTCAACAGCTCTTCCAAGTCCATTGCTGTCTCTGACAGAATTACAATGTCATCGGCGAACCTCAAAGTTTTTATTTCTTCTCCATGGATTTTAATACCTACTCCGAATTTTTCTTTCGTTTCCTTCACTGCTTGCTCAGTATACAGATTGAATAACATTGGGGAGAGGCACCAACCCTGTCTCACTCCTTCCCCACCACTGCTTCCCTTTCATGTCCCTCGACTCTAATAACTGCCATCTGGTTTCTATAGAAATTATAAATAGCCTTTCGCTCCCTGTATTTTACCCCTGCCACCTTCAGAATTTGAAAGAGTGTATTCCAGTCAACATTGTCAAAACCTTTCTCTAAGTCTACAAATGTTAGAAACGTACGTTAGCCTTTCCTTAATCTTGCTTATAAGATAAGTCGTAAAGTCAGTATTGCCTCACGTGTTCCAATATTTCTACGGAATCCTAACTGATCTTCCCAGAGGTCGCCTTCTACCAGTTTTTCCATTCGTCTGTATAGAATACGCGTTAGTGTTTTGCATCCGTGATTTATTAAACTGAATTTACAGTAATTTTCAGATCTGTCAACACCTGCTTTCTTAGGGATTGATATTATTATATTCTTCTTGAAGTCTGAGGGCAATTCATCTTGCTCACCAGATGGTAGAGTTTTGTCAGGACTGGCTCTCCCAAGGCCGTCAGTAGTTCTAATGCAATGTTGTCTACTCCCGGGGCCTTGTTTCGACTAAGGTCTTTCGTGCTTTGTCAAACTCTTCACGCAGTATCGTATCTTCCATTTCATCTGCATCTACATCCTCTTCCATTTCCATAATATTGTCCTCAAGTACATCGCCCTTGTATAGACACTCTATATACTCCATCCACCTTTCTGCTTTCCCTTCTTAGCTTAGTACTGGGTTTCCATCTGATCTCTTGATATTCATACAAGTGTTTCTCTTTTCTCCAAAGGTCTCTTTAATTTTCTTGTAGGCGGTATCTATCTTACCCCTAATGAGATAAGCCTATACATCCTTGCATTTGTTCTCTAGCCATCCCTGCTTAGACATTTTACAGTTACTGTCGATCTAATTTTTGAGACGTTTGTATTCCTTTTTGCCTGCTTCATTTACTGCATTTTTATATTTTCTGCTTTCATCAATTAAATTCAGTATGTCTTCTGTTGCCCAAGGATTTCTACTAGCCCTCCTCTGCTGCCTTCTCTCAAAGCTACCCATTCTTTTTCTGTCCCCCATTCCTGTCAGTTGTTCCCTTATGCTCTCCCTGATACTCTGTACAAACTCTGGCTTCGTCAATTTATCCAGGTCCCACCTCCTTAAATTCCCACCTTTTTGCAGTCTCTTCAGTTTTAATCTATAGTTCATAACAAACAGATTGTGGTCAGAGTCCACGTCTGCACCTGGAAATGCCTTACAATTTAAAACCTGGTTCCTAAATCTCTATCTTACCATTATATAATCTATCTGAAACCTGTCAGTATCTCCAGGCAGCTTCCAAGTATACAACCATCTTTTATGATTCTTGAACCAAATGTTAGCTATGATTAAGTTGTGCTCTGTGTAAAATTCTACCAGGCGGCTTTCTGTTTCATTTCTTAGCCCCAATCCATATTCACCTACTACGTTTCCTTCTCTCCCTTTTCCTACTACCGAATTCCAGTCCCCCATGAGTATTAAATTTTCGTCTCCCTTCACTATCTGAATAATTTCTTTTATTTCATCATACATTTCATCAATTTGTTCGTCACATGCAGAGCTAGTTGGCATATAAACTTGTACTACTGTGGTAGGCGTGGGCTTCGTGTCTATCTTGGCCGCAATAAGGCATTCACTATGCTGTTTGTAGTAGCTTATCCGCACTCCTATTTGTTTATTCATTATTAAACCGACTCCTGCCTTACCCCTATTTAATTTTGTATTTATAACCATGTATTCGCCTGAGCAAAAGTCTTGTTCCTCCTGCCACCGAACTTCACTAATTCCCACTATATCTAACTTCAACCTATCCATTTCCCTTTTTAAATTTTCTAACCTACCTGCCCGATTAAGGGATCTGACATTCCACCTTCCGATCCGTAGAACGCCAGTTTTCTTCCTACTGATAACGATGTCCTCTTGAGTAGTCCCCGCCCGGAGATCCGAGTGGGGGACTATTTTACCCTCGGAATATTTTACCCAAGGGGACGCCATCATCATTTAACCATATAGTAAAGCTTCATTACCTCGGGAAAAATCGCGGCTGTAGTTTCCCCTTGCTTTCAGCCGTTCGCAGTACCAGCACAGCAAGGCCGTTTTGGTTAGTGTTACAAGGCCAGATCAGTCAATCATCCAGACTGTTGCCCCTGCAACTACTGAAAAGGCTGCTGCCCCTCTTCAGGAACCACTTTTAATTCTGTGATCTGTGATTAGTTTTGGAAAACTAATTGTCGTAGGTTTTATGTCAAAGTTAATTTTTCAGGCATTTTATACTGATCAAAACTCTTGCAGTCAGATTGTTAATTTCTACAGTATGAAGGACTTCTCTTTACATTACGACAATTAATTATCATTACAAGCCAGCTTTGCTTTTACATTACGACGGTACAAGTTCCCCTACGACGGTTCATTATTGATTTCAGCTCAAATCTTACAATCAGAAACAGAACTTCATCTCACATTTTTATTATCTATTTAGAGAAATTCGACCCACACATATTTTTTTTGTTTATTTAGATACCTTTCAATGTCTTGTGGCTTTCCGCTATAGAATTTATATGTAACCAAGGGGCTGAAACCTTCATCGTTAGTTACCATATTCTTCTCAATGGAGAGCATTGCACTGCCACAAAGCCGTTGCTTTCGTATGGTAATTTGAAGAAATGTCTTGGTCCCTGTCAGAGAAGAAAAACACCTCTCTGGGTCAGTAATTGTTATCCTTATTATCACTACTATTTTCACAATTTTTTTATGTGAGAGAATGTGTCCTGCAGATACTTGTTTGAAGTGTATTGGAGTAGTGATACAGTTCCATCTGTATATCTGAAGCAGGTCCTTGGTACAATACCGAGAGCTCCATCTCTGATCTTTCCTTTGTCCAACATGGTGGAAGCCTGGACACCAACTACAATTGGCCCTCTAGGAAACTTCTTGAGTATTACAAAACTGTTAACGCTTTCGTGGCCACTTCTTCACAAATAATATGTTGCCTTCTGTCTCCGGTTCTTCTCCAGATGCTCATTTCGTGATTTTCCTGACGTTTCGATGGTACGAGAGGCTGGCAGTGTCAGACCCTCACCCTCCATTGCTGGTGGTGGACGGAGTGGAGTTCGCGGTTGCAGATTATATGTCCCTTATGCGCCAATGTCCAAGCCCTAAGTGCTTTTCCGTGGGCATCACTGCTGCGTCTCTCCTTGGTACCTGCAACAGTCGTCCGCTACAGCTCGAGAATCCAGGATCCGAGGTTTTCTTCTTGTAGCTACTGTGATGTTCGTGTATTTCTATATCTTCCCTGAACAAGCGGGTGTGATAGCTCTTCTCTACAGCAAGAACCTCCGTGTCGGTGTATTTTACTACGTGGTCGGCCTGACACAGTGTGTTCTCCGCCACGGCCCATTTCTCCACCTACCACAGCCTGCAGATTATGTTCGGTAATCTTAGAGTTGATAGATCTTCCAGTCATTCCAAAATAGACTTTTCCACATGTACATGATATGAGGTCTATTACCACCCTTGCAGGTGGGTTCCTTTTCTCCTTTGCCGATCTGAGACATACTTTGATCTTCTTTTTCGGTTTATAACTAGACAAAAAAGATCAAAAGCGTGTCCCACATCGGCAGAGGAGAAAAGAGACCCTTTTGCTTTTCTTTACGCATCTTCCATTTATCAGTTGTAACATGCATGTCGCTTGAGTCACTTTTATATTTGGGTGGGTTTCTGCACTCAGTATTCAGTTCATTTCCTATTAGTCAGTATTTATTTTTCATCTGTATATAATGATTCAATTTTTTAATGGCTATGCTAAGATTTGACAATTTTATTTTCGTTTATAGTAATTTCTGCTTAAGATCTCAGACAATTTCCTATGTCCGTGAGTGTATTAGATAATCCATGGCTGACCGCGATAGAATGTGTAAAGTTATATCATCTAGAGGTCGAACACCTTTCTATATATCTGGGTTATCTGCCTGTGCATGGCTGAACTGGTTTTTGTCTCTGTGAAGCTCGACGGATTCTGTGAACAAGGTGCCAATTTTTATGCAGTTCATTTGAGATACAACTAGATGGTTTGTTATCACCGTAAATACAAGATGCTGCTTATCTACTTACTGATTGGTTGGTATAAAGTTTTATGTTGCATTAAATATACACTGACAGAAAAAAACCACATCACCGAAAAATAATTAACGTATAGTAATAAAACTTTGAGAATCTATTTGCCTAGGTAACATATTTAAGTGATTAACATTGCTAGATCATAGGTTAATGTAAGCATGAGGTAAGAAATTAGGAATGTGAAGTGCTGATACATTAATAACCATTGTTACCGGCAGACTGTTGAATGCAAGTATGCAGTCGTGCTTGCATTGTGTAGTACAGGTATCGGATGTCAGTTTGTGGGATGGAGTTCCATGCCAATTGTACTTGGTCAGTCAATACAGGTATTTAATGTTGGTTGTGAATAAGGCTGGAGTTGTCTGATGTTGTTTCATATGTACTTGACTGGAGACAGATCTGGTGATCGAGCAAGCCTAGGCAACATGTCGGCACTCCACAGAGCATGTTGGTTTACGATGTGGTATGTGGGCGAACGTCATCGTCTTGGAAAGCACCCTCGGAATGGTGTTCACGACTGGAGCACAACAGGTAGAATCACCAGATAGACATACAAATTTGCATTGAGGGTGCGTGGGATAGCCACAAGAGCGCTCCTGGTTGGTTGCAGGCCATCAACTGGCCTTCTTCTAATCATCAAACGGCCATCACCGGGACCCAGGCAGAATTATTTTTCACCTGGAAACACAACAGACTTTCATCCTACCCTCCAATGAGCTTCTGCTTGACATCACTGAAGTAGCAAATGTCGGTGATTTGGGGTCAGTGTATCGTACGCGCAGGGCCTCTGGCTTGGAGCCGTCCTTTAAGTTACCGATTTGTAACAGTTAATTGTGTAACTGTGGTGCCAACTATTGCTGACATTGGTGATACAAATACAGTACGATGCAATAGAGCCAAACGCTAAGTGGCCGTCCGGAGCCTGGTCTTTTTGTGATCGTACATTCTCTTGACCACCCCACCAGCAGTCGTGTATAGTGGCTACGTACCTGGAATGTCTTTCTGCAGTATATCAGAAGAAACATCGAGATTCTCGTGACCTTATTGCATCACCTCGTACAAACTCAGTGAGAAATGTATAATGGCTTCTTTGTCGCCTTAAATACTTTCTCTACTAACTTCAGTTCACCACGTAAAATCTCAAACGTAACAAACGCTCACGACCGTTCCAGCGTGTATTTAAAACAAACCTGATTTGAATCCCCCATAGTGGCGCTACTAGCGCCACTCTCATGCGACCGACGCGAAATTTGAGAAGTCATATTTCAGATGTAGAAACACGTCTACCAACTTTCGTTTGTCTAGCACAACTCCTTCTTGGGATTGAGATATGTTTTGCGTCAGTGTATTTCAGATGGACCCAAAACGTCTTCACTCAGTTTCATTTCCAGTTCTGCGGTTTACCCAACGTTGTTTTGACGACATGTTTCCACTACTGTAACTATGCTTTTGCAGTTCTTATATGTCTTATATGCTGAGTTGTTATTCAAGTGCGTATCGTGCATCATTTTATTAGGTCCTTGATTCAAGCTTCGAAAAATCAAACCGAAAAGTGCCAAACTCGTTATTCGCCAGGCAGCAAGAGAAAAGTATACCCTTTGCGGAGCTGCAGCAGACAGGCGCAACAAGGAAGGCACGCAGCCTTGGTTGTCGGCGCAGCGAAAGGCAAATAAGACAACACAATATCTTAATTTATAAAGCGAATTTCAGTTATCGTTGACAGTTTCTCTGACAACTGTTCTCAGTTGTAATTCCCTCTAATTTGCAATTCATTTAATATACGTAATACGAGGATGGGCTGCAAAGTAATGCATACTTGCTTGTACAACAAGGTACATTAAAGTACAATCTTAAATTCAAAAATTAAACTTATTTTTCAACATAGTCATCGTTAAGACTAACACATTTCTCCCAATGTGTAACAAGTTTCTTTATTCTGTCGCTGTAAAGTTATTCTGACTTTTCTCGAATCCAGAACTTCAAACGTGCTTTCACCTCATTGTCCGATACATAATGATTATCCTTGCGGTCTCTCTTGAGTGGAGGAAGAAAATAAAAGTCGCAAGGTACAATATCAGAGGAGTTGGGAGTGTGCAGAATCGGTTCAAACTTCGAGTTTGTCAAAGCCCCCACGTCTGCGCGCCATGTGTGTGGACGAGCGTCGCGTGTTGCAAGATTATTTGCTCCAAGCTGTCTCTGACAAGTCAAAACCTACGTCGGAGATGTTTTAGAGTCTCTATGAACTGGGGAAAATTTACAGTTGCCCTTTCGTACCAGATAATCGGTCACAAAAACAAAGTCAAAAGAATTTTTTGTGCGTGTGGTTACTTTTTGAACTCCGTTACCCGAGGGGAAGACGGACGTCGATATTCAGCGCTCTGTCCTTTCTCTTACGAGTCGTAATAATGGACCTATGTCTCGTCCCCCATCACAGTATTCATACGGAGAACGTCTCCTTACGCACAATAGCGCTGCAGATGTTACACTCAGCACTCCTACTGACACTGTTCCTTCTCAACTGTGAGACTATGTGGTATTCATCGTATACAGATTTTACATTATCCTGATTGTTCAACAGTGAAGCCGACACGTTTCTTAGATATCCGAATATGGTTTGCGATACACTATTGAGTAATTCGCCAGTCATTGTGAATCATATCGTCACCGAGTATGCGAAGTCTGTTGTCTGTGGTAGTGGTCGGACGTCCGCTACGTATTTCACAAACAATTATGGTTTTTACAGACTCGCAACCACAAAATTTTATCACCCTTCAATTTTCAGTAGATCTATCAAAAGAGCCTTATTAAAGGGGCTATCAATCTCATTGGAGTCACTTTTTCAGCAGTTAAAACTTCGATAAAAGCACGCTGTTTAACTTGATGTGACATAGCAGTAAACTCGACTGCAAACTCCCGTTGCTCAGAATACACTGGATGAACGCAATGCATTCAAACTGCGTGTGCATAAGGAGGAAGTCAACTGCCACGTGCCACATGGCGCGTTTTTCAAGGTCATTTACGTCGCTTTCTAGAAGCACGTAATTAGTAGTTGCCTTCGCTGTATCGCTAAGTGTTAACAACGGAAATAAAATTAAATAAATTTTGTGTGTTTCCTTCGTATACGGTTGCTAATAGCATATGTCTTTGTGCAAAAATGGTTCAAATGGATCTGACCACTATGAGACTTAACATCTAAGGTCATCAGTCCCCTAGAACTTAAAACTACTTAAACCTAACTAACTAAAGGACATCACAGACATCCATGCCCGAGGCAGGATTCGAACCTGCGACCGTAGCGGTCGCGCGGTTCCAGACTGAAGGTCTTTGTGTAGGTTCCAGAGTTTCACACTGATGTGGAATCCAATTAATGTTGTCAACCTTGCAAAGTTTACATATCAAGAATGTGGGATACAATTTACTAATTAATTTCTTGCACCTTACTAGCCCAAAAAAAGAACGTGAAAAATAATAGCTTGTAGTATCAAGGAGAGGGCTGCGAATTTTTTGTTAAACGAAGGAGGGAGGAATTGCTTAAAATTAAGCAGTATGCAAAGCCGTTTTCGTTTCGTAAAATGCGAACGTGAATTGTGTAAATGGAAGAAAGAGTTATACGAAGTTCAAAATATGTGCCAAAAAATTAAACTTGCAAAAATGTTAAATTGCAAATGACATGAGTATTAATCATTTCCAAGTACCTTCCACCTGGTTAGAAGGATTCAGGAAATATTACGGAAAAAGAAGTCGCAAAATCACGAATTTACTTCAAGTAAACACGTAGAGACGTAATTAATGGGTAATACTACACAGACATTTTTAGCTGACAAAAAGACGAAGCTTCTTCTTATCCCTTAAAATTCAGTCTATGGAGTCAGTCTGTCAGATTTCGTGCAACAACTGCGTGAAAATCACACTTTATCATTTCGAAAGAAAATAAGAGACTCTTTTACAGTCAATGAATGCAAAGTCACAATTCCAGTGATAAGTATCAGTGGATTACTGTTTGTCTTGAGAAACCTCAAGTCAAATTATGACCGAAACAGCAAAAATGTCTGTTTACTCAGAAAAAGTCTTTTAACAGATGTAGAAAAATCTGGAAAAATGAGACAATAATTTTCAGTATTATATGCGAAACTTAAAGTTGCAGAAAATAATTCATTACTTTTGTTGGACTTTTACCCAGGATATACCGACATATCGGTCTTTAGTGTGAGGACGAAAAGGTTTAATACAATTCGGATTCCTCCCGAAACTAATAATGTGATTCAGGCCCTAGATAAAGAAATTTTTTGCCTGTGTTAACATTTCCAGAAAATTGTCGGACACCATAATTTCTGATAGTACTTTTTCGTTTCACGTTTATCAGCGGTACAATATTGTTAAAGTTAGGTCGTTTGTGCATTGTAAGTTTGCATCATTACGTTTTATGAATTTCATCAAGTATGCAGAACAATTGCCATGACGATTTCTTCCTGCAGCTTAGTTCTGCCTAAATAGAACTAGTTATTGTTGTGAAGTGCGGACTACATTAATTTTTATTTTATCAGTTGCCTGATCTAAGAAAAATTATTGTTTTCGTCATTCAGTAGACATTTTTGCATTTTTGTGTCGATTGCAGGGATTCAACTTGAAACAGTTTCATTGTTAGTGAAATATACACTTTTCAAAAAATTATTATGACAGCTGTGCTACAGGAATTATTATAAAATATTTCAAGTCAACAAATTAAATTCCCGATTAATGGAAGTCGTCCATAATATAACATTTTACACTACAATGATTTTCGTTCTTCTAAAAAACACTTGCGTCAAAATTATATCTGCAACAGTTCAACTGTGCATATGAATAGCAAGGTATTAAAAAAATTAATAATTTGAGATATTATTGGTTAGGTTTAAATGCATAAATTAGTGTGTGTACATTTTGGACTTCGCGCAACGTTCTCTTGTCTTGTAGGTGGGACTTTAGAAACCGCTGTTGTAAGCCGTCTTCGTACTGCAAAATTGAGATAATGAAGCACTTTCTTTTAAAAAAAAGTAGAGTTGCACTGCACTTTAATAGCTAAAATTTTGACACTGCCTTTCTTTCGAAGTATTTTCCTGTGTTAAAAATTTTACAGCAGCTTTCGACACATCTTACTAAGTTACAATTACAAGGCAGTGTAACAGTATCGTGGTACAGAATTCGGATCGTGGCAGGAATATAGAGAATCTAAACTGGAAACTGTGGACTGCCCCAAGGACAAGGCAGCGTAACTTAATTTGTATGCTGCTGCCAGGGTAAGACAAATATCCAGATTCGAGTTACAGCCTGCTTCACTGTTTTCACACGTTGCCTGATACTCCACAAACAGTGGAATAATTCCGTTTCTGGCCGAAATGTGACTAATCTCCTAATGCAACAACTTAATTGTCCTTCAGCGTGCACCGTCGACGTTTCTTCGTCCGCTGTAGATGGATAACGTTGTCATCAGAAGTGAATAAATTTATTCCTATCTAATTATCTACATGATAAATTTTTTGTCGAGTATTCATTCATTCGTAGCGGCGCGATGAAGAGCAGCGTTCATAAACTGCAGCAATTCTGGGTCCTTAGATACGAGCTATGCACTCGCCAACAGTATTCAACCCACACGAACATCTACCAGGAGCAATAATGGTGCTCATGTATTTTGTTCCTGCCGGTAAAGCGGAGGAAGAATGCGCAGCTATATATGTAATGAATCAGTTATTTGTTTCACTGAGTAATCTTTGATAAACGTGGAGCAAATTACACAGTTTTTCTCCCATCGTTTCTTCTGAATTCCACGACGAGACACAAGCTATGGTATAGTACTTAAGCGGATATTCTGCACAATCGTCTCAACTTCTCGTTAGGTATCTACTAACTCCACCACTTTCTACGGAGTACGCAGGAAGCTGAAATATTTACCAACATCCACATGAAAGTGCATAACTGTATATCTAAAGACCTAGCATACTTCGGAAACGAAGCTTCGAATAGGTGAAATCAATTCTGCGTGGTACGTGCATCAGGTAAAAGAAGCTGATCCACGAGATCTTTGGATATCTTCATGTACTTTTTTTCGGCACTTACATTTAATTTTCCAGAAAACCTTAATTCTGATAACAAATATGCAACATGAAGTTTTTGTGAAACTGTTAAAAAAATGTACGTATAACCTTCCATTATTTCTATCTTCCAACACTTTCAGAACAGGACGACGTAAATATGTCCTCCATTGTTACTTAACTCTTCATTCATGTTAAAAGATGTCGGCTAGCAAGGAGATGCTTGTCTTATATTATCACTGACTGCGCCAATAAATATTACCTTTTAGATATTTAGATAAGAGCAGTACTTTCACACTGTACAAAAGTAAAACAGACGATATTTCCTGTAATCAAGTAATCCATCTCTTTTTCGAAAGGCTTAGAAACACATGATGTCCTATATTTTTTACAGAATAAAAACTCTCTACACCAAGTGGCAAACTGAGCACCCATAATGCACGAACAATAAGATCGATAACGAAATGGTCGAAATCTTAGTTGCAGTATTGGTGGGGTTATAACCTTCAACGCTACACTTTACCAAGAAGACGCTTATATAATGAGAGAGTTGGTAGTTAATTAACATTTCACAAAACCCTTTTAAGCTAATAACCAACTGTTATTTTGTCGGGCTAGATACTCTACTATAAGATGTCGCACTGAATTTAGGGCAGCAAATAAGAGAATCAAATTTTTTTGTCTTACATATTTTGCACTTCGTACGTTTCTGTTAGTAAATATTATAGCGTATATTTCGTTATGCTTAGTAAGTGGCAAGCTGTAGATAATGTTATTAGAAAAGTTAGTAGGCAGCCCTTGGTCACGAACCGTTCATTAGCTGAAGCAGGAAGACAGGTTGCTACGCATTTGATCAATTACTTAATTGACAGTTTGGCACGCTGGGCGGGAGGGAAGCTTGCCTGCATGTGGGCGTAATATCAACAGGGCAATTATTGCAGCCACTGGGGCTGTGGGCGTTCGTAATCACAGGCAACGCAGTTTACAGCATCAGATACTCCAATTCATCAACGTTTGGCCACACACCGCCTGAGTTCGTAAGCTGCCTTGATTCACAACCCCGTTTTTTAGGATTCTACGGTTTCCAGACCACTGTAAAATTATTTATTTCGGACTAGTTCAATTTCTCTTATTTCAAGTAGATGTTATGCTTGTTATAACACGTTCTATTAAATCAACAGAGACGTAGACTGCTTCATCGTTCAGAGTTCCATAAGATGATTAATTTATAATTTTCAGTCGCTTTATGATGTTACAGTTAGAAAACTTATCAGCATTACAGAGGTGCTTCCGTTCAACATCAATCGCAATATCTTCTTCAGAAAAATCTTGCTTTCATAAGAACTTTGCTACTGTTTGTATTGGGCTTCATCTTAAGAGAGGCATATTTCATTCGCGTAACGTTTCTGTGTACGTACAAGTTATTTAGTAATAATATACCCGTCTATATGAAGTACAGGATGAGTCACGAAACATCTAACAACCTTATTATTACATAATCGACTAAGGGTATTTAAATGAGGTTTTCAGTTTGTGATTAAATTAGCTAAAACATGGTAATGTTAGGTAATACATAAAACTTTTGTTGAACGTGGTACGGAGGTAACAACACATTTGTCAATGCAGTGAAGCATTTCCTCTTCATTGACTCACATCAGTACATGTTCCTATTTTTGCAACACTTTTCAGTTTCGATATTGGCATTTTCTGTCTCGCATTGTGCCTCTTTTCACGTGCTATCAGACGCCGTTAATAACGGTACCTCGTGACATTAAAAATAGCTACATTTCCATCTTTTATCTGTGCTTTGAAATCCGTTATGAACGAATCACTTTATTTGCAGAACGTATTCTTCACGGCAGTTGAGTTCAGTTTCCATGTTTCTACTCTTGTTCTCGAACCTTCAGTATACGTCAGACAGATCTGCTACAATAGCTGAATGATGACCAGTAATCGTTTGCACGCTCCTTCTTTTATGTATTACACGATGTCTACGAGACCTCTGTCCTGGAGAAAGAACCATTTGATCCGAACGGATATTGTCGCAGCCCGATGAGGAAGTTTTAACACCAAACATAAATGAGAATTAAACTTTACTGTTAATACTGTGAGACGACCACAGAATATTTAATTTGTTTACTGTATACACAGTATTAATTGGGATGCTGTGTGTGTGTGTGTGTGTGTGTGTGTGTGTGTGTGTGTGTGTGTGTGTGTGTGTGTGTGACGGTAAAATGTCGAGTCTATGTTATGGTACAGCAAGGAAGAAAGAAATGCGAGCAGCACCTGCGAAACTAGATTTCGCAAGTATACACTTACAAAAAGCTTTGTAGTTATTCAGTTTGTGTTAAAATTTAATTAGGTACGTAACAGGCATATTTAGTTTCCCTGTCTCTGTTGTGACTTCCTCTTCACGCTTTGTGATTCGTTAGTGATGTGGGAGTGAGGAGCAAGTTCGGTTCGTGGCTAGTAAATTTAGATATCAATTTATTCTACATCTAGTATCAGTAAAAGGAATACATTACTCTGCTATAGGTGCAGCGTCAGGCCGGCCGAGGTGGCCAAGTGGTTCTAGACTCTTCAGTCCGGAACCGCGTGACTGCTACGGTCGTAGGTTCGAATCCTGCCTCGGGCATGGATGTGTGTGATGTCCTTAGGTTAGTTAGGTTTAAGTAGTTCTGAGTTCAAGGGAACTGATTACCTCCGATGATAAGTCTCATAGTGCTCAGAGCCATTTGAATCATTTTACAGCGTCATTTGCTAACAATAGATTTGAATGTTGAAATACGTACAGTTACAGAGACACACAATTCAATTAGACTTCAATACAATGTGTATTCTGTAGGTGACACGTCCTGACCGGTATGAAAGTATGTAAATGCTAAGAAATGGCAAACGCACAAAATGGGCTCTGCGCATCGATGTTTGAACTTAGTAGACCTCCTGCCGTAGCTCCGGTGAGTGGACGCGTGCATATCATTGGCAGCGGCGTAAGCAATCGTAGCAGCGCTCTCATGCTGCGGAGGTGACAGTCAGAAATGCTGCGGCACGGTTGGCGGCGTGCGTGTTTTGACGGCTGATACAGCACCACTTCCCGCCGATCTTTGAGGGTTCTGGGGGAGGCCTGTGCTACGGATATTACTGAAGATGGTTGCTTGTGGGCAGAGCAGACCAATCCGCGTCCCGATGTTTCGTCTTGCGAGCGCCAGGGATACAGCCCAGGAAGAAGACCAGGCGCAGGACCCATCGCCAAGCGGAGTGGCCACGCGTTTGAGGCGCATGTCACGGATTCCGCGGCCCCTTCCGCCGAAGGTTCGAGTCCTCCCTCGGGCATGTGTGTGTGTGTGTGTGTGTGTGTGTGTGTGTGTGTGTGTGTGTGTGTGTGTGTGTTTTGTTCTTAGCATAAGTTAGTTTAAGTAGTGTGTAAGTCTAGGGTCCGATGATCTCTTAGGAATTAACACAATTTTTTTAGGCATCCGAGGTCACAAGTAGGAGCATGGAAGGTGCTGCACAGGGCGCCGGTGACTATCCCACGGCGACCAGCGGGCTGGACTGCAACGTCGCCGCAGGTGGGCAAGCGGTGACTGCTATCGGTGACACGACCGCAAGTGGAGGCACCAGCCCAGTAAGCAGTATAAGAGGCTGTATTGTGGCCGCAGGACGTGACTGCGTCATGGCGGCTCGACGTTGTGCGCTGGAGGAATACGAAACAAGCAGGACCACTGAAGTCACGAAGCCATAGCTGATTTTTGATTACGTTGGTTCGCGCCTGAGCTGCCGCGAATCATATTCTGCGTCTTGTCAGCTGATCTGGAGTCCTATAAATGTGGCTTCTTGTACATTCGATACTGTGCTCTAACGGTCCGGTGGAACTTCGTGGTGAAGGCTGAAGTTGGAGCAGAGCGCTAAGGACGAAGTAAATGAAACAAGGTCGAATGGCATCTCCCATGCAAACGTTCTTCCGGCGAAATGTCATGAGGAGCCAAAGCACTATATGAGTTGAAAATGGTCATAAGGCACCTTCACTTGAATGTGAAGCTCGCCGTTAGACTCCGGCAAAAACAGTGCTGCCCTGACATGTAGTATTCCATTTTGTTTGCAAAATTGTGTAAATTCCTTTGAAGAAAAAGGAGGTACATTGTCAAAAACAACTGTTTGTGACAAGACTTCGCGAGAAAATACAGAACCGAAAACCTTGGTAAAACTGGCGGCATTCGTCGAATGCAGTGTAACAACTAAGGGGTATTTACAGTAGGCATCGATAATAATCGACTAATGTGTTTGCCAAAAAACGCCAGCAAAGTGTACATGAAGGCGTTTCCATGGAGTTTCAGAATGTGGCCAGGAGAAAAATTCCTGGCTTGGAACGGCTTGATTGTCAGTGTGCCATAAAGCGTTCTATTTGCTTGTCTCAACCAAGCTACGTACAATGTTGGGGCGCCAGTGTCTTACTGCAAACTGATCCCCAATGACCTCTATGGGGAACAGTCCTTGTCGTTGCAAGGAGGCGGGGAAGACACTCCTGTATGTTCGTAAGGCGTGTGAAGCAGAAGCTCATCATTCGAAAGAGAAACGTTTGAGGTGCACAAAATATCTTCACACTAGGAGGCCCAGAAAACATTCTGAGAGTGTGGCAACCTTTGTAAATGTATCTTTTTAGCAAACTTAGTGATTTAATATGCTCCGTGTTTCGTGCTATCCGCTATGAATCTATGGGGAAAGAATCCAGTGCATGCAAATCGTAAGAATAAATATGTAAACAACAAGCTTCCGATGCGTTGAATGCTGCATCCATGCTGACATGTAAACGAGGCAACGTTTCGGCGTGTGCGCGCTGCGCCGTCAGCCGATACAGAGTTTCAAAAAAATGTTCAAATGTGTGTGAAATCTTACGGGACTTAATTGCTAAGGTCATCAGTCCCTAAGCTTACACACTACTTAACCTAAATTATCCTAAGGACAAACACACACTCCCATGCCCAAGGGAGGACTCGAACCTCCGCCGGGACCAGCCGCACAGTCCGTGACTGCAGCGCCTAAGACCGCTCTGCTAATCCCGCGCGGCTACAGAGTTTCATACTAGTAATTTCAAAATAATGGCGACCAAAGTTAAATCATTTGCGTACTGCGGTCGGGAACTAATTTCGACAAATGAAACAGTGCAGTCAAGGGCTTATGGTCCGCGTGACCAGTAAACATTTACTGCCATACGGTCAGTGATAAAATTTTGTGACGACATACGCCTTGTCCGGCTGAGGATAATCTAAGACCCTTCATAGTTCTGGTAGAAAATGCGATGGGGCGTTTTACGTTACCAATTTTGTGGGACAAAACTGCCCCGATGCCATGAGACAAGGCATCTACAGCAAGCACAACGGGTTTGAGCGGATCGTAGTGAATAAGGCATGTTTGGTGAAGCAATGCATTTTTCAGTCTTTGAAAAGTTTGGTCGCAGTCTTTGGTCCAATGAAACGTAAAATTTTTACGTCCAAGGCGGTTCAGAGGTGCGGCAGTTTGCACCGTATAGGAATGAACCTTACGTAAAAATCCATTTTTCAGAGAACAGCTTGCAGTTCACGTAAATCCTTAGGAGATGAAAAGTTCTGAATTGCTTGCGACTGTTTTATCGAATGACAAGCGCCATTGGCGGCGATGATATGTCCTAAGTATTCAATCGTTGTGTTGAAAAAAGAACATTTGTGCAAATTACAGTCGAGAGCCAACTCATTGAGAACTAGAAGAAGACAGTCCAAATTTGTAAGGTATTGTTGAGGAGATTGTCTAGAGACGATTATATTGAGACATTTAAACAAAGGCACCTTGGACCTTACTTGTTCGAGAAATTTTTGAAACAATTGATGCGCGAAAGCAATTCCGAAAGTAGTCGTGCAAGGGGTAGCCGCGCGGTCAAAGGCGACTTGCACGGTTCGCACGGTGACCCCCAACGGAGGTTCGAGTCATCCCTCGGGCATGGGTGTGTGTTTCGTCCCTAGCGTATGTCACTGCAAATTAGTTCAATTAGTGTACAAGCCTAGGGACTGATGACCTTAGCTGTTTGGTCCCATAGAACCTTACCCCAAATTTACCAAACGGAGGCGCTCATATTCATACAAGCTGACATTAGCATTCACAACAAAAATTTTCTTTGTCTTTCGTCCAATGATAATTGAAGACAGACGTCTATAAAATAAATTTTTGAGCAGAACTGTGCCCCCGCTAGGCGATTCAAAATTTTCTTCATACGTGGGAGCGGGTAGGAATCGATGAGTTTCTATGAATTTATCGTGCGTTTGAAATTCACACAAAGACGAATCTTCCCAATGGCTTTCAAATGAAGGCTAAGGGTGATGCTCACTGACTTGCTGAAATAGGGTTTAAGACACCAATGGATTTTGGTCACTGAATTTCTATAGCGACTTCAGCGCATAGTGCATGCGGCAAATGGCTTGGGGTGCAAAATTTGGGTTACGCATTATCTTTCAATATAATGTGAACATGAAAATCGTCTGCACATCCTATACTGTCGTTGAACAAATGTTGATACTTCTCACAGAGTTGCTTAACTGTGACGTCGGACACTTTTGTGTCAGTGGCACGCACATTGTCCTTCATGTCTAATCCGAAGGAATCAAACGCTCCGTGCCGAATATATTTGGACTCATGCGTGAGCGAACTACAGTGATAGGTACTTCCCTAGTCACATTTTTTATTTTTTAGTTAGTGGCACGTTCCAAGCACTCAAATACTGTCGCCGTTGTAGGCGATTAGACGCAAACGTGATATGTACAAAGGTGGTTGGCCAATTTCTACATATGTATCTTGATGAAGCAACTTGATAGAAGTACCGGTACCTAGCTGAAAACGCACTGAATAGTCACATATTTCCAAGGCACTTCACAGTTTGCGCTGTATTCTCTGAATACAACTGTCCACGCCATGTCGTGAAAAACTGGTTTCTGTTTCCACAAGCGCACCAGGGCGCTTTCGTGAATTTGCGACTGGGAGAGCGTATTTGAAGTGTGTTGTACTCGCTTTGAACGCGTGTGTGCGCGTTTTCCGTTCCTTTTCTTTTCTGAGTTCTGAGCAGGAGGGGCACAGAATCTGAACACGAAATTACTTATTTCCGTATGTTTCTGCTTCGCATTATTTCCGCGTGAAACAGTAAAGGCTTTCTGGTCTTTTGCTGCAGACCGGTTTTGTATGTCCCGTGGGATGACAAAAACTGCGTTCAGCTCGTCTGAAGAAGCTGTTCTTCCGATCATGGGTGACATAGCTTTTCGCATGTGACAGTGGAATTAGCGCTGCGCCGGCTCAGCAAACGTTATGTGTAATTGTGGGTCCGACCTTGCTTACGCGGTGTTGATTGATATGGGAGTGCTGGGGCCGTGGGTCTGGCTGGGGCAAGGGTTGTTTATCTCAAGTGACGTGTTAATTGGTTCAAATTGCTCTGAGCGCTATGGGACTTAACGTCTGAGGTCATCAGCCCCTAGAACTTAGAACTACTTAAACCTAACTAAGGACATTACACACATCCATGCCCGAGGCAAGATTCGAACCTACGACCGTAGCGGTCGCGTGGTTCCAGACTGCAGCGCCTAGAACCTCTCGGCCACTCCGGCCGACTGACGCGGTAATTGGTAGCAGAGATCTTGCGTGGCTATATCTTGAAATTCACGTGCATTTATAACTTTAAGCAGTTCACTAAGGCTAGGGTTGCGATGCGTTAGAAATTTGGCCTTCAGCCCCTGATAGGACAGATTCTGAACAATAGCATCACTTAGCATTTCGTCCTGATAAGTTGCACCACACACACAATTGAATTCAGTCTCTAGTCATGCCTTGCAACTGCGCAATCCATTCTTTATAGGACTGATCATTACAACGTTGCGTGTGAAAAAAAAGTATACCGTGCAGTAGGAACGTATATTTGACTCTCAAAAAATTGGTCTAATCCTTCAATTACTACCTCATAGAGTTGGGTTTGGGGCTCACTGCATGAAAATAATTTTTCTAATAGCCGCTACGTGTACACTCCTACACGTGAAAAAAATGGGCAGCGTGATTCACATGTGGCTTTGTAGGCCTCGAAGTGTTTATGCAGGTGTTTTATGTCTTAGGTACTGTTTCCTTCTTCTCATCCAATTGCCGGAAAGCCGGAGGCGGCAGCTGTATTCTCTCTCTAGCTTCTGGCTCCTTTTCTGATGGGCTGCGTGCGCTTTATGAGGCAAGTAGCTGCTGCCAGTAGTTTTCGTATTTGTTGATTCTGAAACTAAAGAAGAGGTTTAAGACGCTGCCCGGCACATAGATGTTGCTCTTCTCAGATTGCCATCATTCCTTAATTATCTAGTCTTAAATTTTTCACCATATTAATGTCAACTCAATATACGCACACACACAAAAAAAGAGTGCAATAGAAAAAAAATTCCTTCACTCATTTCCAAAACTCCTTGTCCACTAATCCCATCTCCGTTGCTAATATGTTGTAACTTCCTATGCACGCTTTTTGGTTCTTTAGTGCATACAGGAGCCAGGAACAGACGTGGTTTGTGGACAGTGAATTCAGATACTAATTTATTCTACATCTACTATCAAATGGTGAAAGTAATACATAACTTCGTTTGCTGGAGTTGCTAGATTTGAGCCGGCCGCGGTGGCCGTGCGGTTCTAGGCGCTGCAGTCCGGAACCGTGGCACTGCTACGGTCGCAGGTTCGAATCCTGCCTCGGGCATGGATGTGTGTGATGTCCTTAGGTTAGTTAGGTTTAAGTAGTTCTAAGTTCTAGGGGACTAATGACCACAGCAGTTGAGTCCCATAGTGCTCAGAGCCATTTGAACCATTTGTTAAGTCCCATAGTCCTCAGTGCCATTTGAACCACTTTCCTAGATTTGAATGCTGACATACATAAAGATACAAACGTCAGTCAAACTTCAATGCAATGACTATTCCGTAAGTGACGAGCCGCGCTATGAAAGTCTGTAAATGTTTCGAAACGGCAAACACACAAAATGTCCCCTTTGCATCGATGTTTGAACGTAAGTAGATACGCTCCTGGAGCTCCGCAAAGGGGATGCTTGCATGTCGCCTAATGCTGGCTGATATTGCAGTTTGAAACGTTTGTTGTAGAAAAGTTATGTTGACGCCAGTGAGTGGTATACATGACTGAGCTGCACTCTATCCTTTTTTTCTCGCAAGGTGATCAAGAACATTCTGGAAAGGTTGTAAACGTGTTGTAGGGTAGCTTGCGCCGAGAAATAATTCCGCCGTTAAGTTTAATTAGCCAGCCAGGCCGCTGCGTGTCCAGATTCTAGCGGCTCGCCAGACACTGTCGCCAAATTTGTTCTTCCTTTGGTTTTCTAAGATTGAACAAGAGAAGAGTTTACAAATTGGACATGAGGCGATACTAAGGATCGGACCAAAGCCAAAGGTTAAGCAGTCTCGTGCGCTATCATTTACGCCATGACAACATTTGATCCTAATTATAACAGACCTGCCACTTTGTTTTCTCATTTTGAATTGATTGAGTTTGGGACAGGCAGATCACTGAATTTACGCGCGCAACGGCCTGATTGGTTAACTTCATTACTAATTAACACGGATAATGCGAACGTATCGAATTTGTTTCGTAACAAGTATCTCTTGGCGTAACGTTTCCTGCAACATCTTTACAAGCTGTTCAGACTATTTCTGACCACTGGTGATACATATATCAATAAAAGTTTTGCATCACCTCGGTTCCGAGAGTTCCGGAACCTGTACAGAAAATTTGAGTAGTGATCAACATAAACATCATTTCCGGCCAATTTATTTCTCATGAAAACCACATACTGCATGTTTTACCACCATACAGCGAGACCTTCAGAGGTGGTGGTCGAGATTGCTGTACACACTGGTACCTCTAATGCCCAGTAGCTCGTCCTCTTATACTGAGGCATGCCTATAGGCGTGGACGCAGCTGGTTTTTATGCCGCACCAGCTTACAAAATTATCCTCTGTTGCTCAGTTTGGCTTTGATGGGGCAGATAGACGTTCTAGTACCATTACAAAGGGGCGCAAACACAATTATTTGCCCTGAGTGTGATGGTGACAGGTGGGATTATGTGGGTTTGTTGTTTGTTGGAGAAGTTCCAACAACTTTTGGTGGCGTCGGCTGTGCAGCAGTTTCAGTAGAGTTCATTCCTGATTGGGTGTTCTTCTATAGGACTCCAAGAACTGACAAGACCTCAGCCTTAGGCGCGGCTCGTTAAAGATGCGGAAAAAGCGCTCCTATTAAGCACTCTAGGCTGAATGGAAAGGCACCGTTGTTAGATGCGTTACGATGGCGTGCCAGCAGAAACCCTGTAACATAGTACTAGAAAATTGAGGGCGACTATGCACAACAGTCGTTTCTGATGCCCTTTCAGTGATGAATGTTTCCTGCAAGGAAGTGCTAGTTTCGCTCGCTGTGTATTCGGCATTCGAACGAGGTAAGGGAATTGGGCACTCCCAGTGGCGCTGCGGCTCTGACCTGGTCTGGTGCTGACTGGGCTGACATGCAGGTCGCACAGGGCGGGCTGTCCGCCGTGTGTCCTGAGTTATGTCGGGCCAGTAGGCGAGCCGCCCAGTGAGCGCCTTCATGCGTGACATCCCCCAGGGCTCAGCGTGCACGAGATTTATGACGCAGTGGCGCCTGGGTCACCTCCCTGCAGTCGTCGTCGTCGTCACCGACACCATTCCCTGTTCCATGTGAATCCTTTTTTTTTTTTGAAAAGAAAAACAGAGTTTGTTGGTAGACGTTCCGGCCAACTTTAGGAATGTATCAATAATTTGCCTTAAGAAAGAAATGTGACGTGTGGCCATTCCAGTTTCGGCTTCTGTGAGGAAAATCGTGTAGGCGCTTTTGTAAAGTACCATCATTTAAGAAACACAGTGTTTCTTGAGTGCCGAGTGCGGGTTTTAGCCCATACGCAGTCTGGATAATGCATCGGCGTTAGCTTGTTGTAGTGTCGGAGATAATTGATGATATATCTCTAATTGTTCATATACTCCTACATTTGTATTTATTGTTCCACTAGAAATCACACTTCAGTGCTTGAAAGAAATTTCATACGACCACTCAGACTCTTTCTTGACTATTTTGCTGTCAAACAGCATACGGCAATAATGAACACATTAATCTTCCCGTGTGTGCTACGGTTTTTCTTATTTTATTAGGATCGCTATTTATTATTATGTAGGCGAGAGCAAACACAAAAACAAAAAAAAGAAACAAAAAAAGAAAAACAGTATTTATACAATCGGAGGAGAAAGTTGGCAAGTGAAATTCCGTGAAAATATCTCGTCACACCGTTATATGCCTTTGCCTTAGTGATTGCCACCTCAACTCGCGTTTCATAATTCAAAATGAGTAGCTCCTTTTTTAAATATTTTCGATGTGCTTCGTCAATTCTAACTCGCAAGGATATCACACCGCGTAACAGCACTCCAGTAGGTGACGGAAAAGCGTAGTGTAGCAGACTATTTAGGAGATATTTTGAATCTTTACGTGTTCTGTCAATGAACAGTTGTCTTTCGTTCACCTTTCCCACAACATCTCATACGTAATTCTTCCAGTTTTAGTTGTTTGTAATTGCAACCACTATGTATGTAGTTGAACCGATAGCTTTTAGAGTTACGCGATTTATCGTGTGACCTAAATTTAACTGACTTCGCACTTTTCATTACACAGAGTCAATTGCTAGCTCTAGCACAACATAGATATCTTATTAAAATTATTTTGCATTCCGTTTTGTCCTTCTATTGAATTTATTAAACGACAAAGAAATGCCTTATCTTCAAACAACCTAAGATGGCTACTCAGAGTGTCTCTTAAATCGTTTATATAGATTAGGAACAGCACAGAGCGTATAATACTTACGTATGGAACATTAGATGTCACAGCTGTCACACTCTACAATTTCCCGTGAATTACAAAAACTACGACATTTACGACAGGAGATCATGAACCCAGTCTCCCATAGCATTTTATTCGAAACCCCTTGTGAGGAACGGTGTCTGAGGTACTCTGGAAATCAAGAAATGTGGAATCAACTTGAAATCCCCTTTATATTGCACTCATTACTTAGTGGGAATGAAGTGTTAGTTGTGTTTCACTAGAACCACATTTTCTGAATCGGTGCTGGATGCGTGTCAATAAAGTGTTTTCTTCAAAGTGTCTCACAAATTTCGGAAAAAGTATATCTAATAGGATTACAAATCGATGGCATTGATGTGCGCCAATAATTCATCCGCTGGTAGGAGCTGACAGCAAGTTTCGATTATGTTGCAGACCCCGAAAAGTCATAGACACAAGGGGTCAATAAGGCATAGTGCAAGCTGATGGTGGCTCCGTAATGGTGTGGCCTGTGTTTACATTGAATGGACTGGGTCCTCTGATCCGACTGAACCGATCATTGCCCGGAAATGGTTTTTTTCGTCTACTTGGAGACCATTTGCACCCATTCATTGACTTCATTTTTATGGATAACAAGGTGTCGTGTCACCCGACGGTAATTATTTCCCATTCTGGACAGTTCAGGCGAATGACTTGGCCACCCAGATGGCCGGGCATGAATCCCATCCTACATTTATGGGAGATAATCAAAAGGTCAGACTGTGCACAAAACCCTGCACCGTCAATACTTCCGCAATAATGGAAAGCTATAGAGTATGAATAGCTCAGCGTTTCTGCAGAAGACTTCCAACGAATTGTTGAGTCCATAGTATGTCGAGTCGCTGCATTACGCAGGGCAAAAGAGGTCCGACGGGATATTATGACGTATCCTGTGACTTCTGCGTATTTCCGTTCTTGAGTATCGGCCTAACCTGAGGAACTCTTCAGTTTTTGGGTACGGAGCTTCTGTCCAGCAAGCAATGTTATATGGCTGCTAAAAAAAAGTTATTTCATCAGCATATTCCGAAATAAACTTAACTGACATGCATTCTGGATCGGAAGACTTGCCTTAGTAAGCTACTTCCGTTGCTTCGCTATACCGAGGTTGTATATTTCTAAATTATTTATGTTGGCAGCTGTTGTATTTCTTGACTAGCACAGCAAATCGAGCGATACACATGGAATGAGTACACTGGTATAGTTACTACATAGCAAACCACAACGGACAAGCAGCACAGCGGGGCTATCAACAACTACGTTCCAATCTCCTTACCCCGCATCATTCGACGTTTACTATTGCGTATCAGCGCCTGCGTGAGATTGGGTGGTTTCGGGAGGGGGTGGAGGGGGGGGAGGAGACTAAACAGTGAAGTCATCCGTTCCATTGTATTAGGGAAGGATGTCTGCCATGCCCTTTCAAAGGAACCATCCCGGCATTTGCCTGAAGTGATACAGGTAAATCACTCCGCGCGAGACCAGGTCATTTAGCAGATTACCTGGACAGGGAGGCATTTGCAATGTACGAACTCTGGAAATTGAGGAAGCTGCCCTGCTTCATGTACAAGAAGATCCTTCCATCAGATCTCGTGCTATTTTATGTAAAAAGGGGACGCATCTGACGAATGTAAGAAACATCCTTCATGAGCATTTGTTACTCCCATTTCATTTACATCGCGTGCACAACTTGGAACCAAATGATTACTCACTCAGAACACAGTTTTCTCAGTGGCATGTGGAGCACTGTCAAATGCATCTTACATTTCCATTATGTGTGATGTTTACAAATTGGTCACGGGATCTCCAACATCCACTATTCGCTCATTTGTAGTGATTTTAATCTACATACCACATTTACGCACATTCATCTAGTGCGGTTCTACGTGAATCTGTGTCCGCTGTTGCAGGTTACTGTTGCTGGGCTTATACACTCCTGGAAATTGAAATAAGAACACCGTGAATTCATTGTCCCAGGAAGGGGAATCTTTATTGACACATTCCTGGGGTCAGATACATCACATGATCACACTGACAGAACCACAGGCACATAGACACAGGCAACAGAGCATGCACAATGTCGGCACTAGTACAGTGTATATCCTCCTTTCGCAGCAATGCAGGCTGCTATTCTCCCATGGAGACGATCGTAGACATGCTGGATGTAGTCCTGTGGAACGGCTTGCCATGCCATTTCCACCTGGCGCCTCAGTTGGGCCAGCGTTCGTGCTGGACGTGCAGACTGCGTGAGACGACGCTTCATCCAGTCCCAAACATGCTCAATCGGGGACAGATCCGGAGATCCTGCTGGCCAGAGTAGTTGACTTACACCTTCTAGAGCACGTTGGGTGGCACGGGATACATGCGGACTTGCATTGTCCTGTTGGAACAGCAAGTTCCCTTGCCGGTCTAGGAATGGTAGAACGATGGGTTCGATGACGGTTTGAATGTACCGTGCACTATTCAGTGTCCCCTCGACGATCACCAGAGGTGTACGGCCAGTGTAGGAGATCGCTCCCCACACCATGATGCCGGATGTTGGCCCTGTGTGCCTCGGTCGTATGCAGTCCTGATTGTGGCGTTCACCTGCACGGCGCCAAACACGCATACGACCATCATTGGCACCAAGGCAGAAACGACTCTCATCGCTGAAGACGACACGTCTCCATTCGTCCCTCCATTCACGCCTGTCGCGACACCACTGGAGGCGGGCTGCACGATGTTGGGGCGTGAGCGGAAGACGGCCTAACGGTGTGCGGGACCGTAGCCCAGCTTCATGGAGTCGGTTGCGAATGGTCCTCGCCGATACCCCAGGAGCAACAGTGTCCCTAATTTGCTGGGAAGTAGCGGTGCGGTCCCTTGGGCACTGAATAGTATCCTACAGTCTTGGCGTACATCCGTGCGTCGCTGCGGTCCGGTCCCAGGTCGACGGGCACGTGCACCTTCCGCCGACCACTGGCGACAACATCGATGTACTGTGGAGACCTCACGCCCCACGTGTTGAGCAATTCGGCGCGACGTCCACCCGGCCTCCCGCATGCCCACTATACGCCCTCGCTCAAAGTCCGTCAACTGCACATACGGTTTACGTCCACGCTGTCGCGGCATGCTACCAGTGTTAAAGACTGCGATGGAGCTCCGTATGCCACGGCAAACTGGCTGACACTGACGGCGGCGGTGCACAAATGCTGCGCAGCTAGCGCCATTCGACGGCCAACACCGCGGTTCCTGGTGTGTCCGCTGTGCCGTGCGTGTGATCATTGCTTGTACAGCCCTCTCGCAGTGTCCGGAGCAAGTATGGTGGGTCTGACACACCGGTGTCAATGTGTTCTTTTTTTCATTTCCAGGAGTGTATCTCCTACCTAGGCAATTAAATAATAGGCGTTATTGCAATCTCCTCGCCTGTGCGTTGCAAGAACTGGTGGATTACATGCCACTCGCTACAATGCAGCACATGGGTTCGTATAGGGTTGCGCTTTCCCAAAAGTAAGCACCCGCTTTACAGATTTTGAAGTCCGATCAATTCCTTCTAAGCCCTTGTGAATGTCGGTCACTTGCGCTGACGAAATATTGTAAAAATTTTATAACAACATCCGACGTCACGCCCGAGTACTATATTTAAAATAATCATATTTATTCTTTCATGTTTACGAGTGTAAAAATGTGGCTCTGAGCACTATGGGACTTAACATCTTAGGTCATCAGTCCCCTAGAACTTAGAACCACTTAAACCTAACTAACCTAAGGACATTACACAACACCCAGCTATCACGAGGCAGAGAAAATCCCTGACCCCGCCGGGAATTGAACCCGGGAACCCGGGCGTGGGAAGCGAGAACGCTACCGCACGACCACGAGATGCGGGCCAGAGTGAGTGGGCTGCGGCGGGAAATGCGGATGTTCAGAATATTATGAAAAGGGTGGATGGAAACTTTGTGAAGTCTGACTCCTTCATTTTTACCTGCAACAGCACCCATAGCTCGTCAAGGAAGGCTTTCTTATCTTAAACGCAGGGCCGTACATGGCACAGCCAATGCACTGTTTTAAATGCCAGCATTTTCGGCATACAACCCTCCGTTGTAAAGGATAAGCGACGTGTGACAACTGCGGTAGGGCTGCTCATGAACGAGTTGATTGCTCGTCTCCAGCCAAACGTATCAATTGCTCTGGACGCTAACCACCCAGTTAGGAGTAGGGACTGCAGAATATTTCTAGAGAAACGCAAAGCACAGCAAATGAAAACAGCCAAGCGTATCCCCTATGGTGAGGACAAAAAGATCTACAAGTCCATGCAGCGTCCCACATTTGCCATATCTTTTGGTTCAAAAATGGTTCAAATGGCTCTGAGCACCATGGGACTTCACTGCTGAGGTCATCAGTCCCCTAGAACTTAGAACTACATAGACCTAACTAACCTAAGGACATCACACACATCCATGCCCGAGGTAGGATTTGAACCAGCGACCGTAGCGCTCGTGCGTTTCAAGACTGTAGCGCCTAGAACCGCTCGGCCACTCTGGCCGGCCCACTTCCTTTGGGTCCATGCTTCAGAAGCCTACTCCAAAAGCTGATAACTCTATGCAAATTCCCTTAAAGTGTTAGCAACAAAATGAATGAAACAGGACCATTTACAGACATTTTCTATATGTTTTCCAAACTGATCAGTGAAGCCAAAAATGATTTAAAATTTCGAATGAGATTACATAATTATTTTATCCAAAAATTAATCATAAATGACTCATAAGAGTAGATAATAATGTTACTGGGATCCGTATTCATTACAGATAATAAAACAGAAAACTTACTTGATGGAGAAATTGGGTCCAGAAGTACAGTTCCACAAAATGAAAGTGACGTTACAGTCTTAAACGATGAACAATAAGATGGTCTTATCGGTCAACTAAAATGATGAAACTACTACACATGGCCCTAGTAGTGCGGGTAACGAATATATGATTAACACAGTCCAGAGCATGTTAATGTGACCACCCGTCAAAACCCTGAATGACCAAAATTTGCTGCTGAGGCCGTTGCAAAACGTGCAGAAAAAAAGTGAGTGAGTTTCTGGAAGGTATGACAGGAATTCGGAGCCATTCTGACTCCAGTGTAGTGGCCAGTTGCTGTAGGTTTATCGACTGAGGGTCAATGGCGTAAACAGAGCAATCTAGGTGCTCTCTCAGATTCTCGATTAGGTTAAATCCTGGGAATCCAGTGGCGAGGGGAGTACGGTAAATTCATCCTCGTGGTCTTTGAACCGTGAACGTGCGCTGGGAACTGTGTGGTCACCCAAAAAATGTCAGAAAATAATATCCCGGATGATAACGATCCCTCCTCTAGCCTGAAACCTTCCGAAGATTGTTGCAGGGTATTTGCTTTCAGACGTTTCATGTCGATTTCATTCTTTGCCGCAATGAAAAACAGTCAGCACGGCTGCATGAACCAGGTGCCTGCTACAGTGGCCCATAACCAGCAACGTTCTCTGAATGGTCGTTGAGGAGACGCTGGTGGCAGTGACTCGATTCATCTGGGCGGTTAGTTACTCAACAGTTGCACGTCTGCTCTCCGCAGTCATCACTCATCCCTGTCGTCTATCAGCCGTGGTGCACCAAAGCTGCCTCACGCCGGTTTTGGAGAGCGGCATTACAAACTTAGCCATTTCGGACGAAAGAGAAATTGCTCTATTGACGCATTACGGCATCGACTACTCGGTTTTCCGCATCACCAGTCATGCTTTGCATACCTTCCTAGCTAATGCGTCCACCTCTCGACTAGGACTGGTTATTGCATGTTGACGTCGAAAAGACACTCCTTAGGGACTAGCCATCTATGGTAACTTCATAACTATGCAAACGACACAATGAGGCGAGGCCCTCCACTTCAGCCACTGACTAGCTTGCTAGCTGAGCCTCTTCCATGCAATCGCAGGGGAGCCAGACACGACACACAAGTAACTCCCAACACATATCACACTCCCCGTTCCTTTGAGGACCATCGAACTCACGAACCTAAAACGACATGGTTGTGTTACAGGAGCAGCAGCAGCAGCTGGCCCAGGAGACATCGTCGGCCCAGCAGCAGCAGCGCTCACCTCCTCGACAGGACTGATCATTCCATGACAATCTGGCATTACTTCTATGGTACTGGTGCATGATACCCAACCGCTAACATAACCCTACCTTGAACGATCTGTCGCAGATAGCAAGAAACCGCTACTGCCCTTACTACCCAACCTGACACTGTCGCAGAGGTTTTTTTGCCTTGGCAGTTTTTCCCCTCTGCCCCTAAAACCGCTCTTCTTTCAAGCTTGACCCTGTCGAGCTTTATCGACCACTTCTATCAGACAGATGCGCCCGTATTAATGGGTAACACTACCCAGACGTACGGATAACATCGCAGTTCCTTGCTCCTGCAATCTCCTCCATGTAATTACTAACAATGCAGAGGTGACAGTAGACCTTTTGAGTTGGTCACCTTGCTTTTGCGAGCGTGAAGGGGCTCACACCTTTGCGAAGAAAAAAAAAAGACGTTGAACATAGTCGGTGGTCACATTAATGTGACTGGACCATTTCTAATCAGCGCACGGACCTATGAGCTTATAGCCGAGAATTATGTCATACATTTCGTCGGATATCCCCACATTTGCATCATCAGGGATCGGGCTATCAAATGGTTCAAATGGCTTTCAGCACTATGGGACTTAACATCTGAGGTCATCAGTCCCCTAGGACTTAGAACTACTTAAACCTAACTAACCTAAGGACATCACACACATCCATGCCCGAGGCAAGATTCGAACCTGTGACCGTAGCGGTCGCGCGATTCCAGACTGACGCCCCCAGAACCGCTCGGCCACACCGGCCGGCGATCGGACTATCCCTAATATAATGACCCATGCAATTTGTGCTGGCGAATTTCAACGATTGGTGTAAATATATGCGCACGTTTAGATGGATAGAGTGAATTATACCATGTATGTCGATCCAGTGCAATTGGAGTGGCCCTATCTGGGAACGGCATATGCAGAGTAAATGGAGTCCCATCCCAATATGAGCAGCAGTGTCCAACAAGCTTATGGGAGAAAATAATTACGTGAAGCAGTTATCGTAAAACGTTACTCACATACATATAAATATGTGCATTTACAGTCGCAGTCGTAGTTGGTTATCAATGCTGGTTCAGTCAGTCTGAACCTGCCACCTCCCTTTGTTGTTGTTGTTGTCTTCAGTCCTGAGACTGGTTTGATGCAGCTCTCCATGCTACTCTATCCTGTGCAAGCTGCTTCATCTCCCAGTACCTACTGCAACCTACATCCTTCTGAATCTGCTTAGTGTATTCATCTCTTGGTCTCCCTCTACGATTTTTACCCTCCACGCTGCCCTCCAATGCTAAATTTGTGATCCCTTGATGCCTCAAAACATGTCCTACCAACCGATCCCTTCTTCTAGTCAAGTTGTGCCACAAACTTCTCTTCTCCCCAATCCTATTCAATACCTCCTCATTAGTTATGTGATCTACCCATCTAATCTTCAGCATTCTTCTGTAGCACCACATTTCGAAAGCTTCTATTCTCTTCTTGTCCAAACTATTTATCGTCCATGTTTCATTTCCATACATGGCTACACTCCATACAAATACTTTCAGAAATGACGTCCTGACACTTAAATCTATACTCGATGTTAACAAATTTCTCTTCTTCAGAAACGCTTTCCTTGCCATTGCCAGTCTACATTTTATATATCCTCTCTACTTCGACCATCATCAGTTATTTTACTTCCTAAATAGCAAAACTCCTTTACTACCTTAAGTGTCTCATTTCCTAATCTAATTCCCCCAGCATCACCCGATTTAATTTGACTACATTCCATTATCCTCGTTTTGCTTTTGTTGATGTTCATCTTATATCCTCTTTTCAAGACACTGTCCATTCCGTTCAACTGCTCTTCCAAGTCCTTTGCCGTCTCTGACAGAATTACAATGTCATCGGCGAACCTCAAAGTTTTTATTTCTTCTCCATGAATTCTAATACCTACTCCAAATTTTTCTTTTGTTTCCTTTACTGCTTGCTCAATATACAGATTGAATAACATCGGGGAGAGGCTACAACCCTGTCTCACTCCTTTCCCAACCACTGCTTCCCTTTCATGCCCCTCGACTCTTATAACTGCCATCTGGTTTCTGTACAAATTGTAAATAACCTTTCGCTCCCTGTATTTTACCCCTGCCACCTTCAGAATTTGAAAGAGAGTATTCCAGTCAACCTCCCTTAGGAACACCATTAATTTCCACCATGAAGTTTAATGTGGCCTCGTCCCTTCATCGGTGATAATACGTTCCCATCTGGGACGTCCACTAGATTGTGCCTATAAATATATAACTAAACACGCACACGCACACACACACACACACACACACACACACACACACACACACACACACACACACACAACACACGACAGTGGAAACCAGGACACTGGTCCCATCATCACCATCCTTCTTGGATCTCTTTCAAGAACACATTAAAGCTGTTGCTCGACAACCATAATAAGTTATAAATATAACCGAAAAGTAATTACAACAGAGTTTTCCTATTTACAATACAGGTACACTTGACATGAAAAAAAGTGGGTCACTGCCGAATACAACCAACATAACGTAGCTGTGTTGCAGGTCCTCTAAATACCAAAACCCCGTGGGGTACAATCTTTTGACTACACACAATGGGTACTGCGAGAGACTACTAGAGACCAAAGGTCTTTATGGCAGTCAGTCTAAGCGTCAACTAATATCGTCATACAAAACATATTAGAAAACACTATCTTAGCGATGAGACATCCCATAAATCTCATAAACTAACCTTAACTACAACAAGTGACATTCCAAAAGTTGTGAGAAATCGGATTATTTTACGTATATCGTACAGTAATCCTTAGTCAAAATTAAATACTTGAGACAATATATGGAGTGACAAAGCTGTACCCCAATTGGAAATTTTTTTTTTTCGTCCTCCAAAAGGTTTTCCATCCACGTGCTGAACGTCGCTCAACGGCGAGTGGCTCTGGAGACTGGACATTGGACGAACCAGTAAAAAAACGCTATTAACGGCAACAAGCACTCTACGGAAATCTCAACATTAACAGCGAATCACCAGCAATATCATTGTTCTCGTAACACATCAACAGCTACGTGTACACAAATTTGAACTTTAAATGACATAACCAACGTCGTCATTCTGGACCTGGATTCAAATCCAGCATCTATAGCCATTGCTAACTAAGCTAGACTTTGTTTGTGCCTTATTGAGACCTGATCACTAGGCATAAAGAGACGTGAAGTATAGACGTTTGCACCAGTATCAGTTATCAATTCAGATCCTGAAATAAATGACGAAAATGTTTGTACTGAACTGGGAATCCTGTCATAACAGTTACCTTCCTGGGAACTACCTCCAACGACGTTTAATATGGTTTCATTCAGAAGGAACAAGGTATGCTCATGTTTAAAATTGTAATGCCACCATGTAAAGCTTGTGACAGCGATGCGAACCTAACACTTAATCCGATTGTTAACGAAGTACGTAAAATTAGAAGTTAAATGTCAAATGTTTTCACCAATAGCGAGATGTTGGAACCTTAAATTACGATAGAATTGTTTTTGCCTGACTGGGATTCGAACCCAGCATCTAGAGCCGTCGTTTTCTAGCCAGGAACAGGCAATAAATAGGTGTTATTGCTTCACCAGTAGCGAAATGTGTACATGTTAAGCTAGAAATCAGGCGACGAAAAGTTCTGTCCTCAATGGAATTCAAACCCTGCACACGTGGTCATGAGTACACTTTAACTATAAAATTCTTTTCCAATAATAGCTAGGAGTGGCATGTATGTGCTTTCAATGATGTGATGGAAAATACTCTCCTGGCTAGAAGTTGAATTCTCAACATGTCGTCCTTGGTGATCATAACGAACACAACGTCAAAGCTAAATCCGTTTTCGCCAGTAGGATGGAGAGGAATGTTTGAACTTGAAAAGATGTAAGGAAACTTTTGGTCTTGTAATGTTGTGATAAAAAGCTCATACTGTGGCTGTGAGTTGAAACGAACTCTTTAGAGCTGACAATGCACGAAGAGACGTTGAAAATGCAACTATTTTTCACTAGTAGTTCGGAGTGCATGTGCTAGGGCTTCAAATGAAATAATGAATATTACGTGCTGATCGGGATTCGAAACCAGATAGGCGCCTTTCGAGGAGGCCTAGAAGAGTTTGCAATCATGGGTAACACAGTGAAATCGAATTCGAATCCCAGTCCAGCACGACAATTTTAACGTCTCAGTTTCAAATAAAGTAAGAGCCTTGTAAACTGACATGGCCATTGGTTCATTAAATGAAATATGTTTTCTAATTTACAACGGCTTCCTGGTGACAGAGTTTCTGCCTTCTAGGGTTTCTCCATCTGTCACAGCTCAAACGAAGGTCTCTGCCCCAGTCGGCAGCGAAGGGATGTTATCTTTACTGCGGGTATTGAACTACAGAGCTTACTGGCGTTCTGCACTTGACGTTACTAGGGGTGAAGGAGAGTTACTTGTGTGTGTTAGAAATTTACGTCTGACGTGACATGTGAACCTACACGTTTTACACATTAAAACAAGATTAATCCACCAGACCACAGAACCCCCTGCCAAGCACATATTTATAAATTGCAGAGTATTCATTTAGTCGCAGATGTCAACGGACGGGTAACAGGAAGGAGGGCGGGATCTGGAATGTAAAGAAGTGCAGAAGTGAATAATATAAGCGTTAATTGCTTGCAAAGTATTTCTTACTTAGATGTGTGACACAGTTCGTTTTATCTTAGGACCGAGAGATAAGGCAGGACAGTTTTCAGAACAAATAATGGGTCACAGGAAAGGGGAGATCAGAGAATACGGTTTCATAGGTGTTGAGAGGAATGATAGAGAGTAGAGACAGCAACAATTAAAAGAGAAAATGTAGCGTCAATAGAAAGCTCTAGATTTGTTTATAAAGTTTTGGGGGAATGGAATAGAAGGGCACTTGCGGCGATAGTGTCAGAGAGAGAGAGAGAGAGAGAGAGAGAGAGAGAGAGAGAGAGAGAGAGAATAGCGGAGATATTAACAACGAGTAAACATAATATGAAATCGTTTGAGTATTGTATGGAGAATGGAGGGTGTATTCATGTATTTGATATAACAAAAACTGCGTGACAGAGTCAATCTACGCTGATTAGTTTGTAAGTATCTGGTCAGGATATAGATGAAATCAAAATAGAATATTTAACAAACTGTATATTCAAAAGAAACCAACTTGAATTAAAAAGGCAACTCAAAGGGAAACTAACCCATACTGTATCTTTTCTGCTGCCACCCGACCTTCCACTAGCTCCCAATGAGGAAAAATGACGAAAAAGAAAACATAAAAAAACATTTTAAGGACTCTAATATTTTATCCAGAATCCTTAATTATTTTGTACTTCTATCACGCTTCTTGGCACAGAATGTATAAACCGTCGGACGTAACAGTCTGAAGAAGGAACTTCCTCACAGGCTTCCAGGACGCAGTCCCAAATAGCGTCCGCAGTAGTTGGTTGGTTTCGTGGCCAGTTCTCTGTTAATGTTCTGGCGACGTAAGCCCACATGTTTTCCATGGGATTCATATCAGCCGCCCGTGGCGGCCAGTCCATGACGCTGACGCCAGTCGTGGAGGGCCGCTGCTGAACAAATGCAGACTTGTGAATGGGAGAATGGTCCTCTTGCAATGTGACGTTCCCTTCTGCGTACAGCATTCACACTGACTGAAGCATCACATTTTCCATATCGGCATACTGCACGCTGTCCTGAGTTCCTTCTGTCCTGTGAAGAATTCCCGCCTCTCTCGCAGAAATCCAGCCCCAGCAGGTAACAGATAGCGGGCAACTTCTTCTCGGCGTGGTTACATATTCGCGTCGATGGCGAGTCCCTTGCGGACTGTAAGCGATTCGTGGACCGCCGTTACTGGTGGAAAACACCTTCTCATCAGTGAAAATGACGTTGTCCCACGACACCCTCAGATGGGGCTCCGTAAATGTTAGCCGGTATGAAACGTTGTCTTCGCTGAGCTCTTGTTTCACGGCGGATCGTCGTGCATGCAGTCCAGCGTCCCTCAGCCTTCGGCGAATCGTGTCGCTGGAGCCGGGAAAGCTGGTCTCCCGCCGCAACTGATTCGCGTCCAGAAAAAGATTTTCTCTGCTCCTAGACACTAGGTCCCTGTCTTCCTGCTGTGAACTCACTCTCTTCCTGCCTGAGCCAGAAGCCCTGTTTGTGGTGCCTCTTTCAAGGCAGACCCACCACAATATCGTTGCAGTGGTATGTGGGACGCCATACCGTCTGCGAGCTTCTCTGATAGAACATCCTCCTTCTTCAATGAGAGCGACGACTCTATCTCGAATAGACCTCTCCCAGTGAGCCATTGCGGCAGACAGCCTGATCTGTATTTCTGCTTGCCGCTCTTATACTGATGCCAGGAGAGGAGGTAAACATATTTACGTCAAACGGAGCGGCAGAGGCAGAGGCATGCGGCGCAGCCATGCTGGCTCGTCCCGGGCTGTTAGCCCACCAATGCCACCGCCAGCATCGCTCACTTCCGCTCTCCTCGGCCAGGCTGGCTGGACCGTAGCTCGCGAGCCGCAGCTAGAACAGACCCGGGACGCAATGCCACGGTCACCCCATGAAGGATCAAAAGTTACACCTAACCCACCCAACTCTGTAGTATAAACTAACGCAGCTGCAGCTATTATACTATAACATGTGCTGGCACACCTACAGTTGTCGATTCATTCAATTATTCGACGAACAATACGTTCAGAAATACATTCATTTTAAACATAGCTACCACAAAATATTTTACCTAGCTAGCAATATCATGACACAGGAAACTATTCTTTCTAGTAAGTGCTATGCATTAGATGTAGCCTTAAGAAACCATGTATTCAACCACGACAACTAAGCGGAATATAAAAGTAAATAGGTTTGGCGGTAGCTTCTCCAAATAATAGTATATACGTAGTATATAATACACGTTTTAGGCACTTACAACATGTACTCTGTGTCTCTGAGACAATACGTGCTGCACGACGGAAATTATTTTCTGCTGAGGCACTTTATTTACATCTCAATGATACACGACTACTAGAGAACATTGCTCTTTACGGAAGACAATCCACTTGTAAATTAACACCATGATATCGCAGATATTAGGCAACACGTTACTAGGGATGAGTAAGGCCTTAAGGTTTGCAACTAAACATGCTACTCCTAGCTACTACTGCATATGAAGTTGATTATTAACGTGTCTTCATAACCATGTGTGCGGCGTTCGACTCTCAGCCAGCATAGACGTTTTCGTCCCCTTATTTCTAGATAAACGTGCGCACATCTCGCTAATGGTGGACCAACACTGGACATTTCTCGCCTGTTTCTGGTTAGACAACGACGGCGGTAGGCGCCAGGTGCGAATCCCAGTCAGGCAATACAACTTCAGTCGTCATTTAAGGTTCCAACCACACTACTGGTGACAAACTGTGATATCTACATTCTGCTTTTACGTACTTATTCAACAATCCGATTAGGTTCTGGGTTCGCATCCTTGTCACCAGCATTACATGATGGCATTTCAGTTTTAAACATGTGCATCCTTTGTTCCTTGACAATGCAACAATATACAGTCTTTCGAGGTTAATTACCAATAAGGTAATTGTCATGTTAGGGTTCCTGGTTTCATACAAACATTATTGCCATTTCCGTTCAAGTTGAGAACTTAAAACTGATGCTGGTGCAAACGTCAATATTTGACGTCTTTTTCTATCTAGTGATAGAGTCTCCATACGGCACAGAGCTTTGCTTGGTTAACAATGGCTTTCTGGGTTTGCATCCGTATCCAGAACGAAGACGTTGCTCACGTCATTTAAAGTAGAACTTTGTGTATAAGTAACTGTTGATGAGTAATGTGAACAATGATATTACTTTTGATTCGCTGTTAATGTTTGGATTTCGGTAGAGTGCTTGCCACCGTTAATCACGTTGTCTTTTAACTGCGAAGAGAAGTTTGTGGCACAACTTGACTGGAAGAAGGGATCGGTTGGTAGGACATGTTTTGAGGCATCAAGGGATCACAAATTTAGCATTGGAGGGCAGCGTGGAGGGTAAAAATCGTAGAAGGAGACCGAGAGATGAGTACACTAAGCAGATTCAGAAGGATGTAGGTTGCAGTAGGTACTGGGAGGTGAAGCAGCTTGCACAGGATAGAGTAGCATGGAGAGCTGCATCAAACCAGTCTCAGGACTGAAGACAACAACAACAACAAGTATTACATAAAGTTGATGCGAAACCACTCCCCGTTGAACGATGAACGACGTTCAGCATGTGTTGGGTAAACCCTTTAGACAGCAAAGAACGTGTTTCCAATTGCCATACAACTTTATAAATCCATATACTGTCTCAAATATTTAATTGTCCCTAAGGATTACTGAACGATTTATGTGACTAAATTAGTTGTACCATAACGTTTGAAATGACACTTATTGTAATTAAGTTTAGTTTACAAACGTTAAGGACTGTCTGATCTCTTCTGTACTATCGTGGTGTTACTTTACATTTGGACGGACTGTCATAAAGACCGGTGTTCTCTAGTAGTCTTTAGCAGTACCCATTGTGTATCTTACAATAACTGTACTGTGGAGGGTTGCGACGATATGCAACACGAATATGGTATGTGGGTTGCATACATTCAGGTGCAGCCTACAAGTTGGAATTCAGGCGTGAACCATTTTTTTGCTGTCGAGTGTACATGCAGTACAGTACTGTAGTACTTATAAACACGTAGTTTACAATAGAGGTAGTGTTTGATTAAGATATGCATTATCAGTTTTTATGTGAAAGTTTCTATTTTCTCTTTGGCCGTACTAAGTGAATCGCTAGCAACTACGAGATTAATTATGCGTAAACAGTGGATGAGCTCACAATGAACTGATCATATCCGTATGTGTTTGTCGCGCAGTATTTGTTTTGTTTGTAACGTCCTCATAACCGTGTAGGGGCATGCGTGTGATTGTTACGAGTTAGCTTTGTGTAAAGATATAAACTGGTGTACCGTGCAAACGTATTTAGCTGGAACATTGATTCGTGTTTGGTTGTGAAGACTTTGCGAAGCGCTAATAGGAGCCAAACCAAAATAATGAAATTACTCGTCGCAACATGGGTGTAAATGAGTATAAAATAGGAAACTAGAAAACAATGATACGTGCCGTCTTATGTGACTCGTAAGTATTCTCGGATATCTAGAAACTCAAGTAAACTTTAAGCTGACTTCCAGAGGAATTCAAAAAGCGTGCAAAGTACAGTGCTGTGTGAATGCTAGAACTAGGGCAGTTTCTAGAAGGAAATAAAAAATCGTCGCAAATTGGTTACGTAGCTGGCCCATCGGGAATACAGCGACCTACAACAAACAGGCCATACTTGTTTCATCAGTCCTCTAAGCATTATATATTTCGTGTAACCACTGTTTTAAAGAGGCTGATATTTAAAATACATTTTAATTCTTGTTATTATTTTATCCCAACGTTTTACGAAGAATCTACGATGCGGGCCAAATGTAGGCGCAGTCATACTCACTAGGAGAAGGTCTCAGTTACGGCCAACCGTTTCGGCTCGTATTTGTCACGTCGCTTGTGTGCAACCTACAATAAAAGCCTTTAAGTTATTTTGGATGAACATCGTCCCCCCCCCCCTCCCTCCCTCCCCCCCCCCCCCATTTTCGACAAGAAGCACCCGTGATGCTTATGACACGCAATACTAAAATTGAGAAGATCGTTGGATAATTGGATACTGAGCACTTTCGATCGTAATATGTGGGGGCTGCAGAAGCACGTTTTCCTAGTAATCGAGGAAAGAAACTTTTTTGACCTCAATCTTACCTAATCTTACGGTAAAAGCTGTGCAATGGAAGAGCCACTGGCGTAGCGTCCAAGGCATTTGGTTCGGGAGCAGAGAACCGGTGTTCGAGTCCCGAGTGCATTCATGTGTTTTTCATTTGTACTTTTATAGGTTTCGAAAGTGTTTGGAATAGGGGGGGGGGGGGGTTAATAAGCTAAGTAAATCAATAAGGAATAGTAACAAAGTAGGCAAATAAGTTTCTGTAACGACTTGCATTATTGGATTAATAAAGAACTGAAGTTGTTTGTCTCATTATATTAAAACAATCCTTAGTAAGAGTACTTCGTAAACGAGCATTCGGCCCACTTTATCGCACAAGGAAGATAAACGAACGCTTGTTGCAGTTGGAAGTATGCACAAAATAATGCATTCCTACACGACGCAGCATTCCATCACAGCGTCTGGAAAAATGTTACCCTAAGGTTCTCCAGAAATGTCGCTTACACCAAAACCAGTAAAGTGACAAATTAAATTTACAAAACACATCTTGAGAACATTTGAAAACTGTCAGCTGCTGATAACAAGTTTGGTCTGATACTGGATTCCTAGGGAGAACGAACCAATACCAACGTCAATAACATAACGCTTAAGATGGCGTCGACAACCTACTTGCACCTTAGAAATAATACCGCGAAACTGCCATCAGTGTGATACTTATTTTTATTGCCAACTTAAAAACTATCGATATTTCAAAATTTTAATGTGCGTCTTGAAAGCCAGAGGGTAGTGCACAACAGCGCAGATCCAATAACGATTCGCTGATTAATTCATGATCATTTTTCCGCGCCGATTTTTCAGGCAGTATTATCGTATGCGTTGTATGCTTCAAATTGAATTCCGAAAGTAACAGTTTTTAAAAGTAAACCAGTTTCGTTTTCCGCAGAATCATCGAGAAAAACGATGTAACTAAATGAAGGTAGCATTCATTGCATGTTATTGGTCCTGGGAATATATTTGCTTCAATTATTTGTATAATAAGTACCATCCATCTAGCTGCTCGAAAGTAGTGGGCGACAAGTAACAGAGTGAGTTTAAGCGACATTAATTCAATTTTTGATTCTTTACTAATACAAGTAGTTTGCAAAACTTATTTGCCTACCATTTTATTGTTTCTAATTGATACATGTACCTCATTAACCCTGCTATTCCTATCAGATCCGAAACAGCAAAAAATTAAAATTAATGCCATTGGCAGTCTAAAACAGCCAAATGCCTTCCTCACTTTCGGCTCTTTAATTGCATGGCATTTAATTTCTGCGAACATAAAACTCCTCTCTCCATCCGAACAGGCTTCACACGGCCCAATGGTACCGACCGACCGGCGTATCATCATCATCCCATAGGCGTCACTGGATGCGGATATGGCTTCCCCAATCGTTATCAGTTTTTATGACCGGAGGAGCTACTTCTCAGTGAAGTAGCTCCTCATTTGTCCTCACAAGTAATGAGAGCATCTCCCTCGTCGACAGTGCTAGGCACACACGGACGGTGACATCCAATTTGTAACCCAGCCCGTCAGCGCGTGCCTTCGGTAATCTCAAGAGAACCGGTATAACCACTTGCGCAAGGCCGCTGGATTTTGCGTACATAAGCGTCAATCGAAAACAAATCCTTTCCTTGGTTTTTAGTAAAATAATTGCTTTCGGACCCTGCATATAATGACAAAAAAATTCAATTCTCATTTATATGTCACTCCCATCAATTCTGAGTCGATTGCGTGTCATGAACTTCAGGGGTGGTTTTCTTGAAAACGGAGAGGGAGCGATGGTGCCGAGCCAAAACAGACCATTTTAGGTCGTACATAAGCGATCTGCAAAAGACAAGGTCTGAATGGAATCTTTTAAGAATGGGTACGCAACTGTTTACTGGTTTGGCGGGCAGGTACGCGGAGGGTGAGGAGTGAGTCATTGCCTTGTCGTTGAACGCCCTCTCAGAGGAAACTGCATGTTGCTGGGTTCTGTCTGCGTGTAGATGGACGTAAAAACGGAGCAAGGAGTTTGTGTCAAATTCTGTTTCAAAACCAGGAAATCTGCTTCTGAGACTTACGAACTAATAAAAACAGCTTTTAGAAATAATTGTATGAACCAGTGAAATGGTTTTGTCTGGTTCAATTGATTTAAAGATGCCCACGAATCATTTTAAGATAAACCACGGTCCAGCCGTCCTTCCACCTCCAAAGCGAACGAAAATTAGGGAGATGGCTGATGAACATAATTTAAGTTTATAAGTATTTCAGTCAATTTTAACTGAACATCTGAACATGCGTCGAGTGTCCGCAAAATTCACATCAAAAATGTTGTCAAGTGATGAGAGACAATACCGACTTGAAGTGTGCCAAGAACTGATTAATCGGACTACAAATTACCCAGATATGTTAAAAAGGGTAATTATAGGTGACGAATCATGGATGTTGTTGTTGTTGTTGTCTTCAGTTCTGAGACTGGTTTGATGCAGCTCTTCATGCTACTCTATCCTGTGCAAGCTTCTTCATCTCCCAGTACTTACTGCAACCTACATCCTCCTGAATCTGCTTAGTGTATTCATCTCTTGGTCTCCCTCTACGATTTTTACCCTCCACGCTGCCCTTCAATACTAAATTGGTGATCCCTTGAGCCTCATAACATGTCCTACGAACCGATCCCTTCTTCTGGTCAAGTTGTGCCACAAACTTCTCTTCTCTACAATCCTATTCAATACTTCCTCATTAGTTATGTGATCTACCCATCTAATCTTCAGCATTCTTCTGTAGCACCACATTTCGAAAGCTTCTATTCTCTTCTTGTCCAAACTATTTATCGTCCATGTTTCATTTCCATACATGGCTACACTCCATACAAATACTTTCAGAAATGACGTCCTGACACTTAAATCTATACTCGATGTTAACAAATGGTTCAAATGGTTCAAATGGCTCTGAGCACTATGGGACTCAACTGCTGTGGTTATCAGTCCCCTAGAACTTAGAACTACTTAAACCTAACTAACCTAAGGACATCACACACATCCATGCCCGAGGCAGGATTCGAACCTGCGACCGTAGCAGTCCCACGGTTCCGGACTGCGCGCCTAGAACCGCGAGACCACCGCGGCCGGCTGTTAACAAATTTCTCTTCTTCAGAAACGCTTTCCTTTCCATTGCCAGTCTACATTTTATATCCTCTCTACTTCGACCATCATCAATTATTTTCCTCTCCAAATAGCAAAACTCCTTTATTATTTTAAGTGTCTCATTTCCTAATCTAATACCCTCAGCATCACCCGACTTAATTCGACTACATTCCATTGTCCTCGTTTTGCTTTTGTTGATGTTCATCTTATATCCTCCTTTCAAGACCTATCCATTCCATTCAACTGCTCTTCCAAGTCCTTTGCTGTAGCTGACAGAATTATGATGTCGTCGGCGAACCTCAAAGTTTTTATTTCTTCTCCATGGATTTCAATACCTACTCCGAATTTTTCTTTTGTTTCCTTCACTGCTTGCTCAATATACAGATTGAATAACATCGGGGAGAGACTACAACCCTGTCTCACTCCCTTCCCAACCACTGCTTCCCTTTCATGTCCCTCGACTCTTATAACTGCCATCAGGTTTCTGTACAAATTGTAAATAGCCTTTCGCTTCCTGTATTTTACCCCTGCCACCTTCAGAATTTGAAAGAGAGAATTCCAGTCAACATTGTCAAAAGCTTTCTCTAGGTCTACAAACGCTTAGCTTCTACGATAAATCGTAGGATCAGTGTTGCCTCACGTGTTCCAACATTTCTACGGAATCCTAACTGATCTTCCGAGAAGTCGCCTTCTACCAGTTTTTCCATTCGTCTATATAGAATACGCGTTAGTGTTTTGCATCCGTGATTTATTAAACTGATTGTACTGTAATTTTCAGATCTGTCAACACCTGTTTTCTTTGGGATTCGTATTGTTATATTCTTCTTGAAATCTGAGGGTATTTCGCCTGTCTCATACATCTTGCTCACCAGATGGTAGAGTTTTGTCAGGACTGGCTCTCCCAAGGCCGTCAGTAGTTCTAATGGAATGTTGTTTACTCCTGGGGCCTTGTTTCGACTCAGGTCTTTCGTGCTCTGTCAAACTCTTCACGCAGTATCATATCTGCCATTTCATCTTCACCTACATCCTCTTCCATTTCCATAATATGGTCCTCAAGTACATCGACCTTGTATAGACCCTCTATATACTCCTTCCACCTTTCTGCTTTCCCTTCTTTGCTTAGAAGTGGGTTTCCATCTGCGCTCTTGATGTTCATACACGTGGTTCTCTTCTCTCCAAAGGTCTCTTTAATTTTCCTGTAGGCAGTCTCTATCTTACACCTAGTGAGATAAGCCTCTACATCCTTACATTTGTCCTCTAGCCATGCTTGCTTAGCCATTTTGTACTTCCTGTCGATCTCATTTTTGAGACGACTGTATTCCTTTTTGCCTGCTTCATTTACTGCATTTTTATATTTTCTCCTTTCATCAATTAAATTCAGTATTTCTTCTGTTTCCCAAGGATTTCTACTAGCCCTCGTCTTTTTACCTACTTGATCCTCTGCTGCCTTCACTACTTCATCCCTCAAAGCTACCCATTCTTTTCTATTGTATTGCTTTCCACCATACCTGTCAATTGCACCTTTATGCTCTCCCTGAAACTATGAACAACCTCTGGTTTTTTTAGTTTATCCAGGTCCCATCTCCTTAAATTCCCACCATTTTGCAGTTTCTTCAGTTTTAATCATAACCAATAGATTGTGGTCAGAGTCCACATCTGCCCCTGGAAATGTCTTACAATTTAAAACCTGGTTTCTAAATCTATGTCTTACCATTATATAATCTATCTGAAACCTGTCAGTATCTCCACTCTTCTTCCATGTATAGAGCCTTCTTTTATGATTCTTGAACCAAGTATTAACTATGATTAAGTTGTGTTCTGTGCAAAATTCTACCAGGCGGCTTCCTCTTTCATTTCTTTGCCCCAGTCCATAATCACCTACTACGTTTCCTTCTCTCTCTTTTCCTACTACCGAATTCCAGTCACCCATTACTATTAAATTTTTGTCACCCTTCACTACCTGAATTATTTCTTTTATTTGATCATACATTTCTTCCATTTCTTCATTATCTGCAGAGCTAGTTGGCATATAAAATTGTACAACTGTAGTAGGCATGGGCTTCGTATCTATCTTGGCCACAATATGCGTTCACTATGCTGTTTGTAGTAGCTTACGTGCATTCCTATTTTCCTATTCATTATTAAATCTACTCCTACATTACCCCTATTTGATTTTGTGTTTATAACCCTGTAGTCACCTGACCAAAAGTCTTGTTCCTCCTGCCACCGAACCTCACTAATTCCCACTATATCTAACTTTAACCTATCCATTTCCCTCTTCAAATTTTCTAACCTACCTGCCCGATTAAGGGATCTGACATTCCACGCTCCGATCCGTAGAACGTCAGATTTCTTTCTCCTGATAACGACATCCTCTTGAGTTGTCCCCGCCCCGAGATCCAAATGGGGGACTATTTTACCCCCGGAATATTTTACCCAAGAGGACGCTATCATCATTTAGTCATACAGTAAAGCTGCATGCCTTCGGGAAAAGTTACGGCCGTAGTTTCCCCTTGCTTTCAGCCGTTCGCAGTACCAGCACAGCAAGGCCGTTTTGGGTATTGTTACAAGACCAGATCAGTCAATCATCCACACTGTTGTCCCTGCAACTACTGAAAAGGCTGCTGCCCCTCTTCAGGAACCACACGTTTGTCTGGCCTCTCAACAGATTCTCCTCCGTTGTGGTTGCCCCTACGGTACGGCTATCTGTATCGCTGAGGCACGCAAGCCTCCCCACCAACGGCAAGGTCCATGGTTCATGGGGGGGATATGATTCTGAAACCAAAGTGCAGTCTTCGCAGTGGAAGATTCCAGGTTCACCACGACCGAAAAAAACAATGCGAAGTCGGTAGAAGGTGAAGATAATGTTAGTGATTTTTTTCGATTCTGCCGGTATTGTGCATCATGAATTTACCCCTGGAGGACAGACAATTAACCAGGAATACTACAATTGTGTCCTTGAGTGTTTGCGCGAAAAGGTTTAGCAGGAACGTCCGGCGTTGTGGAAAGACAGGAGGTGGGTGCTACACAATGATAATGCTCTGGCACATCGTGCCTTCTCAATCGGGAGCTTTTGACCAAATTCTCAATACCTGTGCTTCCACATCCACCATACTCCCCTGTTTTGGCCCCTGCGGACTTCTACCTGTATCCTAAACTGAAATTGTCACTGAAAGAGAAGCTATTTGACTCGTTTGAAGGCATCCAGGCAAATACGGAGAGCGTCCTTAACACGCTTCAGGGGGAAAAAAATTCCAGGAATGTTTTTAAAAGTGGAAACACTGTGGAGTTGGTGTGTTCAGTCAGAAGTGCACTACTTTCAAGGAGATGCATCTCAGTAGCATGTAAGTTTCACCATTGTACAATTACAAGCCCATTCTTAAAACTTTCCAGTTACACGTCGTATAAGCCGAATCTGTTGACTGTGTCTCAGTTCTTGCCCTTTTTCAGGCAAAGGAACCCTACAGAGAGCAATACTCTGATAATAAGCTTCTCTAACCTTGTTGTGATGCTTAACGAAACGTGAAGTTTCAATATAATCCAACTCATTCGTCGTAGAACTAGCATAGCTGAATCCACCGAAATTATTGCTCTCGCTTTTGTTGTAATGAATCCACACGTTGGTACACGTAAGCTTGACCTATACTGCTGTACAAAGCATTGTGACACGTAACCAGTCCCATACAAATCATGTAGAACTACAGAAGAACTGCATTGGAATTATTTCCACAATCGTGCACATATCTCTTAGTGGGAACAGCAGCAAATCCTCGCCGTCGAGAACTTATTCTCTGACTTTTTTTCGGTTATTTATTTTTCTCCACAAACAAAGGACCAGTAAATACGAACAACATGCATTACTGCAAACCTGAGGATTAACGTCTGGCGTAAGACACATGGTACTACGAATATTAGCTCTCATTTTGTCAGTGGTAGTAGAAACGGCAGGGTATATGCCAACTTTCTCACAAGAATTCTGCTTCCTTTTCTGGATGAATTACCAGTAAGAACCAGAAGCCTTATGTGGTACCAACACAGTGGTTGTACAGCGCATGATGCCTTGTGTGCACATACTGATTCAAACTGTCGTAATTCCTCTGAAGCTCTCTTTCTTCTTTAAGAGTGCATAAAATACGCCATCTATCATGATATTATAAGATTCCAGGGGCATGTAGGGACGTATCGTGCTGCAGTCAGCACTGGAATCGCTGACTAATTTTTTCACCGAATGCGTGGAGCAGTATATCACAGCACAGGCTCACCGCTCTGAACACCTTTGAATATTCTACCACTTATAGTGCCCACAGTTGATTACAGTGTTACAAAACAGTATTATAAATCCTCTAGTCTTTTGCATAATAAGATTGATGTTATGCTTATGTGAATAGGTGACAAGGCCTTGTGAAGAGTTAATTACCGAATAAAAAATACAGGGTGTAATTGTACAAACACATGCTTCTTTTTCTTCTTTTTATGTCTTCGTACCGAACGAAATTACTAGAAGGCAATTGTGCTGTTCCCACGGCAAAAAACCAACATCTTAGGTAAATTTATATGTAAATCGCTTCGCGGACGATATGAAATTTTAGTATCTGCTTTTTTCCGTAGTAGTTAGCATGCTTTGCGATAGCCGCTAGAGGGCAGATCTTACATATGATCGAAAATAAATAAAATAATGTATCAGTTTGACAACAATGTTATCAATTAATTTCCTGTTCACATGTCCAGAAAAGTTTTAAAATAGTCGGCCGGATTACTGTTTAGCACGAACTGTTGTGTTCCAAGCAGCGCAGCTGAAAATAATACAACATCATTATCTCCACGATAAGGCTCAGAGTATCACTCAATCCTGACCAGCTGTGGCATGATACTCAGGGAAATGGCGTCACATGGGTCGGTATCGTCGGCAATGGGTCAGCACCCCGTTCTCCAATTTCACAGAGCTTGCAGCCGCTACGTCTCCTCACCCGGCCTCAGTAAGCTGAGTGTGCCTCGTTTCAGTAATTCAAAGAAGGAAAACTTCCTTGTCGTCCCGAGAATTCACAGGTGTCCTCCGCGTGGCAGTCAGACGTGCTGTCAGGTGAGCGGACTTACTAGGAAAGAAAATATCGGAGAAACTGGAGCGAGGTTCTGTCCGCTGTACTGCGTACAGTCCTATGCGAACTACATGTAAATATCGAAAGGCCGCCGCCTGAGTTCTGTCTGCGGTCATATATTCTTTTTCTTTTTAATTTAAGCGTACAAACATTGCCAGCCGTGTTGTTTGGAGAGGTGGGTGGGAGAAGCAACTGTTGCTAAGCCTCCATACGAGCTCTAATCTCTCTGATTTTTCTTCATGGTCTTTCATGACACTTATGTAACAAAGAGTAGCGTTTTGCTTGACTCTTCCAGGAAAGACCGCTCTTAGAATATTAACAGCAACAACATCGTGATGCATAAACACACAGTTGCAGTGTCTACCAATGGAGCTTGACAAATGCCTTCGTGATACTTTCGCTCTTAATAAACACCAGGTAGTGATAGTTAAACTACTTGAGAGCGCTACACCTGTATTACTGACTCCTGTGGATGAGAATTCATCGATGACGAACGACTAAATGTAATCGAGAAACGGCTGTTGGAAATGAATACAAAACAGGAACCCTAAACAAGCTCATCAGCAGAATAAAAATTGAAGATAGTGATATTGGTCACCCACTGATGTGCACAACCAAATGTTCAGTTTGTTTCCATCCCCATACAGACAACACATCAGAAAAAAGAAAGAAATTGTTACTTATTAACATACACTCCTGGAAATTGAAATAAGAACACCGTGAATTCATTGTCCCAGGAAGGGGAATTTTTATTGACACATTCCTGGGGTCAGATACATCACATGATCACACTGACAGAACCACAGGCACATAGACACAGGCAACAGAGCATGCACAATGTCGGCACTAGTACAGTGTATATCCACCTTTCGCAGCAATGCAGGCTGCTGTTCTCCCATGGAGACGATGGTAGAGATGCTGGATGTAGTCCTGTGGAACGGCTTGCCATGCCATTTGCACCTGGTGCCTCAGTTGGACCAGCGTTCGTGCTGGACGTGCAGACCGCGTGAGACGACGCTTCATCCAGTCCCAAACATGCTCAATGGGGGACAGATCCGGAGATCTTGCTGGCCAGGGTAGTTGACTTACACCTTCTAGAGCACGTTGGGTGGCACGGGGTACATGCGGACGTGCATTGTCCTGTTGGAACAGCAAGTTCCCTTGCCGGTCTAGGAATGGTAGAACGATGGGTTCGATGACGGTTTGGATGTACGGTGCACTATTCAGTGTCCCCTCGACGATCACCAGAGGTGTACGGCCAGTGTAGGAGATCGCTCCCCACACCATGATGCCGGGAGTTGGCCCTGTGTGCCTCAGTCGTATGCAGTCCTGATTGTGGCGCTCACCTGCACGGCGCCAAACACGCATACGACCATCATTGGCACCAAGGCAGAAGCGACTCTCATCGCTGAAGACGACACGTCTCCATTCGTCCCTCCATTCACGCCTGTCGCGACGCCACTGGAGGCGGGCTGCACGATGTTGGAGCGTGAGCGGAAGACGGCCTAACGGTGTGCGGGACCGTAGGCCAGCTTCATGGAGACGGTTGCGAATGGTCCTCGCCGATACCCCAGGAGCAACAGTATCCCTAATTTGCTGGGAAGTGGCGGTGCGGTCCCCTACGGCACTGCGTAGGATCCTACGGTCTTGGCGTGCATCCGTGCGTCGCTGCGGTCCGGTCCCAGGTCGACGGGCACATGCACCTTCCGCCGACCACTGGCGACAACATCGATGTACTGTGGAGACCTCACGCCCCACGTGTTGAGCAATTCGGCGGTACGTCCACCCGGCCTCCCGCATGCCCACTATACGTCCTCGCTCAAAGTCCGTCAACTGCACATACTGTTCACGTCCACGCTGTCGCGGCATGCTACCAGTGTTAAAGACTGCGATGGAGCTCCGTATGCCACGGCAAACTGGCTAACACTGACTGCGGCGGTGCACAAATGCTGCGCAGCTAGCGCCATTCGACGGCCAACACCGCGGATCCTGGTGTGTCCGCTGTGCCGTGCGTGTGATCATTGCTTGTACAGCCCTCTCGCAGTGTCCGGAGCAAGTATGGTGGGTCTGACACACCGGTGTCAATGTGTTCTTTTTTCCATTTCCAGGAGTGTACAATAATAAAATAGTACGTAGAATAGGAAATGTATTGAAGAAGCTATGGATCCCAATAGCATTCAGACACAGCAACACACTACAACAAAGGCTAAGATCAGAAAAATAACTCCAAACAAATTCAGAAATGCAAGAATGTATCAATTCTTATGCAGCTCCTGCCATTCCTAATGCAGACAAGTAAAAACCAGTAACTTCTGAACACGTTACATATAACATATGTGAGCTATGAAGAGTGTCAGCACAACTTCAACTTTCGCAGAACACTTAATAAATGAAAACCATCACATCACAAATACTGAAACTGATTTACAAAATGAAACACAGAAACAGTTTAAGTCGTATTTCAACGACAGATGAAAATCAGTACATGCAAAAGGCTACGTTGGAAGGCAAAGATTTAATAAATGAAAACACAAACCTTTGCGATAACGCGCTCTTTACTGTTGTAAGACAAGTAACACAGGACACGGAACAGAAAACACACACACACACACACACACACACACACACACACACACACACACACTACTCCACACAAGGACATAAGTAAGAAATAGAAGTCGTCAGGACTCAATCTGCAGTTCCCAAAACCATCTTGCCATACGCGATACACCCCTCGACACACGCGCACAGCAAGACAGCGTAATTTTTTGGATTACTGCCAAGGTGATGACTCATGTTTATTTGTGTTTTTAGAGCGACTACAAGCCAAACAACAAACGTCAGTACATGACAGATTACGTTACAACCTCGTGCCCACCAAACTTGTATTAACAACACTACCACAACCCCAAATTGTACTACAGTTGTTGTATGGAATTTCTAATTTTCATATTTAATGATAATAGCTGTTCAAACCTTTGCAGATGACATGCAGTATGCGATAAGGCGGTAACAAACATCCAAACTAGGCAGTGACTACAATAAAAAGGTGTTTTAAAGCTATTTACACCAAACAGTATCTGGAACCAAACATTTCACATGTAATACCATTAATCGCAATGTTTTGAAATGCTGGTAACTTTTGCATGTCTTAGAGTAAAGAAACCCACATGTGATGGAGATATTTAGATTAAACGCTGGAACAAGTAAATTTCAGCATCATACTGACCCCCGAAGACTACAAGTAAGAACACAGCCGAAACGGCGCCATACCTCGAATGGATTACTGGGCTGGCACCCCGTGATGAAATCATCAACGAACTGTGCATTCAGGTACGCAAATATGAAATATAATAATGAAGGCAAAGTGAATAACACTGAAGAAACAGAAATCTGTTACTAAAACGGGGAACAGAGAATGTACTAAATTACCAAACAGATCGCGTTCATAATAGGTCCCTAGATAATTTGATCCTCATCTACATCTATATCCCGCAAACAGTATTACGCTGTGTGGCAAGGATACTTCACTTCCCCTCTTTTTTCATCCATTCGCGACTGGTGGGTGGGAAAAACAACAGTTGCTAAGCCTCCATACGAGCTCTAATCTCTCTGATTTTTCCTTCATGGTCTTTAATGACCATTATGTAACAAAGAGTAGCGTTTTGTTTGGCTCTTCCGGGAAAGACCGCTCTTAGAATATTAACAGAAACAACACCGTGCTGCATAAACACACAGTCGCAGTGTCTACCAATGCAGCTCGACAAATGCCTTCGTGACACTTTCGCGCTTAATAAACACCAGGTAATGATAGTTAAGCTTTCGCTACTTGAGAGAGTACTCATGAAAAACGAGTAATCTTAGGGTAATGAAACTTCGTGGAAACAGTTGTAAAGACATGCGCAAGAGAAATAACGAATAAACCTCTGACAAAAACATATTTTCCTTTCCACGTGAGAGGCTAACATTTGGTAACTAGGTACCATGTTTATGTTCCTGTTTAAAAACGCTGTTCATTTTGATGACCATTTCCATACATGACGGCCAGGAACCGCACTAGAGATTTCATTTCACAACTGTTCACAGCACTTCTCGAATGACGGACGATAGGATGTTCAGGGATCGTGAGACAGCTCGTGCATTGCTTGAGGATGGCTCATTGTGTCCAGCATTCTCAGCCAGGGCAGCAATAACCTTTGCGTCGGTCCAAGGGTAGATGTTGGGGAATAGCTGGGTGCTGAGACAGATAGCAAAATAATTAGAAGCATACTTAAAATGCATGTAACGACGTATACTTAACTTTTCTTCTGCAATTCCAAATAGTATTCCACACTAGTCCACTACACAGGCACATTTGTCAGAAGCAATCACAGTAACTGAGACGCAAACTATAAATACTGTGAGGGCTCCAAGTGAAGTCAATGACAGTGTGGCTGGCATCACTCTGGTGGCTTCTTAAACTGCTATGGTGGAGGCGCTCATCACGCGTGTTGCAGAGTGTGTGTCTGTGAGCTGCTGTGGTTTGGTACTGCAGCTACATATGTTACTGCCAACCTATGGACGAATGATGCCTGGTATGGTGTCCATAGTGTACGACACCACATTACTTCCTTCCGCCAGCCTCCCCCCACCCTCCACACAAATAAACTCTTCGCTGTCGTCGCGTCTACATCCACATGGTTACTCTGCAATTCACACTTAAGTGCCTGGCAGAGGGTTCATCGAACCATTTTCATACCACTTCTCAACCGTTCCACTCTCTAATGGCGCGTGGGAAAAAGAAACACCTAACTCCTTCCGTTCGAACTCTGATTTCTCTTATTTTATTATGATGATCATTTCTCCCTACGTAGGTGGGTGCCAATAAAATATTTCCGCATTCGTAAGAGAAAGTTGGTGATTGAAATTTCGTAAACAGATCTCGCCGCAAAGAAAACCGCCTTTCTTTCAGTGACTGCCACCCCAACCAGCATTTCATATCAGTGACACTCTCACCCCTATTGCGCGATCACCCTAAACGAGCTGCCTTTCTTTGCACTTTTTCGATGTCCTCCGTCAATCCCACCCGGTAAGGATCCCACACCACGCAGCAATATTCCAGCATAGAACGGACCAGTGTCATGTGGGTTGTCTTTAGTGGGTTTGTTGCATGTTCTAAGTGTTCTACCAACAAAGCGGAGTCTTTGTTTCGCCTTCCCCACAATATTATCTATGTGGTCTTTCCAGTTTATGTTGCTCGTAATTGTACTTACTCGTTATTCAGTCGAACTGACAGCTCCTTAGAATTGTGCAATTTATCGTATATCCAAAATTTATCGGATTTCTTTTAGTACCTATGTGGATTACATCGCACTTTTCTTCGTATAGTGCCAATTGCCACTTTTCGCACCATACAGAAATTCCCTCTAGATCATTTTGTAATAGGAATTGATCGTCTGATGATTTTACTAGACGGTAAATTACAGCAAACAATCTAAGGGAGCTGCTCAGATTATCACCTAGATCATTTATGTAAATCAGGAACAGCAGAGGCCCTACGACCGTACCTTGCGGAACGCCAGATATCGCTTCTGTTCTACTAGATGATTTCCCGTCTATCACTACGAACAGTGACCTCTCTGAGAGGAAATCACGAATCCAGTCACACAACTGAGACGATACTCCATATGCACGTAATTTGATTAATAGTCGCATGTGAGGGACGGTATCAAGAGCCTTCTGGAAATCTAGGAAATTGGAATCGATCTGAAATCCCTTGTCCACAGCACTCATTACTTGATGGGAGTAAAGTGCTAGCTGCGTTGCACAAGAACGATGTTTTCTGAATCCGTGTCGGTTATGTATCAATAAGTCATTTTCTTCAAGGTAATTCGTAATGATTGAGGACAGTATATGCTCCAAAATCTTACTGTAAATTGAGGTCATTGATATGGGTCTGTAATTCAATGGGTTACTCCTATTTCCTTTGTTGAATATTGGTGTGACCTGTGCTACTTTCCAGTCCTTAGGAACGGACCTTTCGTCAAGTGAGCAGTTGTACATGACTGCTAAGAAAGGCGCTATTGTGTCTATATACTCTGAGAGGAACCTGATTGGTATACCATCTGGTCCGGAAGACTTGCCTTTCTTAAGTTATTTTGTATTGTTTCGGAACACATAAGATATCTACTTTTATGTGACGCATGCTAACAGCAGCTCTGGTATGGAATTCTGACATATTTACTTCATCTTCTTTCGTGAAGAACAGTGTTCTGAGGTGTTTTGTCTACCATGGTGGATCAGTCCCATCTCTTATTGACTTATGCGGTATAATCTGTCTATTGCTGTCGATACTGTATCTTTGAATTTGAGCCATACCTGGTGTACTCTAACATAATTAGCTTGGAAGGAATGGAGACTCTCTGTTAGGAAGGCATGAAGCAAATTTTTATCTGCTGTTTTAAATAGATATATTTTGCGTTTATTTTTAGTGGTTTTGGTTGATATGATTTTGAGCCTCGCTACAATAACCTTGTGTTCACTAATCCCTGTATCCGCCATGATGCTCTCCATTAGATCAGGGTTATTTGTGGCTAAGAGGTCAAGTGTGTTATCGCAACCATTTACAATTCGAATGGTCTCATCAACCAATTGTTCAAATTAATTATCAGAGAAAGCATTTAGTACAATTTCGGAAGATGTTTTCTGTCTACCACCGGCTTTGAACGTGTTTTCGCCAACAAATCGTGTGTAGTTTCTAACTCTCCACCAATTATAACTTTGAGTGGTGTACTTATTTGTAACGAGACTCAAGTTTTGTTTCAAGCGTTCAGCTACTATATCATCTGAGTCGGGTGTTCGGTAGAAGGAGCCTATTATTATTTTGGTACTGCTGTTGAATGTAACCTCTAGCCGTAGTAATTCACAGGAACTGTCTATTTCATCTTCACTACCAGATAAACTGCTGTTAACAAATAGAAACACACCACCACCTACTTCATTTAATCTATCCTTTCTGAACACGGTTTGCGTCTCTGTAAAAATTTTGGGAGAATATATCTCCGGTTGTTGCCAGCTTTCTGTTCCTATAAGGATTTCAGCTTCAGTGCTTTATATCAGCGCTTGAAGCTCTGGTACATAGCTACGACAATTTACAACTACAATACCGACTGTTGCTTGGCCGATTCTTGTCGTTTCTTTGCCCTGTACCCTTTGGCACTAGAGCCCTTTTTGATCTTTCCCGAGACTGTCTAACCTAAAAAACCGCGCAGTCCACGCCACACACAACCTGCAACCCGTGTAGCCGCCTCCTGTGTGTAGTGGACACCTGACCTATTTAGCGGAATCCGAAACCCCAAAACCCTATAGCGCAAGTCAAGGAATCTGCAGCCTATATGGTCGCACAACCGTCTGAGACTCTGATTCGGACCCTCCACTCGGCTCTGTACCAAAGGTCCGCAGTCGGCCCTGTCGCGTGTTGGTACTGCCAGAAACACCGTTGTGGAGTGGCAGGGGGAGGGAGGGGGATGGGAGGTGTGGGCCCAGATGCCACTAAGGGGCAGGAACCAAACCTGCAACCTATGACAAGTTCCTTCCCACACCCTGACATTCGTCCTATATACGGCAGGAAATAGTGCCCGAATAACTAGCCACAGGGTGCCCACTCATGTCCAGGGACGAAACTTCATCTCTCATTGGCGAAGGCTTAAAGGCGACCAGAATATCCACGGTGTCTCACTGGAAGGCGGCAGGGTGAAGGGGGATCACATGTTGTGGCTGACTCCGCTGCCGCTGTGGTGACGGCGACGGAGACAGCGCTGCATCGAGGACTACTGGCTTTCCGTCCGAGGCCGGTGGCGCGGGACGCGAGGGAGGCAAAGGTTTCCTGCAGGCTCCTCCTGTTCCCGTATCAGCAAATGAAAAACTTCTTCACGGTCATGCAGCCCACACAAGCAAAGCTAGTTCTAATGGCAGTTATTTAGCCTCGTAAAATTCTATAAGACGATCCGAGAATTTTTTGATGGTTCAAAATGGTTCAAATGGCTCTGAGCACTATGGGACTTAACATCTGAGGTCATCAGTCCTCTAAGAACTACTTAAACCTAACTAACATAAGGACATCACACACATCCATGCCCGAGGCGGGATGCGAGCCTGCGACCGTAGCGGTAGCGAGACTTTTTCGACAACGCCTCTTCCCCAGCGTCTGTTTCTGTTAAGATTTCAGAAAAAGGTGACACCAATAACGTTAAACGGAGAGAACTGAGGTGGAAGGGCCGGCCGCTGAGCAGGATGCACCAAGTGAAGCAATGTTCTCAGCTTTCATGGATAATTCCACTAATGCCATGTCGTTGCTGGTCCGAGAACGGGGTAATGAGAGGAAGAGCATTAACAATTGGTCCCACACATCATAATCACGTAAATTGTTCATCTGTTGTTCGAATCTTCAGACAAAGCATTCAGCTTCACCATTAGAGGGTGGAACGGTACTGCCATGACGTGCCTTGTGCCATCAATGTCACCAAACTGCTGAAATCCTGCAGATGTGATCTGGGGCCTACTGTCCAAAGTAAACACTTGTGGTACACCTTCGATTCAAAAAATCGCTGTCAAAGTACAGATAGTACTAGCTGTTGTAGTGGACTGCATGGGCATCACAAACGGAAACTTGCTAAGGGCTTATATCACAATAAGCCACGAGAACTGCAGTAGAGACCCGAAAAGTCAACATTCACAGCCGCGAGGGATTAGCCGAGCGGTCTAAGGCGCTAAAATGATGGATTGTGCGGCTGGTCCCGGCGTAACATTGTGATGCCAAACATTAAATTTCAGTGTCCAGGGCAATGGTGTCGTGTGAGCACCCCAGTTACCTTGATGGAGAAGGTGTAAATCATATTTCTGTAGCGAATGTGCCACAAGTACTCAGGACCGATCATTGTCAGTGTATAACGAAATAACACCTTGCTGGACAGATAAGTTATGTCGAAGAGCAAAATTTTGGCTTATAAACGGGTCACTAATCTGTTTAACTGGATGTCGCCAACTGGTGCGGATGTAGAAAATCTTGTGACTGGAGTCTGCAGCCGTTGCCTGAGCAATACGTTGATGGTTCAAATGGCTCTGAGCACTCTGGGACTCAACTGCTGTGGTCATCAGTCCCCTAGAACTTACAACTACTTAAACCTAAATAACTTAAGGACATCACACACATCCATGCCCGACGCAGGATTCGAACCTGCGACCGTAGCAGTCGCACGGCTCCGGACTGCGCGCCTAGAACCGCGAGACCACCGTGGCCGGCATGGTTGATGTTGGAACCATCAAGTGCTTCATTGTACTTAAAATCAATGTGGGAAAATAAATCTTCAGAAGTGTCGAAGGACAAACTGGAGGCGAGAGAGAGAGAGTAATTAGCCATTGTACTGTATACAATTTTGTACTGATAATTTAAGATGAGCAGAGAACGACGATGTAACTTCGGCACTGTGCATGGAGGGACTGGCTTCGAATGGCTAAACGAGTAAGTGAGAGGCTTCTGATCCGTCACCAAGTAAAACTTCCTTCTGTAAAGGTATCCATGAAATTTGGTTACTTCATATACGATAGCAAGAGTTTCTTTCTTAATCTGCAAAGAGCTACGCTGTGCCTTGTTGAAGAATTTTGATACAAAGGCAATTGGCCTGTCCAGTTAGTGTTTAACCCTAGGGTGCATGGTGCTGAAGAAAAAAAGACATGAATGCCTATGCAGGGCCTCCAAGGCCCTGCCTTAATTTAAAATTTTCCTCTTTTCATATAATCATTCTTTGGAGTTAAATTTATTTCTTTCAAATTTTTTGTCATATGGACAGATTCCTAAGATACAGTAACAGGAACTGGTGGGTCTGATTAACATTTTATTAATTTTTTTTAAAAAAACTCGAAGAGTGACTTTTTATTAGTTACATCCATTTACATACAACATGTACAAATAATTTTTTTTATTCAGTTATAAGTTGCAGTTTACATTTTATAACATTAATTACATCCAATTTCTTCAATTAAAACATACTCATTATTCACAATATTTTGTATAAAGGCAAATTTTTGACAAAAAGCTATTATTAATTGTTCACATAAAATAGCATTTTTCTTAGTTTTCAACATGTGACCAACAAGAAGCACAAAGAACGCCACTATGTTCCTTACAAATGTTGGTTTTACACTTAATGCATGTCATAGCACTTTTCCTGTGTTTATTATGTTGACAATAATTGCATCTTCTTCTTTTTCATGGAACAGGTACTTGGTTCGGCAATATGACATCTTTTTGAACACCACATCTTTGCATGACATCAACGATCTTCTTTGGAAGATTAGGGATCTGAATACGAAGTTCCATTAGTGGTCTTACCATTTCCTGTGCTAAATCTCTCAGGAACAAGCGCCTTTTATCGCTTCTTCCACTATAGTATGTTATATGTTGGGCGGGAAACAAAATTTTACTGTTCATTGCTGCGACGTCCATCATATTCATCCATAATGCAAATGGCCATCTTCTTGTTTGTCTCTTGCATGTGTAATAACGAGTTTTCTGGTTCATTTGATCTACTCCACCCTTCGTAGAGTTATAGAACTTTATTATATCTGGTTTCTTTTTTGCATGAGTTTCATCAATGTATCTGCCGTGATGCATTGTGATAATGAGAACTGCAGACTTTTTCTTTTTGGAAACATAACTCACCATTGTAATGTCACCTCCAAATGCAAACGAAGAGGAATGAATCGCTCTTGAGGCAGATGGATTTTTCTCATTAGGAATTTCTGGTTTATTTTGTCTGATTGTTCCCACCACTGCACACTAACAAAGAAGTCGTCAACACTAATATTTTTTGATGATCCTTCAATGCTTTTAGCAAGATCTTTCACCACATTCAATCCAATATTTTTCTGAATAGGTTCGTGGGGCTTCCTTCCCGTGTAAACATTTCCGTCTAAAGCACATGCATCACGTAACCAAAATATTTTTATGCCATACTTGGCTGGTTTAGAGGCCATATACTGGGTGAAGCTGCATCTTCCACGAAATGGGACTAGCGGTTCGTCAACCGTGAGCGAATCATTGGTAATCAGTCTATTTCTACACTTCTCAAGAAATAGTTCCCATACATAGCGAACAGCTGCAAGTTTGTCATCTGCAGGTCGAGCTTCACGGGTACGCCTGTCATCAAATCCAATCATTCTCCTTATATCCTCGAATCTATTTACTGACATGATGGCCTTATATGTAGGATTTGCCTTTTCATCCCAAAATAATTCTCTAATAGGGACATGCCAACTTTTCTCAACACCAGAAAGCAGTAAAAGACCATGAAAACCCTCCATTTCAGCAAGCTAAACTTTTTTCCACGTTTTACCACGTAAAGCAGACACTCTTCTGCCTTCAATATTTGTGCAGTTGATAATTTCTTCTAGTATTTTCTTGGAGATGAAATAGTCCCAGGCATCCTTAGGTTCAAACGACGAGCTGGAGCAGATGCTTTCTTTACGATATTATGGACAGGCGTACGAAAAGTTGCAGGAGGATCTAATTTCCAAATCATTCCATTCCGACTAATGTATGTGTGGTCTTCTGCACCTTTCTCTTGTGGTTCTTCATTTTCAAACTGTGGTGAAGTAATATTATCAGAAGAACTGTCATCTGCCTCAATATTCACATCTACAGGTTCATTGGCTGATTCTTCACTACTTGCTACTTCAAAAATACTTCCTTCCTCGCAAGAATCATTTTCTTAAAACCACTGAGCCACAATACTTTCAAAATTAGCTGCATTTGCACGTACTGGCTCTCTTGCTTTGCGTGTCGAAGCCATAGCAAAAGGCGTGTCTCTCGAGCAGTAGCTTGTGCAGCACTAAACAAGTTATACTCGTAACAATATGGGCCTTGCAGCAACAAACAAACTACAGTAACAATGAGGCGGACAAGAGCAGCAGAGGATAACAATACTATGCAATAATAAAACATTTGATAGCAAAAAGGTCAATAATACACCGACATTGCCAATATGTGAAAGTAGTGTGTAATATTTTTTAGTTATACTAAACCTACTACAGCTACTGCTGCTGTTGGCACTCCTGTTGCTGGAAATACCACTACAGTAATTGTTGAATTAATTACTGCTCCCAAACAAATTCTGAAGACAATATAAGCTAAAAAACATTCATAAACGTATGAGGGCTTCTGAAGCCCTGCTTATACATTCACGATGTATGGGTAAACGTATTGAATTATACAAAAAACTTAAAAAGGTATCTTGTTCAGACTTGATAGGAGGAATGTCACAGTGTTAGTGAAAGAGTACTGGAGAGCAGTTTGAAATCAAACAAAAAATTACAGAATTTTTTTGAAAATGAAGACATACAAGGGTGTCGGACGCACTGTATATGCATCCTACGGTTAAGAACAGGTTCTGTCCCTTAAGAGGATGTGTCACTCACACTCTTCACCAATGTAGTGTCATTAAAATGTATCAACCAGCCATCACTTAGTATAGCAGCTTAAAATATCTGTAATGCGACCTGACACTATCTAGTCACCTCAGACAGAGCATTCTTTCACTGAGGAGGCTACAGTCTGGAACCGCGCGACCGCTATGGTCGCAGGTTCGAATCCTGCCTCGGGCATGGATGTGTGTGATGTCCTTAGGTTAGTTAGGTTTAAGTAGTTCTAAGTTCTAGGAGACTGATGACCTCAGATGTTAAGTCCCATAGTGCTCAGAACCATTTGAACCATTTTTAATTAAAAGTATAAGATGCAGAAATTGAGGAATGGCTAACAAGAAAGCAGTAAAGTCTAATATAACTCAAACTCGCGCTTAGCGCTAGGCAACCAATGACAGCAATGATGCAAAAATTGCAATTCCAACATTTAGCTAGTCAAAGGGGGCGCTGGGCATAATGAATATAATTTACAAGAATTGTAATGACATGAAATTTCACAAACCTGGTATCTGACGAGCTGAGACCCGTTAAGTACCAGTATTTTATGAAACGAGCACAGAAACAATTCTCAAAGCAAGTACCCAATATTTGTTCAATCAGAGAAGACCCTTGGGCATAATCAAGATACTGACGTGGGAAAGTAATAAAACACCTTTTAACAAATTGAGTTTACAATAGTATTAAAAGTACTACATTAAAACCAGACTTCAAACAGGGAAAACATGGAAGGGGCAGGAACGGCCGGCCAGATCTCAGTAACACAGTTTAAAATACCGGGCACTTCAGGTTAAATAAACGCCCGATTACTAAGTGGTAGGAACTCAACTTACAAGACACATCGTAGCAAGTCAGGAGGCCGCAACTTATCGGAGGCTACGGTGAGACGCGAAGCGGCGCGCCACCCGCACATACGCACACAACCGACGCGGACAGGCTACGCCCGATGAACTGGTGGATGACAGATAACGCCCTTGGATAACGCCTCAAAACGCTACGAGCAGTGCGGAAAGGCGAAATTAAACAAGCAGATATATAATTCATTGAAAATAATCATAAAGGACATGAAATTGCTCGAAGCTAGACAAAAATCTCAATGCGAGCATGACCCCAAGCACCAATCAAACTTTACGTATTACAACAACAATATTAGAATAAGAATTACAGAGAGGATTAAACGGTTAATATTACAATGAAATACACCAATAAGTTAATGTGATAAACAAAATATCACAGGGCTATTCAAACACATTAACTTCAGTGACTTAAAAGGTAACAGGGGAAATCTTGATGGCAAACACTCAAAATGGTTACTGCTACGGTCGCTGGTTCGAATCATGCCTCGGGCATGGATGTGTGTGATGTCCTTAGGTTAGTTAGGTTTAAGTGGTTCTAAGTTCTAGGGGACTGATGACCTCAGATGTTGAGTCCCATAGTGCTCAGAGCCATTTTAACCATTTGAATCTTAATCCAGGGTAAACCGACAGCATCGACATTAGACCCAAGTATTGCCGAACATCACAGCTCTACCGACCACCAACCCCTTTGACAATCGTGCGCCTTAAGCTCCGTGAACTGCTCACCGTACGTCACATGGGCCTCTTGTCTCTCTCTCATTGACAGTGATCGACTACCTGCCCATGTGCGAACAACCCGCTCCCAGAAACTACAACACAAGAAACTAAAACAAAGAGTCAATTAATAGGCGACCTATGCGCCACCCGGCGAATAAACAGAGACTGACTGCGCCAGTAACAAAGATGTGTGAGCTGACAGGCCCCAAGAGTCAGTACTTAGTTTTGAAATAATTGCCTTGACATTTATTGAATGAAACTTCGGCGAACTCGTCAACTGTGTGTTGGACTTGTGTTTTTGCAAACAGACGGCTTGAACGTGACCGTGCTTGCCCCAATGATAACTCCCTTTCGATAGGGCCACTCCTGGAGCTTACGCGCAGTGGAACACAGAGAACAAGGTTTTAATACCGCTACTCTGCTGCCTAGCACTGTGAATCTGTTTACATCGCTGCCCTGGCTAAAACTTTAAATGCCACGGTGCCCGAGCTACGAGCACACACTGTTTACATCTACTAGGTATGGCACAAGTAGGAGCTGTATCACACAACTGTGGTACTTTCATACAAATTCGGACGATCCACTAATTCCAAAACCTGTTAAAATTAGAATCAGATTACTTAATTATCTGTGCGCGTATGAAAGGATCTGACACATTCTGAGTAATGACGTCCGTGATCATGGCATCACTGTAAAAACGTCCATACTCAGACATAAATTGCTATGAAAGAATTTGTAACGCACTGCTATCACATTAATCTGTTCATCGAAGTGTTTGTCTAGTGCAGTAAATCTACATCTATATCTATACGACTACTCTGCAATTCACATTTAAGTGCTTGGCAGAGGGTTCATCGAACCACAATCATACTATCTCTGTACTATTCCACTCCCGAACAACGAGCGTGAAAAACGAACACCTAAACCTTTCTGTTCGAGCTCTGATTTCTCTTATTTTATTTTGATGATCATTCCTACCTATGTAGGTTGGGCTCAACAAAATATTTTCGAATTCGGAAGAGAAAGTTGGTGACTGAAATTTCGTAAAAAGGTCTCGCCGCGACGAAAAACGTCTATGCTGTAATGACTTCCATCCCAACTCGTGTATCATATCTGCCACACTCTCTCCCCTTTAACGTGATAATACAAAACGAGCTGCCCTTTTTTAGTAAGGAACACTTTCAGACCGAGTTCGTAGGCAAGTCTGTACACAGACACTCAGACTGTTTCAAGAAAATAAGGTTGTCTGTTCCTTCCTTCAGTGTGATGAGCGGTAATTTGTATGTATCGAGCTGATCTCGATATTTGAACCATTCCTTGTGTGTTGAGTCAAAAGCACGGAATGATTGTGCTGAAACAAGTTGTACAGGCCGTGGCTGTGCCGCGGGAGGCGTAGGCAGAGGTGGCGTGTTAGCTTGTGCCGTGAGCAGTCTAGTCATCATTTCCATCAAATTCTGCATATGCTTTGCTTGAAACTGAACAGTATGTGTTACTGAATGTTCTTGCGGAAGTCTACCCATAACGAATGCACACAAAGATTACAATGAGAAAGTACGAACGGTCAGTGAAGAAATGGATTAGTGACACAGAGAAGCGAAAAAAAAGTGCAGACCAATGTTCAGAACAGCCATGGATACAGTCTCGTCGCCAACTACTGGGTCGGTCTAGCGGTGGATAACGAGGAATAGGTTGCTGCTGACACACAGAGCAAAATAATTAGAAGCACAAGTAATATGTATCTATAGTCGTTTAGATAACTTTCTTCTGCAAGTCCAAATAGTATTCCGCACTAGCCAGTAACACACACTAGCCCGTAACACACTCACATTCCTCATAAACAATCAAAATCACACAGGGGAGAACTATTAACGCTGCGAAGGGAGCCTTTTTCAGCCGGCTCGGTGATTGCCCTACTCGCGTATGCAGCAGGGGCTGTGTCTATGGCTGTCACGTGTGACTGCCAACCTCAGGGCATAGAGCGATTGTCATGAAGCAGATAGTGTCCGACATCACAGCTGCAATAATTTTTGCGGAATTGGTCGTCTCCCTCTCCCAGGAGGAATTCCCAAATCGCCAATTAATTCGAACTTCCGAATCATGTTGCCCAAGTCCAGTGTGGAAAGAAGACCTCTCCGAATTCCTTTAATGCAGCGATACTTCGAAGAGTAGTAGCACTATTACTGTTTCTTGACAAACCAATACTGAATGTTTGGAACTGTAGTGCACACTGATACTTGTGTTTCAACATTACGATACAGTATCAGTACCAGAGCGTAACGGCATGTGATGGCATTAAAACTACCAACGACGCACGTCCTGTAGCGCACAGTCCAAACACGATGCCTATAAAGTTGGGTATCCATACAGTAAATAGTTTTCCGTCTACACTGGCTCAAGTAGCGAAAATTGAAAGTGAACCACATTGTACAGCCTTGACGGAACGTAGTCTTTTCTTTGCATCTTTCCTGTTTCCTCTTTCATCCAAAACTGGAATGCTCTTGCTGACGATAATTAAGTTTCAACCGAACGAGGCTTTTGAAAGGTATCTCCTTCGTTCCAGGGTTATAATTACGTGCGGATGTCAGTAAGGTCTTCTGGTGAGTTAGACAATAAATTAACGATGTCATGACATATATCATTCGGATGATTCTCTGATACTCTTTTCATCTGCCAGCATATACTGATGTTGCCACTTTGTTACCATCGTCATGGCGCTTACCATTTAAGTATGATACATTTTCTTCAGTCGAAAACAGTTTCTCCGGTCGTTATTTGCATACGAAATTTACATATGTGACTGAAATATGTACACCTAAGTATGACACATGTGTCATTAATCAATGAATGGAATTATAATATTTTCTGAATCAGGTGTAGTAGTCCTTTCATTCAGTCCATTATTTTTGCCACGTTGCTACGCTTGGCCGTCGTCTTGTGAAGCATTTCTGTGTGATATTGGATCCTTAGCGAATGGGGTTGACGGAGACACTAAAAACGTTCAAAAAAGGGCAGATCGTTTTGTTTTATCAAGAAATAGATGAGACAGTGTCATGGATGTGGCAAGAAATTTGGGTAGCAGTCATTAAAACAAAGACGTGTAGCGTTGCGGTGAAAACTTTACACAGTATCTATATAAATAAAAATGATGCTACATGTATGAGAGAGCATCACTTGAGAACGGCTCGACCGATTTTGCTAGTATTTTTCGTTGTGCTTGTAATTATCAGGACAGGTTTTGAATGGAGGCAAACTTTTGGAAAAAGTTGGAACGCTAGAGGAATTTTTGATGAAAATCTTAATGAAAGAGATTTAACGTTCAGTTTGGCAGTTCTGCTGCCGCATTTTTTCGTAACAACAACAATTTCCGGATTGAATATTGATATTTTGGGAAAAGGTATACAACCGAAAACAATATTTCAGTGTTGTATCATTAGTGATAATATCTTTGGAGTACTAGAAGGATTGAATTGATGTCAGTTCCTATTAATTTGGTATTTTGAAAATATTGAATCGATTTAAATTAGTGGCTGATTTCTTTGAAATAAATTTTTCCTGCAGGGTATCTAAATATCGGCCAGCTTACGCGTAACGCAAGCCAACTAAACGATCGACGAGTCAATGAGACTGTCGACGAGCGTAGGCAGTGTTTGGAGGCAAATGGAATATGAATTTCTCAAGCGCGATCTATTATGAATCCGCATCAACGGACAGAGTCGAGTTCGACTAGCTCAGTTGGACCTTACTCACTCCATCGACAAAACAGACGGCCAAATGTACCAGTTAAATCCGAACCCTTGGCATTCAGATACGATCAAGCAGTCGATTATGCATCGGGTTTATTGGTGGACTTCGGAGCAATGTTTGTCAACATTGGAACGTTTTGAGGTTTTGTCACGAGCCGCAAGGATTATATTGTGTTTGCGGAAAAGTCAAATTACCACAATTGACACCGCCAGCAGAGCCACTGGCATTATTGCTTTCTGGCCAAGAATCTCGAACGAAGAATTTCTTGCATAATATACAAACGTATAACAGTTCCTTGCACATGACATCATTTGGAACGAATATTATCGAATAACGAAGTTTTAACCCAACTGCAGATGTAGACACTTTGGACACTATACTTTGCAGTGATTAAAGTACTTGAAGCAAGAAGCCTTAGTAGGAATCTGAAGCTGACTGTGTATCATACAGAAGTGAGACCTGTGGTAATGCATTGTTAGCAGACTTGAACAATGACATGAAATGATGAGGAGTTGTTGCAGAGATGGGAAATGATGATGATGAGGATGTTTGGTTTTGTTGAGCGCTCAACTGCGCCGTCATCAGCGCCCATACCAAGTCCCAGTTATTCACACAGTCCAATTTAGCCACTGTCACGTATGATGATGATGAAATGATGAGAACAACACAAACACCCAGTCCCCGGGCAGAGAAAATCCCCAACTCGGTCAGGAATCGAACACGAGATCCCGTGATCAAGAGGCAGCAACGCTAGCCACTAGACCACGAGTTGCGGACAGAGATAGGAATGGAGGATACCTAGGAAAATCTGTTAGCCAGTGAATGATAGAAGGTTTTGGCGAATCAGAATTGATAATAAGATTAGAGAGTTGTGTAACAAACCAGATATCGTGGCAGAAATAAAGAGTAATCGACTACGTCGATTGGGACATGTTGAAAGACTGGTGGAGAACAGCACAGTCAGGAAAGTTTTCTAAGGATAACCAGGTGGACACCGTGTAAGGGGCAGACCAAGGGCTAGATGGCTGGACAGCGTGGAGGAAGATTTCCGATGGCTCTGAGCACTATGAGACTTAACTTCTAAAGTTATCAGTCGCCTAGAACTTAGAACTAATTAAACCTAACTAACCTAAGGACATGACGCACATCCATGCCCGGGGCAGGATTCGAACCTGCGACCGTAGCGGTCGCTCGGTTCCAGACTGTAGCGCCCAGAACCGCACGGCCACTCCGGCCGGCTAAGATTTCGGAGTAATGGGAGTTAGAAGATGGAGAGCCTACGTAGTCAACACAGAAGAGTGGGCGAAGATTGACCAGGTGGCTAATTCGCTACAGGGGCTATAGCGCCAAGGAGTAAGTAAGTACGTATACAGTGAACGCTTGGTGTTAAGCCCGCTGTGAGAAAAAAACATGCGATGCTGTGCTGGGAAAATGTGCAGTTTTGTTTTCCTTTTCGCAGCCATTTTAAGAGAAAACAGGAAAGTTGTCTGACCTTATAATCCTACTTGTTCGTAGATTAAAACCATGCGAAATACCGTCATTAAATCTATTATAACCGTTGATCCACCAGCTGGAAAGGTCTCTTTCATACACCGTGTACTAATGATTCCAACCGATTTACCGATTTAAGTTGAATTCTATCTCAGTCAACGTACAGTTTGCAGTATCAATAAAGGTCAGCGAGAGGGGAGATTGACGGAGAATGTGGGAAGAAATGGGTATAAAGATGATGAAGGAGTATATGGACAGGGAGATGAGGGAGGAGGAGATGGACAGAGATAGTGTGTGATAAGAGATGTGAAGGGAGCGGGAGGAAGGTGACGCACAGAGATCCGGGAGGTGGGGCTGGAAAAAGGGAGAGGCCAGGACGAGTGGGACAAGAGAGGAGAGGAAAGGAGATTAGGACATACGTCCAATTCTCACACGTGCTTAGCAATTGCGAAGCATTGCCGGGTTCTCTGGTACAATAATAAATATTCTTATTCGAATGTCGAAACATTTTATGGAGTTCCTCTTTTATAGGGGGAAGTGACCATCATTATAAAGTAGGAGAACTTAGAGTTTAGTTTTGTGTTCAGTTTTCCCACGTTCTGAGAGAGTGGAAAGGTAGAGACATAGTCTGAAAGTAGTTATACGCCGACCAGGGTGGCCGTGCGGTTCTAGGCGCTACAGTCTGGAGCAGAGCGACCACTAAGGTCGCAGTTTCTAATCCTGCCTCGGGCATGGATGTGTGTGATGTCCTGAGATTAGTTAGGTTTAATTAGTTCTAAGTTCTAGTCGACTGATGACTTTAGAAGTTAAATCGCATAGTGTTCAGAGCCATTTGAATCTTTGTGGTTGTACGCACACTCTGCCACTTCACTCAGATGTGAACTGCAGAATAATTATGTAGATGTATATGAATGTTTCCACTACCAGCTCCACTTGAACGGTCAGACATTGTAATTCAGTTATGTATCTCTCGGATTTGTGAAAGCGCTGTGTGGACTGTGCTACTCACGGAGCTATGCACAACACGCAAGGGACACGGTGCGAGGACGACTGCGTATTAACCACAGAGTTGGTGCGGAAACGGAGTGACAGGGGCAGACCGGCAAACTCGCTGTCCTCTGTCTCCGCAGGTAGCTAAAGGACATAGCCTCTAAGCAGATAGACCGCACGAGAGAGAACACGACGTAACCGGCGCGAATATGCTTTTAGCCATAAGAAAAACACAACATGCAAGACTAACCTCAAAACTGTTTGTAGGGAAAGTACTATGACCGATACCGCTGACGAGCAGTTTCTATATTTTACGAATGAGTTGAATAAACGAGAAACGTTTGAAGTCATCAGGCATCTATATTATATGTGACTGACCGGCTTCATTTCTTTTCTATATTTATTTTGAACCACCGTACGTGAAAGATATTTGATACTAGTATTAAATTTTCACTCTGCAGCGGTGTGTGTACTGATATGAAACTTCTTGGCAGATTAAAACTGTGTGCCACACCGGGACTCAAACTCTGGACCTTTGCTACTAATTTTCTTTGTGGTTGCTACTGAAAGTACAGAGAGTGATTCAGCGAAACTTCTATGAACTATTACAGGAACCGTTTAAGCTACAGTAGTCCTGTTTTGCCTTTGATGAAATCTGAGAAAGTTCTCTCTATACCACGAATAGTAACTTTAAATAGCTGAATTATTAGAAAGAGATATAAAAATGGAATTATAGCAATTGCTCCTACTAGTACCTTAGTTATGAAAGATATGAAACTGTGTTTCACTATTCAAATACTGATTGTCCTCGACGGCGTGTTCGTCTGAGAGAAGGATATCGTCAGAAGCACCCCAGGAAAGTGTGATAGGACCGCTGTTAGATTCTATGTATGTAAATAGTCTGGCGGGCAGGGTAAACAGCAGTCGACGACTGTTTGATGATGACGCTGTGGTGTAGAGAAAGGTGTCGTCGTTGAATGACTGTAGGAGGATACAAGAAGACTTGGACAAAATTTATAGTTGGTGTGATGTATAGCGGCTAGCTCTAAATGTAGAAACATGTTAATTAATGCAGCCGAGTAGGACGACAAACAAACTGATAATGTTGAAGGACTGCATTAGCAGTGTGCTGCTTCACACAAAGATCTAAGCATAACGCTGCAAAGCAATATGAAAAGGAATGTACATGTAAGGAATGTAGTAAAGAAGACGAACTGTCGACTATCTACATCTACATTTATATTCCGCAAGCCACCCAACGGTGTGTGGCGGAGGGCATTTTACGTGCCACTTTAATTACCTCCCTTTTCTGTTCCAGTCGCGTATGGTTCACGGGAAGAACGACTGCCGGAAAGCCTCTGTGCACGCTCGAATCTCTCTAATTTTACATTCTGTTTATTGTAAGAATTTTAGGAAAGTATGGTTCACCTGCAAATTTTAGGAAAGCGAGGTTCACGTGCAAAGGAAACCGCACTAACACGACCTATTGTTGTGCAGTGTTCAAGTGTTAGGGATCCGAACCAGCTGGGATTAAAGGAACAATCGAGGTAGTCCAGAGGCAGTCTGCTAGATTTGTTACCGTTCGGTTCGAATTACAAGCAAGTATCCGGGGATGATTCGGGAACTCAATTGAGGTTCTTTTCGAGGAACGCTGCTGAGAAAATTTAGAGAACCGGCAATTGAGGCTGAATGCAGAACGATGTAATACTGCTAACGTACTTTTCGCTTAAGGAGCACGAAATAAGCTTACACACATTAGGGTTCGTACGGAGGCATATAGGAAGTCATTTTTTCCTAGTTCTATTTGCGAGTGTAACAGAAAATGAATTGACTGGTAATGGTACAGGGTACCCTTCAACACACGCTGTATGGTGGCTTACGGAGTATGAACGTAGATGCAGGTGTAGGATTAATCATTTATTGACTTTAAACTGAGAGCTCTCTTATGCGGAATTTCGTGATTTCATACCTAAATAGGGAAATAAATCACGTAATATGGCGAGTTAACAGAGCGTTGCGCCACAGGGATATTGGTATAAAAGGGACATAGCTTTCACACTGTCTGTGTAGTTCACCTGTCTCGAATTATGGTTAGTTTTAAAACAGTAAATGCATTTCAAAATTAAGAGACACTACGTGTGCTGCTTCGTTACGGAGGGTGCAGAACGAAAGCGTAGAGAATAGTTAAGCTGTATGAGTTAAGGCCCCGGCCGTTGTGGCCGAGCGGTTCTAGCCGATTCAGCCTGGGACCACGCGACAGCTACGGTCGCAGGTTCGAGTCCTGCCTCGGGCATGGATGTGTGTGATGTCGTTAGGTTAGTTAGGTTTAAGTAGTTCTAAGCACTAGGGGACTGATGACCTCAGGTGTTAAGTCCCATAGTGCTCAGAGCCATTGAACCGTGGTTTAATTTCAAAGAATATTCTTAAAAATTTATTTTATTTACTAGCGATTCGTCAAGAACATTGACACATTTAATCATGCTATGTGAGTGTGGAAGTAGTTGCCAGGGAGTAACTGATGAAATCAAAATCAAATTGCTGTTAACAAATGGGAATTTTATTTCTAAAAGCTTTTTTTTTAAGAAGTAGATTTTAAATTATCAGCAGAAAGCACCCTCTAAATATCAAGTTACAATTTATTCAGAGGCAGCTTTCGGGCTGAGAACCTTGCCGTTCCCTTTTGACACGGCCGTAGTCACGACCGCTCACAACAACCTCTGAAAGAGTACACTATTGCAAATCTGCTACACACCAGATTTCCTTCAAGTAAAAGTTTCAATAATACACACAAGCATACAAACTATGCACCCCGTAGGAGGGATGGAAATGGAACAAAACACTAAAATTAAAAGATTAACTGGCCACCGAAGGTGCAACTTGATTTTAACTTCTAAGCAAAGTCTTACGGTGGAAGTGTGGCAACTTCATATACTAAAATGACCATTTAAATAAAAGCCCATGAAATGCGATCTTATATAAAATTATGCAAGGTTGGCCAAACGAGTTAGCATGCTCTACAGTACACACATACCGCCTCTCAAGATGATAGGCAAGATAAAAACATATTTCAGGAATTAGGCCGTTACACTACAAGCTATAAATTCGTTGACACACCAAAACCGACAAACATGACAGAGGCAGCTCCGAACGACAGACAGACACTAACTGCCTAACAAATGCGGAGCAGAGACAGACGATCAAGGTGGGGACTGGACTCACGTGGCGACCTCACATGCGCCGATGCTCAAGACGGACAAGTCATCTTGTGTTTCAGCGCGCGACCGACCAACCGATCGACCCAACCACCAATGAACATTGCCTGAACAAACTGGAACAGGCTGGCAGCCTAACGCGCAAACTCAGATGCAAGACCGGGCGACCACTCGCTGAGTTCTCTTACTGGCGGAATGGAAAGACTCTTTTATCCGGCTTTAAAGATTGATCCGAAGGACAGACATACTAACACTCCGGACGACAGATAGACACTAACTGCCCCACAAATTCGGACGAGAGACAGACTAGCAAGCTGGGGACCGGACTGACCCAGACTTACACCGACTGACCGACCCACTCCAGACTGACCACAGACTCCCCCTGGGGAGCTCATCGCGCTCCTTAAATGCTTAAATGCAAGTGAACAGGCAACCTTTCCGCTTTCCCACCAGAAGGAGACACCAAAGCTCCGATTGCCACAGCACTGCCTCCGCCAGAAACGGAGGGCGACTGCTTCACACTACGCGCTGCGGCGCGCTCTTCAAAACACCAGTATTTACCACGGATCAGCCATTTGTAACATTTTGAGTAAAGGCATCCCGACAGGCTATGTCCGACATTGCAGTGAATATACAAAAAAAATTATCTGAAGTTCACTGGAATGATGTGCAGATGGTAATAAGTAAGACCGCAACGAGCGGAGCAAATGAAATCGATGTTCTGGCAGCTGTTGCTCGTAATACGTACCTTAGCTCCAGAGGAAGTGAGAGTGTATGTGAAATAAATCAGCCAGATGTTGTTCGCATTTTACGCACACACAGCTTCCATCCGCATCACGTTTCACGTCACTATCACATTAACCAGGAGGACTGCAGAACAAGCATGCAATTCTGTAACTCGGTTCTGTTTTGACATGGGAACAATAGCTCCATTCTTCGAAGAATACTCTTTACCGTTAAAGCTACGTTTACAAATCATGGAAAGCTACATCTGAGAAATACGCATTAGTGAGCTGCTGAGAAATCATACTGGCTGATGCAGGTTAAATATCAGAGTGAATGGAATGTGAACGTTTTATTCGGTATTATGGGGACTATGTGACTGAGGAAATCTTAGTGGGTAACATACATGCACAAATTCTTTCCGAAGTGCTACCGGCTCTCGCATAGGAAAAACCACTATCGTAGACCTTTGTGGTACCAGCAAAGTGAGCATCAAGAGCTCAATAGTCACTTATGGTTTTGAAAGTGTTAATATCGATCTCTCCTAGTCTCTGCTATTAACTCGTAGATGAAGTTTACGCAGAAACTCTGACGGCCCAAGAAGACTGAAAACAAAGCATTCTTGCAACATGTGAAACGATATCAGAAGTATCCTTTCATTGAGTCCAGAAGCCCTTGCAACATCTGCAGCAAACTCGTATTGCACTAGACGGTAGACGGTGGAATACTTGATGACCTAAGTAGAATTTCAAATGAACGTGAACCCCGTCGAATATACAAAGACTCCAAGTCGTTCGAGGAAACTGAAGTTGTTTACGGTTATGCTCTGTGATCTACAAAGGTAATCTGTCCGCTCAGTGTCTTTGCGTGTCATACACTTCAGAAACAAACAGAGGAATATGATTCATTCTTTCAATACACAACGCACATGCCTCACAAACGTGAGAAGATTATCATTCACCATGTTTCGTGGATTATGTGGTGAGGTATGGGAAGACGCCGTGCTTAAGTTCAGTAACATAAACCCTGTTACTCAAAATCTAGGCGCAGCTGTAAAGTGTGCAATTATTTCTCTAAATGAAACAGAAGTGAAATGGATATAGAAGAAGTTTGCTCAGTTCCCTACCAGAAAGAAGTTACAAATGTAACGGGCTAGTATCAACAGAATAAGAAAAAAAACTGTCGGGTGAAAAGAAGGTCGTCGTAACTATGCAAGTCAAAACCACATCTACAATCGCTCTCCGCATAGTTCTGCTGCTGGAATGGAGGATGTTCACGTCGCTGCATCACTCTCGGCGATGGTGCAGAGCTAAGTACGATGCCGTGCAAATCGAGTGTCGCAGGGTCCCCCTGTGCCCCCGAGTGATCTTCCACCGTCTTCAAATGGTTCAAATGGCTCTGAGCACTATGGGACTTAACACCTGAGGTCATCAGTCCCCTAGAACGTAGAACTACTTAAACCTAACTAACCTAAGGACATCACACACATCCATGCCCGAGGCAAGATTTGAACCTGCGACCGTAGCAGCCGCGCGGGTCTAGACTGTACCGCTTAGAGCCGCTCGGCCACTGCGGCCGGCTCCACCGTCTTCAGGAACATCAATATTAAGTAATTTGTCTTCAGAAACAAAATCTACCATTACGTATAACATAACTGATCCACGTTCTTACTACGTGTACGTTGAAAAGGAAGATAAGAATATTGGCAAACAAAACTCCACGAGTTTTGGGAAAGTCATTCATGTACATATGACGGAAGTGAAAAGCCACATAATCGTACTATACATTTTGGCGGTAGGTGAGTGTGAATGAGTGTGAATTCCTAAGGGACCAAACTGCTGAGATCATTGGTCTCGGTAGGTGGGAATAGAACTGAAGTGAATAGCCCTGAGATAGCAAACTAGGTTACATTAGCTTTTCTGCTTGAAGAGGGTACATAAGAAGCTCATATTCCTGTAAACATGGTAACTAGAGGAGTGAATCTATCATTAGCAGAGTCTGAAATAACGAACACCACCTCGTCACCTACGGAAGCAGTAGAAGTTTGTGGCTTGCCACGACGCCTCGTATGTTGTGAAACCAGAGACATGTGTCCTTACATTAAAAAAAATGGGATGTTAGGCCTTGTGTTCCACCTAAAATAATGCTGTCCTATGGCTCCACCGACTGATGTAAGACTTTCAATTGGACGTCATTTCGGCGGCTTGCGTGTCCCTGCGCCAACGCCGCCAGAGCTTGCCAGGCGGTCACCCATCTAAGTATTAAAGGTTTTTTTCTTAATCTCGATAATCGGGCGAGAACTGTTGTATCCAACGTGGAGAGGCCGTCCCAACTGTCAAACTATGTTGTTTATGATAATGTATTAGTAAGCAGTGTCGAAGTGAACAGTAATGTGAGAAGTGTGAAAAGGCCTATCCCGCACCACAGTGTCAAAACAAATCAAATCGTTTGCACAAACCGTGGAAGTCGCCATCTGGCTACAGACAAATAGTACCCAATGTATGATTTTAGACGGAAAGTCAATGAATTTCCACATTCATGATCAAATCTATTAGTGACACAGAAGAATTTTTGAGGAGCAGGACATATGTTGCCGTTTTTGTCAACAAATACGACACCAACTTTGGTAAAGCTTATAAATGTACGGGTATTACAGCTACGTCGGATGTTCTACACCTCTGCAACCAGCAGTACCTGCCCCTACTTCACAATCCCGATGTTCCTCAACCTTCTCTTCCTGACAAAAGGATTATCCATACCATTGTTTTTCATTAGTCTTCCCCACAGAGCGAACTAAGATCACATAACACCGAGAAACAAGCCCATGTACCCCGTTTCCATCCATATAACGAAACGATGGTTTATGACATTAATGTGATCACAGAAGATTATCGGGAAAACTTGTTTCAGGAGACCTCTTTTACGCCTCAGTTCTCATATGAAGTGGAGGAATAAATTAAAATAAAGGTTTTGTAGTAGAGAAAACAGTTAATTTCATTCCTTAAGTTATAGAATGCTAAAGGTTGGAAAGTAGAATTAACCAAAAAGCAATTTCTCATTGCAATAGGGCACTTAAAACATATTAAACTGAAGAGTTAGGTCGGTAGTACCACACAAGGAAATTCTGGAAAAATGACACAAAAAAGGGTTCAAATGGCTCTGAGCACTATGGGACATCTGTGGTCATCAGTCCCCTAGAACTTAGAACTACTTAAACCTAACTAACCTAAGGACATCACACACATCCATGCCCGAGGCAGGATTCGAACCTGCGACCGTAGCAGTCGCCCGGCTCCGGACTGAGCGCTTAGAACCGCGAGACCACCGCGGCCGGTAAAAATGGCACAATAATCGCAATATTGCAATGGCGGCTCTCGAAGAAACGTGGTGCAAGCTGCAAACACCAATTCATTTCTACATATGTAGTTGAAATCGTAATCGAAGAGCGTTATTTTCAAGGAAGAACAGTATCAGTTACAAAGGAGCAAAATTAAACTTTAATAATCTGACTTTCGGATATTAGCTGCAGTAGTATAGTCCTCTGACGGAAACTTCAGTATAAATTCTAGATATAAACCTCTTATGGTCATGACTGATAGTACTGTCTAGCACCAATATTCTACTGAAGTTTACAAGCCCGGAGATATGTGGAGATCTTAACTATTGCCACATTACTTGCCGTTAACGACCAAGTAGAATATGGCACTTCTTTTTTTAGAGCAAATGAAGATCTAGAGTAGTTCAATATAAATGGCAGCACTAACCGTGATATATTCTCCTTTTAAATGACCTTCGGCAGCGGACTTGAGTCTAATGTCGCCCTACTTCCATACAATTTTTACCTGCAAGATCTTACAGTATTCATAGGATTAGCTTACCACCGCATTAAAATAGCACTGCGCCTTCATATATGTATCAGAGAGTGATATTACCGAAACAGCGCAAGAAAAATTACTGACTCCCATAGCAAAAATTATCAACGATCTAATCGGTCAACCAATCGTTCAGTAGCCAGCGGTACATGTCCACCATTCGCTAGCGGAGAAATTTCAGAACGGCTCCTTGAACGTCCTCACCTTTATAAAATGTCTTTCCCCCGGAAGATCTAGGGGCCTTCTCACGGTCCGTGCTGCTATCCTCGTCGTGGTTCGAGTCCTCCCTCGGGCGTAGGTGTGTGTGATGTTCATAGTGTAACTTAGTTTAAGTTGGATTAAGTAGCCCACATCTCGTGGTCGTGCGGTAGCGTTCCCGCTTCCCACGCCTTGGTTCCCGGGTTCCGTTCCCGGCGGGGTCAGGGATTTTCTCTACCTCTACCTCGTGATGGCTGGGTGTTGTGTGATGTTCTTAGGTTGGTTAGGGTTCAGTAGTTCTAAGTTCTAGGGGACTGATGACCATAGATGTTAAGTCCCATAGTGCTCAGAGCCGTTTGAACCATTTTTTAGATTAAGTACTGTGTAGGTTTAGGGACCGATTACCTCTGCAGTTTGGTTCCATAAGACCTTACCACACATTTCCAATTTTTTTCAGCTTGACGAAAGGATTGCCGAGATAGTGTCTCCGATGGCCAATTTCGACGACATTCTTCCGCGACCAGCCTCACCCGAGTGTGTGCGGCCTTGTTCATATGGTTGGCAAAATTTCGCTACAGAGTTGACATAACATTGCATTTGGTCCATGTACCGCCAGAAACTGTCGGTGAATTTGTGTGTAACTTAGACGCTTGGCCAACAAGAATCGAACTGCCCCGCGTATTTCAACTTTGGAAAACGTGTTCAGTTGCCGCGCGATTTTATTCGCAGACTGTAATGCACCTTTCACTCACACCACAGAATACCTCAGCAGGACACCGGAAACATGAATTACTATCTGACAATGCCTCGACCTTGTTTCGAAATGGGTTTACAGTGGGATGACATGTGTAGCATATCGTCTGAAATCCCTATGTACTTTCTTTGTGAAGACAACGTTGTATGTACGACATCAGAACCAATTTATAGGACTTTCGGTCCCATCCACAGGCTTACCCCTTAGCCCCTAATTATCGGTACAGTACTAGACGTATATCTAGGAAATGATTCGTCATGATACTACAACACTGCAGTGTGCTGGTTGTGTATCCTTATAGACATCTGGATCGTCAGAGGGTTCCCGAGTCGACAATCTGATAGGTGATGCAATAGTGGGGGACTACAGTTGCACGAAACGACCATGAAATCTCTACTGAGAAGACTTCAGTTCTTATTTTCTCAAGACATCTTGTGTCAAATAATGAGTTTTACTTCAAATATTGTCCATTCCTCGTTAAACCGTCGGCCAAACTATTGAGCATGTGCTTCATTTCCATACTCAACTGAATCCCTCGCATCTAGTTTACAATTAATGCTTGTCTCCTTATAATGGACGTCAATATATCGTTAACTAGAGCCTCTTGGGTTTCCATCCTTAACGTTTTATTGACAATATGTCAAGAATTAATTAGGACCAGAATGGATCTGAATCGAGTATGTACGTTAATGGTAGCGAAAAGTGTACCCGTGAATTAGATACTTTATGGTATAGCTGTAAATGGACTTGACTGGGAACGATGAAGTCAACTGCTGTCAATGTTCTTCTGTTAGTACAGGCACTGGAAATTTCTCTTCATTTTAGACGCCAACAGTTTGAAAACAAAAACAATGACTGAAAAAAAATCGTAACACCAAGAAAGAGTTGTGTAATATAAACGAAAGTTGGTAGTCGTGTTTCTATATCTGAAAGACGATGTCTATTCAGATGTCAAGCCAGTTGCCTAAGAGTGGTACTAATAGGGCCTCTATGAGGACGCAAATCAGGTTTGTTTTAAATGCGAGCTATAACGTTCTTGAACGTTAGTCACCTTTCAGATTGGTGTTAAGTAATGAGTGCCTCTAAGGCGTCAATGACGCCATTATCAACACCTCACTGAATTTGAACGAGGTCGTGTAATAGATTGATGTTCCTTCTGCGATAATGCAGAAGGATTTGGCAGGAATGTAGCCACTGTGTATTACTGCTGGCATCAGTGGTCGCAAGAAACCGGGCTCCGGACGGACACGTGGCGCTACGAAAGGGAAGAACATCGTGTTCGGCGTATGGCTGTGACGCACCATACTGCTTCTGCAGCAGCAATCTTAGCAGCAGTTCGCATTCCAATGATAGAACGTAGTGCTGCAAAACGATTACTTCAAGGACAGCTCCGAGTCAGCCAGGCCAGGCGCCAGGTAGCGTGCATTCCACTGGTCCAAGACCACCGCCAATTGCGACTTCAGCCATTGGCCATATATGTGGTCCGTTGATAGTGACAGGGCCAAATATCTCACGAAATAAGCATAAAACGAAAAAACCCACAAAGAACGAAACTCGCCTAGCTTGAAGGGGAAATCCAGATGGCTCTATGGCTGCCTGCTAGATGGCGCTGCCATAGGTCACGAGGATATCGACTGCTTTTTTTGAAAATAGAAACCCCACTTTTTATTAAATATTAATGTAGTACGTAAATAAATATGAATGTTTTAGTTGGACCACATTTTTCGCTTTGTGATAGATGGCTATCTAATAGTCACAAACGTATAAGTATTCGGTATCACGTAACATTCCGTCAGTGCGGACGGTATTTGCTTCGTGGTACATTACCCGTGTTAAAATGGACCGTTTACCAATTGCGGAGAAGGTCGATATCGTGCTGATGCATGGCTATTGTGATCCAAATGCCCAACGGGCATGAGCTATGTATGCTGCTCGGTGTCCGGGACGATATCCTCCAAGTGTCCGGACCGTTCGCCGTATAGTTACGTTATTTAAGGAAACAGAAAGTGTTCAGCCACATGCGAAACGTCAACCACGACCTGCAACAAATGATGATGCCCAAGCAGGTGTTTTAGCTGCTGTCGCAGCTAATCCGCACATCGGTAGCAGACAAACTGCGCGAGAATTGGGAATCTCAAAAACGTCGGTGTTGAGAATGCTACATCAACATCGATTGCACCGTACCATATTTCTATGCACCAGGAATTGCATGGCGACGACTTTGAACGTCGTGTACAGCTCTGCAGCTGGGCACAAGAGAAGTTACGGACGATGACAGATTTTTTGCACGTGTTCAATTTAGCGACGTAGTCATTCACCAACAGCGGTAACGTAAACCGGCATAATATTCACTACTGGGCAACGGAAAATCCACGATGGGCGAGACAAGTGGAACATCAGCACCCTTGGCGGGTTAATGTATGGTGCGGCATTATGGGAGGAAGGATAATTGACCCCCATTTTATCGATGGCAATCTAAATGGTGTAATGTATGCTGATTTCCAACGTAATGTTCTACCGATGTTACTACAAGATGTTTCACTGCATGACAGAATGACGATGTACTTCCAACATGATGGGTGTCCGGCACATAGCTCGCGTGCGGTTGAAGCGTTATTTAATAGCTTATTTCATGATAGGTGGATTGGTCGTCGAAGCATCATACCATGGCCTGGACGTTCACCGGATAAGACGTCCCCGGATTTCTCTCTGTGGGGACAGATGAGGGATATTTGCTAATGTGATCCACCGACAACGCATGACAACATGCGTCTGCGCATTGTCAATGCATGTGCGAACATTACGGAAGACGAACTACTCGCTGTTGAGAGGAATGTCGTTACACATATTGCCAAATGCATTGAGTTTGACGGACATCATTTTGAGCATTTATTGCATTAATGTGGTATTTACAGGTAATCACGCAGTAACAGCATGCGTTTTCAGAAACGTTAAGTTCACAACGTACATGTAACACATTGTAACAACCGAAATAAAATGTTCAAACGTACCTACGTTCTGTATTTTAATTTAAGAATCCTACCTGTTACCAACTGTTAATCTAAAATTGTGAGCCATATGTTTGTGACTGTTACAGCGTCATCTATCACAAAGCGAAAAAAGTGGTCCAACTGAAGCATTCATATTTCTTTACGTACTACACGAATATGTAATAAGAAATGGGAGTTCCTACTTTATTAAACGTGGTTGATATCCGTTTGACGTGTGGCAGCGCCATCTAGAGGTTCAACCATAGCGCCATCTGGTTTTCCCCTTCAAGCTAGACAAGTTTCATTCTTTGTAGTTTTTTCGGTGAGATATTGGGCCCAGTCACGATCAATGGACCACCCTGTATATAAATCTGGCTTAGGACACAACTGACCACCATATTGCTCCCACTGAAAGGTAGAACGAATTCTTCATTATAGTTTGGAAACATCAAAACCAAAAATTGATGTCAACACTTGTATCAATGTAATGAATGCTGTTTGAAATACAGCAGACCAATAAAACTTGACTCTTTCCAATAACAAACAATTTAAAGGTTCGTCAGCTTCAGCAAAGCCCTTCCAGAACGTGTATGTTTTGCAGTGATCGTAGTGAGCCGGCTTGTGTGGCCAAGCGGTCCTAGGCTCTTCAGTCTGGAACTGCGCGACCGCTACAGTCGCAGGTTCGTGTCCTGCCTCGGGCGTGGACGTGTGTGATGTCATTCGGTTGGTTAGGTTTAAGTAGTTCTAAGTCTTGGGGACTGATGACCTTAGATGTTAAGTCCCATAGTGCTTAGAGAAATTTGAGCCATTTTCAATGTGATCATGGTGACATACTGGGCCAGTGTGTAGTGTTCTTTATCTACATTTGCCAGAAAGAAGTAGTCTAAATATGAAAAAAAAAATTTGCTATGTTTGCGGTGAGGTAATATTTGCCAATGAAAAACGAAAAATGGTTCAAATGGTTCAAATGGCTCTGAATACTATGGTACTTAACATCTTAGGTCATCAGTCCGCTAGAACTTAGAACTACTTAAACCTAACTAACCTAAGGACATCACACACATCCATGCCCGAGGCAGGATTCGAACCTGCGACCGTAGCAGTCCCGCGGTTCCGGACTGTAGCGCCTAGAGCCGCACGGCCACCACAGCCGGCAAAAACGAAAATTCACGCCATTCATAAAGAATGCCTACTACTTATATTTTGGTTGTAAGCTAAGGGATATGGACTAGAAGTGGGCACCACACATTTGTTCTAATACGTATACTACAAACTTTTGGAACTGGTTACATAAAAGAAGGTCAGGCATGCCGTTTGCAATTCACATCATATAACTGCTATTTTAGCATGATTTCTACAATTAAGGACATATCCAGAAAAAAGTTGATTAGCACTTATTCTAGTATCACTTCAGCTGTTCTTCCTGTGCCATATTCTGAAGAACTACCTGTTTCGCAACCTCCCACATCTCACTCCAGTGGTTCACCCAACGAAGAGCAAAACCCGGACAAACTCAATGCAGGAAGTCCAAATGTCGTTGTAGATTTGTCGTCATCCACTCATACTGGATTCACAGCTAACATCTCATCATCTAATCCCCATCTGATCATTCAACATGAATTAAATCATCTTGAGAGGGACCTGTGGTTGTCAAAAAGCAAGGCAGAATTGATGACATGTCGACACAAACAGAGAGAAGCTCTTGCTAAACATGTTAAACTATCTGTTTCTCGGACACATCGAAAGACTCTTGAAATTTTTCTTTTAGTGAAAATTGATCTAGCGTACTGTAAAAATGTTTCTAGTCTTACGAGTAAACTTAACTTAGAGCACAATCCTGCTCGGCCACTCCGTCCGGCTCCAATCTTTCTACAACAGATGATAAACCCAAGGGTTAGTCCGTACCTATGCAAATCCGTATCACCTTCGCTGTATCATGCAGTACTGTATCAGCCGCATTGGTCTTTACTGCTAGCGCATGCAGTGTCTTTCGGTCCACCTTCATGACACTTGCAGCTGTTGTCCCTAAAGGAAACAATGCCCCCTCCGTCGCAACTTCCGTTGCATGCTGCGCTGGAAAAGGTCAATTTTTGTGTGATATTTAACAAGAAAGTCGAGTCTCAGGATTGCACAGCACCCCTCCCCGAAACATAGAAACACTTCCGCATGCTCCAGAAAACTCTTAGTTCCCACGTTAGAACTTAACGGTATTGTCCTCACGTCATAATGACCCGCTCCACATAAACTATACTTTGGATACCACAATCTCTTTCTGCCCAAGAGGTCCAACCCTCATATGGATCCCAGTGTCCACTAGAAACTTATGTTCATCTGCGTCCAATTTTCTTAGCAAACAACATTCACTCTGTGCATGTGTTTTTATCTGTCCCGTGTTCCACTGGGAATGCCATACAAAGGACGAGGCACACCCACTCCCGCTTAATGACCGATTGTTCGGACGTTACTTGCCCCATCTTTTCTGCCATCAATCAAGCAGCTTCTGGCCCACCTCCCCACGTTGAAATATTCCGGCTGGCGACAAGGCTTTCTGATGTGGCCTGAACGCAACGCCCACACCTATAACGCTTGACTTAACAGAAAACACCGGCCTCACTTTGCCGCTGTGTAGCAGTGTCGATTTCCTCATCTTGCGTGCAGCCCTAACAGCCACAAATAAATTACTTAGGTTCTCTACTCTTACCCTATTCGACATGTCATCAGAAATACCGCTTACAGACAAATACCGAGCTTTATTCTGTGCCGCGCGGAGGATGATTCTGTTGACTTCAGCGCTGTGCGTTTAGCGAGTACGTTTGTGCATTCAGTTTCCTAATTCTGTCGGAGAATGACTACACTGATTCGCCGTCTTTCTGGGAAAGTCCACTGAGTTTCTCTCGGAGAAGCCTTGCACTATTTTGCTTACGAGAGCGCTGGACGACATCATTAGCCAACTAATCTGATGTCGAGGCCTTACTTAAAGTTTCGTGATATACGACGTACACTTTTCCCGTTGCCAGCTCAATTTACTGATATTCAAGGTCATTCCACCAATCATTTCCTCAAATTGTAGGAAGCTGTTACGAAAGCAATAAAAACTGGTATATACTCGGTTGCTATTAGCAAAAACGGTGCTAAACGATTAGTTGCTGCGGGATCAATGGAAGGGAACGTTACCGTAAACATAGTTTCGGTATCCCTCAATCAAAATGTACTTGCCCACGAGCTTCCCATTCCTCTACCTTTCTACACAATGCCTCGTTGTCCTGATTCTATAGGGTTGCAGTTTGTATGAACTATGCTACTTGATCCTTTATGCCTTCCATCGTTTTATTGAGAGCCTCTGCCCGTGTGTCTGTCATCTGTGTAATCTCCATCTACCTGTATACAAGAAAAATACCACATCCAACAAACAGCACCTAATGTTTGCGCAACATGATGGCCCAGCGGGACTCTGGACAATGCTGTCCCTCGTGACCAAATCTTCGACATATACTGCATGTAGCTGATACAGATCGAGCTTATGAGAAATCATGCCCAGACCAACTGAAATACTGGCATCTCACTGGCTGTAGCTAAACCTCCATTGTATTATCACGAAATAAATACACATTCACAGGTTCTAGTGGCCGGTCAAATTCACTTTTAATGTACTCTGGACGTCCTTGCGGCCCAACGTGTTCACTAAAAAAAGACACATGAAGAAGGCTAACAAATATTCGCTCATAGCACTGCATCAGAGTGAAGTGTAATCCATAGTTGTTGACCCTACAGCGAAGATGCGCACTACAGATGTAGCGGAGTAGTACCCACTTTCGACGCCAGATGTAGGGATCCAGCCCAAAAACCCTACGGTTGTCGGGATTATGCCGAGAATGTCAAAAAAAAAAAAATATTAAACACAAAAAACCATTTTTTTTACCGGCTAGACATGATTGTCTTCCTCAGATGCTGGCAGCTCAGTTGGGCCAGCGGTGTGTGGACGCAGTCAGCAGGCACGCGCTCTTCCTCCAGTAATGCTGCGTCGACGGAAGAATCGCATCGCCGCGGTTACGTCACAGCAGGTCGCTGGCCCTCAGGTGTCACAGCTATTGCGGCTACCGATGAATGGCGGCGGACAGCAGCCTGTGCAGCTAACCTCTGAAGCGCTCTCATTCAGGATGTGCGCCCAGGAGACCGCTGTCTAGCCCGACCTGTGGATTTCGACCCGCGATCTCAATTTAGGAGACAGGTGGCGTCTGCATAGTGTCGGCTGCAGGAAGAGGGTGAGCAGCAAATGTGGCTACCCCGGACGATGGCGGATGGCGTACAGCTTCTTGGAACTGATGGTCAAGCCTCCATTAGGCCAGTAGAATGATGGAGGTCCAGTACTACAGCAGTGATGACTCCGAAGTTGGTACTGCAGCTTACAGAGGCAGTGTCTCTCCAGCGAGACTTGCGACGCCTTGCAGAAGATCGACTGCATAGCCTCCCCTGTACCAGGAGACGGCTGCAACAAAGAGAGAGATTAAGAAAGGCTTAGTATTTATAATGGCTCTTTCAGTGCACTCTGCTGCGGTGAGGGTAGCACTGGCTACATTTGTCCTACTGTTCTCGTTTGGTTCGCTGTCCTAGTGGCTTCACATGTTCGTAACGTCGTCTTTCAGTCGCTCTGTTCTGCTGCATCAAAATCTGAATAGTTACTGTTGTTGTTGTTGTCTTCAGCCATGAGACTGGTTTGCTGCAGCTCTTCATGCTACTCTATCCTGTGCAAGCTTCTTCATCTCCCAGTACTTACTGCAACCTACATCCTTCTGAATGTGCTTAGTGTATTCGTCTCTTGGTCTCCCTCTACGATTTTTACCATCCACGCTGCCCTCCATTGCTAAATTTGTGATCCCTTGATGCCTCAGAACATGTCCTACCAACCGGCCCCTTCTTCTTGTCAAGTTAAACCACAAATTCCTCTTTTCCCCAATCCTATTCAATACCTCCTCATTAGTTATGTGTTCTACCCACCTAATTTTCAGCATTCTACGGTAGCACCACATTTCGAAAGCTTCTATTCTCATCTTGTCCAAACTATTTATCGTCCATGTTTCACTTCCATACATGGCTACACTCCACGCAAATACTTTCAGAAACGACTTCCTCACAATTAAATCTATACCCTATGTTAACAAATTTCTCTTCTTCAGAAACGCTTTCCTTGCCATTGCCAGTCTACATTTTATATCCTCTCTACTTCAACCATCATCAGTTATTTTGCTCCCCAAATAGCAAACCTCCTTTACTACTTTAAGTGTCTCATTTCCTAATCTAATTCCCCCAGCATGAACCAACTTAATTCGACTAGATTCCATTATCCTCGTTTTGCTTTTGTTGATGCTCATCTTATATCCTCGTTTCAAGACACTGTTCATTCCGTTCAACAGCTCTTCCAAGTCCTTTTCTGTCTCTGACAGAATTACAATGTCATCGGCGAACTTCAACGTTTTTATTTCTTCTCCATGGACCTTAATACCTACTCCGAATTTTTCTTTTGTTTCCTTTACTGCTTGCTCAATATACAGGTTGAATAACATCGGGAACAGGCTACAACCCTGTCTCACTCCCTTCGCAACCACTGCTTCCCTTTCATGTCCCTCGACTCTTGTAACTGCCATCTGGTTTCTGTACAAATTGTAAATAGCCTTTCTCTCCCTGTATTTTACCCCTGCCAGCTTCAGAATTTGAAAGAGAGTATTCCAGTCAACATTGTCAAAAGCTTTCTCTAAATGTGCAAATGCTAGAAACGTAGGTTTGCCCTTTCTTAATCTACCTTCTAAGATAAGTCGTAAGGTCAGTATTGCCTCACGTGTTCCAACATTTCTACGGAATCCAAACTGATCTTCCCCGAGGTCGGCTTCTACTAGTTTTTCCATTCGTCTGTAAGGAATTCGCGTTAGTATTTTGCAGCTGTGACTTATTAAACTGATAGTTCGATAATTTTCACATCTGTCAATACCTGCTTTCTTTGGGATTTGAATTATTATATTCTTCTTGAAGTCTGAGGGTATTTCGCCTGTTTCATACATTTTGCTCACGAGGTGGTAGAGTTTTGTCAGGACTGGCTTTCCCAAGGCCGTCAGTAGTTCTAATGGAATGTTGTCTACTCCTGGGGCCTTGTTTCGACTCAGGTCTTTCAGTACTCTGTCAAACTATTCTCGCAGTATCATATCTCCCATTTCATCTTCATCTACATCCTCTTCCATTTCCATAATATTGTCCTCAAGTACATCGCCCTTGTATAGAACCTCTATATACTCCTTCCACCTTTCTGGTTTCCCTTCCTTGCTTAGAAATGGGTTTCCATCTGAGCTCTTGATATTCGTACAAGTGGTTCTCCTTTCTCCAAAGGTCTCTTTAATTTTCCTGTAATCAGTATCTATCTTACCCCTAGTGAGATAAGCCTCTACATTCTTACATTTGTCCTCTAGAAATCGCTGCTTAGCCATTTTGCACTTCCTGTCTATCTCATTTTTGAGACGTTTGTATTTTTTTGGCCTACTTCATTTACTGCATTTTTATATTTTCTCCTTTCATCAATTAAAATCAATATATCTTCTGTTATCCAAGGATTTTTACTAGCCCTCCTCTTTTTACCTACTCGATCCTCTGCTGCCTTCACTACTTCATCCCTAAGAGCTACCCATTCTTCTTCTACTGTATTTCTTTCCCCAATTCCTGTCAATTGTTCCCTTAGTCTCTCCATGAAACTCTGAACAACCTCTGGTTTAGTCAGTTTATCCTGGTCCCATTTCCTTAAAATCCCACCTTTTTGCAGTTTCTTCAGTTTTAATCTACAGGTCATAACCAATAGATTGTGGTCAGAGTCCACATCTGCCCCTGGAAATGCCTTACAATTTAAAACCTGGTTCCTAAATCTCTGTCTTACCATTATATAATGGTACCTTCTAGTATCTCCAGGATTCTTCCATGTATACAAACTTCTTTTCTGAGTGTTAACTATGATGAAGTTATGCTCTGCGCAAAATTCTACCAGACGGCTTCCTCTTTCATTTCTCTCCCCCAATCCATATTCACCCACTATGTTTCCTTCTCTCCCTTTTCGTACTCTCGAATTCCAGTCACCCATGACTATTAAATTTTCGTCTCCCTTCACTACCTGAATAATTTCTTTTATCTCATCATACATTTCTTTAATTTCTTCATCATCTGCAGAGCTAGTTGTCATATAAACTTGTAGTACTGTAGTAGGCATGGGCTTCGTGTCTGTTTTGGCCACAATAATGCGTTCACTATGCTGTTTGTAGTAGCTTACCGGCGCTTCTATTTTTTTTATTCATTATTAAACCCACTCCTGCATTACCCCTATTTGATTTTGTATTTTAACCCTGTATTCACCTGACGAAAAGTCTTGTTCCTCCTGCCACCGTACTTCACTAATTCCCACTATATCTAACTTCAACCTAAGCATTTCCCTTTTTAAATTTTCTAACCTACCTGCCCGATTAAGGGATCTGACATTCCACCCTCCGATCCATAGAACGCCAGTTTTCTTTTTCCTGATAACGACGTCCTCTTGAGTAGTTCCCACCCGGAGATCCGAATGGGGGACTATTTTACCTCCTGAATATTTTACTCAAGAGGACGCCACTTCAATTAACCATACAGTAAAGCTACATGCCCTCGGGAAAAATTACGGCTGTAGTTTCCCCTTGCTTTCAGCCGTTCGCAGTACCAGCACAGCAAGGCAGTTTTGGTTAGTGTTGCAAGGCCAGATCAGTCAATCATCCAGACTGTTGCCCCTGCAACTATTGAAAAGGCTGCTGCCCCTCTTCAGGAACCACACGTTTGTCTGGCCTCTCAACAGATAGCCTCCGTTGTGGTTGCACCTACGGTACGGCCATCTGTATCGCTGAGGCATGCAAGCCTCCCCACCAACGGCAAGGTCCATTGTTCATGGGGGTAGGGAATAGTTATTATTGCCTTATAACTGAGTTTTCTTATGTCACTCTGCTACTAGTGTGACGTTACCTGTCATTGTGCTTCGTTTGCGGTCTGGAGCTCTCGGCCGGTCCCTCTTGCAGTCACTCACATGTTCGCCTTGGCCTGTTCAGCATTCCTCCTAGATGGCACTTTGCTGGCCATTGACTCAGTCGGCTTACTTACGGTGTCACCAGAGAAAAACTATAACAAATTTTTAGTATTAGCTTGCAATACTATTCCCGGGTGCAACATAACGTTTGTTCGGCTACAGCTTGCCAGACTCATTTATATTTCATTTCTATACAGAACCAGCGTCATAACTGGAAATTTTTCAAACTATTTACAGAGGGTTATTCTGCTGGACAACCGCACTATAACAGTGTCATTTTTACTAACCAATACTGAGTTCCATGTTGATTCGCTGAATAGTAGTGCATGACGTAATGTAACATAACAAAATACTGATAGACAAGGAAACGTAGCTAAGGAATGACACCAGAAAACACTCGGAACTAATAAATATATCTAGGTGTAGTTTCCACTAAAGCACACAGGAAAATTGAGTGAATATCTTTTGACAAACGCATGTAATTCTTAACGTTTTTAGCTAGAGAGCTGTGACACCAATTTTTTTTTAAATCTAGCTGTGTATTCTTTATTGCAACAAAGTCCGCAGCTAGGATGAATTTTTAAATTATTTTGTGATGCCTTCAGTTGACATTTTCCTTATTTCATATACGATTGCATAATTACGTGCTGAGACCATTTTCACGTATCTAATACCTTATACATTGGATGAATTACTATCACATATGAATTTAACGCAAGACCGCGTCACATCCGAAGACATACCAGGATGACTAAAACTTACATTGTAGATCGATTCGTTAAAAGGTATATTATGCTGCATATGTATTTACCCCTATGACTGCATGAGACTGTCAAAAATAAAGTTATATTTGAGGAGTTGTTATGAAAACTGTATGCCAATAATCAAAGATGTATAGGACATAACTATCATTAACGAATCCTTTATCGTAAGCTATAATTCTCTTACCATATTTTAGGATACGAATTATTATTAAATTAAATTAATAAGTTGTAATAATGCATTCAATGTATAATGCTTCCTTTTTAGATACCATAAAATTGCCTCATGCCGAAACTGTACAATAGTGCATCAAGTTAAGAAACCCTTAGCGGAAGCCACTGTATACCTCTGCTGCGGCATTTGAAAGAGCCTTAGAGGTGGATTTGAGTGATATAACAACTTTGGAACTTCTTCAAATACTAACAAGATAACAGCGCCCCAAACAGCTGCGCCGCTGTCAGGAGAAGGGATCACAAAAACGTCTTCCCTACTGTACCAAATACGTAACTGTTCGCTTCAGCATATCAGACAACTTGTTCGTCTGACGATTCCGATAGTTACAAAATATATAACAGTCGAAAAAGTAAATGTGATTTATGTTTACAGCTCCTGGAGCTATACGGTTGTATTCTGAAAGGTATCCTGATCGCGCCAAACTAGAAAACGAACTGCCCTTGCGAACATTATAAAAAGATTTCAAGAAACTGGAGATGTGAGCAATAAAACATGCAAAAGAAATAGAACAGCAGATGACGAGATAAATAAAACTAACAATTTCATAGTGGTAACACATTTACATTATGTCACCTCGAAGCAACTAGAATAAGGACGTGACATCAATTAATGTAATGTTCCCAGAATACTACACTCCAACGCATTTCAACCTTTCCATGCCTTTTGCAGTAACAAATACATGATAGTAGCGCTTCATTTCGGTTAAATTTCATCAAATAGTGTGCCCGAAATTTCAAAATGATCTGGAGTTCCTATGCAGGGTATTATGGATGAATGGGTAAATGGTCATACCAATCTTTACAACATGAACTACAGGTCAGATGTAAATCCACGCAGGCTGAGAGAAGTGGATAAACAACTACTACTATATAGCGTACACGCCTTCCAGACTTAACACCTCTGGGTTTTTATCTGTGGACAAAATTAAAACATAGGTCTAAAATTTAACTTCGACTGCTCCGAAAGCCTTGAAGTGCGATATAATACAAATCTGTCTTGTGATTCGCGCTGATGAAGTTAAGCGTAAAGTATCATTTACCGTGATTTGCTGTATAACATGTATTAATGTTCAAGGTCTATACTTCATCATGATAACCTCAATTAGAAAAGAAACACAGGAACCGTACATTGATTACGCCTTGTACACTTTTGAACTGCAGGGTAGACGTTAGCGGAACTTCTTGCTCTGACGGCGAGACAGTACATTGCACTGTTCTTACTTTGTTGCTGTTTGACCATGTCCCACACATATTATGTCGGTGAAGTCAACCACACATTCGCTATACAATGCCACAAGAAATGCATAATGTACCTTAAAGAAACAACCAAGTTAATTTCTCGGTTTGGCATCTAAAGACACTAATTGTTATTTGTGTACAATATAAAATTCACCACACTCTCTTCACTAACTTAGCGATACCCATATTTCGATACATTTACTCGCTGTGGACATATTTGAGTTGTGTATTAAATGCCTCTCCCTAATGTTACAAATTCTGAATGTCACTTTACAACTGTTGTATGTAAATAAATATTAACAAAACATACCGATTTGAGAGTTAATGAAACAACCGAATTTGAATAAACGCTCTATATCACAAGCACTATTCGTAGGTACATCTTCCTCTCAGAAACTCAATAGTCAGTATGTCAAAGTACACTCCTGGAAATGGAAAAAAGAACACATTGACACCGGTGTGTCAGACCCACCATACTTGATCCGGACACTGCGAGAGGGCTGTACAAGCAATGATCACGCGCATGGCACAGCGGACACACTAGGAACCGCGGTGTTGGCCGTCGAATGGCGCTAGCTGCGCAGCATTTGTGCACCGCCGCCGTCAGTGTCAGCCAGTTTGCCGTAGCATACGGAGCTCCATCGCAGTCTTTAACACTGGTAGCATGCCGCGACAGCGTGGATGTGAACCGTATGTGCAGTTGACGGACTTTGAGCGAGGGCGTATAGTGAGCATGCGGGAGGCCGGGTGGACGTACCGCCGAATTGCTCAACACGTGGGGCGTGAAGTCTCCACAGTACATCGATGTTGTCGCCAGTGGTCGGCGGAAGGTGCACGTGCCCGTCGACCTGGGACCGGACCGCAGCGACGCACGGATGCACGCCAAGACCGTAGGATCCTACGCAGTGCCGTAGGGGACCGCACCGCCACTTCCCAGCAAATTAGGGACACTGTTGCTCCTGGGGTATCGGCGAGGACCATTCGCAACCGTCTCCATGAAGCTGGGCTACGGTCCCGCACACCGTTAGGCCGTCTTCCGCTCACGCCCGAACATCTTGCAGCCCGCCTCCAGTGGTGTCGCGACAGGCGTGAATGGAGGGACGAATGGAGACGTGTCGTCTTCAGCGATGAGAGTCGCTTCTGCCTTGGTGCCAATGATGGTCGTATGTGTGTTTGGCGCCGTGCAGGTGAGCGCCACAATCAGGACTGCATACGACCGAGGCACACAGGGCCAACACCCGGCATCATGGTGTGGGGAGCGATCTCCTACACTGGCCGTACACCTCTGGTGATCGTCGAGGGGACACTGAATAGTGCACGGTACATCCAAACCGTCATCGAACCCATCGTTCTACCATTCCTAGACCGGCAAGGGAACTTGCTGTTCCAACAGGACAATGCACGTCCGCATGTATCCCGTGCCACCCAGCATGCTCTAGAAGGTGTAAGCCAACTACCCTGGCCAGCAAGATCTCCGGATCTGTCCCCCATTGAGCATGTTTGGGACTGGATGAAGCGTCGTCTCACGCGGTCTGCACGTCCAGCAAGAACGCTGGTCCAACTGAGGCGCCAGGCGGAAATGGCATGGCAAGCCGTTCCACAGGACTACATCCAGCATCTCTACGATCGTCTCCATGGGAGAATAGCAGCCTGCATTGCTGCGAAAGGAGGATATACACTGTACTAGTGCCGACATTGTGCATGCTCTGTTGCCTGTGTCTATGTGCCTGTGGTTCTGTCAGTGTGATCATGTGATGTATCTGACCCCAGGAATGTGTCAATAAAGTTTCCCCTTCCTGGGACAATGAATTCACGGTGTTCTTATTTCAATTTCCAGGAGTGTATATGCATGAAGCGGACCACAGGAAATAAAAGTTGGTGAAGTCTCTTTCATATGCGCTCAATAATGTTACATATTTCTTGAAAAAATATCACAACTGCCTATTTTCGATTGTAATGATCTATATGTCGTTTGGACTTCAGACCTCAATCGTCTTTTTCCCTTTTTTAGGAGCATCAATGACGAAAATGTTTCTTATTTCTCGTGAATATACCAGTCTGACTACTATAATACATATGGACGGGAGTGCATATACTGATGTGATACATCTGAATATTTCTTTTCAAATATCTTTACTGTATGAATTAGAATTTTTAAATACATCATTTTTCTTCGTTCAAGAAATATCTGCAAACGTTAGAGAGCTTTAATTGACATATAGTACAAATCACGAAGAATGTTGTCCTCATAACTCAAGATTCAACATTAGTACTCTTACATGACTATGGCCTTTCAAGAAAAGAGAACAGCAGCACGACGTGTGTAGGTATGTGTCTAATTTATGGGTTCTTTCAGTTTCTTGGCAAAAGAATGCAATAACTTTTCCAGTTTTTCGTCAAAATTCATCCATTTTAGAGTAATTAATTCAAGCATGTACTTTCTTTGGTAGTTCCCGACATGTTTTTCGGCTACATGTCACAGAAAGTAATGAGACAGGGAAGTGGAGGGTCAGGAGATATTTATAAAAGTGTTTATGAAACAAATATCACATGCAAAAAAAAACAAGTTATTTGTGTCGGATGATTGTGCAACTGGAAGACGGTATCATTCCAAATTTTGATGTCCTTACCGATTTTACAAACTTCTCTTTTCTTCATTTTCTGGAAGTAAGCCGAATTTTCTCGTAACATCCATAGTTTCCGTACACAGGATATCTACATGAAGGACAGAATTGTGACGCCACGACCAGGAACTTCTGTCGACATTTTATTGTTTCTAGCACTACAGTGTGGATTATATAATAGTGAAACTTCTTCCAAAGAAGTTGAATTTTTACCCTCGTACTTAAGAAATCCTTTAGGTTCAAATGGCTCTGAGCATTATGGGACTTAACTTCTGAGGTCATGAGTCCCATAGAACTTAGAATACTTAAATCTAACTAACCTAAGGACATCACACATATCCATGCCCGAGGCAGGATTCGAACCTGCGACCGTAGCGGTCGCGCGGTTGCGGACTGTAGCACCTTGAACCGCTCGGCCACCCTGGTCGGCCAATCTTTTAGGTGTTTAGTGCCATTCATCTTATAAAAGTTTAGTTCAATGTTTGGTTGTATGGAGTCTTATTCTACTCGTTTTATTGCCATATCAAAAGACGTAGATGCTGGGAGCCTACGGATATCTTAAACTAATAACACACACTATTCTCGTACTTTTTTCAAAAACTTTTATCTCATTAAATGTTTCCCGCAAGTTACTTTGGAGAATGATATCGTGTCACTCAACTATGGAATACGCTTGATTTTATGGAGAGTTTAAAATGCCTCGGGAGCTGTCTATAATTCTGTGGGTGCCGTAAATATATTTTGATTTCTCAATAAGGCGTCTTCGTCTCTTACTGCACGTGGTCTTCATTTTCTGTGCTACTTCTATTATTTTGCGTATAGTTCCACAAATCAACGCAGGCGTAAATAAGTGTTTTTGTTCTTGAATACATCTAGCTGTGGACAACAAATACAGAGCAGGTAAGCTCATGGTTTCTTGCCAGTTATTTTCTTCAGTCATGAGTCGAATTTTCACCGCATAAAGGGCACACACCGAAAAGTGTGTAAACTTCGTCATAGGCGCATACTAGTTTTACTCATTGACCTGTAGTAAACGAAACGCTTGTACCGTAGACGTGACAGTTCCAGAAAAGCTGGGCAGATGTCGTTGGTTTCAAGCATTAGCTAAATCATGGCGTTGTATAATCAGCTCAATTCCATCTGTAGCTGAGTTTGCACGTATTAACTGGTCCACTCTGGCCTGTAGTGAGTGGTTTACGTTTCTCCGAGGAGTATGGCGATTCGTACTCTTCGTATTCTTACAATTGTTTCTATTCTCTATACTGGTTTCAGCAGAGGAGAAGCGAATTCTTGTAGAGTATGGCACGCTGGGATAGTGTGCGTTTTCTTAGCCTCATGTTTGCGATGATTATGTTACACAGTTAACCTCACAAACGACCGATTGCCCCTGACAATGGTGAGGTAATACACTCGGCACTGGAAATCTGCTATCAGAATGACCAACGGAATCTCGATGCTGACGATGTCTGAGGTCCAGGGTGATGAACCACTACCCTGACCTCCAATTTATGTAGCAACAAGAGCTACAGCTCCAAGAGGCACATCAGCTGCAGCACCAAAACCACAAAAGAAATTGCAATATCAGCAGCAATAACTTCAGCTCCCGCAGCTACAAGAATAACAAGAAAAACATCGTCATTATCATCAACAACAACAACAAAAGCTACATCAGGTTTGTCAACAAGTCAGTCATCATTGTAACCCTAACAGCTTAGACAATGTATCTGAAAATAAGCAGCAGCAAAGCGGTCCCTACAGCAAATCCAGAGTGGGGTGATGCTCTCTTTATCCCACTACTAACGGAAACTTTGCTAAAAAACTTGTCTAAAATAATTCTGAAACTTTTAAAAAACTAATAAATAGACACAGGTTGTAACTGCATAATACCCATATTTGAAGACATTGGTACCGAGTTGTTCAAAATGGCTCTGAGCACTAAGGGACTTAACTTATGAGGTCATCAGCCTCCTAGAACTTAGTACTAATTAAACCAAACTAACCTAAGGACATCACACACATCAATGCCCGAGGCAGAATTCGAACCTGCGACCATAGCGGTCGCGCGGTTCCAGACTGTAGCGCCTAGAGCCGCTCAGCCACCCCAGGCGGCTACCGAGTTCTTTACTCGTGACATTTAATGTTTGCAAACTACCACGTAAGTTCTGAGCCTACATTTCGATAGCTGTGTAATATTATATTTCAATTTTCTGTTAGATGTAATGGGCATTCTAAATATCTCTAAGCATGTTAAATACGGTTGGGCACACTTCATACCTGCAATATCAAATATTTTACAAGAAATATAGTAAGTGGCGTGAATAGGTTAATCACATACTAGGTAAAAATGCCGAATGCTGGGAGTTCAGGAAAACATGATACTCGATTCAGCCTGTTATTTACGGTGTTTATTTTAACTGAACACACTGAAATATCTTTAAACTTTAACAAAAGCCCGTACCGAGCTACTGAGCGTCTCTCCTGCAGAATCTCCCACTGGAGTTTATCTATCATCTCCGTAACGCTTTCGCAATTACTAAATGATCCTGTAACGAAGCGTGCTGCTCTCCGTTGGATCTTCTCTATCTCTTCTATCAACCCTATCTGGTACGGATCCCACACTGTTGAGCAGTATTCAAGCAGTGGGCTAAGAAGCGTACTGTAACCTACTTCCTTTGTTTTCGGATTGCATTTCCTTAGGATTCTTCCAATGAATCTCAGTCTGGCATCTGCTTTACCGACGATCAACTTTATATGATAATTCCATTTTAAATCACTCCTAATGCGTACTCCCAGATAATTTATGGAATTAACTGCTTCCAGTTGCTGACCTGCTATTTTGTAGCTAAATGATAAGGGATCTATCTTTCTATGTATTCGCAGCACATTACACTTGTCTACATTGAGATTCAATTGCCATTCCCTGCACCATGCGTCAATTCGCTGCAGATGCTCCTGCATTTCAGTACAATTTTCATTGTTGCAACCTCTCGACACACCACACAATCATCTGCAAAAAGCCTCAGTGAACTTCCGATGTCATCCACCAGGTCATTTATGTATATTGTGAATAGCAACGGTCCTATGACACTCCCCTGCGCTACAACTGAAATCACTCTTATTTCGGAAGACTTCTCTCCATTGAGAATGACATGCTGCGTTCTGTTATCTAGGAACTCCTCAATCCAATCACACAATTGGTCTGATAGTCCGTATGCTCTTACTTTGTTCATTAAACGACTGTGGGGAACTGTGTCAAACGCCTTGCGGAAGTCAAGGAACACGGCATCTACCTGTGAACCCGTGTCTATGGCCTTCTGAGTCTCGTGGACGAATAGCGCGAGCTGGCTTTCACACGACCGTCTTTTTCGAAACCCATGCTGATTCCTACAGAGTGGATTTCTAGTCTCCAGAAAAGTCATTAAACTCGAACATAATACGTGTTACAAAATTCTACAACTGATCGACGTTAGAGATATAGGTCTATAGTTCTACACATCTGTTCGACGTCCCTTCTTGAAAACGGGGATGACCTGTGCTCTTTTCCAATCCTTTGGAACGCTTCGCTCTTCTAGAGACCTACGGTACACCGCTGCAAGAAGGGGGGCAAGTTCCTTCGCGTACTCTGAGTAAAATCGAACTGGTATCCCATCAGGTCCAGCGGCCTTTCTTCTTTGGAGCTATTTTAATTGTTTCTCTATCCTTCTGTCGTCTACTTCGATATCTACCATTCTGTCATCTGTGCGACACTCTAGAGAAGGAACTACAGTGCAGTCTTCCTCTGTGAAACAGCTTTGGAAGAAGACATTTAGTATTTCGGCCTTTAGTCTGTCATCCTCTGTTTCAGTACCATTTTGGTCACAGAGTAACTGGACATTTTGTTTTTATCCGCCTACCGCTTTGACATAAGACCAAAATTTCTTACGATTTTCTGCCTCTCGCATAGCCCTCCTCACACTACATTTCGTTTCGCGTAATTTTTGTTTGTCTGCAAGGCTTTGGCTATGTTTATGTTTGCTGTGAAGTTCCCTTTGCTTCCGCAGCACTTTTCTAACTCGGTTGTTGTACCACGGTGGCTCTTTTCCATCTCTTACGATCTTGCTTGGCACATACTCATCTAACGCATATTGTACGATGGTTTTGAAATTTGTCCACTGATCCTCAACACTATCTGTACTTGAGGCAAAACTTTTGTGTTGAACCGTCAGGTACTCAGTAATCTGCTTTTTGTCACTTTTGCTAAACAGAAAAATCATTCTACCTTTTTTAATATTTCTATTTACGGCTGAAATCATCGATGCATTAACCGCTTTATGATCGCTGATTCCCTGTTCTGCATTAACTGATTCAAATAGTTCGGGTCTGTTTGTCACCAGAAGGTCTAATATGTTATCGCCATGAGTTGGTTCTCTGTTTAACTGCTCAAGGTAGTTTTCAGATAAAGCACTTAAAAAAATTTCACTGGATTCTTTTTCCCTGCCGCACGTTATGAACGTTTCAGTCTCCTAGTCTATATCCGCCAAATTAAAATCCCCACCTAGAATTATAACATGGTGGGGAAATCTACTCGGAATATTTTCCAAATTATTCTTCAAGTGCTTAGCCACAACAGCTGCTGAGCCCGGGGGCCTATAGAGACATCCAATTACCAGGTATGAGCCTGCTTTAACCGTGACCTTCACCCAAATCATTTCACAATTCGGATCTCCGTGAATTTACTTCGATACTATTGCACTTCTTATCGCTATAAACACGCCTCCCCCTTCACTGTCCAGCCTGTCTCTGCGGTATACATTCCAATCTGAGTTTAGGATTTCCTTACAGTTTACGTCTGGTTTCAGCCAACTTTCTGTCCCTAGTACTATATGGGCGTTGTGGCCGTTTATTAATGAGAGCAGTTCTGGGACCTTTCTATAGACGTTCTTGCAGTTTACTATTAGCACATTAATATTGTTATTCCCTGTTGCATTTTGCCTACTCCTACCTTGCCGCGTCTTAGGAGGCGTCTTGTCTGGCCTAGGGAGGGAATTCTCTAACCTAAAAAACCCCCATGTGCACTCCACACGTACTCCGCTACACTTGTAGCCGCTTCCAGCGTATAGTGCACGCCTAACCTATTCAGGAGGACCTTACATTTCTCCACCCGAAAGCGGAGGTCGAGAAGTTTACACCCCAGCTCTCCGCAGAATCGTCTGAGCCTCTGGTTTAAGCCTTCCACTCGGCTCCAAACCAGAGGACCGCGATCGGTTCTGAGAACGACACTACAAATAGTTAGCTCTGATTCCACCCCGCGAGCGAGGCTTTTTCGCCTTCACCAATTCCGCCAACCGCCTGTACGAACTGAGGATGACCGCTGAATTCAGACAGCAGGAGTCATTGGTGCCAACATGAGCAACAATTTGCAGTCGGGTGCACCCAGTGCCTTCTATCGCCGCCGGTAGGGCCTCCTCCACATCTCGGATGAGACCCCTGACAAGCAGACAGAGTGTACACTGGCCTCCTTCCCCGACCTTTCCGCTATGTCCGTAAGGGGCTGCATAACGTTGGAGCTCCCAATAACTAATAAACCCCTCCCCCCGTGTGCCTGCTCGGACCTTGCTGAAGGAGCAGGCACATGTCTACTCACAGGCAGAGCGGGCGATGCCACACGGCCAGCCTCCACATTTACCCTCCGCCGCGAACGCCGCTGAACCCACCACTCCCCTTGGGGAGAGGGTGGCCCAACCGCACCCGGTAGTCGCGAAGATGTCTCGACAGCAGGGACAGTGGGTGAAGCATGTAACACCTGGTGTGTACTTTGCGACGCACCAGACTCCCCACTGCCGCTACACTCCGAGGCTGCAGCCTGAAAACAGCTGACCGCGGCCATCAACACGCTCAGCTGTTTGCGAAGGGTTGTCAGCTCCTCCTGCGTCCGTACACAGCAGTCACACATCCTATCCATCCTAAGGAATCAATTTACTGAAGAGACTTAATCAACTTTTAACTAGACTGCTAATTCACTAAAGGCGGCTGATTATTGACTAAACTGTGATTGCTAACCACTTCTTGTAGAAAACACTCAAAATAGCACTACCTGTCTCTGGACTGTATTGAAAACAAACACTAGCACCATTGGCACTATGGTTGACTAAAGGCACTCTCTCTGACTGTATTCAAAACAAACACGAAATCTATGGAACACTATTACTAGCACTCGACAATTAAAGCTTCCTAAAAGCAAAAACACATGGAAGAAGAAGTGTCAAGTAAGAAAAATACAGTTAATACTTAAATTAAGGTAGCTCGCTGCACAGCAGACGGCGGTTAGGGCGACAACGTTAACACCATTATATCGGCAACTACGACTGAAATAGACACGTGACTATCGGTACTGGACTATCGGCAGAGCGTCGCATGGTTTGATGAGTCTCGAAACCTTCTTCATCATGCCGATGGGATGGCGCGGTCCCGTCATCTTACAGGGCAACAGCACCTAGACACCTATACTACTGGAGAGAGACAAGCTGGTGGCGGCTCCATTATGCTTTGGGAACATTCCCGTTGACACCTGTGGGTCCAGTGGGGCTCGTGCAAAACGCCATGAGGGTCGAGGCGTATCGGACTCATCTCGCACACTACATACACCACTTCATGACGATAATGTTTCCCGACGGCAGTGGCATTTTTCAACAAGGAAACGCTCTATATCACAAAGCCAGGTGTGTGATGACGTGGTTCTAGGAACAAAGTGGTGACTTCCAGTTGATGTGCTGGTCCCCTCAACTCTCCATATCTGAAAGTGATCCAACACACTGGGGGTGTCATTAAACGTGGCGTCAGAGCTCATCGCTCTTCTCTGCCGAATTTAAGGGAGTTAGTTGACTTTTGTACTCAGATGTTGTGCCAACTCCCTCCAAGACCTACAAATGTATCATTGCTTCCATGCCACGAAGCGACGTCGTTGTTATCCGTGCCAACGGTGGACATACCGACTACGGGGTAGGTGGTCATAGTGATCTGGCTGATCAGTGTACACAAAAAGAAATGTCCTGGCTGACTGACTGACTCATCATCACCCAGCCCAAACAACTTCACATAAAAACTAGAAATTTGGAGATGATATTGATCTTCTGTACTGTAGGTGTCATTTAAGAAGGAACTTTTCGAAATTCCGTCCACAAGGGCGTGAAATCGGAGATGAATTTTTTTTTTGAAAGAATGTCGCTATTAAGAAAATTTTGAAGCTAGACGTAAGAAAAGTGGTATTTGATTTCTAGGACAGAAATAAAGAAATATGTGTTTCAACTTTTTGGAAATGTGTCCCTGTGGGTGTGAAATAGTGGGCTACTATTTTAGATATTAAATAAAACTGGTATTTGACTTCTCGGCTACAAATGAAATATGTGTTTCAATGTTTTAGGAAATTCAGCTCCGAAGGGGGCGAAATTTAGCAAAAACAATTAAGAAAAAATTTTGTTATATTACAAAAATTTAAACCTGAATCGATGAAAACTGGTATTCAACTTCTAGGTTATATATAAAGAAGTGTGTGTTAGGGGATGAAAGTTTATCTGCTAATATCACCTCAAGAAGGCAAACGGCATGAGTAACAGAGAGCTCTGACTCCAGCTACCAGAATATCTTTTTCGTCAGAAGTACATAAGGTAAGGACCATTCTATCGTCGTAATTAGCGTGAAAAGCTTAGAATGTGTTGCGACTTCTGAACAACGTAAAAATTCGATCAAAGAAACACAAAAAAAAAAATCTGTGGAGGCCATACAGTCTACGTGAGTTAAGCAGCGGACGTTAACCCAGTTAGCTTATAAATACATTAATAACGCGTCACTTGTCAATTTTTATTTCACCGATGACATAAGAGAATCTCACGCTATGTTAGCTGTTCATTAGCTTTTACGCAAAGTGAGCATATTATTTCCTCAGATTTTTATATAACATGTTAGAGCAATTACGTAATAAATCATTGTGAAATATAATATAGAAAATTGTGGAAATCATACCAATTCTGTGCACATGCATTTATAAATACGCCATTTGCCACAGGTGTTCGTATGGATCATTTTCTTTGTAGGTACTGTTTGACTTGATTAGAAAAAGTGAGCCGTTTCACCTTTTTCCATGTCTGTCGCAACTACCGGTCTTACCAGATATAAAAAAAAAAACATAATGTCTGTTCGTAAAGTGCACATGATCGTATTGATTGATGTTATTTTTCCCAATTCAGTTACAGTTACTACTAAAATTACAGAATTAATATTACACAGCTTCTTATTATACCACAATACAAAAACTGTATCTCCTTCCCTTTTGTAAGGGAATTTGGTACATTTTGATAAGATGTAATAAAATCATTCACATACTGTTGCTTGTAATTTCATCACATAGAAAATTTTGGCTGTTGCTGAATCATTGAAGAGATACATCTCTAAAATTCGTTTGTTGTACACAGTGACCGTGGATATCCCCGCACGTTAACACACCGCATCTGGGATCGGCGAAACGCAATGGCCCCCGGATCAAATCCCCGGCTGATTAAGGAAGACGGCCGGTGTGCTGACCACCCTGGTGTGGTTTTTGGGGGATTTCCCACATTCAACCAGGTGAGTACCGAGCTAGTATCCACATCCAAACCGAGGTACCCCATTCGCAGACAGTTTGAAAACTGTCTCACATTTTTAGGTGGATAACACTAGCCACAGACAGATGGCGTCTACATATTCCATTCAGGTGGAAGGGAGACACATGGGGAATGGTTCGCGACAGGTAGGCCATCTAGCCATGCTCTACCGCTAACAATGCCAACTCTAGGTTAACATACTGAGTCCGTGCGATAATGCCAGGAAAGCAGAACATTAACGCATATTATCAAAACATAGGATAGTACTTAAATATTTTCAACATTTTGCGTTCCTGTCAGCAACTGTATAAATATTTATTTTAATTTTAATAACCAACAGCCTCAGTTGCAACGTTTACCTACATTTACCTAGGTTTCAGTGGGGATAACCCAACCTTCTTCAGAATAAAAGCCACTAACGTTTGTCCATAGTGGAAATCGTCAAGCTAAAACTACAAATCCATAAATTATTGTCAGACTGTAAAAAATTATCTGAAACTTCCTCGACCCCTCTTCGCGACCGCGATGCGGCACCCACGAGTGCTATGCTGGAACAGACCTTAGCGTCGTGAGGCCCGCCTAGGCGGACATATTATCTTGCGCCTGCGCATAATCCGTGTGATAGTTACTTCTCGGGACAAGACGGGAACCTAACTCCTGCCTTGAATTTACTAGTAAAGTGAAATAAAAAGTATAGCTGAGGAAAAGGACGTATATGTTATCCTGTGCAGAGCGTACTTACATCGACTATCTTATCATTTATGATGAATTCGTTGGTCATGATATGAGGAAGACATCATGTGCTTACAAGGTATAGCCTGCTTAGGAAAACTTTGAGCTCAAGCACGAAGTTCGATCACCTAAAAAGAACTTAGGAGTGGGAAGGATAATATAAAGCCAACATCGTTATTATTTTGACTAGGCTTAGCTATGGTTACAACACATGAACATCCTATTGACTTAGCACACAAATGGTCATGATTGAATACGAGCCACATAAAATATATGGGCATTGTTCAAAATTAGTATATTTGATCTGAAATTGTGTAGAATCGAGTCAAAAACTAATGAACGTGCCTGATTGAGAGTCTAGACGAATTTATGGTTATGAGTTACAGAAAACACTAAAGTAGAGGATAATGTGGCGGCAATGGGCTACTCAATATGCCCTCATGGAGGTGATCCACACGCATACTGTAAAACCTATGTGTGTGGAACACTGCCACCATAATTCGGGCCTGGTGACCACTGCCATTGAACTTAGGGAGTGACAGCGGAATTATGTTTAAAGCTGAAGTGTGACTTGGCGAACATCGCTCCAGTCAACACACTTAAAACTATTGACCGTCAGAGGCCAATTATTTTCAAAGGTAAAGTGTGACTTGGAGAACATCACTCCGGTCAACACATTTAAAATAAGTGACCGACATAGGTCAATATGTACTTAAAGAAATAGTCCAAAATATGCGAGGATGACGGGAAAATAGTTGAATTATTATGTGATTTGGCGAGAAACGCCCCAAGGACGCCTTTGAACGTGACTGAGTAAGATCAATTCAAACTGATCCGGCTAGTCTGAACCAAAACTTCGTATCCAGCAGATTGTGGCAAGGTGACGTTAACCTCTCGTGATACTTACATGGATATGACTGTCGTTAATTATGTTAATAAAAAGTTGTGTATGACTAGGTGATGGCACCACTGCTGTCATATACACATAGTATTGACCACAATCGGTCATTTTGAAGGAATATGTGGTAGCACCTATATTCTGTAATGGGGTAGTGACTTGGTGATCGTCATTCCGCTTACTACACGTAGATACTATTGACCGACGAAGTTATTATCCACTAATTAAATCAAGTATTGAAACCGTTCTTAACTCTAGCACGTGGATACCAAATATCGGTTGACCATCTGTGGCGCATGTTCATGGTGTTCAATACGCCAAATATTAACATTTACGCAGCTACCCTACATAATAATGAAATATTAATTAGGTAACTGAATACTCGTATATAACTAATAGATGGGTCCAAATATTTTTACGGTGTCAAACTAATATACTTAGCTATTGAACCTACGGGAGTACAGACATATGTTGGCAATGGTAAAGCATACCCCGCATTAACATTACGGTGGATGAAATAAAGGCTGTAAAGCTTGAAAGATGCTTCTATTTCGCAGTTGCAGTTGGTCATTAAGAAGGTTGTTTTGGCCATGTAGTAAATGTTTAGAAAATTGCACCCTTTAACTTCACTATGCAAGAGCTAAGTATTTTGGGGGGGGGGGGGAGGGGGGGTGCATGAGCTCATTCCACTAAATGTTCAGAAAATGTCGAACCACGTGCGCAATCTGCAGTTTTAGTCGGATTATGCTCCTTGTACCTTGTTAATAGGGCTCTTCCTGTTTGGCCTATATAAAATTTCGGACATTCGCCACACATGATCTTGTATACTCCGAATAATGACAATTTACCTTTAGGCCTTTTTATACTAGTCCCTAGTTTTTTAAGACGGCCGATTTCATACGAAACTTTGCCTATAAAACGAGTGTGTACTATGGGAGACGGAGTAACATCTGGCCAAACGTAGAAGCTGTCATCGTTCTGTTATTGTTTACTCACAATTTTGGGCTCACATCCCTTATTTCAGGCTATTGTTTCAAGAGTTACCAGTTCGTGTTCCAAGGCTTCCGCGGATAAAGGAACCGACATCGCTCTATGTAAATTAGAAAGAAAAGATGTCATTTTATGCGCTTGCGGGTGCGCCGAATCAGCAGATATAATATGAAACTTCCTGGCAGATTAAAACTGTGTGCCTGACCGAGACTCGAACTCGGGACCTTCGCCTTTCGCGAGCAAGTGCTCTACCGTCTTTTTTTTTTTTATCATCAGATTGACTTGGTATATTTCACGAGAATTCAGACAACCATAGTCAAATCATCATTTGATATTAGCTGCAAAAAGAAAATCAACAAATTAGGTGAAACACAAATAAAACATTTCTTCTGAAGGGGAAGACCATCCCGTTACCCCACCCGTATGAATTTTGGGTGTATATATATACATGCAAAAGAGAGAGAGAAAAAAAAATTACGAAAAAATACAACAAGGGAGGGGACTCGAGCTCAGGGAAGAAACAGGAATCACAGGGGAACTTAACCAACCCCTTGACGGTTAAACACAAGAAAAAGCATATTCGCAAAAAGCGTTCGGTATTGTGGTAACCGCTGCCATTTCCAATGCGCAGTTGACAAATAATGGTGAAAAACGCGGGGATCTGGGTTATTACCGCCTTCAATGACGTAGTGGACATAGTAACCCAAGAGCCAGACAATCGTGTTCGTTTTCGTCTGAGGAAAATAAGAGATGTCCGGATGTAAGAAGATGTCGTCTGGGAATGCGGTTTCAGGCCCTCTAGTAAGAAAAGCTAATTGACGGCGGACCCAGAGCCAATGATCCCGTCCGCAAGCAACTAGCCTGTGAAGTAAGGTGTCAGTTTGATGACATTCCTCACACTGATCAGTCGGACGAAGGCCAATACGAAAAAGACGATCACCAGTAGGTATCAGACGGTAAATGACCTTATACCACGTTGAAACAATCTCCATCGGCAAAATGGGAAGACTAAGATGAGACCAGACCGTTTTCCATGACGTTGACGGGGAAGCAAGTTCAACAGAAGAAGGGAAACATGCTGTACCCCAACGGATTTGTAGCGTGTTGGTAGTTATATGCGTCATAGAAAGTATATCAGCACCCAGAATACCGACAAGTACAAAGTATTCACGAATGTGCCGCAATTTAGGATTAATCCGTCCAACATCAACAGGAGGGGTCAGACTGGCCGGCCGGAGGCGGGAAAGTAAACGAGAGGTGACTGAATGCGGAGCCCGCGTACAGGTTAAAACATTGCGGCGGGCAAATAAGATGGACGTCTTCACTTTGATATCTGAAAGACCCAATCCTCCAAGCTTCCGAGGCCTGGCCACAACTTCATACCGGACACGGAAGATATGGCGGCGCCACAGAAATCGACTAGACAGCTGTTTCAGCCTGCGGGCCATCATAGCGGGAAGCGGGAAGACCTGCGCAACGTAGTATATTTTACTGAAGACATAGGTCTCTAAAACCCGTGCCTTGTGAAGGAGGCTAAGGGAACGGCGGTCATGTTCAAGGATCGCCCCGTGAACACGACTCGTAACCTCACGCCAATTTAGTGCCGCCATTTTGATCGGATTACGATCCACTATGATCCCCAAGGTCTTATGGCGATCGACAACCGTCGCCCAAGGAATCAAAGCCTCTCAACGGCAGGAACGTGCATTTGCGATCATTAATGCGAGCACCAGCAAGACCACAAAATGAATCCAAGGTATCCTTAAGCCGCGGTATATCCTCGGCATGTCGTACTAAAACCATGACGTCATCGGCGTATGCACGGACTGCAAAAATTTCCCCCAATATATTCCAGCCACGTAATTGCATGGTGAGATGGCGAAGTAAGGGCTCTAAGGATAGAACAAAAAGTGACATGGATAAGGGGCTTCCCTGGGGTAACCCCCGTCTGATCGATATCCGGGGGGTAGTGTGACCGTTCACAATCACCGAGACACTGATACCGGTAAAAAGATTAGTTAAGACTTGTCGAGCATCATTATTAAAGCCGACAGCGGTGAGCACTCTCGATAAAAAATCATGGCTGACGCGATCGAACGCTTTTTGGAAATCAAGAAAAAGCAAAGCCCCTGGGATATTAGCGGCAGCCGCCACCGAGATTACATCGCGACATTCGAGAACGGAAGTCAGTATCGTGCGTCCAGGCACACAGCTTTGGTGGGCGGCAATAATGGTATCGAGCAGCTTAGAGAGACGGATATTAATTGCTCGAGCGACAAGTTTATAATCAGAGTTAAGGAGAGTAATAGGACGGAGGGAATCAATTGCAGGTCGACCTGTGGATTTCGGGAGGAGGACCATTCTGCCTTCCTGAAAAGGAGCAGGAAGTGAGACTCCCCGCATCACTTCATTTACCATTGACGTTAAGGTGTCACCAATGAGCGGCCAAAATTGAACATAGAACTCCTTAGGAATACCATCTAATCCAGGCGACTTGCGGGACTGCGATCCTGCAACAACATCATATATGTCATCCTTCTGAAAGGGACGCAGAAAGGCGTCGTTTAATTGAGGAGTGACGACGCGAGGCAGCAAGGAGGTAAAGTCGTCAAGAGAGGTTTCCGCCGGGACATGAGTATCGTACAGATCAGTAAAATAGGTGTAAACGAAGTCAGAAATGTCACGGTGAGAGGTGAACACGCGGCCGTCAGCGGTTGTGAGGGAGGCAAGGCACCCACGTTTCCGGCGCGACCGTAAACGGACTAGATGGTAGAGTGACGTCAGTTCCTCTTGTAGAAGGGAACGTGGTTGAGACCTCGTCCGCAGGCCCTCCATTTGAATGCGTTTGAGCTGCAGCAATTTGGCTTTGATGCGCTGTATATCAGTAACCCGGAGGGGAGCATGCGTAGCACTATCGTACAGTTGACGTAAGACAGAATAGTAAAATTCTTGCGTTCGTCGATCTTCTGCCACCTTCGCAGCCCCAAAACGCATGAGAGCCCTACGGATGTGAGGTTTTGCATACAGTGTCCACCATGTCACGACAGACGGGTACCGGTCCATAGTACGAGAACAACGAGTCCAAATGTCCTCCAGGACGATACCAAGGGAGGTATCTTGCAAATACGCGATATTGAGCATCCAAGGAGGACGAAACAATTTTACCGGTTGTCGCTCGTAATTAAACGTAACGGCTACAGCGCAATGATCAGTAAAACAGGCTGGTATCACATCAACAGCCAGAAGTTGCCCACACAAGGAATCGGAAAGGTAAAAGCGATCGAGGCGACTGCTAGACGTGGGAGTAAAGTAGGTATGTCGCACAAGTGTAGGATAGCGAGAAACCCACACGTCACGCAGGTGCAAGGAGCGCACAAGGTCGTCGAGTTCTTTACTGAAATTAAAATTAGGAGACTGATCTACCGGCCGTAGAACACAATTGAAGTCCCCACCTAAAATTATCTTCGTCGGGGATTTACGAAGCAGGTAAATGACTTCTTCTTTATAGAAACTCGAGCGTGCGGTAGTACAACCCGAACCAGAAGGGGCATAAAGAAGGAGTAAACTGAGATCATAAAACGTGCACCCGATCCCCCTTCCACTGTCGAGTACTTCGAAATTCATCAACGGAATGCCTTCTCTATAAAACAAGGCAGTGCCCGTAGAAAGTTCGGAAGCGACATTAAAAAACGTCGAGAACCCAGGAATGGAAAACTGGTCGAATAGGACTTCCTGTAAAAAAACAACATCTGCCCCAGACTGATAGATAAACTGTCGCAAAGCGGCGAGTCGAAGCTCAGAACATATTCTGTTAATATTCAGAGTAAGAAATGTATATGCTTGCATGGAACTTCAACCTAGAAAGAAAAACAAAGATCGGTAGAGAGCCGTCAGCTGACGGAGCAGCATACAAGTAATCATACCAGAAACAAGCGCTGAACCACAGAGAGAAAAACTACGAAACAGAACCCTCATCTTCCCACTGCTTTTTCTTCGGCCGTGACGCGGCTCTCCGTGGCTGTTTACGGATTCGACTGCGGCTCCGCGGTGCCGACGCTGCAGCGTTCGGCTGCGTAGGAGCATCATGTAGACATTCCGTGTCAGATTGCGAGAGAGAGGCCTCTACATCCCACTCGTCCGCAGACATGGGTTCACGGTGGGACAGTTGGTGAATAACAACGGGATCCACTGGCTCTGGAGAATCAATCAGTTGTTTGATGGGAGGAGGCTGTGACCCAGAGGGGGCGACAGAAATTCCAGAAGGGGGATGCGAAACAGAGTCAATAGGAGAAGTGTCAGAGAGCACCGGAGAAGACACGTGGCAACCAGAAGCAGGTTCCGTCACGGGCGTCTCCGAAGAGGCTGCCGCGGTAGCAGGAACAACGTCAGATAAGGTGTCAGGGAGCTTCTGCAAAGGCGTGATAGCACCTGTGGCTTCCTCATCCACGATTTCCGACTGAGAAAGAGAGTCCTTTACCGGAGGCCCATCGGAAGGGCGAGCCAATAAGGAAGATTCATCAGCCGCATCATCCTGTGTTCGCCGACGCTTGTTGTGAGAAATCAGCGCGGGAACATCGGAATTAAGGGCAGCAACATCCCTACTCAAGGACAACGGGGGAAAATCACGGCCGTTGTCGGGCAACGGATCACTGCGTCCCTCAGTAACAGTGAGCGATTCAGTCCGAGATCCTTGCGGGAGAAGATCAGCTAAAGTCAATTTTTTACGCTGTTCGTATGTAGGTTTTAATACCACCACACGTCGCGGACAATTAGTACGGAAATGACCAGTTTCATTACAATAATAACATGTTCCTTCCTGGCCACTGTACGTGATATGGACCCTATAACCACATACCTGTAGGTGAGAAGGAATAGGTTTTTTGACCACCATTTCTACCGACCGAATACCACTATATACCTGTAAGCGGTGCTGAGCAGACCAGCGTTCCTTTCGAATATGGCGTACGTCCCCATAAGGAAGCAAAACGGACTTCAGAAAAGAGTCGTCAACCTCGGGCGGAAGGTTAAATACCCGAACATTCGTATATATCACTTCTGCATTTGCCAAGAGAACCATACTAGTGGAACCATCACGGTGCGTAAAGGGTACCTGAGAACCATGACGAGAAAGTAGCCTATCAACCTGGAGCGGGTCAAGAAACTTAACAAAAAACACATATAATTCGCTGTCGAAATATGCGGTATGCACCTGATCAGTAGTGACCTTAACTGTATCGACTAACCAGTCATGTATCTCCAAAGAACCGGGCTGGACGTGACGCGTGGATTTGTCAAAGGTAAAACTGACTGTACCTGTAGGCGGAACTTTCGTGGGAACCATGGTGGACATCACGGCGAGAGACGACGCCGCGACAGGAAGGGCCGCACGAACACCAAACACCAGCCGACAACCAGCGATGCGACGCGCACGGAGACCAACACGGCACTAAACTGACAGCAGGAAAACACGCTGCGCTACGGTAGAGGCGGAACTAAGAGCACGACCTAGTCGCCCGACGCGCGAAGCGAGAATGACCACCGTCTGAGCTACCGAAGCACGACTCAGAGCCGGTACTCACAGCTCTACTTCTGGCAGTATCCGTCTCCTACCTTCCAAACTTTACAGAAGCTCTCCTGCGAGTCTCGGTCGGGCACACAGTTTTAATTTGCAAAGAAGTTTCATATCAGCGCACACTCCGCTGCAGAGTGAAAATCTCATTCTGGAAACATGCCCCAGGCTGTGGCTAAGCCATGTCTCCACAATATCCTTTCTTTCAGGAGTGCTAGTTCTGCAAGGTTCGCAGAAGAGCTTCTGTAAAGTTTGGAAGGTAGGAGACGGATACTGGCAGAAGTAAAGCTGTGAGTACCGGGTGTGAGTCGTGCTTCGGTGGCTCAGATGGTAGAGCACTTGCCCGCTAAAGGCAAAGGTCCCGAGTTCGAGTCTCGGTCGGGCACACAGTTTTAATCTGCCAGGAAGTTTCATATCAGCGCACACTCCGCTGCAGAGTGAAAATCTCATTCTGGAAACATCCCGCAGGCTGTGGCTAAGCCATGTCTCCGCAATATCCTTTCTTTCAGGAGTGCTAGTTCTACAAGTTTCGCAGGAGAGCTTCTGTAAAGTTTGGAAGGTAGGAGACGGATACTGGCAGAAGTAAAGCTGTGAGTACCGGGTGTGAGTCGTGCTTCGGTAGCTCAGATGGAGCAGTTCGGCGCTAGCGGCCGTGTGGAGCGGAGGTCCGATACTTCAGCCTGTGCGGCGTGTGCGAGTGTTTGTTTATTTGTGGACTTAGTCTGCGCGCGGGCTAATAACAACGATCATGGCGAACAAGTACAGAAAAACTACATTACGATTCAATTTCTGAAAAGACTACGAAAGACCAAAGGCTTTAGCAGTGGAACGATTCATACAAGAGGACGTCAAGATACCGCCAAACGATATTGTCGGAATTCACCTGTCCATCGTTAGTCCAACGGTGTATGTTAAGATGATAAATGACGCGGCGTGTGAGAGAATTCTACAGGCGACAAAAGCAGGTCTCCGATTTTGCCATAGTGACGGGAATGTCGGCACGGTAACTGTAGAACATGCTGGTCAGGGTGTACGGACAATACGTGTTTTTGAGCTGCCATTTGAGCTCCCGGCTGACGAAGTTATTGAGGCTTTTAAGCCATACGGCACGGTACATGGTCACACAACAGAACGCTGGACACAATTCGCCACGTACCCCGTGCTTAACGCAGTGAGACAGATCACTATTGATCTTCAGAAGCATATACCGTCCTATCTGACAATTGGTGGTTGTCGGGCGGTGGTGATTTACGATGGGCAACCACGTACATGTTCTGGCTGTGGCCAGGAGGGACACCTCAGGTCGAACTGTATGCAACGGCGGATTACGCAACTGCCTTCAGGTGTGCGGGAGCCGTCGCCGGCGATGAAAGTACTACCGATCACCTATGCCAAAGCCCTAACTGCGTCCGCTGATGTCCGAAAGGACACAGCCCCGGTGGAAGTTCCCGATGGAACTCTCCGAAACCTTGTAGCAGACGTCGGGATGACAGAGGATGCTGCTGCATCGAGCGTACAATCTACGGCGACATCAGTTGAGACCGAACTCCTACCAAGCACACCGATAGTACACGAAGCATTTCCAGCCACTATGGATGCTGTTCCGTCTGGAACGCACTCTGTGACGACAACATCAGTTTCGACCGAACTCCCGCCAACTACAGCGATGGGACTCGAAACACTTCCAGTTCCTACGGATGCTTTTCTGTCGGGCAGCCGTGATTCCCTACAATCTGAGGACACGGAAGGAAGATCACGCAAACAACGTTCCCCGACGACGATGTGCCTGTGGACCAAGACGACACAACAGCCTCTACGAAACAGGATGAGGCAATGGAAACTGTTCGATCAGACCCGCAGCGGTCTGTCACATTGACGGTAGCGGGACGTGGTGATGCTGAAGAGGAACCACAACCAGTTGGCTCTCCAGACGCAGATGCTGTGGCTATGGACACGAATATATCACTGCCTGCAAAGATGTGGTATGACGATATTGAGGAGGCGCCGGACGTCATACAGAGGCAGCCGGCACTCACAAAGACGGCCTAGTAATTGCTGAAGGTGAAGAGAGAGGGGCGAGAGAACGTCTTCTAACTCAGCCTCCAGCGCCGATGCAGGGAGATATTGTTGCGCCTCGACAGAGTGGGATTCAACGCCATGCGAACCGTATTGCGACATTAAATATAAATGACGTGCGTTCACCGACCAAAATACACCTACTGAAGGAAACGATTTGGGCATCTGATGTGGATATTGCTTTGCTGCAGGAAGTCCACATAGCTGCACTCCCACACATCGCAGGCTACCAGTCCTATTCGTCACATGGAGATCACAATGGGAGTGGGGTGGCAGTTTACATGCGAGATGGCTTCCCCGTGGAAAACGTGTGTTACCTTCCGTCGGCCGGGGGAATGGCTTTCACCACGTTTGGGACACGCATCATCAATCTTTATGCACCGTCGGGAAACAATCGTCGGCGGGAAAGGGCGCGATTTTATGCAGAAGATATTGCCCCACATTTCCATGGACGTTATGAATGTGTAATAATTGGTGGAGATTTCAACTGTGTTCTCAGCCAGAAAGACCAATGGCCGCAAGCAAACATCAATCGTTGTCAGCGACCTTGTACTTAGTGACACGTGGGAATTACGACATGGAGATGCACCGGGATACACCTATGTGACAAGTCATTCGGCGAGCAGATTAGATCGCATTTATATCTCACGGGCTCATGCAAATGATGTCCAGGACGCGGAACGCTGGCCATTGACATTTTCCGATCACAGCGCTTACATCTTTACGGTGCTTCTTCCCCGTAGAGAGGTGTGGAACAGCAAGGTCCCTTGGAAATTAAACATTCAACATCTACATGATCCCTAATGTCGTCAACGGATCCTTGAGACATGGACGATGTGCGATCGAAGGGTTGGAAGGTATGCGACGAAGCTTGATTGGTGGCTGACTTGTACTAAACCGGCGCTTCGCCGTACGTTCATCTCATATAGCAGGGAGATGGCAGAATGGCGCTGCCGTACGACCGACTTTTATTTTGCAGCGCTGCGCGACCTGGACGATGGTCCGCCGGGACCGGACGTCTGGATCGAACGCAAAAGGATAAACGCTTAACTAGTGGCTTTAGCTCGGAAACACCTTCAGGGAACGATGGTGCGCGCCAGATGTCACGATACGATAAGGCACGAGATTCCTTCCATGCACCACGTCGTGAATGAACGAAAGCACCGACGACGCGTTTTGGTAGGGGAGTTAATTACCCGCGAAGACCGAAGAGTGACGCGTCAAGCGGATATTGTCTCTGCATTCGTCGACCATTACCAACACATCTATCGGGAGGAAGCAGACCGTGTTGATGACCTCGAATGTATATCCACATACGTCTCCCGTACACTAACGGTGGAAGCCGCTGGAACCTTACTGGAAGCTATTAGCTGTGAGGAAGTACATGATGCGATCGCAAAGGGTGCGTTGAATCGCTCCCCAGGCATTGATGGACTTCTTGCTGAATTCTATCGAGAATTTCGTAACGAAATGGCACCGCGATGGACGGAAATGTACAGCGAGTTGTTAAATTCCGATACGCCTATTCCACCGGCTTTAAGGAAGGCCTCTTGGTGCCAGTACATAAACCGAAGCCAGGAATTACGGTCACACATTATCGCCCCATCACCCTGCTTAATGCAGACTATAAGATCTTTGCACGCTTGCTAGCGTCCCGATGTCGTTTGTTAATTCGTAGCGTTCTCTCTCCAGAACAGACGACACCGGGTGGATCGGTGAATGTGCAAACAGCTACTGGCGAATGCCGTGATGTGATAGCGCTGGCGGAGGAGTGCCGGCTTAAAGCGGCGATGGTGGCGGTTGATTTTGACAGTGCTTTTGATAAGGTGCGCCACAACTATCTGTACGCTGTACTGGAACAAATGGGATTTCCAGACTGTTTTACTGGTGTCATTAGAAGGATTTATGGGAGAGCACAATCCTTGGTACACGTTAATAGGCGTATAGCAGGTCCCATTCAAATTCGACGTTCCATTCGCTGGGGCTGCCCTCTTTCGATGCTGCTGTTCGCGATAGCGTTGGAACCATTAATTGGGAGGCTAACAAATTCTCTTTCTGGGGTGCAACTGCGGGGCTACCCCTTCAAATGTCGTGCTTATGCGGACGACCTCCTGCTGCTCGTTCGTTCTGAGGAAGAGGTGAAGACGGTCCTTGAACTGTTGTTGAACCACAGTGTGACGGCGGGTAGTGCAGTGAACATGAACAAATCGGCAGCAATGCCGGTTGAAAGGGGCCTTACGCCGGAAGAAATCAGTCCGTTTCCTTATGTGCAACGATTCCGCTATCTCGGCATAGACTTTACCTCATCTGTGAAACATACTGCGGCAGTTAACTACCGACGTATTTTACAGACAACACGTACCATGGTCCGACGACATCGCCTTGATCCTTTGCAGCGAGTCGAATATCTGAACACTTATGTGGTTTCTCGAATGGTGCATATTTCGCAGATCCTGCCCCTACCACTCACGCTCGGGCATCGACTTCAATCAGCACTAGGCTATTTTGTGATGATTGGGTCGCCCCTCAAGGTGCGATACGCAACGCTCACGTTCCCTACGGACAAGGGGGGACTCGGACTTACGAATGTTCGCTGCCGAGCGACGGTGCTCCTTCTAGCCATGATGTACAAGCAATGGCGTAGCGGGCGTGATTCCCTTACATCCCGCCTACTGGATCTCCTAGTTCCAGCGTCCCTCACACCTCCGGTGGCGGTGGGCAACATTACGCCACATTTTGCGCATGTATCAACATTTATCGTGGAACTTAGTTATATCAGAGACGAGCTTCCACGCACGAGACCACCATGCGCGAAGGATTTTTATGTTTGGCTGCTACGACGGATAAGTCGTAATGTCATTGAACTGAAACACCCCACGTTGCATTGGCCGAATATTTGGAGACATGTGCACCAAAAATTCTTTCCTACCTTCTTTCGGGCACTGTGGTTCTCTGTCACCTGTGGCAAGTTCAACAGCAACCAACGACTCCATGCAATTGGACTAGTGGACACTCCACTGTGCCCGAAATGTCGCCAAGTGGATGACGACCATCACCGCTTAACTTGTATCGCGGTGGAGGATGTATGGCTCCTAGGACGACAGATGGTGGCTTGCTACCTCCGTGTGACCCCGCAACATATTACACCTGCTTCCTTCTTACATCCGGAGAGTGAGTACTTTCCGGCGATAAAATCACAGTCGATCATTTGGGTCAAAGGTTGGACGATCGCGTACCTCTATGGGGATGCAGCCAAGTAGCGACTCGACTTTTGGTATTTCTTACAGCAAGCCCACAATGATGTTCATAGATGGTCACACTATCGGAAAATCTTTGCCAACTATCTTCAGGCAGTCTTCCTCGACCCCCCACGCAGTTGGGATGTGCCGGGTGCAGTCAGTGTGCACATTTGACAGCTGATAATGAACCTCACACTTCTCTCACCGCTCCATATGTAATGCACACACTATACCATGAAATGATCTACATGATCTACATGTTCCTTTTAACAGGGTGACTGTGGAAAATAAATAAATATAATAAATAAAAACAACCTCCCTGTATCCCTGTCCCTTTACATTTGTGATTTGTTTTACAATGATTTTTTGTTTGTTTTTGTTTTTGCACAGGATAAAAAAAAAGATGGTAGAGCACTTGCCCGCGAAAGGCAAAGGTCCCGAGTTCGAGTCTCGGTCGGGCACACAGCTTTAATCTGCCAGGAAGTTTCATATCAGCGCACACTCCGCTGCAGAGTGAAAATCTCATTCTGGAGATATAATATTATCCGAAAACGTACATTTCCTAAAGATGTCATATTCAATGTGATTATGTGTTATAGATACCGTCAGATCTAAGTAGTTCAATGTCCTATTGTGCGGCTTCTTCTCAAGAGTAACATTAATACGAGTATGTTGCACCAAAGAAGATTGTTGACATATTGTATCCATGCAACTGATTTTATAGAATTATTTGAAACATTTCAAATGTTAATCTCTGTGTGAATAACTTATGATTAATATCATCAAACTTACATGTAAAAATTATTTCCTACTAGGTTTTAAAGTACATGTTTGTCCAGCGTGCAGTTACCAATGGTGCACCGTTGAAACTATTTATCACCTGATGGTATAAAAACTTTTTATTTCGTTAAGCCAGACGACTGTTAATTTCCGGTAATATCTTCAAAAGTCCTTAACTCTTATAACAATTCCACTGATAAGTCGAGCTGTCTTTGTGGCTGTCTGCCATCTTTGTGGCTGTCTGCCAACAGCTGTTTCTCTCGTATTAAACTTGGCTGTGATCCAGTCGAGAAAACTAATTATAGCTTACGAATTATCCCTAAAACGTTTCTTCGATACGTACAGTTCATTGATTTAATGTAAATTATATAACAGTGAGTGTGCAGTGTTTTCTGGTTTCCACTGTATCATCACATTTAAAAACCAAGGTCACGTATTTTGATGTTCACTCAATCGTGACAAGCACGTAACGGAAAACTGACCTAGTTACAGGCAGTGTACCGAGTAAGTCCGTTGCCCTAAATTGTCCCAGTTTGGTAGTAATTATCTGGTAAAGTGAACTGCAGTGCGAGAGCGTCGAGGGCTTAGCCTTCTGACACGCCACGCAGGTTGTCAATACCTTCAGGATCCGCTTCTCCATGTTTTCAAAACAGACCGACTGCCTCAGCCTGAGAAGACACTTACGAGGTCCGAAATGGCCGTAACTGAGGTGCGTGTACCACACTAGTTTACTGACCGTTTCATTGGGAATCAGCACCCACACATACTCGTCTTTACTCCGTCTGCAAATTAAACTCCTCCTCGGATCGTGTAAAAGCCCCCAATACTAATTTGGTCCCTGTTGGTCCACTTTTCCTTTAGCTCCCTCCACACAGTATCTCTGTCTCGTTCATGACTCGTACATATTGTTCAAGCCTGTCGTCACATAGCTGTCGAAGGGGCCTTCCTGAGGAACATGTCAAACCTTAGTTGTGTAGGTTGTCATCACTTCATCGCGGCAGACCTACTGGCTCTTGAGACAGTGCGTTGGCAATAATGTTACCTTTACCTGGCAGATAGAGGGTGGTGAATGTAAGAGAGGTTCACCGTCGTTAAGGCCTGTAAGGTTTTGTAATTGGTATAAACCTTAGTTGTTCGCCCATCGAAGAAGTATCTGAATTTTTCGAAGACCCACACTACGGTTCAAATGGTTCAAAAGGCTCTGAGCACAATGGGACTTAACTTCTGAAGTCATCAGTCCCCTAGAACTTAGAACTACTTAAACCTAACTAACCTAAGGACAGCACATACATCCATGCCCGAGGCAGGATTCGAACCTGCGACCGTAGCGGTCAAGCGGTTCCAGACTGTAGCGCCTAGAACCGCTCGGCCACCCCGGCCAGCCCCACACTATGGCGAGAGCTTCGAGTACACTCATGAGTGATTCTTTTGGTTCTTGCTTAAAACGCGACTGGCTAACGCAGTTGTGTGTTGCAATACAAAAACATTCCTTATGGACACCTGGATGAGATTAACGCCGATTCAAACTAGTGAGCTATCTGAGGCCAGGCAGATTTCCTTTCTGGAAGTCAAGATACACAATCTGTGTGTCAAGAAGCGCCTCCTTCACAGCTAGTTGTGTGTTGCAATACAAAAACATTCCTTATGGACACCTGGATGAGATTAACGCCGATTCAAACTGGTGAGCTATCTGAGGCCAGGCAGATTTCCTTTCTGGAAGTCAAGATACACAATCTGTGTGTCAAGAAGCGCCTCCTTCACAGCTACAAATTTGTGTTGCGCTCGCTCGTCCCAGAGCCAGTACGTATTCTTGCCAGTCAAGAAAGGGGTACTGATGGCATTTTTACTAATTTATTTTAGTAATTAACGAGGTCTATGAAACTACGAACTGCTTCGTGACTTGGGGACGGTATATTCACATTTGGCCTGCAAGTTTTCTGTATCACATGTCCCAGAGATTTGGCCGTTTTTCACCTGAATTCGGACTTCATTAGATTTAAGGTTACCCCACATGTCCTGAAGGCGTGTAGTAGCCGATCTAATGTACTATCATGGTCACTCCAAGAATTCTGGGTTACTAGTACTTCATTTGCATATAACGTTAGCCTCTGTCTCAACTTGTCAGTAACCACGACATTAACAAGCGTATGAGAGCTGGTGAGATATAAAGTCTGCTAACATCGGCCATAATACAGGAAGGCTGTAAATTTATGAATTCAGGTTGTAGGGCGATCTGCCAGTAACTGAAGTGGAGATCCACGAAAGTATTGATCTGTACTCCATGGTAACGCTGCAACAGTACACTCATCGTCTCCTGGTGGTCGATCTTTGGTATAATAACGGTTTTTACTTGCAGGGAAGCGAGATCCAGGAGGAGTGACCTATCGTGCGTACTCTATCACTCCTTGCTGTAATATAGTCCTTGTGTCCTCTTACACTTGCTTTTTAAAAACCAGTGGAGTGAAATATGGAGATACAAAGAACCTTTTATGTTGCGTAACTCTAAATCCATACAAAAGTCCTTACTCTTCCCAGGAGCATCCGAGAAAACGTCTCCATGACAGTCCAGCAGGCTCCCTAACTGTCGTCTACACTCACAAGGTTCAATGTGGCGGACCTTTTCGTCCAGCAACACCTCTAATGGCTGTGAATCATAGAAGTCATTCACATCCAAGAGCTCCGATTAAAACACCATGAATCCAATCCATCCCTTATACTGATGCCATTAACACACTCTGTAAGCCTTAATCGCGCCATATCACCCCCTACTTTAATTTCCACGAATTGTCCCTCCATATTCAGACTAGTGTGATAAAAATGGAGGAAACCGAGTATAGCGTCCACCGAAAGCGTGGCCACTGGAGGAAAATTCGCACTTATTGTGGCTGACTAACACACAAAATCTAACAGAACCTCCTTTGTGGCTGGCACAGCCTTGCTTTCTATTGCACCTCGAATCTTCATCCTCTGAAGAGGCAATGTTGGCCATACGACTGCTACATGAATGTTTCGAAAATGCTCTCTCTTTCCTAATTGACACGTGACTCACCTAGTCGAAAACACAGTGGACACTTATATTCCTAATATTTACGTTTATTACAGGGTATGAAATAGGACAAATGCTTTCGGGATACCGCAGAAGACCTTTCCTGATGCCTTGGGTGCCTATGTACAAAAGGAAGGACCTTTCTACTTGCAGACTAGAGGTTCACGAAGTGGTCTCTTGCACTGAGCTTTGAGCCTGGCTATCGCCCTTTCGCGTGGCTCATTTCGTCGATGGTAAGGGCCTCTGTTCGCTCCACCCTCATTCGCGGCGTCGATTAAAGCTGTAGTGGGATGCCCAATGATCCCCTCTCGCGCCGCGGTCCCAGCCCGGTCCATTTGACTTTGGCCGCTGGTGTGCTTGCCAGTCCAGGTTCGCATCAGGGTGTTCGCGTTCTCGTATACTGTCTGTCTGTGGTGACTCGCGCATTTCACCACTCTTCTCGTACCCGAGATCTTGGAGTAACAACTGGGAGGATTTCATATCGTTCATGCCTCTCCTGACAATAACAACATCACGCTGCTGTCTTTGTGGGAGTTTGGTCAGGCATATGTGTATCAACCAAGGTGCGTCATACGGCCGATCTAGAAACTTACATGAAGTCCTTAAAAAAAGTAAGGGGGCTTTGGCGGCTTGTTTCCACGAACAGCTGGGTCATCATGATACCCACTTTCATGCAAGCTTGATTGCCCTTTGGCCGAAAGTAATCAAGGAATGCCTTCCGAAAGTCGCTATAATATCGGCAGTCGCGCATTATAAACCGCATATGTACCGCTGCCATATTCCTAAGATGTCAGCCGACGAGACTGATATTGAGGGCAGAGCTGTCCAACAACGGAAATGGTCCCTGAAACTGGTCAATAAGCGTCCATGAATGTATCTCGACAGAAGGGTTCAGAGTACTTTACTTTAGTACTGCTAGAAAATGCCTCTGGTTGTCATCTTCCTGAACTTCACAGAACAATTCACTGGGTGTTGAGTCGTTCGATTGATTACATTCTCGAAATCGACACAGCATCTCAAAGTCCTCAAAATTCGTTTGCACTTGCCTTAATTGGCGCGCAATCATTACCGCTTTCTCTATTAGCGTGCGCAATCCCTTCTGTCTCCATGCCTTCACGCTTAGTGAGTTTATGTGATTCACGCAATGTCTCTTGGTTTGTCATGTTAATATCCACCTGTTTGTCCTTATAGTGTAACAGCGATTAGATCTTCCCCCTTTCGTGGTTTATTACAAGTTGAGTTCTGCACGAGATCCCACTCCTCCTCGCTGACCCTTTCTGTGTGCTGTTGTCAAGGTTTGTAACTATTATGTTATTCGATCCTCGTTACAGGAAACCCTTTGAGGCACTTTCTGGATTAGCTCAGCATGTTCCTTGTTGACATCAGTGACAACACCTTGAATCTTGCCTATGTCAACTGAAGCCACGTAAGACCTACCAATTGTATAGCGCTAATCTGCTATTATAGTCACTGATTAACACTTACTTGCCCTTCTGTCGACTCCACTATACGCCTAGGGACGCCAATCTTCCAGCACTCAACAGCCTCGAGATCTGGGCCGGGCGGTGTGGCGAGCGGTTCTAGGCGCTTCAGTCTGGAACCGCGCGACCGCTATAGTCGCAGGTTCGAATCCTGCCTCGGGCATGGATGTGTGTGATGTACTTAGGTTAGTTACGTTTAAGTAGTTCTAAGTTCTTCGGGACTGATGACCTCAGATATTAAGTCCTATACTACTCAGAGCCATTTGGAACATTTGTTCCTCGAGACCTTTCTGTACCTCGTCTACTTCCTTCCTAAATTCAGCCATTACGTTCTGGGTCTGGGCTATCAAGGAGTGTAGCCTTTTAGTGGTTCGTATATCTTTATTTCGAGTTTCCAGCCAGTAACATTCTGTTTCTCTGTAACAATCTTCAGTTCTTCCCGAAATAGTGTCCGCTACAGTGACAGGTCGATGACCGGTGTGTGCATTGGGATAGTGGTATACACGCCTCCGGATACTTAGGGTTCAGGGTCCACTGCATCCACTTGTACAGGCAGAGAACTCACGGTGGCAGCCATCCATTCGCCTTACAGCGGCGGAAGGAAGTAGGCCAGTCCTGTACAAGCCCCCTTCACATGTGGCCCGTCCACTGTCCGCTGGTCCGTTGTACCGTCAAACGGGACTGCCGGTCTGGCTGCCCTTCACTGGGTGCCCTACCTTCCCTCATGTCTGTGGGAGTATTGTCGAGATCGGTAAACTTTCTGGCGCTGGAGGGGGTGATAACTCTCATTCTAACAACCGTGGCTCACATTACTACTTAATACGAAAGAGATCTCGTGTTCTTTCCCCTTACAATTTACGCATTTGCTAGTTACATGGCCAAATTAACTCTAGCAGATTATAAACACCAAGAATTAACTAAATACCCCCCAAAATAAGCATGAGAAAAATCACACAAAAAGTAAATATAACAACACTATATTAGCAACGCCGGTGCCCCAGATGCAAACGGAATTGCAAAACCGCCTTTGGAAAAAGAGACTGAATCTGGATAAAAGAAAAATAAATTTACTGACTCAGAATAATATCGTAAACGCATATTGTTCAAGGATTCCTGTAAGTAAGATCCTGGCAGGGTCAAAAGATAAAACTAGTGCATTATCTTCTTCGTTGATAAGGGAACTGATAAAAAAATCTTGTAATAGACTAACCTAGTATGCAAAGCTTTCTCAGTTTAGTATTTTGTTCATTTGAATCTATAATAATTTTCCGAACCTAATAACCCCAGCACTCATTATCACCTGTTCAGAATATGCAATCCTACCTTCAAGATATCTAGCGCAATTTTATTCATGACTCGTTGTGAGCCATGACTTCTCTCTTGCTCTAAGGAGGAAGACCTTTTATTTGGCTATTAGCGGTACCACAAGTGCAATGGCCGTAACGGATCTGCGTAAACCAGCTTGGCCCCAACATGAAAAGACGCAAAATCCGCCTGACATTAAGGAGACCACCCACATAATACAATTATTAATTAGTTGCATTGTTAATCAGAGTGATTTTAAAGGAACTTGCAAACTATTCTTATGAGACGGGGTGAATTTCTAGTGCATGGAAAATGGTAGATTGACATTAACGTTTCTTCTTTATTAATGAAAGAAGAGAAACTGAAATTTTTAGCTGTACAGAAAGGGGATCTCGTTGTTCTTACTCGCTCTGATAGCGTTAAACATGACGTTATAAGGCGTAGGAGGGGGGTGGGGTGAGGGAGTTTGTCCAACAGCATGCCTTTTCCATAACAACGCGAGCAAACAATAGGATGATGAGGAAGGAAACGAGGAACCTGGTCGTTGTGACTATAAGTCAGGTTACTTCTTCATGCTATTAGCATGCTATAGCCACTACTGTAAACTAAACAGGATATGTGCTGAATACTACGATAGGAAGATGCCAAAGTGGCCTCCTCTCCGGAAACCAAGTAACATTCATCAGCGTCCATGATAATAACTTTCATCTGAGCAACGAGAATTAAATTACCGTGGGTATGAACCCTTGGTATGGATCGTCGTAACGTAACGCTTCCTCTCGCCACGTTGTCGCGTGGTATAGCACAAAGGATTAAGCCCATTTCAAAAAGATTGCAAATTAAAGACTCTTAATTCCACGCACATATCACAAAAAGGGGAAAAAATCACCGCAAGAACGCAGCGGGTGCAACTGTAACCTTGAAAGTGAGAATTTTTACTCTAATATGGACTACAACTGACTTCTCACGTCTAACGGGCAGATGTCAGATACCAAACCCAGCGCGACAGATAAGTTCTTATATTAACGGGATAAGCATCGAAAAAAACCTAAGATTACAAATGTGCTCTAAGTGAAGGATTTCCTAACTTACACACGATATTGTAACCAACGATAATGGAGCTCATGAAGAACACTCATACTTACCGATACGGGACCTCGACATCCAGCCACAAGCAGCGACATTCTAGCACTGACCGAAGATTGTGTTCAGAAAGGAGGTGGGAGCGAACATGGATGTGCTCCTACTCTGGTCAAGCAGAGGGGTTAGTTTCCTTGGGAGACTACTTTGCTACATTAAAAAGAGTGACAAGTGAAATTTCAAAGCAGGTAAGACAGATTGAGAGACTAAGAAAAGGGACAGGTCTGGTCATCATCTAGCATTCAAACTGGTCCCACGTGCTCCCACTAGAGGCCTAGAACAACGGTCAACACGGAAAAGGCGGAGCCATCGTAGCTGCAGAGAAGTTGCTGAAATTACTGCACACATAAATAAAAATATCCTACACCCACCCTCTCTTATTAATCAGCGTGATATTAACATAAAAACTTGTCTAGCAATAGATGCATTCTAGTGCAAATATACGATACAGAAGGAGAATACTCAGTAACAAAAGGAATTAAATACGAGAGTCGTGCATAGTGAATGAGAATGAAGTGCACTCTTTCAGGACCTAACACTGAAGAACTCGCTGTGAAATTTTCAGAGGTAATGGTTTGGTCTGAGCATTCCATTTCTCAACTGCACCACATTAATCGTAATTAAATGTCTCATCATAGAAATCATATTAAATAATTTGTATAAATATGTAGTACTGAGCATTATTGACTACAGTACAGCGTTAAGAATGTATAAAAGTGTAGTACTGATGAAGGATCCTGATGAGTTAAGCTTTCCAGAATTAGTCAGTTTCTGACTGGAAGACGACTAAATTCATTAGGGATATGGCCATTGAAAACAATGTCTTATAGATAACAGACTGTCAGTGTATTCCAAAAGTAGAGGAATGTAACTTTTTTACTTATTTTTCCATTAAAATATTCTTATTTATATTTGCAAATTTAATTTAATAACTATTATTTCTTTTTATGCTAACGGCCTTGCTGCAGTGGCGACACCAGTTTCTGTCAGATGACTGAAGTTATGTACTGTCGGGCTTGGCTAGCGCCTGGATCGATGACCGCGCTGTTTTGGTGATCTTTGTTGTCAAGCGGGGTACACTGAGCCCTCGTGAGGCAAATTGAGGTGCTACTTGATTAAGATTTATCAGCTAGGGTTAACATATCTGACAAAGACTGGGAGAACAGTGTGGTGACCACATGCCCCTCCCTATTCTCATCCAAGTCGGCCACTGTGGAGGAGTGGTTCTAGGTTCTTCAGTTCGGAACCACGCAGCTGCTACGGTCGCAGGTTCGAATCCTGCCTCAGTCATTGATGTGCTTGATGTCGTTAGGTTAGTTAGGTTTAAGTAGTTCTAAGTAAAGAGGACCGATGACCTAAGATGTTATGTCCCATAGTGTTTAGTGTCATTTGAACCATTTTATTCTCATCCAATGACGCCTACCAGCCGAGAATGACACGGAGGTCGGTCGGTACTGTTGGGCCTTCCGAGTCGTGTTCAGATGGAGACAGAAGAGGAGAGAGACTGCTATTTATAATTTACATAAAATGAGAATCACAAGTGTTCGCTGTCTCCAATAACATTTTTTTAAATATATGTTCATATGAAGCCATCAGCTATAAACGAATTACATATAAAGTATATGTTATAACGAAGGATTTCGGTGAGATGAAATTTTGTGAATTTATTCCATTCTAACGGCACTTACATGGCTAGTAGGGCTACAGGGGTGCAAGCACATTTTGTTAGGGTGTGTTGCCTACATCGTGGGCAAGTATGCCCTCAGGGGGTCAACCTATTGTTCTCCTTTGATTGACAGGTACTTAACCTATAGTTCACCTTAGATTGAGAGGTCGTTAACCTATAGTTCTGTTAAGTGGTTTTCCATGTCACTGCATTTTACCTTTAGAACCCCACCAACCTCCACTCCCCTCCCACTTCAGGAAACCTCTCCTCACTGCTTCAGGTACACTTTCAGGTCTGAGTTCTTGAAATAACCCTCGTTACTACTATCAGTTTAATTGAATACTTAATTAAGTTGATCAATTAATAGACCTCTCCCCTTCTCTTAAACCCCTCCCCTCCCACCCTCTCCTCCCTTTCGAAAAATGGAGTGAAAAAGACCCAGTTGATCAGTCATGTGGAGGGAAATCGATTGCTCTGTATGGAATATTGTTTACATATATAGACAATGTATTAAATATATGGAAAGGGTATATTGTTTATTTATAAAAAAATTAGGTTTGTGGGGGTTGGATTTCTCTTGCTCATCATTCTCTGCTGTTTGGAAACATTTGCTCTCACAAGAAGCAATTACGTGGAATAAACATGTTGCATAACGCAATGTTTGGCACAGTACTCGGGGTGTCTTAACCGAATGTTTGGGCTTTTGTCGCCACTTAACCTATTGTTCTGTTAAGTGGTTTTCCATGTCATCACCATTTCCTTAAACCATTGTTCCACCTTTGATACCAAGTGAAGTAATTAGTCATCTCCTACCACCACTTTCTGGTACACGTTTCAAATTTCACATGCATTTTAACGCCATTTCTCACGCATTCTCCACTGTTGTCCACACCCTTAAACTATTATACTGCGTTTTACATAAAAATTATTCAAATTAACTTAGTGCTCTGCACTTAACCTGCTGTTCTGCTCCATGTCACCCACTCACACACATCCTCCCATTAACTATTGTACCGGTAACACCACGCTGATGTAAAAAAATTGTGCAAATTAATTAAATCGATATTCTCCACATGAATGGGGGGTTTTTTCTCTAATTTGCAGCATCCTATTGGTCTTAAAGTATTGTTCGTCTGTATGGAGGGGGTTACAACCAGTTGTGTATGATTCAAGTGATCAAGAAGGTCCAAAGAAGAACCGCAACATTCGTTACTGGTACAATTAGCCATCGCGAGAGTGTTTCAAATGTCATTGAAAGTTAGAAGTGGGACATGCTTGCAGATAGACAACGCACTAAATGGAAGTGGCTGCACATAAACTTCCAAATCTTATCTTCGCCAAGGATGTAGAGCAATATTATTATCACCAAATTTCATATCGCGCAATGATCACCATGCAAAGATAAGGGGAATTACAGCTCGTACTGAGGCGTTCACACAGTCGTATTTCCCTCACGCGATCCACCGCTGGAACAGAGGGTGGGAGATAGGACTTTGGCGCGAATAGTGCTCTCCATCACGCACCACTTGGTGCCTAGCGAAGTATATATGTAGATGTCGATGGAATATAGTTTAGACAAAAGATCGCTAGTAAAAACACATCCCACCACCCGACGCCCGACGCTAGCATGGACAGTCCCCGTGAAGCTGCTCGCGCGATAATGCATACGGTCCAGCTTGGACAGAGAGGTATTGCAATACTTTCCAGAATAGCACAGGTTGCACTCCTAATGGTAAAGCCCATCCATCACAGAACTTACCCGTCAAACTGCCGCTGCTACTCGTGTGGGAGCACCATTCACCAGTTTTCTACAGCAGTTGAGACCTTCAGTGGAAAAATTATTTTGCACAGATTGCTACATTACACTAGCAATTAAAACCACAAAAGTTGTGTACACATCATCAAATACATTCAAGACTCACAAGACTATTTGAAGCCACGAATATAGTTACCAGTCTAACTACAATTAAATATTACGATTGCTGCTGCAGTCTGACACCGATCGATGTTCAGGTAATATCTCCTCTTAATGGCTGTGGTTGTGAAATGATCCTCCATATCTATAGCTCACATAATCCCCATTAAAAAAAAATCTCTGTCATATCCTCGCTGTTATCGATGTTCTGAACCTTTATGTCCCTCGTGATAGGACACGCACTGATCTTCTCTTGTCATGGCACAACATAAACCACAAAAACTTTACACTGCAACATATACACATTTTACACAATGAGTGCATTTATCTTTTACACCTGTGCAGCACCCGAAAAAATTATCGTATACGTACACTCACACAGGCTATATGTGTCGATTCTCCTCCGTCCTAGGAAATAATCTGACCAAGTAGTCGAATCAGCGCTTCTGGAAGGTGCTGCATCCTGCTACGATTCCGTCAAACAAGTGTTATGAAGAAAAGGCATCCGGCACTATGTTATAATGAATACCGCACCGACGGTAGTAATGCTTTCAATGGCATCACCGGCGAGGTTGGTATGCTGTAATCAATATCACTTCCGATAGAACAACAAGGAAAATGCTAGAGTACACTTAAGGGGTGCCGATGATGGGACGTATTGTTACAGCCGTATTTCTTGTCCTGTTTGTACACCATGGCAGATCCAATTGAACACTTGCATTGCTGTAATGTGCAGCTGTTTAAGAAATGAATCTGTCACCACATGCGCTCGGATATACTTCTCAGTACGTTGAAATCACAATTCGCAATGTATAATCTGTCCTTCCATTACGACTAGACATAAGCAATCTGTTTTGTTTTTACATGAATAGTAGTTTGATTACTTCCCACAAACGTATGTCGGAACGTTAACCATGGTACCGTCACGTTCAACCAGCAGCACAACATTTCTGACTATCAATTATAGGTGTATAAAAAAATTTATGATATGTCCACACTAGCACCAGCTGGGTGTCGTTTTCGCACTGCAAAATCGTCTCCTGCCATTATGTAATTGTCAATGAATAATGGATGCAATTACAATTTAACAAAGCCCTGGAGTATTTTCGGTTTACCCATTTCAGCACTTCCACGAAACCTTTTGTTATTTTCGATACTTGTAATTCCAGCCAACACACTGTTGTATATTCAGACAGCAAAGTCGAGGTTTGTGTCAGTGCGTTCCACGCATAGCTTAAACCAGACACATAATTTTCCCCTTGACTTAGAAATCATTGTGAGCGCAAAATATACTTCAGTATGTTCATTCGGAGTTAATTTTCACGGGCGGAGCTGGTGGGTGGAGAAACCGCAAAACTGTTGTAGTCTAAGCGTATTTTTAAGTTCGTGTTGCTGAGCGCTGTACCTGTACACGTGCACTGATGAGTCACTGGAGTCGGAGTGGGATCACCGCGGGATGGATACGTTGTTTCAACCGGCAAAATTGAGTTTGTTACGAAAAACAAAACAGCCTGGTAGAGCGTCATACGAAGACTTTGTTTGTTACCTGACAGGAAACGGTGAAATAGTAAGACAACATTGTTTAGATCCTATAATGTGTGTGTGTGTGTGTGTGTGTGTGTGTGTGTGTGTGTGTATGTGTGTGCGCGCGCGCGGTAGCTGAATTTTCAAAAAGGAATATCATGTTATGTAGAAATCCCCTATAGGCCTGAATGCAAAAGATGCTTTACTACAAGTGTGCAATAGACTTGTGTTTGTCTCTTTCAACGCACTAGATTTTTGTGACTGAATAATCACTCTGATTCCATTGTAATTCAGTTATTCAACTTCAAGTGTATCCTGGATGTCTGTAAATGAGGTAATGCCGTAATTCCGCGGAGCGCTAGTGAGTGCAGTGTACAAAGTAGGGTCATGCTTTAGTTATCGGCATTAAAGGGTGATAGTGAATGCGCGACTCCGCTTGTTCAACAACAGAGCTGTAGGCACACATTAGAAAAAATATTCCATTGCTCTTACTTCCTTAATATGTTACGACAGTTAACCTTGACAACAATGGATTCAATGGAAAAGAGAATGTTACTGCTTACAGCGTGTCTGAGCTGGCGAGATCAAGAAATGTGTGTAATGTGCTCTTGGATATTTATATGAAGCTGATAAAGGGTAGTCGCCACGTGAACAATTTTGATTATTACATGTTCCCTACACTACTTGTACTATTATTAGTTGATATATATTTTACTTGCCACCTGACGTATGTGGAAGTATGAGCCATGATTTAGGCACTATGACGTCAATGCGTGATACCACACTGATGAGTCACTATCAGTTTAAATTTATTGAATTTGGTGTACAACTGAAGAGATCAATAATAATAATGTATGTTTCTTAGCCAAGTAAGATGCTATTACTTTTTAATGACTTATTTCCTTATTTCATGGTTTCTATGATGATGAGTAAATACAGATAAAATTTAAAGGTATGGCGTACACAGAAGATTCAGGAATGATAGAGACATTCTAAGCAAACATTGCATCACCATGGTCTTTCAGGTATGTGAAGTGTGCTAAGACACGGAAGAGTGCAAAGTGGGTAACACATTTCGATAATGGAATTCACTGGGATGATCCTGGCATACCCTATAAAGATATGGTGACTCCGCTTAAATTATTGTACCACACGGATACCATCATCTATGTGAAAGGGAAGTAGAAGATCTCATGGATGCATCGAATCCTTAAATTTGCTGCTATTCAAGACCTGGAATTCTACAGGTGTCCTTCTCTCCATCGAACCATGTATGAAAAAGGTGTTGCTGTATCTGTTTATGGAAATGTAAAATTACTTTTAACTTGGATGAGAAATAAATGAACTTTTACCTCACAACCTCTGTGCTTGTTTCTCAATCCTGTGGTCGATGTGACTATGTACAGTTTTTTTAACTACATTCTATATCTGTGCTTTTCTTCAAGCACAGGGGATATGCTTTTAGACATATCTGCTATATATATTTGGAAGCGGACACGGTCACGTGCCTGCTGCTTCCACAACGCAATTCATGCTGCATGATAGGAGAAATTCCATTTAACCAATCTATATATTTTGTTATCATCCATGTTAATCTTCACCTCCTTAACAGCACTCATCTTCAGCAAAACTAATGTCATTTCACATATCCGCAGCATTTATATATTCACATATACATACATAATGCAATACGGATAGGGTTTACTTTTGTAAATAACAACGAAGATGTATGGTAACTAATATTTTTCTTGCTTTATTCAGTTCAGAAATACTCAATACAGTTATTGAGGTACAATATAATTCTCATGATACGTTATAGTATTCTTGAGCTACAAGATAGTATTCTTGAGGCACAAATTGACACTGCTATTCCAACGCAGAAATAGTTTTAACTTACATGGTACAACAGTAACACTAGTAGATTATTTGTTCTATAAAATCTATGCTAAGAACCACAGCGGAGATAGTTTCTTTAGTATTTTAAGTAAATTCGACAGCCCCAGTAGCAAAGCTTGTAGAATAATTCTGATGGACTGCACATGCTTACAATCCAATTTCAAGAGTCCACAATAGCAAAAGTTTTTTTACATTAACAATTCTAATGGACTGTGAGCTATATACATACATTTAAAAACTATTCTGTCTTGGATGGCTAGCGGCAGGTGAAAAACCTAAGAGCTGTTCTATTTAAAACACGTTCATGGTGAGTAGATATATTTACAGCGTAGAAATACGTTGTGTATCAAGAAATACATGAATATATTATTTTTTAAATATTTTTTGTGCTTTTTTATCTTTTCATACACATGGTGTGCATGTATAAAGATAAATTTTTTAATTCTTTTTTTACGGTTGTATCCTTTCTTTTCCACACATTCTCTCTCTCTCTCTCTCTCTCTCTCTCTCTCTCTCTCTCTATCTATCTCTCTGTATGCACGAGTACATTGTACACAAAAATATGTACACAAAACACACACACACACACACACACACACACACACACACAAACACACACACAAAATTACTTACACTATGATAACTATGATAAAGGGGTCATACTACTACTCTGCAGACACTCTCTTTCTATCTCTCTCTCTCTCTCTCTCTCTCTCTCTCTCTCTCTCTCTCTCTCTCTCATTCTCTCTTTCACTCTCCCTCAATCAAAGCCCTTCATCCCTTCTCTCGCTACAAGTGAATAGTGTGAGTACTGGGGACATTCAATTGAGTCATTACAAACGACCATTTTATCGTCATGAGGCGACAGACCGAGTTTAGACTGCAGCACAGTGTGTACCTCATACCCTCTCGATCGATTACTGGTCTGCCGTACCATATGCGGCGGCTGCGGTGCATGCGTACACCACTGCACAGGCGCCGCAAATAGTCTACGATAGAGAGGGCTCTCGATGGCATACGATGCACACCCTTAGCCCACCTCTGGATGGCACCTTCACATGTGCGATACGCATACATTTTTCAGCGTAGACCTACAAACACCACAATCGGCCATCCATTCGCTTTGTCCTTCGTAAGACCGATAACCTTTTTGTTCTGTAGAACAATACCATAAGAATTATCGGCCCTGTATGAGGACGTGTCGAATTCATTACCGTGGCACCTCATTACTTCATATGGACCGCATTTCTTCACCCAATAGATGAAGCTATCTGTATCCATATAAAGTAATTAATGATCTGCGAAATGAGTTTTCGCAAACTCATAATGAAAACGGTAATTGCGGAGTTTTGACATGTCTAATATGCACATAAATAGCTTTCGTAAACTCTACTGCAATCTTCGTCATCTCTACAGCAACAAAGTTCTTATTGAATGTGGTGACGAACTTAAAATTTCGTGTGGCAATGCATTTTCTTACGCCATAACGCCCATCCCATTCGGTTCTAATCAAAATTTCACGTCGTTCCCTCAAATTCTCCATTATTTTACCGAAAACTGAATTATTCATTAACGTATAAAAATCTTTCTCAAAGTCACACATCGCGGAAGGTCTCTGTCTCGTATTCAAATCAATATACTCCTTCAACCAGGGGGACTGCTTGAAGGAGACAGCCCAGGTGGCTCTAACTAGCTCCATACCCAAGCTGAAACACTGCTGGAGATTATGATAACGAATAATGTATCTCCGCTTATCCCCCAGCGTGGTCATTAGTTCTGGCGTGGAGCCATTTCGCAGAACTCGTTGCTCTGGACACAGTGGCAATCGGCGTGGGCATCATGCAAACTAATAGCGTATGTGAGTTCTGCCTCCATCACATACCCTACATCAGAATCAGCTGCCATACCCCCCATGATTTTTCCAGCTAATCCCTTGCATTTGTCTTCGGGCACCCATCGGAAATCACCAATCGGCAGTGATTGCTACATGGCGTGCCTGTGTAAGTTATTTACGTCCAAGTACATTATGTAATTCGAATCAAGGTATGCGTTGAACCTGTCACTCATCTACGGGCTGTTTGCCTTTGCATGCCTATGGACACATTAGCACAGTCCCCCACTTATCCCTCGCTCAAAGAAAAGAAGCATGGCAGGGTTGGTCAATAATTCGGTGCTGCACTTCGTTATCTTCAGCATTGCGTTCCAAGACAATTCAGGTGACGTGTAATAAAAGGTTGGATCCAGAAAATATGTGGTCATACGTAGACTCCGGAACTTCTCGAAAACGTCCGCAAGCAAGCGCACGTGTGCGTCTATGTAAAGCCATGCATACTCTCCTAAAGTGGAAATAATGAATTCCCGCCAGACATTCACGGCATGCACATACTCTGCATCAGTTATGACATCGCCTGTAAGGTTGCTGGAGAATGCAGTTATGTCGAGTAGCCTGGTTTCGTTGAGTTTCGACATACTATACACATACTCATATGGGAAAACCTCCTTCCTACTCACAAGCTGCAACTTTTTCTCGTCGGGAAATGCAGCTCGAGTGGTATGCATATCCCTCCGAGGTAGAATTTCAACGAGTGTCTGGAGCGATGCCTACATAAAACGTAGCGTACCAAGGAAACGGTGCATAATTATTGGTGTCATTCGTTTGGAAAATGAAATATACTTCTCAACACTCTCAGGTAGGACACTGACCTGAGTTTTCTCCCAACAGAAATCAGCCAAGTGCTCAAATAGAAAGTGAGCGTCATACCCGCTTAAATTGTGGAAGAAAACGGGTATGTGTCTAGGTAGCTGGTACTTCAAATCGCACGCGTTGAGAGCTGGGCCACGGAACTTCCCCGTAAGACTACAGTGATCCCTTCGAGGAGTTTCCGATTTTGTATCTAACGGCAGCCCACAAATATGAAAATCAGTCTCGTTACTATACAAATCTTCATTCTCCTTCGATTTGGGCATGGGAACGTTGCCGCTGTAAAGCTTATCAACCTCTCATGAAAATTTTTCAAGCTCAGTGAGCGGCCAAACCGCAGGGTTATCCACGAGGTAATATTTGTAGCGGTTAAGTTTGGAATCATATGACGATAAAATTGGGTACGCTGCCGCATATGTTACGTGTTTCTCTGTAAAGGTGGTATGTGAGGTTGAAGGGTCACCTTCACAGCGGGTCAGAAGAGCGAGGAGGCATTCAAAGTCGGTGTACATTACAAACGGTCATTGCTCCTGGTGGTGAGCATTCTTCAACTTTATGAATTTGTTGACCTCGGTAGGCATAATAACACGTACTGGTTCCTTGGAAGTGCAGTCTACTAGATGTGTGGCTAATAGCTTGTCTGATGGGAAATGATTGAGACAACTAAAGCAAATATGCTCTTTACACTTATAGTAAGGGAGTCAGGACATGTCCTTGATCATAACATAGTGATAATTATCACCTTCAGAGAAGAGCAGCGTGTTTACATGCAGCTCACACTCACCAGCAAATTTTGAGAAATTGAGGGGGCCGACGACTATGTGCTTGTCTTGCTCATCTGACTTGCTTTTCTTCTCCAGGCCATAAACATGAACCGATATGCCGGTATTGTGGCCCTCAAATTTAGGTATGTCCTGGAACTTGACGGGGAACTCTATACCATCACAGTTATAACACTAATGAATGTCAAGGTATCCACCGTATTGGAATGTGCGTTGCGGATCTTTCGTGTAATTTATGTCGCAATCCAGGATAGACCATGCAAAACAAGACTGATCCTTTCTATTTTAGACATTAAAGCATGTTTGCTTATTAACTGTATCTTTAGGGTGCTCCCTTCATTTACCGGATATTAGACATGTATATGGATATCCAGGTGTATCATTCTGCTGGGTACTATAGCTTAGCCCTTCACTTCCATCTCTGAAAACCCGCCCAATATAGCACTGACGGTGGATTTACGAAACCACTCGGTGATTGATGTGCTCCGCGTTATCACGCTATTCCCCTGCCAAAGATAGGGAATACTCGTCTCTCCTACGCCACACTCAACTTTGGGAGGGTGCGATAATTCAATGCAAAGCACAAAATCACAGTACTGCATTTAATGGCGGGATACCGCGAATCATTGACTACCTTGAGGAGCTCCGTTTCCAAAACAGGTAGGCACGCGCTTAGAGATCCAACAGGGTCGCGATACCCTCCTGCCCGGTTGTCGATCCTGGTGAACGAGATTCGCTCCTCAAAGGAGTCGGCAATTACAGAGTACTCTAACTGCGGTATGATATCATTAACCTGATGTCCTTCACTAAAAGTATTGGTAAGGGAACTGCCACCAGCCACAGTATCTTCTCTATTACTAACACTACTACAACTAGAACTACTCGATGTGGATGACGAGGTGGATAAGGGTGCGCACTGTAACTCACGTGACGGCGCAGGAGGAGACGCTGCTGAATCGAGCCGCTGCGAGAGGGCGGCCCATGGACGCCAGAGCGATGCTGTGGCGACCGCGGCGGCCTGGGCAGGGTGGGGGCCCGGACCGGCGGCAGCGGCGGAGGCGGGGGAGGCGTAGGCGGCCGCTTCCCGCGCGGCGGTGAAGGACACCGCACAGGACCTCGTTTCGATGTTATAGTCTTCGCCACTCCCGGTAACCGAGCCACGGCGTATTGCGGGAATTCTTCCCGACTCGGCCGCTGTAGAATAACGAAAAAAAAAAGTACAACGTTCTAGACATCGACTGCTGTCGCTGCTACTGCAAGGAAAGAAAGGATGCTGATTGTTTGTAAGCAGAGTGAGTATATCTATTACCTGTTTCGCTCTGGCTCCTTGACATCACCCTTGTCTCCTCATCACGACGAAGGTCTCTCTCCATCTCCTCAACCCACTGTGTCATTTCGCACTCGCCTGAATTTGGGAGGGCCCATAAATTCATTTCCCCTATATCACCTGCAACATAACGATCTAATAATAATGATAAAACACACACACACACACACACACACACACACACACGCACACACACACACACACACACACACACACACACACACACAAGAGAGAGAGAGAGAGAGAGAGAGAGAGAGAGAGAGAGAAACTACACGAAGAAATACACATATTTTTTTCAGAATGTATACTTACACGAGAAATGCGATGGTTTCTGCATATACCCCTTCCTGTCCCTCTTCTTCGTATGTCAGAAATCATTTACAACAACAAAGACTATACGCAATATTACGCATATGATGCAGTTTAATTACGTATACACAGTACTATACGAAATTCCTAGCAAAAAGAAAAGAAGAACGTTTTATCCTTTTGATCCTCGAAGTCATGTACAACAACAACAACACCAGCTACAACATATTATGTAATATTTATCGATTTTGGTCCTATAAATCATATACAACAACCTCAGACTCGTTGGTCACAATACATTACACATACAATGAGAGACTTATATACTACACTTATTTGACAGAATCTTGACAAGACGAAGCACCTTCCAGATGTACTGATTCGACGACTTTGACAGATAATTTCCTAGTACTGGGGAGAATCGAGACATGTAGCCTGTGTGAGTGTAGATAAACCATACGTTTTTAGGGTTCTGTACAGATATGAAAGATAACTGCACTGTTTGTGTAAAATATGTATACACTGTAGTGTAAAGTTACTGAAGCTTATGTTGTGGCATGACCAGAGAAGATGAGTGTGTGTCTTATCTTGAGGACGTGAAGATTCGGGACATAAAATTATGTGCGCTATAGATAATGAGACTCGTTGCAGAAGCACAGTGTCAAGAGGAGACATTTACTGTACATCGATAAGGGTCAGACTGTAGCAGTAGTCTTAATATTTAATTGTAGTTAGACTGGTAAATATGTTCTCGGCTTCCAACATTCTCATGAGTCTTGTATGTATTTCATGATCTGTGGGCAACTTTTGCGGGTTTAAATGTCAGTGCAATGTAGCGACCTATCCAAAATAATTTTGCCACTGGAAGTCTCGACTGCAGAAAAAAAATGTCCTATGGTGTTCCCATACTGGTAGCAGTGGTAGTTTGTCGGGTAATTTCAGTGACGGATAGGCTGTACCTTTAGGAGTTCACCCTACACTAGTTTGGGAAATACTGCAACATCTCTCTCTATGCACTAGACCCTATGCGTCATCGCAACAGCTTCGGTACCTAGGCGAATACGTATTTCGACAGGAATACGGGCCCCGGGTGGTCTCGTCGTAGTTTCGCTTGGACCGCCGATGTACCCCAACTCCATTGTTGGCGTCGGGCATCGGATGGCAGGATTGGTTTTTTACTAGCGATCTTTTTTTTTAAATTATATTCCATCTAAATCTACATATATACTCTGCTAGCCACCAAGCGGTGTGTGGTGGAGGGCACTATTCGCGCCAAAGTCATATTTCACGCCCGCTGTTCCACTTGTGGATCGTACGAGAGAAAAATAATTGTCTGAACAGGTCAGTACGAACTCTAAATTCCCTTACCTTTGAATGGTGATCATCTGTAAGTGTGTCCCTCTTCAAACTTTCAATGAGATATGTAATGCTTAGTGTCGAACATTAGGTTATGCAACATGTTTGCTGCATGTAATTGGTTCTTGTAAGACCCAGACGTTTCCAAAGAGCAGGGAATGATGAGAAAGAGAGCAATCGATTTCTCTCCAATTGACTGATCAACTCAGTCTTTTTCCCGCAATTTTCCGGGAGGGTAGAGAGGGTTGAAGGGGAGGGGACTTACCAGATGGGAAGAGGTTAATCAATTGATCAACTTAATTGAGTAGTAAATGAAACTGACAGTAGTGACAGGGGGTATTCCAATAACCCAGACCTGAAAGTGTACCTGTAGCAGCGAGCGACTGTTCCCTGAGGGAGGAGGGGAGTCTGATGGGGTAGTGGGGCAATAGGTTAAGTGTGGTGACATGGAAAACCACTTAACAGAACAATAGGTTAAGGACCTGTCAATCAAAGGAGAACAATAGGTTAAGTACATGTTCGTCAAAGAAGAACAGTAATTGTACCCCCTGAGAGCATAGCTGTCCCTGTTGTAGGCAACAAAATGCGCTAGCGCCGTGTATACCTACTACATACATGTTTCACTCAGAAATGAAATCCGTCGCTGGAGGGCCCAGATGAACTGGCTACTGTACAACGTATATATCACTGGAACCTAAAAATAACAATAATTCTGAATACAAATTAAGATCAGACGTATAGTTCTATCAGAAAATAGAAACCCTAACCAACTTAATGAGCAAAATAGGAATAACTTTTACGGTCCCACATACCAAATCGACATGAGCATAATGACCAAACAGATCTTTAACTTACTACAGAGCTACAAAGCCAAATCTGCGAGGCTCACAGAAATTGAGAAGGGTATGAAAAACAGAGGAGTTAGTATAGAAATAATAGAGGAGAGAATACTTTTCAGAGAAGCTAGACAAATGGCAAGATTTCTGGAAAGAAAAAGGTCAGCAAATGCCGGGTAGTAAACCCAGGAAGAAAGGAACGACCCTCCTGAAGGTAGGTAGTCTAGCAGCAGAGAAAATAAACATAAACAAGGAATTCGTAATTTTATTTATAATACCCTGAAAATGGGTTATTATAGTAAATAAATATGTGTACACCACGGGTTAACCAATTCATTTGGAAGTCAAGAAAATCATGTATGCTGGAAACACAGCGTTGTCTGTACCTGGCTAAACATTACAAAAGACGAAAGATGAGTTGACTCGATTTCTGAAAGAAATATAGTGCTTACATTCTGGGGTCCTAGATTGTAAATTGTTTCAGAAATCGAGTCAACTAATCTTTCGTCTTTTGCAACGTATAGCCAGGTACCGACAACACTGAGTTTCCCGCATACACGATTTTCTTGACTTCCAAATGAATTGGTTAACCAGTGGTGTACACTTATTTATTTACTCGAATAACCTTTTTTCAGGGTACCGGTACAGTAAATAAACTTAGGAATTCCTTGTTTATGTTTCATTTTCTCTGCTCCTAGACTACCTTCATCATTCAGGAGGGTCTTTCCTTTCTTCCTGGGTCCACTGCCTACCTATATATATATATATATATATATATATATATATATATATATATATATATATATATATATATATATATATATATGGAACTGTAGTTAAGGTAAAGACTAAACCTTCATCAGTTTTGTGCATCGATAAAACGTGGTGCAGAGAGAGATAGATGTCTGCAACTATTTGGCATGTTTATACTGTGTACCACAATGGAGCACAATCGGGAAAGCTTTTCTTTGGTGAAAACAGTGCTAGACCATTAGCGTTTCAGCGTCGCCCATGAATGACGTAGTTCAGGACTCAAGCCTTGGTCCGGTACACAATTTAAATCGTCCTTCACTGTAGAGGAAATGTCGATATATTTCCCCCACCTCTGTCTCTCTCTGTATGTTGGAGCTAATCTCAGAAATTACTGTAGTGATTTTGGTACGGTTTTCACCATTAGACAGGCTGACTTACGAGGAAGGTTTGTAGGCACAGCGCAACTGCAGTGTCAGGGCGGCGCGATCTACCACTACTGGTCGGCTACTGCCGACTACTTCAACGACCTGTGATGTAAGATGTAGCTAGGAACAGATTTTATGGCATTTCCTCAGTACCGCCGCTGGAATTAGCTGGCCGGAAAGTGGGTCGTAACTTGCGCCGTACTCCGTTGTGCCTGGGCCGACCGGTGTCTCATAGCTCCCATCATTGCTACGACGTGTCACTCTAACTGCCAATTACATATGGAACGGATAACATTCGAGACTCCTGAGACTTCCCAGCCGTGTGCTAATACATCATTTGAGTTGCATGTAACCGACGATGTACAGTTACCTAGAGTAGTTGTCTGAATTTTAGTTATAAGTTTATGCACCTGCTCACAAAATTATCGCTACGTCAGCCAAGTCATCCATTCGTAGATACATAGTAATATCCATGTGACACCTGGATTGGTCACTAGTTCGTTATAAACAGAACTATGTCTAGTAGACGCCACTGCCAAGAGATTGAACGGGAAGTAGAAAACTCAAAACCACACGTAAATTAATGGTCAGTAAACAGGGCGTGCAGCAACATGACTTCCCGATTTCAGTCATGGCACTCTGAAGCAGAAAACGCAGGAAGAGTTTCAAGAAATTTCATCTACGCCAAAGAAGTGGTTCCTTCTGTTACTTAGGCTGGAAGTATTAAGCCAGTTGTGTCTGAGAAGAAATCACACTGAAAATATTTATTGTATTATAAAAACTCCTGTACCTAGCGGTAAATAATGTTGCTTCAGTAGAGAACGAGCGGATAAGCCAAACGTTTGACCAAAGTCGTCTGCTGCACTCTCATCACATGAAAGCATTGAGACATTAATCAACAAAGAGATTTGCTGGCCGGAGTGACCGTGCGGTTCTAGGCGCTACGTTCTGGAACAGAGCGATCGCTACGGTCGCAGGTTCGAATCCTGCCTCGGGCATGGATGTGTGTGATGTCCTTAGCTTCATCATCATCATCATCATCATCATCATCATTTAAGACTGATTATGCCTTTCAGCGTTCAGTCTGGAGCATAGCCCCCTTATAAAATTCCTCCATGATCCCCTATTCAGTGCTAACATTGGTGCCTCTTCTGATGTTAAACCTATTACTTCAAACTCATTCTTAACCTAATCCAGGTACCTTCTCCTTGGTGTGCCCCGACTCCTCCTACCATATACTGCTGAACCCATGAGTCTCTTGGGTAACCATGCTTCTCCCATGTGCGTAACATGACCCCACCATCTAAGCCTGTTCGCCCTGACAGCTACATCTATAGAGTTCATTCAAAGTTTTTCTTTGATTTCCTCGTTGTGGACACCCTCCTGCCTTTGTTCCCATCTACTAGCACCTGCAATCATCCTAGCTACTTTCATATCCGTAACCTTAACCTTGTTGATAAGGTAACCTGAATCCACCCAGCTTTCGCTCCCATACAACAAAGTTGATCGAAAGATTGAACGGTTCACGGATAACTTAGTCTTGGTACTGACTTCCTTCTTGCAGAAGAGAGTAGTTATTAGCTGAGCGCTCATTGCATTAGCTTTGCTACACCTCGCTTCCAGTTCTATCACTATGTTGCCATCCTGTGAGAATATGCATCCTAAGTACTTGAAACCGTAGACCTGTTAGAACTTTGTTCCTCTTATTTGGCACTCAATCCGTTTATATTTCTTTTCCACTGACATTACTTTCGTTTTGGAGATGCTAATCTTCATACCATAGTCCTTACATTTCTGATCTAGCTCTGAAATATTACTTTGCAAACTTTCAATCGAATCTACCATCACAAGTAAGTCATCCGCATATGCCAGACTGCTTATTTTGTGTTCACATATCTTAATCGCACCCAGACAGTATATTTTTTCAACATATGATCCATAAATAATATGAACAACAGTGGAGACAGGTTGCAGCCTTGTCTTATCCCTGAAACTACTCTGAACCATGAACTCAATTTACGGTCAACTCTAACTGCTGCCTGGCTGCCTGACTGTCCATATAAACACCTTTTATTACTTGCAAAAGTTTGCCTCCACAATCTCGTAGAACAGACAATAACTTCCTCCTAGGAACCCGGTCATATGCCTTTTCTAGATCTATAAAGCATAGATACAATTCCCTGTTCCACTCATAACAGTTCTCCATTATTGGCCGTAAGCTGAAGGTCTGGTCCTGGCAACCTCTAAGAGGCCTAAACCCACACTGGTTTTCATCCAATTGGTTCAAAAATGGTTCAATTGGTTCTGAGCACTATGGGACTTAACAGCTGTGGTCATCAGTCCCCTAGAACTTAGAACTACTTAAACCTAACTAACCTTAGGACATCACACACATCCATGCCCGAGGCATGATTCGAACCTGCGACCGTAGCAGTCGCGCGGCTCCGGACTGAGCGCCTAGAACCGCGAGACCACCGCGGTCGGCCATCCAATTGGTCTTCAACTAATAATCGCACTTTCCTTTCAACTATACCTGAGAAGATTTTACCCACAACGCTGATTAAAGAGATACCTCTGTAGTTGTTACAATCTTTTCTGTTTCCATGTTTAAAGATTGGTGTGATTACTGCTTTTGTCCAGTCTGATGGAACCTGTCCCGACTCCCAGGCCATTTCAATTATCCTGTGTAGCCATTTAAGACCTGACATTCCACTGTATTTTATGAGTTCCGACTAAATTTCATCTACCCCAGCTGCTTTATTGCACTGCAATCTATTGGCCATTTTCTCCACTTCCTCAAATGTGATTCTATTTCCATCATCATTCCTATCCCATTCTACCTCGAAATCTGAAAGATTACTGATCGTATTTTCACCTACATTGAGCAACTCTTCAAAATATTCCCTCCATCTGCCCAAGGCATCCACAGGATTCACCAGCAGTTTTCCTGATCTGTCCAAAATACTTGTCATTTCCTTCTTACCTCCCTTTCGAAGACTACTAATTACATTCCAGAATGGTTTTCCAGCAGCTTGACCCATAGTCTCCAACCTGTTCCCAAAGTCTTCCCAAGATTCCTTCTTGGATGCTGCAGTTGTCCGTTTGGCTTTGTTCCTTTCTTCAACGTAACTTTCTCTGTCTACCTGAGTTCTAGTATATAGCCATTTTTGATACGTCTTCTATTTCCTTCTACAGGCTGCCTTGACTGTGTCATTCCACCAAGCTGTTTGCTTCATCCTACTTTTACTCACTACTGTTCCAAGACATTCTTTAGCCACTTCTAGTACTGTGTCCCTGTACCTTGTCCATTCCTTTTCTAGTGATTGTAATTGACTTTATTCAACTAACTGGTACCTTTCTGAGATCGCTGTTATGTACTTGTGCCTGATTTCCTCATCCTGAAATTTCCCCACTCTGAGCCTCCTACATATTGACCTGACCTGCACTTTCGGCCTCACAATACCAATTTCACTGCAGATTAAATGATGATTAGTGTCACCAAAGAATCCCCTGAATACACGTGTGTCCCTAACAGCCTTCCTGAATTCCTGATCTGTTATTATATAGTCAATGACAGATCTGGTTCCTCTGCCTTCCCAAGTATACCGGTGAATGTTCTTATGTATAAAAAAGAGTTTGTGATTACTAAGCCCATACTGGCACAGAAATCCAAAAGTTGTTTCCCTTTCCATTTGGCCTCCATATCCTCTCCAAATTTACCCATAACCTTTTCATACCCTTCTGTTCGATTTCCAATCCTGGCGTTAAAATTACCCATGAGCAGAACACTGTCCTTGTCCTTTACTCTAACAACTACATCACTGAGTGCCTCATAAAAACTATCCATCTTGTCTTCATATGTCCCTTCACAATGCGAATATACTGACACAATCCTAATTTTCTTGCTAGACACTGTCAAATCTATCCACATCAATCGTTCGTTTACATACCTTATTGCAACTACGCCGAGTTCCATTTCTTTCCTGATGTAAAGCCCTACACCCCATTGTGCTATTCCTGCTTTGACTCCTGACAGGTTAGTTAGGTTTAATTAGTTCTAAGTTCTAGGCGACTGATAACCTCAGAAGTGAAGTGACATAGTGTTCAGAGCCATTTGAACCAATTTGAACAAAGAGATTTAAGAACTACTGAGTCACCTAATTTTATTGGAGAATCTCGCATAATGGAACTGCTGTTGGAACAAATGTAAGACTCATTACTGCAACTTACGGAAACCTCTTTTGCTTACTTTCACATTCAGTGTCTACACTAGGAGGTCAACTGCCTATTTGCACACAAGTTTCTAAATGCAAACTCATAAGAGTCGCTAACTGGGAACGGAAGAGTAATTGATAACTTCCACAAATTGAAGTGAACGTCTCAGACTGCCAGACTGTAGACGCCATGGGAACATCCTATAATAGGGAATACTTCTATCACACCATGTTGTCCACCACCATAACATGTAAATGTAGCGAGTGGCCAATGAACAGACTAGTATGCGCCACGTCATTGTGAACTAGACGCAAATTGTTCTAGAGGATAACAGCGACAGTACGTTGTTATCATTGGCAACTGAGGCAGCTGCCTCTGCAACCAGAGGCGTCTGCATTACCAGTAGGTGGTGTCAAAATCGCCAATACGTGATGGTGGCATTCGCGGCACTAAATGCGTCTGCAGTGTGACACGCCCTCAAGTAGACCGTGCCATATTCATCCGCTAGCTCAGTATCTAGACTGCTGCACGGCCACAGCATGGCAGCTGGACGTTCTTGCCTCACTGAGCTGGCAGCTATCTACAACGATCCACGCTCATCAGCCTTGACTTCTCAGGACTCGCGTGTCAAGACTTGGTATTCATCAGTTCTTAGAATTCTTGAAAATGCAGTTTTCGTCTCAGTGTGTCTCAGTTCTGGGGTAACACCTGCGCTCGATTCGTATACAATGTCGTGTTCTGTGTGTGACTTAGAGATCTATCTACCTGCATCGTTAACAGCAAACCTCTCCTTAATGCAGTCAGCAGGGGAGTTCCACAGCATGTGTGATGAATCATTTTCACTAAACCGATAGAAAACCTGTTTCGGCACCCTCCCCTAGACGAACGAAGATGTATGCGAAGTATTCAATTTCTATTACATACCTTGGACGCTAATCGAATCTTCAGTTTCATAACTGCAGTGACTGTAAGTTAGTCACAGGAGTTTGTGAAGTACTGCAATCCCTGTGTTGACATTTGCTTGACAGATGTCGTGTGTGAAAGAGACTGTATTTTATTCACGGACCTAGAGCAACGTGGCGTGTAATTTCACGTGCCAAACCCCTCTGCTATTATGCTTTTCTCTATGGCCTCGTAAAATGTCGTTGCACTCTCTGCTGCTGAAGAACGTTTTATAGCACAGCAGGCTGCGCGGGATTAGCCGAGCGGTCTGGCGCGGCAGTCATGGACAATGCGGCTGGTCCCGGCGGAGGTTCGAGTCCTCCCTCGGGCATGGGAGTGTGTGTTTGTCCTTAGGATAATTTAGGTTAAGTAGTGTGTAAGCTTAGGGACTGATAACCTTAGGAGTTAAATCCCATAAGATTTCACACACATTTCAACAATTTTTTTGAACACAGCATTATTTCATAATCGAAATCCCATGTAAACGGTGGGGGTTATATGCATCTTTAAAGCTGTATACTGCATGCAAACAAAGATTCCACTTTTTTTTCTTTCGGTTAGAACGTAGCAGTTTCATCTCCTCAAAGTTTCTTGCCATAGTGAGTGAAACAGGAAACTTGCACGGTGAATGTATGTCATGTAATGGAAATATATTTCCAACATTGGAGTGTTAACAGCATTTCGTTCTATGCAGCTAATATATCAGAAACCACACTGCTTTAAGGTTATAGCATACTTCAGTGCAGAACCATGTAGCTGTAGGAGAGTGTGTTCATGTTCTACAATCGTTTGATACTTCCCACCACCTTCCTGGTGTAGAATCGAAACACTACAACATTTCTACAGAACTGATAGCACAATTGATATAAGTAAAATGTTTCAAACTCCTTCCGTCCGAAGCTCCAATGTGCACAAATCACACGTTTAATCTTTTTCTTAATCGTCTGTTATGTCACCACAATATTGTCAAATGTCAGGTTCGTATATACTATAAATAAATAAGAAGTGCTAAATTCATCAGCATGCAAGCTTCTATAGAAGTTGTGTGTAATTGGATGGGTGATGTCAGTAAAACTTGTAAGGAACAGTGTTCACAGAATGGCAGTTACAGTACTGGAACGAGAACACCAGTCTTTAGCACTAGCGTCAGTCAGTACAGGCTGGGGACACATGATATACTTTATGTAAAAGTAAAATATTGATGTATTATTTACGTGGAACTCAGCTCGTTCTGCTCCTCTTACAGATATCGATTGTATAATACCATCTAGTATGGGGTAAAGCGGAGTCTGGTGTTATTTGTTAGTACAGACTCCATACATTCATGGGGAAAATTCATTGATGTATGACCCTGCCACCCGTTGTTCTGCTAAAAGCTTTATTACGCATTGGGTTGATTTATGACTCCCTGGGAGGAATCTATCCATCTGGGAAACACCATCACCCATGCCCCTCCCCATGTTCTTCCCCACCCCTCTGTAAACCTTGGACCCTCTCCCCATTACTGAAAGAATCAAAACTTTCAGGCCTGAGTTATTTGATTAGGTGCGTACCACTTTATGAATTCGCTTCACAGATTATTTGAATTATCAATTACTGGAAATTGGCGCGTCTGTGCTGGAGAGGAAAGATCTCACAACAGGAAATACAGTTACAGAGGAGAGGGTATATTGCTTATTCATAAAATTAAGTTTGCAGGAGGTTGGAGTACTCTGGCTCATCATTCTCTACTGTGTTGGAAGATGCAGGTCTTGAAAAGTACACCAAAAAGAAGTAATTAAATTGATTGCATTTTCTTCTGATCGCACAACGAACACCATCAACAAAGCTCACTACACATAATTACACTTTTAAAAATCTTTCATGCCTACCACAGGGCATTATATTCCCATGAACCAGCCTCTATGCCGGGATACATAATGCGCCATTGTCCAAGAGACTGCACCATGCCAGCTCGTGTCCAACAACCACTGTCAGCTGCTGCACAGCCAGCACACTCATGCAGCCTAAAGACAGGAAAGCTCTTTCCCCTATCCTGTTTGCCACTCATACACACCTCGCGTTGGTAGTCAGTACATTCCTTCGTTGTCACGCTTCCACTCCTATGGAAACCTGTAGAAGTACCCCACATTTGTCCTCAACGAAGTAGTAGATACCTGGTAAACGCCCAGCTTCAGATATGGGTGAAATATTCCCTCACTCTGTCAGATTGATTGCCTGCGTAATTAAACCGACACCCTTTGTGTGGAAAATTTTTCCTTGCTTCGTATTAGTGGATACTGTGGTTGAATATTTGGCAGGTAATGCAACCATATGGTATCGAAACCTTGCTGGATTTTTAGCCCTTGCCTCTTGTTTGTTGATACTGGCACAGTTAGGTTTTTGGTGGGAATTCCATTACGTTGAAGGTAGCTGACAATTTCAAATTTCACCCCAGTAGTGTGCTATGTCCTTAACCTATATGCGGAGGGATTGGACTGATGTGAGTGCTCACAATACCACTATCAAAAACAATAAATTGATCAGTCGGGAATTTGATGTTGAACTGGGTTTTTAAAGCATTTTATAAACCGTAAGAGTGTACTCTCAGATACACCAGAACGAAAAATGAGCTGGAGGAGGCGCAGGAGGAGGAGGAGGAGGAGGAGGACGAGGAGGACGAGGAAGGATCTACCACATGATGGGATAGTACCAACGTAGAATACCAAGGCCACCTTTCTGCTGCAAGGTAGAGTCAACTCGAGTATATTGAGAAGCAGTAAACACGATACTCTTTCAATTCCGCAGTAGTAACTGCGATGACCTAATGTTGAAAATCACTAAAACACTCACATGCCCCTTGTGCTGGTGTCCTGATGTCCACGCAAAGCGCCCCAGGCCAGAGACTCACGCAGTGCTAGTTGTTGCAGTGTATGCACGATCTCAGTGGTCGTGCCCGGTCAGCATCCAGGCTTGGCCTGTCAGAGAGGACCGCCCAGCCATGGCAGGCACCTGGGAATGATTGGAGTGGTAAGAATTCGCCAAACACCAACGCTTTCACCGATCTACATCTACAGCTACATCCATGCTCCGCAAGCCACCTGACGGTGTGTGGCGGAGGGTACACTGAGTACCTCTATCGGTTCTCCCTTCTATTCCATTCTCGTATTGTTCGTGGAAAGAAGAATTGTCGGTATGCTTCTGTGTGGGCACTAATGTCTCTGATTTTATCCTCATGGTTTCTTCGCGAGAAGGGCGCTGCTCTCCATTGGATCTTCTCTATCTCTTGTATTAAACCTATCTGGTACGGATCCCACACTGTTGAGCAGTATTCAAGCAGTGGGCGAACAAGCGTACTGTAACCTACTTCCTTTGTTTTCGGATTGCATTTCCTTAGGATTCTTCCAATGAATCTCAGTCTGGCATCTGCTTTACCGACGATCAACTTTATGCGATCATTCCATTCTTCACTCTTAATGCATACTCCCAGATATTTTATGGAATTAACTGCTTCCAGTTTCTGACCTGCTATTTTGTAGCTAAGTGATAAGGGATCTATCTTTCTATGTATTTGGAGCACATTGCACTTGTCTACATTGAGATTCAATTGCCATTCCCTGCAACTTGCACCATGCGTCAATTCGCTTCAGATCCTCCTGAATTTCAATACAATTTTCCATTGTTGCAACCTCTCGATACACCACACCATCATTTGCAAAAAGCCTCAGTGAACTTCCGATGTCATCCACCAGGTAATTTATGTATATTGTGAATAGCAACGGTCCTATGACACTCCCCTGCGGCACACCTGAAATCACTCTTACTTCGGAAGACTTCTCTCCATTGAGAATGTCATGCTGCGTTCTGTTATCTAGGAACTCCTCAATCCAATCACACAATTGGTCTGATAGTCCGTATGCTCTTACTTTGTTCATTACACGACTGTTGGGAACTGTGTTAAACGCCTTGCGGAAGTCAAGAAACATGGTATCTACCTGTGAACCCGTGTCTATGGCCCTCTGAGTCTCGTGGACGAATGGCACGAGCCGGGTTTCACACGACCCCCTTTTTCGAAACCCATGCTGATTCCTACAGAATAGATATCTAGTCTCCAGAAAAGTCATTATACTCGAACATAACACGTATTACAAAGTTCTACAACTGATCGACGTTAGAGACATAGGTCTATAGTTCTACACATCTGTTCGACGTCCCTTCTTGAAAACGGGGATGATCTGTGCCCTTGTCCAATCCTTTGGATCGCTTCGCTCTTCTAGAGACCTACGGTACACTGCTTTAAGAAGGGGGGCAAGTTCCTTCGTGTACTTTGTGTAAAATCGAACTGGTATCCCATCAGGTCCAGCGGCCTTTCTTCTTTGGAGCTATTTTAATTGTTTCTCTATCCCTTTGTCGTCTACTTCGATATCTACCATTCTGTCATCTGTGCGACACTCTAGAGAAGAAACTACAGTGCAGTCTTCCTCTATGAAACAGCTTTGGAAGAAGACATTTAGTATTTCGGCCTTTAGACTGTCATCCTCTGTTTCAGTACCATTTTGGTCACATTGTGTCTGGACATTTTGTTTTGATCCACCAACCGCTTTGACATAGGACCAGAATTTCTTAGGATTTTCTGCCAAGTCAGTACATAGAACTTTACTTTCGAATTCATTGAACGCCTCTCGCATAGCCCTCCTCACACTACATTTCACTTCGCGTAATTTTTGTTTGTCTGCAAGGCTTTGGCTACGTTTATGTTTGCTGTGAAGTTCCCTTTGCTTCCGCAGCAGTTTTCTAACTCGGTTGTTGCACCACGGTGGCTCTTTTCCATCTCTTACGATCTTGCTTGGCACATACTCATCTAACGCATATTGTACGATGATTTTGAACTTTGTCCACTGATCCGCAACACTATCTGTACTTGAGACAAAACTTTTGTGTTCAGCCATCAAGTACTCTGAAATCTGCTTTTTGTCACTTTTGCTAAACAGAAAAATCTTCCTACCTTTTTTAATATTTCTATTTAACGCTGAAATCATCGATACAGTAACCGCTTTATGATCGCTGATTCCCTGTTCTGCATTAACTCATTCAAATAGTACGGGTCTGTTTGTCACCAGAAGATCTAATATGTTATCGCCACGAGTCGGTTCTCTGTTTAACTGCTCAAGGCAGTTTTCAGATAAAGCACTTAAAAAAATTTCACCGGATTCTTTTTCCCTGCCGCCCGTTATGAACGGTTGAGTCTCCCAGTCTATATCCGGCAAATTAAAGTCTCCACCCAGAACTATATCATGGTGGGGAAATCTACTCGGAATATTTTCCATATTATTCTTCAGGTGCTCAGCCACAACAGCTGCTGAGCCGGGGGCCTATAGAGACATCCAATTACCATGTCTGAGCCTGCTTTAACCGTGACCTTCACCCAAATCATTTCACAATTCGGATCTCCGTGAATTTACTTCGATACTATTGCACTTCTATCGCTATAAACACTCCTCCGCCTTCAGTGTTCAGCCTGTCTCTGCGGTATACATTCCAATCTCAGTTTAGGATTTCATTACTGTTCACGTCTGGCTTCAGCCAACTTCCTGTTCAAAATGGTTCAAATGGCTTTGAGCACTATGGGACTTAACATCTATGGTCATCAGTCCTTTAGAACTTAGAACTACTTAAACCTAACTAACCTAAGGACATCACACAACACCCAGCCATCACGAGGCAGAGAAAATCCCTGACCCCCCAACTTTCTGTCCCTAGTACTATATGGGCGTTGTGACCGTTTATTAATGAGAGCAGTTCTGGGACCTTACTATAGACGCTCCTGCAGTTTACTATTAGCACATTAATATTGTTATTCCCTGTTGCATTTTGCCCACTCCTACCTTGCCGCGTCTCAGGAGGCGTCTTGTACGGCCTAGGGAGGGAATTCTCTAACCTAAAAAAAACCCATGTGCACTCCACACGTACTCCGCTACCCTTGCAGCCGCTTCCGGCGTGTAGTGCACGCCTGACCTATTCAGGGGGACCCTACATTTCTCCACCCGATAACGGAGGTTGAGAAATTTGCACCCCAGCTCTCCGGAGAATCGTCTGAGCCTCTGGTTTAAGCCTTCCACTCAGCTCCAAACCAGAGGACCACGATCGGTTCTGGGAACAATACTAAAAATAGTTAGCTCTGATTCCACTCCGCGAGCGAGGCTTTCCGCCTTCACCAACTCCGCCAACCGCCTGTACGAACTGAGGATGACCTCTGAACCCAGACGGCAGGAGTCATTGGTGCCAACATGAGCAACAATTTGCAGTCGGGTGCACCCAGTGCTCTCTATCGCCGCCGGTAGGGCCTCCTCAACATCTCGTATGAGACCCCCCGGCAAGCAGACAGAGTGAACACTGGCCTTCTTCCCCGACCTTTCCGCTATTTCCCTAAGGGGCTCCATCACCCGCCTAACGTTGGAGCTCCCAATAACTAATAAACCCCTCCCCCCGTGTGCCAGCTCGGACCTTGCTGAAGAAGCAGCCACATGTCCACTCACAGGCAGAGCGGGCGATGCCACACGGCCAGCCTCCACATTTACCCTCCGCCTCGTGCGCCGCGAACGCAACTGAACCCGCCACTCCCCTTGTGGAGAGGGTGGCCCAACCGAGCCCGGTACCCGCGAAGATGTCTCGACAGCAGGGACAGTGTGTGAAACATGTAACACATGGGGTGTACCTTGCGACGCACCAGACTCCCCACTGCCGCTACACTCGGAGGCTGCAGCCTGAAGACGGTTGACCGCGGCCATCAACACGCTCAGCTGTTTGCGAAGGGTGGTCAGCTCCTCCTGCGTCCGTACACAGCAGTCGCACATCCTATCCATCCTAAGGAATCAATTTACTGAAGAGGCTTAATCAACTATTCACTAGACTGCTAATTCACTAAAGGTGGCTGATTATTGACTAAACTGTGATTGCTAACCACTTCTTGTAGAAAACAGTCAAAATAGCACTACCTGTCTCTGGACTGTATTGAAAAGAAACAGTAGCACTACTGGCACTATGGCTGAGTAAAGGGACTCTCTCAGACTGTGTTGAAAACAAACACGAAATCTATGGAACACTATCAATTGCATTCGACAATTAAAGCTTCCTAAAAGCAAAAACACATGGAAGAATAAGTGACAAGTAAGAAAAATACTGTTAATACTTAAATTAAGGTAGCTCGCTGCACAGCAGACGAGAAGCAGACGGCGGTTAGGGCGATATTGAGTCTTCTCAGATATCCACATAAAAATCGGAGAATAATCGCAACACATGCGGTCACGCAGACTCCGCAACACATATTGAGTATCAGTTCGCGATTCAGCTATCCAGAGGGCGCTGCCTCTGGGACTTTCACTGCTACTCCGCAGAAGAACGACTAGTCAGTGGGCTGTAACTTTTCTTTGTGCCCGCCACCAGCGATAAATACCCATTCTTTCCAACCACAGTCTACACCTACCACACGCCTCGCACGTTAAACGATGTCGTCTTAGGAAACCAGTGGTGTATTTATTATTGAAATTACAAGTAAGTGTTATGACGGCAGCCCCAGTCTGATGACGTTGGACAATGGGTGAAGTATCAGAAGTAATCATCTTGATACTATGACTCTGTAAATATCAGTATCTATACTATTTTTAATACTGGACAGAATTTTCCATGAAACCTCTGTCATCCCCTTATGTCTATTGATGTGTTTAAATTATAGTTTTCCATATCAAATCTGGATCTCCATGATGACCGGACATTTTCTTTGCACATGTTGGAACAATGATCACAGTAACTTTACATCCCAACACAAACTTTATAAATCTACTGAGCACAGTTAATCTATGATGCCTCCCCTACTAAGTATAATACTTCGAAAATAACTGAATGCTAGTGACACCAAACAATATTGTGCGAAAATCCATGGTGTATGGATACGCACCATTTGTTTTTATTGTGAGTGGTACCAGTGTTTCGTAGGAAGTGATACATAATTGTCTTGTAAGCGAGCAGCTCTTAAAAACACTACCAAAGGAACCATGTTACTGTAACCCTGGTTCTACAGGCATACACAAGCATCGCTAACAATATCCATGTAAAAAGCTATTCACGCTTTACAAATCGAGATATGGTACTGCTTCCGAATGAAGTGGTCTTCCACATAAATAGCTCGGCATTGAATGTAGACAATGATTGCGGGGTGTATGTTGGCAGACTTAAAGTATGAGTGCCACGCTATTGCTGTAAGCTCATAATAAAGATTGCCCTTGTCACAGAATTCGAAAAGTGATTCAGCTAAGGAATGTGGTATGAAGCTCATATTTGTCATTTCCTCATGCAGCTACTAGATATTTACCACGCTAACAACCAGTATTTGTAACATACTCTATCTGAATAACATGTAGACTGTGTAACAGATGTTCTGCAATATACCCACCGGGCTGTAGGTGAGGGAGGATGATGGTTGCCTGAGAACGATCACATACAGTTGATTATGTGCTATGTGAGGAATCACTTAAAAATGCAATGCTAGACTGAACTCATATGAAATGTACAAAATCCTATTACCAATGCACTAGCTTTTCTGATCTATAGTGTTTCACTTTCTGGAAGAAATGCTGTGTGTGATTTGAAATAAACTCTGTCCATTGAACCACATACTTGGGTTAGATCCTATGGAATGCCTTTTAATGATTACAGCCACTGTTGAATGAGATTTGTGACACTCTCATATCTTAAAATGAATCAACTTTTTTGAATCTGTCTGCTAAGGATCTCATACAGCAAAGCTCCTCTCTGCTTTTAGACAGTTCCTCTGTATCTTGTAACTGATCGTAAGTCTCTGCCCGGCCCTCCCTGCAGATTTGTCCATGTCATTGTCCCAATTTAAATTGAAACCGATTGGGACCACATTATGCATCCTGTGAGGTAATAGAGTGAGCTGAGTTAATGCAACAAAACGATGATCTAAGTGTAAGTGTAAGTGAGAACATGTAGCTGTAGCTCCATCAACCATGTACAATGTGTAAGGCCAGCGCCAACTAAGCTTTCTCCTGCAACATGAGGTGATCTCTACATTTCATCTTATCTTTCACGGTGATGGGGTAGCAGATGTCTAAGTGCTCTATTTTGAACAGGCCAAGAGCACTGATTCTTGATGTTGTAGCCATGTACACAATCGCTGGTTTAGTACTGTCTATCCCCACCAAGGCACTCTCCATCTCAAACAAGTGGTATAAGTCAATCATTATGTGGTAATCAACAGCGCACCAGTGGACGGAGGGGGTGGAAAAGACACTGTCTAAACGACGCAATGTACTGTAACAAGAACCACAGTTGACAGTGCGATCAATTTTAGCAATTTAACCAGTTTTTCTGTAATTTCAACGCTGACCAGTATTTCTGTTTCATCGATAAAGCACAACTCCACTACTTTGTTCATGCCATACTCTAGATTGCGAATTTAGATAGATGACTGTGCAGTACTTCCACTCATGGTTAATTCTCGAACATATACACCAAAGATTACCAGACAGCATCCTATACCAATGGAGTCAGGTTATCTATTTCTAGCACTTTCATCATAGTGAATAGTTTACGATTACATTTGTCCTTATTTTCTCCTGTGCGTGGGGGATACAGAGCATTCTCGAATTCTTAGGATAAAGTAGGAGATTAAAGATGTCTCTGCGTCGTCTTTAACCACCCTCCCTACAAAACTGTCACAGATTTAATATACAGATGATTATAGGTAGGAGGGTATTATACCTGCTACATTCCACATCTCGCAAAGGAACAGGTCGAGCTGAGCCCGTAACTACTGTTCAGTGACGACTCTTCTGTACCAATCTTACTTACGGGACCAATCCGAGTACACAAGATCAGTTCAGATGCGCGCGTGTCGAGGCGGTTAGCACCCCTTTTTGGCATGTAGCAGATGTGGTAGTGTTGTGATGATATAACAGATCGTTAAGAATGAAAGAGTGGTTTTTGCAAGCTGGAGCTCCAGATGGATGGAGTTTGAAGCATTTTCTGTAAATCAGCTGTGCTGTCTATTCTGAAGTATTGTTCTAGTGTCTGGGGACAGTACCACAACGGTACTGGAACGAGAGCAATGATCGTAGAACATATACACACCTACTCCCAAGGCTGCACGGTTCTCCACTTAAACACACTATAATGTTAAAAGCATATGGTTTTCGGAATGTTATTCACATTGAGTGCTATGTGCTTAATGTTCTTGCAGGACTGACATGACCAACATTTCAGATACATTCATCATGCAATTTTTGTATCCCACTCGCTACGACGACAAACTTTGAGATGATAAAATTACTTCCTTCTACACCAGAACAACATAGTCTACGGACACATGCATAATATAACTTTCTGGAAGTGTATATCGCCAACTTTTCATATCCAATTATGGATTAGAAATTATGCTATTCTCGCATCAATCCTACAATGATCGTCAGCGATGGAGAATGCTCTCTTACAACAAAACAGACAAATGCATAGCAGTGGTGTCTGTCATGTGAAATTACATGCCATGCTGAATTAATTCTGTGAACATGATAACTGTCAAGAAATCTGTACACAGAGTTTTCAATATATCACAAACATCTGTCACTAACTTAGAAGCACTACAGCTATGAAACTGAAGACTCGATATATGTCCAAGTTGTGGCAGAGAAATGGAATGCTTTGCATACATCGTTCTTCATCAAGAGGAAACTGATGAAATAGGTTTCCTATCGATGGTCATATTCCATCACATATGTGTTGGAAGCCCTCTACTGACTGTGGGATAGAGACGTTTGCTGTTTAACGAATACAGGTATATAGCACTCTAAGTCACCCACAGAACATGCAGTTGTATACGAGTTGAACACAAGTTATACCACATGGCTGATTCACCTCAAAAGAACAACACAAAAAATGGTGAAATGCTCGATAACTGACATGTGGCAACATCTCCCTCTTTATAGAATGCATCGTTACTCAACCATTAAATCATACCTCGTTAGAATCACTTTCAACTGTTCAATCCATCTATCATCCTTCAATGCAGGCCCACATCAATTTAGAGGCAGATGGTTCCCTTTTTCACAAAAGTATCAAAGACTGAAGTCAACTTCCTTTTGTCGCTATAGCCTCAGTAGACATACAATAGGGTGCTGTTAAAACTGTTGTGTAAGGTATTTACTAGCTGACACCACATTGTTGTGATTGGTGGAGATTACGAAGAACGACATTGTAAATACTGTTTGTTAGGGCTTAAAACAACTGAATGCTCCCACACAGAGTTATATATGCGATACAGTCTGTAATTGTATATTGCAGTCCCCTACCTTCTAATGCAATGCTCTTTAGCTAAGGATAGTTGATAAAAATCTATACCACGGTTGCTGACAACTTTGGGATCACACCTGATCTTCTGATACAACATATATAAATTTATTACTCTAGATTTTGTGGTCATCCACGTTAAACATTCTGTTTCAGCCATCTTGTTGCTGTTGCTTTCCTCGTGTTCCTCTAGCTGTCATATACTTGTCCTCAGTTTCAAGTATTTTACTGCACCGAGTAGAGTACTTGATAGTAGTCTCTCATTCCACCGAAATTTTCCCCCATTTAGGCGTGTTTTCGCTCATTTTACGCTATTTTCCGTCAATGTTCGCGATTTTATTGCTTTTATGTGACTTCTGCCTGTGCGTCCATGACATGACTTCTCGCCACTTATTCTAAAATTGCTTGTAAATGTAGTACAGTCGTCAACACCTAGAGCTAATGCACTATTTTTCTGGCTGGCGAGTATAGTATAGCAGTGTACTCGAATGCATTCAGTCACCTCCAACCACATATTCTACAGTTGCAGTGCATTTGCTCTGTTTTCTGTATGTCTATGTCTGTGCATGTGACACAGATGGCTATCGTGACTCAGACTTATAAAGTTTTTGCTGGGATGTAAAATTAGTGTGGTCATTGTTCCGACATGGGCAAAGAAAGTGACTATGCCTGGTCCTAAAGGAAGTACAGATTTGATGTGGAAAACTGCGATTTCAGCGCGTCGATACATGTAAGGGAGGTGAAAAATTTTACCTAGAAAATTATTTGCAGTCGTAAGAATTGTATAGATATTGATATTTCCACAGCTATGGCCGTCAGGAGGACGTACTTCCGATACTTGGCTCACTGTCGAATGTCGCCAGAAGGGCGCTGCATTCGAAATATTTACTTCTAATTACACTGATAAATATATGGCTGGTTTCCTAGGACGTCACCGACTGGCGTGTGGCGTGAGTGGCGGAGGTAGCTTGAGGCCGGAACGAATGCGGATTTCTGCCTTAAGGTTCTCGCTAGTGAAGGATACAAAGAAAAGTGGCAGACTAATAAATTTCTGAGATGTACGCACACTGCAGCAACTAGTGCGGCGTGACTTTCTGTCCTTGGATTCTGCATGTGGAGATTGGGACACGAAAGCATTCGATGTACTTCAGGGGTCTCCGACATCTAGCCATGACAACTACTCCTATGGAATGGAACGAGGTTTGAGTGTGTGGTGTTTACTGCCTCTCAATACAGTCCAGTGGCCTCTACCTTTCAGCAGAACCAACTTAGAAATTGTATATTCCTTTAAAAACCCAGTCGCATCATAAAATCCCAAACTCATCAATCTATTGTTTCCCATAATGTTATTGTAAGCACTCACACCACTCTATCCCCTTTGCATATACTTTAAGGACATAGCATGCTACTGAGGAGACATTCGAAATTTTCGGCTACCTTTAACGTAATGGACTTCCTACCAAATGACCTAACCATGCCAGTATCCTCTAGTAGGAGGAAAGGGAAAAAAATTCTGTAGGGTTTGGAAACCATGTAATTGCAGGATCAAATCCTGCCAAATATTTCAATCCTAGTATCCACCAATAGGAAGTAATGAAAAGTTGCTTCACACAAAGGATATCAATGTTATTATATAGGCTCACAATGTGATTGAGTGAAAGAATCTTTCCAAGATAGCTACAGCTCGGGGTTTACCATGAATCATCTACTTTGTTCAGAACAAAGGTGGGGTTACTATGGCAGACGACAGACAGTGAATACTTATTCTTGAATGTCTCTGTTCCATCTGCTATAGGCTTCCATAGCAGTGGAAGAGTGACAACAAAGTGCTGTACTAACTATGCCAGGTCTGCATGAGAGGCGAGGGGGCCAAGGGAGTGGAATGGAAGGTAGAGGTGTGGGAGCGACATCTTTGTCTGTGTGGGTTTGCATGCTTTGATTGACACAAACACGAGACATCCACTTGAGAGTGAGGGAGAGAGGAAGACAGACAGAGAGAGAGAGAGAGAGAGAGAGAGAGAGAGACAGACAGACAGACAGATAGACATTGAGTTTCGAGAAGAATTTATCAGGAATAAAATTTCAAAGGGTTGCCGCCAGCAGAAATTTTTGTTTGGGATTAGGGTAACCTCCTGTCTGCACACTGCACAAGTCTTCTGGCTGCGCAGCAGCTCACAGTGGTAGTGGGGCCTGGTCTGGGAATATGTGTTCTCTTTGACAACAGCTTGTTATGTAGCCTGGTGAAGCCCCTGGCACAATGCTCTGCAGTCAGTGTGAAAGATTTTTAACACTGTAAATCGTGCAGTGAGTTACGTTGATGGTATTAATTGCGAGATCAGAAAAATGTGTGATTGATTTAATTACTTCCTTCCAATGTATTTTACAAAATCTTCATCGTCCAGTACAGCACAGAATGATGAGGAAGGTAGGTCCAACCAGCTGCAAATTGAATGTTATGAATAAACAATATGCCTTCTGCTATATAATTAAATTTTCTGTTATGAGATCCTTCCTCTCCATCACAGGCGCGGGAGTTTCTGGAGGGGGGGGGGGGAGGTGAGGACATGCCTGGTGGATATTCCAGAGTGGGAGGGGTAAATAATTGATCAATTCAGTTAATTAGTCACTCAAATTGATAGAGTGCGGGGCTAATTGTCTAACTCTGGCCTGAAAGTGTGCTTCTTTGGAGAATAGTAAGGTGCAAGGACGTGTGTGTGTGTGTGGGGGGGGAGGGGGGGGGGGCTTCACAGAAGTTAAAATTATCCCTAGGGAGTCGTAAATTAACCTCACATGATCATAAACCTTTTAGCAGTACAGTAGGTTAAGAAGAGTGGGAATGGCATAAATCAATCAATGTTGCTGTTGAATGTACGCAGCTTGCACTAACCAAATGTACCAGAGACACGTTATCCCACTACTCCCTCCAACGTCTGCTAAGTTCCAAAGTAAATCAGAGACAATATTGATGGGAGGGTTGGTTAAAGACAGAAACAAGTTGTGCAATGAATAGAGAGAGGCTATCTAGAGTGTTGCTTAGGGTCCCCAGCCAATTTGTTCCACGACATGGTAGCTGATTTCGAAATAGAGGGTGCTAGATCTTTGAAACTCCGTCTTTATCCTACAGATGCGATAATACTTTGTGACTCCCATCTATATAGGGGGAGATGGCAAATCATGATAAAATCTTACCGAATTTACAAAGTGTTTCTGTGAAGGAACATAATTTTCGCACATCCTCTCTGCTGATGGCTGTTTCCTACACTTAAAATCAGTATTTATGTCATGTGATGTACGCAGTGTCCACAATGTGTCCATATTTATGTAACACTTGCAAAGTAATGGAGGACAGTTGTGTAGCAATGATACAGAGATAAAGAATGATGCTGCAATTTCATTGGCTGACAGCATCACCAGATCGACGAGATGAGAAGTTTCTTTGATGTGAGAAGTTGTCAAGAGTGGTGGTTTGGAACTCCGGTAATTCGGTAAAATACCCTTAAATTACGGGAAACATGGTGAAATTACGAAAATTGATGAAGAATACGTAAAATTAAGGCAAATACGACAAAAATGTCTATGAATGAGGGTACTTACATGTCTCTCTGTCTATGAAAATTATTCGAGTCCTTCAGAAGCAACTGACAACCGATGGTCCATGCAATCTGTACTCTATGAGTTTAAGTCCTGCAGAATACTCCTTGTCCTACATGCAGTTATGAACTGTAAGCCATAAAACAGAAAGATTCAGTGTTCAAAGATTTGGTCGTCATTATGACTGCTACCTAGGGCGCAGATCATATACCTGAGTGTATGCCCCACTAATATGAGGAATCAATGTTCTTGGTCTCTTTGAAAATGGAACGCCGAGTAAAATAATACTCCATCACTGTGGAATGTGAATCTAAATGTAGTGTTTTTCACCTTCGGACCACGGTTTGGAGATGATCCACAATGCTGCAAACTCTTCCACTTTCCATATGTTGCGATGTCTTCCACATGTTTGTGAATAAGTAACGCAAATACCGCCGTCTATTTCAACCATCCTATGTGTTTCGGGAGCAGCTTAACTTGCAGCATGCGATGTCAAGCTTTCTGTAAGAGCTTATAGATCTAAACGTGTGGCGGTACACAAAGCTGTAGACGTACAATGCCTGAATGTGTTACAGCAAAAAAAGACAATGTATAAAAGTCTTTATGGAAGAACAACACAGGAACCATCTCTTGTTATTGACAGTCTGTGGGATATGGCCCTCCTGTAGTACACTCGACAAAATTTTACACAGGTCTACGCAAACGACTTCGATCCTGGGCCACCTGCTCCATAAGACCAGTGCGTGTATATTTCATCATCAAATATGGTTCATATTAACATGCAGACAGAATTTTTTTCGATATATACGTAGGAAGAGAGAGACTCATTAATACCGAGTTCTCTACCTGCTGACTTTAGCGAGGTTTTTAAAATGGTTCAAATGGCTCTGAGCACTATGGGACTCAACTGCTGAGGTCATCCATCAGTCTCCTAGAACTTAGAATTAATTAAACCTAACTAACCTAAGGACAGCACACACATCCATGCCCGAGGCAGGATTCGAACCTTAGACCATAGCAGTCGCGCGGTTCCAGACTGAAGCGCCTAGAACCGCTCGGATACTCCGGCCGGCGAGGTTTTTAAAGTTCGTAGTTTAACTCCGTTAGATGTTATGAAAATAACGCGGAGGTAGAGAAAGAGAGAGACAGAGAGAGAAAGAGAGAGAGGGAGAGAGACTTTGCTGTCAACGAAATCTCTGAACCAATACGCAGCCATATTTCTAATGTAGTAATCATAGGAATACTCTAAAGGAGATCAGAATATGTCCAAGGTGATATTTATTGACCGCCATTCGATATAGATGAACCGCAGATTGCAGATTGTGTTCAAGGGATAGGAAAACAGCGGAACAGGAAGGAAAGATTAGAGTCATTCAGGCTGAACTGGATAGTGCTAGAGAGGAACTGATTATGGTAAGGGGGGAGGAGAGGGAGTACAGGAGGGGAGTTTTAACAAGGAACAGGGCCACAGAAAGAGAGCAGTATCAGCCAGTTTCATCATTGGCACAAAAAATACATTTGTCTTGCTACCTCAGTCACCTATGAAAGAGGCTCAAGTCGATGTAAGTGTATTGAGCACCTTACAGACTTTCACTACGAAACCAACTGTTGCAAAAAAAGTAGAAAGTAGTAGGAAAGTTCTGATATTAGGTAGGAGCCATGGAAGAGATGCTGGCCTAATCTTGAAAGGTAATCTTGACAGGTACCAGGTCACAAGTATTTTCAAGTCCATTGCATGTCTTAGCCAAGTAATAGAGGATGTATGATCATTATGCAAGGGTTTTACAAAGCAGAATCGTGTTGTGGTAGTGGGTGGAGTGAGAAACAGCATTGATAGGGATCAGGGCTACAATAGTGAGTGTGACGTGGTAAAAATACCATCAGCAACGAATCATAATAATTTTGGCTGGGCTCCTGCTTTCATGCGGTATGTCAGACCCCAATTGAACAGCTCTGTCAGGAGGGTCAATATAGAGCTAGATCAGCTGCTTTGGGCTGCTACTTTGTGAGGCATAGGTTTGGTTCTTGTTGGTGGTATTGCTAGACACAAGACATGGCCTGCATCTCAGTAGGAAAGGGAAGGGTAAGCTGGCTGGCATGATAGCAAAATATTTGAGGAGGGGGCTACTGAAACTCATGGGAGTACTTTTTTATGCTAAGATAAGTGTCCAATCATCCTACATTGATTAAAATTAAGCTTAATGAGGAGTTCAGACTGGCAGGTACTAGAGATGCGAAAATATCACAAGATTCTCATAAAAGTACAGTGAAAAATAATGTTAGTGTGTCACAAGCTTCACATAAAAGCTCAGTGAAAAAAATGTTAACATATTGCATTAGAATATCAGGGATTATTAAACAAAGTAAATGAGCTTCTTGTTTGTTTAGAAGATTTAGAAACTGATGGTGGAATAGAAGTAATGCGCCTGTCTGAACATCATATAGCCACAGGTAAGGAAATGGTAAATGTAGGTGGATATAAGCTTTAAGCACATGTAATTAGAGGCGCTATGGAGATAGGAGGAGTTGCTATATATGTTAGAATCAGTCGTAGTGTGAAAAATTTGGAAACAAAAATTTTTTTCGTAGAGCAACATGTTGAAGTATGTAATGTGAGCTGAAACCAAATTTTGGCAGTTTTATAATTGCAGCAGTATGTAGGTCCCCACTGCGAAATTTTCAACTATTTCCGAAAAACTTGGATTCTTTGTTGTGCTACCTGTCAGACAAAGGAAAGCAATTATTGTTTGTGCTGATATCAACGTAGATTTTCTGTAAGAGTCCGATAGAAAGCTTGACCTTGAAGTATTACTTGGTTCTTTCAGTTTGACATCAGTTATTGACTTTCCTACCGGGGTGGTACAGGAAAGCAGCACACTAATAGATAACGTTTCCCTAGACCCAGATAAATTTAATCAAATAAAAACTTTTCCTGTTGAGAATAGTCTGTCTGATCATGATGCATAGCTAGTTACAGTATATGATATAACTTCATACAGTAATGCGAAACAGTCCTCCAAAATAGTGTGTTCCATTAACGATTTAACAATTCAGTATTTTTGAAAAATCTTGCAACAATTTGACTGGAATGAGGTGTACAGGGAACATGATTCTAATTTAAAATTTAGTCTATTTCATGATACCCTTGTGAGTATATTAGAAAACAGTTTCCCTAAGAAATCAGTGAAATATGAATGTAAGAAAACATGTAAAATGCCATGGCTTACTGAAATGATAAAAATATCTTATAAACAGAAAACGAAAATGTATCTTATAGCGAGGAGGAGTAATGATCCTGAAACCGTGAAACATTATACAAACAAATGCACTCTATTAAGAAAAGTTATTAAAAAGTCCTGACATATGTGCATTATGTCTTATATAATCTGGTAATAAGACAATTTGGAATATTGTGAAAAGGGAAACAGGACAACCAAGAGAACAGGAAGACTATTTCTATCAAACACAATGAAAATTTTGCTAACAACAAATCAGAGGTAGAAAACATTTTTAATAATCATTTTTAAGTGTTGTAGAGAAAGTACGATCCTGCTATTCATTAGAAAATGAAAGGAAGTATATGGAAGTGGCAGTAACTATGCAATTTGATAAAACTGAAATTCATCCCACCTCTCCTACTGAAATTAGTAAAATAATAAATTCACTCATAAATAAAAGCTCACATGCAATTGATGGCATTTCCAACAGAGTGCTAAAAACTTGCTTCCAACAAATAGGTAGGATTGTTAGCCACGTTTGTATTAGCTCACTGAAACAGTGCATTTTTCCCGATAGACTGAAATATGCTGTTGTTAAACCATTGCATAGAACAGGGGATAGATCTGATGCTAACAACTACCGCCAAATCTCACATGTGACAGCCTTATCCAAAATTCTTGGAAAAGTAATGTATTCAACAGTAGCATCACGTGTTTGTGAAAATGAAGTATTAACAAAATGTCAATTTGGTTTTCAACAAAATGAACACCATGAATTGCAAATTTTTAAGTTTCAGAATGTCTTTGTACCGTCCACATATACTCTGCATGGTTGTGATCGTTCCTCCGTATGTTATGTTAGCGAGATATTTTTCCCTTTGTGATAGCTCGCTACCTAGTCAGTGATGAGCAGTAGAGTAGACAGCCTTCTAAATAATGGAACAGTGCTGTCAGAACGTAATGTGATTTCGAGAGAATTAGCAATGCTCTGTGACTTGTCAGATGACATCTCTTACACATGGAAATCACGTGCATTCAAATGCTCTATAACGAGAACTGGAAGATTCGTAAGAATGCGGCAGCTAAGCGATACTCTGACGAAAGGGGTGTTGAGAGGTGAGCCCTATACCGCTTCTTCTAAGTGTTGGGGGCAAACATATGACATACTATCACAATTGTCTCACGAAGTGACTGCAGTGAGAAAATTATGGTCTAATACAAATATTTTTATCGAGAGAGAATCAGGTGCAAAGATTCAGTCTTTTGTTTTCTGGATAAATAGCAGACAACATTGTTCTGTAAAGTTTATATGAGTATAAATGAATGGAGAGTCACCGTAATAGGTAAACAAAATTTACATTTACATCTGTATGCTTACTTCGTAACCCATTGCACGCTGCATGGCGGAGGGAGCCCTCTACCACTTCTAGTCATTCCCTTTTGTATTCCACTCGCAAATTCAGCACGGTAAAAAGTCATCCTATATGCCTCCTTATGAACGCTAATTTCTGATATTGTATCTTCGTGGTCCTTAGGCGAAATGTATGATGCGGGTGTAGGATCTGTCTTCTGTCAGCTTTAAAATGCCGTCCCAATAGTGTTCCACGAAAAGAACATCGTGTTCCCTCTAGGGATTCCCATCTGATTTACCTGGCGAGCGTAATCCGACAGCTGGAAAAAATTACTCACCATGCAAAGTGATACTCATGATCAATTTAATGAATAACCCTATAAATTCGGTATCAATGGCGTGCTTCCTGGCGGGTGGAAACTAGGGCTAGAGTATCATTGATACGATTGGGGAGTTGAAGCAGTAATAAATCCATTTTTCACTTCGGTGAGATCTTTTAAAGAAAATTCAATCTCCCGTTTACACAGAGAGAGATTACCCTCGTAATGAAGTCAGCTGTATTACCGAATTTATAATGTTAAATATAGTATAAATTTGATATTTAAAACTTCTCTGGGCCACTGTCTTGAGAGACTTCGAATGTGACGAAGCATTTGGTTGCTTTAAGAAAGTTCAAATGTGAGGTAGCATCCAGGGACAGTGGTAGAGCAAGCTCTTAGTGCTCCACCATAAGTTAAAAATGATGTTAATATTCTAGTCCTGAGGTGCAGGGTGTAACACACATTAAACTGATTTTTGCGCCTGATGAGAGAATACTTAGAGGAAATACAGCTTTTACCATTTCACGGCAAGTAACTGTACTTTTGCGATGTGAAAACGCGTGTATGCACCATTTCATCTGACTTCGGAAAAAAGTGAGATATATACATTTCGCACGAGAAATGTGAGATGTGTGTCCTCAGCTCGTGGTCGTGCGGTAGCGTTCTTACTTCCCACGCACGGGTTCCCGGGTTCGATTCCCGGCGGGGTCAGGGATTTTCTCTGCCTCGTGATGACTGGGTGTTGTGTGATGTCCCTAGGTTATTTAGGTTTAAGTAGTTCTAAGTTCTAGGGGACTGACGACCATAGATGTTAAGTCCCATAGTGCTCAGAGCCATTTGTGAGATGTGCAGTCAACAACATCCCTGTTTCGGATTGAGTAAAGTGGATTTATTAAACTGTGTGGTCTGTGTCGAAGTCTAATTTGTTAGAACTACTGTATACTCTCTCCGGCCCCTGAGCGTCTGGTTCGGCAGATGCGCGAATACTGGGAGATTGGAGCTTAACTGTCGATGCAGTCAACATGCATAGCCCAGCTGTTTCTCTGCAGTGAGGTCCAGTTGTGGCAGGTGGTGCATCCCGGCGGACTGCAGTTGGCATGTGCTTTGAAATCGTGATCGTGACTGGATCATTGTATAGCCAAATACTGTTAGTGGAAACATTGTGGTAGAGGAGGTTGCCTGTGTTTTCAGGAGGACGGACTATCCACAGAGGGTCTTAAATCAACCCTCATTGGGTCATAACCATTTAGCAGAACAATAAGTTACCATCATAAATCAATCAGCTGTCACAATTTCCTTAATCTGTATATCATTTTGATAGCTAAGTGTGCCAGAAACTGCTCTGCCCACTGCTCATAACTGTTCTTTGTTAATGCATCTTGTTAATCTGATTTAGTTACTGATTATTAGTAATAATGTAACAGGTAAATGATTAACTACAATACTGACAACATTATTTCGATTCTAACTACCTTAAATTCCAGTAAAATATTCGATCGCCGGTAGATGACCATATTGTACATTGGAAAAGTTTCCACATTTGGAAAAATCTTAATTTTCTTGAGTTATTTTTGTAATTCCAGAAACGTTTGCACCACATAAGAGATGAATGTCATCTATCAAACATGGAAAATATATATATATATATATATATATATATATATATATATATATATATATATGTTAAGCATCTGTTACAAGGCACTCTAGAGTCGGAAGTCTGAAAATGTAACAAACCCGATTTATCCTACTTTTGTCAAAAGTAAGAAAGTCTTAAGGAAGTAATCTGAGGAAGAGTGTAATGTTTCTAACGCCAATTGGCGTAAATATACAAAGTCTACAATATTTTGGCTGTAAACAGTACTAAATGTAAGCAAGGGATATAAAGACTGTCCTAAATCTTTGCTGAATGGACAGATACTCACTAAAACTTGCAGTGAAAATGTGTACTTGCAGTATACCACCCAGAGAGATGTCGAAAACAGCTGCGTAGCATCGATCACATTAATAACAAGAGCCTTGTTTGCAAACAAAAGAATATGATAATGAAATTTTAAAACATATCGCAATAAACCGCTAGAAACACATGAGGAGGTAGTGCAAACGGATGAAACGGGGACGGAAACTGGACTCTTAGTAAAGTGTTAGGTTCGATTCGAATATCGGACGGATAATAGCAGACAACGTAGTATACTTATGGCAGACGCTGGCTCAACATTGGAAATTTTCTCTGAACTGATATGAGTTATATGGGGTATTAACGAGCACGATAGAAACGCTACCACGCAAGAAATTCCGAGTAATAGGCCGACTTAACCTCTCAATATATCTGACGAGTAGGCAGTAACATGCATGAAAACTGCTGGACATTTCACCGCACGTATGACCAAGATCCGACTTCTGTGCAAACTATCATCACATTTCAAAGGACACACAAAGACGTGATAGCAAAGGAATTATCGAGCACAGCAGCTTCAAAAAAGTGTGACACGTGTACTGCAGCATATTAGCTTCAATTTGTGAGTAAATAAAGTTAATTTCATTTGTTAATCTTGATTTCATTACTTTATGACAACATATATCGACATTTTTTACACACATATTGCTTAGTAATTCCGAGCCGTCCCATGTAATTTACGGGTGTAGTATGTCAGTGACATTATTACTCCGTGACAGTTTTATGATGATTTTCCTTTTATTGTATTGATATACTAACTGTTTCGTGAAATCAAAATAAATTACTATAATTTTCAATTGATGGTCTTGAGAATAAAGTTTCTACTGTGTATGGATAGCACATTGAGTGCAATGGTGTGCTTAAATAACTAGTAATTCAGTTTACCAAAATTAAAAGTGAGTTAGATCGGGACCGACTCGGTGCATTGGATTGACCCATGTTGGTCTAAAGGATTGTAAGATCATAGCGCAGCAACTTGGTCCTATTCAAATTCATACAAATTGGTGACAGCAGCCTTAAATATCCGCTATATCCTCGCCTATTAACACAGCCCCATACTTGGCCCTTCTTGTCACACGGCGAAAGTGCCTTTTTGCTTTTAGGTTGCCAACTCAAAGACCTAACAGTCATGATGCAGTTCCTTCATCGACTACCAAGGCTAGCAGTTACCTTCACCGTTCCAGCCACTGCACCTGTTGACAGCAGCTGTAACGAATTTTATGATTTCATTTGCTCGATTCCTCTGTGTTCTTAGGCGAGAAGCGTGAAAAAAGGCGAAACGCATGTGCAGTACTATTGTATTCTGGTGGTGACACTGGAAAGAGGGCGGTGGATAAATTAGAGAATAAAATTCTAGGTCGAAAGTCGTGTAATGGCACTGGCCCAGACACTAGCCGCTAGCGTATTTCGGGCGCAGGTTGCAGCTAGCCGACGCAGCTTTTCGCCTAATTGATAATTGACAGCTCCCCCAATAGCCATCCATTTCTCCAGGCACTGACCAGCCTTCACGATCCTTCTAGCGCTCTGAAGTATGCAGTAGTACGAGCGTTCCGCATTAACAGTCCCCCTTTGGCTATATATAACCGCGGGTCAGACGAGTAGGTCATTGGCACTCTTGAACTGTGCATCCACACCCGCTTTGTGTCGAATGCTGCCCTGGGATTAGCGACGCCCTACTGAAGCTGCTGTAATGGACGCAGGTAGTATGTAAACCTAGGGCTGCTCCTGACGGCATACTTCAGATTGTCTTCACTCTGTCATTGTGTCCACAAGACGCCAGCCGGTGGTCCTGCAACCGCTTCAAGGTCGAAAATATGAAGTGGGTGCCTCCTAGATCTGTGTCGCCGGTTCTCAACGACGCCAGATACGGTGCCCCAGCCATCGGTCCAGAATTCGTCACTCAGACATCACCACCATCTCCCACTAGGCTGGCTACCGGCCTTTATCACTCTGGCCTCTCGAGATGGGACATTACACGACATCCTGACTCAGCAACAGACGGCCCTTTGGAATTCACTGGTAGTGAAGTCTACTCGTTCCCTGTCTGCCTCTTCGTGAAGCCTTAAAGCGGCACACCCACACTAGCTTGCCTGGGTGCAGGGTTCAAAGTCTGTCACCGGTCGTTCAATTATCACAGACACGCAGCACTACGGTTGTTTTATGGTTAACTACAAAGAAATTTTACATGTGGCTGCTTTTTTCGTGCGCACCTTTACCCACTTCCAGCGGAGAACCCATTATCCACTCCATTGTCCTGTACACGAGATGGAAATGAAGTGCCCATACAAACTCTTTGGGGTGAGGATGGGGTCCTTGTACCCTCTGGTTTGCCCTCTTTTTACTGCCTTATTCCCATTATGTCAGAAGCAGATTTAGCTGTTGAACATTTGAGGCGACTAAAGGGTGAACCGATGGCACCGATTTTGTGTACCCAATGTAATTTAAAGTTGGTGAGGTTACAAAAGTCAAGTAACCAGGTGGAAATAAGGATTTATTCGAACCCTTGACCTAGGTTTCGAAAGGTATAAAATCGTCTTCTTCAGAAGGTTTAATGGACCTTGTTACATCACACGATGATTAAATACGATAAATAAAGCCAAACTCCTCTTATATACAAACCAACTTTTACGTAGATAAGAGCCGTCGTCACTTGGCATTTGATCTGCACATATGTAATACTATAGTTGTTCAATGTAAGTCATGGCTTGTGATTAATTACTTTGTTAAGATGTGAACCTCATATTACAAGAGCCTCTTCACTTTATTCAGTGCACTTAATCAGCATGTGATATAACAAGGTCCACTACACTTTTAAAGAGTACAGTTTTAAAACTGCCGAATCCTACGTCAAGGATTCCTATAAATGTGTTTTTGCAAGTGGTTGGCTGAGTTTCTCAATCTCTCGAAGTTTTTTGTGATATAATTGCTGAAGTTACAGCAATGTTTATGAATTTTACAATGTAATATACCTGGACACGCAGCTCCGTGCGCTGAATCGCACAGTATAGTATGTTCGGAATGCCGATGGAAAGGGTATTGCATCAGATAGTGTAAAGAAAACTCATGGCTAAAGTGAGGAAGGTCACGGGAACCAAAAATATTTAGTTCACTCTAAATAAAAGAAGCGGTTCTAGGCGCTACAGTCTGGAGCTGCGCGACCGCTACGATCGCGGGTTCGAACCCTGCCTAGGCATGGATGTGTGTGATGTCCTTAGGTTAGTTAGGTTTAAGTAGTTCTAAGTCCAATAGAGCTCAGAGCCATTTCAACCGAATAAAAGGATAATAGAAGCATGGGTTGTTGTAAACAGAGAAGTGGGAATTTAGTAGTCTGTACCGGCGCTTAAGACATGTCTATGAGAGGGAAAGTGAGTGTTATCAACAGTCACAATGTGTTCTATGAAACAGGGGAATCAGTAGCTGGCGAAGAATGTATAATCTGGTAGTACGAAGACCAGCAGGGCAATTTTTAGTAAATACTATTTAGTGCTAATGAGCCATGTGTAAACACTGGTACAATTTTTCACAACAAAATCGTGAACCATGTGTCGCAAGAATATTATATCGTTAAGGGTTCCTGTCTTTGCATCAAACGACCTTGAATCAAAGTAGCGACCCGCTGAGATACCATGCATGTGAGATAAGTCACAGGTTGCGACGTCGTCAATTAAACTGCTCCAGCTCCATCGAAATACAGTGAGCATGACCTCAGAAAAGCCGCCTAAGATATCTGTCCAAGCTAAAGATATGACATTATCGGGGAAAGTATCAAGTATTATAGAAATATTATCAAGTGTTACGGATGTACTAAGAGCAAAGATGCTAGCTGAAAAGTGACTGTGACCCAGTAAGTTAGTTAGTAATAACGGAGAGATAACCGCTGCCATGGACCACTGACTGATAATTTCGCTGCATTGTCCTAATGGACACGTTAACTCTACGTCCCCCATTGATCTCTTCCCCTTATTTCACGCAGTGCTGTTTGTCCGTTACCACTGACAACTCTACGCAAACGTCGCTGCTCTAGGTCTTAAGTGAAGACCGTCGGCCATTACGTTGTCAGTTGTGAGAGGTAACGCCTGAAACTTAGTATTCTAAGCACACACTTCACACTGTAGATCTCGGAATACTGAATCCCTTAACGATTTATTAAATGAAATGCCCCACTTTCTAGCTCCAACTACAAAACTAAGATTCCAGGTAATGCGACCATAATATCTCGGAAAAAGTTTCACATGAATCACCTGAGTGTAAATTACATCTCATTCAATGCGGTGCCCTTTTATACCTTGTCTACGCGATACCGACGCTATTTGTATATTGCACGTCGCTATCCCATGACTTTTCTCACCTCAGTGTGTGTCTATGAATTCAACGGCTGAGATCAAATAATTTTGTCTATCTACCAGTTAAAAGCCTTTATCACTTCACCAAAGCAAAAATGGGAAACTATTTTTAGATAACAGGGCTTAAATTACGTCCAGAATAATAATTTATGAAAAACAGACAGTGCTTGTGTACAAAGAGGTGATAGTGGGTATGCGTAGTGGTGAGATAGTTTGTTTTTCTTGCTTATTGCCTCCACATTCAGATGATAAGCCTGCTGCAGAAGATATTAAATTGCATACAGAAAAGTGTAAGCTGGGACATATTGCCGTGGTTACTATTTTTTGGAGGGACTGTGTTTTGTGTGGGACACCAGAGTTTTCACGCTGTTGACATATCGTCGTGCGATTGTTACGCTTGCAGAAATTAAATTCAGGTTATAAACTGACTGACAATGATCACTGTTAAACCGTAATGCTAATCTCGCATAATGAATCTGTGTAGTCTTCACAGATCCCAGCAGTATCTACCCATCTGTCCCATTGCATTCGTGTCCCAAGAAGTTGCTGTGTGTCTAATTTATAAACGACACTTCCAGGTCCTTTTTTAAAAAATCATTTTCTTTAAGGATGTGCTGTCATTGAGTCCTTTAAGGACCGCTAAGATGTTTTGTAACTTGCACTCAATATAGCAGAAAATCCTCTTCTATAATTCTACCATTAAATTTCTGATAAACAAATGGCTAAAAAAATATGAATTATGATATCTATTGAAGGTGGGCCACACAAATAACGCCCCCATTCTCTTAATTTATATGGTCTCAATGGATCATACTCATAAGACTTTACTTTTCGTTTTTCAGGCCTCTACAAGTTTTACAGCTTTTTACCAATCATCTTTGAAGTTCAACCTTGTTTTCCTGGACTCTCAACCTTTTCAAGAAACATTGTATATTTAAGTATATTATTCTTACTGCTATGAGATTTTGAAACATTGCAGAATGTGTCCATCGAGACTGATTACTTCCCGGAGTGACACATAATTATCTATGTGAACTCCCTTGATATTTTCTGGTCATTTCACCGAAATATTTGTGATTTTCACGTATGGTGTAAGATTAAGCTATGAATTCTATGTTTTTAAGTCCTGGGTGATTAGTTCACCTTAACTATAACTGATTCCGTCTTTTGTATTTTGAATTATCTATCTTTGCCAGCACCATAGAAATGAGACAGAAGTGCTTGTTAACAGTTATTTGCTATCTGCGTGGTAACGAAGTCGTGCTGCAGAGTCAAGACTTCCTTAGCTGTTGGTTCCAGTCTCAACTGAGACCAGTTTTTTATCTATTATGTGACAGAGAGAAAAATTGTCATTTCAAAAATCTGTAAAGAAAGTAAATACATCTGAAGAAATACTGTATTTTCCATGAAACAACCTATCGCTACGTTTAGCAACCAGCAGAAGTAACTGTAAGAAACTGCCAGTATTCTAGAATTTATATCTTAGTGAAGCCTCTATGTTTGTGCTTTTGTCAATAAAATGTTTTATTTTTCCGAAAATACAATTTACTGAAGAACGGAGTTATATGACTGTATGATTTGTTAAGCGCATTATATTATGTGTCTACTCACACTGTCACATTTACATAACTTTGTGGTTGTCCAGTATTGGTACTTGAGTATAAAACAGACCTGCATAGACCGTTCTGATATCGAACTGCGAAATTAGTGACGAAATAGACACGCCCTTTTTACATATTCTATATAGTAAGCTTATTATTACAAGTTGCAATAGAACTGTAGTAGCATCGTGTGTATATCATACCGTTTCCTTGGCAGGTTATAACAGAAATCAATCAAAAATAAACAGAAATTAACTATCAACAATTGACTCTCTCACCCTATCTAAAACGGTCTGACGATACTCAGGCATTTTCTGGATTTCAAGCTGGTAGAAACCCACTGGGAAATCGATCGATGCTACTACGTAACGACAAGTTGTTGTTTACAGTTGTTAACAAAAATCTCGAAAAGTAATTCAAAGATTTGTTTCAAATTTTCACATGATACTTTAATAAACGTTCATACAAAAGTCAGTTCATGCTTTTTTAAAATTTATATGGTATCTAAATATATATACTATATAATGAGTAAAAATTGTTACCACAAGTCTTAAAAACGTCTTGGCCTATTTACTTCACATGTTTGCATGATAACTAACAAACGTTTCGATCGATATTGGCAACCTATTTTTAATTTAGATGTTATACTGTATAACTACATACATACAGGTGGAACATTAGTAAAACCGTCAAACTACAGGACCGGATTCCCTACAGGAAACAGAGGAAAAAAGAGCCGATGAACATGCATACGGAAATGCTTACTTGCCACGGAGATGGCGCTGACGAATGATAGTCCCTCTCACCATATACCGTGTGTTACTGGCGTGATGCAGGTTGTGTGATTGATGCAGCGTACTGTCAGCAGCTGAATAGACTGGTATTCATGTCGGGAACCAGCAGAGATGGTGTTTGTGGCCGCCCCTGGTGACCGAGCGGTTCTAGGCACTTCAGTCCGAAACCGTGGGACTGCTACGGTAGCAGGTTCGAATCCTGCCTCGGGCATGGATGTGTGTAATGTCTTTAGGTTAGTTAGGTTTAAGTAGCTCTAAGTTCTATGCGACTGATGACCTCAGATGTTAAGTCCCATAGTGCTCAGAGGCATCTGAACCATTTTGATGTTTGTGCATGGCCAAACAGATGGACACGGGCGAGTATCTGCACAATTATACCAAAACAAGTGCCCTCACAGGCACTATCCCCATCACACAACATTACAAATCCTTTTTTGGCGTTTGTGTGATCAGGGGTCCTTTCAAACAGACGAACGTGCAGGGAGTGGACTGTGCGTCTCATAGGATATTGACACGAATCCTAGTACGAGCTCCAGTGCAGTGGCCAGCCAACATTGTGTAAGCCAAAGTACGCTTATGTGTAGTTGTAAGTTCCTAAGGGACCAAACTGCAGAGGCCATCGGTCCCTAGGCTCACACGCTATTTAATCTACTTTAAACTAACTTACGCTAACGACAACACACACACACACACCCATACCCGAGGGAGGACTCGAATCTGTGACGGGGGAGAGCCGTGCGAACCGTGGCAAGGCGCCCTAGACAACGCAGCTACAAAATTGCGTGTATTCTACAAGATAACGGCTCTTGTTTCTATGGCCTGGAATACCATGGAGGCCACTTTCTACATCTGCTGTGGCGGACGAGGATGCGATACTATAGGATCATGTTCTGATAGTGAGTTGTGTGGGAAACAGTATTGATAGGGATCAGGGCTACAATATTGAGTGTGAGCTGGTAAAAATAGCATCTGCAACGAACTATACTAAGGTTGACTAGGTTCCTTCTTTCATTCGGCATGATCGGCCACAGCTGAACAGGTCTGTCAGGAGGGTCCCTGTGGAGCAAAATGAGCTGCTTCGAGCGGCTACTTTCTCAGGCCTGTATTTGCTTCCTGTTGGTGGTCTTGGTAGGTGGGACTTTACAACCCATGGTCTGCATCTAAATGGGGAAGGGAGGAGTAAACTGACTGGGATGATAACAAAATCTTTAAGAGGTTGCACTGAAATTCATTGGAGTACCTCTTATTTAGGCAAAGGTCAGAGTACAATGATACAACATTTAATGAAATTAAGGTTAACGAGGAGCTAAGGTAGGCTGGTACCAGAGATGTCAAGCTATCACAAGATTCTCATAAAAGTACAGTGAAATATAATGTTAGGAAATTGCATCAGAATATCAGAGGATTAAAAAAAAAGAGTAGATGCGTTTCTCTTTTGTTTACAAGATTTAGAAATTGAGGGTGGTATAGATGTACTATACCTGTCTGAACATTATATAGTCACAGAGACAGAAAAGGTAAGTGTAGATGGATATAAGCTTTCAGCATATTTAAGTGGAGAGAGTATGGAGAGAGGAGTTAACATATGTGTCAAAATTTAATATAGTGTGAGGAGGAGGAGATTAGTGTTTAACGTCCCGTCGACAACGAGGTCATTAGAGACGGAGCGCAAGCGCAGGTGAGGGAAGGATGGGGAAGGAAATCGTCCGTGCCCTTTCAAAGGGACCATCCCAGCATTTGCCTGAAGCGATTTAAGGAAATCACGGAAAACCTAAATCAGGATGGCCGGAGACGGGATTGAACCGTCGTCCTCCCGAATGTGAGGCCAGTGTGCTAACCACTGCGCCACCTCGCTCGGTAATTATTATAGTGTGAAATACTTAGAAACAAAAATATTTCGTGTAGAGAAAAATATAGAAGCATGTGAGCGTGAGCTTAATCTGAATAATGGTACTTGTATAATAGCAGTTCTGTATAGGTTCCAACTGCGAAATTTTCAGCTATTTTTGAAAAACTAGGAGTCTTAGTTGTGCTATCTGTCAGACAGAGGGTAGAAAATTATTGTTTGTGGGGACTTCGATGCAGATATTACGAAAGAGTCTGATAGAAAGCTTGACCTTGCAATATAACTTGGTTTTCTTAATATGACGTCAGTTATTGATTTTCCTACTCGAGTGGTACAGGAAAGCAGCATAGTGACAGATAATGTTTTTATGGAACAAGATGTATTTAATCAAATAAAACCTTTTTCTGTTAAGAATGATCTGTCCGATCATGATGCACAGCTAGTAATGTATACGACATTGCTCCATACAGCAGTGTAAAACATTCCTCCTACATAGTGTATTCAGTTACCGATTTATCAATAGCATATTTTAGGGAAAGCCTGCAACAGTTACACTGGGCTCAGGTGTACAGGGAACCTGATGCTAATTTAAAATTTATCTTACAGTTTCCTTAAGGAAACAGTGAAACATTATTGTAAGAAAACATCTAAAAGCCATGACTTACTAGAAAGGATAAAAACATCTTGTAAACAGAAAAGGGAAACGTATCTGACAGCTAGAAGAAGTAATGATCCAGTAACAGTGAAACATTATAAAAACTATGGCACTGTATTAAGAACAGTTATTAAAAAGTCCGGACGTGCATGCATTATGTCTGAGATTAATATCTCTGATTATAAAATTAAAACAATTAGGAATATTGTTAAAAGGAAAACAGGGCAACCAAGAGCACAGGAAGACTGTATTTCTATCAGACTCAACTAAAAGTATGTTAACAAAAAGTCGGAAGAAAAAACATTTTTAATAATCATTTTTTATTGTTGTAGAGAAAATAGGACATAGCCGTTCATTAGAAAACGCAAGATAGTATATGGAAGAGGCAATACCTATGCAGTGCGATAAAACCAACTTCAACCCACCTCTCGTACTGAAATTAGAAAAATAACAAATTCACTGAAAAGTGAAAGCTCGCACGGAATTGATGGCATTTCCGACAGAGTACTAAAAGCTAGTTCCCAAAAGATAAGTAGGATTCTCAGCCGTATATGTGGTAGCTAACTGATAGACTGAAATATGCTACTCTTAAACCATTGAAACAAGAAAGGTATAGGTCTGATGCTAACAGCTACCACCCAATCTTACTTCTGACAGCTTTATCCAAAATTCTTGAAAAAGAAATGTATTGAAGAGTACCATCACATATTTGCAAAAAAGAAGTCCCTACAAAATGAGAGTTTCTTTTCCTGAAAGTCTTTTAACAGAAAATGCTGCATATACTTTCACTGATCATATATTAAATGCTCTGAATAATCGAACATCACACACTGAGAAATTTTTCTACCTCTCAAAGGCTTTTGACTGAGGGAATCATGAAATTCTTCTAGATAAGGATAAGTATTGTGGTACGTGTGGGACAGTGCTCAAATGGTTGAATTCATATTCAACTGGAAGGACGCAGATGGTTGAAATTAACAGTACAGATAGTTTGCAAAAATCAACACAGTCATCTAACGTTCAGTCTTGAGTCCCCTATTGTTCTTCATATATGTTAATGTCTTGCCACTTCATAGTCATGAAGCTGCCAAACTAGTTATTTTTGCTGATGATACAAATATAGTAATTACACCCAACAAACAAGAATCAGCTGAGTCGATTGTAAATTATATCTTTCAGAATATTATTAAGTGGTTCTATGCAAACAGACTCTCACTAAATTTTGAGAAAACAAAGTACTTAAAATTCTGTTTCAGTAAACGGCATAACACCATTGATAAATATGGACTTTGAACAGACGTCTGTTGATAAGGCGGAATACTCAATATTTGTAGGTGCGTGCACTGATGAGAAACTGAATTGGAAGAAACAGATGGTGATATGCTGAAATGGCTATAGTCAGTTTCCTACGCTATTGTGGTTATTGCAAATTTTGGTGATGAACATGTAAGTAAATTATCCTTCTGTGCGTAATTTGATTCACTGGTTTCATTTGACAATATATTTTGGGTTAATTCATCATCAAGAAAAATAGTATTCATTGCACAAAAGCGTGTAGTCAGAATAATAGCTGGAGGCCACTCAAGATCACTTTGCAGTTATTTATTTAAGGGACTCGGGATATATACAATACCTTCGCAATACATATACTCACTTATGAAATTTATTATTTATAATCCATCCCAATGCAAAAACAATAGCGAAGTGCATAGCTAAAATACTAGAAGAAAAGATGATCTTCACTATTCTGGGTTAAATCTCACTTTGGAACAGAAAGCTTGGGTCATTTACCAAATAGCATTAAAAGTTTGACAGATAGCCAACAAGAATTTAAAGACAGATTAAAAGAATTTCTGAATGAAAACTCCTTGTACACAATAATGAATTTTCAGATATGAAGTAGTAATTGTAAAAAAAAAAAAAAAAAAAAAGATTACTATACTGTGTAAAGAAAATTAATGTTAAGCTGACACGTTCCACATATTTATAAAATATCTTATTCATTACATGTGGAAAAAGTAGTAACGTAATGTAATGTACTGTGTTCCAGGGCGATTTGTTGTCGTGGCAAACGCATCGTCCATCTTCGGGCACATGTTCGTAGGACCAACTTTCCTCCATTTTCTAGGCGGAATTCATATCTGCAGTTTGTTGGTTTTATTAATGTCCACCCTGTGTGATACATACAGAAAAAAGGTGGTTAGCATAAATCTCGGAAAGTTCTTGACCAGTTTACTGCAATTTATTACAGGAAGCAGTAGTGAACATTGACACACACTTACGTTCTATATTTTGTTAAAGGACGATGTGCAGATTTTCTGTTAAAACAGATATGTGCTGTGCTGCGAGAATGTTTGGTTATGTTTTCTTTCTCTGATTAAGTTTTAACTACCGCAGCAGAGCATGTAAATCACTAAAGAATTTATTTCATATATATCTTTTCTCCTTGTGTATAAATTTTAGAATAGTTGTGTACAGGACGATGTGCTGTTTTGTTTTCTTCTTCACTATTGGTTTTACAGAAAAAGAAAGTTGCATTTATGGCTTACTGACTTATGACTAGAAAACTACTACATAATCTGAGCAGCTCGAAACTATGTTATTCTACCCATTTCTGGATTAATACTATGTGAAATACTGCCATTGAAACTATTATCCTCTCAGATCCAGCACCTGGAAAAGACTCTCTCATACCGTGTATTACAGTGATATCAACCGACTTACCCATTTACTTTAAATTACTTCTATTCTCAATCAACATTTGGGCTCAGGGCCAAAGCGGGGTTAAAAGAGAAGGACAAAGAGGGGGGACAGGTGATGATACACGGAGAGAGCGGAGAAGGAGCAGGTAACGGAAAAAGAGAGGGGAGGAAGCGATGGTCGGAAAGAGGGGGAGGGAGTTAAAATATCAAATTCCCATACATTATTCAGCAACTGCGAAGCACATCCAGGTTCTCTAGTAGAAGGACATTTAGGTGACAAAAGCGATATGCACATTTACAGATGACAGTAATGTTGCCCACACATTAAAGACCAGAGCTTTAGCTGAGCTGTCATTTCTACTGATGTAAGTCATGTGAAAATGTTTCAGACATGTTTTTGGCAGCACAAATGGAATTAACGGACTTTGAAAGCGGAATGGTAGCTGGGGATAGACCCCTGGTACATTCCATTTTGGAAATCGTTAGTGAATTCAATATTGCGAGATCTACGGTGTCAAGAGTGTGCCAAGAATGCCACATTTCAGGCAACGCAGGGGACCACGGTCTTCACTTAACGACCGAGAAGAGCTTTTAATAGTTTCGGGAACCAAACTCTGTCTCAAAGTCTAACAGAAAACATAAGGAGATTCCGGTCGTATGTGAAGTAAGATGCAGTCAGTCCCTCCACAGCTGAAAACAATTGTGATGGTATTGATGACAGCGCAACTGAAGTATAGTTAAGAAACACGTTTTCTCTAAATTCCTTCTCAATAGAGGGCGAAGTAAATACTCAATAATTCGAATCAAGAACAACTGATAACGTGAGGAACTTAGAAGTAGATATCCTCGGTGTAGCGGATCAGCTTATAATACTTCAGAAAGGGAAAGTTTGCAGACCAGATTGTGCACCAGTCAGGATCCTTTCAGAGTATGCTGATACAATATTACCATAGTAAGTAATGATATAAGACCGCTATCTCACAGAAAGGTCCTTACCAAAAGACTAGAAACTTTCACTGGTCACACCAGTACCCAAGAAAGGAAATGGGAGTACTCCACTTAATTATAGACCCTTATCACTAACTTCGATGAGCTATATAATTTTGGAACATATACCGAGCTCGAACATTATGACTCACCTCGAAGGAAAAGATTTATTGATAAATAGTCAACACCTATTCAAAAAATATCGGTCTTGAGAAACAAGAAGTAGGGAGTGCTCTCCACAGCCGACGTCAAACTGAATCCATACTTTCAGATTACCAGAAGTCTTTTGATACCATTCTTCACAAGCGTCTTATAATTAAATGGCTTGCCTGTGGAGTATCGTCTCAGTTGTGCGACTGGATCCGTGATTTCCTGTCAGGCAGATCACAGTTCGTAACAAATGACGGAAAGTCATCAAGTAAAACACAAGTAATATTAGTCTCTCCCCAATAGGGTTGTTATTGGCACTCTGTTTCTTCTGATGTAGTTCAGCGATTTAGAAGACTATACGAGCAGTCCATCTAGATTGTTTGCAGATGATATAGTCATTTACCGTCATCAAAAGTCATCAAATGATGAAAGTGAATTGAAAAATAATTTAGACAATATATCTGTATGGTACGAATATCTGTGTGGTGTGAATAGTGGCAATTGACTCTAAATCATGAAATGTGTGAAGTCATCATCATGAGCACCAAAAAGAATTCACCAATTTTCAGTTACATGATAAATCACATACATCTAAACGCTATAAAATCAGCTAAATACCTAGGGATTACAACTACAAATAACTTAAATCCGAACGATCACATAGATAATGTTGTGTGGAAAGCCAACAAGACTGCGATTTATTTCCAGAACACTTAGGTAATGTTACAGGTCTACCAAAGAGATTGCTTACACTACAATTTCCCGCCATCTTCTGGAGTATTTCTCTGCAGTGTGGAATCCGTACCATACAGGACTAACGGAGGATATCGAAAAAGTTCAAAAACGGGCACCTCGTCCTGCATTTTTGCGAAATAAGGCAGTGTGTGCCACGGATGCGATACACCAATTGGGGTCAGAGCCATTAAAACAAAGGCATTTTTCACTGCAGCAGGACCTTCTCATGAAATTTCAATCACCAACATACTCCTCATTGTGTGAAAATATTTTGTTGGTGGCCACCTCCATGGGGAGAAATGATAATCATGATAAAATAAGATAAAGGAGAACACGCATGAAAAAATTTAAGTGTTCATTTTTTCTGCTCGCTTTTAGGGAGTAGAACGGTACTGAGGTAGCTTGTAGTTGGTTCGAGGAACCCCCTGTAAGGTACTTAATTGTGAATTGCAGAGTAATTATGTTGACGTAGATGTAGACAGCAGAGAGCAGTGGCGTTTGCGTAGAGTTGTTAGTGCGACTCGTGAACGTATCAGTTGGACCCTAGGTGACTGGAAAGCTGCGTCCTGGTCAGATGAGTCCCAAATTAAGTTTGTAATACCTAATGGTATATTTCCAGCGTTTTTCAGACTCCACAAAGCCATGTATTCAAGTTGTCTACAAGACACTGTGGAAGCTTGTGGTGGTTCCACAATCGTGTGGGCTGTGTTTACATGGAATGAACCGATCATTAGCTGTGGAATGGATATATTCGGCTACTTGGAGACCATTTGCAGCCGTTCATGGACTTAATGTTACCAAACAACTATGGAATATTTATGGATGACAATGGCCGTGTCACCAGACCACGATTCTATGCGACTGGTTTGAAAAATGTTCTGGACAATTTGCGCACAAGATTTGGTCACAGAGACAGCCCGACATTTAACATAAGGCGGAGGTTTGTTCGAGCACGAAATCCTGCATCGACAATACTATCGCAATAATGACAGGCTTTTGAGACAGTTTGGATCAATATGTAAGTAGGAGACATCCAATGACTTGTTGTGTCCACGCCACGTCGAGCTTCTGCTTTACACTGAGCTAAAGGAGGTCCGATACGATATTGGGAGGTATCCCATGACTTTTGTCACCTCCGTGTATAATGCGCTTTTTGGTCCGGAATAAAATTTTCTTGGTGGTTGTTCAATAAGGAGCGAGGAAGGTAAAAATCAGAAGGTGCAAAGTTAGCAGAATATGTGTTGTCTGAATGACTTCCCAATCACCCTCCTGGATAGACCCTCTCTGAAATATGCTGATACAGGTCGGCCTACTCGTGCAATACAATAACTTGACGCAATATTCTTAGATGTTTTCCTCCTATTGCTACCACAAGGCGGCTCTGTTGTTGGGACGAGTGCCAGTTTGAATATTTGTACTACAATAGTGATTTAGGTTTCCCGTGATTACCTTAAACCGGATCAGATAAAGGCTGTGATCTTTCATATGAAAGGGCCCATTTGATTACCTTCTGAAATCTTCGTAATTCGAAATTCTGCTTTGCCTCTGTCTTTTCACCGACAGGAAGTTTACCCCTGATCTTCTTTATTTCTTCACCATTCATTTCATGAGTCTCAAGAAGGTTAAACGGATACAGTTCATCAAATTTGCCAATAATGTGAAACACTGAAAAGGACCGAAGTTGTAAACCATAATAGCGGCTTTGGTCAATTCTAGCTGGTATTTATGAATATGTTTCTAGAATGTGGAGGATAATGTATACTGAATCGACTTTACCAGAAAAGCGAAAACAATTTTCTAACGTGACGTTCTCGACGCAGATATCCTATCTATGGCATAAATGTTTCCAGCAGCCTCACTGACTGTACTCTTCTACTGCATCCAATGAGAAAAAAAATTCACAATTGTTAGACTACTTAGGTTGTGTACCACAAATTGCTTTGTAGTCGTGAAATCAGAAATGCTCTCCCACCATTGAGAATCATATTCACTGAAACTCTAGTACATATTCAAAGATGTCGTCAGGTATCGACCATATGTCCCTGAATGATGGGGAGCGCTGTTGTGACAAGGGCAGTAACTGCTCTCGTCTGCGCGACTGCTACGGTCGCAGGTTCGAATCCTGCCTCAAGCATGGAGTGTGTGATGTCCTTAGGTTGGTTAGGTTTAAGTAGTTCTACGTTCTAGGGGACTGATGACCTCAGATGGTACGTCCCATAGTGCTCAGAGCATTTTAACCATTTTTGCACTCGTCTGCAAAACACAGCAGTGAAGTGGTGTCGTACGGTAAATATACATCAGTAGCGGTGCATCAGATACAGACATTGCACAGCAAGCCTAATACTGGCATGGGTGACTAGTGATGCCAGACTCTTGGAGACGAGATCGTGGTACTGTGGACCAGTGTAGAGACAACGCAGCATGGTGCCCAAAAGCTGATACGTTGGAGAAGGTTGCAGTGTCAGCTGTGGGTGGACGTAAGTCTGCGGTTGAAGAGCTTGGGTACTTATCGGTATGTGGCTCGGATAAGCTAAGGGTGAGGTGCACTTGTGCACAGGTTCATAACCGTAGATCACCTGGAGATGACCAGATGCCAGTTGGTTCTACCACAGAGGTGAACCCAGTAGTATAGTGTTAGTTAAGTTCTTGGCAGCATTATGTCTAAGAGCAGAATATACACCAGGAGCTAGCGGAAGCAGCAGCTGGATGAAGTCCATCATGAGGAACTTACACTGAACCATCGGCTGTTTTGGAGTATGTCTCCATGTCAGCAGTAGTCGATGATGAAATACCTCATGGTATGGTCTGCAAGTATTTATGACCGATACGTCGAGCGTTGGTGTAACCAGGGTCCACTCTTGGTCACATAGGGATTGAAGCAGTGCAGAGTCATGGCAAAACATCAGGTAACTTAGCTTTCTATTCAGGAGAACTGTCTAGCTGTACCATGCTGCCTCAGCAATATTCTAGCCCTGGCAGCTAGAAGACCCATCTAGCCACAGGCTGACAGGGCTGCTCAGAGTGGTGTTTCCGCAACACCTGGCCCCTGTAGTATATTTGATCCTCGAAATCTCAGATTGCATTGAGAGATGGATTAGTCTAAGTCGTAGGGGTCGGTATGTAGTGAATGGGGCGTTTTGGAAGGCGAAATCTGTACAAGCGTGAACGAGAATTACAGTGATACCGAATGACAAGTTTCCTAATACCATGATTCGGTGCTGGTGCATACTGTGACACCGTTGAATGTGATGGGACATTTATTTTGCACTAATGCACCCCTGCTTTGGACCTATAACCTCGTCCGGAGAGCTGAATAAAATGGGATCCAACATATTCTTCAGGAATATGAGGCTACCAACAGGTAATACTTCGAAAATTTAGTTAGGCCGATGCAGTGGTTGCTATGTTAGATTCGGAGCCATAGCCTCCGTTACTGTTTCCGGAAGCCGAAAGACTGGAACTGAGACATATTCCAGTTTAATAGCAACCATTTCGCTACACCTTCAACCTTTCTGGCCTCTTGGACCACCTTAAGTGACAGCCATTCGCAGTAAGTATAGTTGGGTCATATATAGATTAGACCCATCCAAGACCTACACTCTGAAAATAAGATTGTGTGGTGAGGGTGTCCTGCAGTCAGCTGCCTGCGCCCGTTCCTCCTAGAAAGAACTTCATTTCGTGCATCTGTGCGACAGTTCAGATGATCCTGGATGGACATGCTGTAATTTGCTCTCTCTGATATCACGATAGTGTGCCTGTTGACATTAATGCATTATTTCCTCCTTTCTGTTTCTTTACACCCTGAAATGATGTGTTGCCAACATCACTCCACGCCAAAGCCATTCAAATGTCACAATATTGTGAATGCTGCACTACATCACAAATGTGTGTCACTTCTCCTCCCATGTTCTACATAAACATACCATCTGAAAATACCCTTAACTGCTCTTCTCTTAAACTACATTACAAAACAAACAAACTACATATCTGTCGTAACTCTTCAGGCTTTGCCGACGATCCAATGCCATCTTGGGTTGTCGAGGGTTGTGCCGAATATCAGCGTCGTTCTTGCACGATATGTCGGTAACGTTGTTCGTAACCTTCATAAGGTCACACCTGATGTGGTTACGAGGTACGTTACGGGAATATCGTACAAGAACGACGCTGATATCCGGCAGAACACCCGACAAGCCAAGAAAACATACCTGTCATTTTCTATCGAAAATCGAAACAAACCCCAAATAGCTACAGTAACAAGGTAAATAAATACTGCAAGAAAAATACACAAACCTTCTTCTTCATCCATCCGTCATATACTCCACAAATATCCATTCCCGAAGACTTTGGTATATATTCAAGAATATACAAATAAAAAAAATTCTTACGAAAGAAGTGAATATAACAAAACCCACAGAAATTCAAAGTACACCATTGTTTTACATCAACATAACCCTGTATCTTAGCAAATAAGTGATGTGCACATGGTTTGTTCAGGTACAGCTTGTTCTGCCTTAAGTGTGGCCTCCTCCTCTATTTCAGGACAGGAACCAGTACTTGCAGTAAAAGAGTACAATGGGCTCCAATAGGGAGAGACATGCTCATTGTGTACAACGGCAACATGAATAGGCAATTGTGGTTTTATATTCACTGGTAGCGTCAGTTCAATTACTTGATGCAGACGCTGAAACAGCGTTAAGAATATCTTCATCTTCCAGTTTGGGATGTGTAGGCTCGTCAAAATTACCGACTACTGTATTCTGTAATCATCAGTACTGCTGCCTCATCTGTTCCTGATGGTCGAGGGCATTTGTATTGGCTCTCTGTGCCAGTTCCCATATTTTCTGCGATGGTCTTCTGAAATTTAGCACTCTCCGTTCTTCCTCAATTTAGCTTTACTACCTCGAACTGTGACAGCACTTTCCAGACTTTACTTTTATTGAGCTCGGAATTACAAGATGCAGCCATGTATGGCAACAGTGCATCCTAATCGTTAGGATGACTATTTACGTAGTGGCGTAATATGTTTCCTGTATTCCAATTCATTGACTCTGTTTTTTCATTCGCCTGTGGGTGCAATACACTTCTTAACTTCCAGATACGCAGTAGATGACACAGATGTTTCATAAGTTCCAATACAGAATTGAAAAAAGGTGTCCTCGTCGGTCATCAACGTTTCCAAATACCGAACATGATGCTCAATAATTCAACATCGCCCGTGCCCTTGTGTTGACTTGATGATTTGGTGTTGTTGCCACTTCCACATCGCATCATAAATGGTATGTTATAGTCAGCACATTGCAGTTCCCTGTTGGTGTTTGTGAAAAAGGACCTATATGTTAATATCCGCCATTTCAATTACTAGCACCCAATTAACTTTTTACTGGGAAATGCTGATGGCTCAGTTCAGCTCACAGCGTACATGGTACGCAGTTCTTTATGTATTGCTCTATATTCTATTTATATGAATTTCGCCAGTGCTGTTGATCTACACTCCTGGAAATGGAAAAAAGAACACATTGACACTGGTGTGTCAGATCCACCATACTTGCTCCGGACACTGCGAGAGGGCTGTACAAGCAATGATCACACGCACGGCACAGCGGACACACCAGGAACCGCGGTGTTGGCCGTCGAATGGCGCTAGCTGCGCAGCATTTGTGCACCCCCGCCGTCAGTGTCAGCCAGTTTGCCGTGGCATACGGAGCTCCATCGCAGTCTTTAACACTGGTAGCATGCCGCGACAGCGTGGACGTGAACCGTATGTGCAGTTGACGGACTTTGAGCGAGGGCGTATAGTGGGCATGCGAGAGGCCGGGTGGACGTACCGCAGAATTGCTCAACACGTGGGGCGTGAGGTCTCCACAGTACATCGATGTTGTCGCCAGTGGTCGGCGGAAGTTGCACGTGCCCGTCGTCCTGGGACCGGACCGCAGCGACGCACAGATGCACGCCAAGACCGTAGGATCCTACGCAGTGCCGTAGGGGAGCGCACCGCCACTTGCCAGCAAATTAGGGACACTGTTGCTCCTGGGGTATCGGCGAGGACCATTCGCAACCGTCTCCATGAAGCTGGGCTACGGTCCCGCACACCGTTAGGCCGTCTTCCGCTCACTCCCCAACATCGTGCAGCCCGCCTCCAGTGGTGTCACGACAGGCGTGGATGGAGGGACGAATGGAGACGTGTCGTCTTCAGCGATGAGAGTCGCTTCTACCTTGGTGCCAATGATGGTCGTATGCGTGTTCGGCGCCGTGCAGGTGAGCGCCAGAATCAGGACTGCATACGACCGAGGCACACAGGGCCAACACCCGGCATCATGGTGTGGGGAGCGATCTCCTACACTGGCCGTACACCTCTGGTGATCGTCGAGGGGACACTGAATAGTGCACGATACATCCAAACCGTCATCGAACCCATCGTTGTACCATTCCTAGACCGGCAAGGGAACTTGCTGTTCCAACAGGACAATTCACGTCCGCATGTATCCCGTACCACCCAACGTGCTCTAGAAGGTGTAAGTCAACTACCCTGGCCAGCAAGATCTCCGGATCTGTCCCCCATTGAGCATGTATGGGACTGGATGAAGCGTCGTCTCACGCGGTCTGCACGTCCAGCACGAACGCTGGTCCAACTGAGGCGCCAGGTGGAAATGGCATGGCAAGCCGTTCCACAGGACTACATCCAGCATCTCTACGATCGTCTCCATGGGAGAATAGCAGCCTGCATTGCTGCGAAATGTGGATATACACTGTACTAGTGCCGACATTGTGCATGCTCTGTTGCCTGTGTCTATGTGCCTGTGGTTCTGTCAGTGTGATCATGTGATGTATCTGACCCTAGGAATGTGTCAATAAAGTTTCCCCTTCCTGGGACAATGAATTCACGGTGTTCTTATTTCAATTTTCAGGAGTGTATATGCTGTTCTGATGTTCTACCACCCCGGTGTCCTGATAACACACCATTTGCCTGTATCAATAGTGCCTCATTTATAGTCATTGGAACTGTAACATGTGGTATGAGCATTGCATTTTTAGATGATGAACTGTGGTTGCATTTCAGATAGTTTTTCGTCTTCATCAATAGCCTGCACTGCCTGCCACTTTGCAGTGGTGTGACCTACTCTCTGTAATAATAATATATTCCTACTGAAGCCATTCTCATTCCCATTATTCTTGCCAGGTTTCGCATTAAATCTGTTAAGATTCAATGACCAAGTGATTAGTCTACTAGGTTGATCCTTCAACACCGGTAACGAGTTTTGTGCAATTTGACCCATTATAATCCTACATTTCTTACCACACAAATGACATCAGAAGTGTGTCAATCCATAAATAAGGCCCAACATGCCCTTCTCTGCGATAAAAAAATTTCTGTCTACTTTATTCAACTGACGCAAGTCATAGGCAACTAGACGTTCCATTCCATCTACTTCTTGACTTATCACAAAGAGAAAAGCATGAGTCCTAGTGTTGCAAGAGAATGTGAACAGTTTCTCTTAATAAGAGAAAACTATGGCTGGACTTTTTCTCAACAGTTCTTTCAATTTTTTTAACACATTTTCACACTCTAATGTCCACAGGAATTTTACTACTATTTTCAGCATGGCAGTGAGAGGTCGTGCATTTTCCACAAACTGGAGGACAAATTTATATAAGTTAGCATCTGCTCATACTCCATAATGAATGATCGCATTTAATAAATATTGTGTTTCCTTTTATTAGAGGTACATTTCTTTTTACTTAGTGTCAGGTATATTGCATTTAAACATTTAACGTAACAATAGCACATGATTCCCCATATGCTTCACAGAAACCACTACATTGTCCAAATGTCTCTACACTGCCTTGGTCTCAACCCCAACAAAACTCTACTCAACACGTGCTGAACAATGCTGCCGCATTTTTCAACCCAAGTTGCATATGAAAATATTGGTAATGTCCTGAAATGACAGTAAATGCCAATTTCGCAAGTCCTCTGGTGCCATGGTTAGCTGATGGCAGCCACTCCAAAGACCAATGTTGGAAAATTACTTCCTCTACTCCAACATGTATAAGGTTTACGTCATATTTTTATTGAATTCATGTCTGCAATCACATGGGACCTCTACTGTTCCTGATCTATATAAGTGACCTGGGTGACAATCTGAGCAGTTCTCTTAGACTGTTCGCAGATGATGCTGTAATTTACCGTCTAGTAAGGTCATCCGAAGACCAGTATCAGTGGCAAAGCGATTTAGAAAAGATTGCTGTATGGTGTGTCAGGTGGCAGTTGACGCTAAATAACGAAAAGCGTGAGATGATCCACATGGGTTCAAAAGAAATCCGTTGGAATTTGATTACTCGATAAATAGTACAATTCTCAAGGCTGTCAGTTCAACTAAGTACCTGGGTGTTAAAATTACGAACAATTTCAGTTGGAAGGACCACATAGATAATATTGTCGGGAAGGCGAGCCAAAGGTTGCGTTTCATTGGCAGGACACTTAGAAGATGCAACAAGTCCACTAAAGAGACAGCTTACACTACACTCGTTCGTCCTCTGTTAGAATATTGCTGCGCGGTGTGGGATCCTTACCAGGTGGGATTGACGGAGGACATCGAGAGGGTGCAAAAAAGGGCAGCTCGTTTTGTATTATCACGTTATAGGGGAGAGAGTGTGGCAGATATGATACACGAGTTGGGATGGAAGTCATTACAGCATAGACGTTTTTCGTCGCGGCGAGACCTTTTTACGAAATTTCAGTCACCAACTTTCTCTTCCGAATGCGAAAATATTTTGTTGAGCCCAACTTACATAGGTAGGAATGATCATCAAAATAAAACAAGAGAAATGAGAGCTCGAACAGAAAGGTTTAGGTGTTCGTTTTTCCCGCTCGCTGTTCGGGAGTGGAATAGTAGAGAGATAGTATGATTGTGGTTCGATGAACCCTCTGCCAAGCACTTAAATGTGAATTGCAGAGTAGTCATGTAGATGTAGATGTAAGGTATCTGTAGTCACAGGAGAAATGATAAGTTCTGGTAGCGTCTTGCATTTCTTTGGTATTATTGCCAGTTACACTTTCCAAGGACTGATCCTGTTGTGTTGGCTGAAGTGCCAACACCATGTTACTAGAGGAGACCGAAATGCAAGCTTTTTAGCTCACGCAGGCTAGCGTGAAGAGGGAAGAACTATACTGACGTGAGGTCTGGAACATGAAAAGGAATTAGAATTCAGAAAGCGGGCGTAGCTAGTTTGATACTTAACTTTAATCCATTAATGATGAACGTCGCTCTTGACGGTACATGATTCACAATATCAATATCAATAGTAACTGAACATGGCGCCTTGCTAGGTCGTAGCAAATGACGTAGCTGAAGGCTACGCTAAACTGACGTCTCGGCAAATGAGAGCGTATGTAGTTCGTGAACCATCGCTAGCAAAGTCGGTTGTACAACTGGGGCGAGTGCAAGGAAGTCTCTCTAGACCTGCCGTGTGGCGGCGCTCGGTCTGCAATCACTGATAGTGGCGATACGCGGTTCCGACGTATACTAACGGACCGCGGCCGATTTAAAGGCTACCACCTAGCAATTGTGGTGTCTGGCGGTGACACCACAGATCCCATCTTTAGTAATACCATATCCAACCTGATGTTTAATGAATTCTTCCATCACTGGTTGCAGATGATGAGGTATATGATATGTTTTAGGGACATGCGTGACTCTTTCCTAGCTGGGATTCTGTGTTGTGTCGCCAGAGTTACTCCCAAAGATTCAAGAGGATTAAAACTTCCCTCAAACTCTAATAACATCTTTTTCATCCCGACTGTTTCCATTCGTTCTAAATGTGTCACTTCCTCCAATAACGCTGCTATACTGGCATCTCACTTATGCCTAGAGACCAATTTCGTCCTGTATAGACATTTTCTACCAAAATCTATAAATTTGCGACCAACAATATCTCCCATATGTGTACAACACGCCTGAATCCCAAACAAAGTCCTTCGTCTAACTCATCATTATGTCTCAAATTCTTAGCCATGCGTAATACATTCATTGGAAATGCGTTCCTATGCTTACCACTAGCAATTTTCCCTACCCTTGGGTGTGTTGGTATGTTATCGCGTGAACTGATCCTTAATGAGCTTGCACACAACATAATTGGTTCACCACATTTCGCGAGCATCGAACCTTGCTGCAGTGAGGTACTGACAACACTTTTTCCCAGACAAAGGAATTCCCTCCGAGTTCTACCATACGTTTCCCAAATTCTGTTTCAACGTGTTACTTATCTATGACATCTAACCCTAAGATCGGGCAATAACAAGGAAAAACTCCAACGTATTCCTGTAAATGGTTTTCCCTCATCTGAAAACTACATATACCTGATCTCAGAGACTCCACGTCGTTACATCCGATTCCACACAAATTATTCATATAGGGGTACAAGCTTGGCACAGAAAAGTAAACTATGTACTATGTCCAAGAAAATTTTGTATTCTTTTCCATCTACTAAGCAAGTCACGTAAAATTTTACATCTGTACATGTTTCAGTCAGCCTGAAATTTACTGAGATTGCCCTTCGGCGGCCCTGTGGCCCCCATTGCCTCTTAACAATTGATTAGTCCTCTGCCCCTTATCCTGCGTACTTCCCCGTTCCTCATGCAATAGTTTTCCCGATTTCCTACACTGCGCCTAACAGCAGTCATGTTATATTTGTCTTGATCGCTTACAACGGTAATGTTTGAAGGTTACAGACTGTGACCACTGCCTCTATCTCTTCTGAAGCTGTTACCTATCCAACGGCTCCAACTAAATTTTTTGGAATTTAAGCCCACACCTTCCTTGACACATGACATGGCATCCCCCGCAAACATGCCTCTAACGTTCTTTAATCTGCTTCTTCAACCGGCCGCTGTAGCCGAGCAGTTCTAGGTGCTTCAGTCCGGAACCGCGCTGCTGCTACGGTCACAGGTTCGAATCCTGAATCGTGCATGGATGAGTGTGATGTCCTTAGGTTCGTTAGGTCTAAGTAGTTCTATGTCTAGGGGACTGATGACCTCAGATGTTAAGTCCCATAGCTTTTAGAGCCATTTGAAACATTTCTGCTTCTTGGAGAAGAAACTTATTCGTGCCATCACTCTTCACCAACTCATATTTATTAACGTTGAGTTTTCCTTTTCTCTCCATGAAACTTTCAATGGATTCGCCATGTTTTTGTGACACGCTGTTTAACTGCTCCCGATAGCAACTACAACTGTTTTCCCTCCTATGAAGCTGCATTAAATCTTCTCTCATCACTTCGAAAGTTTGAACTCTTCCCCACACCTCATGAAACATGACAATACGTTTTCGCATCTCCTACTAAAGGTAATGTAACAATCGTCCTTCTGACAAACGAGCTATCACCAAGGCTGTCAACAGGTTATCCAAAAATGCTAAAACATCCTTCCCTGTTCTACTGAAAGAGGAGACACTAAGATAGTGGTATTAGTATCTAGAATGGATACTGGTAAAATATACGAAGTTCTGGCCTCTTATTTGAAGTGACTGCTATCGGACATGACATTCATTATTAAATCATCGCCATCATCAAATAAGTATTGAAACGTAATACAAGTTCATATCTCAGTAGCAAAAATTGGCAATCATGAGTATCGTGTGCAAAGTCATCTACAACACAATATCTGTGCTTCTTATCAAGTACCATAAGGACTATGTTATCGGCCCTCATTTGAACCTTTTTCTCTCACATAAGCTGAACCGTCTCTGTAGTGGTAACCCTTTATTCCCCCGGCTTACTATTACTAAATCCTCTATCTACAACAACAGGAAAAAATACAGTAGGGAAAAATATTACAGGAAAGGACTCAATAATCAGAATATTGTTACATCATAACATATACTACTTAATCCTTAGGCAGTGGTACCAAACATTAGCCTTCCACGCATTCACTGGCGTAATGACCGAGCCTCTTACCCACAAAGCAAGTCACTGGCAAGAATGGAGCTCATGGTGCACTATGCACTAGCAAATTACTTTGTGTGTACCTGACTGGGAGCTCACCAGTACATGTTTCTTTAGTTTTCCTCCTCAGCTTCTTCAGATCATCGTCTGCCTCTACTTTCACGAGTCAGACTTCAATCCAACCGACCAGGCATTTTTAACCACTCGAATTGAAAAAAAGCCAAAACCGTTTGTTGACACCTACACCTAACACACTACGATCAAGAGGCTGCATAGTGATCCAAGATGTCAGTCGATGTCTCTGGCTCTTCTGACACCGATTCGATAGCTAGCAGCACTTGTGACACCATTCTAATAAGGCCATGATTGCAGAGACTATTTATATCAGCATTGTCAATACAGGATGCTGTGTAGGGTATAGGATTGGTACTGCCAGTTCTTCTGGAGTCGTGAAATCACAAATGCTTCCTAAACAATTACAGTGTTTATTCAGTGAGTCCCTTGTACAATGGCTATCGTTGGTCAGTCGAAGGTGTAATCAGGTATAGACCCTCAGTTGAGGATAGCATTGCTACGATGACAGGAGTAGCTGCTCCGCTCAGCAATTGCGGTAACTGTATCGAAGTGTGACTGTGTCATACACTGACGAGGCATGTCTGGCTGGCCGAGTAAAGGATGTGCAGACCGGTGGTGTCGGTCACTGGTGGGCGTGGAGACAGTGCTGGGCAGCAGCGCAGAGGCGAGGCGGCACGACACAGAAAACCTGGAACTTCAGAGAGGCGTCAGCGGTCGGTGGACATATGTTCGCGGTGTCATGGTGTATGTATACCAGATTGGCGGTGGCTCAGCATCAGGTCAGAAGTGAGGCATTCTGGTGCACGAGCTACAGACCAGAGGCCACCTGAAGACGCCCAGGTGCCAGTTTGTGTCACCTTGGACATGACCCAGTTAGACGACGCTAGCTCAAGTCCCAGCAGCATTAGGTCTAGGAGAAACTTATATACCATCAGATAGAGGAAGCAGTTGCTCGAAATAGTCTAGGCTGGATGACCAAGACTGGGCCACCAACTGGCGTGGATTACATCTCAGCATCAGCAACATACTGCAAGGTCTGCACTGTGAGATATTTATGGTAGATTTTTCCGACGTTGTTATGACCAGGACCAACATCTTGTCTAGTAGAGAACGAGACGACACTGTGTCAGGCCAGTCTTCTAGGGACTGAGGTCACAGTGTCAGGCCAAGGCGTGTGGTAATTCAGCTTGCTACTGTGGCGGACTGAGGACATGCATCATGGAACCTCAGCAATATTCTGGTTGGGGTTGTTTGGGAGAGAGACCAAACAGCGAGGTCATCGGTCTTATCGGATTAGGGAAGGACGGGAAAGGTAGTTAGCCGTACCCTTTCAAAAGAACCATCACGGCATTTGCCTGGAGCGATATAGGGAGATCACGGAAAACCTAAACCAGAATGGCCGGACGCGGGATTGAACCGTCGTCTTCCCGAATACGAGTGCAGTGTGCTAACCACTGTGCCACCTCGCTCATTCAACTTTCTGGTCCTGATATTGGATGTTTCACAGGCATTTAACTGGCTCACCTAGCAATCTGTTAAAAAGTCTGCTTGGAGGATAGTTGATGCAACAACAATCTACATTCAATTCTATTCATTATTAATGAAAATTTAAATTCATTAATTGGTGAAGTAGATAACTTTCATGAGTTGTCACCTTGTTCAACGTCGCGAAAATTCCATATACAACGCGAAACCTAAGTATATCACTGTCAGATAAATTTTAGCTGCAGACTAGATATGAGTGCTATTATATCAATTATTTGGTTAGTAAAACTGTACGATTATACAGTTAGAGACCTTGAGTAACTTTGTACATTCTACAACCATTTCAGTTATGGCTACACACAATCACATTTAATCGCTCTGACACTACAAGATGGATGTCCGCGATACAGAAAATTAATTACTGTCTCTATAAGAAAAGTCCATTACTTGTTGTGACGAAGCTTTCCACCATAATTTCTTAGCTACTGGTTGCCAATCTGTGACTCTAAACGAAGTATGGTTTAACTTTCACATATTATATAAATAGTTTTAAAAGTATGTTGCAAGTAACTCACCACATAGTTCTGTACTCGAAGAATTAACAGTACATTTCAGATACATTTAACAGATCATACATCACTTAAATGTGTAAAGCGCAGAATAACTACAAATATAGTGAAAAACACAATTTCACGTCTAACAGCAATGAAAACTGTAAGAAATGGTGGAAACTGATTACGGTGTTCTCCGGGGTACATTCCTTCATGTGATTCTAAAATCAGTCGTTAGACTGAAGTACCCACCTGAAAATATCTTGTGTTCCTTCGTCACTAATCCTCAAGGTACACCACTCTCCCATATCGGGTTCAAAAAATGGTTCAAATGGCTCTGCGCGCTATGACATCTGAGGTCATCAGTTCCCTAGAACTTAGAACTACTTAAACCTAACTGACTTAAGGACATCACACACATCCATGCCCGAGGCAGGATTTGAACCTGCGACCGTTGCGGTGCCGCTTTTCCAGACTGAAGCGCCTAAAACCGCTCGGCCACTACAGCCGGCAGTAAGTATTTCAAAAGTCATGTTATATAAGAGTTATTGCAGCTACAAAGACATCACAACCAACACGTTGTTCAACTGCTAGGAACACGTACCAAATGAACTACTTTTTGATTCGTTGTGACATGCGTAATTATGACACAACAGTACCAGTTACTGAAAACTGTTATATATTAATGAATCACCGAGCCTTTCTTTCACGTGTTGTTCACTTTAACACAGAATAAGAATTTCTTACCGCCTACCACTGGAGGAAGTTTGCGTCGTTCGGCACGTAGAAAGTTCGAGCGCCCAAGGGACACGTGGCATGTCAGTCGGTAAGTTGACTCAGGGTGACGTTCGCCGCACTAACAACTCTCCACGCGGCGGCCACAGCGGACGTCGGTGCGATGCCATCTGCCACCACCTCCCACACACACTAGCAGGCCGAGCACTACCTTTAACGACGAACTCGGTGCCGATAGCTTCTCTCGTCCTCTTGCTGACCTCCTTCCAGAGCTCCCAAACAGCAACCGCAAGAATATCCCCGCTGCCCACGATCTCTCAGATTTCTGGAGAGTAACTTCCAGTTACTGCGAGTACATTTAAGTTTCTAATGCGATGATACGGCTTCTATGGTGTAAGCAAAAATATATATAGTCATTTGTCTATTCAGTATTTTTTACACATTTCTAATAAATTAGAGGTATTTATTTATCACTGAAATTAAAATTAGGAATTTATATTGTTTATTAACTTCAAGAATACACATAGTCATGCCTGAATGAACTTGGTAAAATAATGACCACGAACTTATACATCACAGTAGTTGTTTATGATCATGTATCTCTGCACACAGAAAACGTATTCGCTTACAATACTGCTCTCTGTGCATCGAAATAGTGTTAACTACTCATTAAACTATTGACACTGCAAGATTACTACAGTTTTTCCCACGTTCCGTCGGTAACGTCTCTGTCACTATCTCTCTCTCTCTCTCTCTCTCTCTCTCTCTCTCTCCACCTCACAAACTAACTCTTTAGCGAGGGAGGTGGCGCAGTGGACAAGCATTCAAGAGGAGCACGGTTCAAATCCCTGTCCAGCCATCCAGATTGAAGTTTTCGGAGATTTCCCTAAGTCGCTTCAGGAAAATGGCAGGATGGTTTCTTTAAAAATGGCATGGCCGATTTTCTTCCCCATCCTTCCTTAATCCGAGCTTCTTCTCTTTCTTTAACTACGTCGCTTCGCCGGGACGTTACACGATAATCTGCTGCTCATCCTTCAACTCTTTAAGATGCTTTTATAACCCTTTTATGCATGTGGCCCTGTCCTACTGTCATATACCGGAATAACTCTCATAACAAAAAAATGTAAATTCCGTGTGGCTAGGCGACCCGTCGAGTAGACCGTTCACCTGGGACAAGTCTTTCGAGTTGACACCATTTCGGCGACTTGCGTGTCGATGGCGATGAAATGACGACGATTAAGACAACACAACACGCAGTCCCTGAGCGGAGAAAATCTCCGTCCCAGTCGGAAACCGAACCCGGGCCGTTAGGCATGACATTCCGTCGCGCTGACAACTCAGCTACCAGGGGCGGATACGCTCACAATAACGAAAATATAAGTACACTTACACTCAGCTGTCTCAACACACGCAGAGAATAGATTGGAAGATACGACACGTTTTTTAGAACGTATCAGGATGGGAGTATGAGCCATTGAGAAATTTATGCCTGAAAAAGTAGTGATGATACAGGAATAGGAAACTGTGTGCATAAAGCACTGTGCTTAGGTATAGATTAAAGATTAATCTAAGTGTGTGGTTAATATTTGTAAAATTTACAAGCGTTACACTAGAATTGCACTGGAAGTACCTTAAATACAAATGTAAACACAATTAATAAATCATTCAATAAGTTAGATCCATTTTCAGGATTGGATATAACAATGATTAAGAAACAAAAAAACCAAAATCCTTCCGTAATCCTATTTGTCTGGCTGTAAACAAGGGGCGAATGCTGCTGAATGAAGTCAATAAATTAAGTTATAAATTTCACTACATGTATGTGACTATGAATACCAGCACTCCGGGCTACGATCAATAGCTGCTCTCCTGTGGAGGGAGTGTTCTGGCGTCTCGTAAGTCCTGCCGAACCCAATTCTGTATGCAGTTCGGATGTTTCAGTTGGGAATATGTTACCGGACACGACTTAGCTAATATAGTGAAATGTGGCGAACATTGGTGATGATGTGGTCTGGGGTAACACAGAAAAAGGACAGCACGGAGTAGTGACTTGCACTACCTAAAAGGCAATCTTTGAATGTTCCGAACCTGTTTGAAGGGTAGCTGACGACATTTGTTATACGGTCGACCTCCTCACAGCTGTTTTAAAACCTACATAGAATTCAGGCGTGTGTGTCTTACAGTTAATCGGGTTTCCTTTGCTTCTATAGTTTGTGTATTTGTCTTGGTAGAAGGTATTACAAAACGCTTTATCCGATGTCACAGTAATATGTCCCCTACATGAACGGAAACAGAAATCTAGTTTACATGTTAACTTACACCAAGGAGTACTTTTTTTTAATTTTCAAGACAATCATGTGGTCTAACAATCTTTCACATGCATGCATTGAGGAGAAAATATATCATTTACTTTGATAAATAGTAGAAGGGTACCACACCAGAAAAATGTCAAATATACAGACGGTTGGTAGCCTCTTTCCACACTTGGCGAGCACATCAGAAGTCACTGAATTCACTGCTGTTGCTACGAGCCGTCGTAGTAGATCCAACGTTGCTGGCGGTGGAGATACGTAGAATGTTTCACAAACTGCCCCAATTAAAAATCACCTACCACGAGATCAGGTAACACTGAAGGTAATAATGCAATGTGAGATCTGAGATCTGTACGCCCGTTAAGGGCGATCCATCGTCGATGTAGCTTATTATTAAGAAATATCCTTATATGCAAGTGCCAGTGCAGTGGTGTTCGGTCCAACTGTAAAATTAAATTTTCGGTATTATATCACTATTGTGGAGAACGTCATACCCCCACCTTATGCAGATACGTGAGCCCTGTAACCTTCTTTTCCACAAAACAGAAAGGACAGGTAATTGTTGTCGGGAAACGTCACAAAACGCATGAAGTTTAGGATACTCTTCCTCGAGTATACTACGTTGCTGCTGTAGGCCCTCCTTTTTACGCTATGGTATCTCACATTTCCACATTAATGTAGTGTGCAAGACAACATTTTCTCCCAGTGCCACAGACAATTTCGAAATTTTGCTCGATGATGCCTGCAACTTTCCTGTTAATTGTGTCTAAACATGGAGACCAGTATAATCACCCTTGAGTTTGGTTGCTTCCGCTAGGAATGTGTCGACACATGCAAAGAAAGTCAGAACTTAGAAGTTAATGTGAGCTGTATGGTAGGGTACGGGTTTCATATTGGCACACACACAATTATGTCCAACGCCACCGTGGAGGCGACACATTCTTGGTTGGTCGGCACACCTCTCCTTACCCACGTCTTACCCCTTCACTCGACAACTCGCAAGAAGACCTTACGAACTTCCCCTCACCTATTTGATTCATATTGACGAGATGTGTAGGGCACATACCTAAACAGGAAGAAGCAACCCTCAAACGTTTTCGAGAAAATCGTATTCGAAGATTGACCTAATATACAGTGTGGTTATAATTAAAATTAAAATTTCAAAACGCTGTATAAATAACACCACTGGTCATAACGAAGTCAAATTGCAATTGAATATAATAGGAGAACGGGGTAAATTTATGGGAGAAAAAAAATACTGTGAAAATTGATCAATAGATCGTGTCGGGTACACGGCATTTCCTACTTTCGCGTTTGCGACGTTCGCCATGACAGTCTTAGTGCAGGATCGCACTCTGCTAGTAAGTCTGCACACGTCGCTCTGCAGAAGTTCCGGACACTGAAAGCGGTGGTCCGATGACTGCCGTGGGTCTGCAGAAAATGATTCGGAAATTCGAAAAGACATGTTCTTTTGGTGTACAACCTGGTAGAGAGAGGAAACGAACTGATTTGACGTTAGTGGAAGCAGTGGCCACAGCAATGCAGGATGAAACGAGTGGTGGTGTGCAAACAAGTAGTGCACGAAGAATTGCCCGAACATCTATATTCATACTCCGCAAGCCACCTAGTGGTGCGTGGCGGGGAGTACTTTCGGTACCACTATCTGAGCCCTCCTACCTTGTACCACTCGCGAATAGTGTGTGCCAGGAATGACTGGCTCTAATTTCTCGAATTATCTCCTCGTGGTCAATACGCGAGACGTATGTGGAGGGAAGTAATATGTTGTCTGACTAGTAATTAAAAGTACTGTCCCGAAATTTCTATAGTAAATTTCTCCGTGATGCTTAACACCTCTCTCGTAACGTCTGCCAGTAGAGTTTGTTTGATACCTCCGTAACGCTCTCTCGCCAGCTAAACGATCCAGTGACTAAACGCACAGCTCTTCGTTGGATCTTATCTATTTCCTCTATCAGTCCTATCTGATACGCATCCCAGATAGATGAACAATACTCAAGAATCGGGCGATCAAGCGCCTTATAAGCCACTTCTTTCGTGGATGAGTTACATTTCCTTAAGATTCTTCAGATGAGTCTTAGTCTGTTGTCTGCTTTCCCTAGTATTTGTTTCCTATGGTCATTCCACTTAAGGTCACTCTGGATAGTTACGCCTAGATATTTTACGGCAGACGCTGTATCCAGCTGTTTCTCATCAATAGTGTAACGGTACATTAGTGGATTTATTTTCCTGCTTATGCTCAATATGTTACATCTATTTACGTCCAGGGTCAACTGCCAGATTCTGCACCATTCATCAATTCTCTGCAGGTCGTTCTACAAATTCTTACTATCTTCTAGCGTTGCTAGTTTGGTATAAACAACTGCATCATGTGCGAATAGCCTTAAGGGGCATCCGACCCGTTGTGCTACGTCATTTATAAATATTGTGAACTGCAACGGTCCTATAACACTTCCCTATAGTACTCCGGATATTACCTTTACATCTGTCGATTTAGTTCCATTAAGAGCGACGTGTTGAGTTCTATCTGCAAGAAAGTCTTTAATCCAAAGGCAGGTCTGCTCCGATACTCTGTAAGATTGCATTTTTTTCATTAAACAGCAATTTGAGACGGTGTCAAATGCCTTACTAAAATCAAGGAACACGACATCATCCCGAGCGCCATTCTTCACTGCGCTGTGGATATCATGGAGGAAGAGAGCGAGCTGAGGTTCGCAGGATCTCTGTTTGCGGAATCCACATTGATTTTTATAGAGGAGCTGTTCATTTTCCAAGAACGTCATAATTATTTAGCATAAAACATGTTCCACAATTCTATAACAGATTGACGTCAACGATATAGGTCTATAATTGAGTGTCTCTGTTTTACGGTCTTTCTTAAAAACGGGAATGACCTGCGCTTTTTTTCAATCGTTAAGTACCTTTCGTTGCTCAAGCGATCTACGATAAATTACTGCTAGAAGGGGAGCAAGTTCTTTCACATAATATTTATAGAGTCTCATAGGAATACCAACTGAAGCCTTTCCACTACCAAGCGATTGTAGCTGCATTTCAGTTCCGCGAATGGCCACCTCAATATCAGCCATTTCGACGTTCGCACGATGATTGAAGGGAGAAGCAGTGTTACGATCTTCCGCGGTGAAGCAACTTCAGTAGACCGAATTCAGTATTTCGGCCTTCTCTCTGTTATCTTCCGTTTCGGTGCCAGCGTGGTCGCTGAGAAAATGAAGAGATGATTTTGACCCACTCACTCATTTTAATACGACCAGAATATCTTAGAGTTTTTGCTCAGGTTGTTTGACAACGTCTTTCCAAATCATTGAACGCTTCTCTCATTGCTCTCCTTATGCTCATTTTCGCTTCGTTGAGCTAGATTTTTACTTCTCTGGAATCTGAGATGAAGTACTCTTTCCCGGCCGTTGTGGCCGAGCGGTTCTAGGCGCTTCAGCCTGGAACCACGTGACCGCTACGGTCGCAGGTTCGAATCCTGCCTCGGTCATGGATGTGCGTGATGTCCTTAGGTTAGTTAGGTTTAACTAATTCAAAGTTCTAGGTAACTGATGACCTCAGATGTTAAGTCCCATACTGCTCAGAGCCATTTGACGTATTCTTTGTTTACGCAGCACTTCCCTAACACAGCTGTTAAACCATGGTGGATCTTTCCCATCCTTTGAAACCTTGCTCGAAACACACTTGTCTGGGACATAGTGAACGATGCCTTTGAAGTTTTTTCCATTTGTTCCCCACATCTTCGTCCTCATCACCGAATATTTGAGGTTTACTGCCGAGATATTCTGAAATTTGTATCCTATCACTCTATCCGAGCAAATATATCTTCCTACCGTTCTTAACATTCCTTGTAGGGCCCGTCGATATAGATGCTATGGTTTCTGATACCGTCCTCTACGTTACCTGATTCGATAATTATAGGTCTGTTTGTTGCCAGAAGGTCTAAGACGGTATCTTCACGAGTTGGTTCTCTAACTATCTGCTCAAGGTAATTTTCGGACAGGACATCCAGAACAATGCCACACGATTCCTTGTCTCTGGCGCCAATTTTTATGGTATAACACTCCCAATCTATACTGGCAAGTTGAAGTCCCCCCGTATTACAATGGCATGATCAGGAAAATTACTAATGATATTCTGTAATTTCTGTCTGAAGCACTCTATAACTACAGATTCTGACCCAGATTAATTCTCATTCGGAATCCGTGATAACCTTGCCAGATTTTATTGAATTTTGTACTGCAATAAACACACCGCCACCATTGGCGACTAACCTTTCCTTAAGATAAACATTCCAGTCTAAACTTTGGATTTCGTCGTCACTGACGTCTGGCTTCAAATGGCTTTCTGTTCCCAATACAATTTGTGCACTATAACCTTCATTAAGCGATACTAATTCTGCGACCTTTCCTAGTGCTCCTGCAGTTTACTAAAATCATATTAATCTTTCCTATCTCTGATTCGCGAGAACCAAGATTCCCTGAGGTCGCTGTGGCTGATTTAACAGGCAAATCCAGTTTGCTCCCAAGGAAGGGGTCCTCTAATCTAAAAAAGCACCATGTGCACGCCGCACGTACTCTGCTACACTGGTAGCCGCTACCTGCGTGCAGTGCACGCCTGGCCTAGTAAAGCACTCCGTCATCAGGCCACTGGGACCATCCGACCGCCTTGTCATCCTCACTGAGGACGTGGATAGGAGGGGCGTGTGGTCAGCACACCGCTTTCCCGGTCGTTATGATGGTTTTATTGGACCGGAGCCGCTACTATTCGGTCGAGTATCTCCTCAGTTCGCATCACGAGGGTGAGTGCTCCCCCAAAAAAGGCAACAGCGCATGGCGGCCTGGATGGTCACCCATCCGAGTGCCGGCCACGCCCGACAGCGCTTAACTTCGGTGATGTGACAGGAACTGGTGCATCCACTGTGGCAAGGCCGTAGCCTGACCTATTAAGGGGAACCCTAAAATTCTGCACCCATTAGTGTAGGTCGAGAAATTCGCATCTGATACCATCGCAGAGTTGTCTCAGCCTCTGGCTTAGACCTTCCACTCTGCTCCAAACTAGAGGACAGCGACCAATCCTCGGTACTCTGCTACAAATAGACAGCCTGCACCCCGCGTGCGTTGTTAGTTGCCTTCAGCAAATCATCCAGCCGCCGAAAGCTGCGGAGGATGGCCTCAGAACCCAAGCTTCGGGCACCATACGTGCCGACATGTGCCACTACATGCAGCCGATTGCAAATAGTGCACTCGATAGCCGCCGCCAGGGCCTCCTCCACATCACTAATGAGACCTCCCGTCAGACATGCCGAATCCATTCTGGAATTCTATCCCGCCTTGCCTGCTATCTCCCTGAGCGGCTCCATCACCCGCTTAACATTGGAGCACCCAATGACTAGCATACATACCCACCCTCTGTACTTGTCCAGACTTGGCAGGAAAATCGACCGCTGGCCCAACAGGAGAGGCATCACGTGTTGGCTCGGAGCTATCATCAACACTTGGAAGCATACTGTACCTTTTGCTAAGACGTAGGGAGCCAGCCGCACGGCCTCGACCCTCTTTCGCCTCTCGTCCAGTGACAAGCGAACCCACCACTGTCCGCCACCCACTCTGGAGTGAGGACAGCCTGGTCAGACGTTGCGTATCGGAAGCCGCATCGACATCCGTGTCAGCAGGGAATTCCAGTGGTACCAAAGGTGTCGCAGCTCTCCTCACTGGCGTACCGACGTCACCGCAACTTTGAGCATTAGCTAGAAGCTTGTCGCCGGTAGCCAACGTGACTGCTAGCTATTTACCGACAGCGTTCAACTCTCCTTGTGTCTGTTCACAACAAGTGCAGTCCGTAGCAATATCGTACTGTGTATAAAATAGATATAAGGTCTCAAATTCCGCTGCCAAAGGAGAATAAAGGAACACTAAAAGTTGGTGCGCAGATTTCTCACTGTACTCTGAGACCGCAAACTATTAAACAGAAATAAATTTCTCTACAAGGAAAATGTACACTAGGAAGCTGCCCTACACAAGAGTATTCAGAATACCTAGGCAACAGCAAAAAACTAAGATTTATTTTCTAACCACTAATCTACACAGTAAAGTGGAGACGTACATTTCACTTCTTTACAGAAGCACGTGAACAAAAAACAAAGACTAAATAATTTTACAACTTATCAGAGAAGTGCTGCGCTTGCTCTCGGCTCGGCGGCAACCGCTACATTGGACATACCCGCGAGAACAGTGCGTAAAATCCTACGAAACATCCTTCTTTGCTATCCATTCAAAATAACCCACTTGCACGAGTTGCTTACTGTTGACCCGCCAGCAAGAGAGATCTTTGCTCTAGAAACTCTTGCTCGCATGGAAGTGGACAATGATTGGCCATGGAAGAATTTGTGGACAGGTGAAGCTCACTTCCACCTGACAGGATATGTCAATACTCCGAATTGTCGAATATGGGCAACGGAAAATCCACACGCAAATCAACCAATACCACTTCATCCCGAAAAGGCCACTATGTGGTGCGGGTTTTCGGAATCATTTATCATAGTGCCATATTTTTATAAGAGAGAGGTGCTTCTGGTCCTGTTACCTGTACCGTCACTGGTACTCCCTATGAGTGTCTTTTGCGAAACCACGTCATTCCAGCTCTCCAACAGCGTGGACGTGTGGGTGAGACTATTTATTTGCAAGATGGCGCACCTCCGCACGTTGTAAATCCTATTAAGCAGCTGCATAAGCGCCATTTGTGAAATGCTAGAATTATCAGCCGCCATTTCCCTGCAGCCTGGCCATCCCGATAACCTGATCTTAATCTGAGTGACGTCTGGCTGTGGAGCTATCTGAAAGATGTTGTGTTCATTATTCTGATTGCAAACATAGCTGCATTGAAGGCACGCATTGCACAGCACATTCTGGACGTGACTCCTGAAACACTTCGATCAGTTGTGGAACATGCTGTTTCTCGATTTCAACTTGTTGCATCAAACGGTCGATAGCATATTGAACATGTTTTGCGCCTGTCACATGGAAATTAATAATCCGATTTGATTTTGATTGATGCTTTTTATCCGGTTTTTGGACTCAGGACAATTAAAACAGATTTTTACCATTCAATGGGATATGACCTTTACGTGGTGGATGGGCTTACGTAACTAACAGTATCACGCCTGTAAACTCGAACACACTGAGTAGTACAGTATGTGTAACGCCAAACGTACACCTCAGGAACTGTTGCCTGATTCCTTTGTCATTTGTAGTCGACCACTATTAAATTATGATGCTTACAGCGCAATCTATTGCTACATTTTGCCACTATTTAATTTTTCTTCTGCCATATGTTTTCCACCTACTCCGATAATATTCCATTGCAATTTGACGTCATTATCATCAGTGGTATTATTTCTACAGCGGTTTGGGAGTTTAATTTTAATAACCTTGCACTTTGTATGATCTCTGACATTCCAGGAATCTGCAGCTAAGCGAGTAAGAGCTAAGTCTCACATGCCTGAGGTCTCTGGATTGATTTTCACTTTCGGTACCTAGCTTTTTGTTTTGTTTAATGCGACGTAATGAAAACAAAAGATTTATACTGACTGCGCAAATTATCAATATTTAATCATTCTCCTAATATTTATCTTGAAAAAAAGGAGAAATTTACTTTTCTTAAAGATGTTGAAATTAAAAGATACATGAGAACTTTCTAATCAATACAATAAATTTATTTATATTGTTGCGTCTTCATTGACGACAAGTATAACATATAACCTTCAAACACTGTACAGATCAGTGCGATATTGATCGTAGAAACAAGGAAAACAGTAATTATTGCTATATAGTGCACTTATAATGAACGTGCCATGTTCATGGTTTCTCAGTATGCCTGTTACGAAACATGCTTGGTTTACATTCATAAGTGACCGATGACCTCATCAGTTTGGTCCTTTGGGAACTTATCACAAAATTTCATTCATAAACGGTTCTCGGTAGTCACACAATTTTGCGGAATACCATGCATATTGAAGCATATCACCGAATACTGGTGCAGATAGCTCACAAGAAATCTGTGCCGGCAGCGTGTTGTGACTAATTAAGCTCGAGTTTGTGAAACTAAGCTATTACTCGCTCGGCTGCTATCTCCTTGGACAGTAGCTACCCTACAAAGTATACAAGCACGACTAAAATTTTCAGTCTCTATTTCCACGAAAACGGTGGTGAGTTGCGTCTACCTGTTTACATGTGTTGTCTTAGTGGTGCTCTACACACCTTGTCAGTATGAATCAAATCGGCGGAGGGAGGTGCGAACGAACGGAGGTCAGGTTTGCGACGCCCACCGCTGAAATCACGCAGTTTTGTTACGGGTAGCCGAGGAAAACATTTCGTACTCACTGCTGCTCAGAATATACACGAATAGGCCTTCAGAGGTGCCATAAGGAGCGCGAATGGGACAACTCCTTCACTGGGGGCGTTCATTTTATATATTTACCGGTCGAAAAGATCTGTTTAAATACAATGTGCAACTGGATGTTTTCGACAATCTTTAGCACCGCTGACACCCCCATGACCATTCAACCATAGGCTAAGGAAACCAATGGAGAATTTCTGTAGCGAACATAATGTCATCCTTTTTGCTGAGGATTACAGTTGAGTGTGTGTATGGGGAGGGGGTGATTATCGGGGACCTCTGATAATCATTAGACGAATTTTGAACGTGATTCGAAGAAGAAGGGAATGCCTATGTTTTTAAAAACATCATTTTTCTCGTCCTGCTTTGGGATGTGCACAGGGACGTAGGGAGGCGGGACGGATCGGAATGATTGACATTGACACACGTTTGAATAAAAGGTTCGGTCCCTCTGAGACCCTCTAGTCCGGCAACGCCTATAATGCAACCATCACTTCTTAGTTCCGTTCTTTACAAATGTCACTGTACGGAGACCCACTTCCTCTCATCCCTAGCTGCCAGCGGGATACGCAGCCCTTCCGACATCCTCCTGATTTCGCATACGGCTAGCAGATGCTAATGTCAAGCTGCACCGAATGTGTTGGCGAACAGATGAGTCTTGGAGGGACCCTTCCTCGTTTTATTCACGAGCGTGCAAATATCGCGGCTCCCATACACACGCCACAGGAGGCCTCTAAAAGGGAGAGATGAGAGGCCATAAACACCCTTTTGTGCTTCAGAAAACATTCAAATTTCGCCAATCTACGAAAATCAGAACGAAACAGAGCTCACACACACAAGACTCTTATAAGCAATACTAAATTATTGGGCTTGTAATGAAGCCAGTACGTTAACCTCACAAATGGGGACGTGAAAGATCAGTAGTGTACTGTTCGAAGTACGGAAGCTATATGTGCACCCTAATGAAGGTACATCTATAGAGTTGAAAGTAAAAACAAAATATTACGCGAAGCAGCTCGAGTATGGAGTCGTCTCATCATAATCCTCGTAGACTGTAGCATGAAAGTGGTCGTTGGAGAGCAAACCAAATACACATGGTATTGAAGGCAGCTCAAACAGCTGCCGAGAAGCAGGAAAAAACAATGGTCCGTAGCCAGGAGGAAACCAAGCCACACTTAATAAAGCCTTATTTCTCGTTGAATGGGGCACACTAACATACGATTCTGCCTGTGAAGGTCTCCTATTGCCCAACTCCAAAGTATCGCTAAGAGACATACCTTCACATTATGAGCCAAAGACTATGTTACTCTTACGAATCAATAACATGGGTAAAAAGTACGTTTGCGACTCTTAAGCGACTGACTACTCATGTAAAATCAATAATTTGAATGGTGACTGTTTAATGTAGTCTTCCTAACGTTGCACCGTCTCTAGTCTCTCTGCAAGGATTGATTCTGCTCAGAAAGCCTGAAGCAAGCTGACCAACAACTGTTGTTATTTGACTTTCATATAGTGGATGCTACCACTGGGGCTGAATTAATGTCCGACCTGGCCCCACACATGTTGTAACAGGGACAGATCTACGGACCTTGCTGGCCAAGGGAGTACCTCAATATGACGCCGACAGCTCATAGAGATAGGTGCCATCCGTGGATGAATACTGTCCACTTAAAAAAGTGGCGCCACGATATTGTCACGTGAGAGATAACACTTGAGGATACATGACGTCCGTGATGTAGTGTTACGTCGTCAGATTTGCCTGTGTCGCTGCCTGCCGCGTCCTGAAACCATTCTCAATGTTTCCCCACACCGTGGCTCCTGGTGTAACACCGCGCTTCCTCTCCAAAACAATGTAAGAACGGAATCTCTCCTCAGCTCACCACCATACTTGTTGACGAAGGTCATCCGGAGTAGTTAAGAACTGCGATTCATATGTGAGCCCAATCCGACGTCATTCATCAGAAGTCCATGCGTCATGGTCATGGAAGCACTCCAGATGCGTGGGATGGTAATCTTCTAGTCCTTTTGCTGCTAGTCTCCGACATTATTGCAGGTGTCAGGGCACACTGTCTAAAAGTCACCACGAACGGAGTAGGTCCAGCGAGGACAGAAACGCGTGTAGCTGAGACTGTCTTGGGTGCTTCTGTACTAAATCAGTGGAAGCAACATGGGGACTACATTACTATCAGACATTTGTACCAAACATTATCATCAGATATTGCACAGCTTCAAACCGGTGGAAAATGGGCCAACCTGACAGGATAGAAAATATCAGCAGAGTACCAACACATAAAAAAGGCCAATTTAAATTCTGGCGAGTAGAGTCCCGGTGAAACGAATGGGAGGTTGCTAATACAAGGCAACATTTTTACGGCGTGTTCATTACTATACAGAAGCGGTTGAAAATGAACTAAGTGAAACACAGCATGGTTCACTTTCCAACAAGACACGGATCTTCTACCACGCACGTACCCCGCATGACACTGAGGAATGACTGAAGATGCACATGTGGGGTAATTGGAACCAAACAGCACAGTCTCCTGACGTGTAGCAGTTCAGAAACCTATGACGAACCGGATATTACAGAAACTCACTAACATAAGATGCCGTATACAACACAACCCAAAATAAATACTCATGTAACACACTAAATACCTTGTCAATGCCATTTACGCAGCATTACATATTTAATACTTGAACAGAAGATCATGCTTGGACTATAAAATATGAGTCACTAAGTCAGATTCAACTTGGTATGTAGGTACAACGATCGACGAACGAACAATAGTCAAGTACGCATTTAATATTATGGACCAGCAAACAACTTATAAGTAAAACAGATGTAAACTGGCTATAAAATTTGACCCTTTAAAATACCCATATACAGGGTGCTACAAAAAGGTACGGCCAAACTTTCAGGATACATTCATCAAGATGTTATGTGGACATCTGTCCGAAAACGCTTAATTTCCGTGTTAGAGCTCATTTTAGTTTCGTTCTTCCACCTACGCTCAATGGAACACGTTATCATGATTTCATACGGGATACTCTACCTGTGCTGCTAGAACATGTGCCTTTACAAGTACGACACAACATGTGGTTCATGCACGATGGAGCTCCTGCACATTTCAGTCGAAGTGTTCGTACGCTTCTCAACAACAGATTCGGTGACCGATGGATTGGTAGAGGAGGACCAATTCCATAGCCTCACGCTCTCCTGACCTCAACCCTCTTGACTTTCATTTATGGGAGCATTTGAAAGCTCTTGTCTACGCAAGCCCGGTACCAAATGTACAGAGTCTTCGTGCTCGTATTGTGGACGGCTGTGATACAATACGCCATTCTCCAGGGCTGCATCAGCGCATCAGGAATTCCATGCGACGGAGGGTGGATGCGTGTATCCTCGCTCAAGGAGGACATTTACTGTAACAAAGTGTTTGAAGTAACGCTGGTACGTTCTGTTGCTGTGTGTTTCCATTCCATTATTAATGTGGTTTGAAGAGAAGTAATAAAATGAGCTGTAACATGGAAAGTAAGCGTTTGCGGATACATGTCCACATAACATATTTTCTTTCTTTATGTGTGAGGTATGTTTCCTGAAAGTTTGGCAGTACCATTTTGTAACACCCTACAATTCAGGTGACAATCTACGGTCCACGTCCCTCGAATAAAGCCCTATGAGGATCCTGTAACCCAGGGTGTAAATTCGAAACTCCAGCGACAGGCAACATGCGGAAAGGTGACGAAGAGCGTAGCGGCAACGCAAGTTCTAAGACGACAACCGCCGGGGCAAACATCAGTCATCGGGAGTCGGAGTATGCAGGACCGATGACTCGTTCCCGCACTAGGACGACTCAACACCGAGACGCTGTTCTCTTGAGGAGGGAGCAATGTCGCGGAATAAGCTAAGTAGCACCGTCACCGTGGTGTAGTGTTCAAAACTAACCTGAACTGTAAACGGTTAATTTCTATATTCGGTTCGAGTACATTCTAGAAGAATCCACAAATGTTACGAATCATTGTACTGGATTGTTCTGCAAATGTATATGTACCGTATGTGTTCTGGCCGGCGGCAGTTCGCTCTGCTCTCTTGTATGTGCAAATGCTGAGTAAACCTTCGTTGAGCGAAGTTACTGTCCGTCATTCATGTAATTACACCTTCCTCTACGTGACAATATTAACGGACCACATTTAGTGGTACATAATGTATTTACTTTAGTTAAACGTGTAGAAGGTTCCTTTAAAAATTAGTCGCCTTCTTAAACCCACAAAATTCTACAATGACTTGGTGGTGAGTTTGAGTCTATCTAGAACCTCCAAAAAGGTACATTCCTTATCCAAACACTGAAGGCTACCGAAGTTAACAGGTTGTAAAACGCCAAACTACATGGCAAGTATGCTGTTGAAAATTAGTTGCACGATTTTTGTAAAGACGTTGAGACGTATATGGATGTAAATAACGAAGAACTTCAACAGAAACGGGAAAGTGAACTTCTCGCTGAAGTACAGAATTTCTTGAGAAGTTGATTTGAGCTTGTGAAATCAGCGTCTTTTACCCTATCATTCAGTATACTGGAACTGCTACAGTTCCTCCAGTTTAAGCTAAGCCCTGTGTGCCTAATCTGATGCGCTGTAGTAAGTGTCAGCACTTTGGTCACAGCACCACGCGTTTTAACGACCAGGCAACGGGTAGAAGACGTGGCTCCGCTACCCGCGACTCTGGTGTTCAATTGCTCCCAAGTCCATTATGTTTGATATAAGAGTTATTCAGTCTTTGCAGAAGAGAATAGAACACCGGATATTAAAACACACGACGCATCTTCTATTCGGACACGAAGAATTAGTTTAAGTCGTCACAGCAACCCACTTTCGTTTCGCACAGCGGTGAAGGAACCTGTAAAAAGAATAGTGTTGGCACTTACATATTGACAACTGAAAGGATCACAGGAACCTGAACGTGCAATACTGCAGCTGTACACCAGCACCACGGGTCCAACAATCAAACCGTCCTACCACTCAGCTACTCGTGACTGCATAAACTACTGTCGAGAAGGGTAGCAGACTCTCACAGTAGACAGTGAGATCAGTAGAACTTTTCCGTTAGAACGGCTTTGCCAGCGTCTCCTAAGTCCAGTCCGAGGATGAAAACTAACAAGCCAAAACGACTGGGTCAGAAGCTATGTAATCATGCGGCCTTTGTCTTGTCTTATGTATCGAACAATGATTATACTATTTATGGTATGGACTTCGGCGTTTACTGCGATGCCTGATGGGATTGGTGAGCCTCTATATGCCCTAAATGATGCCTCCTCCGCTTCCATCGTCGCTCACCATCGCTAGTCTCCACCCCAACCTCACCCCCCCTCCCCCCCCCCCTCCCCACACACACACACACAAATGAATGACAGAGAAGAGCTGCACCGTTAAGATGTGTTCCATATTTCAGTGCAGCTTGAATGATTTCAGGTCTTACGTTGTGCCCTGGTTAGCACTGTTAAAAAGTATGATAATTTAGGCAGAAAAATAACTGACGATGGCCGAAGGAGAGAAACGGTAAAACGTACACTGGTAAAAGCAAGAAAGTATTTCCAAAAAAAAAAGAAGATGTACCATCAGCTACAAACTTACATGTTCCGATGTTCTTTCTGAAGCTATTTGTGTGGAATACATTATTGTATGGATATGAAATGTCGACGATAAACAATTCAAAAATAACTAACGTAGAAGTCTTTGAAATGTGGTGCTACAGGCGCATACTGAAGATTATAAGGATAGATCGGGTTAATAATGGGGAGATGATGAAACTAAATGCCTAGAAATAAACATTATGACACAACTTGAATAAAAGAAGGGATCGGTTGATGAGACCCAGCCGGCCAGAGTGGCGGCCGGGCGGTTCTAGGCGCTTCAGTCTGGAACCGCACGGCTGCTACAGTCGCAGGTTCGAATCCTGCCTTGAGCATGGTTGTATGTGATGTCCTTAAGTTAGTTAGGTTCAAGTAGTTGTAAGTTCAAGGGGACTGATGACCTCAGATGTTAAGTCCCATAGTGCTCAGAGCCATTTGAACAATTTTTTTATGATGCCAATTGTGCGATGATATGCAATACTTAATGTAGTGCTGAAGGGAAGTGAGGGACTTAAAGCTGCAGATAGAGCCCAAGGAATGAATACAGTAAGCAGTTGCAAATTAATCTGCAGTCTTAGACATAAAACCGCACGTCGGACAGCCGTCGTTCAAATGGTTCAAATGGCTCTGAGTACTATGGGACTTAACATCTGAGGTCATCAGTGCCCTAGAAATTAGAACTACTTAAACCTAACTAACCTAAGGACATCACACACCTCCATGCCCGAGACAGGATTCGAACCTGCGACAGTTGCAGCATCGGGTTTCCGTAATGAAGCGCCTAGAACCACTCTGCCACAGTGGCCGCCCCTGATGCAGTGATTAAGTCCGAGTCATCCACATAAGGCGCCCATAAGGCTAGTTGTCCTTCAGTAAGTACAGCCAAGTACACGAACTGTCAACACTGTAAGATACGGATGAGTCTGGAGGAGGTTTTGTCTGCGGCTCGAGGTGTTACGGTGCTGTACCTGCGCGTGGTCTAATGTTAAACGGCACGCAATGTAGACAAGGTGTTTTGATTTCGAACCCACGTCTTTCGTCATTTGTGAGGTCTGCTAGAGATAGCAATCTGATGAAACCTCAAAGGTAATTTGCCTCTCTTGCTAAATCACCCATAATAACGAAACGTTCGTAATGGGCTACTGTGGCTGCGTGAAAAAACAGAACAATTTGTGATCATATGTTTTCTTGCCCTACAGCGGATATCGGCCACTGCCACCCGCCCACGGAATATTCACGCTGGCCGCCGCCCGACAGGGTTAACCCGGAGCGACCCATTTTGCCCATATTTCTTCTCTCGCAACGTAAGCATAAAATTATATTTTACTTTAGTTTGATTTTTCATGCGAAATAATTTCTCTGAATCGAGACTACTCTCTGCAGTAATACGAGATGCGTAGGTTGCTGTGAGTGTATTTATCAAGTGTTATTTTAGAATTTGAAGTTCTGGTATTTACCATTCCATTCTGTATTCCGTTTTTCAAACTTGAATGTTATGAAAGCTGTTTTTGTTGTTATAAAATGGAATCGAAAGTGGAATAAGGTCAAACATTTGCTACATATTGTTCGCTTTGAATGTAATGGACGGGTGTAGGCATCAGAGGCCGCTAGAACCATTTGCATCGTGTGTGAGGTGAGTGCTATCGGGCAAATCACGGGTGCAAAGGATTTTTTCAAGATAGATCGTAGTGGCATGACTGATTTTACACATACAGCAGAACTCGATAATTGACAGATGTGATGAACTACGACATTTGCTTTCAACAGGTTAGGTACAGAGGTTGCGTGTAACAGCACTACATGATCTAATTAAAAGCAACAAACATAAAGGGGTTAAGTATTACCGCAGTTTAGCGTGAACGTCATCAGTTTGCGTAGTGAGCGTTCCTGTGCACTATTGTTACTGGTGACGAGCTATAATGAGTTTGTTTTAGCTCCTTAAGAAGAAATTAATGGCGGAGCCCTAACAAAAGATCTCTCATCAAGTACACAGCAAAGTGAACAGAAAATACTTTTCATCCCATAGTACAAAGAGGAGCTACGAACTACTGGAATGACTCCATCACATCTCGCGTTTTTGCCAATAACTATGGTACTTTCCGGTTCTAGTATAAGAAAACGACCTACAAATCTGAGTCAACTGTGGCTACTTACTACACTACAATCCAGTCTGATGAAGTCACAGATGAAGTTAGCCAGGTATCTGGTTGGGATGTCAATCCTCACTCTCTTATTCATCCGCTTCTTTGTTCTCAGATATTTCTGTCTCCCATTCCTTACCAAGGAACCATCTTGTAAATTCTTTTCCGAGTGAAAATGCACTTCAAACGGGGCTTGAAGACATCTTTAACACCAAACAAGTTGGATACTACAGGGGTAGAATCGATAGACTATCAGAGCACTGCCAGACTCTTTAAAGTAATGTTATGGAAGATACTACTGATAATTAATTTCTTCCTTATGTCTACAGATGTGTTCAGTAAACTAATGGCAAAATGCCATTAAATACGCACTGTAGTAGTATAAATGAACTACAAGTTGCAATGATAACCTTATGATGAAAGTTATTTTAATAAGACAAAGTATGTGTTTGTAATACAAGTGTGACGAATTTGGCACAAATAAATGAAACATTACGCTCTCTGCACTTCAAAATGGTACGTGTTTATGTCCTTCCCTGTGACAAACACAAGTAATATGCAAATTTGATACTGGGCGTAGATGCACAAAGAACCCCACTTAACAACTGAACATGTGCACAGTTTCATAAATGAAACTGCGTGTCCAAAAAAACCAAAAACAATATCGACAGAAGCGGAAAGAGGCACTGTCAAGTGTGCTGTATCATATGTCTTACGCTCTTACTCTGTGGGGTTGTGGAAGTAAAGAGAGAAGATTAATTAAGATTACCTTATTAATTTTTAATATAGGTGGTTGTAGCTCTGAACAGAACTGGTGCTAAAACTGGCCTACAGCGAATCTGGAACAGAGACCAAACATAGTCGTCTCTTAACTGTGTGACCACATTACCTCAAGTAGCGAAGAGCTGCAGTATTCTGCACTCGTGATTTTCACCAGTGGTGGTTAGGAAAAATAAAGGCAAGTTACAAGACAACATATGGTTCAATTTTCTCTCAGAACGACGTATCTAGACTGAATTGCATAAGTTGATAATGCACTGTTCCACCTTAAGTGAACAGTACAATCACATCTAAATGTAAATGGCAAGAAAATATGACATAAATGTGGCTGGATACTTCTGTGCCATCCAGGAAGTAAGTCGACTGTCGCACAGTCGCCAAACAGATCCTACGTTGTTCACAAGTTTCACTTCTGTTACTAACCTAGGCACCGTTCAGTCACATCATTCCAAAGCATTTGCCTCAAACTTCTGACTGAGTCACGCAAATTACAGCCACACAGAAAAAGAAGCATTGGCGGTTATTTATGATGTAACGAAGTTTGATCATTACCTCTATAGAAGGAAGTTCTGCTTGTTCACGGATCATAGGCCATTCACTTGACTCTTCCACCCTACCAAGCTTGGTCCTCCACACACGGCGTAGAAATTGCAACGATGGGCTTGATTGCTGTCGAACTACAACTACAGATTTTTGTAACGACCTACGGCTCAAATTCCAATACCGATGTTTTCTCAAGGTTACCGGTCTACAGGGATGATCAGTTAGACTCCTTCGAAGCATCGTGTTGTCAGATAGAAGCTCTGAATGTTTCCGCAGTTCACTGTTTTCCCATGGACTTTTGTCGCATAACCCAGGAGAAAGCCGCGGATGCCGATTTAAGCATTGTGCTGAATTACATGCTCACAGGGAGATCAAGGAAAGTGAAAGACATTTTTCGGACGGAAATATATCGATACTTCGCTCACCATCAAGCCTTGACAGTGTAGTATGATGTTTTACTGTTACACACTGAGAATGATCAGGCCCGAATCATCATCCCACACACTCTTCAGCAGGATGTTTTAAGGTTGCTGCATTACGGGCACTGGAGTATTGTGAGGACAAAGCAGCTTGCTCGACGTCATTGTTCTTGGCCATGGGTGGTCGCCCAGACTGAAGACACGACGTCAGCAGCGCCGCCTGCTGCAACAGGCGGCTTCACCTCATCGCTTTTCTGACTGGTCACACCCCAGCGGTCCATGGAATGGCATTGATTTTGCATAAAATTTCTGGAACACAAGATTGCTTATTGTAGTAGATGCCTTCAGTCGTTTCCCCATTGAGTATCTGATGAGTTCTACTACATTGTCCATTACTATCAGAACACTTACTTCATTTTCTAGCATCGAGGGCTTGCCGGAGGTGTTAGTGTCTGATAATAGACGGCTCTTCACATCACTGGAATTTGAACAGTTTGGCAAGTTCTATGGTACTGAACAAGAGGCCATAGCGCCGTTCTAGCCACAATCAAATGGTGAAGATGAACATGTAGTGCCAACATTCAAGGCGCAGATAAGTAACTTCTATGGAACTCACTCACGGAAGCAGGCGTTGCAAATGTTCCTGTCCACTTAGCATTCGAAGTCTGAAGACGAACACTGACCTGTGAAACTGATGTAAGGCCGCCGGCATTGCACTCTGTTTCATTTGCTGCACCCACCAATGAGTAATGCCGGTCAGTGCAAAGATTCTCTTTTGCAGATCCTGGACTAAGTACTGGGCTGGTCCCAGGTACGGTGGCACCTGGGGTCCATTCCACATGTGCTTGGACGCAACATGTTCTTGGTTTCTCCCTCTACGGGGTCGCTGCCCGACAATGGAACGAGCTTCGCTCTCTGAACCTCCATGATTCTGCGGCTGTGTTTCGTTTTACTGATTCAGCATGGAGCCAGGAGCTAGGGTCGCGGTCGTCTGCCTTGGACTCGATGGCATCTCAGCCTGAGGCGCTTCCCGTGGAGGTGGACACGCCCTCATCACCGATGCCATCATCACAGCAGTCCATGTAGCCGTGGGCGACGCCTCTGCCTCCGCCACCATCTTCTCCGATGGAGGTCGTCCAATGCTGGACCTTCTGGCCCTGGATGAAGGCGTGCTCCCTTCCTTCTGGAAGAGTAGTTGTATTTCAGGATCTGATGTCTGAGCTGACTTGTAAAAAGTTGAATATTTCCCAATAAATATGTATGTTGATGTCAGTAATCATTATCAGTGTTTCAGTGTTCTCTTCTTTCTCCTGCCATAGCGTTTCCTTCAGCACACTGTGAATAGTTGAGGATGGTAATGAGTAAAATTTCCTTCAATGGCTGTATTAAAAGTAAGATACAGCACATTTAGTGCCTTGTTTCGTAAGGTAATTCTCTCAGCGTCACATGATATAATTTGACTGCAGTCTATTATCCTCCTTTAAATTTGTTGATGCTTATCTTATGTTCTCCTTACTGAATCTGTGAACTCCCTTCAGCTGCTGTCCCACGTCCTTTGCTGTCTCTGACAGAATTACAACTTCATTCGCAAACCTCAAAGGTGTTAAATCTTCTTCCTGAACTTGAATTCCTACTCGAATTTTTTCGTGGGTTCCGTTGCTGATAGGGGATAGGTTACAACGTATTCTCACTTCTTTCTCAACCGCTGCTTCCCTTTCGTGCCCCTCGACTCCTGCAACTGCCGTCTGGCTTCCGTACAAGTTGTAAATAGCCTTCGATCCTCATATTTTACTCCTGCTACCTTCAGAATTTTAAATAGAGTATTCCATTCAATATTGTCATAAAATGTTTATAAGAGTGTAAATGCTATAAAACTAGGTTTGCTTTCCTTCAACCTATCTTCTAGGAGGAGTCGTTGGGTCAGTATTGCCTCGCGTGTTCTTACATTTCTCCGTATTTTCCCCAAGGTCGGTTTTTACCAATTTTTCCATTCTTCTGTAAAGAATTCGTGTTTATTTTGCAAGTATGACTCATTGTATGAAACGTCCCCTTAGAAAAATTATACAAGACTGTGCTTCAACTGACACACAATATTTTTTAGCGCAACGCAATCCGACGTTTAATAATCCCTACAAAAGAATGGCCCTGACTAACATTAACCTATACCTTTCACAAATCACTTACCTCACCAAAAATCTTCGTTACTCGAACTACTGCAATACAGCGAGCGCCACTACTGCCAACTAAATAAAAGATTCAAACTACTGAAGGCACTAACTACTGATAGGCATAGATAGCAAATGAAAGTTTTTGATAGAGAACAAACAATGTATTTACCTTAATAGTCATAATATATATAGCAGTTCATGACATCCAGTCTTACAAATTTCAAAGCTCCGCCATCTCTCTCTCCACATCCACCACTGCTGGCGGCTCACCTCCTAATACGCAACGCTATGCGCTGTTCACATCCAGCTGCCGCTGCCCAACACTACAATGGCAGACAACAATGCAAACCAGCCATAGACTGCACACAGCACAGCCAATGATTTTCCTACAGAGCGCTACGTGGCGTTACCAATAAAAAAAACCTAAACAGCCTACTTACATAGCCCCCATGCTCCCCACAAAAAAAATAAAAATTATTTTGGGCAGTGGCCAATACAGATTTGAAATTTTTTTTTCATAATTACAATAACAAAGAAATAAAATGCACACACTTATCGATACAATGTTGGTCAAAAGCTAAAATTTTCTCACAGTCCATAAAGACAGTCCTCATCGTCCATCACAGTAAAATTGCAGTGCTTTTCTCAAAGTCTGAGCAATAAAAGAAATTGCACTTGGAAGCAGTGGATTTCTAAGCAGTCTTGAAGAAGTAGTGTTGTCCTTACACCGGAAAGACAGTGCTGACTCTTGACATGCAGACAGGTAATGGGCAACAACAGAGCAAACCCACAGCAGAGTCAATCGAAGTTGAAGATTATTGGTAGGTAGGTCATTACAGAGCAGACCCACTGTAGTCCTGGTAGAGATTATGTTATTGGTGGGCCACCAGAGGTGCAGACCCACTGCAGTCCTTGTAGAAATAATGGTACTGGTGGGTCATCAAAGGTGCAGACCCACTGTAGTCCTTGTAGAGACGGCCAGCAGCCATCTGTTGCAACTGTGCAGTTGCACAATCACCATTGAAGAATCTTGCAGAGAATACAGCAAGTCCATAAACCACCACCTGTCCACTCACAAAGAATTTGTTTGAAATGTCCTTAGAAACAGCAATGTTGTTATCCAGTCCCTTGCTGAATTATTAACACACGTGCAAACACTATCAGTCCCTACTTCTCACTTATTGTTCATATACTATGACCAACAGAAACGTGTGCAGTGAAACGTAATTTACAAATTACTTAATTTGATGAACTAGTGTCAATTACAATTTTATAACATAAGAATACAAAAACAAAGGTACAAAATACATCATTAAAGAACATAACAACACAGTTAACATTTGTAGTAATACAGGCTTTACAAAAGAATCGAAATAACATATACATCAGTGTTACAGGAATTATGACGTAAGTACATACATAAAAGATCAGAATAACTTTTGAAACATCAACTTCACACAAGAGCATTAGAACAAAACAGAATAAATAATGTATAAACATCTTTACAAAGTAAATAAAATGTTATTAATGCAAATTATATTTGAGAATAACAGTATTCATCATCATAGTGAATGTAACTTAGTATTAGAAGAGAAAAAATTCTGTGAAACAGTACACAGAGACAGGAAAAAAATAAATACGCAAGGGTACACAAACACATAGTGGGATACCACAAAAGGAAAGGACAGGGTTTGTTTTCAGGGTAACATTTGGTACTGCAGTCCAACCTAAAAAATCGTCCCTCTTATTTCAACATTTGCTCCAGCCAAAAAAAAAGTCCTATCCAAGCATGCTTTCTGTATTCTGTTCACATCCTCTTTCAAAAATAGTTTTTCTCCACTGTACACTACTTTTTTTTGGCCAAACTATTTTCTTATAGCTTCTCAATGCTTTTCTTCCAATTCATCATAGTTAGTCTCTTATATAGTCTACCCCCTCTTAAGCTAACTTAAACCTACTGAGCTCAGATGCTAAACTAAGGGACGAGGTAATGCAGCAGCGCAAAACAATTAACACAAACAGCAATGACAAAAAAATGGAAATTGACAAAGCAATTGCTATATTACAACTAATATGAAGCAATGAACAGCAACAATAAAAATAAATCAGTAGTAAAACTGGCTTAACAGAGTAATACAAAGTGAAATTCAGTAGCACTATGCATGGCAAACAGCAGCAGCAAATGGAATAACTTGTATCTAAACATGACAAAGCTCAAGCAGAAAAAATATTACAGTAAGGACAACAATGCAGAAAAGGGAAATGTCTATTCACATATTAATATCTATGTCATTAAAGTGGTACACCACAAAACTAATTTTACAAAATAGTTGAAAAGAAAATTAAGTATGCAATAACTGTTATCAATCCTTTCTTATTGTTCTTTCCTTTCCAAGTGCTCCTTTTTCGATGAACGTGGATCATAAAATGACTATTTAAGAAATCTGTTGACAGAAAGTGTTCACATTAGCAAATGCATTTTATTATATTTTATAAAACAAATGCTGCAACACAGCTGGAAACCAGATATCAAATGAAATAAGCAACTATGAAAGGCAAAGCGTAAAAATAACATTCAATAGTCATGTGACATTTCATAAGTTAGTACAAATTCTCTCAACTCTCGTAGAAAGACGCTTGTCATTATCAGCTGTGCAGATGTAAGAAAGTATCTTTCCAAGTAATGAGCGTGTCGTTTTTGCGATGCTTTCTACAAAGGAATGTCAATAGCGAGGATAATTGCCTCTTTTTTTTTCACCTAATGGCTTTCTTTTGTCAGGTGGCTGTCGCGCACGTGGGTGCCCACGACGCATTACGTGCAGGTGGTCACTTAACTGTCTAACCGAAATATTTACGACACCAGAGTCCGCTACAGTGGCAGTCTCATATAAAAAATTTCACAGGTCAAGAATTTGCGTTATTCATCTGTAGAAACAAAATCCTATTGATATAACAGTGTCCAAAAAATTTTCGTCGGCATTGTAATACATTCACGCATTTACATACATTTCATAACTCTTAAAGTACGATTTTTGGTTTCCAACAACCTTTTTCACAAACCAAAGTCCCTAACCAAAACTCATTATTCCTTTCCTTATTCGTCGACACCTCTTCAATATTTCATCATAACAGATACGTAGCACAATCAAATAACTCATATACCATCAGCTTAAACATACCTCAGCCGCATAATGCACATCGTCGTCATAATAATAACATCATAACACCTCAGTCAAATCTCAAAAACGTCATAGCTTTCTGCAATAATTTCAAAACCAAAAAAAAATTTTCTGCTCATGTCAAACGTGTCATCTGCCTCAAATGTACTTTAAAAATCATGATCACATACCAAATATATCATTCAAAGCTCTCATAGTATCACAATGGCCCCGAAAAAATATGAACAGTTCACAAAGTACAGACAAAATACAATTTCAAAAGTCTGAAGTCATCTTAATGTAATTAAATCCTCAGGTGTTACAGATTACAGCAATGGAATGAAATGTATCATGGAAAACCTTTGTATCATTGTACTTCAAATATCTTTGAAAATAAATGTTTTAAGTACAAAATTAATAACTCAAATACGTGTACTGTAGCGCTAAACTGTGCCTCTTGGATATCTCTGTGGAAGTGTCATAGTTATCGTCCTCCGAAAGCCAAGTTCTGCAGAAGTCAATGTACTTACCTCATGATAAACAAAAGTGAAATGCTTTGCGTATAGATATCGTAGTTACTACGCTTATTGCCGTGATGAAGTAAGTACTGTACTGTAACATGTTGTTGTGCTACAGAAAAGGCTGTCTCATTGTAGCTATACCACAAAGTTACTACTAAAACATGTTTTCCTTTCCAGAAGAATTCAGAAAAACTGTGCAGATATAAAACAGATACACCGCAAAAGCACAATGTAAATTGTGTCACACATTAGTAACGTCATGATATAATCGTGTAGCTATCAAAGAAACCAAATGCTAAGTCATGTTTAATCTCACAGAAAGTACTTCAAATAAAGAATGTCTTTCCAACTAAACCAAAATGTTGCATTAAAATCTCATTAACAGTATATGTTCTAAGTATGTAAGCCTTATAGTCGTTACGTAATCGTGCAACTAACAAGCAAGAATGTACAAATAACAAAACTGTGTCGTCTGTTCACTATAACAATGCATTCGTAATTTCTGTTTAAAAATGTTCCCTAGGTTCTAAACTGCATAGTTACCTTCAAAACATTGTTGCATGTTAACAGTTTCTCAGTGTGACAAAGCATACTAGAAATGTGAAGTGAAATGTTTTATGGCAAAGACAAAGTTAAGAAGCAGATGATCTTTCAATAAACGGTTTTACATGTGAAATGTGGTGTAAAACTTTACTCTTCCTAGTACGCAGAGTTTCAACTTCAACGCAATTATCATGTGGTATACGTCGGACTCTGTAAGGTCCATTGTAAACTAGAAAGAATTTGTGATTCAAGTGTTTCTCCTTATGTGACAATGAATGAGCTTTAATGAGAACTTTCTGACCAATATATAATTTCTTTGCATTTGCTTTACCGTGGAATTTTCTCCTTTTGTCTGCAGCAGAATTTATATTTTTAATAGCCAAATCAATTATGTCTTTGTGTCGAAGTTTACGTGTATTCGGAAAAGGTACAAGCTCTCTGATTCTGTTCGGTGGTTCTTTATTCTTCAGTACAAGAACAGGTGGTATAGCAGGGGAGCCATGAGGCATTTCATTCAGCACGCTTAGAAATAAGTGTAAATATCTGTCCCAATGCTGATGCTTTCATAATCCGTTCAGACTGGTTACAATGTGGTGAGTACAATCAAATAAAAACAGATTTGATTTTATGGTTACGAAGCATGCGTGAACAAACGGCAGATCTGAATTGCGGTCCGTTATCTGAAACGACTTTACTAACGTGTCCAACTCCACGTAAGAAATTTTTAACAAAGGCGATGGATACAGACCGTCCAGTGGCTTTACGTAACGGAGTTAAAGAAGCAAATTTTGAAGCAAGTTCAACAGCGACTAGAACTTACGAAAATCCATTAGATGTTCTGACAAGCGGTCCCAAGAGATCAACAGCAGCAAATTCTTTTAATTTAGAAGGAATGATAGGAAACAATGGAGCACGACGCGAGACAGTAGATGGTTTCGCCTTTTGACAAAGTTTACAAATAGACAAGACTCTTCGAATTCTCTTTTCCATATTGTTAAAATAACAAGTCGTTCGAAGAATATGATAACATTTTCATGGACCTAAATGTGCATAGCTGAAATGAATGTACCAAATGAACTTATTAACGAAATCGTTTGGAATGCAAAGTACCCATAGCTTGTCATCAACAGTGCAGCGTTTGAACAGTATGTTGTTTCTAAGCAGATAATAACGCCGAATCTGTGTGTGTGTGTCTTTTCATGCCATTTACTTTTCATGTCTTTCCAAATCAGATCTTTATCTTGTTCATGAGCAATGTCCTTTACAGATGTGGTGATGAAGTTTTCAAAGGCGACTTTCTGAATGTAAAGAATACTGAAATTTTTCTCGAGGTTGCTTTCTGTGTTGCTTTTCTCAAGCCCAGCCGGTGCGCTTGACAGTGCGTCCCCAACAATGTTCTCCTTGCCGGGAATGTAAACTATTGTGAAGTGGAATTCTTGCAGAAAAAATGCCCAACGTTTTGACCTGTCATGATTTAATTTTGAGGACATAAGAAATTGTAATGCGCGATGATCACTATATACTTTTACGTACTTACCATAAAGAAAGAAACGGAATTTGTTAAATGCCCAAACGATGGCTAAAGATTCTAATTCAGTAACGGAATAATTTTTTTCAGATTTTGTTAGCACTCGGCTAGCAGAAGCAATGGTTTTCTGAACGGTAGTGTCATTTTCTATGGCTTATTGAAATAAATGGGCACGAAGACCGACTTTAGAAGAATCCGTGCTAAGGCAGAAATCTTGTGACAGATCTGGATGAACTACTATTGGCGCGTTAAGTAGCGATTCTTTCAATGAATTGAATTCCAACTGTGCTTGTTCGTCCCAGTTCCAAATAGTATTTTTTTCCAGCAAGAGAACATAGTTTTGGTGTAACTAGAATTTGCATATTCAGGAAACGACGGTAAAATTTACGAGACCTAGAAAACTGCGGACTTGTTTTTTTGTGGATGGAACTGGAATGGCTCTGATTGCTTCTAACTTTTCAGGATCCGGCTGAATGCCTTCAGAAGAAATAATATGTCCCAAAAACTTCACCTTTGTCCTACCAAATTCAGACTTTTCCAAGTTAACTGTAATTCCAGATTCTGCAAAAATATGTAATACGCTGTTGAGGATGCAATTATGTTGTTCCCATGAGGCTTCTGCTATCAGAATATCGTCCACATATAAGGTGATGTGACGTTTTAAGAACTCAGGTAATATGGAATTTAGCCCGCGAATGAATGCTGCCGAAGAAATGTTCAAACCAAAAGGAAGTTTCCGAAACGGATAACAAACGCCGAAACAAAGGAAAGCTGTGTATTTTCTACATTCTGGATGAAGTTCGATCTGATAAAAGCTGGATCTGAGATCAATGGAAGACAACACTTTTACACCATTAAAATTTTGAAGAAGTTCTTCCAACGTTTGCGGCCTATCTGTTTCAGGAATAATGATAGTATTGATTTGTCTAGAATCTAAGACAAGTCTGATCGATCCATTTTTCTCCTCAACAACATGTAATGGATTGTTGTATGAGCTTACTGCAGGCTCAATAATGCCCTCGTCAAGCATAGATTGTATTTCTGTTCTAACATGGTCCCTATAATGTGCTGGAATCATGTATTGGTCTAACACAAAATTTAGTATGCTCACGAACACGAAATTGGTATTGAAATCCCTTGATTGTTCCTGTTTTGTGAGTAAAAATTGTAGAATGTGCTTGTAAAATCTCAAAAAGGTCCTGCCTATCAGTGTCATTAGAATTCTCAATTGTTTGAATTTTATTCTGAATTAACTCATTAGTTTCAAATATGCCGTCTACATCATCCATGTCAGTACTTGCTGAGCGATTGTTAGTGTCTAGTTCCGTAGAAAATTCCGAACTGTTGTCTAACAGAAGGTAAAGCCGATTAATTTCCTCGTCATGGTTTGAGAGCCAATCTTCAAATTTCAAAGCTATTGACTTACCTTCTTTCTCTAAACTTATTTCAGCATCGTGAAAGTTTAAGATTGCTTTGTATTCATTCAAGAAGTCTACTCCCAGTATAATTTCCGTCGACAATAATGGAACAATAAGAAAGTTCATAGAGAAGCTGTGGCTTTGACAAAAGAATTAAAATTTGGTTTATTGGCGTACATCTATCCTTTTTCCAGTGACTGCACCTTGTAATTCAATCTTGCGTAACGGAAGTGTGGGGCAATCGTTCGAGTTGTTGCATTTGCTATAAGCTGTTTCACTAATTACTGAAATGGGACTGCCTGAGTCAAGTACTGCCGTAAATTTGACGACATTTACAGTAATATGAATCACAGGATATGCAATGTTGTTATGTTTTACGTCGTGTTCCTGGAGTAAGATGTCCCTAATGTCTTCCATTTTTACGTAATTACTAGCTACGGCAGCTGCGTCGCCAGTTTCATAGGTACGTTTTGTGGCTGCCAGCGGTATGAGCCATTGCCTATTTTGTCTTTGTTGGCACGCGTCGTTACTGAGATTTGGAGACCTAACCTCTACAAATTCTCCTTGTCGAGAGGGCCCTGCTCTGTTTGAATCCCGCCAGTTCTGCTGCAATTCAGGTCTGTCGTTAAGATGATATCGTCTGTCGACATGTCGGTAGATTCCATAGTTTCTTTCTTGTCGGTCACGTGGTGGAGAATTTCTCCCTGAATCGTAACTGCCCGCTGGACCGCTGCGTCTTAAGTTATTCTGTCTCCCTTGATAATAATTATTTTTGTTCCCATATTATCTGTTTGTATGGTAATCTCTGTCATATTCATTACTACGGAAGTGCGATCTTTCCCTGTGACTATTATTCTGCCAGCGGTTGTCATATGGGTGGTGTCTGTTTTGGTCACGATTTGTGTTCTGAGAATAGCCTTGTCGTGTCCAGTTATTAATTCTTTCGTCGCGGAATTGCGACGGATGTGACCTGTACTTGTTGTGTTCCTGTTTTCGCGCTCCGCGATTGTCAGTATCAATTTCTAATTCTTGTAAGAGTCCCTGGAAACCTTCAATGTCATCTTTGCAACGTCCTGCCAACATAATATGTCGTAAATGTTCAGGTAATTTGATTAATCAAATGCGGATGAGTTCTGAGGGGCTGTATGGGTTTGGTTTTCTTACGTAACATGTATTCGAAATATTTGACAAGACTGGAAAATTCAAAGTGTTCGAAACGTTTCGTCATTATGATGCTATGTTTTACTCGGTCTTGTGTAGCTTGAGACCAATATGCTGAGAGGAAGGCATGATAAAATTCTCCTTCACTGTGGCAATCGTGAATGACCGATCGCATTCTTACAGCTGGTTCGTTCTCTGAGTAGCGACACATAAATTCTAACCTGTGCTCCAATGACCAGTTGGGAGGAATACAATGAGAGAATTGATGGAGCCACGCTGGTGGATGAATGTCGTTGCCAGAATTCTTAAATGTTTTGAATTTACGTGTAGTAATGAACAGCTTATAGTCAAAATCATCGTGTCGGCGAGTAGTATATCGGTCATTTTTACGTCGTGTCGGCGGTTCCATCTCAAAATTCGGTGCACCTTGCCAATTTCTTTCATGATTTCCGAAATGCCCTGTGTTATTATTTTGTGGCTTTTCCGTATTTCTAAGTTCATCTTCCCGTGTTGGAGGGCGAGTGTCCTCTGAAATATGTAATTTTTATATTACCTGCGTCAACTGATCTTGTACTTACCGAATTTCTCTTTTGTATTGCGTATTAATTTGATTCTGAGTTTGTTTGAATTTCTTAATTTGTTCATACTCTTCTGTGTCAGTGATGGCTACAGGTCTCGTGTCATGCAGATCAAAATCTACCTTTGCAGATAAATTAGTGAACTGATCCGAAAGTTCGGCTACTTTCTCCGATACTGAACACATTTCCTCAGTGCGTTTTTCTGAACCACGTTTCAGAGTGTCCATTTGTGTTGAAATCGAATCTACTGAGTCCTTTAAGTTTTCCTGAGTTCTTGCAAGTTGCGTAACCGAATCGGTGGATGCAACTGAGTCCATTTTAGCTTGCAAGGTGTCATAATTTTCACGAACAATAGTTTGCAGTTCTTTTATGGCTGCTTCGTGATTCTGTAATGCATTTTCATGCCACGAAAAAATAGGTTGAAAATGTTCACAAATTTGTGTTTTTACGTCATTACAGACTTTTTGACATTTCGATTCGATTTTATGCAACTCAGTAGTTAAATCTTCACGTGTTTGTTCAAGCGTATGTTCCACTGAGTCTAACTTTTGAAGCTTTTGTTCCATTGCGTCTAACTTTTGAAGATTTTGTTCCATTGTGTCCAACTTTTGAAGATTTTGTCCCATTTGTTTCTGATTTTGTTCAAGCGTTGTGTCTAACTTTTGAAGATTTTGTTACATTTTGTCTAACTTTTAAAGATTTTGTTCCATTGTGTCTAACTTTTGAAGATTTTGTTCCATTTGTTTCTGATTTTGTTCAAGCATTGTGTCTAACTTTTGAAGATTTTGTTCCATTGTGTCTAACTTTTGAAGCTTTTGTCCCATTGGTTGCATTAATTGTAATAACACACTGGTGTCTGAAACATGTTCCTCAGTGCTGTTCGGCAATTCCTTTGAAACGGCAATATTCGCAGTTTGAAAAGCAGAAAATTTGTCTTGACTTATTTGAGAAAACGGTGAGGACGCAAAACCTGAATCTACAGTATTTGCAAGATTGAGTCCTGTCATTTCGGATTCCTGAGGCAAGCTGTTGCCGACCGATCGATCGATAATGCTTCCCTGTTCACTAATTGTTTCACTGTCTACACACTTTGAATATTAGTTAATTCATTACATGGTGGCGCTAACACACTGCTGTCGTCTTCACTGTCATTTCTCAGTTTACTTTGCAGCTTAGTATTACGTTTTTCACACGCCATTATTTGCACAATATTTCACACGATAACACAAAAAAGCACAATTTCAAGAGCAAAAATAAGAGAACACATTAACGTAGCACTGAAAATAATATCTCGTTAATTGCGAGCGCAGCTGCGAAATACTTGCTGCAAATCTACATGCATGTCACACCTGTTTTACTGTACAGCAATGACAGACTACAACTACAAAGGAAATTCTCTCTACAATTACGCGCTAGCAATAAACAATATCTACACTAATTACACAAACTACAAGAAAAAATCAGAAGGTTCCAGTGAGGTATCCTCGGCTAAGGGTCGACATATGAAACGTCCCCTTATAAAAATTATACAAGACTGTGCTTCAACTGACACACAATATTTTTTAGCGCAGAGCAATCTGACTTTTAATAATCCCTACAAAAGAATGGCCCTGACTAACGTTAACCTATACCTTTCACAAATCACTTACCTCACCAAAAATCTTCATTACTCGAACTACTGCAATACAGCGAGCGCCACTACTGCCAAGTAAATAAAAGATTCAAACTACTGAAGGCACTAACTACTGATAGGCATAGTTAGCAAATGAAAGATTTTGATAGAAAACAAACAATGTATTTACCTTAATAGTCATAATATATATAGCAGTTCATGACATCCAGTCTTACAAATTTCAAAGCTCCGCCATCTCTCTCCCCACATCCACCACTGCTGGCGGCTCACCTCCTACTGCGCAACGCTACATGCTGTTCACATCCAGCTGCCGCTGCTCAACACTACAATGGCAGACAACAATGCAAACCAGCCATAGACTGCACACAGCACAGCCAGTAATTTTCCTACAGAGCGCTACGTGGCGTTACCAATAAAAAAATACCTAAACAGCCTACTTAGTATTGTAACGATGGTTGGTAATATTCACATCTGTCAGAATCTCCTTTCTTTGGAATTGGTATTACTACATTCTTCTTGAAGTCTGAGGATACTTCGCCTGTCTCATACTTCACACACACCAGATGGAACAGTTTTGACTCCCAAGGCTGTCAGTAGTTCTGATGGCATACTGTCTACACCAGGGTCCATGTCTCGACTTAGGTCTTTTCTTGCTCGCAGTACCATATCTCCCATCTTGTCTTTACCTACGTCTCTTCGCTTTTCATAATATTGGCTTCAATTTGATCTCCACTGTGTAGACTCTCTATTGCTCCATTCACTTATCAGCTTTCCGTTCTTTGCTTAGCACTGGTACTCTATCTGAAGTCTTGATATATACACCTGCTTCTGTGTTCTCCAAAAGTACCTTTTACTTTCCTGTAGGCAGTATCTATCTTTAACCTAGTGAAATATGGGTCTGTCTAGATACATTTGTCCTTTTGTCATTCTAGATTAGCCATTTTGCACCTCCAGGCAATATCATTTTTTAGAAGTTTTGATTCCCTTTCGCCTGCTTCATTGGCCGCACTTTTATTTTATTTCCTTTCATTAATTAAATTAAGTATCCCCTGTGTTATCCAAGGATTTCTATGAGGCCTTTTCTTTTTACCTGTTTGATCCTCTGCTGTCTTCACTATTTCATCACTGAAAGCCACCAGTTCTTCTTCTGTTGTATTCATTTCTCCTTTTCTCATCAACCCCAACGGCTCCCCCTAATCTCTCAACAACCTCTGGTTCTTTCATATTCTCCAGGTCCTGTCTCCTTAATTTTATACTTCTTTGCAATTTCTTTAGTTTTAATCTATAGTTCACAACCAATAAATTGTGGTCAGAATCCAAATCTCGTCCTGGAAATGTTTTACACTTTAAAATCTGGTTCCAAAATCTGTGTCTTACTATTATATAGTGAATCTGAAACATTCCAGAGCCTGTAGGTCTCTTCCACATGTACAACAGTTGTTCATGATTCTTAACCCAAATGTCAGGAATGATTAAATTGTTGTGTGCTAAATTCTACCTGGCAGATTCCTCTTTCATTCCTTTCTCCCAGCCCATATTCACCTACTATTCTTCATGTCCTTTCTTTTCCTACTATCGAATTGCAGTCCCAGAGGACAATTAAATTAGCGCCCCTATTCACTATCTGAACAATGTCTTTTTGTCTCATCATACATTTCGTCAGTCCCTTTATCTGTGGAACTAATTGGCATATGTGATTCTTAAATTTCTCCCGGCGTGTTTGATAATCAAAATATCCACGGGTGTACTGCCGGTCTACAGTGTCCAACGGGCACAATATTTCGGTGATCATACATGTCGCCATCATCAGGTGAACTGACGGACTCAGCTCCTGTGAACGTGCCGTCTCGGAGATCTGTACGCTATGGCTGCTCAGAGGGAACTGGGTTCGGTCGCGGCAGCGGCCGATTTAAATACCCTCCGAGCGCGGCGCGCTCCCTCCGCCGTCCGCGCCCCGCGCCACGGTCGCGCGGTAGAACAGATTGCGACGGTGTCTGAGATGACGTCGGTGTGATGGCTCTGTCCGCCGTGGTCGTCACAACTATACGTTTGCTCGATTTACTCTTAATTAACCCAATTGCAGGTTCCCAAGCCTTGCAAAGATTATAGCCACAGTCACGGTTTATGACGTCGTCATTGGTACGAATTTCGATGGCCTCTCTAACAACGCTGTCCCAGTATCTCGACGTCTGTGCCAGAATCCTCATGCGTTCATACTCCATAGCGTGATTTTCCGACAAACAATGTTCAGCGACCGCCGACTTTCTCGGATACATCAGTCGAGTATGCCTCTGGAGGAGAGGAAGTTTAGGTAATTGTATTTTATTTATTTTGGTTGAGAAACTGAAGTAGATATCGCTCCTAATTATGTAATTAATCATAAAGGTCGGTCCTAATAACACAACCCTTGAAAGGAGGATATAGGATGAACGGCGGCCGCGGTTATAGGGGCTTCAGTCCAGAACCGCGCGACTGCAACGGTCGCAGATTTGAATCCTGCCTCGGGCATGGATGTGCGTGATGTCCTTCCGTTAGTTAGGTTTAAGTAGTTCTAAGTTCTAGGGACTGATGACCTCAGATTTTAAGTCCCATAGTGCTCAGAGCCATTTTTTTTAAGATGAACGTCAACAAAAGCAAAACGAGGATATGGGAATGTAGTCGAATTAAGTCAGGTGATGCTGAGGGAATTAGATTAGAAAATGAGACACAAAATTGTAAATGAGTTTTGCTATATGAGAAGCAAGTTAACTGATGATTGTCGAGGTAAGGAGAATGTAAAATGTAGATTGTCAATGGTAAGGAAAGCATTTCTGAAGGAAAGACATTTGTTAACATCGAGTATAGATTTATTTTGGTTATATCACGTAACTTATGAGGAGGGGCTGAATAGAATTGGGGAGAAAAGAGATTTGTGGTACAACCTGACTAAAAGAAGGGAATGGGTGGTAGTTCACACTCTGGGGCATCAATAGATCACAACATAGGTACTGAAGGCACGTATGTGGGAAACAAAATCGTAGAGAGAGACCAAGAGATGAATATAGTAAGCAGATTTAGAGGGATGAAGGTTGCAATAGTTACTCGGAGGTGAAGAGGTTTGCACAGAATAGGGTAGCACAGAGAGCTGCATTAAACCAGTCTATGGATCGGAAACAATAACAACAAAATGCAATGCACTACATAAAGAGTGCCTAAAATCCGAATACAGCTCAAAAACTGACGATGCCATACAACTGGTGCTGTTCTGCTGGGAAAAAACTTCACAATACCACTAGAAACTACTGGAAGACATACTCTAACTATATCCTTCACATACAACATGGCGGGAAAAACCGGTGGTCTCGAAGGTACTATTTATCTTTATGTGGGAAATGTCATCAGCTGACAAGATGCTGGTGTTGGACAGAGAGGAGTTTAAAAGTGTATTCCCTGTAAGCATACAGCTGAGGACTGTATCTATCACTGTTTGATGTCAGAGTTTGCTGCAGACACATACTTCACAATCACACTACAGCCTAAGTAATGGAATCCAATACATAGTGTAGGAAAATACTTCACTGTTCTAAATACACATCGAAAGTGTCGTGAAAGAAAAAGAAAATCAGCTCCCGCAATCAGTGGGTGATAATGCAATAGATGTACCGGGGAAGATCGTCGCGCCAAAGAATTGCAACAGAAGAGAGGGGTGGCAGTTGTGTTCTTCTAAATGTACAGCAAGGAACTAGCCAACTTATATGCACTCCTATCGCCCTTCATCCCTTGCACTCCCTCCCTCCATCCATCCCTCCCTCCACATACAGGGAAATAGAGGCTTTTTCAAACGGTCAATTGCTACTGCATGCCGCGCATTTATCTGCTGCATACCCCATTCCCCTGTGGTCACTGGTCGCACCAGACCCACCTTGAGGCGACGGTCCAGGCATCGCCCTTCATCAGCACAAAAGGATGTAAAGCCAGCTAAACAATATGAGATAAATGAGGGCCACCCCAAGTGCAACTCATTTGTCTGTCTAAAATTTATCCACACCACACCGTCCCACACATTGCCCCTGGTCGTGATGCAGCTGTGCCGGGGACCTCACACACAAAAGGCAGGCCTCCCACACCAGCCTTTCTGTGAGGAAGACACTTTTATTTAATTTCAAAGCATTTCTTATAAGCGAGCATCTATTAAAAAAGGAAAAGTCAATAATGACCTACCTCCACAAAAATAGGCGCAGTCTATTTTCTTTACGTTTCATGAGCAAAATCGGTATAGTTTTTGCACTCAGCAGCAAGGTGTAATGCGCACCTCTTTATGTTGTGACATCCAACGAATTGAAAAAAAAGCAACAGCCCCGCCACTAATTTCAGATGACCAGACTGCAGAGGTCAGGCTATACACCACCTATACATACCATCCCTGCGTAAAATTGGAAAAAAACTTCCACTATTTTGCTGGAAAAACTACTAATCGTTGCAGAATTTCCTCTTAATTTAGAAATCATCATCTGAGTTAAGAAAATGTGAGATATAAAATTATGAATGAGAAACATCTATCTCAAGCAATGTCTTTCAGCTAGATGGACAAATTACATGATCGGAGATAGTCTCTCATGTTCATATCAGTCTCTGTAAACAAACTGTCATACACGTGTGTATTACAAACATTTCAGACACGTGAAATAACATTACACAATACAGCAATACACCATTTGCTCACAGCGAAAAAAAAAATACAATCATTGTATATTCAACATCAAGCTACCAATCAAGAGGATATTGCTGTTTTGTGTACTATGGCTGTTCCCCGTTTAACAGTGTGATGCTATATATCACTGGCATATATGAAACAAATTGTGAGAACCTTTCTTGTAATAGAACTTCCTACAAGATTTTACATCAACTCTCTCTTCTGATTCCGTATGTGTGCTCCTATTGCTCCATAACTCTCCTCTACCGACCTGTCTGTAAAGTTTCTATCATACAGCAGAAAATCGTTCACAATAGCAGCAGATTCTTCCATCCTATTTTGTAAGGAATTTCATTAACACATCCTGTTTCACACAATCTACTCACATGCTGGGAAAAACACTATCATTTTTGGATTCCACAAATAGCTATTATTAAGTGGTGTCTAGTTTATAATTAGAGGATATGAACTATGAAACAAAAAGGGACTTGCGGTAAACTCTATCTTTAAACATGCACTCACGACAATAACAATAAAAACACGAGAACACATGCAGCAGATTTCTATTACTTTTACGAGGAAAATCCGTGTAGTTTTCAGAGTACTTTATGCATCCAAACTTGAACAAGTTACTCCAGTCGTTGTAATAGAACCTCCTATAAGGTAATACTGCGTCCCTCTATTCCAATGTATCGAAAAACAAATACTGTCTCCATGTTAACACCGAGCGTATTACATGTACATGTATCGCTACATTGGAGCTGGTGGCCAGTGTTCAAAATCACTTGCACAGACCTGTGTAAAGTTTTGTCAGCTGTTCTGGACGAAGACCATATCCAGTATAGTATCAATCAAAAGACTGGGTTTCTGCATTGCTCCTTCATAAGCACTTTAATACATTGTTTTACGCTGTAACACAATTACAGCTTTGTACACCAACATATACTTTGTTTTTCTACCACGACTTCGAGGTCTGTCTCATCTGTTAAACTGATATTAACATATTTTGATACATTCGCTCTCACAGAAAGTTGAAAATCACATCACAGAGGCGATGTTTAACATTCACAAAACTGTGGGAGATAGTGCAACATATGGAAATTGGAACAATTTGTGCCATTGTAGAGCGTTCCTAATAGTTATGTGTAGGTGCCTTACACAGTTAATCACATTTTCCACAACAACGGGGCAGTGTATGTGTCACTGTTACATTTCGAAGAGCATTGATTCCTCATTTTGCAGTCTGTACATATTACTGTTCTGCTGTTGCCCATCGCCAAAAGGTGCTGTTCTCGACACGTGCAAGGTAGTAGAAATAAAAAGAGTTACTGTAATCTTACAGGTGAAAAAAGTGTAAATAATTGCGGCTTATAGAAACAGGATGAGTCAGCTGCATTCAGGAACGCTTCCAAACAACTGTCACAAGTTTATGACTTCCTCAATTAAACCCATGCTCCACAGTGACAAGTAGCAGATATACATTGTTCCACCAAAGCTCTTTCCTTCTCATCCAAGTGGTATTAGTCAGTCAGCATGTGGTAATCACCAGCATACCAGTGAACTGATGGGACGGGAAGGACGCCATTGATATTGGATGGAAATGGAAAAGACATGTGGCTAGGGCCTCCCGTCGGGTAGACTGGTCACCTGGTGTAGGTCTTTTGAGTTGATGAAACTTCAGTGACTTTTGTGTCGATGGGGCTGAAAGGATGATACACTACTGGCCATTCAAAACGCTTCACCAAGAAGAAGTGCAGATAATAAATAGGTATTCATTGGACAAATATATCATACTAGAACTGACATGTGATTACAGTTTCGCGCAAATTGGGTGCATAGATCCTGAGAAATCAGTACCCAGAATAACCACCTCTGGCCGTAATAACGGCGTTGATACATCTGGGCACTGAGTCAAACAGAGCTTGGATGGCGTGTACAGGTACAGCTGCGCATGCAGCTTCAACACGATAGCACAGTTCAACAAGAGTAGTGACTGGCGTACGGTGACGAGCCAGTTCCTCAGCCATCATTGACCAGGCGTTTTCAATTGGTGAGAGATCTGGAGAATGTGCTGGCCAGGGCAGCAGCCTAACATTTTCTGTATCCAGAAAGGCCCGTACAGGACCTGCAACATGCGGTCGGGCATTATCCTGCTGAAATGTAGGGTTGCGCAGAGATCAAATGAAGGGTAGAGCCACGGGTCGTAACACATCTGAAATGTAACGTTCACTGTTCTAAGTGCCGTCAGTGCGAACAAGAGGTGATCGAGACGTGTAATCAATGGCACCCCATACCATCACGCCAGGTGATGCCCCTGTATGGCGATGGCGAATACACGCTTCTAATGTGCGTTCACCGCGATGTCGCCAAACACGGATGCGACCATCATGATGCCGTAAACAGAACCTGGATTTATCCGATAAAGTGACCTTTTGCCATCCGTGCTCCCAGGTTCGTCATTGAGTACAACATTGCAGGCGCTACTGTCTGTGTTGGAGCGTCAAGGGTAACCACAGCCATGGTCTCCGAGCTGATAGTCCATGCTGCTGCAAACATCGTCGAATTGTTCGTGCAGATGGTTGTTGTCTTGCAAACGTCCCCATCTGTTGACTCAGGGATCGAGACGTGGCTGCACGATCCGTTACAGCGATCCGGATAAGATGCCTGTCATCTCGACTGCTAGTGATACAAGGCTGTTGGGATCCAGCAGCACGGCGTTCCGTATTACCCTCCCAAACCCACCGATTCCATATTCTGCTAACAGTCATTGGATCTCGACCAACGCTAGCAACATTGTCGCGATACGATAAACCGCAATCGAGATATGCTACAAGCCGACCTTTATCAAAGTCGGAAACGTGATGGTACGCATTTCTCCTCCTAACACGAGGCATCACAACAACGTTTCACCAGGCAACGCCCGTCAATTGCTGTTTGTGTATGAGAAATCGGTTGCAAACTTTCCTCATGTCAGCACGTTGTAGGTGTCGCCGCCGGTGCCACCCTTGTGTGAATTCTCTGAAAAGTTTATCATTTGCATTTCACAGCATCGTCTTCCTCTCGGTTAAATTACGCGTCTGTATCGCGTCATCTTCGTGGTGTAGCAATTTTAATGGGCAGTAGTGTATTTTAAAATATTCACCACAGCTGGTAGTGTGATATACCAAGTGTTCTGTGATTTCCGTGCCATCCAGTGACATGGCATATTGCTACACAATTTCTGTACGAGCGCTGAATCACCTCTCCTCGAATTAGCAAGTTTCATATACCAGATTGCAAGTGCAGATCGATGACTGGGCAGTACGCCTGTTTGGTCATATGTACCAATGTATACCAGACAGCATCCTATACCGAATGTAGTGCAGGATTTACGATTACGACTGGTCACCTTTCCCTGTATGGATGGGTGTCACAGAGGATTCTCACATTCGTAGAATATAGTTAGAGATTGACAGATCCCTCCCATACTGTCCTCGACCAATACTCCTTGCAACATGGTTGCCAATTTACTCTGCAACCTACCTCGACTACATTCCACATATTGTGAAGGAACAGTGAGACCTGTGTCTGTAACTGCCATTCAGTGAAGATGTTCCACATCAGTCTTACGCACAGCACCCATCCAGATACACAAGATCTCTCCAGATGAGTGCTTGTCGAGGAGATTAGTACCTTTTAACGGTGTATAGCAGACATGAAAGTGTATCGATGATATAACTGATGGTTAACAATGAACGTTTGGTTTATACATATGGAGCTCCAGATTTATGGAAGTTGAAACATTTCAGGTAAATTAACTGCGATATCAATTATGAGGTATTATTCCACTGTCTGGAGTCAGTACCAATAAGTTACCAGCATGAGAGAAATAATCATAGAGCATAAACAAACGCTCCTATAGCTACACTGTTCTGCACCTAAAAATGCCATATTGTTAAATCCATATGGTTTCTGAAGTATTACTCGTGTGGACTGCAACGGTCTTAATACTTTTATGAGGTACATATTTGTCCAACATCAGACATACAACCACCCTCGACCTTCATTTTGCGAAGAGTTTTTGCTATTTGCAGGACAGTAGCTCTGTCGAAAATAACGTAAAAGCTGTTGAAATCGAGACTTTGCTATTGGTAATATGCATGCATAGTCCGTATAATATGTATGTACACAGATTTATCTGTGGTGGACAGTTGTAGTTCGAACAGATAACTTGCTAACTCTTTTTGTATTAATTATGTAGCTGAGGGTGCGCACTCTGTAGGTACGGGAAAAGGAAACACGTTCCAGGTCTCTAAGTGTAGTCAGCATACTGTTAACTAACTAATAACCTATCGCTAAAAAAACACCAGAAATGTACAGTTTGTAGAAGTCCTGATGTGGTTGTGGGAACGTATCTTAAATCGAATGTGTAAACAAAAGTAGCGAAACTCATCTGGTAAGCAATAAGAGCATATACTTACGGGAAAAAATACCAGAGCAGCAACAGAAATCAACTCTGTAAACATGTCAACTCCCTGTTTCAGATCCCTACATGGCATAGTGGAAGTGAGATGCACATGTAGATGCGTGTCAAGTTTTGAGTTTCCATCAAGTGCAGCACTGCATGTGTCTGCAGACGAGCTTTCTGCTGTGTCGTAACAGTACACTGATTTGTTCCCAGAATAAGAGCTTCCAGTCTGTACCACTCACTGAATCTAATCTACATATGAAGCGAGTGTTACTATACTTTTCTTCATTTTCCTATTTTAAATGCATGCATGTAGCTCATCGGGAACAGCGAGATTCTTAGGGTTTTTAGTAGGGAGGTGTGTAGGACAGGCTAATGTCCTGATCTAAGATCAAACAATGCGTGGGGATACCAGCAATATGACCATATACATAGAGAAAAATATCGAAAAGTATGAAAAATTATATAAAAGCGATAAATATCGAGGAAAACGTGGTATAATTACGAACAATTGATGGAAAATGGGTAAAATTGAGGGAAATATGACGAAACACGTAAAATAGTGAAAAAACCTGCAAAATTATGTAAAATGACTGAGAATACACAAAATTAGAGAGAAAGTACCACGAAACGCGAGGAATGAAGATGGGTAGGGGATACCAAGACACTCTAGACCGAGAAAAGATTAGAAAAGTGTGCTCTGGCAGCATTCAGTTTTAACCCTCCCCCTCTCCCCTGTAAACTTCTAGGGTTCTCATAACACAAATTTCAACAGAGGCGATGTAAGTATTACACCAGGCTCATCCAAGAACTGCGCCCGGCAGGCGCTGCCTCGTTCCGCGGGCGCAAGGCAGTGTAGTGCAGCGCGCCGTATGCTACTGTGTGTCGCTAGGGTCGGCGTAGGAGCGACAGAGACAGCTCCTTAGCGAATAAGACTGGCACAGCTCAGCTCTTCACTGTCCGGCGGTCAGATCCAACGTAAACAAAATAACACAGGAAGCGCAGCTCTGTAAAAGTGGTCGATGAGCGGTAAAAGAAGCAAACCATTTACTGTTTAGGTAGCAATTAATGTTCGTGTGGCAGAATTACTACGCAAAGGTTTAGAAAACAATATCGAAAACCAGAATCAAAAAACAACTTAGTACTTTTCTGTCCCACTGGTTTATTCTATTAGTACTCCATATGCACACTCGTCATACGTACAGTAGGCTTCTTCTGCAAGATATATCAATACGTAAGAGATATAGAATCCCATTCTTACTCTTAGTAGTTACAAATAAATATTTTTTGTTGTACTTCGTGCTACAGCTTTTTGTATCCATTTTCAGAGTTTCGATATCGGATCCTTGCTCATTTGTATGCAATAATTTTAATTGATCTAAATTGAAAATTTATTTAAAAATATAATTAAGGTTATAAAGACCTTCAATCCTTGCAGTCAACATTGTTAACGAAGACAATTAACATTTTACACGTTTTCCTTTTACGAGGAAATTATCTTCTCTAGGTTTGCTACAATATTCCGGGAGACTGCTAATCTCAAAGAATTAGTCAAGTTTTTATCGCTAGGTAGTGAACGGCTCTTAGTTTTAGTAAGCTTTAAAAAGGGAGAAAAAGAGCTCACAATTATACGGGGCACCAAACATTGAGAGAACTTTCACCGCGCGCTTGTGCAAAAGTGGATACTTCTCTCATGGAAAATAGCTGTAAAAGTCATCCAAAGTTTTTGGCATAAGAAAGCGGTCTTTCAGGCGGATATAGCACTGCAAGTGAATCAGCTATAGTTGAAATACTTGTGAGACGTCCTCTGCCAGAAGGGAAAAGTGGCGAACAAATGTAGCTAAGGTCTTTGAAGCTCACTTATCTTCAAAAATCTGTTTTCAGACTCTTTTTGTAGTCCGCAAATGATTTGAACAGAATCTGACATATGCACGCCCCTTTGATGCTGTCTAATGCATAATTCTTCTCGCACAGCTGTTTTTCCCACGAAATAGTATTTTTTATGCTTGAATCGTCTGCACTAAATCAACAAAAGAGTGCTCGAACAGTCCATGGGTTACTGCCGGTTCATAGTGTCAATCGGGCACAATGTTTCGGCGATCAGACATGCCGCCATCGTCAGGTGCGCTGACGAACGGAGCTCCTAAGGGCGGGCGGCCGATTTAAATCCCCTCCCCCACGGGCCGCTCTCTTCGCCGACCGCGCCCGCTCACCAGCGGCCGCGAAGACGTGGGCGTCGGAATTTGTCGTAGCGTCGATGAGCTTGCTACGTCCGCACTGGTCGCCAGTTCGTACTTCTTGCTGAGAGTCTTCGTAACTACATCCAATGCCGGGTCCTAAGCTTTACTGAGATTGTAGCCGCAACCTCGGTTGATAAGATCTTCCCTGGCGCGAATTTCGATAGCCTCCCTTATAACGCTTCAATGTCAGCCAGATATTCTTTAAATTGTCGATGTATGAGTCCAAGTGCGTGAAGATAATTATCCTTTCGAACAACTGTGTCCATAACATTTTTTAACTTGACAATCTTCGCAGAAAGTGACTGCTGGTGTAACAGACAATGGACGAATAAAGAACAGCCGACTTCAGCCATCTGATACCTGACGCAACCGAGGAATCCATTGCGTATCCCTAGCAATGCAGGGGCTCCATCCGTTGTTACGCTGGTCAGGCGCTCCCAATTTAAACCCACTGACTCGAACACATTTTACATAGCTATAAAAACCGTGGTTGTGTCTTTTAATGATATAAGGTCGATAAATTCTTCGGTGACACGCTGATTGTCGTCGACGCCCCGAATGAATATGACGAGCTGAGATATATCCTCAACGCCCGTGGATTCGTTAAGACCGACAGAAAATGAAACGAAGTTTGCCCCTTTTTCCATTAATTGCTGCTCCATATCTGAGGTAATATCTTCGACTCAGCGAGCAACAGTTTCAGACGAAAGATTAATTTTTTTAAATTTTTCCGTGGGGTCTACTGGACAAATAAAGGCCGCCGAGTCGACCAGGCAATCCTTGATGAGGTTCCCAGCCATGAAGGGATTCCCTGCTTTCGCCATTCTCAGCGAGATTTTCTACTTTCGCCCAAACTTTACTCACTAAACACTTAAAAATTAATTTTGTACAATCCTGGTTTTAAAACACCTTTATCATTTTAACAATTAATTGTTTCATTCATTGAAACCCAAATAAGAAACTAACAAAAATAATTGGTTTTAGGTGTGTTTTCTCCCAGTTCCTGTGAAAAGCGGTCATAGACCATAGCAAGGACATCGAAATGTGGTCACAAAATAAATATTTATCTATTAGCACATTTACGATTTAATTAACTGAAAACATAGATCAAACTACGACTTATGTTTTCCCATCCATCAAAACACAAATACACTAAAACAAACAATGACTCTTAATGACACTTTGCTGTCCGAGAGAGCGTGTGTGGCGGCTTTTCAGAAAGTCGCAAAAAATAACGCACCTGAAACATAAATGCAACCCGGATATACAAAATTAACTGGAAATAAATGATCCTTGTTGCTGACAATCTGATATTCAATAACTGGCACATGGCTAAGTGACATATCAGATTATAAAATGTAGTTTTATTTATCATCCCTATAAATAATAAAGAGTCATACGATAAGAAACATTTTCTTCACTGTAATGCTGCTTGAAAATTCCTTTCAGTTCTTCATTCTTTGACTGGCGTTTCTCTTGCGACAAATTTTCGAACTGATCTTTATGACAAGTATTAAAGTGCCGTTCAATCGAGTACTTTTTGAAATACATGAGGTTCCGATGACATACAAAACATTTGGCACGATTTTCGACAGCAGTACAACGAAATTAACTTCTCACTCGGGTTTAATAGAGTGAGAGCGCCGCTCCTTTTTTTTATTTTTGTCTGCTGCTGTTGACCATCTGTCTCGATCCACTGTAGCCTAACGTCTGTTAAATAACGGCTTTGTGTCGTATCAGTGCTTCTGTACGAATCGCGCGTACAGCGGCATGGCGAGGCGTGGCGGGTTGACCTCACGGTCAGCTAAGCGACACGTCTCGGCCACTGCAAGATACGAATTCGCCCGGTGCGCTGGCCTCGGGCGATCGCGGGCGCTAGCGCCACTGGGTCACAGTTATTGCGAGCCTTTATTATACAGAGGCGCTGTGTTAAAGACGGTGAAAAGTATGTATCGAAATCCACAACTGTGTTTTTACACATGCTACTGGATACCGATATTACTGAATTCCAGGTGGTTGTCAAAAGCAATGTTATTCCTTAAGTAGTAAGAAAATGAATCAATGTGTTAATCAGACTTATGCCATTCCATAGAGTGTACTGTAAGAGAGTGGATCGATGCCAGATACATCACCTCTAACAGTGTGAGAGGGGTGTACTCGAGAGACGTAATGGTAGGACGAAATTCCTATATTATCCTACACATGAGCAAACCTACCTAACATCTGAGCAGGACTTCTTTGTGCAAGATCAATGCTACCAGAGCCCTGGTGATGCTACTGTAAACAGCAATAAAACTGATACATCTCCTATGGCAGCTGATCATGGTGCTCACTTTCTCATAAGTAGTTGCTGCTTCTTTGTGTGCATTTTCATGCAGCAGGGCGTGGGTATGTGCTACCGAAAATATTCATGTCGGTTATATCTCGCTCTATTTCCTAGTGAGACATAGCCACATCCATCAAATCCGATACTACTACTACTAATAATAAGCACAACCGACACAGGAAGTACGATCAAGGGTACGTATGTTTCCAATTTAAAAAGGCGGATATAATCCATTAACTTCATAAGAGACAGAACAGAAGTTTCCTGACATCATTCTAGTAGTGTTATAAGCAGCTCAAATGGCGGATGTACACTGACAATACATTCCTCGGACACCAGAATAGAGCAGAGGGATAAATTTTAACATTTTATGATTTGTCGCCTTAGTACCTGAGGTAGGAAACACGGAGGATAGTTGTATATCTTATGTTATACAAATCTATCCTGCATTAGAGTATTAAGATCGTTGCATTCTGCATAGATAATACTTCCGAATCCATTTCGCTTTAACAATGTATCATTTTTAGGTGCAGAATTGTGTAGCCATTGAGTGTGTGTATTTATGGTTCAAATGCCTCTGAGATCTATGGGACTTAACTTCTGAGGTCATCAGTCCCCTAGAACGTAGAACTATTTAAACCTAACTAACTTGAGGACATCACACACATCCATGGCCGAGGCAGGATTCGAACCTGCTACGGTAGCGGTAGCGCGGTTCCATTCTGTAGCGCCTAGAAACGCTCGGCCACTCCGGCCGGCTGTGTATTTACGCAGTATGATCATTTCTATCATGCCAGTAGCTTCCTGGTGCTGACTCCAGAGAGTCGAATAATACTTCAAAATTGATATCACAGTTGATTTTTATGAAGTGCTTCGAATCCCATCCATTTGGAGCACCATCATACATAAACCAAATGTTTCTCGTTAACATTCTGTTATATCAATGCAATACTCTCATGTCTACTATACACCGGTAAGAGGTGATAACCCCCTCGAATGCTCGCATCTGGAGAGATCTTCTGAAGTTGTATAGGTAACATGGGTAGGACTGGTGAAAAACAGTCTTCGCTAAACAGCAGTTATAGACAAGCGTGCCCTGTTCCTTCACGAGACATGGAATGTAGTAATGTAGGCCCTCATACTTCTGGTCAGTTGCAGATTAAACTGGCCACCAAGTTGTGTGGAGGACTGGTCAAGGACAATGTGGGAGGGATCTGCCACTCTGTGCCTTTATCCTACGAATACGAGAATAATCTGTGATACCCATCTACACAAGGAAAGATGGCCAGTCGTAATCGTAAATTCTGCACTGTAATCGATGTGCTGGATATATGTAGATAACCTAATTCTATCGGTATAAGACGCTGTCTGGTTTCCTTTGGTGTATATAGCTGGATAGACATACTGCACAGTCACCTATCTGCATTCACAAGCTAGCATATGGTACATGCAATGTAGTGGAGTGGTGATTTACTGATGATACAGAAATTGGGAAGTATTCTGCTGTGTCATTGGATGGTATTCGAATTACAGAACAGCTGGTATACTTTCATGTATATGACCAAATGTACGCACTGCACAGACATCTGTCGGCACTCGCAATGTAGTATATGGTACTTACAAAATAGTGGAGAGGTGATTTAGCGATGATGAAGAAACTGGGATGCAATTTTCTGTGTCACTGGCTGGCACTGAAGTTACAGATATATTGGTAAAATTGCTAAAACTGATCACGCTCACAAATGCGGTGCATATTACAGTACATCAGTCCATATCTATGGTATCTTTAGCATCCCATCCATTCACTGGTACACTGTTGATTATCACATAATGATGGACTGCCACCACTTGGCTGAGATGGCGAGAGTCTTGGCGGAACACGGGATAACTGCTACTTGTCACTGTGTATGACTAGATTAAAAGTAGAGCTCAACACATTCTGGCAGTTGTTTGGAAGTGTTTCTCAATGCTGCAGACTCGTCCTATTTGGATGTGCTGTGATGCCCACCACATGGTTTTCTTCACCAACTAGATAATGGTATCTTTTTTAATTTTTTCTACGTCTTATATGTTGTGAACAGCACCTTCCATCTATGGTCAACACCTGAACAGTAATTGTATACATGACTACAAAAAAAGGAAACAATGCTCTATGAAACGTATCACAGGCATTTGCTACCCCATGAAAGTGGCAGATGAGATAGCTGTATGAGTCATTACCTTCAGATGGATGTTGGAAATCCTGTATACTGCCACAAACTCTTTCAGTTTCCATGTGTTGTGGTATCTTCCACAGTTCTGCCAATGAAAAGTAGCGCCTCTGTGTTTTGTTTGTACCAAGCTGTTTGTTGTGAGAGCTGCATAGTTTACACCATGCAATGTTCAGCTTTCAGTGAGAGTCAATAGATTAAAACATGTAAATATCGATTAAGCACATGACACCGGCCCTGAAGACATGGTAGAATAACAAAGTGTATGGCAGTGTACAAAGCTGTAATCGTACACTGCTTGGATGTGTTGCAGCTGAAAAACAATGTATTAAACTGCGTATGAAGTAAGAAAACAGTAACCCGGTCTTGTGATTGATAGTCTATTAGTTATGGTCTTGCTCTAGTATAGCTGAAAACTTTATGCAGGTCTTTGCAAGCGACTTCCACCACAGGCCACCATCTCCAATGGAGCATTATATTTGTATGTAATATGCTGTAAGTCAACATGAAGATGGTATTTGTTTTTCAATGTATCAGAAGAGAGAGATGTGGTAAAATCTTACAGGAAGTTCTATTACAAGTAGCGGTGTAACCGATTGAAGTTTATATGCATAGAGTTATCTCAAAACTACACCGACTTTGCTCATAAAACTAAGAGAAATCAGCTGCACCTATTCTCATGCAATCATGAGTATTTTTATTACTAAACTCATGAGTGCATGTTTAAAAATAGGGTTTACTGTAAGTCTTATGATGTTTCATACTTCATAATCTCAAATTTTATAAAGTAGATACCACTTGAATTATAGCTCATTGTGGAACCTAGAAATGATATTCTTTTTCCCCTTTTGTGAATAGTTTACTTGAAAGCAGCTGCGATGGTCAAATTGCTTAGAAAATTAGAACGTAAGAATCTGCTGCCATTGTGAATAATTGTCTGCTGTGTGATAGAAACGTTACAGACATATCAGTATAGGGGAGTTGTGGAGCAATGTGACCATAGAGGCAGTATTTGATTTTGATGTCTCGAAAGAGAGAGGTGCTGTAAAATCTTATATGAGGTTCCATTGCCAGACAGACTCTCACAATGTATTTCGTAAACGCCAGTGTGATATAGCATGACATTGGTAAAATGGGACCTGGCATAGTGTACAAATCAGAAATGAATTAGAGCTTGTTGTTGTTGAACATAAAATTGTTTTTTTTTTTTCCAACATGGGAGCAAATGGTGTGAAAGGCTGTATTCTGTGATGTTATTTCACATGTCTGAAACGTTTGTAATTCACACGTGAATGACAATTTAGTTACAGACTCTGACATGAATGTCAGAGATGCTCTCAGGTCGTGTAATTTGTCCATCAAGCTGAAAGACATTGTTTAACATAGATACTTTTTCTTCAGAGTTTAAAATCTCGCTTTTTCTCTACTCCGATGACAGTTTCGAAATGAGGAAAATAGTTTGCTGTGATCCATACTATTCGCAGCAAACAGTGGAACACTTTTTTTCGATTTTATGCACGGTAGACATGTGTAAATGATGTATAGCCGAACCTCTGGAGTCAGGTCATCTGTAATCGACGGTGGTGCTGTAGTTTCTTTCTTTTCACTTTGTTGGATGTCGCAAAATAATGAGATGTAAGTTATATCCTGCGGATGAACGTAAAAACTATACCAGTTTTGCTCATGAAACCAACAGTAAATTGACTGTGCCTATTTTAGTGATATGAGAACATTTATATCGCTGCTACTGTATATTCCTATTTAATACACTCTCACTTGTAAGGCATTGTTTTGACGATAAATAAAAATATCTTCCATACAGAACACCTAGCGTGGACTGTGTGCTTTATGTGTGTAAGTCCTCCAACAGAGGTGCGCCCCAACCAGGGGTCAGCGTGTGGGGCATTGTGGTGTGGATACATTTTAGATGTACAGACAAGATGCACTTGGGGCGGCCATCATTTATCTCGTTTTGTTTAGTTGGCTATACAGCGTTTTGTGTTGCTAAAGGGGCAATACTTGGACTGTCGCTTCAAGGTGGGCAGGATGACACCAGTACCGCAGGGGGTGGTGGTTTTGCTGCAGATAAATGCGCGGTGCACAGCACCAGTTGACCATTTGAAAGAACCTGTGTCTCCATGTAGGTGGAGAGAGAGAGAGAGAGAGAGAGAGAGAGAGAGAGAGAGAGGGATGGACAGATGAGAGGCTGTAGGAGTGCCTATAATTTTGCTAGTTCCTGGCCGCACATTGAGGGGAACACACGGTCAACCACTACCCCTCTCTCCTACTGAAAACTTTTGGGATGATGATTTTCGCCAGTATATGATTTGTATTCTGATCTGTTGATTACTAATGCGTTTTTATGACAACTTCGATGTGTAACTATAACAGTGAAGATTTTCCATTACTTGTGGTAAAATTTATTGTCTTCTATTTTCTGGGCTGCGGGGTGATTATCAAGTGGGAAAGTCCAAAATGCTCACCTAAATGCGAAATTCTCACCAGCAGAGTGGGTGGGTAAGAATGAGGAGGAGGGGTGGGGAAGAGGTGGGGAACCCACAAGCAGCCGGAGGAAAGCACGTGATGTCATCTCGGGGTGGTTGTGGGGCGGACGAGGGTGGGGGTGTTTTGATTGGGGTGGTTAATTGATCTATTTAATTAATTTGCATATCAATTTGATATCAAACTAGCGCTCATACCGCCATCTCCCTATTAGTTTTGTTTCTTTATCAGTGTAATAGAAATTTAACAGCAACTTTCCTTAGTCACTGTTTTGTGATGGCGCTAATCTATGTCAAACACACGTGAGTCAGAGGGTAGTACGATTTATTTAAATAACTAATGGTCACAATATTGCAGAGCAGTGGAAGGAGGCTTTCGGTGAGCTATTTACCAAGGTGTAATATACAAAACCTATGTAGTGACTGTAATTCGAGTTTCACAGCAGACGTTAGTGTTTGTTACGTAACTATCTGCACTATCAACTGAATATAACAGTAATATATATTGTAAATTTATATCATTAGGAGCTTATGAGTTATGGAATTAATTAAGTTTTAAACTGAGATATTGTTTTTTAACTTGGGTGCATAACTGAACTGGAAAGTCACCATTGATTAATATAAAAAAATATCAATCACGAAACGAGATGCATAAAAAACCATTACACATGCAGGAATTGTGCTATAAAATGCAAGATAAAGTGTTAAGCGAGCTGTGCTAAGTAGTATTATTTACAGTAGTTACTTACATGTTGAAAAACTGCAGATACAATATATAATTATGCATTTGACTAAACGACGGTATAAATAGGTGTTGCTACTACGCAGGAAAAATTTAACTTCATTTAATACCAGTACACATTCCATGTGCCATTTCACCAATGGCTTTTTGAGTTCGGTTTTTAGGCCGTTCTCGATCAGCCTTACATTAATCCTAGCTTACGAAATTTCTCCCTGCATGTTCATATTTTGCTATCAGTGCTGTGATGATGTATATTCATTCCTGTGGTGGTATCCGGTCAGGAACGTCATAGCTAGTAGTAATCGACGGAAAGTCGTCGAGTATCACGGAAGAGATATGTGATGTTCCAAAGTATTGTACAGGTCGTTTGCTGTTCTTCATCTATATAAAAATTTAGGAGATAATATGAGCAGCCCTCCTAGATTGTTTGATCAAAAGGAATACGTTAATTTTTCTGTCACATGATGAATCATACAAATCTAATGGCTTTCAGTTCATCTGAATACCTAGGAACTACAATTACGAACTAAAATTGGAGCGGTCACATAGTAAATTTGTGAGGAAAACGAATCAAATACAGCTTTTACTGACAGAATACTTAGAAGATGCCACAGGTCTGCTAAAGATAATGCCTACACAAGGCTTGTCGGTCGTCTTCTGGAATGCTCCTGCGTGGTGTGGCATATATGTCAGATAGGATGGACGAAGGACGTCGAAATTCTTCAAACACGGGTAGCTCATTCTGTATTATCGAAAAAAAGTGGAGAGTACGTCACAGGTATTGTTCGCAAGTTGGGTGGTAAATAATTAAAACAAAGGTGTTTTTCGTTGTAGTGGGATCTTTTCACAAAATTTAGGAAGCCAACTATCATCTCTGAATGCGAAAGTATCTTGTTGAAGCCAACGTACATTGGGACAAATGACCATAGTAATAAAATAAAAGAATGTAGAGCTCGCACATTAGGAGTGAAGTGTTCACTTTTCCGTGTGCTATTCAAGAATGGAAACATAGGGAAAGAGCTATAAAACGATTTGCTGAATCCTCTGGCGGGCTATTAAGAGTGGATTGCAGGTTAAACATGTAGATGCAGATGTGGTACTCTGTTTCAGCGATGTGACGTGGTCACTGTCGCGACGCAATATTAACTCGTCAGTGAATTAAACGGAAAACGTCTCCCTCCAAGATAATCTAGCTCGCCAAAGCCCTCGGTGCCACCTGCAAACCATTGTTGCTCACTCCATAAATGTACCTCCACGGAGAGTTCTTCACCCAATCTGCTGAGTGCCGCTCCGCTGCTGCTATAGCGCCCATTCGTGTGCACGTAGAACTTATACTGCGTCGAATGGGTTACCTGCAGTTTGATTCGTCACAAGCCTGAACGTGACGTCTCAGAGACACACCCTCTTGCCCCACTGAATAAGACGTTTGTAGGCGACTTTCAGCCGAATTTCAAACTTCTGTATCGCACTGGGAGACAATTATGAGCTTTCAGAAAAGTAAACCCTTAATTGTATTGTGCAATGTACTTTGCGTATTGGAACCCTTGGGAGCTGCATCTTTTAGAGGCAAGCTCGAGTCATTTGGGCACCCGCTTCAGGTTCAAATGGTTCAAATGGCTCTGAGCACTATGGGACTCAACATCTATGGTCATAAGTCCCCTAGAAACTAGAAGTACTTGAACCTAACTAACCTAAGAACATCACACAACACCCAGTCATCACGAGGCAGAGAACCCGCTTAAGGAACACATCATTGGCGAAACATCTTCTTCCTGCTGGTGGCGTAAGTTAAACTTCGCAAAACCGCAGAATATGTCTGGCAGCTGAATGATGGTCAAGTTACTTCCTCGACGACAAAGAAATGTCCAGCCACAATCAATTGATATTTTCTTTTCATTTCCAATCAATAAATCGGATGAATTTAAGTTGTGACAGCACGTTATTATTTTATAGTATTGAGTCTGGGTAATTCTTTCTATTGCAGCTGACCTCGTCTTTTATGTTGCCGTTTATCTTATACACCATTGATGCAATACGGAACAGGCAAATGCGGCAGCTCTTTGCTAGTTCTGCGGCACTGTGGTCACAGTGTCAAGTGAAGACTGTGTTGGTCCTCTGATCCAGATTCGATAGAGGCCTGTTTTTATGGTGTTCTATATCAGAGACACAACCAGCCACATTAAAAATCAGTAAGAAATTCTTAAGAAAACCTGTGTATCATAAGTCATCTTCCTACATTAAGAATTCCACAGCGTAGGTGCAAAGAAGTACGATACTGAACATTTGATAATACTGTTTTCTGCTTCTGCTAACATAATTTTTTGTTTCAATGCATACACAATTTTACTTGTTAAATTCTGAGACTGATAATTTCTTACTTCAGCTCCTTTACGTATCTACTCCCATGGGCATAATTCCATAAATACCGAGTATGACGCTAGACAGCTCGTAAACACAGACTGTTTTAAAATCCGTAGTGTTTAATACATGACATATTCATGACGATTTAGACCAACTCTCATTACAGTTACTTTAACTTTTATGAAAATCATGTTTTATCGTAGGGGTGTTGTATTTTAATAGCATTTTTTCGTTGGTTTATTGAACACAAAAGTAAAAATAACAGAGATAATAATTTCAAACAGTATCTTCTGTAACATTAACTAACGCAGTTTGACAAAGCTCAGGTAGTTTCCCAATTCTAAGCGTATGGAAACCTACTTGTTTAGAATTAAAGAGGTTCTCAAGCCAGGTTTGGAGTGTATTTGCACTTGGAAAATTATTTTTTTTACGATGGTTGCTCGTCAACGAACAGGAGAGAAAAATTTGGAGGGCATCAGTTGAGGGAAATAAATGCGCGAAGGACGGCTTCTCGAAGATGCTCCTGGATAGCTTTGTTTGTGAATGCACCAGATTGCATTATCGTGTAGTAACAACAGTTATTGCAGTTTTGTTATTTTTTTTAAGTTTTTTGTTGGCAAAAATCTCAGATGCAATGCATACATGCCTGTTCAGGAGCTCGTAATGCACAACACCCTTTTTGTGTCACTAAATGCAAAATATTATCTGTTCACAGTTTCATGTACTCGAGGAGATGTCTTTTGTTGGGTCTTAGCCATAAATCGTCACCAATAACGATATTTCTTAGGTCTCCTCAATGGGCGGAATAATGACGCTCAGGGAAATATGTGGCACTAATCGTTGATCTTATGTTTGTAGCTTTCGACTAGAGAATGTAGCACTCCTGCACACAACCATTGTACCTACCCTGTTGAAAGCAAATATTGCAGCGCATGATGTATGTCGGTGATTGAGTCTTCTTGAATTCAGAAAAATCATTAATGCAACAACCACCTTACTTGAAACACGAAAATTGTTTTGTGATGCGATATGTCCGGTAACATTCTTCCCACACACGATACAAATGTTGCAGCCTGCTTCCACTACCTGCAGCCCTCCCATAAACCCAAAGAGAGCAATACGTCGCCAAATTTTGACTTTTCCTTTGCGAGTCTACTTTGTAATTCTCACATAATTTTCGTAAGATTAAAGTATGCATAATGCAGTACGGAACTGAACTAAAAGTACTAGAATTTCAAATAAGAAAATGACACTTAATAACTGCAGTCGTAGCAACCTACACGTCTTGTGCAATCGCGCAGTGTTCACTCGGTTCGTCGAAGTTATTTCATGCAGAAAATTGAAAGAGTAACGAGAAGCTATTTTATGCTCATTGTTGGGAGAGAAGAAACAGGCCTAAGGTGTACGGCACCGCGTTCACCTCGTCGGACGGCGGCCGGCCCCAAACAATGGGTGGCGAGTCGAGGTGGCAGTGGGTCTTACAGGGCACGGAAACTCTCGATGATGTTTGGTTTGTGGGGCGCTCAACTGTGCGGTTATCAGCGCCCGTACATATTCCCAATCTTTTCTCAGTCCAGTCTCACTACTTTTCTGGAATGATGATGAAATGATGAGGGCTACAGAAACACCCGTCATCTCCAGGTAGGTGATAATCCCTGACTCCGCCGGAAATCGAACCCAAGACCTCGTACTCGGGAAACGAGAACGCGACCGTGAGACAACGAGCTGCGAACGGAAACTAGAGCATATATTGTTCTGATCTTAAGGCAGACACAAGCGCATTCGAGGAACATGTTGCAATTGCTGGGGATTTGGAAAGCGATGCAAATTACCAATAAGATTCCATGAAACATACCTTCAACATACTGGCGAAAATCGGTTTTAAAAAATAGGGAAAAGTGTGGACTTGAACTCGGGAATTCCTATCTACGTTGTGCATGATTTATCACTAGAAAACGAGCAGTCATAGTACTGTAACACATCAAGCGGGAGACAATTCCTTCAGACACTTTCACATCCTACAGTGTTTTTTGATAGTGCAGATGGCGAGACACTGAGGGGGCGGCGAGTTTCACTAGAGCCTTCCGTGAAAGCTTCGGCTCTATAAAGGGTCCCCGAGAACTATCACTGCTTGAAAAAGAAAATGGTGCAAATGGCTCTGAGCACTATGGGACTCAACTTCTGAGGTCAGCAGTCCCCTAGAGCTTATAACTACTTAAACCTAACTAACCCAAGGACATAACAAACATCCATGCCCGAGGCAGGATTAGAACCTGCCACCGTAGCGTATCGCTGGGTTCGTCCACATTTATTGTGTATCTATGACCTGACCAGAAACCAAAGAAACAGAAGTGCAAGCTCTAGGTGGCCAGGCGTTTAGAGGAAAATAGAATTTTTGGTGCGGGTCGGGCGAGTCATGGACGATTTATGTTAGTGTAGTTCTAGGCAGCGGCAGGCGTAGCTGAAACAGCACAGAACGGCAATACGACGGAAATGGAATGTAGTTCCTATGAACAATTATTTTTCAATTTTTAATTCTTATGTTAATTACACAGCAAATAATGCCAATTACACTGTATTTATTGATATTGTCAAAATAAAGGCATGAAAAGGAAAAGGAGGAAAATTTTGGGTGGCAGATAAAATTCCAGGAATGGATTGTAAAGCCAAACTTACCATATTTTATATAGATTTATTTATATTTTATGCATTTTATTGTATTTGGTATTTTAATCTATTTCATTTCTTATTTTGTTATTTACACTTGGTGTGATATTCATTCTAAGAATGAGAGGCGATAATTTTCTCGGCATATTGCACACTTTATGAACGTCGCATTTTTACCTGTATACTTTAATTACGATACGCTCTTGGTAAGTTATTTGCAGAGCCTCGTGACCTCTGTAAGCATGTTCTTCCTTGGAAACTGATTGGCGATCTTAAGTCTTCTTTGCCGTTCCTTTACATTACTTTCATGAAAATGCTAAATGCAATACATCTATCATTATTTCACTTTATTTGCAGTAAACTTACGTAACAATCAAAAGCAAAAAATATTTCCGCATAAGGAGTCGAATCTACGACCAACATACTACTTTTTTTATACTATTCCCCCTGCGTCAATCATTACCTGGAAGCTACGACAGCGTAAAACACTTATGATTCGGCCGACTCGCACCAAAATTGCTATTCTTTTTAAACTCTGGACCATTCGCAGCTTCCATTAATGTTACTTTCACGGGCATGGATGTGTGTGATAGCCTTAGGTTAGTTGGGTTTAAGTAGTTCTAAGTTCTAGGGGACTGATGACCATAGCTGTTAAGTCCCATAGTGCTCAGAGCTATTTGAACCATTTGAACCAGGGCGTTGGTTCTTTAGGAAAGCAGCATTTACACCGACGTTTGATTCACCGTATCTACCGTAATATTGTAAGGCAGGAAATATATGGTTGACCTCCATAAAATATGATAATTTTCCGCCAGTGATAGCATTTTCTTTTCTCAGTCCGTTGTACGCGGTGCGCAAAACTTCCCTTCCTTAGATTGCCAATTCCCCGACCGAATCCTAATCTTTGACAGAACAAGCCCCGAAAGATGATCGGAAATCTGAAGGCTCGACAGAGAGAGCTTTACGCTGTAGAACTGGTTGCTTGTTTTTGAACATCGAGACAACGTCCAGAATTGGACAAAATCACTTTACAAATGGAATCCGCGACCCGCTGATAAATCTGTGGAATAGTCTACATTAATAAGTGTAGAGACCTCCAGAGCTTGATCTGAACTGTCTATTTTCTGTAGCACATACTGCTGTTATTTCATTGGTTGTAGACCGCCTTTCTGTAACTTGTAGTAACTTTATTTCCTGTCGCTGTCCGTCCATCACATTATCTGTGTGAAAGTACAATGAGTATGATCTATTGCTTCTGGCGTAGCTGTATTCTTTTGCCCAAGCTCTTGATCAGTCATTTCTTGGAACTCTTCCGCACCTTTCGTAAAATAATCTCTCATAATGAAAGACAATGAACTTGTGGTTGAACTTATTCTGTTCGTGTTTACTTGCTAATAGATTTAGCCGGCCGGTGTGGCCGAGCGGTTCTAGGCGCTTCAGTCTAGAACCGCGCGACCGCTACGGTCGCAGGTTAGAATCCTGCCTCGGGCATGGATGTGTGTGGTGTACTTACGTTTAAGTAGTTCTAAGTTCTAGGGGACTGTTGCCTCAGATGTCAAGTCCCATAGTGCTCAGAGCCATTTGAACCATTTTTTGCTAATAGATTTGATTTTGGAAAGAGTCCGCCTTGAGCAGAACTCAATTTTTATTTCTATTTGTATTCCCTTTGGTGTCGTATCGGTGGCCGCACAGCAGCCGTCAACTCGGTGCGCCGTGCTAGAACACGCGCGGCAGACAGCGAGTACCGCTGGCGCCGCACACGAAGTCAACAACTGGCGCAAGTGAACGCGTCGTCGCGGGGTTAGCGGCAGCGTACACACCACTATCGATACGGATTACCCTGGCGGCGCTGCCCTTGCCACCAGAGCGAGCAACCGTATAAGGGCGCCATCTACCAACACTGATTGGCCGGACCTGCGGATTTAAGCGAGCTCCCTGAGCCCGTTTAGCCAGTTCAATCTTCGCTGATGACTCTGTTACTACCCGGCTGCTGGATTCACGACGACCGAACCATACTGTGGCCTCCCTGGCTGGAAACTTGTGACGCGTCGGTATCGACTGGTTGGCAGTGGTTTGGACTTGTATTCTCTACTAGTGACTGATTTCTCCTTGGCGCTACAGTCAGTGAAGTGTTGTGTAGTCGAACAAGTTTTGTTTTGTGTGACAGAAGGTAAAATAAATTTGGTTATCACGGAATATTTGTTGTGTTATAGTGCGAACATAACACAACATTTGGAAATACAAGTAATAAATTTTTCTGCTCAAGGCAGACTGTCTCCATAAACAAATCTAAATACAACGAGTTCATGCGCTAAGAATCGTGTGTTTCAATTTACGACACAATATCATGCTTCCCTTTCTGTAATTATTTAGTTACTTGGTTGACCTTTGGCCCTACTGTTTGTTTGTTTGTCTATCTGGCATCACCTCACTTTTCTTCTCTGTGGGGTTTGTATCTCCTGAACTACCACCATAAAACTAATATCGAAGATTAGATGTAATAATCATATTGGTAAGTAACCCAGGTAAAAATTCTGGAACTACGATCAATTTTTACCTGTATTATATAGATCATTGCCTTAAGTGAACTACAATCGATTATTGACACAGGTAACACAGTCATGAACTACGGTCGAAATTTACCTGTGCTGTACTTTCTATCAATTAAATACAATAATCGCTTTCTTATCTCTCATTAAACGTAAATTACAAAACATCATTAAAATTCCATTATGCAGCACTAAGGCAAGACAAATGACCCAGTGTGACAAACAAACAAAAAATAGGAAAAGAAACAATATTTTCTATCGCAGGCACAACCACCCAACATACAGAGTAGACTGACGCATTTTTCCTGCAAAATTTACTGCCAACTACTTGCCATGCCAATTAATTGTTGCGTTTGTGTAAGTTAATTACGAACAGGAGCTCTTTCAAAACAAATGTTAGTATCTGAAAGCAGCGAATCAGGGACATACGATAACAAATCAAACCTCACTTTGAGAATGTCATGTTGTGAAGTGTGCACTCTGTTAAGGCTTTATGTCCCAAAGCTAATTAATGCTACTTACATTTACTTATCGCTGTGTGGTGGTGTACTACTACAACACTACAGCGTTAACGTGCGCATGTTGCGTGGAAGTTCAAAGGTCACACGCTACTTTGTTAACAAATCGGTATCAATAACTGACTAAGATCAAACATTGCAGTTTGCTGTACAGCACGGGTGGTATCCAGCACGCGATTGGTTTCAATCCAGCCTCTGGCCCGCGACCCGCGTGAGATATTCGTAGGAGACAGGGAGCAAGGCATTCGTATTTGACTCCGCCCGGGAGGCATTTTTCGAAGATTTTCGTCAACCCTCGGCTCGCCATAGGTTTGCAGCTCGTGACGCAGACCAGTGGAAGTTTGGCTTACGCGCAGTGCCATCCTGCCACTGCTGGACTTGAACATCATATAGAAACACGTTTTCGCTCTGTGCCCAAAGTAATTAATCCTTACTGCACACTGAGAGTGGGAAGCACCTCAATAACTTGAGGGAGTGCGGAGAGAAGCAATTTCGTCTGTGGGTCACAGCTGACGACACACACGTTATTTTCGGCTTTCTGCCTACGTCTGTGCTTCACACTGATAGACAGCAAGCGTCGGCAGTAGGCGACAATGACACGATAAATATCCATTTCTCGCGAAATATGCCGATTTCATCAACGGCACCAACGGCCATAGCTTTATGAACGAACTGCTTATCTGTCGTAGGTTCAAGAGTAAAGTTTATGAGAAAATTGTTTTGAGCAATTAGTTCATGAGCCCACTCGAAGCGTAAATGGCTACGAAAGCGTACTTGACCTCTTAGCAACAAATAATCCTGGACACATAGGGAGTATCTTGACGAATACATGGATTAGCGACCACAATCCAGTTACTGCGAGGCCAAATATCGTAACACCTACAACCATCGAAAAGAAACACAAGGTATATATATTAAAAAAAAGCTGATAATAATGCTCCTAACGCCTTTTTAAGAGACATTCTTCACTCCTTCCGATCTGATCATGTAAGCGTAGAAGAAATGTGTAATAATTCCAAAGAGATAGTATTGACGGCAATTGAGAGTTATGTATCAAATTAATAAGTGATGGTACTGATTCCCCATTGTACACAAAATGGGTCAGATCGCTGTTGCAGATGCAAGGGGAAAAAAAGCATGCCAGATTTAAAATGACACACAGTCCTCAACATTGGCGAAGTTTTGCAGAAGTTCTAAATATATTTTGTACTTCAATGCAAGATGCTTTTAATAATTTCCACAACGAAATTCTCTCTGAATATGGCACAAAACCCAAAGAGATTCTGGTAATACATAAAGCACAACGGTGAAGTCAGTGATGATAGTGCCGCTAAAGAAAAGTTATTAAACAGGTTTCCCCAAACTCCTTCACCAAAGAATGCGAAGCAAATATTCTTGAATTCCAGTCAAGAATGATTCCAAAGTGAGAAATATAGAAGTAGATATAATCGGTGTAGCAAAGCAGCTTAAATTATTTAATAAAGGCAAGGCCTCTTGTCCAGATTGTATACCAGTCGGGTTCCTTTTAGAGTATGTTGATACAATAGCTCCATATTTAACAATTATATGCAACCGGTCACTCACAGAAAGATCCGTACCTGAAGACTGGAAAATTGCTCGAGTCACACCAACACCCATAAAGGGAAGTAGGAATAATCCGCTGAATTACAGGCCCATATCATTAACGTCGGTTTGCAGTAAGGTTTTGGAACATACACTGTTCGAACATTATGAAGTACCTCGAAGAAAACGATTTATCGGTATACAGTCAGCTCGGATTCAGAATATATAGTTCTTGTGCAATATAACTAATTATTATACTCACGAAGTAATGAATGATATCGACAGGGGATGTCAAATCGATTCCATATTTTTTAGATTTCCAAAAGGTTTTCGACACTGTTCCTCACAAGCGTCGTCTAACCAAACTCCATGCCTATGAAATATGGCCTCTGTTGTGAGACTGGATTCGCGATTTCTTGTCAGGAAGGTCACAGTTCGCAGTAATAGACAGAAAGTCATTTAGTAAAACAGAAGTAACATCCGGCGTTGCCCAAGGAAGTGTTTAGGCCCTCTATTGCTCCTGATCTACATTAACGACATAGGAGACAATCTCAGTAGCCGTCTTAGATTGTTTGCAGATGATCCTGTCATTTTCCGTCTTGTAAGTCATCGGATGACCAAAACAAACTGCAAAAATCTTTAGGTAAGATATCTGTATGGTGCGGAAAATGGCAATTGCCCCTGAATAAAGAGAAGTGTGAAGTTATTCACATGAGTACTAAGAGAAATTCGCTAAATTTCGATTATGCGATAAGTCACACAAATTTGAAAGCTGTAAATTCAACTAAATACTTAGGGATTCTAATTACAAATAACCTAAATAGGAAAGTTCACATAGACAATGTTGTGGGTAGAGCAAACCAAAGACTGCAATTCACTGGCACAACACTTAGAAGAAAAGAGGCTGCTTACATCACGTTTGCCCACGCTATTCTGAAGTAATGCTGTACGGTGTGGGATCCGCATCAGGTGAGACTAACGGATGCCATCTGAAGTTCAAAGGAAGGCAGATCGTTTTGTATTATCGTGAAATAGGGGAGACAGTGCCACAGGTGTGATACTTCAATTGGAGTGACAATCAGTTAAACGAAGACGTTTTTCGTTGCGACGGGATCTTCTCGTGAAATGTCAATCACCGGGTTTCTCCTCCGATTGTGAAAACACCTACAGACAGAGAAATGATCATCATGATAAAATAAGAGAAATCAGGGGTCGCACTGAAAAATTTAAGTGCTATTTTTTCCCGAGTGCCGTTCGAGAGTGGAACGGTAGAGAGAGCTTGAAAGTGGTTCATTGAACCCTCTGCCAGGCACTTTGTCGTAAACAGCAGAGTCATCACATAGATGTAGAAGTTCGGTCTTTTAAGTTTTTGAAATTGTTTCCATACTTCTTTACTGAGTTCATTCGCATAATGTCTGGCAGTGAGAGCAGAAATTTACATGCTTAATTTCGTCAATGAAAGTGGAAATTATGTAGACGATTATTTCATTACGATATAAAAAGATACACCTGTTTGATTAAAGTGAATCACTACCTCCTGGGGAGGAATGTAATATCAAATATCTTTTGTACGAAATACGTTGCTCAGCAGCTTACAGGACACCTGCTAAAAGACGAAACAAATTTTAATTTCCACGTTTAACGACCAACGTTGGTTCCTGTATCCTTTATTAGCAGCGTCCCATGTAAATTATACCACGTTGAGAGGATTCTTTGACATTAAAAGGGCAAACGTTGTATAAAACTCTTTTCTGTTCTGCTTGGCAGAGGCGCTGATAGGAAATCACTCCTATTGGCTATTCGCTGAGTTCATAGTGTCCGCCACTTCTGATCTACGTGGTGTCGCCGTATTTCACAATGTTTCGCCTCCTCCTCAGTGATATTAATTTTACTGTTTGGGTGAACAAGAAATGTACTATCAAAAACGTGTTTTCTTGAGGATAATTTGTTGGTCCCAGCCCAAGAACCATGGACTCTTGCCGTTAGGGGGGGGGGGGGGCTGTCTTGCGTGCCTCAGCGATACAGACAGCCATACCATAGGTGCAACCACAACGGAGGTGTATCTGTAGAGAGGACAGACAAACATGTTAGGTTAGAGAATTCCCTCCCTAGGCCCGACAAGACGCCTCCTGAGACGCGGCAAGGCAGGAGTAGGCAAAATGCAACAAGGAATAACAATATTAATGTGCTAATAGTAAACTGCAGGAGCGTCTATAGAAAGGTCCCAGAACTGCTCTCATTAATAAACGGTCACAACGCCCATATAGTACTAGGAACAGAAAGTTGGCTGAAACCAGACGTAAACAGTAATGAAATCCTAAACTCTGATTGGAATGTATACCGCAGAGATAGGCTGGACAGTGAAGGGGGAGGCGTGTTTATAGCGATAAGAAGTGCAATAGTATCGAAGGAAATTGACGGAGATTCGAATTGTGAAATGATTTGGGTGAAGGTCACGATTAAAGCAGGCTCATACCTGGTAATTGGATGTCTCTATAGGCCCCCGGGCTCAGCAGCTGTTGTGGCTCAGCACCTGAAGAATAATTTGGAAAATATTTCGAGTAGGTTTCCCCACCATGTTATAGTTCTGGGTGGAGATTTTAATTTGCCGGATATAGACTGGGAGACTCAAACGTTCATAACGGGTGGCAGGGACAAAGAATCCAGTGAAATATTTTTAAGTGCTTTATCTGAAAACTACCTTGAGCAGTTAAACAGAAAACCGATTCGTGGCGATAATATATTAGACCTTCTGGTGACAAACAGACCCGAACTATTTGATTCAGTTAATGCAGAACAGGGAATCAGCGATCATAAAGCGGTTACTGCATCGATGATTTCAGCCGTAAATAGAAATATTAAAAAAGGTAGGAAGATTTTTCTGTTTAGCAAAAGTGACAAAAAGCAGATTACAGAGTACCTGACGGCTCAACACAAAAGTTTTGTCTCAAGTGCAGATATTGTTGAGGATCAGTGGACAAAGTTCAAAACCATGGTACAATATGCGTTAGATGAGTATGTGCCAAGCAAGATCGTAAGAGACGGAAAAGAGCCACCGTGGTACAACAACCGAGTTATAAAACTGCTGCGGAAGCAAAGGGAACTTCACAGCAAACATAAACATAGCCAAAGCCTTGCAGACAAACAAAAATTACGCGAAGCGAAATGTAGTGTGAGGAGGGCTATGCGAGAGGCTTTCAATGAATTCGAAAGTAAAGTTCTATGTACTGACTTGGCAGAAAATCCTAAGAAATTTTGGTCCTATGTCAAAGCGGTAGGTGGATCAAAACAAAATGTCCAGACACTCTGTGACCAAAATGGTACTGAAACAGAGGATGACAGACTAAAGGCCGAAATACTAAATGTCTTCTTCCAAAGCTGTTTCACAGAGGAAGACTGCACTGTGCTTCCTTCTCTAGATTGTCGCACAGTTGACAAAATGGTAGATATCGAAGTAGACGACAGAGGGATAGAGAAACAATTAAAATCGCTCAAAAGAGGAAAGGCCGCTGGTCCTGATGGGATATCAGTTCGATTTTACTCAGAGTACGCGAAGGAACTTGCCCCCCTTCTTGCAGCTGTGTACCGTAGGTCTCTAGAAGAGCGAAGCGTTCCAAAGGATTGGAAAAGGGCACAGGTCATCCCCGTTCTCAAGAAGGGACGTCGAACAGATGTGCAGAACTATAGACCTATATCTCTAACGTCGATCAGTTGTAGAATTTTGGAACACGTATTATGTTCGAGTATAATGTCTTTTCTGGAGACTAGAAATCTACTCTGTAGGAATCAGCATGGGTTTCGAAAAAGACGATCGTGTGAAACCCAGCTCGCGCTATTCGTCCACGAGACTCAGAGGGCCTTAGACAGGGGTTCACAGGTAGATGCCGTGTTTCTTGACTTCCGCGTAGATGCCGTGTTTCTTGACTTCCGCAAGGCGTTTGACACAGTTCCCCACAGTCGTTTAATGAACAAAGTAAGAGCATACGGACTATCAGATCAATTGTGTGATTGGATTGAGGAGTTCCTAGATAACAGAACGCAGCACGTCATTCTCAATGGAGAGAAGTCTTCCGAAGTAAGAGTGATTTCAGGTGTGCCGCAGGGGAGTGTCATAGGACCGTTGCTATTCACAATATACATAAATGACCTGGTGGATGACATCGGAAGTTCACTGAGGCTTTTTGCAGATGATGCTGTGGTGTATCGAGAGGTTGCAACAATGGAAAATTGTACTGAAATGCAGGAGGATCTGCAGCGAATTGACGCATGGTGCACGGAATGGCAATTGAATCTCAATGTAGCGAAGTGTAATGTGATGCGAATACATAGAAAGATAGGTCCCTTATCATTTAGCTACAAAATAGCAGGTCAGCAACTGGAAGCAGTTAATTCCATAAATTATCTGGGAGTACGCATTAGGAGTGATTTAAAATGGAATGATCATATAAAGTTGATCGTCGGTAAAGCAGATGCCAGACTGAGATTCATTGGAAGAATCCTAAGGAAATGCAATCCGACAACAAAGGAAGTAGGTTACAGTACGTTTGTTCGCCCAATGCTTGAATACTGCTCAGCAGTGTGGGATCCGCACCAGGTAGGGTTGATAGAAGAGATAGAGAAGATACAACGGAGAGCAGCGCGCTTCGTTACAGGATCATTTAGTAATTGCGAAAGCGTTACGGAGATGATAGATAAACTCCAGTGGAAGACTCTGCAGGAGAGACGCTCAGTAGCTCGGTACGGGCTTTTGTTGAAGTTTCGAGAACATACCTTCACCGAAGAGTCAAGCAGTATATTGCCCCCTCCTACGTATATCTCGCGAAGAGACCATGAGGATAAAATCAGAGAGATTAGAGCCCACACAAAAGCATACCGACAATCCTTCTTTCCACGTACAATACGAGACTGGAATACAAGGGAGAACCGATAGAGTTACTCAGGGTACCCTCCGCCACACACCGTCAGGTGGCTTGCGGAGTACGGATGTAGATGTAGATGTAGATGTTGTTCCTGAAGAGGGGGAGCAGCCTTTTCAGTAGTTGCATGGGCAACAGTCTGGATAAATGACTGATATGGCCTTGTAACAACTAAAATAGTCTTGCTCTGCTGGAACTGCAAACATCTGAAAGCATGGGGAAACTACAGCCGTAATTTTTCCCGAGGGAATCAGCTTTACTGTATGGTTAAATGATAAGGTCCTCTCGAGTAAAATTTCGTGAGGTAAAATAGTCCACCATTCGGATCTCCGGACGGGGACTACACAGGGCGACGTCGATAGCAGGAAAAAGAGAACTTGTGTTCTACGGATCGGAGCGTGGATTTTCAGACCCCTTAATCAGAGAGTAAGGTTAGAAAATTTAAAAAGGGAAACGGACAGGTTACAGTTAGATATAATGGGAATTAGTGAAGTTCGGTGGCAGGAGGAACCAAACTTCTGGACAGGTAAATACAGGGTTATAAATACAAAATCAAACAGACGTAATGCAGGAGTTGGTTTAATAATGAACAAGAAAATGTAAACGCAGATAAGCTACTATGAAGAGCGTAGTGAACGCCTTTTTGTAGCCAAGGTAGACGAAAAGCCCAAGCCTACCACAGTAGTACAAGTTTATATGCCAACAACCTTCGCAGAATATCAAGAGATTGAAGAAATGTATGATGCAATAAAAGAAATAATTCAGATAGTTAAGGGGGACGAAAATTTAATAGTCATGGGGGACTGGAATTCGATAGTAGGAAAAGGAATCGAAGGAATATTAGTAGGTGAATATGGACTGGTGGGTAAGGAGTGAAAGAGGAAGCCGCCTGGTAGAATTTTGCACAGAGCATAACTTAACCATAGCTGCACTTGGTTTAAGAATCATGAAAGAATGTTGTATAATTGGATGAGACCTGGAGACACGGTAAAGTTTCAGATAGATGTTATAATGGTAAGACAGGTTTGGGAGCCAGGTTTTAAATTGTAAGACATTTTCAGGGGCAGATGTGGACACTGATCACAATTTATTAGTTATGAATTGTACATTAAAACTGAAAGAACTACAAAACGTTGGGAATTTAAGGAAGTGGGACATGGATATGTGAAAGAATCAGAGGTTGTAGAGAGTTTCAGAGAGGGCATTAGGGAACAATTGATAAAAGCAGGGAAAAGAAATACAGTAGAAGAAGAACTGGTAGATTTGAGAGATGAAATAGTGACGGCAGCGGAGGATGAAGTAGGTAAAAATACGAGGGCTACTAGAAATCCTTGGGTAACAGAAGAGATATTGAATGTAACTGTTGAAAGGAGTAAATATAAACATGCAATAACTGGAGCAGGCGAAAAGGAATACAAACATCACAAAAATGAAATCGACAGGAAGTGCAAAATGGATAAGCAGTGATGTCTTTGACAAATGCAAGTATGTAGAAGCACAAATCACTAGGTGTAAGATAGAAAATACCTACAGGATAATTAAAGAGCCTTTGGAGAAAAAGAGAACCACTTGCATGAATATCATGAGCTCAGATTGAAAAGCGGTACTACGCAAAGAAGGGAAAGCAGAAAAGTGGTAAGAGTATGTAAAGGGTCTGTACAAGGGCGATCAACTAGAGGGCAATATTATGAAAATCTAAGAGGACGTAGATGAAGATTAAATGGAGGCTATGGTACTGCGTGAAGAATATGACACAGGCCTGAACGACTTAAGTCGAAACATGGCCCCAGGAGTAGACAACATTCCTGAAAGAGTCGGGAGAGCCAGCCATGACAAAACTCTACCATCCGGTGAGCAAGATATGTGAAACAGGTGCAAGAAGAATATAATCTGAAAGAAAGGTGCTTACAAGACTGGAAATTGCCAAACTATCAGTTTAATAAGTCACGGTTGCAAAATACTAACTCGAATTTCTTACAGACGAATGGACGAACTGGTAGAATCCGACCTCGGGGAAGGTCAGTTCGGATTCCGTAGAAATGTCTGAACACGCGATTCAATACTGGCCCTACGACTGACCTTAGAAGATACGTAAAGCAAAGGCAAACCTACTTTTCTATCATTTGTAGACTTACACAAAGCTTTTGACAGTGTTGCCTGGAATACTCTCTTTCAAATTCTGACGTTGGCAAGGATAAAATACAGGGAGCGATAGGCTAGTTACAATTTTTACAGAAACCAAATGACAATTATAAGAGCCAAGGGGGCAATGAAACGGAAGCAGTGATTGAGAAGGGAATGAGACAGGGTTGTAGTCTATCCCCGATGTTGATCACACTGTACAATTAGCAAGCAGTAAAGGAAACAAAAGAAACATTTGAACATTTGGTGTAGGCATTAAAATCAATGGAGAAGAAACAAAAAATTGAGGTTTGCAGAGGATGGTTCAAATGGCTCTGAGCACTATGGGACTTAACTTCTAAGGTCATCAGCCCCCTAGAACTTAGAACTACTTAAACCTAACTAATCTAAGGACATCGCACGCATCCATGCCCTAGGCAGGATTCGAACTTGCGACTCTAGCGGTCGCGCGGCTCCAGACTGTAGCGCCTAGAACCGCTCGGCCAGTCCGGCCGGCGTTTGCAGAGGACATTGTAATTCTGTCAGAGACAGCTAAGGACCTGAAAGAGTAATTGAACGGAATGGACAGTGTCTTGAAAGGATGATACAAGATTAACATCAACAAGAGTAAAACTACGGTAATGGAATGTAATCGAATTAAATCAGGTGATGTTGAGGGAATTAGATTAGGCAATTAGACACTTAAACTAGTAGATTAGTTTTGATATTGGGGGAGCAAAATAACCGATGACGGTAGAAGTTGAGGGGATATAAAATCCTGACTGGCTATGGCAAGGAAAACTTTTCTGAAGAGGAAAATTTGTTAACATCGAGTGTAGATTTAAGTGTCGTGAAGTCGTTTCTGAAAATATTTGTATGGAGTGTAGCCATGTATGGAAGCGAAACATGGACCATAAATTATCCAGACGAGAGGAGAATAGGAGCTTTCGAATGTGGTGCTACAGAAGGATGGTGAAGTTTAGATGGGTACACCTCGTAACTGATGAGGAGCCACTGAATATAATTGGAGAGAAGAGGAATTTGTGATAGAACTTGACTAGAAGAAGGGATCGGTTGTAATACACGTTCTGAGGTATCAAGGGATCACCAACTTAGTACTGGATGGAAGCGTGTAAGGTAAAAATCGTTGAGGGAGACCACGAGATGAATACGCAAAGCAGATTCAGAAGGATGTAGGTTGAGCAGTTACTCGGAGATGAAGAAGCTTGCACAGGATAGAGTAGCATGGAGAGCTACATCAAACCAGTCTAGTCTCTGGACTGAAAACAACAACAACAATTTGTTGGCATGGCGAGTCGAGAAAGGGATGCCATTCATATCAGCACGCTACCCAATAAACGGAACGTCACGGACTTTTCAGTTTGTGTTCTAGGTGAACTGCTGCCACATTATGTGAAGAAGCTTTCCGCGAGCTCAAGTACGTGATTCAGGTGCTCTGGGCACGAAAGGTAGCCTGCTGTACAGCGAAGAAATGAACTTTCTACGTTACTTGTGTGTTTTCCACATTCTGTACTGCTATCGATTGCAGCAGCTGGCTCGTACATTGTAAATAAACGCCTTCAATTCCCCACGTGCTAGCCAAAAGAACGGAACAATGACACAGCTAAAAAGTGGTGAACACGCTAGACGTATTTAAAACAAACCGTGCGGAGACCGCAGCACTAAGCGTAGTCGACAAGACTTGCATGTAGCAGTCACTGGGATTGATAAAAAATTAAGTACTGAAACGCCCGCTAAACCCTCTGGGCAGAACAGATGATTAGGATTGTGGAAAGGGCCAAATAAGGTGTCGGTCAGGTTCACTCAAAACTAATGTATTTTAATTTAATAACACCTTTAAACCAAAACAGCACATAGCCGAACGTAGAGTTTTAAAAAGGCAATTATTTCACGGCTGAAGGCCTCCAAACAAATAATCTTAAAGCGACAAAACAAATCTCAAGTGGTAAAAAACATGCAGTTAAAATCGCAAATAAGGTATTGAAAACACACACACATATACAAAAGGCTGAAAGCCTCAAAGCAAGGTGAATAGAGGAACATAAACAAGATGCAATACAAATGTGTTGTGTACATAGTCCCGCGTAGTCAGCGCGTACACAACTTTCCCAATAAAGCGCGCCCCACTAAGCACAACAGCGCAGGCGCAGCGCTCGTCCGCTCTGCACTACGAGATGGCGCTGTCTTAGAGACAGACCACCAAATTCATCTTCCGCCGATCTTTGTATTAATATGTAACGCAGCCAATGAGATCGCTGCTAATGTAGAACCTTTTCTCCTCGCGGATCACACTCGCGCAGTGATACCTGAACGCGCGAGGTATTGTAACGAGTGCACAAACCTCCGATTAGCCAGTCTGCATCAGTTTGCAGTCAAGTTTCAGTCTGCGCCTAATAATATTATCATATTCCTGTACACAGCCATGAAGAGAGAGGTATAGTCACTTTGTCAAGTATCAGAGATATGTGAGAATAAGATTAACGTACCAAGACCAGAGGAACTTCAGATTGTCAATTGTAAACAGCATCCAGAATCAAGTTACGTAATATCTATGATTTTTATTACTTTAATAAATATGTGTGAGAATTAAGCAAGTTATGTTTAAAGTTGGTCACTGTCAATCTGCTACTCTAAGCGTGCAAGTGGCATTTCTGTCGTCCGATCTAACAGCAAAAGATAAACACGCCACGATAAGACCACGAGACATATTGCTGATACTCGCCTAATTCGTTAGAGCGACAAGTCAAATGATCTGATGGTGTGTGTACCGAAGATCTTACAGTGCGCACAACACAAAATGGCTAAAGGCATACAAATGTCTGAAGGCCCACAATGAAATTTTCAAGATTTTAAATAAATTAGCATAAGGAAAGGTTATGGTAATTTTTCTTTATGGAGGATTTAAGTGGCTCAAGGCCCACAATTGATTTTCCAAAATTCAAAATACATAAAATCCAATAAAAGCAATAATTTTTAAATCATTGGCTATCATAGATTATAAACAGACAAATACAAGTGAGAAGGACAATAAAGAGAACGACACTCAGAAGCCTCCAAGGAGGTCGATCCTCCCTCTTTCACTAAGGTGAGACAGGTGGTGAGCCCAACTACACTTTATCCGTCTGAACGCAACCAGGGGAAGGCCACGGACCGACCGACAAAACGTCTTGCTTGCCACCAATCGGTACATGAGAAATCAAACGCAAAGAGTTACGAACGTGATTATCCAGAATGAAATATGTATTAGCTGTCAAAACTATACACCATGTTGGACAGTGACAACAGGTGAGGAAAGGACGCAGCTTGAAATTACGTTAGTGGCCAGGAGAGGTAGCCAAAACACTGACGACCACAAGGCAGAATATTCCGCTGGTGCAATTGAATTTTAGTCAACGAATATAGTCAATTGCACGGCATGGCTGCTAAATTTCAGAAATAGAAACACTCTGTGTTCCTCACAGGAAAACCTCCACAACAGTGAACCACCGAAGCGAACCACACAACGTGAACGGACGTGACTTTGGTAGCTGAAACCAATACTCAGTTTTGACGTCCGGGGTCTGTGAACCACGAAGCTCGTAGCGATCGGACAGCTCCACACACGCTCCGACAAGGAGCAGGGACCGCCAGCGGACACAGCCGACTGCACTGCGTGGAGATGACATCCGTGGTCCGCAGCAACGGACCGACTCCCCTTCAGAATGCCGACAACATCTAAAATAGTCGTCAGTGGAAATAACGTCAACTACACACACAACCTGACAAACACTTGCACGAAGACTTGAACGATACCAAACAGTAAATAAGCAAGCATGAAGAAAAGTAGGGAGTCGATGCACGCACACACAGCAGACCCATGAACGATCGGCGAGCCAAAACGCGTCGTCCGGTAGGACGACCGACCGACAATCCACCAAGACCGTGGCCTGGCTCAAATGATGCGTTGCGGCAATGGTCGGGCGAGGCATGTCAACGCAGACCTCACTGCTCCAAGCCTACTGCACTAGCGCCGCATTGCAACTCCCCGACTGGTAGGTCTGGACTGCGCTCCAAACGCGTTTCGACTGGCTGGCCCGAACTCGCGACCCGAACTGACATACGGCAAACAACCGGGAAGTAATAGGAGTCGAGCGAAGATACTACCAGAGGGGATATATCGGTACGCGCTGCTAGTTCAGGTAACGGTCAGGCAAAGCAGCAACTGTGACAGTAGTAATTCAATTTAACGCAGTGAGGTGGAAGTACGTTAAAAACAGGGTCTAAAATACACGATGGCGGGAACACGAGCCACGCACTGCTCAAATACACTACTCATCCACTATATAAATGTAAATAAGATGCATTACAAATGCTTCTGTTTTCAGAAAGTATTCTGTTCTTGGATAGTGGTTAATTCATTTCTTTTATCCTTTACAAAAGCAATTTCGATATTATTAATATATTTCCACCACACACTACAACAAGAAGATGCCTAATATGTTAATAATTCGCTGTTAGACTCTCACTTTTCTGTTTAAGCATGGGTTGTAGCCAGGTGCTTCGTATGGCTTCTGGTACTGTGTTCTCGGAACAACATGCGGTAGCTTTGTTTACAGATCTAACTGAAGCGGAACTGGACATCAGTAGTAATGACAGCCACTGACTCACATTTCACTCAAAGGCAATGCTTTGCGTTAAGTTCTACACCTAGACCCTATATCTACAAACATACGCTGCAAGCCGCAGTACAGTGTGCGCCAGACGGTACCCTGTACCACTGTTACCACTATTAATCATTTTCCTTCCTGTTCCACTCGAATGCAGAGCGCGGAGAAAAATGGCTGTCTATAGATTCTCGTATGAGCCCCAATTTCTCGTAGCTTATCTTCGTGGTCCTTACGAGAAACTTGTCTTGGTGGCAGCAGAATCGTTTTGCATTCACCTTCAAATACCGGTTACCTGCATTTTCTCAATAGTGTTCCTCGTAAACAACGTCGCCTTCCTTCCAGGGACTCTCATTTGAGTTTCCAAAACATCTCCGATACCCTTTCATGTTGCTCGAAGTTACTGCTAACAAATCACAGATTAGCAGCCCGCCTCTGAGCTGCTTCGATGTCTTTCTTTAATCAGACCGTGTACGGATCCCAAATACATGAGCAGTTCTCAAGAGCAAGTCGCACGAGAGTCCAATATGTGGTCTCCTTTACAGACACCGAGCGAGGTAGCGCAGTGGAAACGCCTGAAGAGGAACAGATTTTTTTTTTTTTAGGATGAAAAGTGGCGGTGGCACTTGGTTCTTTTTTTTAGTTCCATTTTATAAAAGGGTTAATAATGTAAAAAGAAAGAAATAAAAATAAAAAAAGATAAAAAACAAAAAAAGATGGTAAAAAAATTAAAAAATAAAATAAAATAAAGAAAGGTGTTTAGCTTCTACGCGAAAGGTTATGAGTTCAAAACTTGTTACTGTTTCCGGCGAATAAAAAAAATAAAAAAATAAAAAAAAAACAAAAAAACAAATAAAAAAAGTGGTTAGCACACTGGACTCGCATTCGGGAGGACGACGGTTCAATCCCGTCTCCGGCCATCCTGATTTAGGTTTTCCGTGATTTCCCTAAATCGTTTCAGGCAAATGCCGGGATGGTTCCTTTGAAAGGGCACGGCCGATTTCCTTCCCAATCCTTCCCTAACCCGGGCTTGCGCTCCGTCTCTAATGACCTCGTTGTCGACGGGACGTTAAACACTAACCACCACCACCACCACCACCACCACCTTTACAGACACCACACTTTAACAAAATTCTCCCAATAAGCCTAGGTCGATCATTCGCCTTCCATACCACAATCTACACATGTTCTTTTTACTTCATATCGTTTTGCCATTTTACGCCCTGATATTTAAACGACGTGGCTGTGTGAGGCAGGACTCTACTTATGCCGTATCTGAGCTTTACGGGTTTATTTTTCCTACCTGTCCGCATTAACTTTCATTTCCCTACATTTGGTGGTAGCTGCCATTTTTCTCACCAACTATAAGTTTTTTTTTTTTTTCAAAACCATCTTGTATCCTCCTATAGTCAGTCACCTTCCCGTTAACCACATCACTAAATAACAGCAGAGTGCTGTCCACCGTATCCGCCAGATTATTTATGGACATAGAAAATAATAGCGGTCCTATCACACTTCTCTATGGCACTCCTGACTATAATCTTGTTTCTGATTAACACTCGCCGTCGAGTACAACATACTAGGTTTCATTACTTAAGACGTCTTCGAGGTATTCACACACTTGGAACCTATTGCATATGCTCGTACGTTCTTTAACTACCTATAGTGGGGCACTGTGTCAAACGCTTTTCGGAAGTCTAGAAATATGGTATGTACCTATTGCCCTTCATTCATAGTTCTTTGTATATAATATGAGAAAAGTGCAAGCCGAATTTCGCAAAAGCGATGCTTTCTAAAACTTCGTGCTCATGAGCTTCTCTATGTAACAAAATTTATTCTGTTGGAACTCTGAATATGTTCTACAATTCTGCAGTAAACCGATGTTGGGGTTTGGTCTAGAAATTCGCTATTCTCATCTTTTACTCTTCTTATGTACAGGAGACACCTGCGCTTTTTCTCCGGTGGCGTGGGACTTTGCTCTGGGCGTGAGATTTGCGATAAGTGCACTGGAGACTTACTTCTTGTTTCTCTACGCCAGGAATGGTTACTACTATGCCGTCTATACGGGAATTTGTTCGATGGTCAAACGGCGCTAAGTTTGTACGATTCTCCTGCGTTAACGATATCTTAAACGCGAGATATAAAATTTCAGCATTCGTTTTACAACTTTCAACTGTCACACCAGACTGGTCTACGAGTGACTGAATGGAAGCCTTAGACCAGATTACGTTCGACCAGGATGCTCTCGTGTTCTAGGCCAGATCTTTTGCTACGGTATAGCGATGAAAGTCGTTGTGTGCTTCGTGCACAAATCTTTTCAGAGGAGTACGAATCCCTACTAGCCTTTACCTGTTGTCATTTCCACGTTCTTTTTTTAATCAAGAGTGCTACAGCCTTTGCTCCCTCAGCATTTTCCGAATTTAGTTGTTAATCCGTGGTAGGTCTTCTCCGTCCTTAATCCACTTACTACTCACATAATTCTCCAGCCCGATTTACGGTCTCTTTCAACTTCGCCCATAATACCTCTACGTTCATGTTGCTGGAACTAAGTGACGTCAGTTCCCTGTCTAAATGAGTTGCTGACAACCGCTTTTTCTTCAGAAACACTCTTCAAGCACTCTTGGCTGATTTATTAACTCTCGTAGCCACAGCTGCTATAATGACATCATGCTCATTAATACCCGACTCAATACTGATGCTGTCGTGATAGTCTGACCGGTGTCTAGCTACAAGGTATAAGACACTTCCATAGCGTGTGTGCTGCCTAAGTAGCTGCTGAAAGCAGTTTTCAGAAAATTTATGTCCAAAATTATTTCGCAAAACTGCCTGTATGTACCCTCGCAGTGAATCCATAGCCCTCCGAGTCATTATTCAGTAGGTTAATGGCGTCTCCAACAAGTACTGTCTAATCTGAGCATTTACGAGCTACTGACCGCAGACTTTCTTTGAATAAGTCTATAACTGTAACAGCGTAATCGGTTGGTCGGTGAAACATGTAACAAATATCTTGTTTTCAACCAGACATGTTACAAGAGACCAGGTAACTTCACTGTCACAATCAACTTCGACATCAATACAAACAATATTTTCTCCAACTGCAATGAACACCCCTCCCTGTTATGAAATCTAATCTGTCTTTCCGATATACATTCCACGGCTTGTTAAATATCTCAGAGCTTTCTACTTCAGATTTCAGCCATCTCTCGATCTCAAGAATAATTTGACCGCTGGAACTCCCCTGGAGGGGAAACTTCTACATTTTGCTGACAAAATTGTGGCAGTCGAAGTACCCTTACGCTGAACGCGGTCTGACTTCCCTTTCTGCTTAGCGACTGGCGAGTGTTCATCCGAGTACCTCAAACTACCTCGTAGACTACGAAAAATTCCCTGTGCACTCCGGAAGAATCTGCTACGCGATTAGCTGCTTCCTTTGCGTAGTGCACCTCTGGCCTACCAAGAGGAGCCCTATAAACCCCACCCGATAACGCAGGTCAAGAAAGCCGCAGGAAAGTCTGTCACAGAGTCAGCGAAGCTTTTGACTGAGTCTCTCCACGCGGCTACAAATAAAAGGACCCAGACCAACAGCGGGAATAATTCTGCAAATTGCGAGCTCTGCCTGCACCCTGAACACGAGGCCAGCAGCCTTCAACACCTCCGCCTGTCGCCAGTGTAAGATGATCGCCTCAGAACCCATGTGAAAGGCGTCGTTGGTGTTGACGTGAGACAGTTTGCAGTCGACTGCACCGTGCACGCTCGAGTGCAAATTGGCTTTTCTTCCATCCCTGAACTCTGTCTTCCTAAGGGATTTTAAACGCGACTGAAATTGAAGTTGCCAACAACTAGTAAATCCCCACACACGTGTGTCTGTCCGGACCCTGCTGAAGGAACGACCACATGCTCAATCACAGGGCGAATAGGCTTTAACTTCCACCACTCACCCTGCTGTAAGAGTGGATCAACCTAATCGCGCACACTAGGAGGTGCCTTGGTAGCAAAGCCTATGGGCGCCACGCCTACACCCAGAGACAACAGGCTAAAGGCGCGACTGACCATAGCAAACACCACATTCAGTACTTCGCAAACTGTGGCCAGCTTTTCCTGCGTCCACGCACGGCATGCACTTATCCCGTCCATGCTAGGAAGACTCACTAAAGAAGTGAACCATGAAAGCAGAGAGAAACCCAAGTGTCCAACTAGCTACCCACTTGATAGGTCAGCAATGGACCAATGGACCTTGAAGAATTAGTTTAAATGCGTCACATGAGGTCCGGTAGCGATGTGCCCCCTAATAAAGCAAAGCAGTGAAAATTCTCTCTACCAGTTTTCTACAATAAATTCCATGGACAATTCCACACATGTGATTATCTAGCTTGTGTTCTTTGTCTCGTCTATAGAATTTTTTTGTGACATATTCAGTTGCTGTTCTATAACCCCCTCATTTACTTCACTAAAGGCAACTCAGTTTCGCCTTGGAAGTACCTTTTCAAAAGTATTCGTGCATTATCTTCAGTCACATTTAATTGTTCTGATATCGGTAAACGCAATAGTCAATATGGCTTAAGGAGTGGAGGCATTTAGCGGTAGGTCTAAACTGCTACAATGAGGTTACTGATGGAACAACGTTCTACTAGTATTCACGCGATTCAAACAACTGGTCACGAGCTTCCCTTCTTAGTCTAGTAATCAGAGGTACAATTACTTGAAGTACTTTGCTATCAGAAAATGAGAACGTAAGCAAAGATGTATTCCGTTACTAGTGCTATTTGTCCCAACACCCTTCATCTTTTTGATCTTGAATTATAATAGCTTGGGATATTGAGGTATTGTTGCATAGTATTTTATGCAATGAAGTCGCATCGCTTGGTTCAGCAGCCTCTCCTCTGAACATACAGGCAGCTTAGCAAAAAGATGCATGTGCGAGAATGTGAAATCCATCTGAATCTGGAATTAATCAAGAATGAGGCAGAACCATGAGATACAGTGCTAACGTTAATATACGAAACGGAATTAGTAACGGTTGAATTAGTTGGCTGTAGCAGTGAATCTGAAGGTCAGAACTTACACAATATCTTTAAGTTAAAGGAAATGATTGTGAAAACAAATTCTAGATCTAAGTAACACTGCGGCTTATAATAAAAGACACATTAATCATAATGCAACCAAACAGAGTTATGAGGACAAGAACTTTCAGAGATGTACCTTACAATGAAAATCGTAAATTAAAGTTACTGAAAGAGATGGAGCTGCGCAAAATCTCGATTACCGTTCTATAAACTAGATACTGTAATCTGACTATGACGATCACAGTAACTGTTTATCTGAATCCAACAGATAAGAAACCTAAAGATCCGAGGAAGCACAGAGAAACATGACCCAGGGATAGCTCAACTACAGTATTCTCACCTGCTCTAATAAGCTTGGACGAGCGGTTCTAGGCGCTACAGTCTGGAAACGCGCGACCTCTACGGTGGCAGGTTGAAATCCTGCCTCGGGCATGGATGTGTGTGACCTCAGATGTTAAGTCCCATAGTTCTCAGAGCCATTTGAACCTAACGTGCCGGAGCTGTAAACTATGCTTACCGTAATCTTCACCGTGTTGTGAGCATATTGACTCACGACTTGAAAGCGCAGCTGAAACTAGCCTGCATCACCCGTCCGTGGTTTTTGTCCCACAAGTCCTCCAATTTCCGCGTCTCTTACACTTTGTGACTACCTGCATCTCATATTTTTGAAACCACCACCCAATGGATTGTTCTTGTCTTCCCACCAACAAAACGAGACCACCAGTCCTCTCAAAAGTTGCCATAGCCCAACAATGCCGTAACTGTTTCTTTGATAAGAACACTGCAATCAGCGTTCATTCAGTCACCAGGTATCCTTGCATCACAGGTCCACTGAAATGTTGCTACAAGGCTAATAGGAGACTCTGGTCCAGCGTCCATCTATGAAGTCAGCCAGTGCTGTTTAGTTTTTGAGAAACCGAGGAGATATTTATCTGCCCAAACTTATTACTTAATAACCTCCCAGCACATACCATCTGCTGAAAGAGTCGCATCTTCTGGAACGAAGATTTTTCGTCTCGGTTGCCATCAGACAGTCCTATAAATGGACAATTGCGTGTTCACCTACTCACCGTATGGTAAAGTGACTTCTATCAACTGGAAAGCAGGCAGGCGCACTACCTGTATTTCTTTTCCCTCTTTTTCGTCCAAGGCTGACACGCCTACGTTCCCCCTGTGGCTCGCTCCACCAGGCCTCACAACACATCACTTGTCTCATATTCACAGCACTCCTCAGATCTAAAGCGTGAAGAAAGTGAGCAAATATAGCAAATGAATGTACCCAGAAACATGATAGACTACAAGATGAAATGAGTCCGGCTGTAGCCAGCCTTACGTTTCATCCTTATTAAGAAAATATATTAATTTGGTAATATGACATCCAGATTTCCTTTTTGGTGGTGTAGTGAATGGATAATGTGCTGCTCGATTCATAAGAGACAGAAATGATGATTGCTGAGGTAACTGATTTCTGTTTTGTAATCTATCGTTCTACAGTGAATCCGTTTGTAGGTACGGATAGAAAGATCTAGTCATGGCCACGGGTTCCGCTATGACGGCTCAAGGTTAGGCCGCGACAGGGTTCTGTAAACTGGCCAGGCTTCGTGCTATGGTGTGGCTGTGGCCGAGCGCAGTTTCGTCCCGCTTACTCAGGTGGGCCGCGGCTAGCGCCGTTTGCAACCAGAAGCACATCGGTGAGGTGGCGTTATTTTTCAGTAGTGCATCGCCAGACTACGTGTGACGACACACAGAGTAGATGGGCGCGACGAGACATCAGTGAGCAGCTCCAGGCGATACAGTACCGTAACATCAATTCACAGCGTGGGAAGTGCGTAACACTACCGTTAAGTGCGAACGTTATGGTATGCCGACATTCTGCTGGTGCTACTATTAATTGAAAGTCCACGTGGGGTCCTGGCAAGATAAACAGTCCGAGTTCCGATTGGTCGGTGTCCGCCTATTGTTGGATCTGTGTCATGCCATTCATTTTACCGCATTTCTTAATTTAAATAATTTATTGAGTAGCCTTCGTATGCAGTTAACTTACATTGAAATATAGATCATGCACATGTGTATGATACAGTTTACATATAGGAAAATAGAATTTATTAGACAAAGCTCAACAGAAGTATCCGAATATTCGTCAAAACAGGAAAAACATTTTACGAAAAGCAGTCAGTAATACTGACAGTCAGCTTCATGCGGGTGGAGACAAGGTGAGCACGCGTCAAAGTCCGAGGCCTGGCCAGGGTGCCTCCCGTCCCCCTCCCCCCGACCCCTCGCGTCCCTTCATATGTTTCTTTTCCTTTTTTGTTGTGTTTTAAGTTTCCAAAATATTACCAATAATGCAAAAGGAAGGGATACAGAGGAAAAATAGGGACGAGAAAAGAAGAGCACAGTGAGGCCAGCAGCTGCTGCCGGAACTATCCAGCCCCCTGCCTTCGAAACTTAAGATTCAACATGTTGGCAAAGAGTTCTCGTAATCTAGGCAGTTGGAGACAGAACCAGTCAGCCATAGACGTAAACTGGCGCAAAGCCAAATAGTCACACCCCTCTCATAACTGAAGCGTCCACAACTACCCCCCACCCCGTATCAGCTCGTTCAGCATGGACGTAACTGCGACGCCCAACAGAGGCCAAAAGAGAACATAATATTCCTTGGGGAGTCAATTGAGACGTGAGTGGCGTACATAGGGTCCCAATATCCAGGTCCAAGGGAATGTCGCCGGGTGTGGCCACGTCGTAAGAATTCAGGTAGTACTGATGAAAGACTAAAAGTCAACCGTCAGTTATTATAGAGAAGTAATGGCAAGAGCGGCGACGTCGAGCTCGATGTCGAATCAGATGGTATATCGATGACAATTCCTAGGTCCCAAGTGATCGTGGTTTCGATCGCACCCGCAAACTTTCCTTCTGTTGCCACTACAACTTCAACTACGAATACTTTGCTTTTATACATTGGAAAACTCCAGTGCGAATGGGATGGGAATGGGTTGAGGGAGAGGGGGACGCGATCTGCACCGTCATACAAATCGCACAAGAGAGACTAATTGCCGCGCGGGATTAGCCGAGCGGTCTAAGGGCGCTGCAGTAATGGACTGTGCGGCTGATCCCGGCGAAGGTTCGAGTCCTACCTCGGGCATGGGTGTGTGTGTTAGTCCTTAGGATAATTATGTTAAGTAGTGTGTAAGCTTAGGTACTGATGACCTTAGCAGTTAAGTCTCATAAGATTCTACACACATTTGAACATTATTGAGAGAATTATAAAATCCGAGTTCTCAGGAAATCCCTCACCCTAGTAGCACAATAAGTGATCAGTGTTTGATGGAGCTTCGATTTATCCAGTGAAATAAGCCATTCCACAGTGGTAGTGTACCTCTTAGCGGATGAGAGACTATGCTCCCACACATTGCGTATCACATCATCGACAGGAGGCTACCAAGCCGAATAGTTTCAGCGATCGTCGGTCAAGTTGGAGAGCGGCGGCCAAAGCACAGTGATACAAAAAAACCACCAGGTATAACGTTTACTGCAACAATACGGTCGCCTATCCAATTACGTAAACAGAATCTGTCAATCCTGCAACGAAGTCCCAGTAAAATGCGTAAATTTAATCAAAGTCGGATATTTACACTCCCAAAAATTTTTCAAGTGCATCGAGCGCATAAGCTCGTTTAAATCTCCGCAATTATTAGAATGCGGAGACTGATCAACAGAACGCAGAACACAGTTAAACTCACAACCCAACAACAGACCCTGAGGACTGCTACGTAAAAGATAAATAATCTCTTCCTTATAAAAACCGGAACGTTCCACTATGTGATGAAAACCAGACGGAGCATATAAGGCAACCAAGGTGAGGTAAAAGAGTTTAAAGAGTAGTCGTTTGCCAGATTCAAGAACCTCTGCAATGGGAATGCCTTCCCGAACGAATAAGGCTGATCCCGTCTAAAATTCGGGCACCACATTGAAAACTGTGATAAATCCAGGGAGAGGGAAACTGGTAAATAGAACTTCTTGTGGGAACACTATATCCGCACAGGAGTCAAACATAAAGTTCTGATACCATTCGGTTAACATGTAGTGTGACGAGTGTCTATGCCTGTGCCATCACTCAAAAGAAAAAGCACGGAAAGAACAGCGGAGTAGCATGACTATTCCCCCAGTCGCCCGGTACAGTCCATCGTGGAGTCCAATAACGAATTTGAGAGTTGGGCGCCAGTGCCAGTAACCAAGTGAATCTGTAGCCTTGGTTGTTTTGCGGGCCGCTACAGCTGTCAGCTGTACACATTATTTAAACCTGGCTGCGAGGCGTAACAGCCTCAGAAATAGGCGCATCTTATACCACCTCCATATCAATCTGTGACTTTCCAGAGCCCGAGGCCTGCTGTAGGGAAGGGTCACCCTGCAAGGCATGCCAGGACAATCAGAGTTAATCTCAGAGACAGATGGAGAAAACACTGGGGTGTTTCCGGAGTCATAATAAGCGACCAATCACGATCCCCATGGCCGAGAGCAGATAGAGGAAGAGAAGAGCATTGCAGTATAACCGGTTCGACTTATGAGGCAGGCTGCGAAGGACACAAGTCCGACACACACTCGCTCCAGGGCGGCTACGTAGTAGCCACCCCTGCAGCAGCATTAGTACAGTACACTGCCTCCCCCGGCCTCCACCTCTCCAGTGCTAGTAGGAATGATAGACAAACAAGGGCCAAGGGTGGGTGGGATACGGGAAGGCACAACTAATTCATTATTATCCTACCACTCGGGATAGCCAGCTGTCTCAGGCGCCTTAACACAGTTCGCAAGGCTGCCCCCGTCGCAGTTTCGAGTCCTACCTCGGGCATGGGTATGTGTGTGTTGTGCTTAGCATAAGTTAAAGTTATATTAAGTAGTGTGTCAGCCTAGGGACCGATGACCTGAGCAGTTGGGTAACACAGGAACTTACCACTTACCACCATGATTATCCTGAATACGTCGCCGCATATTGTGAATCGAGCGTGCCGCAGACCAAGCAGAAGCAGGAACGGGGTCAGGCTTTGTTTGAAACGGCGGAAAATCATCTGAAGTGAGAGTGGGAACTGTCGCTTTACTGCCAGAGACGGGGAAAGATGTATCCCCAAGTTCGTTACCAGAGGGGACAAGGTCAACAACCCTTAACTTGCAGCTCTGTTCCAATGAAAATCGCAAAACAAAACTCTCCGCGGACAGTTAGTTTAGAGACATCCACTTTCCTTGCACAGATAACAAGCCCCATATGTTTGCTGTACGTAACATGAATGATGCGAGAGCCTCAAACTTGCACATGAGACGTAATGTTTCTTTTCATATGCCTTTCCAACGAAGGTATGTCGCCATAACATTGTAGTTTGTGTTGACTTGACAGACGTTTACGGCGAATGCCTCTCACATCAACATACTGAGCCAAATCTTCCTTAAGATAAATATAGTCTACCTCCGTATGAAGACTGAGTATTGAACATTCCTATATTCAACGTCCACATTCGTAAGCAGCACCGTACTGACCGAACCATCGCTTTGCCGGAAAAGAAACTGAGTTCAAAGATGTAATTGGAATTTGTCTATCTATAGGGGATCTACGAATTAAACAAAAAACACACAAATTTCAGTATCAAAGTACATGGTATGAACTTAATCCGCGGTAACATGACACGCATCAGCTAACCAGTCACGGATTTCTAAAGATCCGGGCTGCATGTTACGTGTCGACGTGTCAGATGAAACTCGCAGTACCTTTACGCAGAACACTCTTGGACGCCTTGAGAAAGAAAGAGGAGCAGGCTAGGCCGCTGTCAGACACATATACAACGAAGTAAGAAACGAAACAGCGATAATATCAGAAACATAAAGCCAGAAACCCAACTGAAGCTAAAAATTCCCAAACACGCGTCACGCTGCGGCGGACCGAATACGTAAGCAACGACTTGTTCGCTCGGTTTACAGGGCGGAAATAGCCGCTACACAGCCAAACACAACTTCGAGTCTGCTCTCGAAACAAGACTTAGGTGAAATGGGTCGAAAATAAAATGTTAACTACGCTTTGCTTCTGACGAATGTTCTCATCATTGAAAGGATCAGTTTTCGAGTTAGAGGCACCAATAAACCATCACGCCCGTTTCAGATTTTGCTCAAGTTTCGCTAATGTATGCAGTTGCCGCGGATATACTGCTAGACAGCAATGTCATAGTTTTCACAGCATCATCGGACTTCAGTTCATAATAGTTGATTCAGATTTCACGAATTGTTTATACATTATGTACACAAAAGATCCTCATGATTCAATCTAGCCGGCCGCTGTGACCGAGCGGTTCTATGCGCTTTAGTCAGGAAACATGCGACTGCTATGGTCGCAGGATCGAATCCTGCCTGGGGCGTGGATGTGTGTGATGTCCTTAGGTTAGTTAGGTTTCAGTAGTTGTACGTTCTAGGGGACTAATGACCTTAGATGTTAAGTCCCATAGTGCCCAGAGCCATTTGAACTATAAAATAAGGGTACCAGAGGACTGATCTTTACTGACATGTTAGAGAACTTTTACACTACAGTTCAATTCAATGATACTGTCATATAGGTATAAAGTGTATTAGAATAGAAGTACCATTGTGATTCATAGCCTCATACAGCTGAAGTGTAGTTCTGACAGCATGCATAAATTCGATGAAACTGTTATCAAATTTTTCTGGTGATGTGGTCCATGATATTTTACGAATGTTGTGGCAAATCATCAAGAGGTGCTGCCGGCAATGTAGGTAAAACGAAATTCTGCCTCACTGTCACCAAGATGTGCGAAATGGTGGAAAAGCTTTCGATCGTGGACGTTGAGACACATTATGAATTATGAGCAAGCTAACGTGAAAAATCCGTACACCGGCGCTGTCCTACCATAACAGGATATTTTCCTGGAGTAAAAACGTAACCAGAATGAACTTGTGGTAAATTCGTTTGGGAACAAACTGCTGAGGTCATCAGTTCCTAGGCTTACACACTACTTAATCTAACTTACGTTAAGGACTACACACTTACCCATGCTCGAAGGAGGACTCGAACCTACAACTGTGGTGTCACCGCCAGACACCACACTTGCTAGTTGGTAGCCTTTAAATCGGCTGCGGTCCGTTAGTATACGTCGGACCCGCGTGTCGCCACTAGCAGTGATTGCAGACCGAGCGCCGCCATACGGCAGGTCTAGAGAGACTTCCTAGCACTCGCCCCAGTTGTACAACCGACTTTGCTAGCGATGGTTCACTGACAAAATACGCTCTCATTTGCCGAGTCGATAGTTTAGCATAGCCTTCAGCTACATCATTTGCTACGACCTAGCAAGGCACCATTATCAGTTATTACTGATATTGAATCATGTACCGTTAAGACCGACGTTCGTCATTAATGGATTAAAGTTAAGTATTCCACCAGCTACGTCCGTTTTTCTCAATTCTAATTCCCTTGTCATGTTCCAGACCTCACGCCAGCCTGCGTGAGCTGAGACGCGTGCATTTCGGCCTCCTTTAGGTACGGGTTGGCTCTCCTGCCAACCACAACATTGGCGACGAGGCCCAACCGCGTTCTTATCGATATTACCCTAATTTACTTGTGTAATGGCTTCGCCACAATCTCCAGATGTACTGTTCGAATTTTATCGCTAACAGAATCAGCAGACGCAGGCCTTACAGGATGCCCTTGGACAGCTCGTCCAGGGTCAACGTGCGATGCCAAACGATGCGGCAGCCGCCGCTTCACCCCTAACGCAGTCACAACACGCTGTTGCACCAACTTTTCGACCTTTTGATGCTGCACTTGAAAGCTGGACGGAGTGGTCACGCCAATTTGGATTCCATCTCGCCGCCTACAGAATTCAAGGTAACGATCGGCAGCCTTTTCTCCTTTCATCCGTCGGGGTTCAAACGTACCGTGTGATAGTCAAATTATTTCTCCGACGCGACGTAGCAACTCTGTCCTACGAAGAAATTTTGTCTGCATTAGATGCACATTTCAAAGAATCAGTCAATGCAGTTGCGAAAAGGTGCTTAAAACATCAATGTAGTCCTGTGCTGTGATCGTGCCACGTAAAACAAGATTGGATGCAAGCCCTTCAATGAACACACGACCGCACCATAACACCACCGCCTCCGAATTTTACTGTTGGCACTACACACTCTGGCAGATGACGTTTACCGGCCATTCGCCACACCCACACCCTGCCATCGGAGTTGGTTCAAATGGCTCTGAGCACTATGGGACTTAACATCTTAGGTCATCAGTCCCCTAGAACTTAGAACTACTTAAACCTAACTAATCTAAGGACATCTCACAACACCAAGCCATCACGAGGCAGAGAAAATCCCTGACCCCGCCGGGAATCGAACCCGGGAACCTGGGCGTGGGATGCGAGAACGCTACCGCACGACCACGAGATGCGGGCGCCATCGGAGTGCTACATTGTGTACCGTGATTCGTCACTCCACACAATGGTTTTCCACTGTTAACTCGTCCAATGTGTCCACCCCTGACAGCAAGCGAGGTCATGGGAACCAAGTTTTCTCACCTCCCACCTAACTGTCATAGTACTTGATGCAGTATGGAATTCCTGTTTCATGGTTTGGACAGATATGAGCCTATTACACATCACGACCCTGTTCTACTGTCGGCGGTCTCCTCCAGTCAACAGACGTTGTCAGCCTGTAGACGTCCTTTCACGATTCCACTTCAATATCAGTCAAATCGGGAAGAGTGGACCTAGGGCTGTTAGGAGTGTGGAAATCTCTCGTACAGACATAAGACACAAGTGACAGCTAATCACCTGACCACGTTCGAAGTCCGCGAGTTCCGCGGAGGTCTCTCACTGTGTCTTGTGACTACTGACGTCGGTGATATGGATTTCCTGGCAGTATGTGGTAGCACAATGCACCTAATTTGAAAAAAGTATGTTTTTGCGTGTGTCCGGACGTTTTTGATAACGTATAAAATACTTCGAGATCACTAACTTCCTCATGACATTTTCCAATTCTTGTAGAAATCATTATCTAAATACATGAAAATTTACCTCATTAGCGAAAAGCATCTGATCACGTAGAACATTCACGCAAGGGAGAATACACAAATCCTCTGGTGTACTAGAACATACTGAAGGTGCTCAGTTGTAAAACGAAATTTAGCTAGCTGCTCATAGAAAGACACACTAAATAATTTATGCTAAGTATATGAACAACAGGAAGTGTGGTACCTCCACACTTCTCGACACGAGCCGTGCAATGAACCAAGAACAAGACAAGTCTTTCTACCTGACTTTTCTCCAATTGTATTCCAAATTTTTTCCTGTGATATCACGTGAACTGAAACGTAATACAACACCTGCTGGAAACAACCTATAACACACTCACGAGCACCCAAACACGCAAGAATTCCACTTCTCATAATATCGCAGCCATAATGCAAATGAGACACTATCTCACAATCTTCTGGCAAAGAAACATATCTATGATGGTTTTCAAGAAGGGTAAAACATATTTTCAAGCTTCACTCCTTGAAAGCATAGCATCCACAAATCTGTGTTCATTCTCAACAAGAGAAACAACAGTTACTCGGACATCATATTGCAATTTTAAAGTCTCGTTCACAGTGTACTTGCTTCTTACACTTGATTTTCAATAATATCCCTAATAGGTTCTACAAGGGATATATTCTGCTCCTCACTCAAAGTAACACATCGTTAAGGCTGGTACTTGTTCCTGGTCCATCTTTTTCGCCACATTCACAACAGAACACCAATCATTTACTGTAAAGAATCCACTCAGACTGGTTCAGAATGTGTTATGGGGTCAGCAGATTTAATAATTGTCTCCCCCTGTATAACTACACTGGCAGGTACTGCGCCATTTCAACTCAGCTCTGCACTACCAGTTAGCTGGCCCAAAGCAGTAGTAAATTTAACTTATGGAACAAAATTCTGCTCTTCACTGTGTTCCACAGTTTGGTTTATAACTTCCTGTTGTAGCATGGCATCTAATCTATTCTCCGACTCTGATGGTTCACTTTAACAAACAAAATCCCCATGTTCTTTCAACTTTTTCGATGGCATTTTTGTTCGCCTTGGTGTTTCTTGAAGCTTGTAGCCTCTCTCTTCGCACCTCTCTACTAACGTTTTTAATCAGCTATAATTTTGTTTAGCATTAAACTCTAAATTCCTTCTATGTGACGAAGTATCAACAGCACTTAGTGAATGAAATCACCTTATTCTAACAACTGTAGAAGAGACGTTGAAAGAACTATCCCTTGTTTGGGACGTCATAGTGCGTCAGTATACTTTTACTTACATCATAGACTGGCTAAGAGGGCGTGCGTCAAGTAGGTGAATTGCTGCCATTAACTTCACTACATCTACATCTACATCTACATGACTACTCTGCAATTCACATTTAAGTGCTTGGCAGAGGGTTCATCGAACCACAATCATACTATCTCTCTACTATTCCACTCGCGAACAGCGAGCGGGAAAAACGAACACCTAAACCTTTCTGTTCGAGCTCTGATTTCTCTTATTTTATTTTGATGATCATTCCTACCTATGTAGGTTGGGCTCAACAAAATATTTTCGCATTCGGAAGAGAAAGTTGGTGACTGAAATTTCGTAAAAAGGTCTCGCCGCGACGAAAAACGTCTCTGCTGTAATGACTTCCACCCCAACTCGTGTATCATATCTGCCACACTCTCTCCCCTATAACGCGATAATACAAAACGAGCTGCCCTTTTTTGCACCCTTTCGATGTCCTCCGTCAATCCCACCTGGTAAGGATCCCACACCGCGCAGCAATATTCTAACAGAGGACGAACGAGTGTAGTGTAAGCTGTCTCTTTAGTGGACTTGTTGCATCTTCTAAGTGTCCTGCCAATGAAACGCAACCTTTGGCTCGCCTTCCCGACAATATTATCTATGTGGTCCTTCCAACTGAAGTTGTTCGTAATTTTAACACCCAAGTACTTAGTTGAATTGACAGCCTTGAGAATTGTACTATTTATCGAGTAATCGAATTCCAACGGATTTCTTTTGGAACTCTTGGAACTCATGTGGATCATCTCACACTTTTCGTTATTTAGCGTCAACTGCCACATGACACACCATGCAGCAATCTTTTCTAAATCGCTTTGCAGCTGATACTGGTCTTCGGATGACCTTACTAGACGGTAAATTACAGCATCATCTGCGAACAGTCTAAGAGAACTGCTCAGATTGTCACCCAGGTCATTTATATAGATCAGGAACAGTAGAGGTCCCAGGACGCTTCCCTGGGGAACACCTGATATCACTTCAGTTTTACTCGATGATTTGCCGTCTATTACTACGAACTGCGACCTTCCTGACAGGAAATCACGAATCCAGTCGCACAACTGAGACGATAACCCATAGCTCCGCAGCTTGATTAGAAGTCGCTTGTGAGGAACGGTGTCAAAAGCTTTCCGGAAATCTAGAAATACTACTGACATTCCTAACGAGATAACAACACAGTTGTGATAAGGTAGTGAGTATTGTTTGCACGTTTTTCGTCGGAAATCCTAAGTCAGTACACACACTATTCGTACCGTTTGGAAACTCACGACTGACCTACAACATGAAACGGACAGCCATTGATCGTCATATAGCAGCCGCAGCACAATTTAGAATATATTTTACACCAAGAGTAAGTAATCGACCTTCCCTATGGAAGCTCATTGCCATGCATAAAACGTCTTGTAGAAGACCGAAAAACTGCAGAAATGAGTGGGCACAGGCACGTGTTTTGAAGATGCTTTGACGTCAGTAATGGTGTTCTGTGTGAGCGGCATCACACACAAAAGCTTCAGTGTATGCACTATTTTTGTCAACGACAGGATGGATCACATACAAATGTACTCTGCTATTTTCTGAGCAATAACAGTACAATGCGGGATTCCTACAACATATCATCAAGTTTATTCTGGGACGCGCGGGGTAGCTGCAGTTCGCAAGGCTCCCCCCGTTGTTGTTGTGGTTGGCAGGAGAGCCAACTCCGTGTTACTAGAGGAGGCCGAAAGGCACCCGTTTAGCTCACGCAGGCTGGCGTGAGGTCTGGAACAGGACAAGAAAATTAGAATTTAGAAAAACGGACGTAGCTGGTGGAATACTTAACTTTAATCCATTAATGACGAACGTCGGTCTTGACGGTACATAACTGATAACGGCGCATTGCTAGGTCGTAGCAAATGACGTAGCTGAAGGCTACGCTAAACTATCGTCTCGGCAAATGAGGGCGTATTTTGTCAGTGTACCATCGCTAGCAAAGTAGGTTTTACAACTAGGGTGAGTGTTAGGAAGTCTCTCTAGACCTGCCGTGTGGCGGCGCTCGGTCTGCAATCACTGATAGTGGCGACACGCGGGGCCGACGTATACTAATGGACCGCTTCCGATTTAAAGGATACCACCTAGCAAGTGTGGTGTCTGGCGGTGACACCACATTACTCCCCCTTATCATTTAGCTACAAAATAGCAGGTCAGCAACTGGAAGCAGTTAATTCCATAAATTATCTGGGAGTACGCATTAGGAGTGATTTAAAATGGAATGATCATATAAAGTTGATCGTCGGTAAAGCAGATGCCAGACTGAGATTCATTGGAAGAATCCTAAGGAAATGCAATCCGACAACAAAGGAAGTAGGTTACAGTACGCTTGTTCGCCCAATGCTTGAATACTGCTCAGCAGTGTGGGATCCGCACCAGGTAGGGTTGATAGAAGAGATAGAGAAGATCCAACGGAGAGCAGCGCGCTTCGTTACAGGATCATTTAGTAATTGCGAAAGCGTTACGGAGATGATAGATAAACTCCAGTGGAAGACTCTGCAGGAGAGACGCTCAGTAGCTCGGTACGGGCTTTTGTTGAAGTTTCGAGAACATACCTTCACCGAAGAGTCAAGCAGTATATTGCTCCCTCCTACGTATATCTCGCGAAGAGACCATGAGGATAAAATCAGAGATATTAGAGCCCACACAGAAGCATACCGACAATCCTTCTTTCCACGTACAATACGAGACTGGAATAGAAGGGAGAACCGATAGAGGTACTCAGGGTACCCTCCGCCACACACCGTCAGGTGGCTTGCGGAGTACGGATGTAGATGTAGATGTAGATGTACGGTTGTGGCATAAGGCTTCCACACGCCGTGGGGAGGACCCCATGTTGACGTATGCGACGAGGTGGGGAGCCTAACAATAGGCGAGGCTGTGCCACCCGCACCCTGCCATTCGGACCGCGGGGAGCTAGGAAACGTCTGAAAACCTGCACCAGGGTGCACGCCAACATGCGGTGTATGCGCCCGTAGAGAGACAGGAGGGGGGCCGAATGGTCGACCTCCCCCGGGCCGGGGCACCCGACGGGCGAAGACGACATATGGTCCGGAGCGGGCAAGAGTTCCATGTCGGAGGACAACTGGTCACGGGAAGCGATGATCGGCGGCGCGTGACCCAGGGAGGCGCCCGGCGGTTGCAGCGGCGCGTCCACTGCGGGCGGCGCCGGCGGGGGAACAGGCGGCGGCGGCGGCGGCGGCGGTGGTGGCGGCGCGTCGCCATGGGGCAAAATGGAAGACAGCGTCGGTAACACCTGGGGCTGGGGCGAGTCAGTAGATGGGTCCCCGGGGCGCTGACCGGACGGCACCTTCGCTGAAAGCAGACGGCGAGCGGCAGATCCCGTGCAACGACAGAGGCGCAGCTGATTGAGATGCCGACGCACCTCACCAGAGGCCCCCAAAACCAGATACATAGCGCGTCCCAGGCAGCGAAGAATGCTCCCGTCGAGCCAACGCCGTGAACCTCGATAGTGGCGATAGTAGACAACGTCGCCTGGAGCAAAAGCAGGTGTCTGCCGCTGCACAGGAACCTGATGCGGCGGATGTAGCAAAGACATTAAGGTTCGATGACGACGACCGTGGAGAAACTCAGCCGGCGAGCGACCATCTCGGAGCTGAGAGCGATACGAGGACAAAAAGAGCAATAACGCGTCCTCCCGAGAATGCGAATCTTTTAACTTCAACATCTGTGACTTGAAAGTCCTGACCAATCGTTCAGCGGCACCGTTTGACTGTGGCGAAAACGCGCGGACGTCAGATGTTGAATATCATTGGCCTTGCATAATGACTGAAATTCTGCGGACATGAATTGTGGGCCATTGTCGGAAACAATAGTCTGTGGAAAACCTTCAATGCAAAAGAAAGCGGATAACGTTAGGATAGTGGCAGAGGACGTCTTGGAAGACATCCGGACAACAAAAGGAAAATTACTGAATGAATCTACCACAACCAACCATCGAGCATTCCAGAATGGACCAAGAAAATCGATGTGTAAGCGTTGCCAAGGGGGAGTGGCTTTTGGCCATGCAAAGAATTTCCGCGGTGGTGCTGATTGTTGTTCGGCACACACCATGCAAGAAGAGCACATATTCGTAATCGCGGCATCGATTCCGTACCAAGTATAGTGCTGACGAGCAAGTTGTTTCGTTCACACTGTACCCAAATGTCCTTGGTGGAGAAGCTGTAAGACAGAGGACTGTAACGAACGTGGTACCACGACCCTGGACTGATCATTATCAGAACGCAACAGCATAACACCACGCCGTACAAAAAGTCTCTCCTTGTGAGCAAAAAATCGGCGAACCAACGGGTCCTCGATCCGTGACTTTGACAAGGGCCATTGCGTAGCAGCAAAACGCAGAACGGGAGCAAGGACAGGGTCGGCAGCTGTGGCTGTAGCTACGCGACGAAAATCAAACGGAAACGATTCGACCACGTCATCGGTTTCCGCATCAATGAACATGCAAGCAAGTTCGGAGAAATCGAATGCCCTATCCTCAGCAACAGGCACGCGCGACAACGCTTCAGCGTTTCCGTGCTTAGCAGTCGACCGATACAAGATATCGTAGCGGTACTGCGAGAGGAAAATAGACCAGCGAATGAATTTCTGCGCTGTACGTGGAGGTGCAGGCTTGGTCGGATGAAAAAACGATGTCAAAGATTTGTGGTCTGTGATTATGGTGAAGTGACGACCATACAAGAAATCATGAAACTTTGTAACACCAAATACGAGAGCCAATGCTTCTTTCTCCATCTGTGAATAATTTCTTTGAGCAGACGAGAGCAATTTGGATGCAAAGGCAATAGGGTGATCGTGCGATCCATCTTTGTGCGCAAGCGCAGCACCGATCCCGAAATCCGATGCATCCACCATCAACAAAAGGGGCTTCTGGGGATCGAATGGCTTAAGGTAAGTATTGGAAAGCAACGCCGATTTCAACTGGCGAAAGGCACGTTCGCATTCCGTCGTCCAAACGAACGGAACACCTTTACGGCGTAAGCGATGAAGCGGAGCTGAAATGGAAGAGGCATGCGGCACATATTTATGATAATAGTTGATTTTTCCCAGCACACTCTGTAGTTGCTTCAAATTCTGCTGCGACGGCCAGTCTTGTATGGCACGAAGGTGCGTGGGACTGGGATGTATGCCTTGGGCATTGAGTACATGTCCCAAGTATGGCAAGTCCCGAGCAAAAAACACACATTTGTCCTTCCGCAAGCGAAGGCCATTTTGTCGCAAGACCTGAAATAATGTTCTGAGATTAGCCAAATGTTCTTCTTCCGTCTTTCCAGAGATCACAACATCGTCCAGATAATTTGCTGCAGTAGGGACCGACGCACAAACAGTTTGACAGTTTGTAGATATTTCTGACACAATGCAGGGGCGGATGCACACCCGAATGGCATTCGTTTGAATTGATACAACCCAAGATGCGTGTTAACCACCAAAACGCGCTGGGATTCTTTGTCCACCGGTATTTGCAAGTACGCATCTGCGTGGTCCAACTTCGAAACATATTTACCCGGGCACAGTTTGTCAAAAAGATCTTCCGGGCGGGGTAAAGGAAAAGTTGCAATCAGTAGTTGTGGATTCACTGTTGCCTTGAAGTCCACACAAAGTCTCAACTTTCCGGAAGGTTTTGGCAAAATTACTACGGTTGACGCCAAGAGAGAAGCCTGCGCACGTTCAATTACACCTTGTGATTCCAAATCGTGTAATGTTTTTGCGACCTCATCACGCAATGCGTGGGGAACATTGCGCGCTCTGAAAAATTTCGGTTGCGCGTTTACTTTCAGTTCCGAATGTGCTTTATATTTCTTAGCGCAACCGAGGCCCGGTGCAAAAATGTCTGCAAATTCTTCACATAGACGAGAAACACTGTCTTAAGGCACAGTCTGGTTCACTGATAGGACCTGATTTACTATAGACAAGTTAAACAACTGAAATGAATCGAAACCAAACAAGTTCACTGCGGAAGAAGAACGAAGGACGTAAAATGACACAAGTTTTGTTTGTCCTTTGTATGTTGCAAGAAGGCTGTTCTAACACAGGGATCTCTTGATCTGAGTAGCTAGTTAATTTAAGCTTTGCTGCACGCAACGAAGGTGTGCCCAGCAGTTTGTAAGTGTCTCGATTGATCAGTGAGACGACAGCTCCGGTATCGAGCTGGAATGGTATCATTTTGTCGTTAATGTCCAAGTTTACAAAACGTTTATTGTCGTGCTGACGACAAAAGCGACTGTCTCGTGCAACGTGAACTGACACTGGTACATTATCACTTGCGACTTGACGGGAGTTCCGGCGATGCCGACGCACACTATTTTTGGGACGAACACAGTCACTGTTAAGAGAGTGGCACTACGCGGAGTGGAATGAACTACATGAATTTCCATGGGCGATGTTTCGCGAGCCTGAGTATCCTTGGTTCGATTCCGATTCCGGCGAGAAGCAAAGAGCGTGGAACGGTTTTGAGCGTCTTATCTGAGCGTTATCTGGCAAACACTCTGAACATGTCCTTTTTTATTACAATAAAAGCAAATAGCTTGGCGTGACGGGCAATTCTCACGCGAATGTTTAGTAGCACACCGCGGGCATGATTTCATCACTGCATTAGCTTGCTGGAGCGGCACACGTGGCTGAGAGCCTGGTGGCAACGGCGGTTACGTTCCTACTCCAGGAAAATATATTCTTATGGTAGGAAAGCGACGGTGTACGGATTTTTCACGTCAGCTTGCTCATAATTCATAATGTGTCTCAACGTCCACGATCGAAAGCTTTTCCACCCTTTCGCACATCTTGGTGACAGTGAGGCAGAATTTCGTTTTGCCTACATTGCCGGCAGCACCTCTTAATGATTTGCCACAACATTCGTAAAATATCATGGACCACATCACCAGAAAATTTTGATAACTGTTTCATCGAATCTATGCATCCTGTCAGAACTACACTTCAGCTGTATGAGGATATGCATCACAATGGTACTTCTATTCTAATACACTTTATCCCTATATGACAGTATCATTGAATTGAACTGTAGTGTAAAAGTTCTATAACATGTCAGTAAAGATCAGTCCTCTGGTACCCTTATTTTATAGTTCAAATGGCTCTGGGCACTATGGGACTTAACATCTGAGGTCATTAGTCCCCTATAACGAATAACTACTTAAACCTAACTAACCTAAGGACATCACACACATCCATGCCCGAGGCAGGATTCGAACCTGCGGCGTTTCGGTCGCGCGGTTCCAGACTGAAGCGCCTAGAACCGCTCAGTCACACTGGCCGGCATTTATTTTATGGTCTTTCTTTTTATTTGTTCGTTAGTGCTTGGGGAAAGTCTCTTCAATTTATGATAGAGCAGCAACCAGAATTTACAACTGTGAACAATGTATGTGGTCGTGCGTGAGTCTTGCCCATTATTAACTTAGCTCTCTACCACGCATTATAGCATAACAAAGTCTCCGTCAACGTAGGACATTCAAATTTTTCTGGTGGATCGGAAAAGTAATTAACAAGCTTCCATAAAGGCAGCAGTGTGGTACTATATATGAACGTGAAAAATACGCTGAGAGTGTTGTGAACCTGCCACGTAACCTTTGGAAGCGGCCCGAGCCAACTGACCCTTAAACGCCACCAACGGAATAATGTGCGCAACGAACAGTATTAGAATTCTGTAGTGGTGTGGGTGCCAGAGTTACTGAATCGTGTAAAGTTTCTGATTAACTACTATCAGATGGAACGAGAGACTATACAGAAGTAAATTTTTTACCTCTTTTTTGAGTAGACCAGGAGAAACGGTCGACGCAATTTCTTTTTTTACAGATTATTCACTGTTTACAATACTGCTCAGATTTTATACTATCAGAGCTCGTCACCTCTATTTATACATACCACAACGTGATGTATTTAAAGTTTTGCATTTTTATTTTATTCTATGGAACATATTGATAGCTTTGTTTTGTTATGTTTCGTTTCAATTGTAAGATAAAATATGATACCTAAATGTAGACAGCTTCATTTTCTGTCTTTAGTGTTTCTTTGGGTAAATTCACCCACTTTTTTTAATTATTCCGTCCAGACAGCTATCATAGCTATCCTAGGCCAATTTCTGTGAGAGGAGATGACGCTTCGATGGTGTAAAATCATGTGGTCAGCTTGTTTGATGGTTAGAAGATTGTGGTTCCATGAAAGCTTATCGCCAATAGTTATTTGCAGTTGCTAGGTTAGACGACTGTAAACAGTTACGTAGTAGTCATGGAAAGGGAAGCTGTTAGTGGTTCCTTCTAAATCCACTAATATTAACTTAATCGTATCGCAAATAATTGGAGAGAGTAGTAAAGTTTTGTGAACATAGGACTATTCACTCAGGAAATCTGTGTTCACGGTGTACTCAAGGTCGTTGCATGGAGAAGTAGTTTGGGGAATATCGCAACCTAGGAGGCGAGGAAGGACACAGTTTCTCTGCATCAGTGATGAGGGAACGATGATGAGGGAATTAATTTTGTTAACAGGGAATTGTGTAAAACATAAATATAGGTTTTGTTGCAACACAATTTGTAATGGAGGATGCAGTGACAGACATGTCATCAAGCTTATGCCGAGGCAGAGGCTAAGAGGAAGATGGCTTAATGGTTATTAAACCAATGAAATACGAGACGAGTAGAGTGTGAAAGATGGTCTTGGAATAAGCGTCGGTTAGTATGATAAGACAGGACACGATTTAGATGCTTATGGATAGATTGTCAGAGTACAGATTATAAGATCTTACTCGACACCGATTCGTACTCTTGTATTTTATGTACTTATCAGAAATAAGGTAAGATATAAATGTTCTCCTTCACTGTTTGTATAATTGAAAATTGTCACTGTTTTAAAAAATTGTGCAAATCTACCTAGTTCTTACTTTATGCTGTCAATAATGATATAATTCATATAATCCACTGTAAGAAATACGAAAAGCGGCTGTGGAGTGAAGGTAGAAAGGGAGGACAAGTGTTTCATAGGGTGAAGAAAAGAAAACGACGTATCAAATGAAATATACATAAAAGTGGAGGATTTTACGTACACTGTATTTAAAATGTGTGAAACTAATCCACAACGGAAGTAATTCAGTCATTACCAGCACTCGCTGTGTTTGTTTATTCTTTCTACAGTATACTGTTTATGCTGAAGAAGTTGTGAATAAGAGGTGGGGTGAATCTGTCATAGCTCTCATAGACTGTTAGCAAAATTAGAGTTCATAAAGGTGTGGGACAGGTAACAAAGTGTTAAACCGGTCACTCTCCTATAAACTTCTGATGCGTTCTTACCTCGGCCCAAATCAAATATGGCCAGTGCCTTTCTTATCTCGAGTTTCCAACAAATACTATTTGGACAGATATTTATACTTATGGTGATGATTATTTATTTCCCTTAGACTGTGTGAAACATATCTACACTGCTAATGTTGACACACTTATTGCCAGACACTTTGGTCCTTACGTTATAATACTTTGGTAAAATAAAGTATTGCCAAGTAATCCAGAAGGGTGGTGACGACGTATGAAGAACATCTACTTAAGTGTGACATAGAGAAACAGACAAGACATCTTCTGGAACAGATAAAGCTTGTTTATTTCACGTTCTTGGAAAAACGTTAGTAATATCAAAAGGTCCAGATACCTATTCAGAAAATTTAATTATAACATCAACAATTGCCACAGCCACCTCAGGCAGTGCTTCACACCACACACGCCTCATCCTAAACACCCCTCCTAAAGGACTTGGAACTGAACATTTTTCGGCTGCCCCAGAAAACTATGGCACTCGAGGTATATTGCCATGTTATAATCATCTTGGTCGTGAAATGAATTGTTTCAGTTACTCTGTACTCTTTCCCCATTGATAGAAGCGGTAGGCTTTCTCATCTTTGAAACCTACAGGAAGATTTTGATATATTTTCAGCAAATGGGCCATGGAGTCTCGGTGCATCTCCAGCATAGCAGACTTCAGAAAGCAGAAGGACTATTGCATTTAGCTTGCGCGGTTGGCTTATACGGCTGCAGCTGCAAGTGTAAGGATTTAAAAATTAAATCGATGTTAACAACTAGATAACCTTATTTGTTATGTGGTGATCCTGTATGTACAGATGAGTAATTCCCGCCGTATATTACTCAACACTCAGATCATTCTACCATGGAAATGACGTCACTTGCGGGACCACTTGAAGTGACTTACGTAGCCAGTCAGCAGCTATAGTTCCCTATGGAAAAGAAAACAGTACGATTGTAAGAAGTGCCGTATAAAAATAGCATTCCTGCAAGAAGACAGTCAGATAGACTTTACCCCAGTCTGTCTCACCATATAGGATGCATGCAATCATTGTCACTTCGCAGACACTGAACCCAATCGCGGCGCCGTTGCTAATACTTATCACTCCCAGGATCAGAATCGATGTTGTCCGTCGCCAACGTTATGTCGATTATTCGGCTAGAGTGTCATTTAATGCCGATACAAAAATTATTGTTTCCCGTTGATGTGGCCGAAGGTGTTTAGAGGCGCTTCCATGTCGTCTCATCGATCGCGCCAGAGTTAACAACAAATCGGTGACTATACAAATTTCGGATTAAGAGTTTCGATAACGGCACATTTCATTTATGAGATGGTCCTTTACAAGGCTCTGAGTGTGGGGTGCACATAATTTAAATCCTTCCTTCCTCGTGTTAGGAATGTACACTCCTGGAAATTGAAATAAGAACACCGTGAATTCATTGTCCCAGGAAGGGGAAACTTTATTGACACATTCCTGGGGTCAGATACATCACATGATCACACTGACAGAACCACAGGCACATAGACACAGGTAACAGAGCATGCACAATGTCGGCACTAGTACAGTGTATATCCACCTTTCGCAGCAATGCAGGCTGCTATTCTCCCATGTAGACGATCGTAGAGATGCTGGATGTAGTCCTGTGGAACGGCTTGCCATGCCATTTCCACCTGGCGCCTCAGCTGGACCAGCGTTCGTGCTGGACGTGCACACCGCGTGAGACGACGCTTCATCCAGTCCCAAACATGCTGGGACAGATCCGGAGATCTTGCTGGCCAGGGTAGTTGACTTACACCTTCTAGAGCACGTTGGGTGGCACGAGATACATGCGGACGTGCATTGTCCTGTTGGAACAGCAAGTTCTCTAGCCGGTCTAGGAATGGTAGAACGATGGGTTCGATGACGGTTTGGATGTACCGTGCACTATTCAGTGTCCCCTCGAAGATCACCAGAGGTGTACGGCCAGTGTAGGAGATCGCTCCCCACACCATGATGCCGGGTGTTGGCCCTGTGTGCCTCGGTCGTATGCAGTCCTGATTGTGGCGCTCACCTGCACGGCGCCAAACACGCATACGACCATCATTGGCACCAAGGCAGAAGCGACTCTCATCGCTGAAGACGACACGTCTCCATTCGTCCCTCCATTCACGCCTGTCGCGACACCACTGGAGGCGGGCTGCACGATGTTGGGGCGTGAGCGGAAGACGGCCTAACAGTGTGCGGGACCGTAGCCCAGCTTCATGGAGACGGTTGCGAATGGTCCTCGCCGATACCCCAGGAGCAACAGTGTCCCTAATTTGCTGGGAAGTGGCGGTGCGGTCCCCTACGGCACTGCATAAGATCCTCCGGTCTTGGCGTGCATCCGTGCGTCGCTGCGGTCCGGTCCCAGGTCGACGGGCACGTGCACCTTCCGCCGACCACTGGCGACAACATCGATGTACTGTGGAGACCTCACGCCCCACGTGTTGAGCAATTCCGCGGTACGTCCACCCGGCCTCCCGCATGCCCACTATACGCCCTCGCTCAAAGTCCGTCAACTGCACATACGGTTCACGTCCACGCTGTCGCGGCATGCTACCAGTGTTAAAGACTGCGATGGAGCTCCGTATGCCACTGCAAACTGGCTGACACTGTCGGCGGCGGTGCACAAATGCTGCTTAGCTAGCGCCATTCGACGGCCAACACCGCGGTTCCTGGTGTGTCCGCTGTGCCGTGCGTGTGATCATTGCTTGTACAGCCCTCTCGCAGTGTCCGGAGCAATTATGGTGGGTCTGACACACCGGTGTCAATGTGTTCTTTTTTCCATTTCCAGGAGTGTATTTCGAGCTACATTCTGCATATAACACTGAAGGCCTCGACAGTGTTAAATTTTTCTGGTCTCATCTTATATAAACTGCCCTCGTGTAACCTGTGGAATCAGAAGTAAATTGGCTGGAATAGTAAGAAGTTACTGATATCGTTACTACTAGGTAAAGAATTATGTGACGGCTTATCAACAGAAATGTGATAGCGTCTGGAACGCCATCCGACAATCCTCCTGTCAAATCCAGAAAGTTAACATGCCGTTTCCGTGACAACACGGCATAAATGCCAGGAAAAAAAGATGTGCTATATGAGGGCCAATTAACGGCATGCATTGCGCGGGGTATCCTGACATGAAAAGTAATATTGCTCGCCTTCTCAATACTCCGGAAGAGCGCTCCTCGAACACAGGTCCAGTGCAGTGAAACAAAACCTGACGTCACCTACACATGACCATGCAACAGTTTCCGCATTACGAAAACCGATGAGTCCTATTTTCACGGTAATGCCAACGGAGATGATACACCCACGACTCACATGGAACAATGACATATAAAATTACCAGCTGGGAAAGTCCAGCCTGATACAAAACCTAGCCCGTCCCGATAATAACCGACAGTCATAGGTTTTACGAACAGGATCATAATAAAGAAAAACACAAGGGTAACACGGATCACGGAGCCTTTTGCAATTCCTGTACTATAAATCCACGTATACAGTCCTCGGTGTAAAACAGCGAAATTTGCCACTCGCCACTGTTACTCAACAGCCAATGTGTCTGCGACTGAAGAGAGTCCTGTCCAGCTACTAGAGGCCAGACATAGTAGAAAGTAATTATACAAAAATATAGCATGGAGGCGCTAATGTCAATGGGAACGTAGTTTTTACGGTGACGGAATTCCTGTGCACTCAATTGCAGGTGGAGATACTGACATGTACTCCCGACACAGAATGCGACACCACAATAAAATTTCAGTGTATAAAATGAAATGACGTTGCTACTAACGCACGATGGACATACCGATTCAAGACTGCAAATGTCAGTCGAGTTATTGTCTAAAAGGATAGTTTAAAATTGCTGCACCATATTCGAAGCGGATGAGACAGACAACGTGCTGATTTATGAATTCATCCTAAAAAAAATGGAACGAAGTGTTCACCACCTTTAGTACTGCTAAGTCATTCTGTCACACCCCCTTTGTTACAGTTTTCTGGAAGACCTGCAGTATATGTATTCTACGATTCTCACGATGAAAAAGAGTATCATATTTACGAAGTCACTTTATTGTATTCAATCGCAACACGTAAATTTGTAGTTTGTTTTAAAGGTGCCTGAAACCTTCAACCCAGTTCGGCAACATCCTCGGTGCCACCCAAGCACCTTTTCTGAGCACATTAGATATCTATTTTTCAGAGACTTCGACACACATTCAGCTGGGTGCTGCCTTGGAGCTGCTCTAGCGTTTGACGATAGGCCGACCCTTTGACACCTCTCAAGTGGGGTTGCCTGTAGTCATGGTTTTGAACGGTCCCGTGTGTTTCCACCCTGTATGTTGTTATTGTTTTTGTTGTGGTCATCAGTCCAGATACTGGTTTCATGCAGCCCTCCATGCTACTCTATCCTGTGCAAGGTTCTTCATCTCCTACTACCTACTGCAACCTACATCCTTCTGAATCTGTTTAATGTATTCATCTCTTGGTCTCTCTCTCCGATTTTTACTCTCCACACTGCTCTCCAATACTACATTGTTGACCCCTTGATGCCTCAGAATATGCCCTACCAACTGATCCATTCTTCTAGTCAAGTTGTGCCACAAATTTCTCTTTTCTCCAATTCTGTTCAATACCTCCTCATTAGTTATGTGATCTACCCACCTAACCTTCAGCATTCTTCTGTAGCACTACAGTTCGAAAGCTTCTATTCTCTTCTTGTCTAAACTATTTATCGTCTATGCTTCACTTCCATACATGGAGTGTAGACACCATACAAACAACGTCAGAAACGACATCCTGACACTTAAATCTATACTCGACGTTAACAAATTTCTCTTCTTCAGAAACGCTCCCCTTGCCATTACCAATCTACATTTTATATCCTCTCTACTTCGACCATCATCAGTTATTTTGCTTTCCAAATAGAAAAATTCATTTACTACTTTAAGCATATATTTTCCTATTCTACTTCCCGCAGCATTACCCGATTTAATTCGACTATATTCCATTATTCTCGTTTTGCTTTTGCTGATATTCATCTTACATCCTCCTTTCAAGAGACAGTCCATTCCGTTCAGCTGCTGTTCCAGGTCCTTTGCTGTCTATGACAGATTTACAACGTCATCGGTGAACCTCAAAGTTTTTATTTCTTCTCCATAAATTTTAATTCCAACTCCTAATTTTTCTTTTGTTTTCTTTACTGCTTGCTCAATATACAGATTGAATAACATGGGGTATAGGCTACAACCCTGTCTCACTCCCTTTCCAACCACTGCTTCCCTTCCGTGCGACTCGACTCTAATAACTGCAATCTGGCTTCTGTACAAATTGTAAATAGCCTTTCGCTCACTGAAATTTACCCCTGTCACCTTCTGAATTTGAAAGAAAGTATTCCTGACAACATTGTCAAGAGCTTTCTCTATGTGTACAAACACTAGAAACGTAGGTTTGCGTTTCCTTAATCTATTTTCTAAGATAAGTCGTAGGGTCAGTATTGCCTCGCGTGTTCCAACATTTCTACAGTATCAAAACTGATTTTCCCCGAGGTCGTCTTCTACCAGTTTTTCCATTCGTCTGTAAAGAATTCGTGTTAGTATTTTGACGTCACGGCTTATTACACTGATAGTTCGGTAATTTTCTGTCAACACCTGCTTTCTCCCGGATTGGAATTATTATATTCCTCTTGAAGTCTGGGGGTATTTCGCCTGTCTCATACATCTTGCTCACTAGATGGTAGAGTTTTGTTAGGCCTGACTCTCCCAAGGCTGTCAGTAGTTCTAATGGAATGTTGTCTACTCCGGGGGCCTTGTTTCGACTTAGGTGTTACAGTACTCTGTCAAACTCTTCACGTAGTATCATATCTCCTATTTCATCTTCATCTACATTCTCTTCCATTTCTGTAATATTGTCCTCAAGAACACCGCCCTTGTACAGACCCTCTATGTACTCCTTCCACCTTTTTGCTTTCCCTCCTTTGCTTAGAACTGGGTTTCCATCTGAGCTCTTGATACTCATACAAGTGGATCTCTTTTCTCCAAAAGTCTCTTTAATTTTCCTGTAGGCAGTATATATCTTACAGCTAGTGATATGTGCCTCTAAATCCTTACATTTGTCCTCTATCCATCCCTGCTTAGCCGTTTTGCACTTCCTGTCGATCTCATTTTTGAGACGTTCGTATTCCTTTTTGCCTGCTTCATTTACTGCATTTTTATATTTTCTCCTTTCATCAATTAATTTCAGTCTCTTCTGTTGCCCAAGGATTTATATTAGCTCTCGTCTTTTTACCTACTTGATCCTCTGATACCTTCACTATTTCGTCTCTCAAAGCTTTCCATTCTTCTTCTACTGTATTTCTTTCCCCCATTCTTGTCAATCGTTCCTTAATGCTCTCCCTGAAACTCTGCACAACCTCTGGTTCTTTCATTTTATCCAGATCCCATCTCCTCAAATTCCGACCTTTTTGCAGTTTCTTCGGATATCAGAGCAAAAACAACGGTCGCACTGCGCTCAAAAGGGGTCAGATGACATTTAGTGGGGTTATAGCCACACAATACCCCTAGAGTTGGGTTCGGTCGTCCGTGGTGGAGGGGGAGGGGGTGGTCAAGAACGTCGTCGTGCTGCTCATCGTGCTTGGAAATGTCGTTTCCTCCCACGAAATGCGTTTGAATCAACTCCACAAGCGAATGGATGGTTTCATTGACGCCATCTGTGCTATCCCCTGCGGCCTCGACACCTTTCTTTTGAAGCGTGGTCCGGGCGTGATGTCCCAGTGAACCACGCTCTTGCAGCGTTACAGAGTATGTGGGTAAAAGTGAGTATGAAGACCATCTCATCACGTGTCACATCTACTATGACGTTGGATACAACTGTGGTGAAGTTTGGTGCCCTTACACCTCACACCTTAGACCTCACATGAATCTTCAACTTAAGTTTCAAACATACGCATTGAAGTGAAAGACAGTTACGGAGTTTCGAAAAATTGATACGTTTTTTGTTTTATATTCGTGTTATTATATGGCGTCTTCTTTGTTTTATGGTCTCTTTATTCCACAATCACAGTATAACAAGTTATGTAGGTTATACTGCTTTCGCCGGCCGCTGTGCTCGAGCGTTTCTAGGTGCTTCAGACGGGAACGGCGCTGTTGATACGGTCGCAGGTTCGAATCCTGCCTCGGGCATGAATGCGTGTGATGTCCTTACGTTAGTTATGTTGAAGCAGTTCTAAGTCAAGGGGACTGATGACCTCAGACGTTAAGTGTGCTCAGAGCCATTTGAGCCACTCTTATACTGCTTTGCGGCAGTAATATGCGTCTTATGAAGACAGAAAGCTTTTCGATTAATGTTAAAAGCATCTTCATTGGCCACTACAACAATATGGCGTGTGCACAGACCATCACAACTATTGTAGTGAGATTGGTAAATGAAGGATTTTTGGTGTATGTCAGTTTCATTTTCCATGTAAGCCATTTCTGTATTGGGTTATTGTTTTGGTATGCTATTTTTATTGTTTGTTTCCTGAGGATGTTCCCAATGCTGTGTGTCACTTTGTTTCCGTATGTTAATGGGTACCAGCTTGACTGTTGGGTATCTATGTTGTTTCCTTGCCGTGTAATGGTCGAGATGGTGTGTGTGTTTGTGAAGGACGTTGTGGGTCTCTGGAATGTGTGAGGTTGAGTAATGTTTCAACATCTTCTGTAATTTCTTAATCAATGTTATAATCAGCGATTCTTGGTTACCATTATTTATTTGCTAGCTGTATTATTATCTCCTGCTCCTTATTATAGTGGTAACTGTGAACTAGTAATGTGTTTAGTTTGTCGATCACCCATCTGAATGCAACTTTTCTTTTAGGACTCATGGTCGTTAGGTTAATGGTGGAGTACTGTGTCTGTTATGTTTTCCATATAGATGTTAAATGAATGTTGTTTATTTTTATTTGTGACGGATATAGCTAGGAAGTTTATTTGGACTGGGGGTTTTCTCTCTAAAATGAATATTATGTTTTTGTGTAGTGTGTTTATCTCCGTGGATAGTTCTTCTACCTTATTTTTTGGTATGCTTACAAAGCACAGAATGTTATCCGTGTATCTCCACCAGCTTAGTTTACCGTATTTTCCTGGTACTATTTTCTGGAATACTCTTACTACTATTTTGTTCATGAATATATGTACTAAATTTCCTGAAACGTGGGATCAGTCCCACTTCTTCTGAGAAGAAGTATTTATCGAATTCAAAGTAGGTTTAGTCGTTAATGAGGTGTAGGGGAGGCTAATCTCAGTTACGTACTCCTGTGGTAACTGATCGTAGGCATCTAGCTCTTGTTCTAGAATACTGATTGTTTCTTTAAATGATATTCTAAAGTACATGTCTTCTACATCAGACGAGACCAACATAGCTGTACCTGGAATACAGGGCGAGTCACTAACTATTGCCAACATGAATAACTCCGGAATAGCTTGAGGGACAAATGTTTCATTTCACAAGGGGCCATAATATGTCGTTGTTGCTAGATGGGGTCGCTTCAGAGATATGAAGGTCAACTTTTTTTTTTTTTTTTTTTTTTTTTTTTAAATGGAATGCTACATTTTCTAACTTATTTTCTGATAGGGGTTATCGAGACGAATCCATTAATGTGTAACAGTAAGGTCTTTCAAGGTCAACGAAGGTCACAAAGGTGGCATGAACGTCCATTTACAGAAGGTCTTCGAAGTGATGACAATTGGTATCAATGCAGTGGTGCAATCTTCTTATCATAGATAGAGTGGTATTCCTTATTACATCGAACTTATCGAAGCATATGCTCTCACAATTCTCTCTCGTATGTCGTGCAAATAGTAAATATTCGCCGAATATGGCGTATCCATCCAACGTGCCATTGACATGTAAACACCATTCAAAGGTTTCGCAATACAACTCTTATAGGAAAGGTAAGACTTGTATCGTTGAATCAAGTGAATGTGAATGATGTATTCCTTCGAAGAACAAGTTGATATGTTCCTCATTTACGGAGAATGACAACGAAATTCAGTGAGAGCTAGAGACTTATACACTGAAAGATATCCTCAACGTACTCACCCTACGCGTTGTACGTTTAAATACGTGTATGATAAATTGAGACAAACTAGATCATTAAAGCGTCGGAAACATAACCGGAAAAGGAAAGTTGCTAACGAGGAAACGGAAGTTGGTATTCTTGCCAGAATGGTTCGAGATCCTTGTGTTAGTTCGCGTCAAATCGCAAGGGAATCTGGCATGAGCCAGAGCAGTGTATTTCGTGTTCTGCATCGCCATGTATATCGTCCTTAACACATCAGTCTCCACCAAGAATAAACTGGTACGACTTGTATGCATCGCATTGCATTCTGCCGATGGGCTCAAAATCAGATTCAGAGGGATGACACATTTATTAATTTTATTTTATTTATGAGGCTACGTTCACGAGCCATGTTAATTGGCATAACATGCATTACTGGGCAACTGAAAATCCATGTTGGCTGCGGCAAGTTGCATGCCAAAAACCGTAGTCGGTGAATGTATGGTGTGGGAATCTAGAGGACAGAATTGTAGGTCCCTATTTCATCGAAGGGAATCTTAATGGTAGGAACTACACCAAATTCTTGCAAGAAACATTAGGTATGTTTAAACTTCCTGGCAGATTAAAACTGTGTGCCCGACCGACACTCAAACTCGGAACCTTTGCCTTTCGCGGGCAAGTGCTCTACCAACTGAGCTACCGAAGCACGACTCACGCCCGGTACTCAAAGCTTTACTTCTGCCAGTATCTCGTCTCCTACATTCCAAACTTTACAGAAGCTCTCCTGCGAACCCTGCAGAACTAGGTATGTTACTGGAAATAATACCTTTAGGAACAAGGAACAGTATGTGGTATCAACACGGTGGGCGTCCGCCACATTTTTCGCTGATGGCTAGGAATGAGATGCAGAGGCAGTTCCCAAGTCGTTGGATTGGACGCGTAGGAGATGTGTCGTGGTCGGCTCGTTCGCTAGACTTTACGCCTCTGAATTTTTTCTTGTGTCGATTCGTGAAAGACATTGTTCATAAATACGTTCCAACTACACCTGAAAATATGCGCCGTGCGGGATTAGCCGAGCGGTCTTGGGCACTGCAGTAGTGACCTGTGCGGCTGGTCCCGGCGAAGGTTCGAGTCCTCCCTCGGGCATGGGTGTGTGTGTTTGTCCTTAGGATAAGTTAGGTTACGTAGTGTGTAACCTAAGGGACTGATGACCTTAGCAGTTGAGTCCCATAAGATTTCACACCCATTTGAACATTTTTGAAGATATGCGAGAGAGAATTGTCAGAGCATGTGGCTCGGGAAGTGCCGATGTGATAAGGGATACCACTCAATCCATGATCAGAAGATTGCAGCACTGCTTTGATACCAATGGTCGTCACTTCGAACACCTTCTTTGAAAGGACGTCCACGCCACATTTCTAGCCTTCGTTTACCTTCAAAGACCTTACTGTTACACATCATTGGATTCGTCTCTATAGCAGCTACCGCTGTGGCTGAGCGGTTCTATGCGCTTCAGTCTGGAGTCACGCGGCTGCTACGATCGCAGGTTCGAATCCTGCTTCGGGGATGGATGTGTGTGATGTCCTTATGTTAGTTATGTTTGAGTTGTTCTAAGTCCAGGAGACTGATGACCTCAGATGCTAAGTCCCATAGTGCCTGGAGACATTTGAACCATTTGATAGCCGCTATCAGAAAATAAGTACCAAACTACAGAATCCCATTAAAAAAAACAATGCTGACCTTCATATCTCTGAAGCGACCCCACCTAGCACCAAAAAACCAACGCCATATTATGGCCCCCGTTGTCCCATGCAACTTTTGTCCCACAAACGTTTCAGCAGCTATCATACTTTCGGAGTTATTCATGGTGGTAGTAGTTCGTGACTTACTCTGTATATAAGCCTGTATGTTGGTTATTAGTAAATCTGTGTTTTCACTGTTCTGTTGTTTCGTGTTTTGTACTGCTGAGTGACTTCATTTAACACGTATCTAGAAAGGGTTTATGTGTGTGATTTACTGTTATCTATGACCAGTATTATGGCAGTGAAACTCCAGAGCGTTAGAGAATTATGTATACCTTATATGTGCCATAATAGTCGTCTGTCTGTCATCAAGTGTGTTTCCTATAGTCTTTACTGCATTTCCAACATTTGTTCTCATGGATAAATCAGAATATAAGAACAAGACACAAAAACTCATTTTGCAGAATAAAATCGTAAGAAAATTTAAACACAACAAACAGGATCGAAGCAAAAATAAAAAAAAAATGTGCTAAAGACTATAGGACACACTGTTGATGACAGACCAAATGCTTGTATGACACATATGAAGCGTAATGCTCTGAACCTTCAGAACCAACCGAAACTTCCGACAAGTTTACTCCAGAGAGACCAGTTGTAAATAATAGACAAGCACCGACATACACCTTCACCAGGCACATATTAAACATACTCACGCAGAAGTGTAAAACACAAAACGACATAAGAATTGGAAACACAGATGAATTATAAACCACACAAAACGCCTATGTATTCCTAATACAGCTATGATGGTCTCATTTGATGTACACAAACCAGAAAATAAGATATAACAACAATACACAGAGATAAACACACTACAAGAAAGCGTTAAGTTCACGTTAGGGAAAGAATAAGCAGGCCAAACAAACTTCCTAGATGTAGCTCTCATTAAGGAAAATAGCACTCGTTGAGCATGTACAAGGAAAACACGACCAAAGACACAGTGCTGCACTAACCATCTAACAAACTCCAGCCCCAAAAAGAAGCAGTCCTCAGACATATAGTCAGACTCAGTGTTGAGGTCCGGTGTGCTCACCAGCCTGTGGATGGTTTTCCATCTACCTCGGTGAATGCGGGCTGGTTCCCCTTATTCGGCCTCAGTTACACTATGTCTGCGATTGTTGCGCAAACACCGTATCCACGTACGCGTACACCATAATTATTCTACTACGCAAACATTTGGGGTTACACTCGTCTGGTACGAGACGATTTGGTGGGGAAGGGGGGGGGGGGGGTCCACTAGGGGTGTGGTGGAGCGTGGAGCAGCGGTGCAGTGGATGGACTGCTGTGGCCTGTTGTGGGATTGCAAACCACTGAGATTTATAGCGGGACGAAGCCTCTCTGTCGTTTCTAGTTTCAAATGGTTCAAATGACTCTGTGACTTAACATCGGAGGTCATCAGTCCCCTAGACCTAGAACTACTTAAATCTAATTAACGTCAGGACATGACACACATCCATGCCCGAGGCAGGATTCGAACCTGCGACCGTAGCAGCAGCGCGGTTCCGGACTGAAGCATCTATAACCGCTCGCCCACAACGGCCGGCTCGATTCTAGGTCCCCAATTTAATACATACATGCATATATACAACTTAGCAAACACAACTACAATAAGGAGCAGGACATAGTAACTAAGATAGCAAAAAAGAACGGATATCACATGTCTCCAATGACAAAACTGAAGAATAAACTCCAGAAAAACAGAACATTAAAATAACAAAGTCGGAGATGCTAAACAGGTGTCACAAACACAGGCACCAATACCACGACCTCCACACGACAAGGGCCCAACACAGACACCCAACAGACAAGCTGGCGTACACTCACGTACGGGAAAGAGAATGTAACAGAGGACTTGGAACATCCTCAAGAAACAAATAATAAAAATAGCATTCTAAAGCAATAAAGCAATACTAAAAGTCTATTGAAAGAAGATGACACTATTTACGACTAATACGGCTTTTCTATCTCCAGTGTAACTGTTGTAATGCTCTCTACTTATGGCAGACAAAGAGAACTTTTGAAAAAGATATGAAGAACATAAAAGAGAATGGGAATATGGCACCAGCCTTTCAACATATGCAAAATTCAACCAGCAAGAAAACCATGCCACAATAGAAACAGACATCATTTTTGCAGGATTTGAGAGATGTCGAAAATGTGGCCAACAACTTTGCAGAAGGGGTCGAGTGGTGGTATGCGAACTTGCAGTGCACGGGGAACTGCCCGAACCTCTTACATGCCTACGAACCCGGTCCATAAAATCTTACTAAAAATCTTGCACTGCTGCTTCCTGCTGTCCTGTCAGCAAGGCTACCATTCACTTTGTAATTACTTACTCGGACGGAAGTGGGCAAAGAACGGCCATGGAACATTCTGTGGACAGACGAGGCTCATTTCCATGTCCAAGGACACGTCAATACGCAGAATTGCAGAATATTGGCAATGGAAAATCCGCCCGCTCATCAACTGGTACCACATCATTCTGCAAAGGTTACTGCGTAGTACAAATTGATGGTATCGTTGACATCGTAGAGTTTTATTTTTTCGAAGAGATGAGATCTGCGTGTCCTGTTAACCGTACCATTACTGGTAAACGCTTTGAGAGTCTCCTGTGGACAAGCTTCCTTCGTACACTTCACAGATAGTGAAGCTGCTGCTGCAGAGGTATTTCGAAAATGCTAGGATTATCAGTCGTCATTCCCCTACAGTTTGAACTGTCGTGATCGCCTGATCTTAATTTGTGTGATGTCTGGCTGTGGAAATGTCTGAAAGATGTTATGTTCAGTGCTGCAGTTACGAACGTAGCTGAGCTGAAGGTACTCACTGGGAAACGCATTCTGACCCCCAAGGCACTCCAATACTTTGTGGAAGATGCTGTCCTCAATTTCAAATTGTGGCAGAAAACGTTGGACGGCTTGTTGAACATGCCTTGGCAGGTTTCACGACAGTTAGAAGCTGATGTCATTTCGATTTTTGTGTGGTTTTTGATTCCAGGACAATTAAAAACCGATTTTTCCTATCCGATGTGGTACGTCTTTGCCGTGTTGAGTGGGCTTACCTAACTGTGACACAACAGCTGACTGCCGAACGTGTGCACTCATACACATTGATCAGTGTGGATGGCGCAATGTGTAACTGAAAAAGTAGCAGTCGTAATGCAGTTCATCTGCCATTTGTAGCTATCCCAATTTACGTTATGACGCTTACAGCACCATCTATTGATCACATTTTGGTTAAATATCTTTTGTTCCTTGATGTTTTCCCCTGCGTAATTATTACTCTGTTCGAATTTGACGTTGTTCTGAGCTGTGGTTCTCTTTCCACAGCGTACTGAAACTGGAACTTTCTCTTAAAAACACACACACACACACACACACCTACTAGTCGAAGAATATAAACACACACCGCGTAGTAGGAAACGCTCCCGGTATCACTAAATCACAACAAAAGACGAACGTATCCCACAACATCAAATCGAGGTATACGAAATGGCACTGGACCTTCACAACAGAAAACAGTGAATATATTTTATGTTAATGAAGTGCTGTGACTCGAAGTCTACCATCTACGTGCAAAATGACGGAGAAAATTACGTAAGAAACGTATAAAACCCTGAGTAACAAAAATTTAATACTGTTAATAGTAGTACGTAAAAGCATTAGAATTGTTCATGATTCTAAAGTATGAGATACTCCGCATTATGACAGTGCCTGATGAAGATGCTTTAAAATAAAGGGAAAAGCGTTTAGTCTTACTAAGAAACCTTATTATTCTTACTAAGAATTTTTTTAGAGTTACAGAAGACGGTATCGGGAAGTAAGTTTATATGTATGTATCTACGTATGTATTTACCAAAGCTTTTCCTAAACCACTTGGCCAATTTCAACCAGACTTGGTACATATATCACTTACTATATGGAAATGATTAGTGTAGGAATATAATGACATTCCTATCAATGGGATGGTGATCGGGGTGAAAAAGCAGTGAACCATAAGATATCCATCCTTTAGTCATCCAGTGTTCCACAATGAGAGCACTTAGATACTTTCGACAAATATTACACATAATTCAAAACCTTTATGAAACTCTTTCTCGCTGATGACTCCCACAGAATGATGAAAGGACAAAAATGTTTATCACTTACTACATTTTCACGGTGCAGGCAGTAAGAAATGCAAATGGTTCTAAGCACTATGGGACTTAACATCTGAGGTCATAAGTCCCATAGACTTAGAATTACTTAAATGTAACTAACCTAAGGACATCACACACATCCATGCCCACGGCAGGATTCGAACCTGCGACCGTAGCAGCAGCGCGGTTCCGGACTGAAGCGCCTAGAACCACTCGGTCACAGAAGCTGGCCTCAAGCAGTAAGACAGCCGCATGAAGCATGACGTTTTAATCTATTACTTCTTTGCTGCAAACTGTATTGGTCATACATTTTGCATACAGTATTCATGTATACTACTATGTACCAGAAAAAGTACGCCATTGTACGATAAGAAGCAGTTCAGGGGATACTTCGTCGAGAACACTGAGCTACATTAAAATGAAACTGCAGAGGGAAATTCTCCAGAGATACAGGTGGAAATATATGTGCACAAATACGTGTGAAATATCTTAAATATATAGTTGACATGTATGCACACGGTCAAGGCCACGGGTAAAACACCAGTTCTGAATCTCTGGAAAGATTTCAACTAAAATTGGTATTGGTACTGATATTAGTTACAATCTTGAAAGTAATACTGTGGGAGTAAGAGCCACCAGCCTTCTCTTTGCGTGAGTGTGGTAACGTGGAGGGGCAAGGGAGCAAGATGAGATGGTCAGACAGCGAGGGGAAGGACGAGATTCGCACAGACTGGGGAGAGGAGGAGATGGGCAGTCGGAGAGGGATGGGAAATTAGAAACAGAGAGGAAAGAGGAGAAGACGGGCAGAGAAAGGAAATAGGATGAGACGGACAGAGGAAGGGAAGAGGGGGAGATGGACCAGGACAGGAGGAAGGAGAGAGAGACAGAAAGAGGCGTTAGGAGATGATGAACTGAAAGCGAGGCAGGAGGAAATGGACAAAAGTGGTTCAAATGGCTCTGAGCACTATGGTACTTCACATCTGAGGTCATCAGTCCCCTAGAACTTACAACTACTTAAACCTAACTAACCTAAGGACATCACACACATCCATGCCCGAGGTAGGATTCGAACCTGCGACCGTAGCAGTGGCGCGCTTCCGGACTGTAGCGCCTAGGACTGCTCGGCCACCGTGGCCGGCGGACAGGGAAAGGACAGTGAAGGAGATGAACTGGGAAAGAGGGAAGGAAGAGATGGAAGAAGAGAGGGAGGAGGAGGAGGAGGAGGAGGAGGAGATGGGCAGAGAGAGGGGCATGAGGAGATGGACAGGGAGATGGTGAAGGAGGAGATGGACTGGGAGAGGAGGAAGTAGACGATGGACTAATAGGAGGTTGGAATAAATAAATACCCATGCAATTCCATGTACTCAGCTAGTAAACTACCTAAAGTGACGTCTTATTACGTTATACGCTCCGTCAGGAATCAATATGGTATTTAGGAAAAGATGTTTCGCTTCAGAAGTTACAGCAACACGCGTCGGTTGTTTTAGACGCGTATTGTTCAAACGTGAAGAGACACCAAGTTTTAATACAGAAAAATATAATAATTTTTTTAGGCTTCAGTGTTTGTTGAAAGTCTGTGAATTGGACGCCACATGGGCTACTTGGGCGTCCGTAAGCTACCCCAGTAGCCCTAACAATGAAAGGGTTACTACAGATTAACGTGGAATATGAACCACATGTCGTTGCTGGAGCATCTTCACATTCTTTACAGTTGAAGGCTAGGTTAGAGGTAGACTGAAAAATTTCCGTGATTCGAACGGCAGTCGATTCCGCTATCTCGGGGTGACCACTTTTATTAAAAATTAATAAAAAAAGATTATTTACATTTTAGGATATAGATACAGCTATTACCACAAACAACATGCACAGACATAAGAACACCGTACAGCCCCAGATGAAATGTATACTTTTGTGCTTTTTATGCAATCAGGACTATAAAGAATGCACCACAAGCAATATGATCAAACATTTGAGCCCCACACAACATATCTGTTTGGTCAGGAAGCTAGTACGTACTTCTTAAGAAAACTAATTCATGACGTCACTTAATTCTTCAACTGTTCCCTCCATTATCTCTAAGTACGTACGAACAGCGCAGCATCCGTAGGTTGTACACTACTATATATCTGCAGAACACAAAAATCCTCTTTGGAACGGACACAAAAAACGATTTCTATTGCTTTTTGTACGTCATTTTTTACTATCTTAGGAATTAATGAAAAATAAAGGAATAAATAGAAGAAAAATGGGTTTAAAAGTCAGAAATAACAGGAGAAATTGCACTACCATTCAATCACAAAAGGGCTTCTCAAATTTAGTGTGATATGTTTGGAACATTTCATTACTTAACACTTACATTCACTGATGAGGTTATCACGTTTAATAGAAAAAGTTTGCCTGCAACTCGTTTATTCATTTGACTTCAACTTCTCTTGGTGCATAACAAAAATCTGTTCCAACATCTTCACATGATTGTGCGACAGATTATCATTAACTCCCACTGTAGAGTCGAAGTAAGGCTTCTTGTGTTGTATCCAAAGCTTAGTCTGCCCAGGATAAAATGGTTTTCTTCCAATCCCCATTTTTTTCAGCTCATGGAATTCTTTGACAGGCATCTCAGAAATGGTAATGATTTCATAAACCCCCTATTTTGTTTTATATTCTATGATTTTGGGGCCGAAGTTTGCATTTCATGAGTCACCTTTTTCGCTACTTACCTTTTCTGTTTCGAACGAGGTACTGCTGCTGTTTTCTCCCTGCACAATGAAGGTTTAGTTGACTGTCGCTCCGTAAAAGGTTTTTTGAATGCATAATGTATCCCACTGATTTATCCGGCGTAGTGCTTCCATTGGTCTATGATTCCTCGTCGCACTTTCTTTCTGCATATTGAGGACAGACTGTGTTTAAATTTTTCTCTGCTACCATTAATGCTATCTCTCATCTCTAAATTGTCTTCCGTATCCGTAGCGGCGTTTTAACGTTCCTCATGTTGTGCATTGTCGGTGACGCTGCTAACATCCTCACTGATTTGATTTACTTTTATTTTCTGCTATACTGCCCCGTACTACGTTCTCTTGTTCTTTGGCGATAGGAACACTATCGCTTGCTGCCATCTGCACATGCTCTTCCATTTCAAAGGTGTATTCCGGTGTTCTGCGTCGTGTATGATACCAGTGACACTAATAGCAACCACAGTAACCTCACTGATTAACTTACTGTTAGAGTTAGAATTATCGCTCAGCGTTTCGCTCCCTTGTTCTTTGGCGATAGTTTTTGTATCGCCCTCATTGATACTTTCCCTACTGTCAGGCCTCGATGTATTCGTAGAGGAGTCAGTTCGCCTGAATGGAACGGCTGCACATACCATTACTCCTAGTAGACTTTTTCAACACTCAGTATGGCTTCTATGGTAATTGTGACTCAGGTGTTCAGTGGAACTGCATATGGAGCAAGTGCAGAGTTAGTTTTCGTACACAACCTACGAATATATAACCTGTGACTGCAGTAACATAACAAGGTACGTGCTTTGGTAATTCTACTTCAGCCACGTGATTGCCATTTAACTCGCCACTCCAAAAGTATTCATACCACACTTCTTCTCTGATGTCAAACTGCCGCGTGCAAGCTAAGCAGTTCTCAGATACTTTTGGAGCGGAACCTCAAACTGAAAATTACAGACACTCACATATCACAAACCAATACTGCAGTGAGTTAGTGAAACTGTGCCAGTAGATCTATTCTTATGCTTTAATTATACGCTTCCATCAGTCTTCCTGACGATTTATGGCAAACTTCGTTGCTTATGCATGTTGTATATACACAGTTCACAGCGTTGTGAATATGAATACGTATCACTTCCTCATAAAGGAACTTTATATCATCAACGATCCATTTGGCTTTTTGATATTCCTTCCAAAACTAAACGTCTAGGTTTCTGTCCTCCAAGAAGACAAGTTACAGTTCAGTTCGTAATTCCTCTTAGCACAAACGGCACTCCACAGTAAAAAACCGCTCCGATGGTTCAAATGGCTCAAAATTCAAATGGCTCTGAGCATTATGGGACTTAACATATGAGGTCATCAGTCCCCCAGAACTTAGAATTACTTAAACCTAACTAACCTAAGGATATCACACATATCCATTCCCGAGGCAGTGTTCGAACATGCGACTGTAGCGGTCACGCGGTTCCGGACTGAAACGCCTAGAACCGCGGTCAGCCCGCTCCGATGCACATAGTCGCTGAGTACTTGAGCACGCTATGGCGTCCAAACACTGACCGGCACTAGACCACTTTGCTACAAGTATAATATTATTTATTATAAGTAAACCAATATTTTGGGTGATCTTGCAGGGCATACACTTTACGATAACTCGTTTACAGCTTGCGGACTGGATAGAGTCTATGGACAGGTGTAAATATTCGCATACACAATAATAAACGAACGTTTGCACCTCAGTTTTCACACCATCAGTCTGGTTAATTTCTCCTAACTACAGGAGGCCAGTGTATGAAGTTCTGTGGAGACCTAGCACCAGTCGCTCAAGTGGGGATACTATTTATTACGAAATAACACGATCATTACAGCAACACGTCAATTCATAGACCTGGTTACCGAGGGAAATAGATTGGTGGATGTGAAATAACTTTTCTTCTACCTATTAAGACAGGATTTTGTGGCACAGGGCAATATGTCAATGCCGTACTGAGTTACATGGCATTCTTGCAATGGGACATATATCAGCAGGCGCAGCTAAACTCCCATTTCGAACAATTCATCTGAAACGAAGTAAAATTCTTGAAACAGCTGCACATATCGAAAATGGTGACATGATTCGACGAAGTGATGGGTCCCTACATTTTCAAAATGACGTATCAGTACACTATATCTTCCACAAGCAACCATTGGTACAGCAAGGACTAACAATTTTGTGGAAAGTTAGGTTCATACTACCAAATCTACAAATAAATAGTTCACACAGTGGTTAACGGCACTTGCTTACATACGTTCACAATCGCCACCTGGAAAAATAGTTGACTATCTGCACAACCAATGTCAATGGGCTACAGATGAACAGGCTGTTACCAGAGGCTTTCACCTCGGCAGACTAGCATCACATGCTACATAAACTTCAGACAACTGAAGTTTACGAACCAAATGGACCACTCACCGAACCTCAAAAATAGTCCTGAGTTATCATAACAACACAGATGACGACTGTTTGCAGCAAACTGTAGTAGAGGAATGTACTCGTCCAACGCGTTACAGACGGCATAACAACCTTATTTCCGAAAAAATCCAGACCTGAAACATCGACATAATCGACGTTTTACGTGGACGAACAAGGATTTCTTACGATTGTTTGGAAAGTACCCAACCCACTCAAACAGCTACCTGTGTTGAAAAGCCGCTTCCAGGTTTTAGGGAGGCTCGTCGGCTTCTGATGGAATCTGCAACGCGGATTAACGACGAGGGTCGGTTCGCTGGCCAGCCTGGATGTGGTTTTTAGGCGATCACCTACTTCCGCCGTCGCACCCACGAGCCGCCTCAGTTACACATTTCACAAACGTTTACAACATCACACTTTCATTTTGGATAACACTAGGCGAAGACAGCTGAGAAACATGAATTACGTCCCGTCAAGAGCTGGCGCAAGGTGTATGTGCATGTGTGGTTGAGGGGGGGGGGGGGGGGAGGAAGAGAGGGGAATGGGGTGCCGAAGAAGGCGTGGGGACAGGAAAGGCATTTGTCCACCCTCTACCGCTGATACTGCCAAATCGAGTAATTAATACTCCGACCCATTGAAGATAAGGGATGAAGCCCAGAAAAAATAAGAATATGGAATATACCTGTTTCCCAGAGCATATCAAACAATTTAAAATATCAGGATATTTGAAGTTATCCTTAACACACTGAATGAAGTGTACGTATTTTAGAGGACGAGTTAACAGAAAACGTATCCTCCAGATACTATCCTGTTTGGACTAAAACAAAAGTGCCCATTTAAAGGCGCACTGTCAGTGCCAGACACCATTAGCAAATTTCTCCACGCGCACAATGGAATGACGTTACTCCACCTTCACTTTAATGTTACAGCTTATGCAGATTAAATGTCATCATTTACGATGACACAGACTATACATCCAATTTAACGTAGAAGCTTACCTTCAATTGAACATAAGAGCTTACGCGTATTGAATGAGTATCATTACAGCCGACAGTGCAGATTTGGTCCCGATAAAACAACGTATTAACTCGTTCAATCTGAGTATGCCTGGTTAGGTGTAAGAGAGGGCCTGAAGGCCCTAATCTTGCCAGGTAAAATAAATGCATAAATAAATAAATAAATAAATATTACGAATGAGACGGTGCAGTTTACTAAACATAGTTACGTCAGCAATACTGCACTTAGGACCGATCGAAGAGCTCCCCGGTTTGCCTGATGAATAGGTTTCACGCACTGTTTTTGTCTGATAATGATCCCGAGCCAGATGCAGTCACTTGCACTGTTTCAGAGGAAGCCTCTAAGTCTACAAGATCTGGGCAGTCACACTAGGTGGATTATTGGTAGTTAGGAGCTCCATAGTCAGGCACGCAGTGGGGCTCCTTACGGATATGGCTGCTAAGGCGGAGAAGATGTCCTGTGTGCACGCTGTGTGCATACTGGGGAGAGTCATCCCAGATGTGGAACGGGCACTTCCCGATGCCATGAAGAGCACAGGGAGCATGTCGGTACTAACTATGAGTTTCACTTTGGATTGAAAGAGATTCTCTCTGGTTACGGGCGACTATCTGATGTGGTAAAGACGGCTCGCCGTGCTTGCTAGATGATCGCAGAGCTCACTAACTGTAGCTCTCTAACTGAACCGTTTGAAGGTTTCTGTGACCACGTATGCTGCTGATTCCCAAACTTGCGCCATAGGGTTTTGGGTTCTCGGGTTCCAGTTAATAGGTCAAAGTTCATTATACACAGGAAGTGGCGGGAGCTGTTTGGAAAGGACTGGGTGGGTGTTTAAGTTAAGGGGTTTCGAAGAATTACAAAGAGGGCGTAAGCCAGAAAGGGACGAGGGTAAAGCTAGTAAAAATCGGTAATGCAGCTGTAGATTTTAGTAGCTGTGTTGCAAAGAACCAAAGCTGCCAGAGCTAGGAGTAAGCACTAGAGCTCAAATCATTAGAGGTACGCAAACATGGATAATGTCGAAAATATAGTCAGCCGACATATGTATCAAGGACATAAAGGTTTCCAAGAAAAAACTCATTAAATACAGTTTGTGGTGGGGTGTTTATTACTGTTAGAAAAGGTTTACATTGTATTGGAATTGAACCATATTTCTGTGAGTTAGTGTGGGTGGAGGTTTTACTTGACAACTGGAGTAAATTAATAAATGGTTCCTTTTTCCCGGCCTTCGACGAAGATCATACAGTTACTGAGGAGTTCAAAGATAACTTGAATCTCAATTCAATCAGGTACACCATTCATACAATTATTTTTGGTGACTTCAGGTTACCTTCGATATAATGGCGAAAATACGTGTTTAACGTCGCTGATAGGCATCAAACGTCGTCAAATCGTACTCCAACATTTGTCTGAAAATTATTGTGCACAACTAGGTCAGGAGTCCAATCGAAATGTAAATGGTTGTGACAACATACTAGCAGATAATACTGAGCAACTAGGGAGCATCCTCATGGCTACAGGGATTAGTCACCACAAGGTCGTTGTAGCAAGACTGGATACCAAAAGTCAAACCCACCAAATGTAAAGTGTATCTATTTAGAAAAGCACATAATATTTTGATTGACATCCTCCTACGGAAGTCTCCACTCCTTCAAAACTGAGTAAGCATAGACCAGATTTGGATTAAATTAAAAGAAATAGTATGGACGGCAGTTGAAAGAATATGCCAAGTAAAATAATAAGAGATATTACTAATCCCCTACGGTACACAGAAAAGTTCAGAACACCGCTGTGAAAGCAACAAAAAAAGCATGCTGAATTAAATGGAGTCAAGACTTGCAAGACTGGTGATCTTTTACTGAAGCTCAAAATTTAGCACGGAATTCAGGTGCTTTTCATATAATGGGCAGTCAAATGAAAACGAGGCAAAGACAGTGAATTGTCAAGTTCTTTCCGATTACGTTGCACACGTTTCGCTGGGAAGCTTCTACACGTTCACCATACAGTCCAGATCTCTCCCCGCGTCATTTCGATGCTTTCGGAGCCCTGAAGAAAGACATTAGTGGCAGTCGATTTGCTTCGGGCTGTAAATTCAACTAAATACCTGGGACTAAGAATATTACAGAGATTAGTGACGAACGACGTACCCAGTATGTTCGATTTGATTGATATTATTAACCACTGTTGCAGTTCACATTTAAATACTTGTCACGGTCTAGAAATCCTTGACAAGGGCATGCAGTTTTATACTAACAAAATATAGCAAAGTATTTGAAGACCGGATATTCAAGTGGATTTGTTTCATTTCATGGCCATATTTCGAATGTTTTGATAGTGACGAGCTCGACTGGTTGGGGCTCTCTTGTGACAGCTCACAAAAGCATTCCCCCGTAAGTACATGAACAAGCAATGTGTATAAATTACCACATTACTTGGTTAGGAATTGTTGACGGTAATTAGTAATAACTTGTAAAAAGAAATTGTGGAGTATTTCGTAATTTACACGGGGTAAACGACCAGCGAACTGCCAATCACCGTATGTCAAACTTGTAATTAGGGAGTTCATCCCGAAAACAAATTTTGAGATAAGAAATCTGATGTGCTAAAAGCAAACTTGAACCAGTGAAGGTTAAATTTTAGACCGGATCGTTATGTGCTGTTAAGAGATGAAGTGAAATAAATTTTAAAAAACCTAGCTCGGTCGCAGGGTCAACAGATGTGAAGCAAACAGTGGGATGGAACACTTCATCGAATTTCGAAACCGACAATATTTTTCAACAGAGTACAAAAGTATAACTTCAACCTGTTGAAAACACAAAATTAATTCAATGACCAGTTTAAAATAAAAGGACAATTTGGCCCACAAGACGTAACATCAAGAGGTGCCGGTTTTTTAATTATTTTTGTACAGGAGTGGGATCATACAGCCTTCATCACGCGTATAAAATGTAACTCACTGAATATCAACGTACGCACTGGATTTAATACAGCTTACGTCAACGTAAACATAAAATAGCAGTAGAATCACACAAAAAGTATAGCATATATTCCGATGCCTTTCCAGCACAGCAGTGCGGTGCAACATCTCGGCCAACCACAAACGATGGTGACCAGTCGTTGTAGTAGGTGTCGTGTAGCAGATCAAATATAAGTTACGATTCCAGCATAATGGCACGTTACTCAACTGCTTCTCGAAGTAGTCTTTGTACAGACAGGCATTTCTGGGAAATGGACCAGTATCCATGTTTGACTAGAATCCACTTGAGTGACAGGAGAAATAAGATTTTCATTGACACAGTGTAGGGTTTCTGCTACCTTTTAACCTCCTTCAAAAATGAATTAGGCCCAAATTAACAAAATGCAATCTGACTACTCTCACTTGTGGTACTACACACACTAAGTGTATACCGCCACGGAACGTCTAAGTTCATTTGCTGTCTCCCAGGAGAGCATGACAGAAACTCACATTTACTCTTTCGTGTTTAAAGTTGTCACATTTTATCTAAAAGACCTCGCAGAGCTGCAGCACCACAAAACATGTGAATAAAATGTCGAGTAGCAACTGTATCGGAGCTCTCTTATCGGACCTGAAAATAATTAGCTAATCCAAAACGTCGTCCTTTTTGACCATCTATGAACAGCAATGGTTTTCGGATAGAGAAAATTGACTTCGAATACACACGAGAATATTTTAAGTATAAGTACTTATACGTAGCTATTTTGCTATGACTTGCTCATTTCTAGCTGTGATAAAACTGATTATTAATTAAATTACTGAAAGATACAAATCTGAAATAAAGATATGGGACTTGCACTAACTTTATAACTATTACTGTACTTCAAAATTTACAAAATCGTTACACAGTTTATCTAATTAAGGTACAAAGACGCGCCACTCTCAGCGTAGTCATATAAAGATCGGTTACTTAATAGAAGTTTAAAAATGATGTGTAAAGTGCAAGTTCAGTCTGGTGAATGAAGCAGGCCAACCGATTAAATAAACTCGATCACGAGCTACATTCAGTTCATAAACAGAGAAAAATACGCCACACTTTCATTGTAGCCGTTATTGTCAGTGTGTTACATGTTTCACAAGGGGACGTAGGCAACCACACTGCTTTAAAGCAACATGCCAAGTCAGGAAATACACTTTACCTTGTTTTGTTGAGAAGAAAAACACAGAGGAGCGGTATATGTGTGTTGTTCTACCGTCGTCAATACGAACTTACTATCTGCAGTCATGCATAGCTCTCTCTCTCCCTTTTAGTGAATCTTAATACAGTGGAGCACATTAACGCTTCGTACCGATTTCACGCCTCCTCTCCACAGTGTTGCCAAAACAGAAGACATCAGAGATCTGCTTGACCATCAAAACACCTAGCTGATGCGGAATGCGGCAATAAAAAAATGTGGCAACGATACAAAAGCAAAATTGCGATATTTTCTGTAAAAATTCCCCGGCGTAGGTCTAGCGAGTGCCGTTTGCTTCAAGTAAGAGATCATTAGTCTGTCCATATCTCACACACACGAAAGCTGGCAATATATTAGTGAACGTTTCGCAGATTATGACAGCTTCCGTAACATGTGTCTTTCACCGTTGTTTTTAGTCGATATGGATTCCATATATAGTTTCCATCCAGCAAAAGGTGTCACTTACTGAGTACACTACTGGCCACTAAAAATGCTACACCAGGTAAAATGCAAGAGATAAACTGGTATTGATTGGACAGATATATTATACTAGAACTGACATGTGATTATATTTTCATGCAATTTGGGTGCATAGATCCTGAGAAATCAGTACCCAGAACAACCACCTCTGGCCGTAATAACGGCCTTGGTACGCCAGGGCAATGAGTCAAACAGAGGTTGGATGGCAAGTACAAGTACAGCTGCCCATGCAGCTTCAGCACGATACCACAGCTCATCAAGGCTAGGGCAGCAGTCGAACATTTTCTGTATCCAGAAAGGCCCGTACAGGACCTGCAACATGCGGTCGGGCATTATCCTGCTGAAATGTAGGGTTGCGCAGAGATCAAATGAAGGGTAGAGCCACGGGTCATAACACATCTGAAATGTAACGTCCACTGTTCAAAGTGCCGTCAAGGCGGACAAGAGGTGACCGAGACGCGTAACCAATGGCACCCCAGACCATCACGCCGGGTGATGCCCCTGTATGGCGATGGCGAATACACGCTTCCAGTATGCTTTCACCGCGATGTCGCCAAAAACGGATGCGACCATCATGATGCTGTAAACAGAACCTAGATTCATCCGAAAAATGACGTTTTGCCATTTGTGTACCCAGGTTCGTCGTTGAGTACACCATCGCAGGCGCTCCTGTCTGTGATGCAGCGTCAAGGGTAACTGCAGCCATGGTCTCCGTGCTGATAGTGCATGCTGCTGCAAACGTCATCGAACTGTTCGTGCAGATGGTTGTTGTCTTGCAGACCTCCCTATCTGTTGACTCATGGATCGAGAAGTGGCTGCACAATCCATTACAGCCATGCGGATAAGATGCCTGTCATCTCGACTGCTAGTGATACGAGGAAGTTGGGATCCAGCACGGCGTTCCGTATTACTCTCCTGAACCCACCGATTCCATATTCTGCCAACAGTCATTGGATGTCGACCAACGCGAACAGCGATGTCGTGAAACGATAAACCGCAATCACGATAGGCTGCAATCCGACCTTTATCAAAGTCGGAAACGTGATGGTACGCATTTCTCCTCCTTACATGAGGTATCACAACCACGTTTTACCAGGCAACGCCGGTCAACTGCTGTTTGTGTATGAGAAATTGGTTGGAAACTTTCCACATGTCAGCAAGTTGTAGGTGTCGCCACAGAAAAGCTAATCATTTGCGTGTCACAGCATCTTCTCCCTTTCGGATAAATTTCGCGGCTGTAGCATGTCATCTCCGTGGTGTAGCAATTTTAATGGCCAGTAGTGTATGTCATACACTTCACATCGTATCTCAACAAAGGTCCAATAGAATGAAATATCGTACGCTTTTACGAGTCGTGCTGAAAACTAATGCCTCCTATTTTTATGTGAAAACGCTTAAAACTGTTAAAATGAAAGAAAGCTATTACAATTCTAAATCGTTATCCTTCATGTCTACATACTTTCAGTCCTCCGCTGTAAGAGAGCCTCGAATTTGTATAATGTCGGTGCAGGAGAGACAGAAAAATGAAACCATGAATTCGAAGAGTTCGTCCACACATGGAGCACCCTCTCTTTCAGCAAGAAAATGCCAAGCCACACAAGAACGCTGCGTCATGTGGAAGAATCCGACGCTTCTGCCTTCGGTTTACTTTCATCCATCATTCTCCTTACAGTACCGACTCGAATCCATCAGATTTTCGTCTGTTCCCATAAATTAAAGAAGACCTTCGACGACTTCACGTTGATAGTGATGAAGCGGTGCAACTAGATGTGTGTACGTCAGCAAAATCAATCATCCTGCAGTGACGCTATCAACAAACTTGTCTCTCGTTTGGAGAAATGTGTTCTTCGCCACAGTGATTATGTTGAGTATGACAGCATCTTCTCCCTTTCGGATAAATTTCGCGGCTGTAGCATGTCATCTCCGTGGTGTAGCAATTTTAATGGCCAGTATTGTATGTCATACACTTCACACCGTATCTCAACAGAGGTCAAATAGAATGAAATATCGTACGCTTTTACGAGTCGTGCTGAAAACTAGTGACTCCTATTTTTATGTGAAAACGCTTAAAACTGTTACCTAACCTAACATAACCTAACCTAACCTAACCTAACCTAAATATCTACGTAAACGTGAAGACTAAAGATGTGGAATATTAGTAAAATTGATTTTATTTAAAAATCTTTGAGAATTTTCACTTAAAACTTTCGGAAGCAATACTTTTCATCGCACCCTCGCACAGTAAACTGCACACGAGATCCGCACTGCAATCCACTGGCTCGAGCAGTACACACAAATTGGGAATATCGGCATTCTGTAACGTTATAATCACTTGCTGGCAATAACACTTTGTCACCATTCGGTATAATTCTTACGATTAGTTGAGGGTCAGCTGGGCGACTGGGTGCACACTAAGCCGGTACCATATGCCTTCTCCCGCTACACCATTACAATAACAACTCTACTCGCTGAAATGCATCTCTCAGCAATATAATTCGCACGGCACACTTGGTGCTTGACACGTAATTCCTCGCTCATCCTCGACCTATGCAAACAAAATACGTTTAAATACCGTGGACCCCTTTCATAGTACAGTGTATTCACAAGTGCTGCTTAACCTGTAAGCTCATGACCTAAATATTGCGTGTACGTGCCTGTGTGTGTGTGTGTGTGTGTGTGTGTGTGTGTGTGTGTGAGAGAGAGAGAGAGAGAGAGAGAGAGAGAGAATAGAGAGAGAGAGAGACAGAGTTAGTTAAGATATGTAAATACTGCAAGTTATACACCCTATTTAATCTTTGAGATAAATACCTTTCGAAATTGTGCAAAACATTTAGATAGTTTGGAGACTTTTGAGATCATCCAAGATGGCTGCTCTGGGGTTACGCTGCGATTGAACTTTTCTTTTTCATTCTCTCTAAAATACTACGCCGTGATTGGAGGAGTGGGAGGGGAAACGAGAGGAAGGGGAAGTAGTTGATAACGTCATTGAAAGGGGACTTTGAGTGCCACATTATGATGATGATGATGATGATATTGATAATGAGGAATGTGACTTACTGCCATCTTAGAATTTATTGTCTGTGCGTTTGCACCTAGGCATCTTGCACTTGACGGTTATAGTATAGCAAGGTTCGATACCTAACGTATAGGAAAATGTGCGATGGGTTCCCTATAGTTTTTCTACTGAGGTATTATCACACTACAGAGATACTTAGAATGTGCAGTGTCTGCTACTGCTCATCAATGTGACAGATATTAAGTGATTTATTACTAGTGAATAATTTTTGTATGGAGTACATCTACAGCAGAACTGCCGTTGTGTGAACCCCATATAGTTCTCAAAAAAGATATGTGTGTAGAAGAATGACATCTGACACGTGCAGAGATGCTGTCTGATCGACTTGCCTGACTCGTCAAAGATTAATGAGAGAGTATTGACTACGTTTTCTGTCTGTCAGTATGAGCGTTTATCGTATTTACCATTAGTGTAGTGTAGTTACAAGATGTCACTAGGCGATAATATTATTACACAAGAAGCGGTGTCGGTGAATCATTTCTTAATCGAGATTTTGCAGGTGGGAGTGAATAACCGGAAATGGACCAAGGTAGTAAATAGCTATAATGATGGAAATTGCTTCATGATTTACGAACTCTATTTTGGCATTTCAGGTCTGGAAGGGTGATCCTAGAGGAAGTGAGGATTCTTCAGACAGTTTGAGGAAGGCAGCAACCCGGTGTAAATGTTCTTAGTACCAGTTGTTGAACATACCAAGACTACACTTGACAACTAATGGCCATGTGTTCGTAAAGTTTCAAGACAGCTTAATATGAATGGAATCTTTCGCAGATTTGGAAGCCTCACTATTTGAGAACTACTTATCCAACAGCATCACTAGATGCAACTGAGAGTTACTTAATAACATTTTGATGAAGCAGCTGAAGGTATAAGAAACCTTAAAAACCGTATTCACAAATATAGTAAGAAAACTCATGTCAAAACTGGTAGTGCAGAGACGGATCGAATTTAAAGGTAGTACATAGTGGACGCATTATGGCATAATAAAAGATATAGACGAATTTTTGATCGGGTCTCCCATGCACTTTGCACTGTGCACTAAAATGGGGCGTAATTCTCACAGAAACAGAATCCAGTCCACAGTTTCGAGAACGAACGAATGTGTTCGGATCCCAAGTGTCTTAATATCGATGTCGCCATTACGGTAACGTAAGTCTGGATTGTAAGGGCTATAGTGTGGAAATTGTGGCCAAGTTGGTGTTGCAAAGATAAACATAGATAGATAGAGAGAGAGAGAGAGAGAGAAAGAGAGAGAGAGAGAGAAAATCAGCAACAGGGGCAGCGTGCAGTTCGTGCGATAAACAGATGCAACCGTGCTGTCACCACTTTCAGGTCTCCTTATTGTTCTTGTTCTTCTCTCCAACATTGGTCAGGGTCTGCACGGTGGTTAACGGTTATTATATGGTGAATTTAAGAAGTGCTTGAATGCACTTCATGTCGCCATCCCCTTACACCCTGGGACGGAATATGTGTAACTTAAATATCTGCGTGTAGTTCATGTGAAAGTATGCGAAAGTTATCTGAATGTTTGCGAGCCGTGTGAGTGAGGTAGAACTTAAGTGCCGGCCGGTATTCACCAACTCGAATTTGGGAAACCGGTTAAAAACTAAATACAGGCTGGCCGCCACACCGGCCGTCGTCATTAATCGGCTGGGAGGATTTGATCCTGGGCCAGCGCAGCTCCCCGTCGCGGATGCGGCGCTTCAACGCTCACGGCTACCCGGTCTTATAATCAAAATTTAATAAGGCAGTCCGACAAGATTTATCAGTTGCTGCCTGACCATAACATTTAGGAATAACCGTAATTTTTACAACCTTGAAAGAGTCGGGTACTCACCCGCCTTTGAACACTTCATTCAAAAGCAGCTTAAAAGTAGTATCCAACAATGACCAAACACACACATAAAACTATTTTGGCACAGAACCCAAAGCCAGCGATTTAAGAGAAAGCGATCTGACAACTAGGCCACAGATATCGTGACACTGAAAAACATCTAAAACCGAAGCATTCTGTGCAGGTATGTCTACCATCCAGAGTCCGAACAAGCAAATCGCATGACATATCTACAGCAGCATGAAACGTCATACTGCTCAACACAGAAGGAATGGATTGCAAGCAACATTTCCAATTCCGTTCTCCGTCTTGAGAGTCGTAATGGACGAACCTGTACGACGAGTGTGATGTCGAATCAGATGATATAAAGAAGTCAGTTCATCCACTACCAAGGAACGTGGTTTGGATCGGAACCTCAACTCTTTCACTCGACGTTGCTCCAACTGTAACGATAATGCCTTTCAACGGCTGACGTCCGCAATCCGTAGGGGAGCCTGAGGAGCTCTATCTAGAGGGTCACGTGTGAAAAAGTAGTGAAGAGGAATCCTCTGAGTGCACCACGTTAAGCAATCAAACCGATCGAAACAATTTCACCGACTCGTGCGTGATTTAAAGTAACAGTCACTGTGCCGTGGTCCGTGAAAATGAAGGGGATGACATCAAGAGTCAAAATCCTGTCACGATTCAATCAGATAAATAAAATATTTCAAGCCTACTGCTAGAAGTAGTAGTAAAATAGGTAAACTTGAGAAGAGTTGGATATTTAAAGAAACAAATATTTTGCAGATTCAAGGAACGAACTACATGTTGCAATTTCACACAAAAATTAAAATTGCGAGACTGATACGCAGGACGTAACAGACAGTTAAAACCACTACCTATCAAAATACTATGCGAACTTTTCCGTAATTAATGAACCACATTTTCCATATAAAATCTGGAAACTTCCAAAGTGCCTCCGAAACCGGACGGTGCGTAGAGAATGATAAGGGTCAGGTGAAGAAAATTACACCCCATTCCTGTGCCTTTAGCAAGAACTTCAGCCCCTTCAATGAGAATGCTTTCCCTCAAAAGAAAACAAGGTAGTCCCTGTGGACCATTCTGAAGCCACATTAAAGGCAGTACGGAAACCAGGGAGAGAAACACTAGACAACTGAACTTCTTGTAAGAACACGACATCCGCTGAGAGATCTTAGATAAACTGACGCAACGAAGCCAGCCGCAGTTCCGATTCCAACCGATTAACTTTCAGAGAAAGAAACGTATAATCGCGCATACTTTAACAACTAGAAACAAAATTCCAGCTGCTGACCGGTTTAAATGCGTCAACAATATGTACCAACTTCAGATGGTTCAAATGGCTCTGAGCACTATGGGACTTAACTTCTGAGGTCATCAGTCCCCTAGAACTTAGAACTACTTAAGCCTAACTAACCTAAGGACATCACACACATCCATGCCCGAGGCAGGATTCGAACCTGCGGCCGTGGCTGGTCACGCGGTTCCAGATTTTACCGCCTAGAACCGCTCGGCCACCCCGGCCGGCGTGCCAAGTTCCATTGCCGGGTCCACTGATGAGTCCGAAGGTGGCGGGCTTGCGCCCTCGCCTCTGGAATCTTTGTCTTTCGTTGTACGAGCTAACGCGCGTTGTTTTTCTTTCAATTTATTTGCTTTCGGAACTTGTCTGTAGAGACAGCTAATGACAGTAAATGTTGTATCAAACTGAATTTGACAGTTCGTGATACGTGTTATTTAAGTCGTACACTGGTACGATGTGACATAGGATTAACAAGAAATTGATCGACATAAGGCAAGATTTACGATCAGAGTATACGGAAATGAGTAAGAAAGATGAAGGTGGAACACGAGAGATACCCTACAAAAATACTACTCTTAACACAATAAGAAATGATAAATTACGAATGGAACACATTTGGGATATTCCCAATGAAGTCCATACTAACGACTACTAGTGTATATCTAAGTTAACAATAATATGTTCTGTGTATGCCTGTTAGAATTGTTTCAAAGGCTTCAGATAGAGAACTAAATATTTATACAGGTCTGTAAGTACCACCTATACAGAATAGGGAAACAGTTTACAGAACACTCTGGTTAGACGCGTTGTTTACAGCGACTACGAGGCAATATAGCGTCTACAATGAGGGGAACAGGTAGTTCTTGAACAGTATCCGAAGTAGGCGACATGCAAGGAGTCTAGAGGCTCACATCGCAGAATGGTATCCTTGCAGTTCAGATCGACTCACAAGAGAGGGTTCAGGCAAACAACATCTAGGTCGACAGGTTGACTACAAATCGCCTCCACGTGGTAAACAATAATGGGCCGTTCCGATCATACCTGAATGGGTGACATCAAGGGAACAGGTGGCTTAGGGGCGCCTCAGATTGCTGTTGTTGAATCACTAATGCGCACAAAGTCATCTCAACCGCAGGTGGAACACAAGGAGAAACATCAAATACATCAGCAGCTGTTTCCGCACCACCGAACCTTTCAGGAGTGTACGACTCAGCACTACGAGATACATCAAACGACAACCTTTTTTCGGGAAAGCGTGGGTGAGGAGTGGACTTATCCGATTCTTGACCATCCTACGTGCGAAGTCATTTGTATTGAACCGCCGACACTGCGGCTTGGCAACAATAGTTTCAGGACAGTGTTGCGAGAGTACTGGCGGTAATTTATAAGCAGTAAGTTGTGAGTTCCTGTGTTGTTCCGTTTTACTTGGGGAGACGTGGCACCAGTTTTGTGTGTAGGCGAAACGATACAGCTAACGTCGATGATTTTCGACGCTGTTCTAATGAAGACTTCAATACAAATACCCGCCGCAGGCAATTAGATCTGGTAGTTATAGACCTGTAGATGGGAAGGAATTTACGTTTGACTACCATCTCCACTGAACGCATAGCATTAAAACAATGAAACTGGCAATGAATGGACAAGCGTTCGTGTTGTATACACTTCACATCACAGTAAGGGAGAAAAAACATCTTTAAGAAAACTATCGTCGAACTCCGGTGGGAGACTGCACACTCGGAAATTTATATAATACAATTTCGCATTCGCAAGAAGTATCATACTAATGGAATCTTTACGATGCATAAAGGCAACTTGAGAACCGTGACGCAAAGGCGTCCTATCCACTTGTAGGGGATCCAAAAACTTAACGAAAAAGGCCATCAGATTATTATTATTATCATCACTATAATTTATTTTAGAGGTCGGGCAACGGCAGCCAAATTTGCACATGCTGAAAAAAATCTTCCTTACTGGTTGTTAAAATACTTTTATTAAAAAGTGACAACCGTTTCGCATCAGAATGGATGCATTTTCAGGTGATGTGTGCAAGAAATTGAAACAATATAGAATTACAACGGTTTTAAAAATAGATGTACCATATCATAAAGCGTCATATGTCAGTGGGAGTTGAGTACTCACAAGTATTTGTACATTTCTGAACAGTCAAGGCGCGGCAAAGTAAATACTGCAAGCCAAATCCCATCGTTCATCGTCAAGATTAAACCAATAGCGTGCTAAAAGCAGTTGTCTATGATAAAACTGACACGGGTGTCAGAAATTTAAATAGTTTTATCGGGCTTCCTCTCACTTACAGATACGGTACGATCCCAGTCAGTTTGATCATAGATAAATAACTAAAACCTCAAATTAGCTTGCCTTAACTTCGACATCATAGATGTTCGCACAGCGCCAGCGTAAACAATACTGATGGGTCGGCATTACGATCTACGGGTTCGACGTGGCAGTAGCGGAAGTCTTGGAACGAACTGATACTACATATTGCCAGAATGGTGGGGGTTGGTTTTACATATTCTACGGCCATTACGAATTTCCTATTTAAAACCATTTATGGCTAAAAACCGTTAAAAACATTAAAATACAAGTTAATACATCGCTGAAAAACCTAGTTAATAAATTGAACTTTTTCAGTGCTACATTGCACTAATTGATATACGGAACTATTTGATTATGAAGCTTTATGTTATGACACATGTATTTCTAAAACCATTTTAATTCTTTAATGTTTCAATTTCTTATACAGATCACCGGAAGATTCATCTCCACTGATGCAAAAGCGGTCGCTACTTCTGAATACAAGTAATTTAGCAGGAGTGCAGAAACGTTTTCACCATAGTTATCAGAGTCAGAATAGGCAATATGAGCCGAATCAGACGTTATATGAATAGTATAGACAAGCCACTCATGAATCAGTAAAGACATGGGCCGTACAAAACGCGTGGATTTGTCACAACTAAAGTTTACCGTACCTTTTCTCGGAAGACGTTTCCAAACTGTGGTCGAGATCATGGAACGGACTGTGCCACTATCAGCAGATACACACAACAACTGACACTGTGGACCAAACGACGATATGATCAGAACACCAGGACGCAAACAACACGGAGGAACAGCTGTAAAAGCGCAAGTGACACTGTGGTGAGGCAGAAAACGAGCAACCTTCCGCTCGGCGCAGAAGCAGGAACTAACCGTATTGGCTATCCAGAGACGCTTTTTTCCAATACAAAACCTGTTGGTTACCCATTAAACATTTAGCGTTCACCGTCCGTTATCCTCACTGCTCTCAGCGTTATCTGAAATTCTCAACTTGTCATACCCTACACATGTTGTGTCCACTGACCATTATCGTCATTGCCGGCGCCTGCAAATGTATGTGTATAGAGTTTGTTGCCACAACAAAATCCTTAATGGATGATGGAAATGGATAAATGACGTATAAGTTTGAGATAAGAGTCCCTGAACCGGAAGGAACGAGTCGAAAGTTACAGACGAAAATCATTCTGATACCTCTGAGACTGGAATATGTGTACTGGCACTATTCTTGCTAAGAATGTAGGGTATGCCACCTTTAGACAAAAAAGTCTAGTAAATACAGCTCTAAAATGTACACCTGAGGAGCTATGAGCACTTGTGCATCTTCGCTAGTGTCAAACACATATCCTATAATGCACAAGTCTTCATAGGTCATGATTACTAGACATTTTTTCTTAAAAAATATTCAAATATTTCTGAATTCCTAAGGGACCAAACTGCTGTCGGTATCGGTCCTTAGACTTACACACTACTTAAACTAGCTTAAACTAACTTGTGCTAAAAACAACACACACGCCCATGCCCGGGGGATGACCCGAAATTCCGGCGGGAGGGCCGCGCTGTTCGTGGCATGGACTCAAATGGTTGAAATGGCTCTGAGCACTATGGGACTCAACAGCTGAGGTCATAAGTCCCCTAGAACTTAGAACTACTGAAACCTAACTAACCTAAGCACATCACACACATCCATGCCCGAGGTAGGATTCGAACCTGCCACCGTAGCAATCACGCGGTGCCGGACTGAAGCGCCTAGAACCGCTCGGCCACCGTGGCCGGCGACATGGATTCTCTAACCGCGCGGCCACACCTAGCGGCATCTTTTCTTATTTCGCCACCTCTTCCTACCCTACAATCTTAGCAAAAACAGTACCAATAGGTGTATTCCACTATCAGTCGTATCAGAACAGTTTTCTCTAATAAGCTTTGACTCGTTCGTTTCCGGTACAGTGACTCTGACCTCAAATTGATAAATTTATTCTTCTCCACCAAGATATGGGTTCCTTGGTATAACTTTATCAATTATGTCCCCTCTACAGCCTCTAGAAGTGTGTAACATGAATTGTGCAAAACCCGGAATGCACAATGTGTTCGGGAATTCCCATTACAGACTTCTAGGAATTGTGGAGGGGAGTGGGTAAATAATATTTTCAGTAGGAACCCATGTCCCGAAATGTATCGTTTCCGTTCTACGACTGTTTCCGTTCATATGTTTAATTCATCTACTTCTGCTAGAGGAACTGAATTAGGCTTTACGCAGTACAATTATTAGGTAACTGTTCGAAAGTAAACATAACAAAACATCTATTTATCACATATGCACATTTCTTTGTAATAAGACTGAAACATTACATGTTCACATTATTACAAATCTAAGAAGTACCCAGCACACTCTTACACACAACCCTGTGTCAGTCTGTGTGTGTGTGTGTGTGTGTGTGTGTGTGTGTGTGTGTGTGTGTGTGTGAGTGTGTGTGTTTGTGTGTGTACGTATGTATGTATGTATGCATATATGGTGTTGCCACACGCAACTTTTGGTACAGTGGCTATAAGAGAAATACAGAGCACAGCCACAGTTTGGTGCTGGATTAAATTCAGTGATGAATAGTGAAAATTTGTGCCTGACTGAAACTCGAACACGAAATTGTCGCCTTAACTGATTTTTATATAGAAGAGCAGAAAACTCTTTTATTTAACATATGAAACGGGAAATAAATAAATCGAAGACGCTCCTGGTGTGCGAAAACGAATCAGCGACCGCTCGTTTTGAAGCCAACGGCTGGGAACATGCCTTCGGAAGCCGAACCCCGAGTCTATGATGGTCATAAGAATATGACCTGGCTCGTCAACCCAGCTCACCAGGAATATTCCAGCTGCGGGGCGGGTTGGGAGAAATGCTCCCTAGATATTTAGCAGAAGTGGACTGGTATTTAACGTGTCGGCTCATTCTGTGGTGTCGTGTTAGTAAAGTCGTCCAAAAACCTATCAGGTTGCGGGGTCCACTTCTGAAAAGATACTGAACGGCTATACTCTTTAACCAGATGACCGTATTCATCTTTGATGGTAGAAAATACGTCGCGTCTTGACAGACGAGCATACTGGGGGCGATTATATGCGTTGGCACCTGGACATAAGGGGCCTATATCAGCTGGAAAAGGAACCACACGTAAGCCGCCGCACCGCAGAGTTGACGGTGTTCGTTCGTGTCGTCCATATTACACCTCAGGGCACAGAACTGTAAATTTCTTGTAGCGCTCTCTGCCAGAACGTATTTAGTATTTTTCACTTTTTACTACATATAAGTTTATTTAGTCATATTTTCTTGAGTACTATTCCTTTACATTGGTAGTAAAAGTCAACACAGAATTATCGAAAACGCTTCTTTATAACTCAAAAATAAAACAGATATTTTATATTAAATGCAGCAGTTTGAACTACATAGATTGTGAGATCACTTATTCATGACTTTCCTCGGAAACCTCTTCACAGGGAGAGAGGGCTGTCTGCCATTGCGATAGCACGGAGACTGTTGCGTTGGGTATTTACGGGTAACGATCATGTTTTCCTGGTGAAGTATGGTGGACAAACTGCGCACCACACGACAGGCCACCTCACCTCTGGATGACGTCCTTCTGCAGCATGAATCAACAACCATTACCTGTAGCAAGTGTAAGAGATACTCAGATTAGCCAAAACATTATTACCACTGCCCCCAGCAACGTTGGATGCAGTCTGGTAGCGTTGCGTGGATGTGACGCGGTAAGAAAAGTATGTAATCGGAGCAGACGTGGACGAGGGATCTCGCTAATGGGGAAATCCATTGAGATTAGCGACTTTGACAAATGGCAGCTTATTATTACGCAGAACCTGTGAATGATTATCTCAAAAACAACGAAGCTGGTTGAATGTCCACGTGCAACTATCGTAAGCATCTACGGAAAGAGGTGGAAGAACAGTGAAACTACCACTACGCAAGATATGGTTGGACGTCCACAACTCTTCACAGAACGTAGGATTCGGACGCTTGTCTGCTCTGTAAAGAACGACAGATAGTGTGGCATCTCTGCCTAATGAGCACAATGCTGTGAAGGCAAAAGTGTTTCGGAGCACCGGTTCATCGCGAATCGTTGAACATGTAGTTCCGCTGCTGACCACCAATACGTGTTCACGTGTTGACCCAACGACATCGTCAGTTACTACTGCAGTGGGCGCGGGACCATCGAGATTCGACCGTCGGTCAATGGAAGCGAGTCGGCTCTTCGGGTGAAACACATTTTTGCTGCACTAGACCGCTGGTCGTCACCACAACCGCAGTCATCGAGGCGAACAGCGGTTCGAAACGTGTAGCGCGCAAAGGATGCAGGCTGGTGAAAGCGGTATTATGCTTCGGAGGACATTCTCCTGGGCTTTCATGGGACCTATGCTAGTAATCGAAGGTGCGCTTACAGCTGCGAATCACCTGCCTCCCTTCATGCATGATGTCTTCCCAGACGGCGATCTCATCTTTCAGCAGTATAATTGTCCGTTTCCCCATACCAGAAACGTGCTACACGTGTCTGAGGAGCTTCATCGTGAAATCACGTTGATGTCACGACGACGAAATACGCCTGATGAAGATCCTATAAAAGCCATTTTGGTCACTATTGGGCGCCATTACCGAGTACGCACACCAGTGACCTATAATTCATGCGAATTACATGACCTGTGAACAGGCATATAATGCCACATGCCTCCACAAACCTACCAACAAATTGTCGGATCCCTGATACGCAGAATCAGTAATGTATTTCCTTCCCAAGATGGACAAAACAAGTTATCAAGTAGGTGGTTATAATGTTTTCGCTCTTAAGTGTACACATTCAGTAAACACAGCAAGAAAACTGTTATATGCTACATGTGTGAAGAGGTTTCCGAGGAAAGTCATGAATAAGTGATCTCACAATCTATGTAGTTCAAACTGCTGCATTTAATATAAAATATCTGTTTTATTTTTGAGTTATAAAGAAGCGTTTTCGATAATTCTGTGTTGACTTTTACTACCAATGTAAAGGAATAGTACTCAAGAAAATATGACTAAATAAACTTATATGTGGTAAAAAGTGAAAAATACTAAATACGTTCTGGCAGAGAGCGCTACAAGAAATTTACAGTTCTGTGCCCTTATTACGTATCAGTAGCTCTTTGTAAAATATTTTGTTAATACAGGTCAATAAAAATTAAAGAAATTTGAATTAGAAAACTTTTTTGTGTTAGGCACAATGTGAGCCCCCGCCCAAAGCCCTATTTTACTGCGCGTTATGAAGAATACTTTGGTACTGTAAAGGTTAGGGAATGTGAGGGTGTCACAGTTGCCGTCAATATGTGATCAGTACTGACAAAATAACCGAACGCGACCTCGACCGGTCACGTCATTACTGTAAAGATGTGTAAAATTTTTGCGATGTGTGTTATGCGGGATCACATACAATTGCTGATAAACTATTCCTATTTTCAACATGTCAACTGCTCCCCATAAGTGACTTCGAATGCCGGTCTGGATGTTCTGAAGAAGATGCTGGAAGTTGATCGCCGTGGTGCGATGTATGTCTCGAGTAAAAACTATTCCCAGACAGGGTGAAGTCTCCATCGTCCTGAACGAAACCAAACTTTCATTAGGGAGTTCCCTTCCAATTGACATCCCGTAAGATTTGGCGGCGTTCATATCACTGCCTGCAACGCTGCCGTATTGTTCGATCTACCGCGTTGCCTCTTGAACTTCCTCGTTGGCACGTAAGACGGAGACTAGGTCGTCTGCATAGCCACAGCAGTTGAATGTGTGTCACCTCCGGGTGAGTCCTTGACGAACGACGTTTCAGGCCGCAGACAAGCGGTTCTAGTGCGATGGCGTACATGGTCGTTGAAAGGGACCCTCTCGGACTGACCGTGTGATCGATATTAGTTTTATCATCCGTCGATTGGACAATCACCCCCGAAGAAGCGTCACGAAGTAATTTCATGATTACGAGGATGCACTCAGGTGGGAAAGCCATCCGTTCCAGTACCTTCGCGGGGAAGGCGTGGTTCAGTCGATCGAATGCCTAATCTAAGACGCATTTCACGGCTTCCTGCAGTCGACAGACTGTTGCAATGGCGATGACGTTTCTGTAATCACATAGTGTTGATTGCATCTTAGTATCTCGGCCCAAGGACATCTGTGCAGGTGACAGGACCTGTTCGAGGACTCGTCTGAGACCATCGTGAGGAGGTGCGTAAAAACCCTAAAATATGTGTTGGGCAAAGTGTTTGACCGATAGCTGTCAGATCGTGTGTCTCCAGTGGGTTTGAGTATCTGAATGATTAGACCTTCCAGAAATTCCGCTGTCGGCGGTGTCGTAGGGGGCGGTAGGTTCTGGTACACTTCCCTCCATCGGAGCAATTTTAAGTCCCTGAAGATCCTACAGAATTCTAACGGCATGCCGTATGGTCCTGGCGATCGGTTGAGAGACTCCTTGGCAACCGCATCAGTGATGTCCTCAGTGGAAATGTCTGGTAAAAGAGTCTGCCGCCTGGCTATCAAGGGGGCGATGGACCGTGCGTAGTACGTATGTAAGTGCCTCAACGTTATTGTCCTTTTCGCGACAGAGATGACGACAGGAAGCTTCGTGGGTTGTTGCCATGTCCGCCTGTGATATCAACCGTTGGGCGTCAGACAAATCTGAAGAATGGATTAGTGCTTATCGACGGCGTCTGAGATCTGCGACGACATGATGCATAGAGGCGGTTTCTCCACTGATGCTGTCTTCGGATCACCCTCAGACAACTACGCCTTCCAAGAGACGCTGAGTGAAGACCAAAATCTTAGCCTTGAAGTGATGGACCTCGACATGACGTTCTGGGGATGGTAAGTGCTTCATAAGGTCCCGAAGGATCACGTAGAAAAATTCGTTCCTCACCTTACTGCACCGTTAAGCGGCGTAGGGCTGACTTTACACATTTTACCCACCACAGATGTATGGACGAGTACTGTGTGATACGTCTTTCACAGGATTTCAGTGTGGTCGCAATCTTTCTTCGGCATTCAGGTTTCTGTGAGTAGGCAACGTTAAGTTTCTCTTGACCCCAACTGGTGCATACTGTTTGTCGTCGGAGACGGTCTAAGATCACCTTTCCCCTTTCAAAAAGTTCGAATCGAGCGGTGAAGTCACGTGGATGTCATCAAACCAACTGGCTGAGTGGTTCGTGACGTATTTATATCTCAGGCGATCGCCATGTACCATTTCCTAGGTGTCTACGAAACTGGTCAACGTACTACGTAACGGAGTTTTAGACAGATGGTAAAATTCGAAGACACAGTTGAAATCTCCACCGGTATCATATCATCCAAAAAAAAAAAAAAAAAAAAAAACAAAAAAAAAACGAGTCATTCTTTCAGAGTAAAATTGTGAACGCTCTTGTCATTGGTCTGTGCCGGATGGCTCAGAGACATTCACTAGTCTGATGCCGTGTACTGTTAGTGGTAGCCGTCGTGCTGGCTGCAAGTAAGTGACGTTTTCTACTGCAATGCCGTCGTGCATGATAATCGCTGCTCCACTATCTCCGTTGGCGGCTGGGGTGATGTATGTAGTATAACGGTAAAAATCGAGCCACGTCTCCCTCCGTAGCTCATGGAACAGGGCAATGTGAAGGTCCGCTACTAGTAAGGTGTCACGTAACAATTGAGGTTTAATACAGCAACCGATCATATTCTAACTGATGGTGGCAATTCCGTGCGCTTGCATAGGTAGCCCATTGCCGTGCTCGCTCATTTAGATAAGAACGAATGTCATAAGGTCGTAAGCACAGTCTGCCTTCTGATCATGCCCGTTCACCGGGAGGGCCTATGGCATTTCTTCGTCTGTTGGGGGTTCAGGAACAACGTCGACCGTCCACGAAATGGGGCAGTCAGATCCGATCAGTGCTGATGCGGGAGGAGCAGTTGTCATCGAGGTGTCCATGCTGACGGCGTCTGAAACTTTGCCGTTGGTATCTTCAGGGCTTTGCTGTGTTCCGGAGTCACTCAGTAAATAGTCCTGTCTGTGATAGAGTAGGTACGGGGAATTGCGCATGTAACCTCCTGGAAATCATCTGGCTGGCGTGTGACAGTTTCATCCTGGAAACACTATTTCGCCTCTGCTGCCGATGTCATACTGCTTTTCTTGCGTCGTTTTTTTGACGTTTGTTTGCGGAGATGTGGTCCAGAGTCCGATGACGGGGTGTAGTGGCGACGTTTATGAAGGAAGGCGGAGGTACCCGCATCTATAGCCATATCACCTTCACGTCTGTCAGGATCTTCACCCGACACCGGTATCTCGTCGGGTCTCTTCAGGTTGTTAGAAATCGTGTGGAAGTAGCGGTGCAGGTATTTGGTGGGAAGTGAGTCTCAGTGCCGCCACTTGGGTGCGTGTCAAAGCCGGAAGGGAAGGAGCTTCATCGGTGCCCAGCTCCGTATTTCTGCGCTGGAGGCATTCATTTCGCACATTTCCTTGTTTACCATATCCGGAACAGGTCTTTGGCTACCCATCGGATATGACTATGGCCCAGCAACCGCCAATGAAGAGGTAGGACGGGACATGTTTCTGAAGCTCAATGCGGAATTGCTATGATCCGTTTAAAACTGGGCACGTAATGAAATGTGCCCATTTCTCTGCTCCATGCACAAGTATTGTTTCATAAGGGCGCAGTGCCGCCATCAGCCTTCTGATTTAGAACGGAAGTTCAAAGATACGTATCGTGCGTAATCTGAGGTCGGCACCTTCAACAATTACTGGGCCGTCCGAGTACCGGAATTTGCGGCCGTTCTAAGAACTTGTCGAAAGCAGCGTAGTTTGTCAGTTTGACGTAAACCACCCTACTGACAGTACACAGGTGTATTCCGAACAATTACCCACGGCAATCTTCACTTCATTACGTAGGAACTGATCGACTGCGAATGCTTTTGGATGGTTATATGCGTTCGCAAAGGTGAACTTCAGAGTGGTTTTACTGTAGGAACTCGCCATTCTATCGTTTCTCGTAACACATGTGACGTGAATACTGCTATGAAGTAAACAGCTGCGAGACATACGCTTCGACGAGGACGTAAGCAGCTCCGTCCGCCCGCTTCCCAACAGAACGTTAACTGCTGCTTCAACTATTATGGACATAATTATCAATTTGTAGTCCACCCCTGGTAGATGAGTGGTCAGCGCGAAGGAATGTCATACCTAATAGCACGGGTTCGATTCCCGGCTGGGTCGGAGATTTTCTCCGCTAAGGGACTGGGTGTTGTGTTGTCCTTATCATCATCATTTCATCCCCATCGACACGCAAGTGGCCGAAGTGGCGTCAACTCGAAAGACTTGCACCAGGCGAACGGTCTACCCGACGGGAGGCCAAAGCCACACGGCATTTCCATTTCCATCAATTTGTCGCACGCTACACACTTCACATGTCTTGCCCACCCTCCATTATCCTCATTGCTTGCAGCTTTGCCTGATTCCCACTAGTCTTTGGATGTTTATTTCATGCTAGGTTATTTCCACGACCCACCCATCCACCCACACACACACACACACACACACACACACACACACACACACACACACACACTCACAAACACACACACACACAACCAACATTTTGTCCTTTAAAACATCGTCCGAAATTTAAGGAAATATTGGGCGGTTTCAATTAATTCATTAATCTTTCATCGGCACTTTCTCCGTACCTCGCTTCGTTCACTCTCCTCCACCCTCCTCCCCGCTGCCCCCACCTTTTTGCTTTCCCTCCCACTCCCCTCCTATGGACATGCAAACACAAACAAAAACTTCACTAAAACAACATCAAGAATAGAGAGGGAGAAAGAAAGAAAGAGAGAGAGAGAGAGAGAGAGAGAGAGAGAGAGAGAGAGAGAGAAAGAGATACAAACAGACAGAGGTAGAGATAGGTTTGAAGGTAAACAGACAAAGAGAGAGCTGGCGGGGTTTGCGGGGAGGAGAGGGGTATACACTGTTCAGGGGGCTCACATACCTCTTGTATGTGTATACATATATATCAGCTTTACCTCTAAAGGAACGATTTCCGTCCTTGTGCTCTCCCTCATTTCCTTGCAGTGAAATGTGCAGTCCTAATATGCAATTGTGACGAAGAATCCCAGTTAACCTTCTGGCCGAACTGAGGACCACGATGACCACACCAGCCGGCCGGGGTGGCCGAGCGGTTCTAGGCGCTACAGTCTGGAACCGCGCGACCGCTACGGTCGCAGGTTCGAATCCTGCCTCGGGCATGGATATGTGTGATGTCCTTAGGTTAGTTACGTTTAAGTAGTTCTAAGTTCTAGGGGACTGATGACCTCAGAAGTTAAGTCCCATAGTGCTCAGAGCCAATTGAACCAATTTTTTTTACCACACCTTCCTTCCTAGTAACCCATCATACAGTCCCTTTTTCGAGTAAGTATCTGTTCTGTTTCTCCTTTTCTACTATGATGATTATTGCTTTTTCCTTCACTACGAGTCCTACATTATCATATCAAAAGTATCCCGATACTTCTTAGTGGCCGAACATTGCCTTTATGACGGCTCGAGTTCTTCTGAGGACACTTCCTGTACTATCCTGCCCACTCGTCTAATATGGAGTGTCTAAAAATCTGTTTTCTTGTATCTATAGACAACAGTTCGAGAAAATCATATTAATGGATTTCATTACAGTAAGTTAAATTGACGATAATTAACTTTGCGTATTCACAAAGGTGACGACCTGTAAATAATCAATGTACTTCAGTACATACCATTTCAATGGAAGCAAATAATACAGTTCATAAATCAGAACTGTAGCGTTTGTATGACGGCTAGTTTTCCACTACGGCCAGGGCTGGGCGGCGCGGCGCTTATATCCTCTTCGTGTAGATGCCGCTCCTGTCGTGCTGTCGTCCTAGTCAGCGTACTATTGGCTGATATCGTCTCACAGCACTCTCTACCCTTCCGTACTCATCGTCGTGCTGCCGTGTATTGTTTCACCGAGACATCCCCCCCCCCCTCCCCTCCCCCCCCCCCCCACGCACACACACATACACGGACCGTCGTCGTGTCGGGAGCGCGATAACGGCGGGGGTGGCAGGAGCGTGGGCGCTTCGCTGGACCGGAAACTGTGGCTGCAGGGGACGTCAAGCGTCCGATCGTACCCCACCATCATGTCTGCATTCTGACGGACACGTCCCCCGGAAAACAACCAGAAGGATATGCGTCCATTTGCTGAGAGCAAGAATCAGATGTAGAAGGCGTTGGCTGCTGCGATGTGGACGAGTCCAGCTCCATTGGTAGGACGAGAGGAGGCGGAGGAGTGGAAGACCCCGCCTCCATGGGGTCATCGTGATGTCAGCCTCTGGTGGCTGGTGTAGCAGCGGTGTTCTCGGGATCCGTGAATCTAGGGAAGAGATGCAGAAGGATCGCCGTGCACATGACAGTGGTGAAGTTTATTGCGATGTCGACGCTGAATGCCGTCTGCACTTGAAATGAGATACATGCAAGCGCCAATTCGACGGACGATCTCACCTCGCGCCCATCGTCTGCTGCCGCTATAAACTCTGTAAAACCGAATATCATGCGGCGCGAAGCGATACTATCGGCCTTCTTTCGACGCCGGATACTGGGGAGGGTGGATGAGGTGGAGCAGTGTCCGACGGCGGCGGCCGTGAAGCAATTCCGCCAGTGATAGTCCATCTCGTGGATGCGAACGATTGGAGGCGAGAAAAAGTTGCAATGCTTGATCCCTGGTATGCGTAGAGTGAAGTTTGGCCAGCTGCTGCTTCAAGTTTATGACTAAATGTTCCGCTTCGACGTTTGGATGCAACGGTGCACTAGTTAGACGCTGTATGTCGTTGTGTTCACAGAGTGTTTCAAATTCACTTGACATTAACTGAGGCCCTTTGCCTGACACTATGACTTCAGGTAAACCTTCGAGGGAAAAATAGAGGACATCATCTGAATCGTGCTACATGACGTTGTCGAGTTCATTGGGACAACAAAAGGAAAGTTGCTGTACGAGTCAACCTGAATAAACGAACGAGTGTTCCGAAAAGGTCCCGCAAAGTCTATGAGCACACGTGGTCATGATGACTGTGCCTTAGGCCAGGCAGATAAATTTTATTGTGGAGCGGACTGATTTTCGCACATGCTTGACACTGACGTCTTCTGTTCTATTTGGGTGTCTATACCCTGCCAGTACAGTGTAGACGCGTCAACTGTTTCGTACGAACAGTCCCCCAGTGTCCTTGGTGAAGTGACTCCCACACCTCTTTTTGAAAACCCTTAGGGATCAACAACGTGACTGTCCACTGTCATTCTGAACAAGAATCACACGTTCCTGAATAACGAGGCTATGCCGACGTGCAAAGCATCGGCGAACTACAGAGTTCTTTATGCTATGTAAGGAAGGGGGCAAAGATGTACGAATGTATGCTAGCAGAATGTTCAAATCTGAATCAACTTCCGTGGCCTATGCAACTTTCCTGTAGTTCAGCAGGAAACATTGAAGTAATTCAGAATCCTGAGCATCAACGTCACAGCAAGAAAGAGCAGAAGCATCAATTCCTGTGTCAGGGCCAATCGGAAGACGTGAAAGTGCGTCTGCTTTACCATGTTGAGCTGCTTGACGATACACAATCTTGTACTGGTATCGAGATAACATCATAGCCCATGTTTGCAATTTTTGGGCAGTTCATAGAGGAACTGGTTTCTTCGGATGAAACAAGGACTGCAGTGGCTTGTGATTCGTTACTGAGTAGAATTTTCTGCCATACAAATAGTGGTGAAATTTAGTGACGCCATACAAAATCACCAAAACTTCTATCTCAATTTGTGAATAGTTACACTGACTTTTGGACCTCGCTTTTGGTGAGAAAGCGACAGGCCTGTCTTTATCACCAATTCCTTGCAGAAGCACTGCACCGATTCCGTATGAGGAAGCGTCTACTTGCAATACAGCTAGTTTGTCAGGATCAAAGTGAACTAAGAATCGATCACTGAGCAATGCATCTTTCAATTTTTGAAAAGCTGCTTGACACTCATCTCTTCAAACAAAGGCGATATTCTTGCTGTGCAAGCGATGCAATGGAGCTGCTATTTATGCAGCACTCAGTATGAACAAAATGTAGTATTTCATGTTCCCTAAGACTGGCTGCAATTCTGTGACACTGCGAAGAACTGGAAAATCTCGTATGGATAACAAACGCGACTCAACAGGATGTACAGTCGTGCTCAAAAGTATCCGAACGACCTGAATTGCATTTCACCTGATTCGCATGCAACCCACATAACGCAGCTGTGTAGCAAGTCCTCTAATCGCCCCTTGGTACAGCCGTTTGACTATTCAAAATGGTTCCAACAAGTCACCACTGGAAAACACTGCTCTGTATCGCAATAACTCAAGATGTGAAGAAATACCACAATACTACAAATATCAGAGAGCACCTTATCACAGATAGGAGTGTCCATAAGGCTTGTAAGCTCTCATTTATTGCAATAAATGACATACCTGAAATGTTACCACTGTCATTATTACGTCAGACAGGTAATGGGGCGGCTGAAGTGGCCGTGCGGTTCTAGGCGCAACAGTCTGGAACCGAGCGACCGCTACGGTCGCAGGTTCGAATCGTGCCTCGGGCATGGATGTGTGTGATGTCCTTAGGTTAGTTAGGTTTAATTAGTTGTAAGTTCTAGGCGAATGATGACCTCAGAAGTTAAGTCGCATAGTGCTCAGAGCCATTTGAACCATTTTGAACAGGTAATGAATGTAGTAAGTTCGTCGTATTCATGATGTCTTCTTCAAAGTAACATACCGTACTTGTTATTTAACACAAATGACATTAAATATTTAAGCTATTCACGAGCAGTTAGTCGAGAATATGTATGAACTTCAAATGACACGACGAACCATCTCGTTCTGCATATGGATTCAAACCCAGGTAATGCAGACTAAGAATTCGTGACTGACGGAAACTAACAGTCATTCCTGACTAGGCATACATGGAGGGATAAACCCGATTTTAGACAGTATCAGTTAGCAAATATCAACTTTAAATTACATAACCTAAACATTATTAGTTGCATTAAATTGATAACTTCAGCAGTCAGCAAAATAGCATTTTAAGAAATGTAGCAGCGAATGTTATAGAACTAGCGACGTCTTACTTATGGTGCGCAACGCCTACCGTTACCCTAGTAGCTGTCATGTAGCTAGAGCTCCTCCAGAAATCAATAACAGTTCCTCCCGAACTTCGCATTCCACAGTGCTGTGAGATTATGCATATGGGTGGATCTAGACTTCTGAGAGACAGACAGTTATAGCTTTTCCTTTGCACTGCACGACTTTTTCAACAAACAGATAGCGCAGTAGAATAGCTCAAATGGAAAGGAACACTTAATATATAAATTTCTGGGTCCTAATCTGCTGGCGTCGGCCATTTTGGCCGAGCGGTTCTAAGCCCTTCAGTCTGGAACCGCGCTGCTGCTACGGTCACAGGTTCGAATTCTGCCTCGGGCATGGCTGTGTGTGATGTCCTTAGCTTAATTAGGTTTAAGTAGTTCTAAAGCTTGGGGACTGATGACCTCAGATGTTAAGTCTAATAGTGCTCAGAGCCATTTGAGACAGCCTACACTATTGCCAGTTCTGTTTAGGTGGCAGTTACGTGATTTTATTTCGGTGATTACAAAACAGAGTCGAATGTATGCACTGGGTAGGCGAGGCAGCTAGGTAATGGCGACTCGCTCAACCAAGTAAATGAATGTACTCAACATGCTACAAACCGCTACAGAGAGCCTGTGTGTCAGAATTCTCATCGAGCGTGCAGCAGCAGTGTGACAACAGAGAAATGAGTCTCAATGCAAAGGATTTGGTGGTCTGTTGAATTGATGATAGGTTCGTATGATGGTGGTCTGGGTTCGATTCCAACTTCTGTTGGTGATTTTTAATAGGGAGAGACAGATTGTATTCTCTTCTTGCTACGCCAAGTGAAGAACATATAATGGTATTGTGGTCTGAAATTCACATTAGACATGATATTCCTTCTCTACCAAGTAGACGTTAGGTTGAGCCACAATAAAGTCAGGAGCGGTGACATATAGAAACCTTATCTCCAGTAACCTTTCTTATCCTAGTTATTTATTTCTAGTGACGAAACAAACGTTAGGCAGAGTCACAGGACACCTATTCCATCTTTTATGTGAGATTTTATATTTAAAAAAAAAATTGGTTCTGAACTGGGAATGCAACTCAGACCGCCCTTAACGCGCAATTTCATTCTTTCGTGACAACACAGCTCGACTAGAATTTGTTGTTTGTTCAGAACTGCAGATTCCTCAACATCACATATTGTGCATGAATGGGTTCGAATCCTGGCCCTGCACTAAGGTTTTCGTTATGTATTATCAAGCTGTAGCATGAGAACACCTATCTGCTGGTGGATAATAGTTTTGATTTTTAATGCATTTTCATTCGCTGTCAACACTAACGATATCTGACGTTTTGGCTCCCAGTGAGACACAGAACTATTTGCGAGATCACAGTAATTTCAAGGATGTTAATTCGAGCTGCTGGAGGAGAAAAATTCAGTAGCTGACGTCTCTTTGTGTGTAATCAACAATGATATGTATGGAGTGCGAATCCCAGTCAGTACCGAACTCTTCGTCATATTATTTCTAGTTAAAACATGCTCACATGTCGCTGCTGGTGTAACAAACCCATGTTTAACGTTCACTTTCTCTAGAATATAAGAGCGATAGGTTCCGGGTTGGAGTATTCGGAAGGAAAAAAGTAATGTTTTGTCTCGTCATTTCAGTTTAAATACACTCCTGGAAATTGAAATAAGAACACCGTGAATTCATTGTCCCAGGAAGGGGAAACTTTATTGACACATTCCAGGGGTCAGATACATCACATGATCACACTGACAGAACCACAGGCACATAGACACAGGCAACAGAGCATGCACAATGTCGGCACTGGTACAGTGTATATCCACCTTTCGCAGCAATGCAGGCTGCTATTCTCCCATGGAGACGATCGTATAGATGCTGGATGTAGTCCTGTGGAACGGCTTGTCATGCCATTTCCACCTGGCGCCTCAGTAGGAGCAGCGTTCGTGCTGGACGTGCAGAGACGTGAGACGACGCTTTATCCAGTCCCAAACATGTTCAATGGGGGACAGATCCGGAGATCTTGCTGGCCAGGGTAGTTGACTTACACCTTCTAGAGCACGTTGGGTGGCACGGGATACATGCGGACGTGCATTGTCCTGTTGGAACAGCAAGTTCCCTTGCCGGTCTAGGAATGGTAGAACGATGGGTTCGATGACGGTTTGGATGTACCATGCACTATTCAGTGTCCCCTCGACGATCACCAGAGGTGTACGGCCAGTGTAGGACATCGCTCCCAACACCATGATACCGGGTGTTGGCCCTGTGTGCCTCGGTCGTACGCAGTCCTGATTGTGGCGCTCACCTGCACGGCGCCAAACACGCATACGACCATCATTGGCACCAAGGCAGAAGCGACTCTCATCGCTGAAGACGACACGTCTCCATTCGTCCCTCCATTCGCGCCTGTCGCGACACCACTGGAGGCGGGCTGCACGATGTTGGGGCGTGAGCGGAAGACGGCCTAACGGTGTGCGCGACCGTAGCCCACCTTCATGGAGACGGTTGCGAATGGTCCTCGCCGATACCCCAGGAGCAACAGTGTCCCTAATTTGCTGGGAAGTGGCGGTGCGGTCCCCTACGGCACTGCGTAGGATACTACGGTCTTGGCGTGCATCCATGCGTCGCTGCGGTCCGGTTCCAGGTCGACGTGCACGTGCGCCTTCCGCCGACTACTGGCGAAAACATCGATGTACTGTGGAGACCTCACGCCCCACGTGTTGAGCAATTCGGCGGTACGTCCACCCGGCCTCCCGCATGCCCACTATACGCCCTCGCTCAAAGTTCGTCAACTGCACATACGGTCGCGGCATGCTACCAGTGTTAAAGACTGCGATGGAGCTCCGTATGCCACGGCAAACTGGCTGACACTGACGGCGGCGGTGCACAAATGCTGCGCAGCTAGCGCCATTCGACGGCCAACACCGCGGTTCCTGGTTTGTCCGCTATGCCGTGCGTGTGATCACTGCTTGTACAGCCCTCTCGCAGTGTCTGGAGCAAGTATGGTGGGTCTGACATACCGGTGTCAATGTGTTCTTTTTTCCTTTTCCAGGAGTGTATCTAGCTGCTGCCGAGAAAATGCGATATGTCACAGTTGATTCTGCTTCGATAACAATCCGATTAGGTTCTGGGTTCGAATCCCTGTCCTACACAAACCTTTATCTTACTGCATTTCAAGTAAGTTACTTGTCAAGAAGCAATATTTAACATCTCTCGAAGTTCGTTAACAGGGCAATAGATGCTGGGTAGCAATTCGCGTGAGTTAAAAATGTTTACGTTATGTAATTTAAAGTTGATATTTGCTAACTGATACTGTGTAAAATCGAGGTATATCACTCTCTGTATGCCTATTGAGGAATGACTGTTAGTTTCCGTCAGTCACGAATTCCTCTGTTCAGTACCGTTTTTAGTTACAACACCGGAAGCGTCGCTTAGAATCGACTACAGAAATGCGTAGATTATGAAAATAGGTTCTGCCATTGCACCTCATTCTTTTTAACTCTTTACACGCAGTCATCATGCTAGTGTGTCCGATGGTAACACTCTGTTAACCATAAGTGATTCTATCTGGTGATTTCACGCCATGTTGTACAACCACTATCGGCTATGTTCCATGATCCCCGCCAGACAGTTCATGAGGTCTTTCTGGTCTGGGTTCAGTTGTTATTGTACCTTCACATTTCCACTTCATAATCGCATCATTAAGAGCAGACTTGGGCAGCTTTACAAAGGTTGAAATGTCACTGATGGATCAGCTATTCAGGTGACAGCCCATGACTAGTCTACGTTCGAAGTTTCAGAGTTCTCATAACCGACCAAATCCGCCATTACTGCTTCTGTTCCGACAACACAATATTCCAAAATGGTTCAAATGGCTCTAATCACTATGGGACTTCACATCTGAGGTCATCAGTCCCCTTGACTTAGAACCAGTTAAACCTTACTAACCTCAGGACAGCACACACATCCATGCCCCAGACATGATTAGAATCTGCGACCGTAGCAGCATCGTCGTTCCAGACTGAAGTGCCTAGAACCGCTCAGCCACAACGGCCGCTCACAATATTCCCATAGCATATTGTGCTTATAGGTCCGCCTATTCTGACATTTATGATTGGATACCGTATTCCATAGGAGTCCGGATATTTTTTATCAATAGTGTATTGCGAAATGTACTTATATACGTGCCCACGTCGGACGTCGGAAGTGCGTTTGCGTATCGAACTTCAAAGAAGTCAGTCTCAAATCGGGCATGATTTAACATAGGAAACAGTCTGATGTAGTAAAAACCGTTTCTACAGCAGTCTAGGGTGTAGAGCCACTAACCGTTGGTAGAGAGTTATGGTACTTAATCATAGGGAGTTGTCAGTGTTTCGACAGACGTCAAAGTGTTTATAAAACAAGGTGTTCCAAATCTAAGACGCACATCCTGGTGACTTTTAAAATGATCGGCTACCGATGGAGTCCAACCAACACACTTCAGACCTCTGATGTGACCAAGTATATCTGTGCATTTTTAAATATGCCCTGTAGCAAAGACAAACAGATAATAATAATAGTACCAAAAAATTGAATATATAATACGTTCTGACGAAAATTTTAAGATATTGGTCTGTTACTTATTTCAAGTTTATCTGATAAAACGTCTTTAATTTTCTGTCTAATTTTCAATTTGACATTAGTCCATAAAATATACATTTAATACAAGGATTGTCGGAATACTCTCATAAACCATCTTTCCTTTTTAATGTAGGGCTAAAATATCATGTTTAAAAGTTCAGAATTGAATTTGGTCAGCTAACTTAAGAGCTTAATTATTTAAATGGACGACAAACCCTTGGTGTATATATATATAAAGAGAGAGAGAGAGAGAGAGAGAGAGAGAGAGAGAGAGAGCAGTGATTCAAACATGGAAGGGGTCCACGACAACTAAAAAAGAAATTATGGGTGCATTGGAAGTAAAATGGGGTCCACGAGGACGGATGAGGCTTGTTGCTGGGTATAACACTGCTACACGTCTACATCCACATCAGTACTCCGCAAGTCACCTGACGGAATATGGCGTAGGGTACTTCTGATACCACTATCTGTTCCTCCCATCAATGTTCCACACGATAATGACACATGGAAAGAATTATTTCGATAATCCCCTGTATTAGCTCTAATTGCTCGATTTTTTTAACGTGATCATTTCGCGAGATGTACCTGGGACGAAGTAATATGCTGTCCGACGTTTATCGGGAAGTATTCTCTGGAATTACAGTAGTAAACCTCTATGTGATGCACAACGTCTCTCTTCTAGCGACTGCCACTGCGTTCTGAAGAGCATGTCTGTTACGCTGTCGTGACGACCAAAAGATCCCGTGACGAAACCCACCGCTGTTCGGTAGACCTCCTCTGTCTCTTCTGTCGATCATACACTGTGTGACCAAAAGGTTGCGGACACATGGCTGAGAGTGACTTACAAGTTCGTGGCACCCTCCATTGGTAATGCTGGAATTCAGTATGGTATTGGCCCTACCTTAGCCTTGATAACAGCTTCCACTCTCTTAGGCATTCCTTCAGTCAAGTGCTGGAAGGTTTCTTTGGGAATGGCAGCGCATTATTCGCCGAGTGCTGCACACAGGAGAAGTATCGATGTCGGTCAGAGAGTTCTGGCAAGAAGTTAGCGTTCCAAAACATCCAAAGGGCGTTCAAAAGAAATCCGTTCAGGACTCTGCGCAGGCCAGTCCATTACAGGGATGTGATTGTAGTGAAACCACTCCACCACAGGCCCTGCATTATGAACATGTGCTCGATCGTGCTAAAAGATGCAGTCGCCATCCTTGAATTGTTCTTCATCAGTGGGAAGCAAGAAGGTGCTTAAAACATCAATGGAAGGCTGTGCTGTGATAGTACCACGCCTAAAACAAGAGGTGCTAGCCCCCTCCATAACCATAAGAACACCGCCTCTGAATTTTACTTTTGGCACTACACACGCTGGCAGATGACGTTCACTGGGAATTCGCCATACCCACACCCTGCACTCGCATCGCCACATTGTGTACGGTGATTCGTCTTTCCACACAACGTTTTTCCACTGTTCAATCGTCCAGCGTTTACATTCTTTACACCAAGCGAGGCGTCGTTTGGCATTTACGGCGTGATGTGTGGCTTATGAGCAGCCGCTCGACCATGAAATCCAAGTTTTCTCACCTTCCACATAACTGTCATAGTACTTGCAGTGGATCCTGATGCAGTTTTGAATTCCTGTGTCATGATCTGGATGTATGTCGGCCTATTACACTTTACGACCCTCTTCAACTCTCGGCCTCCTCTATCAGTCAATAGATGAGGTCGGCCGTTATCCGTTTGTGCTGTACGTGACACCCAAACACCTCACCAAGTTCTAAGTCAGTAAGTTCCGCGAGTGCACCATTCTGCTCTCTCACGATGTCTAACGACCACTGAGGTCGCTGATATGGTGTACCTGGGAGTAGGTGGCAGTACAATGCACCTACTATGAAAAACGTATGTTTTTGGGGGTGTCCGGATACTTTTGATCACATAGTGTACTTGGTAATTATGGGCTGACCATGGCGTGCCACATGTCATGCGCGCAGCCTGTGGGAGGCTTGTGCGGGTCAAGGCAAGGTCCGTCTCGGCTTTGCTCTGTACTTCTAGGAATTACCCAGAAAGGCGCGACATTTCATTGAGCATTGCGGTGCAGCATTTTTAAGACTACTCAACTCTGTTTATTTCTGCAGAATCGTGTTGCCAGCGCTATTTACCCTTCTCTGTTTGTTCACAGGTCCGATGGCTGTTTGCACAAAAAGAGGCAGCCTAGTGATCTATCGTGACGAGCCTTTAAAAGTGACGGAAGAGAGGGACGAGAATTCCCAGTGTATATTATGCTGTCTCATAAGCGCGTTACTGCAAATTTGCTATGAAACGACATCACAATACCACGCAAAAAGAATTTAAAAATGTAGCTCACAATGTAGTAGCAAAAAATTACAACGCTCGAGAAAAGTGGTCAGTTTTTCTTTTCAGCAAGAAGCACTTTATGCTAAATTTTCAGTTATGGAGCTCGTGAAGAAACTGGTGGCACGAATAGTAAAATTGCCATGCGGGATTAGCCGAGCCGTCTGAGGCGCTGCAGTCATTGACTGTGCGGCTGATCCCGGCGGAGGTTCGAGTCCTTCCGCGGGCATGGGTGTCTGTGTTTGTCCTTAGGATAATTTAAGTTAAGTAGTGTGTAAGCTTAGGGACTGATGACAGCAGTTAAGTACCATAAGATTTCACACGCATTTGAACATTTTGAACAATAGTAAAATTTCCGAAGTCATAGGCATTATTCCACTGTCCGTTGCAACAATTTTCGATGGAAACGAACGAGGGGTATGGGGACTTTATATGTTACTACGAAGTATGTTGGTTAAGTCAATGCGCTTGCCTGGAGCGATTTTTCAATTTAAAACTCGTTGTTGTTGAATCAATGAAGGAAAAAGGAATGCAAGAACGAAAATTAGGACATTCGGACTGGATTGCAGACATCACATTTTAAGTAGACTTGACTGTACAGAGCCCAAGGTACGACGTTGCAAGATGGGAAAGAACTTATTTCTCTTTGTACTGGGATGCATTTAGAAATAAAATCGCATTGTAGAAGGGTCACATTATTAAAAACACAGTACAGTTTCCTACGCTCACCGGCATTAAAGAAAATGGGAAGTCGGAGGAATTCACTGTGGCTGTGGAAGAATTACTAGTATAGTTCATTAAACGTTTTGCGGACACTGCCAATCTTACATTTGTTTTTAACCTGTTTTGGAGATTGTTGGCTGTTTCATTTCAAAGCACCCTCGTGCATGTGTATATGAACTGGCTAATCTAGAAGGTCAGTTCCGTTTACAAGACAAATCATTTGAACCTCAAAACTGCCCAGGACGTATACATTACTTTCCTCAGGCGAAGTTTCGGCGCTCCATAATAAGGTTGCAAAAGTACTACAATATTTCGACTAACTTATATGTGTAAAACATTTACATCTACGTCTACATGGTTACTCCGCAATTCACAATTAAGTGCCTGGCAGTGGATTCATCGAAACATTTTCCCACTACTTCTCTACCATTCCTCTCTCGAATGAAGCGTGGGAAAAAGGAACACCTAAATCTTTCCGTTCGAGCTCTGATTTCTCTTATTTTATTATGATGATCATTTCTTCCTACATAAGTGGGTGTCAACAAAATAGTTTCGCATTCGTAAGATAAAGTTTCCCCCCCATGAACCATGGACCTTGCCGTTGGTGGGGAGGCTTGCGTGCCACAGCGATACAGATGGCCGTACCGTAGGTGCAACCACAACGGAGGGGTATCTGTTGGGAGGCCAGACAAACGTGTGGTTCCTGAAGAGGGGCAGCAGCCTTTTCAGTAGTTGCAGGGGCAACAGTCTGGATGATTGACTGATCTGGCCTTGCAACAATAACCAAAACGGCCTTGCTGTGCTGGTACTGCGAACGGCTGAAAGCAAGGGGAAACTACAGCCGTAATTTTTCCCGAGGACATGCAGCTTTACTGTATGATTAAATGATGATGGCATCCTCTTGGGTAAAATATTCCGGAGGTAAAATAGTCCCCCATTCGGATCTCCGGGCGGGGACTACTCAGGAGGATGTCGTTATCAGGAGAAAGAAAACTGGCATTCTACGGATCGGAGCGTGGAATGTCAGATCCCTTAATCGGGCTGGTAGGTTAGAAAACTTAAAAAGGTAAATGGATAGATTAAAGTTAGATATAGTGGGAATTAATGAGGTTCGGTGGCAGGAGGAACAAGACTTCTGGTCAGGTGACTACAGGGTTATAAACACAAAATCAAATAGGGGTAATGCAGGAGTAGGTTTAATAATGAATAGGAAAATAGGAATGCGGGTAAGCTACTTCAAACAGCATAGTGAACGCATTATTGTGGCCAAGATAGATACGAAGCCCACACCTACTACAGTAGTACAAGTTTATATGCCAACTAGCTCTGCAGATGATGAAGAAATTGAAGAAATGTACGATGAAATAAAAGAAATTATTCAGATAGTGAAGGGTGACGAAAATTTAATAGTAATGGGTGACTGGAATTCGAGTGTAGGAAAAGGGAGAGAAGGAAACATAGTAGGTGAATATGGATTGGGGCTAAGAAATGAAAGAGGAAGCCGCCTAGTAGAATTTTGCACGGAGCACAACTTAATCATAGCTAACACTTGGTTTCAGAATCATGAAAGAAGGTTGTATACGTGGAAGAACCCTGGAGATACTAAAAGGTATCAAATAGATTATATAATGGTAAGACAGAGATTTAGGAACCAGGTTTTCAGTTGTAAGACATTTCCAGGGGCAGATGTGGACTCGGACCACAATCTGTTGGTTATGACCTGTAGATTAAAACTGAAGAAACTGCAAAAATATGGGAAATTAAGGAGATGGGACCTGGATAAACTGAAAGAACCAGAGGTTGTACAGAGTTTCAGGGAGAGCATAAGGGGACAATTGACAGGAATAGGGGAAAGAAATACAGTAGAAGAAGAATGGGTATCTCTGAGGGATGAAGTAGTGAAGGCAGCAGAGGATAAAGTAGGTAAAAAGACGAGGGCTGCTAGAAATCCTTGGGTAACAGAAGAAATATTGAATTTAATTGATGAAAGGAGAAAATATAAAAATGCAGTAAATGAAGCAGGCAAAAAGGAATACAGACGTCTCAAAAATGAGATCGACAGGAAGTGCAAAATGGCTAAACAGGGATGGCTAGAGGACAAATGTAAGGATGTAGAAGCTTATCTCACTAGGGGTAAGATAGATACTGCCTACAGGAAAATTAAAGAGACCTTTGGAGAGAAGAGAACCACGTGTATTAATATCAAGAGCTCAGATGGCAACCCAGTTCTAAGCAAAGAAGGGAAGGCAGAAAGGTGGAAGGAGTATATAGAAGCTTTATACAAGGGCGATGTACTTGAGGACAATATTATGGAAATGGAAGAGGATGTAGATGAAGACGAAATGGGAGATACGATACTGCGTGAAGAGTTTGACAGAGCACTGAAAGACCTGAGTCGAAACAAGGCCCCCGGAGTAGACAACATTCCATTAGAACTACTGACGGCCTTGGGAGAGCCAGTCATGACAAAACTCTACCAGCTGGTGAGCAAGATGTATGACACAGGCGAAATACCCTCAGACTTCAAGAAGAATATAATAATTCCAATCCCAAAGAAAGCAGGTGCTGACAGATGTGAAAATTACCGAACTATCAGTTTAATAAGTCACAGCTGCAAAATACTAACGCGAATTCTTTACAGACGAATGGAAAAACTGGTAGATGCGGACCTCGGGGAGGATCAGTTTGGATTCCGTCGAAATGTTGGAACACGTGAGGCAATACTGACCTTACGACTTATCTTAGAAGAAAGATTAAGAAAAGGCAAACCTACGTTTCTAGCATTTGTAGACTTAGAGAAAGCTTTTGACAATGTTGACTGGAATACTCTTTTTCAAATTCTAAAGGTGGCAGGGGTAAAATACAGGGAGCGAAAGGCTATTTACAATTTGTACAGAAACCAGATGGCAGTCATAAAAGTCGAGGGGCATGAAAGGGAAGCAGTGGTTGGGAAAGGAGTGAGACAGGGTTGTAGCCTCTCCCCGATGTTATTCAATCTGTATATTGAGCAAGCAGTAAAGGAAACAAAAGAAAAATTTGGAGTAGGTATTAAAATTCATGGAGACGAAGTAAAAACTTTGAGGTTCGCCGATGACATTGTAATTCTGTCAGAGACGGCAAAGGACTTGGAAGAGCAGTTGAACGGAATGGACAGTGTCTTGAAAGGAGGATATAAGATGAACATCAACAAAAGCAAAACGAGGATAATGGAATGTAGTCAAATTAAATCGGGTGATGCTGAGGGAATTAGATTAGGAAATGAGACACTTAAAGTAGTAAAGGAGTTTTGCTATTTAGGAAGTAAAATAACTGATGATGGTCGAAGTAGAGAGGATATAAAATGTAGACTGGCAATGGCAAGGAAAGCGTTTCTGAAGAAGAGAAATTTGTTAACATCGAATATAGATTTATGTATCAGGAAGTCGTTTCTGAAAGTATTTGTTTGGAGTGTAGCCATGTATGGAAGTGAAACATGGACGATAACTAGTTTGGACAAGAAGAGAATAGAAGCTTTCGAAATGTGGTGCTACAGAAGAATGCTGAAGATTAGATGGGTAGATCACGTAACTAATGAGGAGGTATTGAATAGGATTGGGGAGAAGAGAAGTTTGTGGCACAACTTGACTAGAAGAAGGGATCGGTTGGTAGGACATGTTTTGAGGCATCAAGGGATCACAAATTTAGCGTTGGAGGGCAGCGTGGAGGGTAAAAATCGTAGAGGGAGACCGAGAGATGAGTACACTAAGTAGATTCAAAAGGATGTAGAATGCAGTAGGTACTGGGAGATGAGGCACCTTGCACAGGATAGAGTAGCATGGAGAGCTGCATCAAACCAGTCTCAGGACTGAAGACAACAACAACAAGATAAAGTTGGTGATTGAAATTTCGTAAATACACTCCTGGAAATGGAAAAAAGAACACTTTGACACCGGTGTGTCAGACCCACCATACTTGCTCCGGACACTGCGAGAGGGCTGTACAAGCAATGATCACACGCACGGCACAGCGGACACACCAGGAACCGCGGTGTTGGCCGTCGAATGGCGCTAGCTGCGCAGCATTTGTGCACCGCCGCCGTCAGTGTCAGCCACTTTGCCGTGGCATACGGAGCTCCATCGCAGTCTTTAACACTGGTAGCATGCCGCGACAGCGTGGACGTGAACCGTATGTGCAGTTGACGGACTTTGAGCGAGGGCGTATAGTGGGCATGCGGGAGGCCGGTTGCACGTCTACATCTTCATGACTACACTGCAATTCACATTTAAGTGCTTGGCAGAGGGTTCATCGAACCACAATCATACTATCTCTCTACTATTCCACTCCCGAACAGCGAGCGGGAAAAACGAACACCTAAACCTTTCTGTTCGAGCTCTGATTTCTCTTATTTTATTTTGATGATCATTCCTACCTATGTAGGTTGGGCTCAACAAAATATTTTCGCATTCGGAAGAGAAAGTTGGTGACTGAAATTTCGTAAAAAGGTCTCGCCGCCACGAAAAACGTCTATGCTGTAATGACTTCCATCCCAACTCGTGTATCATATCTGCCACACTCTCTCCCCTATAACGCGATAATACAAAACGAGCTGCCCTTTTTTGCACCCTTTCGATGTCCTCCGTCAATCCCACCTGGTAAGGATCCCACACCACGCAGCAATATTCTAACAGAGGACGAACGAGTGTAGTGTAAGCTGTCTCTTTAGTGGACTTGTTGCATCTTCTAAGTGTCCTGCCAATGAAACGCAACCTTTGGCTCGCCTTCCCCACAATATTGTCTATGTGGTCTTTCCAACTGAAGTTGTTCATAATTTTAACACCCAGGTACTTAGTTGAATTGAAAGCCTTGAGAATTGTACTATTTATCGAGTAATCGAATTCCAACGGATTTCTACTGGAACTCATGTGGATCATCTCACACTTTTCGTTATTTAGCGTCAACTGCCACCTGACACACCATACAGTAATCTTTTCTAAATCGCTTTGTAGCTGATACTGGTCTTCGGATGACCTTACTAGACGGTAAATTACAGCATCATCTGCGAACAGTCTAAGAGAACTGCTCAGATTGTCACCCAGGTCATTTATATAGATCAGGAACAGTAGAGGTCCCAGGACGCTTCCCTGGGGAACACCTGATATCACTTCAGTTTTACTCGATGATTTGCCGTCTATTACTACGAACTGCGACCTTCCTGACAGGAAATCACGAATCCAGTCGCACAACTGAGACGATAACCCATAGCTCCGAAGCTTGATTAGAAGTCGCTTGTGAGGAACGGTGTCAAAAGCTTTCCGGAAATCTAGAAATACGGAATCAACTTCAGATCCCCTGTCGATAGCGGCCATTACTTCGTGCGAATAAAGAGCTAGCTACGTTGCACAAGAGCGATGTTTTCTGAAGCCATGCTGATTACGTGTCAATAGATCGTTCCCTTCGAGGTGATTCATATTGTTTGAATACAGTATATGCTCCAAAACCCTACTGCAAACCGACGTCAATGATATAGGTCTGTAGTTAAATGGATTACTCCTACTACCCTTCTTGAACACTGGTGCGACCTGCGCAATTTTCCAATCTGTAGGTACAGATCTATCGGTGAGCGAGCGGTTGTATATGAGTGCTAAGTAGGGAGCTATAGTATCAGCGTAATTTGAAAGGAACCTAATCGGTATACAATCTGGACCTGAAGACTTGCCCGTATCAAGCGATTTGAGTTGCTTCTCAACCCCTAAGGTATCTACTTCTAAGAAACTCATGGTAGCAGATGTTCGTGTTTCAAATTCTGGAATATTCCATTCGTCTTCCCTGGTGAAGGAATTTCGGAAAACTGCGTTCAATAACTCCGCTTTAGCGGCACAGTCGTCGATAACAGTACCATCGGCACTGCGCAGCGAAGGTATTGACTGCGTCTTGCCGCTTGTGTACTTTACAGACGACCAGAATTTCTTCGGATTTTCTACCAAATTTCGAGACAATGTTTCGTTGTGGAACCAATTAAAGGCATCTCGCATCGAAGTACGTGCCAAATTTCGCGCGTCTGTAAATATTAGCCCATCTTCGGGATTTCGCGTTCTTCTGAACTTCGCATGCTTTTTCCGTTGCCTCTGCAACAGCGTCGGACCTTTTTTGTGTACCACGGGGGATCCGTTCCATCTCTTACCAATTTATGAGGTATGAATATCTCAATTGCTGTTGCTACTATATCTTTGAATTTGAGCCACATCTCGTCTACATTCGCATAGTCAGTTCGGAAGGAATGGAAATTGTCTTTTAGGAAGGCTTCTAGTGGCACTTTATCCGCTTTTTTAAATAAAATTATTTTGCGTTTGTTTCTGATGGATTTGGAGAAATGGTATTGAGCGTAGCTACAATGACCTTGTGATCACTAATCCCTGTATCAGTCATGATGCTCTCTATCATCTCTGGATTGTTTGTGGCTAAGAGGTCAAGTGTGTTTTCGCAACCATTTACAATTCGCGTAGGTTCGTGGACTAACTGCTCGAAATAATTTTCGGAGAATGCATTTAGGACAATCTCGGAAGACGTTTTCTGCCTACCACCGGTTTTGAACAAGTATTTTTGCCAACATACCGAGGGTAGGTTGAAGTCCCCACCAACTATAACCGTATGAGTGGGGTATTTATTTGTTACGAGACTCAAACTTTCTCTGAACTGTTCCGCAACTGTATCATCGGAGTCTGGGGGTCGGTAGAAGGAGCCAATTATTAACTTAATTCGGCTGTTAAGTATAACCTCCACCCACACCAATTCGCATGGAGTATCTACTTCGACTTCACTACAAGATAAACCACTACTGACAGACACAAACACTCCACCACCAATTCTGCCTAATCTATCTTTCCTGAACACCGTCTGAGACTTCGTAAAAATTTCTGCAGAACTTATTTCAGGCTTTAGCCAGCTTTCTGTACCTATAACGATATCAGCTTCTGTGCTTTCTATTAGCGCTTGAAGCTCAGGGACTTTCCCAGCACAACTACAACAATTTACAACTACAATTCCGACTGTTCCTTGATCCAAGCACGTCCTGTATTTACCATGCACCCTTTGACATTGCAGCCCATCCCGCACTTTCCCGAGGCCTTCTAACCTAAAAAACCGCCCAGTCCACGCCACACAGCCTCCGCTACCCGTGTAGCCGCCAGCTGATTGTAGTGAACTCCTGACCTATTCAGCGGAACCCGAAACCCCACCACCCTATGGCGCAAGTCAAGGAATCTGCAGCCAATACGGTCGCAAAACCGTCTGAGCCTCTGATTCAGACCCTCCACCCGGCTCTGCACCAAAGGTCCGCAGTCGGTTCTGTCAACGATGCTGCAGATGTTGAGCTCTGCCTTCATCTCGTAAGCAAGACCGGCAGCCTTCACCAAATCAGATAGCCGCTGGAATCCAGAGAGAATTTCCTCAGATCCAAAGCGACACACGTCATTAGTGCCGACATGTGCCACCACCTGCAGCTGGCTGCACCCTGTGCTCTTCATGGCATCCGGAAGGACCCTTTCCACATCAGGAATGACTCCTCCCGGAATGCACACGGAGTGCACACTGGATTTCTTCCCCTCCTTAGCCGCCGTATCCCTAAGGGGCCCCATTACGCGCCTAACATTGGAGCTCCCAACTACCAGTAAGCCCACCCTCTGCAATTGCCCCGACCTTGAAGGCTGAGAATGATCCTCTGAAACAGGGCAGGCAGCTGCATCTGGCTCAGCCAGAGACAGTGCTTGAAACCGGTTTGTCAGACGCACCGGGGAGGCTTTCTGATCAGCCTCCGGGGATGCCTTTCGCTGCCTGCCACGCCTTGGAACGACCTCCCAATCAACCACAGGCGAGGGCTCAGCCCCACTGCGGGCAGCAACCGGGGCAACCACAGCGGCAGACCGATCTGGGGACAGACGGGACGAGGTTGACATCCCCGTGATACCCGAGTCCGGCTCCCCACAGTGCTGCCCATTGGCAACAGCCTCAAGCTGCGCGACCGAAGTCAGCGCCGATTGCAGCTGTGAGCGAAGGGATGCCAAGTCAGCCCTCATTCGAACACAGCAATCGCAGTCCCTGTCCATTCTAATCGATGTTTAACAACAGTTACCGAAACACGAGTCCGTGCCTAGATAACGCAAGCGGAACACGCAAAGAATGTATCAACTAACCTGTACAAATGCCTAACGACTGCGCTACAATCTGCTGAATTTACGATTACAGTAACTAAAACACGAAATTGCACCTCCTATACGAAAATCACACGCAATTTAAATAAGAATCTACGAAGTAAACACTAAAGCGCGATGCTACAACTGTCAAATACTATAATACGCCTGAAATATATGAATTAAACAACGCAAGTACCCAAAAACACGCAAAGAAATTAATTAAACTATCTAACAAATAAGTAAGCCAGGGTTATACGACTTGCTGCTGCAGCTGCTTATCCAACGGCGGCAGGGAGCACACTGACTCTGACCAACCGACACTGGCTGTTCAAAACAAAAACAGAGGACAGACGACTACACGAATTTGCACTATTCAGGTACTAAGGCGCGATGCTACAACCCTCAAATACTATAATACGCCCGAAATATATGAATTAAACAATGCAAGTACCCAAAAACACGCAAAGAAATCAATTAAACTATCTAACAAATAAGTAATCTAGGGTTATACGACTTGCTGCTGCAGCTGCTTATCCAACGGCGGCAGGGAGCACACCGCCGAATTGCTCAACACGTGGGGCGTGAGGTCTCCACAGTACATCGATGTTATCTCCAGTGGTCGGCGGAAGGTGCACGTGCCCGTCGACCTGGGACCGGACCGCAGCGACGCACGGATGCACGCCAAGACTGTAGGATCCTACGCAGTGCCGTAGGGGACCGCACCGCCACTTCCCAGCAAATTAGGGACACTCTTGCTCCTGGGGTATCGGCGAGGACCATTCGCAACCGTCTCCATTAAGCTGGGCTACGGTCCCGCACACCGTTAGGCCGTCTTCCGCTCACGCCCCAACATCGTGCAGCCCGCCTCCAGTGGTGTCGCGACAGGCGTGAATGGAGGGACGAATGGAGACGTGTCGTCTTCAGCGATGAGAGTCGCTTCTGCCTTGGTGCCAATGATGGTCGTATGCGTGTTTGGCGCCGTGCAGGTGAGCGCCACAATCAGGACTGCATACGACCGAGGCACAGAGGGCCAACACCCGGCATCGTGGTGTGGGGAGCGATCTCCTACACTGGCCATACACCTCTGGTGATCGTCGAGGGGACACTTAATAGTGCACGGTACATCCAAACCGTCATCGAACCCATCGTTCTACCATTCCTAGACCGGCAAGGGAACTTGCTGTTCCAACAGGACAATGCACGTCCGCATGTATCCCGTGCCACCCAACGTGCTCTAGAAGGTGTAAGTCAACTACGGTGGCCAGCAAGATCTCCGGATCTGTTCCCCAATGAGCATGTTTGGGACTGGATGAAGCGTCGTCTCACGCGGTCTGCACGTCCAGCACGAACACTGGTCAAACTGAGGCGCCAGGTGGAAATGGCATGGCAAGTCATTCCACAGGACTACATCCAGCATCTCTACGATCGTCTCCATGGGAGAATAGCAGCATACATTGCTGCGGAAGGTGGATATACACTGTACTAGTGCCGACATTGTGCATACTCTGTTGCCTGTGTCTATGTGCCTGTGGTTCTGTCAGTGTGATCATGTGATGTATCTGACCCCAGGAATGTGTCAATAAAGTTTCCCCTTCCTGGGACAATGAATTCACGGTGTTCTTATTTCAATTTCCTGGAGTGTAGATCTCGCCGCAAAGAAAACCGCCTTTGTTCTAGTGACTGCCACCCAAACTCGCGTATCATATCAGTGACACTCTCACCGTTATTGCGCGATAACACGAAACGAGCTGCCCTTCTTTGCACTTTCTCGATGTCCTCCGTCAATCCTACCTGGTAAGGTTCCCACACCGCCCAGCAATATTCCAGCACAGGACGTACGAGTTTAATGTAGTCTGTCTCTTTAAAGCGTTTTTCGAATCTTTTAAGTGTTCTGTCAACAAAGCGCAGTCTTTGTTTCGCCTTTCCTACAGTATTATCTATTTGGTCTTTCCAATTCAAGTTTCTCGTAATTGTAATGCATAGGTTTTTAATCGAATTGACAGCCCTTTGATTTGTGAGATTTCTCGTATACTCAAAGTTTATCGGAATTCTTCTGACCTCGTATAGTGCCAATTGCCACTTTTCGCATCATACAGAAATTCTCATTTTGTAATTGGAATTGATCGTCTGAAGATTTTGCTAGACGGTAAATTACAGCGTCATCTGCAAACAATCTAAGGGGGCTGCTCAGATTATCACCTAGTTCATTTATGTAAATCGGGAACAGCAGAGGGCCTATGACACTACCTTTCGGAACGCCAGATATCACTTCTGTTCCACTCGATGATTTACCGTCTATCACTACGAGCTTTGACCTCTCTGAGAGAAAATCACGAATCCAGCCACACTACTGAGACGATACTCCATATGCAAGCAATTTGATTATTAGTCCCTTGAGAGGAACGGTATCAAAAGCCTTCTGGAAGTCCAGTAATATGGAATCAATCTGAGATCTCTTGTCGACAGCACTCATCTTCATGGGAATAAAGAGCTAGCTGTGTTGCACAAGAACGATATTTTCTGGATCCGTGTTGGTTATGTATCGATAAGTCATTTTCTGTAAGGTGATTCGTAGTGTCCTAGTACAGTACATGCTCCAAAATCGTACTGGAAATATTAAAGTGATATGGGTCAGTAATTCAATGGCTTACTCCTACTCCCTTTCTTGAATATTGGTGTGACCTGTGCTACTTTCCAGTCCTTAGGAGCAGACCGAAGTGAGCTGTTGTATATGATTGCTAACAAAGGCGCTATTGTTTCTGCATACTTTGAACGAAATCTGATGGGTATTATCTGGACCGGAAGACTTGCGTTTCTTAAGAGATTTGAGTTTTTTCGCAACACCTAAGGTATCTACTTTTATGTCACTCATGCTAACAGCACTTCTGGTTTTCAATTCTGGAATATTTACTTCGGCTTCTTTCGCGAAGGAAATACGGAAAACTGTATTTATTAAGTTCTCTTTAGAGACACCATTATCAGTAACAATTTCATCGCTATCGCGCAGTGACGGTATTAACTGTTTTCTTGCCACTGGTGTACTTTACATACGACCAGAATCTCTTTGGGTTTTCTACCATATTTTGAGACAATATTTCATTGTCTAACCTAATAGGAGCTCTCGTATTGACGTCCGCACTAAATTTCGAGTTTCCGTGAAACTTAGCCAGTCTCGGGGGTTTTGCGTTATTCTGAATTTGGCATGCTTTTTTCGTTGCTTCTGCAACAGTGTTTTGACGTGTTTTGTGTACCGTGGTGGATCAGACCCGTCTTTTATTAACTTATGCGGTGTGAACCTATCCATCCCTGTCGATACTGTATCTTTGAATTTGAGCAATATCTGGTCTACACTTACATAATTAGCTTGGAAGGAATGGGTACTCCCTCTTAGGAAGGCATCAAGCGAAATTTTATCTGCTGTTTTAAATAGATATATTTTGGGTTTATTTTTAGTGGTTTTGGTTTATATGGTTTTGAGCCCCACTACAGTGACCCTGTGTTCACTAAGCCCTGAATCCATCATGACGCTCTCTATCAGATTACATCAGGATTATTTGTGGCTAAGAGGTCAAGTATGTTTTTGCAGCCATTTACAATTCGTGTGGGCTCATGAACTAATTGTTCAAGTTAATTTTCAGAGATAGCATTTAATACAATTTCGGAAGATGTTTTCTGTCTACCACCGGCTTTGAACATGTATTTTCGCCAACAAATTGAGGGCAGATTGAAGTCTCCACCAATAATAACTATATGAGTGGGGTACTTATTTGTAATGAGATTCAAGTTTTCTTTGAACCGATAAGCTATTGTATCATCTGAGTCGGGGGATCGGTAGAAGGAGCCAATTACTATTTTCGTATTTTCGTACGGCTGTTGAGTATAACCACTACCCATAGTAATTCGCAGGAACTATCTATTTCAACTTCACTACAAGGTAAACTACTACCAACAGACACAAACACCCAACCACCTACTTTATTTAATCCATCGTTTCTGAAAACGGTTTGCGATTCTGTAAAAATTTCGGCATAATTTAACTCAGGATTTAGCCAACTTTCTGTTCCTATAACGATTTCAGCTTCAGTGCTTTCTATCAGCGCTTGAAGCTGTAGTACTTTTCCAACAAATCTACGACAGTTTTCGACTACAATACCGACTATTGCTTGGTCGATTCCGTTGTTACTTTGTCCTGTACCCTTCGAGACTGGAGCCCTTTTTTATCTTTCCCGAGACTGTCTAAACTAAAAAACCACCCTGTTCACGTCACACGGCCCCTGCTACCCGTACAGCCGACGACTGTGTGTAGTAGCCGAACCCGAAATCCCTGCACCCTGTGGTGCAAGTCGATGAATCTGCAACATATCACGGTCGCAGAATCGTCTCAGCCTCAGATTCAGACTCTCCTCTCGGCTCTGTACCAAAGGTCCGCAATCTGTCCTGCCGACGATGCTGCAAATGGTGACCTCTGCCTTTATCTCGCTAGCAAGACTGGCAGTCTTCAGCAACTCAGATGGCCGCCGGAAACCAGAGAGATTCTCTTCCGATCCATAGCGACACATGTCATTAGTGCCGACATGAGCCACCACCTGCAGTTGGCTTCACCTGTACCCTTCATGGCATCCGGAAGGACCCTTTACACATCTTGGATGGCTCCCCCAGGTATGCACACGGAGTGCACATTGGCTTTCTTCCTTTCCTTAGCTGCCCTAAGAGGCTACATCACCCGCTTAACATTGTAGCTCCCAATGAGAAGCCATCCCACCATTTGCCCCGGCCGTTGTAACCGAGCGGTTCTATGGGATTCAGTCTGGCACCGCGCGACCGCTACGGCCACAGGTTCGAATCCTGCCTCGGGCATGGATGTGTGTGATGTCCTTAGGTTAGTTAGATTTAAGTAGTTCCAAGAGCTGGGGACCTCAGATGTTAAGTCCCATAGTGCACAGAGCCATTTCTTTAACCACCCTCTGGGCTTGTCCGGACCTCTGAGTAAGACCGGCCACTACCGCAACAGGCGAGGCCGCCTTTGCTGGCTCAGAAGTGCTTTCAGCAGTGGGCAGTACATGAAACTTGTTACGGAGGCGTAAGAGTACAGCGTTGCGGCCACCACCAACATTCGCATTCCACCCAGGGATTCACGGCCCCGCCACGGTTTGTCAATCACCGTCAGGCAAGTGTCGACAGGCAGGGAATTCCAAATCCGAGGACGCAGTGGCATCAGAGATTCCAGGCGATGCTACAGGTTTCAGAGGCGCCAGAGCTCTCGTCTCTGGTGTCCCAATGTCGCCGCGGCCCAGGGCAACAGCCAGGAGCCTGTCGACAACGGCCAAAACAGCTTCCGTCTGTTTACGGACGGTGGCCAATTCCCCCTGAATCCGTAAACAACAGGCGCAGGCACTATCTATCCCTAACAATTTTTTCCTGTCTTTTTCGATTATGAAACTAAATAAATCACAACTACATTGCAACCTGAGAGCGGAAGTCTCTGAAGTTGTCCATGTACGTCATTATGCCGATAAAAAGATTATGTCTTTAGTGAGACAAAAGTAATGAAATAATGTAGAAAATTTGTTTATTTGTGATCTTTGTTGTTAAAAATTGTGAAATATGAAACCGTATCGTATGCAGTGCGATTGCATTGCCACGTAAATGTTACGCGTTCGCAATTTCCCCTCTCCTCCCCCCATTCGCGGTCAGGCAGCGTGGCATGACTGTGGGGCAAATGGGACAACCACGCTGACAGCCAAGGCATTCGTGCCACGGCACGGCCCACGAGCGGAATTATTGCCCACACGTGTTGTAAGGTCTCAGATTAATGAACAGTAATCAAGAATCGGTGGATCTAGCGCCTTGTAAGTCACCACTTTCGTGGATGGCTCACATTTCCTAACGGTTCTTCCTACAAATCTCAGTCTAGCGTCTACTTTTGCTACCATTTGTTTTATTTGGTCATTTCACTTGAAGTCGCTCTGCGATAGCTACTACTAGATAGTTAACTGTATATAATGTCTCCAGCAATTAGACATCATCTTTGTAGTTGTACGATAGTGGATTTGTTTTCTGCGCAATGTGTTACATTTATCTACTTTTAGAGTCAAATGCCGCAGGCTGCACCATTCATCAATCTTCAGTAGGTCAAATTGGAAATCGATACTATCTTCTGGCGTTGCTACTTTATTATAGAAAATCGCATCATCTGCGAACAGTCTTAAAGAGTTTCCGAAGATTGCTACTAAATAATTTACATACGCTCTTAACATTAGGCGTTTCTATCAAACTTACTTTGGGTACTTCAGAAATTATCTTTACATCTGCAGATTTAGTTCCGTTAAGTGCTATATGTTGAGTTCTACCTACAATCTATTCCCAAATCTTGTCCAATACTCGCTAAGCTATTATTTTTTCACTAAGCGGCAACGTGGGACGATGCTGAATGCCTTCCTGAGGTCAGGGTCTACGCCATCAACTTCAGTCCCGTTGTCTGCAGCGCTATGTAACTCATGGAGGAACAGAGAGTGCTGGGTTTCACAAGATTTCTATTTTTGAAATCTGTGTTGATTTTTATAGGATTTTAGTTCTCAAAAATCGTCATGACTCTCTAGCATAAAACCTTGTTTTAACTCGGGTGTTCCCAACAGTAATTCGTAGCTTAGGAAGCACGAGGCAGACCTGGTTAGCTGCACACGCTGTAGAATATCAATAGATAATGCTACAATTGAACAATCAAATATATTTGTTTGTCTTTCGAGAAGCAGTTGTATAGAACATAACAAGCATTTCCTACCTCCGAATAAAGTCTTTTGTCTACTCAACAATAAACTATCTTTCTAGCTGCGCTGGTTCACGCAGACCTAACTATGATGTCGGCAGCCGCTGTCCCGTGGAGCTGAATTGTTGAACTGAGGAGACGATCTGCGCTGACGAACTGATCCCAAAGCGCTGTCGTCGGCTTCCTTTATGCCAGCGCCGGAGAGAACACTGGTATTGTATAGTCTTACCGAAAAGTTGAAGTGTGGCGCCTGATTTGTGTATATTGTCATACTGGCGACACCCCTCGGGGTCCGCTGGCGGGGTTTTGGCGGCCAGCACATGTTCCATAATTCTACAAGAGATTGACGTCAACGATATATTCCTGTAGTAATGTGCATATGTCATACGACCGTTCTCGAAAACGGGAATGAAGTGCACATTTTTCCAGTCGTTATGTACCCATCGTTGCTTCAGCGGACTACGATAAACTGCTGCTAGAACGGCAGCAAATTCTAGCACCTAATCTCTGTAAAATGTTTCAGTTGTCTCGTCTGGTTTTGACTAAGTGATTGTATTTGCTTTTCTATTCCACATTCGGTCACCTTAATACCTGCCATAGCGACGTTCGTTACGACGATTGAAAGGAGACCCCGAATTACGATTTTCCGGGATGAAACAATTTCGGAAGACCGAATTCACTATTTAGGCCTTCTCTCTGTTACCTTACGTTTCGGTGCCTGTATGGTCGCTGAGTGACTAAACTGGTAGTTTCGATCCGCTTACTGATTTTTTTCGAAACACCAAACCTCTTAGTGTTTTCAGTGAGGCAGGTTGACAAAATTTTACTTTCAAGGTAATTGGAAGGCTTCTCTCATATATCTCCTTACGTTCATATTAGCGTATTTTATATTTTTCTTTTTAGTTGGGATCTGACTTGTCTTGAATCTGTGATGAAGCTCTCCTTGTTTACGTAGTAGTTTTCTAACGCAGGTCGATCTTCCCCACCCCTGAACACCTTGCTCGGAACATTCTTTTCTAATTCATGTTGAACGATGTTTGAGACTTTTTCCATTTGTGCTCCACAAATGCACTGCACTGCACTGAATGTTTCTTGATGACTACTCAGACACTTCATCGTCGGTATCCTGTTACTCTTGCTAAGCGAAAATATTTTCCTACCTTTCTTAACCTTCCTTGTAATACCCGTAGTCATAGTTGCAATCACAGCCTTATGATCACTAACACCTTCCTGTTCGTTACATGATTCAACAAATCCATGTCTGCTCATAGCTAGGAGGTCTAAGACGCTTCCTTCTCGTATTAGATCTTTAATTATCTGCTGGTAGAAAATTTCCCAAAAAACATTCAGAAAAATGCCACACGAATCCTTGTCTCTTGCACCAGTTTCGGCATCAAGACTTTCTCAATCTGTAACTGGCAGTTTGAAGTCACCAACTATTACAACGGCGTATCAAGCAAACTTTTAACAATATTCTGCAACTTGTCTCTGAAGCTCAGTGCCACTACAGCTCCTGAACAGACAGTCTAAAGGGTGATTCAGGAATACGTATAAATATTTTAATATGTCATTCTATAAGTAAAACTAAAGAAAAAGTTCATATAAACATGGGCAAGCAAATGTTTAGTTACGGAGCTACGGCTAATGAAAGATTTTGCCTGTAATTTAGCAACCTCGCTAATATGAAGCCATCGAAAAACTGTACGAAGTTAAAGTAAAACGCAATTCCCATTTATTTTGTTGTTATTGATCTGGTGAATCTAATAAAACATATCTGCTCTAGTTTTCCAGAACATTCAGGGAAGCAAAGACGTAATTTCGTAAAATTTTTAATTTACTAACTACTTGACCTAATTTGTTTTTTTAAATTCCAGACAATTGCACAAAGTTTCAACAGAAGTTGTAGAGAATTTAATTTTGGAATAATGATGGTAATAACCTTAACTGGAACTGCATGAATGTCTCAGATTTATTAGACCATAGCAAACGTGAATTCATGTTAAACCGGAAAAAACAAAGCGTTGAGGAAGTTATACAGTGTACAAACAGTTTCACAATACATTAACAATAAATGTTCAAAAATGTCTCAACTGAGTTAAGTGCATTTAGCTGCACGTGTATGAACAGATTTTGTAGCCCGTTTCAGTTTCACAGCGTTGTTATTAATTTCGTCTATTGCATTCATAATGCGAGCAAGTAATGCCTCACTTGTATTGACTTTGTCCTCATAAACTATGTCTTTCATCCATCCCAGTACACAAAAATCCATTGGTGTTAATTTGGTCGACCTGGGTGGCGACACACATGTAGCACCACGACCAATCCTTTTCTGGGGAAAATGTTCATTTAAATGCGTAGTAACGGCGTTGGTGAAATGTGGAGGCACACCGTAATGTTGAAAATACATTTTCAATCGCGTAGCAAGTGTAACATCTTGGAGCAAGGATGGGGGGCATTTCTTTTGAAGGAATAGTAAGTACGTCTCACCAGTTAGACGTCATGGAAATATGAATGGTCCAATAAAGTGTGTGTTTATTATACTATACCACACATTATTATGCTAAATCGCTGCTGGAAATTGCGTTGCACTGTTGCATGTGGGTTTGCTTCAGACCATACGTGCTCGTCATGTGTATGCCACCTCGAGTAAACTGTGCCTTATCAGTAAATAAAATTTATTTGTGTATCCGCCGATTAGTATTCAACCAGTTGCACACCTCCAAGCGAAGGGCAGGCTCTCCCGCATGTAAATGATGCGCTTTTTGTTTATGGTAAGAATATAGATTGCTGTACTTCAGTGTACGCCATACTTTAGATTGTGAAATACCTAATCGTTGAGAGATACGTCGTATACTGGAACCCGGGCTACGTTGAACAGCATCCAAAATATCCTCGTCATCGTCTTCACGTATCGAGCGCTCGTACTGATTATGAACGCTAGGTAGAGAACCTGTCTCCCGTAACATTCGAAATACTCCACTAATGGTTCGTGCATTCGGAATACTCCGTGTTGGGTAACGTACGCGATATTCGTTAACTGCTGCCCTAGCATTACCTTCACATTTGGCATTAATAAACAGCATATCGATGTATTCCTCTGTCGTGAATTTGAAAGGAAAACTACAAACTACAACAGTTACTTTGTGGTTTCACCTAAATATAATATTGTTATTACGTTTCACTGAACAATACAGAAAACTAACTCGTTCCAAGGTTAGCAAACGACCGAAACAACTCACTAACGGATGCCAACTATGACAAACGTTTCTACATTCTTAATGGAAAGTAGTAAAAAAATTTACTTTGTTTCTCTGGATGTTCTGGAAAACTACTGAAAATACACGTCTGAGACATCTTTTCTTAGCTTCACCAGACCAATAACAACAAAATAGATGGAAATAGTGCTTTACTTTAACCTCGTACAGTTTTGAAATGGCTTCATATTAGTGAAGTTCCTAATTTTCAGATAAAATATTTTACTAGCCGTAACTCTGTAGGCAAACATTTGCGGAACTCTGTTTATATGAACTTATCTATTTAGCTTTACTTGTAGAATAACATATTAAAATATTTGCATATCTTTGTGATTCACCGTGTATAAAGTCATGCGATTTTTATTTAAGACCGACGTTTGATGCTTAACATCAGCCCAATTAATTCACATCCAGAATCCGTGAAAACCTCGCTAGATATTATCATATACTATACTCCAATAAATATGGCGCCGTCACTGGCAACTAACCTATCCTTGCGATAAATATTCCAAACTGAACTTAGGATTTCGTTGCTATTCACTTCCGGTGTCAGCCAACTTGCTGTTCCTAACACTATCTGCATTACAGCTTTTAATAACCGAAATTAATTCTGGGACCTGTCCTTGAATACTCCTGCATTTAACTAATATCATATTAATCTTTTCTCCATCTTATTTGTAAGGACGAGCATTCTCTGCGAATATTGTTCCTAATGTCTATTCTATTTTAACAGGAAATTAGTCTTTGACATCAAAGGGGGTCCCTCTAACCCAAAAAACCAAATGTGTACACCGCAAATTCTCCACTACCTTTATAGCCGCTTTCTGCGTGTAATACTCCTGATGTGTTAAGGGGAGCCCTACAATTCTCCACCCGACAGCGGAGGTAGAGAATTCGCGTCCGATACCGTCACAGCGTCCTCTGAGTCTCTGGTTTAGACCTTGCACTCTGCTGCAAACGAGAGTACTGCGACCGACCCTGAGTACAATACCACAAATTGTCAGCACAGCCACGTGCGATGCTAGCTGCGTTCACAAAATTAGCCATCCGTTGAAAGGAACCGAGGATGGCCTCGCCACCCGAGCACGCCGATATGTGCCACTCTTTGTAGCTGTTGTACGTTTGCACCCAGTGGTGTCAATATCTGCTGGCCTGACCTCCTCAACGTCTCGAATGAGACCTCTCGGCAAACGTATCGAGTGCACACTGGCGTTCTCTCGCTCTCTCCACGCTATTTCCCTGAGGGCCTCCATCACCCACCTAAAGCTACTGATCCCAATGATCAGCATACCTGCCCTCCGCACTTGTCCGCTCTGGGTGGGAAAATCAGCCACTGACCCAACAGCAGACGCACCCCGTGATGGGTCAGAAGTGTCAACAACACTGGGTAACACATTTTACCTGTTGCTAAGGTGCAAGGATCTCCCAGTGCGGATCGCTCCCTCTTTCGTCTTCCACCCAGTGAGGCGAGAAGCAATCACTGTCCGCCACTCAGTATCGAGTGAAGACGGACCTACCAGTGTGGCCGAGCGGTTCTAGGAGCTTCAGTCTGGAACCGCGCGACCGCTACGGTCGGAGATTAGAATCCTGCCTCGGGCATGGTTGTGTGTGATGTCCTTAGGTTAGTTAGGTTTAAGTAGTTCTAAGTTCTAGGGGACTGATAACCTAAGATGTTAAGTCCCATAGTGCTCAGAGCCATTTGAACCATTATCTTTTAATTTCCCTGTCCTGCTCGCAACATTCAGCGACATCATAAATTAATTTTCTGGCTTCATCCGTAAAGTACTACCTTTTGCCTTTCTCTGAGAAAGAGTGTAAGTAGGCTGTTTAGGTTTTTTTATTGATAACGCCGCCGCCACGTAGCGCTCTGTATGAAAATCACTGGCTGTGCCGTGTGCAGTCTGTCGCTGGTTTGCATTGTTGTCTGCCATTGTAGTGATGGGCAGCGGCAGCTGGATGCTAACAGCGCGTAGCGTTGCGCAGTTGGAGGTGAGCCGCCAGCAGTGGTGGACGTGGGGAGAGAGATGGCGGAGTTTTGAAATTTGTAAGAATTGGTGTCATGAAATGATATATATATATATATTATGACTATTAACGTCAATACATTGTTTGTTCTCTATTAAAATCTTTCATTTGCTAACTGTGCCTCAGTAGTTAGTGACTTCTGTAGTTTGAATCTTTTAGTTAGCTGGCGGTAGTGGCGCTCGCTGTATTGCAGTAGTTAGAGTAACGAAGATTTTTGTGAGGTAAGTGATTTGTGAAACATATAGGTTAATGTTAGTCAGGGTCATTCTTTCGTAGGGATTTTTGGAAGTCAGATTGCGTTGCGCTAGAAATATTGTGTGCCAGTTTAAGCACATTCGTGTATAATTGTTCAAAGAGGACGTTTCACATAGACCAGTCTTGTATAATTTTTCTAAGGGGACGTTTCATATAAAATTAATTGCATTTGCTAATGTGAACACTTTCCGTCAACAGATCTGTTAGATAATAATTTTATGATCCACATTCTTCAATAAATAAAAGGAGCACTTGGAAAGGGAAGAACAGTAAGAAGGGACTAATAACAGTAACTGCATACATAATTTACTTTTCAAGTACTTGGTAATTTTTTTGGTAGAATAAGTTTTGGTGTACCACTTTAAATATATAGACATTAAGATGTGAATAGGCAACTCCCTTATCTCCATTGTTGTCTTTAGTGTACTATTTTTTCTGCTTGAACTTTGTCATGTTTAGGTATAAGTTATTGCATTTGCTGCTGCTGTGTGCCAGGCATAGTGTTACTAAATTTCACTTTGCATTACTCTGTTAAGCCAGTTTTACTACTGATTTATTTTTCTTGTTTGCTGCTCATTGCCTTATTTTAGTTATAATATTGCTGCTTGCTTTGTCAATTTGAAATTTTGTCATTGCTGTTTATTTTAACTGTTTTGTGCTGCTGCATTGCCTCATCCCTTAGTTTAGCATCTGAGCTCAGTAGATTTTAAGTTAGCTCAAGAGGGGGTAGACTATAGAAGAAAATAACTATGATGAATTGGAAGAAATGCATTGAGAAGCTATAAGAAAATGGTTTGGCCAAAAAAGTAGTGTATAGTGGAGAAAAACTATTTTTGAAAGAAGATGTGAGCATAATACAGAAAGCTGGCTTCGATATGACTTTTTGGAAATAATGAAGAATGAAGGGAGATCTCCGAGAAGTAAAGAAAGTTTTGTTTGCAAAATACTGCAGTAAAACAAACCCTGTCCTTTCTTTGTGTTATCCCACTATGTGTTTATGTACCCTTGTGTATTTGTTTTCTTCCTGTCTCTGTGTACTGTTTCATAGAATTTTTTCTCTTATAATACTAAGCTACATTCACTATGATGAGGAATACTGTTATCCTCAAATATAATTTGCATTAATAACATGTTATTTACTTCGTAAAGATTTTTACACATTATTTATTCTGTTATGTTCTAATGCTCATCTGTGAAGTTGAGGTTTCAAAAGTTATTCTGATCTTTTATGTATGTACTTATATCATAATTTTTGTAACACTGATGTATTTGTTATTTCGATTCTTTTGTAAAGCCTGTATTACTGCAAATGTTATCTGTACTATTATGTCCTTTAATGATATATTTTGTACCTTTGTTATTGTATTCTCATGTTATAAAATTGTAATTGACACCAGTTCATCAAATTAAGTAACTTGTAAATTACATTTCACTGCACACATTTCTGTTGGTCATAGTATACGGATAATATGTGAGAAGTAGGGACTGTTAGTGTTTGCACATGTATTGATAATCCAGCAAGGGATTGGTTAACAGCATTGCTGGTTCTAAGGACAATTCCAGACACTTTATGCGTGTACTAGTGGTGGTTGATGGACTTGCTATATTCTCCGCAAGACTCTTCGGTGGTGACTGTGCACCTGCACAGTCGCAACAGATGGCCGCTGGCTATCTCTACAAGAACTGAAGTGGGTCTACACCTTTGATGACTCACCAATACCATTATTTCTAGAAGGACTGCAGTAGGTCTGCACCTGTGGTGGCCCACCAATACCTTAATCTCTACCTGGACTACAATGGGTCTACTCTGTGTTGACCTACCCACGGATATTCTTCAAATCTTCGACTGACTCTGCTGTGGGTTTGCTCTGTTGTGGCCCATTACCTGTCTGCATGTCAAGAGTCAGCACTGTCTTTCCGATGGAAGGACAACACTACTTCTTCAAGACTGCATGGAAATCCGCTACTTCTGTGTGCATTTTCTTTTACTACTCAGACTTTGAGAAAAACACTGCAATTTTACTTTGATGAATGATCAGGACTGGCTTTATGGACTGACCCAACAGCAGACGCACCCCGTGATGGCTCAGAAGTGTCAACATCACTGGGTAACACATTTTACCTGTTGCTAAGGTGCAAGGATATCCCAATGCGGCTCGCTCCCTCTTTCGTCTACCACCCAGTGAGGCGAGAAGCCATCACTGTCCGCCACTCAGTATCGAGTGAAGACGGACCTACTGGATGCTTTGTATCTAAAGACCGTTCTCGTCAGCTAAGACAGCTAGTTCATTAGCTTTTAAGCCGACCGGTGTGGCCGAGCGGTTCTAGGAGCTTCAGTCTGGAACCGCGCGACCGCTACAGTCACAGAATAGAATCCTGCCTCGGGCATGGTTGTGTGTGATGTCCTTAGGTTAGTTAGGTTTAAGTAGTTCTAAGTTCTAGTGGGACTGATAACCTAAGATGTTAAGTCCCATAGTGCTCAGAGCCATTTGAACCATTATCTTTTAATTTCCCTCTCCTGCTCGCAACATTCAGCGACATCATAAATTAATTTTCTGGCTTCATCCGTAAAGTACTACCTTTTGCCTTTCTCTGAGAAAGAGTGTAAGTAGGCTGTTTAGGTTTCTTTTTATTGGTAACGCCGCCGCCACGTAGCGCTCTGTATGAAAATCACTGGCTGTGCCGTGTGCAGTCTGTCGCTGGTTTGCATTGTTGTCTGCCATTGTAGTGATGGGCAGTGGCAGCTGGATGCTAACAGCGCGTAGCGTTGCGCAGTTGGAGGTGAGCCGCCCGCAGTGGTGGACGTGGTGAGAGATATGGAGGAGTTTTGAAATTTGTAAGAATTGGTGTCATGAACTGATATATATATATATATATATATTATGACTATTAAGGTAAATACATTGTTTGTTCTCTATTAAAATCTTTCATTTGCTAACTGTGCCTCAGTAGTTAGTGACTTCTGTACTTTGAATCTTTTAGTTAGCTGGCGGTAGTGGCGCTCGCTGTATTGCAGTAGTTCGAGTAACGAAGATTTTTGTGAGGTAGGTGATTTGTGAAACATAGGTTAATGTTAGTCAGGGCCATTCTTTCGTAGGGATTTTTGGAAGTCAGATTGCGTTGCGCTAACAATATTGTGTGCCAGTTTAAGCACATTCGTGTATAATTGTTCAAAGAGGACGTTTCACATAGACCAGTCTTCTATAATTTTTCTAAGGGGACGTTTCAAGAGTATCTAGGGCTGTCCATGATGGGCTAGGAACCACTGCGAGCCTCGTCAAGTTTATTAATTTGTGGGACGTAGCACAACTCGGGCGTTAGTTACTTCCCAACAACCACATACACAATGTTCTGCCTTACAACGTCTGCATTTAGTAGTCTAACGTTTACCATCACTGCCTCTAGATCGCTGGGTGGCATGTCTAGTTCCCAGCAGGGTCGGACATTTTCTTGTCTTCGGGACTAAATGTTTGTGTTGTTCTAATAATTTCGTCTCATTCATCACAAAGACGCGCAAGTCATCGAAGTGGCTTCAAGCAGAAAACTTCACCAAGCACTGAACGCCCCCAGACGCGATTGCCGACTCAATGATACTACACGATCATTTCATATGTTACATTGTTTAAGTTGGTAGTGGGCAGACACAAAATATGAAAGGGCCGAAGTCGACCAACTTCTGCTGATCCGGTGCTGGGAGTCCCCGTTCATCACTTCGTGAAAATTCTATAGGTAGGTACCCTATAAGCTAACGTGAATCAGTGTTATGTCATTTGGGAGTGCTGAAAAAAGTAAATAAATAATTATGTATCAAATTTTCTTTTTGTACTTCTTTCGATTGTATAGAGACAGTCAATCTAGAGTTATGACGTGATGTTGAGGGGGTTTATTTCGATTGGTATGCCCTATGATATTTATATAAATAGCATATCTTTTGTCCACAGATAAATGATACTCAGTACAGCTGATTCTAAAAAGAAACGTACACTGTGCACTTGATTATTTAAAATTTAGCTTCATTACATCGTAGCCGGACAAACTACAATCATCTGAAAAGGTGCCCCCTATAAGACGGAGAATGATTTGCGTTGCTTTGAAACACTTAAAGAACAACTTCAGAAGAGACCCACGGTGGACAATATGTTCTCTTCAGTGTCACAAAGGGATGATGATCGTTTGCGGGCATCTTACAATACCTCGCCACCTACAGCAAAATCAGGGAAATCCCCTACTATCGTGTAACACTTAATTTTTCCAGCCATTGAGATGGTTGTAAAAATTATTTTACACAAATTTACTTATGATATACTCAAAAAGATGCCTTTCAAAAATAACGAAATATAATGACGTATTGTTATGACATTGAAAATATCTTGTGTAATGATCTGCAAATGACGCGTTTGTTCATACTACTGCATAAGTACAGTTGACCTGGTAATGAAGAGTTGTTTCTGGCATATGTTCGTTTTGTTATGTGCTAAGAAATCCGTGAAGAAGTTCTGTAGGCGAGGAAAGTGCAAACTGACGTTTACGATGACTATGTTTAATGCTTCAAAAGATAGCTTCGTAGAAAAAGCAATCTCTATATCAAATGTAATTTCAGCACGAGAGGATGGGGCACCTCACATATATGAGCACTACTGTGGATTTATAAAGCCGTTTAAAACAAAATACAATCTGGGTTTAGGTAATACACTGCGTCATACGTCGCCAACATGTAGTTGCTAAACACCTAGGTCCTACATTACATCATTGCCTTTAACTTGTCGTTAACAGAGCAAACAAAATTCGAAGCACAGTCTTCAATTCTAGGTTATTTGCGCAGTTATGTGAAGAAAATGAGAATGTTGATGAGTTACTCCTTCACACTTAAGAACACAGACTGTCAAAATGCTTATGTCTGAGCAGATATTCCTTGGTTTTTGAGACTCTTTTGTAGTTCTTGTATACTAAAGATTAATTATTAAGAGAGTATTAAATAAATTAGGATCCAGACATTGATTATTTCACCAATCTATTTATTAATTTACTGACGTTTACTTGCAGTTACGAGATGACGTTCTAAATCTGATAAAATCAAAGACAATTGTTTAAGCTGTGCTTACCAGAGTTAAACTAATGAAGCAAAATATTGGGGGCCCGAATTTACCCACTTCCACGATTTTTCACAATCAGACTGTCAGGATGGTTACTTTTCAACCCACGTTCAACATTAAAATATCCTCCCCGCAGATGAAACTGTGTTTGGAGATCTTTTGGTGATGGAAATACCACAGAGGGCTACCAGTCTATACAGCTGCGTTGAGGAAACAGATGCCATTCTACAAGATGTTATCTGAATAAGCATTAATGGAGAATTTATGGTACTTTTTAAATGGATTATTCCGTTATTTCTTGGTGAAGCAATTCCGCATTTAAGGTTGAATAACAAGTGCACTGTTTTTATTCTGCTACGGTAGAGTTTAGAGAGGGTTTTAAGAGACATATCTTCTACTTATTCTGCAATACGGGCTATCACGAGAAACTTATTGATAGCTTTTCGCTCTTCATATTCCATTAAGAATGGTTTCACAACAACGACGACACAGAAAAAAGTTGTATCTACAGTAGTAGAGAGTAGATACTAGGTGAGCCCTATAAACTACAAATAGAAATACACTGTTCCATGGGCTAAATTTATACATATCTATTTACAGAGTAATAACTAGCCAAGGTGTCAAAATTACTAAGAGAAGTTTTTATCTTTCTCTATTGAACTGAAAGTTATTCAGCTAATTGAACAATGCCCTTGGTTCATCGAATCATAGTTTCTTGTGTACTGATGAATGTGGCGCAGGTATGGACGCACAATCTCAATGAGACTTCGAAGGCAGTCTTCTCAAGTTCGTCGTGTCCGCTTCCCAAGGTTCACCACGTGCAGCAACTTTTAACGAGGTGCAGATGAATACTATTAGCTGCGATGAGGGCGTGGCCCTTTGCGGCGACCTTTTATTTCCCTTTGTCGCGCCAGCGGTCGGTCGTGCGGCGAATGATGGAGATTCCGGACAAGGGCGCACAATCGCGTAAGTGGTCTACTGTGAACAGCGGAGAATTTGAAAGGACACGGTGGCCATTGTAGTGGTAAAATTACGCTCCTTTGATTATTACACAACTTCCTTTGACCTATGTCAAAGGAAAGCAATTTATTTAATGAACAAATGACAATCAGTAACTGTTTACCGTTTATTTTACGTACCACAAGAAGTTTACTGTAACCGTTTGTTCACATTTAAATGCACCTTATAACGTTAGGATGAGCGCGAACTGTAGCATGTAGTTGTTTACTGTTCCATATTTTTGAAGTATTATTCAAGTAGAATCACATAATTTTTTCGGTATCTGGTACATCATATTATTACTGTTTAGTGCCATACGCATTATGCAGGCGAATCTGGATACCTGATTATGTGGTATTCTCGCCAATATCCGAGTTGTTCTACAGGACTAAGTCTGCAAGTACTGTCAAAGTAGCAACCACTGTTAAAAACAGAATGTAAAGCCACTGATGTATCTCTTCTAAATATGGAAGGGCTATGACTGGAACTGCCCACGTGATACATCTAAACGTATCCAAATACCAGTGAAAAGTAATATTGGCTTCTTTACGATAGTCCAGTGCTTGTCTTACTGCGATTTACACTGCAAATTTCCTTTGGACGTAAATCGGAATAACACAGGCACTGCTCTATCGTATTTATCAGCCGACACCTGGCGCGACTTTCAAGTAAAGTGTCCCACCTCTACGGGAATATACGTAATGGAAGTACGATTACAGGATGTAGACGCATGGTTGACGACATGGGGAAGTTTGGGTGTGGTGGGGAGTCGTGCATGGACAGCCAAATCGAATCGTTAGATGTTTCGCAACGAGCTCAGTACGTCAGTGTGTACATGGCTTCTCAACTTAACCACTACGGCCACATATTACCGATGACAGACACGGTGGCTTCCTGGATATAGGCAGTGTTTGGACACGTGGGGAACGCTGGTGCAGTTTTCAAGATCCATTTTGTTACTCGTACTTTACTCTTCCACAATGGAGGTGTTGGACTCACTCACGTCAAGCACAGAGCACTGGTGCTGTAACTTCGCTCAATGCGTCGACTCTGGCTTTCACCAACAGACAATCATCGTCCTGGCATCCTGATAGCAGTATTGGCCACCCACACGCTGTACACACCCGTTCCTGTTGGACATTTATCGCTCTGACATATTACGATGTTTTTCGTGCAACACAGCTATATGTTGGGAGCTATACCGGAGACACAGAATCCCACAGGAAAGGGTATTTATTATAGTGCTCTCCAAAGCTGGAATCGGGCTAACGGCATTGTACGACGCCACCCGACGGTCGACAGGACGCAGGTCTGGGAAGCCATTCACGAGCCCTTCCTGTCCACTTTAGCGCGACCGACGTGGTATGTTATCACTAACGAGAAATTTCCGACCCGACGAAGGCTACATGCCGTTCACCTAACTGACGATCCCATGTGCCCCCGTTGCGCGATGCTACTAGATACGGGCGAACACAGACCGAACTGTGGGCCCCCACCCAAATGCTGGAAACTGGTCCTTCAAATACTGCCTTTCTTCTTACGCCGCCCCTTTGTTTCGATTGTGCCCCTGGACCTCTTTTATCCCGACGCCATCTGTTTCCCGATGACCCGAATAAATGCAGTCAGTTGGGCATAAGGAATGGAAATACGCAACATGTACCGCGACGACGAAAAGGAAGTCCTCGGTTTCTGTCAATACATGATCGATGAGTTCCTGGTCTTAAGGAACAGAACCTTTTCATAGCAATTCGGGAGTCGTCATTCCTGGACCTACCAACAAACTGTTGTGTGCCGGGTATGAGAAGAAGTTGACGTGCAGGAGTGATGTTTCCACGATTCCCATGCGGTAACAGAAACAGTCTGTGACTGTGTGCAGCGGCCTGGACACTCCGAAGGGTGACGACTGATGATGCCCATTGAAATGACGACCACCTCTTAGCTGATGCCCGCTACGATAAGGTTATCACAGCTGGTAACATGGCCTTTTCTCGTTCACATTATGGTTATAAATTTTGGGGTATGGCTCATTTGTATTTGTTGATTACTAAATAAAAGAAAAAAATTTAAAAAAATGTGATGGTGCTCTTTGGTAATAGGAGGAGGGAGACATAGTAGTCAGGCCTGGGAATTCTACCCCTGCCTGCCTTGCTTCCCCCTCCCGCTAGCAGCGAAAAAAAACAAAAAGTGTACAAAAGGGAGAAGAAATGATGCAGTCCTCATTTAAATTAACATAAAAAAATGGTCAGATAATATAAATATGGTATTGTTGCTGCAAGCAGGTTGGTTTTTTGTTAATTTGTAATTATATAAAAAACCATACTAAACTAAAAATGTCGGTAGAGCACGTGCCCGCTAAAAACAAGCACTGAGATTCATTTAGAATTTGAAAATATATAAGTGCTGTTATGCACGGGAAAAGGTAGTCAGAACATAAAGAAAGAAAATCGTAAGGCCACCGCTCGTGATAAGCGGTAAACCCGGGTTCGAGTCTTGGTCTGGCACAATTTTTCATTGTCGTCATTTCGTTCTACAGCTGATGGTGGTCTGTATTCGCAATTGTAAAATACATTTAACGTACTCGTTTCTGTACCGTATTTAGTTGTGCAATTAAGCGTTTCACAGCTCCTGACCATTTTTCTTCAAATCCACTTGAAAGTGTAGACACTACAGTACCGATTAACAAATATGTATGCAGCAAGAAATACAGTGCGTCCCATAAAACTCAGACAAGCTTTAGGGGCAGGTTTCTTACACCACAACAAGAAAAAAATGTCTACTAAACATGGGCTCTAAAATGAATATCTTATGATCTATAAGTATTTGTTCGTTTTCGATACTACGAAACAGAGCTCCTCTACTGCAAGGAATTTACTTCCCATACTTTTGGGAGAATATAGTGTGAATGAAACCAAGAAAAAAATGTCCAGTAAATATGTGGTCTAGTAGAGACTTCTCTTTTACTGAAAAAGTGCTCATAACTCTTAAGATTTGCATTTCAGAGTCCATGTGTACTAGACATTCTTTTTTACCTAAGGCTTGTCGGTGTTTTTTTGGGACATCAAAAATGGCTCTGCGCACTATTGGACTTAACATCTGAGGTCATTAATCCCCTAGAACTTAGAACTACTTAAACCTAACTAACCTAAGGACATCACACACATCCATGCTCGAGGCAGGATTCGAACCTAAGACCGTAACGGTCGCGCGGCTCCAGACTGAAGGGCCTAGAACCGCTCGGCCACTCCGGCCAGCTTTCGGACATCCTCTACACAGTGTTAGAGCTGTGTCCACATAAGGAACAACCAGTTCAACGTGCCAGACTCTTTATCATCACAATGACGTCTTGCCGAACCGTGCCAGGAGCGGCGTCGATGTGACTAGTTACTTTTACAAGGTCTTTGGTCCGGAGCGAGCAAAGGGCTCACTGGCGGGGCATTCTAGAGTTACCACAGTAGGCTGACTTCGAAGCAATTATAGTACAGGGTTACATCACCAGTTACAGTTACATTCTCAGCAAGTACAAAAATTCCTTTCATCCATATATGTATTTTTTCGTCATTACTCATTTCACGACAGGAGCGGGTATACAGTGTAAAAGTCATATTACTATATACATAACTAAGTCTAAATGGGGTCTTAGCATCTATTCCACAATGCCAGGTCTTGTAAGCGATGACATCTCGGTCGGCACCGATTCCAATCCAAGTAGAGAGGCATTCTCACATCGGACGATAGCGAAAGTAAACCATCCACTTCCAGTAATCCCTGTGGCAACGTCAATACCAAAATTTACTTGACATCCACGGAAAAAATCAGTCCATTACATATGACACTTTGTGCAGTTCCATTTGTGCCAAGTTTATTCTCGAGGCTTATTATGTGTTTGTAGACTGGCATGCGATGGCGACATTGACGATACACACATCGACGCGGCATAGTGCTTCAATGCTGTTGCAGATATAGCTCACAGCGGGTTGATTCCGCAGGTCTGCGTTGGCCGCTTTTATACTGAGAACATGACCTTCATTACATAAGAGCGCTGATAACACAGGCGCTCAGCGGCGAACGCGGCACTATGTTATCGATTTTTTTTTTTTCAAACTATTGCATCCTTGAGCCCCCGTTCACCAGATGCACAAAGTGTCATATTGAATGGACCGAGTTTTTTCCGTGGATGTCGAGTTAATTTCAGTCTTGACGTTGCCACAGGGAGGACTGGAAATGGATGGTTTACTCTCGCTGTTGTCCGATGTGAGAATGTTTCTCAACCTGGTTTGGAATCGTTTGCCGACCGAGATGTCATCGCTTGGAAGACCTGGCTTGTGGAATAGATGCTAAGACCCAATCTAGACCTTGTTATGTATAAATTAATATGCCTTTTACGTTGTGTACCCCCTCCTGTGTTAAAGTTAATAATGATGAAGAAGTACATGTATGGCTGAAAGGACTTGGTGTACTTGCTGAGAATGTAACTGTAACTGGTCTGCGTTTTGTACATAGTGATATGCCTTTTACACTGTATACCCGCTCCTGTCGTAAAGTTAGTAATGATGAAAAAATACATGTATGAATGAAAGGACTTGGTGTACTTGCTGAGAATGTAACTGTAACTGGTGATGTAACCCTGTACTATAATTATTAATAAAGTGTGATCTGTAGCGTCAGCCACCAATCGCTAGATGTGCATCTGGTGAACAGGGGCTCAAGGATGCAACAGTTTGAAAAAAATCGGAAACATAGTTCCGCGTTGGTTGCTGAGCGCTGCGATATCAGCGCTCTTATGTAATGAAGGTCATGTTCTCAGTATAAAAGCGGCCAACGCAGACCAGCGGAATCATTCCGCTGTGAGCTATAGCTGGAACAGCATTGAAGCACTATGCCGCGTCGACGTGTGTATCGTCAACGTCGCCATCGCAAGCCGGTATACAAACACATAACGCGGTGCGCGTAAAAGCCATCGATCCCGTACGAAATATATACTTTTGAGAACGAATGGGTGCATGAACAACTTAGTTCGAGTACAAGTTATGCAGTAATTACCTATATTTTTTTCATGGTTCTCAGTGTTGAAAACTGACAAGAGAATACATTTGTTTGTAACGCTGATGTCGGAAAATTTCGACTCAGAGGTGTAAAAGTTAGCAATGTTTCAATTACTCATGCTAGATGTGGAGAGAGTAACGTTAAAGCATGCAATCCGCCACCATTATTCAAATTTATTTGAAAAATAAGTATAGCGAACATGCGGTTTTATAGTTACAACATTTCAGACTGTGGATGGGTTGTTGCATGAGAAATCGAAAGTACAGAAGCACAATTAACATTTTAACATTTGAGGTAGCGTCGTAATCAATGAAAATTTATACCGAGAAAAACATCTACTTAAAACTGTGCAGTCTCATGCGCATACTAGCAATGCGTAAGTTGGCATTGTAATTATACTAACCAATGTTTCCGTTGCTTCTATAAGTTTTTCGTTAATGTTTCTTTCCTACGCGAAGATTTAAACCGAGATTTGTGTTTCTGGTAGTGTTCTGAGTTTTGGAGACGTTATGACATACAAAATTTGAGCATATAGGGGTTTTTATGACACAATTATTTCTTCCATTATAATTCGTTACAGGAATTGAATGCTTCTTTTGGTTAGCAGAGACACACTAAGTTGATGAGCAACTACTACTATGTACGTAGTTCATAACGTTTATCTATAATGCAGCGAGAAATATGAACAAGAAGAAAAGCAAGAATGATGAGTTTATCGTCCTGTCGCCCTCGAGGTTATTAGAGACGGACGACAAACTTGTACCGGTTCAAGGACAGGGAAGGAAAACGCCGGTGCCCTTTCAAAAGAATCATTCCAGATTTTGCCTCGAGCGGTCTGAACAAAAGGCCAGCAGCGCAGGACGAGCCGACAAGAATTGCATTAAGTGCCACAGAACCACTGCCTCGAAATAGAATATCTCAGACAGAACCGTAAAGGGACTCCCAGACTGTGTGATCGAATTATATCGAGTTCAGCACAGTACCAGAGGGCCGTACAGTCTCACCTTAAAAGTTAATATAAGTACTGTTGTAGGCTCGTATACGTACCGTACTTGGGCGCAATTTTGTACTTTCGTCTTTATTTGTTCTCTGTTACTATGTTGGTTTTTGGTTTTGTTAAGAGTTTGAGATTGTTTTGAAACATTTCCTTGATTTATCCATACACTAGGACTGTAATATTATAGAAACATACAGCTTTATAAATATGAAATACACGAACTTCATCGCCATGTTTTGCGTAATTATTCATGATTTTCGCACTATCTAACTCTTGCGTTGTATGTAATAGCTTACTTACCCATCTGGGATCAGAGTCTTCTCATCGAAAAATTAGATACAGCGGGATGGAAATGGTGTCCGAAGTCTTAGGAATTAGTAATTACGCATTTTTTAGGTTTTAAGTGATAGGAATTAAAATATGCAAACTCAGCTACCTGTCCCCACTAACATATACGTTTCTCTCTATCACAGTATCATCGTGTACCCAGATGCAGTCATCTTTCTTACAGCCTTTTCCATCTCCCACATCTTCACGCTTAGTTTCTTTCACACATCTCAATGTATCCATATGTTCAGCCCCGGCTGAGTTGTATTCCATTTAGTGAACGTTAGGCAGATTTATTCCTGATATCTGTCTTGTCATAACAAGTCTCCATGACATTTTGTACCTGCGTATTTCGAAGTTCACAAATAATTGCAAACGGTCCCTAACTGATGTAATTTCTCTCACGCTTCCTGCCACGACAAGTGGGTTTCTATGACCTGTTGATGCTAGAGGCTCCAGAGAATTTTATCAAAAGAAATCACCGGAAAACCATTCGTTCATACACCTCCATCTCTCTCCTTCCATTAAGGAACAATCGGCATCTCTGCCCTGTGATCACGTGTTGCTGTTCCTACATCCGGAACACAGCCAAGCGAGATGTGGTCTTCTTGCACCCAAATCCCACCAACCAACGGGAGTTGAGATCGGCGTTTGAACGTCCATGAATTACGATGGCTCCCCAACACTTTCATTATCTTGTGGAGTCCATGCCACGTCCCGCTAGAACCGCGGTGTTCTACCTTGTGGGCGTCTCTATTGTAGTAGATTAAGAGTGTAAATGTAACGCAGTGATGGTAAGCATGCGGAAATACCATCATCATCCGAATACATCAGTGATGATAAGCAAGTGGAATCAGCCACAACTGCAAATTCAGTCAAGAAAGGTGATGGGCGTCTCTGAAAGCCTTACTCTCTTGATTCCACGAGCCCAAGTTCGTATAAGGATCAGTACACAAATCATTTCACGGAACCATCTACAACGTGACCACCAGTACAAAATTTCAGCTATTCTGATTTTATAGTTCGGGGTACTGACATTTTTGTACCATCCACGAACAGCATAGGAAAAGAGAAAAATAGTTACGGTTCACTGGTTACTGTTCACCATGCACCATAACGTTTAGCATATGATTTTCCTGAAATCTAGTATTTAAGCAACAGAAATGACGTTACTAAATTCCAGTTATTCGAGGCATGTTCCACGAGAAGAGCTCTGTTTTAGCACCTCGCCTCCTAACCTGTTGGCAGAGGAGCTCAGTGTGTAAGGGACCTGTGAAATGCCCTGGGGGCGACAGAAGAGCAGTTCAGAGCTTTCATAGAGGTGAAAATAGGCGAGCGCTGATGCGATCGTTGAGGCGGCTATGCGGGTACCTGGCGCCGTGAATGGCGGCATGACGACACAGGCGGTGCCGCCGAACCGCCGTCGCATTGTGGGCGTTTGGCCTGCGGCCTGGTTTCGATCGGACGGCGGTACGCCACCTCGCGGCAGCGGCTGTGTCGCATCCGCCGCTGTTCTCGGTATACAAAAGCCATTAATGTAACCCGCTCGTACGCCTGCTGAGCTCAAGCCACCCTAGCTGTCGCCGCTATTATACGCATCGCACGCCCTCCATTTCGGGTGTTTTAACACTGCGGATATTGTGAGTCAGTATAGAGCGCCAACGGAGATAGCGTTTGAACTCGAAAGAGAACAGCAGCGTACTCGAGGACTTGCGACGTTGGAGAGCGTTGTGTATATACCCGTGTGATATGTCCACTATAATGTGTTATTCACATCCTCCCAATTATCCCTGAAAGTACTCCCGTTTGCATCACAGCACATGACTTCTAGTTGATTCAATAATTATAAACATGTTACTGATCTTTCATGATAAATACCGTCACTGTGATTGTTACTTCGTCTCCCATGCACTCCCGGTGCTTTCTCACACACCGTTACTTTTTTTCTGCTATTTCTTGTTTCTGTCGTTACTTCTGTCACTCAGTGACTTTCTGACGTTAATATGCTCATCATTTATTAACTGCCAGTTTATGAAATTCATACCTCTACCTAGATTACTGATAACTTCATGTTCCATTGAATTTAAATTTGGTTGAAAATATCCCAGTCTCAAGTTTAGAAAATGGGCCAAATCACTTTTCGTACAACATACAAATCATCTACAGCTTTATTATATAGAGATGGCCCAAACAGTCCTTTTTATTTGTATTAGTTTCGTAGGTAATACTGTCTAGTGTAACATCATTATGTAAAGAAGTAGACAGTTATGAAATTTATTATTCTGATTTCGCAAGTGGGGTAGAGGCTTGATTTAACGTTGGAAACAACAGATCTCACAGGCGGTAAATATATTTAATATTCATTTATAAAATACAGTAAAAAGTACAGGAAAACACAGTTCAAGAGAAATATCACAGCAGTGTTGAAAAAGATCTCTCACAAATTTCAGTCATATGAATGTACCACCAACTTCTCCTTCGGAAATTAAGAAAGTTATACACGCTTTCAAAAATAAAAGCTTACATGGTCTTGATGGTCATTGCAAAATAGTACTAAAGATTTGTTACCATATAATAAGCCCAGTCTTTTTTTAAATATCGAATGCATCACTAACTCACAGCAATTTTCCAGTGAGATTGGAATCTGCCACTGCCAAACTCCTAATTGGGAAATGTGATAGGGAAGATGTAAAATAACTGCCGACCTGTTTCACTGCTGACATCATTTTCCAAGGTTTTTAAGAATGTGGTGTATTTTAGAATAATAACTCCCCTGTGCAATACGATGTTGCTGTTGTGGTCTTCAGTCCTGAGACTGGTTTGATGCAGCTCTCTATGCTACTCTATCCTGTGCAAGCTTCTTCATCTCACAGTACGTACTGCAATCTACATCCTTCTGAATCTGCTTAGTGTATTTGTCTCTTGGTCTCTCTCTACGATTTTTACCCTCGACACTGCCCTCCAATACGATAACCTCAGCAAATAAGTTTGGATTTCGGAAGAGTTGCTACAGTTGCTCTACTGAGAACCCCAGTTACATGTTCATGCACCAAATGTTACAAGCATTAAATAACCATATAGAATGTTGATACTGTCTCCGACTTATGTAGGGCATTTGATTCTGTTACTCACAGTATTCTCTTAGCTAAATTGATGTTATATGAGATTAATGGTATAACTAGCCAATGGATAATGTCACATCCAATCAAAAGAATGCTGAAAGTTGCATTAGTAATTCAACCAAAGTAATCCAGGGACTTTATCCCGTCTAGGTGGAAATCAAATATGGGTGTCAAGGCTCAATCTTAGGTCCACTATTGTTGCTCATGAATGTAAACGATCTTATGCCTGATATACAACATGTAGAATTAGCTCTTTTTGCAGGTGACACTAGCATAAATACAGAGACAGAAGACAGGTTAAACAATTGTTTTAAGACTATCATTGACTGGTTTTCTGTGAATGGTCCCACACTAAATTTTAAAAAGACGCAACATATCCACTTCTGCCCATCTAGGGTTCTACACCTATGCTAAACGTAACACATGGTGAGGAAACAATAAATAGCATGGAAACCTCAAAATTTTCAGGTGTCAATATTGATGAGAATTTAAACTGTAAAACACACATTTTGGAACTCCTAAAACTACTTAATTCAGTCGCATTTGTACCTAGACAAATCAGTAAGCTGACGTACTGGCAAATTTTCATTCAGTAACGTCATCTGAAATAATGTTCAGTTGTAACGCATCTTCGAGAAAGAAAGTCTTCAAAGCTCAAAAACGTGCTGTACGAACAACACGTGGCGCTCACAAAACGATCATCTTGTAGGCATCTGTTCATGGAAATTGTGACTCTTGCGATACATTACATTAATTCCCTGATCAAGTTTGTCGTAAATAATCGATTGCAGTCCAAAAGGAACAATGATGTACATAATTGCAATTCCAGAAGGAAAGATGACATTCAAAAAATGGCTCTGAGCACTATGGGACTCAACTGCTGTGGTCATCAGTCCCCTAGAACTTAGAACTACTTAAACCTAACTAACCTAAGGACATCACACACATCCATGCCCGAGGCAGGATTCGAACGTGCGACCGTAGCAGTCGCACGGTTCCGGACTGCGCGCCTAGAACCGCGAGACCACCGCGGCCGGCGATGACATTCATTACTCCACATTAAGGTACTCTTGAACACAAAAAGGAGCCACAATGCTGTAACTAAAAATTTTTATCACTTACTTGGGAACATAAAATATCAGACAGAAAGCCAATTACAAACGAAACTGAACGAGTTTCGACTTCGTAACTTCTTCCATCCAATAGAAGAATTTTCATTATTGTAATGTGTACTCAGTAACTCACATCTGTATGTTTTCTTTCTCTTTTTTACAAAAAGAAACATTATGAATCTTCATCACTCAGGGAATTAATTTGCGATGTGAATGTAAAAGACTCATTGCACATCATTACAACTTATTGTCCAAGCTGATCCATGGAATATGAAGCTAACTGTGCTTTCACTGATATTCCAGTTTCAGTTAATATAATCTGAAAACTAAAAATTATATACCAGGTAAAAATTCTGCGTCCTGAAGTGTTAATATTGATGAAAATTTAAAGTGCATCAACCATACGGTAGACCCACTAAATAAAGTATGTTCAACTACTTTCATTATTTGGTTAACTGGCAACATACGTTATATATAAATCAGCAGTTAATACAGTTTAGACAGTCTTTTTCACAGACGTCATATTCAATAATTTTCTGCGCTTATTCCCTGCCAAAACAAAAAAATTTATTGTGAAAGATAAATGAATTCGAATTATTTCTGAGGTTAGCTCACCCGCATCTTGTAGGTATGAATTTAGTGGCAAATAATAAACAGTCACGCAGTATATTATAGTCATTGTTGGAGAAAATTTGTTATTATCAAGAAGTTTATGCTTAATGTGTGATATACGTATTTACAAACACAATGCTTGATCAAAAAACATGAAATTAATTTATCGTTTACACAGAATGGGGGGGGGGGGGGTGATAACAATACTGTGTAGTGTACACTGAGGTGAAAAAGTCATGGGATAGTGATATGCACTCATACAAATGGCAGTCACATCAATTACACAAGGTATACAAGGGCAGTGCATTGGCGAAGCTGACTTTGGTACTCAGGTGATTCATGAGAAATTCTTTCCGACGTGACTATGGCCGCAACGACGGCAATTAACAAATTGCGAACGCGGAATGGTAGCTGCAGCTGGAGGTATGGGACAGCCTATTTGGGAAATCATTACAGAATTCAATATTTCACTTTCAACAGCGTCAAGTATACGCCAAGAATATAACATTTCAGTCAAGGCCTCTCACCTCTGACAACGTAGTGGCCGACGGCCTACACTTAACTATCGAAAGCAGAGGCGTTTGTGTAGAGCTATGAGTGCTAACAGACAAGCAACACTGCGCAGAGTGAAATAACCTCAGAAGTCTACGTGGGACGAAGGACTAACGTATCCGGTAGGAGAGTGAGGCGAAACTCGGTGTTAATGGGCTATGGCAACAGACGACTGATACGGACGGCATCGCCTGCAGCGCCTCTCCTGGGCTCGTGGCCATATCGGTTGGCCTCTTAGACGACTGGAAAACAGTGGCCTGATGTGATGAATCCTGATTTCAGTAAGTAAGAGTTGATGGTATGATTAGAATTTGGCGCAGACCCCACGAAGCCATGGACTCAAGTTGTCAACAAGGCTCTCTGAAAGCTGATGGTGGCTCCATAATGGTGTGTGCTGTTTACATGGAATGGACTGAGCGATTTGAATGTTCGGCTTCTTGGAGACCATTTTCAGCCATTCATGGAATTCATGTTCCCAAACAAAGATGGGATTTTTATGGATGACAGTTTGCCATGTGACAAGGCCACAAGTGTTCGCGATTTCTTTTAAGAATATTCACTAAAATTCCAGAGAGTGTTTTGACCACCCAGATGGCCCGACATGAATCCCATCGAACATTTATGGGACTTAATCGTGAGGTCAGTTCGTGCACAAGTTACTACGCCTTCAAAACTTTCGCAGTTATGTATGACTATAGAAGCAACATGGCTCAATATTTTTGCAGGGGTTTTCCAACGACTTCCTGAGTTCATGATATGTCGAGTTGCTGCAGTACGGCGGACAAAATGAGGTCCGACACGATATTATTAGGTATCCCATGACTTTTGTCACTTCATTGTACACACGGAAATAAATTTCGAACACATAACATAGTTCTGTCGAATACACATTACCTGCGATTTTCATATGCAGTTAAGAGGTCACTTTATACATATTATGAAGTTGGGAAAAAATGTAAAACAAACCAATTTTTCTATTCTTCTAAGTATTTAAAGCTGCAATGTCGATAAAACTTATGAAAGTAACAAGAAATTCATTGAGTTTCCTAACCTGTATAAGTACAATTTGATATTGGGAGAATTAGACCATTTTACGTAACTAGGATTCAGGTCATTTGTAAATGGCAGCAAGTAAAATATATATAAAAATACCTATTTATTCGCTGTACACCTATAACTCTCCTACTGGGAAATAAAAATATGTGGCCTAGAGAATCATATTACTTGTGAGCTTAGTGCCAGTTAAAGATGAATTTTCTTCAATGATTTGTATGTGATATGGAAAAAGAACACTGTATCAACAAAAATAAGATGAAAATAACATGCCTACAATGTATATTTACTTAAAGATTGAAGAATAAGACATTTATGCTGTGGAATACTGAATAATTAGCTGCAACAGGAAATAACTGACGAAAATATAGAAATTCAGTGGAAACATGTACAAAGCTGCATTCGTAAAGCTGACCTAGATTTGACGTGAACTGCAACAAAACGATGATAGCGTCAGCTATAATATTTTTTCCAGAATTCGTTACCCAAAAAAATTTACTGCCTTTGATGGTGAACACCGTGATATTTAGGAAGCAGTGGAGCAGAAAGGATGTGACACAAGGTAGAACTGGCTCTATTTTTTTATTCCCCTAGTTTTATGCAGCTTCAATGGGCAAGTCTATAAAACAGTTCTTACAGTTGTCCAATGACTGTCAAAATTTCCACCAACTTTGTTGATAATTTTCTTTAATCTGTTACAGACTATCTAAGAACTACGTCAGGATAACTAATAACGTATATGTACCTCGAACGTTCACTTAAACTCTTTCATTTCCTCAGAATGAGCTCTTTTCCTCTCATGTGACGATTTGACACCAGTAGTTTTTCTGTATGATTTAGCTTCCTGAAAACCTTTCATTTTATTCATTTTTAGTATAAATAAGTATCTATTGAGTAACGTCTTCTGGTCCACCAGTATTTCTTCTAACACACTTTTTGTCTTCCCTCCTCACCCATTTTCTTTGTCTATTCTCCTGTTTTGGAAGGGTCTGTGGATCTTCTTCGTTAATCTGTCTTCATTAACTGTCATTAGGCGTCCTAGAGTGTAAAAATTCTTTTCGTGACCGCATCTATTATTTTAGCGTAGAATGAGTAAGAATCTGTTTCATTATTTGGTCTCAACTCACAAATGCCATCTTTGTTCTTCCTTGGTCCTAATATTTTAACCATTGGCAACAGCAAAATTTTTCACTGTGTTTATTTCTTGTTGCATATTTTCTTGGTTCAATGGTATTTTTGTTGCCCCATGCAGCACTGACATATATGCTGCCTGTTTATGGATATTTGGATGACATGAGGTTGCAGGGATTGTGGTGTCAGTCATTGTGCTTTTCCCATGAATTTTGAATGTTCATGTGTTGCTGTGTCTTGTAATATTTAGGTCCAGAAAGTTGATGCTTTTATTTTGCTCATGTTCCACTGTAAATCTGATTTTGTAGTTTAGTTTATTGAAATGATTTAGAGTGTCTGTGATGTCTTTGGTATCCCCCTTCACTAACACTAGTGTGTCATCTATGTCATCTACATATCTCCTATAAAATTTTCTTTTCTTTAGGTTCTTGGCTGTCAGATAATTTTTGTTCTAAGTGATTTAAGTATTGTCAGCTATGGTACCGGATATACACGATCCCATTGCTAGGTCATCTGGTTGTTTATAAATATCGTCATTAAAGGTAAAGTAGTTGAAGCTTAGGGTTAGGTGATGGAGTTACATAAATTCGACAATCTCTATGTGTGAAAGTTTCTTGTGTTACATGATGTTCTTTTGTATTACTGTTAGAGCTTCTTCTATGGGTATGTTTGAGTAGAGGTTGGTGATGTCAAGTGATATGAACTGCCCATCTTGGGGGAGCTTTCTGGTCCTTAATTCGTTACCTAGATTACTGCTGTTTTTATGGAATATGTTGTTTCATATGTGTAGTTTCTCATCAGTATGTTATTCCATTTTTTTGTCAGTTTGTATTCTGCGCTAGTTATAGAGTTGACCACGGGACTCTGCAGAAGTGGACCATTAGAAAAATGTAAGTACAAATTCTTCTAAATTTCGCCACTAACTTCACTAAAAGAATTTATGCCCACCAAAAAAATTGCGTGTTTCTTATGTATTGCAGTAATAGTCAACGAAATGAAGCAGACACACACACACTGACAACATCAAAAGAAATGGCTTAATACACACAAGAAACGTACTGAAAATGTGAATTATTTCTTGAAACGCGTCGTGCGAAAAGTAAAATAAAGAAAAATCGTGAATCGTAGCAGAAGATTTATTTATTTATAAATAAACCTATTGTTTCTACAGTCGCAGGCTTTCAAAAACCATTTATAGTGGATCAAATTATACCGTCCTCTTTTCTTGAATGATATCAGTGTCCTAGCTCTGATACAGTTTGTCTTTCATCATTATCACACGTTGGTCTCCACTAGGTTTTAGAATTTCTGCTGTGAGGCCAACTTCCACTGGCTCTTTGTTGTGTTTTAATTGATGTAACATTTTACAAAGGCTCAGCTGTTGTCCCAAAGGCACCATAGGAGATTAAACCGTTTGTTTGCGATTTATTGGGACTATTTTCAAAGACAAGTGACTTATTTTCATTTGCTTGTTTGTTTGGGAGCTTAATTCTGAAATTTCCTGTGTGTTGACTTGCTTACAACGTACGATCCGTGCTGTCTTTAGTATGAATGGGGACTGTGATTTCTGTGTTGGAATGCAGGCTGAGTTGGTGGCGCTTCACATACAACTACAGGTTGTGGCTTTTGGCAATGGGCGTCTGTCTCTGTGGGAGAGTGGGGTGGGGGGGGGATAGGGTATCCGTGAGGCACCCAGTACGTCCCACGTATCCCCCAGTTGGTCCACTACTGTGACCGCCACACTTTACTGCCCGCAGCCCTAACTCATGTGTCCGCAGCTCGTGGTCTCGCTGTCGCGTTCTCGCTTGCCGAGCATGGGGTCCCGGGTTCGATTCCCAGCGGGGTCAGGGATTTACACCTGCCTCAATATGACTTGGTGTTTGTGTTGCCCTCATCATTTCATCCTCATTCATGAAAGTGGCGAGATTGGACTGAGCATCAGTTGTGAATTTGTAAGGGTGCTGATAACCGGGCGGTTGAGCGTCCCACAAACCAATCATCATCATCTCATTCATGGGCGAGTGGAAGATTGCTCCAAGGTGCTATAAGCAGCGAAATCCTTTCTGGAAGGCCGATACATTCGTCTTCCCAATTCGTCTTACAAACTGGTTCCAGGCGCTATGTATGGCAGATAAAGATCATTAGCAAGATGCAAACACGTCCTGTTTCAGATGAAGTCTTTCAGCGTGCAAGATCTGGGTATTTACGTAGGGTGTGATAACTGGTAGCTGGGAACTCCAATGCTAGGTGCGTGGTGAAGCACCTGGCTGCCAAAGGGGAAGGAAATCAATACCGAGGTAGTTGTTCCAGATGTGGAACAGGTCCTTCGAAATGCCATGAGGAGCACAGTGTGCAGCCAAGTACAGGCGGTGGGGTAATAATGGTGTTTCCCGCTTTCCGCTTTTGATCGGAAGCGATTCTCTATAGTTTCGGGCGGCCATCTGATGTGCTATAGTATGCCAGGTTTGCTTGCATGACGAAGGCAGAGTTCACCAACTGCCGCACCGTCGACAGGACCGACTGCGGCCTTTTGTACAGAGCAGAATGGAAGGCCTGAATCAGAGATTCAGACGGTTCTGCGGCAGTGTAGGGTACAAATTCTTTGACTATGTCATATGGCGATGGGAATCGTCTTCTGCTTAATACACTCCTCGAAATGGAAAAAAGAACATATTGACACCGGTGTGTCAGACCCACCATACTTGCTCCGGACACTGCGAGAGGGCTGTACAAGCAATGATCACACACACCAGGAACCGCGGTGTTGGCCGTCGAATGGCGCTAGCTACGCAGCATTTGTGCACCGCCGCCGTCAGTGTCAGCCAGTTTGCCGTGGCATACGGCGCTCCATCGCTGTCTTTAACACTGGTAGCATGCCGCGACAGCGTGGACGTGAACCGTATGTGCAGTTGACGGACTTTGAGCGAGGGCGTATAGTGGGCATGCGGGAGGCCGGGTGGACGCACCGCCGAATTGCTCAACACGTTGGCGTGAGGTCTCCACAGTACATCGATGCTGTCGCCAGTGGTCGGCGGAAGGTGCACGTGCCCTTCGACCTGGGACCGGACCGCAGCGACGCACGGATGTACGCCAAGACCGTAGGATCCTACGCAGTGCCGTAGGGGACCGCACCGCCACTTCCCAGCAAATTAGGGACACTGTTGCTCCTGGGGTATCGGCGAGGACCATTCGCAACAGTCTCCATGAAGCTGGGCTACGGTCCCGCACACTGTTAGGCCGTCTTCCGCTCACGCCCCAACATCGTGCAGCCCGCCTCCAGTGGTGTCGCGACAGGCGTGAATGGAGGGACGAATGGAGACGTGTCGTCTTCAGCGATGAGAGTCGCTTCTGCCTTGGTGCCAATGATGGTCGTATGCGTGTTTGGCGCCGTGCAGGTGAGCGCCACAATCAGGACTGCATAGGACCGAGGCACACAGGGCCAACACCCGGCATCGTGGTGTGGGGAGCGATCTCCTACACTGGCCGTACACCTCTGGTGATCGTCGAGGGGACACTGAATAGTGCACGGTACATCCAAACCGTCATCGAACCCATCGTCCTACCATTCCTAGACCGGCAAGGGAACTTGCTGTTCCAACAGGACAATGCACGTCCGCATGTATCCCGTGCCACCCAACGTGCTCTAGAAGGTGTAAGTCAACTACCATAGCCAGCAAGATCTCCGGATCTGTCCCCCATTGAGCATGTTTGGGACTGGATGAAGCGTCGTCTCACGCGATCTGCACGTCCAGCACGAACGCTGGTCCAACTGAGACGCCAAGTGGAAATGGCATGGCAAGGCGTTCCACAGGACTACATCCAGCATCTCTACGATCGTCTCCATGGGAGAATAGCAGCCTGCATTGCTGCGAAAGGTGGATATACACTGTACTAGTGCCGACATTGTGCATACTCTGTTGCCTGTGTCTATGTGCCTGTGGTTCTGTCAGTTTGATCATGTGATGTATCTGACCCCAGGAATGTCTCAATAAAGTTTCCCCTTCCTGGGACAATGAATTCACTGTGTTCGTATTTCAGTTTCCAGGAGTGTAGTTCAAGTGTCCGTTACGCACTGGAGCCGGCTACACGTACAGCTGGGGCTATGTGGAGTCGACTGGGTGGTTTTAATATTAATCGGTCCCGGGAAAGAACAAAAGGGGCTTTAGTGTCAACGGGTGCAGGGCGAACCATAGGTATTACAGTAGGCGGAACGAAAGAAATGAGGCGCTGCGAGTACAAGTGGTGCAATTGACATTTGGTAAGAAAATTACCTACGTGAATATTTGTGAAGTTAAAATATGGACCTCTAAAGCGAAAAAGATATAGAAGTGAATTCCTACAGACTGCTGCACTCTGTGATGACGATGCTTAAGCTCTTAGACAGTACCTGGGCTGCATTTAGAGGACAACCAGTATAAGTGAAATGGCGCACGAAAGGAGAATTTCTGCTTTAGCTAATGAAGTTTTGGGTATGTATTTTTCTGAAAGTACAGCAATAGCGTGCTGCGAATGCTTTTATGAGTACTTATAGTAACATATAACGCTTATTTAAATGGTACACCTGTAAAACTATTCCTTGTGTGAAATGGTGGGTCGTGTTACTGCAGTCAGTGAGAGTCCATGCGAAATGAATTGACGAAACTCACTTCCATTGGCATTTAATCAGTAGCTAACTAGTGTGCGCATGCGTATTTTTTACATCGTACCATATGTCAGGTCAGCGCAATTTATTCAATAGTGCTAAATCATAGCTTATTTTATACAGTGGCTTGAGTGTGACGTGCAGGTAATGTTGGTTTAATCACATTTTACGGACTGCCTTGCTGTTGTTGATGTGGTCTTCAGCCCGAAGGCTGGTCTCATGCTGTTTTCCATGCTACTCTATCTTATGCAAGCCTCTTCATCTCCTAGTAACTGCTGCAACATGCATTCTTCTGGATCTGCTTTCTGTCTGTATCTCTTGGTCTTCCTCTAGGATCTATCCCTCCCTCCCGTCCCCACCGCCCCCACACACCCACCTTTCCCTTCAGTACTAAATTGGTTATGCCATGATGTCTCAAAATGTGTCCAATCAACCGATCCCTTCTTCTAGTCAGATCGTGCCTCAACTTTTTTTCCTCCCCAGTTCTGCTCAGTACCTCCTCATTAGTTACGTGATCTACCCACCTAATCTTCAGCCTCCTTATGTAGCACTACATTTCAAAAATGTCTATTCTCTTCTTGTCGAAACTGTTTATCGTCCATGTTCCACTTCCATACATGGCTACACTCCACAAAAATGCTTTCAGAAAAGATTCCGTGATATTTAAATGTATGTTAACACATTTCTCTTCTTCAGAAATCCTTTACTCTCCATTGCCAGTCTACATTTTATATCCTCTCTGCTTCGGCCATCATTAGTTATTTTGCAGCCCAAATTGCGAAACTCATCTACTGCTTTAAGTGTCTCATTTCCTAATCTAATTCACTCAGCAACATATGATTCAATTCGACTATTGTCATTATCTTCGTTTTGCTTTTGTTGCTGTCCATCTTTCATGCTGTTTTCAAGACACTGTCCACTCCGAAAACTCCTCTTCCAATACCTTTGCTATCTCTGACAGAATTACAATGTCACCGACAAGCCTCAAAGGTTTTATTTCTTTTCCCTGGACGTTATAGTTCCCACTCCCTTACGCCAAATTTTTCATTGGATTTCTTCACTCCTTGCTCAATGTATAGATTGAATAACATCGGGGATGGGCTACAGCTCTGTCTGACTCCATTTTCAACCACTGCCTCCCTTTTATGCCTCTCGACTCTTGTAACTGCCATCTGGTTCTTATACAATTTGTAAATAGTCTTTCGCTCCCTGTATTTTACCCCTACAACCCTCAAAATTTCAAAGAAAGTATTCCATGAAACATTGTCGAAAGCTTTCTTCGTGTCCACAGATTCTGTAAACGTAGGTTTGCCTTTCAGTAACCTGTCGTCTATGAGAAGTCGAATCCAAACGAATATTCTACCTGTTTTTCCATTTTTCTGTAAAGAATTTGTGTTAGTATTCTGCGACCTTGACCCTTGGCTTATGAAACTGATAGGTCCGTAATTTTTACACTTATCATTACCTTCTTTCTTTCGAAGTAACATTGTTATATTCTTCTTGAAGTCTGAGGGTATTTCACCTTTCACGTGCATCTGCTCACCAGATGGAAGAATTTTGTCATGGCTTGCTCTCTCAATGCTATCAATAGTTTAACGGAATATTGTAAACTTCCGGGGTCTTCTTTCGACTTAGGTCTTTCAGTGAACTGTCACATTCTACAGTATCTTATCTTCCCTCTCATCTTCATGTACGTCTTCATCCATTTCCATAATATTGCCCTCAAGTACATTTCCCTTGTATAGACCCCCTATGTACCCATCCTACCGTTCAGCTTTCCTTTCTTTGCTTAGTATTGGTTTTTCGTCTGAGCTCTCGATATTTATACAGATGTTTCCCTTTTCTCCTAAGGTCTCTTAAATTTTCTTGTAGGTGGCATCTGTCATTTCGATAGTTATACATGCTAAATCCTTACATTCGTCCTCTAGCTCTTCCAGATTAGCAATTTTGTGCTTCCTGCAATCTTATATTTGCACGTTTGAAATATCTTTCGTCTGCTTCATTATAAATGATGATTTCTTCCTAGATGCCAGTACCAGTTATGATTTACTAGAGAGTGATGGTGACTACGTGCCCTCAGAATTGAGTTCGTCGTCAATCATAAGAAGTAAATGTACATGTAATAAATTGGATAAGAATACTTCTCGAGACTATTGTTGTTTTTTACATTTGACTTACGGAATACACTGCTTACAACTTATATGACTACCGACAAATTATTTTATCTGAGAGTATTGTGGACATACAGTCTAGGTGTGTATGACCTTAAATCTCGATAACCCAAAAATTGTTCATATGGAATGAATCTAACGCAAATAGGAGTTCACAAGAAATTGGTCCATGTTTGGTCAGATCCTCAGGACAACCGACCAACGAAATCTTCCTTGTCAGTGTATGCAGTCACAGCTCCGGTGGTCAAAACAAGAACCGCCATATTTTAAGATGCTAGATGTTGTGATGAAAAATAAACACGTTGACCCAATAGATGACAAGTTCCTTGACGCTGGCCATACATTTATGGATTGTAATCATGCTTTTGGTCTAACTGCAAAGGCAAAGAAACACTTGTATACGAATTTGTTCTCCCAAGATTGGATGGAAGCAGTTAAGAAGGCTGGAGAAAGTTTACCATAGTGGAAATGACAATGGAAAACTCTCTTTCAGTTAAAGCTACGAATTCCATAGCAAAGGAGAAAACTGCTATTGATGTTGAAGCAAACAAAATAGAGTGGAGGAATATTGGACGGATTAGAATAAGCAAAGAAAATTTTCTAACAATACAGTTCCAGTATTCACTAAACAATTATCTTGGATTTATAGTTAGTTACATGTTCCATGGACAATTTTGCACTATAAACTGTAGTCATTTGGAACTAGTCATTTTTCATTCACATCACAAATTAATTTGTTCGTACGGTAACTTTCTGAACATTTCTAACACCCATTTTTTAGTTTTACAAAAATAAGGAAAATATACAGATGTTAGTAATTCCGCCCCACCACATTACAGTAATAGAAAATCTTCTACGGAATAGAAGAGCTGACCGGGGTAAACTTTCTCAAGTTGTTCTCAAATTTTAATTTTCTGTCTGTCAGACGTTTTATATCACTGGATGAGGGCTCAAAAAATTATATTGCAGCATTGTGCACTCCTTTTTGTGCTAAATATAACCTTAATGTGGAGTAATGAAAATCACTTTTTCTACTGGTATTGTAATTATGTACCTCATTGTTTCTCTTGGACTGTAATGGATTATTTGTATCATACCTCCTGAGGGAATAAATACACCCTGAAGCAGTAGACAGAATGCCTACACCTTAAACATATATCTACAACATTATTGTGTGAGAGCACCATATGTTATTCTTACAGCATGGTTTTGCGCAATAACGTCTTTCGTTCTTAATATGAGTTACCCAAGAACATTATTCCTTATGACATTACTAAATGAAAATATGCTAAATATATCAAATTATTGATTTGTCATCCCCGAGATTGACAATGATTCTAAGCGCACATGTGGCTGACCAAAGTTGTTTTAGGACTTCCAAATGTGTTTTTTCCAATTTAAATTCTCATCAGTATGGACCCCTAAGAATTTTTATGTTGTCACCCAATGTATTATTTTCTCAACATATGTTACACTCATCGTTGGTGTAGTATATCTAAATGCGCAGAACTGAATCACTTGTGTCTTTTTCAAACTGAGGGTGAGACCAGTCGCACAAAACCAGTCAATGATACTTTTAAGAACTTTGTTTACTATTTCTTCTGTTTCTATACATATGCTTGAAATAATTACAGCACTAGTGTCATCTGCAAAAAGAACTAGTACTGCTTGTTGTATGCTAGACGGACTATTGTTTATATATATGAGGTAAATTAGTGGACCTGAGACTGAAACCTGGCAACCACAAACGCAATTCTCCCTGGTCAGAATTATGTTTTTGTTCTATGTGGCCTGAATTACTACGTACAACTTTCTGCATTGCTTTGGTGGAATGTGTCGTTATCCACTGGTTGGCTATCATCTTTCTTAAAGAGGGTTTTAACAATGGCGTGTTTCAGTCACTCTGGAAAAATTCATTTAGTTAGTGGTGCATCACATATTTCATGTAAGACTGGGTATATTACAGGGAAATAAATACTCTATTGGAAACACCATTAAAGCCAGATGAGCTACGTTTAAGAAATTGTATGATTTTCTTACTTTCAGGACACGTTGCTGAAACATTAATGTGATTGAATTTTACAAAAGTAACATTTTCAAAATACTGCAAGGATTTTGCTCTTGAGCTGTTTGTTCTTATGCTTTCTACTACATGTAAGAAAGGATTAATAAATGCATTTCCTACCTGTAACTCAGCATTTATAGCTCTTCCATTCAGTTCTGTAGTCATGTTGTCTTGTTCTATGACTGGCTGTCCTGTCTCTCGTTTCATTACATTCTGAACAGCCCTAAGGCTGTTGTGGGAAGTACTGATTTCTGATATCATGTGCATGTTATTTTGTCATAGAAGTGAATCGCCCGCGAATGCCTCTTCTGCAGTCTTTAGATGAAAATGGCACTGAAATAAAATTTGAGAAGTGGAATAATTTTCTCATTCCTCCTATAACTATACGTCCCATCTCGAGACAGCAGTGACCTCGGGTGAAGGAAGAGAGAGTGGACGAAGAAGAGGTCTTGCTGGAAGAAGGGAACGAGGAAGACCAAAAACTGCACAGGATAATGGTAGAGCATCATGAGTGTTGTCCCAGGCAGGACATTCTTGAAGAAATACCACGGAAGGAAACGATTCTGGTTCTGGAGACACCACCTGTGAGGAGATAGTAGAAAGGACTGTGAATGATCTCTCGTACATGTTGGAACCATACCTACATATTTTCGTTTTGATGTTTTTATTTTCTTTGCTACTTACTCTTGCGTTATACTTTAATGAAATGTATTATGTAATCATATCAAAGAAAGTAAAATAAAATGTTTTGCACTTAAACCTGTGTTACTGGAAAAAATTTTAAGACGCAACGAATATAAGTACTTTTTTACATTATAAAAAGTAATGCAAGGGTACTACAATCTGCAGCTGTAGCTACAACTAGGGGAACTCGGGGCGAAACGGTATACTTAATGTTGAACAATTTCTATAAAATAAGAGAACACAAGGGAACACTTCTTAAATTGATAAAAAAAACACCTTGTACTGTAACCTAATGTATCTTATTTTAACATCACTTAGAACATTATATTTTGTATTTTTTACAATTTTTCAAAGAAAGTCTTGCATATTTCCCGTTCCGCCCCACCCACGGGGCATGGTATTTTTTGTTAAATTATTGCATAAAGGTTGAATTTGAATTACGAATATCGTATTAAACTATGACAAAATGTTGTATAACAGGCAATTCAGACAAAGGAATGAGTAATTTAAACAATTAAAAAGTCATTCTTCAAAATATGAAAATATTTTAATGCCATTCTGAAAAATGTACAATGCGTAATAGCCATCATACTAGCCCTTTCGACAATAGTCACAAATCAGTACTTCCTCTTCATCTTCACTGTCTATGCCAGCACATGAATTGTGTGCCCACTCTGGCATGCGACCACACCCTCATTAGGGACTGAGTAGAAGTTCCTACAGTAGAGACACTCAGCATCTTCTCTCTCTGATTCTCTCTTGTCCATCATCTCCTTCCTTTTATTTTTCTTAAGGTCTTTGATGTCCTCTGTTTTGGTGTTTTTGGGTGCACAGTTAGATATTTTTGCCTTACGTTACATTACACCTGACGTTTCTGTCCTGACATTGTTTATATTTGTGCACCCTCCTCCTTTCTGTAGGCCTACTTTACGTGCGGCAGCATTCTGCAGTTCCTTCTTGTAAAGAGAATCTGTTAATTTGACGTTTTTATTTCCTTTTCGTCTTGTAGTCCACCGAGTATTTTGACAGATTAGTGGGATCTGAATGACAGCCTCGGGCGATATCTGGAAAGCTGAGTTGTTCGGCGAACATAGCTGGTTGGGAGAGTCTGGCAACCATGAACATCCTGGCTGGGTTTGCGTTATACTTGTATCAAAATACAACGGGGCAGAACGGGACACTATCCTATTCTGCCCTATCCCGCTCCGCCCCAAGAGCATTTTTGAGGTTAACAACTTTTATGCAGTGTAATAACTGACGTATTTAAACGCATTAAATAACTGAAGTGTAACAAATGCCGTGCACTTTAAGGGAATGTGTCATTTTAGGGTATACAATTAACAACTTACCTGGCGTTGAAATTCACCAAACGTTAGAACAACGCAAGCGGTAACGTGACGGACAACAATTCACTTAGATCTCGCAGTTCAAACTGAATCAGAATGGCTGCCCTCACTTCCCTTCCATTCAGAGACATAGTTTCATGCCCGTACAACAGGTTGAAACACTGTCCACTCTAGAAAAGAGCAATTTCCCGTTGTGCCCCGCTATCCCGTTCTGCCCCGAGTTCACCTATACACTGAAAAACTGACCATAAAAAATTCTGATGTTTCCATAGTAACTCAATTCATAAATAACCATTTCACTTTGATAACCATTTACCCAGTTTCTTTAAACAGTACCACTTATAGTCTCAGTCCCGCAAACGGCATCAACAGCAGTTCAGAGATTTATACCAAATAATTTAATAAGAGACGCAACTGGTCACCCATGTTTCAGAAATCAGAACTTAAATCAGGTCAGAACAATGTTGCAGTAGCAACGAGAAGACATTCCAAATTTAAAAGAAACTAAGAACTCGAACACTGGCGATGTTTAACTGGAGCTCGAAGTTTAGTATGGACTTCAATGCAATACGCTGTTTATACACTAAAGAGCCCGAGAAACTTGTACAGCTGTTTAATATCGTGTAGGGCCCCCGCGATCACGCAGAAGTGCCACAGCACGGCGTAGCATGGACTCGACTAATGTTTGAAGTAGTGCTGGAAGGAACTGACACCATGAATCCCGCAGGAGCTTGGTAGCCAGCGGAAGTGCTTAAACTTAGAAGAGTGTTCCTGGAGCCACTCTGTAGCCATTCTGGACCTGTGGGGTGTTGCATTGTCCTGTTGGAACTGCCCAAGTCCGGCTGGCATTAAGGGTCCATGGATTCATGAGATTGTCTTCATACCCATAAACGTCCATCCACGAGACACAGTCGTCCGACGAGGCAACATGTTTCCAGTCATCAACAGCAGGTCAGTGTTGACGGGCCCAGGCGAGGCGTAAAACTTTGTGCCGTGCAGTCATAAAGGGTACACGAAAGGGCCTTCGGCTTTGAAAGCCCTTATCGTTGATGTTTCGTTCAATGGTTCACACGCTGACACTCGTTGATGGCCCAGCATTGAAATCTGCAGCAGTCTGCGAAAGGATTACACTTCTGTCACGTTGGACGAATCACTTCACTCGTCGTTAGTCCCGTTCTTGCAGGATCTTTTTACGGCCGCGGCGATGTCGGAGATTTGATGTTTTACCGAATTCGTTATATTCTCGGTACACTTGTGTAAAGGTCGTACGGGATCATCTCACTTCATCGCTACCTTGGAGATGCTGTGTCCCATCGCTCGTGCGCCGACTATAACACCACGTTCAAACACGCTTAAAACTTGATAACGTGCCATTGTAGCAGTAGTAACCGATGTAAGAACTACGCCACAAACTTGTTTTGTTATATGGGGGTTGACGATCGCAGGGCCATATCCTGTCTTTTAACATATCCCTGTATTTGAATGCGCATCCCTGTACCAGTTTCTTTGGCGATTCAGTTTCCCCAACGAAGGTCTGACACGAAATCTGGCAGCAAATCGAAAGAGATTCTCGTGTTACCTAAAGTACCCAGCGTCAAGACACAGTCAACAACTTCACCGAGCGATAGCGATGGTAGTGTTACCGATTACAGTGGCAGTAAAGGGGAGTTACTAAATTTCTTCACCCAACAGGATGAAGTAATTATTCCAGATTTCGAATAAAGAGATGCTACAAATATAAGTTATATAAATGTTGTCCTCAGCGTAGTGAAGCAACTCAAATCACTTCACGAAGGCAAGTTCTCTAGTCCAGACTACACACCAGTAAGGTTCCTTTCACACTATACTGATGTAAGAACTCCATCGATATCAATCATAGGTCACACCAACACTCCCGAAAAGAAAAAGGAATAATCAGCTGAACTACAGACCAATATCACTGACGTCGAATTTCAGGAGGAGTTTGGAACATATACTGTGTACGAACATTAGTTATTACCCGTAACAAAACGATCTATTGACACATAGCTGGCATGGGTTCAGAAAATATCTTGCGTGTTCCTCACAACTAGCTCTTTGGTCTCATGAAGTAACGAATGCTATCGACAAGGGATCTCAAATTACTTCCGCAGTTTAGATTTCCAGATGGCTTTGGATATCTTTCGTCATAAGAGACTTCTAAACAGATTGCGTGCCTATGGAGTATAGTCTCAGCTGTGCGACCGGATTCGTGATTTCTTGTCTGAAAAGTCCCAGTTCGCAGCAACTGACGGAGATCCCTCGCAAAAAATAGAATTGATATTGGGCGTGCACGAAGGAAGTGTTACAGGTCTTCTGCTATTAATAATCCATATATATGATTTAGGATAAAATCTGAGCAGCAATCTTGAATTGTTTGCAAAAGACGTTGTCATGGACAGTCTACAAATGGCATCATAAGACAATTGACCCTAAATACTGAGGAGTGTGATGTCATTCACATGAGTACAATAAGGATTCCGTTATATTTCGATAACGCGATAAATCACACAAGCCTATAGCTCTCAGTTCTGATAAATGCCAGGTTTGTAGCAGTTACCAGCAACTGCATTTGTAACGACCACACAGATAGTGTTGTGGGAAAGGCGAACCAAACACTGCTTTTTATTGGCAGAAGACTTAGAACATGCAACAAATCCATTATAGATGAGTTTTTTATCACATACGATTGACGGAGGACATCTAAAAAGATCACAGAAGGGAACTCGTTTTCTGTTATCAAGAAACAGGGAAGAGAGTGTCACAGATATGATACGGGAATTGCTGTGGCAGTAATTAAAACAAAACGTTCTTCGTTGGAGCGAGATCTTTTCACGAAATTTCAATCTCCATTTTTCTCCACCAAATGCGAAAATATATTTAGGTGCCTATCTACACAGGTAAAAATCATCATCGTGACAGTATAAGACAAACCAGAGCTCGCACGGAATGATTTAAGTGTAATTTTTTTCTCCGCTTTGTTCCAGAGTGGAAGGTTAGAGTAATAATATGACAGTGATTCGATGGAATCTCTGGTAGGCACTTCAGTGTGACCTGCAAAGTAGTCACATAGATGTAGATGTAATCATATCGAGGACTTCGTGATTTTGTACTTTTATTAGAATATTATCATGCAATTCCAGTTGTTTGGTCCGTTCGTCATAGTTCAATACCTTTACAAAATATACTGCCAATAATGTACAGCTTTATTTATTGTTAAATGCTAGTTATAGATTGTCCTTCTTGAAACACAGCGATTGGGGAATGCACCCATAAATACAGTCCCTGAATGTTTTATATTAGTCTCTTGTATTATATTTTTAAAGTGTTTTTCTGTTGTTTTAATTTGCTCCTTTTCAGAAGATCTGCTTAGTGCCATAATAATTTTACTTGCTCGATTCTTCTCAAACAGATACGTATTCAAACTACTACCAGCTTTCCTGCTATACTAGTTGCTCCAAGCTTCCTTTTCTTGAGTATGCGCTTCATCACGTTTATTACCCCACCATTTGTGCTTTCTTTTCTTGTTCTGTGAAGCTATCTCACATGTCACAAGTTTAACTGTTTATGTAAAGTTGTTGGCACTAATATTTGTATCCTTCAGCATCTCTTGAGAAACACATTTCTTTTCCTTCAAAGCTTCAACGTTATTCTCTTAATCTTTCTGGTTCGTATGATGATATAAAACCATAAAAACCTCATGTGGTTCTCAGTTGGTTACTGATGTGAATCATGTTCCTCTTTTGACTCTCATGTTCTTGGTTTCTTGACAATTATGTGTGGAGATGGCGACACGATGAATTTGAACCTTGCCAATTTGAAGTTTAATGATACCTTTTTTTTTATTCCTGGGTAGTGTACTGAAGTGTGTTGTCATGATTTCATTCGAATGACTGGCATGTATTTACTAATCTCGACCCATTTGATTAAGGTGTCTTGTGAAGTGGATAGTACCAAATAGCTTTTTCATTCAGGCATTGAAGTCCCCTATTATGGTGATTTGTACTGTTCTTATGAACTTTCGACAACATGTTTTCAAAGTCTTCCCAGAAGTTTTCTACTGTGTCCCACGTCTTCTTGTTGTCTTCATTTGCTCGTGCATGGCAGTTCACTACAGAGTAATATTAATTCTTGATAGTTGCTAATACAGAGAATCTTCACAGATGAATTGAAAACACACAGGATTTCGGCTTACACTCTGTGAACAGCGAAGACCGTTCCTAGAATTATGAGATTTGAGTTGGAAAGTCTGATTGCCTGTTACTAAGGAGGGTTGTGGGGGAGGGGGGGCGGGGCACTTCGCCTCCACAATTCTAAAATATTGTACTCTAGTCAAATACTTGTTTTTTTTTTAATTAAGAAAAAAATATTGTTTTTAGTGATTTCTTCTACCAGATGCCGTAACTGTTTTAAATTTTTCAGTGACAACACAAATTTTAAATCTTCGTAGTGGATGTGACTTTTCGCAGTAAATATCATAGTAATTTTTCAGGTTCAGGACACCTTTTACACATCACTATGTCTTTGAAAAGTATGTGGTGAATGAAAACGACAGTTGGCGAAATTTTAATGTTTTAAAACTTTTAAGTAGTGGTCAAAAATTACTGCACTCTTAGTAGCGTACATCATGGACAATGCACTTAAGATTATGCTAAAAGCTATTTTCAGGTTGTGGCCCTTTCTTACGCATCAGTACCTATTTAGGAAATATGTTCTTAATACTATTTCACAAGAATTAAATTTGTTTTCTTTACATTTTTGTGGGCGTCATAAATTCACTTACCTCCCTCCACCCCCGTCTCCCCGTTGGTAGTACATGTTATGGAAAATGCGATAGTGCTGTTAAAATTTCGATTAATTTAACAATACCTTGTATCTAGGATGGCTGGTTGCTGCATGTGGAGCTGTTCGAAAAGGTTTTCATTCGCAGGATTATCCCAGCTTCTCCGAGATAGTTAATATTTATTTTTGTAAAGTCTTATGTCCTGTTAAATTTCAATTTCAGATAAAAAAAATTTTCAGTATCCGCCAGATGTTCCTTGCGTGACAGTGCACACACTCCAGAATCCAACCGTCTGCGTGCAGTCTCTCCAGGAGAGGTGGGATAGCCATCTGGAGTAATGTTGGCTGTTTGATCACACTACAGAGTTCTGTGTATCCCTATTAATATTTGAACAGCCAGTTCCACAGTTCCAAGGTTTTGAGTACCACTAGAAGGCACACGTCATTTAACTTACCGGTATTCATTGGGCTATAGATGCCAGAAAAGAATGTGTTACTTCCAGTTAGTACTATGGCAGCAATTTGCGCTAATTTCGTTAGGAGGTAATTAGGGCTTTTATTGAGTGGGTATTGACATTTAAAGTACAGTAAATGACTGGATTTCATTTATTGTTATTGACTGACCATAGTTTTAATAATTACTCCATACCCCAGAAACTTTTGCAAAAATCACAAGTATATCGGTACTGATAACTGTGACACTTATATTAACAACATCCAAGTGATAACCCATCAGTCGGTAGTGTACTTTAACATTACTTTTCTGATAACTAAAACAGCAGGTGACTGAGTTGCGAAGGAATCGTAGGATAACGATAAAAATTTAACAACATTGCCACCTTTGAGCTCAGTTCGTTCCCATTTAACTGTCGCGAGCTTCCGACCAACTGGCAATTCACGCAACTCACCAGCTGGCACTTAAAAAGCAGTTAGTGCTTAGTTCAGCTTTGCACTTACTTTATTTCAAATTTCCTTAGTGTGGGAGAATAATGATTGACTTTTTAATATGATCATTGCTTTTAATTTGTGCACTAATTTTTTGTATTTACATGACACAGGTTCAGTTAATCACTGTCTGAAGAAAACAGTGATGCAACCAGAAATTACAGGTGCATGTAAATGCAACATCGTACACATACCCATCATCACCACGTATACGGTGTGAACATTAATAAAGCTGACAAACATCAGGGACGGATTCCTGACTGGAATCTGAGGATTAAAGGTACTATGGACATGTGTCTCGAAATGTCTTGTTGCCACGGTAGGTAGCAGTGACGAAAAGAAGCTCCTCTGACCACGTACCGTGTGTTCCTTGTGTGATTGACACGGCGTAATGCAAGCAGCAAAAATATCCGGTATTCATGTCGGGAACAATGCGGGATGGTGTTTGCGTACGGCCAAGCAGATGGAAACGATCGAGAGGAAGCACTTCTGTGCCGAAAGTATCCCCAAAGCCAACTACACACAGTTCAAGCCCTTTTTGGGCGTTTGTGTGATTATGGATCCTTTCAGAGAGACGAAAATGTAGGCGGACCACTTGCCTGGAGCTTGTACTAAGGTTCGCATCAGTATCCTCTGGAACATGGTCCAGAAATCTGGTGTAATCACAGTCCGCCGCCTCCCCGCACGTTCGCCTGTGTGAAAGGACCATGATCACACAAACGCACAAAGTCGGCTCGAAACGTTGTGCGTAGTGGCTGTTATCTGTAGGGTAACATATTTTGGTGTTGCCGTGCTGCCTCTCGACCGTTTTCATCTGCTTGGTAGTTCACAAACACCATCTCCGCCTGCTCCCAATATGAATACCGGACCACTCTGCTGCTTACACTACGCTGCTTCAATCACACAGCCTACAACACACGAGGTATAGACGGCACTTCGTCAGAGAACCTTCAAATCGTCAGCGCTATCTACCGTGGCAACGATGGATTTCCAGACGAATGTTCATTGTACCTTTTTTCCTTCGTTACCAGTCAGGAATCCGTGTCTGTACAGAGATGTTACTCCTGGAGCAATGGAGTGGGGAAAGTTTGAATATGAGGGAAATATGACTGCACAATTGTACGACATAGGCATCTTGCGTCTTCAAGTGCCTCTCTGTCATGCGACTGTATCGTGGTGCTACCTTTCTACATGTAAATGCTCCATCGTACATTCCATAAACTGTCTGTGTGATTCTGAGTCACGTGGTCAGCAATTTCCCGAGATCTTTCCCCAACTGAACATTAGTGAGAGCATTTCGGACGTCAGTTCCGTCGTACTGCAAGGATCCAGGATATCAAGGACCAACTACAGAAGCTGTGGGTCAACCTGCATCAGGAGAGAATACAATGGCATTATGAGAGCCTTCGTAACAGCATCAGTGACTGAATCTAAGGCAGGGGGTATGCAACATCATTCTGATAAGTGGACCTTACTCCATGTTATTTCCAAATTTGACTCAATTTTGTAATCACAGCCGGCCGCTGTGGCCGAGCGGCTCTAGGCGCTTCAGGAAAATTGTTCTGATTCCAGAATACAATGGCGTAATGAAGTTTTATGATTTTGTATTGAGTTCTGATAATTAGGTTGTCGCTAATGAACACAAAATATTTTCTCAGGTAACAGGAAATTTTTTCAGCGACATCAGCGGGTTTTCCATAAATATTAATTCTGAAAACTCTTTAAGTTGATGGAGATGTAATAGAATATACTTCATTTACATGAAATATGCACTACTACTTTCAGATCTACGCAAACCATTAAACAGTGTACGCTGCATCTACCATGGAGAAGTAACAAACAACATGTTTTTCAGAGAAACTGGAGCAATATAATAAGATATATGATAAATGGAATGGCAGCATACATAGCGATAAACTGACAGCCTGTGAAAGAAGGATAGGTTCAACATGGACGCACCTTTTCAATGAAGCTGCATGTTACTGCTGTAGAGCCTTTTCTATGATGAATGAGAAGAAAGAAGGCGGTTAATGTTGTGTTCGCAGATGACATAGATATTACAGTAAAAATAAAATATTTATGAAGCTTTCAAAAACTGGAATAAAAATTGAAAATAGCTGCCAAGAATATTCTTGTAAGCATTTTCATGAATACTAGAGAATAGGAAGGAACATATGTATCTTGGGCTAAGTTCACTACAAGGAGCTATTCTTAATGCTACTGTGATAACAACAGCAGTGGAATGAAACAATGTCTGAAAAACAAGGAAATGTAATAGAGAGATTTTGGAGAAATATCGACATAATCCACAGTACTAGACTCATAAATGTCTTCGTAGCATGTAGTAAGAACACGAAATGCTCAAGGTTAAATTAAACAGATGACTCTTACGAAAAACTGTACTTCAGTACACACTATGATTCAGCTAAGCTGTTCACCCTAGATATTTCCGGAACCGTGTAAGCCGTTTAAGGTATGGTAATTCTTTTTTCACCCAGCTCATTCACGAGAATCCTTCCCTAAATGACTAGAAGCTTATTTTCGTAGCTATATTATTTATAGACACATCGGTATGAACTTTGCATTTCCAAATGGAACGATACCGCCCAACCCCACCCCCCACCCACCCCATGAACCGTGGACCTTGTCGTTGGTGGGGAGGCTTGCGTGCCTCAGCGATACAGATAGCCGTACCGTAGGTACAACCACAACGGAGGGGTAGGTGTTGAGAGGCCACACAAACGTTTGGTTCCTGAAGAGAGGCAGCAGCCTTTTGAGTAGTTGCAGGGGCAACAGTCTGGATGATTGACTGATCTGGCTTTGTAACAATAACCAAAACGGCCTTGCTGTGCTGGTACTGCGAACGGCTGAAAGCAAGGGGAAACTACGGCCGTAATTTTCCCAGAGGGCACGCAGCTTTACTGTATGATTAAATGATTATGGCGACCTCTTGGGTAAAATATTCCGGAGGTAAAATAGTCCCCCATTCGGATCTCCTGGTGGGGACTACTCAAGAGGATGCCGTTATCAGGAGAAAGAAAACTGGCGTTCTACGGATCGGAGCGTGGAATTTCAGATCCCTTAATCGGGCAGGTAGGTTAGAAAATTAAAGAAGGGAAATGGATAGGTTAAAGTTAGATATAGTGGGAATTAGTGAAGTTCGGATTCAGGAGGAACAAGACTTCTGGTCAGGTGACTACAGGATTATAAACACAAAATCAAATAGGGGTATTGCAGGAGTAGGTTTAATAATGAATAGGAAAATAGGATTGCGGGTAAGCTACTACAAACAGCATAGTGAACGCATTATTGTGGCCAAGATAGAGACGAAGCCCACACCTACTACAGTAGTACAAGTTTATATGCCAACTAGCTCTGCAGATGACGAAGAAATTGAAGAAATGTATGATGAAATAAAAGAAATTATTCAGATAGTGAAGGGAGACGAAAATTTGATAGTCATGGGTGACTGGAAATCGAGTGTAGGAAAAGGGAGATAAGGAAACGTAGTAGTGGAATATGGATTGGGGCTAAGAAATGAAAGAGGAAGTCGCCTGGTAGAATTTTGCACAGAGCACAACTTAATCATAGCTAACACTTGGTTTCAGAATCATGAAAGGAGGTTGTATACATGGAAGAACCCTGGAGATACTAAAAGGTATCAGATAGATTATATAATGGTAAGACAGAGAACCAGGTTTTAAATTGTAAGATATTTCCAGGGGCAAATGTGGACTCTGACCACAATCTATTGGTTATGAACTGTAGATTAAAACTGAAGAAACTGCAAAAAAGTAGGAAATTAAGGAGATGGGACCTGGATAAACTGAAAGAACCAGAGGTTGTACAGAGTTTCAGGGAGAGCATAAGGGGACAATTGACAGGAATAGGGGAAAGAAACACGGTGCAAGAAGAATGGGTAGCTTTGAGGGATGAAGTAGTGAAGGCAGCAGAGGATCAAGTAGGTAAAAAGAAGAGGGCTAGTAGAAATCCTTGGGTAACAGCAGAAATATTGAATTTAATTGACGGAAAGAGAAAATACAAACGCCTCAAAAAGGAGATCGACAGGAAGTGCAAAATGGCTAAGCAGGTAGGGCTAGAGGACAAATGGAAGGATGTTGAGGCTTATCTCACTAGGGGTAAGATAGATACTGCCTACAGGAAAATTAAAGAAACCTTTGGACAAAAGAGAACCACTTGTATGAATACCAAGGGCTCAGATGAATACCCAGTTCTAAGCAAAGAAGGGAAAGCAGAAAGGTGGAAGGAGTATATAGAGGGTCTATACAAGGGCGATGTACTTCTGGACAATATTTTGGAAATGGAAGAGGATGTAGATGAAGATGAAATGGAAGAGACGATACTGCGTGAAAAGTTTGACAGAGCACTGAATGACCTGAGTCGAAACAAGGCCCCCGGAGTAGACACCATTCCATTGGAACTACTGACGGCCTTGGGAGAGCCAGTCCTGACAAAACTGTACCATCTGGTGAGCAAGATGTATGAAACAGGCGAAATACCCTCAGACATCATGAAGAATATAATAATTCCAATCCCAAAGAAAGCAGGTGTTGACAGAGGTGAAAATTAGCGAACAATCAGTTTAATAAGCCACAGCTGCAAAATACTAACTCGAATTCTTTACAGACGAATGGAAAAACTAGTAGAAGCCGACCTCGGGGAAGATCAGTATGGATTCCGTAGAAATACTGGAACACGCGAGGCAATACTGACCTTACGACTTATCTTTGAAGAAAGATTAAGGAAAGGCAAACCTACGTTTCTAACATTTGTAGACTTAGAGAAAGCTTTTGACAATGTTGACTGGAATATACTCTTTCAAATTCTAAAGGTGGCAGGGGTAAAATACAGGGAGCGAAAGGCTATTTACAATTTGTACAGAAACCAGATGGCAGTTATAAGGGTCGAGGGACATGAAAGGGAAGCAGTGGTTGGGATGGGAGTAAGACAGGGTTGCAGCCTCTCCCCGATGTTATTCAATCTATATATTGAGCAAGCAGTAAAGGAAACAAAAGAAAAATTCGGAGTAGGTATTAAAATCCATGGAGAAAAAATAAAAACTTTGAGGTTCGCCGATGACATTGTAATTCTGTCAGAGACAGCAAAGGACTTGGAAGAGCAGTTGAACGGAATGGGCAGTGTTTTGAAAGGAGGATATAAGATGAACATCAACAAAAGCAAAACGAGGATAATGGAATGTAGTCGAATTAAGTCGGGTGATGCTGAGGGAATTAGATTAGGAAATGAGACACTTAAAGTAGTAAAGGAGTTTTGCTATTTGGGGAGCAAAATAACTGATGATGGTCGAAGTAGAGAGGATATAAAATGTAGACTGGCAATGGCAAGGAAAGCGTTTCTGAAGAAGAGAAATTTGTTAACATCGAGTATAGATTTAAGTGTCAGGAAGTCATTTCTGAAAGTATTTGTATGGAGTGTAGCCATGTATGGAAGTGAAACATGGACGATAAATAGTTTGGACAAGAAGAGAATAGAAGCTTTCGAAATGTGGTGCTACAGAAGAATGCTGAAGATTAGATGGGTAGATCACATAACTGATGAAGAGGTATTGAATAAAATTGAGGTGAAGAGTAATTTTTTACACAACTTGACTAGAAGAAGGGATCATTTGGTAGAACATATTCTGATGAATCAAGGGATCACCAATTTAGTACTGGAGGGCAGCGTGGAAGGTAAAAATCGTAGAGGGAGACCAAGAGACGAATACACTAAGCAGATTCAGAAGGATGTAGGTTGCAGTAGGTACTGGGAGATGAAGAAGCTTGCACAGGATAGAGTAGCATGGAGAGCTGCATCAAACCAGTCTCAGGACTGAAGACAACAACAACAACATGGAACCATAGCAATTCCTATCGTAGTTATAAAACGGAGGAATTTAGGAGCGTTTCACTCTTAGAAATCCGATAAGTTGTTTCCGGGAAATTAAAATATTTGAAATAATAATTCAGTAATTAATATAACTATGAAAAGAATTCAGCTGAGGAAAAAAGGAAGTATGGTGTCTTAAACGGTTCAGGAAATATCTGAGGTGAACAGTTGAGTCACTATATAGTAATTAAAACACCGGAAGGTATCCTTTAGTAGTAGGGAATATGGCATGGGCACTGAAAATGCTACGTTAGTCAGCAGAAAGCGTCTTATGAATTAGATTTTCTGTCTCTGCTACACTCAGGATAGGCGGAAACCACAATAATATTACGAATAGGAAGTTCACTAGTTTCAGTGTGGGGTAGAGATTCTGAATTGCGCGTTGCTGCCGGTGCGAATTCCTCCTACTTTAAGTCATGGCCGTTTCATGGTAACGACTCGTCCATCGTATAGGATTATTCATCTTAGATGTCTGTTACAACGGAATAGTTCGATGAGTAGCATGTCAAAAACCTTAAATATAATTCAGGCGGCGACATTGATATTCCTTTCATTAAATCTGCAATTGACATATAGAGTAAGGATCTAACAGATTGACATGTTGTGTCACCTGCTTGCAGATATTCGCCAACTATTGTGTCAGCTAATCACCATAACTGAATTCAGACATGAACAAAGTCTTTCAGAGTTGTAACCAATCAACTCTCCTTCGCTGCGTGTTCTTCAGTACTGTTATCTGTAACAAAAATAGAGAACGTATCCTGAAAGCCTTCGTTACAACAAGACCTACAAAGAAGATTAAAATTGGACCTCAGATTGAAGTGAAACACTAATAGGTCGTAAGCCTAAGTACGTTATTCAGAAAGTCAGAGCAAATGGTACTGAGCGACAAAGGACAAACTGATCGCATCCGTAGCATTATTTAAGATGCAAGCGTCCGCTGGGTGGTGATAAACAACAGCACAAAACTTGAGAGGCGTCGGCCTGAGGATGGGCTGCCTCCGCTCACATTAATTCATCACTTAATGCCATTATGCTAATTTCGGAACTAATTAACTGATTCTTATGATTAAATGGATTCACTGGTCCATCTGCCGTTTCACTTCATCTCTTCCTTCTAATTACGTTTAGATCAAGTGGCTGACTTTAGTAATGTCACAAGCATACTAGGTTTGGGGTCTCCATGTGAGATGTGGAAATGAGTGAAGGCTTAAGCCAGCCTCGGTTTATCTGTTTGCTTTCCTGGAGGGGAGATTACGTTCATCCTAAGAGATAGCGGGCTTACGACGACAAATTCAAGGGTCAGTCAAAAATTAATGCTCACCTTTCTTTTATTTGTCACATATTTCAAATGCAACTACATAAGTTCATAAGAACAAGACTGACGATCAATTTTTGAACTTTCAATGTCATCTCCGCTCTGTTCTACAGTTTTGGCATATAGGAAAAGCACTTCGGAAGGCATATAGAATAAAGTGTAAGTGTTGGACATTTAGAAGATAAATTCAGAAATTTCTTCTTCTTCATTAGGCTCCATTAAAGGAATGCAGTAGACGTTTAACGTAACATACCACACCAGTTTCTCATGAGACTGTACACAATGCCACTGATCCACTGACATACACATGCAAAGTGTTTCAACAGTTCATAGTGACTTTTCATTATGGGGCACTAGAAAGAAACCGCTAAATTTCACTTACACGGTAAAACACACATATCTGAAGGCTTTAAACTCAAATAAATAGTTAGGGGCTGCAATTAGGAATAACTTAAATTCGAACGGTCACATAGATAATGTTGTAGGGAAGGCAAACCGAAGACTGCGATTTATTGGCAGGGCACTTACATTACGTAACACATCTACTAAAGAGACTACTTACACAATGCTGTTCTGCTCCCTTAAGGAGTACTGCTTTGCAATGTAGGATGCACTTCAGATAGGTTTCACGGAGGACATCGAAAAAGTTCAAGGGACTGCAACTCGTATTTTACTCTAACAAAGTAAGGCGAGAGAGTGTTACGAATATGATACAAAAATTGGGGTGGCGGCCATTAAAACAAATGCGTTTTTACTGTGGCTGGACATTCTCACGAAATATCAATCACCGTCTTTCTACTCAGAATGCGAAAATATTTTGTTGGCGCCCTCCTACGGAGGGAGGAATGACAATCATTGTACAATAAGAGAAATCAGTGCTCCCATGGAGAGATTTAGGTGTTCGTTCTTCCCAAGCGCTGTTCGAAAGTGGAACGGTAGAGAAGTACCTTAAAGGTGGTTCGATGAAGCATATGTCAGGCACTTGCCTGTGAACTGCAGAGAACTCATGTAGATGTAGATGAAAAGAGCCAGCTATTACAGAAATTGCGGCAAATGAACTAGAAAGTCCTGAAGAGCCCTTTCTCAGATTTCATAGGGTACAAGTCTTTTCAACCAAAGCTTCGAGACAGAGTTACTGGCAAACAGAACTAGAGTCATCCTGCTACGCGTACACGATATTCCGAGCTTTTGGAAGGTGTGACCGGTTTAGACACCTGTTGCATGATTTGAACGTATCTTGAGCAGTAGGTGGCATAGGATCGTGTCCTTGATGAATTCACACATTTTTTGCACGACACCCCCATCACGTGGGTAGATCATAATGGTGAGCTACGTCAGCTACTGATTGGATTAAACAGGCATGGAGCGATGTGGCATTTAGAGATATCGAACTCTGGGGTCCGAAAGATTAATTTTTAGGGCATATTACTAAAATACAGGCGATTCCATATGACCCAGAGAAAACTGAAGTTCTGAGAGTATTTCTAATACCTCGGACAAAGAAACTATTAAGTAGGTATCTTGATTTTGTAAATTTCTATAAATTTTTCTGTAATTTGGAATCCAATGTTATTTGTAGATTACGAAGCGCCATGTCTGTGTTTACATTTCTCAACCAATACTGTGTTGTTGTCTCTTCATATGCGTGCCTCTCTTTTAGGGACAGTGTGAATGACTGAAGGACAGCGATCTAGAAAAAAATGTTCTCAAATTCTATATCTCTAAAAGAGATGTGTTCTCCAAACAAATGTTTAAATTACAATCACTGGAGATGCAGAGAAAATGTCAACTGTGTGTGGTGAATGAGTTATTTTGCTGTCGCTATTGTTAACACAGAAAAAAAAATTGTGACAGTTATGAATTTGTGATGTTTAATTTATAGTCGATGAATCTGAGTATTATTATTAACTACGCTTTAGTCTTTAACACTAGTTACAGAAATGGAAGCAGAACTCATTAGCTAATACTTTAGATATTTAAGCCTCCACTTAACGCCGCTGTGTGTTTGTGGTATGAACATCCCAAGAGCTACTGAAGGAACACATAGGCTGGTTTTCTTCCCAGCGCTAGTATAGCTCAAACTTGGCAATAATGCAGAATATGACTGTCAACTCTGTGGCCGCCAAGTTACTTGCTGGATAAAACTGAAATATCCTGCTGAATTAACCTGAAGTATTCTTATCATTTCCATTTAATAATCCAAATGATTTTAACTTAAGATAAGACATAAAGACATCAATTTTTGGTTTCGAGCACATGAAGGTACTTATATGAAGGTAGTTCCACAGAGAAAATGCAGCTACACTCGTGTTTCACGTTGCAAACTATCTGTCCTATCCACCATTTAGGCCGAAAGTGAGAGATGAATGCTACAGAGCTTTGCTAGCTCTGATATAACAGCATCGCCTGTAAAATAAAGTCTGCTTTGGCTCACGGTTCCTGTCTCGCTAAGATCCAGATTTCCCTCCATTTTGTGACGGGGCAACAAGGAGCCTGATCGAAAAACAATAAGGAAATCGTAAGAAATCTGATCCATGTGAAATCTTATATCTACTTTCTGCACACCATATTGTAAGGTCGAAAGGGTATGATACTGCAGACTTAATAATGCCTCTTTCCACCTCCGTTGACGTAATTTTTGGTTTTCGTGAATAATATTATCTTGGTAATTTGTAATCCATTTGTATAGTGCGGCACATATTTTCATGGCGTTTTCAAATAGTTTATTCAACACAAAAGCACACAAAATGCAGAAAGTAACCATTAACGACAAATTCCATCACATTATCTTAAAAGCCCTTACAATGCACCTGTATAATTCAACTCGATCTCAGCTAAGGCTGACGTTAATACAGGTTTGAAGAGCATTTTTTTTCGGAGAGAAATGGTCTTGACAGTTGTTCGATAAGGCGTGGGAAAGGTAAAATTTAGAAAGCACAGCGTCAAAAGAATAAGTGCGTGAGTGATACCACTCGCTGTGAAATATTATGTTCATCCTGCCTTTTGCTCGGGTCTATATCTTTTGCTAGGTTTCCACTATTAAATTCTTCTTAAGAAGTTAATATAATTGCAGCATACCTTATCGTCATTAACAATATACACAGGAATACTCAAAGAACTAATTGATGACATTCAAACAAAAATGCAGTAATAGTCACAACTTTGATTATTGTTTCTTTGAATTAGAACATCAAATACTGCCGCACCCGACTTCTAAACTTTGCTCATTGAATGCAAATATCACACGAAGGTTAAATAGACGCAGTTCATCACATACTTCAATTATCGAGACTTCCTGACTGTGGAGAACCATTTAAGCCAGACTAATTTATTTTGGAACAAAAAATTCCTTTATAACGTTTTTTGGCCAAAACCACTGGCTCCACACATGATATAAAGGTTTCAAGCTTCGTCCTTTCACATCACTCCTCTACTAGACCCAAATCGAATAATGTGTCGCAATGTTAAACTTTTCTCTACTTTCAAATCTATTTTCCAACGCTCAAACGAAGTTAATAAATTTTTATTATGCAAAAGTCAGTATGTTACTCCAATATAAATACTACAGCTTCAAATAAGAAAATGGCAGTTGATAAATACACAAGTAGAGCCATGCCGCATCCACCTGGTGGCACGGCGGCTGACGTCGTGCGTCTCGTAGCGTGAGGCTGGTGGCCGGTAGCCGGGGGCCATTGTAAGGCAAGAAAACTGTTCTCATTTTGACGCATCCACGAGCTTCTTTGCGGAATAATTTCTGGAAGTTTTGCCATCACTGATAGGTTAGAAAATGAAGCGAATTATCTTTGAGGTTCCATGAGACTGATACCTTTAGCAGACAGCCAAAATGCGGTTTAAAAAAATGTAAGAAGTTGACTCCAACTAGCGACATCGTATGTATATTGCGTGAGGTTTATCACTCGACCTCGTGCTGACACAGTACGGCAACGCCAGTAGAAGAAGGTGAAATTTCCTCCAGACATTTTTGCATTCTACAGTGTTACCTGATCATGCACGAAGCGACCAGTTTCATTGGCGCCTTAACAACTCGAACATTCTGCAGCGACTGGCCAACGGCCAGGTTTCATGTGCAAGACTGGACAACATTTAGGCGTAATGCTTTTGTGAGCAGTACTTTACCTGAGAGTGTGGGAAATACTTCGTGCAGTCGCAAATTTTTGTACAGTGAAGGGAGCGCCAGGAACAACATTCTAGAAATCCGGATCGGCGGGCGCAGAGTAAGGGAGTGGGGGTGCGTTCGTAGGTGACTTTTGTACGTTTTTCTTGAATAACACGAGAACTGCGGCCTTTAGAGAAAACATATCAAAGTACAACTTTTAACAGCATTATATTTCATACAAAGAGATCCTCATTTTTAGTGTAGGACTGATAGTTTGCCCGTAGCGAGCGAGAGAATACTAAAATCTCACACTTGGTTTCTGAAGTCCAGATATAGAACTGCGGATTGAATAAAACGATGACACCTGTATAACCTTGTATATTCCATTACCTTGGCACCAGGGCATCAGATTTTTGCAGTTGGGTAAAATAATCCTTTTTTGTTTCAGTGACTGTATCCTTGACAGCCCTTTTTCTTAGTAGGCTGGTATATTTTTACTCATATTAGAAACAGGTGTTCTATGATACAGTTATAACAGAAATCTGAACTTAGGAAACTGCTCTTGCCGCTCTGTAACAATGTTACTCCGGGATGCTGAGTAGCATGAATTCTTGACGTTCTTGAGTTGTCACAGTTTGCTATGTCTTGACGAAACGTCTTAGCCTTATTGTAGAAAACAGCTTTTGTTTATGTTTTTGGATTCCAAGATCTCTGTGCCTTTCCTCTCTATAACTTATCAAATCTGTCTGACTGCTGCTGAGGAAAGAGTGGCTTCCTATCATCAGATTCTGCGTTGGTAGGACGAAATAAAATTTATAAATTTTGTAGAAGTGTCCAATTACTCACGACTATAGTTCCCTAGGAAAGCTTTACTACTCTGCAGGTGGGGCATAGTACAGACTCCTATTGAGATATATCAGTTCATGGATTTACGCCAGAATCTCAATGTCAAAGGCGATCAATGTTTCCGCCATCAGCCTGAATTTTCATTATCCGCAGCGCTGAAAAACAAACAGCCGACGGGCAAGCATGAGGAATTTACGAGGGCGTGCTGAAAAGGGATTCCATGTCATGCATATTACTCGGTCGAGTTTCCCTTCTCTCTCAGACGATCCAGACTGTATATTGTAACATGGTGGTGTGTTAGATGCGTGAACGACGGACAGAAAAGTGAGAGCACGAATTCGAAGAGTTCGTCCACACATGAAACAACCTCTCCTTCATCATGATTTGGTGAAGAGTGCCACTCTAGCTAGCGGGATGAAAGCACAACTCACCATCTGCAGCATCGTCGACAGGACTGACTACGGATCTTTGGTACAGAGCCGAGTGGAGGGTCTGAATCAGAGGCTGAGACGGTTCTGCGACCGTGTGGGCTGCAGATTCCTCGACTTGCGCCATAGGGTGGTGGGGTTTCGGGTTCCGCTGGATAGGTCAGGAGTCCACTACACGCAGCAAGCGGCTACACGGGTAGCAGGGGTTGTGTGGCGTGGACTGGGCGGTTTTTTAGGTTAGGTGGTCTCGGATAAGTACAGAAAGGGCAACAGCCTCAAAGGGTGCGGGGCAAAGTCAGGACATGCGGGGACCAAGCAGCAATCAGTATTGTAATTGTAAACTGTCGCGCTGATAGAAAGTACCGAAGCTGAAATCGTTATAGGTACAGAAAGCTGGCTGAAGCCAGAGATAAATTCAGCCGAAATTTTTACAAGGCACAGACGGTGTATAGAAAGGATAGATTGCATGCAACCGGTGGTGGCGTGTTTTTCGCTGTTAATAGTAGTTTATCCTGTAGTGAAGTAGAAGTGGATAGTTCCTGTGAAATATTATGGGCGGAGGTTACACTCAACAACCGAGCTAGGTTAATAATTGGCTCCTTTTACCGATCCTTCGACTCAGCAGCATTAGTGGCAGATTAACTGAGAGAGAATTTGGAATACATTTCACATCAATTTTCTCAGCCCATTAAAGTCTTAGGTGGAGATGTCAATTTACCTGATATAGACTGGGACACTCAGGGACAGAGCATCGAGTGACATTATATTGAGAGCACTATCCGAAAATTACCTCGAGCAATTAAACAGAGAACCGACTCGTGGAGATAACATCTTGGACCTACTGATAACAAACAGACCCGAACTTTTCGACTCTGTAAGTGCAGAACAGGGAATCAGTGATCATAAGGCCGTTGCAGCATCCCTGAATATGGAAGTTAATAGGAATATAAAAAAAAGGGAGGAAGGTTTATCTGTTTAGCAAGAGTAATAGAAGGCAGATTTCAGACTACCTAACAGATCAAAACAAAAATTTCTGTTCCGACAATGACAACGTTGAGTGTTTATGGAAAAAGTTTAAGGCAATTGTAAAATGCGTTTCAGACAGGTACGTGCCGAGTAAAACTGTGAGTGACGGAAAAAACCCACCGTGGTTCAACAACAAAGTTAGGAAACTACTGTGGAAGCAAAGAGAGCTTCACTCCAAGTTTAGGCGCAGCCAAAACCTCTCAGAAAAACAGAAGCTAAACGATGTCAATGTTAGTGTAAGGAGGGCTATGCGTGAAGCGTTCAGTGAATTCGAAAGTAAAATTCTATGTACCGACTTGACAGAAAATCCTAGGAAGTTCTGGTCTTACGTTAAATCAGTAAGTGGCTCGAGACAGCATATCCAGACACTCCGGGATGATGATGGCATTGAAACAGATGATGACACGCGTAAAGCTGAAATACTAAACACCTTTTTGCAAAGCTGTTTCACAGAGGAAGACCGCACTGCAGTTCCTTCTCTAAATCTTCGCACAAACGAAAAAATGGCTGACATCGAAATAAGTGTCCAAGAAATAGAAAAGCAACTGGAATCACTCAACACAGGAAAGTCCACTGGACCTGACGGGATACCAATTCGATTCTACAGACAGTACGCGAAAGAACTAGCCCCCCTTCTAACAGCCATGTATCGCAAGTCTTTAGAGGAACGGAAGGTTCCAAATAATTGGAAAAGAGCAGAGGTAGTCCCAGTCTTCAAGAAGGGTCGTCGAGCAGATGTGCAAAACTATAGACCTATATCTTTGACGTCGATCTGTTGTAGAATTTTAAAACATGTTTTTTGCTCGAATATCATGTCATTTCTGGAAACCCAGAATCTACTCGGTAGGAATCAAAGTGGATTCCGGAAACAGTGATCGTGTGAGAGCCAACTCGCTTTATTTGTTCATGAGAACCATAAAATATTAGATACAGGCTCGCAGGTAGATGCTATTTTCCTTGACTTCCGGAAGGCGTTCGATACAGTTCCGCACTGTCGCCTGATAAACAAAGTAAGAGCCTACGGAATATCAGACCAGCTGTATGGCTGGATTGAAGAGTTTTCAGCAATCAGAACACAGCATGTGGTTATCAATGGAGAGACGTCTACAGACGTTAATGTAACCTCTGGCGTGCCACAGGGAAGTGTTATAGGACCATTGTTTTTCACAATATATATAAATGACTTAGTAGATAGTGTCGGAAGTTCCATGCGGCTTTTCACGGATGATGCTGTAGTATACAGAGAAGTTGCAGCATTAGAAAATTGTAGCGAAATGCAGAAAGATCTGCACCGAATAGGCACTTGGTGCCGGGAGTGGCAACTGACTCTTAACATAGACAAATGTAATGTATTGCGAATACATAGAAAGAAGGATCCTTTACTGTATGATTATATGATAGCGGAACAAACAATGGTAGCAGTTACTTCTGTAAAATATCTGGGAGTATGGGTGCGGAACGATTTGAAGTGGAATGATCATATAAAATTAATTTTTGGTAAGGCGGGTACCAGGTTGAGATTCATTGGGAGAGTCCTTAGAAAATGTAGTCCATCAACAAAGGAGGTGGCTTACAAAACACTCGTTCGACCTATACTTGAGTATTGCTCGTCAGTGTGTGATCCGTAGCAGGTCGAGTTGACGGAGGAAATAGAGAAGATCCAAAGAAGAGCTGCGCGTTTCGTCACAGGGTTATTTCGTAACCGTGATAGCGTTATGGAGATGTTTAGCAAACTCAAGTGGCAGACTCTGCAAGAGAGGCCCTCTGCATCGCGGTGTAGTTTGCTCGCCAGGTTTCGAGAGGGTGCGTTTCTGGATGAGGTATCGAATATATTGCTTCCCCCTACTTATACCTCCCGAGGAGATCACGAATGTAAAATTAGAGAGACTTGAGCGCGCACGAAGGCTTCCCGGCGGTCGTTCTTTCCGCGAACCATTCGCGACTGGAACAGAAAGAGGAGGTAATGACAGTGGCACGTAAAGTGCCCTCTGCCACACACCGTTGGGTGGCTTGAGGGGTATAAATGTAGGTGTAGATGTAGACAATGCGAGAACACACATAAGAGCTGTGACATCGGGAAAATCCGACCCCTAGTATTCACTGTCGTTGATCATCCTGCATACAGTGTCGAATTGGCACCATCCCATCTACATCTGCTTCCGAAACTTAAAGAACTCCTTCGAAAACTTCACTATAATGAAGATGAATAGGTGCAAGCAGAGGTGAGATGGTGGCTCCGCTAACAAAGTGAAACATTCTATTTTGACTGTATCGACTTACTGCTCTCTTGCTGGGAGAAATGTGGTCGACCCCACGATGACTATGTTGAGATGTAAATATGTAGACGTCAAGAATAAAGATGCAGAATGGCTAATAGCGTTTTTCTCGTTCTAGAAGCTTTACGTGCTTCCACATACAAAATTCAGGGGCATTACTTTCCAGCAAGCCGGCACATCTACTTACCTCATACCACATCCCTTCAGTGGAGGCGCGTAGCATTCCCCTCTGCTGTTCGTGCTCTGGAGTGTGTCTAGTATTTTGAGGCTCGCTCACAGGGATGTTCACAATGAAAATTTGGCCGCTAATGCCCCACACGAATCGGAACTTTGTGTAAATTTTGTTGGGGATATTCTGTTATTAAATAATCCAAGTATTGATTCCCCAATTTTTATGGTGATATCGCAGCAGTCACAATTGATTATCATGTGATTAAGTGAAATCCTATCGCTTCTGGTAAATTCAGTTCCAAAATAGCAAGGTCAGTGACAGAGACTTTGTCTTTTTTATGTCTGTTCTGCTGGTCCCTGAGATACACTGATCTACTACTGAATTTTCGCAATCACTATGCGAACTGCACTGCTGCATATCCTCTATTTTAGGTCATGAAATACTGACAGTGAATATGTTTCACACAACACTTGCACGCGATCAAGCCATTTTGATTCTATCACCCGTAGTGCCATTACTTTTATATGTGGGTAGAAAACAATTTCAATTCGCTGTCTCTGCAAATCTCCTCAGACATATAACACTCCAACTTGCGGGAGAAATACAGTGATTAAGGACTTCAGTTTGTCATCAGTTTACCAAGTTTGTATGCTCCATTTTTTGCTTATTTATTGTTTGCTTTGTGAAGTTGTATTTAATTAAAACATTCTCGAGGTATTTATTTTAGTATGTGGGAATGTGTAAGATCTGAACCAGCGTTCTAACTACACTGTTCATCTGCGTTAGCTGGTGAGAATTATTGGCGTTCAAGTAAAAGATTTCGTTTTCTGTGGCCCAGGGCACCATCTATTTTCCTCCCTACACGGATCTCCTGAATGGAGAGCCACTTATTCTTCTTCAGTTTCATTGTGTCTTTGAACTCAGGATGTTTGTCATGGGGATTTACAAGAAATTCTACAAGACTGACTGTTTTACATGGCCATATATCTACTTGTTGCCAAGGAAACTAAATACCGCGATTTCCTCTGGATTATTTTGGGTGCTTTTTCGATGAATTTGGCCCCGAACATAATGGTGACAACCGATAAACCGTTACTATTATTGACTACACAACATGTATTTTTATCGTATACGTGTCCCAAGAGAAAACATGTTTATATCTGAAAGTGCTTGATTTGGTTTTTAGTTCCTAAGTCAAATTTGTGGTTACTAAGGTAACAGAGATATCAAAATTCTTTAATCTGAAATCTCTGGACGTTAAATAATATCTATTAACTTGTGGATGTGATGTTACAATTTGTCGACATGAACACTATGCAATTCGTAAAGATATGTAGCTAGTAGGTAATCGACATCTGGGAAATGCAACTCAACATTAATAGAGTGACGAAGAGAGCATAATGAACTGGTAATTTCATTCACCGATGGCATTTGGGAAAATAAACTGTACGTGCTCAAAAATTAGCAAAACGATGGTTATGTCGTCAAACTGTATCGAGTGTTATACACAGTTTCTTATAATTGTTCTAATATATGTAGAATCGTTATAAGGCTCCCCTACTGGTTAATTTCCAACTTAAAACGCTTCAGACAAAAACACTTAGAACATTTATAGAAACTAGTGACCGATGGCCTCTAGTAGTTAACAATATCGTATCTCTTTGTTTACTGTGCGTTAGATTTATTTACGTTTTGTGTCAGGTTCAAACATTTGGATCATGTGCTTCGCATTTCAAAGTCATATAAAGGTGTCACTTTCATCTACACAATTGTTTCGATTGCAACCATTTTTTCGTTTACTCATGTTTACTGATGGACAGTCACGTAGCTAACTACGAGGGCGAGCTGAAAGTGATGACTCAGTTTTAATATTAAAACTTTTAAAGCTTTCTAAGTTAAAAAAGTTTTATTAAGATTTTACATCTTTATTCATCTTTCTCGATATTTAATTCTCAGCACAGTCACCCAGGCGACGAACACATTTTTCCCAACAAGAGACCTGTTCGTGATACTGTCACTATAGAATGTTTGACTTCCTACACGAAACCACCATCTCGCCTCTCCTTGCAACGATTCGTCAATATAAATGTGAAGTCCTCGATGGTCTTCTTTAAGTTTTGGAGACAGGTGATAATCATCTGCTTCCAAGTCGAGACAGTATGGAGGATGATCGGTGACAATGAATCTAAGATGTCGCATTGTTGCAGACGTCGCACCACCTGTTGCGGCGGAGCGGGATACTCTCTCACTATCCTTTAAACAATCTGTCCACTTGCCTGGATGGGCTTCAGGTTGTCTGCTCCCTTACTCTGCGAAGGTAGGTACTGACTTAGCCAACAAAAGCAACGCAGACAAAAATTCAACTAAAAACCTACCACGCGAAGGTCACATAACTCCAGCCCATGGGCAGTAGCTGAAAGTTAGTTAAACCATCGAATGTTCGGAATTCTTGCATAACTCGTTTGAAAAAATGTCCACTCTTTCCTTTTAGCAGTTTTACTGCGTCTACAACAAGGAAAACGGCTATCAATTCCGTATTAAATATTCCGCCACTGAATACGCAATGTTAAGGACTGTCTCTGTTTAACAAGGTTACACCCAAAAGCAGCAAGAAGACATTTAGCCCAACCCGATACTTTAAACGTCCTAAACAGTCACTAACCCACGAGTATTTGCGAATTAATACAGTCACACGTTCAGCAGTTTTCTTGACAGAAGTGCTCACCATAATGTCCCGTAATGTCTACGAAACACGACAGGCGGAGTTTATGTACGACATGAGAGATTCACATGAGACGTCTCATAAAATAAATCACTCACGAAGCTCAAACGTTCTCTAAATACTCAACCCTGTAGTCGCTTTTCATCAACCACAGGAGCACCGTTCAAACGTGCGGATTTCTTCTCTTTGCTACAAATGTGATCAGGAGACGGCTCCCGAGCAACTACCTCGCCTTACAGATGTGAGCCACAAAGTCTTACCTACTCAAACGCAGGACAAACGCTGAATTACTGTTCTCTAGTATGTTAAGCAGCCAATCAGATCATCTCGAGCGCTTCTATACTCGCGATGTTTCTAGTGGCAGCCAATAATATTACCATTCGTAATTCAGACAAGAAATCTCGTTATTAGGAAAGTAGATTAAATTTAATCAAAACAAAATGCAATTCCCTTCCACAAAATAAATTACTAATAAATTTAATACTCAACGCAGCTTCTGGCCGCCCTTTACAAAATCAAGCTCACTCGTGCAAATGTCAGAAATTCACCTATTCAACAACAACTTCCTCACACCTACATTTACATAGTTTTAATAAAATATTACATTGTCACATTACATATGTGCTCCATTCACTCTCTCAGTTTCTCCAAAGCACTCAACAACCACAACATAATGAAATAACTATTTTCCAATGTAGTGTTAACCTCGTCAGAAATCTGTGGCAGTGAAACCAAAGAAAATTCCTGAAAATTAGATTAAATGAACCTATCCTCTTGGTTGTATTTTCAATTGATACTACAAATGTATACATGACAATAACCAACTCGGCTGCACTATGCCAGCACGAGTTTTAAGCGTTTAAGTGAAAATTTGTTTCTCCGAATGTAGTGAAGTTCTTGATTTGAAATTTTTACGGTCTGGTTCTATTACCTATAGAATATGGTACAGAAATTAAAAAAATCGACTAATATTAATAGCACTTCTTCCCATTCGTAGAGAGTATGTGTAACGTCTTGCACGTAGTATTAATCAAGTGCACCGCTCGCCCGGCCCGGCCAAGCATCGGCTGTGTGAGTGTGAGAAACATCATATTTCCTCCTGGCTCCACGGAAAGATACGTTTTCAATGCTAGGTGACAACTCGTAATGATATGCTACGTGACACATCCACCATGAACCGAAAATTACTTTCAAATACATTTGAGGTTAATATAAGGGCAAAATTATTATTAGAAATAATTTTAACTAAACCATCGAAATTTGAATTACCCAGGACTCATGACACAAATTTTGAATACCAAAATGCATATTGCTAAATAAAAGTTTACGAAACATTTCCGAGCAGTCTGAGGCGCTGCAATCATGGACTCTGCGGCTGGTCCCGGCGGAGGTTCGAGTCCTCTCTCGGGCTTGGGTGTGTGTGTTTGTCCTTAGGATAATTTAGGTTTAGGAACTGATAACATTAGCAGTTAAGTCCCATAAGATTTGACACACATTTGATTTTGAACGAAACATTTAACTACATTACAAAAATGCATCAGATTTTTATGGTTGGGTCTTGATAGCAATCGATTAAAATTAATTACAAAAACCATTACAACAATTTTCTTTATTAAAAAATTCCCACCTTCATTGAAAAAAGAAATTTTGGTACCGAAAAAGCCTACTAAATCACTTCACTGTAACCAATAGCAAACCTTTACCACATTTGGTAATCTACGCTCTGTAGAGATACTTCTAACTAAGCACACATTTTCACAAACCTCTACCAAAAAGCGCTTTATTATCCGTCATTGCCCTGTTTGTCAATAATTTAAGGGGGATCATTTCCTATCTTCACAAAAATTTTTCGCTGTGGTGAGCGTCTATAAAAAAGATATATTTCATGCACCTATATTTCGATGAAACATGGGAACTTCTTTTCACCTTTACTCTTACATCTGTTCGGCACCTGGGTACTTCACAAACATCAACGTCCAATCATCTGTTAGGTACAAAGAGTCTCGTATCCGATTTCCATAATGGGCGTGCCTGAAAATACAGTACGTGTAAGCCAATCAATCATGACTTTCCTTCCTGCTAAGAAAAATCTTATACACGTTTCTTTCAAATACATACATTATTTGTTTACCTCAGTCTGTATATTTACAAAGGCAATTTTCTGACTTTGATTGGCATTACATATTCAGTAGTAACATTACTCCCCTACAGTGTTATTCAGTGCATATTCTTCCTCAGGAAAATATTTATCTGTGAAAAGTGGACTAACCTTTAGTAGACGAAAATAAATGGTACTCTAACTACCCTGTCTTTTCCCAATTCAAATTCCAAAACAGCAGTCTTTAAAAGGCACTTTAGGCTCAAATTCAGTCCAGCAATTTGCTACTCACAAATTCTCACTTCTTTTAGCAAGTTCTTCGCTTCTAATCATAAAGTTACTTTAATTTTACTCTCACATACAAGTAAACACAATTCTTACATTTAGAAAATGTTTACATATCATGGCTAAGATCTGCTTTTTCATAATCTTTACATGATGTATAGATACGAGACACAATGAATGAAAATCTACTGAACATCAACAGTAAATGCCTCAGTTGGCAGTTGTCACAAATTACACAACAATGTTCACCTTCATCTCTGTTCAAAACCACTTAGCTTCGCACGTTGTTAATCATAACAGTGCTGCCTCTGTTCTGAAACATTTACAGAACCAGGTAGAAACACAATTGATGATACTTCCGTTTCACATCATCTTATTCTACAAAACTTTCATATGTTCTCGTTCATTCCTGATGCACTATTTAGCATGTTAGTACTGTTTTAGCCCAAAACTCTATTCAATAATTATTTAATAACATTTTATCTCCTACAAAACACTATGTACACAAGAGAATGAAGAAAGAACAGGCGGTAGCAAGACTTCTGAATGAAGAACAGTAACGTTGAAAATGCGAAAACGAAAAAGAAATAATATTATCAACAACTCAGCATTTCCTGGTGGTCGTCAAAACAACTGCCGTCGCAAAGAATGACCGTCTGTGGCCAGTTAGTACTTTAGTAATGTCCCCATTATCTTTCTATATATACTACTGACAATTGAAATTGTGGCCACTTAGTACTTTAGTACTGGCCCCATCATCTTTCTATATATACTACTGGCAATTAAAGTTGCTACACCACGAAGAAGAAGTGATACAGACGCGAAATTTAACCGACAAGAAGAAGATGATGTGATATGCAAATGATTAGCTTTTCAGAGCAGTCACACAAGGTTGGCGCCGGTGGCGACACCTACAACGTGCTGACATGAAGAAAGTTGCCAACCGATTTCTCATACACAAACCGCAGTTGACAGGCGTTGCCTGGTGAAACGTTGTTTTGATGCCTCGTGTAAGGAGGAGAAATACGTACCATATCGTTTCCGACTTTGATAAAGGTCGGATTTTAGCCTATCGCAATTGCGGGTTATGGAATCGTGACATTTCTGCTCGCGTTGGTCGATATCCAATGACTGTTAGCAAAAAATGGAATCGGTGGGTTCAGGAGGTTAATACGGAACGCCCTGCTGGATCCCAAAGGCCTCGTATCACAAGCAGTAGAAATGACAGGCATCTTATCCGCATGCCTGTAACGGATCGTGCAGCCACATCTCGATCCCTGAGTCATCAGATGGGGACGTTTGCACGACAACAACCATCTGCACGAATAGTTCGTCGACGTTTGTAGCAGCATGGACTAGCAGCTAGGAGACCATGGCTGCCGTTACCCTTGACGCTGCATCACAGACAGCAGCGCCAGCGATGGTGTACTCAACGACGAACTTGTGGCACGAATGGTAAGACATCGTTTTTTTGGATGAATCCAGGTTCTGTTTACAGCATCGTGATGGTCGCATCCGTGTTTGGCGACATAGCGGTGGACGCCAGTTGGAAGCGTGTATTCGTCATCGCCATACTGACGTATCACTCTACGTGATGGTATGGGGTGCCATTAGTTACACATCTCTGTCACCTCTTTTTCGCATTGACATCACTTTGAACATTGGACGTTACAGTTCAGATGTATTACGGCCCGTAGCTTTACCCTTCATTCGATCCCTGCGAAACCCTACATTTTAACAGGATAATGCGCGACCGCATGTTGCAGGTCTTGTACGGGCCTTTCTGGATACAGATAATGTTCGACGGCTGCCCTAGCCAGCACATTCTCCAGATCTCTCACCAATTGAAAACTTCTCGTCAATGGTGGCCGAGCAACTGGCTCGCCACAATACGCCACCCACTACTCGTGATGAACTGTGGTATCGTGTTGAAGCTGCATGGGCAGCTGTACCTGTACACGCCATCCAAGCTCTGTTTGACTCAATGCCGAGGCGTATCGAGGCCGTTATTACGGGCAGAGGTAGTTGATCTGGATACTGATTTCTCGGGATATATGCACCCAAATAGCGTGAGAATGTAATCACATGTCAGTTCTAGTATAATATATTTGTCCAATGAATAGCCGTTTATCATCTGCATTTCTTCTTGGTGTATCAATTTTAATGGCCAGTAGTGTAGTTGGATTTTTGTCAACGCTGCTTTTGTTGGCTAAACTTGTATCTACCACCGCAGATTAAGGGAGCAGACAACCTGAAGCCTATCCAGGTAGATGGACAGATTGTTTAAAGGATAGTGAGAAAACAATGCGCCACGCCGCATATGGTGTCTTTAGCGGCAGCGAAAAATTCGAGCGAAGTTGAGGTGGATTGGTGGTGGGAGCCTATGGCGAGCGGACTCGTAGTAGCATCTCGCCGTGCTGACAACATAGAAAAAAAGCTAAGTAGTGTTTTGCTTGATTTGATATGTGTGTGTGTGTGTGTGTGTGTGTGTGCCGGCTGCAGTGACCGTGCGGTTCTAGACGCTACTGTCTGGAGCCGCAATACCGCTGCGTCGCAGGTTCGAATCCTGCCTCGGGCATGGATACATGTGATGTCCTTAGGTTAGTTAGGTTTAAACAGCCATTATCCGAATTCTGTATCTGACAAATGGTTCAAATGGCTCTGAGAACTATGGGACTTAAAATCTGAGGCCATCAGTCCCCTAGAAACTGAGAACTACTTAAACCTAACTAACCTAAGGACATCACACACATCCATGCCCGAGGCAGGATTCGAACCTGTAACCGGAGCGGTCGCGTGGTTCCAGACTGACAGTATCTGACACTTATTGGTTATTGGTTAATGAGAAAATAACAAGTGATCGATTCAGTTCTTTCATTATTCGTTCACACATTGTGCCTCGTGAGAAATACGCAGAAATCTATTTCTATATCTCAGACAATCTTCAAACCTCTAAAATACAAATTGTGACCCATTATCTGACAGCATTGACTTTGGTACACCAATGGTCACGAAACAGTCCTTTTCCAGCGTACTAAACATTTTTCTGGAATTTGGCTTTTTAATGGGATAAAATTTAACATACTTTGTGAATCCATCGATCAGTAAAAATACTTAATCACGCCCCCCCCCCCCCACCCCTTGAAGCATGGAAAGTTCCAAACAGGTCGACTGCCACTAAATCTAATCTGCTCCCTTTGACATCTATCACAGGCCTCTAAGCGCTTTTGAACTCTTCTCCACGTGTTGTTGAACATTTCAATGTCTCTCAATTTTTGAATGCATTTTCTGTCTCAGTAACGTCCATATTGTTGATGCCCATAGTCTGTAAATAAGTCAACAGGATGCTCTTTAAAGCCGAGTCGTCAGTCCTCCCTAACCTTTCTTCGTCTAAACAGTATACCTTGATGTAATGTCTAATATTTTGCTAACTCTGGAAAATTTGGTTGATCTAATCGGCTTCTAACTTATTTCTGTTTATCATCTGGATTTTGCTCTCTTCTATTATCTTTAAAAATCCTTTAATTTTGATTGTTATATTAAAAAATGTGGACCTCTTCTGTATCTCGCCATGCTTCTATTTTCTCTTGGTTTTGCTCTATATTGCGCATCGATGCATCATCTACCACATTCATAGAGCAATTAATATATTTAATTTCTATATCAAACTGCTGTAAATACAATGCCCACCTAGTTAGTCTTGAGTACTTTAACTTACAAGTTTGCAAAAAAGTGAAAGCACAGTGATTGTTGTATATGATTACTTTATGGCCTAATAGATAATGATGAAGTTTTTGTAACCGAAATATAATGACGAGAGCTTTTAGTCCGGTTATACATTGTTCTTCTCAGTCTGTTGTAAAGATCTACTAGCAAACACTATTGTTCTGTGGACCTGCTCTTCTCCTGCGTTTACAGTTGAAATAATTCCACTGCCAGATCACATTTATAGACTTCTGGTGTTAGGCAGAAAGGCATGGAGAAATTAGGATGATTCAATATTTTACTGTTTCCCAAAGCTGTCTTCAGTTCTACAAAGGCCCTCTGACACTCCTCTGTCCACCTATGCGGCGCATTCCTTTTCAATAATTCTCTAAAGAAGGTGCATTGAATAGTTGTCCCAGCACTAATTTTTGATAAAACCCAAATAATCCGAACATTCCCTTAAAGTCTTTTCTGTTCATAGGCGCTGGCAACTGTTTGATAGCTTTTATCTTGTCTGGATCTTCAGTTATGCCCTCTCCGCTGACAATTTCCAAGGACTTTATTACGTTCTTCATAAACTCGGTTTTATCTAATTTCAACTTCATTCCGCCCCGTGCTATGGCTTCCAAAACACTATCGAGCACCATGCGATGTTCTTCTCAAGTGGGAGTTGAAATTAACATATCGTCTTCACACACAGTTATTCGCTTCAGCAGTTCGTCACCTAACACTTGGGACATCACCCTGACGAAACCAAAACCACAGGAAACTACTTTATACTAGCAACATCGTCCCTCAAATAGGAAAGCTGTGTACTTCCGTGATTCTTTTGCTAACAGAAGATTCCAGTAGCCATAAGTTACATCCTAGAGCTAAAAAATTTCGTGTCTTTAAATTCCTGCACTAGTTCCTCTGTATTTTCGGGCCTATCACTTTCTGGAAAGATTACTTTCTTCAAAGCTCTTGCATCCAACAATAGCCTAATCTATTCATCTTTCTTGGGGACCACAACTAAGGGATTAATATACACTAATGCCCTTTTCGATTACATTTCACTTAAGCATTCTCTGAATCATTTCCCTTACCACTTCTTTATACACCTTTGCAATCATCGACGGGCTTTTGAAAAGTGTGCATCATCTTTTAACTTTAGATAACATTCGTGATCTTTGACTAGCCCTGGCTGGTCCGAAGATACGTCCTTGTGTTTATTTAAAACCCGTCTAATCTCATTTCTCTGGGTTTTCGTCAAGTCCAGTAACTCCTCTATTTTTTCTTCAATTCTGATCCAGATGGTTTCAATTTCATCGGGACCTATTTCCTTCCTTTCTCCATGTTCATTGTAATCCACGATATCCTCTTTTTACCTGCAGAAACGTATAGGTTCAAAAAATGGATCTGAGCACTATGGGACTTAACATCTATGGTCATCAGTCCCCTATAACTTAGAACTACTTAAACCTAACTAACTTAAGGACATCACACAAAACGTATAGATACATCGTATTTGTCACCTTCCGGATATTGCTTTCGGTTGTCCTAATGATTCTTCAACGGTTTCAGGATCTGGTTCTTCCAACAAATCCGCACTACCTCATGTCTGTCGAATCCTATACTTTCTGCGGAAATAACACATATAGTCTTTCTCCTCTTTAATTGTAGCAGCATTAATTAATCTGTGTACTGTCGACTAGTCAAATATTTATCTAAAATTTCGTTTTCTCTAATCCGCTCAGATACGGCACCACTTCCTTCTACGTTTCAGAATTTTCAAAATAAACCCCAGCTTCACCTACTTCTGTAGCTGCGTCACTAAACGATGAGCTTTCTTCCACTCTAATGACACCTTCTTCGACGTCTCAAACTGCTCCATCACTATCCGACAATCTTCTCTATCCTACCTAAAACTTCATCTGCCAGTGCATCTTCCATCTCTGTTACACATTCCCCATATACAGTGCATTCATCCACGTTCTCTATAGGATTCCCTTTAGAATTGCAGTGCTCAGTTACACTAAGATCCGACTCCACATTTTCATCGGATAACTCCTGTTCCTTCCTAACCTGGTTCCTAGATTCGCGATTTTTATCTAACCTTTCACATAATTCTGAAACGTTTCCCTGGAAAGTAAGTATTTTCGCTTCCTCCGCTTCCTCCGGTAGGTTTATAGTACTAGTACCACTACTGTGTTGCTGGCTTACAAAGGGCTTTGCTAGAGGATTTAATCCACGTTTCGGCAATCTGCAAACGCTAGCACCCTTACAGACTGTTATTAGCTTTCCTCATCGCCTACTCTGTTATTAGCTTCCTGGAACGCTGTTTCGCTCTCTCAGCTGATTGCTAATTTAGATAACTGTCATTCCTGTTCCTGTCGTAATTTCTGTATCCAGTAAAACTCCCTCGTCCTGTGGACTTTCCTCTGTGACAGTTAGCTCCATGCACACCTATTCTGTTTACTTGCACTTCCTGTTGTCTGTTAGGTGCCCTATAATATCTGTTATTTTCCTCTTTCCAAAGATTCTCTACCCGTTCAGAGTAACCAATGAACCTGTTAATGTCCTCTCAGGTACAGATTTATTTCTCCAGTACAAAGGAAATTCGTTTTCTAAACCTATTATAATTTGTTCTGTTTCTAACTTGGTAGTCATGTAAGACAAAATAGTTGCTCATTTCTGCACAAACCTGTTACTAGTGTCTTTCTTTGGATTCAAGTTTCTACCTGACCAAAAGCTATTTAATACTTCCATCTCTTTTCTTTTTAACCAGTATTTCTCAAAGAGAGTCTGTTTTAAACTTTCCATGTTCTCATACTTGTCTACAGTTAAATTTCACCAAACACGAGCTTCTGCCAGAAGATTAGATACAAAAAGCCTATTTTCTTTTTATCATTCCAGGACCTAAGCAACACATCCCAGTAACCACTCAGGAACTTTTTGGAATGCACACTCTTACTGAGTTCCAATCTCAAAAACTGTCTGTAGTTAACATAGGCAATTTCAGATGATTCTGCAGCACTATTTATTATTATATGGCCACTGTTAGTAATTCTCTGTTCTACATTGATTAGTCTAACGGCTGCTATTGTAGGTTAACATCTACTGCTGTACTAAATTCTGAGAAGGTAGTTTCTTAATCAGTTACTTTTCCACACAGCACCTCCAAGCATTTTACATTTGCCACTTTCCTCTTTAATTTTATTAGCCAGAATTTTATGATCCTCATTCCTTAGTTTTTCACCATGATCTACTAGGGCCTGTACTTTAGGCATATCAGCATTTAAATGTTGACCTAGCTATTTAGTATCTTCAGCAACTTGCTTTCTATGAGTAGTTAGGTTACATTTTGCCGTTACGATATCATTCTTGCATTCTTGTTTCGTATGGCAAATTTGCTCTTTCACGCTTTCGTTAAGTGTGATCTCATTTCTTAGAGAATCACTTAAGCCTCAAATTCTGTGGTGCATTTCTTCCTGAATGTACTTTTTAAAATTTTTCAGTTTATTTTCAGACTGTTCTGAGTGGTTTATAAGCACTTGATTAATTTGAGAAACTAATCAGCTTATTTTACTATCCATTTCTTTACCCAGTCCACTTATTTAAGTACTTATATTGCAATTCATCCAGATCCAAAGTTCATTTAGCTTACCAGTGATTCCTCTCATTAGTTTCATACTGTTTTGGAACAGGATTGCAATGCAAACATTCTGCTCACGAGTCCAAGTGCTGGTTGTGTTCTCGCTTGAGTGACAGTAAATACACTCCTGGAAATGGAAAAAAGAACACATTGACACCGGTGTGACAGACCCAACATACTTGCTCCGGACACTGCGAGAGGGCTGTACAAGCAATGATCACACGCACGGCACAGCGGACACACCAGGAACCGCGGTGTTGGCCGTCGAATGGCGCTAGCTGCGCAGCATTTGTGCACCGCCGCCGTCAGTGTCAGCCAGTTTGCTGCGGCATACGGAGCTCCATCGCAGTCTTTAACACTGGTAGCATGCCGCGACAGCGTGGACGTGAACCGTATGTGCAGTTGACGGACTTTGAGCGAGAGCGTATAGTGGGCATGCGGGAGGCCGGGTGGACGTACCGCCGAATTGCTCAACACGTGGGGCGTGAGGTCTCCACATTACATCGATGTTGTCGCCAGTGGTCGGCGGAAGGTGCACGTGCCCGTCGACCTGGGACCGGACCGCAGCGACGCACGGATGCACGCCAAGACCATAGGATCCTACGCAATGCCGTAGGGGACCGCACCGCCACTTCCCAGAAAATTAGGGACACTGTTGCTCCTGGGGTATCGGCAAGGACCATTCGCAACCGTCTCCATGAAGCTAGGCTACGGTCCCGCACACCGTTAGGCCGTCTTCCGCTCACGCCCCAACATCGTGCAGCCCGCCTCCAGTGGTGTCGCGACAGACGTGAATGGAGGGACGAATGGAGACGTGTCGTCTTCAGCGATGAGAGTCGCTTCTGCCTTGGTGCCAATGATGGTCGTATGTATGTTTGGCGCCGTGCAGGTGAGCGCCACAATCAGGACTGCATACGACCGAGGCACACAGGGCCAACACCCGGCATCATGGTGTGGGGAGCGATCTCCTACACTTGCCGTACACCTCTGGTGATCGTCGAGGGGACACTGAATAGTGCACGGTACATCCAAACAGTCATCGATCCCATCGTTCTACAATTCCTAGACCGGCAAGGGAACTTGCTGTTCCAACAGGACAATGCACGTCCGCATGTATCCCGTGCCACCCAACGTGCTCTAGAAGGTGTAAGTCAACTACCCTGGCCAGCAATATCTCCGGATCTGTCCCCCATTGAGCATGTTTGGGACTGGATGAAGCGTCGTCTCACGCGGTCTGCACGTCCAGCACGAACGCTGGTCCAACTTAGGCGCCAGGTGGAAGTGGCATGGCAAGCCGTTCCACAGGACTACATCCAGCATCTCTACGATCGTCTCCATGGGAGAATAGCAGCCTGCATTGCTGCGAAAGGTGGATATACACTGTGCTAGTGCCGACATTATGCATGCTCTGTTGCCTGTGTCTATGTGCCTGTGGTTCTGTCAGTGTGATCATGTGATGTATCTGACCCCAGGAATGTGTCAATAAAGTTTCCCCTTCCTGGGAAAATGAATTCACGGTGTTCTTATTTCAATTTCCAGGAGTGTAGCATTAATTTAACGTTAGGACCAGGTGTCTGTACCCTACTTATATCTGAAAGATGATCATTTGTACTTTCCTCATTCACCATAAACCAATAAGTGTCAGATACTGAATTTGGATAACCGTTGTCACTAAACGAAGACATCGAAGCTAAAATATCCCTCATATTATCATTTGGACGTACTGAATCAGCGGAATCAACACCCTCCTTCCTTTATTTATTACAGGCTTTTCACATTTCTCCATGTTGACAAGTTTCATTCAACACACACACACACACACACACACACATCAAATCAAGCAAAACACTACTTAGCTTTTTTTCTATGCTGTCGGCACGGCGAGATGCTACAACGAGTCCGTTCGCCATAGGCTGCCACCTCCAATCCATCTCAACTTCGCTCGAAAATGAACTTTATTTTTCGCTGCCACAAAAGACACCATATCCGGCGTAGCGCGTTGCTCTCTCACTATCCTTTAAACAATCTGTCCACCTACCTGAATAGGCTTCAGGTTGTCTGGTCCCTTACTTTGCGGTGGTAGATACTATATTAGCCAACAAAAGCAGCGTTGACAAAAATTCAACTACACTACTGGCCATTAAAATTGATACACCAAGAAGAAATGCAGATGGTAAACGGCTGTTCATTAGACAAATATATTATACTAGAACTGACATGTGATTACATCGCCGGCCGGTTTGGCCGAGCGGTTCTAGGCGCTATAGTCTGGAACCCGCGCGACCGCTCCGGTCGCAGGTTCGAATCCTGCCTCGGGCATGGATGTGTGTGAAGTCCTTAGGTTAGTTAGGTTTAAGTAGATCTAAGCTCTAGGGGACTGATGACCTCAGAAGTTAAGTCCCACAGTGCTCAGAGCCATTTGAACCATTTGATTACAATCTCACGCAATTTGGGTGCATAGATCCTGAGAAATATGTACCCAGAACAACCACCTCTGCCTGTAATAACGACCTTGATACGCATCGGCATTGAGTCAAACAGAGCTTGGATGGCGTGTACAGGTACAGCTGCCCATGCAGCTTCAGCACGATACCACAGTTCATCACGAGTACTGACTTGCGTATTGTGACGAGCCAGTGGCTCGGCCACCATTGACCAGGCATTTTCAATTTGTGTTAGGTCTGGAGAATGTGCTGCCCAGGGCAGCAGTCGAACATTTCCTGTATCCCGAAAGGCCCGTACAGGACCTGCAACATGCGGTCGTGCATTATCCTGTTAAAATGTAGGAATTTGCAGGGATGGAATGAAGGGTAGAGCCACGGGTCATAACACATCTGAAATGTAACGTCCAATGTTTAAAATGCAGTCAGTGCGAAAGAGAGGTGACCGAGACGTGTAACCAATGGCACCCCATACCGTCACGCCGGGTGATACGCCAGTATTGTGATGATGAATACACGCTTCCAATGTGCGTTCACCGAGATGTCACCAAACACAGATGTGACCATTATGATGCTGTAAACAGAACCTGGATAAATCCGAAAAAATTACGTTTCGCCATTCATGCATCCAGGTTCGTCGTTGAGTACACCATCGCAGGCGCTCCTGTCTATTATGCATCTTCATCTACATCTACATTTAAACTCCGCAAGCTACCTAACGGTGAGTGGCCGAGGGCACTTTACGTGCCATAGTCATTACCTCGCTTTCCTGTTCCAGTCACGAATGGTTCGCGGGGAGAGGGACTGCCGGATAGCCTCCGTGCGCGCTCGAATCTATCTAATTTTACATTCGTGATCTCCTCGGGAGGTATAAGTAGGGAGAAGCAATATATTCGATACCTCATCCAGAAACGCACCCTCTCGAAACCTGGCGAGCAAGGTACACCGCGATGCAGAGCGCCTCTCTTGCAGAGTCTGCCACTTGAGTTTGCTAAACATGTCCGTAACGCTATCACGGTTACCAAAGAAGCCTGTGCGAAACGCGCCCCTCTTCTTTGGATCTTCTCTGTCTCCTCTGTCAACCCGACCTGGTACGGATCCCACACTGATGAGTAATATTCAACTATAGGTCGAACGAGTGTTTTGTAAGCCATCTCCTTTGTTGATGGACTACATTTTCTAGGGACTCTCCCAATGAATCTCAATCTGGCCCCCGCCTTACCAACAATTAATTTTATATTATAATTTCACTTCAAATCGTTCTGTACACATACTCCCAGAAATTTTACAGAAGTAATTGTTACCCATGTTTCTTCCGTTATCATATAATCAAACAGTAAAGGATCCTTCTTTCTATGTATTCGAAATACATTACGTTTGTCTATGTTAAGGGTCAGTAGCCACTCCCTGCACAAGTGCCTATCCGCTGCAGATCTTCCTGCACTTCGCTACAATTTTCTAATGCTGCAACTTCTAGGTCATTTATATATATTGTGAAAAGCAATGGTGCCATAACACTCCCATATGGCACGCCAGAGGTTTCTTTAACGTCTGTAGATGTCTCTCCATTGAGAACAACATGCTGTGCTCTGTTTGCTAAAAACTCTTCAATCCAGCCACACAGCTGATCTGATATTCCGTAGGCTCAAGGAAAATGGCATCTACCTGGGAGCGTGTATGTAATGGTTTCTCGGTCTCATGAACAAATAAAGCTAGTTGGGTCTCACACGATCGCTGTTTCCGGAATCCATATTGATTCCTACAGAGCAGATTCTGGGTTTCCAGAAATGACATGATACGCGAGCAAAAAACCTGTTCTAAAATTCTGCAACAGATAGATGTCAGAGATATAGGCCTATAGTTCTGCGCATCTGGTCGAGGACCCTTCTTGAAGACTGGGACTACCTGTGCTCTTTTCCAGTCATTTGAAACTTTCCGTTCCTCTAGAGACTTGCGGTACATGGCTGTTAAAAGGAGGGCAAGTTCTTTCACGTACTCTCTGTAGTATTGAATTGGTATCCCGTCAGATCCAGTGGACTTTCTTCTGTTTAGTGATTTCAATTGCTTTTCTATTTGTTGGTCACTTATTTCGATGTCAGCCATTATTTCGTTTGTGCGAGGATTTAGTGTAGGAACTGCAGTTCGGTCTTCCTCTGTGAAACAGCTTTGGAAAAAGGTGTTTAGTATTTCAGCTTTACGCGTGTCATCATCTGTTTCAATGCCATCATCGTCCCGGAGTGTCTGGATATGCTGTTTCGATCCACTAACTGACTTGACGTGAGAACAGATCTTTCTAGGATTTTCTGTCAAGTCCGTACATAGAATTTTACTTTCGAAATCACTGGAAGCTTCACGCATACCCCTCCTTCCGCTAACTTTGACATCGTTTAGCTTCTGTTTGTTTGATAAGTTTTGGCTGCGTTTAAATTTGCAGTGAAGCTCTCTTTGTTTTTGCAGTAGTTTCCTAGCTTTGTTGTTGAACCACGGTGGGTTTTTCCCGTCCCTCGCAGTTTTACCCGGTACGTACATGTCTAAAACGCGTTTTACGATTGCCTTGAACTTTTTCCATAAACACTCAACATTGTCAGTGTCGGAACAGAAATTTTCGTTTCAGTCAAGAGTAACCGCAGCCATGCTCTCCGAGCTGCTAGTCCATGCTGCTGGAAACGTCGTCGAACTGTTCGTGCAGACGGTCGTTGTCTTGCAAAAGTCCCAATCTGTTGACTGAGGGATCGAGATGTGGCTGAACGATCCGTTACAACCATGCGGATAAGATGCCTGTCATCTCTACTGCTAGTGATATGAAGCCGTTGGGATCCAGCACGGCGTTCCGTATTACCCTCCTGAACCCACCGATTCCATATTCTGCTATCAGTAGTTGGATCTCGACCAACGCGAACAGCCATGTCACGACACGATAAACCGCAATCGAGATAGGCTACAATCCGACCTTTATCAAAGTCGGAAACGTGATGGTACGCATTTCTCCTCCTTACTCGAGGCATCACAACAACGTTTCACCAGGCAACGCCGATCAACTGCTGTTTGTGTATGAGAAATCATCTGAAAACTTCCCTGTTGTCAGCACGTTGCAGGTGTCGCCACCGGCGCCAGCCTTGTGTGAATGCTCTGAAAAGCTAATCATTTGCATATCACAGCATCATCTTCCTGTCGGTTAACTTTCGTGTCTGTAGAACGTCATCTTCGTGGTGTAGCAATTTTAAAGGCCAGTAGCGTTAATACCTATAACACAAAGACCACGTAACTCCAGAACTCCAGTGAATGGGCTGTAGTTGAAAGTTAGTTAAACTATCCAATGTTCAGGATTCTTACATAACTCATTTGAGAAAAGTCTACTCTTTCCTTTTAGCTGTTTTACTGCCTCTAAAACAAGGAAAACGGCTATCAATTCCGTATTTAATATCCCGACAATAAATACGCAACGTTACGGACTATCTCTGTATAACAAGGTCACACCCAATAGCAGCCAGAAGATATTTAGTCCAACACGGTATTTTAAACCTCACTGACCCGCAACTATTTGCGAACTATCACCCGTTCAGCAGTTTTCTTGACAGAACTGCTCACCATAACGTCTCGTAAGTTGTACAAAACACGCCACGTAGAGTATATGCACTTCTTGAAAGATTCGCACGCGAAATCTCCTAAAATAACTCAAACTTTCTCAATTTACTCAACACTGTAGTCGCTTTTCATCAACGACACGAGAACCGTTCAAATGTGCGGATTCCTTCTCTTTGGTACAAATGTGATCAGTGCGATTTAACATAGGTGTTTACCAGAAGACGGCTCCTGAGCGACTTTCTCGACTCAGATCTGAGGCGAAAAGACTACTGAAACACTCGGAAAACGCTTAAGTATTATTCGCTGGTATGTTATACAGCCAATCAGATCATCTCGAGCACTTATACACTCGTGGTGTTTCTAGTTTCAGCAAATCAGATTACCACTCGCAATTTAGACTAGAAATCTCGTAAGTAGATAAAATTTAAAGAAAACTAAGTACGATTCTCTTCCACAAAATAAATTACCAATATATTTAGTACTCAACACCCTTTCTAGCTGCCCTTTACAAAATCAACCTCACTCGTGCATAGGTCACAAATTCTCCTAACCAACAAAAACTTTCTCACGCCTACATTTACATAGTTTTAATAAAATATTACATTGTCACATCACGTATGTCCTCCATTCACTCTCTCAGTTTCTGCAAAACACACAACCAAATCATGTTTTGTTGTGGTGGTCTTCAGTCCTGAGAGTGGTTTGATGCATTTTCTCCATGCTATTTTACCCTCCACGCTGCCCTCAAGTTCTAAATTGGAGTCTCTTGAGGCCTCAGACCATGTCCTAACAACCGATCCATTCTTCTTGTCAACTTGTGGCACAAAATCCTCTTCTCCGCAATTCTATTCAACACCTCCTCATTAGTTATGTGATCTACCCATTAAATCTTCAGCATTCTTCTGTAGCACCACATTTCGAAAGCTTCTTTCTCTTCTTGTCCACACTATTTATCGTCCATGTTTCACTTCCACTACACTACATACAAATACATTCAGAAGCGACTTCCTGACATTTAAATCTATACTCGAAGTTAACAGATTTCTATTCTTCTGAAACGCTTTCCTTGCCATTGCCAGTCTACACTTCATATCCTCTCTACTTCGGCCATCATCAGTTATTTTGCTCCCCAAAAAGCAAAACTCTCTCAGCATCACCCGACTTAATTCGCGTACATTCCATTATCTTCGTTTTGCTTTTTTTGACGTTCATCTTATAACCTCCTTTCAAGACACAGTCCATTCCGTTCAACTGTGGTTAGCACACTGGACTCGCATGCGGGAGGACGACGGTTCAATCCCGTCTCCAGCCATCCTGATTTACGTTTCTGTGATTTCCCTAAATCGTTTCAGGCAAATGCCGGGATGGTTCCTTTGAAAGGGCACGGTCAATTTCCTTCCCAATCCTTCCCTAACCCGAGCTTGCGTTCCGTCACTAATGACCTCTTTGTCGACGGGACGTTAAACACTAACCACCACCACCACCGTTCAACTGCTCTTCCAAGTTCTTTGTTGTCTCTGGCAGAATTAAAATGTCATCGGCGAACCTCAACCTTTTTATTTCTTCTCCATGGATTTTACTACCTACTCCGAATTTTGTTCATCTTACATCCTCCTTTCAAGACACAGTCCATTCCGTTCAGCTGCTGTTCCAGTTCCTTTGCTCTCTATGATAGATTTACAACGTCATCGGTGAACCGCAAAGTGTTTATTTCTTCTCCATAAATTTTAATTCAAACTCCTAATTTTTCCTTTGTTTCCTTTACTGCTTGCTCAATATACAGATTGAATATCATCTGGGAGAGGCTACAACCCTGTCTCACTCCCTTCCCAATCATTGCTTCCCTTTCATGTCCCTCGACTCTTATTACTGCCAGCTGGATATGTACAAATTGTAAATAGCCTTTCGCTCCCTGTGTTCTACCCATGCCACCTTCAGCATTTCAAAAAGAGTGTTCCAGTCAACATTGTCAAAAGCTTCCTCTAAGTCTACAAATGCTATAAAAGTAAGTTTACCTTTCCTTAATCTATCTTCTAAGATAAGACGTAGGGTCAGTATTGCCTCACGAGTTCCAACATTTCTACGGAATCCAAACTGATCTTTCCCGAGTTCGACTTCTACCAGTCTTTCCATTCGTCTGTAAAGAATTCGCGTCAGTATTTTGCAGCCGTGACTTATTAAACTGATAGGTCGGTAATTTTCACAAATGTCAACACTTGCCTTCTTTGGGATTGGAATTATTATATTATTCTTGAAGTCTGAGGGTATTTCGCCTGTCTCATTTATCTTGCTCGACAGATAGTAGAGTTTTTTCACGACTGGCTCTCCCAAGGTTCTCACCAGTTTTAAAGGAATGTTGTCTACTCCCGGGGCCTTGTTTCGACTTAGGTCTTTCAGTGCTCTGTCAAACTCTACACGCAGCATCATACCTCCCATTTCATCTTCATCTACATCCTCTTCCATTTCCATAATATTGTCTTCAAGTACATCGCCCATGTATAGACCCTCTATATACTCCTTCCACCTTTCTGATTTCCCTTCTTTGCTTAGAACTGGGTTTCTATATGAGCTCTTGATGTTCATACAAGTAGTTCCCTTTTCTCCAAAGGTCTCTTTAATTTTCCTGTAGGCAGTATCTATCTTACCCCTATTGTATTGTATTGTATTGTATGTTAACCGGGGACCTAGAAACGACGGAGAGGCTCCGTCCCCGCCACAGCCGCAGTGGTCCACAACCCCAAGACGACCACTGCAGTCCACTTCACCCCTCCGCCGCCCCACACCGAATGCAAGGTTATTGTGGGGTTCGACACCCGGTGGACCCCGAAGGGAACGTCTCTCACCTGACGGATGTAACCCCTATGTTTGCGTGGTAGAGTAATGGTGGTGTACGCGTACGTGGAGAACTTGTTTGCACAACAATCGCCGACATAGTGTAACTGAGGCGAGATATGGGGAACAAGCCCGCATTCGCCGAGGCAGATGGAAAACCGCTTAAAAACCATCCACAGACTGGACGGTTTCGCCGGGCGGGTTCGTGCGGGGACCAGGCGCTTCTTTCCGCCCGGAAAGCTGTGCGTTACACTGCACGGCCAACAGGGCGGGCATCTTACCCCTAGTGAGATAAACCTCTACATCCTTACATTTGTCTTGTAGCCATACCAGCTTAGCCATTTTGCATTACTTGTTGATATCGTTTCTGAGACGTTTGTATTCCTTTTTGCCTGCTTCATTTACTGCATTTTTATATTTTCTCCTTTCATTAATTAAATTCAATATTTCTTCTGTTACCCAAGTATTTCTAATAGTCCTCGTCTTTTCACCTACTTGATCCTCCGCTGCCTTCACTACTTCATCCCTCAAAGCTACCCATTCTTCCTCCATTGCTGTCAATAGCTTCCTTATGCTCTCCCTTAAACTCTGTGCAACCTCTGGTTTAGTCAGTTTATCCAGCTCCCATCTTCTTAAATTCCCACCTTTTTGCAGTTTCTTCAGTTTTAATCTACAGTTCATAATAAACAGATTGTGGTCAGGGTCCACATCTGCCCCTGGAAATGTCTTACAATTTAAAACCTGATTCCTAAATCTCTGTCTTACCATTATATAATCTATCTGATACCTTCTAGTATCTCCCAGCTTCTTGCGTGTATACAACCTTCTTTGATGAGTCTAGAACCAAGTGTTAGCTATAATTAAGTTATGCTCTGTGCAAAATTCTACCAGGCTACTTCCTCTTTCATTTCTTACCCTCAATCCATATTCACCTACTACGTTTCTTTTTCTCCCTTTTCCTACTATCGAATTGCAGTCACCCATGAGTATTAAATTTTCGTCTCCCTTCACTATCTGAATACTTTCTTTCATCTCATCATACATTTAATCAATTTCTTCGTCATATGCAGAGCTAGTTGGCATATAAACTTATACTACTGTAGTAGGCGTGGGCTTCGTGACTAACTTGGCCAAAGTAATGCGTTCACTATGCTGTTTGTACTAGCTTAGCCACACTCCTACTTTTTTATTCATTATTAAACATACTCCTGCATAACCCTTATTTGAGTCTGTATTTATAGGCCTGTATTCAGCTGATCGAGAGTCTTGTTCCCCCTGCCACAGAACTTCAGTAATTCAACCAAAACATAACTAAATAATAATTTTCCAATGTACTGTTAATCCCGTCAGAAATCTGTGGCAATGAAACCAAAGAAAATTCCGCGAAATTAGATTATATGAACCTGTCCCCTTGGTTGTAGTTTCAATTGATAGTGTAAATGGATACATGACAGTAATCAACTTGGCTGCACTATGCCAGCACGGTTATTAAGTGTTTTAGGTAACAATTTGTATCTCCGATTGTAGTGAAGTTATTGATTTGAAATTTTGTCAGTATGGTTCTATTATCTATAGAATTTGGTACAATAAGTATGAAAGCGATCGATCATTATTTAGTAGTACTTCTTCCCATTCATAGAGAGTATGTGTAACGTCTTGCACGCAGCATTAGTCAAGTGTACCGCTCGCCCTGTCCAATAACCAGCTTGCGAACCAACATCATTTCTCCTCCCTGTTCCAAGGCAAGACACGTTTTCAGTACAAGGTGACAACTCTTAATAATTTGCCACGTTACACGGTGTGTGGTTTAGCATTGTCTTACTAAAGCGGAGGGTGCTACATTTTTGGACGAACTCTTAGAATTTGTGCTTTCAGGTGTTTGAAGATGTCTCACTAACCGACATAGTTTCACACAGCAATGTTAAACGCTTTAATTCGGCGCCGTCTAGAGGCAGACGGTTGCAACTTGCGTCAGCGAAATGGGAATGTCGACTGAGTACTGTGCGTTAGATGTAATTCCTCCAACGATATTGAGAACAGAATAAAAAAATTCGAGAGTATTAATTTTCTTCACGCCCTCGTTTATGGAAATCTATTTTCATTACATACTGAAACATACAGAACAAAATATATAAAAATTTTGTTGCTATTTGCTAGTGTACAAAGTACTTACTGATAACCTCATTACCTGCTGGTGGACGTCCATTCCGGCGATGTGTGTTTGTCTGCACTTGTTTCTTCTAAATTTTTGCTATAAGATAAGTGTTGTGAAATGAATATTGTACTAAACCTGAATCTTAAGATAAAAATAGTAAAAAAGGAGCAGTGGGACAAAACACTACTGCTTAGAAAATGGGCTTAGGAAAAATAGTACTACATGAAAAGAAGTAACGAGTTTATTAGCTTTAAACAGAAATGTTGTGAAACATTGAAAACTATAAAGGCATTCAAAAGGAATCAGCGAACAATAATTGAACAAAACTTCAAAAGAATAGTATCAATAATTGCTATAAAAAATTTAAGCAAAGTTCCCGATCTTACCAGGCACCTTACATGTCCTTAAAAAATGAAGAGGGAAAATTGTACCTGAACAATCAAGAAAACTGGGAAACACTAGTAAGCTGTTGAAAGAATCGTGGGGCACGAGTAGAAGTAACTATATCAGAAGATTGGAAAACAGCATCATTGCACAAAATCCACAGAAAATGTTATTGATCGGCCAATAACAGTCATTAACCAGTTTCCCTTCTACCAATGACATACAAAATTCTTTCAAATACAATACCAAAGGAGCTGGAAAGCCAACTGGATCAGTATTTAGGAGAGAACCAAGCAGGATTTACAAAATGATGATCATACGAGTTTATGGAATAAATAGTAAATCTGAAACGTATAATCAGGTGTAGAAGATTGAGCCAGGAGTATTAAATATCATCTGAAGATTTAAACAACACGTAGGACTAGACTGACAGGGAAAAGATAATGAGCTCCAAAAAATAGTTAGGATATGAAAAAAATAGTTGCAGTCACAGCAAATACAAAACACAAAATTAAGTTTTAGTTGAAACCACCAATATTTTGACAGCAGAACTGGTGTAAGACAAGGAGATGGATTGTCACCGTTATTCTTCAAATGTATATCAGAAAAAGGAATCAGGAAATGGAGGAAGAGAAGAGAAGAAGGACCGTAAAAAGACATAACTTATAGAAAAGCAGATAATCTTGCCTTCTGGGCTGAATCTTTAGAGGATGCAACAACATAACTCCATCTTCAAAAACGGGACTACGTATATCTTAAAAAAGAGCCACTGAAATCCATGTAAACAGGCAATGGGCGAACAAAAAAGGTTACAGAATTAAAATATGCAGGTGAAGCAATACAACGGAATCCATTGGACAAATAACTTACCTTAGTATGGGCAAGGAAAATTTAACTGACTTTTCATTTAACATAAATTCTTCTATAACAGGACATTTTAATCCATAAATGCAAAACCCGTCGTTATACCACAATGTCTTTTAAGCAACATAATTTGTTTAGTTAAACGCAGTCAAACAATTAGGTAAAAGTGAAAATAAGTGAAGCGAAATAGTCAGGAAAATCTTGGGTCCGCATTGGGACAACTGTTAATGGAAATTAAGTAATAAGGAAGTTTATGAAAAAATATAACGAATATTAGGCACACTAAAGATGACAACAGTTGTATTCTATTGACACATATCAGTTGTATATGAGAAAAGAATAACAGAAAGAATTTTTAACTTTTCTAATTGAATCCCAAAAACGTCGATGCCATGGATGAAAGAAGTGGAAGCCTACCTGAGGGAAATGGATATAACAGAAGAATAAACAGGAAAACGAAAAAACTTAAGAAAAAGAAATGCAAAGTTTCCAGTGTTTTCACTAGACAGCAGAGACAAAGACAGGCACAATATGGAAAAAAGGAAGAAGAGGACAGAGGGAAAGTCCGGAGAGCTACTGTAAATGAGAGAGAAAAGGTAGAAGCCATAAGGTATTTCATGTGATCCTCAACAGGCTAAACTATTACAAAACTAAGAAGGGGAAACCAATAAAAATGAAAAGTGAGAGAGCGGAAATGGAAAGCCGATTAGAATGAGTAAAGAAAATGCGACAGTTGCTTTTCATTATCACAAATAACATGAGGTGCAGATGTACTACTATACAACGATATTTTTTTGTGTGGTGGGATATTGTACGACAGGTTCGTTGCTGAATATTCATTCTTCCTTCCAAACTCGACTGAGAATCTCAGGATGTCTCTGCTTCGGAAACTGGGAAACAATGACCTTTGGTATACCTGTATCCCATCAATCTTATCTTAGTACCTTGCCTTTATCTTCCGTACGGCATGTCACTTATTATTTGATTAGCGTAGTCTCGTTTTGCTAACTGCGAGAGAAGTCTGGAGCTAATTCGTTGGAGACGTCAAGTTTCTGTTCATTTTTAAGCGCTGGTAGAAATGATTGCCTTGAAGCTATTGCCTTCTTCTGCCTCCGAGGACTCATAGCTGGACATTCCAGTGCGATATGACCACGTATGTCAATCTTTACGTAATGAAAACTTATTTGACCTTTTCTCTGCATTCTATACTAATAATCCAGGTACCGACTATACGCTTTCATATAGTGCTCATGACCACCTGCTGCTTCAACGTAACTTAACTGCAATCTGTCTCTGACATTTACAAAGAAGTAATATGTGTGCATTCCAGAGAAGATGAGGCGAAATAAAGGGACGATGTTCCTCATATGCTCTAATTCCCATTCTGCTCAGCATCATTTCAGCAGATAGACCTAGAAATAAATATTACACCGAATACGCTGAACTTTCTTGTTTTATTACAACAGTAGATGGTATTCCACTAAGTAAGGATGCGCTTGAGGATAGATGGAAATAATAGACCGTCGTAATAGACAAGGAAGGCTTTTGGGTAGGCAAATTTTATCAGCGAGCCATTCCACTACATTACATTACATGTATTAGCAATTTCGAATTTGGATAACCATCAGACGTAGAATAAAATGACGACAATGAAAATTTATGTCGCCCTTCGACTTGAACCCGGATTTTCTGCTTACCGCGAGCGGTTGTCTTACCGTTTCAGTATCCGTACCAGAGAAGAGTTCAAACTTCCAGATGTCGTGAACCACACGTCAACAAGCCTTACTCATACATCCATTATGTATACTCCCGTACATGTGAGCCATTTTACTTCCAAGTAGCTGGCCCGGTGTCGGCGAATAAATACGGTATTGCAGTGCCTGTGTTATTCTGAATTACGATGCGAAGTTCGTTAAGACATGCATGTCCAAAGGAACATGGAATTGTAATTCAGAATAACACAGGCACCGCAACATCGTATCCCACCACAAGGTGTAAATTCGTTCTTCATTTACAGGGACGGGCGTGAAGGGATGAAAATGTAGCTGGAGGTGAATGGCAACAAGGTGCGCATTGCGAAACCTACTGTCTGTCCACAGGGCTCTGCTTGTCAGAGTGGGGTTCCCAATCCAATGATACATGCGGTATGACGACTAGCTCATCCACTTCCACAGAGGATATAGGTTTCATCTAAATGGTATTTTGTTCCGATGAGAGCGCCTACTTGCTTGTAGTGTCTGACGCCCTGATCATCCAATGCCGTATTTAAATAGACTGCATTTTATATTCTGACGAGAGGACAGCTGTAATGTAAATGCAGAAATGTCCCATATTTTTGTTGACTTTTATATGGATGTAGTAGAACTTTTACCATTTGGAAGATCTGGACAAGGAAACAAGGATTCAATATGGAGCTTTTAGTGTGTTATAAGTGTCTGGTTCATCCTCCATTAGTGCTGATTTCGATGGACAGTATTAAGTAATATATTATGTAATACCTTCATTCGTCATCTTATCTTGTGTGTGTGTGTGTGTGTGTGTGTGTGTGTGTGTGTGTGTGTGAGAGAGAGAGAGAGAGAGAGAGAGAGAGAGAGAGAGAGAGAGACAGCGGCAGATTTGGTGGGAGGGGGGAGGAGGAGGAGAGAGCGTGCACACTATTGATTTATACCAAACTGGTATGTCGTTAAGTGTCAGTGGTTTAAATTGTTTTAACTCCATTCGTTTCGTAAGAAGTATGTACTTAAACTTAAGAAACAGCCCACGGCTCCCCAAAAACTGCGTAGCATTAACATTAGTTAAAAGTACATTCATCTTTACGAAATAAGTTTATACTCGTTTCTTTTTTTTATTTCCTGAATTAATGGAAATACCATATTTTGTAACTATTTTGACAATGCTTCGTCTATGTCCCCATTTTGCGTGAATTATTCGACTAATTTCTAAATTTCATGTCTTTTTGAACTGCTGTCCGGACTACACGCTCTCATTTATTGTAGTCAGTGCGTGGCACCTGATCACATAACCGGCAAATCGTAATAACTGATCAACAACTATCTACATAGCAGAAGTAATATACATATACCTGTGTTCAGTTGTGGTCTCGTATTTTAGGTACGATCTATATGCATATATATTCTACTCTCAATACATCGGTTCTTCAGGTGTCTGGAAAATTGATTATGCCAATTCACAAACACCGAAAGTGAACGATGCGATCAAAAGCTGAATACGGTTTGTACAAAGCCAAACTATTTAAAGCTACATCATCATCACACTAGGACGTAATGCCAATCACTACTTCACTATGAACTGCAGTAAGTAACTGCTGCTGGGAAACACTGAACACAGTAAGCTTTGTAATGTTCTGAATTCTCTTCCGCCCACACTCGCAGAGGGGTGGCTTTCAGCCGAAAAATATGCTGTTCCTTGATTCAGACTGACGGAACATTCTCAAGAGAAAATATCCACTCTGTGTGGTCAAAAGACATAAGAGGGTGCTAATGGAATACTTATGATTCCATCGTTCTCGGTGTTGATGGAAAAGATTCATTTTATTGTTCAATCACGCTCTAATTTCTACCGTCGTATCTTGAATGGGTTTTCCTTCTGAAACTATTCTAATTTCGGAAGTTCACTGAGGCTTTTTGCGGATGATGCTGAGGTATATCGATAGGTTGTAACAATGGAAAATTGTACTGAAATGCAGGAGGATCTGCAGCGTATTGACGCATGGTGCAGGAAATGGAAATTGAATCTCAATGTAGACAAGTGTAATGTGCTGCGAATACATAGAAAGAAAGACCCCTTATCATTTAGCTACTATATAGCAGGTCAGCAACTGGAAGAAGTTAATTCCATAAATTATCTGGGAGTACTCATTAGGAGTGATTAAAAATGGAATGATCATATAAAGTTGATCGTCGGTAAAGCAGATGGCAGACTGATATTCACTGGAAGAATCCTAAGAAAATGCAATCCGAAAACAAAGGAACTAGGTAACAGTACGCTTGTTCGCCCACTGCTTGAATACTGCTCAGAAGTGTGGGATCCGCACCAGATGGGGTTGATAGAAGAGATAGAGAAGATCCAACGGAGAGCAGCGCGCTTCGTTACAGGATCATTTAGTAATCGCGAAAGCGTTACGGAGATGATAGATAAACTCCAGTGAAAGACTCTGCAGGAGAGACGCTCAGTAGCTCAGTACGGGCTTTTGTTGAAGTTTCGAGAACATACCTTCACCGAGGAGGCAAGCAGTATATTGCTCCCTCCTACGTATATCTCGCGAAGAGACCGTGAGGATAAAATCAGAGAGATTAGAGACCACACAGAGGCATACCGACAATCCTTCTTTCCAAGAACCATACGAGACTGGAATAGAAGGGAGAACCGATAGAGGTACTCAAGGTACCCTCCGCCACACACCGTCAGTTGGCTTGCGAGGAATGGATGTAGATGTAGAAACACACATCATACACGAGTCGTCTATGTGGCAATTACTAACCATGATTCCACAAGGTAGCCAGCGACAAAATGTAAATATTACTTCACAGAAACTGCACTCTCATCGCAGTGAACTTTGCTTGAAAACCAGCAGCTAGTAATTAATTGAAGCCAAGCGCCAATCTGTTTTTAAGAAAACTGCTTCATGGCTTTATTGTATCTTAATTGTAGCTGCTTATTACAGTAATGCCTAAAATTCAAGCAGAATCAGCTATTCACGTAAGCCGATACGGCAAGCGAACGAACTGTGTGGATAAACTGATCATGCGTATGATTGTTTCAGATTATTGTCAATTTATATCCTTAAACACAATGCACAGTAATTACCGATGTTTCTGAAATTATTTATCCCATTATATTAATTTGTAACTGAGCGGGAGCTCTTCAAATAAAACATAGTCAGTGACTATCAACATACTAACGTTAATGCAGCAAGAGCCAGGGAATCAGTTTCAAAACAGGGCCTGGGGGCGTTTCGAATAAAGTATCATTAATACGAAACGTAACACCAGAGTTATTGTGGCAAGAGCCACGGAATCAGTTCCAAAACGTGAATGATGCAATAACGGTTATCTCTTTACATTTCTGCGAAACATTAGGCAGTCACCCTCCAGCGAGAACCCCCATGCGAAGGTACACAGAACCCTCATGTTTGATAAAGGCAGTTTATCGATTAGTGTCCGCCCGCAGCGCTTATCCGGTCATTCGTTCACTTCAGCGATTGACGGGTTTGTTTAGCAAGCCGCCCCCTCCGCCCCTCACCCTCCAGTCCCCTGTTTATCCATTTAATCGGGCCATTACGATCAACAGAGCGAATTATCATTTGTATTTGTGTGCGAATAGATACATCGCGCTCGGAAATAAATACAGGACACAAATCTCAGTGATTGTTCAACGCATATGAAATTGTACGGAAGACCATAGCAAATGTGGCGCAATGTGTTCTTAGGTTGATTTTGCACCATTTTATATTCTGTCGATTATTAGTTTTTCGCTTCTATGCTAATAGGCTCTTATATAGGATTTGCAGCCACAGTTACCAATTTTCTTCCACATCAGTACATGTCACTATTTTTCATTAGAACTGAGTTACCTGGTGCAGTTTTGTAAGTTCACTGAAATAGTTTTAGTTCTCCAGGAACGTGGAGCGTACCGGAGGTCACTTGCCTCCGGTAAAATACATTAAAAAGTTGTAAATTCTGGTTTATTTTCACTATTTCAGATCGATGTTGCGTTTTGCTGGAAACTATAATTTATTTAAAAATCAGATTAGATTCCTCTGTTGATGTGGTTTAGTGGTTAAGTGGCAGACTCCCAGTCAAACGTTCTGTGGTTTGATCTCTGGTCAGTAGTTGAATAATTAATTCTCACTTATCGTATCTTCCAATTCTGGTAGCGTTTATATGAAAAATGTTGAGATATACCTCGGTTCACAGACATTGTTAAACTTAAGTTTGTTTTATATCTGGGTGGATAGGTCAATTTAAAAGTCGGAAAAAGGCAAGGGCGTACTGACTTCAAAACGACCATACCCAGTATAGAACAAAAATTTTCAAACCGATCTTCTAGTTGACGGAAGCTTTATTTTACTTAATTTAGTTTATTTCTCTAATCGCAAATATCTAACTCTTTGACAAGCATGGCCGTGGAGTGCTCGTTAAATTTCTTTGGCTCTGGGCCCCCTTTAATGTGGGTAACTGAACTGTCTCCAGTAATAATTTCAAGTATTTCCTCTCCACATACGTCAACGACATGCAAAGAGCATTTCGTTTAACATGGCCACAGGGGACTAGTTAGTACTGCCACTGCGCGGTTGATTTTATTGATGATATAAATGTGTAAGAGATATACTTAATGTTACTTGCCTACATTTCACTACGTATGTTCTTTTATGGATCTGCGAAAGGAATTTTTTTCCAGTTGATTGCGGCTATCATTTTAAATTGTCGATTGTCTTAAGATGAAACTGAATCATAGTCTTGCTCTTTTTGTACCCACCATATCTCGAGGGGACTGTACTCTTCTTCTGTTTAAAGTAATTGAGATTTTTGATAGTTTGCTTTCGATCACGTTGCTTTCTAATTTTTTATGACTATTTTGCACAATTTATCCTCCATGAGAATGGCGTAACTGACGTCGTCCACATAAGGTCAGTAGACTGTGCTATTTCGAAGACTACATAGTCCTTGCAGTTTTAGCAAGGGCTTGGATGGCATACAACATTCTATTTTTACAGCACTCATTATTTGCCTAATGCATTAAGTTTTGAATACGTTTTAATGTTTATGATACCAACAGGTCATTAACACATTGTCTTGAAAAATTTGATAATTATTTAAAGTCGATAAAATATGTCGCTAGTTTTTTCTGAAAGATTTACCTTAAATAGGAAATTATGCTAGCCATAATACTGCATGCTTCCCCATCTCTGATTTGTTAATAATGTGTGTAATCCTGCCACTGGTAAGTCCTGCTGGGATTTTGAAATCAGCGTTAGGTAACTTGTTAGGTGTGTCGTCTCCTTGCGTCTTATCCCATTTGTTCTCTCGAATTAATAGTGTGAAGCCTTTTTAGAAGGACACAGACTAAAGCTGCGCTCATAGTAAATCATTATTCACTATTGTAATTTTGTCGTTGATCATATCCCACAGTTGCAAGAAGAACATAACATGCATGTAGCTTTCCTCTTACAATTAAAATTGTCTGATTCTGTTCCAGATATACACTACTGGCCATTAAAATGGCTACACCATACAGATCACGTGCTACAGACGCGAAATTTAACCAACAGGAAGAAGATGTTGTGATATGCAGATGATTAGCTTCTCAGAGCATTCACACAAGGTTGGCGCCAGTGGCGACACCTACAACTGTACATGAGGAAAGTTTCCAACCGATATCTCATACACAAACAGCAGTTGACCGGCGTTGCCTGGTGAGACGTTGTTCTGATGCCTCGTGTAAAGAGGAGAAATGCCTACCATCACGTTTCCGACTTTGATAATGGTCGGATTGCAGCTTATCGCGATTGCGGTTTATCGTATCGCGACATTGCTGCTCGCGTTGGTCGAGATCCAATGACTGTTAGCACAATATGGAATCAGTGGGTTCAGGAGGGTAATACGGAACACCGTGCTGGATCCCAACGGCCTCGTATCACTAGCAGTAGAGATGACAGGCATCTTATCCTCATGGCTGTAACGGATCGTGCAGCCATGTCTCGATCCCTGAGTCAACAGATGGGGACGTTTGCTAGACAACAACCATCTGCACGAACAGTTCGACAACGTTTGCAGCAGCATTGACTATTAGGTCGGAGATCATGGCTGCGGTTACCCTTGACGCTGCAACACAGACAATAGCGCCTGCAATGGTGTACTCAATGACGAACCTGGGTGCACGAATGGCGAAACGTCATTTTTTCGGATTTATCCAGGTTCTGTTTACAGCATCATAATGGTCACATCTGTGTTTGGTGACATCGCGGTGAACGCTCATTGGAAGCGTGTTGTCGTCATCGCCATACTGGCGTATCACCCGGCGTGATGATATGGGGTGCCATTGGTTACACGTCTCGGTCACCTCTTGTTCGCACTGACGGCATTTTAAACATTGGACGTTACATTTCAGATGTGTTACGACCCGTGGCTCTACCCTTCAACACAAGGGTGCGACTGTCATCATGAACAGGCTGAAAGATATAAATGAGGAAAAATTGTCACCGTGCTGCTAGATGTACTAATCAGTCTGACATGTAACAAAAAATATCGTCCATGTCCTATTAACAGAAGCCAGTTATTGGTAGTGTAATTTTTAGGCCTTTAAGATGTACTATTAAAAGGTGACCGAGACGCTGAACATTTGTTTCTTTTTGAAGACTCATACTGACCAAGCAGCTGAAAGTCACGTTTCGAATGACGGAAACTTCCTATCACTTCCTAGATTTAGAGCAGACAGCGGCGAAACCAAGCTTGAAAATCACCTGAAGACAAGATATTCTGGAGCTACTTAGGTGATCCAGACTGTCCACAATGAATTTACCTCCCTGTGTGCACAGGAACTACAGCAGAAGATTTTGAAGAGAGCTAACAAGAGTTGAATTTACTCAACTGGATTTGATGAAACCAAAGATACTGCAGGGAGTTCTCTACTCAGTCTTGTTTTACGCTACGTTAACCGCCAAAAAGTATGTGGGTACCTTATAGAATTCATCAGTGGATTTGAGAGCCTGGCGGAAGTACTTCTCCGATGAAGTAGAATATGGAGCCATTCGTAAACAAGTATCCAAAGGAAGATCGGAGACAACTCGTCATGGTGGCCAATCAAACCAGCTCGATTATGAATTGAGCCATACAGGGAAGCTTTCTGGTCGAATAGCTTAGAAGAAACTGGAGAAGATAGGGCTACCAACAGATAAATGTGTTGGTATCGGCAACCAAGAATGCACCGTCACGGGTTCCGAAGCCCTTGGGTTAGTTAAGGAAACGCAGTTACAGTTCCTAGAAGTATTGTCGACGTCCTGCTTTAATCTTAAATGGAAGAATTCTCTACCTCCTTCAAAAACGTGAGAAATACCGTTGGCGCAATCAAAGCTACAGTATCTTTCTTGGAGAACACCAAAAACGTCTAATTCTACAGCTGTATAAGTTAGTTGCTTCTCTGAAGTCGCTGTGACAAATGCAAGTGGGAAGAGTATCATGAAGCGGTGCATAAAATTGCAGAAGATCTAGAAGTTGTGGTGGAAGTGTTGGACCAAATAGTGACATGGAAAGACATAAAGACAATTACCGAGGCATTCCGTTTATCCTTAGCATTAGAGAAGCCTAAGATTGTAATACCGTTGTTCATCATGGGTTAAGTGCTATCTTTGCCGCTTCCGATAACTTGATCGTTGCATTCAGGGTCAAATTGTTATGCAGAGACTTTTGAGGGTATACGACGCTCAGCGCGTGGTCACAACGGCTGTACTGGCCTGCTCCCATAACAAAGAAAGAGATCCCAATAAAATTAATCTGATAATTCCAACACCGATTTCGAGTTGCCAAAAAAGTTTGAAACTCGGTGATAATAATCAGAGACCGAAAGGGTCTTCAGCTAACAAGTCATAAAACTAAATCGGAAGTTTAATCAATTAATTTTCCCCCGAGAACGAGTATGACCAAATCTTTGCTCACATGGACGATCATCAAATGGAAGGGCAGAATAATTTTCACATTCTCCATTCAATTAAAGTAGAAAATGCTCAGAATTGGTGAATTTCCTTAAGAGTTCCTAGCCGTTTGAATGTAAGGTGAAGTCACGCGATGGCATAGTTACATCAGATTTAACTCGTTCGGAGAATTCTCGCCCAAACCGGTGTCCCAACCTGAGAGGCAAAGAGACGGAGTCGCCCTCTGGAGTGAGGTTGTACCAACTATTTGTTTCCTCCCACTGTCATGTTCGCTGCTATGACTTACTTGTGAATTGTGGACGCACACTGCGGTGCGGCGTCCCAGTTCACAAATAGCACCGCGAGACACACTCCAACCCATTCGGTTGCTGATCTCGGACAGCTTCGTTTCTCGGGCAGTAGTGTTGAGGAAGGTAGTGCCATTTTGTTACTGAAATGTTGTCTCTCATCACCTTGCGAGTGGCCCTGTGTTTGCGCTGTCCTTATAGTTTATCAAGATTCGCGTTCGGAAGCTTGTAGTAATCATGTTGGTTGCTACTGAACAATTACGACACTTGTACAACGAGCATCAGACATCAAGAACTCAGGTACCGTAATGAGGTAAGTTTGTCGTTCGGCAACTGCTCCTGCTTTTGTTATACGGATCCCATGGCTAATATGTTGCCGTACTCTCGCTGAAGTATTCCTCGTTCTCTAGGGACTGAACGTAGTCTCGTTCAAGTTCAAAATGTTTTGATCTATTTTCTTGTTTTAATTCGTTGTTCTACAGCTAAGTCGCTTCCAGCCGAGTCACTCAGACCTGTGAATGCATGTTACAAAACTTGTGTCAAAGATGCAACGTATTCATGTCTTTTACTGCATTATATATTTTTTAAGTAGGCTGACGCAGTAGCGGCGACGGTAGTGCTGGGTGTTTCCCGCTTCTTATATACTATAGATGGCGACAGGACAGGGAAAATATTGAATCCAAGCTGGGCTAGCAGGACTAAAATTTCAAGGGAATGGACGAGAAAGCTGTTGATATTGCTGCTGAAACAGACGATCGAAAGGTCACACTGGAGTTACCGAACAAACGAGTAGGAGAAACTAGCACAGTTCTTTCTGTTATTTAGTTTCACTGACACCAAGCTAGAAGAGGTCGAAAGAAAACTAGAAGAAATTCAGACACGTATGGTTGCGAAGATCGCAGTGCAGCACGCAGAATTAATACTAGCGTATAGTGCTACGGTTGCCAGGTAGGTTTCAAGCCTGGTGGTGCAGGCCACTACCGGTAGGATCACGAGTGGGTTGCTCTGCCCGTGTTGTCACTGATGTCAGCGCTGTGAAGGTTTTCGGTGATGTCTCAAGGATTACTGCTCCGCACTCGATTCCTTTGCGAGTCGCTAACGCTTGTTCAGGTCGACTCCAGCTTGTGACGGAGACTGCTTCGGGTAACTTAGATTCTGCCCCAGAAACTGGAGTAGACAGAACAAGTCAAGCAAGGCCGTGCGCTGTGTCAGATAGAACTCAAATGTTCCTGAGGGAGGAAACTCACGTAAACACCTCGTTTCTGAGGCTGTTCTGTTGTGGCAGATCACAACTGGTGAGAGAATTCCTAGCGCAGCACTGGTATCGTGCACGTGAATAGAGAGCTAGACGCTCTCTAATGACGTGCGTCTCGTATATTCCAAGTGGTACAAGCCATCGGGAAGATATTTTTTTAAGTGTCCGCCGCGCGATACTTGGAGTCGCCTATAGATCCCGAGGAGATGTTCCCGGCAATTTTTCACCGGATTTCGGTATGGGCGCGGAGGCAACTGTTTACTGCAACTATCGTCAGCATAGAGCTGTCTCTAGAGATACTTTCCATTCTTCACAATTTACAGCGAGAGAAAAATCGCCTCCTCCCAAAAAAAAGAAGAATAAGTAGTGACAACAATCAGCAGCAGGATAGTATTAATCGGAATGCTAACCGGTCCAGACTGACGAACGGTCAATCAGGATGGGACTGGGCAACAACTCCCGACAGAGCAACCAATCCGGAAGAAACGTAATGTTGATTCAATTTAGCAACGTCCAGGGAATGAAGCCGAAGTTCAATCATTGGCGAGGCGGTACTACACGAACCAAGAGCGAAACCGCTCCGTACGTGGAGACTGTTACCATCACTAGTGAGAAGTCACTGATCGACAAAACATACAAAAGGGATAGAATACATCCTGCATTTCGAGGAGAATATGATTAGTCTAATACATGAATCAACGACTTACTCCCAAAGCGAGCTCCTGCTGGAGAGGCCAGTCTCGCTGCAGTGAGAACCGTGGGGTGATTACCCTCTTTTCCTGAAGAATGTAAGTTGTCACAGCTGTCAGTTGCTTTAAGTAGAATTAGGCGAAAGGAAGCATAAAGAAAAGCGTTGCACGAGCGTAGCGCCAAGCGATAGTTTATTAGGGAAGAACATCTGATCCTTGTCAGAAACCATTACAAATAAGTCAAAATCGAAAAGAAAATATCGACAGGTAACGAGGATAATGGAATGTAGTCAAATTAAATCGGGTGATGCTGAGGGAATTAGATTAGGAAATGAGACACTTAAAGTAGTAAAGGAGATTTGCTATTTAGGAAGTAAAACAACTGATGATGGTCAAAATAGAGACGATATAAAATGTAGACTGACAATGGCAAGGAAAGCGTTTCTGAAGAAGAGAAATTTGTTAACATCGAATATAGATTTATGTATCAGGAAGTCGTTTCTGAAAGTATTTGTTTGGAGTGTAGCCATGTATGGAAGTGAAACATGGACGATAACTAGTTTGGACAAGAAGAGAATAGAAGCTTTCGAAATGTGGTGCTACAGAAGAATACTGAAGATAAGGTGGATAGGTCACGTAACTAATGAGGAGGTATTGAATAGGATTGGGGAGAAGAGAAGTTTGTGGCACAACGTGACTAGAAGAAGGGATCGGTTGGTAGGACATGTTTTGAGGCATCAAGGGATCACAAATTTAGCATTGGAGGGCAGCGTGGAGGGTGAAAATCGTAGAGGGAGACCGAGAGATGAGTACACTAAGCAGATTCAGAAGGATGTAGGTTGCAGTAGGTACTGGGAGATGAAGAAGCTTGCACAGGATAGTCTAGCATGGAGAGCTGCATCAAACCAGTCTCAGGACTAAAGACAACAACAACCTATTATACAACGGCCCCTACCTAGCAGGGAAGGTACCGTGCGGCCTTATGTAGTTGCTGACACTGATACTGGTGCAGAGAAAGGAAACTAGAACATCGACAACATTAACTAGTTCACCAGCTAAACCCTCCTCTGTTTATAGATTACTAACCTAATATAAAAGTTCTGTTTGGGGATGTATTTATTGTGCTAACTGCTTGGTCAGTTAAATTTTCATTGTGTAATGAGTAAAAATGTGAGACTGTTTTTATTTCTTGTATATAAGTGTGCATCGAAGTTATTCTGTTTCCTTTATCAAGATTTAGATTGTAATTTGGAACTTTTTGGTTACTGAATGTTCTAAGAGGGAAAGCGAGAGGAAGGAATAGTTTTAGAACGTGTTGAGGAGAGACGTGCGCACAGGTGAAGAGAGGAAATCGGAAGTATTGAACGCGTGTGCCCACATGAAATGGGTGGGTAACGAAGGTGGCAACAGCATGTGAGCTGCTCCCTTTGAGGCAGAAAGCAATTGAGAGCTCACTACCACGGATGACGGGCTGAGCGGCGAGCTACTAAGCCCCCTTTTACAGATACGAATACTTACCGAAGGTAGATCGAGTCTGAGATCGATCTACCTCATTGAAGTCCTTCTAACAGAGCAGGATAGTGTCATTAGGTAGCTCTCCCAATAGCCGGCAGAAACACACCCTCAAACACAAACACTCACGTGCTAATATTCACTGGGGCCTACGAATTTGAGTGAAACTATATTAATGTTAGAACACGTTAACACACTCTTAAGAGAATATGGAGGACAATGAGACAACCGCGAAGGTTTAAATTGTTAAATTTTATTTATTTACAGGGACACTGAGGAAGGAGGAAGATATTTAGACCATTCAATGATTTGTAACAGATAGCAAACTAAAATCATATATGGTATAAGAGGAAAAGGGTAACTAAGGTAGTCCGTCGAATATTGTACAATCTAAACAGATCGTGAGATTAATGAAATTAGTTAACGTGACTTGACAATTTTAACAAATGGTTCAAATGGCTCTGAGCACTATGGGACTTAACATCTGAGGTCATCAGTCCCCTAGAAGTTAGAACTACTTAAACCTAACTAACCTAAGGACATCACACACATCCATGCCCGAGGCAGGATTCGAACCTGCGACCGTAGCGGTCGCGCGGTTCCAGACTGAAGCACCTGGAACCGCTCGGCCACATCGGCAGGCTTTTAACAAATAAGCAATGGAAGTCACAAAACAACATTGACACTCTCGACTGTCTGTTGGCCTTGTAACTATCAGAGATTGATAGAAATGAGCGATATTACAAAGGGAAGAAGCAACTTTGTGATCAGAAGGCGTTTGACCGGCAACAGTACTTCTGCGATCATAGTCTAAGATAAGAGGAAACCAAACAAGCACAGAGAGAGTAAGTGGAAATCCAAATTATCCATTGCTAAGAAAAGGAAAATGTATCGTAATTAATTGGAACGGTGAAGACACCACTGTGGAAAGAAGGGTGACCACAAGAAAATTAGTTGTAACAAAAATGAAATTTTTTTGTTCATAAATGTACAAAATGTTCGGAAAATGCCGTTACAGACTTCTAGGACTTGTATAAGGGAGTAAGTACATAATATTTTGAACCGGAACCCATGTCCGAAAGCGTACCATTTCCGTGCTACAATAATCCGAAAACATGGTGGTAACGCGACCAGTTTCACAAGTAATTGGTTAGGCAGTACATTACTTGTTATGCAATTTCGTTCAGTAATAACCAAAGAAATAGCTCGTGTTCTCGATGACGGGTTCGCGTCAATGTGAAGCAGTACGGCCTCTTACAATTCGGGTGTGGGGCGCCTCCTTGGAACACCATACTCACGCCTGCTGAAGATGAAGGCATCCTTTCTTCAAGCTGTTGCTTAACTATGGCAAAAATTGTATGAGATGGAGTTGGACGTTGTGGAGAACGATCTTGATAAAAACGACAAGCATCTTCTCCATTACCGTGACTTTCTTCATTCAGAAGGACCATATCGGTGTATTCTGCAAACGTGTTCTTAACCCTGTTATTCTAAATCTCACAGACACTTGAATGTGGCTCGAACCAGGCAAAAGAAACAGGATTCATACCAGATGTCATCAGTCGATCCCACGTAACGCCAGCCTACCATGACTACCCTGTTGCATATCTACCCAGCAAACATGTCTTCAGACGGCTGTAGCACAAAAACGGTACTTTTCCGGACATTAGTCCCTATTCAAAATTTTATGTACTCATTCCCCTCTACAACTCCTAGAAGTTTGTAACAGGAATTTCCGAACGCGTTATACATTGTTGGCGTTAGAGTATATTGTGTGAGTAAATGTAAAAATTGGAACCTAAGAGGGGTCCCTTAGCAAATGAGCCACCATAGTTGTGTGTAGCCCGCACTTCCTTCAGAGAGTGATGACTTGGGAATCATCCGCAACGACTGAGGCAGTTAGCAAGGACTGTACAGCTGAAAGCGAAGACTGCTGGTTGTGAACGAACATCTGTCAAGGCGCAGGCCAGAAGTACACATTCCACTGAGGCACCGAAGTGTCTGTTAACAGAGACCGCCGCAGAGAACCAGTTGCTGCCCCCGACAACGAGAGCTAGTCCCTATCAGCTGGGAGATGTTACCGGCTCTTTTCAAGCGGCTGGCGTCGCATTCGGATGTCAACAAGTTCCCTGCCAGCGAATGCATACATGACAATTGGACGCCCAACACAGCCACGCCCCCCTGTTAACTGCACATGGGCCGTGAGTGTCTGTGTTCAGACTGAGGGCAGAGTGGATCTCAAAACCCTGCCCAAGGTCTGCACGGCTACTGTTTAGCGTGGCGTAGCGAGAAGTCTGGAGCAAAAAAGGTCTTAAACAGCAATACTTTTTCACTGTCTCGTGAAAATACAGTAATGTTAGTATAATTTAATTGTTAAGTTTTGGAGGGTCCTTTATAGAAACACACTGTCCTTTACACTTATTGAGTCAGGATGCACCTCCGGAAGACTTATTGCAGTTTAGAGAGGAACCATTGGTAAATACAGCCTTTATAGGCTGAAAGTGACGGGATCACCAACAGAACTTAGTTCTAACTTTGTAATTAGATTAAGACTGGGGAAAGTTATGAAACGTCCCCTTGGAAATATTATACAAGACTGTGCTTAAACTGACATACAATATTTTTTAGCGCAACAAAATCAGATTTTCTGTAATTCCTACAAGAGAATGGCCCTGACTAACATTAACCTATATGTTTCACAAATCACTTACCTCACAAAAATCTTCGTCGCTCGAACTACTGCAATACAGCGAGCGCCACTACTGCCAGCTAACTAAAAGATTCAAACTACGGAAGTCACTAACTACTGATAGGCACAGTTAGAAAATGAAAGCTTTTAATAGAGAACAAACAATGTATTTACCTTAATAGTCACAACATATATATCAGTTAATGACACCAATTCTTACAAATTTCAAAACTCCGCCATCTCTCTCCCCACGTCCACCACTGCTGGCGGCTCACCTCCAACTGCGCAACGCTACGCGCTGTTCACATCCAGCTGCAGCTGCCCAACACTTCAATGGCAGACAACAAAGCCAACCAGCCACAGACTGCACACAGCACAGCCAGTGATCTTCATACAGAGCGCTACGTGGTGTTATCAATAAAAAAACCTAAACAGCCTACTTACACAGTGTAATTATACACTGAGTTAGTCCTGCAAGTAGCGTAGTTTCATGTGTAAAGATTCATTGTACTCCTAAATTTTGGGGCATTTGTATTTAAAATTTGGTGTCCATTTTGATATGGCTTGTGTATGATCATTAGCGAGAGATTCTGTGTCCAGAGCGGACAGTTGTTTCCTCACATCAGCACCTGGTATGGGCGGTTATAGCGCAGAGACTTACGGAAGGCATACGATACCCAGCGCGCCAAAACAATGGCTCTACTGGCCAGTTCCCATAACAAAGAAAAAGTTCCTTATAAAGTTAATTTGATAATTCCGAGAAAACCAAATTTGAAACTCATTGATAATAATCTGTGACCTAACGAATCTTTAATTATTAATTCGTTCATCGATTAGTGTAATTTTACCCACACACCGTGTATCACCAAATGAATGCTTACATCGAGGATCATCAAATGGAGGGGGAGTGTGATTTTCACATTCTCCGTTTAATTAATGTACAAAATGCTCACTTTCCTCAAGAGTTCCTGGCCGTTACGTTTGTATGTAAGGTGAATTCACGCGATGGCATACCAGATTTATCTGGTTCGGAGAATTCGCACACAATGATGAGATCCTGTACTCCGACGAGCATTGGGGACGATGCGGGAGACCCGTACCGCCGACTAGGCGAGTTCCTACCGGAGCTAGTTTGCCATTGCCTTCCTCCGACGGTAATGGGGATGAATGATGAAGATGATGACGACGCAGCATCACTCAGTCATCTCGAGGCAGGGAAAATCCCTAACTCCGCCGGGAATCGAACCCGGGACCCCGTGCGTGGGAAGCGAGAACACTACCGCAAGACCAAGTTCACAAATAGCACTGAATTTACAAATAATACCGCGAGCCGTACTCCAACCCATTCGGTTGTTGATCGCAGAAACCTACACCTCTCGGGCAGCAATGTTGCTAAAGTCAGTTCTATTTTTGTTACTGAAATACTTCTCTCATCACCCTGGGAATGGTCGTGTGTTAGTGGTGTATTTGTAGATTAGCATTATTTGCGTTCGGAAGCTGGCAGTAGTCATGCTGGTTGCTTTCGAGCAATTACGCCGCTTGTGCAGCGAGCACCCGATATCGAGAACTCACGTATCGTAATGAGGTAAATTTGTCGTTCGACCATTTCTCGTGTTTTCGTTACATGGATCTCATGACTAACATGTTACCGTACTTTCGGTGAAGCACTGTTCGCTCTCTAGGCACTGGACGTAATCTCGTTTAACCTCAAAATGTTTTCATGTATTATCTTGTTTAAATTCGTTGTTCTACAGCTAGGCCGCTTCGAACCGAGTCGCTCAGATTTGTGAATGCACGTTATAAAACTTGCGACGGAGATGCCTCACATTCGTGTCTTTTACAGCAATATATACTATATATCTATTTTAACCATATTTACTGCCTATCATGTTCTGTAACTTTCACTCTGCCCCTTTGTCATTAAATGAAGCTATCAATTACTGTATGTGACAAAACACCTGCAGAGAGAAGGGGTCAAACGCATTACTTTCCCGGGGATTACAGATCAGCTGGTTTGTCTAACTACATGTCTGAGAGGAAAAGGTGATATGCAGATCACCATACCGCACCAGTCACCCAGTTCAAAGAATAGACCAGCATTTGCAAAAATATCTCAAGCAGGCTACGAAAGATTTGTAGTCTCTAACGTCAGTTCCAGCTACTAGACACGAAAATGTAGAAATTTCTTTCCAACATGTCTGGAGCATAGCAGGAAAGAAGGCTTCTAGTCTCGGGACTGTAATCAGTGCCCTCGTCCTTGCAGTCGTCAGACCCAAGAGATTTAACCATGCCTCGCTTCCCACGCCCGCGTTCCCGGGTTCGATTCCCGGCGGGGTCGAGGATTTTCTCTGCCTCGTGATAACTGGGTATTGTGTGCTGTCCTTAGGTTAGTTAGGTATAAGTAGTTCTAAGTTCTAGGGGACTGATGACCATGGATGTTAAGTCCCATAGTGCTCAGAGTCATTTGAACCATTTTTAACCGTGCGGTTACTTAGGGTGCAAAATGTTTCAGAATAACTGAGTTCATACCTGTCTTCCGCAACATGCTGGATGACATGTGGAGAGACTGCCATCGTATAAAACATTCTACTACTTGTCCCAGAAGCAGTCGTTGTAGTGTCAGAAGAGGAACTACGCATCAGCATGGAAGGGACTTTTGTGAACCTTGTCCAATGTCCTGTCAACGATTGGCAGCAACAGCGTTTCGGACCATTGCTTCAGGCAGAAGCCGCTATGTGGCGACGGAAATGTATTGCTGGATGGACAGAACCCCGGCAACAAACTTCCGTCTTCAGCTATTGATACGTTGCAGTCCTGCATCAAAAAGATCTATTATCTTGTACATGACCTTCTCCATTTGTTAGTGACGCTACAACATAGCAGTACTTCAGCTGAGAGGTCATTTTAATCACTCTGTAGGCTACAGACTTACAGAAGGTCAAATATTGACCAAAACTGACTGACAGACTTTGGCCTACATTCACAGACATACACTCCTGGAAATTGAAATAAGAACACCGTGAATTCATTGTCCCAGGAAGGGGAAACTTTATTGACACATTCCTGGGGTCAGATACATCACATGATCACACTGACAGAACCACAGGCACATAGACACAGGCAACAGAGCATGCACAATGTCGCCACTAGTACAGTGTATATCCACCTTTCGCAGCAATGTAGGCTGCTATTCTCCCATGGAGACGATCGTAGAGATGCTGGATGTAGTCCTGTGGAACGGCTTGCCATGCCATTTCCACCTGGCGCCTCAGTTGGACCAGCGTTCGTGCTGGACGTGCAGACCGCGTGAGACGACGCTTCATCCAGTCCCAAACATGCTCAATGGGGGACAGATCCGGAGATCTTGCTGGCCAGGGTAGTTGACTTACACCTTCTAGAGCACGTTGGGTGGCACGGGATACATGCGGACGTGCACTGTCCTGTTGGAACAGCAAGTTCCCTTGCCGGTCTAGGAATGGTAGAACGATCGGTTCGATGGCGGTTTGGATGTACCGTGCACTATTCAGTGTCCCCTCAACGATCACCAGAAGTGTACGGCCAGTGTAGGAGATCGCTCCCCACACCATGATGCCGGGTGTTGGCCCTGTGTGCCTCGGTCGTATGCAGTCCTGATTGTGGCGCTCACCTGCACGGCGCCAAACACGCATACGACCATCATTGGCACCAAGGCAGAAGCGACTCTCATCGCTGAAGACGACACGTCTCCATTCGTCCCTCCATTCACGCCTGTCGGGACACCACTGGAGGCGGGCTGCACGATGTTGGGGCGTGGGCGGAAGACGGCCTAACGGTGTGCGGGACCGTAGCCCAGATTCATGGAGACGGTTGCGAATGGTCCTCGCCGATACCCCAGGAGCAACAGTGTCCCTAATTTGCTGGGAAGTGGTGGTGCGGTCCCCTACGGCACAGTGTAGGATCCTACGGTGTTGGCGTGCATCCGTGCGTCGCTGCGGTCCGGTCCCAGGTCGACGGGCACGTGCACCTTCCGCCGACCATCGATGTACTGTGGAGACCTCACGCCCCACGTGTTGAGCAATTCAGCGGTACGTCCACCCGGCCTCCCGCATGCCCACTATACGCCCTCGCTCAAAGTCCGTCAACTGCACATACGGTTCACGTCCACGCTGTCGCGGCACGCTACCAGTGTTAATGACTGCGATGGAGCTCCGTATGGCACGGCAAACTGGATGACACTGACGGCGGCGGTGCACAAATGCTGCGCAGCTAGCGCCATTCGACGGCCAACACCGCGGTTCCTGGTGTGTCCACTGTGCCGTGCGTGTGATCATTGCTTGTACAGCCCTCTCGCAGTGTCCGGAGCAAGTATGGTGGGTCTGACACACCGGTGACAATGTGTTCTTTTTTCCATTTCCAGGAGTGTATTAATACTGAGACGTACCATGTAAGTCAGAGCCACCCCAAAACTAAAAGAGGAATGTGCCTCTTTAACCTGTAAGACAAGCTTTCGACACCTCTACTTTTGTAATTCAAGGGCAAGAAAATTACCGTTTGTATTCAGTACTCTTTTATTCAAATCCTGAATAATGTCTATGTCTCAAATTAAATATTTTGTTACGAAAATCCTACAACCTAAATGTTCTACATCTGGGTATTGGTAACTAAGTGAACAATTCACAGTTTAATTAAGCAGTAACATACAACAGCTTCAGATTACTGGAAAAAAATTTCAGCTGCCTCCCTCTCCTCTCTCTCTCCCTGGACTCACATCTGGATCCTTCTCTGATCACAGTAATTACTGGTAGAAGAATGACGTCAGTGTCCAGTGAAAAATATAATCCCTGGAGTCTAATAGTTTCATTTCTGACTAATTCAGAATACGTTTTATTTTGTGATTCTCTTTCGTAATTTTTTTATTTTTTTCTGTTGTTGACAGACCATCTGCTTGGTCGTCTCAGTGAAGTAGCATAAGCTATTTCTGTTTTATTCTTTAATTGCAGCTCTCTCTGTGTGTATCATAGTATTTCCTCACTCATTTCATGTCATTCCACTGTTGCCTGTTCTTTTCTCCTTGTCCACTGCTTTTCTGTACTTCCTTTGTACCTCTGTTGATTCTTAACCCTGAAACTCCTCATCATTTAATTCTAGAGTGGTTGTTTCATGGTTTTGTGGACTCTTATTACATGGGTTTGGAATTTTATGTTCCTTTGCCTCTTCGTGTGGGTAACAATTTCTCCTTCCAAGAACATTGGTATCCTGTTTGGTGAGGACTGTTTTGTTTTCACTTTCTGCCTATACTTTTATTTGATCCAGCTGTTTTTGTTGCAGTTTCTGTGTTATGACATCTTTGCTGTCATTTTCCTCTTGGTCCATGACGTTCTCTTACATTATTATCGTATGTGACTTAAGTTTAATTTGTATTTTTGATTCTTCTTTCTGTTCTTCGGAGGTCCCTCGGATGATTCTTTCTCGTGGTGTATAAATCAAAGTGATTCCATTTTTATATGTCATCTTTTATCAGGTAGCAATTCAGAGGGAACTTTACGCATAGATTTGCTCTCTAGTTTTGCTAGCAATGGGATCAGTGTGGCACAAATTCTAAGATACTTTGAAATTAACCATAACCTAAATATCGAGGCAAGGCCACTGATAATCCCTTATCTCAACATAATTAAGCCACATGCATATGCAAATAAACATCATTTAATTGTGAGATCTTTTTAATGGCCGATTTCCTTCTCAATTTTCTAACGATTATTTGTTGTATGTCAATTGATTTTTCTGTTGTTGCATATGATTTTTGTTAATTCGCACCACTGTTCTCTTTATTACACTATGTTAAGTTTGATTATGTGTCTAAATTCGTTGTTAGTATGTGGGAGAAGTTTTTCATAGTATGTCCTTTTCGAGCAAAATAAGTATTTTATAGAGTCCGTCAAATTACGTATCGGATACTTTTTCGACTGGCCACCGTTCAAAAGTGTTAAGAGACGAAAATAAATACTTGTATCATGATAATCTTTTTTACCTGCAGTAAAATGTCTTTTATCATCCCATTACTCATTTTGTATTTCATAACGAAAGTTTCAAATCGCACGAACCTCAGTCCTAAAGGTGAATTCAGTGGCTGTGCCACCGGTGTCTCTCTGAAGTGTCACACGTTATTTCTGTCCCCCTGTGGGAAATCGTATCATTAAAAACCACCTCATAATGCTAATTTGCGATGAGATCACATAGCAAATGGTTTCTCTAAAGTATGTTTTTCACAAGCTTCAACCTCGATCGCTACTTCAGGTCATTTATCTTCAAAGGAGAAAGAGGATATTAAAGTTCCTTCCCTTATAATGCGTTGCATTCCTGTGAAAGTTAGATTTATCAAAGTTTATTTCAAATTGGGCGCTGCTTCCAATACATGCTAAATGAAGGAAATGTTTGTAGCACCAATGGCATTAGATGAGGGACACGTACCAACTGGGACGTTTCGGAAGGCAAGTCCCTTAGGTAACACAGTAGTTATTGTCGGAGTTTAAGTTTGGCGCTCCCAGGTCTCCAGAGTTGGGATCTGATTAGTTCCGCCAGCTGTAGAATCTGTGCTTACTCAAGCGACCATCTAGCGTCTCGTCTGTGGAATGCTGTGCACTGCGAGGAGCGAGGATCTTGACTTAGCCACCAGGATCGAGAGGTTAATACAAACATATGCGAAAGAAAACTCATCCTCAAGGCCTACTACGTGCGGATTAGGTGGACAGCTAATAAGACAATACAGTCGTTCACAGTTAACAGGTACACTCTGGAGCAGTTTCCACACTTCAGTCCTGTAAGGCTTAGGCAATTGAGTGGGTCTATACCTGAGTGAACTTCTATATCCCTGAATGCTTGTCGGAGTACCATGCCCAATTTAACACCTAAACCCACTCCAAATGGAATGGATTTAACGTCTGGGAGCAACACCATTTATACAATGAAGAAAACTTTACGCAGCATACCGTAAGACACTTCTCATAAAAGAATACCAATGAATAATAATACACTTAACGTATGTCAGATTGTGGCTCTGATTATGAAGTGTTGTTGTGTCGGCTCCAAAGGGGCACAGTTGGGCCGCCAGTTATGAAAATCCAGAGGTGATGTCAGGCTGGGCTTCTGAAACGAACACCGCCCGCTCCGTGCTGCGCCTAATCTTCAGCCTTGACTTATCTCCAATCCAGGCAGCGATGCAGTCCAAGGGCCAGAGTTGGTTCCTCCGCCCGCACCTGCTAGTATACACAACAGTCATTTGCCTACTAGCGCTATCTAGCCTGATGTTCTCGGGCATTGCACTGTTTCCACTCTGGAAGAGCCGCTGAGCGCGAGCCAAATCCTAGTCTCTTAGTCTCCAGAGATCCTGGGTTCGGCGTAGGTAACGCCGTGCGCAATTTGCCGCCATTCGGCCTGCCGACTACGCTGTTGGCTGTTACTCCGCCGAGGGTTATGTTCAGACTGCCGCCCCAGCCAGCTGTCGACTGCACCGCCGCCTCGTCAGTTCCGACTTTGCTGCTTAGAATGAGCTGCCAACAACGTTGTTTGAACTCTCAGATCATTCTCTGGCCTTGGTCGTCCCTACGGACCGGCTATTGCTAATTAACTGACGTCACGCACATTCGACATCCTGACGAGTGAGTGGCCATCCTGCTATCTTTGGATGATTCTGTAGGGGTAAGCAATCTGAGCCGATACGTAAGACACAGGAGAGGAGATTTGAAAAATACCCACCTTCTTATGTATATAAAAGGTTTAAATGTGTAGCAGTAAACTAGAGCCAGTCAAGTGCTGAGAAAAGATCAGTACTAGCAGAAACATCAACAGCACATCAAACTGAACAGATACCGAAAGCCAGAGCCCAATGCAAAAAGAAATTCTGACTTAACAGCACAACGCTAAACATTATACTAAGGGGGCGTATCAGGCAGAGACCTAAAGCATATAGATATGTAGGAAATTAAGGAAGAATGGAGAGATAAAGAGGCGATAGTAACAAAGTGAGTCAATGGCGAGCTGTTGACGACAGCTCGATTTGATGTAATCTTCTATTCTCCAGTTATGCCTGCGCATATTACAGCAGGGTTCATTCAAATGTAAAAGGGACCATATGAACATGACTAACGCACTGCTTGAAGAGCTAACACTATGTCAGTTTCACTACAGCATGCAATAGACTTGAAAAAAGTGCAAAATTTGGCCTAACTCTAATGAAAATTGAACCCTTATTAATTTACTCTGGTTCAGTTTCTGTATTCCGTGTTAACCTCAGAGGTAACGACGAGGTTCAGACCGCGATATTCAAGTAGTCACTGATGAAATTAGTTTTCAGGCGATAATAGCTTCTAATAGAACACATGGCTTAGGAGGTACAACAATACATGTAGCTGCGGAACCACCATCTTTGTAACGCTATTTATTTTCGCTTCCAAAACAACGGCACAAAAAACATATTATTCAACAATTTTATTAACTAAAACTACAGCAGAAACTAATACGTGTAACTGCACTTGCAACGACTGATTTGCCACAAACACAGTTGTCTTCGTCATATAGATGGTTCAAATGGCTCTGAGCACTATGGGACTCAACTGCTGTGGCCATTAGTCCCCTAGAACTTAGAACTACTTAAACCTAACTAACCTAAGGACATCACACACATCCATGCCCGAGGCAGGATTCGAACGTGCAACCGTAGCAGTCGCACGGTTCCGCACTGGGCGCCTAGAACCGCGAGACCACGGCGGCCGGCTCGTCATATAGTAAGCGAAGTTCATAATCGTACTGCTTTAAGTTGAAAATTCGTTCTTCGAGACAGACCAAAGTTATACAGTGTGTCCAGAATGACGAAGTGGTCACCAAGGAGAAAGGCAAGGTGAATACGAGTATTTCGAGAACGGTACCAAATGTCAGAAATCTACGAGACGACATTGTTATGAGTGCCGTAACATACAAATATGAAAATACAGACCATATGATTCTTATAAAATGCCCGATGTTCTCAAAATTCCCTCCAAGAACCCCCTTCTGCCTGGAAGTGTGTCGGTTCTGGTCCCACGCGATGTGTTGGAATGTATAGTCAGCCACCATAACAGGCCGTGAACCAAAAGTAAACGGCTACTGAAGAACGGCAACAAGAATGGCTTGTTGGCATGAGAAAAACAGGCTGCCGCAGTTAAGTCTAGAGACGCCCATTTTACCAAAAGGGAGCATCCTTATTGCCATTATGGGGTGCTGCTATAGCGACTCTACTCATGTCCGCGATGTCACATGGACGCAAGTAGTCCGTGTCGTATCCTCCCGGTCCGATTTTATTTAGGAGGCTGACAACCACAGCCAGACCAAGCGAAGCCGATGCACCATATTTGGCACCATCGCCTTCGGAGTCCTCTCCGAGCGGTAGCAGTCTACAGCGAGGGTTGCTTAGCAACCTTTGCCTCTACGGACTCCAGCGCCAGGATGTGGTAACAAACGGTCTTACACCTGTTCTGTGACTATGAATTTTGGGCACCCGTCCGGACATCGCATTTATACTATTAGATTCACAGTGTTAGTGTGCCACTAAATGACAAACTTCCACGTCGTGACCCTAGACACGACAGTCCAGCCGGACTGACTGCCACGTCATTCTCTGCCAATGACGTCGCTTCATAAGGTATGGAGGAGCACGTGAACAGCATATCGTTCTCCTTTTTGTTGTCGTGTTTCTTGACCTTGGAACCTCCCTCTAGTTGTCAAACGGCTCCACAGCTGCTCTCACGAGGCTGTGTGCACCCCGTTCCAATTCTCCTGCCAAGAAAAATTTCCTGTAAGTATCAGGAATATGACCCAGGTCTCCTGCATGGCACTCGGACGCACTGACTACTCAGCACTGGAGGATGACTCTGTTCCAGTTCGAACCACTAATTACAGACTTGTCATTAATTACAAAGTTATCAAACACTTGGAAAGGTTTTCGATTAATCCAAGGAGTCTTATTGTGTTTCTGTGGCTGAATTAGCTGCTTCCCTTGCTGTTTAATGAGGGGTGTCTTTCGTGTAAATTAAATGAAACAACAAATTTATTGTTACCAGTAACTGTTTATTTACCTCCACGACTCATTTCAAAGGTTTAAACCTCCATCATTAGGTGAATTTACATTTGTTAATATGACATTTGTGTGTGTGTGTTGTGTTACGAATTTTGGAGGAACTTGAGACACTGTCTAATGGAGAAACAAAACACTGTTTCAGATGGTTTTGGGTTTCTTTTGACAAAAAATTAAAAATGTATATAACGGTAAACATAAAATAAAGTACCTCCAGTGGTTACAGGTTCCTTTCACTGTCGTAACACATCACATGTATACTGTCATATTTTGTAAACAAATATGGAGTCGGAAACTATTGGGTGCTTGGATCGTACAGCAGAAGAGGAAACATTATCACAGAGGACAAAGAATATATGTTCTAACAACATTATTACAGAATAAATGTTAAAGTATTTGGTGGTGTTGTCTCGAGCTGTCGGATACATTTGTTGGAATAAATACTTCAGGTGGTATATAAATCCGATTTTGAGAAGTTAAAATAGCTTAAACTTCATACTCGTTTGTACGAGGGTAGGAACTTAAATAGTGGCAACTATTTAGTCACAACCTTTACAGGAGGGTTACAGGTTTGCACCTCTTACTGTCCTTCAAAGTAGTCACCAGCGTTGCGTAGAACCCGTTGCTAGCGATGTGCAAGGTGTAGTGTACTGTTAGCAGAGCCTGTTTTGTTGGTGGTGCGAATAGAGCGGTCTGCAGCCTGTCGAATCTCTGAAACAGTTCTGAAGCGAATGCCACGAAGTGGCTCCTTCATCTTCGAAATCAAATCAAAGTCACAAGGACTTACGTTGAGGGAGTATGGTGGATGGTACAGTACCTCCCAGTCCCATACACCGAACAGAGCTACTGTATACACCCGCCCATTGTCGTGCAAAATGATTGATCGATTGCGTAGAAAGTGTCTGCGCTTCTTTCGCAAACCTGGTTGTTTTTGGAGCATCACCTGCGACCAGCTGTGTTAAATTGTTAAATTTCTAATAGTTGTATGAAAGTGTGAATTCAAGCAGGTCCGTTAATTCAGTAATGTGAGTTGAAGGGATTTCTTGTGCTTTTGTAGGTTGGCATTGATTATCTCAAGTGTGGGAAATACTGCCACAGAGGAATAAAGGTTTTGTATGTCAAATGAGGCAAGCGTGGCTCCATTAGGTACTTCTATGTTTTTCACATGTTGTGTAAATTCTATTGTGTTTCTAATGTTCTATCAATATTGAATGTGTATGCAACTTTGAGAATTTTGAAGAGCATTTTGTTGAATTTGAATGTTGCGCTGTCCCTTCAGTTCACCATAGGCCTGATTAGGGTCCCATTCTTGTGTGTCTTTTGTTGAGATGGTTCAAATGGCTCTGAGCACTATGAGATTTAACTTCTGAGGGCATCAGCCCCTAGAACTTAGAACTACTTAAACCTAACTAACCTTAGGACATCACAAACATTCATGCCCCATGCAGGATTCGAACCTGCGACCGTAACGGTCGCGAGGTTCCATACTATAGCGCCTAGAACCGCTCAGCCATCCCGGTCGGCTTTGGTTGTGTTCTGAGGCAAGGTGGTTGTGGGCTCATTGTTACAATATTTCTTGCTTATGGGATGGTGAGTAGAAAGTTGATGTTTCAAATGTGTTTAATCCCCTTTTGTATTCTGGCTGTTGGATCTTTATGTATCTCTGGTATGTTGTTGGTTTGGAAGAAGACTGAAGTTTTTTTTCTATTTATGTTGCTTTGCTCATTACACAATTGTGTTACCCTTGTAAGCTTTTACAATTATTGCATTTTCATGTTTAATTTAGTCTTAACGGAACGTGTAAAGACTTCTTCTCTTTTCTTGTATGCTGGGAATGTTTTTACAATTTCTTTCTTAATAATTTCGTTAATTTTGTGGCAAGCTACTATTCTGTCATCTTGCTTCACGAAAGCGATGGTTGAGATCTGTATGGTAGTAGGATGAGCTTTTCTTGGTTCTTTGATCGAGTGGAGCTTGAACGTTGTGTTTTAAACCTTTGCAGAGTAGTGTCTCTTCTTCTGCAGCGAATATTATGTCCGTGTTGTTGAGGAAAGGTGTGAAGAATGTGTGTTACCTTCGGTTGTTTTGGTCCAGTTTGGGAGGTAACTTTTGCTTTCCAAGATTCGCCTGTTTTTTCTTCTGTGTAGCTTTTGTTTTCAGTACAATAACCTCGGTATGCTTTCTGACTTTTTAGTTTGCGGAATCATATTCTAGTCTGCGAAGCAACTTTTCCAACTGTAATTCTGCATTATAAAGCTGTGTGTTGAACATTTGGTTTTTAATACAAAGTCTTTCAGTTCGTTTATCACCCAGATGTTGTATTTAAAGATAAAGTTTTCATTGTTATTTGTCTGCCTGGAAATTGTTATTTCTTAGTGATGCCCTGTAAGGTCACTTTAGTCATTGACGACGTGGTTTTATTGCAGTTCACTCTATTTTTTCATATTTTCCAGGGTAAATGGTGCTCTAAAGCAAAATTTTCACTTTTTGTGTACTATCGTTCACTCCTCATTTCAGTATGTTCACTGTCAACACAGACGTAGCCACCAGAGTGCTCTTACTCTTGCGGAACCTACTACAGTCGCTATAACTTCAGTTGGAAAAGATAGCAACTTTCACCACAACGTCACAGTTTACAAGCTCCCCTTCCCACGCTGACTCTATTGTCAAAGGACTCTGGGCACTACCATCGCAGTTGCTCCTGTTTGAGAAGCAAACGTGGACCAACTATGTAGCTCACCAGGAACAGCACTTTATCGTTCATGGAGTTTCAGATAATACCAATCAACGAGCTTCTTTATTGGATTCTTAGATCCTGAAGTGTATTGCCCGCTTCAACAATTGATTTCGGTCGGATACGGTGTCGAAATGTGTCGTCCACCAGCATAACAAACTAGTCAGATAGGTGTTCGAAGTATGGCCCTGTAGGCACCACATCATCTTGAAGCAAAGTTCCAAGAAATGACAATAAAAATGGCCAGTTGTCGCGGGAATCTCTGTAGTCGCTAGTGCGACTAGAGGTGTCCACTTTGCCAACAGGCATGGTCCGCTTCACCATTACGAGGCGTGGCTATCGTGATCCTAGTTGCAGTCACTATGTCACGTGGCTGTAAGTGGTCACTCTCGTTTCTTTCCGCCGCGACTGAGTTTGGGGTCCAGCATGGCCACAGCCATGTCAGTTGAAGCCGATGCACCATCCTTGACATTATCTTCTTCAGCGACCTCTACGAGCCGTCAGCAGTCTAACGCGAGTAACACCCAGAGACCTTGGCCTTCATTGACTTCAGTGCCCGTACCTGGTATTCGATGGTCTTAGACCATTTCTGTTAATGTCTATTCTGGACAGTCATTTAAACAGTTGTCGGACTGAATATTGAATTTACAGTTCAAATTCATGGTACTAGTGTTCCCCTACCTTTCTCTAATTTCTGAATGGACAGTTATAACATATTTATGAAGCAGTTTGACAGTTTTCCGACTGATACAAGAACTTCGTGACTGATTTCGCTAAACATATTGTGGTTTATTGATAATTGTCCTTTTTGTAATTGCTACTAGTGCGTTCATTATTATCCGTCTGCCTAGGAACTTGTTGTTACTGAGTGAGCCCTTGTTAGGTCCTTTCACTATGGAGGTTATGTATACGTGAAATGCATTTCTAATTATACCATGTCCTGCGCTAAGCGATTGTGGCCTCCACATAAAGGACTGTCTATATGTGAGAGAGCTAACCAAGAAGTGCGCATCTAACTGAAGGTTGAGTACCACTAGTTGAGCAAACTACAATCGCTTACTGTTGTACTGTTGTGTATGTGCAGGTTGGTGCTGCTGTATGCTCCCTCAACATTCTGACATCTCCCAACCCGCTCCTACCTCTCCCTCTCCTCTCCCATCGTCAGCTAGCGAGGTGGCGCAGTGGTTAGCACACTGGACTGGCATTCGGGAGGACAACGGTTCAATCCCGCGTCCACCCATCCTGATTTAGGTTTTCCGTGACTTCCCTAAATCGCTGCAGGCAAATGCCTGGATGGTTCCTTAGAAAGGGCACGGCCGATTTCCTTCCCCATCCTTCGCTAATCCGAGCCTTTGCTCCATTTCTAATGACCTGGACGTTAAACAATAATCTCCCCCTCCTCTCCCATCGTCCTGTAAGCCTGTGGACTGAGAGACTGTTAAATATCTTTTTCACTTCTCTGGCATTTCCTATTATCTGTGAATTTTAATGCATACCCTCCACCATTGGTCTGTTCTATCACCTCTCCTCGGGTTAAACAGTTGGGAGTCTCTCCTTATCATAAAACTGTCATTTGGGACGGTGAACGCACGTTAGTTCTGCCGAAAGGTCATTCTGAGCCATCCATCTTTAGTTATGATTGCCTGCTCTCACGTATGACGCTCTTACAGCAGTGGTTGGTGTTCTGCTTCTGGTTGTCACTTTCCGTTCCACAATGTGTACATCTGACAGATGGAGTTATTCGAGGGAGACAGTGGCAAAGTGTTCCATGGGTAGATAAAAGATGTATACCTCACCTAATGATAAACTCTCAAAATTCCAAATTTTGAGTGCAAGAAGTAGCCGTATAATTAAGGAGAGCAGTTAGAGAGGGTGCAACAGTTTGCTTCACCAACATTAACACCGAAGAAACAAATGCACCGGAAGTCATTAACAGGATTGGCGAAAGAGACTGGAAGTGCCCTATTAAAGTTGTAATGAAGAATTAAAGTCTCTTGGACAGCAAGTGAATCGCTGCACAGACCACAAATTACGAAAACCATGAAAGTCTCTATCATATGTAAGATCTGGATTCCGCACTGGTTGCAGGAAGCTACATAGAGCCTGGTGACGACACAATCTATATCGTTGTTCCGAAACCTCACTTGAATGATAAGAAAATCATCCTGCTTTTTCAAATAGTATTGTAAACTGAACCATATCCTGATCATTGTAAGGAAACAGTTTTAATTCCTCTTCTAAAGCCTGGGACGGACTAGTAATACCCAAATACGTGTTGTGGTGTTTCCGTCAACAACTACCCGCGAGAGAGGTTAGAGGAGACGTACTGGATTAGCCGAGCGGTCTAAGGCACTGCAGTCATGCACTGTGCGTCTGATCTCGGCGGAGGTTCGAGACCTCCCTCGGGCATAGGTGTGTGTGTTTGTCCTTAGGATAATTTAGGTTAAGTAGTGTGTAAGCTTAGGGACTGACGACCTTAGCAGTTAAGTTCCATAAGATTTTACACACATCTGAACATTTTTGAACCTTGGAGGGTGTAGTCATCCGCTGCCTTGTTTGAGTCTCAGGATCCGAACAGCTTGCCCACCTCTTTCTCTGTGGATTCAGGAAGTAAATGGGTTGGATGAAATTCGTTGCGTTTTTGATTTGCATTTTGGTATTCCAGTTGCTATGGGTTTACTTATCGACTTCCATTTTTTATTTGTACTTCACTGTTGCTATTTGAATTTATATACATATTGTCATTGGGCGCTAGAAGATGGCGTTCCAAGTGTAGAAATACGAACATTATCAACATATTCTTCTGTTTGAGTTAAGAAAAGAGGGGTGACAGGAGCGGCAGACAGAAACATTTGCACTGCTTGTGGGGATAATGTCATTGGACTGAGCACCGCAAGGAAACAGCTTTCTCGTTTTGAGGAGGATTGTTTTGATATTAGTGATTCTCCAAGTACAGGAAGACCTTCGGGGTTTATTGAAGATTCTTTAAACTCGTTAATCCACAACGAACCACGTCAGTGTAATCGAGGACTGGCTGATATGATGAACTGTCATCATTCCATCATCGTGCGATATTTACATAAAAATCGAATGTTTGGTACCGAATGCTCTAAGCCAAAATCACAAAAATCAGTAGGTGGGCCATACGTGCCTCTCTGATTGCTGATCATCAGTTGGCTAGTGAACAATACTGACCATTCCCATGCTGTATCATTGCTTGTGATGAGCAATGGTGTCTCCCTGCTAACATAAGGAAAAAAAGGAATGGTTGAGTCCAAAGATCTGTGCTTATACACAAAAGATAATTATATGCATCCGGTGGAAGAGCGATGGTGTGATGTAGTACGAATTGCTCACCTTATACACCTGATCTTGCTCCCTCAGATTTTCTCGTTTTCCGCTGTCTATCGAAAAGCCTTCAAGGAACTTTCTTTTCTGACCAAAACGCGCTCTGACAGTCACGCAACAAGTTCTTCTCCCCAAAACCACGTGATTTCTGAATTCGATGAATTGAAAAGTTGCCCCCGCGTTGGCACACTGTTGTAAATAGTGAAGGAGAATATATTCTGGATGGCTAAAGCCTCTGTTATGTATATCTGTCGTATTTATTAAACTTACGTATAAACTCTACGAACTTATGTACCAGCCTAATAATTCATACCAGACCTTACTGACATACGTTTACCGTGTTATATGCCCTCAGCGTAATCTCACCGTGTCTCGATCACCCTTCTCTACAGGTGACATACAAAGATCGCGGGTCCAGATCTATGGATGTCTCGCAAGGACCGCCCTACGGCACGGATTATGTTTTATCTTGTGTTGAAGCACGTGCCACGAAGAGTTTCCTTCATTTTGGCGAAGAGGTCGTAATCGCATGGTCTCAGTTCTGTTAAATGGTCCCTTACCTCCTACCACGAAGTACGCAGGGGCTCCTGCACAGGGTTATATCCACCTTATGGTATGGCATTGCTTTATATTCAAAAACCTCACGCTGTCCCTGAAGACATTGCTGAGCGTTCCCATCACGTGCTACTTCGATCTTGATCAACGCACGCAGTTCGTGTTTCCTAAACAGGCCGCTAAGCCGCTTGAAATGGTCTCCCGCACTCTCAGACAGTGCACACTGCAACCGACTTAAACACTGCCGTCGCCGCTCACTACACTACTTCAACTGACCTTCTGATGCCATCTACGGACATAGCGCATGCCATTTGACGCACATCCTTCACGTTGTGGTACTGGTGTCACTACTTTTTATCCAACACTAGTATCAATTCACCGTCAATACATCGACTGTTCTGGTGGCAGCGATGCAAATAGTTTGTTCGGCAAGCATCAGTTAACAAGTGTTAATTTCGATCCATCGCAGGATTATAGTAATACTTGGAAGCATAATATCCTCAAGCAGCTACAGACGAAGTTTCAATGGCATTTCACTGGCCAGTATTCCGACATATTCGTATTAAAGATTTTGATTGATAGTTTAACTGAATTTTCTTCTGTAACAACTGTATGTGTTAAGCACTTCACTGATGACATGACTACCATTTACATTAACCTCAAGAACTTTTATTGTGTCGTGGGGAAATCTGTTGGTTTACTGACGTCAATTATCTTATTTTTGTGAAGAAGTGTTGTTAATTATTTATGTGCTGCCTGAAGTTGCAGTTCCATTTTGGCGTTTAGGATGACTCTTGCCATGAGGATGTAGCCGTTCGATTGTCAAACGGGACGCTATAATGTAATCGATGACGCGTCTATGACTACGGTCCTCTGAATCGATTGCTTTGCCAAGCAGTCCAGTCGTAAAAGCAGCGCATGATCCGAAGAGTTGTCATTGCATTTCAGTTCATCTTCTGGCAGTTTTTGTGTTACAAGTGATTGGTGTACATGTTATCGAATTACGCCATCAATATAGAAATTGTAAAGTAATTACCTGATATTTTCAGAAAGAGAGAGATCTCTAAATAAATTTTAAAAAAGATGAAAAACATTTTTTATTGCCCAGATCGCACTTGTTACATACCCTGATTGCTAGTTCCAGCAGAGATATATTGCTGTCAGATTAGCTGTTACAGATATGTTACGAAGTTTATAATTATCACACATAATTTCGAAGAATAGTGAATTCAGTTTTACCTGTTACCGGACACGTGAGTTATAAACCCCCTGCGTGTGTCATACTGCTATCTGGCCATTGAAGTCATTCCACTGTTTGCTGTATTCATATTATTATCCACATTAGTACCCTGCGCGTTACCTTTACTTCCATCGATCTGTAACCTAGACTTTGGACTACACATCAAGTCCTATACCTTACACGAGACTCTTTTAGCATGTAAACCTATTTTATAGATCTTACACGTAACCCTTTTAGCATGTAAATCTATTTTGTAGACTTTCTTTCTCCAAATTTTTATGCTGCACGTAATGTTTCCTTGATCTTTTTTTTATGCTTTAGCCAACTTTCTGTTTATTATTTAAGCAACAACGACAAAATTTAAATCAATTTTATACAATGTATTAATTCTTTTTTTACTTGACACATTAAATAAATTCTCACGTTGTTTATCCCATTTAACACTTGTGTGAGATATATCATGCTTTATCCCAGTAGTCATCATAACTATGTTAACAACTTTAATACATTTGTTAAGAACTTTTTCGCATTGTCTAACGTTGGTTTGTTATTACTATTAATATCTTGCTGCATCTAGTATAAAATGTTGACTTCTGATAATCATGACTTTAGTCTCTGTGCACATTCTCATTATTATTGCATACACTGTTATACTGCTCATACTGTTCTGATATCATGTCGTAGAGTTTGTAGCTGTATGACATCGTGTACTCTAACGTTCTATGTAAGTATGCATATGGCTATCACTTCATTTAAACTTCAAATTGTGTTATCCCTTGGTGTTGGCACATCTTTTGAAACATAACGAAAAAGTAAACTTTTTTCACTATATATTTTTCGATTAGTATGATGGAAAATGAATTATTGCATGCCCAACAATGTTGCCATAATTTTGCAAGCTTATTGATGTAAACGAATTGGTTTGCTTTGTTATATCTTAATAACGTCCATCCTACATCACATATTGTTATGTACTCTGATATTTGGTGGTGCTCTGTAGTATTATGTAGTTATTTTGACAACTTTCCAGCAGTTTTGAGCCGGTTATCAGCATGCACACATCTGACGGCAGTGGATATGATTCGACTGATGTATCCGACACCTCTGTATTTTGCTCATAAAGTTATGGCTTTTATTTTAGTGTACTTAGTGTGGTGTGGGAGTGTGTTTGTGAGAGGCAAACGTTACTTTAGTCTACAGCAGTGGAGTCACTATAAACATTTTCAGCGCCTTCATTTACATAATAATTTTAATTTCACATTTTCCTCCATAAATTCTGTGACCAGATGACAATGTGCCACACTTAGGGACTCTATATTTCACGTATCAGATTGTACGAAAAACTGAGATAACCTTTTTCTGAAATTACGTACGATCATTTGTTGTAACTCTTAAAATATATCTGTAACACTTAAAGATCTGAAGAGGGCAATATAACTTTGCTGAAACTACTAATCAGAATAAGCATCAACGGCGATCTGGGCAATAAAACTTCTACTTTGGAAGCTTTTATAAAAATTATAATGTCTTTGATAACACGGGAGAGCAGCACTATGGCTATCGTAGATCTGTGACTTATTTTTGACTAACTCCTGACGTCAGTAACCAAACATAACTCCAGTTTGTTTCTATCCTGTGATCAAAAATCATACATAATGTGCATATAAAGCAAAGTAAAGGGAAATCTTACAATACATACTGTTCACAAAGAATATCTTTATCCTTACATGCTTAGTTACTGCAGGTTACATTGCGTTTACAGAAAGAGTACAGTTAATTTATCAAACGATAAACATACATGTTAAAGAACAAATTTTCGATTTTAGCTTTTTCTGTAGTGTTTAAACTGTGGAAATTCTCACTTGATGCTCCAACACTAGTCTACCATCATATGTACACTCCATCTGCATTGATACCGAGCCTCTATGACCCACCAAACTTGGTCGATTGGCTCACCCTGCTTATGGGTGACTGCATCGAGATTTTCCGGGAAGTCAGAAAAACGACTGTGTGAGAAATGCAATTTGATCCTCACTTTCCAAACAACCTCTTAAGACGTCGATGTACAATTTCGATGTAATTATGTGCTCGTATATTTCCAGGAAAATCTTCCATAATGAATTTGAATGCCAATCGAGCGTTGTGCTCACGTTCTGTCGTTGTTCCATTCCGATGAAATATTCATCTTTATCGAGCTACACCATCTATCTATCTATATCCGAATCCCGCTCCAGCTACTGCCGGGTCTGGGTGCTGACGAGTCCTCTCCATTTGGCTCGGTCCTCCCACCACTTTTCTTCCTCCACTTGCTGCCAGGTCACACCTCTCCTTTCAAAAGATATTCTCACTCCCGTTTTCCACCGTGTTCTTGGGCGTCCTCTAGGTCTTTTCCCATCCATCTTTAATTCTTCCATAATTTTGGGGAGTCTCGGCCCATGCATCCTCATAACATGCCCATACCATCTTAACCTCTTTCTTTCAATTTCTTCTCTCATACTTTCTTGTTTGAGGTTCTTTCTAATCTCTACATTCCTTACTCTGTCCATTCTTGTTTTTCCCTTAACTGCTCTGAGAAATTTCATTTCCCCTGCTTGCAGTGTGCTCCAGTCCCTTTCTGTCATTGTCCATATTTCTCCACCATAGGTGACAATAGGGATGTAATAACTCTTATACATAAGGAGTTTTTCTCTTTCTGAAACCTCATTATTCCAAATCAGATGTTTTATTGTTTGGTAGAAATTGCCTCCCTTCTGTAACCTCCTATTAATTTCGTTAGTTATTCTTCGATCCCTAGATATTTCACTCCCTAAATAAGTGAAACTTTCTACTACTTTGAGGGGTTCTGCATTCAAGGTAATATTTCCATTGATTCCTTTATCTCGTCCAAATACCATTACTTCACTCTTATTTTTATTTATTTTTAATCCATACTTTTTCATTATTTCCTTCCACGCATCAAGCTGTAACTGTACATCTACCTCTTTGTCACCCCATATTACCATATCATGTGCAAAAATCATATTTTTGTCTTTTTCTTTTACTATATCTTTAACTGCCCTATTCATTCCCTCCATCACAACATTAAAAAGCGCAGGAGATAGAATACTTCCTTCCTTAAGTCCTTGTCTTATTTCTAAGCATTCAGAGTTCCCAATGGTGTTCTAATTCTACAATTGTGGCCTCTGTACATTGTCTTAATAACCTTAATGTATCCATCTTCTATATCTATCTTCTTCAGTTCTTCCCAGAGTCTTTCCCTGTCAACTGAGTCATATGCCTTTTCTATGTCTATTAAAACACTGATAAGGAGAAGGGACAGGATGATAGGACATCTGCTAAGACATGAGGGAATGACTTCCATGGTATTAGAGGGAGCCGTAGAGGGCAAAAACTGTAGAGGAAGACAGAGATGGGAATACGTCAAGCAAATAATTGAGGACGTAGGTTGCAAGTGCTACTCTGAGATGAAGAGGTTAGCACAGGAAAGGAATTCGTGGCGGGCCGCATCAAACCAGTCAGTAGACTGATGAAAAAGAAAAAAACATTATCACCCTTTTTTTTATACTCCCAACTTTTTCCATCAGTTGACGGATAGAAAATATCAGGTCGATCGTGCTTCTTCCTTTCCTAAACCCATGCTGTTCTTCACTCAGCTCCTTTTCTACCTTTTCACTTATTCGATTTAGTAAAATTCTTTCAAAAATCTTGGCTGTATGACTTGTGAGGGTTATTCCTCTGTAGTTTTTACAAAGTCTTTTATTGCCTTTCTTGAAGATGGGAACAATGTCTCCTATTCTCCAGCCGTCAGGTACTTTACTATTTCTCCACACGCTTGATAGTACTCTATACAACCACTGCATTTCCACTGGACCTGATGCTCTTATCATGTCCAGTGATACTTCATCAGGTCCTGGGGCTTTCCCCCCATTCATCTTCTTCACAGATTTTTCCATTTCTTCCCGTGTAATTTGTCCTAATTCTGCTTCCCAACTTCTCTTAATTTCTCCATTATTTGTTGTTTCCTCATGTACCAGCCTCTCAGCTTTTAACAGCTTCTTAAAATGTTTCAATTGAAAAATCTTTAACAAATTGCTTCTTGCAACCCAGTTTTATATGCAGTGATGGGAATAAAATGTCTTTATGTGGCTGATGTATAATGTATGGATCACCAGACGACAATTCAGGTTTTGGCATACAATTAAACAGCATACAATGCTTCTCGCGAGCTCTACTGACCCACATACACAAGTAACAGCGATATCAGCGATACCTGGTATATCGGTGTTGCAGATCAAGGAGGAAGCAGACCGTTTTAAGGTCAACACAGATGATCCATTGGTGCACGTGATACTGCAAAAATCTAAGACTCTCCTTATATATTCATACTCTTCACGCAAACAAATCGATAGGCCTCTTGGAATTGCATCCCGTGAATTTCCATTGATCTCCGCTCTGAGCTATCGATGAATAGTCACCATTCAGTTGTCTTATTTGTTGAAATTCGTAACTATTTCATTACACCACATACGCTATGGCAGTATGCAAAGTCATCTTCCCTACGAAAATATTGCAGAAAGCTCTTCCTCTTAATTGAATGTAGAATTCGTTAGATACATTAACTCCTATTTCCTGCAAATTTTTCTCGTGCAGTTTCTGAAGTCAGAACTTTGATAAGCAGTGCATTAGATTTCGCGGAAATGGCAGACCCACTGACGTCTGTCATTGTGACCCAGTATTTGGAAAACTGGAAAACTGCCGCAATTGCACAAACTGTAAAGTACATTGGTGGAAAAATAGCTTGAAATTGCAAAGGAAGAATGTAGGAAGACAACTCAATCTAACAAGAAGGAAAGCGCAATGGGACAAATATAGCGAGACCCTTGGCAAGTACAACCTCGCGATTAAGCCAAGGAAACTATCATATTGTAAGGTACTCTGTGAGAGTAAATACAGCTGTATTCGCCAGACTTCTCAAAATCCTCACCAGAATATCAACAAATAGAAGAGATATGCTCACAGACGAAGCTGAGTAGCACCATGGTGTCAGCAGTTCCGCTTGGGACGCGACAGCGACCGGACGTGCCGGTACTTCCGCGTAGTCGTAGCGAAGCAAGCCGTGTTTATAGAAATTCTTGTACTGTGACCGGTGATATTGTCAATGCTTCTTCACTACCTTCGTACACACCCTTATAATTACCTCACAGCGGTATCGGCCGCTCATATAGTGCATTTATGGCTCCCAGTGTATCCCGTAAGAATACCCTGTGTTTTGCATTTGAGAAATCTTCCAGGAATGTGCAACCGATTTCTCTAGAAATCCATGACTGGTTAGTAGATAGTATTGGCATCACGTCCGACCAGGTCCACATAGCATATTATGACATGGCGGAATACTGTGTGTTTGTGAAGTTTTTGGATCAGATACAACTGGAGAAAATTTTGGTGAATACTGGTGGGAAAGCAGAGTTCCGACATCATGATCAGTCGGTGAGTACAGTTTCAATTACAACGCTGACATCGAAAATAAACAAGTGCTAGTGTTCAATTTGCCACCTGAGGTTGAAAAGTGTTTTCTTATAGATGTACTCGCCAAATACGGTGACATCCGACAGATTAGAAACGAAAAATGGTCGAGCCGTCACTAACTCCAATGTTATAGTGGGGTTCGCTCAGTTGACATGGCCGTTGAAGTTAATATCCCACCCTATATAATGGTTTGTGGTTATAAGGCTCATGTCATTTACGATGGATAAGTAGGCCTTTGTTTTATCCGTAACACGAGTGGCCATTTACGAGATGATTGCCTACGGCGCGTTGTCGTACTTCGCAACAATCTGCAGCAACGCTTTATGTGATTGACTCCCAACCATGTGCATCTGTGTCAGAGGACAACAATCTCGGCAACGGCACCTTTCCACCCTTACCTCAGAAACCCGTCGCTAGTCACTAGTCAGCTGGTGTTGCATTCTCTGTCGGTAACAAACGACGCCGTACTAGTGACGTCAGTGGCTTCAGTGACTAGATCGTAAAAAATCAAACTGATGACGCGGAGTCACGGGCTTCCACACAGGACACGCATATGTAGGACGGCTCAGTTACGACCCGCCAAATTCACATTGAATCTCCCGACGCAGAAACTGTCAATACGATTGCAGTCGAGTGTTTACAGGAATCCGTTCCGATGCCGCTTCTCGACTCGCCACAGGTCGTCAAGACACGAGAGGCGGAAACCAGTCAACTGCAAATCGTAAACACAGAGGATGATGCTCGTGATGTAGAGCATAACATAAACACCCACCATCTCGAAACTACTTCGAAACAAAGTGAGGAACCGGAAAGCTCTATACAAATAGCCAGTGCGGCACCACACTAACGCAGCGAGCCTACTGAAGACGCGTCTTCGGACTTGTCGTCACCCGTTCCGGAGCAAGGACTTTCACTTACTGTTTACAGCCATGACTCGCAGACTCCGCCGTCTTCTATGACACTTCGGACGACTGTACGAAGGCAAAATAAGGTTACACCAAATGACTCCGTGGCTGGAAGTAAGCCAAAAAGTTCAAAATGGTTTAAATGGCTCTGAGCACTGTGGGACTTAACGTCTCTGGTCATCAGTCCCCTAGAACTTAGAACTACTTAAACCTAACTAACCTAAAGACATCACACACATCCATGCCCGAGGCAGGATTCGAACCTGCGACCGTAGGGGTCCCGCGGTTCCGGACTGTGCGCCTAGAACCGCTAGACCACCGCGGCCGGCAGTGAAAAAGTAAAGTCAGCGCAAAAATTGGTACAAAACCTGCGAATATAGGTTCGAAATCAGACGGTGAGGTGGACTGGGCTTGCTACGCTTCCCAACACCCACACGTCTCTGCCGATCATGAGTAAAGCTTATAAGTTTTTGTCCCTGAACATTAATACAGTTAGGACAGATTTAAAATTAGCAATGCTACGGCAGTTTATCTATGAGTCCGACGTCGATGTAGTTGTGTTACAGGAAGTGTCTGTCTTATGTTTTCATGTTCAGGATTTGCAACAATCGTAAACACCGCTACAGACGAGGATACAGGTACGGCCATTCTTTCACGAGACGGATCCCAGTGAGCAGTATCGAAATGTTGGAATCCGGTAGAGGCATAGATTACCAAATTTTTGACCTCGCCCTCGTCAATATCTGTGCTCCATCTGGAACGACTCTAAAATCTGGAAGAGCTAAGTTCTTGAAACAAGACATCATCTACTTGTTACGCCGCAACCCAACCCAGTTGATAATTAGTAGTCATTTTAACTGTGTGATCCACAGGAAAGATCAGCAGTATGGTTTTGATCAACGGATTATTAATGTCGTGCAACATTTTGTCACGTGCATTACAACAAAGTCAGCGTAAATGGACAGCTTACTCAGCCCATCGAGATCCAAAGAGGAGTGCCGCAGGGGAGCTCTCTCTCCATGATGTTATTTATCACTCGAGCCAATCTTACGCTTCATTCATGACAAACTTGTAAGCCTCTCGATCGCCGAGACATCCTTCATGGTTCGTGCTTACACCGACGACGTCGGAGTGTTACTGCGCAGCAACGGAGACGTATCAATCCTCAAGACCGTGGTAGACGAGTACTGTCGTGCTTCCAGTCCTAAAATCAACACCGATAACTGGGAGGTTCGACGAAGTTATTGTACCTTGGGCGAAGCGTGTCGAAGCCCACACTACTCTGGGGATGATTATCGGCAAATGCCCGTTAAAAATGAATGCAAAAAATTGGATTCAGGTCACCAATAAAATGCAAGGTGCCATCTATGAAAACAGTTGGCGGTCTGGTGAAATTCTCCAACGCATATGACTCCTCAGCAGTTATATCTTCAGCAAAACGTACTATACAACCCAAATATTTCCAGTCCCCAAGATTCAGGCCAAACACGTGATGAATGTCTCTAATAGATTTATCTGGCAAGGGTATCTGTTTTAAGTGAAATACACCACGCTGACGTCTTGTAGACACGCCGGTGGACTCAACATGCCTGACATTAACTGAAAGTGTCCTGCGTTATATATTAAACGAATCACCCAGTTGGTGGACAAGGAACCTCTCAGCGTAACCAGTTGGCTCTTCCGAACCTTACAACCTACCGATATGCTCCCACCCACTGATGTAGGTACAATATATTACAAGCTACGACATGTCAAGCAGTTATTTCTTAAAGTAAGCTATATAGATGGAAACTATCTCAAACCCAGGATTTACCGACGGCGCACCTGTTATTATAAGAGATGGACATCTCCAATAGTCCAGAAACCCATTGAACCTAAATACCCGAGTGTTCATTGGAAGGTAGTTTGGGACATGGTATAAAGTGGTAAACGATGTTATACCCGCAAAAGGAAGGTTACATAGAATCTGCTTATGTGACAGTGATAAGTGCGTCCACTGTGTTCTGGTCGACACGTTATGCCATCGCTTCACTTGTGGTGGTCATCTCATTAACTGGAAATGGGTGCAGCAGAGGCTGCGCCTGATTACTCGCAGCAGCCCAGCCAGCCACTGCACCGACATCCTGCTCTGGCCGGACACGAAACGTTTTCCCGCTACCAAGAACAACACCGTGATGTGGCTGTTAGGGCAGTGTATGACACACACCATTATCCTCAATAGTGAAGGTAATATCATTAGTTTCGAGGCTTATATGAGAACGGCAGATTGGAAGATGAAACGTTACCCAAATATCAGGACGATATTTTCTAACATAATGTTTGAAAAACAAGTCGTAGGGTAATTCTCGACGCCGGTAACGGCACAAATCACATGCACGACGATGTAGCAGGCAGAATACACAACGAATAAGGGGCTACACCTGTTTCCAGGACTGCTCCCAACTTCTGAACGGTGTTTGTTAACTTCATTGGTGAATCAAGTGACAGACCTGCAAGCCAGCAGTTGTGGCCGAGCGGTTCTAGGCGCTTCAGTCTGGAACTGCGCGACCGCTACGGTCACAGGTTCGAATCCTGCCTCGGGCATGGATGTGTGTGATGTCCTTCGGTTAGTTAGGTTTAAGTAGTTCTAAGTTCTAGGGGACTGATGACCTCAGATGTCAAGTCCCATAGTGCTCAGAGCCATTTGAACCGTTTTGAACAGACCTGCTGTTCTAGTTAAGACAGTCAATTTTATTTTTTGTAATTCTCTTTAATATATTTGCGTTTTAGTTCTATGTCTCTGTCTGGACTGAAGATGCTATTGACATTTTAAAATTTTTGTTATGTTTTATAAGGTTAAACATGGCACTAAGTATATTGATATGTGTTCTTCAGTCTATTGTAGCATAATTTTTTTTTTACAACAGTAAAAGAAAATGGTGTAGTGGGTATGATACTAAACTATTGTATCGAGGATTGGTAGTTCAAAACTCGCCTGGACCGTATAATTTTAGTTTCTATATTCGCTTCGAGTACATTCTAGAAGTATCCACAAATGGCAAGAATCATTGAACTGGAATGTTGTGTAGCTGTGTTATACCGTATGTATTCTGGCCGGAGGCACTTCACTCCGCGCTTTTGTATGTGCAAGTGCTGAATAAACCTTCGTTAAGTGAAGTTAGTGTTCGTCATTCATGTATTTACACATCCCTCTACGTGACTTAATTATAAAGAAGGAGGACGGTGAGTACGCAAGGATTGTGAATGAGACTTTGCATGTTCTCCGTAAGAATCACTTCTCTCAGTGCCCTCTGGCAGATACCTTAGATCAAGATTCAGTCCCTGTGAGGCACTTGGTAGTAGGTAATCATACGGGAAACTGGGAACCTGCCAGTGTTTATCTCAGAAATAGCAGTTGGGTGTTGGGAACGTTTCAGCCTTTCAAGTTACCAGGCCCAGATTGGATCTTTCCAGTTCTACTGCAACAATCACGAGCGAATTTAATTAGACTTCTATGTAGACTGATAAGGTTAGCCTAGCAGCAGCAATCATTTCTTATGCTCAGAGTACAGCGTGGGCTGTTTTCATTCCGAATCCAGAGATAATTTATATCAATGCTAAGGATATTAGACCGATCAGTCTCTCCTACTTTCTTTTAAAGGCATTGGAAAACTCGTGAATAAGCACATTAGGAAAAAGAGGCCATCTGAGGTTCACCAACACGCATATCAGCCAGGCAAATCATGTGAAAACACCACTTTTCCATCTTGTTTGCTCTCCGCATCTTGCTAGATATTGAGGGGATTTTAGGAAAATATCCTTCGAATCTTCGGTTACAACTACAGAAGAGCATGACACTTATACCATCGTATGTAGGTAGCTTAAGATCACGTTAGGCAGAAGAAAGGTAGAACGCACCATGATGAATGAGAGAATGGTGATCAACACCGCCAGATGGTGTCCGCAAGGAGAGGTTTCGTCCCCACTACTGTGAAACCTAGTTGCGAATGAACTCATTGAAGAGTTAATTACTAGAGCCTACTTTTGCCATGGACACGCAGAAGACTTGGTTACAGTAATACTGGCAACTTTACTAGTACTTTTAGGACAATGACACAAAGTACACTGAATAGTGTGCAAAACTGGCGCAGGAAAGAGGATCTAGCGGTCAGTCTCAAGAAAACTGTTGTAGTACCGTTTACAAGGAAGCATATCAAGCACATGTATTGGAATCTTCAGCGTCTTGGTGAAACTCTTCATGTAGAAAGGGCAGCGCAGTACCTAGGGTGCGAAACTACCATGGCTCTCTCACATAAGGGTTATACGTTCAAGGCGAAAAGTGTCCTTATGATCGCTAGAAAAGGCTGTGGAAAAACTTTAGTCGAATCCCAAAGAGTATGTACTGGAAATACACAACTGCACTACGGTCTATGATAATTTGTGGGGCTACAGTATGGTGGAACAAACTAGAACATGTGGCTGCTAATGAACTCGGCAAGATGGAGAATCTGCAGAAACTTCTGCTGGGTGCAGAAACATTACGTGATTTACCGATGGGTCAAAATTAAACGAAGGTGCTGGGGATCGGGTATACGGCCTATAGCCTAGACGTGAGAGAGGAAACACTCTAGGGAAGCTGTCCGCGTTATTCTAGACCTAAGTATCCGCTGTCAGCGGTAGGTGCTACAAAGGTCGTAGAATATGTATTTATTCAGACAGCAGAGTGACTCTGAAGTCTCTATCAGCTCCTGCAATGAGATCAAAGATCGTTGCAGAATGCCACAGAGCTATTGTAAGACTAGGGGAAACTAACAGAGTAAACGTGCTGTGGGTTCCTGCTTACTCAGGGACCTATGGCAATGAACGAGATGAATGGCTGGCCAGGACAGGTGCTACGACTCCACGTCTTGGACCAGAACCTGTCATAACGATTGCTAAGGCGATGGTGAACTGAAAAGTACGAAGCTGGATAAGAAATCAGCACGTAGAATATTGGACTAAAATTCCAAAATAAAAACATATAAAGCTAATTATGCCAAATTCATGTTTTAAGAGAAGATCTGTAGTTCTGTGCTTCAACAAATTCTAAACTGATGTTTCGACTAATGACAGGCCACAGGAACTTTAAGAAATACCTTCTCACGATATGTATAGAGAAACAAGTCCCTCACTCTAGACTGTATGACGAGGGCGACGAAATCTCTCCACACCCAGTCTTTCACTGCAAAGTGCTGAAGTTTAAGACACGCAATAATTGTGTCATTAAGACCTGCAGAAACTGTGCCTGGTAATGAATTTAGTAAAGGACATCCTACCACTGTTTAAAGACACTGGTTGGCGTTGCTATAGCTGCAAGTAGTGAAACCACACAATACAACCTGTTTTGATGTAGGCAATTGTGACCTGTGACTACTGTTTGAATCAAATCAGATCAAAACAAATTGTCGGAGAGTATTACGGCGTTCTGGAGAGCGATCCCTTTCTTTGAAAGGTCTGGAGAGACACAGCGATGTTACTTCAGGGATCGTGCTATTGGAAGCGATGGAGGTATGACTTCATGTCACGGTTTTTATCGACTGAGAGAAATGTGACGCTATAACCGTACATCACAGATATCCTGCGTCCTCATGTGTTACCTCCCATACGACGGTATCGTAGTGCCATTTTTCAACAGGACATTGCACGTCCACATGTCTGTATTAACTATGTGCGTGATGTTGTCCAGAAAGACCCCTAGATCTCTCCCCGATAGAGCACGCGTGGAACTTCCTTGGTTGTCAACTCCGTTTCGTTGCCTGTATGCAGTATATTAGGCGCCAGTTACAACAGTTATGGACCAGCTTGTCTCAGGAAAGTATACAACGGCTTTATAAGACCCTACCCCAACAAAGTAGAGCATGCATCCAGCCCAGACAGCGTGAACCGACTTATTAATGACTGGGCTCTTACTGCCAAGTTCTTTGCAAATTGGATTCGATTTTGTAGTAACTGAAATTACATAATATACACTTTAATCCAGTGAAGTTTCATTTCCTCTTATCATTCAGGAGTCTTCACTTTTAGTGTCAGACACTTTGCTCCCATATCACACAGGGTGTTTCCATGACAGTGAGGGATGATGGTGAATGGTAAATGTGTCGATTTTAGGTCATGGGCCCTCGTTCGAGAAACACCTGAGTTACTAGTAAAAATCGTTCTGATACATCCTACAGTGAAATACATGCACCAGTATTGTTGCTGCTAAGATTTTATGATAAATAATTTTCACTGTAAATAAAATGCACCAAAACAAAAGAAATTCTAATGAAGACGAGCTCTAAAATGTATACTTTCAGATCGGTGAGCACTTGTTTATCTTCGACACTGAGAAACAAATTTCTCCTACTGTAAGCTGTTTGCTTTCTGTATTTGTGGGGGAGTGAGGATCAAAACAAGGAATATATGTACAGTCAGTATGGGTCGTAAAATGCATACCTTAAGAGTACAGGCACTTGTTCAGTGGATGTGTTTCAGAGTAGCAAAGATAATAAGTTGTCATTGCTCTTAAGATATGCACTCTGAGCCCTTGTCTACTGAACATTTAATTCTCGTTTTGATTTGGTTCATACTACCTGTTCCAGAATTATGGATACAAACGAGACGTTGACATGGGAGAGGTAGTAAGTACCAAAACTGAAATTTTTCAGGAGAATCAGAAAACGATTTTAGATTACACTGATACACTCTTTATTACAAAAAATACTTCCAAACTGAAGAAATTCATGCACTTAGTATAATATAAACTAAATTAAGAATTAGTCATAGTATGGTTGGTAAATTGGTAGTTTATACATTATCGGCAAATGCAGTTCAACTGAAGTGATACTCCAACAAGAAACAGTGTTTGTTAAGCACAAATTTTCCTGTAAAATGCACGATACTGTCCATCCAGTAAGTCCATCGTTGATACTAAGTATTTCCTTATTGCCTCATTGAGAACCACTCTCCCCTCCAACGGCTGCGACCTTTGAACACTAATGATTCGCTTTAATGACTGATGCCTTTTGTATATATTAAATTCTTTCCACGATTCAAGCTGAACGAATGACTGCCTCGTTTTAATCATCAGAAAATCTTCTTTTGAAATTCGAACCCATCTGATGGCACTCCTGTTCATAGAAGTCACACTCAAACGTTTATCAGCTTCAGTACCAAAGTCAAAACTTTCTTGAAGTTTCATTGTATTTACTCATAGGGCCTGAAGACCTTCGGACGGCGAATCATTTCAGTTACTTCATCTGGAACCACACTCCTTCACTACTGTTTTCTCTTGTCAGTTATACCAAATTCCCTGTCACAGAGCACGTAATAATATCCAGAAACGAGGAAGTTTATTTCCAGAGAATAGACATAGTCTTTTACAATGGCATAATTGATAACCGTGAACATTATTCCTTTCTTATTCTGTCCTGCGCTATTATTGCATCACATTTGTAAATTTCGTTTCCCAGTGGTACGGGGGGATCGGACTTCAGCACGCTAGAGGCGACCTAGTCCGCACTACGTCCAACAACGCCCTTATTCCACAAGCACATGAAACTATGCCCTGTGTCGCCAAGACGAAGGCACAGGTTTAAATCTGAAAGGAGCTGACAGTAAAACATCTTGGAATGTGTTAGTGTAGGAAAGAAAATAAATTGTTGAGCCTCGACACTCAATGTGGGTGATGTACTCGAGGGCATACGTGATTCAGTGTTGTCACGGTTGAGCGATTTTGTAGCCATTTCAGCTTTGTGTAGGTGTAGTTCGTTATGTGACATCAACAATAACGGTAATAATAAAATGACAATATAAATTTCTCAAATGAAATTATTTTAACTTACCATCTTTAAAGAAACTGACTTTGAAGACATGCTGATCTGCAACAATACATATATTATTATTTCCATGCAAAACACATGGGAACCCCGTTGGCGCGAAGTGGACTTAATACTTTCTCCGCCCATTGAGCCCATTACTTACTGCAGCAGACATGTACCGACAACGTTTCGAAGGTGTTCTAATTGCTGTTGGATTAAAAAATTTCTCTGTGATGTGGGCCTTGGCTGTTACCACCTTACTGAGTAAAAAAAAGAAAAACAACAGTTTTTGCTACATACTACATTTCCCATGTCAACGCCACAAATGATCTTGTATAGAAGGTATATATTCCACAGAATCTGAGATGAACAACTAATCATAACTTTGATCTATACCAACACCTCTGAAATTTTCGTACCCTAAAATTTTAGCAACAACAGTACCGGTAGATATATTCCACTGTAAGAGATATCAGAAATAATTTCGCTTATAACTCGATCGTTTGCGCACCAGGATCTCTGATTGATACATTTACCATTCACAATCACCCCTAATCCCCCCATGGACCATTAACCTTGTCGTTGGGAGGGAGGGTTATCTGTTGAGAGGCCAGACAAACGTGTGGTCCCTGAAGAGGGACATCAGCCTTTTCAGTAGTTGAGGGGCAACAGTCTGGGTGATTAACTGATCTGGCCTTGTAAAGCTAACGAAAACGGCCCTGCTGTGGTGGTGCTGCGAACGGCTAAAAGCAAGGGGAAGCTACAGCCGTAACTTTCCCGAGGGCATGCGGCTTTACTATATGGTTAAATGATGATGACGTCCTCTTGGGTAATATATTACGGAGGTAAAATAGTCCTCAATTCGGATCTCCGGGCGGGGACGACTCAGGAGGATTTTGTTATCAGGAGAAAGATAACTGATGTTCTACGGGTCAGAGCGTGGAATGTCAGAACCCTTAATCGGGCAGGTAGGTTAGAAAATTTAAAAAGGGAAATGGATAGGTTAAAGTCAGGTATAGTGGGTATTAGTGAAGTTCGGGGGCAGGAGGAACAAGACTTCTGGTCAAGTGAATACAGGGTTATAAACACAGAATCAAATAGAGGTAATGCAGGGGTAGGTTTAATAATGAATAAAAAATTAGGAATACTGGTAAGCTATTACAAACAGCGTAGTGAACGCATTATTGTGGCCAGGATAGATACGAAGACCACGCCTACCACAGTAGTACAAGTTTATATGCTAACTAGCTCCGCAAATAACGAAGAGATTGATTCATGTATGATGAGACAGAAGAAATTATTTAGATAGTGAAGGGAGACGAAAATTTAATAGTCATGGGGTACTGGCATTCGAGAGTAGGAAAAGAAAGAGAAGGAAACGTAGTAGGTGAATATGGAATGGGGTTAAGCAATGAAAGAGGAATTTGGAACAGAGCATAACTTAATCACAGCTAACACTTCGTTCAAGAATCATGAAATAAGGTTGTATACATGGAAGAACCCTGGAGATACTGGAAGGTTTCAGATATATTGTATAATTGTAAGACAGAGATTTAGGAAACAGGTTTTAAATTGTAAGACATTTCCAAGGGCAGATGTGGAATCTGACCACAATCTATTGGTTATGAACTGTAGATTAAAACTGAAGAAACTGCAAAAAGTTGGGAACATAAGTAGATGGGACCTGGATGAACTGACAGAACCAGAGGTTGTAGAGAGTAGGGAACCATTGACAAGAAAGGGGGAAAGAAATATAGTAGAAGAAGAATGGGTAGCTTTGAGAGATGAAATAGTGAAGGCAGCAGAGGATCAAGTAGGTAGAAAGACGGGGGCTAATAGAAACCCTTGGGCAACAGAAGCGATGTTGAACTTAACTGATGAAAGGAGAAATACAAATATGCAGTAAACGAAGCAGGCAAAAGGGAATACAAACGTCTAAAAAATGAGATCGACAGGAAGTGCAAAATGGCTAAGCAGGTATGGCTAGAGGACAAATGTAGGGATGTACAGGCGTATATCACTAGGGGCAAGATAGATACTGTCTACAGGAAAATTCTACATCTACATCCATACTCCGCAAGCCACCCAACGGTGTGTGGCGGAGGGCACTTTACGTGCCACTGTCATTTCCTCCCTTTGCTGTTCCAGTCGCGTATGGTTCGCGGGAAGAACGACTGTCTGAAAGGCTCCGTGCGCAAAATTAAAGAGACTTGCAGAAAAGAGAACCACTTGCATAAATATGAAGAGCTCAGATGGAAACCCAGTTCTAAGCAAAAAGGGAAAACGGAAAGGTCGAAGGAGTATGTAGAAAGTCTATACAAGGACGATGTTCTTGAGGAAATGGAAGAGGATGTAGATGAAGATGAAATGGGAGATATTATACTGCGTGAATAGTTTGACAGAGTACTGAAAGACCGAAGTCGACACAAGGCCCCGGGAGTGGACAACATTCCATGAGAACTACTGATAGCGTTGGGAGAGATAGCCCTGACCAAACTCTACCGTCTTGTAAGCTAGGTGTATGAGACAGTTGAAATACCCTCAGACTTCAAGAATAATATAATAATACCAATATCAAAGAAAGCAGATGTTGACAGATGTGAAAATTACTGAACTCTCAGTTTAATAAGCCAAGGCTGCAAAATACTAACAAGAATTATTTACAGACGTATGGAAAGACTGGTAGAAGCCGACCTCGGGGAAGATCAATTTGGATTCCGTAGAAATATTAGAAAGCGTGAGGTAATATTGACCCTACAACTTATCTCAGAAGATAGATGAAGGAAAGGCAAACCTACGTTTATAGCATTGGTAGACTTAGAGAAAGCTTTTGACAATGTTGACTGGAACACTCTTTTTGAAATGTTGAAGGTGGCATGGGTAAAATACAAGGAGCGAAAGGCTATTTACAATTTGTACAAATCCAGATGCAGTTATAAGAGTCGAGGGACATGAAAGGGAAGCAGTGGTTGGGAAGGGAGTGAGACAGGGTTGTAGCATCTCTCCCCGATGATATTCGATCTATATTTTGAGCAAGCAGTAAAGGAAACAAAAGAAAAATTCGGAGTAGGAAATAAAATCAATGGAGAAGAAATAAAAACTTTGAGGTAGGCCGATGACATTGTAATTCTGTCAGACACAGCAAAGGACTTGAAAGAGCTGTTGAACGGAATGCACAGTGTCTTGGAAGGAGGTTACAAGATGAACGTCAAAAAAAGCAAAACGATGATAATGGAATGTAGGCGAATTAAGTCGGGCGATGCTGAGGGAGTTTTGCTTTTTGGGGAGCAAAATAACTGATGATAGCGAAGTAGAGAGGATATAAAATGTAGACTGGCAATGACAAGGAAAGCGTTTCAGGAGAAGAGAAATTTGTTAACATCGACTATAGATTTAAATTTCAGGAAGTCGCTTCTGAAAGTATTTGTATGGAGTGTAGCCATGTATAGAAGTGAAACATGGACGATAAATAGTTTGGACAAGCAGAGAATAGAAGCTTTCGAAATGTGGTGCTACAGAAGAATGCTGAAGATTATATGGGTAGATCACATAGCTGATGAGGAGGTATTGAATAAAATTGAGGTGAGGAGTAATTTTTGACACAACTTGACTAGAAGAAGGGATCATTTGGTAGAACATATTCTGATGAATCAAGGGATCACCAATTTAGTACTGGAGGGCAGCAAGGAGGGTAAAGATCGTAGAGGGAGACCAAGAGATAAATATACTAAACATATTCAGAGGGATGTAGATTGTAGTAGGTACTGGGGACCAAAAAATTTCGTTTGAGGACGTTGCTGCAGCGTATATGCAACGAAGAGCGACACTGATGTGGGTATACGATATGCAGACAAGGGTCAAGTTCAACGGAGTGAATTCCACACCGATATCGGTATACAGTCCTCCTGGTAATATGTTAGCACGAGATATGAGCACAATACTCAACACAGCACCGAGAGTAATAGCCGCTGGCGATCTCAGAGCTAAACAACTTGATTAAAACTCACTTATAAGGAACACCAACGCCGGCCGCGGTGGTCTCGCGGTTCTATGCGCGCAGTCCTGAACCGTGCGACTGCTATGGTCGCAGGTTCGAATCCTGCCTCAGGCATGGATGTGTGTGATGTCCTTAGGTTAGTTAGGTTTAAGCAGTTCTAAGTTCTAGGGGACTAATGACCACAGCAGTTGAGTCCCATAGTGCTCAGAGCCATTTGAACCATTTTTTGAACACCAACGGCAGAAAACTATATGAGCATGCACTAAGCCAAAACTACAGCACACTAGCACCGGCCGAGCTGACGCTCAAACCCTACCACAGGGCACAAACGCGCTGGCCTCAGACCGCACCCCTGTTATACTTCACATGGAAGAGACACTGCAGCAGAATGAACCACGCAGGATACTGAACTAAAAGCTGGCGAACTGGGCTCTGGTGCAATGAAACGCTTGATATTCGTATCCCAGAGACTCACGAAATTACGCTAACCGCACAGAATGATGAAACAGTTGAAGCTCTCACCGTGTGGATTCAGGGTGCCCTATCCGACGCCATTCCATCAATCTCTCCACAACAACGATCAGCGGCCCTGCTCCCGGAAATCCAGGAGGTAACCTCATGAGAAAACGTCTGAGGAAATATTGGCAGCGCACCAGTCGCCCGATGTACAAACAGCACATTAACAGGCTCCAGTGTATCATTTAGGGAAAGATACACACATTTAAAGCCACCAGTGATGCAACACTCTCGGACGCATAGATCCCATGCAACCTGCTGTGTGTAAACTAGGAGAAACACTACACGCGAACTCTACAAGGACCTGACGCCCAGCATGCTCCACGGAGGAGAAAGCTCATATAACGACCACAACACTAGCAGCGTTTTTCAGACAGAATCCGTTTCCCTTCGACCCAGCATTCACACTTGAAATGGACCAGAAGATCAATCGACGTTTTGTCCAGACTCTGAGAGACGAAATAAGACGTACTAGCACACTTGGAATCTCATGGGTCATCAAGCATGCCATTGGGAGAATAGCTCCTCGTCCAGATTGCATTGAAAAACGTGTGCTCCAGGATTTCGTGGAAAAAGCTGTCGAGTACTTAACACACGTTTCCAATGCCATCCTACGACACCAACACTTGCCTAACTATTGGAAGGCTGCCGATGCCCTGATGCTCAGGAAGCCATGGAAAGACTACTCCCACCAACAAACTCACCGACCCATCAGCCTGCTGTGCGCGTTCAGAAAGGTTGTTGAGTTGGTGTTTCTTAAACGGCTCACTAGGCACTACATTACCAATAACACCCTAAGGCCGGAGCAATTCGGATTCAGAAATCACCACTCAACACATCAGCTCCTCCGCGTAGTGGATCATATCAGTCAAGGCTACAACACCAACAGAGCTATAGGGACTGTGTTCCTGGTCATCGAAAAGGTCCTCGATCGTCTATGGCACAACGGTCTTATTCGGAAACTCAGCGATGCTGGTTTCTCCGACGGGCTCATCGTTTCATACACACATTTCTCACAAACTGATGCTTCCACGCTGAAGTTCAGAGCAAACAGTCAACACAACACGGAATACAAACTGGAGTACCCCGAGGCACCATCCTGGAGTCCCTCTTGTTTAACCAGTACATCAGTGACTTCCTACCTACACAAAACACTACGGCAGACCTCTACACGGATGACACGGACATCCGAGCGCTAGATTGGAAACCGTCAAACATTAATTCATGATTGCAGACAGCCTTGGCGGGAAGGTGTTAAAGTAAACTTCGACGATTACAAGGCTGTTCTGTTCACACGTAAACCGAAACATCTGCACAGACACCAAACCTACAGACAAATAACACTGCACACACGCCCAGTGCGTTTATGTAACGAAGTCAAATACCTCTTTATCTAGCTAGAGCAGAAACTCACATGGAGGGACTACATTGATTACGTAACCAAGCGAGCAGACGCGAGGCTCTAGCAGCTTTACCTCACGCCCAACAGCCAAAGCACACTGAATAAGAGGGTATCGATTTCCATGTACACCACTCTAATTGGACCATTCATTACGTAACCAGCTTCAGTTTGGGGATACGCAGCTCCAACACGCGTGCACCGCCTGCAGATCATACGGAACCAAGTGCTACTTATAACAAGCAATGCTCCACGATAAACAAGGACCACAGACGTTACAGAGAATACCGTCTTGAGAATCTAACAGAGGTATTCAAAAAACTTACCACACAAATGTACAAGAAAACGAGACACTCGAACAGTCCTATCATCCTTAACGTGGGTAACTACAATGGGAACCATAGATGAAAATACAATCGCGCAACAACCGTACTACTTAGGGACAATGGATAACACCAACACACAAACATGACAAATACTGGTGATTCCCTGCAGCACAACAAAATTAACTGTCACCACCATGCGTAAAGTAGCCTACCAACCGGCAACGCAGGGAAACCTTATTGCACACTAAACGCAAACCCAACCAAAACCCTTACGCAGGAATCAAGAAGTACCCCTCTTCAAAACGACTGACATTCCTTACGACGACCTAACGTACCGCACATTGCACGATATCCAAAAGTAATAATCTTGTTACCATTGCATGATCTGTCGCAGACAGCAAGAAAGTTCTACTGCTCTTACTACCCAAACAGTCTATCGCAGAGGTTTTATTTCCCTTGGATATTGCCTTGGCACTTTTTCTCCTCTGTCCTTGAAACTGGTACCGTTCGTTCGCTTACATCCACTATCTGTCTCCTCTATATCACCGTGTTAGTAGGTGATCCTACGCAGACGCACTGATAGCATCACGGCCACACGTCCCGTGAAGTCCTCGATTAGTGACTAACAAATACGAAGGTGACAGTAGATGTTTTGTGGCGGTCACCACGTCGGTGTCGGCATGCAGGGGCTCCACCTTTTTAAAAAAGAATTAAAAAAAGAAAAATAAAGAATCAGTGTGGTATTTGTATCTTTCCGACTTCAGAGTGATGGATGAGGAAACATTAACTATTACGTCGTTATTACCAAAAGCCTCCAAACAGGACCAATGTCCTATTCTTCTTTCCTTGGTTACGGATGGACTGACACCTGTTGACATCCATCGGAGAATGAAGACGGCGTATGTGTAAGGGGAACAGTTGGGGAATGGGGAACCAAGTTCTGTGCTTGAGCACCCGCCATGTAGGCCTAATCTCTCCCTATACACTTATCACGCCTTAGGTCCCTTAAAAAAGGCCTTGAACCATCGACAATTACTGTCGGACGAATATGTGCAGAGGCAGTTACGGACTTATTTACGCAGAAGGACAGAGTGCTTTTCGAAATGGCTATATTAAGCCTGGTGTGTCTGTGGGATGATTACCTCACTGCTCACGGCGATTTTTCCTGAATAACATACCGATTCTGAACTGTATGGCTTTCGAACGCAAACTTTTTGACCGCCCCTTATATATTCCTCCGTTTCGTAGTCACATCGTTTACAGTAGTGGCATGACTGCATGCACCAAGGCATCATACCAGTGGCACCTATAACACAATCAAAATCTCGTAAAGCAAACATAGATGTATTTTTCTTAGTGTAACAGTGCAAAACTGTTGGAAAAACTTTCTAAATACGTGCATCATGTTAAACAGAAGTAAACTGTTCACATTATGCTGGCAAATCAAGAATTCCGCGCTCTAATTTATTGTGACTTAGAGTACTTAACAACCGAGAGCCTAATGTTTTAGGCATAACAAATGATGTAGAAGTGGTCTGTCGAAGACTTAATTATCCGTAGTTCATGTAACAAATGAGTATTGCCCATTTATTAGTTTCAAGAAATTAAGGACTCAAAGATTTGCTCGAATGAACACACCTATTTTGTTAAGAAGGCACGCATTGTAGATGAGATAGAAGCTGATGTCAAATACAAATTCCAGGAACATGAGGACGCAAGTATGGCACGTCCAGTTCATGAAACATGCGAGAATGCTGCTGACAACAACAGTGTTGATGCTAATGGGAGTAACAACTCATTAGAGCATCAAATCGTATGGCGTTATAATAAAAAACAAGTTACCGAGAAAACAAAATAAACGGAAAACATTTAATAAATGATCTGAATTATTAGAGAAGATTTCCGAAGAATGAATGCATTTTATATCAGTCCTTTATAAAGAAGTGAAAATCACTACATCAATATTATTTTTTCAAATTATATATGAAGAAGTTGGCTCCAGGAGACCAATTTAGAGCCAGAATTTGAACGTATAATATTTTTGGTCTGCTCCATTTAGATGAAGCCTCTTCTGGATCCTCAGCCGTTTCAGCGACAACGAAGTATGACCTTCTCACCCGTGACCGCTTTCAGTTAAACGTGCTGCTTTACGATCGTCATAAGCTTCCGAGCGAAACATTGACAACCGTGACAAATGTGCCCTGAAAAACTTTTGCTTGTATGATCTGTGTTCCATGCTTCCTGGTATGTGGACATTGTAACGAATTTATTCTGAACTATTACTTCCATGAGCGTTGGTCCTAGTTTTTCGAAGTGACTGTTTTATTGAGCGTGCTGCAACACTTTTCCGTTAGTTCACAAACAGACTGAAAGTGATCGATACAGAAACGCGAACAAATTTCTGAACACATGTCACCTTTCAGAAGATGTTTCTTTAAAAGTTCCTTTACAGATCCTTTTTCGTTCCTCGCCTATTACATTGCACAATGGTCACTTCTTCTTAGCTACGTTAGCACAGGTAACGGCTTCTACTCTTCCTCTCCCGTACTAGCGTCTTCCTATCTGCCATGACGTTCACGGAGCGACTGAATGACCCGGAAATGGAAGCTGAGCGGGCGCCTCGGAAGGCTGCCGTCGCATTGGAATAGCACATTTATGTTAACTGTCCTTCCCATGACTACCTTCCCCTCTCACTCACTCTCACACTTCCCTATCCCTTGGTCGCTCCATCCCTGGCCGCCACACACCACGCTCCCGCCGTCCCTTCTTTCGTCCTTCCCTTTTCCTCCTAGCCTCCTTCTCTCTCTCCCTCTCTGTCCTTCTTCATCTCTCCCTCTCTCCGTGTGTGTGTGTGTGAATATTTACTCCCTTTTAAATACAGAAACGAGTCCTGAGGGCGCGCCAAGTTTGTTTCCTGTAGAAGGAACCACGTAAAGTTGGTGGCGGCCAATTCAGATGCCAGGAAGTGGGATTTGGAGAAGAGGAGCTATTTCAACAGATGTATGGAGGGTATAAGTGGTGCTGAACGGGTAAGAAAGAAGAACGACAAGGGTGAGTTAAATAGCAGCATTTTCATCAAGGGAGCAGTATTTACACTGCTTTATTGAAATGTGAAACGTCGTTCATAGTTATTGAGCATTTCTAAGTGATTTCATCTGAGATTTGTATTTTGTATATTTTACACGATAATGCTCCCACTAAGTTTGATATATTTAGGTTATTGCAACTCACCATTTCCATGTCTTCGTCTGTTACTTTAAGTGACAACTTTATACTTACTTTTTCCTGAATTTCCTACAAATATGAAGTAGTTCACTGCATACCTCCAGACTCTCATACAGTATGTTGGTTCTTGATGATAGTTGCCTATATCACCCTTTGTAACAAACTCACACCACATTTGTTGCATTTTATGATGCAGAAAATGCTGGCGGCATAGGATTAGTGGCTATAAGAAGTGAAAACATGGATGTTTTAAGGGCATAATTTCGAGTACCCCTTAATTTTATGTAGTATTTATAAAATTAGCTTTTTAAACACATAGTAGTAACATTTTCAAATGTTCAGATAATAATCTCTGTGTAATGTCTTGTCTGTATCGACATGTATCTGTTGTCTTTAAGATCCCTTCACCTTCACACATAAATCTATAGAGTAAAGTAAGGCCCTCCATGTTCTAGGCTGATCCGTGATAAGACAGGCGAAAATTTTACTAATGGAGGATTATTAGTATTATATCTATTTTCATTCGCTCTCTCTTTCTCTCCTTTATCTATGTATAATATAAGATTTCATTACGTGGTATGTGGATAAAAGGAATCAGCCAAATAGAATCTTTGGTGGAGTCCTTCGTCTTGGTAATCAGCGGCTGGCTTGTTGTAAGAAAATGGCTCTGAACACTATGGGACTTAACATCTACGGTCATCAGTCCACTAGAACTTAGAACTACTTAAACCTAACTAACCTAAGGACATCACACAACACCCAGTCATCACGAGGCAAAGAAAATCCCTGACCCCTGCCGGGAATCGAACCCGGGAACCCGGGCGCGTGCTGTAAGAGATCTTTACATTTGTTATTATTATTAAACACTGCAGTCAGTCGGGAGAATCAATCGTTTGGACAATTTGTTCCCTTTACGAAAGACTGCAAATTCCAGATGTGTACGAAGCCTTTTTGGACGATTTAACACAGACTCAGTGATTGCAGGCTCTCTTCGACACAGCTCAAACGTCCCCACTAATTACAGGGCCAAAGTGATCAACAAAAGATTCAGAAAAAACTCATTCGTTCATTCACTCCAGAACAAAAAAGTCACAAATCTTACTTATGGAGGAAATCGTTTATTAAATCCATCTCCATTACATGTCCAGATCTCCGGTGATTCCACGCCTTAATTATTTTCCTTTTACAATCCCTTTCTCTTCAAAACAAATGGCCAGCGGCACAAATGTTAATTGGCTCGCTTTTGCAAGAAGAAAAGCTGAATATGTATCTCTCATAAATACTTCGATCCCTCAACAGATAATCCAGAAACTGTCCTAGTTACCACTCTAACAACCATGGAGAATGCATATATGCATCTCTGTTATTTCAAAGAATAAGCGCACTAGAAAATACTTTGGCGTCGGCGAGCTGTCGCCGCATATATTACGAGAAAATCAGATCAGATAACTTTTCCAAAGTGAATGAATGTGGATGGTTTGATTGAAAATGATTAATTGGTGCGCGGTAGAGGGTATTTGCTGTGGGGACATTACAACATTTGAGAAAATCTGCAAATGTTAGCCTTCACGTAAAAGACGAAATATACCTAGAGTATTAAACATGAACACTGCAATATATACATATTTGTTAAACGAAAACTTCGTATACACATCTCAGATACACATAGTTTTCTGACAGGGTACGGTGATGCGTACTGCAAGTGTCACTTTCCCTTGGCGCAAAGTACGATGCTATTCCCGGGACCACAGTCCGGAACCGCGCTGCTGCTATGGTCGCAGGTTCGAATCCTGCCTCTAGCATGGATGTGTGTGGTGTCCTTAGGTTAATCCAGTTTAAGTAGTTCTAAGTCTATGCGACTGATGACCTCAGAAGTTAAGTCGCATAGTGATCAGAGCCATTTGCACCATTTGAAGCAACTCCTTCTCATTGAGCCGGATGGTGACAACTATCAGCCTGTAAATACAAGTCAGTGTGAGTATGGTTCCGGTAAACTGCATGTCCCAATGATCCATCAACCTTCCTCCTAACCAAAACGTTAGGAAATGGAAGGCAACCATTCTCTTCCACCTCCACCGTAAAACGAATGTTCGGGAGGATCGAGTTCATTTGTTCTAGAAAGGTATTCAACGCTCACTACCATGAGACCAAACAACAAAATTATCATCAACGTATCTTAACAAAAAGGCGGGTTTCAAAGGCACCTACTGGAATGCACGTTTCTCGATGTCTTTCATAAACAATTTTGCGATCACAGGAGACAATGGGCTACCCATCGCAACTCCATCTGTCTGCTCGTAAGACTGATCATTCAATAAAAAATAAGTGGATGTCAACACATGTCAAAAGAGATTAGTGAAATCAACACCAAACCTAACCTCAACTAATCGCGACGAATCAGACAGAGGAACACGACTGAAGAAAGAGACCACATCAAAACTTACAAAAATATCAGAGACATTCAACCTCATTCCCTCCAAACGACGTAAGAAATCAGCTGAGTTCCTGGTATGATTTTCACAGCGAACAACTTGTGGGCTTAACAGTGAAGCAAGATGCTTAGCTACACGATATGATGGAGCACCGATATTGCTAACTATCTGACGGAAGGCCATGTAGCCTAGGGGAACAGCACTACAGGTGTTAAGACTCTTGATAGTGTCCTGCAACAAATCAATTTTCTTCAGGAGGCTGTTGGTCTTTCTTTCAACACTTTTCGTGGGATCAGCATGGATCCTGGGATATGCCGAGTCAGATAATAAACATTACTTCTTTTGTACATAATCCTGTGCAGACAAGCACAGAGATTTCCATGCCCGTTGTCTTCCCGCCTGTATTGCCAATGACCACTGTCGATCATCTCTCTCCTGCACCTTAATGCTCTTGTTTGATCAACATGGCAGAAACAGTGGTTCCCATCAGAGCAAATTTCTTTCTGCCCCATTCCATCGTTCGGTCACTTTGACGAAGTCCTGAGTACCAGGAATGCGACTCTGAAATAGCCTCTCACATTATATTATAGAACTGAATAACATCTCCGGCTTCCAGAGACAGTTATTGACTTATATACTAAAGGATCAATAAGGATCATAATTGTCCCAGCACGCACTCGTCACCCTTGTCTATCCTTCTTTCCAACCTAATCATCTTCATTTCCTCGTACTCTTAGCCGATATAGTCTCCTTAAATTTATTTTTCCTAGAATTCGCTGTATCACAAGACAGATATTTTATACATCTATAAATTGTTCTTGTACCTGCCACTACCATTATTATTATTGTCATTAACTTTATCATTACTACAATCACTATTAGTCGCAACAGTTGCAAACTACAAGCAATGCCAGTATTAACTGTCTTACCTTATAATCTATGTAATTTGCTCACTCTGCCACCTCACACACACAAATAAGTTTAATTCCATTTGAAATATTAAAATTCTTACATTTTAGGTAACTACGGCGTAAAGAAAAGGTACTGTATGCATGGAACAATGGTCCGATGTATGAGATCAGGTTAAATAAGTAAATATATATAAAATAAAAGTAAATATATCGGTGAATGAGAAACAGCGTGCTGTCATCGAGTTTCGAATTCATGAAGTTCGTCCACACGTCGAGCATTCTCTCCTTTAGCGTAACAATGCCAGACCATACACAATGCTGCGACATCTGCAACAATCCGACGCGTTGGGTTCGGTCATTGATCATACTCCATACAGTCCCGACTTCCCGGGTTCCCGGGTTCGATTCCCGGCCGCGTCAGGGATTTTCTCTGCCTCGTGATGGCTGGGTGTTTGTGATGTCCTTAGGTTAGTTAGGTTTAAGTAGTTCTAAGTACTAGGGGACGGATGCCCTAAGATGTTAAGTCCCATAGTGCTCAGAGCCATTTGAACCATTCTTTTTTTTTTTTTTAGTCCCGACTTCCTCCAGATGACTTTCGTCTGTTACCAAAACTTGAAGAACATCTTCGAGGACTTTACTTTGGAAATGAAGAGGTGCAAACACATGTGAGGTTGTGGCTACGTCAAGAAAGTCCAACATTCTATAGTGACCGTCTGAACAAACTTTTCTCTCGTTGGAGTAACGTGTTCGGCACCATGGTGCCAATGTTGTGAAAGAAATAGGGAGACATTAAGAAAAAATTTGTAAAATTCTAATAACGTTTGTTTTATTTAAAAAGCTTTAAGAGTTTTCACTTAAAAATTCGGGGGGCACTTTTCAGGACGCCTTCGTATTTTCCCGTACCTAAAAGCCACTGAGTTTTCTTCTCCGATGGTGCAACTATATTTGATAATTGTTCATTAAGAAATCTCCTGTACAATTCTAAAAAGGACTTTGGTCTCCCTTTTGTTTTCAGTTCTGGGCTATGTACATTACCAGAATTACTCGACGTTTTCCACAGTAATATGCTCCAAGGATACAATCTCTTTTTTGCCAAATTCTGAATTCATAACATTTGTTGGAACATTGTTAAGACTAAAATTTCTTGATCTTTCTTCCAAAAAGTCACGATATTCACTCCAATCATTCCTTATTATGAATACATTTTTTGTACAGATGGCAAATATTCTCAATACAATTTTCGTAAGAACTGACTTGGCATCAGTATACAGAGTGCTTGTAATTAAGCTTTCGTTACTTGAGCCAGTGTACACGAAAATCTATGTACCGTATGGGAACTAAATCTTATAGTAATGATGTTCATACTGTGCACGACGTTGTTAGTTGTGTTAATCTCATGACTTATCGCTAGGCGCGGTACTGGTAACGGAACGCGGACCGGACCCATTCATACTTTACGCTGCATGATTTGCGTTGCTGGTGCTGTTAACGTAATGACTTGTCGGGGATGCATTATGAAGATACATTTCAATTTGTTCGTGAGGTCACTCGGTTACTCATATCACTGGCTGATCGTTCCATCCTGCGTGTCCACCAAGATCAGCAGAATTGAATCCGTGTGACTTCCGGTTGTAGGGTTACCTGAAGGACAGGCTTTGTTAAGAGGACACTATCTCACGGGTTATCACACTGGACTGGTAGTCGGCAGGATGATGGCTCAAGTTTTACGTGATTCTTCTAAGTAGCTGCTGGCGAATGCCGGGATCGTTTCTTTGAAAGGGTACGGCTGATTTCTTTCCCCATCCTTGAAATATTCCGAGATTCTGTTCCATCTCTAATGACCTCAGTGTCGATGGAACGTTAAACCCCAATCTTTCTTCCTTGATACTTCATTCCTTCAAGCAACATACGTTGGAGTTTGAAGATGAGCATAGCGAGGGACGTAGCCAACATCACACCTGAGATGTTTCGGGAAACAGGGGAACAATCTCTTATGCGGCTCTAAGTTGTCGTGGACATAGTTGGTCGTCCCTCTGAGCAGCGTTTGTATCTTGGAACACAAACACGGTAAGGAATTAAAAAATGTTGTCCTTTTATGCAGAAATTGAAATATGTTTCTTTTAGTGGTTTGTTCGTTATTCCTCTTCCGCGTGTCCTGACGAACGTTTCTACAATGATTCATTGTCCTATGGTCAGCCTTTATCATGAAACCACTCTGTATTTATTCCAAATCGTAAGAATCTAAGGTGATTGCTTTTTGTACTGAAAATAATAAAAACTCCTCAACGAACAAAACCTCACAGCAGCCAGTTGTTACGGCGTTGCTAAAATGTGGTGTCGTCAATGTATCGAAGGGCAAGTGTCACAGTTGGCACCACCACCGACACCACATTTTGAAAAGTCGCTTCTATAGCATCTCACTACTGGCCTTGTGGTAGTATAATGTAAATTAGGCTTTTTGGTACTGAGAGATATAATAAACCTCTGAGTAATGAATGAAAATGAATTCCTCTCCGTCCTTTTTGCCATGGCATTTTCAAAATATCAGATTAATAGTTATATAGTTCAATAATGTTTACTATGATTTTGGAACAGCACTATACCTGAACAAGGGTGTCATTTTTACTAACAGTGAGTAGTGGGTTGATGAACAGACCACTTCATCGTTCACTAATTTTTCATCATATCATCCAATACTAATATTTCCTTACTGTTTTCCGTGACATAGGTAATGCTACATAAAGTGGCATTTTAAATGTATTGTGGTTTTCCAATTTAAACCATAACTGCGGAATAACGTGATGTTATTTAATTCGAAAAGATGATTGACATTTATAGGTTGTTATACTCGGCTAAGTTTCCTTTAACGTTAACGTTTCGTTATCTTTCATCTCATGGTATCACGCCTGCTCTCTTGCCCTGACCTCACTCTTTGCTTTTTCCATCTGCTATTCATTTAATAGTTTTCTTCATTATGTTTACCCATGTAGTCCATTGTACTTGATAGCATTCACTGAAACTGCCAGTAATAAACTCTCTCCCACCTGGCTGTGTTTAATTTTTTTTAAATCTAAAATTTAAAAACCTCTCTCACACAGGCCTGATTTAGCTTCACTGATGAGGATAGTAAAAACATGCGTATGTTAAGGGAATTTTCATTCACAAAGCAGACTTATCACATTCACACAGTTCAATACTGTTCTATCCTGATTAAATTGAGCTTAACTTAAATTCCATAAGGCAGTGAAGCAATTTCGAAGTCTCGGTGCGACGAAAATTGTCAGTCGATCTCCTGGAAACATTTGTAATAATTATTAACTTTCGGTGATCACATGGGGAACACCGGAGATCTGCTGGTAAGACCGTGTTAGCCTATTTATTTGAAGTAACTGGATATCTTGAGCATACAAAACGGCAGGTTCGTCCAGTGTAAATCAGACGTTCCCCACTGGTCCCGTGCAACACAGCCTAGTAAGCAGACACTGTCAATAATAATCAGTTAAATAATACGCGAACACACTTACTTTAGTTTAGTTCATGAATTAAATTCCTTCTCATACAGAATCTGATCAAGGTGGCGACTAGCTCAACAATACATACATATACATCCTCCTTCTTTTACGACTAATCGGCAAGAATTCCTTCATTCTTTTCATAAGAGAAAACATAGATAGCAGAGAAGCTATTCCATGGAGTAAATGGACGCTCGAAGGAATAATTGGGCTTGAAACGACTTTGCATTGATAATCGGTAAGGTAAGAAGAGACATTTCAAGATATGTACTGAGTTAGATAATTTATAAAATTCCTGAAAATATCGCGGAGAGACCGCTGCAAGAGACATTACATGTGCACATGGTGTAATAATCCAGAAACTCACTACTGTGACAGCATTACGTGTTAACAATTCCGTTTATCACACCATCTGTATACAAAATTTTTATGATGAAAACTCCAAATTTTAACACGTGTGCTACAATTTTTATTAACACTTGGCTCGTGATCCCTTTTCTCGTAAGCTCTGCAGTCTCTGCAGCCCTGACACATTGGTACCGAAAACTGCGGTGCTTTATAATTTTTCTTACTTAATTCGACGATCTTTCTCATAAAGTATCTGCATCAATTATATCTTGAATTTTGAAAACGTTTATCTCTGTTTTCAATAGCGCTTTATCATTAGCTTTAATTTTACTGTTATGCTCTTCCATTGCAGCTCCCTTCATGTTGGTTATCAATGAACATCACCAGCCTTATAAATGACGCTTCTCTCAATATATGCGTTTACAATAACTTTATTTTCCTTCATTATTTCCGTTTATATATCCTCTTAAACACCCTCACATTCCAAATTGAGAATCACTTAAAATCTCTTCACAGTATTTGTTGGCAGTAGACTATTATCATGGTACCAGTCGAACATATGTCTGCCGTGACTTCTTATATTAGGCAGCCTCCGTCCACAGCTCATCCGTTTTCAGTTAATCAGTGAATCGATCATTTGTGATTCATTGTGAACTACTGTTAATATCATATCAAGAACAAGCTTTTCTCTTACAACTGAGAGAATTTAATTAAAATAATTACAGTTAAATCTTTCTCCTACGGTGGTGTATCCACAAGAAAATGCTTTAAGCAACAGATACTTAAAAAAATGTTCAAATGCGTGTGAAATCTTATGAGACTTAACTGCCAAGGTCATCGGTCCCTAAGCTTACACACTACTTAACCTGAATTATTCTAAGGACAAACACACACAACCATGCCCGAGGGGGACTTGAACCCCCGCCGGGACCAGCCTAACAGTCCATGACTGAACCGCCTTGAGACCGCTCGGCTAATCCCGCGCGGCACTAAATACTGATATAGTTACCATTAATAACCATTATTCATGTTAACCCCTCGGAAAAGATACTCATCGTAACAGTACAACATGAAGTCAAAGATCAACACAATTTCATGAACTTTTTAATAACTGTTCATTAGTTTTATAGCGATTACCTCATTCGTGATGGTTAGGTACCACATTTTAGTTTACTTATTATGCACTCGATTTCGTTTATAATTCCATCTGCCTGGTAATGTTGTTCAATCAGCGCTACCCTATGTATCTCTTTCTTTGCTGTAAGGCCATGGAACTTACATATCCTGAAGTAATGGTCTTAACCGACAACTACATCGAAAATAATTATTCATCCTTCGCTTTGACCACCTTTTATACTTATAACCTGATATCACATCTATGATATTATTCTGTTCAACTGTAAGGTAATATTCCTAATTGAATTTTCATTGATCTCCTGTCTGACGTCAGCTGCTATAGTGGTTAATTCTACCGTTTTCTCATTGAATGTTAACTTGACTTAGAATTATACATTGTTATTAGCGTCGTTCTATATTTCGTTCGAATACGGTTGTAAGTTTTTAATTTACTTTGTCCTCTTTTATCACTTTTATGTGAATATCATTAGTTGTTTTTCGTACTTTTCACATATTCCATTTGATGAGTCCATTTTCTTTTTCATTTAGCCCGTTAACTAGTAATTACACGTCTCACCTTTCACTTTCAGTGATTTCCTTAAACAGTCATATGTCTTTGTTCTCATGTCTTAAAATGTATCTCGGATTCCAGTGTTTTCTTTAGAAAATTAGAATGCTTCTGCTTCAGACTGCTGTTCCTCCAGATTATATGATTTACATTCTGCTCCCTTAATAGAGCGCTAATGCGCTGCTTCCTGCACTCGGGTAGGCTCGCTGGCCCCGGATCGAATTCAACCGGCGGATTAACGACGAGGGCCGGAGTGCCAGCCAGCCTGGATGTGGTTTTTAGGTGGTTTTACGTATCCCATTAGGTGAATACCGGGCTGGTCCCCACGTCCCGCCCCAGCCACACAACTCGCAGACATCTGCACACATTCACACTATTCCATGGACGCGGACAGCTTGGGTACACTAATTCTGTCCCGGGGGGTTCAGCTTGAAGGCAGGAAGGGTTTCCGGCCACCCCATTAACCATACCAAATCAACTTTAACCATGCCGATCCAGTGAAACTGCGGATAAAAGCATGAGCAAAAGAAGAATCCTGCTCCCTTAACTACATTTACTCTTTACCTGTATTGAAGGCAAACACTAATTTCAATACTTTTGGATTGAATACATCGGAAAGCCTCATAATCCACCTATATTTCTTAAAGTTAATCCAGCCACTTCTATAACTGAATATTCTGTACTACTGAACACAAATATTTACTTTCCGTCGTCTTCTCAATAAGTGCTATGGTCTGTGAATCGCAAGTTGCTTGCGCCCGTCTCGAACTGCAGGCCGCAGATGCACGTGCCCTGCCTGCAAACGAGCGTTTTCTCTCGCGTTGCCGCTGCTCTCGGACTGTTATGTCTCTTCCGCCCAGTTCCTCTGTTGGTGATTATGCGGTTCGCCTCGCCGGAGCGGCTACTGAGCCCATGATCGTCTTCTGTACATCTTCCCGCAGATCAGCAGGCGGAACTACAACGTACACTCTTTAGTGCTTCTTATTATGCAATAGACAACCGCTCTATTCCTTTACAGTTCATTAGTACCATCATTTTTGCGTACAGTAGTAATATTAAAGACAATAAGCAGCCTACCAAACATATGGTGGGAAACCACAGTGGCTTACAGAGGCGGTAGTATACATATGCTTCATCTAATCCTCAGCGCTGGTTACCTTGTTCGTGGAGGTTCCCTCCGAATACCCATCTCTAAGTCATACGTGACTACATGCGAAATTGTATACATTGTTCTCAATTATAAAGCTGGTAAGATAGCTATTTGCTGGTATAATGCTACACGCGTTATATCCAAACTACTCAGATATATCTTGAATGCACAATATTTCTTAGTATAGATCAGAAAATTTTATTTTGTATTGTCTAATATAATGTATTATTTTATCAAGTATCTTCAATATGGCATGTGTCTTAGGGGCCAAATAACTGAACTATTTCGTTTTGAGTGTCGAGAAAATCGAAGTACACATACCTGTAAAGGCTGCTTCACATGCAGCAGTAAGACTTTCGCAGTCTTCAAAGCAGCCTATTCATCCTTAAATGTTGTTTCCCATTAAAATAATAGTTACGACTTGAATCTTGGCCAACTGCAATGCACTTCCAAACAGGTAACCAGGTTAAATTTATGAGACTCTCTGTTCCGATGACAGATTAGTGGGTAGACAATGACCAACGATCTGTTGGTGTCTTTAGTATATGATTAAGAATAATTTTTAACCAAAATCTGTTTGTGACATATGTGATTACATAGACTGGGGCTCTTGAGAAATAATTAGAGGGATGGAACCAGTAACCAGTCTCCATAATAAAGAAAAAACCTGATAGAAAGTAACAGAAGAACTAAGAATCAGGTTTAAATTCGGAGGTTTTACAAGGTTAGTGACGTGCCATAGGAGTCAGAACAACGACGTCCTCTATTGTAGAATAGCGATGGAGCACGTTCTAGCAGGAAGCAACTGTTATGGTAGAGAGAAAGGTCTCTGCTTGATTCTCTCAGCAAGAGGCTGTGGAGACATGTCACACGATGGACAATGACACCTTGTAGTCGAACGAGGAACTATTCTATCTGTATTAAGATACAAGTTATAGACAAAAATACCGAGCTAAAACCATAATAAATATAATAACACTGATTAGCGGGTTTTTACAATGTTCTCTCTTTATAATGAAATCTGGTATGTGCCAAACAGCTTAAGCTAATGGAGGACGGGATACAGAATGGTGGGAGGGAGTGGCTATATCAATTACTTAATCAACTTTACAGAAGTAAGGAAGACATGATACAGCCGTTCTGGTTGGTGACTGCGGCTCCCAGGCTTCCAGACGCAATACTAAACATATTTCGGAATCCTTATATACCTTTCCGGCAGTTCCATCCACCAATCGAAGAATGACAAAACTGTCCAATGATGTCCAAAGAAAACTACTGGAATGGCTGTATTGTCTCAGGTGTAATCTGTAAGGCAATTTTTGGAGTCCATTGCAGGTCTGTTTTTGCACAAGGTAAGCATGAGTGCTCCACCAATATTTTGATGCTATTTGCATGGTAAGTGCTTTCTTCACTGGATAGAGGTTTCGCAGACGATCATGGGACTGTTCTGGTATTCATTGCTGCAACGACATAAGGATTTCATATCTGTTTCCTTGTTCAGTTATACGGTATAGTAAATTGATGACAACTGCTTAATACTGTGGTGGTCCTCGTTTGGAGCGCAGTGATTCTCCGTGCCATAGATTCTAAACGTTTTTGGTAGGTTTTCTGTGGTAAATGTCACCGGATGCATATGCGAGTAGCCACCTAGTTCCCAAAAATTGCGGACCGGTGGATTGCAGGGGCAGATATGGTATCCAACAGTGTCCCAGATGAGTTCCATTGGGTTCCGATCAAGCGAATTTGGTGGCCGAGGCATCAAGGTGAGTTCAGAATGATACTCCAGACGCTACTGTTGCTCTATTCTGGTCTTGTAACATGGACAGTGTTGTGTCTGTAGTTTGCATGAGTTAACGTGGTTTACTAACAAGACTTCAAACATTGCAAGTAATGTGCGAATAAAACATCAACACATTGATTCACAAATAGGCTATGTAGAGAATAGTGAAAGGTAAGCGCAACTTTGAAAACACTGTACTGTTTCTATCCACCATTTCTCTAATATTAACTACTGTCTAGAGATGGCATAGTAATAATATTATGACGTATTCATAGTTGTCTCACTGCTAGTCTACCGAGGTCTGGCGCTGCCCTCGCTTTGCAGCGTCTTAGAATGATGCCCGTACGGCTACAGTGAGTAGTAGAGAAGACGGTGTACTCTGGTAGCATTCGTAACGCGATCCGTAAGAGAACGGCGACCCTGGTAGGAAGTCGGGCTTGCGGAGGATCTTCCTAGCGACGTGTTTAAAGGTGCATGTTGTGGAGATGCGGGAGCGCTCGGTGTGCCGTGTGTGGTGGATTTAAACATACCATATACCTCCCTCCCAAAACTGCGCACAGTCGTCGCATACAGGGGGTGCAGGTGACAACGCGAGGCTGTGCCGTGGTGCAGCAAATGGAGTTAGAGGCGGCTCGAGGGCAGGTGGCGCCAAACAACTGTGTTCCGAACTTACTTCCCTCTTGCGAACCCTTGGGAACATCTGCCAAAAAACCGTTATAGAATGTCCACCAGGCAGCCCAGGTAGATAGAGCTGTGGCGCTGCTCCGGACGGTAAAGACTGGCAAGCTCATGCAGGCTCAATGTTGGTGACTGATATGACTGTGAAAAGCGATCGATGCAATGACTGAGGCAGCATCTGCGTAGGCGTATAGGCGCCGATCTCCATGAGTGAGTCGTCGGCTGACCCTGTGCCTAAATTCCAGACACGAACAATGCTGCTCGGATAAGCTGTCTGGGTTGCGGGCAGCTTTTCTGAAATGTGGAATCCATTGCAGGATTACAGTATCCCGGAAAACGAAGTTGATATTGGTGCCATCCGTGAAAGCCTGTTTTTGCCGTGAACAGCATAATGAGCACGGCCAGTCGTCTGAGTGGTAACGCCAGATACAGAGTTGTGAGGCTTGTTACCAGTATGATAGAAAGCTTTGTCATTCACAACGTTGTTGTGAAGTTAGCATATGAATCAGTGAGTCAGGGGTGAAATAGATGATGTAAAGTAACCAATCTACAGGCGGAGCGCTGTCAAAAGGCAGCGTGGGAAAGGTGCTGAGAAATAATGTCAAGGTATTTTTCCTCGAGTGATAAGCATAAAGTTTTGACATCTGATCACTGACATTACAGACGAAACGTTCAGCTTCACTGTTCGCTTGAAGAGAGAATAGAGCTGTTTGTACTAATTAAATCTCCTTTGGTTGGAAAAATTCTTAAAATTCCAATTATGAAAACTTTAGACCCCTGTCCGCAAGGATTTTTTGTTTAAGGTATTCTAAAGTAAAGACAAAAGCGATTGCTGTGATATTACTAGTACAAATTGTGGAATTCGTTGGAATTACAAACCGATATCTACTGTATGCATCGACAATAGTTGGCCATCATGTGTTCCAGAAAGGTCAAGCAAAACCATTATGTATGTATTGCTTGAAAAATTCTTCGGGTGGGACTGTCTGGTTGACTGCACATGCAAGACAGCGAGCAGCCATTTGTCTAATATATTTCTCAAGAACGAGCCACGTACAATACTGGCGCACTAGTTGTTTAGTTTTAACGGCCTCCCAGTGTACTCTATGCAAAAGTCTCAAAATATTTTGCCGAGATGGTGTGAAATAATGAATCACATTTGTTCATTAGGACTATTCAACAAAATCTCACACTTCTGAAAAGAAAGGCTGTTGCGTTGCGCATTGTATCTGGACACTACTGCCTCTGAAGTAGATTTCTGATTTCGAGGCCGACCCATCCGATGTCGTAATTGATCCTTTCAGTAGTGAGTGCGATCCCCTTTCAATCAATGGAAAACCTTTGCAATGCTGAATAGTCGTATTGATCAATTTGAAGACAAGGAGCTTCTAATGCATCTAATTCTAGATCACTTTCCATAGATAGGGGAGACAGAGTATCTGTAATGGTATGCTGTGCTTTAGGGAAATAAAGAATTTGATATTGGTAATTGGAAAGAACTAAGGATCGGCATTACAACTTCTATGCTGTACGATTAGGTAGAGCTTTCGTCGGATGGGAAAGAGTCACCAACAACTTCTGATCAGAAACCTCCTGGCAGATTAAAACTGTGTGCCCGACCGAGACTCGAACGCGAGACCTTTGCCTTTCGCGGGCAAGTGCTCTACCATCTGACCTACCGAAGCACGACTCACGCCCGGTACTCACAGCTTTACTTCCGCCAGTACCTCGCCTCCTACCTTCCAAACTTAACAGAAGCTCTCCTGCGAACCTTGCAGAACTAGTACTCCTGAAAGTAACGATAATGCGGAGACATGGCTTAGCCAAAGCCATTCTGGAAACTTCTGATCAGTCACTAGAAAAACCTTCTGTGAACCAGACATCGATGAAATTTACTGAGGCCAAATATGTTAGCGAAGGCTTCTTTTCCCAGATGATTGCAGTTGACGCGGATCTTGTTCAACGTCTTCGATGCGAATGTTATTGGATGTTCAGGATTTCTAACCTAGGACATATAACTACATCTAATCCATGTGGTGATGAAATAGGAAGCACAATCGGTTTGTTTCTATTATAGTGAATAAGACATGGGCGACTAATTAATGCATTTCGCGATCCTTGAAATGATCATTCGAATTCTTCTCTGCGCTGAAAAGGATCATTCCTACGCTGGAGGCTATGCAAAGGAGCAACAATTTGCGCTCTGTTCGGAATAAATTCAATGTCGGTTAGTATTTCAAGAACTACATGTAATTATCGTACATTTTTAGGAGATAGTAATTTTCGGGTGGCCTCTAAATGCTTAGTGGAGGGACGAGCACCGTGAAGATCAATGAGGTGTCTCTGGTACACAATACGTTACTACAAGTTGCATTTGAGTTCTCTGTCGGTTGAAACTTGAAGGGTTTCTAAAATTTTGACCCGCTGTTCCCGTCTTTGCCCGTACACAATGATGTCATCCAAATAATTTGAACAGGACGGTATTTCCGACATCACTTCCTCGAAGAAACATTGAAACAAAGCATGGAAAGTTGCGTTCAGAAGGGAAGACGCTAGTATTCTTATGAGGAGTCGTGTGAGCCGACCACCATATTTTTTTTGTTTTCTCATCCGGCGAAGTTGAATTTAATCACTGGTTTAATCAGTTTCGTAAAACAATCTGCCACCTGTTGGGCGATCCATAAATTCCTTGAGCATTTACTGTTGGTTTAAAGTTTGCTCAAAGTCGGCTATCTCACTTCGATCATCTAGATATAACTACAGGCGAAGACCACTGGCTTGCAGAAATTGGTTTCATAGCACCGATTTGTTCCAAAATGTTGTGATAAGAAGGAACATCATTGCGAGCGGCGTAAGTTACCAAACGTGTGCGCTAAAACTTTGTCTGAACATTGTCACTGAGCGTAACGTGCACTCCAAATTTCTTTGCGTGTTCTAATGTGGCATCGTTCAAATGTCCATATTTGTCACACATTTTTTAACGTAGCTGATTACTCCGATTCTTTGCTCCTTGCAGTAAAATAAATGATCTTTCAGCAAGTTAAAAGGCCGGACGCGGTGGCCAAGTGCTTCTGGGCGCTTCAGTCCGGGACCGCGTGACTGCTACGGTCGCAGGTTCGAATCCTGCCTCGAGCATGGATGTGTGTGATGTCCTTAGGTTTAAGTAGTTCTAAGTTCTAGGGAACTGAGGACCTCAGATGTTAAGTCCCATAGCGCTCATAGCCATTTGCACCATTTTTTGCATTGCAAGTTAAAACAGCAACTGGACGTCCACTGTGTGGGAACAGGTGGCCTTTTCAGATGAATCACGTTTCATACCCCATCGGACAGATAGCCGTTGGAGTGTATAATATCTAAAAGCAAACACCCTACCACAATTAAAGAAAGTGTTCAGACTGGAGGAGGGACCATAAATGTTTGTGGAATGTTTTCGTGGCATTCCCTGGGTGATCTCGTCATTCTAGGAGGCACATTGGTTCAACCCCCCTATCCTTGGGGCCATGTTCACCCCTATATACACTCCTGGAAATGGAAAAAAGAACACATTGACACCGGTGTGTCAGACCCACCATACTTGCTCCGGACACTGCGAGAGGGCTGTACAAGCAATGATCACACGCACGGCACAGCGGACACACCAGGAACCGCGGTGTTGGCCGTCGAATGGCGCTAGCTGCGCAGCATTTCTGCACCGCCGCCGTCAGTGTCAGCCAGTTTGCCGTGGCATACGGAGCTCCATCGCAGTCTTTAACACTGGTAGCATGCCGCGATAGCGTGGACGTGAACCGCATGTGCAGTTGACGGACTTTGAGCGAGGGCGTATAGTGGGCATGCGGGAGGCCGGGTGGACGTACCGCCGAATTGCTCAACACGTGGTTCGTGCGGTCTCCACAGTACATCGATGTTGTCGTCAGTGGTCGGCGGAAGGTACACTTCCCGTCGACCTGGGACCGGACCGCAGCGACGCACGGATGCACGCCAAGACCGTAGGATCCTACGCAGTGCCGTAGGAGACCGCACCGCCACTTCCCAGCAAATTAGGGACACTGTTGCTCCTGGGGTATCGGCGAGGACCATTCGCAACCGTCTCCATGAAGCTGGGCTACGGTCCCGCACACCGTTAGGCCGTCTTCCGCTCACACCCCAACATCGTGCAGCCCGCCTCCAGTGGTGTCGTGACAGGCGTGAATGGAGGGACGAATGGAGACGTGTCGTCTTCAGCGATGAGAGTCGCTTCTGCCTTGGTGCCAATGATGGTCGTATGCGTGTTTGGCATCGTGCAGGCGAGCGCCACAATCAGGACTGCATACGACCGAGGCACACAGGGCCAACACCCGGCATCATGGTGTGGGGAGCGATCTCCTACACTGGCCGTACACCTCTGGTGATCGTCGAGGGGACACTGAATAGTGCACGGTACATCCAAACCGTCATCGAACCCACTGTTCTACCATTCCTAGACCGGCAAGGGAACTTGCTGTTCCAACAGGACAATGCACGTCCGCATGTATCCCGTGCCACCCAACGTGCTCTAGAAGGTGTAAGTCAACTACCCTGGCCAGCAAGATCTCCGGATCTGTCCCCCATTGAGCATGTTTGGGACTGGATGAAGCGTCGTCTCACGCGGTCTGCACGTCCAGCACGAAAGCTGGTCCAACTGTGGCGCCAGGTGGAAATGGCATGGCAAGCCGTTCCACAGGACTACATCCAGCATCTCTACGATCGTCTCCATGGGAGAATAGCAGCCTGCATTGCTGCGAAAGGTTGATATACACTGTACTAGTGCCGACATTGTGCATGCTCTGTTGCCTGTGTCTATGTGCCTGTGGTTCTGTCAGTGTGATCATGTGATGTATCTGACCCCAGGAATGTGTCAATAAAGTTTCCCCTTCCTGGGACAATGAATTCACGGTGTTCTTATTTCAATTTCCAGGAGTGTACAAAGGGCATCATGGCATGTACCAGCAGGACACTACAACGTCTCACACATCTCAAGGGGTACATGCGTGGTTCTAAGTGCACCAGGATGATTTCGCCATATTACCTTGGCTACTGGATGCAACTGAAACAAAATTTACAATCTGTGGCACCACCTCCATAGGACTGTTCGCAACATGGTTTCTCAACCGAGAAACCTAGCACAACTAGCCATCGCACTGGAGCTAAAATGGCTCCACATCCCTGTCCTTACCTTGCAGAACCATACTGATTCTCTACCTGCTGGTGTCGCAGGGGTTCGCACTGCAAAAGTCGATCATTCGGGCTTTTGACAGGTGCTCACATTAATTTGACTGGACAGTGTAGTAAAAGTAATCGATCTTTTTCATACACAATACATTGATTTGCATTGATACTACAACTAGACTTTAAAACTCGCAGCTAATTATCCTCAATACTTTTGGAGATAAGAAATTTTAGCTGAAAACAAAAGTAACTCATTTGGTGCCACACAACAAAACTAAGGATTGTTATGTATTCACTAGTATCATTTAAAACTATAACCAAAATGATCAGTTCATAAGATGTGTAATTCTGGGAAGTTCTTCGCTTTCGATACAATACCTTGAAGCAAATAAATGTAAGCATTAGAAATTATTATTGTACGATGTTTAGCTGTGTGGTGTTGTGGAAAGAATGAGACAGTGTATGGAGGACACACATAAATTGGGGATATTATGTTTTATTAAAAACTGTTATAAAAGTATGCATGAATGTTTTCGTGGCATTACCTAGGTGATCTCGTCATTCTAGAAGGCACATTGTTGTTTGAGTGTGTTCACATTTCGTTGCTTGCGGTTGCAGCTGTAGCGGTTCTAAAGATACGTACAGACAAAGTTGTTTATGCACTGTATTCAGATATTAAATTCAGTAGTTTTCAGTCGTTCGTCCCAATATTAGCAGTGTGTTCACATTTCGCGGCGTGCAGTTGCAGCTCTAGCGGTTTTAAGTTAACTTCTGACAAAGTTGTTTGTGCACTTTTATTCATTTATTGAATTTAGTAGTTTTCAGCAGCGTCTAGTGCTGTTTCTGGCGAAATAGTGGTTTAATAAACTTTCGGAAACTTTAGTTCACTGCGTTTTTTAGAGCTGTTTGTGCTTTGAAGTCAGTTATCAAAATTAGTACTGTAGATTTCAGCTCACGTTTCATATCGTTTGTGGTGAAATATTTCAGTAAAACTTTCGCTCACTGTCTTTAATTTTATTGAGTGTTTCAGTCGTCACTTGAATATTTGGTTTTAGTTAAGAAATTGTATAAAGTTTTTGTGGTATTGCTTTTAGATGTGTTTCAGTAGTATTAACAAAAGTAGCTCCTTTCTTAGTAGGGGACAAAAGCTTAGGTCACTACTGTTAGTTGCTTAAATAGTTCTACTGTTGTAATTGAATCTAGGTAACGTACACATTAAATTTTTTCAGAAACTCTTAAAATTTCACCTGGAGCTAGAAGTGTGGCTTTATCGTAAGTTTGTGAGTAGTGGGTTACGGTTTGAGATTTATTCAAAGACTTTTCATTGGGGAGAGTGCAGTGGGGAATACATTGGGCATTCTAAAGCGATCCTCTTCTGGAAACGCAGAATTTGTAGCAGAAATAATTTCGTAGAAGAGCAGGATCATAACCTCTGTGCCCTTCGAGTGCAGTTACAAAACGCTAAGGAGGAACTAAGTAGGTTGAGTTGCGTGAAGGGCGCTGGGAAGTGGGAACTGTCAGTTGGTAAGAAGGGAGCTGGGAACAGGATAAAATCGGACAGTTATACTTTGCATACAACCAATAGATTTGACCAACTGTCAGAGTTGAGTGGAGAGGAGTGTCTTGTAACTATAGGTGTAGAAAACATGCAGCAGTCCTCAGTAGTTAGGGAGCCTAGGTCATTTGAAAATTCTAACAGAAAGAAGAAGGTTCTGCTGATAGGTAGTTCGTATGGCGGAGGTGTGGGAAAGCAGTTGCAGGTAATGCTGGGGAGTGACTAACAGGTCACCAGCATTGTGAAGCATATTGCAGGGTTGGCTCAGGTGACTTAATATAGGGGAGTTATGTAGGAATTTTACGAAAGAAGATAAGGTAGTGAATGTGGGTGGAGCTGGGAATAGTCTTGGTAGGGACGAGGAGTCTTCGTGCAACTGTTTCAACGTAATGATCGGCCTCATCATAATGACGTTGTTATGCGTGTTAATGTGGGGCTGGAAAAGACATTGATGGTAGAGATCATGGCTCCCATTGCAGTTGTGCCAGTTCAGTCTGTCAACAGATCGGGATTCACTAGACGTGGCCTGCACCCCAATAGGTATGGGACGATGAGGCTGGCAAAGTTTATAGGTGACTGGACGGTGGTGGGATAACTCATGAAAAAATTCGTGTAGTAGTTCGTGTTAGACCTGGACCTTTTTTAGATTGAAGTCATCTAACAGAATATCCTTGCTTACAGAAAGTATATCTGACAAAGGAAAAGCCTTCATATGAGGTCAGGTACCAAAGTAATGAAGGAATTAGCATATTTCATCAAAATATAAGAGGTGTTACAGATAAAGTTGACTAACTGCTTATAGACGTTGACTCTGAAATTATTGTTAAATCGGAGCATCACTTACATAATTTGACAATTCAGAGGCTTCCTACACCAGGATACAGATTAGCTGGCTGCTTTTCAAGGAGTTCTTAGCGGAGTGGGGGAGTGGCTATGTACGTAAGAAGCAATATTCCATTTGAGTCCGCAGAAATATCTTGGCACTGAACAGGTACATGAATGTTGTGTAGGGGCAGTTGCATTTAGTGAAACTAAGCTTCTAAATTTCGTTGTATATATGTCCCCTAACTCTGGCTTCAGAGCGTTTCTGCTCAAGCTAGAGAGGGTTCTTTGTTAACTTTATAGAAAGTACCAAAAGTTAGTTGTATGTGGTGACTTCAATATTAATTTTGTATTTGAATATGCAAGAAAAAGGATGTTGGAAGACATCCTAAATTCGCATGATCTTATGTTTGTTTTTTCAACTAGGATGCAGGGAACAGTAGCGCAGCCATAGACAAGATTTTAACACTAAAAGGTTTTTGTACTCGAAAAATTGTTATATATAATTACAAACTATGTAGGAAAGCTAATCCAACGGCAATAGAGACGTTTTTAAACCTCATTAAGGAACAAGAATGGCCGGATGTATATAGTGCCGACAACATAGATGACAAAAATGGTTCAAATGGCTCTGAGCACTATGGGACTTAACTTCTAAGGTCATCAGTCCCATAGTACATAAAACCACCTAAACCTAACTAACCTAAGGACATCACACACATCCATGCCCGAGGCAGGATTCGAACATGCGACAAGGTTATACTTAACAGCCGAACTAAGTTAATAATTGGCTCTTTCTACCGACCCCCAGACTCCGATGATATAGTTGCTGAACAGTTCAGAGAAAATTTGAGTCTCGTGACAAATATATACCCCACTCATACGGTTATAGTTGGTGGGGACTTCAACCTTCCCTCGATATGTTGGCAAAAATAATTGTTCAAACCGGTGGTAGGCAGGAAACATCTTCCGAGATTGTTCTAAATGATTTCTCCGAAAATTATTTCGAGCAGTTAGTCCACAAACCCACGCGAATTGTAAATGGTGGCGAAAACACACTTGGCCTCTTAGCCACAAACCATCCAGAGCTGATAGAGAGCATAATGACTGATACAGGGATTAGTGATCACAAGGTCCTTGTAGCTAGGCTCAATACCGTGTCTTCCAAACCCACCAGAAACAAACGCAAAATAATTTTATTTAAAAAAGCGGAGAAAGTGTCACTAGATGCCTTCCTAAGAGACAATCTCCATTCCTTCCGAACTGGCTATGCAAATGTAGACGAGATGTGGCTCAAATTCAAAGATGTAGGAGCAACAGCAATTGAAAGATTCATATCTCATAAATTGATAAGAGATGGAACTGATCACCCGTGGTACACGAAACAGGCCCGAACGCTGTTGCAGAGGCAACGGAAAAAGCATACGAAGTTCAGCAGAACGCGAAATACCGAAGATTGGCTAAAATTTACATATGCGCGAAATTTGGCACGGACTTCAATGTGAGATGCCTTTAATAGATTCCGCAACGAATCATTGTCTCAAAATTTGGTAGAAAATCCGAAGAAATTCTGGTCGTATGTAGAGTACACAAGCGGCAACACACAGTCAATACCTTCGCTGCGCAGTGCCGATGGTACTGTTACCGACGACTGTGCTCCTAAAGCGGAGTTATTGAACGCAGTTTTCCGAAATTCCTTCACCAGGGAAGACGAATGGAATGTTCCAGAATTTGAAACACGAACAGCTGCCAGCATGAGTTTCTTAGAAGTAGATACCTTAGGGGTTACGAAACAACTCAAATCGCTTGATACGGGCAAGTCTTCAGGTCCAGATTGTATACCAATTCGGTTCCTTTCAGATTACGCTGATACAATAGCTCCCTAGTTAGCAATCATATACAACCGCTCGCTCATCGATATATCTGTACCTACAGATTGGAAAACTGCGCAGGCCGCACCAGTGTTTAAGAAGTGTATTAGGAGTAATCAATCGAACTACAGACCTATATCATTGACGTCGGTTTGCAGTAGGGTTTTGGAGCATATACTGTATTCAAACATTATGAATTACCTCGAAGGGAACGATCTATTCATATGTAATCAGCATGGTTTCAGAAAACATCGTTCTTGTCAAACGCAGCTAGCTTTTTATTCGCACGAAGTAATGGCTGTTATCGACAGGAGATCTCAAGTTGATTCCGTATTTCTAGATATCCGGAAAGCTTTTGACACCGTTCCTCACAAGCGACTTCTAATCAAGCTGCGGAGCTATGGGGTATCGTCTCAGTTGTGCGACTGGATTCGTGATTTCCTGTCAGGAAGGTCACAGTTCGTAGTAATAGACGGCAAATCATCGAGTAAAACTGAAGTGATATCAGGTGTTCCCCAGGGAAGCGTCCTCGGACCTCTACTGTTCCTGATCTATATAAATGACCTGGGTGACAATCTGAGCAGTTCTTTTAGACTGTTCTCTGATGATGCTGTAATTTACCGTCTAGTATGTTCATCCGAAGACCAGTATCAGTTGTAAAGAGATTTAGAAAAGATTGCTGTATGGTGTGGTAGGTGGCAGTAGACGCTAAATAACGAAAAGTGTGAGGTGATCCACATGAGTTCCAAAAGAAATCCGTTGGAATTCGATTACTCGATAAATAGTACAATTCTCAAGGCTGTCAATTCAACTAAGTACCTGGGTGTTAAAATTACGAACAATTTCAGTTGGAAAGACCACATAGATAATATTGTGGGGAAGAAGAGCAAAAGGTTGCGTTTCATTGGCAGGACACTTAGAAGATACAACAAGTCCACTAAAGAGACAGCTTACACTACACTCGTTCGCCCTCTGTTAGAATACTGCTGCGCGGTGTGGGATCCTTACCAGGTGGGACTGACGGAGGACATCGAAAGGGTACAAAAAAGGACAGCACGTTTTGTATTATCACGTAATACGGGAGAGAGTGTGGCAGATATGATACGCGAGTTGGGATGGAAGTCATTAAAGCAAAGACGTTTTTTGTCGCGGCGAGATCTATTTACGAAATTTCAGTCACCAACTTTCTCTTCCGAATGCGAAAATATTTTGTTGAGCCCAACCTACATACGTAGGAATGATCATCAAAATAAAATAAGAGAAATCAGAGCTCGAACAGAAAGGTTTTGGTGTTCGTTTTTCCCGCACGCTGTTCGGGTGTGGAATGGTATAGAGATAGAATGATTGTGGTTCGATGAACCCTCTGCCAAGCACTTAAATGTGAATTGCAGAGTAGTCATATAGATGTAGAAGATGTGGGTGTAGGACGACGTAGGTCACCACTGCCACAAGCTAGCCGCTGGTGAAGACGCTACCCAACAAGTTGACCAAGGTCTCCATCGCTGTTTAGAAGCTCCAGCGGATCATCTACCCTCCGCAACCTGGAAAACTAAAGGGTGTGACCTTCCTTGGAGGTGAGGCTGCCGAAGAGAAAAATCCTCCGCGTCGATCACTACAAAAATTATAGGGAACTACGTCCATGTCCTCATGAATGGCCGACCAGCTCAAACTCTTGTCGACTCTGGGGCATCATATTCAGTTATTTCGGAGAAGAACCGTCGCCAGTTGCCGAAAACCGTATTCATCTATAGCAAAATATCTCTGCTAAGGGAGGGTAATGGGAAATATGTAAAACCTACAGGAAGATGTGTCATTCGTGTGGGTGTAAGTGGCCATACGCAACCCTTAGAATTCATCGTCTTACAAGAGTGTAGTCATTCTCGGATGGGACTTCTTGAAAGCTTCTCAGGCAGATAAGATTGTGGTCTCTCGAAGATTATGCTAGACTAGATGAGATACTGTGGACAGGAAGATGTGCTTACGAATGTGTGGAGACTGTGTGCTGGATGAAGTGATCATCCCTGCAGTCAGCGCTAGAAATTTAACTTTTATGTGTCATGCCATGCACCAACCCATGGATCTTGTAGTCGAATGGAAGAGAAGCATACCATTGAGCGATAACTTGGTCATCCCCGCCTGTATCGTCTCGTTTAAGGTCGGATTCGGTAATTTGTGGATAATTAACTGTCACCGAGAACAGCAGACGCATGTGCGTGGAAAAAGCTGAGCCGTTAATTACCGAACAGCTGAGTGTCATAGAAACCTCCCGTGCCTAGTCTGTGGGCGAAATTAGCGCTAACACTACGAGACAAGATCTTCTATCACGACTATCACCAGATCTCACTAAGGAACAACAGAAGAAGCTTCTTGCCATTCTTCAAGAGTTCGCTGAATTTTTCAATCCACAGGTGAAGAGCAAATTAGTGAAACCGACGGTGAAGCACCGTGTTAGCACTAGAGACCATCAACCAATAAGCCAGAGAGCTTAGCGTGTGTCAGCAACGGAAACTTGGATAATTCGTGACGAGGTAGAGGAAATGATGAGGAATGACATCACACAAGTTTCGCAGAGCCCACGGTAGTCACGAGTGGTTCACGTCAAGAACAAGGATGACAGCTGGCGCTTTTTTGTTGATTATAGGAAGCTTAATAAGATAACTAAAAATGACTTCTACCCCCCTCCACGAATTGACGATACACTACATTCTCTGAAGGGGGCTAAGTTTCTCTCAACCACGGATATGTACTCGGGATACTGGCCAGTCGAAGTAGATCAGGCTGATCATCACAAAACTGCATTGTTATTCAGATGACATTATAGTGTTCTCAGAGACATTTGATGAACATGTAAAAAAGACTGAGGCCGTTCTTAAGTGTCTCCAACAAGGTGGGCTAAAACGTAATCCATGAAAGTGTCTCTTTAGCGCAAAAGAAATCAAAATACTTGGACGCCTTGCGTTAAACGAAGGTGTGCGGCCAGATCCAGAACATGTGAGGTCTATAACGGAACTTCCTATTCCTAAAAGTATTAGAGATGTGAAACGTTTTCTCGGATTATGTTCTTAACACCGTCTTTTTATCAAAGTCTTTGGCATCAAAGCCAGGCCACTCCAAGAGTTGTTAAAATCCGATGCTAAATTTATCTGGGATGGTGCTCAACAAGACCCGTTCGAGGTGCCAGGTGTTAGCCAGAGCTGAGGAAGCTTGGCAGTTAGCTCGACTCCGCACGCTGCAGCCTCAAGAAAACGATCGCCGAAGGTATGACGCGAGCCACCACCCTGTTGTCTACCAGCCTGGTGACCTCGTCTGGATCTTCACTCCCGTTCGGAAGGTTGGTCTCTCTGAGAAGCTCCTCAGGCGCTACTTAGGACCCTATAAGGTTGTAAGACAGTTGTCTGATGTTACTTTTGAAGTTGAGGATTTCGACCGCGACACAATACGACGGAAGATCAGAGATACGGTCCACGTTCTTAGAAAGAAGCCCTAATAGGATCCTGCAACCCATGGTAAATTCGAAGCTCCAGCGATAGGCAAAAAGCGGAAATGTGGCGAAGAGCGTAGCGGCAAAGGAAGTTCTACGTAGATCAGCGCCAGGGCGAACATCAGTCATCGGGAGTCGGAGTATGCAGGCTCGATGACTCGTTCCCAGACTAGGAGGACGTAACACCGAGATGCTGTTCTGTCGCAGAAGAAGCAGTACTGTGGTGTAGTGGTTATGATACTAGACTGTTGCATGGAGGGTCGTGAGTTCAATAGTCACCTGATATGTAAAATCTTTATTTCTGTATCCTGTTAGAGTACATTCTAGAAGTATCTACAAATGTCAAGAATCATTGTACTGGAATGTTCTATAGCTATATATATTCCGTATGTGTTCTGGCCGGCAGCAGTTTGCTCCGCGCTCTATTATGTGCAAGTGCTGAATAAACCTTCGTTAAGTGAAGTTAATATTCGTCATTCATCTAATTACACCTTTTTCTACGTGATAATGCAACTCTCTTGGAAAATGCCTTTTCGAGATTGATGTCTGAAATACTCCTGTGCAATACTGACAAGGAAGAGAATGGGTCAACAATTAAACCACTGAAGACTAAGGACTCTCATGGATATGACGGGATACCTACAGAATATTGAAGTACTGTGCTGCACAAGTTAACCTTGTACTTAGCCATATTTGTAACTTTTCCTCTGAGAACGGTAAGTTTCCTGAACGATTAACGTACTCAGTTGTAAAGCTGGTTAATAGGTTTATAAATATGGAGGAAGGGATAACGTAGATAATTTTACACCTATTTCTATGCCATCAGTTTTGCTAAAGTTATTAAAAAAGCTGTGTACTTAATAATAGTTGATCATTTTATTTCACATAATTTGCTATCAAACTTGCAGTTCGGCTTTAGAAATTGTTTAACAACTGAAAACGCTATATTCTCTTTCGTCTGTTAGGCACTAGATGGATTAAACAATAGGTTTCGAATGCTAGGCATATTTTTTTATTTGTTGATCACAAAATATTGCTCCAGAGGTGGAATAATTATGGAATACGGGAGTAGCTCAGAACTGGTTAACCTCTTACTTTAACAACGGACAGCAAAAGGTCATCATCGAGAGGTCTGAGGAAGGCTATGATGTGAGGTCAGAGTGAGGCATGGTCAAATTGAAGATTCCCCACGGATCAGTGCTGGGGCCAATCCTGTTCCTTATTTATATAAATGATATCCCCTCAGGGATTACAGATGATTCTAAAAACATTTCTGTTTGCTGTTGACACTAGCTTGGTAGTAAAGGATGTTGTGTGCGACATTGGCACTGTTTCAAATAGTGCAGTTCATAACATAGATTCATAGCTTGAAGGAAATAATCTGTTTTAATCTGCAAGGAAGTTTCCTATCAGAGCACACTCCGCTGCAGAGTGACAGTCTCATTCTGGAAACATCCCCTAGTCAGTGGCTAAGCCATGTCTCCGCAGTATCCTTTCTTCCAGGAGTACTAGTTCTGCAAGGTTCGCAGGAGAGTTTCTGTGAAATCTGTAAGGTAGGCGACGAGGTACTGGCCGAAGTAAAGCTGTGAGGACGGGGCATGGGTCGTGCTTGAGTAGCTCAGAGGGTAGAGCACTTTCCCGTTAAAGGCATAGTTCCCGATTTCCAGTCTCGGTCCGACACACAGCTTTAATCTGCCACGAAGTTCAATAATAGCCAATACTCCACTTCAGCTTGACAATCTCATTCTGGAATTGTGATGGCTTTTACTAAAAAGTGGTTCACATGGCTCTGAGCGCTATGGGACTTAACTTCTGAGGTCATCTATCAGCTAGAACTCAGAACTACTTAAATCTAACTAACCTAAAGACATCACACACATCCATGCCCGAGGCAGGATTCAAACCTGCCACCGAAGCGGTCACGCGGTTCCAGACTGTAGTGCCTAGAACCGCTGGGCCACCACGGTCGGCGCTTGTAGTAGAAAAAGAAAAGTTGGAAACGAGCAGCAGTTACATAAGTGTGAGACTCGAAAAATTTCAACACAAGCAAAACATGTAGAACCACTGCCCACGGAAATAAACGAAGAATGCCGTGAGTCACCTGAAATTTTGTAGGCTGACAAGTGCTCCTCTTGTTGATTTTGTATTCCGTCTAGTCCTCATGCTTTTTATCGAAGGAATGTAACTGAGGAGGGGGGCGCCTATTAGCCACAATGATGTGCTTCGGTGATAGCCGCTGGGCTTGTTTTACATTGAGCAGTCAGGTCAAGTTCGACAGTGAGATCTGTAATTGATGGCTCTGAAGCTGAATAAGTGCAGTTAGAGATGGCTGTCTCGTGGTTGTCATACATAAATAAATACAAGAGAGGAAATAAATGTTGTAAATTATGTTCCGACACTGCTGAAAGAGGTAGAGTTCTCACTAATTGGGTGTCTTTTTGAGGTTGATGATGTTTCGCTACAGAAATTTCTGCTCTGCCCTTAGTTTGTATGAGAATGCGTGACTCCGAACAATTACTGTATGAATAAAAATTCAGCACATTTATTTACAGTAGCTTACGTGCAGAATAGTAAAAGCTAAATGCAGCAGAAATACATCGAGCCTTACAGATATAGTGGCTCACAGAGGCGAGTGCTGGTGGCCTGTTTAAACGCGGCTTCTGCGGGGTTGTGACGGCGCGCAGCGCGCTGTGTGCGGTCGACATGGACACTGTCGATAACCGCAGACATTTATGCACTTGGTAGTTATCAAGCACCAATGAATATAGGTGGTCCGCAGTAGTGCTCACATAGACCGCAGCTGTCAAGATGCCGTCGATTACTATAACAGATCCCACAGAAGACAATGTGAATGTTTCCATTGAACAGTATTGCCCTCCAAAGAGCCGCGTACGTGGCATTGTGCATTTTTCCAGAATCCTTTCACCTAGATTATGAAACACATAGTTTAACAGTAAACGTCACTTATCCCATCAAGCGACACGTTTCTTTCAATCCATGGTCCAGCCTCGACGAATACACGCACTCCGTAGTTATAATTAACAATGCCGATGGTTCAACATGGAAACGCGTAAGGATCGTCTGTTGCAGAGTACAATATCCAACAACACGGTGAATGTTGTCATTCTGAACGCTGCAGCCTGCACCAGCAATGTTGTCGGTCGCTAGATCTGCCTACACAGCCTATCCTGCATCACAGGGCGGAGAAGCCACTCCACGATCCGTGATAAGACGTGGACTTCCTGCACCTTGACACCTACTACGCTCGGTTTCACCCACGTGTGTACGACGTGAAAAGCTGATTAGCTTCATCGCTTCCGTAAAATTTGTCACCGGGCACAGGTAACCGTCTACGTGTCTCTTCTGTAATTCACAACTAAATGCTGGGCAGTGAGTTCACCGAACCATCTTCAGACTATTTCTCTCTAATAGAATCCGGGAGAAACGGACACTTACATCTTTCCATGCTAGTTATGGGTTCTCTTATATGATTACAATGATAATTTCTCTCTAGGCAGGTGGGCGTCAACAAAATATTTTGGCATTCGGAGCGGGAGGTTGCTGATTGAAATTTCGTGAAAAATTCTTGACGCAATGAAAATGTCCTCTGTTTGAATGATTGCCGTACCACCTTGCCGCACCATCTTGCGACGGTATCTATCGGTTACTGCTAGCGTAGTCGCTCTTCCAAAAGGCATCCCATACGAGCAAACGAGTTGCTTCCTTAAGTGTGGTTTCTCGTACTTTAGGTACTTGGACTATCAGCGGCGCTGTTCAAACAGAATAGCAGGCTGTACTGTAGTCACAGTGTCGAGCTGTACATGGCTGCTTTCATGCCCCACAGCAAATTCGCTACAAATAACAACCTGTAGCTGTTATCGTGCACTCAAATAGTCCATGCATTGACTAGAAATGCAAGTTAATAAAATACACAGTAATACAAAATAAAGTTGAAGTGAATATTTTAACAATAAGGGCTCTATTCTAAAATATGTAATTGATGTAGATGACAGTGAACTATGTTGGATGATGTATATTCAAGAAAGGACACCTCAAATAAACGGAAAGTGATCCTATGATATTTAGTTAAATTACAGACTGAAAGCACTCTTATAAAATGCAGTAATTTACATTGAGAGCGTTATGAAAATGGCAAAAAAATCCCCTAAGTAATAGTTATCAAAGATTTGCGAAAACTAAGTCCAATTCGCAATCCCTATACACGAAATATTCACCATCTAAAAACAGTTCAGAGTTCTACATGATGATTTATAAATTAACACGTTCGAGATGAAGAGTAGAAACTCTTACTCTTATCTATCCCCAGTTTCGTAATACAAGCGGAAAAAGTCATACTGTGGATCACATCCAGACTTCTCGATATATAAAGTCGTTTCCAGAGAGAGTACTGTAGCGGCCGTTCACCGCCCAGAAATAATCAACCACTCGATCAAATATCACTATATTCCACAGGCAGGTCTACCTTCTTCCAGAAGAAACACCCAAATAAGCGGAATCTCTTCTTTAAACTCTTCATTCGAAAACTCTCAGTCTCCACACGAATCCTGTAGTGGTGAGCTGTTATTAGTTTTTCCAATGTCTGAAGGCGGTCGCCGCCAAAACTACGTCGTACTTAAGTTCTACAAACATAATTTGACTAAACTTGACCCCTTCCCGGACTAAACTAATATATAACAACAATATTCAAATCGTGAAACGTTGTAGATATTCGGTAACAATTGGATCATTCACAATAATTACGAGAAAAGGTTCGTTCATAAACAAATACGCTAGTATTCTTGCGCAAGTGCCCTCGCGTTAACCGATAACGAATTATCGTTAAATATTGTATAAACAATTATTTATGCTTTCTTGAAAGAATCTTCATTCTTTTTATTTTCAATTGTAGTGTCCCCTAACACATGCGAGTGACCACTTTTAAACTAGCACAGTTATTCAACAGCACTTGCAGTCAACATTTAAATAAAGTTACTGGAAAAATAGTAAACCGTTCGAACTTCCTGGCAGATTAGAACTGTGTGCCAGACCGACATTCGTACTCGGGAGCTTTACCTTTGGCGGGCAAGTGACCTGCCAACTGAGCTACCCAAACACGACTCACGACCCGTCCTCACAGCTTTACTTCTGCCTGTACCTCGTCTCCTACCTTCCAAACTTTACAGAAGTTCTCCTGCTAACCTTGCAGAACTAGCACTCCAGAAAGAAAGGATATTGCGGAGACATGGCTTAGCCACAGCATCGGAGATGTTTCCAGAATGAGAGCACTTGCGCGCGAAAGACAAAGGTCCGAGTTCGAGTCGCGGTGTGGTACAGAGTTTTAATCTGCCAGGAAGTTTCATATCAGCACACACTCCGCTGCAGAGTGAAAATCTCATTCTAGTAAACTGTTCATTAAATAACTACACAATAATGTCAAAATATGAGATATTCATGTTGCATTCATATGCTATGTAACTGTGGAGAATACGATGTTCTAGCAAACATTTGTTTAGTTAGGAATATATAAAAGACGTCATAAGTCAATAAATAAAATAGATACAGATGAGTGAGTTTCTGGGATTATAGCTATTGCACAATGCTATCACCTGCGATAATGTTTGGTGAGGCAGCAGAGACTGTTGCATTCTTGGTTTAGCAGTGAACGTGCAAATGATTGCAGGTAAATTACAGTAGACATTCATGAGCCTGGAAAAATACTGATGCCACAAGTTATCGAAACATCTTGTCGAGGGTCTGAGAAAATTCTGGTCCTACGTAATACCCTTAAGTGGCCCCAAGGCTTCTATCCAGTCATTTGTTAACCTGCCTGATGTTGCAATAGCTGGCAGCAAAAGGAAACCTCAAGTTTTAAATTTCTCGTGTAACTAATCATTCATGTAGGAGGTTCGTAAGAGAGCTAGCTGAAAAATAATGCCTCTGAATTCTTATACTTGTAAAGCTACTTAAAAAAAATGAAACGTTATTAACATTCTGCATCGTTATGCTTCATGTCCACTTTTTTCTCCCAGCGAGATACTGGTTTCTCGGTACGGCCACTGTAGAATGTTTGACTTTGTTGACGGATTTACAGCGTCACCTCCGCTTACGCCGCTTAGTAAATATCGAAGGGAAACCCTCTAACATGTTCTTTTAATTTTGGGAAACAGATGAAAGTCCTATGGGGCCAAGGCGGGACCCAGTACAGGATCATCGAAGACAGTGAAACCAAGACGTCGGCCTGTTACAGATGTCGCAGCACTCGTGTGTCGTCTGGCATTGTCATGGTGAAGGAGAGGATATTTTAAAAAGCTCGATTACAGCACGCTGTTCCTCAAACACAGACGTAGCTACGTTTTTAAAGCTATTTGTTTATGGTTCATCAAAATATTTTCTAAATATTTACTTTAAAACTTTCGCGCATTTGTGCTATATTTTCTGTATATTTAAAGTGAAGTGTGCTATACTGTCAGTTGATGTTCTTTGCGTTGTGTTGTGAGTAATGTATGTAAAATACTTTGTAAATAGTTTATTACGGTCAATAATGTTCTGATGACACTTCGTATTCAAAAATGTTTGTGCGTATAAACTGTTCATGTTAATGTAAATTAGACAGTTGCCAGAAATGGTCACGATTAGGAACAATGTAGAAAATAAGTGTTACGTAAGAGCCAGTGTTCTTTGGTGTGAAACGAAATTGGCTCTGTGGAGTGGAAAAGGTAGCAAAGGCGAACTGACGCGCTACTTATAGCAAGCGCTGGAAGTAAGTCACACAGTCTGTAGGCAGCAGTGATTGAGGCAGCACCCTTGTGCAGCAGGAGAAACTTTGCCTGCAAATTTGAACAAAATTGCCTCGGATGAAGACTGCAAACTGCTTACGGCATAGCTGCGAGTTGTTGGGCTACTGTACGTTGAAGTGAACGACTCCAAGAAGACAAATTGAGCCCTTGCAGCAAGACACTTGCAGGTCGTACTGTGGGTAGTGTAGCCGCTATAATCGTTCGCCACACTCAAGCCTACAGCCTCCAGATAAGATTTCTTTTGTATTCTACTTTTGTACAGCGTGAACCATTAATTTAAAGTTTGTCCCATTGGTTAATGATCATTCGTGAACTCCAGAGAAACTGGTTTACCCTGTTATTTCATCGTAAACATACACCTACATAGGGCTCCTTCCTGGTGTTTAATTAATCCGAGTATCTTGTTTTACAGAATTATGGAGTGCCAAGTTAATATAAAGAGAAACCATTTAAATTGATTTTGTGCAAATAATGAGAGTAATAGCTTTTGAAAGTAAATTCCAGTAAGAACGAGGTTTTTCTTGAACTTAAATTTTTAGCAGGAAAAGTTTAATATTAAAGTTGGTTGGTTATAGAAGTGCTTTTCTAAAGGTCCCCCCTGGCCAAATTTTTTTTAGCTTCCTTGAAGTTATCTACTGGTCTTTTTCTCTTTCAGAAACGTAACACGTAAGGGTGAAGCAAGAAAAACGTGTCTGCACCGATATAGTTTACGTGGACTAATACTTATTTGAATAAGCAACTTAAACAGTAGGAAGAAAGTAGGCAAAATTCATATTTATGCTTTTCCGGTAGTTCACTGATTCATTGCCGGGATAGGCTGGCGACCGTTAGTACATACCTTAAACCACTAAATTAACTTGGAACTGAGTAGTCCTAGCTTCAGTATAGTACTATTAATACTGCTTTTCTTTCTGACCGCTGGGAAAGATCTTAGAAAAAGAATTGAATAGTCTGCTTTACATATCCATTAGATACAACACATGGTCAAATCCTGTAAAAAGGGTAACTTTATTGATTAGCTTTTCCTATTAACAGGAATATCCTCCCATAATGTGTTTTATTAGGAAACTAAACTAAATTTAGGAAGAGGGTTACACGTGGCAACATAGGGGCAGGGACAGCAGAAGTGAAACTGTGAGGACGCGTCGTTACTCGTGCTTGGGTAACTCAGATGGTAGAGCACTTGCTCGCGGAATGCAAATGTCCCAAATTCAAGTCTTGGTCCGGCACACAGCTTTAACCCACCATGGAGTTTCATAGCAGCGCACACGCCGCTGCAGAGTGAAAATTTCATTCTACAAAAATAATTTGTTCATTAATGTTAACACTAATCTTTTATACATATCTTCTAAACAGCCTAGTCCCACAGCGTTTCAGTAGAAGCATAGTTCGAAAGCTCTATGCAACATTTAACTTACTAACTAAAATTCAATGGATTACTTCCATTTACTTTCTCGTGTGTCGGTATGACATGTTCAGCTGTCCAGACCATAGGTACGAATCTTTCGAAGAGCGAGCGATGTATATGACTGTTAAGTATGGAGATACTGCAACAGCATACCCTGAAAGTATCCTAACTGGTACTCATTCTGGGTCGGAACATCTGCCTTTGTTAAGTGGTCTAAATTGCTTGACTACACCAGTGGTACCGAATTGTAAGTAGCTCATGTTGGCAGTTGTTCTTCATTCCAATTATGGAATATTTACTTTGTCTTCTCTGATGCAGTAACTTCAGAAAACTGTGTTTGCTAACTCCACATTTTAGCATTGTCATCGCTAACATTACCACCGTTATCGTGTAGTGTAGTTGTTGATTGTGCCTTGCCACTGCCATAGTTTCTTCATGCCTTCGAGACAGTTTCGTTGTGTAGACTGATAAACGCATGTCGCTTACAAGCCCAAACTAATAGTCGACCTTACGTAAAACATCACCCATCTCGGAGATGTTAATGTAGCGTTCTGAACTGTTTTGGGAACCATAAGGGATCTATAGATATGATATCATTTAATTTTCCTATCATTACCAGGAGAAAGAAAACTGGCGTTCTACGGATCGGAGCGTGGAATGTCAGATCCCTTAATCGGGCAGGTAGGTTAGAAAATTTAAAAAGGGAAATGGATAGGTTAAAGTTAGATATCGTGGGAATTAGTGAAGTTCGGTGGCAGGAGGAACAAGACTTCTGGTCAGGTGAACACAGGGTTATAAACACAAAATCAAATAGGGGTAATGCAGGAGTAGGTTTAATAATGAATAGGAAAATAGGAATGCGGGTAAGCTACTACAAACAGCATAGTGAACGCATTATTGTGGCCAAGATAGATACGAAGCCCACACCTACTACAGTAGTACAAGTTTATATGCCAACTAGCTCTGCAGATGACGAAGAAATTGAAGAAATGTACGATGAAATAAAAGAAATTATTCAGATAGTGAAGGGAGACGAAAATTTAATAGTAATGGGTGACTGGAATTCGAGTGTAGGAAAAGGGAGAGAAGGAAACATAGTAGGTGAATATGGATTGGGGCTAAGAAATGAAAGAGGAAGCCGCCTAGTAGAATTTTGCACAGAGCACAACTTAATCATAGCTAACACTTGGTTTAAGAATCATGCAAGAAGGTTGTATACGTCGAAGAACCCTGGAGATACTAAAAGGTATCAGATAGATTATATAATGGTAAGACAGAGATTTAGGAACCAGGTTTTAAGTTGTAAGACATTTCCAGGGGCAGATGTGGACTCTGACCACAATCTATTGGTTATGACCTGTAGATTAAAACTGAAGAAACTGCAAAAATGTGGGAAATTAAGGAGATGGGACCTGGATAAACTGAAAGAACCAGAGGTTGTACATAGTTTCAGGGAGAGCATAAGGGAACAATTGACAGGAATAGGGGAAAGAAATACAGTAGAAGAAGAATGGGTAGCTCTGAGGGATGTAGTAGTGAAGGCAGCAGAGGATAAAGTAGGTACAAAGACGAGGGCTGCTAGAACTCCTTGGGTAACAGAAGAAATATTGAATTTAACTTATGAAAGGAGAAAATATAAAAACGCAGTAAATGAAGCTGGCAAAAAGGAATACAAACGTCTCAAAAACGAGATCGACAGAAAGTGCAAAACGGCTAAGCAGGGATGGCTAGATGACAAATGTAAGGATGTAGAAGCTTATCTCACTAGGGGTAAGATAGATACTGCCTACAGGAAAATTAAAGAGACCTTTGGAGAGAAGAGAACCACGTGTATGAATATCAAGAGCTCAGATGGCAGCCCAGTTCTAAGCAAAGAAGGGAAGGCAGAAAGGTGGAAGGAGTATATAGAAGGTTTATACAAGGGCGAGGTACTTGAGGACAATATTATGGAAATGGAAGAGGATGTAGATGAAGACGAAATGGGAGATACGATACTGCGTGAAGAGTTTGACAGAGCACTGAAAGACCTGAGTCGAAACAAGGCCCCCGGAGTAGACAACATTCCATTAGAACTACTGACGGCCTTGGGACAACCAGTCCTGTCAAAACTCTACCAGCTGGTGAGCAAGATGTATGAGACAGGCGAAATACCCTCAGACTCCAAGAAGAATATAATAATTCCAATCCCAAAGAAAGCAGGTGCTGACAGATATGAAAATTACCGAACTATCAGTTTAATAAGCCACGGCTGCAAAATACTAACACGAATTCTTTACAGACGAATGGAAAAACTGGTAGATGCAGACCTCGGGGAGGATCAGTTTGGATTCCGTTGAAATGTTGGAACACGTGAGGCAATACTGACCTTACGACTTATCTTAGAAGAAAGATTAAGAAAAGGCAAACCTACGTTTCTAGCATTTGTAGACTTAGATAAAGCTATTGACAATGTTGACTGGAATACTCTTTTTCAAATTCTAAAGGTGGCAGGGGTAAAATACAGGGAGCGAAAGGCTATTTATAATTTGTACAGAAACCAGATGGCAGTCATAAGAGTCGAGGGGCATGAAAGGGAAGCAGTGGTTGGGAAAGGAGTGAGACAGGGTTGTAGCCTCTCCCCGATGTTATTCAATCTGTATATTGAGCAAGCAGTAAAGGAAACAAAAGAAAAATTTGGAGTAGGTATTAAAATTCATGGAGACGAAGTAAAAACTTTGAGGTTCGCCGATGACATTGTAATTCTGTCAAAGACGGCAAAGGACTTGGAAGAGCAGTTGAACGGAATGGACAGTGTCTTGAAAGGAGGATATAAGACGAACATTAACAAAAGCAAAACGAGGATAATGGAATGTAGTCAAATTAAATCGGGTGATGCTGAGGGAATTACATTAGGAAATGAGACACTTAAAGTACTGAAGGAGTTTTGCTATTTAGGAAGTAAAATAACTGATGATGGTCGAAGTAGAGAGGATATAAAATGTAGACTGGCAATGGCAAGGAAAGCGTTTCTGAAGAAGAGAAATTTGTTAACATCGAATATAGATTTATGTATCAGGAAGTCGTTTCTGAAAGTATTTGTTTGGAGTGTAGCCATGTATGGAAGTGAAACATGGACGATAACTAGTTTAGACAAGAAGAGAATAGAAGCTTTCGAAATGTGGTGCTACAGAAGAATACTGAAGATAAGGTGGATAGATCACGTAACTAATGAGGAGGTATTGAATAGGATTGGGGAGAAGAGAAGTTTGTGGCACAACTTGACTAGAAGAAGGGATCGGTTGGTAGGACATGTTTTGAGGCATCAAGGGATCACAAATTTAGCATTGGAGGGCAGCGTGGAGGGTAAAAATCGTAGAGGGAGACCGAGAGATGAGTACACTAAGTAGATTCAGAAGGATGTAGGTTGCAGTAGGTACTGGGAGATGAAGCAGCTTGCACAGGATAGAGTAGCATGGAGAGCTGCATCAAACCAGTCTCAGGACTGAAGACAACAACAACATCATTACCATCATCGGGGATCAGTTCCGTCTCTTATTAATTTACTGCCGGCTGAGGTGGCCTAGCGGTTCTAGGCGCTACAGCCTGGAACCGCTCGACCACTACTGTTGCAGGCTCGAATCCTGCCTCGGGCATGGATGTGTGTGATGTCCTTAGGTTAGTTAGGTTTAAGTAGTTCTAAGTTCTAGGGGACTGATGACCTTAGAAGTTAAGTCCAATAGTGGTCAGAGCCATTAGAACAATTTTCATTAATTTACTAACTGAGAAACTCAGCAATGGATTCGTATTTGATTATTTCATTCTTTTGTTAGTGCATATTCTTCTCCATAGTCCCTCTGTGCGTCTCCTCCTTCCCCCTCACCTGTCCGTCTCCCCCCACCTCTCTGTGTCCATCTCTTACTCCATCTCTCTGTGCAATTCCTCCTCCCTCCTCTCTCTGTCCAATTCGTGGTCCTCTCACTCCGTCCGCTTTGTCCTCCTATCGCAATCCATTCCTCCTGTCACTGCCCAACTTCTCAGCCCCACTACCTCTGTAAATTATCGTTTTACCCTCCCCGTATTTACCCTAATGTGAGACCGGTGGTTTTTACCCCTACATTTCGCACATGTATGTGTGATTCTCTGCAATATGACGCCATACGCCTCCAGAAAATAAGTTACAATTTTCTCGCTATTCTGTCATGTGGCTTGATCTTAATTTCCGAAAGCCAATAACTGAATTAACAGCACGGTTAAGAGACAAATTGTGTTTCAAATACATAAAAGTATCTCAAGACAAGTAAATACAGGAAGTAAATACCAACAGGCAATTAGAAATTTATCTCACCCATTCTCATTCAAAGCCCCATAAATCGAGACAGTGCGGAATCTTAGTCCTATAGTTTTTGTGGAAGTAATATGTGTTGTACCTAACAAATTCGCTTGATACTGTTCCACATGTTTCTTAGTTGTGCTTCGGTGCCACTCCCATTTCATTCCCACCACTGTGGAATGTAGGTCGTTCTTAATCCCACACTGTTTCTTTGTAGGTAGCAAGGAACCAATAAACCACGATATTCTGTAAATAATGGAACTGACCTGTATAAAACAGCTTCAGAATTCTGATTACATATCAGTTAATGTGTTAAATCTGCATCTACATCCATACTCCGCAAGCCACCTGACCGTGTGTGGCGGAGGGTACCTTTTGTACCTCTATCGGTTCTTCCTTCAATTCAAGTCTCGTATTGTCCGTGGAAAGAAGGATTGTCGGTATGCCTGTGTGTGGGCTCTAATGTTATCCTCGTGGTCTCTTCGCGAGATATACGTAGGAGGGAGCAACATACTGCTTGACCCTTCGGTGAAGGTATGTTCTCGAAACTTTAACAAAAGCTTGTACAGAGCTACTGACCGACTCTCCGGCAGAGTCTTCCACTGGAGTTTATCTATCATCTCAGTAACGCTTTCGCGATTACTAAATGATCCTGTAATGAAGCGCGCTGCTCTCCGTTGGATCTTCTCTATCTCTTCTATCAACCCTATCTTGTACGGATCCCACACTGCTGAGCAGTACTCAAACAGTGGGCGAACAAGCGTACTATAACTTTCTTCCTTTGTTTTCGGATTGCATTTCCTTATGATTCTTCCAATGAATCTCAGTCTGGCATCTGCTTTACAGAGGATCAACTTTATATGATCCTTCCATTTTAAATCACTACTTGACGTAAGCATATAATCGAGAAAAACTTTAGAAAAGGTAGGAAATCACGCCTAAAGTGTAGTAGAAACCGTCAAGTGGCTTCATTATCAAAAACTAGTTGACTATAGCGTGTGTGATTTTCGCTCCGTGTTAAGAAAACTTAGTTTTTCGCCAATCTCAGTGTTTATGGCGCCATATTTCCTGAAATATGAGTCGTACAGTGATATAATTTTACAGGTACTTTCAGTGATTAATGTGAATATTGTCGGCGAAATATTTTGCCAATATATTTAGTAGTTAAGCGGTAATAAATTAAAACATCATGCCTGTTGCTAGAGGTTTTCTGAATAAACAGCGAAAATATAGTAAGCGATAAACTATTTTCCTTTGATCATTCTGTGCGGGGCATCAGCGAAAAAAGGTTTCGTAGAGGTTAGAAATGACGTGTGAAGTTGGTTGCAAGTAGCTAAGAGCTGAATAAAAATACGAGGGGCTTGGAATAACTAAAGGAACATATATTTTTCTGAAAGCAGGTTTATTTTGTTTGGGATTTCAGTTAAACATTTTGTACCCCACTATTTTGGCTACAAAACATCATTTTTTAACGTTATCTCCGTTCAATGCGACGCCCTCACGCCACCTTACTGGGAGGGTCCGTGAGTTGGCATATTATCACTCTACTAGTCGACGTCCGAGCCAGTGTCTAACTGCGTCTATAACGTCCTCATCATTCATGTATTGCTTACTGGAGTGCATCCTTCATTGGACCAAATAGATGGAAGTGCGAAATTCGGGCTCTAGTGTGTATGAGGGAGAACAGTCCAATGAAGTTTTGTGATCTCCTCTCAGATGCGCAGACTTGTGTGACGTCTTTTTTTGCCTTGAAGAAGGAGACGTTCGTTCGTGCTTTTGTGGCGATGAACACGTTGAAGTCATTTCCTCAATTTCCGGAGGGCAGTACAACACGGTTGCACCAAAGGGGAGGACATCAAACAGAAAATAAATTCACACATCCACGAAACCATCGCCATGTCTACCGGCTGAGAGTGCTGCTTTGAACTTCTACTTCGGAGGACAGGTGGTGCGGCGCAAAGCCATGGATTGTCATTTATTCCAGTTCTAAGTAATTAACCTATGCTATATCGCCTGTGTCGGATTTATAAAAAAGATTGTCACGATCAGCAACGTAACACCTGTGTAATTCAGCGCAGATGGTCCTTTGTTGCTGCTTATTGTTTTCTGTTAGGTGGCGAGAAACCGAGCGGGCACACACTTGCAGTAACCGAACTGGTAGACTAGTATGTCAGCACCACTAACAGAGACATCCAGTTGAGCAGCGAGGTGTCTGATTGTGATCCGTCAGTCACCTCGAATGAGAGTGTCCGCACGTTCCAACATTGCACGAGTCACAGCTCGGAACGGCCGGGCGGCACACAGGTGATGGGAGAGGTTTGAACGACCTTATCAATATGATGACAGACATCTGGTCCAACGATTCATTGTGCTTTTGTTCACTGACACTTGTCCGTAGACATTCTACAAGTGCCTATAAATATCTCAGATGCTCTGGTTTTCCGCCAAAAGGGAGTCAACTGACTAGGACGCATCTCCCTTACAGACGCCAGTTTGAAGGTTACGTATAGCGCCACCAGCAATCGGAACTTCGTGAAACAATAGAGGCAGAAGCGGGAATATTCCAAGATGTTCCACCACAAATTCTACATTTTTATCAATCAAAACTGGTCGAGAAAAAGCTGTGTTCCATTACTTACCGAGAGGCCCTCGTAATCTGGATATTTGCGCTCGGTGCATTGCGCATCTTTCTCGTCACTTTGAGAGGCATGTGGTTCTTACCACAACACGGCTTCTTTCCACATTAAAAGCGATATTCCTAAGAAGATTGGTTGAAGTCGATCCTGTAGTTTATGAGGAGATGGTGAATGGACATACCGTACGTATATTTTTATAAGGCAAAGAGACTTCGTATAAATCTCTCAACATCCGTCATTGCTGTTTCTTTGAATTTGCCCCACAGTTCATCTAGTATTACATAGTTAATTTGGAATTGATAGAGACTACCTCTTAAGCAGGTATGAAGTAAAATTTCGTTTGCTGTTTTTAAATAAATATATTTTGAATTAATGTTTGTTGGATTTGGATGTTATGATATTCAGTCTAGCTCCAACTATCTTGTGGTCACTAATCCTTGTATCTGTCTTGATGCTCCCTGTTTGCTCAGGATTATTTGTTGCTAAGATATCAGATATGCTGTCGCAACCATTCGAGTGGACTCCTGAACCAAAGGCTCAAAATAATTTTCAGAGAAAGTATGTTACATAATTTCGGACTTCGTCTCTTGTCTACCACCGACTTAAAACATTTGTTTTCGCTGACATAACGAGGGTACACTGGGGTCAACGGAAACTGAAATCATTTGAGCTAGGCACCTATCCTAAATTAGACTCAAGGCTTCATCGAACCTTTCAGCAGCTATATCGTCTGCGTTTGGTGAGGGTAAAAGGAACCAATTATTAACTTACTAATACTGTCGAGTATAAATCCTACTCATAATATCTCACACCAGAACTTCACGCCAATATCACTACAAGGTAAACTACATCTAATAGCAACAAAGACTCCACCACCAACTTTATTTAATGTATACTTTCTGAACTTCGTTAGGCCTTGCCAAAAATTTCGTCCGAACTTGTGCCTTGTTTAAACCAGCTTTCTCTGTCTGTAATTGTTCGTGCTTCAGTGCTTATGCAACTCTGGTTATCGTTCACACTATGTATAGTTTTCTCGCGGTACGAGTCAACGTCACCAAGCGGAATTCAATCTCACCGGAGGCAATGATCAGCTATTAAGCGGTCAGTGATCAGTTATAAGTGTACACTGGCCTACTTTATAAATCTGGGATATTTGAAATACTCTTTGCATTCAAAGTCAGCCTGCTGTTATAGTTTTAACATAGGAATTAGCACGTCTTCGTTTTTAATTTTGCACGTCACGTATTGTTACAGGTCTATGTTTGACAGTGAAATAGCACTCACTTAGTTTTAAGAGCGAGCCCAATAAGTGACTGCTGGCGTTGTTTAGATTTAACAGCCATATCAGATAAGCAGGATCAGTAGCCTCAGAGCAGTTTCTACAATGTAGGTGTCATTTGAAATATATTACGCCAAAGAGAGTGACACCAACATTTTTCGCCGGAACTGCAGTTGAGATTTACTTGATTTAGCTGCCGCTAGACGCAGACTACTGCCCATTCAGAAACTTTGTATCATTACAGTAATACACAGCCTACACCAAAATTGACATCGCAAGAAAAAATGAGTAGTTTCTCAAAATCAGTGATTACAACAGAATCTTATTTAACTTCGACAAAGTCATTTCACACTCGTGTACTTACAAGAACGTTAGACACTTTTTTAACAATGTAGTTATAGTTTTAGAAATTGTGTCATATTTAGGGAGGAAGTGCTCGTATTGGTTGTACTCTGCAGAAACAACTGTACATCAGGACAGATTATTAATAAACAACACCTATTTAACAAAAACATGGCTGTACTCCTACATCGATGATTATACGTCCTAAACAATGTACTTGCAGATCTGCAAATTAACACTTTTTTTCATTTTCAAACTTAATTTTCCAATTTGTAATACTGTTAAAGTGTTTTCCAACCTTTCTATATATTCAGGGATGGAGCTGAGAAGCATATGTCTTCCAGTACTACTAGGCACATTTTAGGCTTGAAATCTTTTAACAACTGAGCGTTGAAATTTAGAAAGTCACGGATGCTTTATACGACCCGAAGAAGATTCATAGATCATCATTATGCCCCAAAACAGCGTCAAAGGTGGTTAGCGCCCATTCTTTAGGGGACAGATCTGACGTTCTTATAGTACCGAGTTTATGTTTCAAGGGGGAGCTGCTTCTCGTCAACATGTGGTAATGGATTATGTTCGAACCGCATGGATTGCCTCATGCAAATTGGAAATTTGTGGTAAGCTCTTATGGGACCAAACTGCTGAGGTCATCGGTCCCTAAGCTTACACACTACTTAATTAAACTTAAACTAAATTACACTAAGGACAACACACACACACCCGTGCCCGAGGAATGATTCGAACTTCTGACGGGTGTTGTTTAAATGAAAATTAATTTTTAATGAAACTTCATATCGGAGTAAAACGTATGACATAATTTCATTTAGACGCATATAAATACTTTACCCCAAACAAATTGTTCTGAAAATATATGATGGTGAATTTTTAAATGCTGTGAAGATATTAATAAGATTTATAACGATAAATGTGGTGCGCCTGCAGTAGATAATACTGTAGTTATGAGGTGACCTATTCATGAATCAATTATGTTTCTCATGTGGCCCTCGTTTTTCGTTACGAATCTTACTAGTATATTAATAGCTATTAAAAATTCAAAGTTACTTATTTTCAGAACCTTCTCTGCGGGGCTAAGAATCTACCTGGAATTGGACAAATCATTTTATGTTCTTGAGTCCGAAACAAAACATTTTATATTAAAAATTTATTTTTATTTAAATAGTCATTTTTCTGATTTTCAGTTTCGTGTATGTGTTAAATTTTTCCGATTTCAGACATTTTGATGAGATTACACCTGTGACGTATGGTAAATTTTCGGTTCATTTCTCTTGACCTGAGTCGGCCACTTTCCTCCTACGTATATCTCGTGAAAAGATTGTGAAAGCAAAAAATCAGAGAGATTCGAATCCATGTGGAGGCTTACCAGCAATCGCTCTTCCCACGAACCATTCACGACTGGAACACGAAAAAGGAAAAATGGCAGTGGTTCACAAACTATCCCCTGCGACACATTAGACAAGAAACACAATTAAAATATCTTTGCGATCCAGTTCTGTCTTGTGTTGAAAGCTTCATGTTTCTAGTTCATGCGGAAATGACATTGATAAATGAAGCACCCTAGGCCACACATCATACATGAAAGCCAGTTAATATTGCATTGTAATCACAGTGTGCGCTTTGCTGAAAGTTTTAAGTCTGTTGCTCATTGGGAAATTTAAAATGAACTATAAAGTTTATACCGACAAGACCAACAGAAAGAGAAGAATGAGAATTAATAAAACAGTATGAAAATGAGTCATTTATATACAACATTAGCTACAATTTGCTCCATTTGTTCTTCAGCTATGCCTTTGTATCACCTCCTTTCATCCTCACCCTTAGTTATGCTTCATAGGTTCGTCTTATTGTCACAGTAATTTTTTACATATAGCAACTGATCGAAGAGCCCAGTTTGGTAGATACTGCTTCAGGCGTTACAGAAGTGCACCTTCGAATCCAGTGAGTTATTGAAGACTCTCTCTGCAGCTGATAATTTACGCAAATTGATCCTGTTACGTGATCTGCTCAGCATAGTACTTGTGTAGACATTCCAGTTTGTTATAGGATACTCTGCGTTATGCTTCTTTGTGACCCCGTTTTCGTCCCACCCTTTCAGATATTGTAGCTGGTTGGTTCTTATCCCCACACTATTATAGTGACATCAAACTCTGAGCAAAGTTTAAAACTTAGAATTCATCGGGAAGTTAGTTTAAAATCAATTGCAAAATTTGCAACAGATAGAAAAGAAAACGACCCAATGAAAAGTTTTAACAACAGGGGCCAACGCAGTGATTCTTGTATTGTCGGCACCACATGTTGACAGACCAACGTCGTTGTTTCTCCACTTGTGTCCACTAACGTGGATTATTTACTGGTCGTGTAGTGCACACTCACAATGGCCTTGCCGCAGTGGTAACACTGATTCCCTCGGATCCCAGAAGTTACGAGCAGTCGGGCTGGGCTAGCACTTTATCTGTTGGCAAGCGGGGTGCACTCAGCCCTTGTGAGACAAATTGAGGAGTTACTTGATTGAGAAAAAGCGGCTCCAGTCTCGTCAACTGACAAAACGGCCAGGAGAGCGGTGTGCTAACCACATACCCCTCCATATCCGCATCCAGTGATGACTGTAGTCTGAGGATGACACGGCGGCCGATCTGTAGCGTTGGGCCTTCATGGCCTGCTTGGAGGGAGATTTATTTTCTTTTCTTTTTTTATTAGTGCTTGTTCAGGAGATTGATTTGCTGAGTTTGTGAACGATGCTTCATCCATAATCTAAATTGTTTAAAACTGCCTCATCGCCAAGTAGATTTCGTATATATTGTTCAGGATGGCCGATTGAAAGGTTTTGAGGATCTGTGGGCATCTGGTTTATGAGGATGATCGGAATAATAACAGAATAATCCCGTGGTGAATCTGGACAGTTTCTGTGCTTTAGTCCTGCCAATTACGGGATACATCAGTGCCTGTGAAGGCCACCTTAGGACTGTACGGACATGATGTACAAGAGGAGAGGAAAAGGATATCTCTTCGGTTCAAGAGATGACTGAAAAGAGAGGCAGAGCTGTAGGCTCCACTGCGCTCCTCAGTTAACACCCCTCCGTCACATGATCATTTCCAACCCCTTGACTGGTGAGCAGCTTCTACCGATTCTCGTTTTCAAACAGTGGAACATCAGCGACGCTTATGCAAAGCCTCACGTTGTCACCATTGCTGAAAATGTGAGTGGAGCTTACTCAGGAAGTTGAAAAGGGCCTGGGGTGATGCTGGCATCCAGCTAACGTCAGGTACCACCAACCAACTCCAGCCCAGCCACGGCACGCAAGAAAGCTTACTTGAAATGATCCCATCTTCTATACAGTATTCTGGACCAGCTTTAAAATATCATTTGAAGAACAGTAAATGACGTTCAGTATCATTGCCATCAAATTGTTGCAGAAATATTTGGAACAATGACTTGAGTTTTATTGTATCATGCACACAAAACTTATTTGGTTCGTATGTTCGAGCTACCTCACAGTGATTGCTTCTACTTTTTCATAGGGGTGGTTGTAGCACTTACGATATCGTGAGCTTTCCCTTCAATAACAATATCATGCCATCAACAAAAAATTTAACGGTTTAATTTCTTCAGGAAAACAGTCATGAAACACACTAAATCATTGACATAAATTTATCACATTGTTTGTCGACATGCCTGTTTTAGCAGTGGCTCTGAACTGAGGCATGAAAACAAAATCCTAATCAGTACCACAGTACATATCTCGGCCTTCAGATGTACCCATGGAAGGAGGGTGTGTAGACAGGCGGGGCCCAATGTTTCATCACTTCGACCAGGTGGATTGTCAGCTAAAGGTCGTCCGCATCTCATATCACACTGGTCAGCTGGATGTTAGGCACGTCACCTGCTAGGCTCCACAGAACTGGTCGGCGAGCCAAGTTGCTCTAGAAAGGACAGGCCGTAGCAGCCACGTCACGCAGAAGGCCATTTGATCCCACAGAGTCTACTTTTATGCTTCCATATCACTCGAAATGACAACCTTCGTATCTGAGGGATGTGTTGTGGATTACGGTGATGGAATCATCAACCTTACTGACAAATGCCTGCAGCATTACCAGAAACTAAGTAGGCAAAATTCGAGTAACTAAACTCTCCGATTCACAAAGTAGAACCTAATGTTTCAAAGATTTGTTTGACACATTCTCATGATAAACTGACAGAATATCAACTTATTCGGCCGTCGCCTCACTTCAGACGCTCGCCTCCGGCAGATGCTGTAACAGCTTCTTATAATTAAGTAAAGAATCCCTGTCTCAGTTTTGGCGTCGCAACTGACCGTGCTTATGGCCGCAGTGGAGGCATATTGAGCAAATTTTTCATGCAGCACGTTTTCTGTGCTCGACATCTGGAACCTCCTGTGTAATAGGTGAAGTTAATCCTTCTGGTATACTAGCATACCATAGAGGACGAGATCTGAACAGAGAAGGGGGAGGAGGGGTAGAAAAGGCATTTGTCAATAGTTACTTCTCATGTATTCCACGAACAGATTTCCGTCCACAACCGTCAAAATAATAATTGTTAGCTGGCCTATGAGTCAACCTGAGCAAAGTAAAACAACTACGTAGAAGCTGTCAGGTGGACAATCAGGAGAACCAGATTTTTATAATGTGGGTTCCACAGTGGAGAAGGAAACGAAGGTGACCTCGCAATAATAATAATAATAATAGTAATGTCAGTCAGCCCACGGTAGTCATGGAACTAGCCGTACCGGTAAAGTAAGTGCTACCATCAGTGCAGATAATGCTTAAGAGGCATTCTAACATTCCCCCTGAATGTGTCAGTTTGGTCGGTAAGAGAGGTGAGCTGTACTCAGTACCCTGTACCATACTTTCCGGCGCTGGAACAGAAATTCTCCGGCGGTATTATCGTAGCCTACATCTGTGATCCCTTTGCGTCTTCAGAGTGTAGCCAGGCCTATGCTGAGTAAATTTATTAGGATGCATGTTGAGCCCAGGAGACGTTGCTAGTCTGAGTGGCTCGCAAGGTTAACAGGTTTGTGAAGGATGCTCCAAGGATATATACAATGTATGAAAGAGTAACATGAGGGCCTTATGTAGTATGAACAGCGCGGTGGAGCCTAGAGCTCTTCCTCTATTGTGCAGCAGGACACATTCCATAAGAACTACTGCCTCGTTTTCTAGAAGCAAGACAAATATCTCTGTACCATCATCTCATACAAATCAAGGCAGTTCTGTTGGACAACACACCCTCATTTGTCTCTGGTTCCTGGATTGGCGAGATCCAGCAGTACAACATAGTTGTTCATAAGAACAGTTTTTATCACGCAGCCGGGATTGCAATAAAACCGTGTACCAACAAGTTAGGCAAATCAGCCAGACTCCACTGTCATCACCAACATTCCACGTTGATCAATGCATCCCACAGTTCTAAAATATACGGAACTAAAGTGTAGATTCGACAGGATATCCTCCAGTTGAGTTTCTAGAGTCGCAATGTATCACCTGTATGATAACCACATCCGAATGACGACAGGTAAGATTGCGTATTTCTCACAGCCACCTGACACGCCTTTGGAGGAAATGATCACCGTAGCTTTATCTCGAATCCGCTGGAAGGGAGAGATTCGGAAGGAATGGGATGACAGGAAGGTCAAACCTCACAAATTCAATGTCGGAGAACGTCTAGTCCTTAAAACGCAAAAATAGAAAATAAATAGAAGACCACTCTTATTTGTTGTAAGATACTGAAACCGGATCTGGAAAAGGCATTCAGGACATTATTAACATAAATAAGTCATTTAATTGAGTATCAGCAATGAAACATGTAAGATCGCCTCATCTTTTCCTTCTCCGATGTCCAATAGGGGACAAAACTTAAGAACAGAAGTACGAGGGTTTCCCAGAAAGTAATGCACCATGTGGTTTTTTCACGAATCCTTGTTGAACATAATAAGAATTACACACACGAAAGAATGGTGTTTTATCTACACACCCTAATTTTCCACGTAATCTCCATCTCGTCCTACAGCCTTCCTTCAGCGCGAAACAACAGCGTGTATGACCTGTCAGAACCAGTCTTTGTTATGGTTGCGGAGCTAGTGCCTCGCTGTGTGAACTTCCTTTGTTGACTGACAGATGCAGCGCCAACTGCCGAGTCGTAATGCATCTATCCTCGCGAATAACATCAGCTCGCTGCAACATCAGCTCGCTGCAACATGTCAGGTGTGATAGCCGTGGATGGTCTACCCGAATGGTGCAAATCGTGGAGCTCTGCAGAGCTACCTTCTAATGACCTCACCCTCCGTGCCCAGCGACAAACTGTACTTCTACCTGCAGCACATGCTCCATAGACTGCGTACAATCTTTTGTGAATATTCCCCACAGTTTATTTCTCTGCACTGAGAAATTCAATGACAGCTCGTTGCTGTACATCACCTGCAGACCGCATTTTGAAACTGTCCTGCAGCTACGCTATCTGTCGGAACTGACGGATACTTGGTCCGTTCACTCAGGAGACTTCAAATAATACGTACGTAATGTTTCGCATTCCTAGCAATTCTTTCGGCTGGGAAAAAAAGGCGGTGCATTACTTTCCGGGCAACCCTCATATAACTGAGGGTCTAGTTTCTAGAATGCTGTTAGTAGGGCTCTATAGCGGTTTTTTTTTTCAGCGGCTCTTCTATTAGTTATAAGTCCGATGAGAAATGGTTAAGTTAAGCAGAATGCTGCGAAGTTAAGTTTTGATTTCAGTGCTAATGTTGACCAATTGGCAGTCCAGTAAATTCTCACTAGGCCTGGGAAAGTTCCGTTCATGATCGTGCTTTTGTCCCACACGATTTTCTTTCACTATTGAGAAGCACAGTTGACCGTTCATGTCCTGTACTGTTTCGTGACTGGTTAATTACGGAGCACACCCAAATTTACATGACTCGACGTGGTCTGTTTTCCTAAGAGAGTGTTAGGCCAGTTCCGATACGATTTACCTTATGAGCACGACCGCTTTAGTAAACTGAGATGTTCCGGAAATGTGACAGAGCTTGCCTACACCCATGAAATTATCGATACTTCTAGGGCACAAATTTATTTCCAGGTTCTGAGAGAAAAGCACATAGTAATCGCTTGCGTCTGAAAGGTGGTTTGCTGAACTGTCAGAGGCCTGGAAACAGACAGAAAAACAGAGAACTTTCGATGGTTCTGGGCCAAGTATTCTGACACTTCCCATTAACCCGAACGCGAGTGAACTCCGAAATGGCGAGTCCAAGACATGGACGCCACCGGATAAGCATGCATGAAGTACAGGTTTACTCTATAGTTCGAATCTGTGATAGAGAGAAGTTCGTGTCTTGAAATTCTAAATATAGATGTGTCTGTCGATACCTTGTGAGAGTAATATACGCTGATGTAAAAAAAAAAAAAAAACAGAAAATAATTTCTGCAGAACATACTGAGCACATGCCCTGTGAATGAGAACGTCCTATCTGTAGTTATTCAAAGTTTTCAGCCTTTTCGGAACATGAGTGTATATCTTTTTTCATCACATTCCATGCAAAGTTAGAACTAATTTGAGGAGGGACTGATGTGACCATGTGACGTAAACTCTCTAGTCGGCTGGGAATGCACCGATAAGTTAACGGCCTAAAATATTTTACCAAGCTTCTCAGTTTCCGTAAATCGTACCTTAATTATACTGTAAATTTCGTTATTCAGATACATGTAAGTCGGTCATGTAAATCTATAATTGAGTCACTGAGATGTGACTATGAGCCAACAAGGACACAGCACCGTTGAGAATGTAACATACAAGTATAATTTTTGTCTCTTTAGTTAAAAGGAAATGTATATTAGTAAGTAGTAATACTGTATCATGTCTCCAGAAAGTTACCTGTCAGTGGGCTACCATTAGTTACAACTGTTTGAGAGGCCTATGCTAGTTATGGAAAGTACTGTATGTGCTTTTCATATGCGTGATGATTATTCCGCCATCGCCTGAAGTAGGATAAGTAAAATTGGATGTCTTTGTGGAATGACTTTCACGAAGGGTCCAGGAGGAGAAAAGATTCTTAGTGGGGGCTTCTGCAAATGTTTCAGAGCCGGCAGCTAACTATCTTGCCACCCTGTCAGCCATACTGAAGAGCCGTATCTGAATTTGGATGTACTCATTTTGAGAGGATTTAATTAATTGCTCAGAATGTCGGCAAATTAAATTCATAAAAAGATTCAAACGGCTCTTTTTCTTACAAGAGTATGCACAGTGGTACAAAAGCGTATTTTGAGAGTTAAGGTTAAAGGCGAATGGGAAACCTGTAAGGAAAGCAGGTAGTCTGTTCTGTAAATCCCAGAAAGCTGTCCTTGGCACTTGTCTTCCTGCAGTAGGAACAAGCCCTATTTTTTGAGGTCGAAAATTCACTGAATTCACTGGTTTACGAGGTTTCCGAATTCATGAAACCTCAGAAAGCTAGCCGCTCGACCGTAGTTAGCCAGCCTGTCTTCAAGCCAACAGTTCAAGGGAAACATCACTTGCCGTGTTGATTCAAATGAAAGTCTGCCTGCAGACTATCACGAGCATCTACATCAACATATACCTCTACATCTACATCTACATAAATACTCTGAAAATCACATTTAAGTGCTTGCCAGAAGGTTCATCGAACCACCTTCACAATTCCCTATTATCCGAATCTTGTATGGCGCGCGGAAAGAATGAACACCTGTAACTCTCCATACGAGCTCTGATTTCCTTTATTTTATGGTGGTGACCGTTCCTCCCTATGTAGGTCGGAGTCAGCAAAATATTTTCGTATTCGGAGGAGAAAGTTGGTGATTGGAATTTCCTGAGAAGATTTCGTCACAACGAAAAAAGGCCTTTCTTTTAATGACGTCCAGTCCAAATCCTGTATCATTTCTGTGACACTCTCTCCCATATTCTACGATAATACCAAACGTGCTGTCTTCCTTTGAACCTTTTCGATGTACTCCGTCAGTCCAATCTGGTAAGGATCCGACACCGCAAAGCAATATTCTAAAAGAGGACGGACAGTAGTAGTGTAGGCAGTCTCCGTAGTAGGTCTGTTACATTTTCTAAGTGTGATGCAAATAGAACGCACTCTTTGGTTAGCCTCCCCCACAACATTTTCTGTGTGTTCCTTCCAATTTAGGTTGTTCGTAATTGTTATATCTAGGTATTTAGTTGAATTTACGGCTTTTAGATTAGACTGATTGATTGTGTAACCGAAGTTTAACGATTTCCTTCTAGTACTCACGTGGATGAAATCACACTTTTCATAATTTAGGGTCAAGTGCCACTTTTCGCACCATTCATATATCTTTTCTAAATCGTTTTGCAGTTTGTTTTAATCTTCTAATGACTTTATTAGTCGATAAATGACAGCGTCATCTGCAAACAACCGAAGACGGCTGCTCAGATTGTCTTCCAAATCGTTCATACAGATATTGAACAGCAAAGGGCTCATAACACTACCTTGGGATTCGACTGGATTGTTTAAGGGGTGACACCAAACAACGAGGTCATCTGTCTCATCGGACTAGGGAAGGAAGTCGGCCGTGCCCTTTCAAAGGAACCATCCCGGCATTTGCCTGGATCGCTTTAGGGAAATCACGGAAAACCTAAATCAGGATGGCCGGACTCGGGATTGAACCGACTACCTTGGCGAACGCCAGAAATCACTTCTGTTTTGCTAGATGACTTTCCGTCAGTTACTACGAACTGTTACCTCTCTGACATGAAATCATAAATTCAGTCACATAACTGAGACGATATTCCATAAGCACGCAATTTCACTACGAGCCGCTTGTGTGGTACAGTGTCAAAAGCCTTCCGGAAATCCAGAAATTAGTAATCGATTTGAAATCCCTTGTCAATAGCACTCGACACTTCATGTGAATGAAGAGCAAGTTGTGTTTCACAGGAACAATTTTTTTCCAAGCCCATGTAGACTGTGTGCCAATAGACCGTTTTCTTCGAGGTAATTCATAATGTTCGGACACATTATATGTTCCAAAATCCTGCTGCATATCGACGTTAACGATATGTGTCTGTAATTTAGTGGATTACACCTACTGCCTTTCCAGAATATTGGAGTGATCTGGGCCGCTTTCCAGTCTTTGGCTACGGATCTTTCGTCGAGCGAACGGTTGTATATGATTGTTAAGTATGGAGCTAAAGCATCAGTATACTCCGAAAGGAACCTAACTGGTATACAGACTAGACCAGAAGACTTGTTTTTATTAAGTGATTTAAGTTGCTTCACTACTCCGAGGATATTTACTTCTACGTTAGTCATGTTCACAGCTGTTCTCGATTCGAATTCTGGAATATTTACTTCGTCTTATTTTGTGAAGGTATTTCGGAAGGCTGTGTTTAGTAACTCTGCTTTGACAGCACTGTCTTCGTTAGTATCTCCCTCACCATCGCGCAGAGAAGGCATTGATTGATTCTTGCCGCTAACATATTTCAAATACGACCAGAATCTCTTGGGATTTTCTGCCAGGTTCCGCGACAAAATTCCGCTGTGGAAACTGTTGTAAGCATAAAGCATTGAGGTCAGCGCTAAATTTAGAGCTTCTGTAAAAGATCGCCAATCTTGGGGATTTTGCGTCTGTTTGCAACAGTGCACCAAGGAGAATCAGCCCCGTCGTTTGTTAATTTATTTGGTATAAATCGCTCAGTTGCTGCCGATACTATTTCTTTGAATTTAAGCCACATCTGGTCTACAATTATACACAGATAACCGAGAAGTCGATCGTATATAGGCCCCACCATCTGACATCTCGGTCGCAACCTCAGGGTTCAGCTTCCTCTATAATATGTCAGTATTTTGTCACATGAAATCAGTTCTGTCCAGCAGTTTATATGCATGATCCTTGTAAGTTGTTTTGACAATTATGTATGCTGATTCTTGCATTCATTGCGTGGTATCTCTGTGTTTATTTAGTTTATCTCTTCAGTGAAGGGTGTTCTCTGCTGTATGTTTGTAATTTCTAGGCAAATTATCCCACTGTTGAACTTCACTTGTTTTCAGAATGAGATTTTCACTCTGCAGCGGAGTGTGGGCTGATATGAAACTTCCTGGCAGATTAAAACTGTGTGCCCGACCGAGACTCGAACTCGGGACCTTTGCCTTTAGCGGGCAAGTGCTCTACCATTTTTTTTTTTTATCTCATTTTGGTCGCTTTCATTCGTTGCATCTGCTCGGAGCGGACGTCGTAAGACATCCATTTATGTTCGTTGTTGACCTATTGACTCAGTTTTTTATTACAGAGGGCAAGTAACCCTCTGACCGAACACGCTGAGCTACTTTGCCGGCTAACATCTGAGCTACCGAAGCACGACTCACGCCCGGTACTCACAGCTTTACTTCTGCCAGTATCCGTATCCTACCTTCCAAATTTTACAGAAGCTCTCCTGCGAACCTTGCAGAACTAGCACTCCTGAAAGAAAGGAGAGGTTCTGTAAAGTTTGGAAGGTAGGAGACGGATACTGGAAGAAGTAAAGCTGTGAGTACCGGGCGTGAGTCGTGGTTCGGTAGCTTAGATTCATTTGTTTTGGCTGGAGTTGTATTCTCTGCCGAGTTTGCTCATTCTTCTAATTAATTTGGATCCCTTGCATGTAGGAATGATGTTTATAGCCTTCAGTACTCAGGAATGAGCTACATCTAATTACAGAAAGTTTGAGGATTTCACCCCAAATATCAAAACCCGAGTCTACGGCCTGAGAACTCGGTGGTGAGCCGTTTACGAATCTCTGCTCGTCATTTAAAGCATACAACATGGGGAATTACAATGTTTCTTGGGCTTATAGGTTCTTTGGTCCTCCCTCTTTAGATTTCCACCAGTGGATATGGTTTAAAGTTGAACACTGCAAAGGAAAACTGAATTGAAAAGATGATATTGATCGTTCGGAGAAAGAACAGTTCGTTTCAATTACGAATACTAGCGATGTTTTAAAAGAACTCAAAGACGACATCAGAGGAGCTGTATGTGTTCCTGTTATGAGGATTAGATAATACATTCAGAGAATTAGTCTACATTACCTCATCCAGCTGAAACACCATGTATGTACAAGATTGCTTCTCCAAAGCTTGGCAATCAGGGGATAGGAGCTGGCAGAAATAAAACTGTAAAGATTATACCTGAGTCGCGTCGTGATTCCTCAGTCGGTAAGAAGACAATGTTCTGAGTTCAAATACAGGGGAAACACGCCGTTTTAATCTGCCAGAATGTTTCACAAGGGCACACATTCCGCTGCAGAATGGAAGGTTAATTGTAAACACTGTCCCCTTAACTATGGCTAAGCCATTTCTCCGCAGTATCTTTTCTTCCAGTAGTGATAGTCTCACAGGTTATCCAACACAGAAACACTTTGAAGATGGGAAAGTAAGACGGAGTTAATGACAAAACAAAACTTTTGGGGACGGATCTAGTGTAGTGCTCATACTGCTCAATCGCAATGACCGTTGCACGCGTTAAATAAGATTCGAGGTTACAGTACCGGTCTGCCACAATGTTTGTATCTGCCTAGGAGCCGGCCGCTATGAGCGAAGTTCGAATCCTGCCTCGGGCATGAATGTGTGTGTTGTCCTTAGGTTAGTTAGGTTTAAGTAGTTCTACGTCTAGGGGACTGATGGTCTCAGATGTTAAGTCTCATAGTGCTTAGAGCCATTTGAACCACTTCTGCCTAGGAGTTTAATGGGAGAACTGGGTTGAGAAAAGGCGAGGAGCCAAACTCTAACAAACAGCTTAGATTTGTGGTGCGACTAGCATACACAAACTTAGATGCATACCATAGTGTTCCTAGCTCACCATTCAAGCAGTGGGCAACGCCAGAGAAACCACAAAAGATTTTATTTAAGTAGTCTGTGTGCTACTTACGTTTCTCACAAGAAGTTACGAGAAATGTCCATCGTAGCTCCTCAGAAAACTAAAAATTATTTTTGTCTGCATTGAGAAAATACTAAACTCCAACTTTGATTCCATTTCAAATAGCATTTCATCATTGCAAATTTATGATAGTGTACATGGATCGTCTAAAGCAAGGGGACATTCTTGGCTGTTCAATGTTTTTTCCGACGTAGTCCACAGATTTCATCTCCTTAGAAATCAGTGTTTTAATGTGACCCTGAGTAATCCCGAATCCACAGGAGCTGATAAAACTTCAACAATACCGATAATATACTATTTGGTAAGACATTTTTAGTACCCCACATGCACTTCAGTTAAAAAGAAAAAAAATTGGTTCAAATGGCTCTGAGCACTATGCGACTTATCTTCTGAGGTCATCAGTCGTCTAGAACTTAGAACTAATTAAACCTAACTAACCTAAGGACATCACACACATCCATGCCCGAGGCAGGGTTCAAACCTCCGACCGTAGCGGTCGTTCGGCTCCAGACTGTAGCGCCTATAACCGCACGGCCACTCAGGCCGGCGCACTTCAGGTAATTTACGCGGCACGAAGAATAATCCAAAACGACTTTTAACAATACCTACATCGTCTGCTGCACAAGAAGCTAGTTGCTTGCCCACCTGTGAATCCAAGACAATGTCCAGTGACTCCTTTTCTTGCTGTTATATCACTGTGATTCAAATAGACCTGCACCTGGAAATAGAACATTTTTAGTAAGGTCTTATATGACCAAACTGCTGAGGTCATCGGTCGCTAGCCCACACACTACTTAATCTGACTTAAACTAACTTACGCTATGGACAACACACACACACACACACCCATTCCCAAGGGAGGATTCGATCCTCCTACTGGGGGAACCGCACGTACCGCCAAAAGGCGCACCTGACGGCGCGGCTACTCCGCGCTGTTTGCTACTGTGGGACGCTGCGTGATTGGTAGTAAGTACAGAACGCTACTGGCCGTGAAACCAACTGCTCGTCAGTGTCCTATCCCATACCAGTTAATCTAACACTGTACCCAGACACCTTTACAAGAGGGTGTTATCAAATTGATACAGGGGAATACTGTGCTTTTAAATCTAAGTACCTTTATCATAACAGCCTCTGTAGCCCACATTCGGATTGACTACATTCTATGCGTTCAAAGGTTGACATAATTTTTTTATTGGCTTTCAGAACTTGGGTATTCAGCCATTTCACTATTGTAATGTCAGTTATGACAATAAGACCGTAAGGACAGCACAACACCCAATCCCAGAGCGGAGATAATCCGAGAGGGAATCGAACCCGGGCCCCTATGCTTAACAATCCACCGCCATGACCGCACAGCTACCGAGCCGGACGGTACCGAGCGTTGCGAGTCAATCTTAATTTTCGTTCAAGATTAAGAGTACATTTCCTGTGTTGCATAGACATCTGTTTGTATACTTGCCATGGAAATTTTAGTCGGTATTAGAGTGGAAGGCTCGTCTGTCTTTTGTGCATAGGTGAGCCAGACGTATTTATCTGTTACATAAACATAGCAGTCTCGCTAATGTTTTTACTAAGTTTATCTTGGGTTTTATAATGTCTGATCACACGGCAAGTGGGGGATTTAAGTATTTTGCGGGTTTTTGTGCACACACTACTGCCTGTGTGTGTGTGTGTGTGTGTGTGTGTGTGTGTGTGTGTGTGTGTGCGCCCGTTTGTCTATCAGTGAGAGAGAGAGAGAGAGAGAGAGAGAGAGAGAGAGAGAGAGAGAGAGAGAGAGAGAGAAAGAGAGAGAGAGAGAGAGAAAGAGAGAAAGAGAGAGAAAGAGAAAGAGAGAGAGAGAGAGAGAAAGAGGGAGGAGGAGAAAGAGGAAAGAGAGGGAAGGAGAGAGAGAGAGGGAGGGGGAAGGAGGGAAGGAGGGAGAGGGAGAAGGAAGGAGAGAGAGGGAGGGAGGGAGGGAGGGGGGAGGGAGAGAGGGAGGGAGGGAGGGGGAGAAATACTAATTTTGAAAATAACTGGGATACTCCTATGATAAAATAGTTCTTTCGAATAGCCAAGGATTACCTCTCGATGTCGTAAGAGGTAATCCCAAATGGATAAGAAAATAATGGGTATTTCTAAACGCCTATCGCTTGAAGTGAGGTTTTAACCGTTTTACTCACACTCATCTTGTCAGATATTACAACGGGCTCTAAAGATCTTGACATCTTGCCAACGACGAAAACTGTCACCGTCATTAGTTTTCGAGGTAACCTGCTTAAAGGTGTCCTTCTTGAATCGAGCCAAGTATGATCACAGAAACTAAAGAATGCTCTATTAGAAGAACTAATTAAATCGAATGACAGATACAATGGGTCGACAAAAAGAAGGAAACAGCATAAAAATGCTTGCTTGAACATAAATGCAGACGCTAGTCAAGCCTGCAGCTTGCGTGGTTGTATGGTTGTATCTGATCACTAAAGACACATGTGAAACGTCCTCAGTACGGTACACGCCTCAGTAGTGATGAGAACTGTGTTCTGTGTAGCCGTGAGTATATCATACCAGAGCTCAGTGCATTAGAATGTAGGCTAATTGGTGGTTCTCGTATGGTTGGTACTTTCGTAACAAGGTAGCCGCTGTGTATGGCGCTTCAAGAGAAGCCGTATGTAAGATATTTACCGCATACTGGGAAAGCGGAAAAAACATCCTGTTCTAAGTCACAATGCAAACGAAATTCTGTGTTAAGTAATCGTGATAGACAATATCTGAAGAGAATTGCCTCGAAAAATACGAGTACGACAGCTGCAGAAGTCACTGAGAACTCAATGTAGCACTCAAGAACCCTGTCAGCAATAAAACAACAGGCACGGAGCTTCATAAAGATGGAATTGCAGTGCGAGCTGCAGTTCCAGAACCGTTCACCAATGATCCAAATGCCCGTAACAGGATAACTGGTGGCGAACCTGTAAAACTTCGCGCTGTCGAGCACTGGAAGAAAGTCATTTGGTTCAATGAGTCTTGTTTCACACAGTCTCCAAGTTCTGGCCGAGTTTACATCACAAAACTAAAACATGGCGGAGATTCGATGCTGATTTGGGTAGCCGTATCTTGCTTTTCCATGGATGTATGTTTGCGTTACTGTCACGGATTAAATGAAAATTCTGGCTGATGAAGTTCATCCCATGGTACAATGTTTGTTCCCCGATTGCAATGCTGTGTTCCAAGGGGAAAAAATGGTTCACACGGCTCTAAGCACTATGGGACTTAAGATCTGAGGTCATCAGTCCCCTATACTTAGAACTACTTAAACTTAACTAACCTAAGGACATGATACATATCGAACCTGCGACCGTAGCAGCTGCGTGGTTTCGGACTAAAGCGCCTAGAACCGATCGGTCTCAACGGTCGACGCTGTGTTACAAGACACATAGCTCGCACCTTCCAGGACTGTTTTTACGAGCGCAAGGATGAACTGTCGCACCTCCCCTGGCAACCACATGGCACATCGCAGCGTTATTGAGCATTTGTGGTTTAGCTTGGAGAGATGATGGTGATCATTACACACATCCGTCGGCGTTGCCTGAACTTGCCTCTATTTTCCATGAAGAACGGAATAATATTCTGTTGCAAACCATACAGGACCTGTAATTATTCTTTCGGAGAGGACTGGAAACTATCTTAAATGTCATCGTGCGTCCCACACCGTATTAGGCATGATAACGGTTTTTTTATTTCCATAATTGTGTCCGCTACATTTGCGTAATGTTCCGTAAGTGGTCTATGGGGACTTGAGACTATTGAGACAGCCACGTATCGTCTTCGTCTGTGAAACACACTTCGTTTAAAAATAATGTCAAGAATACAAATATTTACAGCCACTATGTTTCTTTTTTATCATTACGTAGTTATTTCTAAGTGCACTAGAAGTTGTAAATCCCTACAATCAGTGAATGACATGATTACGGAGCTGGCTGCTCCATCCTAGCTTTTCAATCGAGCAAACTGCAATGGAACTTTCTACGAAGAGTTTGTGGCGTTTCTTTATTTCGTGCCACAGAGGTAAACTACGTACACCCAGGGGACGTGAGGAAGCTCAGAAAGGGTGGCCTCCGGAATCGCTTAGTACACAGTCCTCATAAATAAAGCATGTGCCATGCGATGCATCTTGTGGGATCACACTTGCGTGCATAATTCAGGGCCACTGTCTCTGGGTGAAATGACTGATCGACCGCTGTGGTCTGTGGCCACCTTGACTGTGGGGAGGCAGTGACTGCAAGAAACACGAGTTGCAACTCAGATACATCCACATAAACACTTTTATGCTTGCCGGATAAGAAAGTACCAGGTAAAACAGTATAGCATTTCATCAGTAGCTGATGGTGTATTATATCGAGATGGGTAGTTAGAGAAAACATTCAAGGTAGCCCTAACACATCGTATAATGTTTTATAAAAACAAATAATATTTTTAGCAAGTGTACCACCCAAAACAATGAATATTATTCACTGGACGTGACGTTACTCTAAAGCACTGCTGACCTTCTGAAATGCTAAAGTAATATCTGTTGGTGAAATTAAATGAAGTATTTATTAATGACAAATCACACTGCCGATTTTATGAAATATTTATTTGCTTCTTGTTTTCGGCTTAGAAGACATTCGTCACAAGGTAACTGAACTATCCTTATGAACCACAACAGCCAGCGTATTAAGACCGTCGAGGAAAATATGAAATATGAGAGATGTGTTGCTAAATCGCTCAAAGTAAAAGTCCTACTTGACAGTGGAATAAAAAATTCATTTGTTAATAATTAAATACGAATGGTTTCAAGCAGCGATTTAAAAACCCATTACATTAGCATGATGCACAATTTTCAAAAAAATAAAAATAAAATAAAAAAAAGTTGTACCACATTATTGGAAGAGATTGGAAAGAGAAATTAGTAATGTATTGTTAGTTAACTGAAGGAGTGTCCATAGTAAAAATCACAGTACTCTAGTATCAGCGATCACAATGCCCGCTTAGCACAGGAGAATGTTGTAATTTGGAATACTTTTCGTACTTTCAGCCTGTAATGGAAGTCTAATACGTTTCCTTATTTCATTCTTAAATGATGGCATTCACTTTTTATGTGCTGCTATCTTTTTCTGAAATTACAAAAAATACTCCGAAAAATTAAGGTTTTTATATATGTGGAAATGTTTTCCGAAATACGTCATTGTCATGTACCTGGAGTCAGATATTTTATTGAAATTTTAAAGCGTTCCAGTCGAAAAATTTTCGCAGTATTATGTCTGATGGTCTATCTGTTACGTTATTACTGTACTACACACTAGTAATCAGTGAATAATTTAATTAAGTTAAAGTTTTAATAATTATTAGTTATAACTAAAATACATTTCGAAATTGAAGCTATTGGAAACTAACACAAATTTCCATGATCAAAACAGATAAAATGGTTAAGACATTAGAGAAATTAAGTTAGTTTGCAAGTATCCCATGTTACATTGTAAAATATCTCTTTTTGTCTCTAGGAATAAGATGGTGCACGACCTACGATGTATGGCTTAACTGTCTATATCTCGTAGAAATAGTTCCACAAATATATAGCATTAAACTCAGCATAATAAACTGCACCTACAGAATGAACAATATACTCCAAATAGCTTTCTGTATTATACAGCACTTGAATGGGCAGAATGAGAATATTTACAAATACTGCTCAAAACACAACCTCAAGTCTGACAACAATGAAAACAGTAGAAAATGGCAGAAACTGCTTATGGCTGTCTCTGTTGCGTGTTCTATCATGTGATTCTAAAATATTTCACTAAATTGAAGTACCTACTAAAAAACACCGTGTGTTCCTAGGTATACTATCCCTTACGTTCAACTCTCTCCCAAATTAGAACAAAAAGTTCGAAGAAGTCAGAAAGAATGCTATCCTAAATTCCGATTGAACTGTGTATAGCAACAGTAGGCACAACGCCAATAATAGCGGTGTTTTTGTTAATGTAAAGAGGACAATAATACAGAATCAGGTTATAGTGTAAGTTACCCACGCATGAATGCTTACGTCAAAGGTGTATCGAAATTGACAGTCGGATGCTTTTACAGGCCACCTATGTCAGTTGCTCTAGTGACAGAATGCAACAGAGGAAAGCATCTTTTAGATTCTGCACAAAGCGCCATCCGAGTTACAAACGAGAGTGTTCCGGCTGCTTTAAGTATCTGCATCTGTAGGGCTACTGAAAGACAGACCTCTCCCCAATGAGCTCTGATACTGCATTAAGAACGATGCGCAACATATTTAACAATATGGATAAATGTCCAATTCTGAATAATTTCAGAGATGGAACACATTTTACCAGAGGGAAAAACTTAACCGCACTTACCTTGTTCGTTGGATTATCCATGATAGTAGATTTAACTGTCAACCAAGATCGCAAGGTTTTACACCATTAGATTTTTTTCTAAGGGTTTGGATGAAGTCAGATGTACAAACGACTGGTGAATACGCGCAATGAACTGCCTTTTCGCATCATGGACGCTGCTGCCCACATTAGGGAACGCGCAAAGACGATCAGACAAGCAAAACATGTTCTCCAAAGAGTGTACCAATGTACTGAAGTTGGCCGTGAGATATTTGAACATTTATTGTGAGCTGTACAACAACTGTAATGTGGAGTCTACGATAATGCTTAGCTGGAGAATACGTTAAAATTACGTAATTTTCTATTGCTACTTTGAAAAAGTCATGTTTTGAAGTTGCGTAACAAATGTAAATGTAAACTTGCGCGAACCTGGGAATGTAGAGAATGTAGTGAATAATACAGAAGGTTAGAAACAATGTACATTAAACGTGTTCTATCCGAGAAACCATTCGAAACAGAGCATACGTTGACATGATGTTTTCTGCTCCAAAGTATCTCTCCTGTGATATCTTCTTAATATTGATTATTCATCCTGTGAAATCTAGTATATTCTTTGGGAGGAGTATTGCCTGAAAGAATATTGGAAGTCAGAAGAAGAAGAGAGTATCCGATAAACTTGGAGCAAGTAGGGTATCTGAACCAGCAGTAACAGGTTCTGCTGTTGAGGGAAGAAACAGTACATCGGTCCAATGGCTGAAAGCTGAAACCAAATAATACAAAAGGATGGACGAAAAAGGAGAGAATTTGTACATAATGATCAGTCTGACCGAGAAAACCTACTTCGCTGTCGTGGCAGGGGGTATATGATATTCCCACGTGGCGCGTCCCAGGTAGCGGGTACGAGCACCTCGCCGACTCTCTGACGAACTTAACCGGGATGAAATCACTCTCTCAAAGTCGCTCTGGGACTCTGGAACTTACAATTCCCGTTTTAAGAATGAAATGGAGAAATCCATTGTCCCGGTTTGAAGCTCAAGTAACTCATGAATACATGATGGAAATATCTCAAGAAATAACTCCTCAAAGAAGTTCTGAAAAGGGGAATCGTGCGTCGCTTTGGACAATGCAACTTGGTCTGCGGATTCTGAGGAGCCGAAACCTGCACGCAGGGAAGAGTCAGAGCATTATGAAAACTTCCTGTCAAAGTTTAGGCCTGAACTACATTCTTTTTGGAGCAATGAAGACAAACTGGATTTTAAAAACTGAAATACTGTAACAACTATCAAAATGTTTAGAAGAATAAAAAACTGCAGTGTGGGCATTGCAGAGAAGCGGTTCACAGCTGAAAATTCTAAGGAATGAGAACTGTCACATCTTTATAGAAAATATAGGAAATAATCAATAATAGGGTATTCCATGTCTACGAACGGCATTTGCCGGCAATTGTAAAGTGATGAAATCCGTGACAAATTTTTCTTCTCCATCAGAAAAAACTGACCCTTATACCACTCGGTATGAAATAAAAATTACTCTCTGACGAAATGCCATGCGCTTCGAAATTAAGACTGTAAATAGAGCTCACATAAGGCGCAATACCACTGAGGAACTTGTAAAATGAAGTGACCAAAATACTAAATGGAAATGTCAAAATGTTGGTATGTTATCTTAATGTTCAAATTGCAGATCAGTAAGCTTTTTCTACGTGGTCTGAGACTATCCAGCACACAAAAGATCCAAAATAAATGGAGAACAGCCTGTGCAAGCCTTTCAAATTAAAACTAGCGTCCACATATTTGGAAAAGTTCCTCAGAAAAGAAAAGAAAACTTGGAGAAGAACAGATCCAAATTTGGTTGAGTTCCAAATTGATCATGTTGTTGCTTAAAGTACAAACATTAAACATTAAAGAAACAGTGAACGCCAAGGTGAAAAGAGGAGCAAATAGTTAAACAGACTACTACTTGACGTAAATTCAGGTAAAATTATTCCCAACTGGACGTCTAGGAGCCATAGGAATGAAATACTAGAGACTGGCGCACAGTAATTACAAAACAACAAAGAAATCTTGCAGAACAAATGAAACAATTTAAATACTCGTGGTTGGGAAACGAAACTAAAATAATATAGGCGTTGATTATCAGGAATTCCTTAACAAAAGGAAGCGGTCGGAAAATGGTTTGAGATGCCGGAAGATAGTCTGAAAGGTTTATTCTACAAGATATTGAAGAATATTTCCAGAAAAACAACACACGATATTTCTATAACAGCTCCAAAAGTAAATTTACCTAAGTATCAACCGCCAACTCTATGATTTAAGAGAAAATACGGTGTTTTGGACACTAACAATAAAGGGAACTATGTTATTTGTAGATTCTTCCGTCGCTACTTGATAGAACAATTCCATATTGAGGGTTGAATAACACTTGGGCGGTTTTTTGCTCTATTGATTTCTGTTTGTATGAACTAGTTTTCGGCTTATTAGGCCATATTCAGGTACTTACGGGCTATTGTTTACAAGGAGCTTGTGTTCTTTTGAACCAAACATTCTGGACTAAGAAAAAATCACTTACATACGATCTTTAGTTGCAACTGAGCACATCACCAGTCTTAAACTTTACACAATACAGTAAACCTGCTACTAACCACAAAGTGTCCCAATAGTAAACAAATTCACACCACAATATAATGTAATATCCTTTATGTGTTTACATTCCTAACTGTAACTCAACTGTAACAATGTAATATTTGGTATTTATTAATGCACAACTTTTCTAATAGCGAAAAGTACAATATGTTTTAAATTTTAAGCAATTGGAAACTACCGGAAATTAAGTTATATCAATAGTTCGAAAAAATCATAGAGGGTTGTAATCAGCGTAAGATTTTGTACCTAAGGAATAGCAATATGCCGCAAATAGCTAAAATATATTATACAGCACCATAATGTTCAGAAGGCGCAAAACACAGCCTCATGTCTACGAACAACAAAAACTATAGGAAATGGTGCAAACTGAACATATAGGTCGCTAGTGTGATTGCTTTCATATGATTCTAAAATCAATCTCTACACTGAACAGCGATAAAAAAATATCGTTTGTTCCTAGGGGCATATTTCTCTAGGTATAATACTCTATAAAACCCTATCCAAGACCATTCAAATTTACTGGAAAAGAAATGACCATCAGTTCTGTAAGTCTCGAGGGGATTTAGAAAGGACCAGTCCAGTATAGAACGATTGATCAACTGGAAACCGACTCTTGTCTAACAATCAAAAATCTTTTAGCAATCTTGGTGGACTTCGACAAAACCTACGACCGCGTAGACATAGAAACACTCTTGTATACACTAACGAAAACATTTTGGCAGGGATTAAGGAAACATTGACAGAAATAAGTCCAAAATAATATTCCATGGTAAAATTTAGGGACCATTTGAAATAACAACTGGCTTAAGGCAAGGTAGTGCTCTATCCCCATTATGGACAGATGTAATAAAATTTCGAATCAGAAAAGAAAATTACATCGTGAGCAAGTTACTTCACGTGGTCCGTAGATGACAGAAATCGAAGAAAGAAGACGAAGAGAATCAGTATGATGTTACTGATTGTTGATCTGCCGAATCATCGATGCCACGTTGTCCGACATGTTGCCATTCATCTTAGCCAACTGATACTGTACCGGTAGAATGTCACGGAATACTACTTTTGCATCTACGTCTTCTTACGCATACATACTCTGCAAGCCACTATACGGTGCGTAGAGGAGGACATCCTGTACCACTATTACTCACTTCTTTTCCTGTTCCATTTGAAAACAGAGCGAGGGAAAAACGACTCTCTATACGCCTCCGTACGAATCCTAATTCCTCTTGTCTTATTTTCGTGAGGTCTACGCGAAATGTACCTTAGCGGCAGTAGAATCGTTGTGTGGTAAGTTTCAAATTCCAGTGGTCTAAATATTATGAATAGTGTTCCTCGAAAAGAACGTCGCGTTTCCTCCAAGGATTCCCATCTGCATTACTGAGGCACCTTCGTAGTACTTGGGTGTTGTTCGCACCTACCGGTAACTAGTTTAGCAGCTCCCCTCTGATCTTCTTCTATGTCTTCCGTTAATCTGACCCCTATTCAGATCCCAAAGACTCGAGCAATACTCAATAATGCGACGTGCTAATGTCATATATGCGGTCTCATTTACGCATGAACAAAACTTTCCTAAAATTCACCCAGTAAACCTGAGTCGACCATTCGCCTTTCTACGACAGTCCTTACATGCTCTTCCCATATCATATCGTCTTGCATCGTTACGCCTAGATATTTAAGCCACATGACTCTGTAAAGCAGCCCACAATTAAAGCTGTATTACAATATTACGAGTTGTTTTTCCTACACATTTACATTAACTTGTATTTTTGTACTTTTCGAACTACATGCCATTGGTCACACCTACCACAGATTTTTTCAAAGTAACCTTGTACTCTCTTACAGTCACTCAACGACGGTACGTCACCGTACACCACAGTATCATCAGCAAACAGCCGCATATTGCTGTTCACCCTGTCCATCAGATCGTATATGTGTCCATAATTAAAATTGCAGTTTCAAAACGCTGTAAAAAGAGATCTACTGCTTAGAATGATATCTAATATAAGCAACACATTATTGACACATGGGAAAATGTCATGCAGCAAAAGAAATTTAACGAAATTTTGACCAGTAGATGGCCCTATGGCGTTGTAAGAGTCAAAATATGGATAGCATTACCCATGCAGCATACCACTGTTCTTCATTTTGCACCCGAGACGCCCAAGATGACTGCCTCCATGATAAAACGCTTTCAAAACTACTGTGGCTGTACACCAATAGACCTACAGAAGCTCCGGACATTCAAGGGTACAATAGTAGGCATTGGTCCGATGTCTGCTAAGGGTCTGGAGAAAACGTTTACAATTTTCGAAAAGACAGCTTCGCAAAAGAAGGAGGAACGTGGTTATCGAACATGTGGCCACAACACTGAAGGGGGTGGTGGGTGAGGGAGGGGGCGAGGGGTGGTCGAGCGGTCTGTGCAAACATGCTGTCCACGGGAAATTGCCCGAACACGCCTGTGAGTATGGCGAATAAAATCCTACAATGCTATCCATACAAAATCATCCATGTTGAGGAGTTTCTTCTTGCTGACCTGTCAGCAAGACAAATGTTTGCTCTAGAATCTGAAGTGGACAATGAATGGCCACGGAACACTCTGTAAGCAAATGAAATCCATTTCCATGTACATGGACATTTCAGTTCGCAGAAATTCGGAATATGGGCAAAGGATAATCTGCATGCGCATCAACCAGTATCACTTCATTCTGCGAAGTTGAGAGTTGATGACGTTGTTTATTATAGGGCCACATTTTTTCGGGATGATCATTCCTGCTACCTGTGTCATCACTGGTAATCTCTTGCGTACCAACGTCATTCCAACGCTTCATCAGCGTAGATGTGTGGGTAAGGTCACTTTTGTGCAATATGGCACTTCTCCACACATTTTCACAGACAGTAAAGCGGCTGCAGCAGATGCATTTCTGGATCGCTAGAATTATCAACAGTTGTTTCTCTACAGCCTGGCCACCCAGGTTACCTGATCGTAACGCATATGACTTCTGGCTATGGGGCTAACTAAAAGTTTTGAGTTCAGTGCTCCAATTACGTACGTAGCTGAACTGAAGGCCTGCATTAATCAACACATGCCTTCGAGCACTCCGATCTGTTGAGGAACTTGCTGTTTCTTGATTTCAACTTGTGGCAGAAAGCGGTAGCATAATGCATGTTCTGGCCAAGAATGTGCTCGTATCAGCATCAGTGCTTTCTTATCTGTGGTGTCCTATTACAGCTAAGAAAATCGAACATGTCATGTTTCGCTGACAGCAAATTAGCGTTTCCTTATCTCCAAGGTCATTCCAGGAATCATGACATCCTGCCATATGGCCAGGCTACAGTCAAGATCAAGATAAAGATCAAGGAGGGCCGAGGAGGAGTGGGGTGGAGAGGGGAGGGGAGGGAAGGGGAGGGGCCTTGCCACCTGCCTGCACTTATTCAAATTTTGCATGAAATTTGCCCTGCTTTGTGCCCCACACACCCACGCTCCCACACACATTCCCAGACTCCCGTGCTCCACACTTCCATGCTCAAATGCACCTCGCCTCTCGGACCTCGTACTTTGTGCTTCACACATCATCCCTCCGCTTTGCAGCTATATTTGCATTACTGAATTCCAGAAATGTGTTTAAGGACTGGCTTGCAAGTACTCAAATGGGTAGCTCTGACTTGAAGCTATATATCATTCGCCATGGGATAGTGGAACGAGTAGATGGCATACTTCTCTACAAATAGTTAAAGAAACAGGATTTCATAAAAAATTTAAATAATGCAATAAGAATTCTTATTTGTTGAAAATGAGTTTTTTACCTTAAATGCTGTCTCACAATTTCTGAAAACGTTAATAAAACAACTCCACTTTCACAGCCTAATTCCTCTTGTCGCCAGCAGATGAATGCACTGAAAAACTTATATTTCTCTATAAATAATTTAAATCCAACATTTTCATATAAAGTATAAATAACAAATTAAAAATGTTTATTTGTTGAACATGAGTTTTTACTTTAATAAATCCCAAAAACCCAGAACACGAGAAATAGTATCAAATCCAATTTAACATCCCAGTTCCTCTTGTCATTAGCTGATGTTTGCACCGGGAAAATGAACGACCTTAGTTCGATCTCCGTACTATACCAAACTGAAGGCCCCACCGTTAAAATCGTGGTTAGGTTAATGGCTTCCCATGAGTAAGCAGTCCTTCCTGTTGCTACCAGATGGCTTTACAGTAACAAACACAATTGTGTCGTGAACTGATTATTGTCCACAGCCAAGCTGTTGCGAAATTCTAAAATGACTGCATGATACATCGGCAGTGCAAGAAAGTTCAATGTTTACATTACTGGTTGTGGTTCATACGCGAAAAACGCTAACTGATGTCACAATATTGCCGACAATATCCCCAATCTAAAAGAAAGCATAAGTTAATTTCGACATATGCACATATTTGTCCAATTAGGACCCAAAACTCTACAGTATTTACCAAAATGGTAGATTCCAATGCCTAGTAATAGCTGAAATTTCAGAAGTTAGTCCTAAAAATCTGATGCCGTGAAACTACGTTGTCCTGTCTTATAACAACAGAAAAATAAATCTTAGCTCAACAAACAAACAGTCAGACCGAATGTAAATAATTAGCCCTTATCATCACACACAATCAAAGTACATATTTCCGAATTTAAAAAAAAGTTTTCAAGCCCCATTTTAGGAAAGATAACTATAATTCATCGTGTTATTCACTAGAAACATTAGAAACGAAGCTATTAGTTGCCAATTATTCATAATATTAGAAATGTCAGAAACCGACTTAAATCCCTTTAAATGACAACTGTTTGCAGCCAGAAGGCTCCCTAAAAGCTTTGTAGACTCTATTTGTTCAGTATTATTGCTCACAGTATTCTAAACACGCATCAGCAGAGCGGAAATAGCGATATCACGTACATAAATACGAAATTTGTGTATTCAGTCTGTACAGTTGCATTTGCAGGATCAATATAAGTTTATCGTAATATAAACAAATTCCCTATGGAAATTCGATTTCGAACGCTTTGCACACATAAAGAGCCATCATAATATGCACAGAAGGCATTGTATACCAACCTCCACTGCTATAAATATTTAACAAAATCCACGACACGTAGTAAAGTGATGCTGTTCTCTATGATGTACAGATATGTAGACGTGGAAGCTGTTTTTTTTTTTTTTTTTAATTCAGCCGTATCGTTTAGGTTTGGACCACCAACAAGCAAAGCTCAAACGTAATGGCTCTAAACATTAGGAGGTATTGTACTTCAACACTGCGCTGTTACAGTACCAGTTAACAGAGACTATGATATCAACGTCGTAATACGTGGAAAACAAGGTCGAAGTGATGTGATAGCAGTAGTTTCTGGGAGGTATTACCAATGATTGCCGAAGTGACATAATTATGTTCCATAACATGGTAGTTGAAAAGAAAGACACAACTTATCGTGTATATACTGGAACACTCTTGCAGAGGGAACAAACACACGATCCATTCTGTCATGGTCTCCGCCAAGTAATGCAATGTTCAGTCACGTGATGGTTGTTCCTGGGCTTGTGGTTTGACATAATTCTATCATATATCTTTTACTCTACAACTGGAGGTCACCGACGATAAACAATCAGCTCTGGCCTATCATATACTATAACCCCAGTTGTAGTCGTACATGTGAGATGATACCTCCAAGCGAACATTACACTCCACCTAGTAAAAACTTCGTGGAACGACTGACGCAGGTTGATTACATTAATCTAGAGTTATGGTACAGTTTCGTGAGGTAGAATATACGCTCTGCGTATAAATTAATGGTGTCATACCATATTCTGAAAATAATGGCATCTAATAAGTTTGTAACGGGATAATTTAAATGCACATTTCGCTATTTGTGTGACAGAGTACGAAACTGCGATGGATAGACCGTACTGCCGTGTTTTAATATAGCACTTCTTTAGGAGTGAGAGTAGCTTGTATGCAGATAGAATATGGTTAATTGTCTAACTGTGCGTCAGTAGACAATAAAGGAGGGGCTACTGCCGGAATGTTAGCAGAAGTGACGGACTCATAGCATTCTAGTGTAGGAGGAACATTACCGGATTGGATGCTCGAATATAATAAATGGAACCTGCTTTAATAGAGTGAAAGCAAATTGTCCTCTCTCATCCAGTTCCCAGGTGCTCTCAACGCCTCTGTCGTCGGCGATGGAAGTGTCAGAGCGCTCCTACCTCCATACTCATCCAGAAAGGACTAAATGGGCAGTGTTGTACTTAAATATGTTACCTATAGATATCTGCACCTATCTCTCGAGCTTTACGAACTACCAAGTATCTAGTACTACACTGATATCAGGTGCTTTGTTTCCTTTCCCGCTAATTTATATACAGAATATGGGAAAAATGGATAAATATTTAAAAAATAGGTGCCTTATATAAAACAGCCCCACCTTCATTCTTGTCGAGAAAACCACAGACTGTATGGGTGTCATGGTACAAGTAATTTGATACAGATAGATAAATGCATATATATCTCAATCCTTACAAACTGCTGATGACATGATCACTAACTTGAAAGTCCCGCGGTGGTTCTGCTTCCCTGGAGTAATATCGGATGCCTTGGTTCTCTGTCTGCTTTACACCACTGCTGCTGCACCACTGGTTATAAAGTGTTGTACTTGCACGCCATGTTCAGGTATTGCCTTACTATGGACGATAAGAAGGATGCAATTGTTAAATTTCCAGCCATCTATGCTCGGAATACTATTCTGAACAGGTAGCAGCTTTTGATTGCCACAGATTCCAGGGTGATGGAGATTTCGTGCTGACCCTCATCTTCACGTACATCAAGACAACAAGAGATTTGTGAGCATATTCTGCAGCGCAGGTTCGTTAGGTGGTTGTTTACCATTTGATAACAGTACACCGACGCCATCGTGCTGTTAGATTCCAGATAAGAAGATGTGGTCTTTCATTTGGGTTCGGACAACCAACCACTGCAACATAAAATTGATATTTCTGGTGTTTATTCAGCGAATGTTCTGCTTGAATCCATTATTCTTCCTTGGACATCGTAAGTGTGATGATTAATTGTCGATCATGTCACAATTGTTTTGTCCGTCCCTTGGTTTTCTTGTATTCGATGACGAACCTTTTCATTAAATCACCCGCTCAGAATACGGTATTTGGGAAGTTATGTTGCAGTAAGTCTGTGGAATATGGATGTGGGATAGCTATAACAAGCTTATTACCTAATGATGGGAAAAATAATAAATGGCTGGTGCTGCTTTGATAATGGTGAGTAGTGTAATTATGTTAGGTCATTAAGGATCGGGTGAGGATTTTTTGATTGGTGTTTATGTATGTCCAGAATTTCAAGCAATATTAGTTTTCTGCCTTTATTTCCTTTATGGAGAACATCACATTTCACATTATATAAATGACATTCATTCAAAGCATATTCAGCAGAGGTGGAATCTTTCTTTTTCAGTCCCCAACTCCTTTCAGGCTCAGTCAGTCTAGTAGTTATAGCGCTACCTGAATAATCTACATTTAATTTACCACACAGATTGTAGGAAATTCTATAAATTTCAGTCTGTTCTAAAGGTGGAAACTTATCTTTACTGTTGAACTGAATGTGGGCAACAGTATTGTTAGTGTAAAAAGCTGGAGTATAGTTCCTGGATTTTAGTTCACTGGTAGGAATCTGTGAAGTCCAATCCACACATAGCATGTGCCTTCATTTGTTATCAGTGTGGTTTTGTGCTATCGGAGATGGATGAAGGGGTGGTTATTCCCTATCTCTTCTTTTTGCTGAATATGTTCCCATCTAGAGCAGGACTATAACCTAAGCCGAAAGCCGGTTCATAACGAAGTATCAAATAAATATTGTTGAAGTATTATTGTGGAATATCAATAGCGTGTATTCGAGGTATTAATATGTCCATTTTTCTCCAAAAACCGACGGAATATTCCAAAAATATTATCCAATGTGCTCAATTATCCGTCATACACAACAGTTTATTGAAACAGAAGTCCAAGGCAACACAACATATCTGGTTCCCTCGCGAGTGCTTAAAACTAACCGGAACACCTTAATGCGCGACGCTGAAGTCAAGAAGTACTGCGCAGACAGCCCAGAAAGCTACCCGTGCTGCAAAGAGGACGTGGGTAAATGAGAAAATGAAAATATGGGATGTACTGCGTAATACTGTGTGTTTACATATGGAAGTTGTGCACATTAGAATTACGTCACTCCTACACACTTTTGAATTCGTCGTGTTCGATAAAGCAGTCTGAGAATAGTTGCTTGCCATTAGAAACCTAATGTACCTCCACCAGAAAGCTACAATCGAACAGTTTTCTCAACTGAAACGATCGCCAACAACCACTAAGCGTAAACAGTTTTCAGAACGTGTCATTAACTTATCAATCTAACTTGTCTTCTGAAGAAATCCAATTTTTAAATAAGGGCATTAAATATGCTCCGAAATCAAACATTTCCGAAAAACAGCTAGACGTACTGAAAGATGGATCTCGAATATTTTTTGTCAGGGGATGTGTCTACGAAACATCTGGTAACGAATGAACTGTAAATACCACTATGTTCAACTTTAGTTGTAGGGAGCAAAGAATACTGTCCACAATAAAGAAGAAGATGTGACAAAGGATGACAAGAGAAACAGTTCAGCGGTACTTAAAAGTCGGAATATTCTGAAAAAGTGTTTACATTCGTCAACCCTGTAGTGCTCGCTGAGTTAACTAACGATCCTACAATGAATTTCGCTATGGAAGTGCAGGATCCTATTAAAAATGCAAATCTATATTTATTGATAGTGATTCTGAATGCCTCAAAAATATGAATGTAATAGCACCCACATTATATGGGTTACATAAGGAGGCGTTCCAATGAGAGCTGTAGTGTCTTCAGTTTTAGCTGGATCACGGGGTCCCGGGTTCAACTCCCGCATGGGTTGGAGATTGTTTTCTGCCTGGGGACTGGGTGTGTCTGTTGTCCTCATCATTTCATCACCATCATAATCATCATTATTCGTGACAATGGCTAGAATGGATTGTGTAAAAACTGGACTGTGTAAGAATTGGGAAATTATACTGGGGCTGATGAGCGTTGTTGACCGCCCCACAAACAAAACACCATCATCATCACCAGTTTTAGCACATAGCTATTAATTAGTGAAAGACTTAAATTCGCTAATTAAAACAAAAAAAATTATTTCAACTATAATTTGGTGTACCTAATTCACTTGCATTAGTGAAAAAACTAAAAGATGTACTCATTCCACCTAGTGCAAAACTGAATGAAATGATAATTACATCAAGACCATAACCTGATGACAGGTTTTGATATACATCAACGTGGACAGTTGAAAATGCCCCGAGTGGGACTCGTACCCGGGAACTCCTGTTTACATGGCAGACTCTCTACCGATCTGTTTTCTTTGCTCACTTTCCATTTTTCTTGTTTTTTTCATGTTGTTCGTTGTTAATTGTTGTATTTGGTCGTTGCGGACGTTACATGACATCCGTTAAAGGTTTTTTGTTGATCCTTCCAGTCAGTTTTTTATTACAGAGGCCAAACAGCTCTCTGACCGAACACGCTGAGCTACCGTGCCGGCTAAACCATGTGAGCCACCGAGGGCACACAGCATAGCGCGAATGCAAGGAATTATCCCTTACACGCTCCCAGCCGGGCACACATTTGCACCTGTCCCCGTTGATGTATATCAACGCCTGTCGCCAGCTCAGGGTCTTGATTTAATTATCATTCCATTCTAGAGAGCTGAACGATCACCGATGGTATCTGTGTTTTCGGACTTGTCCGAAAGAACAGATACCATCTTCATATAGTGCGAAACTAGTCTCATTTGATGTTAGCAGCCTGTTTTGTAATATTCATGTTGAAGAAGAAATGGAAATCTTAACAGAACTGTTACATAAAACCAGAACAAGTCAAGTGTAAACTACACATATAAGGATGACAACTAAAACATGCTTAAAGCATTAATTTCAACCGCCTCTGTACACTAAGTAAAATGGGTTAGTAATGGGGTCTCCACTGAATCCCTTATTACATAAAATGTTTATGTATCATTCTGGTGAAAACTTATATAGAGCGTAAGTTCTAAAATATAATACTGGAATAGGTACGTGGATGATGTTCTGTGCTTGTGGACAGGTACCATCAGACAATCGAATCAATTTTTTCAACGTTTGGATTTACACCACAGTAAAACCAAGTTTGCAGTGAAGTTGGGAGGAGAGTCTATGAACTTTTAGTCCTCGCCATTGACATCAGCAGGCACCAACATTTATTTAAGATATACAGGAAAGTATTCACAATAGACACATAATTACTAGCCAGTTCCCAGCATCCCATTACACAAAAACAAGAAGCCTTCCACTCCATGGTGCACCCCCTGCTATATATACATCACAAACCAAACCAGATGTTGAAAATAAAGTGAAAATAATTACAGAAATAGTTCACAGCAATGATTCTAGTCCTATACTAATTGACAACACAATCGGCAAAAAGTAGAGACAGATGGTAAGAGCACTCCTCTATCCACCTCAGACACAAAAATCTACTATAATAAAAGTTTGCCCCATTCTATATGTGGGCAGGATTTCACAGGTTCTTGCCAGTGAAATAAAATCCAGGGAATATACTCCATCGTTTAAAATTAGGAGCACTGTTGTCCCCCATCTGCTCAACAGTGAAGATAAGTTTCCACCTTTGGAACAGAATTTATAGAATTTTCTGTAATCTGTGTGGTAAATTATATGTAAATGAGTCAGGTGGGGCTACAACTAATAGACTGACTGAGCCTGAAAGGAGTAGGAGAATGACAAAAAATTCCACCTTTGCTGAACATGCTGTGAATGAATGTTATCATATGATATCAAATGTGATGTCCGTAATGGAATTAAAGGCAGAAAACTAACACTACTTGAAGTTATGCCCATTAATAAACACCAGACTAAGATTTTTGACCTGATACTTAATGACCACAGCTTCACTACTCGCCTTTATTAAAGAAGCATCAACCAGTTATTATTTCTCTCATCATTAGATAATAAGCTTATTATTATTGTTCAACATCCACGTACCCCAGTCTTCTTTCTCCACCCCTTCCCCGTCCCACCCCTTTTAGTATTGTTCGTCACATTTACCAGTTTGTCCATTCCTAGGCCATTACTCACTTGTCCAACTTTTTTGGTTTATACATTCACATAGTTTTAATATTAGCATATACTGTAGGATAAGATCTATTTAATCACAGTCTCTAGGTATTACATTATGCTTGTGTTTCCTATCCATATACTCATGAAATGTCACATCTAGGTACAGCAATCTTTGTATAGCAACTAATTCTCGCCGAAATTGTGTGGGATATCTACTTAGTATTAAGTTATCTGACGATGGCCTAGGAAGCCGAAAGCCGTTTCATAACGAAGTATTAAATAAATAGTATTGTGGAACATTAATACAATGTCTTCAAGTTGTTAATTGTCTTTATAGTAATTTATGCGCAATCAGACAGTAGAATTTTATTGTACAAAATCATTTTGTTTTACAAAACTATTTTGTAAATAATTGTAGATTTTTTTTCACATCCGTGCTAGTTACAGATTGCTGGCACCTTTTAGTAATGTAACTTATATATTTATTTTTGCTAACATTTTTGTTTTCTTCTGTTCTGCTCCACGTCTGTTGTTTCTGCTGCGTCAAAAACAGCGTTGAAATTTGGGGAGGTTTCTTCCCTTATTTTATTTGTTTGATTTTATATGATTTGTGTGTATTGTGATTACGAATTCTGTATGATTGTCTCGTGCAAATAATTTTTGTTATGCCGTTAAGTTTAAGTTTCGCATAGATTCGTATTTCGTTCTATGTGATCACCCGATATAGGGCTCGGGAACAGAAATATATTCCCGCAATTGATAGGATAGAGACTGTGGAGTTCAATAAGACAGAAAGTTTCCCAACAAGGGAGAGGAGTAGACATACGTTCCTGCGGAACAGCCAAACACACAAGAGAGAGAGGATCACCTAACTGACTGGGATCTAACGCAATTTGAGGCAGTTTTATACCATAGTAATTAGAGTATGAATGAACACGAAGGTTATGAAATGTCACGACGCGACTAAAGTCTAGTAAACATATTGGACTACAAGGTTCAGAACAGAGCGATATCCGTCACTCCTAGTCACCCGACTGGCGCTAAAATTCACGTACATACTCGCGTGACAGTAGGTGTGAGATTGAGCCGGATAAGGGCGATCTATTAATCTTCTTAAAGAAAATGGAATACTGGGTAATGTAGAGAGAAAAGAAAATGAAAGGCGGGGCAGTGAATTGGGAAGAAGAATTTAAGAAAGAATTAAAAATAGAAATAAGAGAAGTAGAAGACGACGCGGAAAAGAGGGAAGAGGAAGTGATCAAGAAAATTACAACAGAACTGAAAAAGATAGGTAAAAAGACCCTAACGTTAGCTGTTTGACCCACAAAGGAGGCACAGAAATAATAGCGTTGGCGGCAGACGGGAAGAAAGCACACAAGGACATCGCGGAAATGAAGCAAAACATTGGACAGTTAAGACGACAGATTCGAGAGTTGATAGAGGAAGAGGTAGGGAATGTAGGCTCGAAATGTAATGTCTGTTGTGGGGAAATAGCAAATGAGTGCACAAAAATACAGTAACGTGTAGAGCAGACGTTAGGAGGGCGAACCAAGAGTCGTATAAAAAATTGCGTACCACTACGCAGAACCAATGTCGGGTGAGCAATATAAATTGACGCTAGTGAGTGACGCTGGTATTTCGAGAATTGAATCTGTGAAAGACAGTTTTGCACGATCGACATGGCGTGGACGAGCGGATGTGGCGTTCTATTTCAAATACTTTGTGTCGGTGCGGGAGTCCCAAAATTATATGGATGCCTGCAACAAATCCAAAGACGTTTCCTTTTGCAATCCAATCTGCCGTTACCCCCCCCCCCCCCCCAGTGGCCATTCGAATGCAAATTACAACATTTCGTCTGTAGATACCACGAGGGCGGGTGTCACAACAAGAATAGGTATGGCCGCTTCGACGTGCACGTGATACAAGGAATTTAGGAATGCATACTTGGTGAACTACTGGCAGTCCAAGACGCGAGAACGATTCAAACATAGCATTGGGTAAGGATCTGGTCGCCTCAGGATTCAAGAGGCGTGTCAAATTCTTTGCTGCTTTCGTCATAAAGAACCAGTTCCTCGACGATCCATGTAGAGATGCTGAAATTATCCGCTTCTGCTATATGAGGTTCCCACGACACAACCTACAACTATTGATAGAGAGATGCGGAAATGATATAGAAGTAGTGAAGCATATTTTATTATAACTGGAATTCAGTTATGACGATCAGAGCGCTACGAAGCGCTGACTTGCACCTAACTACCATGATAACCTCCAGCAGAGCAGGAATAATAACGCGGATAATTGGCACGCTAAACAGAGACTGGACAACGAGTGACAGAGGACACCGCTGCAAACATTCACGTCAGAAAGGAGGATAGAACAACCAGTATCACAACAGAAGTGATAACTTGCGACAGTTCGGACGGAAAGGAATTGCTCCAGAGCACAATGGAGCACATGAGAAAGCAGTTGAGATGCAGCTAACCAACCCAAACAGCAATCACGCATTAAACGCCGTGGGTAACAACGACAGTAGGTGCTACGGGCACGCCAGTTCAAATGGCTCTGAGCACTATGGGACTTAACATCTGTGGTCATCAGTCCCCAAGAACTTAGAACTACTTAAACCTAACTAACCTAAGGACATCACACACATCCATGCCCGAGGCAGGATTCGAACCTGCGACCATAGCAGTCGCGCGGTTACGGACTGAGCGCCTAGAACCGCTATACCACTGCGGCCGGCGTACAGGCCAGTCAGACGTCCTCAGAGTTTTTCGGAAGTTGGCACTTGAAAACACTCATCGGACAGAGTAGCTAATTAGCTCACCATTGGAAACAATAGTTTAGCTTATGTTTCTGTTAAGTAGATACTACCTGTGTTATGTTTTTCATTCCGGGGAAGTATCTGTTAACTAAATATGGGGGCGTGCGTTGCTGCAAACTTTGACGCAGGTATTGTGTTGTGTATTGAATGATGAAAAGTTGGGGCTCGATTTTGTGTGTCCCTCGCAGGAAGATTTAGCAGGAAGAAATGAATGCTCCATGTTATAAAGAGTGATTGGGACAGAAGATGGGCCGTGTGGTTAGTTAATTTCATTACTGCGGTTGTTGCAGGAACTGTCGGGTACCTGTCGTTGAGATACCTGTGGAAAAGGGAGAATCATCCCATTCCTGGTATAGATTTATGTTTCCGATGAAGTTCTTGTAGTAGCGGCAGATCAAATTGCAGAAGGAAACGTCTTTGGATGTGTTGCAGACATCTATATAATTTTGGAACTCCCACATCGACACAAAATATTTGAAGAAGAACGCCACATCCTCTCGTCCACGCCATGTCGATCCTGCAAAACTGTCTTTCACAGATTCAATTCTAGAAATACCAGCGTCACTCACTAGCGTCAATTTGTATTGCTCACCTGACATTGGTTCTGCGTAGTGGTACGCAATTTTCTATACGACTCTTGTTTCGCCCTCCTAACATCTGCTCTACACGTTCCTGTATTTTTGTGCACTCATTTGCTATTTCCCCACCACAAACATTATATTTCGGGCCTAAATTCCTTATTTCTTCCTCTATAAACTCTCGAATCTGACGTCTTAACAGTCCAATGTTTTGCTTCATTTCCGCGATGTCCTTGTGTGCTTTCTTCCCGTCTGCCGCCAACGCTATTATTTCTGTGCCTCCTTTGTGGGTCACACAGCTAACGTTAGGGTCTTTTTACCTATATTTTTCAGTTCTGTTGTAATTTTCTAGATCACTTCCTCTTCCCTCTTTTCCGCGTCGTCTTCTACTTCTCTTATTTCTATTTTTATTTATTTCTTAAATTCTTCTTTCCGATTCACTGCCCCGCCTTTCATTTTCTTTTCTCTCTACATTACCCAGTATTCCATTTTCTTTAAGAAGATTACTAGATCGCCCTTATCCTGCTCAATCTCACACCTACTGCCACGCGAGTATGTACGTAAATTTGAGCGCCAGACGAGTGACTAGACGTGACGGATCTCGCTCTGTTCTGAACCTCGTAGTCCAATATGTTTACTAGACTTAATTGCATCGTGTCATTTCATCACCTTTGTGTTCATTCCTGCTCTCATTACTATGTTGTAAAACTGCCTCGAATTGTTTATGCATCATTCTGAGCGAAAACGTATAGAGTGCGTAAGATCTAATATACGGTACTGGAATAGGTACGTGGATGACGTACTGTGCTTGTGGACAGGTACCATCAGAAAATCGAATAAATTTTTTCAACATTTGGATCTACAGCACTGTATAACCAAGTTTGCAGTGAATTTGGGAAGAGACTCTATGAACTTTTAGTCCTCACCATTGACATCAGCAGGTACCAACATTTATTTAAGATATACTGGAAAGTTTTCACAACAGACACATTAATACTAGCCAGTTACCAGCATCCCATGACACAAAAACAAAAAGCCTTCCACTCCATGGTGCACCCCCTGCTATATATACGTCACAAATCAAACCAGATTTTGAAAATAAATTGAAAATAATTACAGAAATAGTTCACAGCAATAATTATAGTCCTATAGTAATTGACAAAACAATCGGCAAAATGTAGAGACAGAGGGTAACAGCACTCCTCTATCCACTTCAGACACCAAAACCTACTATGATAAAAGTTTGCCCAATGCTATACGTGGGCAGCATTTCACAGGTTCTTGCCAGTGAAATAAAATCCAGGGAATATACTCCATCGTTTTACTCTCTAGCGTATAGGAAGGCTAAGCAGTGTAGGTCTCTGTTCTTTTTGTTGTTGTCGGTAGCCACATTAGTACGTTCTCGGGACTAATTACGTAATTTGGGACAAATCCACTCCACAGCTGGGTGGATTCATATCTTGAGAGTGGAGGTTTCATAAAGACGCAGTTCAAAAAAATAAGTAGGATAGTGTGTTGCCATAACCAGAATGAAACACATTAATGGAAAGAGGTTCAGAGAGTGTGTGTATACGCAATATAATGTGTGTGTCTGCCAATTTAACTTACAACAACAATGAGTATACCTTGTGCCTTGTTCATTTATTTGTTTGCATATGTGATTAAAGTTGTCGTAAAGGTGTTTGCTCGCAAATGGAAGAAGGGTGGACTGCCGAATGCATGATAAATAAAAAGAGATCATACATTGTTTACGCAGTCACTGGACTAAACGGTCGTAATCACGATATATCAGGAACATCATGAGTCAAGTTACGTGTTTCCTTTCATTGATGCACATTTTTTATCTCTTACATTTATGGAGGGAGTTGTTATTTAAGTAGGGTAAAAAATTGCATGTACTTCGCTAACACTGTAGGTGTTGGGATAGTTGGTCTGAGTAACGATAATGCTACTAATCTTACCTGTTATGTGTGAATACTGCATGAATGTAAAGATGTGCACTTGCTATGTTTAGATAAGCGCCATGACACAGTTTTAGTGCGAGAACAGGCTTAGTACTAGGTGTGGCTAATGTATTTTTGTTCACTCGTTGTACGCTGTCAGCGGGAATTGTAGGAGTCCAACTTTGTCTTGAGGCATTAATAATGTGCAGAGACGTCCGGACGAGGGGGCCTAAACGAGAGCGAGAGTGACTTGCGATGAGGGTGCGCAAGGAAGCAGGCCGCGCCCGGGTGTCTGGTGACGACGCTTATCCGGATCGACCGGCACGAAGCGGCGCGTGGCGGACAGAAGAAGGGGATCTTTCCCTTCCACCTCCAACCTGTGGCGGCGGCGGCGGCCTCTGCTAGAGCCACGGGGGCCTACGACCTGTGTAGGTAGACGCGCCAAAGACATATACGCTAGTCAGTTGACGGAAAGAGAGGCTGCCCGCTAATCCGTGCCTTCTTGTGATGTCGTTTGCTGTCAGGGACAGAGTCGCCTGATATTCTGCACGGCAGCGTGATGCTGGAAATGTGTCCTTTCTTTCTCCCACGGTGAGCACTCAATTAACCAGCATTTAGCTTTGAAACTCTGTGGTTTCCGACGTTGCAGACATCCACATTTCTGTCTCTAAGAGACTACACGCAAGCTGTAGCCCGCATGTCGCGGTCTAATCAGCAAACTGCTTTGTATCTCAGACTTTTAGGTAGAGAGTACCAGTTGTATATCCTACTTTAAACATTTCAACCAGATTTTGTCCTTGCATGAGCCTTCATCAACTCTCTGTCTCCGTACAGACAAGTGATTACCATAATAGCGTTTTGCCTGAACGAAACTGCACATGCCATGGGGAACAGCGGCCAGATAGCTGTCCTGAATTCGGTGCCGGCCGTCGGGAATCGGTGGATGCAGACACGCAGCTGCTACCACTTCCTGCGACAGCAGTGGTCCAGTGGGTACCCACTGCCAACCAGTCCACAGCACCTAACCAAAGAGATAATGGAGGCAATGGACCTCACTCCGGCGTCGCACTCACCGACACACTCTCCACTGACTCACCATGCCCCGTGTAAGACACACCCACTACAACTCGTCCACCTGGTCGTCCACGTCTAGCGAACCGTGCCCGACTGTCTGACACTCTCCTCTGACTCTCGTGTGATACTCTTGCTGCAATCGTGTTTCGTTGCAGCAGACATTACACCCGCTTCTGTAAGGAACTTGTTTTATCAGTTACCTAATTCAGTGAAGAGCGGTCGACATTTTCGTGTCTAAATAAGTTATTTATCTGTATCAATATGAATTACGTGGTTCAAATGGCTCTGTGCACTATGGGACTTAACATCAGAGGTCATCAGTCCCCTAGAACTTGGAAATACTTTAACCTAACTAACGTAAGGATATCACACACATCCATGCCCGAAGCAGGGTTCGAGCCTGCGACCGTACCGGTAGCGTAGTTCCAGATTGAAGCCTTTAGAACGACTCGGCCACAGCGGCCGGCCAATATGAATTACCATACTTCTGACTATATGACTTCTGACTATATTAATCTTTAACGAAGGGTTGTAATTGTTTAGATCACTGTAAATTTCTATACGTACATACCTATATGTCTTCTTGCATCCTATCTAACTCTAGGCGCTTCAGTCCGGAACCGCGCGACCGCTACGGTCGCAGGTTCGAATCCTGCCTCGGGTATGGATGTTTGTGATGTCTTTAGGTTAGTTAGGTTATGTAGTTCTGAGTTCTAGGGGACTGATGACCTCAGATGTTAAGTCCCATAGTGCTCAGAGCCATTTGAACCTATCTATCCAATTTCTGATTCAAGACGTCATAATATAGTATGAATGAATTTATTTACATATGATCATTCAACAACAGGATCACACTGTACAAATATGTGAACTGTCACATGTTTTTGAACTGTTTAAGCTCATTTAGCATATGCTTGTGTACCTCGGCGTTTAACGATTTACTATCAACACCTGCGTTTTTCAGTAATCAAACATTGAACGTAGACCATTTTCAAACACTTTAACTAGGGGCTTCCTTTCATACCTCTGTTTGAAAGAGGCATCATAATCACTGTTGTATAGTGTATAAGTGAGTGAAGTGGATATTGCAGTGTCTTTTGCAAGCGGACCTTCTGTCATCTTACGTATGTTTTAGTCATTTTTTGAAGAACAGGAATGCATTCAATGACGCCAGAGTACCAGCTGATACCTTCAGAGTAAATTCTGTCTCTAGTAAGCTAGTGTGAGTATGCTGTCAGGCTGGCCATTAGTTATTCACACAATGTCGCCTTCGTTGCGGTTAGGTGAGCTGTCGCAGCTCTTGTTTGTCCTCAACAATAGACCAGTTGGTCTTTCTATAAATCACGCGGATAAAATGGATATCCTGTGGACGAGTATGGTGTGAGTTTATTTTGTGTACTCACCACCTTTAATACCATTCCTTGCTGCAAATTTCACATATTTCAATGGGTGCCCTCACCACGGGTGGTAGTTATGGAAATTTTGCTTTGAGTTGCCCCATTACCATACCTCAGTGGGACAACTCTCATTAAAAATGATATTAGAACGGTGAGGTTATGAACGTTTATATGGTGTCTGGCTTGCCTTCTTCCATTAATACGTTAACACTATCTACTTCTTGTCATGACTGGAGATATGCAAAGCACATGATTGTTATAAGTATACTTAAATCAGATTACTGTACTTGATTCTGGGTATTGTATTTGACAAAAGTGCAGGACTTATCTGTCTGAACTTACGTCTATTTGGCCAAGAGAATTCGTGGGAATCTTGAAATCCATTTACACAGAGTTGGGGAACAAAACAATGGAAATAATGGGACAGTCCACTTGCTCCTCGGTCTATTAAGTCCCTGGATTACGTCGGCGGTAGAACTACCCGAGGGAGGCTTCTGGGACTCGTGCCAATCAAAGGATGGGTAACGGTATTGTGGTTAGTGGGCTTGAGTCTTAAGGACTGGCCTGCTACCTGGTAGCATCTGGAGACAACTCAGTATCCTTCCAGATGAGAAGCCTACTGCTGTAGGGACGGGACCTGGCGGAGTACCTGTCCCGTTCCATTGGAGTGTTGGAAATTATGAGTTGAACAAACAACTCTCTGATTCGCCTAGCATCTCTTGACGTCAGTCCGTAATTATACAACAAATTTGGAGAAGACTGTGTGCCTTGTTTCGCCCTCTACTTGATACATTCCGTTCTAGGAAATTAACATTGCACATTCACGCCATTGGACAGAAGTAAAGAATATTTTATCTGATTGGTGTTTACTGCCATGCCGGCACAAAGGGGGGAGTGGGGTTCAGGGGTGTATGACTGAGGACACTCTTGGGTTCGTCGTCTTGCAGGAGACTTCACGTGCTCGATCGCAGAGGGAGCGATCATTCTGGCGTCCTTGCTGCATCGTCATTCTGCCGATCTTGTGCTGACCCACGTCTTCACATACATCAAGACGATAAGAGACCGGTGTGCGTTCTGCGTGGCAACGGCTCGTTAGGTGAGAGTTTGCGGTTTTGGCTCGTTAGGCGAGAGTTTGCGGTTTTATAATGGTTCACCGATGCCAGAGTGCCACTAGATTACAGAAACGAAGAGAACCTCTTTGAATTCACCTTAGTTCAGATAACACTGCGTAGTAAAATTCAGGTTCCTCAGGTTTATTCATATCATCGATGGAATGTGTATCTTGAATCCATTATCCTTCTCTGGACGTCATACTGGTTAATTGTCTATCATGCTAGATTCATAAGTCCATCTCTTGCTTTTTCTGTGTACGAAGACGAACTTTCGCAATAAATCACCAGTTTATTTTGATTTGACTTTAATTTAAAGAGGGTTATGTTCCCTTTATCTCATTTTCAATACCAATTGGTTTTAAAATATAGTATGAATTGATGTCATAGCAAATCCGTAACTTGGGATCTCATGTCAGGCCGAATTTCAGGTAGCGTATTTTCATTGTGTTGTACCAACATTGGCTCTTCAGAGGTGGATCTGAGTATAGATAGACTATGACTGTCGTATCGATTTCTAAATTCACACACGTGGGGTATTGCACAGCCTGAACGAAATTTATTATATTCGAAATGAGAAAATGTTTGAGAATTCTGTGCGATATTGTACTGTAATTTAGCGGGTCTGCTCGTTTCCCCTTCTTATAGAAGGAATCACGTGCACTGTTAGAGACAGAGAGAAGGGAGAGAGGTTCGAGTTAAATGCAAGCTAAATAAGAGGCCAGTGCCGGAGACTGCTCTTTGCAAAGTCTAACTGGGTTTCCATCCGGACCTGGCGACTTATTTCTTTTTAAGTATTTCAGCTGTTTCTCTACGACAGGGATACCTATCACTATGTCCCCTACCCGGGAGTCTGCCCGATTGGAAAACGATGGTATGTACGTACAATTCTTCAGTGTGAACGATATATTAAAGGCAAAATTTAAAACTTCGGCTATCTTTGTACTGTCTTCTACTGTCACACCAGACTGGTGAACGAGAGACTGGACAGAAGCCTTAGACCCGCTTAGAGATGCACTTAGCGCCAGAATATTCTCGGGAATATCTTTTGACAAGGTATGACGGCGATAGTTGATGTATGCTTTGCTTATCGACCTTTTTACAGACGTAAGATCTCTGCTAACTTTAGAATGTCGCCATTTACGCGTTCTATTTTAAATCGAGGGTGCAACAGCCCATACTTCCTTAGCATTTTACGAATTTCATTGCTAAACTGCGGCGGGTCTTTTCCGTCCACAATCCACCTACTTCTTCAGAACACGATTTACAATCCGTTTATAGTTGGCCCATAATTCCTCTATGTCCATCGTACAGGATCTAAATTATGTCAGTTCACTGACTAAGTTGGATGCTAACAACTGCTTGTCTGCTCTTTCTAGCAGAAATACTCTCCTACATTTCTTGATTGATTTAGTGACTTTAATAACCTTTTTACGAAATTTCAGTCACCAACTTTCTCTTCCGAATGCGAAAATATTTTGTTGAGCCCAACCTACATAGGTAGGAATGATCATCAAAATAAAATAAGAGAAATCAGAGCTCGAACAGAAAGGTTTAGGTGTTCGTTTTTCCCGCTCGCTGTTCGGGAGTGGAATAGTAGAGAGATAGTATAATTGTGGTTCGATGAACCCTCTGCCAAGCACTTAAATGTGAATTGCAGAGTAGTCATGTAGAGTCGCTATGGTGACATCATGGTCACTAAGCCTTTCCTCTACCCTGACGCTGTCAAGCCTGTTTGCAACTACAAGATATAAAAATTTCCAATGTGTGTGGGCTGTTGAACTAGCTACTCACGACAGTTTTCGTAAAATTGTTGAAAAGTACTTCGCAGCACTGTGCGTGCAATGAATCCATAGACGTCCCAGTCGATACTTGGTTCGTTCTAGTCGCTGCCAACTAATATTGCGTGGTCTGGGTATTTCCGCACTACTTACTGGAGACTAATTTGAATGAGTCTAAAACTGCTACAACGGAGTGGCAGGCAAAAACATCCAACAATTAACTTGATTTTGTGTACGCTTGTTATACGGGACCAGATAATTTCACAGTCACGCTCACATTAAATCTCAATAGAGAGCATATTTTTGTCATCTGCAGTGAATACTCTCCCGTCTGTGGTGGCTAATGTTTTCCGTAAAGTTCTACAGATAGCTAAATATCTCAGAGTTTTCTACTTCGGGTTTAAACCAGCTCTCGGTCCCAAGAGTAATTTAAGCGCTAGAAATTCCCTGGATGGCAGTAAATTCGAGAACTTTGTTACGAATATTTCGACATTTTACTAATAAAATTTGACAGTCAAAATGTCTTTACTCTGAACGCGCCCTGATTTCGTTGTCTGCTTGTTTTGAGAGTGCTCATCAGAGTACCTCAAGGGTCTTCCACTGGGACAGGGTACCTTCTGCACTGAACTACGACAGCCTCCATTTTTACTCAAACCCCCTACCTAACCTCAGTGCAGCTACTATCGGACGCTCACCTTTCCGCATTGGTATGCATGATTCAACTGGACGTCTAACGATTATAATACACTGGCTAGCCAAACATAATGACCAAGCCCACTGCAAGATCATACACCACCTGGTTCAGTTGCCCACACGTGAAACGGCAGAGAAAGAATAAGAGGTGATCAAAAAGTTTTTGTTCGAAGGATGCACTGCCCACAATCGGTATGCCCAGCATGCCAAATCGCAGTAAACACTGACGCAACCATTCCCGCAACCATTCCACCAAGGCACCTGGTTGAAAATCCTCGTTTGGTAAAACACTGTGTCCCGCTGCGTAAAGAAGTTCGTAACTTCCTGCAAGATATCCTCCACCGACTGGGATGGTCGATCTTTCTAGGCCTTTTTTTATGACAATGAATGCTTGATAATCGCATGTGTAGAGATCAGGGCCATCATCAACTTCCCGACTTTTGTTTTCCGTAATGGATGACCCCGGCGTCTTCTGCTGAATCGCGACCAGCACGGAACATGGCGCACATTTCACAACGGTGGTTTTCGATAGCATGCTGCCCCCTAGACGTTCTTCATTCTCCGATGGAGGTCTACCAGTGTTTGTCCTCCGGCAGTCAAGAAAACAAAAACATCACGTTGGTTCTGTTGGGACGCATTTGGTTATAACGTCGCCATTGTTCACCTTTCGGCACTTACCGCAAGTACGCCGGAAAGGCACGACTGTTACTCTAATCCCTTGCTTACAAGAAGGCGCTGATAAATCTACATTTGAATCGTGCTACGATCCAAATAAGCTGCAGCGCACTCTGACGGAAACTTCTTGATCTCCCCTTATAAATAAGCGGAGCAGGAAAGAACTGGGACTCCTCCTAGCGACGATGTGGGACGCATATGGGGAAATCCACTGGCATTGGGTCACTCTGACGAAAGGTAAGTTGTTATGGCCTGGTATCCTACCTAGTACGATCGTCTCGGAAACAGCGAAGTTCGTCAACTACTCGCTTACTACCGTCGAGAGCGTATACTGAAAGTGGTTGAGGATCGGTAAAACCATGAGACGACGAAATGTTCGACGTCTACGCCTCATCACAGAACATTCGAATCAGTCTTTTCCACTCCGTAATGGAGGATAGTGGTTTTCTGTTGTACAAGACGATAGGGTACAGTGCTCGCGCAGCTGCAAGTGTTTCTGATTACACCATTTAGAGCACATAAGTGAATAACGGACTGATCAGCAGATGATCCCTACAAACAACCTTGTCACTTACGATTGCAGCGGGCATGGGGTTATCGACATTGAACAGTCAATCAACTGAAACGTGTTGTCTGGTCGTATGAATCACATTTCTTGTTGCACCAGATAGATATTCGTGTCTGGACACGCCGCCATCCAGGCGAGCAGCTGCTCGAAACATGCAGTTTGCTACGGGCACAGGCTGACGGAAGCAACATACACTGCATCTGTTACAGGAAATTCATCTAGGATTCCATGGTACCTGCGATACTATCACCATAACGTCTGTGAAGGAAGGAAGATTGGGTTTAATGTCCTGTCGGCATCTAGGCCATTAGAAACAGAGCACAAACTCGGATTGTGTTAAGGATGGAAAGGGAAGTCGGTTGTGGCCCTTCACGGGAACGGGATGGCTAAGCGGTTCTAGGCGCTACAGTCTGGAACCGCGCAACCGCTACGGTCGATGGTTCAAATCCTGCCTCGGTCATGGATGTGTGTGATGTCCTTAGGTTAGTTAGGTTTAAGTAGGTCTAAGTTCTAGGGGACTGATGACCTCAGAAGTTAAGTCCCATAGTGCTCAGAGGCATTTTAACCATTTTTGAACGATCCGGGCATTTGCCTGGAGCGATTTAGGAAAATCACGGAATACCTAAATCTGGATGCCCCTTTGAACCGTCGTTCTCCCGAATGTGAGTAAAATGTTGTAACCATTGCGCCACTTCGTTCCATCATAACAGGTGTGGACTACGGGAACATTGTTGGAGATCACCTGCATCCCTTCATGCTTGATGTCCTACCCGACTACGGCATCCTCCTGCAGCATAATTGTCAACATCATAATCCTGAATCGAGATATGGTGGTTTGTGGTATACAATTGTGAACCCATGCTGGTGTCTTGGCCAAGAAACTGGCTTGATCTGCATTCGGCGAAACATATCTATGACTGTATTGAGTGCCATCTCTGCACCCACAGATCGCTGTGCTTAGACATGTGATGTCACATACCTCCGAAACATTCCAGTGACTTGTCGACTCCACGCCACGCAGAATCGCTTATGTGTTGGGTTCCGAAGGTGAACCAACCCACTATTAATCAGGCTGTCAGAATGATTTGGCTCTTCACTGCACACGACATGCCCGCATGTAATATAACCTTATATCGAGACCAAACAACTCATAGATTTACTGGTGGACTGTTTAGTTTCTTTGTTTTATGTAAAACAGAGTTTAATAATGCATTTACTTGTTTTAGTGTATGTGATTCTCTGTTGGACACCTTGTGTACTGTGTATTAAACTAGAGATCTAGAACGGAGAGGCTTCATCCCGCCGTAGCCCTCAGTGGTTCACAGTTAGACACTTTGGTTTATTGTCCTTTATTTTCAACATTATAAATTGGTTTATTGTTCATTTACCTAAAGTGATCTCATACGCAACCAATATTTAACATGACAGGGGAGTCATAATAGCAATTAGTTCCGTTTTTGGGCTATTAAAGCAGTCGTTAGAACAGGGACGGCCAAGAACGCTGTATGCCGACAGACCTTTTGCTCGTGTGCGTATCTCTCCCGCCTGAGTGCGCACTGGCTCCGCTACCGGACTGGGCTGTCTTAGCAGGAAGAGAGGAGCTGCTAACGAGTAGCATGAAACGGCAGTGCATTCCCTCAAGGAACACTGAACAGCATGCATGTAGTTTGCTTTCATACTTGTGAATGTCGGAGATCATTGAAGACACGTATTTTCAGTATTATTTAACTATTGTGGGTTTGCTGAAGACACAATAAAATTAATACCAGCTAAAAACTGACTGTACATGGATATATGCAAACAGTTTTACGATTTTCGTCATTCAGGTTGGTACTTCAGTTTGGCTTACTTAGCTTCATAATCGAATCAACGTTTTTCACACTCATACCTTGATCGAAACCTAAATATCACGTTTACAGACTTATTGTGGAGAAATGAAAACTCTTCCCAAGAGAAACTTCATATAAGTCTTGGACTTTTTTAACGTAAAGGAATTTTTCATTTAAATGGGAGCTTGGGAATTCGAGCAGTTCCATGTGGACCTGCAATGAGGCACATGCGAGACTAGCAGAGTCCTGAAAGTATTTAGAAAATTGTTGCTGTAATTCTTGCAATGCCGTAATAAATTCTTCAAAATTCACATTTCCTTCAGCATCAGAAAGCTTATGGAAATCGACGGTCTTCTTTGCGAGTTACTTATTTTTAAATGCATCAGGTTTCCTCATCAAATCATAAACAAGTTGTCTCAAAAATGGTTCAAATGGCTCTGAGAAGTATGAGACTCAACTTCTGAGGTCATCAGTCCCCTAGAACTTAGAATTACTTAAACCTAACTAACCTAAGGACAACACACACATCCATGCCCGAGGCAGGATTCGAACCTGTGACCGTAGGGATCTCGCGCTTACAGACTGTTGCGCCTAGAACCGCACGGCCACTCCGGCCGGCAAACAAGTTGTATCTCCCCTTGTAACGTCCTATTGATGGTGTTCAAGTGTGCAGCCAAGTCCACTAAATTTAACGGTTTTCATTCTGTTTCTCTTTCCTTCTCAAATTCAATAATACTGGGACCGAAATCGAATAACCGTTCCACTTATGCCAGTCGACTTAACCAACGTACTTCGCACTAATATATAACGTCTCCATACTATTCATTAATTTCTATCAAGAACTGCTGAAACTGAAGTTTTAATTATACATTTGACTTCAGAAAATTTAAGTATACCTCAAAGTCATCAACTAAAATTTTGTGTAAGTTTCTTCTTGATGTCCAAATCCATCAGTCCCGCACAAATCGTCCGTTGATCATTCTAGTCCTTTGCTCTTTCACTGTCAATTAATTCCTTACATTCTTTGGGCATAGTGTTGTAATACCATTCGATTGTAAACTTACAGTGGACGTCGAATATGTAACTACGTAATAGGTACTGAAAATTCTCAACTTTTTCTTTCAAGAAGTACTGCGATTCCCTTTCGTTTCTCTAAGCTAGTGATGATAGATTGCCTGATAATATCTTTTTAAATAACGGCTGCTGGACTTCTGAACTTCCTTTATACCACGAGCAAATAACCATGGATAAATAGCACAGCACCGACGATTCTGCCAAACAGAAGAGACTCTTGCCGAGGGAAAACCCCTCACCAACTGCCGAAAAAAAAACAACAAAAAACAGGGTCACATAGCACGGCGAACGATAAACTTAGACTGACTAAACGTTTTCTTCTCGAGTCCCAGTGCACATGAAATCAAATTCTTATTGGTTAGAGACAATGAAACTAATGAAAACAACTAAGTTCTGCTTTCTCCATAACTGTTAGTACGTAGGTCATACGTAAACCTATTTTGTTACTATTAACTGCAAAAGAGGTATCATAGTCTAGAACATGTTACCCTGATATTCAGATTACACAACTAAATTTTTGAGGAGAAAGATCATAGGAATCTATAACAGATAGCATGGCAAACAAATGGTAATGGAAAAGCCGTGTGGCGGAGGCCTGCCGCCGGGTAGACCGTTCGCCTGGTGCAAGTCTTTCGAGCTGACACCACTTCGACGACTTGAGTGTCGATAGGGATGAAATGATGATGATAAGGTCAACACAACACCCAACCGAGCGAGGTGACGCTGGACTCGCAATCGGGATGACGACGGTCCAATCCCGCGTCCGGCCATCCTGATTGAGGTTTTCCGTGATTTCCCTAAATCGCTCCAGGCAAATGCCGGGATGGTTCCTTTCAAAGGGCACGGCCATCTTCCTTCCCCGTCCTTCCCTAATCCGATGAGACCGATGACCTCGCTGTCTGGTCTCCTTCCCCAAAACAACCAACCAACCAACAACACCCAGTCCCTGAGCGGAGAAAATCTCCGACCCAGCCGACCCGTGTGGCCCAGCGGTTCTAGGCGCTTCAGTCCGGAACCGCGCTGCTGCTACGGTCGCAGTTTCGAACCCTGCCTCGGGCATGGATATGTGTGATGTCCTTAGGTTAGTTAGGTTTAAGTAGTTCTAAGTTCTAGGGGACTGATGGCTCAGATGTTAAGTCCCATAGTGCTCAGAGCCATTTGAGCCATCTCCGACCACGCGGGGAATCTAACCCGGGCGGTTAGGTATGACATTCCGTCGCGCTCGCCGCTCAGCTACCAGAGGTGGATTAAACACATGGTAATACTATATTGATCATGTTCTCCTTACAGTCAATTACATAAACAAAGGATTAATGATATTAGCCCACCAATTCTACCTTTGATGTGCTCTGTGGGATTCAGACAATGTAATAGGGGTAAATTTGATAGAGAAAATATCAACTACAGGGGCTGGATTGAGGTTATGGCCGTTAGCCATGGCAGCTGGGAGGCGTAATTATGTAACATTCTATTGGTACAAAGTGTCTAGTTTCACATTATCTTGTAACATGATGCACAGTGCGCATAGCTGATAATTTAGCAATGAATACAAGCCTCATACTCACGATACAGATAGCGGATAAAGCGATGTTAAGGAAATGAGTACTATAATAATATCTACATATAATGAGAACGATATGAAATCTCTTCGACAAGAAGTTTACGTGAATATCTTGCCGTTATGACGCCGATGCGTAATCTGATTCGACACAGGAAAAGAAACAAAAAAATATTGGAAACCATTTGAAATAATAGGATTATAAGGGCAAATAACGAATTTTGCAGATATAGCTGATGCGAGTTAGAAATTTATCTTAGCATATGGTGCGTATGTGAAATGGTGGCTACATATGACCTTGGTATAGCATGATGACACAATTAGACTGTATATACTATACAGAAACTAGCGCTGTGATATCTCCCAGCGAATCCAACGAATTACTTCCTAAAGACGAAACAAAAGAATTACGGCAAGGTTACCGCTGCCTCTACTTACAGAACCATCATTGATTTAGATATTAGACCTGCCTCCGCTGTACCAATACAGTATACACTGTGTTTAAACTTATAATGACACCTCTTAGTAGCCATTAATATGCAGGATGTCTCCCTTCCCACTTACCACAGCTTCAACTCTGCAGGGCACGCTTTCACTGAGGTGTTTAAATGTCTGTGGCCGAATGGTAGACCCATTCTTCCTCAACAGCCGAAATTACAAGAGGAATTGATGTTGGACGCTGTGGTCTGGAGCGAAGAGGACGTTGTAACTCATCCGAAGTGTTCCATAGGACCGGCCGGAGTGGCCTTGCGGTTCTAGGCGCTTCAGTCCAGAACTGCGAGTCTGCTACGGTCGCAGGTTCGAATCCTGCCTCGGGCACGGATGTGTGTGATGTCTTTAGGTTAGTTAGGTTTGAGTAGTTCTACGTTCTAGGGGACTGATGACCTCAGATGTTAAGCCCCATAGTGCTTAGAGCCATTTGAACCATTTTTGTTCCATAGGATTCCGCCCGGAACTGTGGCAGGGCAGTCCATTGCAGAAATGTTGTTCACAAACCACTACCGACAGGAATTACATACATAGGTGTCCGGATAGTTTTGATCGGATTGTGTAGTTTCGTAGGGTGTCCGATCCCTGTACAGATAAGCACTTAAATCCACCCGCCAATTCTTTTTCGTTCCCACTTACAAGTCTCTTCAATAGACTGAATTTGTTTTAATTTGTGTACCCTTCTGCAGGTCGCGCACGTCTGTCGGCGGAAGGGTAAGCTATATTGAATTCCATCACCTTAACTAATATCTGGTTGTTAAATAACAAATTAACGATGTAATCTGATCCACTCACTCGGTAAGGGAACACTTCGTAAACTGAAGTCATAACTGCTACTTAACAAAAAAGAAATATTCAGTTTTTTATTCTAAGCAATTTGGTGTCAAAACCGCCCTCACATATAGCTACCACTTGAGGCGCATAGGAAGTACCTAGAGCTTGGTAGTTTGATTTAATTATAGTGTATGTTTCTAGTAATTTGTGTGACCAAGGGTGTTAGCCTTCAATCATAGGAGACCATTATCCCCGCACATGCTTTTTCTTGAGTACCAGTGTTTGAATTCATTAAAGTTTATAACACGAAATCCACCAACTTTGAGTAAACGCAAATGTTTATCGGTCTGCTATATTTAACAAAACTCTCCACTGTCAATTCCTCAGCTGTTGTCTAGTGTGAGTAAACAACCGAGGCTTGTCCTCCTCACCAAACGCCCCGTCGACCGTAAATGCTGTGACACGCACGTGCCAGCACTTCTGCGCCCTTGCATATGCTGGCGCTCAGGAGTGAAAAGGAAATTCCTGGGTTCCAAATCCAGTACTAATATATACTCTTAATACCAGCTGCGACATAGTCGAGTATATGAACAGAGATCCAATTGCGTCAAATGTTTTTTATTCCTGTCTTTGATCACAATATAAATTCTTTTGACGATGACCGGTTTCAGTCAGTAATAATCAACCTCATATCTTTTCTACACCATGCCCTAAAGTCATAAGGCGGTAATGGCATCGTCAGAACATTTAAATATACTCAACACAGCATCATCACATAGTTTTAAAATAAGGTGAAGAATAGGCCACATCGTCCACCCAGTCATTTTTGCAACTCAAGAAAATGACTGTGCGGAAGATGTGGCCTATTCCACACCTTATTTTAGATCTATGTGACGATGCTGTGCTGAGTATATTTATATGTTTTGCCTTCGAGTGTTATTTTCGTGTGATTGCCATTACGGCGTTATCACTGTAGGACATGGTGTAGGAAATATATGAGAATGGTCATTACTGACTGAAACCGGTCATCGTCAAAAGAATTTATATTGTGATCAGTGTCTGGAATAAAAAACATATACTCTTATCACTAACACCCTGTTTCAGTGGTCTGTTTTCCATCTCAGATGATCTAGTCATACCACCTAGAAAGTACGTTATGTTTAGGAAACAGTTCCATCCAGCCCCCTTTAACTTCATGGTGAGTAATATGAAATCATGCCGCAGTGATCCAAATCTCTTACATTGACGACATGAACCCATATCATATCAACTTGTGCGTATAAGGTACAATGCGTTCTTTTCGCAGAAACGAAAGAAATTCGCTTACATAATTTTCCAGGACGATGAACCCAGAGCCGCTGTCTAATTGATAATATGAATTGTATGTATCTCCATAGCGTTATGTTCAATCGACACAACAAATTAAAAACAAATACAGCAGATAACTCAGTCACAAGCAAAACATGGTGACGTGAGGGAAATAATTACAGGTTTTGAGAATCCTTCTAGCAACTCAAGTTAGTATTATAGAGCAAAAGCATCGCATTTCCAAATTGTGTTATCGTGCACTATCGATACAACGCTGCACCAATCCATGTGCAGAAGTTGACGGCGACCATGTGATCACGCAGTGAATCTGCAGCCCTCTCCGAGACACACTCACCTCAGCGCACGGGAGCTTAACTTCTGCTCCATATTTCAAGTCCAAAACTATGTCCATTACTAGTCCGTGAGATACGCCGAATCCGATATCTGCGGTAGTAAATAAGGCTGAGTGAAACGCTTAAAATAGCGTGGTGGCCGAGCGGTTCTAGGTGCTTCAGTCTGGAACCGCCAGACCGCTACGGTCGCAGGTTCGAATTCTGCCTCGGACATGGTTATGGTTGATGTCCTTAGGTTAGTTAGGTATACGTAGTTCTAAGTTCTAGGGGACTGATGACCTCATATTAAGTCCCATAGTGCTCAGAGCCATTTGAACGCTTAAAAATAGTCATACATAACTGAACTAACAGACATCCTAGACAGGACTAGACTAGAGATGTGTGCGGCGTCCTTTAAGTCAAGTAATTTTATCAAATAGTACTCGAGCATCTCATTATTTTGCTCTCTGACATAGAATCCAGCAGCTTCTTGGCGACCATCAGCAGGACGATCGAACAACTGGCGGAAGGACTGATTCCCACTGGTGTTCACTTAAGTCTTCTCAGCTGGCAACAACGCTATTTCTCATCAGTGCTCGGCTGCGTTTTTCGTACACCATACAAACAAAGTGCCCAAGTGTGTATTTCTTTCAATAATATGGACAGTAAATGTGCTTTCCAACCATGTTGGTACAGAAATTTCGCTTTACAGCTGACTGTGATTTTGCGGTTTTCGGAGGGTGATATTTCTATCGACTTTAAATCATACGATCTGTCAGCGTAGCTTAGTCGTGGCGAGCCAGTGAGTGCGACTTCCTCTCAGTTTGGCTTTTATTTCTTTTTTCGCATTTCCTCCATTTTTACAACATTCGTTTCAATCCATTTTCGTGTGGGCGCCGATAACCTCGATGCTGAGCGCCCTTAACCCACAAACACGGTTAGTGATAGGGCTCTTTTTTGCCTTCGAGTGTTATTTTCGTGTGATTGACCATGGCCAGTCCGTTTAAAGAACTGTCAGTAACAGAGATTGTTCAGTTTCAGGTGCAGCAGATGCAACGGCGCTGTCCCCAGTACCTGCAGCACTGCCACAAATACCAGAGCATGTTTCCGTATCGCCATTTCGTGCATTTGTTTCTCAACAAGAAGAATAGATCGGCTACACTGGCCGACTCACACTATATGGTGCATCACATCCAATGTAGGGACAGGCAGCCATATTTTCTTACAACAGTGGTTGTGTCAGTGTACCGGTTAGCCTGCGAACTTTTCCCACCTGTCCTGAAAGTCATCCTTACGATAAACTAATAGCTGCAATAAGCAAGTATTGCGATGAACACATTAATGTGGCTGCTGCGCGTTACAGATTCCTTCGTTTGCTTAGGCAACACAGTCAGACATACAAGCAGTGGGCGGTTGACGTACAAGGATGAACACTGCATTGACAATTCGATGTTACTATAGTTATATCATGATTGGAGACGAATTACTGTAAAGTTTATTGGCTGCCGTACACATACATTTCAATTTGCATTCATACTCTGCAAAGCACAGCATAGTACGTAATACAAAATATTATTCCGCCTTTCCATTCCACGTTGCACTATTTCTGTACTGGGCACATGCACTGATACGCCTGGGAATGGTTTCATAAGGCTGTTGTATGCAGTCCTGCGGAGAACTAGACAGTAACTGTTGTAAATGGTCCTTGATATTCTGGAAAGTGGCACTTTCAGTGTGTTTTTATGGACCAAGTTTCAGAGTGTCCATATGTGTTGATATCGTATCTACTGCGTCCTTTAAGTTTTCAAGAGTTTCAGCAAGTTGCGCATCCGAATCCGTAGATGCAACTGAGTCAATTTTAGCTTGCAAGGTGACGTGATTTTCATGAACAATAGTTTAAAGTTCCTTTATGGCTGCTTCGTGATTCTGTAACGCATTTTCATGACGCGAAAAAATAGGTTGGAAATGCTCACAAATTTGTGTTTTACGTCATTACAGACTTTTTGACATTTCGCTTCGATTTTAAGTAACTCATCAGTTAAACCTTCACGTGATTGTTCAAGCGTGGTGTCTCACTCTTGAAGCTGTTGCTGTGTTTATCTCTGGTGTTGTTCCATTGTGTCTAACTTTTGAAGATTTTGTCCCATTTGTTTCTAATTTTGTTCAAGCGTTGTGTTTAACTTTTGAATCCTTTGTCTCATTTGTTGCATTAACTGTAATAACAATGCACTGGTGTCTGAAACATGTTCCTCAGTGCTATTCGGCAGTGCATTTGAACCGGCAATATTCGCATTTTGAAAAGCAGAAATTGTGTCTTGACTATTTGAGAAAACGGTGAGGATGCAAAACCTGAATCTACAGCATTTGCAAGATTGTGTCCTGTCATATCGGGTTCCTGAGGCGAGCTGTTGCAGACCGATCCATCGATAATGCTTCCCTGTTCACTAGCTGTTTCACTGTCTAAACCATTATTTATTTCCTCGTCCATTTACCTATGCACAGTTACCAAATTACTATTCTGAGTATTTGTTAATTCATTACTCGGTGGCGCTAATACACTACTCTCGTCTTCACTGTCATTTCTTAACTTACTTTGCAGCCTAGCGTTACGTTTTTCACACGCCATAATTGTCACAATATTTCACACGATAACACAGAAGAGCAGAATTTGAGGAGCAAAAAGAGAAAACACATTAAAACAGCACTGAAAATAATATCCAAATAATTGGAAGCGCGGCTGCGAAATACCTGGTGCAAATCTGCATGCATGCCACAACTGTTTTACACTACAACAATGAAAAACTACAACTACAAAGAAAATTCTCTCTACAATTACGCGCTAGCAATAAACAATAACTACACTAATTACTCAAACTACAAGAAAAGAATCAGAAGATACCAGTAAGGTATCCTCGGCGAAGGGTCGCCATATGAAAACTCCCCTGAGAAAAATTTTTGATTGGTTGTGCTGATAAACCCCTTATTTTATTTGATTATCAAACAGCTGAGCAAAACTGAGCGTACTCAGACATTTCTCTCTTTATTTATTATGATCATCACTAAACTGGCACACAATATTTTTAGCGCAACACAATCTAACTTTCAATAATCCCTACAAAAGAATGGCCCTGACTAACAATAACATATAACTTTCATGAATCACTTACCTCACGAAAATCTTCGTTACTCGAACTACTGCTACACAGCGAGTGCCAATACTGCCAGCAAAAGTAAAAGATTCTAAGTACTGAAGGCACTAACTACTGATAATCGTAGTTAGCAAATGAAAGATTTCGATAAAGAACAAACAATTTATTTACCTTAATTGTGTTCAAAAGTCATAATATATATATCAGTTCATGACATCCAGTTTTACAAATTTACTCTCTCTGATGGACTCACGTCCAGATCATCCGCTCTCAAAACTCCACCATCTCTCCCTACATCCACCACTGCTAGCGGCTCACCTCCAACTGCGCAACGCTAGGAGCTGTTCACATCTAACTGCCCAACACTACAATAGCGAATATTACAACAATGCCAACCAGCCACAGACTGCACACAGCACAGTCAGTGATTTTCATACAGAGCGCTACGTGGCGTTATCAATATAAAAACCTAAACAGCCTACTTACGTGGCTGGTTGGCATTGTTGGAATAGTCGCTATTGTAGTGTTGGGCAGTGACCAATACAGATTTGAAAAATTTTTTCATAATTACAATAACAAAGAAATCAAATGCACACACTTATTGATAAACTGCTGGTCAAAAGCAAAGATTTTCTCACAGTCCATAAAGACAGTCCTGATCGTTCATCACAGTAAAATTGCAGTGTTTCTCTCAAAGTCTGAGCAGTAAAAGAAAATGCACACAGAAGTAGTTGATTTCCATGCAGTCTTGAAGTAGTAGTATTGTCCTTCCAAAAGGAAGACAGTGCTGACTCTTGACATGCAGACAGATAATGGGCCACAATAGAGCAAACCCACAGCAGAGTCAGTCGAAGTTTTGAAGAATATTGGTAGGTAGGTCATCACAGAGCAGACCACTGTAGTCATGTTAGAGATTACGGTATTGGTGGGCCACCAGAGGTTCAGACCCACTGCAGTCCTTGTAGAGTGGCCAGCAGATATCTGTTTCGACTGTACGGCGACACTGTACGCACTAAGCAGCTCGTGCACATGTATCAGCATGGACGTTCAAATACAGAAACTTCAGTGTCCAGCATGTGCAGAACACCAGGACTGCCCAAGCCAGTGACCTTCACAATGTTTCTATATTGAGTTTGTGGGTCCATACTGGAATTTCAGATGGCTGATTGTAATAGACTGCCTTAGCAAGTTTCCGTTGGTGGTGCCCAAGCACTCCACTACAACAGCAAACATTGTCAAGACTCTGACGTCATCCATTTGTATCCTAGGTTTACCTCAGGTGCTGGTTTCGGGAAGTGGACGACTTTTCACATCGGAAGAATATCGGCAGTTTTGTGACGTCTACTGAACCAAGTACGTGACAATCCTTCCGTTCAACACCCAAATCAATGGCGAAGCGGAGCGCTACGCTCTTATTCCTACCGTTCCCGGCTACGTAACGACAAATCACCGGCGGAGTCGTCATATGACACTGCTTCAGCTGCTGCAACTTTTGCAGTGGTCAGCCCATTCTCCGCAGCGCTCTAAGCTTAATGTGCATGGTTTACTCTTTTTCAAAGTATTTGGCAGACACATGGCCTGGTAACGGGCGTTATCACTAGAGTCTTGGGCAGCTCATTCTATGTTGTACAGGGTCCCACCGGGCTGCAGAAGCGCCATCGAGATCAATGTGGTTTGTGTGGGCTGCGTGAGTCTGCCGCGCGTTTTCCATTTGCAGAATCCGTGCCTATGGGGAAGCCGCAGAGACAGCTGCATTTGCCTCCCTCGAGTCCCTCGCCGCCGCCGCCGGACGGAGAGTCTATGGCAGTCGCCGTTGCGCCTCCGCCGGTATTAGATGTTGTTCCGCATCTGGATGTGGATGCTCAGCGTATGACTGGATATTCAGACGATGTTTCCGGCCATTCACAATGCGAGCTAACATCCCTAAGATGTTCGGGCTCACATGCGGTTCCTCTTCGTCCAAATGTCTTGGCTAAAACTCGTCTGGAGGTTGAACCGCAAGTGTCGCATAACACCCCCTAAATTAGACCCTTGTAACCCCTTGGTTAAATTGTCCTGCAGATGTCAAGTTTGCGAAATTGTATGAAACGAAGTTAATGTAACATATAATAACAACAATAATAATAATAATATCGGGAACTAAATTAGGGACCCATAAATGACATAGGCCACACAGTTCAGCCGGCCGGGGTGACCGAGCGGTTCTAGGCGCTACAGTCTGGAACCGCGCGACCTCTACGGTCGCAGGTTCTAATCCAGCTTCGGGCATGGATATGTGTGATGTCCTTAGAATAGTTAGGTTTAAGTAGTTATACGTTCTAGGGGACTGAAGACCTCTGATGTTAAGTCCCATAGTGCTCAGAACCACACAGTTGCGATTTGGTTAGAACACTGTAAATTCACAAAGAAAACAAATAGCGAAAGTGGTCTATTTAGAATTTCTATTACACTCGAGCGTATGTCCATTTGACACGGTTCGATCATTCACAATATCATCGCGAAACACAAGTCCAATACCCCACCTCGATATTTACACGAAAAGTTAGAGTTCACACCAGGCGCTCTGCTGCTCACCGCTCAGAGACTAAGTCCCGCGATACCACACACCGCGAAATTTTCTAAGTCGTTTCACTTCCTAAACACAGACTGTCCGCTTTCGCGCCTCAATCCGAACTGTACCCTTTGGTGTCTCCTGCCCAATTGTTCCTCTGCCCGTCCCCGGCCGCGTTTCCCGCCCGCCGAATACCGCTCAACTGACTGGGGCAGTTCCCTTTCCTGAAACGGTCCATCTGATTGGCTACAGCTTATTCTACAATATTTTAAATTTTAACATATGTAAATAATCAAAGCTTGACCCTTTCACGTTCGAAACAAAGTAACAGTAATATCCATTACATACTAAACGTTAAATTCTTTTACATAAAACCAATACAATTTCTTTCTTAACTCTGAATGTCACCACCAGAGTGCTTTCAGATAGATAAATAAATAAATCAAGAACAAAATGAACTGTTATGCATTAAGCTTTGCAACAAATATTCTATTACCTAATTATTCAATAAGGTGTCATGCTGTCATAGTTCAATGTGTTTTATGTGGGGGAAATGATGATCTGATGCTTAACTCAAAATACTGATAATTTAAATGTAATATATCCTTTAAACAAATAAAGTTACAGAGTTTATACATACAACATTTGTCATTTTAATGGTGCGCTTCTATATGAAATGCCGATCGTTAACATCGACCCAAGCGTTCAGATTTTAGCATTCAGGTCTTTGTTACAGTACTTGTTAATTTCTCTTTAACAGTAAATCCTAAACTGTTATAGATATGATCAATATTGAACTTTAATTGGGGTCACCACGAAATTTTATGAATAATGGAGGATTGAAATTTCTGTGGCTTCATTCCCTGCATTACTACATAATTTAATAATTTTCATAAATGTTTCCTTTTATGGCTAATCTTAGGTCTGGCATATTTAACACTGCTACATCTCCTTGGCCACAAACGGCTTCTACTGGGTTCCCCTATGACGTAGTTTCTCGTCTGTATCACCCGCACTGTACAGTGCTTAGCCCTCAGTGGACAAGAGACGTCTGAGTTTCCCCATCTTGTGATGAATCTGTTGCGCACGGTCCTGAACGACAGGGTTCGTTTCACAATTCCTGCAGGCAGACTCTGAAACGCCCCCTTGGAAAAATTATACAAGACTGTGCTTAACTGCCACATATTATTTTTAGCGCAACGCAATCTGACTTTCAAAAATCCCTACGAAAGAATGGCCCTGACTAACATTAACCTATACCTTTCACAAATCAGTTACCTCACCAAAAATCTTCGTTACTCGAACTACTGCAATACAGCGAGCGCCACTACTGCCAGCTAACTAAAAGATTCAAACTACGGAAGTCACTAACTACTGATAGGCACAGTTAGCAAATGAAAGATTTGAATGGAGAACAAACAATGTATTTACCTTAATAGTCATAATATATATGGTCAGTTCATGACATCCATTCTTACAAATTTCAAAACTCCGCCATCTCTCTTCCCACGTCCACCACTGCTGGCAGCTCACCTCCAACTGCGCAACGCTACGCGCTGTTCACATCCAGCTGCCGCTGCCCAATACTACATTGGCAGACAACAATGCAAGCTAGCCACAGACTGCACACAGCACAGCCAGTGATTTCTAAACAGAGCGCTACGTGGCGTTACCAATATAAAAAACCTAAACAGCCTAATTACAACTCTTTCGGCCATATATTTAAATGAGAGCGCAATGCTCGTTAACTCACAAAAATATATAACACGTCCCGAAACATGTATGGGATAAATCAGACACTTTGACAACTAGTGCGTGTAACTCTGTACGGGTATTGTGTTACAGCTGTAGTGAGGCTATAAAAGAGTTAACTTTTTCAACATAGTTGCTAATGGTAAATATTCACAAATACCTACACTTTAAAAGAATTTATTGTGTTTTCTACGGTAATATGACAGTAATGATTGATTGCGGTAGTATATGGTTTAATTCAGTCCAAAATAAATGTTATCAGTTCGACTCAGTTTCTAATCACAGTGTAAAACTCTCCGACACTAAAGTAAAAAGCGTAAACGTAGCGTAATTAAACAGAAATTTAATTCGACGTTTTCTTTGGACTCATATCTATAAAATGTCTCTTATTTCTTTTACTGCAAACTCCTCCGTTAGCAATAACTTCCTCCTCTTGCATGCAGTAAGTGGACAGCAGCCTTTTCTGAACGTCCGTTTTTACATTAAATATTCCGTCAGTTCTACAAAACTTTTGAATGGGACTGCAGCCAAGCTGAAAACTACTGTCCACTGCGCAATGCCATATTGCCCCTTACATGCTACACTGAGCCGCACTGTCGGCTGTCGTTCCCTTCACTGGAATTAGCACTTCACCTGTCGTCATGAAACTACTTAGATACTGTCTCAAACACAATTTAAAATAACACTGACAATTCCTCACAGTTAATAATAAACTGTGCTTCAGCACACAAATAACTACCACACATTGAAATAAGAACTAAATACAGTTTGATACTGTAAAATCAGTAGAATTGGGGAGAAGAGGAATTTGTGGCACAACTTGGCTAGAAGAAGGGATCGGTCGGTACGACACGTTCTGAGGCATCAAGGGTTCACCAATTTAGTTCAACTGGTTCAAATGGCTGTGATTGTGAGCACTATAGGACTTAACATCTGAGGTCATCAGTCCTCTATTACTTAGAACTACTTAAACCTAACTAACCTAAGGACATCACACACATCCATGCCCGGGCCAGGAGTCGAAGCTGCGGCCGTAGCGGTCTTGCGGTTCCAGACTGAAGGGCCTAGAAACGCTCGGCCACAGCGGCCTCCGGCGCCAATTTAGTATTGGAGGGAAGCGTGGAGTGTAAAAATCTTAGGGTTAGACCAAGGGATGAATACACTAAGCAGATTCAGATGGATATAGTTTGCAGTAGTTACTCGGAGATGGAGTAGCTTGCACAGGATGCTGCAATAAAACCAGTCTCTGGACTGAGGACCACAACAACAACACCAACAACAACAATTGTAAATTGTTTTTCTTCTTCTTTCAAAGAGCTGCTCGTCTCTCTGGAATTTTGTGCTCAAAGTCTGTGTCTCCGTCTCTCATTGAAGACTAAAGCGTACCTTGTGAATTCCACAGGTCAGCAGGGAGGAAGATAAGGCCAGGTAAGAATCTTCCAGCTCCATCGCCCCCTCCCCAGCAACCTAATTCTATCTGCTGAGGTGGAGTTTGGCAACTTATGTGCCGGTTTAGCAGTACGTTTACCTTCCCCACGGCCGCCCAGAAACATTCAGCAGGCGTACCTCCCTCTCGGCCTGTTCCCCAGTGATTAGCGGTCTGCAGGTCTCGTATCCTTCGGTGGCCAGTGCGGCGGCGTAAGCCTCGGCTACTGCTTCCTTCTCTGTCGATTCCCGCAGTTAAACTACTCGCTTATTCATGTTCAATCCCTTTGCGCATCGAATATGAGTCACCATTAAATTGGATTCCCTTGATTAACACCTACAAAGCTGAAATTTGCGTAAACGTTTCATCCCCAGTGGACAGAATCTGTCTGCCACACAGAGAGCCTGCAGGTAAATTAGGAAATTTAACGTGCCGTAATGGTGGGATACTATCAAAGGAAAGCTTTCTTGGTGAATTTGTGTGTTTTCCATTTATTTTTATTTTCATTTATGTATTTATTTTTATAATATTTTGGCCTTTGTAGTTCCGGTACATAGCTGCTGTAAAATAGTACGAATGTCAAAAAGGTGAACGTCAGCTTGAGTCTTGTATGCATTGAAACGTCCAACAAAAAGCTTTGGAAAACAGAACCTAGAGTGATGGGGGTCATTGGAATTACTCGTGCTGGCATGATTTAATGGTAAGCGTGATGAGAATGTACCTTCTGGTGTGCTAGACATGGCCACAACATCCTCATGCTATTATAAATTGTGGACAGTGACGAGGACGGCAATATGAATTGCCATCGTCAGCCACACTTTCAGGTAAAAGAAATTTACCAACGATTAAAATTACAATGGAGCTTGTGAGAGCCACTTTATATCATAGGATTTCGACATGTCTTCTGAAAGATCAAGACGCTGAAGATGAAGGGGTTGGACATTATTAGGAGCTTGACTATCAGACAGCTAATGGTACTCTCATGAAATATCAGCTACGTCTGGAAGAGTGTTCAGTATGGACTGGATATGCTGCTTGGAAGAAAGGGAGGGGGCTGTAAAGGAGTGGGGTAATCTAAGGGTGCGTTAATACTGCGTCTTACCTTCTCGCACATCACTAACATGACCCGGCGACGATGAAACAAGCCTACTGAGAATTATCTGAGCATTTAAAATGCAGCATCGCAGCTGAAACCACTGTTCGCTGCAATGGTTGCCAGGCGAAGATCCAAGCTGGTTTTCGATTCGAGCTGCGGCTATTGCCGACCGAACTGATATTTCCCTTGTGATAGGCTGCTTCGAGATCGCGCTATTGAAGCCATTTTTCATAGAGTTGCACCTTGTTTATTACGTTTATCGGGCATCATACGCATATATGTAAATTTGCATTCATACTCTGCAAGGCACTGCAAAGTACACGGTAGGGGATAATTCCTTTTATAGAAAATATCATCTACTCTTTCCATTCGACGTTGCAGCATTTCTGCACTAGATACATGTACTGACTCGATTAAGGAGGATTTCACAATGCAATTGTATGAAGTCCTGCAGGAAGCTAGCCCACAACTATTGTAACTGGTCCTTGATATTCTGGAATGTGGCTATGAAACGGATGTTTCTAAAATGTGAGGACAGAGAATCATGCGACATTGTTCGAAACGAATTCCTCGAAAATTATTTAGAGCAGTTTCTGAGGCAGCCCAACAAATAAGGACGGAGGATGTCAGTGACGTACGGCTGTGCTGTCGGCTTCCTGAGTCACTACCAACCGTGACCTGATCTCATACCCGTTAGCTCCCCACAGCATGACGTCAGGAATAACACTGCTGTGCCTCTCCAAAACACTGGAAGTATTGGACTTGTTCCTGCGTCGCCGCCATACAAGCCAACGATAGTCATCTTGGACAGCGCAGAACCGTGATTCATCGTTGAACTCAGTGCAACGCCATACATTAGCTGTCAACAGTGCTTGGTCACGGCGTCACGCCAAATGCAACCATATGTGTTGTCGTACTGTATTTACAGCATCCTATACATGACATGGTAATTGCCTATTTCGGCTGTTCCTAGTCTCCGAAATATGCTACAGGACGACACAGACAGTTTGCAGGGAGTCAACTATTAGTTCTCGGATGGTAGGCTCAAATGTCACGGGGCTACGATGTGCTTGGTGCAAAATAATGGAATCCTCCTTCGTGATACTCAGACATAGTTGAGCGGTACCTTGACGACGACTATGCCAGCCCCCGCGTTCCCATGGGTTCAAAATCTGGCCACTGCCACATCCGAATTTCCCACAAATCTAAACACTGCATGATTAAACCTGCCAAATAACTTGAGATCTGCAGTCTGGTATCGTTCAAAGTCTCTAGGTGGCTGATAAAGATTTCCCCCAGAAGTAATCGGTATATCTCTGTCCTTCACGGAGATCACTCAGCATATGATGCCGTTTGCACCTCCTTAGATGTCCTGCGAAGCATGGTAACAATATGAAACACAATGAACTCTAACGCACTGAGGTGGCTGTTGTATCAGTCATAGAGAATTTCATCTCTAATTATTTATGTAGCCAGGTATGGTGTATGCTAGTACAAAGTCACATAGATTTCCGGCCATGTGTTCTACGTGCTTCACATTTTTTCAGTTAGTATATTTAAAAGAAACTGGAAAATTCGTTTTGACATTGTAACTGTCTGTAAAAGCGCACTCGAGAATTTCAGATGTATTGCCAAAGCCGGTCAAAGCGTCTACAATATAAACATTCTGTATTCGGTGGGTGTAATCGTATCTCCTATCCTTTATCAAATGGTTCAAATGACCCTGGGCACTGGAACTTAACTTCTGAGGTCATCAGACCCCTAGAACTTAGAACAACTTAAACCCAACTAACCTAAGGATATCACACACATTCATGCCCGAGGCAGGATTCGAACCTGCGACCGTAGCGGTCGCGCGGTTCCAGGCTGTGGCGCCTAGAACCGTTTGGCCACCCCGGCCTTATCTCCTTTATCCTTTCCAGTAACCACGGATCACTATTTTTGTCATCGGACGAGGCAGGAATGTCGTTTTCATTTCACACCATAAAATTAATGCTCTCAGCCAGCGATGTGAACAAATGGAAGGCAAAAGCTTCGAGCGAGCAACAACGTTCCACAACCGAACAGCACTGTGCCAGTAACGAACAATGAAATGCCTACATCAAGGCTGCAGTTTATAAGCATCCTAAGACACGCAGAAATTTCTGCTGACAGCTATTGATCGCACTAGCTGTAAATTTTCGCGTACAGCTCACTGCCTGATGTCTCGGTCAACAGATACCAGGAAAGGCAAGGCAAGGCAATGGGCGCCCGATGTGGGTAACTTCAGATAAAAGCAGGGGGAGCGAATGGGTAAACATGGTCTGTGTTCTAGTACACAGAAAACAGGGGGCGCTCTTTAGGGAAGCGTTGCTAGCCAACCGGAGGATCCGCCGCGATAGGAAAGGTGCTAGAGTAAGAAGCAGAAAGTGCTACCAACGTAAGAGCCGCGTCCAGAGAGAGAAGCGCCTCTCACTTGCTGCTCTGGCCGCGTCTCTGCGGACAGCACGTGTTTCTTTTCCCACGCATCCTATCGATTGCCTACGGACGACGCTCGGAAAAGCGTGATCAGTCAGCAACCATAAATGGAATTACCTGCTCACAGCCTGAGTTTGCTACTTAGGCCATGAGAAAGAGTGTAATGTACGGACTGCACAACTCGGCGTGAAAGAAAAAATTATCGTCTGTAAATTTCTCCCGGTAATTTTCCCACAGCAATAGCAGCTGTGACAGGAGATTCAGTTACATTTCGGTTGACTTGGTTTTCGAGTACAGCTCGAAACTATGTAGAGAGAAGTTAGAAGGACACCTTTATTCTCTTGCATATGTATACGCTTCTGTGTTTCCAGCACCAAAGCTCTAGCGGAACATTGAAAACAGGTTCACATACGTTAAGGCCTTCGTAAGTAATCAGACGTGAAATGTACGAGGGGGCGTTGGAAAGTAATGCCTCCGAAATATTATGCGAAAACTCTTAAGGTTTTTTAAACAAAACAAATGTTATTAACATTATATATCTTTATTCTTCATATCTACATATTTTCTGCCCTCTGCCGCTAGCGGGCTCCGAATTATAGCGTGTAACACGGCGGAGTGGAACGTAATTATGTCGTTGCGTGAGAAGCAGCGTGCTGTAATCGAGTTTCGCATTCGAAGAGTTTCGAGTCCGAGAGAATCCCACGCCTTACGTTCACTGTCACTGGCCATCCTCAATACATTCCCGACTTCGCCCCATCTGTCTCCAAAACGTAAAGAACACCTGCGAAGACTTCACTTTGCTAATGGTGGAGAGGTGAGTTTGTCACTCCGTCTACAACTTCAGACATTGTACAGTGACGTATTCGACAAACTGGTGTCTTTTTGGGAAATGGTATTCCTCATCAAGGTGACTGGGGATACAATTACGTAGACGTGATGAATAAAGATGTAGAACATTAATAAACTGTTTTATTTAAAAAGCCTTAAGAGTTTTGACTTAAAAAATTCGGGGCTTTTTTTTTTTTCAAGACGTCCTGTACTCGGATTTGTTTAACTAACACCTGATTCCCTGCCTAAGGCAATTACAAGTGTAGTAAACGTCTTACGATCTACAGTTATAAGTCTGGTTTTAGATTTCCTGAGACAGACATACAAAATACTGCAACAGCTAATCACTGCTGTGTTAGTCAAAAAAAGTAAAGGAATTTAACATATTTATCCAATTTACTTCCATTTGTAATGTTTCCCAAGTAATCAAAATAAACATATGTTATTACAATGTGGAAAGAGATGAATATCTTTCATTACCAGTGGTTAACTTGCTGAATATCAACTGTTTGGCCTACTGCCTAAGACCACTTAATCTTCGCATTCTGTAGATCAATGGTCGTCAAGCTTTGTTGCTTAAAAAAAAGGTATTGACGCTGTTGGTTGACACCTCGAGCCGCGTAAGAAGTGGGGAGGGGCTAATGTGGACACTAAGAATTCAATATTCGCCAAACCACCGTTACTGATAGTTTACCACTTCCATATTTTGAATCTACATATTACAAGGTATCTCAGCAAATTAGATACATACGGTTTTATATACTGAAGAGGGTATTGTGGCCTCTATTTGATTTTCTGATTTCCCAACACATTTTCTAGGCATCTTCAGGCTCTAGTATCTGGAAGGATACCAAGAAGATCGTTTTCAATGGGACTCTTGTATTAGGCCAAATTATAACAGAAATGTGAAGCTTTTAAATAATCTACATCTACATCTACATCCATACTCCGCAAGCCACCTGACGGTGTGTGGCGGAGGGTACCCTGAGTACCTCTATCGGTTCTCCCTTCTATTCCAGTCTCGTATTGTACGTGGAAAGAAGGATTGTCGGTATGCTTCTGTGTGGGCTCTAATCTCTCTGATTTTATCCTCATGGTCTCTTCGCAAGATATACGTAGGAGGGAGCAATATACTGCTTGACTCTTCGGTGAAGTTATGTTCTCGGAGCTTTAACAAAAGCCGTACCGAGCTACTGAGTGTCTCTCCTGCAGAGTCTTCCACTGGAGTTTATCTATCATCTCCGTAACGCTTTCGCGATTACTAAATGATCCTATAACGAAGCGCGCTGCTCTCCGTTGGATCTTCTCTATCTCTTCTATCAATCCTATCTGGTGCGGATCCCACACTGCTGAGCAGTATTCAAGCAGTTGGCGAACAAGCGTAATGTAACCTACTTCCTTTGTTGTCGGATTGCATTTCCTTAGGATTCTTCCAATGAATCTCAGTCTGGCATCTGCTTTACCGACGATCAACTTTATATGATCATTCCATTTTAAATCACTTCTAATGCGTACTCCCAGATAATTTATGGAATTAACTGCTTCCAGTTGCTGACCTGCTATTTTGTAGCTAAATGATAAGGGACCTATCTTTCTATGTATTAGCATCACATTACACTTGTCTACATTGAGATTCAATTGCCATTCCTTGCACCATGCGTCAATTCGCTGCAGATCCTCCTGCATTTCAATACTATTTTCCATTGTTGCAACCTCTCGATACACCACAGCATCATCTGCAAAAAGCCTCAGTGAACTTCCGATGTCATCCACCAGGTCATTTATGTATATTGTGAATAGCAACGGTCCTATGACACTCCCCTGCGGCACACCTGAAATCACTCTTACTTCGGAAGACTTCTTTCCATTGAGAATAATATGCTGCGTTCTGTTATCTAGGAACTCCTCAATCCAATCACACAATTGATCTGATAGTTCGTATGCTCTTACTTTGTTCATTAAACGACTGTGGGGAACTGTGTCAAACGCCTTGCGGAAGTCAAGAAACACGGAATCTACCAGTGAACCCGTGTCTAAGGCCCTCTGAGTCTCGTGGACGAATAGCGCGAGCTGGGTTTCACACGACCGTCTTTTTCGAAATCCATGCTGATTCCTACAGAGTAGATTTCTAGTCTCCAGAAAAGACATTATACTCGAACATAATACGTGTTCCAAAATTCTACAACTGATCGACGTTACAGATATAGGTCTATAGTTCTGCACATCTGTTCGATGTCCCTTCTTGAAAACGGGGATGACCTGTGCCCTTTTCCAATCCCTTGGAACGCTTCGCTCTTCTAGAGACCTACGGTACACCGCTGCAAGAAGGGGGGCAAGTTCCTTCGCGTACTCTGTGTAAAATCGAACTGGTAATTCCATCAGGACCAGCGGCCTCTCCTCTTTTGAGCGATTTTAATTGTTTCTCTATCCCTCTGTCGTCTATTTCGATATCTACCATTTTTTTCATCTGTACGACAATCTAGAGAAAAAACTACAGTGCAGTCTTCCTCTGTGAAACAGCTTTGGAAAAAGACATTTATATTTCGGCCTTTAGTCTGTGAGCCTCTGTTTCAGTACCATTTTGGTCACAGAGTGTCTGGACATTTAGTTTTGATCCACCTACCGCTTTGACATAGGACCAAAATTTCTTAGGATTTTCTGCCAAGTCAGTACATAGAACTTTACTTTCGAATGCATTGAAAGCCTCTCGCATAACCCTCCTCACACTACATTTCGCTTCGCGTAATTTTTGTTTGTCTGCAAGGCTTTGGCTATATTTATGTTTGCTGTGAAGTTCCCTTTGCTTCCGCAGCAGTTTTCTAACTCGGTTGTTGTACCACGGTGGCTCTTTTCCTTCTCTTACTATCTTGCTTGGCACATACTCAACTAACGCATATTGTACTATGTTTTTGAACTTTGTCCACTGATCCTCAACACTATCTCCACTTGAGACAAAACTTTTGTGTTGGGCCATCAAGTACTCTGAAATCTGCTTTTTGTCACTTTTGCTAAACAGAAAAATCTTCCTACCTTTTTTAATATTTCTATTTACGGCTGAAATCATCAGTGCAGTATCCGCTTTATGATCGGCGATTCTCTGTTCTGCGTTAACTATTTCAAATAGTTCGGGTCTGTTTGTCACCTGAAGGTCTAATATGTTATCGCCACGAGTCGGTTCTCTGTTTAACTGCTCAAGGTAGTTTTCAGATAAAGCACTTAAAAATATTTCATTGGATTCTTTGTCCGTGCCACCCGTTATGAACGTTTGAGTCTCCCAGTCTATATCCGGCAAATTAAAATCTCCACCCAGAACTATAACATGGTGGGGAAATCTACTCGAAATATTTTCCAAATTATTCTTCAGGTGCTGAGCCACAACAGCTGCTGAGCCCAGGGGCCTATAGAGACATCCAATTACCATGTCTGAGCTTGCTTTAACCGTGACCTTCACCCAAATCATTTCACAATTCGGATCTCCGTGCATTTCCTTCGATACTATTGCTCTTCTTATCGCTATAAACACGCCTCCCCCTTGACTGTCCAGCCTGTCTCTGCGGTATACATTCCAATCTGAGTTTAGGATTTCATTACTGTATACATGTGGTTTCAGCCAACTTTCTGTCCCTAGTACTATATGGGCGTTGTGACCGTTTATTAATGAGAGCAGTTCTGGGACCTTTCTATAGACGCTCCTGCAGTTTACTATTAGCACATTAATATTGTTATTCCCTGTTGCATTTTGCCTACTCCTGCCTTGCCGCGTCTCAGGAGGCGTCTTGGCGGCCCTAGGGAGGGAATTCTCTAACCTAAAAAAAAACCATGTGCACTCCACACGTACTCCGCTACCCTCGTAGCCGCTTCCGGCGTGTAGTGCACGCCTGACCTATTCAGGGGGACTCTACATTTCTTAACTGATTCAGAATTATCACTACGGAATAGAATGGCGGATGATTCCTTCTTATATAAAGAGCTAATGAGCCAGTTTATCGGCTGCATTATGTGTGCTCTAATTAGAAACTAACTTTTATTGGTATGATCGCCATGGCCACTTTTCCCGACGAGTAGTGTGAACACTTTTCCCGATCGGGCGCCATGTTGACATAAATGATCCATTTGTAATAAATAACAAGGAATGACATCTGTAGGCCAAAAGCCACGCGGGATTAGCCTAACGGTCTGAGGCGCTGCCGTCATGGACTATGCGGCTGGTACTGGCGGAGGTTTGAGTCCTCCCTCGGGCATGGGTGTGTGTGTTTGTCCTTAGGATAATTTAGGTTAATTAGTGTGTAAGCTTAGGGACTAATGACTATATCAGTTAAGTCCCATAAGATTTCACACACATTTGAGCATTTTGTTGTAGGCCAAAAGACATTGACTTATCTTGCACCAGCGACAAAAAAAAAGTAATAAAAAATAACGGATCAAACTTTCTCTGTCAAACTCAGTGACAACTATGACAATGTGTATCAGACCTATCCTGACCACTTTTCTGTAGACAGCATTGCTGTTCAGGGCAGAAAAATGCTGCGGCCACTTTTACCGTCGTGACCAGTTTACCACAACTTCCTCTGTCGATCTTACTATTAACTGGTAACGTACATAGATTAGTATCTCATATTGATTAATAATAGCAATTCCAATATGAGGCACTATCACAAACGTGTTTCGAGTGCCATTTCTCTGTCCCTCATTGCATTATGCACTTAACCGCTTAAAAAACTGCTGTAGGCATGCCTATTCAAATACAGAGACATACAGGTAGAATACGGTGCTTCGGTCGGCAATGCCCATATAAGACAACAAGAGCCTGGGGCAGTTGTTAGATGGGTTACTGCTGCTACAATGACAGGTTATTAAGATACAACTGAGTTTGACCGTGGCGTTATAGTCAGCACAAGAGCGATGGGCCCCAGCATCCCCTAGGTAGCGATGAAGTGAGGATTTTCCCATACGACAATTTCACGAGTGTCCCATGAATATCAGGAACCGGGAAAAAACATCGAATCTCCGACATCGCTGCGGATGGAGAAAGATCCTATAAGAACGGGACAACCGACGACTGGAGAATCGTTCAGCGTGACCGAAGCGCAACTCTTTAGATAACTGCTGCTGATTTCAGTGCTGGGTTATCAACAAGTGTTAGCGTACGAACCATTCAACGAAACATTATAGATATGGGCTTTCGGATCCGAAGGCCCACTCGTGGACCTTTGACGATTGCGCGACACCAAGCTGGACCCCTCGCCTTTGCCCGTCAAAACCGATATTGGACTGTTGACGACTGGAAACGTGTTGCCTGGTCAGACGAGTATCGTATCAACTTGTAATGAGCGGATGGACTTGTATGGACGGGTATGGAGACAACCTAATGAATCCATGGGCTCTGCCTGTGAGGATCTGGCTTTCATTTCTGTACTGGTTACGGAAAGGAAAGGAATCAGAAAGATGTGTCTGTCTTTTCAATTCAAAGTGTTGCTTTGTCGAACGTAAAAAAAATACATACTGTTTTCGTCGCGTGCACCCAACGTATAAATGACGTCAGGAGTCTTGGGAAAACAATTCACGTAGAGGGGCGTATATTTGCAACAGTCGACCAGTGCGCCACATCCACACGACCCCTTGAGTTCTTTTCTCACACAGAAATGCGATAAGAAGTGAAAAAGGTGGAGGAAGCGCTCTAAAAATCACTCTTTGATCCTGACTCCCTAATAGTAAAGGAACAATTTCGTTCATGAAGGGAAAAAAAGAAATGAATAGGTACATTATCCCTAACAATATCAAGAAACCTGAACAGAGACACAGAAATTTAGCCTCAAATAATTATGAGCATATGAATATATGCAACTAAGCAAATGATTATTACCCCGCTAACAAATATATCCACTGAAAAAGAATATTAAGGACGATCCACAACACAGCCACTTCAAGTGAAATACACTATCGAAATAAAAATCCTAATACACGACTACCTAGAGCAGGCTATTTACTGAAATGAAGACAAACTTAAAACACATACACTACAGATCTAGACCTTCCTTATAATGTGAATCAGCTATATTACCATTTGTATGCTAATTAGGTTAAGCTTTCAAAAAAATTAACTTATTGAAGTCACCGTGCATGACTAAGAAATCACTCTAAAAAGATGAATACATACACATGGAAAATCACTGCATTCTAATAATGATTATACAACTCTAACAATTGAAGACTGAAGATTGAGGTAATAAAAATTATGTACCAGCAGCGTAATTAATGGAATAAGGAAAAGCAGATTCTATAGAATCTCAGAGGTTATGCATTATTATATAAAGCGGTATTGTTGTGCCACACTCCATTTCTCTTAAAAGGTATCTTTTTTTTCAAACATTTTGTCAAAGGTTTTGTCTCAGTAGCATAGTTTTGGGCAAATGTAAGGTAATGATTAGCCAACTCAAGGAATGACTGCAATTCCTTCCAACATTCGAGCGAAGGGAAATTATTGAGCGCCTCTGTAAGACACGGATCTGGTTTTTCCCACCTGAACTAACAATGTAGCCCAGGTACAGCACCTGAGACTCTAGAAAAGCTCATTTTTCCAACTTCAGACTTAAACCTACAGCCATGATAAGAAATTTTATAGCTGTTTGGCATATTAGTTTTTTGTCTGTGACCTATTAAAAGGTGCTTTCATGGTGTATCTAACACGTAGTTGATTTCAAACGTCCTAATAACAGATAGGCAAACTGCTAGAATGTCGTGAGTGTGTTCCTCAAACCAGAAGACATCCTAAGAAATTCAAAGACTCCCAAAGTCAAACGAAATGATGCTTTAGCCCTATCTTGAGGCGAGACAGGAATCTGATGATAGCCTATTTCACTTCCAAACTTGGAAATTACTTGCAGCTTCGTCTATATGAGACAGCGAATATGAGTCAGCAACGATCACTTTGCTTACTGCTGGCAGGTCAACACAAAGTCTACAGTTTTCTCACTGTTAGTTAACATCGTGGGTATTACGACAACAGGTAATGCTAAAAGACTGAAGTATTGTTGAATAATTATCTTATTTAATTGTTGTAGGAGGCTTTCTTCAACAACTGCTTGCAAGTAACAACGGATTCTGAAAGACTTCCATGCTGTGTGCCTCACAGTCCCTGTCGGAATTTCATGTTATGTCATATCTATGGCTCGCAGTTATTATCTTCCTTCAAATACACTGACGGCATAAAATCGCATCACCAAGAAGAAATTGTGCGACATGAACGAAAGGTGGTAATTGAGTTGTTACTTTTGAAATAAGTGTATTGAGATTTCGAGCCACTTGCATACGAGTAGCGCTTGTAGTACCACTGTGAATATACAAATTAGGTTTGCTTTAAGTACACGCTGCGACGGTCATGGGCAATAGTTACCTTTGGGACTGGGTGTGGTGAGTTGATGCTAGTCAAGAATTCTTTTAAGGCGACAAAGACGCCACGATTAACTCCTCACTGAGTTTGAACGAGGTCGTCTAATAAGGCTACGACAAGCTGGATGTTCCTTCTGTGATACTGCACAAACTCTTGACGGGAATGTAGCCACTATACGTGATTGTTGGTGACAATGGTCTCGAGAATGTACGGTCGCAAGGAGATCCAGCTCCAGATGGCCACGTGGCACTATCTCGAGAGAAGACCATAGTGTTCGGCGAATTGCTGTGGTGAATCGTACAGCGTCTGCAGCAACGATTTGAGCAGCAGTAGGAACCTCCGTGACACGACCAAAGGTTACAGAGAGGTTATTTCAAGAGCATGTCCGAGCCAGACACCGTGTAGCATGCATTCCACCGATACCAAACCACTACCTTTTACGATTTCAGTGCTGTCAAGTGGGAGATCTTTGGAGGGCCGGGTGGAGATCTACTACATTTTCTGAAGGAAAATGATTCTGCAACGGTGCCAGGATGCCTGTGTGTTGATGGGAAAGACGCCACTTGAGGGCCTGCAATCGGCCTGTCAGTTTGCTAGACGCAGGTATGTGGTTATCCACACACAGTGGCTGCTAAATTGTATGTCAGTAAGGTGATTCGATCTGTTGTGCTGCCATTCTTGGATAGCAGTCCCAGGGATATTTTCCAACACGATAACGCTCGCCCACAAATCACTGTTGCTTCCAAACATGCTCTTCAGAGTATCAGCATGTTGCCTTGGCCTGCTCGATCACCAGGTCTGTCTCCAATTGAGAACTGGATCGTCCCCTTAGAAAAATCATACATAACTGTGCTTAAACTGACACACAATATCTTTTTAGCGAAACGCAATCTGACTTTCAATAATCCCTACAAAAGAATGGCCCTGACTAACATTAACCTATACGTTTCACAAATCACTTACCTCACAAAAATCTTTCTTACTCAAACTACTGCAATGCAGCGAGCGCCACTACTGCCAGCTAAATAAAAGATTCAAGCTACGGAAGTTACTAACTATTGGTAGGCATAGTTAGCAAATGAAAGATTTTGATAGAGAACAAACAATGTATTTACCTCAATAGTGTTCAAAAGTCATAATTTATGTAGCAGTCCATGACATCAAGTCTTACAAATTTCAAAACTCCGCTATTTCTTTCCCCACATCCACCACCGCTGGCGGCTCACCTCCAACTGCGCAACACTACGCGCTGTTAACAACCAACAGCCCAAAGCTAAAATGGCGAGTATTACAACAATGCCAACCACCCACAGACTGCACACAGCACAGCCAGTGATTTTCATACAGAGCGCTACGTGGCGGCGGCGTTACCAAAATAAGAACCTAAACAGCCCTACTTACATAGCCCCCATGCTCCCCACAAAAAATTTTACAAATTTTTTTGTGCAGTGGCCAATAATGATTTGATAAAATTTTTCATAATAACAATAACAAAGATATCAAATGTACACACTTACTGATACAATGTTGGTCGAAAGCTAAAATTTTCTCCAGTCCATAAAGACAGTCCTGATCATTCATTACAGTAAAATAGCAGTGTTTTTCCAAATTCTCAGCAGTAAACGAATATGCACACGGAAGTAGTGGATTTCCATGCAGTCTTGAAGAAGTAGTGTTGTCCTTCCAACCGAAAGACAGTGGTGTCTCTTGACATGCAGACAGGTAACGGGCCACACCAAAGCAAACCCACAGCAGAGTCAGTCGAAGTTTTGAAGAATATTGGTAGGTAGGTCATCACACCCACTGTAGTCCTGGTAGAGATTATGGTGTTGGTGGGCCACCAAAGGTGCAAACCCAGTGCAGTCATTTTAGAAATAATGGTATTGGTGGATCATCAAAGATGCAAACCCACTGTAGTGCTTGCAGAGACGGCCAGCAGCCATCTGTTGCAACTGTGCAGGTGCACAATCACCATCGAAGAGTCTTGCAGACAATACAGCAAGTCCGTAAACCACCACTTGTGCACTCACAAAGTTTTTGCAATTGTCCTTAGAACCAGCAATGCTGTTAACCAGTCCCTTGCTGAATTGTTAACACACATGCAAGCACTAACAGTCCCAACTTCTCAGATACTGTGCATATATCATGACCAACAGCAACGTGTGCAGTGAAGTTCTTACTTTGAAGAACTGGTGTCTATACAATCATAAATTTGCAAAATATGAATACAATTACAAAGGTACAAAATACACCATTAAGGAACATAACAATACACATAACATTTGTGGTAATACGGGCCTTACAAAAGACTAGAAATAAACATATAAATCAGTGTTACAAGAACTATGACATAAGTACATACATAAAGATCAGAATAACTTTTGAAACATCACCTTCAGATATGAGCAACAAAACAGGATAAATAATGTCTAAACATCTTTAAAAAGTAAATAACAAATTATTAGATAAATTCTACAATGTAACTCTCATCAGATAAACACATAAAGACAGGAACAACAAAAATATACCAGAGTACACAAACACATAGCGGAATAACAGAAAAGGAAAGGACAGGGTTTGTTTTACTGCAGTATTTTGTAAACAAAACTTTCTTTACTTCTTGGAGATCTCCCTTCGTTCTTAATTACTTCAAAAAGTGCTATCTATACCTGCTCTCAGTACTTTTTTCGTAAAACTTCTCAATGCATTTCTTCCAATTCATCGCAACTCATTCTCTTACATAGTCTACCCCTCTTAAGCTAGCTTAAATCTACTTAGCTCAGATGCTAAACTAAGGGACGAGGCAATGCAGCAGCACAAAACAATTAATACAAACAGCAATGAAAATAATGCAAATTGGCCAAGTAAATGTAATAACTTATATCTGAACATGACAAATCCACATGCAGAAAAAAATAGTACACTAAAGACAACAAAGCAGATAAGGGAAATGTATATTCACATCTTAATGTCTATGTAATTTAAGTGGTGCACCACAAAAACTTATTCTATGAAATAAATTACCAAGTACTTGAAAAGAAAATTATGTATGCAGTTCCTATGAAGAGAAGTGTCTTTTTGTGCTCCCTCATTTGTTTGGAAGTATATCACAAAATTATTATTTACTGGATCTGTAGACAGAAAATATTTATATTAGTACATCTATAAAATTTTATTTTAACAAATGCAGCTAGAAACTAAATATTAAAGAAAATAGGCAAAGCAAGGCGTGAAACGTCATTCACTAGCCATATAGCATTTCATAATGCAGTAAACAATCTTCAACTAGCAAGACAATAGATGTGAAATGTTTCTCATCATTTCATTTTAGTAAATATCATAAATTAAGAACTCTACAGTGTAGTCATCTTTTCAAGTTTGAGCGTGTCATATTTGCGATGCTTTCTACAAAGATATGTCAATAGCGAGGATAATTGCCTCTTTCTTCTCCACCTAATGACTTTTTCTCAAGGCGGTTGGCACACCTGGCCACTCACAACGCATTACGTCATGATCACTTACCTTTCTTAACGAAATATTTACGACAGCAGTTTCCGCTACAGTGACAGTCTCATATAAAAATTTCACAGGTCGAAAATTTGCGTTACAAATGTGTAGAAACACGATCCTGTAAACATAACAGTGTCCAAAAAATTTTCGGCGGCATTGTGATACATTCACGCATGTACACACATTTCATAACTCTTAAAGTACGATTCTTGGTTTCCAACATCCTTTTTCACAACATCCTTTTTCACAACCTCTACTGCTTATTCCTTACCTTATTACATATATACATATTCATAAACACGTCTTCAATATTTCATCATAATAAATACATAGCATAATCAGATTCCTCATATAGCATCAGCTTATTGATCATAAACGTAACTCAGCATCATAATACACATTGTCGTCGTAATAACATCATAACACCTCAGTCAAATCTCAAAATTGTCGTAGCTTCCTCCAATAATGTCAAAACCTAAAAAAAATTTCCTGCTCATTTCAATAGTGTCGTCTACCTCAAACGTACTTTAAAAAATCATTATCCCATACCAAATACATCATTCAAAGCTCTGATAGTATCACAATGGTTCCGAAATAATATGAACAGTTCACAAACTACAGACAAAATACAATTTCATAAGTGTGAAATTATCAAACTGTGTAATTCCGTAAACATGTGTCACTGACGTAGTAAAAAAATGTTTGTCTCTCTCACTTAAGTGTTTAGATAGCTGTGTAAGTTATGTGTAAGAGAAATATGGTACCGATGTGTAAAGTTGTATAAGCAAATACCATATTAGCTAGGGCTCCTTGTGCTTGCCAAACACATGGTACACAAAGTAAGCATGTACCCCCCTGAGGATTAATGTAATTATACCCTCAGGTGTTACAGATTGCAGCAGTGGAATGAAATGTGTCAAGGAAAACTTTCTTCGTAATTCAAAAATCTTGAAAAGTAAATGGTTCAAGTACAAAATTAATCACTCAAATGGGTGTCCTTTAGTGCTAAATGTGCGTTTTGCTGTAAGATAATTCCATGGAAGTGTCGTAGTTATCGTCCTCTGTAAGCAAAGTTCTGCTGAAATCAATGTACTTACCTCATCATAAACGAAAGTGAAATGCTTTGCGTATAGATATCATTGTTATTACGCTTATTGCCGTGATGAAGAAAGTACTGTGCTGTAACATATTGTTGTGCTATGGAAAAGGCTGTCTCATTGTAGCTACACCTCAAAGTTACTACTAAAACATGTTTTACTTTATAGAATAATACATAAAAACTGTGCAGATATAAAACAGAAACACCGCAAAGCAACATTGTAAATTGCAATAGTAGCGTCGTGATAAAATCGTGTAGCTGTCAAAGAAACCAAATGCTAAGTCATCTTTAATCCCACAGAAAGTACTTCAAATAAAGAATGTATTTTCAAGTAAACCAAAATGTTGCATTAAAAAACTCATTAGCAGTGCCGGTATATGTTCTAAATATGTGAGCCTTATAGTCGTTACGTAACCGTGCAACTAACAAGCAAGAATGTACACATAACAACACTGTCGTCTGTTCACTATAACATTGCACTCGTAATTTCTGTTTACAAATGTTCCTTAGGTTCTATACTTGAAAACATTGTTGCATGTACTAGTAACGAGAAGTAAAACTTTTTATAGCAAAGACTGTGAAGTAAAAAAAAAAAAAAACAGATTATCTTTCAGTAAACGGTTTTACATGAGAAATGTAGGGCCATCCTTTACCTTTTCTCAGTACGCAGCAAATTAACTTGAACGCAGTTATCATGCGGTATACGTTGGTAAAGAATGCTAAAATCTGTCTCAAGGTTAGCGGCTATGTTATTTTTCTCTGAGCCAGCCGGCGCACGTGGCTGCCTGCGGTGAGAGTCATTGTCTGTCTCTTTGTTGGCGCGCGTCGTTATTAGGATTAGGAGACCTAACTTCTACAAATTCACCTTGTCGGGTGTGCCCTGCTCTGTTTGAATCACGCCAGTTCTGATCCAATTCAAGTCTGTCGTTACGATTATATCGTCTGTCGTCATGTCGGTAGTTCATGTAGTTTATATCTTGTCGGTTAAGTGGAGGAGAATTTCTCCCTGAATCGTAACCGCGCGCTGGACCGTTGCGTCTGAAGTTATTCTGTCTCCCTTGATAATAATTATTTTGGTTCCATATTGTCTGTTTCTCTGATTGTCTCTGTGACAGTCATTACCGCGGAGAGGTGACCTTTCCCTGTAATTATTACCACTCTGCCAACGGTTGTCATACGGGTGGTGTCTCTTTTGGTCACGATTTGTGTTGTGAGAATAGCCTTGTCGTGTCCAGTTATTATTTCTTTCATCGCGGAATCGCGACAGATGTGACCTGTATTTGTTTTGTTCCTGTTTTCGCGTTCCGCGATTGTCAGTGTCAATTTCTAATTTTTGTAAGAGTCCCTGAAAAGCTTCAATGTCGTCTTTGCAACGTCCTGCCAAAATAATATGTCGTAAATGCTCAGGCAATTTGATTAAGCAAATGCGGATGAGTTCTGAGGGGCTGTATGGGTTTGACAGATACTGATTCTAGTGCAACATGTCTTCAAAATATTTCACAAGACTGGAAAATTCAGATTGTTCAAAATGTTTCATCATTATGATGCTATGTTTTACTCGGTCTTGTGTAGCTTGAGACCAATATGCTGAGAGGAAGGTATGATAAAATTCTCCTTCACTGTGGCAATCGTGAATGACCGATCGAATTCTTACAGCTCCTTCATTCTCTAAATAGCCACACATAAATTCTAATCTGTGCTCTAATGACCAGTTGGGAAGAAAACAATGAGAGAATTGATGAAGCCACGCTTGTGGCTGAGTGTCGTTCCCGGAATTCTTAAATGTTTTGAATTTATGTGTAGTAATGTACAGCTTATAGTCAAAATCATCAAGCCGGCGAGTCGCATATCGGTTATTGTTACTTCGTTTCGGCGGTTCCATCTCAAAATTCATTGTACCTTGCCAATTTCTTTCATAATTCCGAAGTATCCTGTGTTATTATTTTGTGGTTGTTCCGTATTTCTATGTCCTTCTTTCAGTGCTGGAGCCCGAGTGTCCTATGAAATATGTAATTCTTGTATTACTTGTGCCCACTGATCTTGTACTTCCCGGATTTCGCTTTTGTATTGTGTATTGATTTGATTTTGATTTTGTTTCAATTTTCTAATTGTTCATACTCTTCAGTGTCAGTGAAGGCTACAGTACAGGTCTTGTGTCATTCAGATCATCATCTACGTTTGTAGATAAGTTAGTGAACGGATCTGGAAGTTCGGCTACTTTATCCGATAGTGAAATTATTTCCTCTGTGTGTTTTTCTGAACCAAGTTTCAGAGTGTCCGTTTGTTTTGAAATTGTATCTACTGTGTCCTTTAAGTTTTCCTGAGTTTTTGCAAGTTATGCTTGCAAGTTTTAGCTTGCAAGGTGTCGTGATTTTCATGAACAATAGTTTGCAGTTCTTTTATGGCTTCGCCGGCCGCGGTGGCCGTGCGGTTCTGGTGCTGAAGTCCGGAACCGCGGGACTGCTACGGTCGCAGGTTCGAATCCTGCCTCGGGCATGGATGTTTGTGATGTCCTTAGGTTAGTTAGGTTTAAGTAGTTCTAAGTTCTAGGGGACTTATGACCTAAGATGTTGAGTCCCATAGTGCTCAGAGCCATTTGAACCATTTTTTTTTTTTTATGGCTTCATCGTGATTCTGTAATGCATTTTCATGACGCGAAAAATAGCTTGAAAATGCTCACAAATTTGTGTTTTTACGTCATTACAGACTTTCTGACATTTCGATTCAATGTTATGTAAATCAGTAGTTAAATCTTCACGTGTTTGTTTAAGTGTGGTGTCTAACTTTTGAAGCTTTTGCTGTGTTTGTCTCTGATTTTGTTCCATTGTGTCTAACTTTTTAAGATTTTGTTCCATTGTGTCTAACTGTTGCTATGTTTGTCTCTGGTGTTGTTCCATTGTGTCTAACGTTTGAAGCTTTTGTCCCATTTGTTGCATTAATTGTAATAACAATGCACTAGTGTCTGAAACATGTTCCTCAGTGCTATTCGGCAATGCATTTGAACCAGCAATATACCCATTTTGAATAGCGAAACATGTGTCATGAGTTATTTCAGAAAACGGCGAGGACGCAAAACCTGAATCTACAGTATTTGCAAGATTGTGTCCTGTCATTTCGGATTCCTGAGGCAAGCTGTTGCCGACCGATCGATCGATAATGCTTCCGTTTTCACTAATTGTTTCACTGCCTACACCATTATTTGTAGCCCGCTCCATTTCCCTATGCACAATTACCAAATTACTACTTTGAACAATAGTTAATTCATTACTCGGCGGCGCTAAGACATTGCTTTCGTCTTCACTGTCATTACCCAGTTTACTTTGGAGCCTAGTATTAAGTTTTTCACACGCATTATTGTCACAATATTTCACACGACAACAAAGAAAAACACAATTTGAAGAGCAAAAGAAGAAGACACATTAACATAACATTGAAAATAATATCTCGTTAATTGCAAGCGCAGCTGCAAAATACTTGGTGCAAATCTACATGCATGCCACAAATGTTTTTCTGTACAAGAACGAAAAACTACGACTACAAAGGAAATTATCTCTACAATTACGCGCTAGCAATAAACAAAGGCTGCAGTAATTGCGCAAACTACAAGAAAAAATCAGAAGATTCCAGTGAGGTATCCTCGGCTAAGGGTCTACATATGAAACGTCCCCTTAGAAAAATTATACATGACTGTGCTTAAACTGACACACAATATTTTTTTAGCGTAACGCCATTTGACTTTCAACAATCCCTACAAAAGAATGGCCTTGACTAACATTAACCTATACGTTTCACAAATCACTTACCTCACAAAAATCTTCCTTACTCAAACTACTGCAATACAGCGAGCGCCACTACTGGCAGCTAAAAAAGATTCAAGCTGCGGAAGGCAGTAACTACTGGTAGGCATAGTTTGCAAATGAATGATTTTGATAGAGAACAAACAATGTATTTACCTCAATAGTGTTCAAAAGTCATAATGTATATAGCAGTTCATGACATCCAGTCTTAAAAATTTCAAAACTCCGCCATTTCTCTCCCCACATCCACCACCGCTGGCGGCTCACCTCCAACTGCGCAACGCTACGCGCTGTTAACAGCCAACAGCCCAACGCTAAAACGGCGAGTATTACAAAAATGCCAACCACCCACAGACTGCACACAGCACAGCCAGTGATTTTCATACAGAGCTCTATGTGGACGTGGCTGCGGCGTCACCAATATAAGAACCTACCCAGCCTATTTACAGAACATATGGGACATCATCAGCGTCATTCACAAACAGCATTAACCGTCACTTCATTGATTGAGAAAGTGCAACATTCACAGAACTTCATCACAAAAACTGACGTCCGGCACCTGTACAACACAGTACATGCGCGTTGGAATGTTTGCATTCAACATTCTGGCGGTTACACCAGGAGTTAATGTACCAGCATATGCAACGGAATATGACGGCCGCAGTGGCCAAGCGGTTCTAGGCGCTTCAGTCTGGAACCGCGTGACCGCTACGGTTCGAATCCTGCCTCTGGCATGGGCCTATATGATGTCCTTAGGTTAGTTAGGTTTAAGTAGTTTTAAGCTCTAGGGGACTGATGAACTCAGATGTTAAGTCCCATAGTGCTTGGAGCCATTTGAACCATTTTGAACCAATGGCATACCTCGTACCCACAGTAACCTGTGACTTGCAGTGATAATCACTTATATATGTTACCTAAACAAATGTATTTCCAAGATTTCATTACTCTACGTTAATTATTTTAGGTACCTTGATTGCTTTCTGTCTGTGTAGAAATCAGAATTTTTCTAGCACTGGCTATCACAGGCTGTTCTCTGCTTCGATACATGATAGAATTTCTCCTGCAGCCGATTTCTAAGAGTTCGTATAACTGAGTACACTTCTCGCGTTATTAACAAATTTTGCTTCCCACTTTCCTGAAATTGTGTGCCTGCGTCGCAGGTTGTTTATCATCAGATATCTCTTTTATACTGGCCAATAAGGTTCCACGTGGAATTACGACGTGTTTTGATCCAAAATTATCAGGACAAACTGGGAAACGTAGTCTCCGATTTACAGTCTCCGCCTTACGATTACCTAGTTTCGCATCAACTTGGAGATGATCTAAAACTCTATTGTGGCTTAGCAGATCAACAAGGAAGGTGGTTTCTCTGGGTCTCGAAATCTGGTTGTCAACTGAAAAACTCTTCTTGTACAACCACTTATAGTTTCAGGTGGACTGGCTTTGAAAACCATGGCATACGTTTCTGTGGAAACTCCGGGAAATTGAAATTTTCCCTGAATTCGTCGCTTATGGGTAGTTGTTGCGTCAAGACGCTGTATTGCATCGCTAAATTGGACGGCTTGACCCCTATAATCAATTACACCTTGAAATTGGAGCAGAATTTCGGTATTGAGAATATCTTCACGTTCCTGTCGTGTCATAATACTCCATCTTAAAACCATTCTTTCTCCCACAATTTATCAGCTCAATATGGCGAGCTAATATCGGTTTTATAATCTCAGTTCCCAAATAACTTGAGCAACAGTGAGGTGGTTCTGATACCTGCTTTTCAGCAGGTGTAAAAATACTATGGTCACTTGAGCAACAGCACCTATCAAAGTTCTCACTTCTCCCTTGCACTTTTTCCACCCCTTTCAACCCACTGCTACTTATAGGTTAACGAATCTAGCTGCGAGCCCAGAGGGTTGGCTGCTCCGACTCCTCTACCGTTTTCCTGCCAGATTTCCCATGGCCTCGACAATTTTTAATTTTTTTCCAGATGTTGTTTGATATACCTTACGATTAGCCACAATTTCCATCCAAGTGACTAAGTTACCCTACAAAGGGGACAGCACGGTGCTCGACAATCGTGTGTCATATACCTGTGTCAACTGCAGCACTTTCAAGTAGTTTCTGTCAGGAACAAATGTAGCGCGTTAATACTCCTGCAAGTTGTCGAGGCCCAAAGCCTTGTCTAATAAGCAAGGCGAGTGACACTGAACTACCCCCCCCCCCCCCAATTCTAGGGATTAATTACTTTGATTAACACATCGATGGCTTGCACCTCTGTTTCTTCAAGTAAGACATCATTTTGTGCCTCATCGTACCCAAAAGTGTAAGTGTGGCACGAGATTGTATAGATATGTTCGACAAATGTTTCAAAATCCTTTTCCAGTCGTTGCCTAAGCGTAGATAAATGGTTCTTGTAGTCAGAATGAGATTTTCACTCTGCAGCGGAGTGTGCGCTGATATGAAACTTCCTCGCAGATTAAAACTGTGTGCCCGACCGAGACTCGAACTCGGGACCTTTTCCTTTCGCGGGCAAGTGCTCTACCATCTGAGCCACCGAAGCTTCGGTGGCTCAGATGGTAGAGCACTTGCCCGCGAAAGGCAAAGGTCCCGAGTTCGAGTCGCGGTCGGGCACACAGTTTTAATCTGCCAGGAAGTTTCGGTTCCTGTAGTAATTAACTACTGTTTCATCTGAAAACCTCTCAGCTAACTGCTCGGGCAGTAACTCGAGCCTATCAGCACTTCTTAAAGTGTCCACCGATACCACGTACGTTCGAGAGCCTGCCGATAGATTGAAACGTGCCACATTCAACCTAAACACATCTGTCTAGGAGAAAATAGGATCAAAATTTTGCTCATTCTGTAAACGATTGACACCAGTAACGTAGGTTTCCTAAAAAGGAGGGTATGAAAGTGATCACAGGAGTTACAGAATAATTGCTAGCCTCAAGTTCCTTAGCATCTTCAGGAATATCCTGAAAACTTATTACAACTTAGTGCAATGCTTGAGCTTGCTCTAACTCTTCCAACGTGACCCAGCGCCTGCCACTCGCCACTCTGGTTTCATCTCTGCGGAATGCACGTGATTCCTACCCACGCATCCTATTACTTGCCCACAGACGACACTCAGGAGACGATGGTTTGTCAGCAATTCTAACTTCAAGTAATTGCTTCTGGCCTGAAATACGGACCAACTTTCCCTACTAGGCCCTGGGAAAGTGCGCCTTCTATACACGGCAGAATTGAACGTGAAATAAAATTTCAAACAATTTATATAATACGCCTGCTGATCCCCTAAACGGATGGTGACTTGCACAAAGCAGACTGTAGCATTGTACTAGGACCGACAGTAGCCATTTGGTTTGGTGGCTTATAGAAGTGTTACACCTTCGATACTGTAACGAATTTGGGTGCACATTTCTTGCCCTGTGGTATTGAATTACTCTTACAAGGGAACCTCCCCATCGCACAGCCCTCAGATTTAGTTATAATTTGGCACAGTGGATAGGCCTTGAAAAACTGAACACAGATCAATCGAGAAAACAGGAAGAAGTCGTGTGCAACTATAAAAAGAAAGCAAAATATACAAACTGAGTAGTCAATGGGCAACATAGGCAACATCGAGGATGACGTCAGTACAGGAGCGCCGTGGTCCCGTGGTTAGCGTGAGCAACAGCGATGCGAGAGGTTCTAGGTTCAAGTCTTCCCTCGAGCGAAAAGTTTACTTACTTCATTTTTACAAAGTTATGATCTGTCCGTTCGTTCATTGACGTCTCTGTTTACTGTAATAAGTTTAGTGTCTGTGTTTTGCGACCGCACCGCAAAACTGTTCGACTAGTAGGCGAAAGGACGTGCCTCTCCAATGGGAACCGAAAACATTTGATCCAGGAAAAGACGTCTGATATATTCTATAAGACACTGGTGACGGCATGTGCGTCACATGACAGGAATATGTTGCCGACCCACCTAACTTGCACACTTGGCGAATGGGTAAAAAGATTCTTCTACCTTGCCCGATTTAGGTTTTCTTGTGGATGTGATAATCACTCCCAAAAAAGTGATTAAAACATAAGAGTGTGTCACATAAACTGCAACAAATGAATGCAACAGTTTCACAGTCGCATAGTTTTCTCTGTGCTCTGTCAAGACTTATGTTTTTAACTATTTCAATTTTTTCAGTGTGCTGACCGTCCAATCCCGTATATGTCCAACAAAATCTGAACATCTCCTGGAATTTTGGAGAGTGAAGTTGATTATGTGTGGGTGACTGAACTCTGATAGTTGTCTGAAAATAAAAAATTTAAGTTTTCACTCGAGAGAAGACTAGAACCAAGGACCTCTCGTTCCGCAGGTGCTCATACTAACCACGGGACCACGGCGCTCCTCTACTGACATCGTCCTTGATGTTGCCTATGTTGCCCATTTACTACTCAGTTTGTATATTTTGCTTATTTTTTCATAGTTCCACACAACTTCTTCCTGTTTTCTCGATTGATCTGTGTTCACTTTTTCAAGGCCTATCCACTGTGCCACCTTATAACTAAATCTGAGGGGGGTGCGATGGGGAGGTTCCCTTGTTAGTAGGTCAGTTTTCGCTGCCCTCAGGTATCAGTTACATGGAAGAAGAGTAAGGATGGCTAACGTATGCCGAACACATGTGGGTGTATAAGGTTACCGAGACGCTTGTGTGTCTGACTGCAGTTAGGTGTAGCGCAACTAGGATCCCTGTGTCCGGCACCAGTTGGTGATATGAAGGAAAATAAGCATAATTAAAAGTAAGTAAAGGAAAGTTCAAAGATAATATCAGATAATTATAGGAGTGTCCAGGACAAGATCCCAGAGTTACTTACACCCATTAATGGCAACAACAGCCGCTAAATAGATGAAACGATAATACGTATAGCCAGAAAGAAAAGTAAGTGAAGTATTAACCTCCTAATGCAATAAATAACACATGGATTGACTGGACACAAAAAGTACAGTCATAGAAATAGCACTAGTTAAGTATGTACTGTGTAAATATATGAATACCGAGTCAGAGTCATAATCTGCACGAAGATAAACGTCAAAGGAAGGTCTAAATCCGGAACGGTTGATACTATTGTCCACACATCTCGAATGTCGAACTGGTGGATCACTGCAAAGGAAGCCTAGAGAATCTTCTTTCACCGCTCCTTCATCCCGCACGTTCACGGGGTCGGCACGATAATTTCTGGACAATTGAAAGAGAAACAGCCCTCGGTCACAATATTTTGAACAAATTAACCTGGTTTCAACACTGCTAGGAGTATCTTCTTCAGAATTTAAAACAAAGAACATGGTCACAGAATAATGACTAAAAACGTATGATGGAGTACAAGTACGGAATCATCGTAAAAGACTGACAGTACTTACGTCATTTATAAAATAATAAATATTCCAAAAGGGCATTAGTCACAAAGCTATTTAAGATAAAGAAAATTGTGATGGCGAGCCACTAAGAACTGCTCGTTACTTGCGTGGTGCAGGCTGCAAAACGTTTTGTGTAGTACACCGTGAGTGGAGCACGTCATTGACTGCGGGTCACTGTAACATCTGAGTACAAGATTAGCCGTTCAGATATGGCAGCTTTCAGTAGGAAGTCTACATTAAAATTTTCGTTCTCCTTTGGATGTGACAGACCGAAAGTGTCTAAACTCGAAGATTGATTGCTTGAAAAGATTGGTTTGTAAGATGATTAAGTTCACGATTTCTTATACAATGTATGTGGAAGTGTGAGGCACATAAAGCCAAACTATGACAAAAACAGGCTCTTCCCTTTTTTTATCCCAGTGGTGATTCTACGTCAATCGTGATCAGTTGTGTAGGTTTAGGGTTCGAACTGTGCTCGTACTCAGACAATCCTCCTATCTTAAGTTCAATGTAATCTAACAAGTGTTAAGAGCTTATGGTTCCAGGCTCCGACACCTTAGTTGTTTACGAAGGGCTGCGAAGAACATACGTAGTATGTGGACCCTCCGATCATCTCAATACTAGCTGCCCACGTGTTAAGTCTTTACGGAGGGAATATCAGTCACTCTCCTCCGTGGACGATGAGCGAAATCAAGAGAAACGGACATACACTAATGAGCCAAAACTATTTGTCCGTATTTGTAACGAAATATATCACTGATTTTGGGTATCAGGGAACCGACACATTTTTGATTTATATGTCGCGGTATGTGGCATTAGATGTCTACGCATGGGTCATGTAATTCGTGTAAATAACGGGCAGCTGATGTATGTATGCGGCGATGGCGCCCGGTAGCGACTCAGATGGGTGCCATAGGATTTACATCAGGCGAATTTGGTAGCCGAGACGTCAACGTGATTTCACAATGTGTTCCTCAAATCACCGTAGCACGGTTCTGGCTCCGAGACACGAACGGTTATACTGCTGAATGACGACAACAACGCCGGGGAAAACGTCAAGCATGAAGGGATGCAGCTGTCTGGATGACTTCGATTACTACCACAGGTCCCTTGCAAGAGCTGGAGAATGGCTCCCATAGCATAAAAGTGTTCCCACAAGCCGGCGTCCTTGGTGCACTGCAAGTTTCAAGCCTACGTACACCCTAATGTTGGAGTTTGTGGAGACGACCATCGACCTATGGAGGCAAAAATGGGCTTCACCCGAAGGGCCAACACGTTTCCATTGATCGACAGTCGAATCCCGATGGTCCCGGGCCAACTGCAATCGTAATCGACCATGTGGTTGGATCAACATGTGAACATGTATAGATGGTCTACTACGGAACTCCATGCTCACAATGTACGGCCGGCCGCGGTGGCCGGGCGGTTCTAGGCGCTTCAGTCCAGAACCGCGGGACTGCTACGGTATGGATGTGTGTGACGTCCTTAGGTGGGTTAGGTTTAAGTAGTTCTAAGTTCTAGGGGACTGATGACCACAGATGTTAAGTCGCATAGTGCTCAGAGCCATTTAAACCATTTTAAACCACTATGCGACTTAACTTCTGAGGTCACCAGTCGCCTAGAACATAGAACTAATTAAACCTAACTAACGTAAGGACATCACACACATCCATACCCGATGCAGGATTCGAACCTGCGACCGTAGCGGTCCCACGGTTCCAGACTGTAGCGCCTAGAACCGCACGGCCACTCCGGCCGGCGCCATAACACAATTTCGAGGATATATTGTAGGGATCTCTACACTGGAACATAATTAGATAGACGGGACAGAGAAGAGATATTAGCGTATGTTACGACAGAAATAATTGAGGAGGACAGTGCGAGTCGATCGAAAAATTATTACTCAGGATGAATTAAAACGACAATTAATGTATTTTTCGACAGCAGTGTGTGTACCCCGCTAAGTTTAAGAATATGTGAAATTCTTGTGCCACATTCGAAAGAAGCCAGTCATATATCAGTACTCCATAAGCTTCTTTAGACACAACAGGTACAGGTATTCAATTAATTTTCAAAGATTTCGCAAACACACACACACACACACACACACACACACACACACACACACACACGTTCTTGAGTTGTTAAAAAATATATCGGCTCAACCACTTGTTTATAGTGTAAAACATTAAGATTGACGCGTTTCGGAAGTCAACCTTCCATCATCAGAATAATAAAAACTAAAAGAACCTGTTAAAACTCGCTAAAATGGAACATGCAGCAGGCACAATAAAATTGATAATAAAGTTAAATCATCGTGGCTAGTTCCCTTGTTACAGACGTGTCCTCCAAGGTGCATCTCCACATAGTAGTCAAAATATAAAAAAAACTCTAAAATGGTGTCGCCTATGGTGTTCAACATCTCTCTCCCCTATCGTGGTAAACCGCCCGTGCGTCTTTGTTGATACCACACATCATGTAGCCAAAGACGACACTAAAACGCAAGTGAGCTCACGCGCAAGTAAACAAGGAAGTCACAGAGATGTCTATACAAACAGATAACGTATATATGTTCCAAGGACCTTAGTTTAAATAGCAGCGTATTATTTGTCTGAAAAGCGGTATCAACTTTAAAAGGTTTGAAAATGTTTGCCACTTTCTGCGAAATATCACCGAAGTATGATATTGTGACTTTCGCAATATTATTTGCGGTATTCTTCCTTGCATTCGCGCGCGAAGAAATAATTTACAGCAGGAAAGCGATAAATATGAGAGAGCTGGGGTCTATAAAAATTCAGCGTAACACGTGCAAGGCAAGCTATGTAGGCCAAACTGGTAGGTCCTTTAAAGTACGTTACGAAGAACATAGCGATGCTTTCCGGCTTAATAATTTCGAAAAGTCAGCTGTAGCCACGCATATTTCGGAAACGGGACACCCCATGTTGGGAATAGATCAGGATCTCGTTATTTTAAATAGACAGGACAAAGGCAAAAAGCTGGATCTACTAGAACACCTGAAAATTACGATACATAGCGTGGATAATCAGAACACACTGAATTAATAGCTAACTGGTGGTACAACTAACTTTTTCAGACATTTCACTCGTTTCTTTTAGTAACTACATTATTAGCAATTGGCAGGATACCATCATTTCATGTGGTCCTTGGAACATATATCCGTTATCTGTTTGCATAGACATCTCTGTGACTTCCTTGTTTACTTGCACGTGAGCTCACTCGCGTTTCAGTGCCGTCTTTGGCTACGTGGTGTGTGGTATCAACGAAGACGCACGGGCGGTTTACGACGATAGAGGAGAGAGAGCCATGTGGTTAAATGCTGAACACAATTGGCGACACCATCTTAGAGTTTTTATATTTTGACGACTATGTGGAAATGCACCTTGGAAGACACGGCTGTAACAAGGGAAGTAGCTACGATGTTTTAATTTTCTTATCAATTTTATTGTGCCTGGTGAATGTTCCATTTTAGCGAGTTTTAACAGGTTCTTGTAGTTTTTATTTTCTGATGATGGAAGGTTGACTTCCGAAACGCGTCAATCATAATCTTTTACACTATAAACAAGTGGTTGAGCCGATATAATTTTTAACATTGACATTCACAACCACGACCTCTCATCCAGTATGGTTAAAATCAATGTTCATGAGTTTTATTTATCTGAAATTTCCTGGCAAATTAAAACTGTGTGCCTGACCAGCACTCAAACCTGGGAACTTTGGTTCTCGCGCACAAATGCTTTACAAAGTGAGATACCTAAGCACGACTTATGATACGTCTTCACAGCCTTCTTCCAGGAGTGCTGCTCCAGCAAGGTACGTAGGAGAAGTGTGAAGTTTGGAAGGTGCGAGATCAGATCACGAAGTTTCTAGGGCGGCGATTGACTCTTAGGTCGTTGGTCTACGCTTCTCACGTTGGGCAGACACGTGACCAATGTCGACATACGTGTCTCATTTCCATGTTTTACCCCTATTCGGGCGTGCCGTTCTCCTTCGCATCGCCAAATACGTCACACACGTGAGTTCAGTATGCTGACAGTTCCTGGAGCACTGACCTATTGTCACTGCATAAACATCTTTATGGCATCGATTTTCATAACCCCTTTTTGTGAATGGGCACGTCAACAAATGCAAACGACCACTACATTCTTGGCCGGGGTACTGTTTTCCAATGAGTCTACGTTCACAAACCACGGTAGCGTTATCCTGCATAACATGAATTACTGGAGTGCAGAAAATCCCCAATGGTTACAGCAAGTTGACCGTCAACGTCTTTGGTCAGTTGACGTGTGGTAGAGCGTCATGGAGAACGAACTAGTTGGTCTGCATTTTATCGACGTCAGTTTGAATAGACGTATATATCGAACGTTCTTGGACAGGAACTATCGGTACTACTGCAAGATGTTGCCCTGGACGTCCGATTATGTATGTGGTTTCAGCATGACGACTGCCGAGCACATGACGCTGTTCAAGCCCGGAAAGTATTAGACAGAGTTTACACTGGTCGGTGGATCGGCAGAGGGGGCCCTGTTAATTGGCCCGCTAGGTCGTTAGATTTGACGTCTCCGGATTTCTTTCTGCAGGGATATTTAAAAGATAACGTTATCAGCAAATGCCAACAGGCTGTTTAGACATGGTTGGCCGTATCAGAAACGCTGTTCAAGCCCGGAAAGTATTAGACAGAGTTTACACTGGTCGGTGGATCGGCAGAGGGGGCCCTGTTAATTGGCCCGCTAGGTCGTTGGATTTGACGTCCCCGGATTTCTTTCTGCAGGGATATTTAAAAGATAACGTTATCAGCAAATGCCAACAGGCTGTTTAGACATGGTTGGCCGTATCAGAAACGCTGTTCAAGCCCGGAAAGTATTAGACAGAGTTTACACTGGTCGGTGGTTCGGCAGAGGGGGCCCTGTTAATTGGCCCGCTAGGTCGTTGGATTTGACGTCCCCGGATTTCTTTCTGCAGGGATATTTAAAAGATAACGTTATCAGCAAATGCCAACAGGCTGTTTAGACATGGTTGGCCGTATCAGAAACGCTGTTCAAGCCCGGAAAGTATTAGACAGAGTTTACACTGGTCGGTGGATCGGCAGAGGGGGCCCTGTTAATTGGCCCGCTAGGTCGTTGGATTTGACGTCTCCGGATTTCTTTCTGCAGGGATATTTAAAAGATAACGTTATCAGCAAATGCCAACAGGATGTTTAGACATGGTTGGCCGTATCAGAAACGTCTGTGCTGACATTCTCGCAGATATGCTTCTGTCCTGTGTACCCATTTTTATTCCTCAGATTACAGCGCCATCTGTGCGAAAGGAAGAAGTTGTTTCAGACAAAATATATGTAGATTTTGCAGTAGAATCGTAATCTGCAATAAAAAATGGAGTTTCCCACTGAAGATTTCAAAGCTGCCCCACCCCCTCTCCACCCGGCACCCAATCAAGGGATACGGTGGCGGGTGGACTATGGTGTCGGTAAATGTCCCCTCCGAGACAAACAAATTCGAATTATAATTTTTTCTGGTAAGATTTACTGTTTTCGAGATATTTCAATGTCTTCAGTTAAAATGAACACCCTGCTTACAACCCGTAATTATATCTTGTCTTTGTTGTCACCTATAACCATCTATTCATAAATAGCATATTGGATGTTACAGATATTAATAAAGATGTTTCCATTCTTTTTTGCGGAAGTGTAAACATGTTTTAGCTCTGCAGGAGATGGTGCATTTTGGGAGTTTAATTTCCTTACATGACGCCAATATGAGACTCACGTCCGCTTCCTGATTTACATGTTAATAACTCGCAAAAGTTACCTATTTTAAACAAGCACTCTCCTTCGATTGGATTTTATTACTGCATGCTTATGAGCTGTCACTTTGGGTCACTTCACGAACAGCCACAAATGAAATGATTTATTTACATGTAGCTGAACGGTATCTTTCAATGCACAACACGAATATCTCTCTTTGAGGATCTCAAGTTTCTCTAAGAGATTATCATTACCTTTAATCAAGTACCACTCATCACTAATTTCACATGGCGTTAAACTTGCATTCTTTGAATGGAGATACATTTGTTTTTCTTCACCTGACTTGGGCAAAAGAAAGTTGCATACCAGCGAAAAATTGGTTTTAAGAGGCTGATTAATTAGACAAACTCTGTTCTTGAAAACATGAAAACATGCATCCCAGAATTGCTTAGGCTTATTAAATCAAATGTTATTAGATATCACACATGTTCATTTTTGGCTTATAAATGCAGAGTCAACAGCAACCTATTAAAGATAATATACTTACACGCGTTTTACATTTGGTTTAGACATTGAGTGATATTAGTAGATAAGTCTCGACATTGGCAACGATGATGTTCACAGTGTCAAGTCTACCAATGGCTTCTCTGTCGGCATCTTATGCTTCACTCATTAGGTACTAGTTGCTGCAATTCTCGAACCACTGCAGATTCTGCATTGCTTGGCCATCGATTGGCTGCATTTTGGACAGTCACTGCTCCACCTGCTGCTGCTTGCTGAATCTACAACTTTGAATGAGAAAAGCATGCCTTAAAGAAGACAAAATGGCTACATCTATAGGTATAACAACGTCTGAAGTGACAGAAATGTGTGTAACAAATGCTCAAACGATTGACTGCATAACCAGAAAAATTCCAGGAAGAATTATTAAGTGGAAAAGTGGAATCTGTTGAATTAAATTCTCTAGCAGCGTATTGCTGCATGTGTCGACTTTTCCACACCATCGTGTATTTTGACGAGAGCCGCTGCAGTTCTGTAACCAGTGTTCAATCGGGAGCTGTAGGTGCCAGTCACTGCAGATTCTGCAACACTAAATGAAGAAAGTACGCCTGATTTACAGCAAGTAATCAGCAAGTGGATCATACGAAAATGTTAAAAGGAGTACGTGTTGGACTAACACTGTTAGGTTGCCCATGTGTTCCAAGAAGAAGAAAGCAGTGCAACAGTAGCTGTACTTTACCACGAGTTTCTGCTCCCAGTTGTATAACTCTCCCTGTTCCAACTGAGTCAAGAGTTGCACGCACGTGCGCATGCGCAGTGGAGCAGTTTCACGTTTAATGTACTCGAAAAGTTCAGACAAGTTTTGGCTTGCAAAAATACGAAAATACTTTGTCAGTGAGTTCAGACATTCCAGCGTCTAGTCAGGATGTGTATAATATTTCACCAACTGGATGTCAGTAAGATAAGCTTTGTCAGAACAAGGAAAAAAGTAATTGAGTTCAGTCTTGCCGACACCAAATTGTTATGTGTATGATATTACGCCGATTGTATGTGAGCCTTTTCGGAACAAGCAAAACGCTCAGTGAGAGAGATTAGTCTTTCCCCTGCCTAATTGTCATCTGTGTCATACTGCCGAGCTAAGAGTCAATGCTTTGACCCGCATCAACTGTGTGCGATCGCTGTTCTGAACCTGTTAAATGTTTCAAGTCAAGTTTCTTAATGATGGTACTCATGCCATTAAACGTTCGATAATCTACACATATTCTGTTTATGCATCTAACAATCTATTCTGGTAAATTCAATTCACGAATTATTTGTATCTGCAAACAGAATACGCCGTTTAAAATCTGGACTGTTTACACGTCGATGACATCCGCAGCCTTCCATCCCCATTTCTATATAAACGGTGTGCAAGATTTCTTGGTTGATCACTGGTATATAGTAGTTGATTTACCAGAGAATATTTTAGAAATTCGTCATTTTTTATTGTAACGTCCTTGTGTCAGACTAACATTTATGCAAAAACGCTAAAAATAACATTTGTTGTTTATAGCTTAATGTCCCACACGGTTAGTAGCTGGTCACTTCAAAACTATCAGCTCAGCGACCAATGAGTATCCCAGTGCTAGTAATTCTCTCTCAGCTGCACATAGTATAATACTTCATGGTATCCTAACGGAAATTGTCTTGCAGTCGCTCTATACCAGCATTTCACAACTTTGATAACCCAGCATGACAACACATTACATTTATATAAAAGTTGAGTTTTTACTCACATTTCATAATTTCGTACTGCCGAGAAAGAGCTCTCGTCTGCACTAGCTCATTATAGATCGTACATTGCTTTTTTGTATAGAACTTCTATAGTGAACTTGAAACTTATTAACAAGTGGCATCGCATCACAAAATCCGAACGTTTTAAGATGTTGTATCAATGGAAACAGAGAGAATATACGATGAAGCTACTGGAACAACCTATACTTGTATGAAATTTGATTAAAATGTATTCACAATGAGCATCAAATAATCGTGATGTGAAGACAGGTAAGTAGACGCCCTGTGGGCTAAGTATTCGGGATTTAACAATTTCTCAATGGGAACTTACTAACATTTTTTGCAGAGAAGGTGTGGTAGGTGAACCGGTAAATAAGTATTGGTAAATGGGTCTTATTTAGGATTTACCGTTTACTGTTTGCCTATTCTTGTTTACCATTCTCCCTGTTCTCCCGTTTTCCCAATGTAGCGTTTCACTGTTGAAAAGTAAATGTCTGTTTCTATGTTTATTCGAGCAAAAAGCCTGCAATGAAAATTAAGTGCTTAGATCCTGGGACCGTCTTCACAGTGAAATGCTAAGGGCTTCTGATGAAGTGAAGCACATCTATGTAGGACTATCACCAATGAAACAAGGCAGACCTATGATGAAATACATGAGGAAATCAAACGGTAAATATGCATATGTTTCTTCCCGGATTGCATGATACAATTAACATAAGTAAAGGCACAATAACAGACCTAGTAGTGGTCGAAATAAGGTTCAATAGCTTGTGCACAGAGTAAACCCGCAATAAAACACTCCAGCACCATTGACTCGTTATTACCTCCGGATTTCTTACATATTGGAATCTAATGCTTGACTCTGCATCCAGCACTAGCGTACCACACTGAAGTAACATTTAGAAATGCTGCTTCTTCTACTTACTATTTAGGGGTCACGAAACCACGGAAAGTTATATGCAATGAAGGATATCAAAATGTAAGCCGAGATTGTAAATAGAAAAACCTTTACTTGCTCTCGTCAGGTGAATAAGTGACAAAATATTAGCACGCGTCAATGTTCTTAAAAATTGTGTAAACTAAAGTAAAACCGATTCTAAGCACTGTGGGGTTACCAGTTAATTGAAAGACTGCAGGTTGAAAAGGGAATAAGATTTCATTATCTGTGGTATCTCGCGAATTCAAGACAAACGAGGCAGATATTAAAAACAAAGAATGGAGCATACAAGTTGCGTGAAAGAAGCAGGTGCGAGCTGCTCAGAGGATGGATTGTACTACAGCCTGAGTGACACATTTTCCAAGTACAATGAGTAGGCGCCAGACACAAGATCATTGAAAAACAATGTCGTTTTTGATTTATCATTATGATGTTATACCGGGTGCTTCCGTAAGAGCCGGCAAAAATGTAACAGGGCATTGAGAACGCTTCACTGGATAATCTAAGATAGGTAAACTGGCGTCAGAGAAAACAGCTTAAAGAGGTATAGAAGTAAATTAGTCTACCACTTTGTCTAGCATTACTGTTTTCCAGCTTATTTATAGCTATGTGTACATGTTCACACGTACTGCGCTGTTTATTTACATGTACATTCCTTATTTCCTTCAAGGAAATGAGGAATTCTCAGAACTGTTCATGCCTGTAATGGGACTCGAAACACACCAGGGATATTTGTCAGGATACGTCAGATCTTCTTCGGTGATGTCATGTTTGCATTGCGGTTGATGGCCGTCAGTTTTAGCACATTTTGTAAGATACAGTACAAATGGTACGTTCATTATGTCAGTGATGGTATTTGCAGGTAACTGTAACTAATGTAAATAAAAAAGTACACACTAGTGTGATTTTACTCCTATCGTCTCCTTAATCTGGCTTCTACGACCACACCAACTGTAGTATCCTTCTATTATTATTTGTTATTTCGTTTTATCTCAGTACATTCTTTAATCAGGTTTATAACTTTTGGTAACGTTTCAAAGTTTACTGCAGTATTTATTGTCTCTAGCTTACCATTAGATTATACGTTTACTTCTTTATCCAGGTCGATCTGTTCTTAGATTGGACCTTGCACTGTATTGTTTTGTGAAATTTCCTTAGGCATGGGTAGTGGATTATCTTCCTATTGTCTTGGGAGCCGTCTACATACTTTATTTAGTATTTGTCTGCCATGATGTGAAACCCAATATCCGTATGACATTCATCTAGTTGAATACTTTCTCACACCGCATATAAATGTAATTGATTTACTCTCATGAAAACAGAAATGTGTATTTTGTAGTTGAAACTTCCTGGTAGATTAAAAATGTGTGCCCGACCGAGACTCGAACTCGGGACCTTTGCATTTCGCGGGCAAGTGCTCTACCATCTTTTTTTTTTTGGGTCATGTGCTCTACCCTCTTTTTTTTGCCATAACAAACATAAACTGCTTCTAGCATTTTTTTTTAATATAGAAGACGATGACTTCATAACATAAATATTTTCTGGGAAACGTAAATAAGTGGACTGTCCACCTTTTTTTTACATAAGTGTGAAAAAAAAATAAATTAAAAAAATAAATAAAAAAAAATCCTGCTTCCGTCAGGACAAAACAACAACGGTCTACGTTCCTCTTTCAGGCGCGTACCTCGCTAATCCCGTCATACCTCGCGTTGGTGTCGGGTACGTCTTCACGTGTGTTTGTGGATCCTCTCCACTGTCCTGGTCCTTTCTTGTTCTAATACTTATAGGTAATAATTACATTCTCCTACCCGGGACACCCCAACTGGGTGGGGGATCAAGCAAGGCACTCCCTAAAAAATTTGCGTAATATGTTCTATATCTCGGATGTCTCATAAGCTGTGAGTGATGTTCCTGTAATAAGGCCCAGAAGTCAAGCACATTCTTACTGCCGTTTCGGAAAATATAACGTACAGTCAAACCTCGAATCCAAGTCACGGCGTTTGTCTTTGTTCGGGGATAATATGTCCTATCTGGGAGAAGTAATGTGCGTGGTTCTACTGTTTGCGGCCCCACCCGAAGGAGGAAGGCGATCATTTTTTTGACCAAACACCATACGTCCGCCGAAGGACCGCATATCAGGCGATGCTCCTCTGTGTCTATAACATTGCACTGCGGACACAGTGGCTCGTCCGCCATATGAATTGTATGCAACCTGGAACGAGTCACGTATTTCCCATTTACCACCTGATACCACAGTGCGCGCGTTCCTGTATCAAGGTGTGGATGGTGCACTGTACGCCATACCACTGACCACGTAACTGTTGGTTGGCGGCGCTCTACGGCATTGTTCGGCCGTCGTCGAGTTAAGATGTGATATATATCACGTGCCGTTGCCGTCCTGGTAGTCGGTAGTTCCATATGTACATAACTGTGTTCCACAAAAAAGGTTCGCATATGGGTAAGCGATGGTGAGATGTGAGCCACCGCTACCGGAGCCGAACGAGAAGGTGGAGCGAGTACGTCTATCAAGGTGCCCGTCAGACTTGTCTGGTGTCGTGTCCACATCTTTATCATTGTGGTTACATAAATAGCCACTGCTCGGTCGCGTACGTGGACTAGTCCAAGACCTCCACGACTACGAGGAAGGGTGAGGGTTTCGTATCCTACCTTAAAAAAGCAGACCCGTGCTCACAAAATATCCTAGTGCCGCCAGGATTCGGCGGGCCAGCACCACCGGCATAGGAAGAACTTGTGCCAGGTGGGGGATGCGAGAGGCTAGATAAGTGTTGGCAAAGGTGACCCGTTGTATCATATCCAGTGCCCTTAACCTGTGACTTCGGACACTCGCACGAATTGTTTGCAGAAGATGTCTGTAACTTAGTGCCGCCGTGCGTCGAACGTCTGTAGTGAAGATAATTCCTAGGCATTTCATCTTGTTGATCGGCTGTAATGGTGCTACACTTCCTGTCGGGAGTCCTCTCCCGATGTTCATCGCTCCCGACTTTGCCATGTTCAGGCGACTTCCCGTAGCCATACAATACAAATTAATCCAATGCAAGGAGGCTCTTGCCTCGTCTCCTGACCGTGCTAAAAACACTAGATCATCTGCGTATGTTCGGCATATAAACTTGTTGTGCCTTATCGTCATTCCTTGGAGTCGATTCCAGAGCCCGCAGAGCAGGGGCTCGACAGCGATGGCATACAATATCGTTGACAGCGGGCACCCTTGTCTGACCGATCGTGAGATGGTGATGGGCCCCACCAAGCGTCCGTTGATGAGCACTTTGGATGCGGCTCCGTGGAGTAGTCTCATAACGACGGTGACAAAACTTTCCGGAAACTTCATTTTTGTCATAACGTCCGTGAGATAAGCATGACTCATCCTGTCAAATGCGCGATCGAAGTCTATCGATACCAATACACCCCGGAGACGACATGTTGAGGCCAGTGCGATAACATCGCGGTAGTCACTGAGTGCCGTTTGTATATTACTGTCTCCTCCTAGCTGGGTTTGGTCGAGTGAAATCACTTGACGTATTACGCGTTTAAAACGTGCTGCAAGTATCCTGGCGTAGATCTTGTAGTCGCAATTAAGAAGGGTCAGTGGCCGGTAGGCCTGTATCCCTGTGCCGCCAGATGGTTTGTGGATGGGGATGATCATTCCTTCCACGAAGGCGGGTGGAAGAGGCACGTTGGGAGACATCAATTCGCAGTACATGGCAGTCCATCGTGGAATCATGAGATCTTTAAATGTACGATAGAACTCTAACGGAAACCCGTCGGGCCCCGGCGACTTGTGCGACGCTCCCTTATCAATCGCTCCCATTACGTCGTCAACTGTGATTTCACCTGTTAACTCCAGGTTGGCCGGCTCGTCGAGACACGCGGAGAGCGTTCGACGGACCTCCTGAAAGGCTGGCTGATCGTGTTCCGCTTCTTCATAGAGATGACCGTAGTGTTCCACGAAAGCGTTGGCAATGTCTTTTTGCGTTGTCATGCGGCGACCATCTGGCAGTACGACCGTCTGTATTAAGGTTCTGCGGCTACGTTGTTTTTCTCTGATAACGTGATACATCGACGGTGATTCTCCATGGACTCGTTCAAAGGCCCTTGCACGGATTGCGACTCCCTCCAGACGGCGGCGCGTTATGGAAATTATTTGGGCCTGTGCTCGTTTTATACCGGCTCGACGCTCTTGTGAAGGTGCTTGTACAGAAAGTTCGCGGAGCATCGTGAAATAAAATTCCGTCGTGTGTCGCCTCCACATCATCTGCTCTCTTCCGTATGCAATTAACGCTCGGCGCAATGCAGGCTTAACGCATTCCAGCCACCACTGCCACGTCGTCGGATATGTCGGGAGGCGTCGTTCACACACGTGCCAAGCATCTTCGACTATGCGTCTGCACTCAGGTTCCCTGAGGTGTGCTGTATTCAGTTTCCAAACACTGCGACTCCTCCAAACTTGTTGGCGACTCAGGGAGACCGTGCAAATATATGCTATGTGATCTGAAAAGGCGACAGGCCACAATTCCGCATCGAGGATCGCAGGTTCGAGACGACGTGTTACGTAAATGCGATCGAGCCGACTTGCAGAGTGACTCGTGACGTAGGTGTATCCACGTCCGTCGCCATGTATCTTCTCCCATGTATCAATGAGATTCATGTCCTGTATGAGTTGTCGCAGCTCCGGGCATGAAGTATAACGTGGGTGTTGATCCTTTGGTGCGAGCACGCAGTTGAAGTCGCCTCCAAATAAGACATTTTCATACCGACCTAAGAATAGTGTTGCAATCTCCTCTGCGTAAAATCGGGATCGGTCGCGCCGTCTGTCGGACCCCGACGGTGCGTAAATGTTAACGACCCGTACTCCCAGCACTGTGAGAGCTAGTCCCCGCGCTGACGGCAGGTACACCACGTCCTCGGCTACTATGCCACTACGTAGAAGTATCGCTGTTCCGCTGCCGCCGTCGGTAGTATGTGTAATGTACGTATCGTACTCATAGAGGTCGGGGAAGCTCTCAACACATACTTCCTGCAGCAGAACGATGTCGACGTCTGACGCACGCAACATGTCTCGTAATAACTGCAATTTTACAGGCGTTCTGATTGTATTAATATTAATAGAGGCTGTTCGATATGCCTGCCGCTGTTCCTCAGTGCGTAAAGCGCACATGAACGCTTATGTTAATTTGTGTGCTGCTGCCCGGTGACCTGCTGTCTGTGCGTCAATCTGCATCTTCTGCTCGGTTAACATCCGGTGGACGCAGCACCCGCCATTGCGGGTGCGTCGTCAGTGTGTGGGTCAGCATCGGATTCGTCGGCCCAGTTACTGTGCTGGAGGTCCAGCTCCCGTCGCGTCTCTCCGGTCGGGTTGACCGAAGGCGGTGGCGTTGCTGCGGTGGGTGGAGGGTCTCCTTCCGTCGGCTTTCCGTCCGGTGTGTCTGTATTCAACTCCTGTCTAGCGTGATTGGCGTCGTACTGCTGTGTGGGGGGTAGAACCTCCCGTTGCGCCTCCGGATGCACTGTATCGACGTTACACCCAAGATCGTCTGACATGGACTGCAGTAAGCAGGTATCCGACGGCGCTAGCCGTCGTTTCTTGTGGCGCTTCGGCGACCGTTGTTTGCGCGTGTGCGCCTCCGTATCCGAGTGCGGAAGTGACTCCCGGTGCTCAGGGACGAAAGCAGCTGTCGGCACAACCGCAGGATCAATTTCCATATCTCCTACCGATCCTTTCCGCTCGGTTAAGGGCGTCGTCGGCGGCGGAGCGGCAGATGTGTGCGTCGTTTCGTCACTGGAGGCGGTCTCTGCTGCAGTCGGTTGCCGTAAACTGTCAGGATTCTGTACCTGGTCATTCTTCGGGATGGGATCTGTTCGGAATGCGTCCGCATTCGTTAGTGGCAGCGGCGTCAACGTGGACGTAGGTACAGGTTCGCCATTTGGAACTTGCACTATCCTCCGCTGCATACATTCGGAACGCACGTGGCCCTCTTTCCCGCATCCTGAGCATGTTTTGGGTTGTCCATCGTAGATGACTATAGCTCTGCATCCGCCGATGAACAAGTACGAGGGTACATGTTGTGTCAGTTCTATTCTGATTTGACGCACCCCATTGAGAACGGGGTAAGTCGTGAAGTTGGACCATTTTTCCTGAACGTGGCTGAGCACTCTTCCATACGGGCGTAAGGCGTCAATGACCAAGTCAGACGGAACCTCGAAGGGAAGTTCGAAAATGCGTATGTTTCGTAAGCCCAGTCCTGCATGATCAATAGTTACTTCTCCAACACGTCCATCAGAGTGACGAAATTTGAGTCCATGTTTAGTATCTCGGATGATTCTGTCACATACTGCATCGTTAATCAGCTTGATGTAAACGACACTGCTCACTATGGAGAGGTGGATTCCGATATGTTCGTTGTAGTCAAGTTTAACTTCGTCTCGTAGGAACCTTTCTATTTCGTAGGCTTTCGGTCTCGCATATACGTTCGAAAAACTAATCTTGAGAGTCGACTTTCGGTATGCATGTGCCATTCTGTATCGAGTCGTCTAAACGCGCGAGTACTCCGAAGAGGTAAACAACTGCGCGAGCGCGAACTACTCCGGCAGGGACGTAAACAGACGTCCGTGCCGTAGCACTGCCGAAGGCAGACTTCGAACAAATGAATCTGAGCTACCGAAGCACGACTCAGGCCCGCTACTCACAGCTTTACTTCTGCCAGTATCCGTCTCCTACCTTCCAAACTTTACAGAAGCTCTCCTGCGAAACTTGCAGAACTAGCACTCCTGAAAGAAAGGATATTGCGGAGACATGGCTTAGCCACAGCCTGGGGGATGTTTCCAGAATGAGATTTTCACTCTGCAGCGGAGTGTGCGCTGATATGAAACTTCCTGGCAGATTAAAACTGTGTGCCCGACCGAGACTCGAACTCGGGACCTTTGCCTTTCGCGGGCAAGTGCTCTACCATCTGAGTTACCGAAGCACGACTCACGCCCGGTACTCACAGCTGTGAGTTCGAGTCTCGGTCGGGCACACAGTTTTAATCTGCCAGGAAGTTTCATATCAGCGCACACTCCGCTGCAGAGTGAAAATCTCATTCTGGTATTTTGTAGTTGTTTTACAATCCACTGGATTAAAGAGATTGATAGTCGGGAGGCAGTACTTTGAGTTGCAGACATTACTCCGAGTGCTTTTCTTTGGTTTTTCTCTTGAAACAGTTTTTAAATATAAAAGGGAATCGATCGTCACTTAAGGTAGAAGAATTATGTACTGCTGTGAGCGTTCCGCGAAAGGGTTGTTGTTTCCAAAATATTACCCTTCCAAATGCTAGAAAACATTTCAAATTTTTACATTTGACGACCGCTAAAGAGTATCCAGTAATTGTAATTTGTGGTGTGGTGAATCCCATATTTTCGATAACGGTGAAGCAGTTCGCTTATGATATTCGTCATGAATACTAACTGGATTTATTACACTGGAATTTGTGATAATTGGTATGATGATTCGATATATTGCTTTACTGATATACTTTTAAAATACTGATTCATGCTGGTAACTGCTTACTGTGATGCCAAAACCTACTTCCGTATTACGTTCGAAATAAATTCTCCATGAAAGCGTATTATTTCGAAAGAAAAACACCAGAAAAATTAAAAAACCTGTTGATGTTGAAACATCACAACTAACATATCATTATGCAAACCTCTCATTGCAGTTAACGTTTGTGATGGGACGTGACGTTATGTCTGTGATGCAGTAGTTTAAGGGCAGTACTTTGAGGTCAAATGGCACAGCAACGTAATTTCGTAATGGACTGTAGGTGTCCTCTTAGGAGGGGAGGCCGCGTCACGAGAAAGCAAGCAGTCTACATCGCTGGAACACACGTGGCACAGCAGCACACTGTGTTCTAGTAATTGTGTGTACACCTACTTCAGAATGTGATAAAACAGTGATTCGAATGTGCTGCAGCTTGGTCTGAAACACACGAAGGACCGATTACTCAAGCTAAAACTTTCTTCTGTTCTTTAGTGAGGAGAAATAGTTATGAAATGATCAATGGTTGAATGTTATACGCTTTACGGTGCATATATATTTTACTTTTAACAATAAGTGCGGTGATTCAGTTTCGTTTCCACTTTCAACCATTTTGGTACTCAGTATTTTCCCTTGTTCCCTTGAGATACATTATATTTGTTCATCTATTTTTGTATAGATCTTCCATGCAAGGAGTTAAATATAGTTTAGTAAGTTATCTTTGCAAAGTACTATACAATTATCTGCGGAAGAATGGAACAACTCATAGAAGGTGAGCTGGTGGGGGTTTAGTTCTGGTTCCTGAGTAATGTAAGAACACAAGAAGCAGTACTGACCCCACCACTTGCCTTAGAACAAAGTTCGAAAAAAGGGAGGCTCATATTTATAGCATTTGTAGATGTAAGAAGAGCTTTTGAAAATGCTGACTGAACACTCTTTGCCGCTTTTTAGTTGTCAGGGTAACGTAAAGGGAGCAAGAAGCGAACTTGTTCAGAAACCATTCTCCAGTTGTAGAGTCGAATGTTATGCAAAGAGCGCAGAAATTTAGAACGAGGCGAAACAGAAATAATAATGTTGATACTACACCTACACCCATCCCAATAATAAAATTGTAAAACCGGCATGTTTGTCTGAACACGCTAATCTACAAAACCTTTGGACGAATTTTCATTGGTTTTCGCAAGCAGCTTGAGCGTAGGTTGTGTCTACATACAGGTTCTATTTCATCACAATCTGGTAACGACAAAAAATTATTTCATAATTTAAAATTTTATTCAGAACTGTCGTGTCTATCTGTTTGAACGCGATAATCTTCCAAACCATTAAACCGACTTCCGGACTGGTGGTATAGCGGTAAAGCATGTGCAGGAAAACCGAAAGGTCGTGGGGTCGACTCTCGGTCAGATCACGGATTTTTCAGTCTTCGTTTCAATCTAGCCTTCATTTCTCAACGATATGAGAAGTCGCCAGAAACGACACGTCTCTCGTATTTCACGTTAAACTGTAGGTCTCCTTTACCCTGTTAAATAACAGGGACACGCAAGTCGCCAAGGTGGTGTCCAATTGAAAGACTTGCACGAGGCTGTTGAGCTACACGCGGTTACTATTACTAATGGAATTTTCTTGGGGTTTTCACAGTTAACTTAGCGTAGCCTGAAACAACTCATCACCCTGAAAATCGGAACATAGAAAAATATCATAATTTCATGTGTTATCTAAAATCATCCTCTCTGCTTAATAATTTGGGTGTTTAATCATCACTGAGTAGTACACCAAAGAACCAATTGATCGCGCTGTTAGTTTCGTAGTACATCAGAGAACGACGGTATGGCGCTGTGGCGTTTCTTTAGCTCAGTGGTCTATGTACACTCCTGGAAATAGAAAAAAGAACACATTGACACCGGTGTGTCAGACCAACCATACTTGCTCCGGACACTGCGAGACGGCTGTACAAGCAATGATCACACGCACGGCACAGCGGACACACCAGGAACCGCGGTGTTGGCCGTCGAATGGCGCTAGCTGCGCAGCATTTGTGCACCGCCGCCGTCAGTGTCAGCCAGTTTGCCGTGGCATACGGAGATCCATCGCAGTCTTTAACACTGGTAGCATGCCGCGACAGCGTGGACGTGAACCGTATGTGCAGTTGACGGACTTTGAGCGAGGGCGTATAGTGGGCATGCGGGAGGCCGGGTGGACGTACCGGCGAATTGCTCAACACGTGGGGCGTGAGGTCTCCACAGTACATCGATGTTGTCGCCAGTGGTCGGCGGAAGGTGCACGTGCCCGTCGACCTGCGACCGGACCGCAGCGACGCACGGATGCACGCCAAGACCGTAGGATCCTACACAGTGCCGTAGGGGACCGCTCCGCCACTTCCCAGCAAATTAGGGACACTGTTGCTCCTGGGGTATCGGCGAGGACCATTCGCAACCGTCTCCATGAAGCTGGACTACGGTCCCGCACATCGTTAGGCCGTCTTCCCCTCACGCCCCAACATCGTGCAGCCCGCCTCCAGTTGTGTCGCGACAGGCGTGAATGGAGGGACGAATGGAGACGTGTCGTCTTCAGCGATGAGAGTCGCTTCTGCCTTGGTGCCAATGATGTTCGTATCCGTGTTCGGCGCCGTCCAGGTGAGCGCCACAATCAGGACTGCATACGACCGAGGCACACAGGGCCAACACCCGGCATCATGGTGTGGGGAGCGATCTCCTACACTGGCCGTACACCTCTGGTGATCGTCGAGGGGACACTGAATAGTGCACGGTACATCCAAACCGTCATTGAACCCATCGTTCTACCATTCCTAGACCGACAAGGGAACTTGCTGTTCCAACAGGACAATGTACGTCCGCATGTATCCCGTGCCACCCAACGTGCTCTAGAAGGTGTAAGTTAACTACCCTCTCCAGCAATATCTCCGGATCTGTCCCCCATTGAGCATGTTTGGAACTGGATGAAGCGTCGTCTCACGCGGTCTGCACGTCCAGCACGAACGCTGGTCCAACTGAGGCGCCAGGTGGAAATGGCATGGCAAGCCGTTCCACAGGACTACATCCAGCATCTCTACGATCGTCTCCATGGGAGAATAGCAGCCTGCATTGCTGCGAAAGGTGGATATACACTGTACTAGTGGCGACATTGTGCATGCTCTGTTGCCTGTGTCTATGTGCCTGTGGTTCTGTCAGTGTGATCATGTGATGTATCTGACCCCAGGAATGTGTCAATAAAGTTTCCCCTTCCTGGGACAATGAATTCACGGTGTTCTTATTTCAATTTCCAGGAGTGTATTTTCGGAAGTTTATGTCAGTGAAAGAATTAATAGATAAAATCTTATCTTGATGAATGCTAACTAAAAGCAAGTTAAATTGGCTATGATACACAGATTTATTAATGTCGCTTTGTGTATTACAACTTTTACGACAGTGCGTTGCTTATTTCGATAGGTTCTTTTATGTTTGATCACGTTCCTAGGAACATTTTTTGGTCTCAATGATACAAGTATTTTCGGAAATTTACATCAGTGACAGAATTCAACACCGTAATTTTAGCATCACGAATACAAACTAACTTTGAATTTAGTTGGCCAGGACATATGGGTTTCATATCCTTTCCTAGGAGAAACGAAAATTTTTGATATGTATGCTCATTCTTTACGTTTGATTTCGTTTTGTTTACAAATAAAAATGCCCAGAAAACGACCGAGTCCATCTGAATACACTACAGTGGTCAAGAGACAGAGGACTATGCTGACTAATGACTCCAGTGAAGATCGTGTGGCGAGCCTTGTTGCTGATTGAGAACATTTGGCTTGAATTCGCTCTTTCGAAACACCTTCCGGCAGTGAGGCACGATGTAACTCTGATCGAGAGTGTCAGGTATAATGTTGCATCTCAGAACCCTTCACTCATAGGGGCTTACAGTCATTTCTGTCCAATGTAACATCATATAAGCGGAATTTGTGATGGAATGTGGGGCAGGTGAGCGATTCCTTATAGCCTCGATCTCACCTATTCCCAACAATTTAGGATTTCGCTTTAAGCATGTACGATTTTCAGTGAGCTTAAGTTATGCTCTAATCATAAACGAAGCGCAAGGCCAGACACTGGGTGTTACGGGCGTGGATATTAGTGTCAGTTGCTTTTCGCAAGGCCAGCTCTATGTTGCTATCTCCCGTATTAGTGAAACAAACAAGCTCTTCTTTCATGTCCCCAGTCATACAACTTCAGATGTTGTGTACAAAGATGATTTATAAATAAAAAATAAATTCCACACCTACGATGTCTCAGGCACAGCTATATATAAATACCTAGACAATGTAGGGTTTCTCATCTAGCAGTAAATAAATTCTTATGTGATACGATATGCCGCACGCTGCTTTTATTGCAGATGATGCTGTTATCTATGAAGAAGTTATACCTGTTATAAACTGTTTCATATTTAGCTGTAATGTGCCAAAACATTAGCCCAAAGAAAAAGTGGCAACTATATCAATAAACGGAGATGTCTAAATTTCTGCACTTCACTATCAATATCAAACAACTAAATGGAATTGTCTGCATCCAGATTTACACAGTGTGAAGAAGATTTCGCACACACATACTTCCAACGAAATTATTTGATCAATACCAAGACCTGTACCTATTACGGATGAGGTCCACAGTGCCACTTCGAATACTGCTACAGCGCACACCAAACGTCTGCACTACGCCTTTGCCTCAGTCCAACTGACTCTCTGGATAGATTTGTGACAATGCACTTCGTAATACTGTAGCAACCTTCAACCACAGGATTAAAGAGTTAATATTGCAGTCTTTAATATTAAACAAATACATGGAATTGATTACAAACAAATGTAAACAGTGAGAAGAAGAGTTTTCGCTTTTATACGAAATTCTTTGACTAGTACAAATCCAAATATTTCTCTAACAATATTCAGGCCCAAACATATTATCAATGGGAAATGGAGAACTAATAGTGCCAATTTGCCAACAGGGTATTCACATATATGACAGGTATCTTTATTCATTGCGTTATCACATTTCTACCCAGAGAATCACTAGGAGTGAGGCTCAGATTTAGTGCAGACGTTTGGTGCGTGTTGTAACAGTATTGGAAGTGACACAGTATACCTCAACCATAACAGGTGTCTTGACATACGTCGAGCAGCCCCATCGAACAAACCTAGCCAGTGGGCTTTTAAATACCCAGCTACTGTTACGGATATGTAACATTGAGTTTGCCACCCAGAGAGCCCAAACCCCATACTGACCTTACAACCGGCGGGAGCAGAAGAGGAACATCAGGTGGCTGTAGTAATTGTATTTATTCCATTTTGTGGCGCATTATACGAAATGAAAGGATAAAATTTCGAAAACACCAACTAAAGACTACATTCTGTACACCAGCTAACATATGGGCAATACTTGGTAAGATTACAAGGTGCCAGTGGTGAGGGAACAGTTGGCTACCTGATTTTTTTAAAATTTCCCCCATGACACAAACCACCCCAGGGAAACACCACTTTAAGGTGTGCTCAATAGAATTAATAACGCAAATTAACCTGTATGGGCCCTAGCAGTGTGTTGTGAGTTAACTTGTTGCTATAAATTGATAATCACTCAGTTAATGTCGTGATTAAGGACTGACTATATATCTGGGTTTCAAATGGTTCAAATGGCTCTGAGCACTATGGGACTCAACTACTTAGGTCATCAGTCCCCTAGAACTTAGAACTAATTAAACCTAACTAACCTAAGGACATCACACACATCCATGCCCGAGGCAGGATTCGAACCTGCGACCGTAGCAGTCGCACGGTTCCGGACTGCGCGCCTAGAACCGCGAGACCAATCTGGGTTTCCTTGCTACTGAAATGACAGAGGGATTTCAATGTCAGCAGTATGTTTAATATATTATGAAAAAACTTACATGTGATTTGATGTTCTTATACAGATATGCAAAGGCATAAATGTGGTGAATAGATACCACAGGTATATGTTAATGGAATGGTCGTTTGGCAGTTTTCAACCCGAAGCCCAGCGTTTGACTACGGTTTACTATGCCACCCGTTGTGAGTTGGACGGTAACCCTAACTGACTGCTTTACTACGATATTTCATAACACCAAATGAGCACCCCCAGGGACATGTCACTGTGGTACCTGCAAACAACGTCTGCTGCTGCCTCAATGCAGATGTGCACACTACTGATGACGGTAGAACAATTCTAGAAAGTGCCTAACGAGCCGGAGCTGCCAGTAAAATACCAAATACAGATGCTGTTGCGTGGATAGCCCACAGTCGGTGCAGCGTAGTTCTGCAAGCTGGCAATCAGGACAGTTGTCCTCATTCTCGAGCTACGGACTGCAGCTGGAGTACATGCAAGGATCTCGTATAAGAAAATACCAAGTTTTCCGTCCTCTGTTCTCATCGGAAACCGGACTTGTCTCTCTGAGAGACTACGACTGAAAACACTCGTTTAGCCGTCGGGAACTCAGTCCTTGGTGTCTCTTCCATTTAGCTAAAAAAAATGTGCACACAATTCGAGAAAGTGTCTAACGAGCCGGATCTGCCAGTAAAATACCAATACGGGTGGTAATCTATAGCAATCGCGTAAACAAAACCACTGCACAACAGCTCCCTCCAAGAAACTGCGAAACATTCTCCCCCAAATGTTAGCGGCGCCTCGTTACGTCAACAGACGTCACAGAACGTCCTCCAATCACCATCGTCACATTTACCGCATGGATGAAGCTACAGGCCTGAGAACATTCGAACAGAGTAATCTAAACAGATGCCAACGTGGGTGTCATGTGTCGGCCTCCCTGCTCTGCTAAATACGCAATTCTAGGAAGTGCAATACAAGCCGTGCCTACAGACTCTGAGATAGGGGGGGCAGTGGTTTCTGCTAGTAAACATCGAGTGTCAGCCAGAACGCACCTCCACTGCTTAAACCTAATAGCGCGGTACCGCCCCAACTCGTGTGGCCAAGTCTGAAACTGAAGTGGTCCTTTCTCTCCCTCAGGACAAAAGCATCATCCCAGATTTAGCCTCGGCCGGCTATCGACCTCACACTGGCCCTTGTGCTTACATCAGCCGGACCTACCCCCATTCATTGTCACAGGGCCACGTACTTCTGAGAATTCCCCTCAAGACCCAGTTGGCGAAAACACCAATCTGTTGGTCGCTTCTGCTGCACGAAGTGGCATTGGAACAGACCCCAGAAAATACAGTGAAATGAATTGCATGACCTAAGGTAATCAGAACAACAATTTGTCAAAGATCTCGGTACCCAATCACTGTTATTGCATATCACTAACAGCCCTACTCTCACTGAATAAGCCTCTTGTACGCAGTAAAAATGAAAGTGGGACAAGCCAAAAGGGTTTTATGTCTTTCAAGGTGAAGGATGACCTAGGACTATGGAAATATGGGATGTGTTCAGTCCGCTGCCAATTTGTTGTGACACGCTTAGGTTATGCAGTGCTTACTGTAGAATATCCTCGCCAAGGACACAAATCGCAATATCCTAACAAGTCAGCTGTCGCACGACATTTCGTGTCGGTGCTGCGAATTACGGCTGTGCAAAGGGTCTGACACAGACTATTAACTTCTGAAGTTGTATCATTCAAGAGTACATCGATATTCCTGTAAGAGCACCGCTGGTCAGACGTGATGCTGGCTACATCCTTAGTAAGGCCTGGGAACATGCACTTACACAGATTAAGACGAGGAAGGAGATGTCCCTCAAGCAACTGATTTCAAGAGCCGGGGAAGCAGCACGTGTGCCTGGGCGGAAACCTCATAAGAAGCGATGTGTTGGGATGAGAGGGTGAAACGTTGAGAGGCTCACGTCCGCACCTGTGCACGGTCCGTGGAGAGAATGCCAGGTCGGAGTGGGGGGATGGACGAGATATATGCCCTGCGCCACCTCCTAGGCTGTCATTCCTTCAGCACACCTGATGATGGCAACGTGGTCGCCGTTGGACACTAACATCCGGTCGTTCACACATTTTACTGGAGAAAGTTGAAGTCTCACATCAAGGCATGTTATTTATCATCTGGGGGATAGGTTTGCAAAGAAGTATCGAAATTACCGATTGTTGCTATTATCAAGACGTAAAGGGTAAAGCAGTTCCAGACTGCAACCCATTCATGAGGTGATTGCCTACTTCGAGCCTCTCGTTTCACTCTTACATATCAGAAGCCCATGCCGCAGAGCCGCAGTACGCCTCTATCTCGTCTTTGCGGAGCAGTCTTTACCATGTGAAAAGGTATAAAGAAACATAGTACTAGCACATGCACCTAACGTTAAGTACGGCAACAGCATTAGTTTCTACTCTAGGCCCTACACAAACCAACGCTACAACAGTATATGAGACATATTAACAACGTACAGAGATCTCGTGAACCTAAGTTTCCGATTGATAAGTCTTCATGTATCGCCGTTTTAGATTTCCAGAAAGAATTTATGGCAGGACAGAATACTGTTGTACCTTCACTGTCATGAGGGGATTGGTACGTCACGACTATTTTAATGCTCTAAGTCGAAATTGTATCCGTCAGACGACATTTACAATCAGACTCTCATAAAATACGTGGCTATATTACGAGCTCTCGAGCAATGGTTTTCCCTGTCACTACCCTGTATGCTATTGCTGATGAATCTTTAACACAGAACCTATAAAAATTTTAAGTGAGTAGATATTCTATTGATGGAACACCATAGTTCACTCATGCACTGATGATATTTGTCTCGTCTTCTACGACGAAGAAAATATACAGACAGCGAAAAATATTCAGCTGGATAGTTGTGCATGACTGAACAGTCTTCAGTCTACTGTCTTAACAATAGGTCGAGATTCACAGGTAATGTATAGTGACGGGCTACCCGAAATCACTAACTGATAACAACTCGTAATGTATGCTAGTGCAAATCACAGGACAACACGATGTTAACTGAGAAATAAATTTCCAGTGAGGAAAGCAATGCTGGTCTATCAAAACAGGAGGTCGGTGGACTGATTGCAAAAGGCTTTCATTGTGAACAATTATGTTCTAACATACTACTGTTCTAACAGTGCCTCACACGCAGCTTGGTATGTAGTGTCTGTTTTATTATGGTACCCATGGACCCTAAAATGTTTAGAGAGTCACATTTACCACTGTATGCAATTAAGAGCTTCTCAGACTCAATAACCCCAAAATACAGTACATTGCAAGACGATGTAGCGCAACCGCACGTACAGGGTTCTTACAGCTAGCAGATTGTTACTCTATCAAAAGGCGATTATGTCACCTGTTTAGGACCTGACACTATCAGTCACCTTCGCCTCTACTGACCAGAGATTCACTTGTTTGGCTACGTATTTCTTAGATAAGAGTTATGAAAGAGAAACCGTTCTGGAAAAGGCAACCTCTTACATTAACCGTAAAGTGATCGAATACCCTACAGCCTCCCGCTTATTCTCCAATACCCACTCAAGGATTGCACTGGAAATAGCGTTGAAGTTCATCATCCAATGGTATCAACTTTTCTTAGACCTATACGTTAGAAAGTGACAACTGACACGATAGCAACGAAAGAAAGCTACACAAAAATGCCTTTAGTACCTGCACCGAACTGTGGTATCTGCTAACTGACGTATTCACTGCTTCTATTGAAGTGATAGATGAAAAATTTAGAACAGGCCAAGTAAGAAGGTGTCCCTTATCAAGAGGACAGCATCACGCACCATTCTCTAGCCAGATTGTTGGCTGGTTCCTTGAGGCAAACGTAAAAGGTGTATATGGATGGCTGTTTCTTTTTTATATACTTACCACAGCCTTAAGAAGGTCAATCTTATGGTGCGAAAAATGTATCTTACTTGCACAGACTAAACTGGGATATCAAAACGAGACCCAATCATAAATATTACAAAAACATTCAATATAACTTATGTACCAGCCTCCCCACCACACGAAGAACACCAATCACATTCACTTCATCCATACAACATTTATCCAGAACTACATGTCAGTATAAGATAATCCGTCAACTAACATCGATGATCTTGCGTATTATTCCTTATATGATCCTCAGTCTGAATGTATTTAATGAAACAGAACTTTAATTGTAGCCCTTGTACTACGTATAATACTCAAAAGTATCCCAATGACTGGAACTGCCCTCTGCATGACTTGCATACAGGCCGCATAACGTAACTGTCTTGCAAGTCTCGTTTCGGTACAGTGGTTTCACTATACGTAATGGTTACCACGAATGACGACTAGAAAATTCTGCTGTGTATGGAAATGAACCATGAAGAAATTCATACCACGATACTAAAGGTGTCAGGGAATACACTGGAGAGGCCTTACTCTTGTAAACTAAAATATGTTAGAATAATTGACATTTCTAAAGTGTTACCGCTGTCATCAGTACTTGGCACCAATAATGCCCATAACTCGAACACATAATTCATTCTTCTACTTCTGCTCTCTAGAAGATTTTCCAACCGTCTATGAACCGTCGTTCACTTGGCGAGTGCTTTTTCATAAACCTATTAATGATTAACAGCGTCAGGCGATCTATGGAAATCTCACAATCAACATCGAATCACTGGCAATTTCACTGTATTCATGGTATCACGTTGATTTATTCGGAGTTTGAAAATAACATATCGCACTTGTTATTAATAGCAAGTGAAATTAGAAATGAAAGTTCTTCATGACCAGCAAGTTGGGAATATGTTTGAGCCTTAAATAACATGACGAATTGTTTTGTACTGTATATGGACTGAAAAGCAATACTAACTGAGCGTATTATTCGTACCTGACCGAGACAGGGGCGCAGCACTGATCATAATCGCTGACTAACACTAAAAAGACGCAATATACGACATTTTTAGACAGTATAAGTTAGCAAATCTACCACTATTGTCACTGTTAACTAACCACGAAAGATATTAAATATGGTTTCATTTCTAAGTGACAAACTCGAAATGACGTCATGTATGTGTTGCGCAGCGATTCGCAAACAGCACCTAATCGGATTGTTATGCAAGCATAACAAATGCCAGGTATCAAATTTTCTCAGCAGTAGCAAAACGTTTAAAACTGTAATGACAAGACTAATGTATAATTTCTATCTGTCAGGTTTGGAATCCAGCCCGAGTAGCTAAGAGTGGCATATTTGAACCCGCTATGATGAAAAGATCTGTGTCTCCCTGGAGTCGAAACCATTACATCTAGTCAGTGAATGAAGAGCCGTTGAAAATAAGAATAACTTTAAGCAACTAAGTCAAGAAACACAGCATCTACCTGGGAACCCGTGTCTGTGGCCTTCTGAGTCTCGTGGACGAATAGCGCGAGCTGGGTTTCACACTATCGTCTTTTTCGAATCCCATGCTGATTCCTAGAGAGTAGATTTCTAGTTTCCAGAAAATTCATTATACTCGAACATAATACGTGTTCCAAAATTCTGCAACTGATCGACGTTAGAGGTATAGGTCTATAGTTCCGCACATCTGTTCGACGTCCCTTCTTGAAAACGGGGATGACATGTGCCCTTTTCCAGTCCTTTGGTACTCTACGCTCTTCTAGAGACATACAGTACACCGCTGCAAGAAAAGGGGGGCTGGGGTGGGACAAGTTCCTTCGCGTACTCTGTGTAAAATCGAACTGGTATCCCATCAGGTCCAGGGGCCTTTCCTCTTTTGAGCGATTTTAATTGTTTCTCCATCCCTCTGTCGTCTATTTCGACATCTACCATTTTGTCATCTGTGCGACAATCTAGAGAAGGAAGTACAGTGCAGTTTTCCTATGTGAAACACCTTTGGAAAAAGACATTTATATTTCGGCCTTTAGTCTGTCATCCTCTATTTCAATACCATTTTGGTCACAGAGTATCTGGACATTTTGTTTTGATCTACCTACCGCTTTGACATAAGACCAATATTTCTTAGGATTTTCTGCCAAGTCAGTACATAGAACTTTACTTTCGAATCCATTGAACGCCTCTCGCATGGCCCTCCTCACATTACATTACATTTCGTTTCGCTTAACTTTTGTTTGTCTGAAAGGCCTTGGCTATGTTTATGTTTGCTGTGAAGTGGCCTTTGCTTCCGCAGCAGTTGTCGAACTCGGTTGTTGTACCACGGTGGCTCTTTTCCATCTCTTACTATCTTGCTTGTCATATACTCATCTTACACTTATTGTACGATGGTTTTGAGCTTTGTGCACTGATCCTCAACACTATCTGTTCTTAAAACAAAACTTTTGTGTTGAGCAGTCAGGTACTGTGAAATCTGCTTTTTGTCACTTTTGCTAAACAGAAAAATCTCCCTACCTTTTTTAATATTTCTATTTACGGCTGAAATCATCAGTGCAGTATCCGCTTTATGATCGGTGATTCTCTGTTCTGCGTTAACTATTTCCAATAGTTCGGGTCTGTTTGTCACCTGAAGGTCTAATATGTTATCGCCACGAGTCGGTTCTCTGTTTAACTGCTCACGGTGGTTTTCAGATAAAGCACTTTAAAAAAAAAAATCACTGGATTCTTTGTCCCTGACACCCGTTGTGAACGTTTGAGTCTCCCAGTCTATATCCGGCAAATTAAAATCTCCACCCAGAATTATAATATGGTGGGGAAATCTACTCGAAATATTTTCCTAATTATCCTTCAGGTGCTCAGCCACAAATGCTGCTGAGCCAGGGGGCCTATAGAGACATCCAATTACCATGTCTGAGCCTGCTTTAACAGTGACCTTCACCCAAATCATTTCACATTTCGGATCCCCGTCAATTTCTTTCGATACTATTCCACTGCTTATTGCTATAAATACGCCTCCCCCTTCACTGTGCAGCCTGTCTCTGCGGTATACATTCCCATCTGAGTTTAGAATTTAATTACTGTTTACATCTGCTTTCGGCCAACTTTCTGTCCCTAGTACTATGTGGGCATTGTGACCGTTTATTAACGAGAGCAGTTCTGCGAACTTTCTGTAGACGCACCTGCAGCTTACTGTTAGCACATTAATATTGTTATTTCCCGTTGCATTTTGCCTACTCCTACCTTGCCAGGTCTCAGGAGGCGTCTTGTCGGGCCTAGGGAGATAATTCTGTAACCTAAAAGCCCACATGTTCACTCCTCACGTACTCCGTTACTCTTGTAGCCGCTTCATGAGTGTTGTGCACGCCTGGCCTACTCAGAGAGACCCTACATTTCTCCACCTGATAGCGGAATTTGCACCCCAAATCTCCGCAGAATCGTCTGTGTCTCTGGTTTAATCTTTATACTCGGCTCCAAACCAAAGGACTGCGATCGGTTCTGGGGACGGTACTACAAATAGTTAGCTCAGATTCCACCCCGCGAGCGAGGCTTTTCGCCTTCACCAACTCCGCCAACCGCCTGTACGAACTGAAGATGACCACTGAACCCAGACGGCAGGAGTCATTGGTGCCGACATGAGCAACAATTTGCAGTCTGGTGCACCCAGTGCTCTCTATCGCCGCCGGCAGGCCCTCCCCCACATCTCGGATGAGACCCCCCGGCAAGCAGACAGAGTGAACACTGGTCTTCTTTCTGACCTTTCCGCTATTTCCCTAAGGGGCTCCATCACCCGCCTAACGTTGGAGCTCCCAATAACTAATAAAACACTCCCCCCGTGTGCCTGCTCGGACCTTGCTGAGCGGGCTATGCCACACGGCCAGCCTCCACATTCACCCTCCGCCTCGTGCACCGCGAACGCCGCTGCACCCGCCACTCCCCATGGGGAGAGGGTGGCCCAACCGCGCGGTACCCGCGAAGATGTCTGGACAGCAGGGACAGTGGGTGAGGCAGGTAATACCTGGGGTGTACCATGCGACGCACCAGACTCCGCACTGGCGCTACACTCCGAGGCAGCAGCCTGAAGACGGCTGTTCGCGGCCATCATCACGTTCAGCTGTTCGCGAACAGTGGCCAGCTCCTTCTGCGTCGGTACACAGCAGTCACACATCCTATCCATCCGAAGAAATCAATTTACTGTAGAGAGTTAATCAACTTTTAACTAGACTGCTAATTCACTAAAAGTGGCTGATAGTTCACTAAACTGTGGTTACTACACACTTCTTGCACAGAACAATGAAAATAGCCCTACCTGTCTTTGGACTGCATTGAAAACAAACACCAGCACTACTGGCACTACGGCTGACCAAAGGGACTCTCTCTGACTGTATTCAAAACAAACACGAAATCTAAGGAACACTATTACTAGCACTCGACAATTAAAGCTTCCTAAAAGCAAAAACACATGGAAGAAGAAGTGACAAGTAAGAAAAGTACAGTTAATACTTAAATTAACGTAGCTCGGTGCACAGCAGACGTGACGCAGACAGCAGTTACGACGACATCATTTGGTACCTGCCTGAGATACTCAGTGGGTACATGCAGCCTCATTTTGTAATTATGGAAATAAAACCAACGTTACGGCCATCTGCAGAAAATGACAAGACTGTAGAATGCGGAGGTTTCGGCAGGAAATGTACCTACCACTTAAGATTCTCCGATAAAGTGTCTATTCATTGTAAACGTCGCATTGTCTAAAAACACAGAGGTAGAACTCACAGATAAAGCTGCACACAACACACACATTAAGAAAAATAAACAGATGATACTCACTAACATACAATAATAAAATGCCACACGTAATTGGATACATGTTGAAAAAGCAAGAGATCCAAGTGATATTCAGAACAAACAACACAGTTCAAAAAAGGCTAAGATCAGAAGAAAAAACCTAAGACGGTTTCAGGAATGCAGGAATACACCAACTCCTATCAAATCCAATACATAGGACAAACACGCAGAAACTTCTGAAGAAGGTGCCGAGAGAACTTGAGAGCTACGAAGAGTGACACCACATATTCCACTTTCACTTAAAGTCTAACGAATAAAAATCATCATCTCACTATTATCGAAACCTGCCTACGTATCCTGAAACACAGTAACAATTTACACCGAAAACTAACAATATCAGGAAATTATTACGTAAACAGGCAATAGCGGAAAGGAAGAACTAATAATTGAAAAAACAACACTTTACAACACACTCTTTACGGCTCTAAGAGAATTGACACAGAACACAGAACAGGAACAACACACACACACACACACACACACACACACACACACACACACACACACACACTGACACGTAATCTCTTCACCACACACAGAGACTTAAATAAGGAACAGAAGTCGTCAGCACTTCGCTATAATTTGCAAAACTATCTCGCGATATGCTATACATTCTCGCGATTCACATGGACACCAAGGTGACGTAATGTCTTGAATTACGACCAAGCTGCTAAAGTTACGCTTTTTTCTGTTTTTAAAAGCAATTTCAAGCCGACGAACGAACGTGAGTACATGGTAAATTAAGTACCAACCAAGTGCACACCAAACTGTATCCACAACACTATTGCAATTCCCATTATTATATCGCCGACATATATCAATTCAGTTTTTCATATTTGTTAATAACAGTTACTCATACAACTGCAGATGAAATGCTGTATGTGGAAGAATCGGCAACAAAAACACCATAAATACGCCGAAAATAACTAAAAACCCATCTTCGGACTTAGTCAATAAGGTAATATGAAACTATTCGTAGAATACAATACTTGGACCCAAAACAAACATAAGTAACTATGTTTGTCAATGCTTACAAAGATGCTATTTTTGCATGTTTTGCAATGAGGAAAAAACCCAGTGATGGTGACGATGATGTAGCTGAAACTAATCCGGATCCGAAAATAAAATAAATAAAAACAAAAGCGTTTTACATCGAGTCGGATCCGCTTTCCCATATTTTTGGTTTTAATCAAAAAGGGAGGATTGAAAGATTTTCAAGATAAAATGACTGTCACACTTCTATTTCTGTTTTAGTCTGCCGGTTTTCAGAATGTTCATAAGAGAATTATCGAGTAGTAGTTGTTAGAATGGACTGCTAAGTTAGGTTTAAATAGGAAAATAGCTAATGCTCTCCCTAATGAAGGGCTCAGTGTCATCATAAAAAGAAACTAAAAAAAGGTAGGCTGGAGTGGCGTTTACACTCAGCGATCGACAGAAATATCTGGGGCTATGAATGTGACGTTATGCATCGGCCGACGGTGCCATTGATGTGTGCAGACTGTCCTCAAGTTGTACATTTATTATGTTAAATTGCCACGATTCATTAACAGTGTTAATTTTTAATAAAATTATTACTCAAACTCCCTCAACAACGTGTGAACGGGATCAATACAGTCCCATCTTATAGTAGTTAATGATGATCACGTCTTATCCCACTACATTATTCGGTAACTAATAATAGCGGTCTTCTTATGGTTAAAAATTTGCTTGCTGACTCGTCTCGGGCGTAACTCATCTCCACAGCATCGTATAAAAGGATTTATACATATTTTCTAATTTGATGATGGCAGTAGCCGAAAATGAAGAGGGATTCGTAAGAGGGAATTCAATAATTAAAGAAACAAACACATGAAGAAATGAAACAGTCTGTAGGATTTATAACAGTCTGTTCGTGTGATGAGAATAAGCTGAGAACAGCTGACAGACAAAAATTGTTTTGTTTCTATGCTCAATATTGTATTTATGGATGACGTGTGTGGCTGAAGTTGTCATATTAGTTTAGCAACGTACATTGAAAAAATTTTTTGCATTCTAGTGGTTGAAAGCCGGCTATAATCTTTTTTTCGAATGGTTGTACATTGTGGTCAATATTGTATGCACCGTGGAAATTTTCGTAAGTAGGTATAACAGTTCAGAAAAAGGTCGAACCACACTGGCCCAAGAGCAATGTTCTGGTCGGCCAGCTGAAATTTCAACTCGTTCGCTTGAAACAAGTACTGACAACATTATTCGTGAAGACCGACATGTTAAAGTTGAACATATAGAGAACCAGTTCCAACAGACTTTGGCGAATTTCATACCGGTTTCAGTAACATGATCAAGTACAGGGAAACTAGTGCAAGCTGGGTCCCGTAAGAGTTAAGGCGGCAAAACAAGGAATCAAGACTCAAAGTGTACGGGCTTGAAATAAGGCAATGAAACGGAATTTGACCATTTTCTAAACAAGAGTTTCACGTGTGATGAAACTTAGATCCACTACTTTCGACGAGAGTCCAAACGACAAAGTATGGACGAACAATATATACAAAAGAAGCTTAAACAACAAGAGAATGACTTGTTTACATCAGCTACGAAAACTCTAGTTCTTCGCTGAAACAATGATATAAATATTGGTGGGGATTATTTTGAAATATCTTGTTCTGTTAAAGTATACAATTGTTTCTACATCGATTTCTCTTTTTTTATTATTGAATTTTCCTTATAGTAAATTATACTATTACTTCGTTTTGGAAGTGATAAAAGTAAGACGTTATGACATTACTATGGAAGCCCAATACTCTCCCTCCCCCTCCTTCAGTTCCATTGTGGCTTTCTCATAAATTGATTCTGAACGAAAATTAGTGTTTCTTTACATGAACACATTTCCATGATTTAGCTTTGGTGAAGAGACGTTGTCAAGAAAGCTTGTCCCCAACAGGTAAAGAAAACGACTGAAGTGTTAGACATGTCCAAGGCAATAAAAAAGTCTGTATTCTTTTAAGTGATAAAATTTGTAGTTGCACGAACAGAGAAAAGCCAGAACGATAAACAACATGCAAACTATTGTCCTCGCAGTCCCTTAGTCTCTTTTGGAGCTGTATTTTGGAAGTTGAAGGTAGGTGCCGCGAGCGTCGACGAAGTCCTGGTGTGTATGCAGTCACATTGTTGGAGAGTGGGGAGACAGTCCAGGTGCTTCTCGTTATTGTTGCCAACATCCACATTTTTAAGAGTAGTGCATACTGATAGATCGTAGTTGGTGTTCAGTTTGAAATTAGTAATCACTTAAAATAATGCTATTCAATACAAACAGCATACAGACAAACCTCATATCAGAAGTACGGTTTTTCACATAAATAATGATTTATTTAGGCACTAATTTTGTCTAATGAATTTTGCAATTAAATTTTGCTCAGAGACTTTTACCGCTTTTTGAAAAATACCAAAACAGGCAAATTTCAAAGGGCGTCTCTAGAAGTTCGCATTTAATTGAATAAATCTCAATAGTTGTGCTATGAACGCGATTACAATAACAACATAACTCATTTTTGTGTCAATTATGTTATACTTAGTATTGTAGTCTTCTTTACGAAAACCTTTTATTTAATAAGAAAGGATCCATCCAAGACTAGTTTCTCTCCGTGAAATAGCCATCTTCAGATCACATAATAGAAAGCGATGTCTACATCGACTGCTGAGGTACGACACTTGTCACAACCACGTTTACAATTTCAAACTCAATAAGTGTAATGTGAAATTGATAACGTGAGTGCGAAAATATCTCTCTCTTGAGTAGTCGATGTAGACATGGCTTTCTATTGTATGATCTGAAAATGGTCATTTTACTGAGTGAATCTAGTAATCGCGGTATTCGTCCTTGTGATCTTAGCCAATACAAATTTGCCATAGCGAAGACTACAACGCTATATGAGGTGTATAATGCTTGGTAACCTGTTACTCTTCTTTTATCACCTCCAAAATGAGGCGAAAGTTGCTACAAAGACATTAAATTGTCCACAGAAAAGCATAAGGATAGGGCATATTGCTGTGGTTAATTAGAGTGTGAGATGGTTGTGTTGTGTGTGGAATAGGGAGGTGTTGATTGCGTTCCCATAGTGTTGTGTAGTTGTTTCAAGGGTAGAGATTAAATCAGAGTTATAATGTGGTTGTCAACGAGCACAGTTAAAGAATCTTGAAGTTCGACTTAATGAATCTAGAGCAGCTGTTTAGTATGTACACATTCCAACACCGTCTGTCCGTCCATCTGGTGCCAGTCGTATTTCCAGATATTCTTGTTGTTCGCTGAGTGCGAACGCCACCCTAGCCTGACCCTTTAAGATTGTTCTTATGTATAGACTTGCTGACATTGGGCCCTTCATTAGAAAAACCACTGTTTACTTTCCTCGGCAATTTTGACTTGGAGGTACATTCTAACAATTACTTCTCGACAATACTCATATGAACATTCTGATTACCTACAAACTAAAATGGAAATAAAATAATAACAGCTATGGAGAGGAAGGCATCCAATTAATTTTCCCTGCTCTTAATTAATGTTATTTCTGTTGACTGATATACATTTGTTTACACCTGGCGTGTCTATCATTTTGTGTACTGTTTCGGCTACGTGTTTAACTGCAGTCTTTGCTCCTGGATTGCTAGCCTGCTGAAGGAACACACTGACCATGGAAAAGTTTTCCATCCTGCTGCGGGGTTGAGTAATACTTGGGAAAATAGTAGATTAAGTCTGGCAACCCTCTGATAGTCGAGATAATTTATGGCGTGACAACGAATAATCCTGCTAAATTTAACATGATATTGTCTTGGTATTTCAACTAAAATCCCTGAACGAGTTTCACTTATGGTATGTCATCTATCAAATGTATGTTTTTATTCCAGGAAGGTCAATCCACAAAGAAAAAATACAATTAATTCCGTCTTCATTGCGAATTATGAGTCTTAGTCAACAATAGGACTTTGAAGGGAGCACTGAATGCTGCTGTAGTCGTGACGCTGTGAAACCAAAGTTGTGTTGATTCTAGATTCCAATCATGCAAGAAATCAACATTTTAGGGGGTACGTAACAGAGCTACAAGCATTTGCCTGCTTGAATGTGGCTAATAATGCACTTTAAATTAATCCTACATGAGATAACATTCACTCCAAATAAGACAAAGGCGTTTAAGCTCTCTGGCTTCACCTTTCTGTTAAATCCAAAATCGCCATAAACTTATGTACCAAATTCCTTTTTCCAGCTAAAATTTTCCCGCAGTGGTAGATTACATACAAAGTATTCGTCTCGTCATAAGCTGAGAGAATATTGGCTACAATGTTTGTTGAAAATAATTTACTCTGAAAACCAAATTACTAGATTAAATTGTTTTATACTTGCCAGTTTGATTGTAGAAACGTCCGATGTAGATCATAATCACGAGGCGCTACTCGTCGCGGTCACCTGGGCTGATATCCGCTAATGTCAGGCGGTTGTAAGACAGTGGAAAAGAATATGTTCTGTTCAGGACCGGCAATCACAAGCTCTTCACGGAAACGTTTTCCCAATGTTTTGATGTTATTGTCTCATTACAAAAGTGAGTAAGTTACTTCAGAGTTGCAACATATTGATACTGTTAGCAAACCAACCAGTAGTTGGTTGCTAAATAACGCAAAAATCGGGTTCAGTTACTCGGTTTTTCTTTTGCAGTGCGTGACGTTTACTATGAACAGGCAGTGCAACAGAGAGGCCCAAGCGAAAGCAGCACTTCCCAGGAGACCTCCGTATCCCATTGTGTTGGCAGTTTGTGTAGATGATCGTTATGTGATTTTACTTCAGATGTTACAAAATGAAGTTAAAAGTGCGCACAGGGTAGCTGAGGCCGCTGCTAAATGATGATTTGATGGAGCAGATATGACTGTATTGAATAGACAGTTACCCACTTCTGGGGGTCAGAACGTGAGAATCATCATCCAGCATAGAGTACCAATGCTACGAAAAATCATGACACAGATACACACTGATCAGGAGGTACATTATGACCACCGACCTGCAATCGGTATAAACCCATCCAGGCGAAAACAGCGTCACCTGGCGAGGAATGACTAGTCAGACACGCACGGTGCATGTAGTATCAGTGAGAATGCTCTCCGTGTATTGAATGGGGAAGGCCCTCTATTTATCTTTGTTTTATCGTGGGCAGATTGTAGTGGCTCGGCTGCTTGGCATGAGCATTTGTCGGGTATTCGAGGAGTGCTGCGGTGAGTCTCTTCAACAACTGGCTAAACCAAGGTGAAACCACGTCCAGACGCCGTGAGGTTGGGCGGCCACCCCACATTACAGTTGTGGGACGTCGTAAGCTGGGAAGGCTGGTGAAAGAGGACAGGCGGCGAATTAACATCATAATTTAATGTTGGACAGAGTACAAGTGTGTACAACACTCCTAATGATGGGCCGCCACAGCCGACGATCTATCAGCAACTACGGCTTAAATGGGGACGTGACAATCGGCACTGGACATTGGCACAGTGTCATCACGTTACATGGTGTGATGAACTCCGTTACCTTGTTCATCATGCCGATGGGAGGGCGCAAATGCATCGTCTTAAGGGGGAACAGCTCCGTGGCACCTGTACTGAGGGACAGAGAAAGCTGGTGGTGGCTTCAATTAAGCTCAGGGGAACATTTTTCTGCGCATGCATTGGTCCAGTGGAGGCTGTGCAAGGATAAGGAGTATTGTACCTTGGTAGCAGACCACGTACACCTCCTGATGACGATAATGCTTCCCGACGGCAGTGGCATTTTTCAGCAAGATAACGCACAATGTCACAACGATAGGAGTGTGATGGAGTGGTTCGAGAAACACAGCGGTGGGTTCCACTTAATGTTCTGGGCCCCCTACTCGATAGATCTGAACCCGTCTTGAATGTGATTGAACGTGGTGTCAGAGTTCGTCTATAGGTTACGGGAATTTTGTGACTTGTGTGTGCAGTTGAGGTGCCTCTCCCTCCAGCGACCTACCAAGGCCTCATAGCTTCCATGACACGATGCGTCGCCACTGTTATCGGTGCCAGATGTGGACATACCGGCTATTAGGTAGGTGGTAAGAATGTTCTGGTTGGTCAGTGAACGTGGAGCTCAGTGATAAAAAAGAAGTTTGATTACCACTTCAGGCTACGGGTTTTAATAGCACTAGTAAATCGTATTGTAAGTAGGCTGTTTAGGTTTTTTTTATTGGTAACGCCGCCGCCACGTAGCGCTCTGTATGAAAATCACTGGCTGTGCCGTGTGCAGTCTGTGGCTGGTTGGCATTGTTGTAATACTCGCCATTGTAGTGTTGGGCAGCGGCAGCTGGATACTAACAGCGCGTAGCGTTGCGCAGTTGGAGGTGAGCCACCAGCAGTGGTGGACATGGGTAGAGAGATGGCGGAGTTTGGAAATTTGTAAGAATTGGTGTCATCAAGTGATATATACACTCCTGGAAATGGAAAAAAGAACACATTGACACCAGTGTGTCAGACCCACCATACTTGCTCCGGACACTGAGAGAGAGCTGTACAAGCAATGATCACATGCAGGGCACAGCGCACACACCAGGAACCGCGGTGTTGGCTGTCGAATGGCGCTAGCTGCGCAGCATTTGTGTACCGCCGCCGTCAGTGTCAGCCAGTTTGCCCTGGCATATGGAGCTCCATCGCAGTCTTTAACACTGGTAGCATGCAGCGACAGCGTGGACGTGAACCGTATGTGCAGTTGACGGACTTTGAGCGAGGACGTATAGTGGGCATGCGGGAGGCCGGGTGGACGTACCGCCGAATTGCTCAACACGTGGGGCGTGAGGTCTCCACAGTACATCGATGTTGTCGCCAGTGGTCGGCGGAAGGTGCACGTGCCCGTCGACCTGGGACCGGACCGCAGCGACGCACGGATGCACGCCAAGACCGTAGGATCCTACGCAGTGCCGTAGGGGACCGCACCGCCACTTCCCAGCAAATTAGGGACACTGTTGCTCCTGGGGTATCGGCGAGGACCATTCGCAACCGTCTCCATGAAGCTGGGCTACGGTCCCGCACACCGTTAGGCCGTCTTCCGCTCACGCCCCAACATCGTGCAGCCCGCCTCCAGTGGTGTCGCGACAGGCGTGAATGGAGGGACGAATGGAGACGTGTCGTCTTCAGCGATGAGAGTCGCTTCTGCCTTGGTGCCAAGGATGGTCGTATGCGTGTTTGGCGCCGTGCAGGTGAGCGCCACAAGTAGGACTGCATACGACCGAGGCACACAGGGCCAACACCCGGCATCATGGTGTGGGGAGCGATCTCCTACACTGGCCGTACACCTCTGGTGATCGTCGAGGGGACAGTGAATAGTGCACGGTACATCCAAACCGTCATCGAACCCATCGTTCTACCATTCCAAGACCGGCAAGGGAACTTGCTGTTCCAACAGGACAATGCACGTCCGCATTTATCCCGTGCCACCCAACGTGCTCTAGAAGGTGTAAGTCAACTACCCTGGCCAGCAAGATCTCCGGATCTGTCCCCCATTGAGCATGTTTGGGACTGGATGAAGCGTCGTCTCACGCGGTCTGCACGTCCAGCACGAACGCTGGTCCAAGTGAGGGGCTAGGTGGAAATGGCATGGCATGTCGTTCCACAGGACTACATCCAGCATCTCTACGATCGTCTCCATGGGAGAATAGCAGCCTGCATTGCTGCGAAAGGTGGATATACACTGTACTAGTGCCGACATTGTGAATGCTCTGTTGCCTGTGTCTATGTGCCTGTGGTTCTGTCAGTGTGATCATGTGATGTATCTGACCCCAGGAATGTGTCAATTAAGTTTCCTCTTCCTGGGCCAATGAATTCACGGTGTTCTTATTTCAATTTCCAGGAGTGTATATTCTGACTACTAAGGTAAATACATTGTTTGTTCTCTATTAAAATCTTTCATTTGCTAACTGTGCCTATCAGTAGTTAGTGCCTTCAGTAGTTCGAATCTTTTATTTAGCTGGCAGTAGTGGCGCTCCCTGTATTGCAGTAGCTTGAGTAACGAAGATTTTTGTGAGGTAAGTGATTTGTGAAACGTATAGGTTAATGATAGTCAGGGCCATTCTTTCGTAGGGATTTTTGGAAGTCCGATTGCGTTGCGCTAAATATATTGTGTGTCAGTTTAAGCACAGTCTTGTATAATTTTTCTAAGGGGACGTTTCATATGTCGACCCTTAGCCAAGGATACCTCACTGGAATCTTCTGATTTTTTTCCTTGTAGTTTGTGTAATTAGTGTAGATTTTGTTTATTGCTAGCGCGTAATTGTAGAGAGAATTTCCTCTGTAGTTGCAGTGTTTCATTGTTGTACAGTAAAACAGTTGGGCATGCATGTAGATTTGCACCAAGTATTTCGCAGCTGCGCTTGCAATTAACTAGATATTATTTTCAGTGCTATGTTAATGTGTTGTCTTATTTTTGCTCTTCAAATTGTGTTTTTCTGTGTTGTCGTTTGAAATACTGTGACAATAATGGCGTGTGAAAAACGTAATACTAGGCTCCAAAGTAAACTGAGAAATTACAGTGAAGAGGAAAGCAGTGTGTTAGCGCCACTGTGTAATGAATTAACTAATGTTCAAAGTAGTAATTTGGTAATAGGGCATAGGGAAATGGAGCGGGTTGCAAATAATGGTGTAGACAGTGAAACAGTTAGTGAACACGGAAGCATTATCGATCGATCGGTCGGCAACAGCTCGCGTCAGGATTCCGAAACGAAAGGACACAATCTAGGAAATACTGTACATTCAGGTTTTGCGTCCTCACCGTTTTCTCAAATAAGTCAAGACACATTTTCTGCTTGTCAAAATGTGAATGTTGCCGGTGCAAATGCACTGCCGAAAAGCATAGAGGAACAGATTCCAGACACTAATACATTATTATTGCAACTAATGCAGCAAATGAAACAAAATCAGAGACAAACACAGCAACAGTTAGACACAATGGAACAAAATCTTCAAAAGTGAGACACAATGGAACAAAATCTTCAAAACTTAGACGCAATGGAACAAAATCTTCAAAAGTTAGGCACAATGGAACAAAAGCTTCAAAAGTTAGACACCACACTTGAACAAACACGTGAAGATTTAACTAATGAGTTACATAACATGGAATCGAAATGTCAAAAAGTCTGTAATGACGTAAAAACAAAAAATTGTGAGCATTTCCAACCTATTTTTTCGCGGCATGAAAATGCATTACAGAATCACGAAGCAGCCGTAAAAGAACTTCAAACTATTGTTCATGAAAATCATGAGACCTTGCAAGCTAAAATTGACTCAGTTGCATCTACCGATTCGGTTACATAACTTGCAAGAACTCAAGCGAACTTAAAGGACGCAGTAGATACTCTGAAAATTGGTTCAGAAAGACACACAGAGGAAATAATTTCACTGTCGGATAAAGTAGCCGAACTTTCAGATCAGTTCATTAACTTATGTACAAAGTTAGATGATGATCTGAATGACACAAAACCTTTAGCCTTCACCGACACTGAAGAGTTTGAACCAATTAGAAAATTCAAACAGAATCAAAATCAAATCAACACACAGTACAAAAGAGAAATGCGGGAAGTACAAGATCAGTTGACTCAAGTAATACAAGAATTACATATTTCAGAGGAGACTCGCGCCCCTGTACGGGAAGAGGGACAGAGCAATACAGAACAACTACAAAAAAATAGCACAGGGCATTTCGGAAATCATGAAAGAAATTGGCAGGGTACACTGAATTTTAGATGGAACCACCGAAACGATGTAATAATGACCGACATACGACTCGCCGACATGATGATTTTGACTATAAGCTGTTCATTACTACACGTAAATGCAAAACATTTAAGAATTCTGGCAACGACATTCATCCACAAGCGTGGCTTCATCAATTCTCTCATTGTTTTTCTCCCAACTGGTCATTAGAACACAGATTTGAATTTATGTGTGGCTACTTGTAGGATGAACCAGCTGTAAGAATGCGACCGGTCATTCACGATTGCCACAGTGAAAGAGAATTTTACCATGCCTTCCTCTCAGCATATTGGTCCCAAGCCACACAAGACCGAGTAAAACATGGCATCATGATGATGAAACATTTCGAACAATCTGAATTTTCCAGTCTTGTGAAATATTTTGAAGACATGTTGCACAAGAATCAGTACCTGTCAAACCCATACAGCCCGTCAGAACTCATCCGCATTTGCTTAATCAAATTGCCTGAACAATTACGGCATATTATTTTGGCAGGCCGTTGCAAAGACGACATTGAAGCTTTTCAGGGACTCTTACAAGAATTAGAAATTGACACTGACTATCGCGGAACGCGAAAACAGGAACACAACAATTACAGGTCACATCCGTCGCAATTCCGCGATGAAAGAAATAATAACTGGACACGACTAGGCTATTCTCACAATACAAATCGTGACCAAAACAGACACCACCCGTATGACAACCGTTGGCAGAGTAGTAATAATTACAGGGAAAGGTCACCTCTCCGCGGTGATGACTATCACAGAGACAATCAGAGAAACAGACAATATGGGAACCAAAATAATTACTAACAAGGGAGACAGAATAACTTTAGACGCAACGGTCCAGCGCGCAGTTACGATTCAGAGAGAAATTCTCCACCACGTGACCGACAAGAAAGAAACTATGGAATCTACCGACATGACGACAGAAGATATGATCGTAACGACAGACCTGAATTGCAGCAGAACTGGCGGGAATCAAACAGAACAGGGCCCTCTCGACATGCTGAATTTGTAGAAGTTAGGTCTCCAAATCCCAATAACGACGCGCGCCAACAAAGACACAATAGGCAATGACTCATACCGCTGGCAGCCTCAAAATTTACTTATGAAACTGACGACGCAGCTGCCGTAGCTAGTAATTACGTTAAAATGGAAGACATTAGGGACATATTACATGTACGCCAACAAACCAACTTAGAATTCTTTTGAACTTTCTTATTGTTCCATTGTTGTCGACAGAAATTATACTGGGAGTAGACTTCTTGAATGACTACAAAGCAATCTTAAACTTTCACGATGCTGAAATAAGTTTAGAGAAAGAAGGTAAGTCAATAGCTTTGAAATTTGAAAATTGGCTCTCAAACCATGACGAGGAAATTAATCGGCTTTACCTTCTGTTAGACAACAGTTCGGTATTTTCTACGGAACTAGAAACTAACAGTCGCTCTACAAGTACTGACAGAGATGATATCGACGGCACAATTGAAACTAATGAGTTAATTCAGAATAAAATTCAAACAATTGAGAATTGTAATGACACTGATAGGCAGGACCTTTTTGAGATTTTACAAGCACATTCCACAGTTTTTACTCACAAAACAGGAACAGTCAAGGGATTTCAATACCAATTTCGTGTTCGTGAGCATACTAAATTTTGTGTTGGACCATACGTAATTCCAGCACATTATAGGGACCGTGTTAGAACAGAAATACAATCTATGCTTGACGACGGCATTATTGAGCCTGCAGTAAGCTCATACAACAATCCATTACATGTAGTTGAGAAGAAAAATGGGTCGATCAGGCTTGTCTTAGATTCGAGACAAATCAATACTATCATTATTCCTGAAACAGACAGGCCGCAAACGTTGGTAGAACTTCTTCAAAATGTTAATGGTGTAAAAGTGTTGTCTTCCATTGATCTCAGATCCAGCTTTCATCAGATCGAACTTCATCCATAATGTAGAAAATACACAGCTTTCCTTTGTTTCGGCGTTTGTTATCAGTTTCGGAAACTTCGGCACAAAGACATAATTGATTTGGCTATTAAAAATATAAATTCTGCTGCAGACAAAAGGAAAAAATTACACGGTAAAGCAAATGCAAGGAAATTATATATTGGTCAGAAAGTTCTCATTAAAGCTCATCCATTGTCACATAAGAAGAAACACTTGAGTCACAAATTCTTTCTAGTTTACAATGGACCTTACAGAATCCGACGTTGTTGTTGTTGTTGTCTTCAGTCCTGAGACTGGTTTGATGCAGCTCTCCATGCTACTCTATCCTGTGCAAGCTGCTTCATCTCCCAGTACCTACTGCAACCTACATCCTTCTGAATCTGCTTAGTGTACTCATCTCTCGGTCTCCCTCTACGATTTTTACCCTCCACGCTGCCCTCCAATGCTAAATTTGTGATCCCTTGATCCCTCAAAACATGTCCTACCAACCGATCCCTTCTTCTAGTCAAGTTGTGCCACAAACTTCTCTTCTCCCCAATCTTATTCAATACCTCCTCATTAGTTACGTGATCTATCCACCTTATCTTCAGTATTCTTCTGTAGCACCACATTTCGAAAGCTTCTATTCTCTTCTTGTCCAAACTAGTTATCGTCCATGTTTCACTTCCATACATGGCTACACTCCAAACAAATACTTTCAGAAACGACTTCCTGATACATAAATCTATATTCGATGTTAACAAATTTCTCTTCTTCAGAAACGCTTTCCTTGCCATTGCCAGTCTACATTTTATATCCTCTCTACTTCGACCATCATCAGTTATTTTACTTCCTAAATAGCAAAACTCCTTTACTACTATAAGTGTCTCATTTCCTAATCTAATTCCCTCAGCATCACCCGATTTAATTTGACTACATTCCATTATCCCCGTTTTGCTTTTGTTAATGTTCATCTTATATCCTCCTTTCAAGACACTGTCCATTCCGTTCAACTGCTCTTCCAAGTCCTTTGCCATCTCTGACAGAATTACAATGTCATCGGTGAACCTCAAAGTTTTTACTTCGTCTCCATGAATTTTAATACCTACTCCAAATTTTTCTTTTGTTTCCTTTACTGCTTGCTCAATATACAGATTGAATAACATCGGGGAGAGGCTACAACCCTGTCTCATTCCTTTCCCAACCACTGCTTCCCTTTCATGCCCCTCGACTCTTATTACTGCCATCTGGTTTCTGTACAAATTATAAATAGCCTTTCGCTCCCTGTATTTTACCCCTGTCACCTTTAGAATTTGAAAAAGAGTATTCCAGTCAACATTGTCAAAAGCTTTCTCTAAGTCTACAAATGCTAGAAACGTAGGTTTACCTTTTCTTAATCTTTCTTCTAAGATAAGTCGTAAGGTCAGTATTGCCTCACGTGTTCCAACATTTCGACGGAATCCAAACTGATCCTCCCCGAGGTCTGCATCTACCAGTTTTTCCATTCGTCTGTAAAGAATTCGCGTTAGTATTTTGCAGCCGTGGCTTATTAAACTGATAGTTCGGTAATTTTCACATCTGTCAGCACCTACTTTCTTTGGGATTGGAATTATTATATTCTTCTTGAAGTCTGAGGGTATTTCGCCTGTCTCATACATCTTGCTCACCAGCTGGTAGAGTTTTGTCATGACTGGCTCTCCCAAGGCCGTCAGTAGTTCTAATGGAATGTTGTCTACTCCGGGGGCCTTGTTTCGACTCAGGTCTTTCAGTGCTCTGTCAAACTCTTCACGCAGTATCGTATCTCCCATTTCGTCTTCATCTACATCCTCTTCTATTTCCATAATATTGTCCTCAAGTACCTCGCCCTTGTATAAGCCTTCTATATACTCCTTCCACCTTTCTGCCTTCCCTTCTTTGCTTAGAACTGGGCTGCCATCTGAGCTCTTGATATTCATACACGTGGTTCTCTTCTCTCCAAAGGTCTCTTTAATTTTCCTGTAGGCAGTATCTATCTTACCCCTAGTGAGATAAGCTTCTACATCCTTACATTTGTCCTCTAGCCATCCCTGTTTAGCCATTTTGCACTTCCTGTCGATCTCATTTTTGAGACGTTTGTATTCCTTTTTGCCTGCTTCATTTACTGCATTTTTATATTTTCTCTTTTCATCAATTAAACTCAATATTTCTTCTGTTACCCAAGGGTTTCTAGCAGCCCTCGTCTTTGTACCTACTTTATCCTCTGCTGCCTTCACTACTACATCCCTCAGAGCTACCCATTCTTCTTCTACTGTATTTCTTTCCCCTATTCCTGTCAATTGTTTCCTTATGCTCTCTCTGAAACTCTGTACAACCTCTGGTTCTTTCAGTTTATCCAGGTCCCATCTCCTTAATGTCTCACATTTTTGCAGTTTCGTCAGTTTTAATCTTCAGGTCATAACCAATAGATTGTGGTCAGAGTCCACATCTGCCCCTGGAAATGTCTTACAACTTAAAACCTGGTTCCTAAATCTCTGTCTTACCATTATATAATCTATCTGATACCTTTTAGTATCTCCAGGGTTCTTCCACATATACAACCTTCTTTCATGATTCTTAAACCAAGTGTTAGCTATGATTAAGTTGTGCTCTGTGCAAAATTCTACTAGGCGCTTTCCTCTTTCATTTCTTAGCCCCAATCCATATTCACCTACTATGTTTCCTTCTCTCCCTTTTCCTACACTCGAATTCCAGTCGCCCATTACTATTAAATTTTCGTCTCCCTTCACTATCTGAATAATTTCTTTTATTTCATCGTACATTTCTTCAATTTCTTCATCATCTGCAGAGCTAGTTGGCATATAAACTTGTACTACTGTAGTAGGTGTGGGCTTCGTATCTATCTTGGCCACAATAATGCGTTCACTATGCTGTTTGTAGTAGCTTACCCGCATTCCTATTTTCCTATTCATTATTAAACCTACTCCTGCATTACCCCTATTTGATTTTGTGCTTATAACCCTGTAGTCACCTGACCAGAAGTCTTGTTCCTCCTGCCACCGAACCTCACTAATTCCCACTATATGTAACTTTAACCTATCCATTTCCCTTTTTAAATTTTCTAACCTACCTGCCCGATTAAGGGATCTGACATTCCACGCTCCGATCCGTAGAACGCCAGTTTTCTTTCTCCTGATAACGACATCCTCCTGAGTAGTCCCCGCCCGGAGATCCGAATGGGGGACTATTTTACCTCCGGAATATTTTACCCAAGAGGATGTCATCATCATTTAATCATACAGTAAAGCTGCATGTCCTCGGGAAAAATTACGGCTGTAGTTTCCCCTTGCTTTCAGCCGTTCGCAGTACCAGCACAGCAAGGCCGTTTTGGTTAATGTTGCAAGGCCAGATCAGTCAATCATCCAGACTGTTGCCCCTGCAACTACTGAAAAGGCTGCTGCCCCTCTTCAGGAACCACACGTTCGTCTGGCCTCTCAACAGATACCCCTCCGTTGTGGTTGCACCTACGGTACGGCCATCTGTATCGCTGAGGCACGCAAGCCTCCCCACCAACGGCAAGGTCCATGGTTCATGGGGGGAGGATCCGACGTATACCACGCAGAGTTTCAACTTCAACGCAATTATCATCCGACGTTTACCACATGATAATTGCGTTGAAGTTGAAACTCTGCGTACTAGGAAGAGTAAAGGTTTACACCACATTTCACATGTAAAACCGTTTATTGAAAGATAATCTGCTTTTTAACTTTGTCTTTGCCATAAAACATTTCACTTCACATTTCTAGTATGCTTTGTCACACTTAGAAACTGTTAACATGCAACAATGTTTTGAAGTTCACTATCCAGTCTAGAACCTAGGGAACATTTTTAAACAGAAATTACGAATGCATTGTTATAGTGAACAGACGACACAGTGTTGTTATTTGTACATTCTTGCTTGCTAGTTGCACGATTACGTAACGACTATAAGGCTTACATACTTAGGACATATACTGTTAATGAGATTTTAATGCAACATTTTGGTTTACTTGAAAATACATTCTGGATTTAAAGTACTTTCTGTGAGATACCAGATGATACAGTGGTTAGTTTATGTGACAGCTACACGATTTTATCACGACGCTACTAATGAGTGACAATTTACAATGTTGCTTTTGCAGTTTATCTGTTTTATATCTGCACAGTTTTTCTGAATTTTTCTGGAAAGTAAAACATGTTTTAGTAGTAACGTTTGTGGTATAGCTACAATGAGACAGCCTTTTCTGTAGCACAACAATACGTACAATACAGTACTTACTTCATCACGGCAACAAGCGTAATAACTAAGATATCTATACGCAAAGCATTTCAATTTCGTTTATCATGAGGTAAGTACATTGACTTCTGCAGAACTTAGCTTTCGGAGGACAATAACTACGACACTTCCACAGAGATTGTCTTACAGCAAGACGCACATTTAGCGCTACAGGACACGCATTAAACTATTTATTTTTCAACATATTTGAATTACAAAGAAAGTTTTCCGTGATACATTTCATTCCATTGCTGTAATCTGTAACACTTGAGGATATAATTACATTATTCCTCAGGGGGGTACACGCTTACTTTGTGTACCATGTGTTTGGCAAGCACAAGGAGCCTTAGCTAATATGGTATTTGTTTATACAACTTTACACATCGGTACCATATTTCTCTAACACATAAATTACACAGCTATCTGATCATTTAACTGAGAGAGACCAACATTTACTTTACTACATCAGTGACAGATGTTTACATAATCACACCATTGGATAACTTCACACTTACGAAGTTGTATTTTGTCTGTGCTTTGTGAACTGTTCATATTTTTTCGGAACCATTGTGATACTATGAGAGCTTTGAATGACATATTTGGTATGGGATCTGGATTTTTAAAGTACGTTTGAGGCAGATGACACTTTCGACATGAGAAGAGAATTTTTTTGTAGGTTTTGAAATTATTGGAGGAAGCTACGCCGATTTTGAGATTTGACTGAGGTGTTATGATGTTATTATTACGGTAACTATGTGTATTATGCTGTTGTGGTATGTTTATGGTCAATAAGCTGGTGCTATGAGTTATTTGGTTGTGCTACGTATCTGTTATGATGAAATATTGAAGAAGTGTCGACGAATATATATATGTGTAATAAGGTAAGAAATAATGAGTAGTGGTTAGGAACTCTGATTTGTGAAAAAGGATGTTGGAAACCGAGAATCGTACTTTAAGAGTTATGAAATGAGTGTATATGCGTGAATGTAACACTATGCTGGCGAAAATTTTTTGGACACAATTATATTTAAATGATTTTATTTCTACAGATTTGTAACGCAAAATTCTTGACCTCTGAAATTTTTTTTATATGAGACTGCCACTGTAGCGGAAACTGGTGTCGTAAATATTTCGATAAGACAGTTAAGTGACCACCTGCATGTAATGCGTCGTGGGCACCCAGCTGCGCGACAACCACCTGACAAAAGAAAGCCATTAGTGTGTGCCTGTTAGAGGCACAGGTGGAAAAAAAAGAGGCCATTATCCTCGCTATTGAGATTCCTTTGTAGAAAGCATCGCCAATACTACACACCCAAACTTGAAAACATATGATTACACTGTGGAGCTCTTAATTTATGATATTTACTAAAATGCCTAATGAAACGACGAGAAACATTTCATGGCTATTGCCCTGCTAGTTGAGAGAAATGCCATGTGGCTTGCTTTATGCATTTATTTACTCATTTTGTTTAATATCTAGTTTCTAACTGCACTGAAGCATTGGTTAAAATAAATTTTATGGATGTACTAATATAAATATTTTATGCCTACAGATCCAGTAAATAATAACTTTATGATGTACTTAAAAAAAACGAAGTAGCACAAAAAAGACATTTCCCTTCACAGAAATTGCATACAGAATTGTCTTTTCAAGTGCATGGTAATAAACATAGTGGGATACATGGTAATATTTTTTTACAATAAATTTTTGTGGTGCACCACTTTAATTGCGTAGACATTAAGATGTGAATAGACATTGTCCTTATCTGCATTGTTGTCTTTAGTGTAACATTTTTTCTGATTGAGCTTTGTCATGTTTAGGTATAAGTTATAGCATTTGCTGCGGCTGTTTGCCATTCATAGTGCTACTGAATGTCACTTTGTAATACTAGCTTAAGCCAATTTTATTACTGATTTATTTTTCTTGTTTGCTGCACATTGCCTTATATTAGTTGTAATATTGCTGCCTTTTTTTTGCCAATTTCCATTTTTTAACATTGCTGTTTGTGTAAATTGTTTTGTGCTGCTGCATTGCCTCATCCCTTAGTTAAGCATCTGAGCTCAGTAGATTTAAGTTAGCTTAAGAGGGGGTAGCCTATATAAGAGAATGATTTGCGATGGGTTGGAAGAAATGCATTGAGAAGTTATACGAAAAAAGTACAGAAATCAGGTATAGATAGGACTTTTTGGAAATAATGAACAACGAAGGGAGATCTCCGAGAAGTAAAGAAAGTTTTGTTTGCAAAATACTGCAGTAAAACAAACTCTGTCCTTTCCTTGTGTTATCCCACTATGTTTTTGTGTACCCTTGTGTATTTATGTTCTTCCTGTCTTTATATGCTTATCTGATAAGACTTATGTTGCAGAATTTTTCTAATACTAAGCTACATTCACTATGATGAGGAATACTGTTATCCTCAAATATAATTTGCATTAATAACATGTCATTTACTTTGTAAAGATGTTTACACATTATTTATTCTGTTTTGTTCTAATGCTCATTCATTAAGTTGATGTTTCGAAATTTATTCTAATTTTTTATGTATGTGCTCCTGTCATAATTCCGGCAACACTGATGTATATGTTATTTCGCTTCTTTTGTAAAGCCAGTATTACTGCAAATGTTATCTGTACTATTATGTTCTTTAATAATGTATTTTATACCTTTGTTATTGTATTCTTATGTTATAAAATTGTAATTGACACCAGTTCATCAATTTAAGTAACTTGTAAGTTACATTTCACTGCACACGTTTCTGTTGGTCATAGTATATGGACAATATGTGAGAAGTAGGGACTGATAGTGTTTGCACGTGTGTTAATAATTCAGTAAGGGACTGGATAACAGCATTGCTGGTTGTAAGGACATTTCAAAAAAAATTTTTGTGAGTGCACAAGTGGTGGTTATGGACTTGCTACATTCTCTGCAAGACTCTTCAATGGATATTGTGCACCTGCACAGTCGCAACAGATGGCTGCTGGCCGTCTCTACAAGGACTACAGTGGGTCTGCACCTTTGATGACCCACCAATACCATTATTTCTACATGGACTGCAGTGAGTCAGCACGTTTGATGACCCACCAATACCATTATTTCTACAAGGACTGCAGTGGGTCTGCACCTCTGGTGCCCCACCAATACCGTAATCTCTACCAGGACTACAATGGGTCTACTCTGTGACGACCTACCTACCAATATTCTTGAAAACTTCGACTGACTCTGCTGTGGGTTTGCTCTGTTGTGGCCCATTACCTGTCAGCATGTCAAGAGTTAGCACTGTCTTTCCGTTGGAAGGACAACACTACTTCTTCAAGACTGCATGGAAATCCACTACTTCCGTGTGCATTTTCTTTTGCTGCTCAGACATTGAGCAAAAACACTGTTATTTTACTGTGATGAACGATCAGGACTGTCTTTATGGACTGTGAGAAAATTTTAGCTTTTGACCAACATTGTATTAATAAGAGTGTGCATTTCATATATTGTAATTATGAAAAAAAATTCAAATCTTTATTGACCACTGCCCAAAACAACTTTTAAATTTTTTTGTGGGGAGCATGGGGGCTATGTAAGTAGGCTGTTTAGGTTTTTTTATTGGTAACGCCGCCGCCACGTAGCGCTCTGTATGAAAATCACTGGCTGTGCCGTGTGCAGTCTGTGGCTGGTTGGCATTGTTGTAATACTCGCCATTGTAGTGTTGGGCAGCGGCAGCTGGATGCTAACAGCGCGTAGCGTTGCGCAGTTGGAGGTGAGCCACCAGCAGTGGTGGACATGGGTAGAGAGATGGCGGAGTTTTGAAATTTGTAAGAATTGGTGTCATAAAGTGATATATATATTCTGACTACTAAGGTAAATTCATTGTTTGTTCTCTATTAAAATCTTTCATTTGCTAACTGTGCCTATCAGTAGGTTAGTGCCTTCAGTAGTTCGAATCTTTTATTTAGCTGGCGGTAGTGGCGCTCCTGTATTGCAGTAGCTTGAGTAACGAAGATTTTTGTGAGGTAAGTGGTTTGGGAAACGTGTAGGTTAATGCTAGTCAGGGCTATTCTTTAGTAGGGATTTTTGAAAGTCAGATTGCGTTGCGCTAAAGATATTGTGTGTCAGTTTAAGCACAGTCTTGTATAATTTTTCTAAGGGGACGTTTCAGTATTTACCCCTACTTCCGCCAAATGAAGAACTTACTACTCACCGTGGTTCCAGATTCACATTAAGCGTTATGCTCCTTCGCTAACGACTACAGATTAGGTTGGGCATTACAGAAGCGTAAGTGGCAGCATGTAGAAACTCTGTCACTAGTAACCTTTCTTACATTAGTATTTTTATTTCAGTTAAGGAACCCTGTAAAGTCACAAGGCACTTAATCTACCTTTTGTTTGAGCTGGAGGTGTCGAATATTTTGGCTCTGGATTGTAATTCGATTTCGGCTTTAGTATTTCGTGGGAACTGATCCCTTCATGACGAGATAGTGCCGTTAATTCGTTTTTTGCTCAAGATTCTAGACTTACCAACGTCCCCACATATGGCTCCTTTCAAGGTCAGAATCCTCTTTTGTCACAAAACTTTTCATAATATCCTTTCAAGCTTCAGCATAGTCGTGGAAAAGTATTTTTATTCTTAACGTCTCTTCATTCCGTGTCAGTAAAGGTATGTGACGGTTTCGATTCCCTGAGAGACACAGATCTTTTCGCAACATCGTTTCAAAGTTCTAACATGCCACTCCCAGCTACTGGTGAAATGGAATTCCATACTTAGCTTGTCTTCACGTATAGTCAACACCGATCTGTGCAGGATTTGAATCCCAGGCATCTCTTCGTCATATTATTTCTAGTACAAATATGCGCACATGTTTTACTGGCGAAGGTAGCCTATTTTCAGTGCGTATTCATCGCTAGACGACAACAGCGATAGGTACCGGGTTCGAATCTCGGTAGGTAGCAATTAGTCATTTGTCTCGTCACTGCAGTTTTAAACAAATCGCTACTGCTGAGAAAATTCGATATGTGGCATCTGATTGTGCTTACGTAACAATCGGATTAGGTGTAGGGTTCGAATCGCCGTGCAACACATACATTACGCCATTTCAAATTTATTGCTTGGAAATGAGACCATAATTAACATCTTTCGTGGCCAATTAACGGTAACAACAGTTTCAGATTTGCTATCTGTTACTGGCTAAAAATGTGGTATATCACAACTCCTTACGGTTAGTAAGCAATAACAATCAGTAATGTGGTCGAGTCTCGGTCAGACACAAATATTTTGCTTAGTTATTATCGGTCTATATCCAGAATAATACACATCGTCATGTAATTTAAAGTTCAGACGTATGCTGAACTAGCTGCTCAAGAATATTTTTCATTTTTAATGTCACTTGGTGTTAGATAACAAGTACAACAGGTGCTTTTCGAACTGCACGTAGATCAACGTGCCATCATGAATGCAGTGAAATTGCTAGTGACACGTTGTTGATGGTGAGGTTTCGATAAATCATTTGACTGTGTTAATCATGATTTTTGTAGTTGTTTAGTTCATTCATCATTTCATGCAAAATCATTCTGTTGGTGAACGACGGTTGATAGCTGGGTGGAAAATCTTTTAGAGAGCCAGAATACTTCACATTATCAAAGAGATGTGGATTCCATATATTCCTGAGAAATCTCTTGTTTTGAAAAGAATTCAAAAGAATTTAGTTTTGAGTATGGGTTACGGAATGACTGATATATTAGAGTTACGGGCATTATTTGTTTCAGATACTAGTGAGAGAGGTAACACTTTAGAAATGTGATAAATTTTAGTTTACAAGCATTAAGGGCTGTTTCATGTGTTGCCAGACATTTGTGGTATCATGGAATTAATCTACATCTGTAGTTACTGCCATAGAGAGCTGTGTTTTTTAGTGGCCTCTTGGGGTAACCAGTTCGTATAGTCAAGCGGATGTACCGAAACGTGATTGGACGACTTGTAAGACAGAGACGTTATGTGGGCTGCATGCGAATCAGGCGGAACGGAATTAAGGTCTTGCAGGTAGATTCGAGCATGATAGTACCTCATGAACGAGATTTGATTTTAAATGATTACATAATGCATAAAAAAACGGTGAATAGACAGCGGATGTTTTAGTAGCCGATCAAAAATTTAGCTAAAGGAAGCTATTAGTTTTCAAAAATGCTGTGTGAACACTAGAGTACTTTATTTTTGAAGAAAGTGTTTAGTTTGATTTTAATTGCTACTGATACCTAAAAATGACAGAGAGAAACAAATGTTTAAGTTCACATTACTCGGAGTGGAGAGTTCGATTCCAAATCTAAGTGTATCTTTTGTATGCTAATTTTGTACTGACCATCTGTATTGTAGTACGTATAGTTTCTTAAAACATACATATACTACAACTAAATATTTTTAATGATATACGTACCAACCATTGGTCACTCTTTTCAGTCTCGCTTTCCACAAAATACATGAAGACTAAAAGAGAGTTAAACAAAACCTTTCTGATATGTTGAAAACTCCACTACAAGACACATCAATGTGGATAAGTTAACATTCATATTAAATTTAGTGTTAGAGGCTACATTTAATATAACAGGAATGTGCTAAAATATTACAAATACACCATCAGCGGGAGAAAAACTTTCCCAAAACGTACGTAGTCGTCAGAGCAAAAGTTCAAAGTGACCCTCATGCATATCTGAACTTCAAGCATTTGCGAACTCTTCTTGACATACCTGATCCTCAGTTACCAGTACTGCACGAACGAGTGGTGTCAGGTTCTTGCACATTCATCGGTGGAGTATAGTAAACGATCTCCTTAAAGTCTCCCCACAGAAAGAAAACCTGGGACATAGGTCATCCGAACGCGGAAGCTATAAAACCGAACTTTGGCGAACGAACAAGTTCAAATGGTTCAAATGGCTCTGAGCACTATGAGACTTAACTTCTGAGGTCATCAGTCCCCCAGAACTTAGAACTACTTAAACCTAACTAACCTAAGGACAACACACACATCCATGCCCGAGACAGGATTCGAACCTGCGACCGTAGCGGTCTCGCGGCTCCAGACTGTAGCGCCTAGAACCACACGGCCACACCGGCCGGCTATGGAAGTCCAAAGGGAGCTACTTTACGTTACGTACACTCTAATATTAACAAAATATTTATATGTTTAATAAAATGGTTACAGTTCATATTTTCGGGGCTTTGTTTCTTCCACAGTGCTCAAAGAAACAGAGGGTCAAAATCCTACATTTTATACGGAACTCATTTCGACAAGAAACATTTTATCCTCTTAATTTTTTTTCGAAGATAGGCTGTTCCCTTCCATTCAGAGATGTTTTCAGTTACACACTGGCAAACGGTCTTCCTTTAACCACATTTAAGATGTAACACAAGCTAGTAATTCGGTGTTAATCAGTGGATTATCAAACAAACCGAGGGTACTACGATGCTGTCAGCACCAAACAACAGATATAATGCAGATTTCTTTGGAAATAGATTAATTTCCTGTTATTTTCAATCCTAGTTAATCAAATATAGTTGTAGTTGTGTACATATAAACTAATAATAATAAACATAACAATAAAATTACACACACACACACACACACACACACACACACATACACACACACACACACACACACTCACACAGACACACACAAAAGAACACTCATTGCCTATTGTAGATTCGTAGGCCTGCAGCAGTGTCAGTATTTTTAAGAAGTATTTTCAATACATAGTTCAGTCATACATCTGGAGGATATTGTAATAGCCTTTCCAAGATTCGGGAATCTTCTGAAAATTCTGCAGCACCGGGACTTCCAGTGCAGAAGCACAATCGAAATCAAGCATCCTGTGTTTCGGAACTTACGCTATTAATTGCATCCATAAATACTGAAGGAATCTCAACAGCTAAGGAACAATAGTTGCATAGTTTCCCTGCATGTCAACAAATAAGCAGGAATCACTCTATAGTGACTCTCGATCGGTGGAGGAACCAAACACTTGCGCTCAATAAAATAAGAAAAATACGACCATTTGACCAATTAGTGTTCAAAAATTGCTTTTCACTGGGATATCATACGATCTTCACCAGCTGAACAGTAGTCTGATGCATTGAACTACACATATAGATATTCTATATAGAACTCCAAAAATATCAGAGTTGCCGCTCGTGGCTTACATATGATAGAGTGAGTGCAGAACTACCTTATTTGTTAGGCCAGGCAGAATAGTATCCACCATCTACAATACTGAAACAAACGATATTAAGATAATCTTAATGGAACTCAGAGATGTAGTAGTTACATACTGTATGTTCATAAACCTCCGAAAGAAGTGTTGAGGTTCCAACCGCTACATATTATAACTGAACATTCGTCTATTTTAGCGTGTGAATCTAAATTCCACAGTATCCTGTGAGGCTTTTTCATGGGGGCCATGTTAGTAAAGCTCTGTTGTCGTCGCGTCAAACCCTATACGTGACCTTCATCCACAGCTGTAACCTTGCTCCGTCATTTCACGGAGTAAGAGGATACAAAACTTTGGTTCTAAACTTTTTCTATGCTAGTAAATGTATAGCACAGAGGTGCTCTAAGCCTGCGCTTCGAGATTGTCTGAACGTAACCTCGTAGGTAATGTCACAGTTCTCAATGAATATTACAGTTCACCCCAATCAACCATCAACGATCAAAGTTAGCTTCCTCCAGTAACTGATAAGGCGATTGAAGAAACGAAACTGTCGTCCACACCCTCGCTACGACCAGTTTAAAACTGGTACTTCTCATTCTACCGTGGGACGATTCCTGTCAGTTGATTTGACCGTTAGTGGAGAAGCAATTATGAGCAAAGGGTAGTGATGTGCCACAAATGTAAGTCAGTTTGGACACAAAATCGGCCAACTTCCAACGGATGGACTACAAGATCCAAGGAAATAATGACCATAGAGGCTCTACTGCTAGACCTGACGTGGTGGAAGGAATGGTTTACCAGAAAAGCTGACTAACAACCTGTAGCCACAGAGACATAGCGCAAGACCACTGAGAGCAGCGAAGCGGTTTAGAAAAGTTTTCAAAACATCGTCATCCTGTTAAGAGAGGAAGGAACAACAAGGAGCCGGCCGGGGTGGTCAAGCGGTTCTAGACGCTACAGTCTGGAACCGCGCGACCGCTACGGTAGCAGGTTCGAATCCTGCCTCGGGCATGGAAGTGTGTGATCTCCTTAGGTTAGTTAGGTTTAAGTAGTTCTACGTTCTAGGTGATTGATGACCTTAGAAGTTACGTCCCATAGTGCTCAGAGCCATTTGAACCCATAACAAGGGATCATAACGAAGAAGGGAGAGGTAGGCCGAATAGTAATAACTTCATACTTACTCTCGTGACTGGTAGAGTAACCAGACACTTGCGGTCAATAAAATAAGAAAAATCGATCATTCGGCGAATTTCACCAACTGAAGAGTAGTTTGGTGTAACGAAACGTGCTGTGCGTGAGTGGAAGCTGTTCGTTTATTGACAGGTCTGCAACGTTCACTGGGTTAGTGGTCAGCTGGCCGCTGAAATCTGCAGGGCTGGCAGCCCACACGCTTCGTGGTATCTGACACTCCCTTTAGTACCCAATCCTATTAGCACTTTGCCTATGTTCTTCACATGTTTCTTACAATCTCCTCACCTCCGTTTGCAGTTCCCATGCGTTAAAACCACCTTTAATCCCCATTGGTAACTGGTGATTATCGCATCCTCCTTCCAGGACAACACCCATCCTTCGTGGTGGTGGCTCTGTAGTGTCTCCATCCCGATGCAGGCAAAAAAATTCATTACTACTATGACTCATATTCCTTCCATTCTTGCCCTCCGCGTATCGCAACCTGAGGATGCGGAAAGTAACACCCTTTGTTCTTCCTTATAAGGCTGCTGCCCTTAGCAGTACTACTCACAAACAGCAAACTAACTGAAGTAATGTTTTCAGTAACGTAACTTATTCACTAGAATCCTATACCTACTGCTACCCTTCTTGACCTTAATGCGTACGGCACTTTGTGTACAGGCTCAACCACATGATCTTGCCTTTTCCTCAGACTCCCTTTCTTCGTGTTCTTCTACGGATCTATCGTTGACACTCCTGGAATCGGCTCTGGACTGCCCCGAAACGGTCGTATACGCTCAACTCGTGCTAATGTTAATCTTGTTGGTAAGTGGAGCTTCACGGTGACTGAAAAGGTAGTCTCCGCCACCTGATAAGGTTCTTGATACCTTCTAATGAACTTCTTCGTCTTCCCTTTCGGCGTGTATTGACTGGAAAACATCCTCCTTCTTCATTCTTCTCTAATGCCTTCATATTTGCCCTCTGTATTCGTTTCCTTATTTGTCATACTATTTCTATAAACTCGCGTACTGACTCTCCATCTGTTCCTGTCTTCGTTCTTAGTGAGTCAAACGGTGATGGCATTTTCCAACCATACACCACCTTTCTGTGAATAACCCAGTATTCATGTGCACTTTAGAATTATGCGACAACGTAGCTTAGATCTATATCCCAGTCCATAAAATGTATGTTCACATAATAATGTAATATTTTTCCAGCAGTTCTATGGACTCGTCCCATTCTAGAATTGGCTTTTGGATGAAGCTATAACTGACAAAGATCCTTAAATAAGTCTGAGATAAAATTAGTACATCCGTCCATATTTATGATATCCGGTATTCCAAACTTCAGCATCCTGTTGTTAATAGTTGCTTGTGTAACTGTTATTGCTTAATGATTTGTCATAGCAACTATTTGCATGTACCGGGAAATGTCATCTGTTATTGTTGGTACGGATGTGTATCTTGCTGGCATACGATTGAACAGTCCTAATGAATTAACTGAAAGCACTTCAAACTCACTTATGATTCAAGTCAGCTCGCTGTGCACACTGTATGCAATTCGTAACGTATTGATCCATATCTGCTTTTCTTCCTCTCCACCAGTACCTGTCGGCTACTCTCAGCATCCTCAATGACCAAATAACCGTGATCAGGTGCTACTTTTAGCACATCCTCCTGAAACTGCACTGGTACTATAACCAGAAACCCTTGCTTCAATTCCTTAAACAACAATCCGTTACATGTGCTAAACTGCGATTGTGTCGTGTACTGTTTTCAGTCATACATATTCTCTGCTGCTGCATGTCTTTTGTGAATACGATGCTATTATCCAAGTACGCTAGACAATGAAAAGTTTTCAAGCCTCTGAAAACACTGTCCAACAACCTCTGAAACATTGGAGTGCATATTTTGTTACAAAGGACGTTCTATTGAATTGATAATGCTCCCATGGTACCAAAAATCCTGTTTTCAATAACAACTTCCTATTGGTGTTAACAGCTCCTCAAATCCATGATCAAGAAAGACTAACGTTACCTAATTTATTTACTCTCCCAATAATGTTTGCAATGGGCTATGAATCTGTTATGGTCATGCAGATCAGGTGACGGTAATCACAGCAGAACCTGTATAATCTAGTTCCGGCCATAGACTTCTTTGGTACGACCATAAGTTCTGCACTCTATGAACTATTTCTCTCGTCTATTATCCTGTACACTAATCGCTTGTTAATAAAATCTTGCGTAGTCAACTGAAGTACCTAGGAATGCGATATAGTCTTCAGTGCAAAAGTGCTCCGTTCCCTGTTCGCATATGCTCTCTCTATATTCCGCTTAGATCCTCGACTTGGCTACGTAATGCAGCTTTAATGGTGGCTTACAGCTGCTCGTGGGTCACACTCCTCGTGCACCACTCACCTTTATCTGAAATGTCTAAACTCGCTTTTAAAATCCCATTGCTAAGATTCTCTACATCGACGCAAAATTGCGTATATTGGCAGGTACCACTCTCCCAGGATTCCTCTCTCGTATACGCACAACACTTCTCATAATAAAATAAATTACTGCATCTGGTATATCGTTCTTATCCAAAGGCTCCATAGCACATAACATAACGACAGGTTACTCATGCTCCACATTCACCGATACGGATTTCCTGATGCCACCTGGTACACAATAATGTGAATCAAGCCTTAGTGCAATTGTAGGCATTGGTTTGTCCAATGTGCTAGACGTCCATCATGGCAGCAGAAGATCAGTTTAACATCATGTTAATTCAAAAACAAATCCAAGCCCAAGATCATGCTGTATCCCTCGGTCACATGCGGAACCGCCTCTAAGAACGGCTTAAATCGATCAGCCTCTATACCAAAATCTACGTCCGCCTACCCCAACCACTTTCAAATCATTATCTATGACCGCATGTAACCTACAGCTTGGCGGGTTCCATTGCCTTTGATCCACTAAGGCTCTGCCGGTAACCGAAACCTGTGTAAGTGTGTTCAACGTAACTTGTACTCTTCACCCACTACAACAGCTCTTACTGCAAATTCTACCTCTAAATACATTTTCGTTGTAGCTAATTTTAACGGGAATACCCTTAGGTGGACTTCAGGTTCCCTCTTGCGTTTGAAGGCTGCTTACCACCTCCTCATCCACCCCTACTTCCATTACCAAAATTCTGTTGCTGACATCTTCCATTTCCTCTGCATCCCTGTACATGGCGACAGTTTCACTATACATACGCATTCTGCCCATATCTGTACCACTTAATGTTCACAGTACCCGATATCTATCTCGTAACCCTTCTGACGTATCAGTTTCTTTGCACTCTCTCGTAAAACTAACAGTTGAGTACAGATCCATTAGTGTACCTGTATGCACCGTCCTTGACATGTCCGACTGCTATCCCCTCAGAAAAGCAACGAGTGCCGTTTGCTCAACTCCTTGGAACAAAACTGCACTTGCTGCATCACTCCATCCTAACTCGCATCTGTGTTCATTAAATTAAAACGACGACATGAAGATACTACCGTATAGACCTGGTGGGACCAAGTGTTGCACACTGCACGCAGACGTATACGTTAACCCACGACACATGGCAACAGGGAAATTATTCTCTCAGAAATGCTGTACCAATTCTTATTACATGTGCCTGTTGCTCATTTCTGTTGGAATTGTTGTAAAAAAACACTGAGCGCTTTTCTAATTTTGTATAATAACACAATATTTCAAACCAATGTAGATTTTACGAATAAAAAGTACTGATTTTTAAGAAAGGCTTATTTAAAAACGAAAAATTTTAGCACTGCTGCAATGACTACTTTCTTATTTCGTTTTTTGTTCGGTTATTAGTAAAACAATAAAAAACACCTGTTATAGCCGAGACGAAATAAATACCGAAAAATACCGGTTATTCAAAACTAAAATATAAGGTATTGGTATTAACCGGTCGGTTTTTCCCGTTCCCCTTTGTCACGGTGGGTAATGCCCACCTCACTGAGATGCCCATCCGGTGGCGGCAGTTGGTAGCTGGTGTACAGGGGAATTGACCCGCTGCATCCTGGTTAGGTGTCGGCTGTGCTGCTGCAGATGACCTGATGTGGTCAACCACGTTGTGACTCTAAGTCCGGTGAGTTATTCAGTGCCCAAAGCTTCTGCCTTGTCATGGTCTCGAAGCAGTGGCCTCTGTTGTGGTCCTCAAACTGCTCAAAAGAATGGTCCTGGTTGGTCTGTAAGACTCGGAATAATTCAGTTTCAAAAAAATAAGTATTACTTACAGTCGGCAGAGGCGCTCTTGCTTTGCATGTGCACCCCGGTCAGTCACTAACCTTGAAACACTGATGCTACTGTCAGTGTGGAAATCTGTCATCATCCACGTTGCATTAGTCAGTGCAATACCGCTAAGTTCGCTATTTAGGCAAGCCAACCTGCCTCACAAGATTGCGTTGGCCTTGTTAAATAATTACATTAATATCCCACGCCCGTCTGACATCATCACATGCTCATATAGGGTCGGTACGCTACATATAATTATGATTACGATCTACCTACAGATAAGGCACATAGGAACTCAATTTCAAAACAGCTGCATCTTTAAGAATTCTCGTTGGGACAACTTTTCTTCTAAGGACGAGCTTATTAAAATAGATGCACCAAAAGAGCTGCTTAGAATAACAAATCTTTATTTACTACAGACTGTCTCGGCATTTATCGCCACTGTCAAATACGTCTAGACTGAAATGACGTACATATTACGTCGTTACTGAATTATCTTTGACTGACACTGTTTTAAGAAGGTGGTAAATGTAATACATTGAAAATGAAACGGTAATTACTGAGTTAGACTGTCAGTCTACTGTCACACCATAATTAACTTCTTATTTTCAATATATTACGTTTACTACATTATTAAAACAGTAGCAGTTGTAAGACAGTTCACTAACAGCGTTGTATGGACGTCACATCAGTCTAGACGTTCTTGACATTAGCAACCAATGACGAAACACGCTGCTGTAAATAGACATTTGTTATCCTTAGGAGCAATTTTGATGCATCCATTCTAATAATCTTCTCGTTATCAGACATCTACTATGCTGCTGGCTCTAAAGAAGAAAACCTTTCTTCTGCCCTAGATGAAAAGATCAATACAGTACCCCCGAATCCTGATAGATTTATTCACCGCTACATGCTGACAGAATACTATAAACTTCATAACGATTATCCTCTTACTAAGTAAAGTGATAAAACGTTATAGGTTAAACACACTTCCATATCTCAAGCTCTGATGTCTCCTTGGTTGACTTTGGTTGTTGTTATTGATATGAGCAGAAGTAGTCAACAAACCTGGAGGCTTCTAAGACGCTTGAGTAGTGAACGTAACTCAATCGGTACGTGTCCCAACTAAAGACAACTCAATTTGCATTCAAATTTTATTAAATAGAAAAACAAATAATAAAGAAGTATGTAACCTTAAAATTGTGATATAACCATGAACACACTATTTTTCTTAACATTTCACAACAGATGACCTGGAACCGGAGCAGGAGGGGGAGAAAGGAAGATCAATGTTCAACGTCCCGTCGACAATTTGTCATTAGAGATGGTAACAAGCTCTGATTATGAAAGTATGGAGAAGGAAACCAGCTGCCTTTTCAGAGAAAAACTATCCCAGCATTGGCACAGACCGATTTAAGGAAATCTTGAACGACCTCCCAAATTCGTGTCCAATTTCTAACCGCCGGTCAAACTTCATCTCTTTTTGTAACAGTAATTTATTGAGTAGTCAACATGTACAACGACCTTACATTGAAATAAAAATGTTAAACATGAGTATGATGCAGTTAATTATAAAAAGCACAACAGAAGTATCTGAATATTCGTGAAAATAGGAAGTGCATTTTACGAAAAGCAATAAATAAAGGGCACAGTCAGCTTCAGGTTGATGGAAATGTAGTGGGCAGGGATGGAATCCCGAGGACTGACTACGATGTCTTCCCTGCCCCTCATCCCAATTCCCTCTCCCCCCCGCCCCCAACCGTCGTCATCGTCCTTTTCACTGAAGTGCTCCATTACATGGATTGTTTTCTAAAAACAGTATCAATAGCAGTAAAGGAAGGTATACAGAAGAAAAACGAAGGCGAGAAAACAAAAGCACAATGAGGACAGCCGTTGCTGTCCGGACGGTCTTTGAAAGGTATGATTTCACTATGTTGGTGAAAATTCTCGAAATCGAGGCAGCTGTAAAAATGGGTCAAATGGTTCTGAGCACTATGGGACTTAACTGCTGAGGTCACCCGTCCCTTAGAACTTATAACTACTTAAATCTAACTAACCTAAGGACATCACACACATCCATGCCCGAGGCAGGATTCGAACCTGCGACCGTAGCGGTCGCGCGGTTCCTGACTATAGCGCCTAGAACCGCTCGGCAACTCCGGCCGGCGAGGCAGCTGCAAGCAGGAGCAGTAATCCGCAAATGTCTATTGGTGAAAAGCCAAATGGTCATTATCACCTTCACAAGCAACGACAAAATATACAAACTGAACAAGCAACCAGATTACAACATTAGTCTTTGTCCTCGAGGAAAAGAAGTAGTCAGCAGCAAATTATATCAGTGGAATATGTAGCCTCATCAAACCGAGTGTGGAAAGTCAATTGCTTTCTGAGCCAGGACCAGCGTCCTAGGGGACCACAAGTAAACTGTTGCTGCGGAGAATATAGGGACGCACACCTATCGCATTTATCGGTGTCACTAATACCGATACGACATAGACATTCGTAGGTTGAAATTAAATTGTTGACCACGCTGTACTAGGAAGGCGGAGCTGCACTTGATAGAACCGGGAGGGTGATGTTGTTCTACACAATTCTTTTAGGATATTTTCTGTGATAATTGATGAACGGGACTGGACCAGGGCATCTCTCCACAGCGGCTCAACGAAAACTTGGTCGTGAGCATCTGCCGCTGCAATATGTCAGCACCCAAATAGCTCATGGCTAGGTGAAACTGTCATATGTCTTTCTGTGTAAAATTCGGACGACCAGTATCAACAGGGGGATAAAGACTCACTGGATAACCTAAGGTGGCAGCCAAGACTTAAAGGTATATGTCGGCTTCCTCTCGTCGCAATCACGTATCGCGATCTGAAGATACGACAGTTCCATAGAAAGCGGCGGAACAACTGCTTCAGTTTTGTAGCCATCGTGGAGGGAAGCGGGGAAAGTTATACAATGTAATATGCCTTGCACAGCTCATACGTATCCGAAATTCGTATCTTCTGCAGAAGAGCAAGAGAGCGCCGTTCATATTCCAACATTGCTCCTTGGGTCTCATCACTAACCGATTTCCGATTGAGAGTCGTCGTTTGGAGAGGACAACGATCAGTAACAACTCCCTGTGACGTTTGTCGATCCACAGCAGTGGTGGACGCAATTACTGCTCCATCGAAAGCCCGTAAATTAATAAGTTTACCTTTGCCCTCGTTTACCCGCCATCCATATAAACGGCAATAACCATCGATACTCGCTTTCAGCAGTGATATTTCTACACTTCGAAGGAGTAAAAGCATTACATCACCGGCATAAGTGGTCGTCCAGAAAGCGTCCAATCCTAAAGCTGGACGGCTACCTTCAGAAGCAGCGGCTCCAGAGATAAGACAAATCAAGACATTGAGAGCGGGTTCCCCTGCAGGTCTCCCCAAGGGGTGGTAATCAGTGGTGTCAGTTGCCCATTGACAACTACGGAATCTGTAATGCCCGTGAAAAGTTCGATAACACTCTACCAGCGTCAACAGTGAATCAGATCATCTCCAACTTCCGAAGTATAAATTCATAATTTAAGCGATGAAAGGGCTTATTAAAAGTCAAAAAGGCAAAGGCACAATGGAAAGAAGTAACAGCAACAACCAAAACCACATTACAGTATTCGGTCACAGCTGTAAAAATAGAGCCACCACGAAGACAACTCTGATACTCGCCGACTACAGTCGTCGTCATGGCAGACATCCTGCGATTCACCGCCGTCAGTACCGTCTGATAATCAAATTTCAATAACGTGAGAGGACGAAAACTGTCAGTAGTATCAGAATGTTTAGGTATCAACGCAGGTTTCCCCATCTTGAATGGACCTGGAATAACTCCCCCTCTTACCATCTTGTTCAACATGTTCGTAAATGTGACACGCAAGAGACCACACTGCTGAGGTCTTCGGTCAAACTGCACATAAAATTCCCTGGTGAGCCAATCTATACCTGGCTGTTTGTGAGGAGGAAAGGTAACAATAGGATCACACACGTCATCTGGGTGAAAGGCTGTGTAAGTAGGCCGTTTAGGTTTTTTTATTGGTAACGCCGCCGCCACGTAGCGCTCTGTATGAAAATCACCGGGTGTGCCGTGTGCAGTCTGTGGCTGGTTTGCATTGTTGTCTGCCATTGTAGTGTTGGGCAGCGGCAGCTGGATGCTAACAGCGCGTAGCGTTGCGCAGTTGGAGGTGAGCCGCCAGCAGTGGTGGACGTGGGGAGAGAGATGGCGGAGTTTTGAAATTTGTAAAACTGGATGTCATGAACTGCTATATATATTATGACTATTAAGGTAAATACATTGTTTGTTCTCTATCAAAATCTTTCATTTGCTAACTATGCCTATCAGTAGTTAGTGCCTTCCGTAGTTTGAATCTTTTAGTTAGCTGGCAGTAGTGGCGCTCGCTGTATTGCAGTAGTTCGAGTAACGAAGATTTTAGGTGAGGTAAGTGATTTGTGAAAGGTATAGGTTAATGTTAGTCAGGGCCATTCTTTCGTAGGGATTTTTGGAAGTCAGATTGCGTTGCGCCAAAAGTATTGTGTTTCAGTTTAAACACAGTCTTGTATAATTGTTTTATGGGGACGTTTCAGCTGGCAAGACTTCGGTATTCTGCTCAGGCATGAGTGGTCTACCTAGGGTCCCAATAGGTAACCGGAAGGGAAAGTCGCAAGGTATATCCATGGCGTAAAGTTCCGTGTAGTACTGACGTAAGGTGTGAACTGCGTCATCTTGGGCTATCAGACGACATCAGCCAGAGCTTGATGTCGTTGCAGATGGCACAACGATGTCTGTTCCTGCGTCGCTACTGATAGTGGTTTCGATCGCCCCGCAACTCTTCCATCTGACGACGCTTCAGCTGCTAGAATTTTGCTTTAATACATCGCACGTCAGCAATCTGCAGGGAGGCGTGATCCGCATGCCATACAAGTTGCTAAAGAGAGAATAAGAAAATTCGTGAGTTCTCAGAAATTCGCTTTCCCTAGCAACGTGATTAGTGATCAAAGTTTGATGGAGCTTCGGTTTATCCGGAGCAGTCCACCATTTCAGAGTGATAGATCAAAGACTACGCTTCGACACAACGTGTATCGCATCGTCGAGAGAAGGATCTGCCAAGTAAGTGACATTTACAATCCACGGGGAAGGAATAGTTTCATCGGTTACCGATGAAGTCGGAAAGGGTTGGCCAGAGCACAGTGATCAGAAAAGCTGGCAAGGATAACGTCGGCTGCGAGGATCCGATCGCTCATCCGAAACCTTAAGTAAATTCTGTCAGTCCTGCTGCTTGAAGTCGCAGTAAAATGCATAAATTTCAACCACATTAGATGTTTACACTTCCAAACATCTTTCAAGTGTATCGAGGGTATCAACTTATTTTAAATATCGACAATAGTTAGAATGGGAAGATTGATCATCAGGACGTAGAAACACAGTTAAAATCCCCATCCATTAATAGACCCCGAGGACTCCTACGTCAAAGATAAATAATCATCCTTTTATAAAATAGCGAGCGTTCCAGTTTGTGGCTAGAACCAGACGGAGCATATAAGGCAACCAACGCGAGGTCAAAAAGTTTACAATCATCAGATTCAAGAACATCTCATTCAAAAATGGAATGTCTTCCCGAAAGAATAAATCAATTTCCGTAGAAAATTCTCAAGCCACATTGAAAACAGTTCGAAATCCAGGGAGAGGAACACTATATCCACACAGGAGGCATATATAAACTGAAGCAGCTAAGCTAGGCGCAGGTCTGACAGCTGACACCACTCGGTTTACATTTGTTTTGACAAATATATATGCTTGAGCCACTGAACCATAAAAATAAAAAAAAAGAAACAGAAATAACAACAGAACAGCATGACTGTTACACAAGTCGCCCAGTCGCCTGCCACAGTCCGTCGCGGAGTCTAACAACAAATCCAAGAGCAGGAAGGCAGTACCGACTCCAAAAGAATCTTAACCCTTAGTTGTTTCGTGCGCCGCTGCACGTTCTTAGTGAGCACGTTGTTTCGCCCGGCTGCGAGGCATAGTAACCTCGTAGGGGGACCATGTACCACTTCCATATCAATCTGTGACTTCCAAGAGTCAGCAGGATCAGACGCCTGTCCCAAAAATGGATCAATCTGCTTTTCATGCCGACTCCCTAATGGTGCGCAATCAGAGTGAATCTCAGAGACAGAGCGAGACAACTGTAGATTAAAGATTTCTGCAGCTGTAGTCGTAATAGGCAGAAAATAACTATCCCAGTCATCGAGAGCAGACAGAAGGACAGGTGGGCATTGCGGCATTATCAACTGGGGTAGGGGGGAGGGGGGGGGGCTGCGAAGAAAACGATTCCGACACACACTAGCACAGGGACCGTTCCATAGGAGCCACCACCCCAGCAACACTAATACTAGAAGGTGCTTCCCCCATCTCCACGTCTTCAGGGCTATGTGGAACCACACTACTGGTAGAAGTGACAGACAAACAAGGCTCAGGGGAACATGGGAAAGGGGAAAGCACAACTAATTCATCAAAATCCTCAATGCGGCGCCACTTATTATGAATTACCAGAGCTGCCACCCAAGCAGTAGCAGGAACGGATTCAGGCTCTGCTGGCAACGGTGGAAAATCACCCGAAGTGACAGTGGAAACTTTCGGACAGTCACCAGAAACGAGGGAAGATGTAGCCCTGAGTTTGTACCACAGGGAATAAGGTCAGCACCCGTTAAATTAGGTCACTGTTCCAAGGAACAAAATGGCAATTTTAGGATCTTGTCCCTAGGTGGATGAACGTTTGCGGACGCTCAAGTACGTAATTACTAGAGATCTTAGGAAGACACCTAGTACTCAGTAGGAAGTATTGTAATGTGCTTGTTATAAGAGCTTACAAACTCGTAGTCTGTAGGTTTTTATTTATCCAGTGCCAATAATATTTTTAAATGGAGCGTACCTATAATCCTCACCTCCCTCAACTATGACGTGATTTGTATTTCAAGTGCAGCTGATTCGGAGACGGCCACTTTCATTGCACGGAAGACACGTCTCCACCTGCCTGCTGTACGTAACATAAATACGACAGCCACAAACTTGCACATAAGGCATAATGTTCTGCCTGATTTGCGTTTCCACCGAAAGTAGGTCACTACGACACTCAGCCTTGTGCTGACTTGACCAACGTACACAAGGAATGCCTCTCACGTCACCATCTTGAACCAAAACATCTTTACGATACATATGCTCTACCATGGGAGGTAGACTAAATATTCAGACAATGGCATATTCAATGCAGGCTTTCACAAGCAGCACTATACTGACCGAACCATCTCTATGCCAGTAGGCTAGCTGAATACAGAGCTTTAATAGCAACTTGCCCACTTGAAGGGGATCTGGCTGCATGTTACGGGTCGACTTATCAGATGAAAAGCTAAGAGTACCTTTACGTGGAACACTCTGAGATGCCATGAAGAACAAACAGGAGAGGACGAGATCTGTGTCAGACACAGCCCAAAGAAGAGCGAAACAAGGCAAGGACTATGAGAAGCACACAAAGATACAAATACCAATGAAGTGATAAACTCCCCAGACACTAACTACGCTGCAGTGGATCGGTGAAGCAGACGACGACCTGCTCGCTCGGCACTCAAAGCGGAATTGCATTTGGTGGTACTGGAGAAGCTAACACTATGGTTTATAACATATCCTTTACCTCCGTTAGTCTGTGCCTTTCGTGTGGCTGGCCAGAGGTTCAACATTTATGGTGGTACATGCCTCACGTCTTTAAACAGCATACAACTGATTGTAATAAATAGAGTGAAGATAGTTCATGCACCATATTATATAATTTACACATTTTTATTTATTCTTTGCTAATATAACGGACTCTGCCATCAAGTAATTCTATGACAGACTGTTATATTCTATACATTCTACATGCTCTTTCAACACGAAGATGATTGTGTAATGTTAAACACCCAGGCATATATTTATAGCAAAATTGGTAATGAACGTATGCAGAATGAGTGAAGTAGAACCGAAATGGCGGTCACCTATCTTCAATATGCTCAGCATTGCTGAGTATGCAGTTATTTACATCTATGTTTGTTCCTACTGCCATTTGATCCTGAGTGCCTCGGCTTCTGCATTACCACTAGGGCCCCAATAGCTAAAATTTTGTTGATGTACTACTCTTTTGACAGATACTTTCAAGGAGTTCCCTTCACTCGCCCGGATAGCCGCGCTCGTTAGCACACCACTTCCGGGATTCGGGAAACCACGCGGGCTCTGCATCTAATCTTCCAAGCTATTTAACGACGAGGGCTGGTGCACCTGCCACCATGACTGTGTTTTTTTGGCGGTTACCAAAGAATGAATCCACTTAATACGATAAACCTGATTAAAAAGTATTCTGTTACCATGTATCCAGTTCCTAGAAAGAAGCACACATTTTTTACAGCCTGTCGTTGCTTGACTGTTTCGCGCACCTCTCTCTGAATACATACACAGCATGCTCAGTGTCCCGAACAGCTGTAACCATTTGAAGTTACTACGCTTAAAAATATATTTAAAAAATGTAAGGTACAGTGTGCCCATTACAATGGTTGGCTCTTTCCTTTGAAAGCTGTGCAGATAGTAAGCCTGAGGCAACAGAAAACATGGAATGCTTTCTAATATCGTATCGGACTTCCTTTTTCCCGACGTAGTTTAGCAATTCGGAGTGGCATGGACTCAATAAGTCGTGGGATGTTCCTTGCATAAATACTGTGACATTCTGCCTCTTTAGCCGCCCATAATTGCAAAAGTCGCTTGAGCCCGATTTTGTGCACGATTTGACATTTAGATTATGTCCCATAAACGTTCGATGGAATTCATGTCGCTAGATCTGAGTAGCCACGTAATTCGCTCGAACTGTCAAGAATGTTCTTGAAACCAATCGCGAACAATGGTGGCCCTGTGACAGAGCGCTTTGTCATCCATAAAGATTCTGTTGTTGATGGAGAACATTATGTCCATGAACGGCTGCATATGGTCTCCAAGTAGCCAGACATTGCAATTTCCAATCAATGATCGATTCAGCTCAACCAGAGAATACAGTCTGCTCTATTTAACCACAGCGTATACCATTATGGTGCCGCCGCCAGCGTGCACAGTGCCCTGTTGACAAATTCTATCCATGGCTTCGTGGGGTCTGTGCCACGATCACACTCTACCACCAGCTGTTACCAACTGCAATAGACACTTATCTTTCCAGGTAGCGGTTTTTCAGTCGTCCAGGACCAAGGAGAGGCGCTGCAGGCGATGACGAGCTGTTAGCAAAGGCAACTGCGTCGATCGTCTAATGTCATAGCCGTTTAACGCCAAATTTCATCGCATTGCCCTAATGGATGTGTTTGTCGTACGTCCCACATTGATTTCTGCGGTTAATTCACGCAGTGTTGCTTGTCTGATAGCACTGACAACTCTACGCAAAGACAGCTGCTCTCAGTATTTAAGTGATGGTAGACGGCCACTGCGTTGTCCATGGCGAGGGATAATGCCTGAAATTTGGTATTCTCGTCACGCTGTTGACACTGTGGGTCTCGGAATATTGAATTGTCTGATAATTTCCGAAATAGAATGTCCCAAGCGTCTAGCTCCAAGTAACATTCACGTTCTCGTCGTAAGGTCATAATCACGTCGGAAAACTTCTCAGATGAATCGGCTGAGTGCAACTGACCGCTCCGCCAATGCACTACCCTTTTATACCTTCTATAAGTGATACCAGCGCCATCCGTATGAGTGCATATCGCTCTCCCATGACTTTTATCATCTCAGTGCAGAGAAAGTGTTATCTTACTAGCGCAGTTGTCAAAACACTTGACTTGTATTGGAGAGGATGTGGAGAATAGATTTACGCTCAGTCAAAAAACGTATTCTAACAATATCGACGTCCTTTAATTTATTTCATTTTTTTGTAGTGTTGTTTCCTCTGATGGTGACATTGCATTCAAAATATACGTATAAATATGCAAAAAATACTCATCATCGACTCCTGTTAAATTTTCACTAGTTTGGACGAGTTTGTTAGTATATACTCCATGTACAGTCAGAAACACGAATACAGAGTGTCTCTTTCGTTCTCGTCCCTCTATCCTTACAGAGCACTCACTTGGCTTGTTTTGACAGCTTCAAGACGCAGTTACGCTTCTCCTGAAACAGCTGTTATCTATTCAATTAACTATGGGGGGTAAATGTTTGCTGTATATACTAGTCCAAAATATAATAGAGACTTAAGTTTACGGTTTGCTAATGATTGGCGGTTATTAGTCACACTTGGTCACAATATAGATCTGATATAAATCTATACAATTTTACTGGAGCGAACAGTCATTACACAGAAAAAGAGATTAAAGCAATAACATGTACTACACCTAACGAAAGTGTCATTAACGTATGAACCATTCCTCACCTTAATTCAGTAAAAAGTTATTTTATGTTATCATTTATCAGCTGACATATCAGCTCCTCGATGCTACAAAACATTTGCAGCATTCCAACGACTTTAATTACTTGGAATGACACATTCATTAGTCCATCTTTATACACCTCATCCATTATCTGTGAATCCCTACATTCTGTGTCCAGTCTACCTTCAGCCTTTACCCTCTTTATGCTCTATGTCTTCCAACTGTGATTTCCTCTGCTTTTGCATGAATATGGGTATTAATATCTCTGGGCATAGCACTCATGCAATAGAAAATATACATGTATAAATTTACATACATGGTGTTCGGAAATTCGCTTTAGCAACTCTTAGGGCTTGTGGAGGGGAACGAATAAATAATATATTCCAAAGGAACCTATGTCCGGGAACGCTTCGTTTCCATGCTACAGCCGTTTGATAACATGTTTGGTAGTTATGTATGCAACGGGTAGTTATGGTAGGAGGTCCTTGCGTTGGATCTGTTGATGTCATTTGACATCTATCTTTTTCCTCTAGTTCCTACCTTATTCATATGTCTGTGTGTGTTACAACATCACGGTTGACTACCGCTTTGCTGAAGACAGCGACATGATCCTCCTCAAGCCGGCCGGAGTGGCCGAGTGGTTCTAGGCGCTACAGTCTGAAACCGCGCGACTGCTATGGTCGCAGGTTCTAATCCTGCCTCGGGCATGGGTGTGTGTGTTGTCCTTAGGTTAGTTAATTTTAAGTAGTTGTAAGTTTTAGGGGACTGATGACCTGAGCAGTTAAGTCCCATAGTGGTCAGAGCCATTTGAACCTTTTGATCCTCCTCAATAGCCCACGATTATGAAAGACGTGCTCGTCGCCTTTCTCAAGCTTGTTCTTCATAAAGTCCGCCTCCATCACATATCCTTTTTCCCACAGTTACGCATCGTCTTACCATCACCGTCAGCGGGCGTGATTGTGGTGTTCCAGGAAGACTCTGCACACCCGAACTGGAAAAGACCATACTGCATCACGTTCAAGAGAAAGCGTCAACGAGTCACGAGAAATTTCTTGCGTTATTAATGAGTGGAACCGTAAAGCAAGTGATGTATAGGGTCATGCCAAATCAATTACTTGTAAAATCGGTCGCGTTAACAACATGTTTTCAAGTGGTTGTAACACGGAAAGTAGACGCTTCCGGGCATAGATTCCAGTTCAAAATATTATTTACTCACTTCCCCCTACAACTGCTAGAAGTCTGTAATGGAAATTTCAGAACACCCTTTATTTTAGGTAACATACATACAGAAAGAGGTGACGCAGTAGTTATCACAATGGATTCGTATTTGGGAAGACTACGGTTCAAACCCGCTTCCGGTTGTCCAGATTTACGTTTCCCGTGATATGTATTAATACACTCCTGGAAATGGAAAAAAGAACACATTGACACCGGTGTGTCAGACCCACCATACTTGCTCCGGACACTGTGAGAGGGCTGTACAAGCAATGATCACACGCACGGCACAGCGGACACACCAAGAAACGCGGTGTTGGCCGTCGAATGGCGCTAGCTGCGCAGCATTTGTGCACCGCCGCCGTCAGTGTCAGCCAGTTTGCCGTGGCATACGGAGCTCCATCGCAGTCTTTAACACTGGTAGCATGCCGCGACAGCGTGGACGTGAACCGTATGTGCAGTTGACGGACTTTGAGCGAGGGCGTATAGTGGGCATGCGGGAGGCCGGGTGGACGTACCGCCGAATTGCTCAACACGTGGGGCGTGAGGTCTTCACAGTACATCGATGTTGTCGCCAGTGGTCGGCGGAAGGTGCACGTGCCCGTCGACCTGGGACCGGACCGCAGCGACGCACGGATGCACGCCAAGACCGTAGGATCCTACGCAGTGCCGTAGGGGACCGCACCGCCACATCCCAGCAAATTAGGGACACTGTTGCTCCTGGGGTATCGGCGAGGACCATTCGCAACCGTCTCCATGAAGCTGGGCTACGGTCCCGCACACCGTTAGGCCGTCTTCCGCTCACGCCCCAACATCGTGCAGCCCACCTCCAGTGGTGTCGCGACAGGCGTGAATGGAGGGACGAATGGAGACGTGTCGTCTTGAGCGATGAGAGTCGCTTCTGCCTTGGTGCCAATGATGGTCGTATGCGTGTTTGGCGCCGTGCAGGTGAGCGCCACAATCAGGACTGCATACGACCGAGGCACACAGGGCCAACACCCGGCATCATGGTGTGGGGAGCGATCTCCTACACTGGCTGTACACCTCTGGTGATCGTCGAGGGGACACTGAATAGTGCACGGTACATCCAAACTGTCATCGAACCCATCGTTCTACCATTCCTAGACCGGCAAGGGAACTTGCTGTTCCAACAGGACAATGCACGTCCGCATGTATCCCGTGCCACCCAACGTGCTCTAGAAGGTGTAACTCAACTACACTGGCCAGCAAGATCTCCGGATCTGTCCCCCATTGAGCATGTTTGGGACTGGATGAAGCGTCGTGATGTATCTGACCCCACGAATGTGTCAATAAAGTTTCCCCTTCCTGGGACAATGAATTCACGGTGTTCTTATTTCAATTTCCAGGAGTGTAGCTTCAGGGCCGGCCGGTGTGGCCGTTCGGTTCTAGGCGCTTCAGTCTGGAACCGCGTGACCGCTGCGGTCACAGGTTCTTATCCAGCCTCGGGCATGGATATGTGTGATGTCCTTAGGTTGGTTAGGTTTGAGTAGTTCTACGTTCTAGGGGACTGATGACAACAGATGTTAAGTCCCATAGCGCTCAGAGCCATTTGAATCATTTTTGAACAAATAGCTTCAGGCGAACGCCATAGCCGCGCCGTCTGAGTGTCACCTTCCCAAACATTAGTGCTGCGCTAGGTATCTGCGCCATCTGAGGCGTCATGTCACGCTCCGTGCGGCTTCCCCCAGTCGGAGGTTCGAGTCCTCCCTCTGGCATATGTGTGTGTTGTCCATAGCGTAAGTTAGTTTAAGTTAGATTAAGTAATGTGTAGGCTAGTGCTCAGTCTCTAAGACCTAGAAGTTCATGGGGCCAGGTTACTGTGCTGCAAGCCACAATATCTGGTTTATGAAGTACTGAAAGCATGAGAATATCAAAGAAGATGCAATTAATGTTATTAACAATAAACCTTAACTCACACCGTTTATTTTATTTGGCACTTGTGGAATATATAAATGGACAAAGGCTTTCTGTAGTTATTTTTTCCTGGAGATATGGTGATATTCACGAGCTCTTAAGGTTCTATACAACAGTGCAGCACTGAAGCGTGTACGACGACGTAGGACCATTTCCTTTTGGGTTGCGGTGGTAGGAGATGTTGGACCGCCGCAGCTGTGGTAGCAGGTATAGCTACGTCACTATAGTTCAGAAAAACGTTCGCTAGCCATATTATCCGGTATGAAGTTTTTATATGTTGAATACTCGGACGTTACTGTGGTATCTCACTGGGATTCTTTGATGGAAGTATCAGAAAAAAGTGTGATGTGAGAAGATCATCGAACTGCAGGTTCTAAATAATGAAAGAGCAAACTTAATATCGTACCTGAGCTATGGTATACCACTCAGCCCATCTCGACACCTCTTGTGATGAGGAGCCCATACTGACTGCTGAGTGCAATTCTATTTGTTCCTGGCTTAAGTATACAACACTTGTAAGAGTCCCTTCGAATGCACACCACATCTCGTACCAATGCCCTATGAACTACCACAATCTACTGCTGTGCACCAGTAAAGCAGGTTCTTTTAAATTGTTTTATTCATGCCTGGTTCTTACATATTGCTTCATTACTTAATGTACTAAACGTCACTTGTGACATAGTTTTAGATTCTAATGAAGAAATAAATGTGTAACATTTGGAAATGCGAGTCTATAGCTCTGACGTTTAGAGATATGAAAGGAAATTTAACTGCTTGGATTCAGTTTTAGAGGCATTCATTTATCATGGCCTAATGAAAATCCCTAAGAGTGGTCGCTTTGATACGAATCAGCATGCAATACATTTGTAATTTCTGAAGAAATCTCATCCAAAACAGGTATAGGAATTGAGATATTAAAATGTTTGCATTGTGCGTTAAACTTGCAAATTATATGTATGAGCCCGCGTTGAACATGGCTCTTAATAGCACATTGTGAGATCAAATCTGTGGAAACAACAAAAAATTTCTGACACGTTCGCGTGAGCGCCATTCAATCAATAATGACCGTCTTCATGTGTCCCACAGAGATCATTGTTATTCAAAGCACATAATTTACGTTACCCTTTCCTCTATGTATCACACTGAATCGGCGAAAATACACATCTGTGCTAAATAAGACAATAAAGTGAAGCATTCACAAGAGATGTTAGTATCGTGATGACATTTCATACACGTAAACGTCATCGGCGAGTGTGTGAATAATTAGAGTTGCAATTCTCTGTGTCATGTTGAATGGCCACCAGAGTGCATTAGCGTTATTCGTTTGGAGTCTTATTACCAGGCCTAGCAGGGAATATAAGAGCCGAGACAACGTCAGATAATGAATGATCACTGTGAAGGACACGGAGATGCTGCGTAATCGTATGAGACAGCGTTATAAATGCCTCACAGAGTCTGAAAGGGCCCTCATTGTGAATCTAAATTCGTCCGGCTGAACGAATCGTGCAGTATCCAGATTTTTGGAGCATTCGGATGTGTCAGTGGTCCGATATTGTACTGCATGGGAAAGTGGGGAAAAGCATTCTCATCTTCATGGTTCCGGTCAACTACGTCTCATCACCACAAGGGAACATCGCCCACGATACAACAACCACACTGTAACCCTGTTACATCTGCTGCTGCCATGCGACAACGAGTAGTCGACTCCCTGACACACTCTCTCTTCCATTGGTCATAGTCTAGCAGAAGCCGGAATACCTTCCGTCCGACGCGTAGGCTGCCATTAACACCACTACAGCGGCGTTTCGACTGGTGCCGTGACAGGGAAGTATGGGTTGCTGACGAATGTCATTGCATTGTGATTAGTGATGAACATCTCCGGAAGACCGTCGATGCCGAATATGGCCGTGACCTGGGGCGGGGCTCCATTCTTCCAGCAGTGTCAGTAGGGGTGTGGGGAGCCGTCAGGTTCTGGTCGTGACTGACGGAACTCTGACGTTACAACGGTTCGTTACGGCTATCCTGCACCTTCTTGTGTTAACTCTCAGGCGACAGCACCGTGGTGCAACTTCGTAGTTGCGCAGGTCTCCTCCACACACCGTACATGTCTTTTTCGACTGTCTGCATGCTTTTGACATACTATCGTGGACAACAGGAGTACTGACATATCCCCAGTAGAGCATGAGAACATGTGAGAGACTTGTTCAGATGTTAACTCCATGAACATCCAGAATACCAATAACCTGTTAGAACAGTTGTGGGCCATCTTGCCTCAGGAGAGGACACAACGACTTACTGCACCCTTCCCTAGCGAGTAAGTGCATGCATACAGGCCTGAGAGAGTGACATGTCATACCCACAAGTGGGGTCATATTTGCAAGTTCTTTGTGAATTTCAATCGATTTGACAATCACTGAAGTAATATCACATACCATCTCCACCTGTGAAGTTCCACTTCGTTTCGTCGTTCCCTTCTGCGGGATGTCTTCCTTGTCCGGAAGTGTATTTTTTTTTTGTTTTTTTCAATTCGTTTCAGCCTTCTAGGTATCACGGGGCTCGTGTTAATTCTCAGCTAGGGTCTTCTGCTTTTACTTGGCCCAATATGCCTTCATATTCTGACTGAGAGCTTGCTTCCTCTCATCCGTCCACTTAGGTCTGGTGGTGCCTGTACACTTCTTGCTTGCGAGAGACAGCAATCCTCCACAAAAGCACGTAACACAACTAGAGGCTGACGAATATTTTATAAACGTTTTTACCATGAGGGCAATGTGTGAGGTAACCTCTGCGAGGTTTATCCAGACAAGACAAGATTTGTCTAGGGAAGTTTCTATATTCCTAGCAGCTTGCGTGAATACCATGATACCTACAAAACCTGGGAGTGAAACGTAAATGAGCAATAGGCAGGGTGGACTGTCGGAACTGATTTCGGTTCCTGGTTATCGTTAATTGGAAAATCAGTGTATTATAATAATAACAATTATTATTATTATTATTATTTTCGATTATTCCCATTTAAAGAGTGCGTTTGAACTTGAATTCCCATATGACGATAGTTTATATTTCTTCTGAGCCCAAATTTTCTTCATGTGTTCAAATGGCTCTGAGTACCATGGGACTCAACATCTGAGGTCATCAGTCCCCTAGAACTTAGAACTACTTAAATCTAACTAACCTAAGAACATCACACACATCCATGCCCGAGGCAGGATTCGAACCTGCGATCGTAGCAGTCGTGCGGTTCCGGACTGACCGCCTAGAACCGCTAGACCACCGCGGCCGGCTAAACGTAGTTCAGCTGAACTGCAGTAAACAGCAAACCACATAAATATTGTGTAAGCGAGGCATAGAAATTGTTACGGCACAAATCGAATTATCTTGCAGTCATCCACTGACCTGGTTTTATCCCTGACTTCAAATCAACAGTCAGGCCCTTGTGACAGTTTGCAGGTGCCTCTTGCCAGTCGCTGGAAAAGTCTTCTATGGCAGATATCACTGGGTATCGACCTTGCTGTCGAAAGACATTTCAGCAATAGTAACACCTATTCAAATTGTCCTGATGGCAGCCTTCCAAGAGTGTCAGCGTTTAGAAATGAATTATCTGTAATATCACATGTCTTCTATCGCCTAATGTTTTAGTGATATGGAAACCTGATGAGGAGTCTTTCAAAACGTCTCAAATTTTTACAAATAAAAAGAATTTAAATGTATTGCATGAGCTGTTAGATTTGTGGAACGGCTGAGAAATTAAATACTTATGATCTACAAAATGACATAACCAGTAACCAATACATACTGATCTTCTGCCAACAAAAGACTGATTTTAAAGAATCTGACACACCTGGTCTGCGAAGTTACTGTGGGAACAGGGCTGAGGTGACGTAGGCATCTTTATAAACGGAATTTACCATCACTCATCTCTCTCCCGCAACACCAAATTACAAGCAGCTACTGCTGAAATTAATGTGCTGAGTCAAATGATGATACGTAGACTTTACTTGGTCTACAGAAAGAGCCCCTTTATTGCCATTATTAATATCCCGTACCAGTGTAATACTGATCACTTCGCTTACTGATAATTACAGTTTCTCAATTACAACACCTGACACAATGTATCGTTTGCAGCTTGTGAAGCGAGTGCATCAACATCTTCTTCCTCGCATAGTCCACATTCTTTGTACATGATAGTGAAACTAGTACATGTACGTCAGATATACTTAAATATCTCACGGCAATGGCTTCTCCGAGCTGTAGCTACTTCTCGTACTGGGCCTGAAATTGCTTCACTATACACTTCGCAACAGATAAATCAACTATTTAAGAGCAAAACACACCGTAACTATGTAATCCCTACTAAACTGCTGCGTGGCCTGCATGTTGTTGTTGTCTTCAGTCCTGAGACTGGTTTGATGCAGCTCTCCATGCTGCTCTATCCTGTGCAAGCTTCTTCATCTTCCAGTACCCACTGCAACCTACATCGTTCTGAATCTGTTTACCGTATTCATCTCTTGGTATTCCTCTACGATTTTTACCCTCCACGCTTCCCTCCAATACTAAATTGGTGATCCATTGATTCCTCAGAACATGTCCTACCAACCGATCCCTTCTTCTGGTCAAGTTGTGCCACAAACTCCTCTTCTCCCCAATTCTTAAATATATCACGGCAATGGCTTCTCCGAGCTGTAGCTACTTCTCGTACTGGGCCTGAAATTGCTTCACTATACACTTCGCAACAGATAAATCAACTATTTAAGAGCAAAACACACCCTAACTATGTAATCCCTACTAAACTGCTGCGTGGCCTGCATGTTGTTGTTGTCTTCAGTCCTGAGACTGGTTTGATGCAGCTCTCCATGCTGCTCTATCCTGTGCAAGCTTCTTCATCTTCCAGTACCCACTGCAACCTACATCGTTCTGAATCTGCTTACTGTATTCATCTCTTGGTCTTCCTCTACGATTTTTACCCTCCACGCTTCCCTCCAATACTAAATTGGTGATCCATTGATTCCTCAGAACATGTCCTACCAACCGATCCCTTCTTCTAGTCAAGTTGTGCCACAAAATCCTCTCCTCCCCAATTCTATTCAATACTTCCTCATTAGTTATGTGATCTACCCATCTAATCTTCAGCATTCTTCTGTAGCACCTTTAAGGAACCATTTGCACCCGAGCACAGACGACATTTAATTACCGAAATTAGATTATATGTATCGATGTTTTAAGACAAGAGAAAGCAAAATAAAGGAATTAACACCGCCCTCTTGTCGCAGCCAATAGACATCTCCACTCTTATGTCATTCGTTGTCCTAGAAAGACGTAATATTTTGTGCTGCTCCAAGGTTAGCCATATTGATATTTATTTGCAGAAAAGACTCGCAGAATTAATAAGTCGCTATCATTTGTGAATTATCTGAATTTTACGTAAGTGTCATTTATATCGTAATGTATATATAAAAATGAATATATGTTTTATTTTATCATATGCTTTTCTCTGTTTTAGTAGTTTTAGTCTCGCCATTGATCAAATATCAAACTTTGTCAACAAAAAATATATAATGAGCCCTGGCTGCGTTCCGTACATCTTCGGACGTGCGAAGCTCGATAAATTCACGGCGTAAATTTTAGTCTCTCAATTACTACTCATCCAACCAAACAACAACAACAGTTATTATTATTATTTCATATCATTAGTATAAATTATTATTTTATTTTATTTTTAATTTGTTAAACACCACATTTCTAAAGCTTCTATTCTCTTCTTGTCCAAACTATTAATCGTCCTTGTTTCACTTCCATACATGGCTGCACTCCACACAAATACTTTCAGAAACGACTTCCTGACACTTAAATCTATACTGGATGTTAACAAATTTCTCTTCTTCAGAAACGGTTTCCTTGCTATTGCCAGTCTACATTTTATATCCTCTCTACTTCGACCATTATCAGTTATTATGCTCGCCAAATAGAAAACTCCCTTACTACTTTAAGTATCTCATTTCTTAATCTAATTCCCTCGGCATCACCCGATTTAATTCGACTACATTCCATTGTCCTCGTCTCGCTTTTGTTGATGTTCATCTGATATGCTCCTTTCAAGACACTGTCCATTTCGTTCAACTGCTCTTCCAAGTCCTTTGCTGTCTCTGATAGAATTACAGTGTCGTCGGCGAACCTAGTGTTAGCCTGATTATTACTGTTATTATTATTATCATTATTAGCACCTGTGGTCATACACAAAGTGATGACGGACTCATCTCTTCCAGATTCTGCCATTTCAGAAATACAGAGTTCAGCATTTAAATGATTTTTGAAAAGTAAGTGTAGTGTACACAGTAAATTTGGTTGACTTTAAATGGGGGAGCGGAATGTGGATGGAGCAAGTATCTCTAGAAAGAGTAGTAGTACGGAATGAGCATGTTTTATGAGAAGTATCTATCCTAAATGTGGACTGTTAGCTTTCTTTTCTGCGGAGTAGTTGTAGGTATCAGACGCAATGCATTGAGAACTGCTTCGTCTTTCTATAACCAATTGCCTCAACGACTCAGCAGTTTGTGGTTAATAAAACCCCTACAAGAACTAAATATTATTTATCTTCCGCCATTTTAAAACTAAAAGTATTCCGAGAAACCTCTTTTTCATTCTACTGTCTAGTTTAGCGCTAATTTGATGATTCGAGTGGTGGCGGGGGGGGGGGGGGGGGACATTACTAGCTGTCTCATTATTACTGTCTGATTATGATCGCAGGTAAATTGTCTCGGAAAGGTTGGAAACCACTGACATAGGAGGTTCATGAACACGTTGTTTCAAAGGCTAAAATACACTAAAGAGCCAAAGAAACTGCTATAGGCATGTGTATTCAAATACAGAGATATAAAACGGGTAGAATACGACGCTGCGTTCGGCAGCGCCTATATAAGACAACAAGTGTCTAGTGCAGTAGTTAGAGCGGTTACTGCTGCTACAATGGCAGGTTATCAAGATGTGAGTCTGAACGTGGTGTTATACTCGGTACTCTAGCGATAGGAGACAGCACCTCTGAGGTATCGATGAAGAGGGGATTTTCGCGTACGAACATTTCATGAGTGAATCATGAATATCAGGAATCCGGTAAAACATCAAATCTCCGACAACGCAGCGCCGGAAAAATATATAGCAAGAACGGGACCAGCGACGGCTGAAGAGAATCTTTCAAGTGACAGAAGTGCAAACCTTCTTAAAACTGCTGCAGATTTCAGTGCTGGGTCATCAACAAGTGAACAGTGGGAACCATTCAACGAAACATAATCGATTTGGGCTTTCGGAGCCGAAGGCCCACACGTGTACCCTTCATGACTGCACGTCACAGAGCTCTACGCCTCGCCTGGGTCCGTCAAAACCGATATTGGACTGTTGACGACTGGAAAAATGTTGCCTGGTCGGACGAGTCTCGTTTCAAGTTGTATCGAGCGGATGGACTTGTACGGGTATGGAGACCACCTCATGAATTCATGGACCCTGCATATCAGCAGGGGATTTTTCAAGCTAGTGGAGGCTCTGTAATGGTGTGCGACGTGTGCAGTTGGAGCGATATGGGACCACTGATATGTCTAAATACGACTCAGGCTGGTGACACGTACATAAGCATCCTGTCTGTTCACTTGCATCCATTCACATTCACTGTGCATTGTGACGGACTTGGGCAATTCTAGCAGGCCACAATTGCTGCAGAGTGTCTCCAAGAAAACTCTTCTGAGTTTAAACACTCCCGCTGGCCACCAAACTCCCCAGACATGAACATTATTGGGCATATCTGTGATACCTTGCAACGTGCTGTTCAGAGGAGATCCCCACCCCCTTGTACTCTTACGGAGTTAAGGACAGCCTTGCAGGATTCATGGTGTCATTTCCCTCCATCACTACTTCAGACATTAGTGGAGTCCATGCCACGTCGTCTTGCGGCACTTCTGCGTGCTCGCGGGGGCCCTACACGGGGGCAGCTGTACCTGTTTCTTCGGCTCTTTAGTGTATGACGTTTTTACAGCGTTGCAGCAATTAACTATCACAATATATTAAATTGTGACAGAACATTTTATTGATAGATGTACTTGACTTTCATCAGACATGGAGAAAATACAAAATACTTCACAACAAGGAAGTGCGCACAGCTATCATTACGAAAGTCGCTGACAATATTCGCCACTATGCTGCAGGAATCTCCAAGGGAATAAAACGAAGTGGTCACCTTATCCGCACAGGGCACTATAGCAAAAAAATGGCTCTGAGCACCATGGGACTCAATATCTGACGTCACCAGTCTCCTAGAACTTAGAACTACTTAAACTTAACTAATCTAAGGACATCACACACATCCATGCCCTAGGCAGGATTCGAACCTGCGACCGTAGCAGTCACGCGGTTCCGGACTGAAGAGCCTAGAACCGCACGGCCACCGCGGCCGGCCCACTGTAGCACCCCTGAACCTACGCGAATCGTTAAGGAAGATTACGGACTACATAGGAAGTGTTCTGTTAATACTGTAGTAATGAATCTGGACCTCATGGCCAACAAAACGGGTAACTTGCAGACCATGACGGAGTATTTCACTCAGCAGATCAGGCTTTCTGTCGCTAAAGAGTGACTGTCGAGTGAGATAGTTGCGTTCAGTTAAACCAATAATGAGTTCTGTAGCTGTCCTTCCTTTATTTGGAAGATGAATTTTGTATTTTCTGCGACACGTGACATAGTTCCAAGTCCCTACAAAATCCGTTATAGCATGTTGCACCACCTTACAACGAATGATATTGAAATCCTTCACGCTCATTGTAACTTAGTGAGACACGGGGCAGTTATTCGTCTCATGCATGGAATCTACTAGTATTTTTACTAACTTTCTCAAGTCAGAGAGAGACCGAACGTGTCTAAGGAGCTATAGGAGATTTGTTCTCAACTGCTGTGTGGGAGAGACCTGAAAGTGGATGTCGAACTGTCGGTTTCTGAGGAGAGTAATATCTAGGTATCTTATTATACGCTTTCATTGAGGGTGCAGGAAGTATCTCAGTTAATAATGTTACCATATTTGATTCAGTTATACAATAAACTTTCTTCAGCAAGCAACACATAGTAATTACCTTTATCGACTCTGAGAAGATCTGTAGCACTGTTTGGAGGAACAGTATCTTAGGAAAACGCCATGCATGTTGCTTCCTGTGATATCTTCCTATTCTTTACTGTCCTTCCTCTCCACAGATTATTTTAGACGTTATGTAGGACACGTCGCATTAGATAATTTTAATAGGTAAACGATGTCTCTCAAGTTAGTGTTTTAAATGTGATCCGATTTTTAATTGCGTTAGAGAGCATTTGTCCACCGTAAGAAGTCCTGTCAAGTTCTATTTATTTTTTGATGGCTTTTTTATTTTTAAATTTTTCTAGTAATCTTCCAGTAGGTAGGTGAAAATCGCAGGTAACATTTTGGAGGCTAAAGAATAAGGCAATAAACTTTCGACTTCAATTTTTGAGAGATGAGCTACTTCCGCCTCTGTCGTTTTTAACCAGTTGATTGGTACTTTTAAACTTCCATAAATAAAGTAGTGAGACACCATTTTAAATTTTAAAATATTTGTGTTGTTTCGGTGCCTTACTTTTGATCAGATATGTATTTGGCTGTCACATACGAGAGACTTGAAAACTCTATCCCTCCGAACTCTCAACGATTCTGCATGCCTTGATTGTAGGCATTGGGGAGTAGACGAAGATAGCCTGCTCCAGATTTGTGCTACTTCTGTTCGGATCCTACTCAAATATGGGTGCACGGTGTATGGATCAACGAGATGATATTACCTGAAGCTACTGAATACAGTTCGACATGGGGGAATTAGGTGGACAGCAGGGGCGTTTCAAACAAGCTCTATTCCCCGTCACTGCCCCAAGGTTGGCGGAGCGAGACCCCATATCAAGCTACGACTATTCAGCAGCATACATACAAAACATATTTAGTACCCGTGTCACCTGACCACTATATCGATGCTTGCCCATCCCACAAATGTCTTTTTAACAATCACTCTCAAGCATTTGAGATCTGGGTAAAAAGCCACTTGTTATTACTCAATGTGGTGAACTTTAATGTTATGTTGCGATATTGGAGGATGTTATATACTTGGCTTCTTAGGATGTTCTGATCTATCTTATATTCTACTATTTTTACTAAAGATTACACAAAATACCATTCTCTATCTGCAACAGCACGGAAAAAAGTTGGTATTCATTAAGGTACCAGAAGGGCCTCTAATAAAGGGAAATGAGAAAACAGATACAGGACTGAAGGAGGCCAGCAGGAGTGACAATTTGAGAAATGTGCCATTTCCCTACAGGCTGTTAACTCGCTGTTGAACCAGGACGTCGTGGCATTCTAACTTTCATTTACACAGGTAGAATAAAGTCTTATTCACCCGTCATTGGGCAACACGTAGCCTTGTTACACGTGGCTTTTTGCTCCGTCGCAGGGACTCATCCGTTTGTAATGTCTGCGCCATACATATTTCTGTACATCGTACTTTAATAGAGTGTATTATATATTATAACTAGACTCCAGCTGGACATTTAAGTGGAGACCTGTTGTCTATTTTAGGTGATAGAGTGACGGGTGTAGTAAAACATTTACAATTTTATGTATCGCCTGGGCGGCAGCCTAAACTATTATGCTGGAGCCCTTAGTCTTTTGCAGTATGTCTCCATTAACATTGTCTAATACAGAAATCAACCAGCCACGTTTTCCGGCTGTCATATTTCAGATTTTTCAATGTATTATATCTCTACTGAAGCAAGAAGCCTTAGAACTCTTTGTCAATAGTGTGTGTGTGTGTGTGTGTGTGTGTGTGTGTGTGTGTGTGTGAGTGCGTTTGTATACTATTCTATTTTATGGATGAGAGTGCCATTTATTCTTTTGACTTTTATGGGTACATCTGATTTAAACACACGCCTCCCATGAAAGGATTATACGCGTGTTTACAGCTAAGGTGAATTTTGGAATCAACGGGAAACCGGATATCAGAACATCTAGGCGTATATTTGAGCTCCACCGTTTCATCCAACAAGATATTGCCCCCTACCGAGAACTCATATATAGTCTGAGTCGGCAGTATTGAACACTACATTGTTTTCTTCCGTGGATAAAGTATTATTAAAATTTACTCCGAATCGTTTATTGTGGCTCTATAGGGTTTATCCTGGAACAGAAATTCTCCAGGGAAACAGAAGCTTTGGAGCGATGCAGGTTTCAGCGAAAACGGTGGCAGGAGCCTTGGCTAATGAATGAGACTTGGGTCTGCCGCCTCCAGGAAGTGACAGTGTGAAATGGCGTTTCATGTTTATTGCTTTTCGGTGACGCGTCGAAATTCAAGATGTAGCGGTTAACCGAGCAGCTGTGCGCTATTTAATTTTGCGTTAAACTAAAATATTGGGACTCTGAGACAGTCGACTTCATTCGGGAAGCCTTCGGGGAGGAATCCAACTCGAGAATTTTCGAGTAGCAAAAGGTGTTCTGGAGGGTGGAGAGAACGTCGATGACAGCGAGTGCTCCGGGTATCCATCAACGTTCCGAAAGCAGAGAAATGTGGAAAAAATTAGAAACGTTTTCACCAGTGATCGAAGCCTGAGCGTAACAATGACAGCAGAGGATTGCAAAATGCCACAATCGAGTGTTTATCGCATTTTGAGAGAGGAATTCACGATGTAAAAAATGCGCTCCAATATTTTCTCAGAAGTGCTGAGCCGATGAACTGAAGGAAATCTGTGCACTGAAGTGTCGCGAATTGTTGGAACGCCATGGAAGTGACACAAAATCTTTTAGGCAGAGTAGTGAAGGGCGATGAGACATGGACTTTGGAGTACGATCCCAAACTAAAATAACAAATTGGCGATTGGGGCATATGGAAAATTGACATTGTCTGGAGGAGGCCTGCTTGAGCAACTCAGAAGTTAGGGCAATGCTCACTGTTTTCTTTTTCTGTTTTCTTACTCCAAATGTAAGATGCGCAATGAATTTTTGCCTCAAGGATAAACAGTTAATGGATAATTCTATACTCATATCCTTGCCCAGTTAAGGGATACGGTGAAATACGCCAGGAAAGACATCACGAACAATGGGATTTGCAACACGAAAACGTGAAGAGCCGCACCGCCCTCGTCGTGCAAGAGTTTCTCGCAAGAAACTGTGTATCAGTACTGCCTCAGCCCTCTTACAGCCCAATGAGCTTCATTCTGTCAACACTGAGAATAAAGGGAAGCTGGAAGAGATATTGTCACGGGTCTCTGACGTGAGGAAAAGAACTTACAAGTGCTGCTGTAAGGTGATTCCCGATTACTAATTCTAGGAAACCTATACAGATTTGGCGAAGCTGTGTCAGCAATGTTTATGTGTGTTTACGTCTGTACGTCTTAACAAACAATATATCTCTTTAAAAATATTATTCTTGAAATGTTGGAAGAGACGCTGTATGCAAAGGCACATATACTAAAATCTATGAAGCATGTTACATACAATCCTTTCATATTCCCGTGGAGGTTCGTGTGGTGGAGAATTACTATGGTTGGACTTCCACGGAGGCTCATATTGAAGTAATCATTGAATAAAAGTCATTACGTAACGTGTATTTAGAACAAACTATTACGTTCTTTGACGGAGCATGCAACGTCTGCTCTCGGAATTTGAAATGTAAGCCTTTTTGTCACTCAGAGTGCCTTTTGTGTAGAGTTTCCGTCAATAAAACTTGTTATTTGACTATTATATTTTGTAACCTATAATCGGGTGGTTGTAGCCGACCTCTATAAAGGTTTAATAATAATCCTTCTGAGACTCTCTATAAGATTTTCATTGTTACCCGCCATCACACAGCTACATTTATGAGTGAATCTTCTTAAAAAGGTGTGAATTAATGTATCTAAATTTTTAAGGTTATGACTTAATACCTTGATACTTCAGTCAAACTGTAATCAAATAACATTGTGCTACTTGGTTATATACATAAATTGGGTAGCTTATAGTTTATATTGAAGAAGATCAGCGGCACTCTTTTCTTCTTCATAGAAGCAGTTTCTTGCTAAAAATGCGACTAATAATCTGGAAGAGACTTCAGTCTAATAATACCCCATGAGATGAGAGTAAAATCACTTCACACAATGATTATAATATATTAAATGTGCCAATTTATTATTTTTAAATGCGTTTACTATTGGTGTTGATACCTTCAAAACCAGCTGAATCTTATTGTAGATGAGTTTCACAGGAGTAGACAAATGCAACATCGTATAACATGGTACATTTGTGTGCCTAAAAATGTGCCCCCAGGTTCCACTATACTTAGAAAATTTAAGAAATCTGGTAACTATCATGACGTTGCTCTAAAGGTATATGACGATAATTTCCTGTTTAATAACGTTTAGTGTGCGGTTGTTACTGTCCGTCAGGCTTAGGAACATATGGAACAAATGTTTTGTTCTTGAAGTACATAACTAAGCAAGTTACTCAAAAACGAAAGTGTTACTAATTCAACACTTTATAACTTTGATTTTTCAGATGAAGAATTTATGCGAGATTCGGCGACAGAAATCGGAAAAGGGATTCGTAGCAAAAGAAGTCATACATAACTGTGCATTTTTAAATTCTTAATATTCATTATCGAGTATGTACACTTTACGCAACATGACACCGTGCTGAGCAGCTGTACAGGCGCATCAGCAAGAAGATTAAGGCAAACAATTCAGGAGGAAATATATTGTACCGGGCTGCAGTGTTGCATGTCCTGTGATGGCGTGTTCCAGTCCCACAGGAAAATGAATGGTTCCTTCGTTGCACAACGCTTTAAAAGCCGAGAGACCGGGTCATCGACTGTGACGTAATGCCTCCGTAAGTAAAGTGCCTATAATAGTACGCAATATATCAAACTATTTCTGCTCAGTTATATACCTTGCTTATCGACACGAATGTAGTCAGCTGTCTCTTAAACACTGCATTTAAAGCTTTTTCGGGGGAAACTGTGTACATCGAAAGCGATCAACGAGACTGAAGGTACTACACAGTCTGATTCATACTGACAGCGCTGTCGATGATATTTACTTTTCTCTATTTCCTTCCTCCCTTTCGTTTCATGAAGAGTTTAAATTTATTGTTCTTGCCAATTTAGATGCGTTGGTAAAATTAAATTTGTCATCGAAGATCTCATGCCCTTGCATGTGACAGAGAAATACAGCAGGAAGGTTTTTATTTCAACGCTAATAAACATAAACAGATATCTATAGCTCGTCGAAGTGTAATGTACAAACAGTTAATTTCGACTAATCAAATATAATCTCATTTATTGATGATGGTTATACAATTACCATCAAAACAAGCCACAAATGTTTGAAAATTTTGTAAATTTATAGTAAGATCTTATGGGACCAAACAGCTTAGGTCATCGATCCCTAGGCTTACACACTTCTTAAACTAACTCAAACTACCCTACGATATGGCCAACACACACACACACACACACACACACACCCATGCCCGAGGGAGGACTCGAACCTACAACGGGGGGAGCCGCACGGACCGTGATAAGACGCCTCAGATGGATCAGCTACCCCGCGCAAGACTAATGTTTGGGAAGGTGACACTACAGGTGAACGTTTTCTCTGGATGAATATCGCAATAAGATTTAAGGCAGTGACTGTACTAATTTCGCAAAAAAAGAATTAAAATATCCTTCTTTAGTCTCATATCTCACTTCAGGCTCTTCAATTCTTGTTTAGTAGCCTGAAACCGATACTTAGTCATCGTAATCTGTGTTGCAGCACACAAACAATGACTAAATACTAACGTTTATCACAACACGATGAGCATACATGGATCGAAATGTGCCACTCATCTTAAATATAATCACAATTTGTGCTTGAGTGCGGATTTCTGTCTTTCTCAGGTCGCATAAAATTATTGATGCGCAACAACGAAGTAAAGCATCAGTGGGGTCTTTCTTATGTACTTTGTTACTATAGAAAAACTCGTGAACCATGTTATTATGATCTTGTTCATTCATTATGACTAACGTATTATATTTATCAGCTTTTTCATAACAAATTATTGTTCATGCTCCTCACAATTTCGTTCATACAACCTCTTTGACTTTTATTATTCCTGTCACGTTTCAGCGACTTTCATTGTAATGTCGTTTGGTTGCCTAATAGGCAGGCGAGTGATATCAGGTACTACATTTGTATTAGCTACTAGTTCAGTATCCGGCATTACGCAAGTATGTATTTATTCAAGTCTTCTATTAGCCCATCTCCTCCTCCACCCTCCTTTTGATCATCTTCCCCTTTCCCTCTCCCTGTCCATCTGCTCTTCCCCCCTCGCCCTGTCAATTTTCTCCTCTTCTCTTTCGCTATTTTCTCTGAGCACTCCCTCCTCATTCCTCCCCTCTCTATGTCAATTTCCTCCCCCGTCTCTCTACCTATCTCCTCTATCCCTTCCTATGCCCATGTCCTTCTCTTTCCTTTCTTTATCCGCCTCTTCCTCTCTTCTGTGAGTTTATCTCTTCCCTTTCGCTGTCCATTTCCTCCTCCCCCTTTCTATGTCCATGACCTCCTTCCCCTTCTTCATCTCTCCATCTCCACCTCCCCCTTCTCTCGCGGCATTACCTCCCGCACCCCACAAGGACTTGGCCAGTCCAGACACCCACAGTACTTCTTTCCTGTTAGTAAGAATGAGGGCGCGCTGAGAAGTAATGCTTCCGAGTTTTTTATGTGAAAACTGTTAAAGCTTCTTAAATAAAACAAACGCCAACATTTCACATCGTTATTCTTCATGTCACACAGAGTCACACACGAGACAGCAAACTGTAACGTCATTTTACGGTATTACCATGTTAAATATGTTATTCTATATAATTAATGTGAATTATGCTAAAGAGTTTTGTATATGGGAGTTTTGCCCGTAACTACTATAATCGTAAGAAACAGTTATTAAGGACGCCATCAGGTGGTGCTTTCTCCACACAGATTCACAACTTTTGATTCTGCTTTACTCCCACGGAGTCTGAAAATACCCGAAGAGACGTCTCAATAAATAAATAAACTGATTACTTCACAAAAAAACAAAAAAAACTAGTTTTTAAGTGCATTTGGATGAATAGGACTACAAAAGTAATATTTCCTTTTAAATTAACACTAATCACTTATACATATCCTGTAAACTGACTTGTTCCATATAATTTTGATAAAATCATCGTCCAGATGTTCTTTTGAACGTGTAACTATATTACTACCAACTCGCTGAAATGTGAATTCTCTCAAAATACATTCACGCCAGCTGTGGACATATCTATCGAAAACACTGTAGAGTCATATTATTTGTAAATATGTAATGCAGTGAAATCAACTGAAAATGTTGTTATAAAAAATCGCCTTAAATAATGTTGTCGATGTGGTAGATGTTAAAAACAGCTACCTTATAGATCCTTATAGAATCGAGTTCTGTGTTCTCACATTTCCTCCTGGATGTCCTCATGAGTTTGTTCAGGATTAATATCGCGTTTCTTGTCCCACAGAAATCACAAATTATGCACAACTGGATTTTGTGTTTTATAAGGGAACATCTGATCAACAGAATACAGTAAAGTACTGTGGAAATTCGATATTACAATGCAGTATAATGTCATATTCATCAGACCGCCCACGGTACCTTACCAGGCAACACGTATTATATTGAAAGCAGCTTTAAATTGGTGCTGGAACTAGCTTTGGTTAGTCGGATGACTTCAGTAAGCTAATGCATATTTCCGTGTTGCTGTTTTAATCAGAAAATAAATCAAAAATACAAAATTTCTGTTTTGATTTTCTGTTCATCTCTTTCACAGCTCTCAATGATGGTTCTGTTGATCACGATGACGACGATAATAAGTGATTTCCTGGGGCGAAAGATGTCGAGTTCTTTAATGACAGTTGCAAATACTTGTGAGTGTTCTTAACAGCGGTGAGCATACGAATGTGTTTGAAAGACGTAACACACAAAATGTCCTCAGAAACCACAAAAACACAGTCACTAATTTATTAAAATGATGTGGTCAGTATAGTCGAAAATTAGCAACAAAAATGATAATTTCACTACAAAACTACGTAAAATAGTTTAGCAATAATCATGGACAAAACAAGACTGTGAAAAATATTTTCCAATTCGTACTTAAATGCTCCTCACGAGAATGGTGGAATGAAGTATACAGAAAACAAAGAATTTTAACCGTTGTTCCACATTTCCCATATAGTCAAGAAGGATAGGCGGCAGATCCTCCGATTACATTTATTCATGCCCTCTTCATGCAATATAAAACGCACACTGTTAAAATTCAGCGTACAGTGATTTTTAGAGTCAACCTGTTCTGGTGAGTCCTTCCGCTAGGATATGAAGCCGTACATGAAGCAATTGTTTTCTACCTAGCCATGGTTCGTAGTTATTTTCCTAGTAGAAAGTATTAAACTAACGAGTCTGGTATACCGACCCTCACTGACAGGCTGTGCTTCCACCAAAGATGCATAGCTATATAAAGCTACAGTGTAGTGACAAGCATCAAAAGGAAGTCATAGTGTGTCATATTGTGTTCCCAACAGACCTTCTTCGCTACTATGTTGGCATTCGCGTTTTTTCATTTTTACACGTGCTTGGTACAAGTTAAAATGATACATCATATTTATTTTATGTTGTTATAAGTGAAGTATGTTCATTAAATCGGAAATCCCATTCTCTGACAGGTCTCTTTTAAAGGACAAGTAGGGACTAAGTTAATCTGTATGGACAAGAAACATTTTACTTCGATGTGTTCATATATGCTACATGACATATGACCCACACAAAATAAGGAAGGAAAATTAGGGTTCCATTTGTCATCGACGTCGTGGTCGCTACAAGCAAAGCTTAAGGTCTTCTAATAAAATGATGTGGAAGTCAGCTGTGTTTTTATCAACGGAACCGTCAGTCCTGGTCGACTGGGATCAAGTGCAAGTAACAGCTGTATATAAGGAGGGTAAAAGAATGGACCCTCAAAATTACAAAACAATATCATTAACATCGGATTACGGCAGAATTATTGAATATATTCTCAGATGCAATATAACACATTTCCTTGAGAGCGGAAAGCTTCCATCTACAGACCAACGCGGTTTTACACTGCATCGTTCTTGACAGACAAAGCTTGCCCATTTCTTAGGTACTCCACGAACGTGAAACCACATACTTCCTATCGTAAGGATCATGAAGACAACATAAGAACAATTAGGGCTCACACGTAGGCATACAGCCAGTCGTTTCTTCCCCGCGGCTGGAACAGGTAAGAAAATGACTAGTCGTGGTACGGGGTACCCTCCGCCACGCACCACGCGTTGACTTGCAGAGTGTGTGTGTGTGTGTGTGTGTGTGTGTGTGTGTGTGTGTGTGTGTGGACGTAGATGTAGACCTAGGAGATCTCCTTAATTCCTAATTTATAAATCAACACTATTCACCACAAACTATCCCTGCCATCGCCCAGTATATATACTGACTTACACTTCCCTGGCACCCACAGCCTTCCTCGTATCAACCACACGCTCTCCCTACATTGCCTGTCGAAATGCCCTTTCCCCTGGCATTCCGGACACACTATACTGTGTGATTCAGCGCACGGAACCACATGACCCTGCAGGTTAGAGAATGTATACACAATCGGTTCATTGGCTAATCCGTTGCACCCTTCCTAAGTGACGTAATTGACAAGGAACCCTTGAGTGCGAGGTCGTACGTTTAACCTTTAGTCAGGCTCATTTGAAAGTGTTATGCTAACACTTATAACAGGAAAAATAAATCACTATGTATACCAGGACGGTGACAGAAATTGTGTGTCCGGGAGGTGCAGAGATAAACCTTTTGCGTGATGTATGTATTAAACTTCACGGAATGGACGTCGTCGACTTCAAGAAATGTTCAAAGCAAACCATAAACTTTCATCATGAACGGAAAATGAGAAATTGCACGCCACAGTGATCACAATGGTTGAAACCATCGAGATCTAAGGCGTACTCTTTGGGAGTTATGAAAGGTGCAGGACGTTAAGCTAGACATAAACTATTAAAGAACGCAACAAAATGATATTTGTGTAACGGGCTGATGAGAAATGATGGAATGTGATGGCATGCGACCAAATTCGAAACAGTCTGTTGTGGAACTTATGCTGAAACAGGTTATCCCTCAAGTAAAAGCGGCCGATAGTGAGATAAAATGTTTTATAGGTACGGAAAAAACAGACATCCATAGGGTAAACTTGTCCAGAGGTCGCAGGTGGTATGAATTACAATGTCTCACACTTTTCAAGAGGGATGGTTTGCTGTAAATGTGAATGACATTTATTCACAGACCAGGAATCAAACAAAAGCAAGTTACTTTGACCAGCTACTGGCTAAAAGCAGTTCTCATAACATAGTTGTAATTCTCTTATGTGTATTTTCCCACTCTTGCTTGCTGTGATGTATATATTCGCTACTGCCCTAGCAAGATCACGCACACGAGAAAGAGTGGTAGAGGTCAGAGAACCTCCAACTTCTAGCAGCAGACTAAATAACTTTTCAGCTAATTTACCATGCAGGTTAAGAGTCGGCATATTTGTATGCGAGTGCGTCAAGGTATTAATGTTAGATGATCTTGCTACAACTCCCTCGGTAACTCTAATTTCCAGGGCTCCTTTCACATGCTCTTCCTCTTCAAATCCCGATCGTTCAGAGTTGGGAACACATTTCTTTCTGAACGATGCGATAACTTTGTTTATCTTATCCATAAATTCGGGCCGATTCAGAAGTTTGCTTTGCATGGTCAAGTTGGCGCTTTGTTTGAAATTTCGTTATCACACATCTTCTAATTCTCTAGCAAGTGTTTGAAGTTATGCAATCATCCACTTCTTCCGTTGAAATCACTGTAATTTGCGTTGCGTGCAATTTTTTGCACGTAATGTAGTAGGTATCTATCTCGCACATGAAGTAAATTGTGTAGAGCAACGTTGAAACGCGCAAGCACCAGTTTTTGCAACAAATGCGCCTTGCCCCCCCACGAATATCCGTAATTTTTCTTATGCACTACACTGCCGTATAGCTGCGGACTTACTTGAAATCTGTTCGTAAATTTTTTTTTTTACTATGTTGTGAATGATGTTCCATGTACACAATTGCATTCAGTACCTGCTCATTGGAAAACCATTGTCCTTTACTACGTTTTGGCTCCCTGTCCGACAAGGATGATGACATACATGGCGGTTTCAGTGACGCTTTCACTTCTTAAGCACTTATCGTCGCCATTGTACTCCTCACGTGCATTGTACGCACAGTAGAGCGTATTCGACACAGCACATTCCACTGACTTATCTTCCAGACGCGGTAGTTTCATCTGCCATTCCTTTCTTACTTTGTGGAATTCCTTGGATTTCATTCCGACGAAATGTCGACTTCGCAACTGTTGTAGTAGATACAATGCAGTATTTGTTTTGTTTATTGTGTCCATTGATCTGCTTTATATCAACACCAATAACACTGTAACATTGCTGTGATAACCTCAGTACCGCAACATGTTGCCATTAGCATCGAATTTTAGTGGTTGTAAGGCATACAGTATGTGAAGCATCGAATGCCGTAAATACACTCCTGGAAATGGAAAAAAGAACACATTGACACCGGTGTGTCAGACCCACCATACTTGCTCCGGACACTGCGAGAGGGCTGTACAAGCAATGATCACACGCACGGCACAGCGGACACACCAAGAACCGCGGTGTTGGCCGTCGAATGGCGCTAGCTGCGCAGCATTTGTGCACCGCCGCCGTCAGTGTCAGCCAGTTTGCCGTGGCATACGGAGCTCCATCGCAGTCTTTAACACTGGTAGCATGCCGCGACAGCGTGGACGTGAACCATATGTGCAGTTGACGGACTTTGAGCGAGGGCGTATAGTGGGCATGCGGGACGCCGGGTGGACGTACCGCCGAATTGCTCAACACGTGGGGCGTGAGGTCTCCACAGTACATCGATGTTGTCGCCAGTGGTCGGCGGAAGGTGCACGTGCCCGTCGACCTGGGACCGGACCGCAGCGACGCACGGATGCACGCCAAGACCGTAGGATCCTACGCAGTGCCGTAGGGGACCGCACCGCCACTTCCCAGCAAATTAGGGACACTGTTGCTCCTGGGGTATCGGCGAGGACCATTCGCAATCGTCTCCATGAAGCTGGGCTACGGTCCCGCACACCGTTAGGCCGTCTTCCGCTCACGCCCCAACATCGTGCAGCCCGCCTCCAGTGGTGTCGCGACAGGCGTGAATGGAGACGTGTCGTCTTCAGCGATGAGAGTCGCTTCTGCCTTGGTGCCAAGGATGGTCGTATGCGTGTTTGGCGCCGTGCAGGTGAGCGCCACAATCAGGACTGCATACGACCGAGGCACACAGGGCCAACACCCGGCATCATGGTGTGGGGAGCGATCTCCTACACTGGCCGTACACCTCTGGTGATCGTCGAGGGGACACTGAATAGTGCACGGTACATCCAAACCGTCATCGAACCCATCGTTCTACCATTCCTAGACCGGCATGGGAACTTGCTGTTCCAACAGGACAATTCATGTCCGCATGTATCCCGTGCAACCCAACGTGCTCTAGAAGGTGTAAGTCAACTACCCTGGCCAGTAAGATCTCCGGATCTGTCCCCCATTGAGCATGTTTGGAACTGGATGAAGCGTCGTCTCACGCGGTCTGCACGTCCAGCACGAACGCTGGTCCAACTGAGGCGCCAGGTGGAAATGGCATGGCAAGCCATTCCACAGGACTACATCCAGCATCTCTATGATCGTCTCCATGGGAGAATAGCAGCCTGCATTGCTGCGAAATGTGGATATACACTGTACTAATGCCGACATTGTGCACGCTCTGTTGCCTGTGTCTACGTGCCTGTGGTTCTGTCAGTGTGATCATGTGATGTATCTGACCCCAGGAATATGTCAATAAAGTTTCCCCTTCCTGGGCCAATGAATTCACGGTGTTCTTATTTCAATTTCCCGGAGTGGTTTATTGGCCTTTTGCGACCGCGCACTCAAGAGGTTCCTTGTGATTCTTCCCAGACGTAATGAGTTACAGGAGAGCGGCATGAGGATAAATGCAAGGAACAATAGACACATAGACCACCAAACAGGCATACTGATGATCACTTGTGTTTCTTAATGACTGTAGTACCTACGCCAAACCCATTTCTGACTCAAGAAGTAGCGTTCCACAGTGGCGACACCCGAAGAGTGCTGGTGTGAAAATCATAAGCGTTATTGGAAAAACATACTGGAGCCAATTCAGCCAGTGCCCGGGGCAAATAAGGACTCAGGCTGCAGTATTCGTCGACTGCAATGCCAGCAGCGGCTGACAAGACAGCCTCGCTGTGGTTGGTGATATCTACACAGGCCCCGCAGCATAGAGTCGACCATGAGCGGGTGTTGACACCAGGTCAGAAAGCAACTATCCAGGCCCGGCATGGCCCGGGTCGCACCCAGCATATCCGGAGTCGATGGAGTTGTACGTGCTGGTACTCACTGAACAGCTCCACTGGTGTAGTCTCAGTTTGACACTTGAGAGCGTCAGGCTAGCTTCCAATAGCAGGCCTGTAGCTGTAACTTGTACCAGGTGCAGTCTGTGTAGGCCACCCGCTGGTGCAGAAACTGTATCGGTGCTGAAGGTGAAGTCGAAGTCCTAACCGAAACTGAAGTGCAAGACAGCTCCAGTGGTAACACTTGAAACCTCAGAAGAGAAGAAATGTAACGTCAGATGCAGAGAGATGAATACCCACTGCCAATACGGATAAAACCGTCCGGGCAATGTTGTTGTGACAAAGAGTTCCGCTTCTTGTCATGTAAGTCCGCAAAGTACTGGCGCAGGAGTTGTTGCGGAGCATCTCGGCCCATTGTAGGAAAACTTACAGAGTGCACGATGCTGAATTTGCAGAATTACTATGTTTGCCACTAGAGATTTGCCACCGGCAGTCCACTTGTCCGGCTGTCATTGTCTGCTCGAGCCAATGTTCAGATGTTCAAATGTGTGTGAAATCTTATGGGACTTAACTGCTAAGGTCATCAGTCCCTAAGCTTACACACTACTTAACCTAAATTATCCTAGGACAAACACACAGCGGCGTTGAATTAGCCGAGCGGTCTGAGGCGCTGCAGCCATAGACTGTGCGGCTGGTCCCGGCGGAGGTTCGAGTCCTCCCTCGGGGGTGGATATGTGTGTTTGTCCTTAGGATAATTTAGGCTAAGCAGTGTGTTAGCTTAGGGACTGATGATCTCATCAGTTAAGTCCCATAAGATTTCACACACATTTGAACATTTGAACAAACACACAGACCCACGCCCGAGGGACGACTCGAACCTCCGCCGGGACCAGCCACACAGTCCGCTCAAGCCAATCATTCAACAATGCAGAAGGTTGTAAAATTAATTTTGAACATTTTTTATTGAATGTCTCTTGTAAATGACACAATTTACAGATATTTCCGGGTAGTGGTGTCCATATACTAGTAAAATTTGCACAATTAATATGTATTCTTGTTTTTGGCATTAATTAAACTGATTTTAAGTAAGTTTGCATTATTTGTTCGTCATCGACACCATATGAGCCTCCCGTAAAGCGTTAGCAGCTCTTCTGATGCATCTGATTCACGTATTTAGTCAAACCAATCTATTGTGTTTGTGCCTGACTTGTTTACAGTGCCACTAATTTTCTTAGGGGCCTTCCTATTACTCTCATAATTTAGTTTATATATTTATTTACGGGGAATGGAATTGTAAAATGCAATACGTTCTTTAATGCGATTTTTTGTATTGTTACTTTGTAGTAAGTATACATCATACAGAGTTTGGCCCTAACTATCATTCAGGATTCGCAAAATACGGTAGCAGTTCCGTTTGACAGGTCTTTGTGACCATCGTGGCGATCTATCATAGCCTTACTCAGTTCAAGTAAACATCCTTACCTGTCGCATCCAACGTTACGAACAGTCGCATGTGAGTGTTATGTCTGTATTGTCACATTATGAGTAGGTTTATTACTCCTACTTTATCTTTATAAGACAGTATTTTCAAACCTAACAATGTTTAATGTACTTCAGCAATATTATTTGCCCTTCAGTCAACTGAAAGTTTATTTTCGTAATTTTTGTTTAATTTATACAAACCTATAAGTAAGTTACATTTTCTGAACTGAGTGTGCCGTAAACAGCAAAATCAGTGCCAAACTGTACTGATAAGCCAACAGCATTTAACTGACTTATGGAGACGTCAGTATGGCTTCCTATACACACTGATCAGCCAGAACATTATGAGAACCAGTCTACTGTCGATATAGACCCGTCCAGGCGATAGCAGCGTCACTTAGCGAGGAATGACTGCTGGTCAGACAGTGAGCGTTCTGTCAGTGTGTAGAATGGTGGAGGAGCGCGATCTATCTGAGTTTGACCAAGGGCAGATTGTGGTGGCCTGGAGGTGCGGCACGACCATTTCGTGAGCTGCACAACTTATCAGGTGTTTCAGGATGCTCTGATGAGTGTCCTCAACATGTGGCGAAACCAAGGTAAATCAAAGCCCAAACGTCGTGGAGTTGGGCGGCCACCTCTCATTACAGATGTCGGAAGCTGTAGACCAGACAGACAGGTAAAACAGGGCAGGCGGCCAACTGTGATGGAATGACATCAGACTTGAATTGTGGACAGTGTACCAATGTGTCTGAACACACAGTGCACCGAACACACTTAACGATGGGCCTCCGCAGCCGACGACCCATGCATGGGCCAGTGTTAACACCACGACATCTGAAATGGGTACCTTGCCATAGCACTCGATGTCGGCGCAGTAGCAGAGCGTTGCATGGTCTGACACATTCTCCATCATTCCGATGAGAGGGCGCGAATCCGTCGTCGCCTTGGTACCTGTACAACAGGATAGTCACAAGGTGACGGCGACTCCATTATGCTCTGGGGAACATTCACATGGGCATCCATGGGTCTAGTGGAGTTCGGGCAAGGCACCGTGACGGCCAAGGAGTGTAATACACTGGTTGTAGACCACGTACACCTCTTCTTAGCGCCCATGTTTCCCTACGGCAGTGGTAATTTTCAGCAAGCAAATGCGCCATGTTACAAGGCCAGCAGTGCGATGGAGTGTTTCACGGAACACAGTGGCGCGTACCAATTCATGTGCTGGTCCCCCAGTTCGCCAGAGCTGAACCCGATCGAACGCATATGGGATGTGATTGAACGAGGTGTCAGGGCTCAACGGTCGACTCCCCGGAATTTAAGGGAATTACATGACTTGCGTCTGCAGATATGGTGCCAACTCCCTCCAGCGACCTACCAAGGCCTCGTTGCTTCCATGCCACGAAGCATCGCCGCTATTATCCGTGCCAAAGGTGGACATACCGGCTATTTAGTAAGTGGTCTTGATGTTCTGGCCGGCCACGGTGGTCTCGCGGTTCTAGGCGCGCAGCCCAGAACGGTGCGACTGCTACGGTCGCAGGTTCGAATCCTGCCTCGGGCATGGGTGTGTGTGATGTCCTTAGGTTAGTTAGGTTTAAGTATTTCTAAGTTCTAGGGACTGATGACCACAGCAGTTGAGTCCCATAGTGCTCAGAGCCATTTCTTTGATGTTCTGGCTGATCAGTGTACGTGACTGAATTCTTTATTGTAGTGCATTGTGAGTGCATTGTACATTGTGAGTGCAAGTTATCCAGACTGTATTCAGTAGCCGGCCGCTGTGACAGAGCGGTTCTAGGCGCTTCAGTCAGGAACCGCGTGACCGCTACGGTCTCAAATTCGATTCCTGCCTCGGACATGGGTGTGTGTGCTGTGCATCCCTTGGAACATAGAAGGTGGAAGTAGAAACGCTGTTTTGATTGCGGGGAGGAGGGGGGGGGGGTGGCGGGGGAGTTCGTGGAGTAGTGGTTGGATATTCAGTCATTCGGCCTGTGGCAATGATGGCGCGAGGTTTCACTAAGCTCTGCTGTGTGCCCTAGTCGACGTCGCTGGCGTGATAAGTTCAAATGCCGGCCGGAGTGGCCGAGCGGTTCTAGGCGCTGCAGTCTGGAACCGTGCGACCGCTACGGTAGCAGCTTCAAATCCTGCCTCGGACATGGATTTGTGTGCTGTTCTTAGGTGAGTTAGGTTTAAGTAGTTCTACGTTCTAGGGGACTGATGACCCCAGAAGTTAAGTCCCATAGTGGTCAGAGCAATTTGAACCATTTAAGTTCAAATGTTTCCTTTAGATAGTAGTATAAACAAAGCTTCAGCGACACCGATATATAATAATTCTATAATATCGCAACCGAAAAGGAAACATCTCCCGGACTTTATCATTTAACGAATCTTTTCTCGAATAAAATATCATGATATTGAAGCGTATGAAGAGGAATCTGTGTAGATAACTTTCGAAGATACTGTGGGTCTTCTTGTATCTACAAGGGACGATCACCCTGCAGCGTATATGAAACTCAACCTTACTCCGATGCGGGTATATAAGCATTGACATGTGGGCCGGTTGTTAGTGCGGCATTCGAACGGAAATTGTTTGATCGCCCCTTATATTACGGCACGCATTACGTACGTTAAACTAAACACTTCCCGTCTGCTTCATACACTCGCTCTCTTTACAGAGTGAGCTTGGTAATTTATGTTGTTTCCTCACTCTCACCAAGTCCTTCTTCTCTGGATAAAGTGAAATTGTGCGTTATTCCACCTTCAGATTCTTCGTAGGTCATCTTAAGGCTGAGCGCACTTTCCACAACTTGATTAACAATGGGTATCTTCTATTCAATTTCAAAATTTCCTAAAGCTCCAGCACATTTCTTCGTTGAGTCTGCTGTCTTTTCGTTTTTTGGGTCTATTTTTGTAGCATTCAATTCTTGTACGTGTTTCTGTGCGTTATTAAATAAGGCTTCACACTGCATTTCATTATCTTCGTCTTGTTCAAAGGAAGTGATGGCTTCCGTGCTATTTGTCAGTGTTCTTAACTTTTAATGTAGAATTCCCTCTGTTTGTTCACAGATATTCGTATTTAGCTCCTTATTGTGGACTTCGTTGTTGGGGACCATCTCAGGCAGTTTTATGTTCGTTGGCTACCTCTGCATAGCTGAGGGAGAATACTTATCTCGTTGGAATTCGTACCCATTCCCTAGTTGGTCTTGTGCGTGGCCAATCGGCCCTAATGGGCTTCCTATCTGACCATAGTTTACAACGATTACTCTTTATGCACATAAATATATTAGAGAGGGTACATGTTTCCGTACATCTTGAAAGTCACTCGAGACAAATGGCATCTTTCAGCTGTTACTGTTTCTGGATTCTATAATCCGAGAGCACATTGTTAATCTAATTCGTGCCCAGTAATCAGTATCTGATGTGAGGTAAATCTTTGGCCACTTGTGAAGTATAGTCTGAGCCTCGTTGTTTGGTGAGCAGAGTCTTAGCCAATCAGTGCTCAGTGTGGCCTCGTGCTGATAACGCATGGACATCGTTCAAATGGGACAAAGGAAAACGTGACTAGAGGGGTACTTGCTCGTAAGCGGTCTTTGGCCCTTGATGCACGGTTCGATTTTGTGCAGATTTGTGGTGTCATGTTCTTCGCGGAGAAGGTAAATGTGCAAACTTCTAGTCAGATGGCTATTTGTATATTCTTGTTACGATATGTAGGTCACGGTGAGCTAAAGTGTAGTGCTACGCAGTTTAACGAATTAACAGAGTGAAACGACCGCGGGTCTGCAACTAGCCACCACGAATGGTAGGATTTAACTTGCTTCGTAACGTCAGATACTCATTCCCTATTCACGCAGCCAAGAGAATGGTTTCGCTGTAGTACATCCGAACCATACGCGATCTAAATAAACCACTGTTTCATTCATTTGAAGTCCATTTCTCGTGATCTAGTGGTTAGCGTTGCTGCTTCTGGATCATGGTTTGGTGGGTACGAGTCCCGGCTGGGTCGAATTTCGTCCTCTCAGGGGCCGGCTGTTGTGTGGTCCTCATTATTATTTCATAATCATCGACGCGCCAGTCGCTGAAGTGTTGTGACATAAAAAGACGAGCTAGGTGGCCGAACTGCCCAAGGTGGGGGGTCTCCCGGTCAGTAATGCCAATGGATTATTTCGCTTCATTTATTTAATTATTCTTGTTATTTACCTAGGATTCTCGAACAATTTGTGGGTGGACTATTTATTATGTGTTGCCATAGAATGCCTTGTGGTTCATGTATGAATAATTGGGTTCTTCCTTGTGCTTGTGATTCGAGTTGCAGTAACACGGAATTGGAATAAAATTTCTCCGAATTCATTTACCTTGGCATTCCACCGTTAAATCAATAAATAAAACATAACAATTCTAAGAAATCTGCCATGCATTTGTGTGCTTTCTAATTAAGTTACAATAGAACTTCTACTAGCATCAGTTGCCTTCAGCGAACGAGTTTGTTCATAAGAGTTGCTTTCACAGTCAGTAGTTATTTGTTTGACGGCCCGATTAGTTTCTTAATTCCCTGTATTATATTTCAAATTTTTGAAGATAAGTTTCAGCAGTATTATCGTAGGAGCCAACTATATCTCAGGTTCCATTCACTAGTTATTTTAGTACACTGTAATACCAGTCTTTGTGTGGAAAAGTGGTTGAAATGGTTCAAATGGCTCTAAGGACTATGGGACCTAACATCTGAGGTCATCAGTCCCCTAGACTTAGAATTACTTAAACCTAACTAACCTAAGGATATCACTCACATCCATGTCCGGGGCAGGATTGGAACCTGCGACCATAGCACCAGCGTGGTTCCGGACTGAAGCGCCTAGAACCGCTCGGTCACAACGGCCGGCGAAAAAGTGCTAACATAATAATCCGAACCTTATGTGCTAATTGCACGTGTAAGTTAGAGCCTGAAGTTGTTGACAAGAAATTTGCTCGGTAAGGATCATTACAATATTTATTTATGCCTGTAGGTCAGTACACTGCGCAAAGGAAACTTCCATTTGGAACTCATTCTTTAAAACATAGTCATAGCATTTAATACAATTTCGTAGTTCATGGCTATCATGTTATAAGTAGCAAACTCACACACGGACATTTTATGTAGATATTCTTACATGTATTCTAAATTTAACAACCCGAGGTTGCTTACAATCTGTCTTGAGTCACCGCACTTCATTTAATTCGCTGAACTTCAGTGTGTTCAAATATTTTGCAGTAATATTGCCGTAAGCTGTGGCATATGCGGTGTGGCGTAGTGACTCTAATTAGTGGGTGGACTGCTGTGGGTCACCGGTTCAAACCTGCCAACTAACAATTGTTTGTTATGTGGTATTTATCTTTTCTGCAATGTTCTTGAAATATCTTTTTTTGTAATGTTTGTATATACTACAAAGTGCTGTGTTTGAATAAACATCAGAATTTTGGAATTTTCGATGGTAGTACAAAAAGTTGCAATCTTCGTGCAGGGGTTGAGGTCTGCTTTGATTATAGGCTGGTGTCAGTAAAATTCAGTTGTGAGTACTTTGCTTCATTTACGACCCTACCTTCAATTTAGGTCTTGTAGCCAGGGTACATGGTTGGGGAGTTTGGCACTAGGATTGTAGCTGCTGAGCGTCGGCTGGCGTGAAACAAATTTATAAATTCCAGTCATCTTCTATTTTATTTTTCTCAACTCAGATTTAATTAGCAATCCGTCTTCAGATCTGATGTAAATTTGAAACACGCAGCATTCTCGAAATAAATCCTGCTCCTGACGTCAAAACTTGACACAACTCGACCGCCGCGGCGTCAGAGCAACGACGTGTGATCCTCGGAATTGTTGATGGTGTAAGACAAATCGAAAGTGAAAGCTTCCTTTTTCGGCCACTCACTAGGCTATACCCAAGCTACCTCGTAAGCTAGAGCGCTTAATTAATATTCGTTAAATTTAACGACCATAACGTCACTTACTACTATGGCATTGGCATTTTATCATATGCTATCAATCTTTCGATGATAATCCTCTTGTGTAAATCGGCACTAGCTGTAGCTTAATTTAGGTTTTCGGTTGAGAGAAGCGACTTGACCCCTTTTTAGCTAGACAGGTATTACCATGTTATACAATAACAGTAGCGTACAAGCATATGACAGTTTCATTTCCGGTAATCAGCACCTTACGCTAATTTATCAGTAGAAAATTTTGAACAGCCCTCGGTGTAGAATTTTGCTGTAAAGGGCTGTAGACAGCCACTGAGCAAGACCGACGTTATACATAATGAACAAATGTACGTTTTTCTGTACAAGCAACGCACAGCGAAAACTTAAATATGAGCACGAGTGTACAATATACGGAACCAACAAGATTAAGAAAGGATCATGTAACGCCACCAACATTGATGCCATTCCTTACAACCAACCAAGAAACACAATGGCGAAACTCAGGTTGAACACTGTTGAACACACTGCAACCATTTAAAATGGATACACAGGTGTGCGTTCAATACACACAAGTAATACTAAAAACTTGATAATAATACTCTATGCAGGCAATGAAAAACCCAAACCAACAACTCACATAATCATACATGCATGCAATACACACATAGAAAATAATTTTAAGACAAATTCGTAAAACACAATCAGGTGAACATCGCTGCTCGCTCGGACACGGCTCTCGCAAACCGCACCTCCACGTTCAATCCAAAGAGGGGCCCACTCGACAGGGTAACAATTTCAGCAACAGTAACACAGCAGTATTAATTATGATACCCACATGCAACTGCTCTTCTTCAAGCTTCCAAACACCACACAAGTGAGACTTAACGTTCACTTCCTCCCAAAGGACGTGCAAAATTATTTTCTCCATGAATAAAGTCACTAATCCTATCATGCTATGACGATACAGGGAATCGCTACAAGATTTGTGCCAGATTCCAGAAACTCTAAAGTCTTACAACATTTATGTTGCATAACAACTACGTAAGACTTCGTAAGATGGCACAATACTGCGCGAAGCCTACGGTCTACATAGCAGGACAACATAGCGCCAGAATGACGTGGAACTTACAGCGTGCTACCCTCCAGACGTGGCCTACCTTCATGATGTCACCCACGCCCAAGAACTTGCTATTGGCTGAATAAGGCTCCTGTCTACACAGCAATAAAAAAATTCTGTGGCAGGGGGTAGCTGAAAAGAATGATGCAGGAGCTTCTTCGTGACGGCAGGAGCTCGACGATCCTGGCTGGAAGCGTCAGTATGCTGGTGGGGACAACAGCGAACAGTCATATTGGTGGTAGCTCTTCCCTGTTAAGTTAGTTATTGCATTATGAAATTATTCTGGGTGAAAGCCACTGTAGACACTCGGTCGGACTGGCGGTGTCTCTCGTCAGTTGTTGAGAATTATCGTTAAAATATTTTTTGTGACTGCATAGTCGCGGACAGGTCTATAATGTGGTCGCGTATTTGCGTTGTAGGTAGTTAAAGTGTCACCAGATAACAAATGTAGAATAGTATCGATAACAAATATCTTGTGCAACGTATTAAATGTACAGTGAACTATGATGTGATAAAATCACTGGTATCATTACATCTACATCTACATCCATTCTCCGCAAGCCAGCTGACGGTTTGTGGCGGAGGGTACCCTGAGTGCCTCTATCGGTTCCCCCTTCTATTCCAGGCTCGTATTGATCGTGGAAAGAAGGATTGTCGGTATGCCTCGGTGTGGGCTCTAATCTCTCTGATTTTATCCTCATGGTCTCTTCGCGAGATATACGTTGCAGGGACCAATATACTGCTTGACTCTTCAGTGAAGGTATGTTCTCGAAACTTTAACAAAAGCACGTACCGAGCTACTGGGCGTCTCTCCTGCAGAGTCTTCCACTGGAGCTCATCTATCATCTCCGTAATGCTTTCGCGATTACTAAATGATCCTCTAACAAAGCGCGCTGCTCTCCGTTGGATCGTCTCCATCCCTTCTATCAACCCTATCTGGTACGGACTCAACACTGCTGAGCAGTATTCAAGCAGTGGGCGAACAAGCGTACTGTAACCTACTTCCTTTGTTTTCGGATTCTTCCAATGAATCTCAATCTGGAATCTGCTTTACCGACGATCAACATTATATGATCATTCCATTGTAAATCACTCCTAATGCCTACTCCCAGATAATTTATGGAATTAACTGCTTCCAGTATATGACCTGGTATTTTGTAGCTAAATGATAAGGGATCTATCTTTCTATGTATTCGCAGCACATTACACTTCTCTACATTGAGATTCAATTGCCATTCCCTGCACCATGCGTCAATTCGCAGCAGATCCTCCTGAATTTCAGTACAATTTTCCATTGTTACAACCACTCGATACACGACAACATCATCTGCAAAAAGGCTCAGTGAACTTCCGATGTCATCCACAAGGTCATTTATGTATATTGTGAATAGCAACGGTCCTATGACACTCCCCTGCGGCACACCTGAAATCACTCTTACTTCGGAAGACTTCTCTCCATTGAAAATGACAGGCGGCGTTCTGTTATCTAGGAACTCCTCAATCCAATCACACAATCGGTCTGATAGTCCGTATGCTCTTACTTTGTTCATTAAACGACTGTGGGGAACTGTATCGAACGCCTTGCGGAAGTCATGAAACATGGCATCCACCGTTGAACCCGTGTCTATGGCCCTCTGAGTCTCGTGGACGAATAGCGCGAGCTTTGATTAACACGACAGTCTTTTTAGAAACATATGCTGATTCCTACAGAGTACATTTCTAGTCTCCAGAAAAGTTATTATACTCGATCATAATACGTGTTCCAAAATTCTACAACTGATCGAAGTTAGAGATATAGGTCTGTAGTTCTGTACATCTGTTCGACGTCCCTTCTTGAGAACGGGGATTACATGTACCCTTTTCCAATCCTTTGGAACGCTACGCTCTTCTAGAGACCTGCGGTACACCGCTGCAAGAAGGGGGCAAGTTCCTTCGCGTACTCTGTGTAAAATCGAACTGGTATCCCATCAGGTCCAGCGGCCTTTCCTATTTTGAGCGATTTTAATTGTTTCTCTATCCCTCTGTCATGTATTTCATTATCTACTATTTTGTCATCTGTGCAAAAATCTAGAGAAGGACCTACAGTGCTGTCTTCCTCTGTGAAACAGCTTTGGAAAAAGACATTTAGTATTTCGGCCTTTAGTCTGTCTTCCTCTGTTTCAGTACCATTTTGGTCACAGAGTGTCTGGACAATTTGTTTTGATCCACCTACCGTTTTGACATAAGACCAAAATGTCTTAGGATTTTTTGCCAAGTCAGTACATAGAACTTTACTTTCGAATTCATTGAACGCCTCTCGCATAGCCCTCCTAACACTACATTTCGCTTCGCGTAATTTTTGTTTGGCTGCAACGCTTTTGCTATGTTTATGATTGCTGTGAAGTTCCCTTTGCTTCCGCAGCAGTTTTCTAACTCGATTGTTGCACCACGGTCTTACGATCTTGCTTGGCACATACTCATCTAACGCATATTGTACGATGGTTTTGAACTTTGTCCACTGATACTCAACACTATCTGTACTTGAGACAAAACTTTTGTGTTGATCCGTTAGTTACTCTGTAATCTGCTTTTTGTTACTTTTACTAAACAGAAAAATCTCCCTACCTATTTTAATACTTCTATTTACGGCCATGTCTAGAGACCTGCGGTACACCGCTGCAAGAAGGGGGCAAGTTCCTTCGCTTACTCTGTGTAAAATCGAACTGGTATCCCATGTGTTTCGAAAAAGACTGTCGTGTTAATCAAAGCTCGCGCTATTCGTCCACGAGGCTCAGAGGGCCATAGACACGGGTTCAAGGGTGGATGCCATGTTTCATGACTTCCGCAAGGCGTTCGATACAGTTCCCCACAGTCGTTTAATGAAAAAAGTATGATGTTAAGTCCCATAGTGCTCAGAGCCATTTGAACCTTTTTTTTTTTTTTACAAATTGTTAGCTCTGATTTCACCCCGCAAGCAAAGCTTTCCGCCTTCACCAATTCCGCCAACCGCCTGTATGAACTGAGGATGACCTCTGCACCCAGATGGCAGGAGTCATTGGTGCCGGTACTCTGTAATCTGCTTTTTGTTACTTTTACTAAACAGAAAAATCTCCCTACCTATTTTAATACTTCTATTTGCGGCTGAAATCATCGTTGCAGTATCCGCTTTATGATCGGTGATTCCCTGTTCTGCGTTAACTGTTTCAAATAGTTTGGTTCTGTTTGTCATCAGACGGTCTAATATGTTATCGCCACGAGTCGGTTCTCTGTTTAACTGCTCAAGGTAGTTTTCAGATAAAGCACTTTAAAAAATTTCACTGGATTCTTTGTCCCTGCCACCCGTGATGAACGTTTGAGTCTCCCAGTCTATATCCGGCAAATTAAAATCTCCACCCAGAACTATAACATGGTGGGGAAATCTACACGAAATATTTTCCAAATTATACTTCACGTGCTCAGCCACAACAGCTGCTGAGCCCGGGGGCCTATAGAGACATCCAATTACCATGTCTGAGCCTGCTTTAACCGTGACCTTCACCCAAATCATTTCACATTTAGGGTCTCCGTCAATTTCCTTTGATACTATTGCACTTCTTATCGCTATAAACACGCCTCCCCCTTCACTGTCCAGCCTGTCTCTGCGGTATACATTCTAATCTGAGTTTAGAATTTCATTACTGTTTACGTCTGGTTTCAGCCAACTTTCTGTCCCTAGTACCATATGGGCGTTGTGGCCGTTTATTAATGAGAGCAGTTCTGGGACCTTTCTATAGACGCTCCTACAGTTTACTATTAGCACATTAGTATTGTTATTCCCTGTTGCACTTTGCCTATTGCTACCTTGTAGCGTATCAGGAGGCGTCTTGTCGGGTCTAGGGAGGGAATTCTCTAACTTAAAAAGAAACCTGTGCACTCCACACGTACTCCGCTACACTTGTAGCCGCTTCCGGCGTGTAGTGCACGCCTGACCTATTCAGGGGGACCCTACATTTCTCCACCCGATAGCGGAGGTCGAGAAATTTGCACCCCAGATCTCCGCAGAATCGTCTGATCCTCTGGTTTAAGCTTTCCACTCGGCTCCAAACCAGAGGACCGCGATCGGTTCTGGGAAGGATACTACAGATAGTTAGCCGGCTGCGGTGGTCGAGCGGTTGTAGGCGTTCAGTCCGGAACCGCGCGACTGCTATGGTCGCAGGTTCGAATCCTGCCTCGGGCATTGATGCGTGTAATGTCCTTAGTTTAGTTAGGTTTAAGTAGTTCTGAGTTCTAGGGGACTGATGGCCACAGATGTTAAGTCCCATAGTGCTCAGAGCCATTTGAACCTTTTCTTTTTACAAATAGTTAGCTCTGATTTCACCCCGCTAGCAAAGCTTTCCGCCTTCACCAATTCCGCCAACCGCCTGTATGAACTGAGGATGACCTCTGAACCCAGATGGCAGGAGTCATTGGTGCCGACATGAGCAACAATTTGTTGTCTAGTGCACCTATTGCTCTCTATCGCCGCCGCTAGGGCCTCATCCACATCTCAGATGAGCTCCCCCGGCCAGCAGACAGAGTGAACACTGGCCTTCTTCCCCGACCTTTCCACTATTTCCCTAATGGGCTCCATCAGCTGCCTAACGTTGGAGCTCCCAATAACTAATAAACCCCTCCCCCCGTGTGCCTGCTCGGACCTTAATGGAGGAGTAGCCACAAGTCCACTCACAGGCAGAGCGGGCGATGCCACACGGACAGCCTCCACATTTACCCTCCGCCTCGTGCGCCGCGAGCGCCGCTGAACCCGCCACTTGGGGAGAGCGTGGCCCAACCGCCCCCACTACCCGCGAAGATGTCTCGACAGCAGGGACCGTGGGTGAAACATGTAAGTCCTGGGGTGTACCTTGCGAAGCACCGGACTCCCCACTTCCGCTACACTCTTAGGCAGCAGCCTGAAGACGGCTGACCGCGAACATCAACACGCTCAGCTGTTCGCTAAGTGTGGCCAGCTCCTCCTGCGTCCGTACACAACAGTCACACATCCTATCCATCCTAAGGAATCAATTTACTGAAGAGACTTAATCAACTTTTAACTAGATTGCTAATTCATTAAAGGTGGCTGATTATTGGCTAAACTGTGATTGCTAGCCACTTCGTGTAGAAAACAATGAAAATAGCACTACCTGTCGCTGGACTGTATTGAAAACAAACTCTAGCACTACTGGCACTATGGCTGACTGAAGGGACTCTCTCTGACTGTATTCAAAACAAACAAGAAATCTATGGAAAACTATTAATAGTACTCGAGAATTAAAGCTTCCTAAAAGAAAAAACACACGGAAGAAGAAGTGGCAAGTAAGAAAAATACAGTTAATACTTAAATTAAGGTAGCTCGCTGCACAGCACACGTGAAGCAGATGGCAGTTAGGACGACATTGACACTACTGGCACTATGGCACATGAAATGGCATTCGTTCAAAAAGTTAAGATGTATGTTCTTCACTACAAGCCAAATAGTTAAAAATTTCCTCCAAATACCAGCATTACACCGCCACTACCTCTGCATGAGCTCTTGACTGGTTGCTTCGATAGCAGCAGAGGGACATCTCTGAAGACGCAAGTTACTGGGTCTCAGAAAAATAATGATATGTAACGGATTTTCACATCTCCAAAAAGGATTTCAAGTGTACAGTTACTCTGTTACGACTCGAGGCCAGCCCTTCACCTAGACGCTGAAATGGGGAAAAATAGAAGTGGCAATAACCTGTGAATGTGGGGTTGCCACAGATGAAGTTCCTCCACGGACGAAAGTCATCAAGATGTCAGAAAATCTCAGTGACGTCATCATCGACAGCCCACCAGTCTGGGTGTTAGTCGACGCAGGTAACTCTTATTAAGCTGTCGGATGCCTATTGACATCAGTTAAAGAACACTATGTTCCGTGATACGAAAGCGATTGTGCTGAAAGTCACAAATGGCAAATACATCCAGCTGCCAGGAAACTGTATCGCAAGACTGACTATCAATGAAGAACGGTGTCTTTCGACTGTGTCGTTTTAGCATAATTTAGTCATAACATTATTCTCGGATGGAACTTGTCACAAGCTTCAAAAGCAATCATAAACTGCGGAAGATTGGAGCTTCAGACTGACGAAGGTATTTCCACAAGCACACATCACATCTTTTTATTTATTTATGTTTTGCCGTTGAAGAGTCATTAACGAGACGAGTGCCAGCCATCAGTTGAGATGCTCAATTAAGCTGTGATGCTTTTTTTTCGATCGCAAAACGCTACTGTGGCTCACAAAAAGGGTCTACATACAGCGACAAACATTATCGTTTTGGGTGGTCAAGGAGAACTTTGGATCACTCATTCTTACGATCAACCATACTTCAGACTTAAAGGAGCGTGCACAGGGACAGCCGAAACAGTCCATGCAGCTTAGCGGCACCAACAAGGAGTTGTTCGCCTCTGTCACTAAAGACAATGCAGGAGAGGAAGCTACTACCAAAATGTCTGCTGTGTCAGGATTGACCGAGGATGATAGCCTTTCTGCGTTAATTTTCAGATGCTTTCAAATCCAGAGTGGAGAAAAGACGGTTCAATTAGTCCATGGTAAGATACTGTATCAACACCATTTATCACCTACCAGTCAGCGAGCATCATGTAGAGTGTCACTGATTTAATGACAGACAATTCGGGAAGAAGTGTAGAAGATGCTGCAATATGACAAAAGTGAATGACGGTCCACTCCTGTGGTCCTTGTAAGAAAAAGAATGGCATATGACGTATCTTCATCGACTACTGATGACTGAACAAAATAATAAAGTATGATAATCGATTGCCATACGCTGATTTCATCCCAGACTGCTTGAAAAGAGTTAAATATTTCTCGACTCTGGATGTGGAGTGAGGCTACTGGCAAATTGAGGCTGATGAGGTTGACGTGATGGCTTCTTTAAATGTCAAGTTATGCCATTTGGACTGTGCAGTGCTTCAGCCAGCTTGGAATGTAAGATCGGAAGTCAGCTTTGACACCTTAAATGGACTATGTGTGTCTGCTATCTGGGTGACACTATCGGTTTTGCAAAGAAATTAAGCCACTTGATAGGCGTGCTGAAGTCTATTCAGAATGCAAGTCTCCAACTGAATTCTAAGAAACTGTTTCTTTGTCACAGAACAAATAAAAACCATGTGGCACCCCGATAACAGTGGTTGAGTCTGTGCCATTTCTGAGAAAATAAGAATAGTTACAGACTTTCCGACTCCTCAGCTCACTTGTGATGTGAGAAGTTTTGCCAGAAATTGCTCATACTGGTGATGATTCATAAAGGCCTTCTGTAACAAGACACATACCTATTTACAACTACGACAGAGAGACACCAAATCGTCGTGTAATGAGGCAAAAGAAAGTACTTCCCTTTTCCTTAATGCTGCTATGTTCCACCAACCGATTATTTGAAAGGCAGTCAGCGTGCTTGCATGTTCATGCACTTGTGTATACCACTGTGATGTCGTATTCTTGAAGCCTTAGTGACCATCTCACGAAGAAACCTGACAGATCCTTCAGGGTAGTCGCTTACAGAGGTTGGGATACAATACTGCTTGTTGTGACATTCGGACACAACACAGTGAAGCAGAACACTACAGGCTTCACACAGTCTTTTCTGCTCGACGATCGCAAGGTGGGAACGAAAATGGATACACTGCTCCCATTTCAGCTGGACGACACGCAGGATGATTAGGTGGAGCACCTCATCATCAGGTCACAGAAGCATGGTAACTGGTTTGCATACGGACCCTAGACGCTCAAGAGAAAGATGGAGAGCACGACAGTGCGAAGAATTGACCAGTAAGTTACAGCCCAGGAGATTTCGTTTGTAGGAATGTGAAGATCCATTTGATTATCGCAAAGTGTTGATAGAAACGGCTATTTTAGATGCTCATCACAGTGAAGATGATGTAACAATACGACCTGAACGCAAGTATTCACTATGTAGTGGACCACTGACAAGATTTACACCGAGGGAGTCGTAGTGGGCTGCAATGAGAGTTTCTAAAGCAGCTCGACTCTCTTTCTCCAGCATAGGGATTCACTTGCCTCATCCGTGGCACACACAGTATGCCGTAGTCGTTATCATGGCCGGTAGGGGTGCTGCAGGTCACCGATTCAAACTCGAACAGGAGCAATTATTTCCTGTGCCGTTTCTACTGTTTCTGGACGTGCTTTAAATCTCTTACAATTGTAATGTTTGCTTCCTCTGGAATATTCGTTGTTTACATAAACAGCATCATTCCAGAATATCTGACGACAGAATGTCTGACGTTTGTATAAACACCAGCATAGTGGAATATTCATTGGTTGCATAAACAGTTGCATTCTCAGTGTAGGATTTTAGATCTGTTCCGGCAGTTTGTTGGTTTCAGTAACAAACGTGCTTTACCGACGACGCTCCCTTCGCATTTGCACTTGTTGATGGTTACGACGTGACAATATTAGCAATTACTTTTCCATAAGGAAGTATAACTGCGTTGTTCAACATGTATTACGAATCGTAGTTCAAATATACAAAGTCTTCAGAGGCGGAAGCCCGTAGGTGTAACGGTGATTTCACCACTATTACCATCACTGTGTTTAAATTTAATAATTCTGATGCAGAACTCTGAGTTCTTTAGTTTAGACAGCACTTGACTTAACAGGTAAGTGAAACCCCACTATATCTTCACAACCTACCTTGACAGATCCTTCTAACCACGTTTCAGCATCACGATATTTTGGTCATGATGAGTTTCGTCTAAAGATAAAATTCAGCGTATCTTTCTTGTTAGTTTGCGACGATATTGCATTATACACTGAAGCGCCAAGGAAACTGGTATATGCATGCGTATTCAAATGCAGAATACAGAAAATAGGCAGAATACGGCGTTGCGGTCGGCAACGCCTATATAAGACAACAATTGTCTGGCACAATTGTTAGATCGGTTGCTGCCGCTACAATTGTAGAATATCAAAATTTACCTGAGTTTGAACGTGGTGTTACAGTCGGCGCAAGAGCGATGGGACACGGCGTCTCCGAGGTAGCGATGAAGTGCGGTTTTCCCGTAAGACCGTTACACGAGTGTACCGTGAATATCAGGAATCCGGTAAAACATTAAATCTCCGACACTGCTGCTGCCGAAAAAAGATCCTGTAAGAACGGTACCAACGAAAACTGAAAATTATCATTCAACGTGGGGGAAGTGCAACCCTCCCGCAACTTGCTGCAAATTTCAATGCTGTGCCATCAACGAGTATCAGCGTGCGAACCATTAACGAAACATCAACGATATGGTCTTTCAGAGCCGAAGGTCCACTCATGTGCCCTTGATGACTGCACGTACTATGCTTCACGCCTAGCCTTAGCCCGTCAACACCGACATTGCAGTGTTCATGACTGGAAACATGATGCCTGCTCAGACGAGTGTCGTTTCAAATAGTATCGTGCGGATGCTCGTGTACGGATATGGAGACAACCTCATGAATCCGTGGACCCTGTTTATCACCAGGGTACTATTCAAGCTGTTGGAGGCTCTGTAATGGTGTGGAGCGTGTGCAGTTGGAGTGATATTGGACCCCTGATACGTCTAGATACGAATCTGACGCATACGTAAGCATCCTGTCTGATCACCTGCATCCATTCATGCCCATTGCTCATTCCGGCGGACGTGGGCAATCCCAGCAGGACCGTGAGACACCCCACACGTTCAGAATTGCTACAGAGTGGCTCCAGAAACACTCTTCTGAGTTTAAACACTTCCGCTGGCCACAAAACTCCCCAGACATGAACATTATTGACCATATCTTGGATGCCTTGCAACGTGCTCTTCTGAAGATATCTCCACCCCCTCCTACTCTTATGGATTTGTGGACAACACTGAAGGACTCATGGTGTAAATTCCTTCCAGCACTACTTCAGACATTAGTAGAGTCAATGCCACATCGCATTGCGCCACTTCTGCGTGCTAGCTGGGGCCCTACACGATATTACGCCGGTGTACCAGTTTCTTTGGCTCTTCAGTGTATATCGGTGTCTCTGAAGTTTTGTCCGTCCGATCATTTAATACAGGCCTAGCCAACAGCTCTCTGCGAGCGCTCCGGCCACGGTCCTGCCTAGTTGTCCGTGTACAGCAGCGAGAGAGACTAAGGGATGGATCGGTCGCGGTGGCCGAGCGGTTCTACGCGCTTCAGTACGGAACCGCGTTGTTTCTACGGTGTCAGATATTAAGTCCCACAGTGCTTAGAGCCATTTGAACCATTTTTAGACTTGGTGGTGAGAAGAAACAGGAAAATTAAGGCTACAGGCGGACGGCATTCGCCGTGCCAGACACCAAGAATTAGATTTACGTTTTGCATTACGAATATTATAGCGTCTACGCACTTGTAAAGAATGAAGTGTGGAGAACCAGTTTCGTTAAGTGCCGAATGTGATTTGCCGTACCGTTCTTTTCCTTTAAAGATCATGCAAAGTGCTTGTTGTACGATCGCACTATTATGACATGAAAAACACTTATCGGAACGTCATCACAACACCAGCCAGAAGAACGATTTCAAGCACTTGTCTTCTGACTAACGACAGGGAATGCTAGCTGAAGTGAAGGAGCTCAGCCGGCCGCGGTAGCCGTGCGGTTCTGGCGCTGCAGTCCGGAACCACGGGACTGCTACGGTCCAAGGTTCGAATCCTGCTTCGGGCATGGATGTGTGTGATGTCCTTAGGTTAGTTAGGTTTAAGTGGTTCTAAGTTCTAGGGGACTTATGACCTAAGATGTTGAGTCCCATAGTGCTCAGAGCCATTTGAACCTTTTTTTTTTTTTTTAGAACGAAGTCATTAGCTAAGAAACTGAATTAAGGATAAGTAGAGTAGTGAACAAATCTTTTATGGCCGACATTATGTGAATTCATTAAGTATCTCAATTCAAGGGGAGACTCATTTGAAAACAGATATGGTTTCGAGATTGAAACCATAAAGAAAGTAATCCTTTGGAAATATCAGCTACATGTCCATGATATGGAAAATTTCATATAACTCAGGCAGCCATTTGTGAACCCGACATGACACAACGTTTCAATAATCGAAACATTTCATTAAGAGATAGCAGCTCTGAATAGGGAGTTTGATTTGTTTGTCAGACCACCCAATTTATTTGCTTTAGTGTACCTCATGTACCTCATCACCTCTAACGTGAGCTGATAGGCGAATAGTGTAGCATCTAACTCAACGGCCTGTTTGTCCAAGCCAGGAATTTACAAGCATTCTGTAAAATGTCACCCAGACGGGCTGCTTAAGTTATTTCAGTATTTGGTTCAACACATACGTCCGAACGCTTTTTTCTGTTATAAAATTTGCAAACTCCTAGCAACGTTCGGTTATAAAAGATTTTAATCTGCGTATCTCGTTGTGCATTTTCACTGTTTCACATAATTATATTACATAGTCCAAACCCTAAATGTGTACAACTCTATAAAAATCACACGATGATGTGCAATGTCTTGATGTAGAGTTAATTGTAGTTGTGTCCATCGTATTAGCACTATTTAATGATTTTCTTTAATCAACTAATAAAAGTTACCGCTTTCTTAGAAAAACAAGAAGTTGAAAATGTACACATGTGATAAAAATCTGCTTATAAAAGATTGGATTCTTAGATGTAGTTACTCTGTGCTGCAAACAAGTCTTTAGAAGTTTCCCGGACGTGCAGCATTCGGCATATAGCCGTGACACCCCCGCACCTGCTCTGAATAGTGCACTGCTGGTGGGAGCCAGAGCGCCGACCAGACTCGGCTCCGGGAGGGAGGCTTCATCTAATCTTCTAATGCAGGCATCTAGACTTCTCACGCCGGCGATGTCGAATTGGGCATAATGTGGAGCTCCGTGCAACCTCGTGCCATGTCTGCCGCCGGCAGACTGACGCAGCTGTCCAAGCACGACTCACGATTCCCTACCCCATCGCGATTTTTCCTCCTGTCTTAGAAACAGAAGTAAGAAGTGAAGTTGTGACTGTACGTCCGGAGTCGCTCGTAAATGGCAAAAGTTCCACATTCGAGTCCCTGTCCGACACACAGTTTTAATATGCCAGGAAGTTTCAATCAGCACATACTCCACTGCTGGCTGACAACTTACAAGGAGACGGCACGACCGTGTGGTCGGGGATTTGTCCGAAATTTTGTGTGGTGAAAGAGGACCTCTAACACCTCATGTGGTTAAAATATTAGGACGCACTACCAGTAAAATCCCGGGAAAAATCGATCCAAGGTTTCTTAGGTGCCTTATGAGCACAAAATGTTAGACCATTGCGCCTACCTTTTTCCTGCCAGCTGTAAGACGTCGTGGCCTCCTGACCTTCATTGCTTACATATTCCACCCTCGCAATCATATTCCGCACATTAAGACGCTTCATTCGAACCCAAACTCGATAAGATAAAAAAATGGTTCAAATGGCTCTGAGCACTATGGGACTTAATTTCTGAGTTCATCAGTCCCCTAGAACATAGAACTACTAAAACGTAACTAACCTAAGGACATCACACACAACCATGCCCGAGGCAGGATTCGAACCTGCGACCGTAGTGGTCGCGCGGTTCCAGACTGTAGCGCCTAGAACCGCTCGGCCACTCCGGCCGGCTCGATAAGATAAAGTCAGAGGTGTATGACTTCACGTTAACGATATGCAAATAACTAATAAATCGTAAGTGTGCACCATCCTTGAAATACTCTAGGCTGGCGTACACACATACATTCCAGACACGACGATCACAGGAGCTTTTAGTTCGAGAGAGGCAACCAAACGCCAGGAGGCCAGTCCCAACCCATCTACGTCGGTCGGTGGCTGCCCGTGAAGCGGACACCGTTCGCCCGAGGGAAGGGAGGAACGACCCCGTGTTCGGCTTAAAAGCAAATTCTGCTACATTGTGTGGGAGCGGCCAGCCTACGCATTCTTTATACATAGCACGCAGTTTCAGAGATTTTCACGGAGAGACAGAAAACGCCAGACGCCGATACTACAGGTTTCCGGATTGGTCGACCTAAACGATACGTCATTCTCCCGTTTTAGAAGAGCAATGATGATTGGCAGACGATATTTCTGACGCCTTAAGCTGAAGGAGTAATGGAACAGACCGAAAAATATACCCTTTCACGTCTGTCGTGGAGAGGCGTCGTTCTGTTGTCGCTCTTGGGGCAAGGAACAAGTCTCTCCTCTGTACTTCACTAGGAGAGCACCTCTCTCGAGAGCGAATCGAATTACGACTCTCTATATTGACTCCTTGCGATTAAGCATTGTTCACTGTGTTGGCCGACACACTTATTGTGTGTTGTGAACGGACAGAGTTATAGTTAAACTGGAACCGCGGGACTGCTACGGTCGCAGGTTCGAATCCTGCCTCTGGCATGGATGTGTGTGATGTCCTTAGGTTAATTAGGTTTAAGCAGTTCTATGTTCTAGGGGACTGATGACCTAAGATGTTAGGTCCCATAGCGCTCAGAGCCATTTGAACCATTTTATAGTTAAACGCCTGCGAGCGAATTGTTGAGTGGCATCGCGGTGGACTGGTTATCTGACGGGTATACCACACCAATAGTTAGACTAGGGGCGAATAGAAATCCTTCACTTCATCAATACTATCCTTGAGAGGTAACTTCACATTCCGAAAAGAGCCAGGATATAACTTGTTCAGTTCATAACTAAAAGTGTCATTGTGATTTCTCAGAATTTTTGCAAAATAAATAATAACTTTCGTTAGTGTCTAGTTTTTCTTACACTAACTAGCACTACTCCAGTACCCAAGTATCCCACTAGTTATGTAAGAAATTTTATTAATTTTTGTGTCATTTCCTTACAGCGGATGACTCCAGAAGATATTTATTGCTGAAAGTTTTTCAGGCATTTCTCTTTAGAACGTTAGGAGCGTCTGTCTGACTTCTGTAGTAGTGTGGAGGTTGAAATTGCGACTTGCAGGAGCCACAGGGTAAAGGGTACATCTCAGATTAATCCGCTGCCCAGAATAAAAGAATAGCAGATTAACCCCACGCTCACAGAGCTTGTAGGTGAAGCGTAGAGTTTGAGTGTGTCTGTCACTAGTTTCGAATGGTAATGTGAAATTGTTTCACAGCAGGATAACACCAGTTGTACGGTATCGTCAAGTTTTGAGTTACATTGCAATTTTTGGCTATGATTCTGTAGCGCCTCAAATATAGTTGTGTAATTAGGCCAAATCTTTATGATTAATCACATAATTACGACGCATCTTTATTCTACTTTCTTGACCAAAATAACTAAAGTACACTAACCTAACCTTCCTTTACTGCATCTAGACAGTTTCCATACGTTGGGTGTGCGTTCCTTCCAATAGAATCAGCGTTCATGTCCTGGAAAGGGAGCTGCCTTTTTTAATCTCTCTTCAATTCCAAGCTCCTCTGGAGGTATAATTGTGTTAGGGTAGTGCACTGGTGTTTGCCGTCGAGGAGGACCCGGGTGCGAGTCCTGGAAAGGATACCACCAACTTCAATTTTCTGCCAGTTCCTGGGTGGGGGATGGGATGGGACGTCAGCACAGCCCAGAGACAAAGCAATTCCCACCAAAGTTCGAAATACCCATCAGTAGGGTCGGTCCGCAGAGGGTGAGTGTGAGGAGGGTGGACGGGGTGGGATACAACTTCCAGGCTGCGAAAAACACGTGAAAAAACACGTGACATCATCCGAGGCGGGGATTGGTGTGGTCAAGGGACAGGGTATGTGTGGTAAGGGGAGGGGCTGAATGGCCTTGGGGGTTGATTAATTGTTAAATATAATTAACTTGCATTTCAATTTGATGTCATAAGTGTCCAGATGCAACCACCTCCCTACTATTTTTGTGTCCCTCAGCAGTTCCAGAGATCGAGCACGTGAATAGTTTTTCCCAATGTTTACCTTTTCATACTTAATAGCTTAATCATTAACCAAATGTAAATACGGCAGCGACGTTGGACATACGAGAAAACTACTGTTGTGGTGTAACATAAAGGACTGTGCTCAAATAAAGTCTTTTCGTCATGTTGTTGAATTATGAAGACTTCAATGGAGTGACATCCAAATAGCAGATTCCATTACCAGGCGATGTTTTTAGAGTCTATACAGGTGTTAGGGGAATGGGTAGTGATATTGTGATAATTTGTATCTTCATATGTACCCATTTCAGCGTGTTAGTAATATTTTCTCTACGCCTAACAGTATTCCTACAAACGCATTAGGTAATTTACTATCTGTTGTTTTCTGTTTGGTCGAAACTGCGGCGCAAAGTCGACGACGTCTATCATTACAGAGTTTCCATTTTGTTTCCACACGTCCACAGTTCAGTACATTACCTGCTACTCTGGAGAAAATGATCATTAACGTTGTGCCTGTGCCACGCATTCTTGGATGTACTAACCAACGTAAAAACATGATAGCTAGATTTATAATTGTACCTATTATGAATAGTAAGATTTAAGTTTATTATTACCTCCAAGTAGGTGTGGTACAAGCCCGCCATAATTATTATTTTCCCCGGGCCAGCAGATGAGGAATTTTCTTTATTTACAGACTAATAATTATTAGTCACTGGAGTAAAAACTGATGAAGTGTTGTTCAGAACAGATTCCTCACCCAGCAACAGAAATATCTGCACTTATACCCCTAACACCCTGTATATCAATGGATGATGTAATGTGGTATAACAGTAAAGCTACTGGTCACATACTGAAAAATTACTCTAATCTGGCAACTTCCTTGCGCCTTAAACCACAGCATCTGAAAATCAACCAGTAATGGAAGCGCTTGCTACAACGCAAGGATAACTGAGGACCCAACAAGATATCGACGTCTCTGCTCTGATAGGACTAAAATTTTCCGCTGAACGTAGAGAGCGACATCACTCTTTTCCTTACGTGGAAGAGCAGAATACGACTAAAACAGGTCCGAAGCTCACAGTAACCCTCAGATTAAAGATATTGATCAACAGAACCCGAACGTTTATGTGACGATAAAAATTCTGAATGTGGGAGGGACAGGTCGCACTGTGCTGGATCTTCTGACGAAGACTGTTTATCGGCATTAGAATTCAAATCGTTCGTAAAGGCAACTACCAAATGGAAATTTTGTTAACAATCGCCAAAAATTATACAACGAATTATAAAGCCTTGAGGTATGTTACTGGAAAAACCTCTTCAAGACAAAACACAAATATGCATGGAACAAAGTACAAAGATTGTCACTAGCAGTAGAAAATGAGACAGAATGCTATATTGTGTCAACCTAGCTTCGATCACAAAATATCAATAGAACACAGATGATTAACAGGCTATCCTTCGACAACTCTGATATAATTTCTTCAAGGCTTTGTTCGTCTGTTCGTTCTAACAGGAAAACAGTAAACACCTAAGAAGACAGACAAGCAAGACCGCAGCTGTTGCGTGTAGCTGTGACAAAGAGGAAGTTTCTACCTGGTATCGTGTCCTCTCGGCTGCTGCTGGGTCAGCGCGGCAGACTGCTAAACCCAGGTGTTCGATTCCCGACCGGGTCGGTGATTTTGTTCGCTCAACTTCGTATCGTCAAAACTAACACAAACATCGCCTCAAAACCCACTGTTGTATAGTCTTTCCACTACGTAGATGGTTTTATTGGCACGTACGTAAAGCCAACAAATTAAAATAGGAAAATAAAATCCTGATAGTGGCACGCCTACATCTTGATAAATAATACAAAGATGTGTAACCACCAAATTAACCACCTTAAACGAAAAAATCAAACCGGCTAACAAAATTATTTTAGACGAGTAAATGGTCCAAAGAGACACACACTGAGAAAACTTAAGCGGTAACACGAATTATTTCATAACTAGCGACAATATATCTATGGTATAAATCTGTACATTCATTAATAATTTTTCGAAGGTGAGAGTGAGGACTTTTTAGAATATCTATTTCTTCAAATACATTCACCATGCGATCTCTACCTACAATGTACAAGATTAACAAATTATTGACAACTAGATTAACTCGTTCTGGTTATGAGTCGAATACATGGTGAAAACTGACCTGGAATTAGCCAGATTTTTATGTTTCTCAAATGTATCTATTATTATACATCTGTATCTACCATTACACATCTGTTCTGCATTACAATCAATAAGCTATACACAAGACTTAGAAAAGGGTTCTTTCTTATATGTTTCACGATTTATTAACCTAGTGCTTAAATAAATCGGTACAAAATTTGTTGGAACTAGATTTACTGACTAACAGTTTTCTTCTAATTTTCTGGGATACATAACAATAATATGAAACCCAAGAGAAACCAATCTTCCATTTTTGTTCGGCTGGAATGACAGTGGTATTATTCCTTGTTTTGTCCACTTTCAATCATATTCCCTTATTCAATTTATCAACTATGGTTTGTCTGGCAACATATCTATTTACCCCCATTCCGCATCATATGCTTCAGTCGTAATCCAACACTACTTAGTCTGCGAAGAGAGTCCTGAAGGAAACAGTTTTGTACTTATATGGATGGTTAGAAGCCGCATCCACTATTGTGAGTGGTGGACTCCTCGGCATGTATGTCTAAAATATTGTCATTTCACGTGATATTCAGTCAAGTCCCGCTACACTGACGTTAGATTGAAAAGGTAATTTCCTCAATGTGTTCAGTTTTTTGTTCAAGCTGTCGCAGTCTTCTTCACTAAGCACATAAAGTACAAAAAAACGTCAACGTAACGTTTCCAGCATAAAACTTTTCTGCTTTGTGGGGTAGCCGAGCGGTCTGAGGTGCCTTACCATTGTTCGTGCGGCTCCCCCCTTCGGAATTTCGAGTCATTCCTCCAGCGTGGGTGTGTGTGTGTTGTCCATAGCATAAGTTAGTTTAAGTTTAATTAAGTAGCATGTAATCCAAGGGACCGATGACCTCAACTGCTTTGTCTCATAGGAACTTACCACAAATTTCCAAAACGTAACTTCCATTCGCTTACCCATAAGCTTTTTAAAAAAGACTTGCCCTCAAAATGCCACATAAGAGTATTCGCCAATAAAGCACGCTAACTGTGAACCCTTAGCCTGTTACTGCCTATACACTAAACCAAAGTCAACATACTAAAAACATCCTGAATTTCTTCAGATTACCTACCTCTAAATGTGATAAACTTAGCTAATTATGACATACTTCAGGTTACCGCTTAAGTTAGGCTTCTTCAAAGTATTTCTGTGTTTTCTCTGTTTGGAGCATTTGTTCTTTAAACATAATTATGTTAACTGGTTGGATTTTTCTTCTAAATTTTTTAATGTGCTGGTTACACACCCTTGCGTTTTATATCTGTACGTGCAGGTTCTCTTCCTCCCTCACCTTTAGAGTATCGATATTCTTCTATTTGGTTTTGCTGCTCGCTGTATAAACCGTCCACCCGTCATAGCTACGGGCAACAACAGTGTTTGCGTTACGTCTGACGTGCGTTATCACTGGTCTCTCCCCTCACCTATTCACCGTTTTCCTTTTAGTACGACCAGATGAGCAGAACGATGACAGCTGTCGCTTTCCTGTGCAAGTATTTTTCACAAACTGTGTTCCGTCTCCTCCAATTACTGTTTTAATCATTCCTGGGTCTTTTGTGTTCGTTGATTTAAGGTTTTATAACGGATTTTTTCGTTTCGGTAGCTTCGTAGATGCCCTATTTTATGAAGTGGGACGCGGGACTTCCTTTGCAGAGATGCAATAGGGTGGAAGACAACTTTCGTTTGCCAAGACCTTATGTGAGTAATCTCCGATCATCAGTATGCTGTTACATTTCCATTTTTGAATTAGGGTTTAAAACTAAATATTGCTTACATTTTTACAATATATGCAAGAATATGGAATTATATTATTGTGGAATCGGTCGTAAACACTAAAACATTACTGGTTCAACAACTAACGCGGGCCGGCCGGAGTGGCCGAGCGGTTCTAGACACTTCAGTCTGAACCGCACGAACGCTACGGTCGTAGGTTCGAATCCTGCCTCGGGCATGGATGTGTGTGATGTCCTTAAGTTAGTTAATTTAAGTAGTTCTAAGCTCTAGGGGACTAATAACCTCAGCAGTTAAGTCCCATAGTGCTCAGAGCCATTTTGACCAACTAACGCGATTTATTCATTCTGTGAAAGCATTAGGCTCTGAGCCTGAAAGGAGAACTAACAGTCCAGGGAAAGAAAGCTAATGCTGCAATAAGAAGCACGAACAGCGACGAGACACTTAAACATCTTTGTATAGATGTGTCTGTTATACAGGTGAAAGAATACACAGAGGTCATGCTGAAACAAAAACCAAAATTGTGCAGGGGATATTGTAGTGTCACGCCTGGAAACAAGTAATGGAATGCAATCTAGCGTTTAGCATCGCGTAAAGTAACGAAGGACTCCGTTATGACGACTCCACAAAAATAAGATAGTACTATGACACTAAACTTACAGTATACATTGAACTATATGTTAGACTAATTTATACCAGTAAATAAGAAGAAGATAAGTGCTTTCCTCTTACAGTTCGAGGAACACAACACGAGAATGATTTCACGTAACAGGTATTTCGTGAAGTATTGGATCATGTGAATCCCCAAAATATGTCAGGAAATAGTGGTGTTTATCTTACAATTCAACTTAGAATACTCAGCGCTACTCCTCGATTTGTTACAACAGTCGTAGACATCAAATCAAAATAATTGTTCAAATGGCACTATGTGACTTAACTGCTGAGGTCATCAGTCGCCTGGAACTTAGAACTAATTAAACCTAACTAACCTAAGGACATCACACACATCCATGCCCGAGGCAGGATTCGAACCTGCCACCGTAGCGGTCGCTCGGTTCCAGAGTGTAGCGCCTAGAAACGCACGGACACTCCGGCCGGCCGCCATAAAATCGGATGCTTTCCAAAACTATGGACGGAAGTTGAAATAATGGCGACAGTCAAGCCACCACAAAACGCAGCTTGGGAACATCAAATTCCGCCCAATAATTATTTTACATACAGAATCGAAGAACTTGGTAAGTCATTTACTAAATGTAAGAATCCATTTCATTTACTCCATAGATATTCTACGCAAAAATCAATAGTGTTTCATGCCACAAATAGGCACAACTCTTGTGTTAATAGCAATCAAAACACTTTTCGCTAGCACTCTGTCGGTCAAAATGTGCCTAATCATAGTAATCTTGATTTAAAGGAAGCCTTCGACGCAGTAGTGGACTAGTATTTTAAAAACTTTGTGTTAATTTGAATGTCCTGGGAATATGTGAAACTTCACACACAGCTACTTCAGCCCCAAAGTCGGACCGTGAACTGACAACAACCTTCGAAAAGAGAGAAAAGAAATAAAAGGACGTCCAGAACAGCCTTATTACGATCTTGGGCTCTGAAATACGGAATTATAGAACTTAGCTTGCAATACTCAAGGCATTCTCTCGGGATTGTTTTTTCAGATGATCTAAGAACGCGCACTATAATCTGAGAAAATCTGTAACACAGACACGGAACAAAGAGCGACTTTGGCCAATACCAACAGAGTCCAATTCAACGAGCAGAAATAAATGGCTGTGCTGATCACAAGGAAAAGGCGATTTGATTCATAACAAATTACAAATTAACTTAGGAATAAAGAATTTTAACAGGTGGAGCATCTCAAATACCTGGGAATCATATTCGATAGTGAGTTTACATTCAGCAAACATATACACTACAAAAAGACGAACAGGTTTAATGGGGCCTGAGTATCAGATAAAGTGAACTGCGACTGCCTGCTGAGGCCGTACAAACTACCCACAAATAAGCGATATTACCTATATCTTAGATTGCGTAGCCAGTATGGACACAAGCACTAGAGCGACATCATAGCCGCATCAGAATTAACAGAGCACAACGATTAATCAGTTTGCATCTACATATACGTCTACACCCACACTCGGCAAGCCACCTGACGGTGTGTATCTCTATCGTTTGTCTCTTCTATTCCAGTCTCGTATTGTTCGTAGAAAGAAGGATTGTGGATATGCTTCTGTGTGGGCTCTAATCTCTCTGATTTTATCCTCATGGCCTTCTCGCGAGATAGGAGGGAGCAATATACTGCTTGACACATCGGTGAAGGTATGTTCTCGAAACTTTAACAAAAGTCCGTACCGAGCTACTGAGCGTCTCTCCTGCAGAGTCTTCCACTGGAGTTTATCTATCATCTCCGTAATGCTTTCACGATTACTAAATGATTCTGTAACGAAGCGCCCTGCTCTCCGTTGGATCTTCTCTATCTCTTCTTTCAACCCTATGTGGTACGGATCCCACACTGCTGAGCAATATTCAAGCAGTGGGCGAACAATCGTACTGTAACCTACTTCCTTTGTTTTCGGATTGCATTTCCTTAGGATTATTCCAATGAATCTCAGTCTGGCATCTGCTTTACCGACGATCAACTTGATATGATCATTCCATTTTAAATCACTCCTAATGCGTACTCCCAGATAATTTATGGAATTAACTGCTTCCAGTTGCTGACCTGCTATTTTGTAGCTAAATGATAAGGGATATATGTTTCTATATATTCGCAACACATTACACTTGTCTACATTGAGATTCAATTGCCATTCCCTGCACCATGCGTCAATTCGCAGCAGAATCTCCTGTATTTCAGTACAATTTTCCATTGTTAGAACCTCTCGATACACCACAGCATCATCCGCAAAAAGCCTCAGTGAACTTCCGATGTCATCCGTAAGGTCATTTATGTATATTGTGAGTAGCAACGGTCCTATGACACTCCCTTGCGGCACACCTGAAATCACTCTCACTTCGGAAGACTTCTATCAATTGAGAATAACATGCTGCGTTCTGTTATCTAGGACCTCTTCAATCTAGTCACACAATTGGTCTGATAGTCCATATGCTCTTACTTTGTACATTAAACGACTGTGGGGAACTGTATCGAACGCCTTGCGGAAGTCATGAAACATGGCATCCACCCTTGAACCCGTGTCTGTGGACCTCTAGGTCTCGTGGACGAATTGCGCGAGCTGGGTTTCACACGACCGTTTTTTTTCGAAACCCATGCTGATTCCTACAGAGTACATTTCTAGTCTCCAGAAAAGTCATTATACTTGAACATAATACGTGTTCCAAAATTCTACAACTGATCGACGTTAGAGATATAGGTCTATAGATCTGCACATCTGCTCGACGTCCCTCCTTGAAAACGGGGATGACCTGTGCCCTTTTCCAATCCTTTGGAACGCTACGCTCTTCTAGAGACCTACGGCACACCGCCGCAAGCAGAGGGGCAAGTTCCTTCGCGTACTCTGTGTAAAATGGAACTGGCATCCCATCAGGTCCAGCGGCCTTTCCTCTTTTGAGCGATTTTAATTGTTTCTCTATCCCTCTGTCATCTATTTCTATACTTACCATTTTTTCATCTGTACGACAATCTAGAGAAGGCTGTATAGTGCAGTCTTCCTCTGTGAAACAGCTTTGGAAAAAGACATTTAGTATTTCGGCCTCTGTTTCAGTACCATTTTGGTCACAGAGTGTCTGGACATTTTCTTTTCATCCACCTACCGCTTTGACAGAAGACCAAAATTTCTTAGGGTTTTCTGCCAAGTCAGAACATAGAACTTTACTTTCGAATTCATTGAACGCCTCTCGCATAGCCCTTCTCACACCACATTTCCTTCGCGTAATTTTTGTTTGTCTGCAAGGCGTTGGCTATGTTTATGTTTGCTGTGAAGTTCCCTTAGCTTCCGCAAAAGTTTTCTACCTCGCTTGTTGTACCACAGTGGCTCTTTTCCATCTCTTACGATCTTGCTTGGCACATACTCATCTAACGCATATTGTACGATGGTTTTGAACTTTGACCACTCATCCTAAACAGTATCTGTACTTGAGACAAAACTTTTGTATTCAGCCGTCAGGTACTCTGTAATCTGCTTTTTGTCACTTTTGCTAAACAGAAAAATCTTCCTACCTTTTTTAATATTTCTATTTACGGCTGGAATCATCGAAGCCGTAACCGCTTTATGATCGCTGATACCCTGTTCTGCGTTAACTGTTTCAAATAGTTCGGATCTGTTTGTCACCAGAAGGTTAAATATGTTATCGCCACGAGTCGGTTCTCTGTTTAACTGCTCAAGGTGGTTTTCAGATAAAGCACTTTAAACAAAATTCACTGGATTCTTTGTCCCTGCCACCCGTTGTGAACGTTTGAGTCTCCCAGTCTATATCCGGCAAATTAAAATCTCCACCCAGAACTATAGCTTGGTGGGGAAATCTACTCGAAATATTTTCAAAAATATCCTTCAGGTGCTCAGCCACAACAGCTGCTGAGCCAGGGGACCTATAGAGACATCCAATTACCATGTCTGAGCCTGCTTTAACCGTGACCTTCACCCAAATCATTTCACATTTCGGATCCCCGTCAATTTCCTTCGATACTATTACACTTCTAATCCCTATAAACACGCCTCCCCCTTCACTGTCCAGCCTGCTCTGCGGTATACATTCCAATATGAGTTTAATATTTTATTACTGTTTACATCTGGTTTCGGCCAACTTTCTGTCCCTCGTACTATATGGGCGTCGTGACCGTTTATTAATGAGAGCAGTTCTGGGACCTTTCTATAGACGCTCCTGCAGTTTACTATTAGCACATTAATATTGTTATTCCCTGTTGCATTTTGCCCACTGCTACCTTGTCGCGTCTCAGGAGGTGTCTTGTCGGGCCTATAGAGGGAATTCTCTAACCTAAAAAACCCCCATTTGCACTCCACACGTACTCCGCTACCCTTGTAGCCGCTTCCGGCGTGTAGTGCATGCCTGATCTATTCAGGGGGACTCTACATTTCTCCACCCGATAGCGGAGGTCGAGAAATTTGCACCCCATATCTCCGCAGAATCGTCTGATCCTCTGGTTTAAGCCTTCCACTCGGCTCCAAACCAGAGGACCGCGATCGGTTCTGGCAACGATACTACAAATAGTTAGCTCTGATTCCACCCCGCGAGCGAGGCTTTCCGCCTTCACCAATTCCGCCAACTGCCTGTACGAACTGAGGATGACCCCTGAACCCAGACGGCAGGAGTCAATGGTGCCGAGATGAGCAACAATTTGCAGGAGGGTGCACCCAGTGCTCTCTATCGCCGCCGGCAGGGCCTCTTCCACATCTCGGCAAGTAGACAGAGTGAACACTGGCCTTCTTCCCTGACCTTTCCGCTATTTCCCTAGGGGTCTCCATCACCCGCCTAACGTTGGAGCTCCCAATAACTAATAAACCCCTTCCCCCCGTGTGCCTGCTCGGACCTTGTTGGAGGAGTAGCCACAAGTCCACTCACAGGCAGAGCGGGCGATGCCACACGGCCAGCCTCCACGTTTACCCTCCGCCTCGTGCGCCGCGAACGCTGCTGAACCCGCCACTCCCTTTGGGGAGAGCGTCGCCCAACCATGCCCGGTACCCGCGAAGATGTCTCGACAGCAGGGACAGTGGGATGTACCTTGCGACCCACCGGACTCCCCACTTCCGCTACACTCTGAGGCGGCAGCCTGAAGACGGCTGACCGCGGCCATCAACACGCTCAGCTGTTCGCTAAGTGTGGCCAGCTCCTCTTGCGTCCGTACACAGCAGTCACACATCCTATCCATCCTAAGGAATCAATTTACTGTAGAGAGTTAATCAACTTTTAACTAGACTGCTAATTCACTAAAGGCGGCTGATTGTTGACTAAACTGTGATTGCTAGTCACTTCTTGTAGAAAACAATGAAAATAGCACTACCTGTCTCTGGACTCTATTCAAAACAAACACTAGCACTACTGGCACTATGGTTGACTAAAGGGACTCTCTCTGACTGTATTCAAAACAAACAAGAAATCTATGGAACACTATTACTAGCACTCGACAATTAATGCTTCCTAAAAGCAAAAACAGACGGTAGAAGAAGTGACAAGTAAGAAAAATACAGTTAATACTTCAATTAAGGTAGTTCACTGCACAGCAGACGTGAAGCAGGCGGCATTCACTACGACACAATTTAAAGATACTGAACGTTTGCAGGACTACATCCAAATAAGATATGAGAAATAGCCAAATGTTACGACATAGACAACTGTAAAAATGCCTGACAGACTACAGACATCGCCCTATAGGACAGGAGATGTCCACATTCAGCAGACCCTTCAGTGATAACTGAAACGGAAGAAAGTAAGCACTAATATATTGAAGAATACACGGATGGAAGTAAAACCGGCGATGGCGTGCTTTCAAGAATAGCCATATTTAGCAAGTAGAAGCTTATTCATCAGTTATGGCTCAAATTAGATAATGAATTCTCAAATAACATTTCTGATTCAAAGTGAGATTGATTCAAACGCCAATTTAACGAATATTGGCAGAGTTGCAGAAATCCACAAATACACAAGGATAACATTCAATTCGTTACAAATTCCGAAGAAGCTTATATGGCAGGTAGATAAAGGATGGGTTTAAGTTCATACTGGGTTATAGGAAATGAGCTACCTGATAATTTAGCCGGAAGAGCAGTTAAATCACGGATGATTATAAGCTAAAACAAACTGACAATGAAGTAAATTGGGGAAACACGAAACTGTATTTCCCTATGATCGACCAATGTTTAAAGATCAAGCTACCAATAACACCAAATTTTACATTCGTGTTGGCAGGGCATGCAAATCTGAAAGCCTGTTATGGACTCTCTGGAACAAATTGAAATGCACTGCGCAAATGTAGTGGCTGGAACCAAACTCTTGTCCACCTGCTTTTAGTGTGGAGTAATTTAATGCCAGAGGGCGACACTCTTAAGAAGCGTTTAATTGATACAAGAGTTCGATGGCACATCAGTAAAGCAGAAAAAATTAATAAATTTGCCAGATGTATTAAATAACTTTCATATTTCGATAAGACTCTTAACTGTGTGACAATTCTTAGGTGTCAACTATAGCTTCATGCACACCCTGAGGTACCCAATAGAGTTGTATTCTTAATTCATACAGTCACTTTCACTGTGATTAAAATGTTCCACAACTCAAAGTACAAACATCGAACTTCAATGTTTGTTTGAAATGTAGACATCTTGAAGACTCATATATTTAGATGTAAACATATGGGTAATATTTAAGTTAAATGTTAATTTTCGATGTATTATAATTATATATTTGGGAAGTAAGGCGCCTGAAGTAACTGAATGAGTTGTGTTATCTGTGATTTTCTGATATTCGATGGACAACATTTTATGTTAACGTTGAAACATGTAAAATTACATTGCTTATAATGGGACACGTGCAATAAATAAATAAACTATTGTTTCACTTCTTGCTTGCGCTTGCTCTGTGTTTGGCTCATCACATAAACTTCCGAGTCCTGCTGATCAATATCTTTAATCTGAGGGTTACTGCGAGCTTCGGAACTGCTTTTGTCGTGTTCTGGTGTTCCGTGTAACTGAAAGAGCGAAGTCGCTCCCTACGTTCAAGGGAAAATTTTGATCCTGTCGGAGTAGAGACGTCGATGTCTTGTTTGGTCCTCTGTAATCTTTGCTTTGCAGCAAGCGCTTCTAGTACTAGTTGATTTTCAGATGTTGTGGTTTTAGGTGCAAGGAAGTTGCAGACGATACTTAAATCACTGACTACTTTAGAGTAATTTTTCACTATGTGATCAGTAGCTTTGCTGTTATACCAAATTACATCATCTGCTGACATACAGGGTGTCAGGGGTATAAGTGCAGATATTTCACTGAAATGGGTACATATTAAGATACAAATTATCACAATATCTATACCTATGCCCCTAACACCTGTATAGACTCTAAAAATTTCGCCTGGTAATGGAATCTGCAATTTGGATGTCACTCCATTGAAATCTTCATAATTTAACAACATGACGAAAAGACTTTATTTGAGCACAGCCCTTTATGTTACACCACAACAGTAGTTTACTCATATGTCCAAGGACGCTGCTGTATTTATATTTGATAAATGAGTAAGCTAATAAGTGTACAAAGACAAACATAGGAAAAAACGGTTTATGCGCTCGATGTCTGGAACTCCTGAGGGATACAAAAGAAGTAGGGATATGGCGGCATCAGGACACTTTTGATATCAAATTTATATGCAAGTTAATTACATTGATCAATTAATCACTCCCCACGGCCTGCCCACCCCCCTCCCTCCCATGCCCCCCTGACAACACCAACCTCCACCCCCGACTACGCCCACCTCCACCTCGTGTGATGTCACGTGTTTTCCTCAGCTTGGAAGTGGATTACACCCACTTCCACCATCCTGCCCCTCCCACTAGTGCGACCGACCCTATTGGCGGGAATTTCGAATTTTGGTGGGACTTTCTTTGTCCCAGGGCTGGACTGATGCCTCCATCCAGGAATTGGCTGAAAATTAAAGTTGGCCGTACCTTTTCCAGGTCTCGAACCCTGGTCCTTCTGGATGGGTAACCCAAGTGCAACCCGCCCCCCCCCCTCCCTCCCAACACAATTAAACTACCAGAGGCGCTAGGAAATGAAGGGAAATTAAAAATGGCATTGCCCTATCCAGGCCTAGAATGTTGATTCTATTGGAAGGAAAGCACACCCAACACATGGATACTGTCTAGATGCAGTAAAGAAAGGTTAGGTTAGTGTCTTTATTTCTTTTGGTCAGGAAAATTGGGTCAAGATGTGTCCAAATTATGTGATTCATCATAACGATTTACTCTAATCGCACAACTGTATTTGTGGTGCTACACAAGCTTGGCCTCAACTCAAAACTGACAATACCATACAACTAGTGCTATACTGCTGGGAAAAAATTTCGCATTACCACTCGAAACTACTGACAGACACACTTAAACTCTACCCATCATCTACAGGCTGGTGGGGAAAAGGTAGGGGAGTAAGGTACTATCTTTATTCTTTTTGGCTGGAAGTACGTTCAACTGACAAGATGTTGTTGGACAGAGAGGAATTTCAAAAGTTTATTACCTGTGAGCATACAGTACCTATCGTTGTTTGAAGTCACAGCTCACTACAGACGCCTGTTCATAATCCACTCTGCAGCCAATACACACTACCACAACTGAGGAAAAATTGATTAAAATTACTCTGGCTTCATTCCCTGCATTCCTACAGAATTAAATAGTTTCCTCAAATGGTTTCCTTCATGGCCGACCTCATGTCAGCCATATTTAACACTGCTACGTCTCCCTCGCCACAAAATCCATCTACTGGGTTTCCCTATGACGTAGGTTCTCGTCTGTCTCTCGCACACCATGGCGCTTAGGCCTCAACAGACAATAGACGCCTGTGAATTTCCCCATCTCGTGGTGATTTGGTGCCCCTTGTGGCACACACTCCTCGACGACACAATTCCTGTGGCCTGCCATATATTTCAATGAGAGTGCAATGCTGGTTAACTCACAGCAATATATTAATGAAACTTTTAGGTGAGACTTCTATTTACGAGGAGTTTGTAATGATGACAATGGTAGCAGAAACGTAATGTGTTTAATTTAATCTGGTACAAAACATCGATGTTATGTTGAGCAATAGGTTGATTGTTTTCTCAAGTATTTACCTGTCGTAGGGACGATGAGCTGTGTAGGAGTAGCTTTGCACACTTGTAATACCCAGAATGCTGTTACTGGTTACGAGTGTATATGTTTCTGTGTTAGCCTTTGGTATTTAGCTTAAAGGGTAATGATTCTTTTCTGAAATATGTTGTTTACACAGTCAGTTAGGTTATTTAAGACGATAGTTAATGTAAATGTCGTGTGGCTAGGGCCTCCTGTCGGGTGGACCGTTCGCCGGGTGCAAGTCTTTTGATTTGACGCCACTTGGGCGACTTGCGCGTCGATGGGGATGAAATAATGATTATTAGGACAACACCCAGTTCCTGAGCGGAGAAAATCTCCGACCCAGCCGGGAATCGAACCTGTGCACTGAGGATTGACATGCTATCACGGTGACCACTCAGCTACCGGGGGCGGACAGGATGATGGTGTATTTGATGAGGTAAATACATGTGAAGTAGTAAGTTGTGTTATGGGCCGCATTACACGCATTTCTCTCTCCTTCAGAATTGCTGCAGTACCGGTCCGAGTAGGCCACAGTCTGCCCCACAAAGCTGGGAGCTGCGCTAGGGGTCTTGTGAGCTCAACCTGTTCAGTATAGAGATGCCTGTGTATGAGCGACGCTCAGAGGTACCGAGCGAGATGGAGAGGTTAGTCCACTGCACTCGCATTCGGGAGGACGAAGGTTCACATCCAAGTCCGGCCATCCCACTTTGGGGTTTTCCGTGATTTTCCTAGATTGATCCAGGTAAATGGCGAGATAGTTCCTACGAAAAGGGCCCTGCCGATTTTCTCCGCACACCTTTTGTTATCCGAGCTTCTGCTCCGTGTCTAACGACATCACTGGCGATGGGATCGTACAGTCTAATCTTCCTTCATTCCTTCCATTAGAGGAGACAGCAACTAAAACTGAATTCTTAGAGAGGATAGGGCTGAATTTGGCTTTTTTATTGTTTTCTTTTTTTTCGTCAGAATATCCAGTAATCATCGTATATCATCTGTAGAGCCTACATGTAACAAACAAGGCCGCGTAAGTAGAACACAACGACTAGAGTTGCATTGGCGCCTCTTGCAATATTTGAGGACCTACCATTTGGTTGTCTGATACTGTCACCGGAACCACGACGTAAAATACCAACTACTTGCTACTTCACTTACCAGTATATCCATCAAAATTCTACCTGAATGAAACGTAACATACGTAGGCAGGCAGCAGTTACACAAACGTTTCTGTTCCGGACTTCTGTTTCGATCCATAGTAGGGAAAATGTAACATTGTAGATGTATCGGCCGCTCTGTTTCAGCCAGGAGTACGATATCAGGGATTAAGAGGACCGGATTGTTCAAGGAAGGGAAGAATGAAGCACGACAGCTTTGTTAGGCTTGGTGCCGTGAGCTGACCACTGGCGGTAACTCACCAACATACACTACTGGCCATTAAAATTGCTACACCAAGAAGAAATGCAGATGATAAACGGGTATTCACTGGACAAATATATTATACTAGAACTGACATGTGATTAAATTTTCATGCAATTTGGGTGCATGGATCCTGAAAAATCTGTACCCAGAACAACCACCTCTGGCCGTAATAACGGCCTTGATACGCCTGGGCATTGAGTCAAACAGAGCTTGGATGGTGTGTGCAGATACAGTTGCCCATGCAGCTTCAACACGATACCACAGTTCATCAAGAGTTGTGACTGGCGTATTGTGACGAGCCAGTTGCTCGACCACCATTGACCAGACGTTTTCAGTTGCTGAGAGCTCTGGAGAATGTGCTGGCCAGGGCAGCAGTCGAACATTTTGTTTATCCAGAAGGGCCCCTACAGGGCCTGCAACATACGGTCGTGCATTATCCTGCTGAAATGTAGGGTTTCGCAGGGATCGAATGAAGGGTAGAGCCACGGGTCGTAACACATCTGAAATGTAACGTCCACTTTTCAAATTGCCGTCATTGCGATCAAGAGGTGACCGAGACGTTTAACCAATTGCACCCCATATCATCAAGCCGGGTGATACGCCAGTATGTGCGTTTACCGCGATGTCGCCAAACACGGATGCGACTATCATGATGCTGTAAACAGAATCTGGATTCATCCGAAAAAAATGACGTTTTGTCATTCGTGTACCAAGGTTCGTTGTTGAGTACACCGTAACACGTGCTCCTGTCTGTGATGCAGCGTCAAGGGTAACCGCAGCCATGGTCTCCGAGCTGAGAGTCCGTGTTGCTGCAAACGTCGTCGAACTGTTCGTGCAAGTGGTTGTTGTCTTGCAAACGTCCCCATCTGTTGACTCAGGTTAAAAGTGGTTCAAATGGTCCTAGAACTTAGAACTACTTAAACCGAACTAAGCTAAGGACATCACACACATCCATGCCCGAAGCAGGGTTCGAACCTGCCACCGTAGCAGCACCGAGGTTCCAGTTGACTCAGGGATCGAGACGTGGCTGCACTATCCGTTACACCCATGCGGATAAGATGCCTGTCATCTCGGCTGCTAGTGATACGAGGCCGTTGGGATCCAGCACCCTCCTGAACCCACCGATTCCATATTCTGCTAACAGTCATTGGATCTCGACCAACGCGAGCAGCAATGTGCCGATATGATAAACCACAATCGTGATAGGCTACAATCCTACCTTTATCAAAGTCGGAAACGTGATGGTAAGCATTTCTCCTCTTTACACGAGGCATCACAACAACCTTTCACCAGGCAACGTCGGTCAACTGCTGGCAGGCCGTTGTGGCCGTGCGGTTCTTAGGCGCTCCTGTCTGGAGCCGCGTGAGTGCTACGGTCGCAGGTTCGAATCCTGCCTCGGGCATGGCTGTGTGTGATGTCCTTAGGTTAGTTAGGTTTAATTAGTTCTAAGTTCGAGGTGACTGATGACCTCAGAAGTTAAGTCGCATAGTGCTCAGACCCATTTGAACCGGTCAACTGCTGTTTGTGTATGAGAAATCGGTTGGAAACTTTTCTCATGTCAGAACGTTGTAGGTGTCGCCACCGGCGTCAACCCTGTGTGAATGCTCTGAAAAGCTAATCATTTGCATATCACAGCATCTTATTCCTGATGGTTAAATTTCGCGTCTGTAGCACGTCATCTTCGTGGTGTAGAAATTTTGATGGCAGTAGTGCAGTATTACGCTAGCGTATAGCCGCCCGCCCGCCTGTCGCTACAGCGCCCCGTACTAACTCAGCCCTTCGGTACGCGGCCAAACGTGGCTGTGCCAGCCACATCAGGCTCAGTTTTAAGATTATCCGAAGTGGCCATCTGGTGAGGCTTGTGGAGTTACTAGCAAAACATGCAGTCGTCTATTGCCGTCGTATTGGCTCCCGCCGCGACGCCGCCAACGTTGTTCCGCCATCTCGATGGGACAGCCAGGACAGTGGTCCAGATACAGCCTCGATGGGCTGACGGTCGAACAAAGGCGAGACCAGCACCGAGCCATTGAAGTAAGCAGATGTCAAATAATGCTTTTCAGCCACTTGTCTCGAGTTCAGCTCACTACCACTGGGACTCAATTATACAAATATTACGAAGAAGTATTTGCAAAAATTGTTACCTGAAAGCCAAAAATATGAACGAATAGGAAACTAAATTTTAAACAAAGTTGCTTTTTCATAAAACTCGATTCAACACGGCGAACATCACCCACCAAATCTGCAAAGTAGCTAAAGACGGTTTTTCTTAAATAAGGAAAAATATATAGCTCCAGTGGAAAACTGTTACCCGACAGCGTTGTAAGGCTTGAAAACGTCTACCTGTTGTTTTCATTAATATCGATTGCTTTTTTACGTTTCGAAATATATCGAAAAAACCGCTAAACCTCGGGCCCTCTATAACTTGATAACATGCACGCTGCCATACTTGCTATTTACCACAAGTGTACACCGCGGTAAATCAAAAAGAACTTGTTTGATAATTAATAAATATGAATGATTTTCGGAGATACATCGATTTTTTGGTAAAAGGACGGTCTCGATAACTAACTATATCTTCGTAGTGAAAGGCCCAACAATAACGATTTTAGACTTATTTTCTTCGCAAAGAGTTGTGCTACCACGTTATTAAATAATTTTTAATATTTTATTAAGTATAACAATCAAGAACTTCAAATAACTTGCATTTTTGTTGGGCACATTTTTTAACTATCTTTCTCAGTTCTTTTACGAAAATAGCTTTTAAACAAAGAAACTGCTGACGTTTTTTCACGAATTAAAAACAAAAAATATTCTATGACATTCAGGAACCGAGATAATTTTTAAAGGAACTTAGCGGACTCAGTTAACATTTTACAACGATGCGCTTGATTGAGTTTAATGCTGAATACTTACATTGTCAAGAGAAAACCTAAGATACACTTCATTGATTTTTAGTATTGTAGCGGTCGTCTTGAAAATAAGCACCTCAAGTTCACCTGACCGCATTGCTAGTTAGTGACAGTTTCAGATTTTACTATAAGTTCAAATGGTTCAAATGGCTCTGAGCACTATGGGACTCAACATCTGAGGTCATCAGTCCCCTACAACTTAGAACCACTTAAACCTAACTAATCTTAGGACATCACACACATCCATGCCCGAGGCAGGATTCGAAACTGCGACCGTAGAAGTCGCGCGGTTCCGGACTGGGCGCCTAACACCGCTAGACCACCGCGGCCGGCTTACTATAAGTTACGAAAAATTATTGGACGTCGCAGTTTTTGTCTAGAACGGATATCACTGTCTGAAAGAAAATTTTTGTCCAATGAAAAATATACAATCTGTCGTTACAAGTGACCTTGAATAAAAATAGTTTTTTGGTCAACCTGTGGGAAATAGAGAACGACTGACATATTTTGACTGCAAATAATTTATGCGCATTCTCTAAGATTATACATTCATGTGATACATACTGTATCGGGAGAATGTAAAAGTATCCATAGAAAAAAAGAAGTAAGAATTGTGAAACTGTTCCGCCTATGTATTGAAAAATGCGCCATTGATTAATTACAGTTTTGGTGGTCTCTGTAGAAACTTCCAGTGAGAAAGTTGTTACGGGAACAATAAAATTAATTTTGATATGAGACGTTCTAACTATATCGTGTTACGTATGAATTCCGTGAGCGGCGGCGCGCTTGTAGTTGCATACCGCGGCCAGGATTTTAGTTCCGATAGCTCGCCTTAATGGGACTGTGAATACTCCTTACGTCCTGAAAATTTCTTATTTGTTGCTCTCAGTGACCCTTCGTCACTGCATCTACCACCCAGATCACCGATATACGCTACACAAAAATAATTGTACGTACTTTCTTGCCAATAGATTCGCTGAAGTCGTGGAAAATATATTTTTCGTGTGGTTTCGTGAAACCCGAGTTTTATCGAAGTGCACTAAAAGACTATTGTCCTTAGCGCGCCGTAAGTGCGTTTTATATACAACTTCGTTCTCCTTGCTGCAAAGTCTCCGCAAACCATTAAAAAGTTTTGTCCCTCATTATACTACCTGAACCAAGAGCCAAGTGACCAGAGAAGACAAGGAACGGAAGTCTCTGACCTAGAACAATTATCTTTTTCACGGAAACCATGCTGTATTTTTCTGTCCGTCGTATACTTTCCTGTATTGTAGTATCGAAGTTCTGGTCTACACAAAAACTTTTTGTTAATATCGTCAAATTCAGTAATTTACGTGTTAATTTATACGCCTTTCTTGGAGAATGAGTACAAGAGATCACATCTAGAGAGTCTGCCAAATGTTACTGCACTGTTAATACGCAATACAGTCTATTCGGAAACATTTTGTTGTCATTTTAAAGCGCAAAATTTACGATATTTGTGTCTTTTGACTGTTGACCAGATGAATAAAAATACTTCAGTACGTGCCATAGAACAACTTTAGATTGTTTTCCAATATATTTTCACTCTTCACGGACACCGACCGGAGTAGCTACTGCATTTCGCTCCATTCCAAAAACACGTCAATGCTCTGTTTCACGGAAGGCTGAAACCACACATGAACAAACTATATTCCTCGGAAACACAGAACATTCAACTGACGCTGGCCTCCATGCTGGCAGTACATGCGGAACCAGGGCTATGTAGTGGGCGAATCACAGCGGTTTGTGCCAGCTAGCTAGAGGGACAGGATGGAGCGGTTGTGACCTTGAGGTGTCTAATTTCGTGCCGGCAGCTCTAGTAATTGAGTAATAAAGTAAAGCATGCAAGCGCGGATTGCGTCAGTTGGAGCGAATGGATGGTGGGGGAACCGGCGCATGGTCGCTCTGAAAATCCATTCCAAACAGCCAGTGCTTGCATAAACTTCGATATATCGGCTTCTGGTCAACGTACTAAAGTCTTTTTGTACGTACTCCGCGGTAGCTTGAAGACGTAAACATGAATGTTACACTCATTTCCGCTTTAGAAGCAAAATACCTCGGAAATATTTACTGCTTGTTTAATTTGCATTTTCTTTACGTTCGTCGTCATTGTATTAGTTTTTTACTATTAGAAAAGTATTTTTCATGCAACATTAGTACCTTAAACGTTTTGCTACGTTAAGAATACTTACGTTATACTTGCTGCATATTTCTTAAAGAGCTACTTAATTACTTTGGTACTTACTTGCCGCTGGCCAAAAATTCAATAAATGTAGCACGTCAGGATAGGTTAATAGAATTTTATTTATTTACAAAACTATTTAAGAACACATTTAACTGTAAATGTGTATAAAGTCATTATAATGAAATATAAAGTGTACACATTTCCTGTGTCGGTAACATAATATATAGAAGGAAATCTTTCTGGTCTTTGTTGGATCATCGTCTGATTAATTTTCGTCTTCTTCCTCTTCCACAGTTTCGTGAAGTGTGCTGAAAGAATCAAGAGAATATTCGTCAAAAATTTACACTCTGACTCAACATAATTGAGAATTTTGTCGCACGCGTTAACAGAGTCTTCGTCTATTTCGATGTTAGGAGGAGAGTCAATGGTTTTTTTTTTAATTTATTTTCATCAGATAAAAATTGATACAGTTAAAAAACAAGTTGAACTGGAGTGATGGATTTTCGAAGTCATTTTTTACAATTGATGAGATCGTAAAAATTATTTAATAGCATTGTAGCACAACTATGTGCGAAGAAAATCAACCTAAAATCACTATTGTAGGTGCATCCACTAGGAAGATCTAGGCAATTATCCAGGCAATTCAAAAACTTGGTAGATCTCCTAAGGTAGGTCATACTTTTAATCTTTCAAATAAGTACTTTTTTTGGCTTACTACTGGCGGGACTTGGAATAAACAACAAATGTGAGAACGTGAATGTTAACTAGTTAGAGAGAACCTGTTTATAAACTGTTTTTTCAATGTAATTGAAACGTAAGAAGGACATCGATACTTAGAAAAGCAATCGATAGATCTTTTTAAGCCCTATGACGTTATCACCTAACATCTTCTTTACTTTTTAAGAAAAACCTGTATTTAAAGCATTTTTTTTGCCGTGTTCCCTATCTTGAGTCGAGTTTCATGAAAAAGAAACTCTGTTTAAAATGTAATTTCCTATATGCTTATTATTTGTTTCAGGTAATAATTTTTGCAAATTTACTTTAAGGTCGTCACAGAATGCTTGGACTACATGTGGCCAAGCACCGCTCACAGTGTCGAGAAGTGAGGCGCCCCCGTCCTACGAAGCATTGCGCGGCTGTTTTAAATTCACTCCCTGGCGAGGACGCTGGAAATGTGGTACACCCAGCCGTCAGGATGCTTCTTGATCATGATATCTCCTAAACAGAATATGATAAAAGAGAAACTGAAATACTAAATTCTGCAATTCATGATTGTTTCAGTGAAGATATTACATCACAATTCCAAATAATGACCATTACAGGCATGTGAACATGACAGATATAGGCAGAGGAAAATCGGTTTGAGTTTACCGACAGTGTGTGGCGACACAGCTTGTTGTCCTTCCGTAGAATGCACACTCACCTTTCGTGAACTCTTTCTCTGGGCATGGCCGTCCTGGCACGACGTGTTATACTCTCGACTGGAAAATCTTTAAGAAAAATTAGTCGCTCTGCACGTGTTGATAGGGCGCAAAATGAATTCAGGTTCCAGGTCCGACTACAGTACCAACTCAGCGAAAGTGATTGAATGAAAACTTCGATGTATTGTCACCTTCATGTACAAATATACTCCGTCAGATCCAAACTACTTCGTAGCTGGTACGACTTCTTTCACACGTACGGTATATACATCTGCCGAGCCACTTTAAGGTTTTCATCATGACCTAATACCACAAATACTTAGGAGTTTGTATGGATCAAATGCTCGAACAAACGCTTTAATAAAGTTCACTTTAAACTTAGAAAGTTCTAGGTTGCGATTGCAAAGCACGTCATACACGATATTAGTCACACGACATAAAAACACTGTTCTTACAGAAAAATATCAGAATTTGTGTAATCGGCATTTACATTCGTCCGTACACATTTCAGACGGTCTACAGCCTTGTAATTTTCACGACTACTCAAACATAATACATTTTTACAGAACTCAGAGCAAAACGTATGATGGTCACAAGAACTAAGCACTGAATGACTACACCTACTTTACGCGCCAGGTCTCACTCATAGTTCTAAAACACGCGAAACATCTATCTCCTGAGTGGGTGAACAACAAGGTAGACAGTCAGTTTTCGATTTTGATCCACACAACCTAGTATTTTCTCACCTTGAATCAAGCCGATTACGAAATTACTTTTGAAGAAATTAACATACGATACGGTTTACAAAAACAGTTAACCAAATTAAACTCTCCTTTAAAAGACTGCAATACAAAAATACATTTTAATGTTTAACAGTACTGTAAACTGGCTTCTTTACAAATCATAATTTCGTTGTATATGAATCATCCAGGCAACACATATCCAGATTGTCACACCCACTGCTCTTCGTTATTGACAACGATTCATTAGCCACATTCATGCCACATTTATTGGATGATTCACTCATACAATAAAACAAGTGAAATTGTTAAAATATAACATAAACTCTAAAGGCAAAAAAATTAAAATTAGTATCTAAAACTTAGTTTTTTCCCAAAAGCTATGTTTGACTGGAATTATTGAAAGGTTAGATATAGAGTCAGCCTTCTTCGCTGACTTTTATGAAATACACATGATCTTTTCAGGAAGTTACTTATTAATGATAACTCTAATGTTTGTGTTTTATGTAATATTTTGCATCTCATTAAATACAATAGATGAGAAGCTGCAACTTATACCCTTCATTGCAACTAACATTACAAAAGGCAGCAAAAGGTTTTATCACATTTAGTGTAACGTGAAGTTTTAATACATTCTGCGGTAGTGAACATAATGCTCGCTGGTTTGTAAGGCAACGACAATTCTTGGCTGGAGGTGCGGGCTGGCTCAAGCGAGAACATCTGCCACAGTATAACAAGTCTCACTGCATGTATACCGTCTGATTCCATATGGCCTACATTAGGTTCGTTCGAGTAGGGATCACAACTAGTCATAATCACAGGAATGCCTTCGGTCGGGAGATTCTCCCATTTCCAGTTGGTCATCACTGGCCCGAAAGTAGTTTGAGTGTTGGTGAATGGGTGGATGTAGCTAGTTTCGATTGACCACAGGAATCTCTCCTCGCCATTCATAAGCGTTAAATAACGTTGCTCCAAGGAGATAAGCCTTCGCATAGGCATAGCTTCTTCTATTCAGACTCGTAGCCTTCTTGTTGAATAAAACAACGTTATAGGTTCCGGCAATTCTTTTAAAGGGGCGGTCCATTTCTACCTCTTGAGAATTTAGTAGATACTACTGTAATTTTACTACATTATGGAACTTTTCAGCAGATGTGTATCTGAATCCTGTGGTAAGGAATGGAAAAGGGTGTCACTATCCTCTTTAACTTCACTTTCAAAATGAATACTTATGCCTCATCAATTAAAAATCGGACCACGATATCTGACAGTTGTTTGCCACATATTTTTCTTGTTGCTATAAATGGCACGACCCATTAACTTGGTCACACTTTAGGGAAGAGGCGACATAGATAGGAATATGCATGCAGTACGGTTGCATATACTGGTTGGTCAGAAACAGTCTGAAAAACGTGTAAAGATGTTTCAGGGTATTTTGTACTCAAAAATAACTGTTAAGTAAAAAATTGGATACGTGTCCCCGTTTTGCATTGAAGTTATCCAATAATAACAAGCACGTTAGTTCATGAGGCCTGCCACATACAATTAGTGTACGTTGTTCGTATAGTGTAGATGATAGCGCACGACACTGCTTAGTCCTTTGCTTGGGTTCGATCCTTGCTACCGTTGAATATCACCTTTTGTAAAGCTCGGTTGATCGGTTTTAAGAAACAAAGCGAAGCACACCTTTGAAGACATCGTTTTTGGGGGGACACTTGAATTTGCGCTGGCAACGGCCTGATTGCCTAACTGCAACAGTAATTAACTCGGAGACAGTGCAACGTATTGAATTTTTTTCTTAACAGTTATTTCTCAGCACAACCAGCCGTGCAACACCCTTACAATCTTTTCATAATGTTTCTGACCACTCTGTAAATTGGCGAAATTAAGCTGTCAGATCCTTACTTATCACACAGAAGAACTGTAAAAACGATTGGATGTGTAAATCAACACATTTGGTACTCAGTTACAAAGCAAGATAAGTACACACAAAAATGAAATATGTGCTTCTGCCATGTTCAGACTTTTAATAGCACTGTCACTGATTTACCTGCTATCAAAGGCCTGCCAATGCAATGACAAAATTTTGAAAGACATTCAGCAGACATTATATTGAAGTATGTTCCTGAGTATTTAAACTGATATTGTATTAACTGGTTGTTGCTTTCGAAATAGAAATAGCTTTTCCATATAAGATTAAATCATTGACACTAGTGTTTAACATGTATTTGCTTTGATGTGCTTAATGCCAATAGCAGTAGTCATACATTTCTACACTGGACACACTGCAGCTACTCACTACCAGCTAAACCACTGATAATTATTCTTTAAATTAGATAATTTTCTGCACTTGTAATGTCTGGGTATTTACTGAATTGCACTTTATCAACATTTTCTATATATAAATTATTTACCACCAATCAGGAACAAAATTGTGTGCTACCAAAAGCAATGAGATATTCTTATCAAATTTGACCAAATATGCATGTTGTCAAAATATCTAAAAACATAAATGATGTTAATGAGGAAGTGGTAGGTACAGGAATGAACTTCTGTAGCTAAAATTTGGTACCCCTGCTACTCACCGTGTTAGATCAGTGGTCCTCAATCTTTATTTGACCAGGTACCACAGTGATTTATTGATTTTTGGAAGGGACCACAAGGTTCAATAAAAATAAACTGTCTATCTAAAAGTAAAAATTAATTAAAACTTTTAACATATACGTTAAATTCAATGCTATTATAATAAAAAACTACATTTTTAGGAAAAAAATTAAATTCGATTTGCATCAATGTGATTTTTGATCATGCAACTCCTGCACAAGTTCGGTAATTCTAAGGCTAATATTACTGCTAAAAAGTACACCCATATTATAACTTACAGTCAATTCCCTGACTTTTTGTAATTACCAACAAAACAGAACACCATTTTTCCTGTAGTTAAGTTGTGAAGAAAAGCGTAAGACAGCGCGAAACGATTTATCGACTTTTGCTTTTTTACACACAAATTACTCCAGATAATGAGATTCACATTCATCCTTACAGTTTCAGTCACTTTGTAATTCAATTAAACCTTCCTGGTTTTCTTCTGCAGCTCCTCCAGCGTTAGTGCTAACAGGATTGCGAATGAGGTTTTTGTCAACCTTAGCTTCTGCTTTGTTACATTCTGGGAAATGATGACTGACTTTATCAGCCAACATTGGCTGATCACTCTTGACGTTTTCTTGTATGTTTGGCCTAAGCGTGTCACATTTTTGTCACCAACGAGTGCTTCTAATGTCGCGAAGACAGAATAATTGTTTTCGACACTTGGAGGTGGAAGTTCTACTTATTCAGATAGTGTGTAACTATCCATAACGTAAACCAAGTCATTTCAGAATGCAAGTGAAATACCTCGAAGAAAACGATCTATTGACACACAGTCAACATGGATTTAAGAAACATCGTTCTTGTGAAACACAACGAGCTCTTTATTCGCATGAATTCTTGAGTGCTACTGAGAAGGGATTTCAGATCGACCTGATTTGATCTATTATAAATGGTTCTGAAAGCCTGTGACTGTGATAACAATAGGTTTGTTTATAAATAACTCCTCTGCTGTCAGTCACGACGCGTTTAGGGAAATCATTCCTGTTTTCAAGTGCGTTTTTGTGTGTTTGCTATGACATTTCTATGTGATGTTGTTGATGTGTGAGAGCCTTCTTCATTTCCTTGACTTTACTGCAACGTATAAGAAAACACGCGACTTTTAGTTGGTTGACATTCTTGTCTTGTGATGTTAGCGGCGAAGTTTAAAAGAGATTTTACTTACAGTTTTTTATTGTCCATGTGTGTAGAGTCTCACAAACACTAAACATCACACACAACTGGTTGTACATTTTTAAAAATCGAAAACATTTTACATAAACAAAACAAAAATGTTACTACAAGTAGTCAACAGAGATGGTATTATAGGTCTTCCACAGTGCATGACATGCTTTTGTACAGAGGTTATTTGCCTTAACATTTTGGATCATAATTTACTCATATCGATTTTTACAATTGTGCTTGTTTCTATGTGTAACTGTTTCTATGTATGTATACTATCGAAACATCTAAAAAATTCACAGATTCACTTTTAAGTTTTTCGTTTAATATTTTATCTTCATATTTTCTGTAATGTGAATATATCTCCAGTTCTTCTAGCACATCCATTTTATGTCATTCGTTTAGTCAGTGGAGTACTTTGACATTTTGCTCTATTTTTCAAATGTGTGTCCTGTATTATGTAAATGTGTTGCTATAGCTGATGTAGTGCGTCTGTTGTGTGTGGAGACTTTTATGTGCTCTGTGTACCTGGTGTTGAAATTTCGGCCTATTTGTGTTAGCCAGAACATAGAACATTCCTGGCATGTTACCTTGTATATTCCACAGTCTGAATATGGATCATGCTTACACTTTATATTATGTATTACATTTTCTTGTAGATTATTAGATGTCGAAAACCCAATTTTTACTTTGTGATTTTTGAAAATATTTGCAATCCTCTGTGATACATTGCCAATGTATGGGATACTAGATATACATTTCGTTTTGTCTTTTTCTTCTGTGGTGCAGTCTGTACCTGCGTTTTTCTTCACTTTGTCTAGGATTGTGTCAACCATGGGAGCATTGTAACAATTGGCACCTGAAATCTATCTCACTGTGTTTATTTCTTCTTGTATGTTTTCTTGCTTCAACGGTATTTTAGTTTTCCTATGTAGCATTGTCCTGTATGTTGCCTGTTTATAGATATTTGGGTCACATGAGGCTGCAGGGCTTGTGGTGTCAGTCATTGTGTTTTTCCTATGAATTTTGAATGTTCATGTGTTGTTGTGTCTTGTAATATTTAGGTCCAGAAAGTTGATGCTTCTGTTTTGCTAATGTTCCACTGTAAATTAGTTTTTCTCATCTAGATTACTGAAGTAATTTAGAATGTCTGTGATGTCTTTGCTATCCCCTTTAACTAAAGGTAGTGTGTCATCTACATATCGTCAACAAAATTCAATTTTTTTGGCAAGGTTCTTGGCTGTTAGATAATTTTTGTTCTAAGTGATTGATGTATCTATCAACTGTGTACCAGATACACATGATCCCATTGCTAGGCCATCTGGTTGTTCATAAGAGTTTCCATTAAAAGTGAAGTAGTTGTAACTTAGGGTTACCTGAAGGAGTTCCAAGGATTCAACAAATTCTGTGTATGAAAGTAACTGCTGCCTTCTTTGGTAGAGGAACAATTATAAATTTCTGGAAGTCTGTCAGTATCTCTCCTGTGTCATAGATGGACCTAATACGTTTAAGCAGCATCATTTTCATGCTGTCACCAGTTTTCTTCATTAGTTCTGCAGGGATATCAACAATAGCCGCTGCTTTGTTGTCCCGGATTTATTTTAGAGCTCTATAAAATTCTTCTTGCAGAATGTCATCTCCTTTATCATCTTCGTCTACTTGTTCCGGCATACAACTCCTCTATGTATTCTTCTCATCTCTTCGCCATGTCTTCTACAAATAGCATTTTCCCCTCTTTATTTTCTATTGTGACGGAGAGTGTACAGTTCTTCGAATTATCTTTTCTGCTGCCTCATATATGCCAAATGTAATTTGATCTGTGTCTTCATTTACTCCACCATGTTGAAAAGTTTTAGCTCGGTTGTCTGTTTCATGAGCATAGCTCTTTGCCAATTCCTCAGTTTTCAGTTTTTCTAGTTCCCATTTAAGTTTTCCTGGCTTCTTGTTCAAACGTTTTAATCTCAGTGAACTTTTCATCTGGACCAGGTTATGATGCACAGCTCCTGAAATCTTTTATCTGGTTCCTAAAACGTGCTTTCAATAGAATGTAATCAATCAGTTGTCTCCTCACGTCTACAGGGATTTCCATGTGTATCTTCTTCGTTTCTGATGTTGGAAAAGTTTGTTTGCAACAACTAATTGGTGCCTAGAGCAGAATTCGATTAGTCGATCTCCTCTTTCATTTCTTCTTCCAAGTCTATATTTGCCATCAATTCCTTCCCTCGGTCCTTCACCCACAATCACGTTCCAGTCCGCCATGGCAATCAGGTTTTCATCTCCCTTAACATTTCTCATCGCATTAATTATTTCTTCATATATTTCGTCACTAACTGCATCTTCTTCTTTGAATGTTTGCATGTACATTTCTACTATCAAAGTGTCCTTTGGTTTAGTCTCAAGTTTGACTAGCATTATTAGAGAGCTATGTTGCACGTATCCCTTGACACGTGAGCCATAGTTATTCCTCAAAATTATTCCTACTCCTCCCATTCCTAGTCTATCGTCGTCAGCTCTGGTGTGAACGACTCTGTATTCTCCAGACCAGAAATCACCTGGTTGGGGCCATCTCATCTCCAATATGTCTAGGATATCGATTTCTTGTCGTTTCATTTCAGGTTTTACATTTTCTAGCTTGCTACAGTGAAGCAGTGTTTTCACATTCCAAGTGGCTATGTTAAAATTGGGATTCTTTTCCTTCATATTGTCTGTATCTTTTGCAGTCTCCACCCGGAGATCCGATTGGGGTACAATTTTAACTCCGAAATATTTTACAGAACATATTGCCATGGTTTACTGCTGACGCTTGGGATAACCGTAGTTCTTGCATGTGGTGGTTTCCCGTGGCCTTCCACATTCTATGCCGTTGACCATCAGCTGGTTCTTTCGCCTTTGGAAATGATTTCTCATTTCCAGATGCTTAGACGAGTACAGGAAACCAGATATATGTGGAGGCACATCCAAACAAGAAGAAACTTGTACGGCGCATCTTACGACACAACACCATTGGAACAACAGCAGAAGGAGCTATTGAGGGAAGGAATCGGCGGGGGCGACCAAGGATCTCATACATGCAACAGATCATGAATGACGTTGGAAGTAACACATACGTGGAAATGAAGATGCAGGCAGACAGAAGAGAGGAATGGCGCTCTACAGCAAACCAACCTCAGGGTTGAACACTAAAAGAAAAAATAATGATCCAAATTGTTAAGGCAAGTAACCTCTGTACAAAAGTATGTCATACTCTGTGGAAGACCTGTAATATCATATCTGTTGACTACTTATAGTAACAACTTTGTTTTGTTTATGTAAAATGTTTTCGATGTTTAAAAATTTACAACAAGTTGTGTGTGGTGATTAGTGTGTGTGAGAATCTGCACAAATGGACCATAAGGAAACTGTAAGTACAATTGCTTCTAAATTGCGCCACTAACTTCACAAGAAAACATCGATAACCAATTAAAAATCGCGTGTTGTCTTATACATTGCAGTAAAGTCAACTAAATGAACAGGCTCTCACACATCGACATCACATATAAATGGGATAGCGAACTCAAAAAAACGCACTTGAAAATAGGAGTCATTTCCCGAAACGTGTCGTACGAAAAATAAAATACAGAAAATCGTGACTGGTAGCAGATACGTTATTTATAAACAAACCTATTGATTTCAAATCGATTCCGTTTTCTGAATTTCCGGAAGGTTTTTGACACACAAGCGGCTTTTAGTGAAACTGCGCGCTTATGGAATATCGTCTCAGTTATGTGACTGGATTTGTGATTTCCTGTCAGAGATGTAACTGACGGGAAGCCATCGAGTAAAACAGAAGTGACTTCTGGCGTTCCCCAAGTTAGTCTTATAGGCCAGTTGCTGTTCCTGCTCTATATAAACAATTTGGGAAACGTTCTGGGCAGCCGTCCTAGGTTGTTTGCAGATGGCACTGTCGTTTATCGACAAATAAAGTCATCAAAAGAAATTGCAAAACGGTTTAAAAAGATATCTGAATGTTGGGAAAATTAGCATTTCACCCTAAAAACCGAAAAGTACGAGGTCATCCACATGAGCGCTAAAAGGAATTCATTAAACTTCACGATAAATCAGTCAAATCTAAAGGCCGTAAATTCGGTTAAATACCTATGAATTACAATTACGAACAACTTCAATTGAAGGAACACATAAAAATTTTGTGGGGAAGGCTAACCAAAAACTACACTTAGAAAATGTAACAGATCTACTTAGGAGACTGGCTACACTACGCTTGTCCGTCCTCCTTTAGAATAATGCTGCACAGTGTGCGATCCTTACCAGATAGGACTGACGGAGTACATCAAAGAAGAGCAGCACGTTTTGTATTATCACGAAATATTTGAGAGAGTGTTACTGAAATGACACAGGGTTTGGGCTAGACATCATTAAAAGAAAGGTGTTTTTCGTTGCGATGAAATCTTCTCGTGAAATTTCATTCACTAATTTCTCCTCCGAATGCGAATACATTTTGTTGACACCGACCTACATAGGGAAATACGATCATCACGATAAAATAAGGACAATCAGAGCTCGTACGGACAGATCAGGTGTTCGTTCTTTCCGCTCTATACTAGATTGGAATAACAGAGAATTGAGAACGTGGTTCGGCGAACCCTCTGCGAGGCACTAAAATGTGATTTGAAGAGTATCCACATAGATGTAGGTGTAGAAAACTGCTCTATTAAATCTTTCATTTTTTCATCCTGAAACAAGTCTACCTCTCCTTTCACTCGTACAATCTTCTCAGCATGCTACGAATGCCAACTGAAGTGTGTGAGAAAGAAAAGAGTGTCATGGGCAGAGTTTATTTCAGTGGATAGTTTTCCTAAATACATGTTACTAAGGAGCGGCTTTTGATAACATTTATCAGATTTATGGCCAGTTGCATTGTCATTTGAAAGCATTCAGTAAGAGTCTTTGAAGCTAACGTCTGATGATGTGTTAGAAAATCTGTGGTTAACCCTACGACGCCCAAGCATTTTTTTCTAACTTGGATGCCTAAGGGGGGGGGGGGTTTATGTATTTTAACTAAGCCATCGGTTTATAAATGTTGTTAGTTGTTATAAATATTGTACTGAGAGAATAAAAAAAGTTACATATTACAATACAAGATACAGATGTGTTCATATACAATAGACTACTCTGAGTCCTCAACTTCAAGGCAAGAGACACACTTCACAATTTTTTCTGAATGTGTGTTACACACATGTTTATGACACTGTCCACAATACTGTTTTGGTTTACTTAGATTGTTGTACTTCTGATTCTATGTTTTAGCTTTTCTTACACAAATGTGGCAACGACCTTTCCCTGCAGGAGGCTGACGTGCTTCTGTTGTCACTTCTTTGATTTTCTTTTCTAGAATAGTCTCCATTGATTGAACAATTTGGTTAGATAACCCTCTTGCACTGGCGCTTCTTTCTTCTACCTGCAATTTCACTAGTTCCATCCCAGCTTGCAGGAGATAGAGTTTCCGTTAGTTGTGTTTCTTTTCATTCCATCTTGGATGTTGCTGGATGAATATGATGGTTGCATTGATAGCACAAATGTCGATGAGGGAGTAAAATACAGATAGATGACATTTCTTCGTTCCCCTCTTGCAAGTGTACATACGTGCCATTTGATCAATGGTATCAATTCCACATTTAGTGGAATTATAATATGCATTTATCTTAGTTTTATTCTTCTCTCCTCCCACAGTGACTTTATCTTGGTGCATTGTTGACAACATCAATAAGTTTTTACTTAATTTCGTTTTAGGCTGTGTAGGACACCAAAGTTACTGGAGGCCTACATGTTGGCAACTGTACTGACTCACTGCAAGTTTACAAGATAAATAACAGCTGACTGACATCAATAATCACTTCCTCTGAAAGTAAACCGATTGTTGTGGATATCAAGAATACCAACCAACAAGAAACTAACGTGCATTGGTGTAGAGATGAGAAATACGAAATCCTACTTAGAGAAATTTTCTTTAGCATGGAAGCCTAATGGGGAGGGGGGGGGGGGTGTTGTTGGACCCATAATAAGATTATTTATTTTTTCTTTCAAAACAGGATTTTTCTATAAAATATATTGACACTAATATTTCATAAAATAGCCAACAAACAATAACTCAAAGGGAATATGTAGTATGAAAGTTACTTGGTCAAAAGCAGGAGACATAAAAAAATTGTAGGTTCAACGAACCCCCCCTCCCCATTAAGTGTCCTAGGGTTAATGGCGAATGACTCTTAATTAATGTCGCTAGAGCGGAGTGCAATCCTAACATAGTTCGAAAGCCATCCGGAAAGAAACCCATCAGCATTTTCCACATTATTTTATGTTTCTGAAAATATTCACTGTTAGTTTCATGGCATTCATGCCTTTTGTTGTCGTTCCTGCATCCCGCAACATCAAAAATTCTTCTTTGATTATGCCGTCGTCATCCAAAAACCGGACAAATACGAGTAAATGACAACAATTAAAAATTGGCAGTTGATTCATCACCCTGGAAACAAAGCATGCCGATTTTTAACTCATGAATGAAGTTGTTCATCGACATCATTTTACATTAGTACTAATTTAGCTTTTACAGTGTTGATCGACAGAAGTATTTCTTGTACTTTTTGCTAGTAACAATAAAACGTATTCGACAGCTTTGATCTGATAACGTTCGACCAGTGTTACTCTTACTGTATGAGGATTTTTGACTGTCTCAGCAATTTCGATATCTCAAACGACGCCACTAACGTTTTCCCGATGAGGCAAATCTTGTACCACTACACTTGTGTTTCACTTTCATCAGAATCTTTAATGTTCCTTCAAAGAATTCTGGCCATCAGCTACGTAAATTAGGGTGGATCTTTTCTAAGTGGCGTTTTAATTTCGCTGGCTTCAAAGAATCGTTCGCGAAAGCAGTTCTGCGTATAACGAACTGCTGTTTTACTTCTCCATTACTTTCTATCGAAGTAAAACCGAATTCAACGCTTTCGTGTTGGCAATTTTTGTAACAACTCTGCGAAGAAATTTTTTTTTGCTATTCTTTTAACAATGTGATCAGCTGGCTATATAAATATGTTTTGATGATGTTATTTTTGTGATTTTGGAGCGAAAACTATGGTGGTACATTTAACAGAACGGCAACTTTATGAGGCATTAAGATTGATGGTAAATGGATTTCCCTCTTCCGTTTTATGTGCTGTTATGTGTTGCCATTACACGTAGAAAGATAATAGGGTTTTCTGCCAGTATTTTATGTTTTCTTTTACTATATTTAAAAAATATTTGTGATCTTTATTGAAGTTTATTTACTACAATGTGAAAACAATCCATGAAACTTTATCACACAGTAAAGGTATGAGATACACAGGTTACAATAATAGGTATTGCAGAAGCGAGGCAATGTGCAGTGATGTCACGACAAGCTGAAATTAATTGCTGTAGCGGTTTTCACACGCCTGGTTCAGCGTACTACCACAAGAAGTCAGGTGTCCCTGAAGTATTCCCAAAAGCTTTGGGATACCCCTAAGCTGGTGGTAAGTACGTTTCCTAAGGACAACAAATGACAGATTATTTCTGTGCAAAGTACAGTTCCCAAGCCACTTCCTGAAACTACATTGTTGGCAACTACACTTCCCAATAACCATTAAAACGCCGTTGTTTGGTGGGATATATACGTCCCACATTCCTGAAGGCTATATTTCACAACCTGCAGCAGACTGCCACCAGAGGCCAGGAGCGGACAGATATGGTAATACATATTCCCTTAAACGCAGGGAAGAAAAATGTTTAGTTGGAAGTATATCCCCCACGGTCTGCGAAAAGGTTTATAAATCAGATTTTAATGTAAGTACTGTCGTATGTTCTCTTAGGCGCCATTTTCTGAAAACACAATAGAAATATGCTTAATGAGCAAAAAGGGTAAAGATAATGAAGTTTTTACAATAAAGTACATAAATAACATAAAAATAAACACATATAATAATAAATAGACGAACTTTTACATCATTTTAATTGCATATCTCTATGTAATGTGATATTCTAGGAATGTAGCTAGCTGCTGTGAACTTTCTTTGTAACACGCATATAAATAGGTATACTCACGCCTCTATTCTTTTTGTAACACCTATTTTGATTAAAATAGTTTAAATAGTAAAATATGTACTTACCTGTTTTGATAAGTCATAAACTAATAAGAATGGTAAGGAGCAACAATCAGATAAACTACTGCTGCCGTAGAAACACTAAACAGCCGAAAAGCATCACTAACACCACCTCTCAAGTTCAAAAGGAAGCCGAATGACTGGCTGGAGCCATAGTGTGATGTCGATCAGTGGCCCTCCATCCTGCCACCTGTGCTCGCCAATACACTCGCGGCGCGCGGCGCTACTACACCGTTATCGTAAAAAGGAATTAATAACTTAAAACGAATGAAAGTCGGAAGTTTTGAATCTTTCGTGCATCATATTTTAGCTCTTGTGGGACCCGCCAGGGTAGCCGGGAGCCCTAATGAGCTACCTCCTGGACTCGGGTAGGCACGCCGACACGGATCGAATCCGCCTGGCGGATTAACGACGAGGGCCGGTATGGCGGCCAGCCCAGATGTGGTTTTCAGGCGCTTTTCCACATCCCGATAGGTGAATGTTTCGCCTCAGTTACACGATTCGCAGACTTTTGAAAACTTTGGCACTATTCCATGGCTTACACTAGATGTAGACAGCTGGGGCACACAACTTCCATCCTGGGAGGTTTCGGATGGTGGCAGAAGGGCCTCCGGTGACCCTCTACAACTAACACTGCTAAATCAATAGTAACCAGGCCGATTCTGCGTTACAGCAAGACAAAGACTGCAAGCAAGAAAGAATTTTAGCTATTGCTGACCACTAATGGTTCGCAGACCACTGGTTGGAAACCAACGTGTTAGATGATCGCCCCAATAAGTGCCGATCACATATGGGAAGTGGAAAACTGAGCAACACAAGCAGTGTCAACTAACGCTAGAAACGACCATGCAACGAAATACTGAATATGAATTCGAGTAACGGAAAGGTGGCGATCGTAACGATCACGAAGCTACGCATGCACAGTAGAGACAGTTTCAAAACAGTCGTGATTAGTCCTGATACTCGAACGGATCTACCGTTATGCCACAAGAGGAAAGACCACTGGACTTGATGAAGTTCCCATTATGTTCTATAGCTAACTAGGGCCAATTGTTGCAACAGTTTATCGTCGATCACTGAAACAATGCAGTGTGCCACATGACTTCAGGAAAGGGTAAGTTATACCATTATGTAAGATACGGTAAACGGAGAGATGAACTGATGTCAGTATATTGTAGAGTTATTTGTTTTCTGTGACTGCTCACAGTAACTTCTCTGGAGATCAAAGACACACACAGGGAAATAATGTTTCTTCAGGCACTGGTGTTAATAGAATACGAAAGGTGGTAGTTAGCCATTGCTCACTGTTGCTTTACAAAATTAAATGCACGCTTTCAGAATATCAAAACAAATATGAGATTGTGTCAAATATAACGTAATAATAAAGCTCATTACGTCTTTATTAATACAGATGTCTCATCAGAAATAAAATTAACCTTCAGACTACTTCCGATACTGCTTATGACGTAATTAGGTGACCTGATAACTAACATTTCTAACTATCAGGCCACTCGCAAACGACGCAGTGGCGTAAAGGGCTAAAGGGTGGTGACCATTTTGATGTACCGTTACCAAACGCAAAGAGACTCGCAAATTATCAACAATTAAAGTGAGAATCTTCAACTGACAGTCAACACAAATACATTTATTATAAATTTACAAGGAACGAAAATAGACGAAAATACTTGTACCGTTCGAGTACGCATTCGACTGTCAGTTTACGAAAATTAATAAAAAAAATCAGGCCCAGAGGACAACGCGGTACTATATGGCCACCGGGTCGCCCTCAGTCATTTGGGTGGCAGATAGGGGAGCACTAGTCCAGCAAATCGCTCTCCTGGTTGTTGCCACTTTCAGACCTTAAATTGCTACTTGCCATAAGTGTGGCTCCGCAACTGGCCTCACAAGGTTGAGTACACACCATTCCAGTGATCCCTCTAGGGAAAAATTCATCTAAGTACTGAAAATTGAGCTGGGTGCTGTAATATTTCTGGCTTAGTCAGCCACCATGTTAGGCTCCAAGTAGCTGTTCCCAGAGCAGTGGAGATGCAAGCAGTATATACACTTCTGGAAATGGAAAAAAGAACACATTGACACCGGTGTGTCAGACCCACCATACTTGCTCCGGACACTGCGAGAGGGCTGTACAAGCAATGATCACACGCACGGCACAGCGGACACACCAGGAACCGCGGTGTTGGCCGTCGAATGCCGCTAGCTGCGCAGCATTTGTGCACCGCCGCCGTCAGTGTCAGCCAGTTTGCCGTGGCATACGGAGCTCCATCGCAGTCTTTAACACTGGTAGCATGCCGCGACAGCGTGGACGTGAACTGTATGTGCAGTTGACGGATTTTGAGCGAGGGCGTATAGTGGCATGCGGGAGGCCGGGTGGACGTACCGCCGAATTGCTCAACACGTGGGGCGTGAGGTCTCCACAGTACATCGATTTTGTCGCCAGTGGTCGGCGGGAGGTGCACGTGCCCGTCGACCTGGGACCGGACCGCAGCGACGCACGGATGCACGCCAAAACCGTAGGATCCTACGCAGTGCCGTAGGGGACCGCACCGCCACTTCCCAGCAAATTAGGGACACTGTTGCTCCTGGGGTATCGGCGAGGACCATTCGCAACCGTCTCCATGAAGCTGGGCTACGGTCCCGCACACCGTTAGGCCGTCTTCCGCTCACGCCCCAACATCGTGCAGCCCGCCTCCAGTGGTGTCGCGACAGGCGTGAATGGAGGGACGAATGGAGACGTGTCGTCTTCAGCGATGAGAGTCGCTTCTGCCTTGGTGCTAATGATGGTCGTATGCGTGTTTGGCGCCGTGCAGGTGAGCGCCACAATCAGGACTGCATACGACCGAGGCACACAGGGCCAACACCCGGCATCATGGTGTGGGGAGCGATCTCCTACACTGGCCGTACACCTCTGGTGATCGTCGAGGGGACACTGAATAGTGCACGGTACATCCAAACCGTCATCGAACCCATCGTTCTACCATTCCTAGACCGGCAAGGGAACTTGCTGTTCCAACAGGACAATGCACGTCCGCATGTATCCCGTGCCACCCAACGTGCTCTAGAAGGTGTAAGTCAACTACCCTGGCCAGCAAGATCTCCGGATCTGTCGCCCACTGAGCATGTTTGGGACTGGATGAAGCGTCGTCTCACGCGGTCTGCACGTCCAGCACGAACGCTGGTCCAACTGAGACGCCAGGTGGAAATGGCATGGCAAGCCGTTCCACAGGACTACATCCAGCATCTCTACGGTCGTCTTCATGGGAGAATAGCACCCTGCATTGCTGCGAAAGATGGATATACACTGTACTAGTGCCGACATTGTGCATGCTCTGTTGCCTGTGTCTATGTGCATGTGGTTCTGTCAGTGTGATCATGTGATGTATCTGTCCCCAGGAATATGTCAATAAAGTTTCCCCTTCCTGGGACAATGAATTCACGGTGTTCTTATTTCAATTTCCAGGAGTGTAGATGACGAAATGTGGTGTAAGGTACCTGTGACAGATGTTACATTCGCTACCATTCCCTTGAGAAAGACCGCCTGCATAATGCTACTGCTCTGTGATTGGCTGCTATGTTCGAAGCAAGGGTGCCAAAACGTTAAGGTATAGTTATTATTATTAGTTAAACTACTCATTGGAATGACTTCACTTTTTAATATATACATCTCTCAACAACTGTCTATCAATCAATCATTTTACAATTATTAAAAACAATTTAAATCAAAAACGAAAGACTGACGAAATTGCAGACGAAGCACTTCGGAAGCGTTCGGGTCACGCCTTTTCTGGTATGGCACGTGAAGTGTTCCGGGCTGTTCGTCACTCTGGATTAGGCAGTCGACAAGAACAGACATGTTGTCTGTCGTAGGATGTTTCCAATTTTTATTTAAGTTTCTGTTAGTCACTCTGGATTAGGCAGTCGAGAAGAACAGACATGTTGTCTGTAGCAGGATGTGCTTGCCAGTATTCAGTATTAAAAGATTCACTCTGGTAGTCATCAGCACAGGCAACTGCCACAAATAGTGTAAAGATACATTTTCGTAAGCATTGTGTTTGATAATGTACTTTGCTGTATCAGAAGGTGTTGTATTAAGTTCATGTAGTCTTCTCATGTGGCTATATTAAAATTCCCGAGGGGCATTCCAAAGAAGTGATACATTATTTCAGAACATAACCTCGCCAAAAGCCAGTTTCAACCTCAAGATACAGAACCTACGACCTGGGTGCTGTTTTCTGCACTGGGGACATCAACTTGAAGACAGCAGGTTAGTGAACTATAACAGAACCTTCGTATTCCACACAGTGCTGTGGAAACAACTAGGCGCCTCACGTGTACTGCATGCACAGAACAAATGTGCTCAGTGACACGTCATCTGAAGCAATGCAGAGGAAGTAAAGGAGGATGATCGTTATTAACATTCACAATCAATTCATTCTTCCTTCCTTGCCGTAGTGCTCCACATAGCACTCAGCTACGCTGAACGCTCAGCGACGGATGCGTCCGGCATTAGATAAGACTGCCGAATACCTAGAAACATTTTGTGGAGCAATTTAAGGTGGACTGATTAAGTTAATGTGACCTGGTTAAAGACAGACTACATATTCAGATATAAAAGGCGAATAACATGGAAGCGTATTTCAGCGAGTTCTTGAATACTGTTCGATGTTTTGGCACACTTATCTAGTTAGAGCAACGGAGATATAATGAAGAGAGAGAAGGTATCCCAAAAACAGATTAGAAACGGTCGTCTACAGGTGTTACACCAAAGATATTTTCCATCATGGAAAGCCTTAGTTGCGAAGTTAGGATAGTTCAGTTTCCGATAAACGGCTTACTAACAGATTTTATACAAGAGTGATATAATAATCAACGATAAAGCTACCCGTGAAACCTCAGGGCAAGTACGTCAATGCGTGTCCTGGAGCTATTTTTTGATTGTGTAATGGTGTGGCAGTTATTATTATACAATAACTGTTGTTATTTTTCCGACATACATAACATTTAACGAACAAAATGGTAACATCAGGGAAATATGGCCTTATAGAAAGGGGAGTCGACACTATCTTTCAACAACGGAGCGGCAAAACAGAAATTTTGTTCTGGTGTGCAATATACGCTTCAATACGAATCTTTCGGTTGGGATGTTGGTAAGAATATAATACAGCTTTAAAAATACGTCTGAAGTAATAAGGTATTACTTGATTTTTAGGAGCCTGAAGTTTTGTGGCTCTACTGACATTCATTGCAGAGCACATACGTACATCCGTAGAGAAGCCTTATATTGCTCTAGGTAGGCGAGTTGTTCGACCTCTTAATAATATTTACGATACTGATACGACTAGATACATATATTATAGAAATAATGTTCGATCGATCAAACGTACTTTCTTTTCCAAAGGAATCTTTAATGAGTTATAGTTAACAGTGGAGTTGATTCAGTTGCCGGTTCTGTGTATAACTTTACGGTGACTCCACTGATCCAACGAGTCTGGCGGTCTTTCAACCTTTTAATCTGATTTTAAATACGAATATTAATTATTAATCATCATAACAGCATGTAAGTTAACTGACTTATGCGGTTCTAGCCCTGAGATTTGTCAGACGACGTCATGCTGTGCGAGTCCGGACATGGGCAGCCATAGGTGGCGCGAAGGCAACGTGTTGGTGCTGACAGATCTTAGTATCGGCTGCGCCTGCTGTTCGCAGGATCTAATGACCATAAAGGAAGCCACGGTTGTCAGGAGGGGAGCGTATAAGCTGAAAGTATAGCGAAAACTGGGAAGCCCGCCTGTTATTACACGGCCACTGCATGAGTAAAACAAGTTCACACAAAGCTTCGTAACTGAAAATGGCAAAATCTGAAAGCGACAAATGAGATCAAGGATTACAGTTAATGAAGCCCTAAGTAAGTGGAAAGACACAGTAGCTAGGGACACACCTTCAACCTTTAATAACCTCAAACCGTCGTAACAGACAAACTGTCCACTGAAAGTGCTTGAGTAGCACTAGCGAAAGTCACTATCAGATTTATTTAAATCTGTAAATTCCAATCTGGAGACACAATAATGATTTAAATGATTAAAAAACACTTTAACGTAAAACATAAATTTAAAAAATAAAATTGATATACCAGCAGTATGAAATAAGAAGTAATAATTTCTGTCAGTAGACGTATAATTCTTCTTAGGTTTACACATTTCATTAAGAACGTCGCAAATTTCTACCACTTCTTTAAAATTACCTAAAAGTATATCCTAAACTAAGTGCTCCAGCCAATTCATCCACGTAACTAGTGGCGAAATTTTAATGTTGTTTCTTGCATAACTCTTCTTGTAGCGATAAGTTATACATAAGTGTTATTAACTTCAATGTCCATGCGTAACCGATGGGAGATATCCCACAAAATTTACCTAATAAAACGTAATGACGTTCGTGTATTGCAGCCTGGCAGGGAAATCAACACTTATGCTCGTGTTACGTTACTTGTTTAGCTGTGTAGTCTTGGAAGTAATTTGTAAAATAAATGCATTGCCTGAGTTTTTGAACGATAGATTGATGTCTGTACGCTGAGGTCACAAAAAAAAAAGAAAATCATAGGAAAGCGATATGCACGTACACAGATGGAATTAGTATCGCGTACACAAGTTATTAAAGGGCAGTGCACTGCGGAGCTGTCATTTGTACTCAGATGATTCATGCAAAAAGATTTCCGATCTCATTATGGCTGCACTATGGGCATTAACAGAACTGGAACCGACGCATGGGACATCAATTCCGAAAATCGTCATGTAATTCAATATTCCGAGATCCACAGTGTTTGCGTAGAGTTGTCAGTGCCAACATACACGCAACGTTGCGTGAAATAACTGTAGAAATCAATGTGCGACGTACGACGTACGGCAAAATTTGGCCTGTATGGGGGCAGCAGACGACCAGCGCTAGTGTCTTTGTTAGCAGCACGACATCGACGGCAATGCTTCTCCTGGGCTCGTGACCGTATCGATTGGCCTCGAGGCGAGTGGAAAACGGTGGTCTGGTGAAATTAGTCGCGATTTCAGCTGGTAAGAGCTGATGGGAGGATTCGGTTGTGGTGCACGAAGCCATGGAACCAGGTTGTCAACAAGGCTCTGTGCAACCTTGTGGTGGCTTCATAATGATGTAGGCTGTAATTAGTCCAACTGAAGGGAACATTGACTAGAAATGGTTATGATATGCGACTTGGAGACCATTTTCCGCCATTCATGGACTTAATGCTTCCAAACAACGATAACATGTCACTTTGCCACAATTCTTGGCAATTCGTTTGAAGTACATTGAATAATTCGAACTAATAATTTGGCCACCCATACCCTCCACGTAAATCTCATCGAACATTTATGAGACATAAGCGAGGATTCAGTTTGTATAGAAAATCTTGCACCGGCAGTTATGGACGTCTATAGAGGCCACATGGCTCAATATTTCGGCAGGGGACCGCCAAGGACTTGTTGAGTCCATGACACGTATAGTTGCTGTACTACACCGGGCAAAAGGAGGTCTGATACGACATTAGGATGTATCCCATGAATTTTATCACCTCAGTGTATAAGGACAACTGCCAAATTGTCCACAGCTAGTCGGCTATTGAATTAGTAGAGACAAGATCACTGCGGATGTGCCACACATAATTCGCTACAAAAAGTGTTTGAAATTTGTCGTGCGACAGTTCTAGTGACTTGTAAAATTTCTTCATGACTCTGTGAACACGGTCAACTTAGGAGATCTTAGTTGTGAACCTGTGCATGGTGTACTACACTTGGTAAATTCTTGAACTAGTGTGTGGATCAATGTGTCAGTGCGTTCATAGTATTTAAGCACGGGCGGAATAGACACTTTATTTAGAAAACTGTGGGCACACTGTGTAGCGACGTTGTTTTTGCGACAAACACATCGTGCCAGCAATTCAATCGATTGAGTAGATGAACTAGGAACAATAGTAATGAGTAAATTCGACAAGAGAGTGGCTCTGTCCTAGAAAAGAAAATAGCCAACGACTCTCAAAATCCGTCACCTACCTTTATTAAACCATTTTCACAGCCAACGCTAGTTATTATTATATGTGAACTCGAGCCGGGGATAGTCCGTGAAACAAAGAGATTCGGTAGACAGCTCAGGGTAGCGCGTAGGCGGCTGCAGTGTTCAAAGTGAGTGATAAACGTGTTGTCGAGCCGGCAAGCGTATTCTAAATATTGCTCTGCAGGAAGCAGACGATGGCAACTCCAGTAAGTAGCTTGAAACACTTGTCAGCACTTTAGAGACCTGATCATGACAGCGGAGCAGAATTGCGCGTTGCCGAATGTATGTACAGAAGCAATGTAACTTGGTTTTTTGCGGTAAGTCTGCCATCTACAGCTATGAAGCTGGAACTAAAGGAGTCTGTAACGAGTGTGTATGAGTCTGAGTGTCTAAAAAGATCATAGGACATAGAGATATTTCTGTGGACTCAATGTTCAGTTGTACGCTGAGCCTACAAAATTTCACTATTGGTGTTCTTAAGGTTAATTTAAAGAAATTTGGATAGCGAGAGAAAACAGATAATAAATTAATATTCAAAAGAAATTACTTGGGTACCGTGATTTGGAATACAAGTAATAACACCAGTGATTTAAGCATTAAGTTTGGTCAAGTAGAGGAGAGGCTGCTGTCAAGTCGAAGCTGAATAATACAGGGAATTGGACTCACAAAAACATAAGTGTGAGACAAGGGATCTGGAGACAAACCAGGCCGTACAGGGAATAGTTGACAGGGTGGTACGCTACAATTACGAAACGAAATCTGTTCTGAGACAAGAGACTGCAAACTCAGCTGCTAGTCTGAGGGAAATGATGGTAGAGAAAGTCACTGCACGAAGAGAAGAGTTAACTAAAGATAGTGGACGATTAAACTCCTTGTAGTTCGGTATTGTTTCTGAAAATGGAAACTACCTCTATTATATGCCTTTTAGGTAAAAGTAAATACTGTGGATTGCCTAGTTGCGTTTAAGCATTGCCTTGTATAGATGATGAAGTAAAAAGAAAGTATATTTAAAGACTGTTTCAGGAGTCAGCACAAAGCTGGGCTAATGTAAACGAAGCTCTGTTTAGTAATTACCAAATATTAGAACACATGTTCTAAAATGGATACTGGAAATAAACCAAGCAGATCAGGTTCAACAATGAAACTCGATGCTAGTGCATCTAGGTACGCCTTTTGGTGCCCTAAATCAGATGTCTAGCATAAAGCGAAGGTGGCCAAAGTAGGAATTAAACGCAGCTCTACTGATTCGGTGGAACGTTTCTTGGATTACATTGGAAAGATGGATCAGACAGTGTACCACTGATCTAACTCAGCAAACGGTCTAAAACATAGCCGCATCCTTCAGAATAAGAGCAGGCAGCACAGGAGCTGTGAGTCAGATATGAGAGGCAGAGATGAAGATGGGTATTGGAGGAACAATAGAAGGTTATTTGATGCAGAGGATACAAAAGAAAGAGGTCATTAAGAAAATTTTAGCAGTAGTGGCACAGACAGATGCCAGATAGTAGTCTGCAAAATTAAGGGCCCAATAGAACGGAGCCAGAGCAGTATTCCAAAAATTGAAAAATGTTCCACGTTAAGATGAGGCAAGGAATATTCTTCCCGTGCTGTCTTGAGCTCCTTCGCTAAACATGGTGTCTGACTATCGCCCTAGACGGAACATTCTACAGATCTCAGACCTACTGAAAGTATGTGGCCGTGCGCTGAAACACATTCTAACTTAATAATGTATAGTTCCTACAGCCAGCCGGTGTGGCCGTGCGGTTCAAGGCGCTTCAGTCTGGAACCGCGTGACCGCTACGGTCTCAGGTTCGAATCCTGCCCCGGGCATGGATGTGTGTGATGTCCTTAGGTTAGTTAGGTTTAAGTCGTTCTACGTTCTAGGGGACTGATGACCTCAGATGTTAAGTCCCATAGTGCTCAGAGCCATTTTTGTTCCTACAATACTGCATAAGCACATTATTAAATTTTGGTTGCTTTGCATTCTTTCTGCTGTTGCACATTTGATTGCGAGCATCGTAGTTTCTTAATGCATTCCATCTATTTGCTGAAAGTAAATATGTAGCCAAAACAGTCATAATTGTTTGGCACTTTCCGACACGCCAGCAAGAACAACTCCATCAGAAATTTAAAAAAAATAAAAGAATGTCTTTGCTCTTTGTTGGCATATGAATATTTTCTACCACATTGGTTTTCAAGGAGTTCACCAACATGGGCGTTGACTTAGCATTGCAGCGACTTTCTGTGATTCCCCAGCGTCTGAGATAGCTTATCACTTTAAACAATATGAAGTTAATAATTGTGCAGTGCTTCTCCAATGAAGCAGATCACTATAACATAACGAATACTCAGGAAGATTTGTTTCATAGAAATACAGTTGTACCAATCACAGTGTCGATCCACGAAATTAATAATAAATAATTTGACGGCAAATTAGACTATTGACATCCGATTATATATTATTCAGATACGCCTTTTACGAAAGTCATCCAACAGGGAAAGGTGCGAGAAATTGTCAGCATATTTCAACAAACGCACGGTGAAGTTAACATTTGAACAGTTGCTCACATATGAAAATGCAGGAGAAATTTTAAGGTGTATAATATCCCATAATGATAAAAATATATTTGAAATTCTTATGATTTACACGTTTATCTTATTACCTTAGCTTGATTGTAATTGCAGGAAGTTTTTAGCTAAAAACTTACAGAACAATAAGATTCAACAGATTTTCCACCCTGGAACTGGCTGTGTCTATGTGGTTACAATTGAAAATAACCACGAAAATGCGGAGATACGGTGATGGGAATATGTACATAGAGAGTTCTAATTATGAACTGGTTGCTGCCACGTTGTCACAAACAAAAAGATGTATTTGTAGTTATCAACCGATACGAGTACGAATTTGAAGACCACTTTTGTAGCTGAGCGGTTAGTGCTGCTCTCTCCGATGCTGGAAGCGCGGGTTCGATTGCCAGATGGGACGGAGATTTAAATCACTAGGAGACTGGGTGTTGTATTGTCGTCATCATTATTTCACCATCTTCGACGTGCCTTAATCCGCTCTTGGACTGGGTGTTGAGTTGTACTCATCATCATTTCATCACCATCGACGCGCAAGTCCCCGAAGCGCCGTCAAATGAAAGGCTTGCAGCAGGCGGCCGAATACCCCAGATGGAGTAGCCCGGCCAAAAATGCCATACGATTATTTCATTTCACCAGTTTGGAGATTTGAGATAATTTTTAATTCTTGACTTTCATATTTTCACGACAGAGAAATTGTGCCACTCAGTCAACTCCTTGATTCTGTAGTGTTCCTCCTGTTGTTTGATACAAAACAGACAAAGACGTAATTCCTGTCCCTAAAAATACCTTAAACTCGCTTCGAAGCAATAGATTTCTGTAACCAAAGGAGACACCTACGACTGCTTCTGCTACGTATTTTATATATCTCTACAGAAGGGATAGCTCTTATAGGAAAAAGAACTTCATAACAAGAAATAACGTGGTGTACTACTTGGTTATTTTGATGATTACTGATTGAAAGCAAAGAAGAGATTGAATGATGAGTGTTGCGTTTGTCTGTATTCAGTAACAACACTTCGAGAACGAGCTATTTAGCAGGATAGATTCCGTATGGAACGGATGTGCTGAGCTTTATAGTGCAGAAAGTGTAGAACAATCAGTCGCTAAGAATCTATTTATTGCATATCTAGACTTCAATCATTGTGTGGCTATCATCGGAGCGGAAAGAAGCAAGTCAAATCATCAGTATCGTTTGTCTGTACAAGTAGCCTGTACTAGACTATTCATATCAGTATTCCAGGTCACAGTTGCGTGTTACAGCATTGATGATGACCACATAGTAGCTGAAATGTGGATCTGCATTAAACAGATTATTAACGACTGACTGCTGTACATTTCCACAACTTTACGAAATATGTAGCCATATCCACAAGGCACACAGTATTTGTAGTAGTTAATATTTTATTCACAATGTTTTCAGTGGACTGGCTGAAAATGACATAGGCATTACCCTTATACAGTTATAGATAGTTTAACCCGCACAAATCGATGAATCTCTAAAAATGCTATGACTAGCAGAGAGGTGTCGTTAATGTGAAAACAACAGGAAGGATATTAGGAAGCACCTCAGCAATGTGTGGGCAGTATGTAGACGCCACGAGTGTAGCTCGCTTTGGAAAACCATATAGAACAGCTGCTATACTCACCTACCTTTACCGAGCGAAGTGGCGCAGTGCTTAGCTCACTGGCCCCACATTGCGTGGACGACGGTTCAAACGCGAGTCCGGCCGTCCTCATTTAGGTTTTCTGTGATTTCCCTAAATCGCTTCAGATAAACGCCGGGATGGTTTCGTCGAAAGGGCTGGGCCGGCTTCCTTCCCCATCCTTCCCTTAACCAATGAGACCGATGACCTCGCTGTTTGGTCCCCTCCCCTCAAATAAACCAACCAACCTTCGTCTACCTCCAGAAACTTATTCGGTAAGGGAGGAAACAAAGCATGTGGTATTGTCTTACAAAATGAAATAACGCTGAAATACATTAAAAAACAAGAGATACTTTATCCTTTAAATGTGCAGGGTAACCGTTAATAAAACCGACAAACTGCAAGGACGAATTCCTGACTGGAAATGAAGGGAAAAATGTCCTACGAACACGTATTGCCACGGTAGATGGCGCTGATGACTGACAATTCCTCTATCCACATGCCGTGTGTACGTTGTGTGTTATAGGCTGTGTGACTGACGCTGCTTAATGTGAGCAATAGGTTTGGTATTCATGTTGGGAAAAAGCCGAGATGGTGTTTGTGTACGGCCAAGCAGATGGAAACGGTCGAGAGGCAGTACGGCTATACCAAAAGAAGTACCCTCACAGACACCAACCACATTCCACACCATCTCAAGCCCATTTTTTATTTTTTTGGCGTTGGTGTGATCATTGGTTCTTTCAGACAGACGAACGTGCACGGAACCGGTGGTCTGTGCGTACACCAGATTTGAGGGACCAGGTTCTACAAGATGTTGAGAGCAGCTCCATGCATGTGGCCTGCAAGCATGATGGAAGCCAAAGTACGTTTATGTGTGTCCCGTATGACAACCGCTACTATCCATATCACATTCAACGTGTGTAAAGATTACCAGCAGCGGATTTCCCTCTACGGGAAGGATTCGATGGTTTTGGCACCAGACCATCACAGTTATGCGATTTCTGTCGTCAGTCCTCTTTACAGACGAAGCCACCATTACCACAACTGGCTTCAGCGATTTGCATAATCGTCATCTGTGGGCCACGCATACTTCACGTGGTCAGAGTAACGTTCATTCGTTAGCGGCATCTACAGTGGCAACAATGCATTTCCGAACACGTGTCCAAAGGACGTTTCTTCCTCCATTTCCGGTCAGAATCCGTTACACAGTACGTCTGTTTTATTCATGTTCACTCTACATATTACTGTCTCACCAAAGGAAAGTGTATTTAGTTTCTTCAGTTTCTCTGCCAGCGCTGAGGCTCTGAAACTTAACAGAAACTAATGTATTCCTAGACATTTTTCATCTGAGCTGTGTCGCAAAATGTGGCACTATTATAAACTATCTGCAATAAAATGTGATATCGACTGACTTTTAAATAACACATGTCTGACTTGAAGGTAAATAACGTGGGCTGGAATATGTGTGACACTGGAAGTGGGACATACATATATTTTAGCACTTATTAGTATTCCAGTAGAGATATTGCAGAGCATGTGCAACTGTGAGTATGTTGGTGACTTGTGGTCAGTACGGATGCTCTCCGCTGCGTTGGAGAACGGCAAAGCTTCAGTGGTGTCTACTTTCCTTACGAGAACTAAGTCATAAAGTGAGAACGTAAGTTCTACAGGTAAACTGCGTTGAATGTATAAGCATGAAAAACAATTTTGAAGTTCAGAATCGTGACTAATAATGACACCTTTACAATTTGAAGTTCTAGTTCGTCTGGTTTGTCAAAATCATTTACAAAATTCTTTCATTCATTGCCCCAATGTTTAAAAGAAGGATGAAATAAGTAACCTGGGATGAAAATTTCAATGCACAGGGGGAGTTATAGCAGCACTACATTCATTTTCCTCTTGTCTGTCCATTTCATGGCTACAATCCACGAAGTACCAATACTTGTAAATATTCGTATAGCATCTGATTTCCTCATCAGAGTTCATACTTTCTTTATGTACCGTTACCGTTTATTTATTCTATAGTTACTATGTGAATACATTACACCAGAATTATAATTGCTTGTTGTTTTCTAATAAATTCTGTTTGTTATATATAACTGCATGTCGGTTAAAACTCTTGTACTGGCCATGAAAGGTATTTACATTTCCCAGACTCTACAATAAATGCTGTCCCTTTACACCAAATAACCTTTTATCCATAAGCAAAGCAGAATATACACTGATGACACAAAACATTATGACCACGTGCTTGACAACATTTTTGTCCGTCCTTGGAACGAAATACATCACTGATTCTGTGTATCAGGTATCCTACATTTTGTTGGCAGGTGTCTGGAGAAGTGTAGCATTAGATGTCTACGTACAATTCACGTAATTCGCGTATATAACGGGCCCCTGATTTGCATACGCGTTGATGGCTATCGATTGCGACCCAGCCGGGTTCCATAGGATCTACACTCCTGGAAAAGGAAAAAAGAACACATTGACACCGGTGTGTCATACCCACCATACTTGCTCCGGACACTGCGAGAGGGCAGTACAAGCAATGATAACACGCACGGCACAGCGGACACACCAGGAACCGCGGTGTTGGCCGTCGAATGGCGCTAGCTGCGCAGCATTTGTGCACCGCCGCCGTCAGTGTCAGCCAGTTTGCCGTGCCATACGGAGCTCCATCGCAGTCTTTAACACTGGTAGCATGCCGCGACAGCGTGGACGTGAACCGTGTGTGCAGTTGACGGACTTTGAACGAGGGCGTATAGTGGGCATGCGGGAGGCCGGCTGGACGAACCGCCCAATTGCTCGACACGTGGGGCGTGAGGTCTCCACAGTACATCGATGTTGTCGCCAGTGGTCGGCGGAAGGTTCACGTGCCCGTCGACCTGGGACCGGACCGCAGCGACGCACAGATGCACGTCAAGACCGTAGGATCCTACGCAGTGCCGTAGGGGACCGCACCGCCACTTCCCAGCAAATTAGGGACACTGTTGCTCCTGGGGTATCGGTGAGGACCATTCGCAACCATCTCCATGAAGCTGGGCTACGGTCCCGCACACCGTTAGGCCGTCTTCCGCTCACGCCCCAACATCGTGCAGCCCGCCTCCAGTGGTGTCGCGACAGGCGTGAACGGAGGGACGAATGGAGACGTGTCGTCTTCAGCGATGAGAGTCGCTTCTGCCTTGGTGCCAATGATGGTCGTATGCGTGTTTGGCACCGTGCAGGTGAGCGCCACAATCAGGACTGCATACGACCGAGGCACACAGGGCCAACACCCGGCATCATGGTGTGGGGAGCGATCTGCTACACTGGCCGTACACCTCTGGTGATCGTCGAGGGGACACTGAATAGTGCACGGTACATCCAAACCGTCATCGAACCCATCGTTCTACCATTCCTAGACCGGCAAGGGAACTTGCTGTTACAACAGGACAATGCACGTCCGCATGTATCCCGTGCCACCCAACGTGCTCTAGAAGGTGTAAGTCAACTACCCTGGCCAGCAAGATCTCCGGATCTGTCCCCCATTGAGCATGTTTGGGACTGGATGAAGCGTCGTCTCACGCGGTCTGCACGTCCAGCACGAACGCTGGTCCAACTGAGGCGCCAGTTGGAAATGGCATGGCAAGCCGTTCCACAGGACTACATTCAGCATCTCTACGATCGTCTCCATGGGAGAATAGCAGCCTGCATTGCTGCGAAAGGTGGATATACACTGTACTAGTGCCGACATTGTGCATGCTCTGTTGCCTGTGTCTATGTGCCTGTGGTTCTGTCAGTGTGATCATGTGATGTATCTGACCCCAGGAATGTGTCAATAAAGTTTCCCGTTCCTGGGACAATGAATTCACGGTGTTCTTATTTCAATTTCCAGGAGTGTACATCAGGAGAATTTGGTCACCGAGACGTCAAAGTGAGTTCGCTATAATGCTCCTCAAACGACTATAGCACAGTTCGAGCTCCGATGGTTCAAATCGTTCTGAGCACTATGGGACTTAACTGCTGTGGTCATCAGTCCCCTAGAACTTAGAATTACTTAAACCTAACTAACCTAAGGACATCACACACATCCATGCCCGAGGCAGGATTCGAACCTGTGACCGTAGCGGTTACGCGGTTCCAGACTGTAGCGCCTAGAACCGCACGGCCACTCCGGTCGGCTCGAGCTCCGAGACACTGACAATTATACTGCTGAAAAATCGCCGTCCGTGAAGACATCAAGCATGAAGGGAAGCAGGTGGTTCGCAGCTGTCAGCGTGTCTTCGATTACTACCACAGATCCCATAAAAGCGCAGGAGAATGTATCTCATAGCAAAATGCTGCCCCCAGCATGCGTCCGTAGCGTACGTCAATGACGGCGTTCGTGGAGACGACCAGCGACCTAATGTAGGAAAAATATCGTTCACCCGAAGAGCCAATACGTTTCCATTGCCATTAATGAGCGGTCGTATTGCGATGCTCCCGTGTCCACTGCAATTGCAATTGGATTTGTCGTTGGGTCAACATGTCAACACTCAAGAGTGGTGTGCTGCGGAGTTCCACGTTCAACAATTTACGATGAATGGTGTGCTCCGAAAGACTTGCACGTGTACCAGCAATCTGCTCTTTCGGCAGAGATGCCACAGATTACCATCTATCCTACTTTACAGAGCAGATAATCCTCCGAACCCCACTTTCTGTGAAGAGTCGTTGACGTCCAACAATTTAGAGCCCAGTGACACTTTCACTGTTCTACTTCTTTGCCGGCCGGTGTGGCCGAGCGGTTCTAGGCGCTTCAGTCTGGACCAGCGCGACAGCTACGGTCGCAGGTTCGAATCCTGCCTCGGGGATGGATGTGTACGATATTCTTAGATAGTTCTAAGTTCTAAGTTCTAGTGGATTGATGACCTCAGATTTTACGTCCCATAGTGCTCAGAGCCATTTGAACCATTCTTTCCTTAGACGCTCACGACAGTTGCACATGAACGTTAGACCACATTCGTCGTTTTCGAGATACCCATTCACAGGCTCTGCGTAGTAATAATCTGCCCTTTGTCCAAGTCACTTATCTGAACGGATTTGCCCATGTGCAGCCCATATCTTCGCTAGGGTGATCCCCGGTCGTTCTCTGCTCAGCTTACATGCTTCTTAATGCGTCACTTGTCCGCAACGCCATCAGGCGGCAACCATCGTCGCAGTGGGCGGTGGTCAGAATGTTTTGGCTTCCCAGTGTAAATTGGAAATTTGTGGTAAGTCCTATGGGACCAAACTGCTGAGGTCATCGGTCCCTAAGCTTACACACTACTTAAACTAACTTAAGCTAAGGACAACACACCCAAGCCCGAGGGAGGACTCGAACCTCCGACGGGGGGAGCCGCGCGCTTCCCAGTGTATCAAGAAAATGTTGTTTAGCTACTAGCGCGACATTAACCAGCGTGATTGACTTTCTGTTATCTTTCTTTGGTATAAAGATACGAGCAGGAGTGTTCGGTGCGAAGATATGAACAGGTGTACTTTTTTTTTAAACAGTATCTACTTTTCCTCATTCACCAATTTGTTTGCTCTCCTGAAGAGCTGTTCGGGATCGTATCAGAGTGTTTTTCAAAATTGACTTTGACGCTTCTGTACTAGAACTCTACTTAGGTTTTCTGGCTAATGTAACTCGCCCATGTATTTCAGCTGAAAGAGAAAAATGAAAACAAAAGGAAAATGTGCATTGAGCATTCAGCCAACCGTCCTCCGTTGCAGGACATTGTGATATCAATGTACACCACCGAAAGGAATGTAGAAACTTTATCATATGCCTAGACTGTATGTTAGCAGAATAGTAATTGCAATACTGTTTTCTTACTTACAATACTGGTATACGTAGTACAGAAATGTCCATAAATGATTAGAGTGCTAGAAAACGGTATTAAAGACTCAGTTTCTTATTAAGCTGGATGTTGTGTCCACGTAAAGACGTGATACGTTTCCGAACATGCCTCAAAGAGAAGAAGTATATTGCCGAATAAGAAGTGTAAGGTACTATTTAAGGAAGATGTACTCCTGTTCATATCATCCTAATGAACAGAGATGCAGGGAGGGTAATCATGCCAGTTAATGCCCCTATTAGCTAGACAACATTGCTTCATACAGGTTTTATTTCGCTTTTGGACAAAAGAAAATTTGCTGTGGTCCAGATAAATGGGGCATGTGACGTGACGGGCTATATTTGAGCGTGGATGACGTGCTTTTGTCGCGAGCAGCGCTCGTGCTGCGCGCGCTTCGTGGCGCGGAGGCCGAGTGAGCACAGCTGCATGCCAGAGTATGGAGGCTCGTGTAGGTGGCTCATAATGGCGTCGCGGCTGACCTGCGGCCGCTGGGCGACAGCCACGTGCACCTGTCAGATTCAAACTATCGGTCATGACGTCAGTTCCGGCGCTAGCGTGCACAAAGGGTTCTTCTATATTGTTCGCGGTCGCGCGCGGCGATGATTTATGTAATTGAAATTCAGCAAATCTTTAATAACTTTTGTTATGTTTGTGCTACAAATGAGATCAAGCACGCAAATTGTAGCTCTTGGTGACACACATCAATTGAACTAATCACTTGTTTTGTAATGTTATTAGTGATGCTGTTAGATGGTTTACAACTGATTTTTAATTAAAAATCTGCATATAATGCACAAGCAGCAACACAGTATGCGTTGGCGGGCTTTATTACATGTTACATACGACATTTAGTACATAAGACTTATAGTTTTAATTCTGTTTCTTTACCTCGAAGAAAATGATTTACTGATAAATAGTCAGCACAGATTAAGAAAATATCTACTCTCTTAAAGCAGTGAGTACTATCAACAGAGGATGTCAAATTGATTCCATATTTTTAGATTGCCAGAAGGCTTCCGACACCGTTTCTCACAAGCGCCATCTCTTAAAATTGCTTGCTTGTAGAGTATCACCTCAGTTGTGTGGCTGGATTCGTGATTTCCTGTGGAGAAGGTTCATGATCTACATAAACGACGTAGGAGACAATTTGAGCAGCTCTCTAAGACATTTTACAGATGGGAGCTACTTACCGCCCTGTTAACTCATCAGGTTATAAGAAAAAAAGCAAAATGGTTTACGCAAGATATATAGCGCGAAAAGTGGCATTTGACTTTAAATTATGAAAAGTGTGAAGTTATCCGTAAGAGTACTAAAAGAAAGCCGCTAAATTTCGGTTACACGATGTTGTTGTTGTTGTCGTTTTCAGTCCTGAGACTGGTGTGATGCAGCTCTCCATGCTACTCTATCCTGTGCAAGCTGCTTCATCTCCCAGTACCTACTGCAACCCACATCCTTTTGAATCTGCTTAGTGTACTCATCTCTCGGTCTCCCTCTACGATTTTTACCCTCCACGCTGCCCTTCAACGCTAAATTTGTGATCCCTTGATGCCTCAAAACATGTCCTACCAACCGATCCCTTCTTCTAGTCAAGTTGTGCCACAAACTTCTCTTCTCCCCAGTCCTATTCAATACCTCCTCATTAGTTACGTGATCTATCCTCCTTATCTTCAGTATTCTTCTGTAACACCACATTTCGAAAGCTTCTATTCTCTTCTTGTCCAAACTAGTAATCGTCCATGTTTCACTTCCATACATGGCTACACTCCAAACAAATACTTTCAGAAACGACTTCCTGATACATAAATTTATATTCGATGTTAACAAATTTCTCTTCTTCAGAAACGCTTTCCTTGCCATTGCCAGTCTACATTTTATATCCTCTCTACTTCGACCATCATCAGTTATTTTACTTCCTAAATAGCAAAACTCCTTTACTACTTGAAGTGTCTCATTTCCTAATCTAATTCCCTCAGCATCACCCGATTTAATTTGACTACATTCCATACACGATAAACCACACACATCTAAAGGCAGTTAATTTAGCTAAATATTTTGGGATAACAGTAACCACCAACTTAAATGGAAACGTTCACGCAGATAATGTTGTGAATAAAGCAAACCAAAGACAGAGATTCATTGGAAGAACACTAAGAAAGTCTAACAGGTCTAGTAAAGAGACTGCGTACACCACGCTTGTCCGCCCTCTTCTGTGGTATTGCTGTGCAATGTAGGATCCCCATCAGAGGAAACTGACGGAGAACATCGAAAAAGTTAAAAGAAGGGCAAGTCTTTTTGTATTATCGCGAAAAAGAGGAAAGAGAGCCACGGAAAGGACACCTGAATTGTAGTGGCAATCATTAAAACAAAGGCTTTTTCGTTGTGGCAGGTTCCTCTTGTGAAATTTCAATCACCAGACTTCTCCTCCAGTAGTGAAAATATTCTGTTGGCGTTCACCTACGTAGGGAGGTACGATCATCGTGATAAAATAAAAGAAATAAGTGCTCGGACGGAAAGTTTTCCCTCGTCCCGTTCAAGAGTGGAAGGGTAAAGAAACAGCTTGAATGTAGTTCAATTAGCCCTCCCACCAGGCACTTAATTGTGTTTGGCACAGTAATCATGTAGACGCAGATAACCGTTTATTGGAATAGCTAATGGTGCAATCAGATATTGGATACCATTTACGTACAAAGAGATGTGATCAGACTGGCGAAGGTGCTAAGTCATTAAGTGATGGTCAAGTAAGGTATTATCGTGGAGGGGACGTCTGACGCCTAAATATGACGGCGACCATTATGCATTTGCACACAGTTTGGTACGAATTTGTAAAGGCAAGATCTATGCTGGTCTGAGTAGTGATCCAGGCACGCACCTTTTCGTCGGTCGCGACACTGAGTTATTCTGCGGTAGTAGGACTCTGATTTGTTCCTGCGGTAGTTCATCACAACTTGTATTTATTCTGAAGTTTATTTGGACTCTAAATTTGTGCACCGGGTGTGAACTTTAAATCAGGACTTTGAGTATTTCCTGCTACTAATCGACACTTAGGTTAACATGCTGGGTGTAGGTTAGACTATTATTATATGAGAGTTAGTGTTGAGCTTAGCTCCTGTTATCTTTTATCCATGTACACTATCTATTTTTTCAGCTATTTTTACTTATTGCTTTTGCATAGTGTGATCGCGAACCACTATATTGGAGGATAGAACTATTTTTAACTCACTTAATCTCGTATCTGCTGTCAGTAGCCTACGAATTAATGTCTGAATTTTGAAGACAATGAATTATTTTAAAATCCAAGTATCGTAGTAGGGGTACATTACATGACGTAGATTGCACATACGTACAACGTGTCAGTTGTTTGTCTCTATTATGATTACTTCAGGGGTTAATGTTTTAATTTATTTTATTTAAAATTCCCACGATAATTAGGCGAAGACTTTGAGCTATGGCGGGATAGACGATGAAAGCCGTTATAGTCGCAGACACATTCTATACCAGTAATTTCTTTCCTGTCAACATACACTCATGGAAATTGAAATAAGAACACCGTGAATTCATTGTCCCAGGAAGGGGAAACTTTATTGACACATTCCTGGGGTCAGATACATCACATGATGTATGTGACAGAACCACAGGCACATAGACACAGGCAACAGAGCATGCACAATGTCGGCACTAGTACAGTGTATATCCACCTTTCGCAGCAATGCAGGCTGCTATTCTCCCATGGATACGATCGTAGAGATGCTGGATGTAGTCCTGTGGAACGGCTTGCCATGCCATTTCCGACTGGCGCCTCAGTTGGACCAGCGTTCGTGCTGGACGTGCAGACCGCGTGAGACGACGCTTCATCCAGTCCCAAACATGCTCAATGGGGGACAGATCCGGAGATCTTGCTGGCCAGGGTAGTTGACTTAAATCTTCTAGAGCACGTTGGGTGGCACTGGATACATGCAGACGTGCACTGTCCTGTTGGAACAGAAAGTTCTCTTGCCGGTCTAGGAATGGTAGAACGATGGGTTCGATGACGGTTTGGATGTACCGTGCACTATTCAGTGTCCCCTCGACGATCACCAGAGGTGTACGGCCAGTGTAGGAGATCGCTCCCCACACCATGATGCCGGGTGTTGGCCCTGTGTGCCTCGGTTGTATGCAGTCCTGATTGTGGCGCTCACCTGCACGGCGCCAAACACTCATACGACCATCATTGGCACCATGGCAGAAGCGACTCTCATCGCTGAAGACGACACGTCTCCATTCGTCCCTCCGTTCACGCCTGTCGCGACACCACTGGAGGTGGGCTGCACGATGTTGGGGCGTGAGCGGAAGACAGCCTAACGGTGTGCGGGACCGTAGCCCAGCTTCATGGAGACGGTTGCGAATGGTCCTCGCCGATACCCCAGGAGCAACAGTGTCCCTAATTTGCTGGGAAGTGGCGGTGCGGTCCCCTACGGCACTGCGTAGGATCCTACGGTCTTGGCGTGCATCCGTGCGTCGCTGCGGTCCGGTCCCAGGTCGACGGGCACGTGCACCTTCCGCTGACCACTGGCGACAACATCGATGTACTGTGGAGACCTCACGCCCCACGTGTTGAGCAATTCGGCGGTACGTCCACCCGGCCTCCCACATGCCCACTATACACCCTCGCTCAAAGTCCGTCAACTGCACATACGGTTCACGTCCACGCTGTCGCGGCATGCTACCAGTGTTAAAGACTGCGATGGAGCTCCGTATGCCACGGCAAACTGGCTGACACTGACGACGTCGGTGCACAAATGCTGCGCAGCTAGCGCCATTCGACGGCCAACACCGCGGTTCCTAGTGTGTCCGCTGTGCCGTGCGTGTGATCATTGCTTGTACAGCCCTCTCGCAGTGTCCGGAGCAAGTATGGTCGGTCTGACACACCGGTGTCAATGTGTTCTTCTTTCCATTTCCAGCAGTGTAGATGTTCGAGATATGAGAGCCACCAGCTTTGCACTACAATTATTTGGTAAAGAGAGTTTAAAGTAATTGTGTACTTAAACTAAAAATTCTTTTCTTCAAAATCTTTGCTTTTAATCGCAGTGGATATTTTACTTTCCTCTTTTGACTACTGTCCTCACCTATCTTTTGTACCTTATACAGCTTCGAATAAAAACTCCTTCATTTTTGACAGCCTAAGTAGTTGCAATGTTAAGAAACGATGACATAAACTGCTCCCCGCAACCTAGATCATTAAAGCAAGTTTTTGGAAGGAGTCGGTTCACGTCCTGCTAGTGGAAGCGATTTTCATTCATAGTATTTGACTGGCAAGGGGAGAGAGATTTGTTGAGTACAGTAGTCCTGAGTTGAAATCAAGATCTCTTCGCGACCTATCACTGAGTGACTGAAATATGTGGCAGTCCTGATGGTGACTCGACTGTCACAGTCTACTTCGGGCTTGATGGTTCCTCTCCTGCTATTCGAGAGAAGCAGGATGCGTGCGGACTCCAGCTTCTTTTGACTCCTTCTCTCTTTAATTGTCACATACATCACGCACACGCAGTCGTCACAGTCTTCTTCACTGAAAAGGTGCGCTTAAGATAAATTACTCGACATTTCAGGAACCGAGAGACCCATTCTGCGCGAGAAAAAGACAGATTTTAGAATTAAATGGCTGAACTCTCGATAAGCTGGCCAAGATAGCCAAGCGGCTTTACTGTTTAACGATGCCGTACTGAGGTCACATTTACTTACATCTACATATTTATTAAATCTGCCTTCATAAATGAGTGGTCAGTGCGGCTGCCTGCCATGTGGATGACAAAGGTTCTGTTGCCGCTACTGCCAGTGATTTTTCCATGTTGGGAAGACTGGTACGGGGTGCACTGTGTCGAAAACCCAACAGAGGAGCTAATCGAGTAGTTAGGAACGGTTAAAAGGTGAAAACACCTGATAAATACCGGGAGGGCGGTGTACACACCATATGCGCCTCCACACCGCATCCCATGACGCCATTGGCAGAGGATGACACGGCGGTCGGTTGGGCCCGATGGGTCAGTCTGGGGCCAAAACGTGAAAGTTGACCTATTATATAGAGGGTTAACTGCCAATCAATGAAGCAACAACATACACTCCTGGAAATTGAAATAAGAACACCGTGAATTCATTGTCCCAGGAAGGGGAAACTTTATTGACACATTCCTGGGGTCAGAAACATCACATGATCACACTGACAGAACCACAGGCACATAGACACAGGCAACAGAGCATGCACAATGTCGGCACTAGTACAGTGTATATCCACCTTTCGCACCAATGCATGCTGCTATTCTCCCATGGAGACGATCGTAGAGATGCTGGATGTAGTCCTGTGGAACGGCTTGCCATGCCATTTCCACCTGGCGCCTCAGTTGGACCAGCGTTCGTGCTGGACGTGCAGACCGCGTGAGACGACGCTTCATCCAGTCCAAAACATGCTCAATGGGGGACAGATCCGGAGATCTTGCTGGCCAGGGTAGTTGACTTACACCTTCTAGAGCACGTTGGGTGGCACTGGATACATGCGGATGTGCATTGTCCTGTTGGAACAGCAAGTTCCCTTGCCGGTCTAGGAATGTTAGAACGATGGGTTCGATGACGATTTGGATGTACCGTGCACTATTCAGTGTCCCCTCGACGATCACCAGAGGTGTACGGCCAGTGTAGGAGATCGCTCCCCACACCATGATGCCGGGTGTTGGCCCTGTGTGCCTCGGTCGTATGCAGTCCTGATTGTGGCGCTCACCTGCACGGCGCCAAACACGCATACGACCATCATTGGCACCAAGGCAGAGGCGACTCTCATCGCTGAAGACGGCACGTCTCCATTCGTCCCTCCATTCACGCCTGTCGCGACACCACTGGAGGCGGGCTGCACGATGTTGGGGCGTGAGCGGAAGACGGCCTAACGGTGTGCGGGACCGTAGCCCAGCTTCATGGAGACGGTTGAGAAAGGTCCTCGCCGATACTCCAGGAGCAACAGTGTCCCTAATTTGCTGGGAAGTGGCGGTGCGGTCCCCTCCGGCACTGCGTAGGATCCTACGGTCTTGGCGTGCATCCGTGCGTCGCTGCGGTCCGGTCCCAGGTCGACGGGCACGTGCACCTTCCGCCGACCACTGGCGACAACACCGATGTACTGTGGAGACCTCACGCCCTACGTGTTGAGCAATTCGGCGGTTCGTCCACCCGGCCTCCCACATGCCCACTATACGCCCTCGTTCAAAGTCCGTCAACTGCACATACGGTTCACGTCCACGCTGTCGCGGCATGCTACCAGTGTTAAAGACTGCGATGGAGCTCCGTATGCCACGGCAAACCGGCTGACACTGACGGCGTCGGTGCACAATTGCTGCGCAGCTAGCGCCATTCGACGGCCAACACCGCGGTTCCTGGTGTGTCCGCTGTGCCGTGCGTGTGATCATTGCTTGTACAGCCCTCTCGCAGTGTGCGGAGCAAGTATGGTGGGTCTGACACACCGGTGTCAATGTGTTCTTTTTTCCATTTCCAGGAGTGTATATGTTTAGTATTCATTTACTTTCTACCTTTGTGTTACTGCTGTTTCATTTCCAAATATATGAAAATAACGGCATTCAGTCATTCTCTCCAAAGCTGTTGGTTTCTGTGTTTCTTTAGTTGAAATCGAGTGTTAAGTATTGTGTATCATAATAATGTGTATAAGTTAACCCATATGTGACTGGTGACTAGAGTTTTACTGAGTACCGCTGTTCTATTGATTTGTAGTGGCACCCTCTGCAACGCACTGTACGGTGGCTTGTGGAGTAACTATGTATATGTATATGTAGATTTAGACATCTATCTTTACCATAAAATACGGAAATTAAGTACTGAATTATATCTTCTCAAGAATGGTACTTTTCCGGAGGGCAGTTGCTTTTAACCTCATGTCTAATTTAATGATTTGTGTAACTTTGTGGGAGCAGAATTCTTTTTTTCTTCTTACACATTGTATTAAGGTACAAACTACCATGAGAAAATGCTCTAGCTGTAGTCCCACTACCATAGCTCAGAAATATGGACAAATATGTTACTATCTCCAGTACATAACAGGCGAACAGATCATGCTAACTGAAACCCTCAATAAATGTAAAAATAATTTGTGAGTACGTTTCTGTGTAGTGCCGTGTTCCTGTTGCAGATGACGATATATTCGTTGCCAGCACTTAACGCGCATTTTTCCAGTTGCTACAAGGGGACAGCAGAGCTTACCTCTCATTCTGATGGGGCAGTCTGTCACTATCAGTGTCATATACTGACGCGATGATACATTGCAAAGAGAATTTTTATTCGGCTGAAGATCTTGAGACATGGCATGGTAATCAGAACTGCACGTTAGCAGTATTCCACTACCGGCCCTATCTATACTCGTGATGAAAAATGAAACATCTAACTTTGCGACTATTGATGCCTTAATACTGTGTGATACTGACATCAACTAAGGAAGCATAATGCTGTCGTCTTTAGACATTTCAATGATTTTGATGTTTTACAGTGCACTGGGACGCTCAAGTTCTAAAGTAACTTTCGACAACCGATAGCTGGAAAATGCGATTGTTCTGTTTTGTAACCGGTATACATAATCTAACAGAATACATCAGTTATTTCGGAAATACGTTACTTCGAGGGAAAAACTTGTATTATGAAAATCAATATTTTTGCTACTTTTATTTGTCCTTCTGAGAACTTTGGATACTTTATAATTAACCAATCTATTTTGATGTGAGGCTTATAAAGACGAGTAGAATTTCCATTTTCCACGTGTATCAACAACAAGCAGTATACTGGAATTTAAAAAACATATACATTACAACTAACTAAAAATACTCAGCAATACATTTATATGTACTTCATTGAAGCAATTATAAATTTCTAACGACATGCTTTAGTTATTCCATTCTGCTATGAGCTACGTAGAGGCTGGCGTATTTACCTGAATTCCATATGAATGGGTTCCTTGAAACTAAATGTTTTAAATTTACTATAGACCCGTAGAGGCTTACAGAGTGCTACTGCACAATCAACGGCCAATCAGCATGAAGCATTCTACGTGCTTCACAATGCACTTGATTAACAATTCAGCACAATAGCACAAAGCAGGTACAAGTAAATGCTTCTACATTCTGTATAAATAGGTAGATCACGCAGCAGTCTCCTCTATCATAACTTCAGGAGTAGCATTTGAATATTGGTTCTTTGTGAGAAGATTATGTCATTCATGCATCAGAAGGAGAGATTCTTCCAGCACTGTCGTAATATGAAAGTGGTATGACTGTATCCTATAGAAACTACAATGTGTCATTTGGTGATATTGCTGCTTGCCTTCATCGGAGTCTCCCGGCTGTCATACGAATACGGAATCGATGAGGAAAGACGTGCCACAGTCAACGTTATGCAGGAACTCGACCTCTCCACATGAGCAGTGCTGGAGAGCACAGTCATACGCCATCTGATCGAAGGCATCCGCACACCCTATGTAATGCGGAATTGGCCACTAAGTGTCACGAGACGTTGACCCCGCAGGAAGGAAGAATTGTATCAGTAGAGCAGAAGCAACGGTAGAAAGATTCCGTTAGGAGAGCTCGGTGATTTCGAATGTGGAAAGGCACTGGAAGTCGCTTGAGCAGCGAGCTGCCCACGTTGACTGTTGGTGATTCGATTTAGAATTGGAAAGACGAAGGAACAACGACAGCTATGCTAGGACCACGTGCGAGATGCCGAATCAGCTGTTTACCTCAGCTTAGATGCTTTTAAGACCAATCCCAGGGGGCCTGCAGAGAAGGGGAGCTCCCATACGATCATGAAAATTTCAGGAAGAAAACAACGTCACAAACTGGAAATGCCTTATTGAAGGAAAACTCATAGAGTGGCCACAATCAGTCATGAAAATACGAGTACCAAACCACTCATGGATAAACTCTCTACGACAATAACAGTTATTAGACCTCTTATATACACTCCTGGAAATGGAAAAAAGAACACATTGACACCGGTGTGTCAGACCCACCATACTTCCTCCGGACACTGCGAGAGGGCTGTACAAGCAATGATCACACGCACGGCACAGCGGACACACTAGGAACCGCGGTGTTGGCCGTCGAAAGGCGCTAGCTGCGCAGCATTTGTGCACTGCCGCCGTCAGTGTCAGCCAGTTTGCCGTGCCATACGGAGCTCCATCGCAGTCTTTAACACTGGTAGCATGCCGCGACAGCGTGGACGTGAACCGTATGTGCAGTTGACGGACTTTGAACGAGGGCGTATAGTGGGCATGCGGGAGGCTGGGTGGACGTACCGCCGAATTGCTCAACACGTGGGGCGTGAGGTCTCCACAGTACATCGATGTTGTCGCCAGTGGTCGGCGGAAGGTGCACGTGCCCGTCGACCTGGGACCGGACCGCAGCGACGCACGGATGCACGCCAAGACCGTAGGATCCTACGCAGTGCCGTAGGGGACCGTACCGCCACTTCCCAGCAAATTAGGGTCACTGTTGCTCCTGGGGTATCGGCGAGGACCTTTCTCAACAGTCTCCATGAAGCTGGGCTACGGTCCCGCACACCGTTAGGCCGTCTTCCGCTCACGCCCCAACATCGTGCAGCCCGCCTCCAGTGGTGTCGCGACAGGCGTGAATGGAGGGACGAATGGAGACGTGTCGTCTTCAGCGATGAGAGTCGCTTCTGCCTTGGTGCCAATGATGGTCGTATGCGTGTTTGGCGCCGTGCAGGTGAGCGCCACAATCAGGGCTGCATACGACCGAGGCACACAGGGCCAACACCCGGCATCATGGTGTGGGGAGCGATCTCCTACACTGGCCGTACACCTCTGGTGATCGTCGAGGGGACACTGAATAGTGCACGGTACATCCAAACCGTCATCGAACCCATCGTTCTACCATTCCTAGACCGGCAAGGGAACTTGCTGTTCCAACAGGACAATGCACGTCCGCATGTATCCCGTGCCACCCAACGTGCTCTAGAAGGTGTAAGTCAACTACCCTGGCCAGCAAGATCTCCGGATCTGTCGCCCATTGAGCATGTTTTGGACTGGATGAAGCGTCGTCTCACGCTGTCTGCACGTCCAGCACGAACGCTGGTCCAACTGAGGCGCCAGGTGGAAATGGCATGGCAAGCCGTTCCACAGGACTATATCCAGCATCTCTACGATCGTCTCCATGGGAGAATAGCAGCCTGCATTGCTGCGAAAGGTGGATATACACTGTACTAGTGCCGACATTGTGCATGCTCTGTTGCCTGTGTCTATGTGCCTGTGGTTCTGTCAGTGTGATCATGTGATGTATCTGACCCCAGGAATGTGTCAATAAAGTTTCCCGTTCCTGGGACAATGAATTCACGGTGTTCTTATTTCAATTTCCAGGAGTGTAGAAAAGAGAATAAGGACACTTAATAGACCATACACGTTTTTCTGATGACTAATTACTATGTTTGTCTAATTCAGATAAACTAATGGAAGAACTTACGACACCATGTTTGAAAACGCACTAGAAACTCTATTATCATTCGAATATAGTATTTCTCATTCCAAACATTTAAACGAAAATGGTACAAATTAACAATGAATTCAGTGATCCAGAACGTGAATATATGTATATAGCACAAACTAAGACATCGACAGAATAGGGGGCAAAAGGAATTTAACAGAAGAAAGGAAATTACCTGAAGTTGCATTGAGAAGGCAAGTAGAGATTTAAAACCCACGCTGTTGAAATAAGAGAAGCGGTATGCTTGTAGTTAACATATTAAACGCTTTTTCAGTTACACTTGTAAATTTTAGACTCTAAAGGTAAGAATGATTCATGAACCAGCGATAAATGCGAATGAAAAAGCGGACTTCTATAACTCATTTAATACGAGAGATAAAAGTAGGAAACGAAACGAACTGGTCAAGGAAGAAAGTGGAGTGGACGATGTAATTATGGCTGTAATGACAATGAAATTAAGACGCAAAGGACATATTACTAGGCGTGTAGTTGGTAGACTGAAGAAAGTACTACTTTGCACAGTTTCATAAGTCTCAACAAGTGGAACGAACGTGGGAAAGATGTGTAGCTAAACACTGCAACGGTTGAAGAAGACTGGAGAAGATATTTATCTAGCAGCGAATGTTAAATCACTGATTATTATTTCTCTTACAAATATGAGTCATTCATAAATAGTTTAAAAATCTTGTATTCTGCTAAACGTTACTGTTTAGTTTAATGATATTGACGCAGAAAAGACTAGGGGCGCAGTTAGTGTGGTGTAGTGGTTGTGAAATTATACTGTTCCATGGAGTGTCGTGAGTTCAAAACTCACCTGAACTGTAAAATTCTTATTTCTATATTCGGTTCGAATACATTCTAGAAGTATCCATAAATATCAAGAATAGTGTGGTACCGGAATGTTTTGTAACTCTATATATACCGCATGTGTTCTGGCCGGAAGCAGTTCGCCTCGCGCTCTTGTGCGTTCAAATGCTGAATAAACCTTCGTTGAGTGAAGTTAGTGTTCGTCATTCATCTAATTAAACCATCTTCTTTGTGACATTATTCTGGTGGAGACGCTGGATATTAGAACTTGCGACAGATCACATAATCGACGATACAGTGGCTCCCATCAGGCCACGACAGAGCCGCCGTTTACGTGGCGACAAACCCGAGTTCGAGCCCTATTCAGCAGATTGCCATCTATCGCAGACAGAAGAAGAAAAGGACGTTACGATGACAGCAACTGTGTGCCACCACACGTCCTTCCGGGTTCTCTGGTGGCGATGACCAAGACCAAACAAGTGACAGCAGGAATATGAGCGTATAGCCAGATTTAACAAAGGGGATGACACCGTATATTTGGCTAACGTATTTTTCTACTTAGAGGGCACTACCAAGCAATAGTATGAGAACAACAAGGAGAAGTTCACAAGCTGGGAAGTACTCCAGGAAGAACTGCGCAAGTATTTCTGCGACACACAACGACAGAAGTTCAAGGCTGACGATAAATTAAAGTGCAGGGCACAGTGTCCAGACGAACCTACAGCATTCTGCTTTGAAGACGTCTTGGAGCTGTGTAAAATAGTGGATCCTAGAATGAAGGAGGAAGATAAGGTTGCACATCTCATGAAGGGTATTGCTGAGGATATGTATCAAGCCCTAATCCTGAAGGAGGTTCCGACAGCAGATGACTTCATGGAATGGTGCCAGTATATCGAGACAAGGCATCAAAAACTAATTACACGCAAGAAGTTTCAACGGCTTACAAACGTCGAATCGATGTCTGTGATGGAGGAAGAAACTGACTTCACAAGTGTTCTTCGTCAGATAGTGAAAGAGGAAGTTCAGAAGGCACTTGGATTGCATGGTGAGCCAAAAACCGAGACGCTTCAAGAGGTCATAAGGGAGATAGTGGAACAGACGTTGAACACAATCTCTAGTCCTTCATTTCCCTTTAAAAGGTGAGAAACTCGAGACCCAGGTGAAGTTACGTTCCTACAATGCCGCATGAGGAACCTATTTGGGCACCAAGAAGACTGACATCTGGAGCACCTGCTATAACCAACCAGTGTGTTTCTATTCCTGTCAACCGGGACATGTGGTGCGTTATTGTCGAGAAAGGCAGCGAATATTGGATGACGCCCGCGCCGGAAGACAGCAGTTTGATCTTAGCCGACGCCAACTCCGGGACGGCGTAGATGAACAAAATGGTGTGGGTGCCGGCCGACGTAGGTCACCATCGCCGGAAGCTATCCCGAGGAGAGGACGCTCCCCAACACGCCGATCAAAGTCTCCATCGCCGTTTAGAAGCTCCAGCCGATCACCTAGCCGCCACAACCTGGAAAACTGAAGGGTGCGACCTTCCTTGGAGATGAAGTAGCCGAAGAGAAAAATAACCCGCAGTCGATCACTACAAAAATGATAGGAAACTACGTCGATATCTTCATGGATGGCCGACCAGCCCAAGCTCTTGTGAATTCTGGAGCATCATATTCTGTCATTTTGCAGAAGTACCGTCGCCAGTTGCAGAAAACCGTATTCGTCGACGACAAAACATCTCTGCTGAAGGTGGCTAATGGGAAATATGTAAAACCCGAAGGAAGATGTGTCATTCGTGTGGGTATAAGTGGCCATACGCAGCCCTTGTAATTCATAGTCTTACAAGAGTGTAGTCATGACAGCATTCTCGGACGGGACTTTTTGAAAGTTTCTCAGGCAATTATCGATTGTGGTCGCTCGAAGATTATGCTAGACGAGATGAGATACTGTGGACAGGAAGATGCGCATCCGAGTGTGTGGACACTATATGAAGTGACCATTCCTGCTGTCAGCTCTAGGAAGATAACTGTCATGTGTCATACCATGCATCAGCCCATGGATCTTGAAGTGGAATGTAAAAGAAGCATACCACTGAAGAATAACTTGGTCATCCCAGCCTCGGTCGTCTCGCTTAAGAACGGATTCGGTGGATTATGGATAGTTAACTGTAGACGAGAGTCGCAGATCCTTCCAAGACGCATGTGAGTAGCAACCGCTGAGCCGTTAATTGCAGAACAACCGAGAGCCATAGAAACCTCTCATACCGAGCCTGTGGGCGAAATTACTGTTGGAACTACGAGACAAGATCTTCTAGCTCGACTATCACCAGATGTCACTTGAGCACAACAGAAGAAGCTACTTGCCATTCTTCGAGAGTTCTCTGAATGTTTCAATCCACAGTTGAAGAGGAAATTACACAAATCGACGGTAAGGAACCGGATTAGCACTGGAGACCATCAACCAATAATCCAGAGAGCATACTGCTTGTCAGCAACGGAACGTCGAATAATTCGCGACGAGGTAGGGAAAATGATAATGAATGACACCATTTAGCCTTCGCAGAGTCCATGGTCGTCTCCAGTGGTTCTCGTCAGGAATAAGGATGGCAACTGGTGCTTTTCTGTTGATCACATGAAGCTTAATAAGATAACTAGAAAGGACGTTTACCCTCTTCCACGAATTGACGATACACTAGATTGTCTGAAGGGGACTAAGTTTTTCTCAACCATGGACATGTATTCAGGATACTGCAAAATCGAAGTAGGTGAGGCTGATAGTGAGAAAACTGCATTCATCACCCCCGAGGGCCTGTATGAGTTTAAGGTAATGCCATTTGGTTTGTGGAATGCACCAGCAACTTTTGAGCGGATGATGGATAATATTCTAAGTCACCTGAAGTGGACGATGTTCCTTTGTTATTTAGATGAGATTATAGTGTTCTCAGAGACATTTCATGAACACATAAAAAGACTGAGGGCCGTTCTTAAGTGTCTCCAACAAGGCGAACTGAAACGTAATCCAATAAAGTGTCTCTTTAGAGCAAAAGAAATCAAAATACTAGGACACCTTGTGCCAAACGAAGGTGTGCGGCCAGATCCAGAAAAAGTGATCGTTCATATGGGTCTAAGCACTATAGGACTTGACATCTGAGGTCATCGGTCCCCTAGACGTAGAACTACTTAAACCTATCTAACCTAAGGTCATCAAACACAACCATGTCCGAGGCATGATTCGAAATTGCGACTGTAGCAGCAGCGTGGTTCCGGACTGAAGCGCCTAGAATCGCTCGGCCACAGCGGCCGGCAGAAAAGGTGAGATCTATAACGGAATTTCCTATTCCCAAAAGTATTAGAGATGTGAAAAACTTCCTCGGATTATGATCTTACTACCGTCGTTTTATCAAACACTTTTGCATCAAAGCCAGGCCACTCCAAGAGTTGTTAAAAGCCGATGCTAAATTTATCTAGGATGGTGCTCAACAAGATTCTTCCGATGTGCTATGAAAAGCTCTGACGACTGACCCTGTGCTTGGTCTGTATGGTGAGAGAGCACCTACAGAACTACACAGAGATGCCAGTGGGTATGGGGTTGGTGCTGTTCTGGCGCAAATTTCGGATGTGAAAAGACAAGGTTATAGCCTACGTTTCTAGGACACTTACAAAAGCCGCGAGAAACTACTCAATTAAAGAAAGACAATGTCTTGGTGTGATCTGGGAAATGTGCAAATTTCAACATTATCTCTATGTAAAGCCACTCACAGTTGTTACAGACCATCGCTCACTTTGCTGGTTGGAAGGTCTTAAGGATCCAACAGCACGACTCGCCAGGTGGGCACCACGTCTTCAAGAATATGAAATTACCATAGTGTACAAAGTTGGAAGAAAGCACCAAGATGCCGGCTGTCTCTCAAGAAACCCTATGCAAGACCATCAAGACTTCCATGAAGATAATGACTGTCTCGCTGCACTCCAGGACCTCTCTGCTGAGCGGAAGAACGGCGCCAAGATATCTCAAATTATGCTTGCCTTAAATCAATCAGAGGACGTGAAAGGACAATTCAGTGTAGTGAATGGATTGCTTTGCAAGAAAAACTTTGATCCGTTTGGAAACAGCTGGCTACCAGTAAACACATACGCTTAGATGTTCTACAAAAATTCAATGACACACCTGAGGCGGGACATATGACAGGCCCCGCAAGAGATTTTCCTAGACAGGTTTATTTAGGAGTTTCCGTCACTATGTGTCGCACTGTCGAGAGTGCCAGAGGAGAAAGGCACTTCCTCAGAAACCACCTTTCCGACTCATACCAATTCTACGAGACGTAACGCCTTTCCAGCGTGTTGGGATTGACCTCCACGGACGATTTCCAACGTTTGCTAGTGGCAAATGGCCCTGAGCACTATGCGACTTAACTTCTGATGTCATCAGTCGCCTAGAACGTAGAACTAATTAATCTAACTAACCTAAGGACATCACACACATCCATGCCCGAGGCCGCATTCGAACCTGCGACCGTAGTGGTCGCTCGGCTCCAGACTGTAGCGCCTAGAACCGCACGGCCACTCCGGCCGGCTGCTAGTGGCAATAGATGGATTATTGTTTACATTGATTATGTGACTGTCCACTCCCACCGGATTTTCGAGTCCTCCCACAGGCATTGTGTGTTGATCTTAGCATAATTTAGTTCAAGTCGTGTGTAAGTCTAGGGACTGATGACCTTAGCAATTTAATCCCTTAGGAATTCACACACATTTGAACATTTGATTATCTGACGCGCTATGCCATTACAAAAGCCGTGAAAACAGCCAAAGCATTCGAGGCAGCCAAATTCACCGTGGAAGACATTGTGTTGAAACACGGTGCCCCTAGGTCGTTAATTACGGTTCGAGGGGTAGTTTTTCAATCGAATCTTGTGACAGAGATAAACCGCCGGTGCAACATTACTCATCACATGACGACTGCCTACCATCCGCCAACTAACGGGTTTACTCAACGCCTTAATAAGACCTTTTCCGACATTCTATCAACGTTCGTCAATGTTGAGCAGAGCAATTGTGATGAGGTGCTACCTTTCTTGACGTTCGCCTACAACAGCGCCAAGCAAGACACCACAATATTTACGCCATCTTTCCTGGTGTATGGTCGTGAGGCGACTACGACGATGACTGGCCGCGGTGGCCGTGCGGTTCTGGCGCTGCAGTCCGGAACTGCGGGGCTGCTACGCTCGCGCCGGCCGCGGTGGTCTCGCGGTTCTAGGCGCGCAGTCCGGAACCGTGCGACTGCTACGGTCGCAGGTTCGAATCCTGCCTCGGGCATGGATGTGTGTGATGTCCTTAGGTTAGTTAGGTTTAAGTAGTTCTAAGTTCTAGGGGACTGATGACCATAGCAGTTGAGTCCCATAGTGCTCAGAGCCATTTGAACCATTTGCTACGCTCGCAGGTTCGAATCCTGCCTCAGGCATGGGTGTGTGTGATGTCCTTAGGTTAGTTAAGTTTAAGTAGTTCTAAGTTCTAGGGGACTGATGACCTCAGAAGCCAAGTCCCATAGTGCTCAGAGCCATTTGAACCATTTGAACTACGACGATGGGCATTGTGTTTCCCTCACGTCCTGAAGCGTGGACGACGACTACATCGGCCAGGTGTTAAGCAGAGCTGAGGAAGCTCAGCAGTTAGCTCGACTCCACACGCTGCAAGCTTATGCAAACGATCGCCGATGGTATGATGCGAGCCACCGCCCTACTGTCTACCAGCATGGTGACCCCATCTGGACCTTCACTCCTGTTCGGAGGGTTGATCGCCCTGAGAAGCTCCTCAGGTGCTACTCTGGACCTTAGGAGGTTCTAAAACAGCTGTCTGATGTTACTTATGAAGTTGGAGATTTAGACTCCGCCACAAGACGACGAAAGATCAGAGATACGGTCCACGTCCTTAGAATGAAGCCCTATGAGGATCTCGTAACCAAGGGTAAATTCGAAGCTTCAGCGACAGGCAACAAGCGGAATCGTTACCAAGATCGTAGCGGCAACGGAAGGTCTAAGAAGATCAGCGCCAGGGCGAACATCAGTTACCGGGAGTCGGAGTATGCAGGACCGATGACTCGTTGCCGGACTAGGACGACGTAAAACTGAGACGCTGGTACCTTAAGGAGGGAGCAATGTCGCAGAAGAGACCAGGTAGTCCAGGCACCGTGGTGTAGTAGTTATGGTACTAGACTGTTAAACTGAGGGTCGTGAGTTCAGAACTTCTTTGAATTGTAAGATTTTAATTTCTATATTCGGTTAGAGTACATTCTAGAAGTATCCACAAATGTCAAGAATCATTGTACGGGAATGTTCTGTAACTTTATATATACCGTATGTGTTCTGGCCGGGGGCAGTTCGCTCTCCGCTCTTGTATATGCAAGTGCAGAATAAACCTTCGTTAAGTGAAGTTAGTGTACGTCATTCATCTAATTACAATTTTTTCTACGTGACGACATTAGGCACCTTCCTTTCGAAAGATGAAGGCTTATTGTTGAATGCACATCTCCTTTGCAGCAATAGAAATAAATTTCGTGGCTTTCTTACCACTTTGCTAAGCCCCAGTATCTAATACTGCCTCGGTGACTTCAGAGTAGAGGTTATTTTCTACAAGGTGCACTAGGTAACAGCCTCACGATATAAATGGCCACGAAGTTCTCTAAAAAGGTTCAGTATCCTATTTATTAACTATGTCTCTCGTATTTCGATCTTTATCGGCGATAAGCGAGATGAATTCCCCTACTCTATCGATCGCTGGAAAACTGCCTTCTAAAGAAAGTAAACCCAGGGAAATTATTACAATGGTTTTGCAATGCTTCTATATAATGTTACGATACAGCTTTAATAAACAGCTACTGATCGAGTTCTATTGCTTTCGCTGTAGGCTACTATACTGCTTCATCGTATTTTTCTTGGTTTCTCGAAATAACTTCAGTGTAATCCATGGATTAATTACTTCAGTAAAATCACTAGTCATATCGTCTTCCTTCTTTGTCCAACTAATCCAGTTTTCCGATGTCTACAATGACGACATTCTATTTGAACCAGACATTAGCTCCTCTCTTTGTCCGATCTCGATGGAACTGTGTATCAAAACCTTTTCGTTAAACGTTGATCGCACAATGATATTATAGGTTGCATGAAAATTATGAGTTAGTATTCCTGGCGTTCACGCTGATTGAAACAACGAACACTTGAAGATATATGAGAACCGTTAAGAAACTAGATTCATGTTTAAAAGGAACTCTACTAAAATTCCTGTTTGTTCTTTCATACATATGTTTACTGTGATTACTATAATTTTACTTATGCCAGGACGTGAATAGATCCTTCTTCAGTTGATTTCATTCCACATCATCCACCAAATTAGCTGCCTGGTTACAAGACTCTCCTTACTGTTGGAACTGTAAAGTATCCAGCCATTGTTCATTTTCGCAGCTACATAAGCACAGTGCCTCCATTTCGTTTGACAGCCTGACCGTGCAACAGTTTCTTCCAGTTACAGAGGTGGAAAGAATTATTAATAAACACGTCACAATTTTGGACTCACTCCACTGAGGCATCTGTTTCCCCTCCAGTGAGAGGAGCGAAAAGTTTGCTGTCCTTGTGACATACCACTGACAGTACGACACATATCAGTTAATTTTATTTTATGTGGTAACAGGAGAGCAGGCCTACAACTAAGGATCCACCCTGTATTTTAGATGAAGATTTGGCAAGTGTAGCTATGTTTTTAAAATTTTGTGGCTTGATACCAGTACTCTATATATCATTAGACCATATAATTTTAGTGGTATAAGACTTCTGGCCTCTTTCTCATTTCTTTTAGCAAAGGTCTTCAGATGCAAGCGTTTGCAGTAGCCAATTTCATTTTATTACTTCATTTTCTTATCTTTTACCTTTTTATTAATCCCTAAACTTAACACATATGGATGTGTGTCTGACTCAGTGGTTGTGTATGTATCTGTGCTTAGGTGTATATGTGATCAGTTAGAAATTGCTTATTTTCTAACTTTATGAGTTGTCAACCAATCCCAGTTTTAAGAATTTTAGGTTATTATTGGACCTCTCATTTAAAATTATTTTATTCTAAGAGAGCTAATGTTGTTCCAACGTGTAGGTAATACAGATTCTTCCTTTACTGTTTTTTAAGGTCACTTGTCGGAACCTACATGTTGTGCGTCCCAAGCTACCACCATCACAACAACAGCAGCAACAACAGTAGATGTCTGTGTTATTCTCGTTCCATTTTGCTGTTCAAAATACGGATCACATTGATATAGATACCGCACTGATTATAGTATTTACTGTATTGGTAGCCAGCTTCGTAGGAATGACGTTCAGACTGTGTGTACTGCAGGATTTGCGATGTTAATAGTGTTATTGTCATGACGTGCCGTAGGCGAAGGTACTAGAACGTTGACGTAGGTTTGAAAAACAAGCATCTTCATGCATTACAGCTGCAGACAGTCAACAATGGTCTGGTCACTGCGAGTAGGGTTTAAGTCGTAAAGCTGTTTTACCAAGATATCAGCAGTAGCGCTGTTGCTTTTTGCGAGTATCGACGCAACAAAGGAATACGGAGAGGTCCTCTTTCCGCAACGCTGTTGAAGAACATGATTCGGAAGTTCGAATTAACTGGCGAACTGGAAATGCTCCTGGGAAGGATCAGTAGCCAATTACGCCACAAGTTGATGAAGAAGTCACAGTTACCATGGCCGAGAATGTTGGATGCAATGAGCGATTCTCAAGCAGTGCACTGGCTGTGTCACGACAGCTGAACGTCTCATGGTCCCCTGTTAGAAACGTTGTACAAAATATTGTGATACGTTATCTGTAGGTCGGTTCCAGGCCATCGTGGATGCAGACAGATGTCACATTGACGAAAATTTGTAACATGAAACATAAACATTGTACGAATATTACCCTCTCACTTGGAAACTTAAATGTAATTTCTTCAGTTGTTTATTCGTGATTTCTCCTCCAGAAATCCTTAAAAATGTTTCCAAGAAGTGTTATTGTCTTGAGATCATTTGTTTTTCATGCGGGGCCCCTCTAGTGGCGAAAGTTAAGTTACAATCACCTGGTATAACACGTGTCGGTGTTTACTGCCGAAATAGTCTTTGCAACACATACTCAGGTTTTTCGAGTGTATCTATCCAGCAAACACTAGTATACTGTCACAGCGCTCATTCTATCGACTGCAGAGCCATTTATCCCACTTTATTACCATATTTTCTGGTAATTCATGTTTTGTATGCTTTTTCCGTAATAAACTGGATAAGAAGCAGTTGTAGTATATATCATACATGCATTTTTCGTAGTGCAATGGACTTGAGAAGAAGTCTGTTCATTTCAACTAACAATGAGGAAAGTACGTAAGATCATCCAGGTGCCCTTGTCGTCTCTTAATGTTACCACTAAAGCGATGAATAACTGATTTCCGTCCACTTTCACATGTAGGAGCCATATCTTGTCTTTTATTTTTTATGTTTCATGTAGTCAGTTTACAAAGACGGTCAATTTTCCACGAGATAAGAGCGTTTCTCTGTAATGGCGAGTTCTTTATTCCACCTGTGGCGATGTTAATTGTGTTATTTAAAGCAAGAGTTCGGATATATAAGTAACTTTTATCCCAATGATTCCAGTACGCTATTTGAAGTTCTTTTTAAGTATTTTCTACACCGCTGCAATCTGTATGTAGCCCTTATCACGGGTATAATTTCGTAAATAGCTAGTTTGTTGCTTACGATACGTAACTTTCGGGAGGATTCTGAAAATTGATGGAGGCTGGCAGTGTAAGTATTCGTACTTCGTAGATTTCACTCGCTAGCGATATTTTTAAGGAATAAGCAACTGTTTGAAGGTTCTATTTACTACCCCATATAGCACGTGAATATCCTTCAGAGCCAACGAAGGCATTATAGAGGATAAATCTCTGACAACAACAATACGAATGGGACTACACAGGCGACTGATGCAACACGCTTCTTTTTCCGACATTCACTTCCTCTGCGTTATCATAAAGCGTATCGATCAGGGACGTGTTTACTTCCTCCTTCGGAGCGGCTACGGAGCGATCGATCTAGTTTCCGAGAGTAACGTTCTTCTTTAACTTCAAGTAGAACAAATAGACGTGTAACATGGAAAGTCGAATGTGTTGTGAAGGAGGAAACCTAGGCATGGATAGTTATCTTCTATAACAAGAAGAGACAGCACTACATATCTACTCTACAAGAAAAGGAAACTGCAATTCACAATACACATCATCATGGACGCTGAACCTCAGGTTCCTGTCAGAGCCGGAAAACGCCGTTTAGAGAAGAGTAAAGATGTGAAGGACAACACAAATGCCTTTGCAAGTAATGCATATAGAGAACAAGCAGGTGACGTTGCATATCATAATATGTAGTGTTACAACCTACCAGCGAAGGCAACTTTACTTACACCTCACAGTGCAGAGTCAGTACCTTCCGACATAGTAGAATCGTTTCAAACTCACAGAACTTTTCTCGTACTTTAAAGAAGCATCCACAACGTAGTACGTACAATTCTGAGTTGAATAGGAATCAGACTGGATGCAACTGTCACGTTCTACATTTACCTGGTAAGGTTGTCATAGAACACTAGACAATTATGCTCTATAAACGTAGGAAGACTAATATGTTTTTTGATTAATTTGCCTATATTTGGAAGATTTTAAATATCAAATCAATAGAAATAACTAAATTAAGATACACGTCTCAACATCAGAATTAGCCAATACTTTGTGGAACTCACCATTATTTTCTCTAGAAATAAGAGCTGAAAAATAGCCAAAATATGACTGACTGGAATATAAAAACATATTAATGATTCTGCTGAATCAAACAAATCCAGAACAAGCTCTGTAAGTTGTGAATTCAGCACCTCTTATAAGTATCAGGCCCATCGCCAGAGAAACCATACCCATGCCAAAGATGACTGCATTGAAAAAAAGAGCATCGAATGACCTGAGAAAATACGAATGTAATGCAGTAGTCGAGGAAACAAAATCGGTACCTTTAGATTCTGAAACTATATAATTCTTTGCAGTACAAGTGCTCAACAGCAAGAAGCAAGACAGTTATCAGAAAAGGTAAGAAAGATCCGATTTTTCAACAGCCTTAACAACTCAACCCCCACAAAACTGTTGGGAACAAGTAACGCACTTCAGGAGCGACAATAATGCCATAACATCTGCTTGGAATTGTATCTGAATTGAGAAATTCGTTGACTCTCCTGCCCCACCTCATGCGAGGACCAGTCCTGTCCCACAGACCACTACCGACGATGATGATTCACGTCTACAGCTCGTTCCATTTACTGTTACGGAGCTCCTAAACACTGTCACTAACACTTACAGCTCATCAACTGGACTGGACCAAATCAATAATCGATGCTTAAATTGATGCCAGAGATGCTACTAAATGTGATAATCAGTTACGCACCTATCACAACATGGTGCCAGACTAGTAAACGCTAGTTGTAATGCCGTTCATCAGAAAGGGAAACAATGTGTCGGCTGCATTACGTACAGGCCATTTTCCTTGGCCTATCGTGTAGAGCAGGGCATGCCAACCTTTTCAGCTGGTGGACCCCCTCTTCAGTCGAAAATCCATGGCGGCCACCTAGTCAGTCAAGAGCACAGCAACAATAAATTTTAAAGCAAAACCCATGGGAACTGAAAGCTTCTTAATGCAAGTTCCATGTTCCCAATGACTCCCCCCTCCCCCAAAGTGTCAATAGTCTTTGGTTTAGAGATGAATGAATACAATTAGAAGGCCAAAAATCGACTTATGAAATAGGTAGTGCACTGACAAAGCACGTTTAACATTTAATGATGACTGGGGCCGCATACGTGCCAGTGAGCTCTGTGATTGGTGGACAAAGCTCGCTCCGCGCATGCTTAAAAGGTATCAGCACATCTACCGTCGTGAGCCGGCGCACAAACGACCCCCGTATTGTTGCGAAACAGTCGATCAGAGAAGCCGCATTCTCCGGCACTAAATTGTGTATGCGTTCTCACTGAGGAACCGCAAAGGCTGTTTGGGAATACGACCTGAAGTAAAAGTGCACATGTTTTTCACACGAAAAAAAAGTGATGAATTTGATTTTCACATTTTTATTCAATAATTTTACTCATTATTTTACACGATTTGTTGAAGGGTGGCCGCGAACCCCCTAAAAAGAGCCGGCGGAGCCCTAAAGGGTCCGCGGACCACACGTTGGGAAGCTCTGGTGTAGAGAAAACACTGGAGCTTGTGATTAAAGAACGAAGCAAATAGCTGTTAGGAAGCAACACCTGTTTAGGAAATTTCAGTTCAGATCCAGAAAAGGGAGAGGTTGTGTAGATCATATTATGATATTGGTGAATACAATTCTACGGGGAGTCAGTGAAGGCTAGGTGACATCCGACTCATTTACAGACAAATCAAAACATATGACAACGGTCACATTAACATGTTATTAGACGAAATAATGTTCAAATGTGTGTGAAATCTTATGGGACTTAACTGCTAAGGTTATCAGTCCCTAAGCTTACACACTACGTAACCTAAATTGTCCTTAGGACAAACACACACACCCATGCCCGAGGGAGGACTCGAACCTCCGCCGGCACTAGCCTCACTTTCCATGACTGCAGCGCCTTAGACGCAATACACCACACAGATTCATTTATGGGCTGTCATTTCTTCCACAAGAAAGGACTTACATTCACGGACAGAAAACTCCTTAATTCGCCCACTATCAGTGGCAACGGCGTCCTAAAACGTGTTCTCAGACCACTTTTATACGAAATCCACACTGACGGCGTAAAGTGCGTATTAGATCCAGGAGTATAGATTCCCCAGTTCGTAGTCAACGTGCGCTTTTATGTCGTTCCACACTAAATAGCAACTGATGCTACCTCTAGTTTGAATACTACAGGGAAAGATTTAGAAGTATCCCTACTCGAAAATAACTTGGTTATGAAACAGGAAAAATCAACATCACTGAGCTTTTCCAAGAGAATGACTACTCGGCACACAAATATAGCGTCATTATATGGCGGAGACATACCGTTAAAATCGCACACCTGTTACTTGGGTGCGATACTTGAACTGGTAGTTGCACATAAACGCTTTAATAGCTATTTGGGATAAGGCACTGAATGTCTACAGCTAGATGATTAGTCTGCAGTTCACACCAAGGTGTCTGCCAGAGGTAACATCGTGGGAAAATTGAACACATAAACCTTTCCGTGCGAGCTCTGATTTCTCTTCTTTTATCACAGTGACAATTTCTCTCTATGTAGATAGGAACCAACTAAATATTTTCACTTTCGATGGAGAAATAAGGTGACTGACATTTCGTCAAAAGAACCCGCCGCAAGGAGAAACGCCTTTATTTGAATTATTGCCACACCAAATGGCTTATCATATCCGTGACCCTCTCTTCCCAATTCCTCAAAAACAGAAAACCAGCCGCCCTTCTTTGAACTGTTTCAGTGTCCTCCATCAATCCTATTTGTTACGGATCCCATATTACGCAGCAGTACTATAGAAGAGGATAGAAAAGTGTCGTTGGAAGTCTGTTCAGTAAATTTGTAACTGCTTCCAAGAGTTATGCGAACAAAACAGTGTCTTAGGTTTGCTCTTCTACGTGATGTTCCATAACTGTAATCCCTGATTATTTAGTGGAACCTATATCTTTTAAATTTATGTGATTTACCGTATAAGCAAAATCTGACTGTGATTTTCAGTTGTCATGTGGGGTAACTAACGATTTTTACTGTACAAGATCAATTGCCAATTATCGCAGCATGGAGATGTCGTCTATAAATCGTCCTATTATTGGTACTGATCTTCTGACGAGTCTGCTAGATAGTACACGACAGCAACATCTGGGAACAATGCAAGAGGGCTGCTCATATCGTCTCCTGGATCGTTTATATGAGTTAAGTAGAGTAGTGGGCATATGATACTTCCTTGGGGACACCGGACATCACTACTGTTACACTCATTGAATTTACGTCAGTTGTTACGAACTGTGCCGTTTCCGACAGGAAATCACGAATTTAGCCGCACAACTGAGACGATACGCCAAAGGCACGCATTTCAACTGGAAGTCGCTTGTGAGAAACTTTGTCAGAATCATTCTGGAAATCTAAAAATATTGAATCAACTTGAGGTACTTTGTCGAAAGCACTCATTACTTCGTGCGAGCAAACACATCTCCATCAAACCAAACAGTGTGTGGCGGAGGGTACTTCTAGTACCACTAACTGATCCCTCATGCCCTTTTCCACTAGCGAATGGCGTGTAGGAAGCATGATTTTCGTTGGCCTCTGCATTACCTCTAATTTCTCGAATTTTCTCGTTGTGGTCGTTTCTTGTAACGTATGGCACTCGAGCTTGTTTAGTATCTCTGTCACGTTCTCGCTTCGGCTGAACGAACCCGTGGGTCTTCTGTGCCTCTTCTATCAATTCTAGGTTGTAAGTTTACGAGATTGAAAATTTCTCAAGAATCTGTCGAAGAAGCGCCTCGTAAGACAATCTATTTCCCCTACTACTTTTTTTGTGTAGTTATTCCACTTAAGGTCGCTCTCGATAGTTACTCTTAAATACACTCCTGGAAATTGAAATAAGAACACCGGGAATTCATTGTCCCAGGAAGGGGAAACTTTATTGACACATTCCTGGGGTTAGATACATCACATGATCACACTGACAGAACCACAGGCACATAGACACAGGCAACAGAGCATGCACAATGTCGCCACTAGTACAGTGTATATCCACCTTTCGCAGCAATGCAGGCTGCTATTCTCCCATGGAGACGATCGTAGAGATGCTGGATGTAGTCCTGTGGAACGGCTTGCTATGCCATTTCCACCTGGCGCCTCAGTTGGACCAGCGTTCGTGCTGCACGTGCAGACCGCATGAGACGACGCTTTATCCAGTCCAATACATGCTCAATGGGGGACAGATCCGGAGATCTTGCTTGCCAGGGTAGTTCACTTACACCTTCTAGAGCACGTTGGGTGGCACGGGATACATGTGGACGTGCTTTGTCCTGTTGGAACAGCAAGTTCCCATTGCCGGTCTAGGTATGGTAGAACGAAGGGTTCGATGAAGGTTTGGATGTACCGTGCACTATTCAGTGTCCCCTCAACGATCACCAGAGGTGTACGGCCAGTGTAGGAGATCACTCCCCACACCATGATGCCGGGTGTTGGCCCTGTGTGCCTCGGTCGTATGCAGTCCTGATTGTGTCGCTCACCTGCACGGCGCCAAACACGCATACGACCATCATTGGCACCAAGGCAGAGGCGACTCTCATCGCTGAAGACGACACGTCTCCATTCGTCCCTCCATTCACGCCTTTCGCGACACCACTGGAGGCGGGCTGCACGATGTTGGGGCGTGAGTGGAAGACGGCCTAACGGTGTGCGGGACCGTAGCCCAGCTTCATGGAGACGGTTGCGAATGGTCCTCGCCGATACCCCAGGAGCAACAGTGTCCCTAATTTGCTGGGAAGTGGCGGTGCGGTCCCCTACGGCACTGCGTAGGATCCTGCGGTCTTGGCGTGCATCCGTGCGTCGCTGCGGTCCGGTCCCAGGTCGACGGGCACGTGCACCTTCCGCCGACCACTGGCGACAACATCGATGTACTGTGGTGACCTCACGCCCCACGTGTTGAGCAATTCGGCGGTACGTCCACCCGGCCTCCCGCATGCCCACTATACGCCCTCGCTCAAAGTCCGTCAACTGCACATACGGTTCACGTCCACGCTGTCGCGTCATGCTACCAGTGTTAAAGACTGCGATGGAGCTTCGTATGCCACGGCAAACTGGCTGACACTGACGGCGGCGGTGCACAAATGCTGCGCAGCTAGTGCCATTCGACGGCCAACACCGCGGTTCCTGGTGTGTCCGCTGTGCCGTGCGTGTGATCATTGCTTGTACAGCCCTCTCGCAGTGTCCGGAGGAAGTATGGTGGGTCTGACACACCGGTGTCAATGTGTTCTTTTTTCCATTTCCAGGAGTGTAGTTGTATTAAACATTCACATAGTACCTTATTCTATACATGGCTACAAATTTGTAATGTTGAGAACCTTCCCACCGATAACCTAGTTCAGGCCCTTTTCATTGTACACTCTTGCCAAGGACGTTGAATCGACTGTATTACGAGTCACAAAATCTTGTTGTATGGTGGCGTGGACCAGCGACCATAAAGATTCACTTCCCTAACTGTTCTCATTTAGGCATTCATCATATTGGGGATTAATTGCGTGTCCAACGATACACAATCCACTCACTTCCTTTGCTGCTCAATCACCCTCTAATACCAGTCTAGGAAATAAACACCTAGTATCGCTTTTATTGTGAGTACTCGCACTACCTGAAATCCCTTAAAGCGTGTGTTTAACAGGAAAAAGCAATTTACTTCTGGCTGTTTACGTTAACAGTTTTTCCTGGTATTACCTTGATTACTTTCTTTTCCTGTGAAGGTTCAAAAATGGTTCAAATGGCTCTGAGCACTATGGGACGTAACTGCTGAGGTCATCAGTCCCCTAGAATTTAGAACTACTTAAAGCTAACTAAACTAAGGACATCACACACAACCATGCCCGAGGCAGGATTCGAACCTGCGACCGTAGCGGTCGCATGGTTCCAGACTGTAGCGCCTAGAACTGCTCGGCCACTACGGCCGGCCCTTTGAAGGTAATGCTGGCTGGTCTCTCTTTTTCTGAAGTCTGAGGAATGCCTCTTTTCTCATTAGCGATGTTGGACAACCCATTTCCGTAAACTATTGTTCAGTTTCACCATCAATTTCTGTATTTAAAGTCGGGTATTTCGCGGTAGATGATGTTTTCTTGTCCTCTCCTAATAATATCGCCCCGATATCCTCAAATATAATGTACTTTATTCTCGCTATTCTTGGTTGCTTTTCATTTGACTCAGCATTGTTCTTGCGTCCTATTGCCTACTTTGCTAGACATTTATTGTTATTTCCGTTTACTTCTAAATTCCTCTCATTACTTAATGGATCTAGTTCACAAACCTCCACTAAATGTGGGGGTGCGACAGCGTCTTATGGTCTAAAGAGTCCTCTAAATCGACCGCGATCGTCATGGCTAGGATGTGGGTGCCAACAGTTATTTCTATACCTACGATTACGAAGGTTACACGGAGAGCTAGTCCACCTGCTATCTCTGTTATTATCATAATAACGCAGCCAATTGAACCTACAATCATTATTTGCATTACCGGTTCTCCCTGGACGAGGTCCTGTCCACTTCTGTCAAAGTCAAACTCCTGAAGCAGATCTTGAAAAGATTTAATACCTTGCATATTTTGTCCAGCTATCATTGAGAGGTTTCGTCTAGCATTCGCGTATTAACTCAGGGTAATCATATGGAGCGTCTAAGTAATGATTCTTCTCAATCACGGCCTCAAAACATAAAAAGAGATCATGAAAGTTGGGCTCATTATAATTCAGCATCACCAATATTCTGAGCGTGACCTGATTCTGTCACTCCTTAGCGAAAAATTGATAATGAAAACGCTTCGGAACTAGCCACGTGAAATTAAATGATATGAGATTAATCTCATTCGGGCTGTGGCCTCGTCACTTAAATGAGAGCTGTCAAATGAAGGCACTCACCCCATGAAAGTTTTAGTTCATATTGGAACTGCTCAATCCACGCACAGGGGTGATGTTGATCTTAGGATGCGGATAAACGGTGTACTTTTTAACGGACACGAAATGCCGTAGCCTGTAATCATTGTCCACTGCATTAAAATTCTCGCTACCTGCGACGGAGCTTCACGAATGTTGTGCAATCGTTCCTCAAAACTCTCGGACTTCATCTCCCCCTGTCCTCTGTGTTTTCCTACTGCAGTCATCACGCTCTCCGGCTTAGGAGTTGCGAAAGATTGAGTCACAGTGAATTTCTCTCACTTCGCTATCGCTCGCACGTTGTAAATGAGACAAAGCCGTACAACTGCGCCGATTAGTATCGATATCTGTTTGAATCTTAACAGCAATGGTACTTATGTGCTGTCAGTTACAGTAAGGGGTTGCCTACGGTCAGAGCCTAGGTCATTATGCAAAAGCAGTTGTCCAAGACCTCCACTCGGTTATCTTGTATAAGTCGTCCCCTCGCATTCGTAGCGTTGCTTCTTGCCGTGATACTTGTTCACAGACCTTTTCCAAGACCTTCCTTTGCTCTTCCCACACTTCGCCTGGAATGCCCCTTACTAAAGTACCGTCTGTTGTGACATCAGCAGAGCGCTGACTGACATTCCTTTCCATGACACCAGACCTTACCTCTAGCTGTTCCCGCACCTCATCCTGATTTTTGCACACTTCCTCAACTTTATTTGCAACTTCGGTTAATTCATTTATTGTCTCTGCCTCAGACGCTACAGTTATTTTGCTCTCCAAACCAACAACAAACAAACCGCCTCTACCTCAATTCTGAATTTCACAATTTCTTGACGAAGTGAGTACGTCCACTACAGTTTCTTTCCATTCTGTAAACATTCTTACACCCATAGACGAGGTTCTGGATGTCTATGCAGCACAAACGCCTTCCAGGATCGTTTTACTGTAAGAGCAGCAGTGGCAGATCGTACAGCTATGACAGCACAGATAAGAGAGCTTGTGAGCACAGACGTGTCAACACAAACTGTTGCCAACTGTTTATTAGCTGTGGGACTTCGGGCACGCACACCTCTAGCCCATGTTCCAATCACGCCACAGCGTCGACGTGCACGGCTTGACTGGTGCCGTCAGAGGATCACTTGGAAGACGGAATGGCGCGCTATAGACTTCAGCGATGAAAGCAGATTGGGCCTGAACGCAAGTTATGGTCGTTTGCACGTACGATGTAGAGATAGGGTGAGCTTTGTCTCGCAGACAGTATTTGTTCAAGAGACAATGCACTGTCCGCGCCTCAGTCCTTATGGTTTGGATGCGATAGTCTACAACTCTCGTTCACCGTTTGTGTTTCTGGAGGGAACGTTAACCAGCGTATGGTATATGTTGCTAGACCAATTCTTTTGCCATTTTAGCAACAAGAAGCTATTGTGTTGTTCCAACACGAAAATGTTCGCCCACACACTGCTCGTGGAACTGAACATGTGCTGCAAGACGTGCAGCAAGTTCCTTCGGCAGGAAGATCACTGACCTTGTCTCCAATCGAACGCTTGTGGGGATATAATCGGACAATAAAGTACTTTTGCGACTCGTCAATAATAATGCTTACAGAACCGCGTAAAGACGTTGAGCCGGCGCCCTATATCTTATCCCACGACAATATTCGCCGCGTGTACGATCGACTGGATGCCACATTCAGGCTACACCACGCACTAATATGCGTGTTTCTGAATGGTTCGGTAGCTGGTATCTCAGAACCGTTTGTGTTACTGATCTGCAAATGTAATCATTTCATGTACTCCACCTGCATTGTTGCAAAAACAAAACTTGAGTGGATTTGAAAACTCTAAAATGGTGTACTAATTTTTTTACGGCAGTGTATGACCAATAACGAAGAGAAAACATCCTCATCATGAGGTTCTGATGTGAGACTTACAATATGAAATAATCAGATATGTTGTTGTTGTTGTGGTCTTCAGTCCTGAGACTGGTTTGATGCAGCTCTCCATGCTACTCTATCCTGTGCAAGCTTCTTCATCTCCCAGTACCTATTGCAACCTACATCCTTCTGAATCTGCTTAGTGTACTCATCTCTCGGTCTCCCTCTACGATTTTTACCCTCCACACTGCCCTCCAATGCTAAATTTGTGATCCCTTGATGCCTCAAAACATGTCCTACCAACCGATCCCTTCTTCTAGTCAAGTTGTGCCATAAACTTCTCTTCTCCCCAATCCTATTCAATACCTCCTCATTAGTTACGTGATCTATCCACCTTATCTTCAGTATTCTTCTGTAGCACCACATTTCGAAAGCTTCTATTCTCTTCTTGTCCAAACTAGTTATCGTCCATGTTTCACTTCCATACATGGCTACACTCCAAACAAATATTTTCAGAAATGACTTCCTGACACTTAAATCTATATTCGATGTTAACAAATTTCTCTTCTTCAGAAACGCTTTCCTTGCCATTGCCAGTCTACATTTTATATCCTCTCTACTTCGACCATCATCAGTTATTTTACTTCCTAAATAGCAAAACTCCTTTACTACTTTAAGTGTCTCATTTCCTAATCTAATTCCCTCAGCATCACCCGATTTACTTAGACTACATTCCATTATCCTCGTTTTGCTTTTGTTGATGTTCATCTTATATCCTCCTTTCAAGACACTGTCCATTCCGTTCAACTGCTCTTCCAAGTCCTTTGCCGTCTCTGACAGAATTACAATGTCATCGGCGAACCTCAAAGTTTTTACTTCGTCTCCATGAATTTTAATACCTACTCCAAATTTTTCTTTTGTTTCCTTTACTGCTTGCTCAATATACAGATTGAATAACATCGGGGAGAGGCTACAACCCTGTCTCACTCCTTTCCCAACCACTGCTTCCCTTTCATGCCCCTCGACTCTTATGACTGCCATCTGGTTTCTGTACAAATTGTAAATAGCCTTTCGCTCCCTGTATTTTACCCCTGCCACCTTTAGAATTTGAAAAAGAGTATTCCAGTCAACATTGTCAAAAGCTTTCTCTAAGTCTACAAATGCTAGAAACGTAGGTTTGCCTTTTCTTAATCTTTCTTCTAAGATAAGTCGTAAGGTCAGTATTGCCTCACGTGTTCCAACATTTCGACGGAATCCAAACTGATCCTCCCCGAGGTCCGCATCTATCAGTTTTTCCATTCGTCTGTAAAGAATTCGCGTTAGTATTTTGCAGCTGTGACTTATTAAACTGATAGTTCGGTAATTTTCACATCTGTCAGCACCTGCTTTCTTTGGGATTGGAATTATTATATTCTTCTTGAAGTCTGAGGGTATTTGGCCTGTCTCATACATCTTGCTCACCAGCTGGTAGAGTTTTGTCATGACTGGCTCTCCCAAGGCCGTCAGTAGTTCTAATGGAATGTTGTCTACTCCGGGGGCCTTGTTCCGACTCAGGTCTTTCAGTGCTCTGTCAAACTCTTCACGCAATATCGTATCACCCATTTCGTCTTCATCTACATCCTCTTCCATTTCCATAATATTGTCCTCAAGTACATCACCCTTGTATAAACCTTCTATATACTCCTTCCACCTTTCTGCCTTCCCTTCTTTGCTTAGAACTGGGTTGCCATCTGAGCTCTTGATATTCATACACGTGGTTCTCTTCTCTCCAAAGGTCTCTTTAATTTTCCTGTAGGCAGTATCTATCTTACCCCTAGTGAGATAAGCCTCTACATCCTTACATTTATCCTCTAGCCATCCCTGTTTAGCCATTTTGCACTTCCTCTCGATCTCATTTTTGAGACGTTTGTATTCCTTTTTGCCTGCTTCATTTACTGCATTTTTATATTTTCTCCTTTCATCAATTAAATTCAATATTTCTTCTGTTACCCAAGGATTTCTAGCAGCCCTCGTCTTTTTACCTACTTTATCCTCTGCTGCCTTCACTACTTCATCCCTCAGAGCTACCCATTCTTCTTCTACTGTATTTCTTTCGCCTATTCCTGTCAATTGTTCCCTTATGCTCTCCCTGAAACTCTGTACAACCTCTGGTTCTTTCAGTTTATCCAGGTCCCATCTCCTTAATTTCACACATTTTTGCAGTTTCTTCAGTTTTAATCTACAGGTCATAACCAATAGATTGTGGTCAGAGTCCACATCTGCCCCTGGAAATGTCTTACAATTTAAAACCTGGTTCCTAAATCTCTGTCTTACCATTATATAATCTATCTGATACCTTTTAGTATCTCCAGGGTTCTTCCACGTATACAACCTTCTTTCATGATTCTTAAACCAAGTGTTACCTATGACTAAGTTGTGCTCTGTACAAAATTCTACTAGGCGGCTTCCTCTTTCATTTCTTAGCCCCAATCCATATTCACCTACTATGTTTCCTTCTCTCCCTTTTCCTACACTCGAATTCCAGTCACCCATTACTATTAAATTTTCGTCTCCCTTCACTATCTGAATAATTTCTTTTATTTCATCGTACATTTCTTCAATTTCTTCGTCATCTGCAGAGCTAGTTGGCATATAAACTTGTACTACTGTAGTAGGTGTGGGCTTCGTATCTATCTTGGCCACAATAATGCGTTCACTATGCTGTTTGTAGTAGCTTACCCGCATTCCTATTTTCCTATTCATTATTAAACCTACTCCTGCATTACCCCTATTTGATTTTGTGTTTATAACCCTGTAATCACCTGACCAGAAGTCTTGTTCCTCCTGCCACCGAACTTCACTAATTCCCACTATATCTAACTTTAACCTATCCATTTCCCTTTTTAAATTTTCTAACCTACCTGCCCGATTAAGGGATCTGACATTCCACGCTCCGATCCGTAGAACGCCAGTTTTCTTTCTCCTGATAACGACATCCTCCTGAGTAGTCCCCGCCCGGAGATCCGAATGGGGGACTATTTTACCTCCGGAATATTTTACCCAAGAGGATGCCATCATCATTTAATCATACAGTAAAGCTGCATGTCCTCGGGAAAAATTACGGCTGTAGTTTCCCCTTGCTTTCAGCCGTTCGCAGTACCAGCACAGCAACGCCGTTTTGGTTAATGTTGCAAGGCCAGATCAGTCAATCATCCAGACTGTTGCCCCTGCAACTACTGAAAAGGCTGCTGCCCCTCTTCAGGAACCACACGTTTGTCTGGCCTCTCAACAGATACCCCTCCGTTGTGGTTGCACCTACGGTACGGCCATCTGTATCGCTGAGGCACGCAAGCCTCCCCACCAACGGCAAGGTCCATGGTTCATGGGGGGAATCAGATATATTAAACGAATTAATTCCTTGCCGTCGTTTGAGAATACCTGCATAGCAAAATACAAGAGAATTTGAAATATGTGGTGTTTCATTTTTTATGCTTCAAGTAAAACTTTTCCGAAAAAGTATTTCAGCAACTTCAGCAACTTTTCCTTGTCTACATGCACAACGCTCTTTCATCAGCGCTGCAGATGTTTCATCTTTCAACTTCCTGTTTTCCTTGAATCAGTCCAATAGATGGACAAGATTCTTTTATTTGTGGCATGTCAGCCAGCCTTCGATACGTACTGAATTACTCTCACACATATATACCAATGATTCGGGTGCAATTAAACATTGGTTGTAAACTTATTATTTACTTGACGAATTAACTGTTAAATATTTCCTCGGTGTAATTTACGTGTTCGATTCTGTTCTGTGGTGTCCACACAATCCACCATGCCTCAGCCAACCGGTATGTGTCCGATTGAAAATTGTTATAATTGTTCCAATTAAATGTGTATTTCAGTTAAGTTAAAATATTACGCCACACGGCAGTTGAGATGAGTCATAAGGCATGTTGTAACATGCTGAGGATCAGAATTAGTGTTAAACTAACATTACAGTCAGCCTATTTTAAAATGATTTCCAGAAGGTTTTCCACACCGTTCCTCAAAAGCGTCTTCTAACCAACAGAAGTAATATCCATCGTTCCCCAAGGAAGTGTTATAGGCACTCTATGGTTCCCGAACTATCTTAACGACATAGGAGACAATTTGAGTAGCCGTCTTACATTGTTTGCAGATGATGCTGTCATTTATCGTCTTGATGATCAAAACAACTTGAAAAATGATGTAGATAAGATATCTCTTTGGTGCGAAAAGTGGCATGTGACCCTGAATAAGGAAAAGTGTGGTTATTCACATGGGTACCAAAGGCTATCAGTCAAATTTCGATTACGCGACTAGTCACACAAATCTGAAGGCTGTAAATTAGAATAAATACTTAGGGATTACAATTACAAATAACCTAAACTGGAACGATCACATAGGTCATAATGTGGGTAGAGCAAACCAAAGACTGCGATTCATTGGCAGGACACTTAGAAGGTGCAACAGGTCTGCTAAAGAGACTGCTTACATCACTCTAGTCCGCCCTATTCTGGAGTATTTCTGTGCGGTGCGGGATCCGCATCAGGTGGGACTGATGGATAACATCGAAAAAACACAAAGAAGGGCAGCTCGTTTTGTATTATCGCGAAATAGGGAAGATATTGTGACAGACATGATACGTGAATTGGAGTCGCAATCATTAAAACAAAGGCGTTTTTCGTTGCGACGGGATCTTCTCATAAAATTTTAATCACCATTTTTCTCCATTCTGTTGGCACCCTTCTATATAGGGAGAATTGATCATCACGATAAAATAAGAGAAATAAGGGTTCGCACTGAAACATTTAAGTGCTCGTTTTTCCCGCCTGCCGTTCGAGAGCGGAACGGTAGAAGACAACTTGAAGGTGGCTCATTGAACTCTCTGCCTGGCACTTTATTGTAAATAGCAGAATAATCACGTAGATGTAGATGTATATGTACAACATTACAGGTTTGAACTCTAAATGTATGAAACACGGGCCGTTCGCGTTAGGAATATTTTTTAACACTCACGACGTTATCTGTCAAGTGAGCGTGTGTGCTTGTCGTGTTTTAGTCTAGATTTCATGTCGTTATCAGATTACGCAGGGAAATATATGTTTAAAGTTTTTATAGTTTAATTCATGTCAAGCAATCCATCCATGTACATTACTGGCCATTAAAATTGCTACACCACGAAGATGACGTCCTACAGACGCGAAATTTAACCGACAGGAAGAAGATGCTGTGATATGCAAATGATTAGCTTTCCAGAGGATTCACACAAGGTTGGCACCGGTGGTGACACCTACAACGTGCTGACATGAGGAAAGTTCCCAACCGATTTCTCATACACAAACAGCAGTTGACCGGCGTTTTCTGGTGAAACGTTGTTATGATGCGTCGTGTAAGGAGGAGAAATGCGCACCATCACGTTTCAGACTTCGATAAATGTCGGATTGTAGCCTATCGCGATTCCGGTTTATCCTATCGCGACATTGTTGCTGGCGTTGGTCGAGATCCAATGACTCTTAGCAGAATATGGGATCGGTGGGTTCCGGAGGGTAATACGGAACGCCGTGCAGGATCCCAACGGCCTCGTATCACTATCAGCCGAGATGACAGGCATCTTATCCGCATGGCTGTAACGGATCGTGCAATCACGTCTCGATCCCTGGGCCAACAGATGGGGACGTTTGCAAGACAACAACCATCTGCACGAACAGTGCGACGACGTTTGCAATAGCATGGACTATCAGCTCGGAGACTATGGTTGCGGTTACCCTTGACGCCGCATCACAGACAGGAGCGCCTGCGATGGTGTACTCAACGATGAACCTGGGTGCATAAATGGTAAAACGTAACTTTTTCTGATAAATCTGGTTCTATTTACAGCATCATGATGGCGACATCCCGGTGAACGCACATTGGAAGCGTGTATTCGTCATCACCAGAATGGCGTATCACCCGGCGTGATGGTATGGGGTGCCTTGGTTACACGTCTCGGTCACCTCTAGTTTGCATTGACTGCACTTTGAAAAGTGGACGCTACATTTCAGATGTGTTACGACCCGTGGCTCTACCCTTCATTCGATCCCTGCGAAACCCTACATTTCAGCAGGATAATGCAAGACCGCTTGTTGCAGGTCCTGTACGAGCCTTTCTGAGTACAGAAAATGTTGGACTGGTGCCCTGGCCAGCACATTCTCCAGATGTCTCACCAATTGACAGCGTCTGGTCAATGGTGGCAGAACAACTGGCTAGTCACAATACGTCAGTCACTACTCTTGATGAACTGTGATATCGTGTTGAAGCTGCATGGGCAGTTGTACCTGTACACTCCATCCAAGCTCTGTTTGACTCAATGCCCAGGCGTATCGAGGCCGTTATTACGGCCAGAGGTGGTTGTTCTGGGTACTGATTTCTCAGGATCTATGCACCCAAATTGCGTGAAAATTTAATGACATACCATTTCTAGTATAATATATTTGTCCAATGAATACCCGTTTATCATCTTCATATCTTCTTGGTGTAGCAATTTTAATGGGCAGTAGTGTATTATTAGATATCATAAAAGCTCCCAAAGAATACGTGGATGAGTCATGTCAAAGTATAAAAACAGGACATGTACAAGAAAGCGTCCCTGATATTTATGTCAAATGGAACAAGCAAGCTTACAGAAATATGGGAGTCTCTCATGTAATCGGCCCTCCTCAGGATGCTTCTTGTTCTGTGAAAGTCCGGTAAACAGCCATATAGTGGGATGGATAACAATTTCTTCATTTAATTTTAGGAGCCTCACATTTCGGTTTGCGTCCTCATATGGCTCTGCATAATTCAGTCGGCGTTGAAAAGTCTTTTGTTCAACGTTCGTCTCGCTCTGAGTGTTTTTTCTTGTAATGCTTTCAATCAGTATTAAGAGGGTTTATGTTAAATGTACAACAAGCAATATGGGTGAGAAGTATTTAAAGCTTTTATTCCCATCTAATAACGTACTAATTGTGAGTGCTGTTGTTTCGCGTTTGTGACAGAGATTTTGTAGCGAATTTTGTGTTTAGGATGAGTGTGATCACGCGAACAGAATCGAGCGTTCGATCAACTATGAGTGAAACAAGATACGAAGTAATTGATTTCGAAGCACAAGATATTTCGGCCGCTATGTTGGATGCGGAGGAGGCCGGGCTGGCGCGATGGGAGGCACACGATAATACGATCGATGCGCGGGACGAGGATAGTGAGCTGGAAACGAGGGAAACGATTTTATCTCCGGATTGCGGACGTATGAGTGTGACGAGGGAATCAGTTCAGGATGTTAGGCGAGAGGCCCCGCCGGTAAAAGCTTCAGCTGTTGAGCAGAGGCCCTTCCCGTCGTATCTTCACATTAGTGTCCTTCAGAACTACTTCAAGATGAAAAAAGGCAGCCGGCCGTTGTAGCCGAGTAGTTCTAGGTGTTTCAGTCTGGAACCGCACTGCTGCTACTGTCGCAAGTTCAAATCCTGCCTCGGGAATGGATGTGTGTGATGTCCTTAGGTTAGTTAGGTTTAAGTAGTTATAAGTCTAAGTCAGATATAAAGTCCCATAGTGCTTATAGCCATTTGAATCATTTGAAAAAAGGTAGAAATGAATGAAGAAAATGAAGTACTCGCCCTGTAACTGAGCGGGAAGATCGAAACACGTTTTCACGAAAAATAAAAACAGACCGATGAAATACCATCCCGCCACGCAGAAGGCCACAATATGACCCTTTTCAAACTCACTCATTTGTCTCTAGGAAGCTCGAGTACGTTTCCGTGGCATCGTTGACTGGTTGCTTCACACGTTTCCACCACAAAGATGCTTTGACTGTGAGCATTCCTCACTAAAGGTTAGACACAAATGGCGTTCTGGTACCCGTGCCACTACGCTATCTGTTGGTGAGCCACGCTGACACCATTATCTGTAAATGTACTATCCCGCAGGTGGCATATTCCGTCGTCGGAACGAAATCAACTCTCTGTTCCAGGTGTACAGATTTTTTTTTTCTCGCGGTGCGTTTATTACGATACTTCAAAGTTGAGTAACTCAGTGCCCGATGTGCGAAGAAACAGCAGTGAGTTAAGAGTGCGAACTGTGTCTGGTAATCGGCGGAAAGCAGCAGAAATTGGCAGTTGAAATTCAGGTGATATTTCAAAATGCATCCTTGAACCATCTGTAGAAGCACTTCGAAAGCTTGCGTGGCCATTCGCAAGTTATTTCTGAATTTCATCCAAGAATTTATGATATTTAAATCGCCTAAATCTCTTTCTCACCAGTGGATATTGGTTTAACAGTTTTCTGCATAATTTTAAGTGTCCAAATAAGTAATATCTTTCGCCCCACCACGCAGAGAATTGTGCTCACATCTTTTCTTGTCTGTGGAAAAGCAGCAAGAATAAAATTGAGTCATTTGCTACACTGCTGCAAAACTTGCTTCTTATAAAGGAAGTAACGCTGCATCCCATGCCCTCATTTTAATCGATGCATCAGTAACTGAAAAACACAGGTTTTGGACTCTCATGTTTTAACGCTATGCAGTTGTTCTGAACGACTGCAGCAAACTGGATGTCACTTAGGGGACTTGAAGGACACTAACCCTTTATCGAAGTGTGAGAAGGGAAGCTGGAGTATAACGTGGAGCTGGAGTCACGTGTTGTTTCTAGTGAACCTCCGCATCGTTGAGAGGTGAATCCTAATTTAAAAGGCACTGTGAAAAAAAATTTACCGTGGCGGGGTTTCATCCTGCAAGATATCGGTTCGTAACCAAACGCAGTTTTATCGTTCTTTGCTCGTACTGTCAGGAAAGAACGAACACGCTCAATTTCACGGTGGGTGGAGACAAGGAGGGCAGGGATGGAATCTCGAGGCCTGACTTTGATACCGCCTCCTGTCTGTCGCTGTGCTGGTCACTCACATGGTACCAACTCCAGACTTGATGACACCGTCTTCCTTGCTCTTGCCCCCTCTCTCCAACGTTCTCAGCGCCTCCTCCAGTCCCACCTTGACCTGTTCACAGCATGGTTCAACCAGTGGCTCTTTCAGATCAATCCCTCCAAGACCCAGGCAATCATCATAGGCTGCCCCACCTCCTCTTTCCACCTCCTAGATTTCTACCTTAGCATCTATGGCCGCCCCTTTGTCCTCAGTCCCACCCTCAAGTACCTTGGCATCACTCTCAACCGCCACCTTTCCTGGACCCCCCATCTCCTCACAGTCCAAGCCAGGACACATAACTATCAATGTCTCCTCAAACTCCTCTCTGGTCGAACATGGAGATTAGATCCTTTCTCTATCCTACATACCTATAAGTCACTGATACGCCCCATCCTATGTTATGCCCACACCGCTTGGATCTCTACACCCCCCACCTATTACAAATCCCTACAAATCTTGGAGTGCCATGCTCTCTGCTTCGCTTATCGCCTCTATTTTTTCTTGTTTCTTTTTCTTTCATCACTTTATACCATTCTCTGTTATGTGTTCTTTTCTCGTTTGACTATGTTGTTTCTGTAACACTCCTGGCTGAAGAGCGGCATATTGGGCCACTCCCAGCCCGCACCATTTTGGGGAGTGAAATAACAATTAAGAAATAAAACAAGAAAAGCCGGAGTCGCAAAGACCAGTCGGACGAAGGCCAATGCGATGGTGGCGTCCATTGGTCGGAATCAGGTTATGAATGACCCAATACCAGGATGAGGCATTTCCATCGGGAGGATAGGAAGACTTACGTGAAACCACAACGTTTTGCAACACATCAATGGCGTGGCAGTTCAAACAGAGGAGAGGGATGATTGTATTCCCTAAAGAGAAAGCTAAGATTTTGTGGTAAGGAGTGTCGCTGATAAAATGTCAGCTCCCAGAAAACTTATTATAATATAAAATTCGAGTACGTTGGGCAATTTGGAGTTGATTCGAATAACATCTGCAGGGGGAGAAGGGCTGGACGGTCGAAGGCACGTAAATAAGCGAGATCGTATGAAATGAGTAGCTCTAGTACGTATTAAGACGTTACGCCGTATAAACTATATTGAAGCCTTTTCGTTGTTATCAGTAGTCTTAACCCTCCAAGGGCACGAGACCTCGCTGCCACAACATACCGGAGTGGAAAAATATGAGTTATCCTTAGGAAACGCGAGGAACGGGAACATTCGTGCAACTTAATACGCTTTACTGAATATATAGGAAGCTAAGATCCGTACTCTGAGGAGAACTCAAAAGATACAGCTTTTGTGTTGACGAATTGCTCCTTGAATTCCAGTCGTCACCTCTCCCCTATAGAGTGCAGCCATTTTCATCTAATGGTTTGAGGTGAGTAACCACCGCTGCCCATTGTATGAAAACTTAATGGAAACCTATCAACGGTAACAGGGCGTATTTCCGTCCATTAACGCGGGCCTCAGAGAGAGAACGAAAGGAATCCGATACGTCCTTCAGCAAGGATATGTGACTGATATGACTTAGTAGTACCATAAGGTCATCGGTGTATGCCCGCACTGAGAAGATTTTTCCCAATATTTTCTAGTCACATAAATGAGAAGCAATACGGCGAAGAAGGGCTTCTAGCAACAAGACAGAAACCGACATGGAGAGTGCGCTGTGACTGACCCAGCCACATGCTTTATTAAAATCAATAAAAAGTAAAGTTCCAGAAACAGAAATAGCTGAACTCACCGAGATGACATCCTGGCATTCGACTACAAAAGTCAGGATCGTGAGCCCAGACACATGGGCCCCTTCTTGAAAGGGGCTGGAAACAGACCCCTGGATCACATTGCCTGCCAGCGACATAATATCACCTGTAAGAGACCCAAATTGTACATAAAATTCCTTTGAAATACTGTCGAGTTCTGGTGATTTTTGAGATGGTGAACCAAGAATAAGGTGGTATATACCATCTCGAGTAAAGTCACTTAGAAATTCATCATTTAATGCAGGAGTAAACAAGCAGTTCCAAAGAGGAGTAAATACATCAGTGAAAACCGTATCAGTATCATGGACATCTTATAGTTAGGTAAGTATCTACAGATTGCTGTATAAATGTCACGTGGCACGTCAGTATGTGACGACTGCTGTGATTGATTGCCGTGATATTTTTTTTTCCGACGAGACCGTGACACGATGTTGGCAGATACGCAGGGGATTCCCCTCTCATTACATATAAAACAAATCCCTACTTGTCGTGTGTAAATTGTACGTACTGGTTATCCACACAGCTGCAAATGAGGGGGAATATTCCATTTTACCACCATTTCCACGGATCGATCACCACTATGAACTTGTATTCGATGTTGTGCGGACCAGCGTTTCTCGCCGTGTATTTTGTACACCCCGAAAAAAAAGCAGGATAGTGTTCAGGAAACTGAAGGTTGTAGAACTTGGCATTCGCATATTCCACTTCTGCAATTGCCAGAATACCCACACTGTTAGAAACATAGCGATGAGTAAAAGGGACTTGTTGTCCTTGCCACTAAAGGAGCCAGTCAAACAGAAGCGTGTCTAGAAACCTGGCATAAAGAACATACGGTTGACAATCACAGTAAGCTGTGTGAGCATGTTCCAAATTCACCTTCATCGTGTCTACAAGCCAACCATGAATTTACAACGAACCTGGCTGCACACACCGCGTGGACTTGTCAAAACAACAACTGACGGTACCTATAAGTCGAACGTTCCTGGAAGCCATGGACGACATCAAGGCACAAGACAACGCCGAGTCAAAAAAACGATATGACGCGCACAATGACTCATAAGAAACTAAAGATAAAAAAGAAAGTCCTTCTAGCGCTGCGGTACAGGCGGAACCTACTCGCCCGTAGAGCGAAGCGGGAATTCTACGGAGATCAAACCATATGAGTATTTGTTCATGCTTTCTGCTGCCTCAAGGCAACGCTGCTCTCTGAAGTTCTGGCTGCTGTTCAGGAAGCGGTAGTAGCATCCTTTTGACAAATTAAAATTTAATTCATCGTAATTAAGGCAATTTCTACTAAATGCTTATGAACTATATACATAATCTTTCCCTGTGGATCAGTGTGTCTACTAACGAGAACCGGATCAAAGTCCCTATAACACTGACTACGATTAGCATGCACATACAGACGGTAACTACAAGGCGACTTCAATTTATGTATGTGAAGATTAACCAGCTCAAACTAAATTTGTCATACAAACGTCAATCTAATTCAGAAACTTAGAACCTCAGTACCAGCATCATTAAGATACACCTATTATTACTTAGTGGATTAAAGGCCTAACGGTTTTCCCTGTGAACAACACATGATTCCTAAAGTGCCTCGAAGCCAATGAAATTTACATGAAATTGAAAAATAACCCCTATTCATGAATGATGTATCTCCCAGCGTTGTACGTATCTGGATTTAAAAGAGAAATATAATATTTCAAAATTCTTCCATCGCTATCGTGACACCGAGCAAGACCAGCACCTCCATTACTTTCCCAGTGCCACAGAAGAGTACCAGAGTGCTCTTCGTCCCCAAAGTATACTACTCTCGTGCGGGGTGGGAACAGAGATTCGGACTCGTTGCCAATAATCCATTCTGTACTAGCATCTAACAATAACTCCTATTTCAGCCTTGTATCTAGTTCCTCCGGAGGAACTGAAATAGTCAAACAGTTACTAACTCACAGTAACATGTCAAACACACTGTCTACAAAGAACAGAGTTTCAGACATTCGTATCCTCCGAATCACATACTCAATACGTCGCATCATTCATTACCCAAGGCTGAGTGAATAACTTTCAGCTCACTCACAATAAGTAGCAGCACAAAGTGCACATAGTTAGTATGAAAGAGGGACCGACTGTTACATTTGATTGTTATTCTGCAAAGATGCTTGCGTTATCTAATGTCAACAAATTGCTGAGTAATTTTTGGTTCTTCGTTTTCAAGTGCCCGATGGCATGATTAGGTGCTCTCCCATATTCCCAGTACAAACAACTAAACTAAAAGCTCACAGCAAAAAGATTCCGATGTCCTAGGAACACCTTCCTGCTAGCCACACCCTCTGGATACTCTGAAAGGCACTCAGCGTGACGTGTTAAATTGAAAAAGTCGTAGGATGGATATATCTTATATGCCCGAAAGCTCTGGGAACCAAATACTACTCGGGACTGAAAATGCTGAACGCAGCTGGGAACAGATTCTTCAGCGGATTAAATGGAGCAATCTGTGTAAACCGCAATATGACAATGCCTATTTGCAATTTCACAGAACGTTTATCTAAACCAGATATCCTGCCGTTTTCCATAACGAAATACAAATGTGAAGAGGATGGTATACTAACCCGGGAATTCGTACGTTTCACTGTACACCAATTTGCTCACACACAAGAATATTAAGTCAGTCGGAGTAACTAAAACAACATGCTGCTCGTACTTTGTCAGTTGAAATTGTTCTTATCACTTAGCGACAGCAAACACATAAAAGCAATTTTCAACAGCTTGTTATGTTTTGTCGCTAAGGGATGAAAGAAATTTTCTGAGAAATGAGCTGGTCATAGGTTAAACAACCATCACAAATTAAAATTTGGAAAATTTACGAAAAGTGCACCACAAAGCGACAAAGTATCTATGTTCAGTCCAATGGTGAAGCATGGGTCGGCTGCTGACGGAAACTATTACAAGTGTAATAAATCTGTTTATAGAACGACTACTACTAATTCCTACTGTATTCCTACTACACTTACCTTGGCTAATGTTTTACTTGCTGAATCGAAATGTACAGTTAAATTGTACATTGCAGTACCTTCATATTCAATTTACTGTAGTATGGTGAATACATACAAACACTTCACGGTTACTGGATTGTATCTAGTTTCTTTGTTTCTGTGTAGGTGTTGTACCAGAGCGGCGTTGCTTTAGGATCCATAAATATATTGCTGTCACAGGATGGCATGGCAATTTATCAGAACACATCATTTATCTTTGCACAGAAACCACATATTTTTCTAGGGTTCTCCTGACCCCAGCTATCTACACTTAATGCGTCAGTGGTCTAGAACCACTGGATTTATTTCCCATTTCCTGAACTCGTCTAAACTGCAAAATGATTTCGACAAAATGTTTGTATGACTCCAAAAGTGGCAACTGACCTTCAGTAAAGAAAACTGTGAGGTCATCCTCATGAGAACTACAATGAATTCGTTAAATTTAATGCTGTCAGTTCAACTAAATACAATGTAATTAAAATTACGAGCAACACAAATTGGAATGATCAGGTGGATAATATTGTGGAGAAAGCAAACCAAGGACTACTTTTTCCTGGCAGAACATTTACAAGATGTAACAACTCTACTACAGATACTGCCTAAACTACACTTGTTAAACCTCTGCTAGAGTATAGGAGCCTTACCAGAAACTATTGACGAAAGATACAAAAAAAATCGAAGAAGAGCAGTTCGTTTTCCGTTATTGTGACATAGGGAAGAGAGTGCTACGGATATGATATGAGACTTGGGGAGGCAATCATTAAAACAAGGGCATTTTTCGTAGTGGAGAGATGTTTTCACGAAACTTCAGTCTCCAAAGTTATCATCCGAGACCGTAAATACTTTGTTTACGGCCACCTACATAGACATAAATGAGTATGTAGTAGAATGAGAGAAATCAGTGCTTGCGCGGTAAGATGTAGTAGGTTTTCGTTTTACCGCGAGTAGTTAGAGAGTGGAGCGGTAGAGCAATACAATAAAGTGGTTCGATGGACCCTCTGCCAGGCACTTAATTATCATTTGCAGAGTAGTCATGTAGATGTAGATGTAAGTGTAAATGAAGATGTAGATGTACAGGGGTCTCTCATCTTCGCTGTATTACCAGCTGACTATAACCACGACTTGCTTACCATATGATCCAGAAGATATGGATTCCAAAATCCTCTCTTACTCTTAAGTAGTCGAAGTTTTGCCCTCAAAGACCTGCCCAGGGGTACCTGCATGAATTGAAATCGAGAAAGTGCCAGAGGACATGATCTAATTTGTCCATTACGATACAGTCACAGCTGGTTGTTGCTCTCCTACCAACTCTGTTGTGATATAAAGGAACTGACCATGTCAGGAAACGTACAGGACCAGTCTCCTGCTTAGCTCAAAATGTATAATTTCCATGCCTTTCGAGAACCTTAGGACGATCATGGAAAGTTATCTTTCCTCTGTCCGAAGTATCTCATTTGTCGTGCCGTTCTGTGAAGTAAACGCAATCAACAATACAATAAGAATCAGCTTAATTTTCAGGGAAATACTAGACACGATAGAAATATTGACCCGTATTTGAAAGGGCGTGGATTACTGCTAAGATATTTGAATTCGAGTGGCAGCTTATTGAAAATGGATGCAGCAGTATACTGCACACCTCTTTGCACAAGAGTTACGGAAATCCGATCCAAATGAAGGTTTTATTTCTGCCGAGTATTAACCGAGTAAAAGCTGCTTCTTCTTTGGAATAAGCTAATATTGTTAATACGAAATGACAGTAAGGAATATATATATTGAGAGGCCAATGTGGAAATACCCAGAATCATTAACAGGGGTCGACAAGAAGTTCGTCAACTTACACAACTTATTCCCCGAACCGCCCGTTTCTGAGCCAAAAATATCATTTTAGAATGGGAAGAGTTACGCTAAAATATGATACCATACGCCATAAGCGAATGAAAATAAGCAAAGTAGACTAATTTTCGTGTCGAACGATCACTCGCTTCTGATACCGTTCGAATAGTAAAAATGGCAGTATTAAGTCTTTGAAAAAGTTGCTGAACGAGGGGTTTCCACGACAGCTTACTATCTATCTCAACACTCAGAAATATGAACTGTTCAGTTTCAATAATCATATACCCGTTCTGTTAAATTAAAACGTCAGCCTTTGTTGAAATGTGTGTTAGAAACTGTAAAAACTGAGTCTTAATCTGATTTAGCGTTAGTTTATTTTCTACAAGGCATAAACTTAGGTAATGTGCTGCACTATTTGAAACCGAGACAGTGTTGCACGCAACATCCTTTACTAACAAGCTAATGTCATCAGCAAACAGAAATGTTTTATAGTTACCTGTAATACTAGAAGGCACATCATTAGTATAAATAACGAACAGGAGTGGCCCCAACACAAATCCCTGGGGCACCCCCCACTTGACAGTACTCCACTCAAACCCCACATCACATCCGTTATCAACATTGTGAATAATGACCCTTTGCTGCCTGTTGATAACGTAAGAACTGTACCAATTGTGAGCTACTCCCCGTATTCCGTAATGGTCCCACCTCTGTAGTAATATATATTTCGTGATCAACACAATCAAATGCCTTAGTTAAATCAAAAAAATATGCCAAGCGTTCGAAACCTTTTGTTTAGCCCATCCAGTATCTCACAGAGATGAGAGAATATAGCATTTTCAGTTGTCAAACGACTTCTAAATCCGAACTGTACATATGATAACAAATCATGTGATACAGAATGATAAATTATCCTTACATACTCAGCCTTTTCAGTGACGTTTGAGAACAATGATGCCATTGAAACAGGTCTAAAATTAGCTACATTATCCCTTTCTCAGTTTTTTTAAAGTGGTTTTACTACTGAGGCTAATATGTGCAGCACAGTACTTATATATTCTGCTAGACACTCCATCGTAACCATGAGTCCTTAGCCTTAGTGATTTAATTATTGATTCAATCTCACTCTTGTCTCTATCACAGAGTAGTATATCAGACATCAATCCCGAAAAGATATTTGCAAAGATAGTTGTATGATTTTCTGTAGAAACTAAATTCTTATTTAATTCACCAGCAATGCTCAGAAAATGATTTTTATATACTGTACATATATCTGGTTTATCAGTAACAGAATTTTTTTTACTACGAACTGACTTTATATATTCGATCTTGTGCTGCCGACAAGACACTTCCTTCACAACTGACCATATGGTTTTAATTTTATCCTGTGAATCAGCTATTCTATTGGCATACCACATACTATTTGCCTTCCTAATAACATTTGAAGCACCTTACAATATTGTTTGTAATGGGCTACTGTAGCTTCATTGTCACTCTTTCTAACATTTTGATACAATTCCCGCTTAGTTCTACAAGATATCCTTATCCCACTAGTCAGCTACCCTGGCTGCCTATTGCTGGTTGTACCCCGTTTAGAACGTTCTAATGGAAAACAACTCTCAAAGAGCATGAGAACCGTGTTAAGGAAAGCATTGTATTTATCAATTATGTTAACAGCACTATAAACATCCTGCCACTCTTGTCCCTTGACAAGGTTTAAAAAATTCTCTATTGCGCCTGGATTAAATTTCCTACATAGTTTGTAATTTAATATGACATTGATATGAGTACAAAAGCTTTTAGTGTTAAAATTTGTGCATCATGGTGTGGAATGCCATTCACGCTTTTACTAACAAATGCCCATCTAGTAATTAAGAATGAATAAAAATATTGTCTATGTCTGTGCTACTATTCCTCTGCACCCTATTTGGAAGAAACACATTCTGCATTAGATCATATGAATTTGGGAGATGTAGCAACATCCTTTATCTTGAACCATCATATACAAATTTAATATTTAAGTCACCACATATAACTAATTTCTGGTACTTCCTACGAAGTGAATGAAGAACCATCTCTAGCTTGAGCAGAAATGTTCTGAGGTCGGAGTTAGGGGACCTATAAACAACAACAATTAGATGTTTAGTTTCACTACATTCAACTGCCCCTGCACAACATTTAAATATGTTTTCAGTGCAGTGTCATGATACGTTTATGGAATCAAATGGAATACCGTTTTTTACGTACATAGCCACTCCCCCACCCCACAATGAACTCCTTGAGAAACAGCCAGCTAATTTGTATCCTGGTAAAGGAATCCACTGAATTGTCAAATTATTTAAATGTTTCGCTGATACACCAATAATTTCAGAGTCAACATCAATAAAGAGTTCACAAACTTTATCTCTAATACCTCTTACATTCTGATGAAATATGCTAATTAATTCTCTACTTGGAAACATTACATCCTCGGAAGGTGATCCCTTAGTTAGAGGGACTTCCTTTAAGCAGGTATGACTATCAGCTGACTTCAATCAAAAAAAGATGTAGCTCTAACACCAACTACTACAGGAATTTATCCATGAGTGACCCCACCACCACCCACTACACTCACCTATAAGCTTAGCCAGCATCCGCTTCCCATACCTATTGAGGTGTAGGCCATGTCTAGTGAAACTCTATCTACTGATACACCCAACTGGCACCACTGAGATGTGACCCATGCCTTCTGCCATCAGCGCCCTCCCCAGCCCCAAGTTAACACGCCTATCAGCTGCATTAAGGTGATGCCGATCATGACGCTGAAACAACTGCACGAAATGCACATTAGTGCCACCAGTTTGAGTAGCTATCTTTACCAGGTCACCATCTACATCATACTCCCCATTCCTATCAAGACTGTTTCCTGCTCCACCCATAATCACTGCCTGAACCTCCTTCGTAAAATTCTTACATAACTCCCCTATGTTGTCAGTCACTTGAGCCAACCCTGTACTAGGCTTCACAACGCTGTTGACCTGGTACTAACTCCCCAACACTTCCTGCAACTGTTGGCCCACAACTCTACCGTGAGAACTACCTAGAAGCAGCACCTTTGTCTTTCTGTTAGACTTTGCAACTAACCTAGGCCTCCTAATTGCTGAGGACTGCTGCATGTTCCCTACATGTACAGTTACACGAGGCTCCTCTCCAATCAACTCTGACAGTTGTTCAAATTTATTGCATAATCACTACCTGATCTGTGAGCATCTCCTCTTCCTAGCTGCCTATTTGCCAACTGCAGTTCCCATTCCCTACTACCTTTCACCCTCCGCAACCTATCTAGTTCCTCCTTTGCACGTTGTAACTGCACCTGACGGGCACAGATCTTACGCTTCTGCTCCCCTAGCAACTTATTTCTACTACCGGTTCTGCATTCCAAGGAGAGGATCTCACTAAAATTACCACTGGCTTCCCCACTGCATTCCCCCCATTGAAAATAATCCCACATCGTAACCCACTACTCACAAACCTCCGACAGAGCCCACACTACTCACTCATGGTAAAATCTTACAGTTACTGAAAAAAAAACTATACGTTTTCACACGTGTTTACTTAACCTTTGTCATAGCAGGTGCGAGCACTACATATTTAAAATGACCTGCCTTCATCAGAATTAATTTTCCTTTTAACTGCCTTTAGCAGTCATATTATTCAACGATTTTATGCACTGTTTTCGGTGAAATAAGGTGAAAGCAAGTCGCATTGAACGCCGAGACACGTCCTGCTGCAATGAATACTTCAAGATCTTGCTTTCAAATGATCCATTTTCTTTACGATAGGTATTCGAACATATTGCGTGCAGTTACATTTGCATTGCGCGTATTTTGCTTGCAAGAAGGGATACATTGCACTCAAAGAATGTATTTAGACAGTTGAAAATCTTCGTTACACTTTATGTTATTCTGTTTTGTTTTCAAATCCCCTTTACTGTTTTGATGGACTACGAAAATGTTCTTGGATCTCGTTGTTGTTTCTCGTGGGTCAAATTTCAAACAAAGTGGAATAATTTCATTACATTTATACCAGAGGTGTACTTTATGACGGGCTCAGTTTAAATTCCAAAATATGGTAGTGCTTTCGCTGTTTAGTCTTCGCCAGGATTAAAATTGTAGGAATCTTCTCGTTGTAGGAATAATTCAGACAAGGGTAGTGTTCACGCTATTCTCTCAGTGTAAGCATAATTCATCTGGCTTTTCCAACCAGGATTAAGATTATTTATGATTCTGGTTATTCGTGTGTGGGAACAGTAATCAGTTTGTTGGTTATTCAAGAATTTAATTCCCTATACGTAAGTAAAAGTACTGTACAAAGTGTGCATATTTTTGCATGAAAGGTGATGACCAGGACCAGTTTCTTTTGTCTATACATGTACAGTCTGTAAATACTTTAAATACTTAAGTTGCAGCTAATTTTAAAAATTCTTAATAATCACTTAAATGCCAGTGAATTATCCAGTCAATTACACCTCAATATGTGTCTGTATAACCCATTTGGGTAACGGGGAGGGGGTGCTGAGAGATAGCAATTTGGAATTACTCCCTATGTTATGTCTTAGATTTCATATTATAACTAGCTTTTCATCCGAAATCCAGTCAGATATTTCTGAATACTAGTCTGTATCACACCATTCGGCAAAGGGAGAGGGGATTATGAGAGATATCAAGTTGGAATTACCACATATGCTATATTTTCTGCCACTCATGGTAGCTACCTTTTTCTCCGATATTGAACCAGTCTGGATTAAGTAGTATATGTAATTTATGTGTAGCTTAACAACCTCAGAATTTTATCTATGCAGAATTTCTTTTAGAAACATTGGTCCGATTTTAACTTTTTAATGATTATTGTTGTAGTGTATTTAGTTTCCATTTCATTGTTTCTAATTAAAAGATATCTATAACTAAATTTTTTACAGCTAAATAACTTAGATAATATCATGTGAACTAAAATTTATTTGTCGACCATTGGCAGCACTCATTATAAAGATTCGCATTCTGAATTTCCAGTAATTTAGTTAAAATTCTGTGAAAATAATGGAATTCAAAAACAATTAACAACAAGATTCAGAAGTAGTTACTTTCTCCATTGCAGATTTTCCCACTCTGCTTGTTAAATTTCTGCCTTTTCCCTTGTACTTTTGTTGTGGAAATGAAGGATGTTTCTCTAAGAACGGGATAGTTATACAGCATTAGTCTGAAAAGTGTAATAGAAGAGGTAGAAGGACAGTTAGTCAAAAGTCACATACTGAGCAAGTGAAGGCTAATTATCAAATGTTAGGAGAAAAGTATGAACAAATGAGTACTATTCTTAAGAAGTCAATAAGTTGAACTGAAAAGATTCTAATCATTCAAATGAGAAGCAGACTGAGGTAGAAGATAGAGAGCAACAGTTCAGGAGGATCATCTGGTTCAAGCTGCAAACTACAGAGTGCGTATTTACCATGAGATGGGGGAGAATCTGAGTCGTAACTGTTAACGGTAAGTGAGCAGATTAATTGAGTCAAAGGAGAGCAGAAAGTGACTAACAGTCAGACAGTACCAGAGAATTTAAATGAAACTGCAAAATGTAATGAGAGATAATCTTAAACTTAAATAATCGTGAATGTGGGTAATAAAAATTGAAATCAGTTGCTATATCGTAGGTTGGCTATGCGAAATTTGGAGCAAGAGTTATTCTAAAGGGGAATTGATCAGAGGAAACATTTTAGGGGGGAAAGTTGAATCAACACGCATGGCGGCTTTTATACTTGAAAGGAGTAAGTGTAATTTTATGAATGCTGTGCCAACAGGTAATAAAGTTTCAAAGTAGTTGATGTTCTCTTTGAAGTTTAATATATGTTTTTTTCTCTTTCCCGATGGATGTTATGCAGTGTTTGTTGTGATGGTACCAAGGGCAAAAGAGTTCCGAAGTATTTGGGAATTGTTGAGTTTCGTGTAAGAGATTCTGAACATGTCGTCCTACTGTGTACCTCATATTTCATTAACTGTAATCTGATCGCGCTGTTGTTAATTAATGGGACGAATTTCAAACAAATTTCATGTAATTACTACCTGTGTCATAACCTGCTATGCGTTCAGGTTTAATTGTAGCAGATAGTAGCGCTTTCAGATGGAAGTCCCTTTAGTTATTTTTACGTCGTTGTAACATGTGCCCTTTAATACTGTGAGAAAGACTGTAGCTGTTGTACTACCAGCTCCGCAACCAAATAATAGTATACTTTGAACCACTGTCCACTCAAGACGAGCTGTTATCACTAGGCATAAGGCGTGCTACGAAGCACTCTCTTCAAAGCCCACAACTGGATTTAATTTGAAGTCCAAGTACATCCTATTTCCGCTCAAGTTTAGGTGGAACTACCTTTGTCCCATATTAATCCTTCTATTTACGATACAACTGAGTCTCCTTGACACACAACATATGTGTGCTTAGGAATGGAATGTTCATCAGGTAAACACATAAATACCTTTTAACCTAATGACTTCGACTTACCGCTTGATTCATTTTAAACTGTGAAACTCCAATAAGTCTTCCTATAATTATCATATATCTTGTACTTTGTGTTGATATCTTGAGACGCCCAACATTTCCCGGACTTTACCGTAATCATTTTGTAGCTTGTTCTTACTAACAGCGTGAGCAAGAAATAAAAAATCTCCTTAGTGCTATAGTTCCGAACAACTCCTCCCTGTTAGCCCTGAGGTAGTTTCAAGTTAATGTCACATATTTCGGGACCAGAGACAGAACGGTGAGAGTATTCTTCAGTGATACTTCTTGTAACAATTTTTATAAGACCAGACAGTGTCACGCCGTTTCATTCTACATTAACTCAAAATATAATAGTACTATTTTCCTGGTTATCCGTTATCCTTATCTTCTAAAGAACTCAAGCCACCATAGGAAGAAACGAGGTATCTATTTCGAATGTTGAACCTATAGTGTATACCAATCTACCCACCTCACTAATTGTGTCCTGTGCACATTTCTCCTTCGTGAATCCACACTTTGCCTTGTTTGTATCATTTACAGTCCACTGGCATTTTTATCTAGTAATGACTCATTACTCCAGAATCTTACACGATACATTAATTTAACCGAGGAGCTATAATGGTGTAAGTAGTTTAGGTCTTTGATCTTCTTTCTTTTAAATATGGGACCTTCTAATATTTCCCCACCTTCAGGTAATCGTTAATGTATCATTTATTCATTTGTTACTCAGCTCGTGTAAGGGACTATTACATTCGGACTTACTGACTGAACCAATTTCCCTTTTATGCCACCTGTACCTGGTGTTCTCTCGTCCTTCATACCGTATATGATTTCAACCATACCTGTTGTCGTCCACTTTAACATCGTTTTTGTATTGTAATAAGGTTGTTCAAGCTCTTGTATTAGCTGTTTATGATATTCAGCGTCATCCCTTTCGTCGTCTTACGGTAGCAATATTTGAAGGGGACTTTCAGCAGAATTCCTTTCGCTTTACATTCTGTCTCCAGTCACGAGTGTGGAAAGAACAGTGGAAGGTATTTTACTTAGTAATAAATGTATGAGGTGTAACGCAAAGACCTACTGTCAGGTTTCCAACAATAAAGTTCCCACAGCTAGCTTGTCTGACAGACCTTATCTCAGATTTCTACCACTATTTTAGTGGCTCATTAATATACGCTTCACTCCTTGCGAACCTCAGTTAAATGTTCCATACGTTCTGCGCTCCAGTACGCTAACTGTATTTCATCGACATGATTCTTAAGTGTCATAGTCTTTCGTTTTGCTTGCAAGATCTCTGTTGATGATTCGAATTCCATATCATCAACATTGCTCCTTATCTCTACTAATAGTGGAAAATGTACTGAAACAGAGGCATCCCATTTTGCGCTTCTAAAAGTTTGTGTGTAAGCAAAGAACCAATACCGTTTTACTTCCTGATTTTCCTGGTAAGGCAGCACTTCAACAAATTATTGTCGGTGCACGTCGCCTAGATACCTAGAACTGTACTTATCTACAAGCTGATACAACGTTAGATTTACATCTCTGTTGTAGCTTGCGCCCACCCTTTTTGTTCTATGTAGTTGGGTTTCAAGGCGAATTATTCACACCCGCAGCTGCAACTGCAGGTTCGCCTCTTTCTATGGATGACCTCCGTCATCGGGTGTTTAACTGTGCCAGAAGACAGATTTAGCGTCAGATTTACTAATTACGATGAGCGTAGCAAAAGCGCTCTGCGATACTTACGGCTTGTTAGGGCTTTTGAATGGCTAGAACATGTCCCATGTAGTTAATCCTGCACTATATACACTCATACTCATAAATTAAGGGTAATGCTGATACATGGTGGAACAACGCTCTGGTGGGCAGTTTGCGGGTTTAAATGACATCGGGGTATGACCATGCAGTGCATCTGACCTGCGGTCGTCGCACGTTGGCGCTGGCAGCAGTCCACATACGCAGAGGGGTGTTGGTGCATGTCACAGTACGGAATAGCGAGTTAGTGTGCAGACGTTTCCAGACGTGTTAATGGTGACTGTGTGTTGAAAATAGCTCAGAGAACACATATTGATGACGTTATGAGGGGTAGAACACTAGGGCGACTGAAAGATGGCCAAATGCAGCAGGTTGTGGCACGGACCCTCCGTGTGCTACAAAGTGTGATCTCAAGATTACGGCAACGATTCCAGCAGACAATAAACGTGTCCAGGCGCTACAGTACGGGCCGTCTACAGTGTACAACACAACGAGAAGAGCGATACCTCACCATCTGTGCCCACAGACGGACACTGAGTACTGCAGGTAGCCTTGTCGGGTCCTTGCCGCAGCCACTAGAACAGTTGTCTCCAGTCACCCAATCTACAGGCGACTGAACAGACATGGTCTATTCGCCTGGAGACCTGCAAGGTACATTCCACTGAACCCTGGTCACAGGAGAACCCGTAAAGCCTGGTATCAAGAACACAGTACATGGTCATTGGAACAGTGGTCCCAGGTTATGTGCACGGACGAGTCCAGGTATTGCTTGAACAGAGATTCTCGCCGGGTTTTCATGTGGCGTGAACCAGGAACCTTGAAATTGACCTGTATGGAGGTCGTGGTTTGATGGTGTGGGGTGGGATTGTGACTGGTGCACGTACACACCTGCATACCTTTGACAGAGGAACCGTAGCAGGTGAGGTGTATCGGGACGTCATTTTGCACCAGTATGTCCGCCTTTTCAGGGGTGCAGTGGGTTCCACCTTCCTCCTGATGGATGACAACGCACGGCCCCACCGAGCTGCCATCGTGGAGGAGTGCATTGAAACGGGAGATATCAGGCGAATGAAGTGGCCTGCCTGTTCTCCAGACCTAAACTCCATTGACCACGTCTGAGATGTTCTCTGTCGACTTATCGCTGCACGTCTTCAAACCCTAACGAAACTTCTGAAGCTCCGACAGGCACTGGTGCAAGAATTGGAGGCTATACGCAAGCAGCTGCTCGACCACCTGATCAAGAGTATGCCAACCCGTTGTGCGGCCTGTGTACGTGTGCATGGTGGCCTATCCCATATTGACGTCGGGGTACATGCGTAGGAAACAGTGGCGTTTTGTAGCACATGTGTTTCGGGACGGTTTTTTCAACTTATCACCAATACTGTGGACTTAGAGATCTGTGTCGTGTGTGTTCCCTATGTGCCTATGCTATTAGCGCCAGTTTTGTGTAGTGCCACATTGTGTGGCACCACACTCTGCAATTATCCTTAAAATATGACCATGCGAGAGCCTACTTGCCTGCTACCGTGGAACTGGTACAGGCTCGGAGACGCTGCATTTTAGGGCACTGAAAGAGGTGGTTAGCTGATATGCGGTTTCTAAGCCTCATATTATTGCTATCCACCAGACACTTTCCTACCCTGTGACAGGTGAGGTGTCACGGTTGAGTGACTTTTAACTTAAGATTATTATCTGTCGGTCCCTGTCTATCGTTTATTGCCTGCTGATGGCACTCTATAGTTATCATCTAACGCTACTGAATTCACTATTTTCCTCTGTTTCAGTATAAATAAAGGTAGACACATGAGCCAAAACATTACGATCCCCTCCCGCTGCGAAAATGAATACAGTGTGGTGGCATTGCCAGGACGTGACGAGGTAAAGAAAGTATAAAAGCTAATATGAGATGGTTAGGAAATTATTCTGTCTGCGGTAAGTACCAAAAATCAGTAAATCCAATTACATAAAAGAGTTAAGAAAGGTCCAGTTTTTACGGTCAATGTATGGGAAGTAGTACTTAGGAAGCGGTTGTGCTGGTCGGCATTTCGCCTGCTACTGTCGTGATGATTGTTGAATGCCTGTGAAACCGCAAGTAGGTGACAATTTGTGAGACGTCTACGCCTTATCACAAAACGTAGAGGTCGGAGACTCACCTACTCTGCAAAACAAAACAGGCGGCGGTGTGTGACAGATATGACCACAGAATACAGTGCTGATGTAAGCACGAGTGTTTCCGACTACAGAAGTCAGTTCACATTGTTGAACATCCCTCCACGTTATCCCATTTTCTCCCGAAGACATCGTCAATTACGATGTGGGTTGCCACGTAATTACCGAGAATCTTTCTTCCATCAGTGCTAATATATCAAGTGATCAGATGAATCACATTCTGAGTTACATCAGATCGATGGTCGTGTCCGGATACGCCATCATCCAGACGAACGGCTATTCGAAACATGCTGTGAGCTGCGGACACATGACAATGGAGGCATTATTATGGTATGAGTACATCCACCTGGGCCATCAAGGGACCTGTGGCTTTAGTCGCTGTGGGTTGTGAACATCATTGCCGACCACCCGAATCTTTTTACGTATGATGTTTCCCCGATGGTGATGGATTCCTCCACCAGGGCGGCAGTCCCTGTCACACGGCTATTATCGTGATATAGCGTGTTGAAGAGCTTGATAGTGAACTCACATTGTTGTCTTGGCCACCAAATTCTCCCATTCCGATCATGAAGGAACACGTCTTGAACGCTACAGGACAGCAGCTCTGTGCCCACAAACCACCGGACCGTACTTTACGGGTGTCGCGTGACCTCTGCATCGATATGTGGTGCGACATACTCCTGGAAATCCATTAAGAACATGTAGAACCCATAGTATCCGAATCGCTGTTGTACTGCATTCCAAAGAAGAAACAAGAGGCTGTTAAACAGGGTTCAAACGTTTTCATGCATTTTTCAGTACTTACTCCTCCACAATTAAGGACAGGATTATTTCCATTTCTCATTAACGCACTTAGAGCGTGATATCTTTACTTTGGGAATACATATCTTCACACAACGTAGAAAGAACGAGCTAACATCACAGAGGATACTTATGCCAGAAGTGCAACTCAATTTGACACCTGGTACTTTCTGTTGACAGTCCATTAGAGGGAAGTATTGTTACTGTCTCTACTTCTTTCAAAGCCTTAGACTTAACCTTCTTTTTCTTTACGGTTACAGGGTGCAAATAAAATTAATAAATAGAAAAGAATTTGAAGATGTTTCCACGAAATAATAGTAATTGGCAAAATAATGCTTTTATTTAATTTTCTCAATGCCAAGGAGGAAGAGGGTGTACTTTGTGTTCACTTTCTGAAAGTATCGTACTCTAGTCCGAGTCTTTGGATTTTAAAACTTGAGAAAAACAGTTATCATTTGAAATGATGTCATATATTACACTCCGTACGTGTTTTAAGTTTTTCACTAAAACTTAATCCAAAAATTTAAGTGTTATTTGTGAATGTGATGTTCCGCAACAAATGTCATAATCATATTTTCAGGTTCAGGACCATCCTTACACACACACACACACACACACACACACACACACACACACACACACACACACAGACACACACATACACACACATACACACACACACACAAACACCTTTGTATGTTTTAAACACATTTAACGAAGTGTTAGGTTTATTAACTTTTTTTTGTTGACACATAGCGCCCTCCCCCGCCGCCACTATTGATATTGCAACATGCGTCCGCTATGGCTAGGATATATATTAATTGCCATACAATGACGTTGTGTTATGCACACTTCGTGTTTTAGGTGTTATAATTCGAGAATTACTTCTGCGATTTCAAGTCCCTCTGAATAGAGGTTTCCAGTACCGTTATTTAGGATTTTCTAGTAGCCAGTATTTTTCAGGTTAAACCCACAAAAATAAGTATTGGGAAATGTGTCACACATTATAATCTCGCACTTCAGCACTGAAAGTCCACGACTAGTTCTACAAAAAGTGAAGAAAATTAGGTGATTAAGGAAAGCGCTCAAAATGTACTGGGAGATAAGATTCTGTAACGGTCTTATGAAAATTGTTTTAAGACAAACAAATTAGCCATGATCAAATACTTTTACACTGCTAAACCTACCACACATTTAGTTACTGTACTTCTGTCAAAAGAAAAAAAAACTTTGTGGTAATCCCGATTCTTGTATTCCAGGAAAATCGCGGCTATAGCGCCGACTGCGAAATAACAGAAGTTCACAAGATTTCCGGAAGGAGGCGTCCAGTCAGAGGCTGTCGTTGCAGCGGAACACTTATTGGTAATACGGAGAAAGTGGTCTCCGATAGCACCACCAGATGGCGCACGACTCGTAGCAAGTGGGCTGACGTCCTGCTACAGGGGAGACCAATATAGGTCGAACCAGTAGTTCACAGCCGACTCAGAAACTTCTCTGACTTTCAGTGGTGTGACCGTTGGACGGCTCTTACATGATATTGACTCTCCCTCTATTCCTTTCTTCTACCATTCTGTTTGTCATTAGGTAACTGTTTTGTACTGCCACCTTAGCAATTAATTTAGATTTTATCCTCCCTTTTCTTCTCTTTCCTTAGAACAAACTTTATATAGCGTCTTTTGATAACCAACGAGCCTTTGGCTTCTTAGATAGCGTCCTAATCCGTTATTTTTCTCTTAAACATGTACGTCTTTCCTTAATGACCTTTCTTAGTACTACTTCATGCTTAACGTCCTGTCCAAATTATCTTTTACGTCCTGCTCCATTTGCAAGGCACATCTTTTAGTGTTCAGTACCCAGTCGATAAAAACGGAACACTTATAGGATGACTCTGTTGACAGTCTGTCTGTCTCTCCAGCTATTAAGACCTCTTTTTCTCAGGAATGGGTAGAGGTACCTAGTTGAAATTTACGTCACATGTTAGGCCCTATAGTCTCTTGGTGGTGTGAAAAAGTTAAGCATTTATGTCAATTTAGTCAAACGATGCGGCCATTGGCGTATGTGAGAAATTCAGATACTCACAAACTCTCTCATCAAAATCTATTAGATATCCCCGTTGACCTACAATCATAAAATTTTAGAGGAAACAAGGTTTCACGTTACAAGAAAAGCGAAATATCTGAAAACTGGTATTTTTCGTGATGAATTAAATACTCGCCAGTTGTAACTGGCGAATCATTTATTTGGATATAATCTTACACACTACAGGGATCCCAGGATGTAATCCCCATCTTCAGGCAATACGAGAAGCAAGGAAACAAGGGAAGCTAGGAGTGATACTATGTCAAATAAATTAACAATAAAAGGGTCCCTGTAAATGTGAACATCAGGCCATATCTTGACTGCATACGCGAAAAACATACCATTCATGTAATAAATCCCACAAATTTATCAAGTAGCATGCGAGATCCGACGAGGGTCAGATATGAAATGATTCTTTGAGTCAGCCTGTACCACACCATATAAATGGGGCCTAACCGAAAAAACTAGGATGAATTAACAGATGAACACTATTGTAACCCGAGAACCATTGCGAACGGTGAGACACGTGACATAGGATTAAGAAAGTAAAATGAGGGCATAAATGTCGTAGAACGTCAATTTGTGAACCTCAAAGATAGTCTACCTTGTAAGTTCCCAGTCGCCTCCACGTACGTCATGGACGCCCAGCAAAGCAGAACATATTATTTTCTCAGAATATTAAAAGAACTGTTAATCTGGAAGTATACTACATAAAAATATTTATTTTTGTCATTTCTTTCCTGTCTGACAGTCTGCCCGTTCGTTGAGGCCCATTTTTCTCAGAAACAGGTACAGATATGAAGTTAAAATCTATGTCAAATACTAAAGTGAACGGTCTCTTGGCGGTGTAATTAATGTAAGTTTAAAAGTCAGTGTAACCAAAATTTAGTGTCACGTAATACGTCGCATACTTCGATAAACCAAACTCACTCCTCAATACATTTAGATGCAGCGTTTCTGTAAATGATAGGCAGTCTGGCACTAAAAGCAGTACGTGGAAACTGATAAGTCATGGTATCTCGGTCGGACCACAAACTTTTAGTCTTTCAGTCCCAGTTTTCACCCCTCAACGATGTGAGGAGTCGCCAGGAACAACACATGATTCGAATTAGTATTTAAATTGTAGGTCCCATTTGTGCAATTAAATAACTGCCGTATGATAGCGACACATATGTCGCCAAAGTGACGTCCAATAAAAAAAGTAACTGAGCCACACTAAATTGTTATTATTATTAGGTATATGCATAATTAGGTTTGTACGGAACCCTTAGGTCGCGAGTCGTAATCGCTATTGACTGTTTTTTTTTTTTTTTCATGTAACCTCTAAATATTTTTCAAAGGAGGTGGGAGTGAAACAGAATCCTAGTCTGACTACTCTACATCCTAGACTTTCATCTGTAGGCCGTTTTCGAATCTGTACCTTGAGATTCTGCGTATGCGTAGGTTGTTAATTAACATCCTTTCTCTCTTATCTGCTCACTTTTCTTTAACATTTGTAAGATCTTGTCCGACTTGAATGCATCAGATTCTATTTTGAAGGCGACTTTCCGTTCGTCTTATATAGATCTTAAAAGTCCTATGGCATCTCTCATTACACTTTCTTTTCAAAAAATATTTTGTTCTGAATCTATAAATTTGATTATTTTTTATACATTTCGTAAGTGGTATTAACATGATGGTAAGTAACTTTTAACTTTTTTTGAGTTCATCATTTTCACACTGGGTATCATTACCTAATCGAGAAGAATTTTCGTCACTCCCAAATTTCATACACATAATAACATAGGTACGTTATCCATTTATTCCTTTACTTCCTAGCCTGTTATATAATTCAGCGTTATCTCCGATTTTTCATTTCACTAAAGCCATTGTCACCTCATCATCTGTTATACAGTTCTTTTTTTTTTTTTAATTTATTCACCGCGAGTCCCTCTTCAATAAGTGTGCAACATGGTCTTTGCCGTCCACTTACTGTTCTTATATGTATTATTTACATCTGTTCAACACGTTTTGTTGATTAATGACAGTAACTGCAGTCTTGCGATTAATTATCATTCTACCTCTATTTCTCTTATAGCCTAATAATACTCTCTTTTAAATTGATGGTACATTATTTTCCACATTCCTAGGCTCCCTAATTCATGTATACCCACAAAGTTTATCCCAAGCAGTTTCTCTACTGTTTAGTTTTTTTCTATTCTTACATTGGTCTTTATTCCCTCTACACATTGTTCTCTTTGTAACTGTTTTAATTTTTTTTTAAATATTATTCTATCTTTCATCTTCTTCAGCATCTCTTCTGCAACCAGTTAGCTATTTCTCACTGTTCTCTTTTTTTTTTATATACAAGAAAGACCGCACCCAACACTTAGCTCTGTTTCAGTTAACTTCTTTTTATTAAATGCTTTATTCTGCTGTTGCCATTTCCTATGTCGTGTAATAAATATTTATGGGGCATAAATCTGCAAGCATTTAGGTATCTCTGAAAGGCTGCACAATGAACTCCTACTAGAAATTTTGATGAGTTCGGACGTGTGAACAATAGGTTTCCGACCTGTCCACAGCTATAGCTGTTTGCCTTCGTCGTTGATTTATGTCCTTCTGAAGAACTTTTCTCCATGAAGAAGGAAGCTTTGATTCTCACGTGGTGTAGTTTGTGTTGACCACATTTCACTTCCTTCACAGTGGCGTTTCCAAAACATGGTTCGTCTGATGAAGAGATTTAAATTTTCTTATATCAACGTCAGCTGATGAATCCGAAGCTGAAAATCCTCATACTGTTTGTGTAACTGAGGAATTACAGAGGACGAGACAGCGTACTCTGCTAACGATGAAGAATATATCTCTCCTATTCATGAAATCAGTGACTCTTTAGAGAGCAACGTTGCACCTACTGGACAGAAACAGGCAGGAGAGAGGCAAACCAATGTTCCTTTAGCTAAAGCAGGAACTTTTATATAGTCTTGGCGTTACTATCATTATTATTATTTAATGCTGTATTTTAACTCATATATCGGAAAGCGTTATACGGGTACTTTAAGTTCATTTCGTTGTATAATAATTTAAAATTGACTGCTTATGTCGTAAATGAATAATTGTATTATATATTTTAGGTACGTCAAACAACAGTGTGCTCTTACCGAGAATTAACAGTATTAGAGGAAATGGTAGCAGATAGAGAGGAAAAACTGAGGGAAATTTATATTGTCTGTTGAGGTTTCTTTCCCATATATTAAAAATTTTTTTGAGCCTAGTGTTATTGATTTACGCCACATTTGTGACACCCATAGTGGCTGTGTCGTAGATATTTTTATTTCATTTCTAAGACGCGTATTTTGTCAAGACGACTCGATGGAACCGGAGGAAGTCGTATCGGAACATCCTGAGAGGTGCTGCCAGTAGCAACTGCGTTCCCTGTTACCCAGGAAACCGCAGAGGCAATCGAACAGAGAAAAACTAGCGTGGCTTACGAAGCGGAGTCGACAGTGGAACAGAGCAGCACAAGTTCCGTAATCAGGGGTTAGATCAGTTCTGCATCACATACATGCTAGAGTAAGCCGAAACAGAGGGGATAGAAGAGCAGGACACAGCTAGCGAGGCCGAAGTACACACGAAAAAAGCGCAGGAGAGAGATAGGAAAGGCAAAGGTGATACATAAGATGCGTTGGATGAGAGAAAACAGTTTAGGGAAGTGATGGCAGCGCTACACAGCAGTTTAGAGTCCCAGCTGAAATCGGTTAACGAAAAGCTGAATGTGGTTGTAAAAACGGTAGTATTCAGCGGTAGCAAGCTGACGTATGATGAAACGAACTATTTGAAAAATGTGGAGAAGAAACACTTGACTTTCTCTAAGAACACAGACTGTGGAGGAAATAACCGCCTCAATATCTCGAAGAGTGCGTTTGGAAGAGCGAACTGTATCAGAGGCTACAGAATAGGTTGAGTACTCATAAAGTGAGGAATTCTCCTCTCTCAATCGAAAACGAGAGGACGTAAGTAACGAGTCTGAACGACGTCGAGTCACAGCGCCATTAATATCTGTAGCAGAGAGTACTCCGACTGTTAATACTGAGAGGCATATTTCCGAGTGTAGACGGCCATCATCGATAGAAGATAGGATCATTGTGAAAGAACAGTTTGTGGCGTCGCAATCTCTGTTGGCCAGCAGTCAGGACTTTGATGACCTGCACTACCTGTCGGTCACAAAATTCACTCAGATGAATCCAACCAAGATGGCATCAGCCAACGTTTTAAAGAATGCGGGACCGGAAGATAGAATCATTGTAGTCATGGCATTTTCGCCTCAGCAGCTGGCTATGCATTCGCATGTTATTTCGGAGGCAACTGCCAGCGTCTGGAAAATGGCTCTGCAGCGTCAGAGGCGGAATGCAAAGGGTGCCAAGAAAAAGTTCTCCTATAGAGGACGGAAGGTACTGATGAGAAACCACCACCTCTCTTGCGCCATGAAGAATATATGGCACAAGTTAGTCTCACTTTACGTTGGTACGTTCCATTTAACTGGCTAGTCTTCACTAATGTGGCCATTTGAGAAATGATGTTGTCAAAGAAAGTAGGTAGATGGACACACCGCTTCTCGAATCAGAGAGTGTTTGTGGCGTTTGCTTTAGTATATATTGTGTCATTCGTATTACTTATGGATGATGTTGCAGTGTCTGTGTTGTTAAGAGGCACTATATGGCATTCCTTCTACCTCTCAACAATAGAAGCACTGCAATATCATACACTACTGGCGCCGGCCGGTGTGGCCGAGCGGTTCTAGGCACTTCAGTCCGGAACCGCGCTGCTGCTGCGGTCGCAGGTTCGAATCCTGCCTTTGACATGGCTGTGTGTGATGTCTTTAGGTTAGTTAGGTTTAAGCAGTTCATAAGTCTAGGGGGCTGATGACCTCAGATGTTAAGTCCCGTAGTGCTTAGAGCAATTTGAGCCACACTATTGGCCATTAAAATTGCTACACCAAAAAGAAATGCAGATGATAAAAGGGTATTCATTGGACAAATATATTATACTAGAACTGACATGTGATTACATTTTCTCGCAACTTGGGTGCATAGATCCCGAAAAATCAGTACCCAGAACAACCACCTCTGGCCGTAATAACGGCCTTAATACGCCTGGGCATTGAGTCAAACAGAGCTTGGATGGTACAGCTGCCCATGCAGCTTCAACACGATACCACAGTTCATCAAGAGCATTGACTGGTGTATTGTGACGAGCCAGTTGCTCGGCCTCCATTGACCAGACGTTTTCAGTTGGTGAGAGATCTGGAGAATCTGCTGTCCATGGCAGCAGTTGAACATTTTGTTTATCCAGAAAGGCAAGTACAGGGCCTGCAACATGCGGTCGTGCATTATCCTGCTGAAATTTAGGGTTTCACAGGGATCGAATGAAGGGTAGAGCCACGGCTCGCAACAATGTAACGTCCACTGTTCAAAGTGCCGTCAATGCGAACAAGAAGTGACCGAGACGTGTAACCAATGGCACCAGATACCACCACGCCGGGTAATCCGCCAGTATGACGATGACGAATACACGCTTCCAATGTGCGTTCACCTCGATGTCGCCAAACACGGATGCGACCATCATGATGCTATAAACAGGACCAGGATTCATTCGAAAACATGACGTCGTTGAGTAGACCATCGGAGGCGCCCCTGTCTGTGATGCAGCGTCAAGGGCAACCGCAGCCATGGTCTCCGAGTTGATAGTCCAGGCTGCTGCAAACGTCGTCGAACTGTTCGTGCATATGGTTGTCGTCTTGCAAACATCCCCATCTGTTGGCTCAGGGATCGAGATGCGGCTGCACGATCCGTTACAGCCATGCGGATACGATGCCTATCATTTCGGCTGCTAGCGATACGAGGCCGTTGGGATCCAGCACGGCGTTCCGTATTACCCTCCTGGACCCACCAATCTCATATTCTGCTAACAGTCATTGGATCTCGACCAACGCCAGCAGCAATGTCTCGTTACGATAAACCGTAATCGCGATAGGCTACAATCCGACCTTTATCAAAGTCGGAAACGTGATGGTACGCATTTCTCCTCCATACACGATTCTTCACAACAACGTTTCTCCAGGCAACGCCGGTCAACTGCTGTTTGTGTATGAGAAATCGGTTGGAAACTTTCCTCATGTCAGCACGTTGTAGGTGGCGCCACCGGCGCCATCCTTGTGTGAATGCTCTGAAATGCTAATCATTTTCATATCACAGCATCTTCTTCCTGTCGGTTAAATTTCGCGTCTTCGTGGTGTAGCAATTTTAATATCCAGTATTGTATATAAACGCCGATACCAGGCAGCAACTTTAATATAATATGTCGTCCCCCATGTACGGGAATTACATAATGTGTACAACTGCAGGTAGTGACTCATGAACGACATTTCAGCATATGGAAATCTGGGTCTGGCAGTGAGTAATCCACGGACAGCACAAGTGGAAGTCAAGTCTTCCATCGGCAGAGATGAGGCGCGCACGCCTCGTTTGCGTTTCGCCTCTTGTGGTGCTTGCGAGCGAGTGCGAATTTGTTTACTTCCGCGTAATGGCTTGTCTCATAGTCCGATTTCGTCGATCATCATGGCGTTTTCTTGCCACCAAGCCAAAATTAAATTAATTTTTCCTGTGGATCACGAATGACCGAAGGTGTATGACGTAGAAGGCTTTGTACGAGATGAAAGGCTTCTCCCGGCGCAAGATGTTTTCGAAATTCATTTTTCGATCCTCAGTACTACAGTGTACATAAAGATGGCTAATGACAATAATGACAAGGTATGCGCCGACGTTGTGCGGCGCCACAGTAATGATCTCGAATTTCGATACTATGACGGACATATAGGGAGTACCGTTGTTGATCACGCTGGTTTTGACTTCCGAACGTTGTGGGTTTTCGAACTCCCGTTTGAGGTACCATCGGACGTTGTGGCGACACCCTTCAAACCTTGCAGCATCGTCGTCAGTGAACCGGCCAAGTGAGACGTCTTTCTCATGGGTGGACGACGTCGATGTTGAGGATGGACATTCTGTAGGTGTGCTGAGCGATGAATCCCCCTCGTGTGGTTGGCTCCATCCCTGTTATAGTGATGTGTCCTTCATCGGGGAGGCCAAACAGGGAGTTCTCTTAGTTTCCCCCATGTTTGAATTGCCTGTCCTCTTGGCGATAGTAGCCTTCCAGACTTATCGCACTGCCACAGTCAACGTCAATAACTTCGCGTTAGACACAAACTGTCTTTACTCCATTACGTTCTGTATGCTGCGGATGTTGACGTTGCTCTCCTTCAGGAGGTGCACGTTACAACATTCTGTGCTTTTCATGGTTTTACAGCACATGTCTCTCATGTTTTCCCTACTGGTACTGGGGTGGCGACCCTCTTACGTGACGGTATCCTCGCTGATGAAGTTGCCTATCTCCCTGGAACCAGAGGTATGGTTCTCACGTTTAGCGGCTTCAGGATCGTCATGTCTATGCCCTATCTCGTTCGGTCGTAACGGTGAATGTTTCATTCTCTTCTCACAGGCAGTTATTCGTCTTTTCCTGCCTTGGCAGGATGCATTGATCATGGGCGATGATTTCAAATGCAGCCAGGAACCCAAAGACCAACTGCCCCGTCACTCTTTGTGCGCGGTGCTAGCGACAATTCTCCAGCACCTAAGCCTTAATGATTCTTGAGAGCATGTTCATAGTGACAGTCCAAGGTTTACGCATTTCACTAGCCATTCATCCAGCCGCCTCGATCGTGTTTACATCTTCAGCGATATTGTCAGTGGGGTCGAGGCTGCTGAAGTCTGGCCTGTTCAGTTCTCTGACCACGATGCACATATCTGCGCCATAGATCCCTACCGCCTAAGCGTGTGACGCGGCATCGGATCATGGAACGTGAACACCATCCACCTTACTTCACCCGACTTCCGGCAGCTCATGGAGACTACATGGACAGCTTGTCAACAACGTCGCGATTCCTGCCTGCCCTGTCTTGATAGGTGCTCTGTACAAAGCCTGCCACCCGCGAGGCCTTGATTGGTTACAGACGGGAGGTTGCAACATGACGGCGATCAACTCAGGAATTCTATTTCACCTTTCTCCGGGAATGTACTATGATGCCGTATTCGCCAGAGCGCCAGGCGATGTTGAATCGTGCAAAGGTACAGCTCACATCCCTCTCTCGCCCCCGCCTTGGAGAGGCTTGCTCAGGGCGCACACTCACGACTCGTTAGTGCAAGAGCGTAAATCTGTGTATCCTAGTGGAACGACGCCTCCGTCGGGAGACTTTGATTAATGTTCTTACGACCGATGACCGGCGGCTCCTGATACCCAACAGGTTGTAGAGTCTGCCCTCCATGCTCATTATGTTATAGAGTACTCCGAACTAAGTCGCTATCCTGCCAATATTGCGACTGTCTCCTGACTCTCCTTTCACCCGGTTCCTGTGGACGCCACGGGGGATCTGCTTTTTAACGTCACGAAGGACGAAGTCCATGATGCTATACAGCCGGGCTTTACGAACACGTTGCCTGGACCTGACGACCTCCCACCTGTGTTTTATTGCGCATTTCATCCCCTTCTGGCGGAAGTGTGGATGGAAATTTTCCTGGTCCTCGATGATTTCTTCATTCCCTTCCACAAGCCCCGGCACGCCTCACGGAACCGCGGTTAACGTCCCTTGACGATACTCTAAAGCGACACAAATATTTTTACTCGGCTGTTGGCTGCGTAGTTTAAGCTGACGGCTCGATACGTGGTTTCTGCCGATCAAACTTCTTTGGGAGGTGCCAACTACATTCGAACTGCGCTGTGTCACTATCAGGACATATTCGATCTTGCTCACGCTCGTTGTGTGCCTCGACTTTTGGCAGCTCTTGACTTCAACAGGGCGTTCGATCGGGTCCATCACGACGTCCGTGAATGGGTGCTCCGCAATACTACTACATGTATATTTGGCATCACGTATGCCAAATTTGCCACAGGCACTTCTTATTCCGCCAGCCGTGGCCAGCCGCATGCTAGCGGTATTGGGTATTTGTTTGCCACAGCTGGCTGTTCAAGATGGCTGTTTAGGTGTATATCATGTGCCTGACAGAGCGATAGCCCTTTTAAGTGGCTCTCACATTGTGTCGTGGCGGCGTTGTCCTACGTGCCTTACCAACCTATTGCTGAAGGTCCTTCCACCTCTTTCAGCATCTATCCTGCTTTCGGACGCCCACTGCCCTTCTTTTACTTCCGCCACTTTTTCCTCGACCTGAACTGCGTCCGTACTGCGATAATGCCAGCGTACTAGACATACACGACGACCATCTATAGCTTTCTTCAACGGTACAGGTCACCGAGTGTGGTTGAGGGGAAGCATCCCCACGTCGACTGGCGCGGCGTTTGGCGATCGAAGTGCGCTCCTTATTTGGGACTGGCACCCAGTCTGCATCGTACCTTACTGTCCATGGGAAACAAGTATGCCGGTCACGCCTTCACGGTATTCACCTCTCAGACACCCCGTTGTGTGTCGCCTGTGATGGTCTGGGCACAGTCGAGCATCACCTGATGTGCAGATCGGCAAGAGATGTTTGATTGTTGCTGCGACATATGTTGTCCCTAATTACACGTACGACTCCTTATCAGCACCTATTCAACTGCTCCTCTTTCCGGAAACGGGATGCTTCCCGCAACCCAATTAGAAATTTGTGAAGTGGATTAGTGGACACGCAGCTCATTACTTATTTTCTGACGGCGAGAAAAGTAGCCTTGATTTTTGGGAGTTCCTTAATAAACGCCATTGTGAAGCTGGCCGCAATCTGAAGTACAGACAATTTTCCTGCAATTCCCTTTGCAGTGTCTTCCTTTACTCACCCCAGAGCTGGGTGTTCCTGTAATGAAGAGTGAATCCCCACTTCTTGAACACTTACAATCGACATATTGTCTGGTCATGTGAGTGTTCTTCTCTGAAAAACAATACGTCAATAGTCTCAGTGGGTCTGACGTCTGCTGCACCCTCCTCGAGACGTCGGTTTCCTGGCATTCTCGCTGCTATTAATGTTACTTTAAAAAACATAAAAAATAAATACATAAATAAAGAAACAAATAAACTGTTAATGTTCATTGCTCCTGTACTGCACATTCCCTTCACTTTCCTTTGTTCCTGGAAGGTAGGAACGGGACATGGTGACCAGGCCTCGGGTTCGAACTCATGCCCACTTTGCCCCCACCACTTCCTTTGGGCTCCAGGAAGGATCCTATATAAAAAAGCGCTTAATGTAACCGCTAGTATAAAGTAAAAAATGCACGTTCGAGTCCCAGCCCGGCACAAATTATGATTCTCCTTGTTTCATTATACGGCTCACGGTTGTCCGTATTCGCAACTACAAATACATTACATATATAAATTAATTCCGTAATTTTCTAGAATTTGCTGTTTACACATGAGCAGTTTATGGTTTTAGCACTAAGAATTTGAGTTATTTTCCTTTTGCTAGCTGTGGTTGCGGTAGTTTGTACATATAAGTCCATTTTCGGGGTCGATTATGCTGTTTCTTTGGCACTCCAGCAGTCAGCAGTGAGATACGTAAATATCTAAAGGAAAGTCAATGGTAGGATTATACTTAGGTAAATGAGCTGGAAACACCTCACCCATCATTAATTTGGGCAAAATTCCCTGTATGTCCCAATTTAAGTGTCTGTGCTTGACATAGTAGATGCATATTGCGTGACCTGTTCAACATACGTTCTGGCTAATGAAGTGCTGTTTCAATCAGCGAGAATTGTGGGGTGAATCCTGACGAAACGTGCAGTTGCTCTTTTCGAGGAGCATCAAGGAAGTAGAGTAAAATATTATAAAATGTTACTTACCGTTTCGCTGAAAGTGTATTTTGCTTTCGCTTCTTGTCCCTAAATTGCATGTTTTTTATTTTATTTTTTTTGAGATGGCAAGCTTTTGTTTGAGGATACCATTGCCGTTTGCCCCTTGTATTAGTTTTTGAGGGTTGTAGCCTATTGTACTGTGGTGTATGAGGTGACATTCTGCATGTGGTATGAGGATGATTTATGGAATTTATGTTCTGCTTGGTCATAGAACTCACAGCAGATCAGAATATGAGGATTTTGGCTCACCGTCAGCGGCAAATTAGTCTTTGAACTCTTGATGACATATTTAGAGGTTTTGTCGATAGAGTGCTGAGAGATCTTGACCTTATTTGTGTTAGGATTTTCCTCTTCCTAACTTACTGCTTTCACCAGTTCTATACGTTTACAACTTTCGATTACACCAACCTATCTGAAGTTGCTATGGTAGTACACATCTCAGTGACGTTAGATTATCACATGGATTGATCTAAGGAAGAGAACTGGAAGACATTCAAACATAAGATTTTTGGGGATAAGAAGATACGTTTAAGATACGGCTAACGAGAGTTTCTGTATCGAGGGTGGCGCTGCATTTTTATGGGAAAACCGTGTTTTACTTTACCTATATTTGTGAAGAAAGGAGTTGACAACAGACATAAAGCTTGCATAGGTCCGTGACCAATCTTGGTGTTAGCAATAAAGGAGTCGCTCGCACACACCTAATCTTACCGCTGTATCAAACTCCACAATACAGGTGTTAACAAAAACTGCTCGATGGCGTACTTAAAGCCACAGAAGTAGGCGCACATTTAAAGTGGCGTAAAGTTGCAAAATAAAATAATGTAACTGAGTTGTGTTTTCGGGGAGAAAAATTTTACCCTTATGTAGCATATAGACACACGTAAAAATTGTCTATGTTTCTTGAGGAGGGAAGAGGAGGAGATTTGTGTTTAATGTTACTTCGAAATCAAGGTCATCAGAGACGGAGCACAATCTCAGACTAGGGAAGAAGGAGAAGGAAAGCGGCCGTGCCATTACGAAGGAACCATCCAGGCATTTGCCTTAAACGATTTAGGGAAATCACGGAATATCTAAATGAGGATAACCGGGCGCTGGCTTTAACTGTCTTTCCCCCGAATGTGTGCCCGGTGTGCTAACCACTGCGCCACCACGCTCGTCGTTTTTCTGGAGAACAATACGATGTACAAGTATGATTAATACATTTTCACAACTTAGTAACAACAGGAGCTGTTACATATATTTTTTAACCGATTATATCAAAATGTGAACACATGACAGAGGCCATCGCTCGATAATGACACCTCTGTTAACATCTGCTGTACAATACGACAATGTTGTTAAGAAGCAGTTACATCTGGCCATTAAGGAGCCCTTAGATTTTATTTAGGGATGTTTTTGTTTACTTTTGTGTCATTTGTAGACTCAGATTGCTACGTTATGGTTCAAACCGCTCTGAGCACTATGGGACATAACTTCTGAGGTCATCAGTTCCCTAGAACTTAGAACTACTTAAACATAACTAACCTAAGGACACCACACACATCCATACCCGAGGCAGGATTCGAACCTGCGACCGTAGCGGTCACGCAGTTCCAGACTGCAGCGCCTAGAACCGCTCGTCCACTCCGGCCGGGTGTGACTTTTCAATAATAATAAAAGTTAACACACGTTTTTAGTGTAGGAGACATTATATACAGTTTTATATGATGTTAGCAGATTCTCGGGAACAACCATGTTCACTACATATCTTATTGACGCAAATTTGCTGGGCATAATTCTTCCTTGTGTCACATTTATGGAAACAAGCAAATCTTTATTGCAATAATGCGATCCGTATGTGGAACAATATTATTTAATAATATTTTTGAAGAAGAGTAGTGCTAAATTCAATATCACTTATATTTTGTGCAAAAGAAAGAAAATAACCACCATATATCTTAAATAAGGTTAGTGGCCACTGGTTCACGCAACACCCACACTACACACAGATTTTTTTATTACGTAACCTAAAAATTCCATTAATTAAGTCTGTTAAATCTATGGTCGTATTACCACGCCAGCATTGTGAACCCAGGCAAAAAAAACCTCAGTGGTTTGAATTTTTTTATGTGGAACGGAGATTCCTTGTGTTTTGTGTGGAGTTTGGTAACACATTTTATCTGTGAACATGCTTGGGGTACCTGGTTTCCTGATATCACCATATAATTGTAAATCAGTCGCACACCACTACGATTTTGCCGTTTGCTGTAACCTTGATCGTGTACTGTCAGGTTTTTCGTTGAATGATTGCGTTAATTAATTTCAGGGATGAGTGCATCAGGTCACAGGCGAATATTGCAGTTCTTGCAGTTTTCATTGTAATTTTGGCAGAGATATAAGGGGGTGATCTGACAGGACTTCCATATATCGCTATGCCATATTGTTTAATTTTTAGCCGCTATTTTGTGTTCATTTTGTTGAGAGTACTGGACACATCTTTTTGGGAGGAAAGTGTTGCGTATTATTTGCTTGAAATGTGCACCACCAGTCTGGTCTCAGCTGCACGTTTGTCGTCGAAAAGCGGTCAGTGAGACTCAGTAGCTGGATCAAGCATGCTCGACAAGTTGTGCAGTATTGCCGAAGTGTAAATGTGACCCATTCTGTGCATTTGTTTATGAGAGCCGGCACCTTTTCTCACAGGGCACAAGGACTGCCACGCGGCCACTGCCGCCCCAGAGAGTAATTGGGCACGAGAGTTCGCCTTTTTCCTAAAGCCGTCAAAAGACAGGGCACCGTCGCACTGGCCGAAAAGTATGAGAAATTCGGATGTATTCGTTGCAGAATTTTTGTGTATCCAGTCTAATGAGTCAGTCCCGCCATTGTGCTAGGCGCGAAAGCGTGAACAGCGAGTGTAAAACTGCTTGTATGACAATGTAGGTATTGCACTCCTAGAGCGGGACGTTTCTGCTTCGTTTCCTTCTTTTATGGAATATAAGCTATATTCTCATTAGCCACATTGGCTACAGCACTGACTCTCCCCCTCAGCGAGGGCTTTTTCTTTCTCTCTCAATCTTTTTTTTTTTTTTTAAAAAAAAAAGAAGAAAGCGGAGCTGTTTAGACTCTGAGCTTATATGAGCGGCTTTTGTCTACCGGCTGCCTTGTGCTGGTAACTGGATTATGTTAGTTGAATTCTGGGATTCTATGTGATCAACAGTATCCGGACACCTGGCTGAAAATTGCTTGCAAGTTCGTGGTGCCCTCCATCTGTAATGCTCGAATTCAATACACTGTGGACCCACCCATAGCCTTTATGACATTTTCCACTCTCACAGGCATACGTTCTATCATGTGCTGGAAGGTTTCTTGGGGAATGGTAGCCCATTCTTCATGTGAATTGCAAGTCCCTGTACTAAACGTCGGCCTCCGGCGGATAGGTCTGTCTGTCGCTACAATCTTCTAGCTTCGTGATGTCTCTCTATACAACAGCGTCATCCGCGAAAAAGCCTCATGGAACTTCCGGTGTTATCTACTAGGTCACTGTGGAGAGTTACGGTCCTACAGCACTCCCGAAGTTACTTTTACTACTTAAGACTATTTCAGAATATGGTACTCTGTTCTGTATGCTAGAAGCTCTTCAACCCAGTCACAGAGCTGGTCTGATACTTCGTAGGCTCTTAATTTGTTCATTAAGTACTGTGAAACTCTATCGAATGTCTTCGGGAATTCAAGGAACACATCGTCTACCCGGGAGCCTGTATTTGCTGTTTGTGCGTGGACGAACAGAGCGAGATGCGTTTCACATGGTCGACGTTTTCGGAATACATGTTGATTCCTGCAGAGACGATCATTTGTCTGTCAAAAAACGTCGCCTCGACTAACCCCAACCATGTTTTAAAGATGAAATCGGAAGGTCTACCACACTGCGAACTGCCTCAATGACAGATGTAGCATACGTAAATGACTCGAAAAACAAAAAAGCATCTTCACATTTAGGAAAAAATCTCTACATACAAATTCAAACTCACCCTAATTTGATCCCCTAAATTACAGCCACACACAAAAAAAAACAAATTACAAATGACACACACTTAGAATTCTCCATGCTAGCTTATGCTATACCTGTGGATTAACGCGTAAGCAAATACAATAAATGCCTGGGTAATATCATTTATTTCTCACAGCGCGTCAGCGAGGATTTAATGTGACTTATACATACGGGAAAGGAAACGACTTTCCAATACCTTGTACTAGGGCAGCCTTCGCACAGCCAGTAACTGATAATCTGTCCATTCTATCTCCTTGGTCCAGTGTAGCTGTATCTTGGTGGTAGACGATTCGCAACCGCCTTTACAGTGTTACAACGACTTGAAATATACGTTGTATGAAAGGTTATTTGTATCGATGAACAGAAGTTGGACAAGGCTTGGGACTGTAGTAAATCGTAAAGAGTATCATTCTTCATTATACTGTGTGACCGTAACTGCACTTCTAGTCAGATTTGTCAAGCAAAGCTATTGGTAGTGTAGATCTGAATAACGCCCATTATATTGAGAAACTACGAAACTTTTTTCGTATGTCTTGTTACTGGGAGTGTCTCTCCTGGATAATATCTTAATGTCATGAAAATTTCCAGGGAGGGATAAGGTCTATTGTCTTGGAATGTGGAGAGTGAATGTGTTGTTCGTAACTGTTAGCGTTCTGTCAGTAAAACGCTGTTTTTACAGTACTTTGGACAAAGGAAATATGAACAGTGAAGCCTTCAAGCAGGGATCTACCTCACTCAAACAACGGGTAAAACAAAAGCATGCGCAGCAATACCCAGTGCATGAACTTGTTCGTGATTATTTAAATATCATTGCTAACTGACCCTTGTTACACGAGGTCAATTAGCACGATACTGAAACACCAAATGCACGATCAATAGGCGGCTCAAACGCAGGGGGCTGAACTCACGACCCCTGCTGCGCTGATTTACACTGACCTCTGTACACCAACAAGCCCGTTTGCAGTGGTGTCGGGCACATTGGACCTGTTATTTTATAGAACTGTTATCAGTGATGAGCCTCGCCCCGAAGAGAGACGCGAGGACCGGTGACAACGCTTCTGGAGATGCCACAGGCAGGGTGAGATACCATCCTGATGTCACCAGCCATTCGGTCCAACAGCCAGAAGTAATGGTCTGGGGCGCTATTTCACTGCATAACAGGACACTTACTGTTGCCATTCACAGCACGCTTATGGCCCAGCTGTACTTCTACGATATTCTACGCTCACTTTCTTTGGCCATCTTGGGCTTACATTTCAACTAGATAATTCTCTCCCGCCCACTGTAAGAGTTTTAACGCTTGTCTTCGTGTTTGACAAACCCTACATAGACCAACAAGGTCGGCGGGTGGCTTCCCAATTGAGAACGCTTAGATTATTATGCGCAGGACTCTCCAACCTTCTCGGGATTGGACAGAATCTGGCACGATATCCCTTAGGGGTCACCCAACAACTGCCTAACAGAATATGTGCTTGCATATGTACCACAGATGTATAAACTATTACTGACTTGCTCAATTTGGGACGCTCTTTCTATTGAATAAATCATCAAAATTCTCTAAAACTATCACTTGTTTGTCAGTACATGTACAACACATCTATCAATTTCCGTCCTACTCAGAGAACTCCTTCTTTGTGAGTCTTTTCTTTTTTGAATTTATAATTTTGGAAGCTAGGTAAGTGAGCATTACTCTCTGTCTGTTGTTGCAGAGTCGTTGGTATTGATAGACGTGCAGAAATGTATCTCGCCTTTACCTCTGTTGTCAGTCAAGGGAATTTGTCGTCAGACTACGTATACTTCAAAGTGTTATCCCATTATATCGCAAAAGCATTATACTGTTGTAAAAGATTTTCATCGATATGAATTCATTGCACTGCACGTAGCCATAATGCGCTATTAGAAGTCCTTAGATATACAGTTGTGTGACATATGAGTATCGCATCCCACCAACCTCGTGCAAAGGAGTGACCCGCGTGGTGCAGTCAGTACGTTGACGATATTGTGGGCTGATATTTGATAGTTTCCCTTTAAGGGATAAGAGGCAGAAAATCCCTTCGGGTATTTAGCAGAGGTGATGTAGGAATGGAGAGAAGTTTATAGGTAGTTATCAAGGGTGCAAACACTTATAGATACTCTTTAGGAACACTCTATTTTTCAATTATTCATTCTTACTAGGAGAGGTAAATACAAATGTCGTGTGACTAGGGCCTCCCGTCCGGTAGGCCGTTCGCCGTGTGCAAGTCTTTCTATATGACGCCACTTGGGCGAGTTGCACGTCGATGGGGATGAAATGATGATTATTAGGACAGAACAACACCCAGTCCTTGAGTGGAGAAAATCTCCGACCCTGCTGGGAATCGAACCCGAGCCCTCACGATTGACATTCTGTCTCGCTGACCGCTCAGCTACCGGGGGTGGACGCTTTGAGAGGTGCCTTACAGCGATTTTATATCCCTCAGTGATTGCACTCTACTACTCTAGCAAACCCCACGCCTTGGGTACTACCTTCCAGTATCGGTGACGAATGTTTTGCTAGCGACTCGTTTCGATGATACCATAAAATACTCGATTCAAGATAAGAGACGAGTGCGACACAGTGCCCGAGCCTTTCTGTGCACAGAAAACTAACAGTTATTCCTCGTTGTGGCTCGACCAACTAGACACTAGGGGACCAGCGTAAGACGGCATTTGCTCTTCGCTATATTCTAACTCACATAAATACTATTACAGTACTCTTTATTACTTCTAGAGGCAAACCCTACAGGGCTTGTTCTTTACTAATAGCTAGAAAACTCCATAAAGGAACTGTGACTAGATCCTTATCGGAAAATCACTGCCTCCGTCGAATGTGTACGGTCTTCCCATAGTTTACTGCATCATCATCGAATAGTCACTTTGCAGTGACTCCTAGTGGGGACTGCCATTGTGTGACTCCCTTACTAACTCATTCATTGCCCAATTTATCTGTTAATTTATCTGTTAGTGCCGAGACTGCCTCCGACTGCCATTTATGAACTGCCTTGAGGAGTTTTCCCTTGGAGTGTTTCGTTCCCCTGCTTCCAGTTAAGGTCCTTTTTTTAATGACCTAAATGTTTCTAGAAGCATCTTGAATATCCTCAAAAGATCTTGAAACGCCCCAAATGGACCTGCGCTTCTTGTTTCGGGCAGGGTAAGCCGGTCGTGGCTATGTCCATTGCTTACAGTGGTCCCAAAAGTGACCGCAACTGCAGCGGCTGACCATATGCAATGTGTCTCTCCAGTGTCATGCCTGTGCATTACCATTTAATAAGCTTTCCATTCTTTTTCATAACCTCCATGATGCTTCTTATATCAATAACATTTCATATCTTATATTAACGAAACTTGACAGCCATGGCGTGAGGTACTTCCAAACTCCCTTTCATTTCAGAGGACAGCTGCCATATAAACCCGTTTTACATGTGAAAATATGTTTATCAGATAATGTGCTCACAGCTTCGATCCAGAAGCACTGTAAATGCAAATGTCATGCTTGGCCTGCTCATAAATTTTAACAAGCAGCACAATAGCTACATGACTGTTGCGCGTGCCATGTCCAAACTGAATTCGTACTGCAATTTAAGACGTATGATTGGCTACACTGGCCAGACCAAACCAACAGTTGTGGTTTAACTCAGATTTCAGCAGCTAGGAAAATTCCAGACTGACATTCCAACTGTATCTAGGAAATTCAAATGCTTTAAACAAAAGAATAAAGAACAAGGTCCACATGCGCTGAGGAGCCAAGACTTTATAACCACTGCATACTCAGTGGTTGAGTTATGGACAAGTGGCGCGGTACGAAATGTACAGAGACGAATGGGAAACATTCTAGCGAATACACGGACCGTAAATGTGCCAATCTACTTGTATAAACCATTTTGCTCACTAATTTTGTTACGGCTCGGTGCCTGGGATTGAGGATCTCGGAAACGGCGAAGCTGATAACCACTTCACGCGCTGTTGTTGTGAATATCATTGATCATTCGTTGAAGGATTATGAAACAAGAAGTAGCTGGCAAGGTGTATTACGTCCACGCCTAATCGTAGAACATGGATGTCTGTAGATTGACTACTCTGTAAAAGTGAGTGATTAACTACCTGTAGCTAATCTCACAAAGGGCACGATGCTAATTCAGACACAAGCTGGTGTGTTTCGGAGCACACTGTTCAGTGTACATTGTTAGACATGGGGTTCGACAGCAGACGACCTCTACATGTTCCCATGAAAAACCCTTACAACACCGTCAGTTACGACTGTAGTAAGCATGAGATCATATAGACTGGACCGTGAATCACTGGAAACCTGTAGCCTTCATAGTGAATCACGTTTACTTTGATACCAGGTCAACAGTCACGACCTGATGCGCTGTCGTTCTTGTGAACGGCTTACGACAAATCTGAATTTAGCGGTATTTTTGTCATACGACGGTCTGCAGCAGTGGTTTGTTCATGTTTGTTATCTGCGATCTTTTCCGTCAGTAGCTTGATAGCTTTTGTGTGTAGAACATTATTGTTTGATGTTTATCCTAGTCGTGGAGATGATCTCAACTGAGCAACGTATTCAGTTGACAAAAAGTTATTACAAAAACAGTGGAAGTACCACTGCAATCGTTCGTTAATTGCGTGTGACACTCGAACGTAATCCTTCTCCAACCGATTCATGGGAGAATTATTTTCTCAGATGAGGCTCACAGCCACCTCAGTGGATACGTCAATAAGCAGAACTGCAGTATTTGGGGTAACGAAAATCGGCGAGTGACTGTGGAAAATGAAATGCATCGACAATGAACGAATGTATGGTACGCGCTCTGTGCAGGAGGAGTGATCGGCCGGTACATTTTTGAAAATTATGACATAGGGCCCGTCAATGTGAACGGCGACCGTTACCGAAACATGCTTTCTAATTGGTTTTTCCCTCTTATTGATGACAATGACGATTTTGGGCTTCAACAAGATGGTGCAACATGTCACACATTCTTTGAAGCGATTGCTCTGCTGAATGAAAAGTTTCCTCAAAAAATTATATCTTTGCGCGGCAGTCAGGAATGGCCTACCAAATTATGCGATCTTACGCATTGTGACTTTTTTGTGGGAATTTGCGAAATCAAATTGTACGTGAACAAACCACAAACAATACACCAAATGAAGGATGAAATTATAAGGGTTATGAACAGCATCCCAGCAGATGTTTGTGAACGCGTCTTAGAGAGCTTCAATGAGCGCATTGGTCGTTGCGCGTGGCCTTGTCTGGTCGTACGGAGGATACAATATTTCGTACAAAAATGGGAGAAATTGTTTAACGTATTTGTAGAAAAAATACATTTTTCAATAAATTTTGCATATTCTGCAACATTTTCATATTCGTCCCTACTTCCCGGAAAACTTCTACAGTTCGGGACATTAACCTTGACTTCCATGGAACCTGTGGTAGTAATCGGATGCAACCGGACAGCTCTGAACCTTGAACTATATGAAAAGTAATGCGGACCCCCTACATGCTTGATGGCGTCCCCGACGGTGGTGGCATCTTCCACAGGGTACTGGTACCTTCCCCATGATCTAAATCGTGCTACAGTAGTTTGAGGAGCATGATAGTGAACTATCTCTAGTAAGCAGATGGTTCTAATGATTTAGCGCATAAGTGTAACTATGTGTAGCTCATGTTCATCCTTTTTAGACAGGGATGCGTAAGGCATCAGAGATTTCTACACTGACAATTAACTGTGAATCTGGTTCACCCATTTTTTTCAAATTACGTGACACTCTATGCTCTCCAGTTAATTATATCAATGTGAGCCATCAAATTATTAACGTCATTAACAAAGGAATGCCCCTCACAAATAACACTGTTGAAATTCAGTCATAATTATAGTTTTCCAGGCATTCGCCAAATCGAAACCCAGTCATCTGCTTACCACTCGGTAAATCGTCATTAATCCTCGAAATCACTCGTTTCTAATCACCCACTGTCCAGCAAAGTCGTTCCTGAGACCACGTCCAGCTTAGCTAAGTACTGACTGCTGTAATGTTTAGCTTATGAGGAGCTTCTCGACGCTTTTACCCCATTCTTTCAACTCCATAGTCACAGTAATTGTCCCAGTTGGACTGCTCATTGCAGTCTGGAATTCAAAAGTGATTCCATCCACTCAATTCACACAATTTTTACAACCGTCTTCGGCGGGACGGGGTCGGTCTACTGCCTTCTTCTAAACCTACCTCGATATGCTTTTTTCCGACGTCCCTTCACTCTGTAGTAGCAGACACGTGCTTGGCTGCATAAAGTAATGTTGATGAAACCACTACCTAATACCTACCAGCCGGCCGGTGTGGCCGTGCGGTTCTAGGCGCTTCAGTCTGGAACCGCGTGCCGCTACGGTCGCAGGTTCGAATACTGCCTCGGGCATGGATGTGTGTGATGTCCTTAAGTTAGTTAGGTTTAAGTAGTTCTAAGTTCTAGGGGACTGATGATCACAGATGTTAAGTCCATAGTGCTCTGAGCCAATTGAATACCTACCACACAGAAGCCGCGTATCTCGAGTTGAATGTCAGTTCCTGGAAGTTCATATTTTAAAATAAGGCGGGCATTAAGAGGATGCATTCTACTTGCAGAAAGCATTTAAAATTAGATTGAATCTGCTTTTTATTCATACGGAAACACATGAAATGGCTATCAAGTCCGTATTGAATATGGTACTGCTCTATCATTTCAAGTTCACTGCCTGTACAACATAGTTTCACTCGAAAAGCAGCCTGAATTGGTGCAAGTACGACCCGACTAATGTTTACGTTCTACCGGGTACCGACCCACAACTTTCCGCGAGTTAAACATTCGGTCGTTTCAGTCGTCTGCTTCGAAAGAAGTGCTCGCCAAAGTATTCCGTAGAGAGCACGAAACATGCCACGCGGAACTGATACTACGACCAGAAAGTTCACACGTTCATAACTTTCAGACTATTTAATTTAGAAACACCAAACCTTCATTAAAATATTTGTAACTCCAGTCGCTTCAGTCACGAGGTATTCGAACCGAAATTAACTCACTATTCCTTCATTTTCCAGGGTATTTTTACGGAGCTATCTAACATGGTGCTATCCGTCGGCCGGCTAGCAATCGACTATCTCGAACTTTCCGTCTCACTGCCCACCCCATTTTATTCGCGCGGGAACAGCCTAATTCTGATTGGCTGTTAATCTAATCGACCTATCAGAATATTCCTTCCAGATCATTCTCGCAGCAAAACTTGCCTTATCCAATTAATAATCCGATAGTAATTAACGTCATTAGAACTTCAATTTCTAGTATATTGTGTAATAAAAATAAGCGAAGTACAAATTATTCTCGAAATTGATTAAATATACTTATTCCGTCTCTAACTTTCATTTTGGCTGTTTTTATACCATAGCAAGCTCACACCGCCATCCGTCATCTGAATAATTGCTCCACCCTAACTTTCCCACAGACTATTTGTAGAATGTATTACGAAAAATGACATATTAAGTTTTAACGTATGTCAGACACACACACTCCTAATTATTCTGATGCACTCACACATCGAAATACAATAAATTAATAATTTTAACCTATTTTTGTATTACGTAATGCACAGTGACTAAAGTGTTAAATAAGAAAATTATAATTTATGGATTTTTATGCACTAGTAAGTTTGTAATGGATTCAAGTGATAATGCCGGTCACTCTGTATTTGTTCCTAACACAGTTTTTAAAAAACAAGCATTGCTTTTAGAACTTTTAGGTAATTTTCTTTATCTCCGGCACTATAATAAATTAAAATCTGAAATTTTGACAGCATCATTCCATTAATAACAAAAGGCTGTGTACCAAATTTGAACAAAATCGTATAATAACTGATGTGTATGATTTAGATTCGCAGAGGGTATGAATCTTCGTACTGATTCACTGTTACGCTATGCAGTTCTCACAGCGGGCAGCCTCAGCACCGCGTTAGCAAAGCGGAAAAAAAGAGGAGAATGGAAAAAAAGAAGCCATCCTGCAGGCATCGTACCAAACGGCTGCTTGCCTTACTGCTACGAACGTCATCCCGTAATAACTTGCTACGTCACACGCCCACCGCAAAGGTTGAAGGTCCCTCCCTGTCCGTTAGTACATGAGGTACACGTAGATGTAGAGTTCTGCAGAATCCTGATTTGGCTGAAGTTGTTCTTTCTCTTTCCCCTTCACAGTCGATTTGGGCAGCTTTAGAAGGGGTGAAATTTCCCTGATGCATCTACTATTAACGTCATATCCAGTGACTAGTCCACGTTTGAAGTCACTGAGCTTTCGCCACCGACCAATTTTCTGTTACTGATAGTCTGATGACAACACAGTATTTCACCTCCTCCTTTTATATTGGCGGATAGTGATATATAAGTATGACCCAGAATCTGAAAACATCTATTAATACAATCTTAGCAGTATTAACGCTTTCCCGTGTTGGAGGGATACTTTAACAACACCACTAAATATTTTTCCAAATTAAATTTTCCTTAACTGTCGTTGACTTTTATTCACAACGTACTTTTTAGAGACATTTAGATGTGTAAGAAGGTTGCTGAACCTGAAAATAAGAATATGAAATTCGTTGCGAAAGTCGCATTCAATACTAAGACTTAAGTTTTTGGGTAGAGTTTTAGTGAAAAATGTAATACAGTTACAGAATCTGGCATAAGAAATTATTACAAAGAAATGTAAAGTGTATGACTTGATTCCAGTAGTTTAAAGATGGGCATAAAGTAAAGACCTCCAGCCCCCACCCCCATGTTACTGCTATGGTTAATGGTTTCAAAGGAAGGTAACTGCATTAGCGTGACTTCACATGTCTCGTAACACATGAATACTGAGAAGCGGTTAAAGCATAAACAGGAATTGTCACGTGGTTCGCTTGATAACCGCTTACAGTCGTACTGGAAATCAAAATTCCTGTGTTCAGTACTCTTATTTCCAGCCAACATAACTTATTTACTTCATCTTATAGAAACCGAACAGTGTATTTTACTTGGTTTTTGTTTGGGGTTTTCAGAGCTTTGCTACCTAAAAGGACTTGCGTTTTTCTTACACACAACGCTGTTGATTCGACACAACTGAGCAACTGAAAGTAGTATCAATGCCTGAACGAATGCATGCTTGTTGAAACACCCATTTTTCAGTTCGTGACGTATGTTGTAATTTAAGAAATACGACTCGCATTGTCGGGGTAATACGCAGTTATTCTTTCACTCAAATGTACGTCCGTGTCGGAGCCACCCGAGGGAGCTACGACCAATTTCCATTATCCAATAGCGTCTCCCACATATTAATGCGCAGCCATTACCATTAGTAATTCCACCACCGTATCGACGTAAAGTGAGCTGAGAGCCACAACTCTGGATGAAAATTCTTCCCTACCCTTGCACTGACATCTTTGCATACATCGTTCATCACTGTACAGAAATAATTGTGCTGCCATGAAAAGGCGTTGAAGTTTCGTCATAAAGACAACGGTAGGGAAAGTATATATCATGGTTATAGTCTGACTATAATAATTTCTATGTGTTAAGTTTTTCCTTTATTTTTATGTTGACTTCATGCTTCGCATTCATTGGAATACAATTGCAATACTCCGTAAGTGCTGGAAACAGATTTTGCTATTAAGCACATATACTACAAAACTCTGATAACAATAATACCTTATTTCTCTCTCAAGGAAGTAACGTTTTCCTAAAAGAGTGACGTAAATGTATATACAGCAGAGTCATATAGGAGGGAAAATATTCCAAGGACAACATGATGCTATGCAAAAATATTAATAACCACTATTTTTCTCTTACATTGAATACTTAGGAAATAATAAAAGGCCTTACCAAGGCACTAAAGTATCTCAATATGTGGAATGCTGTTCACCATTTACGTACCACAAGCAACACCACTGTCAAAATTAGTATCAGCTGGAGGTGGAAAGATAAGGAAAAATTTTCGTGTCATATTACAGCAGGAATAATGCCAAAAACCTTCTGAATCACACACTGGTTTTAGTGAAAGAGTGCGACGTGATACAGCGGTAGCAAATGGAAAGAGCAGTCGAAAGCTCAAGAATGAATTCTGTTTAGAACAACAAAGTTGGTTATAGCTTATATGCGACAAATCGGGAGCTGCTAACGGTCACTATGCGCTGTTACTTCCATTGCAACTTTTACAAATGAGGAATATCTCAACATGCAATATATATATGGGCTTTCAGGAGGAGGGGCAGAAGGTGCAAAGCAGTTCCATGGGGTATGATTTACCATCAGACACCTCACACAAGCAAAACTCTATTCGTTGGGTAGATTCTGTACGGAGTGAGGTGCATTTTTCTCAGCCCGTGAACATTGCGTTAAAGAATTAAAGGATCAAATTTCTGGAACCATGGCATTTTCCCTCATTTCGACCCAGAAGTGCAAGCTGTGGCTAAAGTGAGCCTACGTACTTCATCTGTAATGATGAAAAAGAGTGGCATTCTACGCTGTCACCCTCAGGCATAGATACGCTTTAAATAGCAACATGTGGACACATGCGAGAGTAAGGACGGAGCCCAGAAGTTCGTTTGAGGTGTAAGGTAGGTGAACGATGTCACATTGCCATCAAATTCAATGACAATTCAGTCCAATGACATCGTGGACATGTCCCGAAATGGTAAGGTCATCAAACCCCTCATACCCACCAGCTCACCCCATTTCTTGTGTCTCTGCGATGGGGATCAGAACCGCGACGCTCAACATCGGAATCAGGCGATTTTCTTATGGGTGACTGACGAAAACTTTTCTGAAACACCTCCTGTCAGAAATGATATGGAAAGCCCTCAGGAGGCGGTATGGAGGACGTCTCTGCAACCTCCCCTAATCTCTGGGGCGCAGATTCACACACATTTCAACGTGCAGTGTGCAACAGAACTACGTTCATAACAATCATTGACAGTGCCAACAATCGCCTGATGCTTCATTCCTTCTCCACTATAAGAGAAGGAATGCCATACAGAGCACTGTTTCCTGGTTTCCGCTTGTGCTAACGATATTGTGTAGTCAAGCGAGATTAGAGCACTTACAAGACTGTTGCATTATGTGAGGCGGAACGCAATTGTGGTAGTTCGGATAATTTTGAGTATGACAAAACATTTTGAAAGTGCTCAACAAATGTGCGCTTATGCCGAAAGTGTGTTGCTGAACTAGTGGCGCCTTAAAGGGAACCACTGAGATCCTATTCCAGCCATGTCACTGTCGCGAACTACCTTCCATCAACCCCCCCCCCCCCCTCTCACGCCCCCCACCCACCACTCCGTAATCACTCACGACACACACCACTCCACGCCTTCCATCGTGACGTGCAGCCCACTGGATTTGATTTGTACGCTTTGGAGTGTAGTGAGACCATATTTTGTTGTCAGTCGTCTAGAGGGGAAAACCATATGGATGGGGTGGTTGAAAACCATTCGACGAAATTGGAAACTGCTTTTGTCAACTCTCTTGTTTCACACGCTCCCGTCTCCCGTGGCGTGATCACTGAGAGGATTGCGCTATGTGTGTGTGTTGGGGGGGGGGGGGGGGGGGGGGCAGGCAACTTGCGGACCTACAAGTGCTTGAACAGAATGACAGTGGTTCCCTTTATGACCCCACATCTCAGCAACACACTTGTCGGCATAAGCGTACCTTCGTTGAGCACTTTAAAATTCAATCATCATGCTGAAAAATATCCGGACTACCAGAATTGTGTTCCGCGTCGTTGGCATGCAGCCCACATAACGCGACTGTCTTGCGAGTCCTCTACTTTCATTTCGCTACAGTCGCTTGACTCTACAGAATAGTTACCATGAGCGACTACTAGGAAAACAGTGCTCTGTATGGCAATGACTGCAGATGTAAATTAATACTACGATAATGTTAACATCAGGGAATACCTGAGACAGTCTTTAACACTCCTAACCTCTAATTTATTACAATGAGTGAAATTTTAAAAGTGTTACCACTCTCTTTAATATCTGACATAAACTGAGGTGACAAATGTTATGGTATGCCTCCTAAAACCATGTCGGGCCAGCTTTTGCCCTGCGTAGTGCCGCGCTTCGACGTGACATGGGCTGAACACGTCGTTGGAGGTCCTCTGTAACAATATGGAGCCGTGCTGTCTCAATAGCCATCCATAATTGCGAAAGTGTTGCCGGTGCAGAATTTGTTCACGAAATGACCTCTCGATTATTTCCTAAGAATCTTATATGGGATTTATAACGAGTGGTCTGGGTGACCAGATCCTTCGCTCGAACCGTCCAGGATTGACATGGAACAATGTCATCCACAAAAATTCCTACGTTGTTTGGGAACATGAAGCTCACGAAAGGCTTAAAATGGCATCCAAGTAATATAGCCATTTCGAGTCAATGATCGCTTCAGTTGGACCAGAGGGTCCAGTCCATTTTATGTAGACACGCTCCACACTTAATGGAGTCACCACCAGCTTGTACAGTTTACTACTTGTGTTCGTGGCTTCTTGGGGTCTGCGCCACACTCCAACCCTACCATCACCTCTTGCCAACTGAAATCGGAACTCATCTTACCAGGCCGCTGTTTTCCAGTACAACCGATATGGTCACGAACACAGGAGAGGCGCTGCAGGAGATGTCGTGCTGTTAGAAAAGCCACACGCGACGGTCGTCTCCTGCCATTGTATTGTGTTGTATTGTATGTTAACCGGGGGCCTAGATGTGACGGAGAGAATCCGTTCCTGTCACAGCCGTAGTGGTCCACAACCCCACTACGATTACCGCAGTCCACTTCACCCTCCGCCGCCCCACACCGAACCTCTCTTTCAGGGTTATTGTGCCGTTCGGCCCCCGGTGGACCGCCCAGGGAACGTCTCACACCAGACGAGTGTAACCACTATGTTTGCGTGGTAGTGTAATGGTGGTGTACGCGTAAGTGGAGAACTTGTTTACGCGGTAATCGCCGACATAGTGTAGTTGAGGTGGAATAACGGGAACCAGCCCGCATTCGCCGAGGCAGATGGAAGACCGCCGAAATACTATCGACAGACTGGCCCGCTCACCGAACCTCGACACAAGTCGGATTCGTGCCGGAGACCAGGCACTCACTCCAAATCCGGAAAGCCGTGCTTTAGACCGCACGGCTAACCGGGTGGACCGTCTTCTGCCATAGTCCACTGGCATTAAAATTGGCCACACTTTCCTAACCCCTTCGTCGTACGTCCCACAATGATTTCTGCAGTTATTTCAGGCAGTGTTAATTGTCTGTTAGCACAGGCAACTCCACGCTAATGTTCTCAGTTGTTAAGCGAAAGCCGGCGGCCATGCGTTGTGCGGGGTGAGAGGTGGTCTTGGAATTTGGTATTCTCGGCACACTCTTGACAGTGTAGATCTCTAAATATTGAATTCTCTAACGGTTTCCGAAATGGAATGTCCCATACGTGTTGGTACCACTACCATTCCGCGTTCAGAGTCTGTTAATGCCCGTCGTAGGGCCATAATCATGTCGGAAACCTTTCCAAATGAATTACCTGAGTACACATGAGAACTCCGTCAATGCACCGCTCTTTTATACCTTGTGTACGGGTTGTACTGCCACCTGTATATATGCGTGACTCTAACGCATGAATTTTTTTACCTCAGTGTATACTGCGCGTACCTCCAACACATGAATCGTTCAGTAATCCTTAATTAAAACAATTATATTTTTTGCAAATAACTGTTCTCTCTAGAATGTCTTGACTCCCGAATCTCTACAGTAATCCGAAGTACGATTGCTGTAAAAAAGATTTTTCCAAACACTTGTTAACCCTTATGGTTCAGCCTAGTGCTTTTGCAGAAACTGCTTAATTAATTAGCCAGTTATAAAAGCCATGATTAACAGAGCCAAATGTTCTATCGAAACCTTATTATCAACAACTTATCACTAATGTCTTTACTGTTTTCATAATGGTACGCTGATCTGTGTACATTTCTAAATGTGCTTTTTATGTAACACCAAGTGACTAGAAATGAAAGTTCTTAGTGATCAACTAGTTGTGTGTATTTCTTAACTAGAAATGACACAATGAACTATTTTGTTTCGTGTATGGCTTCAGAAACAATAACCAAGCAAAATATTTGTGCCTGACCGGGACTCGATCACAGCCCTGATCGTCATTGATCACTAGCCATAAGGAGACGTGACGTATCAGATTTTTAACTAGTATGAAGAAGCAAATCTTAACTTGAAATTGAATGAAGAAAATTTTTGTACTAGGCCGGGACTCCTATCCAACAACTGTTGTCCCTCTTAACTACTACGAAAGATGTTACATATGGTTTTATTCCCTTTACACATAGTTTCATTTCCTAGTAAAAACTTGAAATAAAGTGTTGTATGTATGTGTTGGATGGTGATTAGAATCAAGCACCTAATATGATTATTGTGTAAGGACTTTCAGTGTACACAAAAACTGCAGCAGAAACTCAGATATTTTCTTAAGATTGCGTTACTAAATTTCATTCTGGTCTTTTACAGCTACTTTAGAGAAGGGAAATAACAAATTACTTCACACATGCCACTTTCTGAGCGGTGCTCGGCCGTGTGCTAAAGTCTAATTAGCACCAGCAAAGAAGCGCAGTATTACACAGCTAGTGAAGCACAGATGCTTGGAACATTCTCGCTCTGCTGTGGTAGCAGTTACGGCACAAAGAGTGGCATATTCCTCACAAACAAAAATATGAGATGAATTAGAACAATTTGCGAGTGAAATAACTGTCTTGCAGTCGACAAATTAAATTTTCGTAATCACTTATTACGTAATTATGGTTCAAAACATTTCATCAGAATTACAAGAAAATATATAATTAATGTGGAAGTATAGTCCGCCTCTAGTTCTGGGTATAAATCTACGATCACATAACAAAAGAAAAGATTTTGTGATATTTCCAAGTCTCACCTTTTTCAACAGCAGGAACCTATTCTTGGATGACTCTCAACAATCTCACTCTAGCGCTGCTACCGAAATATTTCTAGATTTCTGGGCTACTAGACATCAACTTCAGGATAGGCTTTATTCAACCAAAATACAGAATATAACACTGAGTTTATATTTATTCTACACGATAATTTTATTATTTGACTCTTTATAACACAACACCAACATTTCATTCTAAGTAAAATATCTTGTGACTTATGTAATTGTTTTACTGTTTGTCTATGTACGTCAACTTGTAATGAAGGTGTAATTGCATCATGATAATTGTCAAAGATGAAAGCTCTTATATAAAATTTTTGGAATGAGTTGTTCCTATTGTAACGATAGTTTATCTATGTTTCCAGGCTTGTAAAATATCTAAACCGGTCAACATTCCAGCTTTTGGCAGTTTTTTTACTAAGAAACACAACATGTGAGGTAGAGCCAATGGTTCGGAAGCGAGCCACCGAAAGAAAGGAATCTGAAAAACTGCATTATACTACTGGGAAAGTTCATACAGTATGAACCAACAATAAAAAGTAAACAACATCTCAGTTGTCGTAGACACATTGGTACTCAAGAACTGCTGGGGATACATATCCGCTGCCATCTTACCGCAGCAGATAAAACTTCCTCATTTTAGCAGAAAAGGATATAATTGTCATCCTCCAAATGTCACGATTTCTTCACTTTTTGAGACAATACAATCATCACACTTATGTAGCCTCATATTGATAAAGGCATACGAAATTATAGTTCATCAAATTATTTGTGCTTTACGTCTATATAAATTATTTGCAAACATTCATTTGACACCAGCGAAATAGGTCTTCAATCACTGTTTTGACACGGTGCTACTACACTTAAAAATGAACATGAATCAAACTGCAACACCTATTCATTCAATCTATCGATCAGTAAGGTTCAGAATAGTGAAAGAAATATTCCAATGAACTAACTGTTTACTCAAATAACTACTGATCAGTAAAAGTCAAAATAAGGAAATAAATTTCAATATGTTGATTACTGAACTATCGTATCACAGAGAGAGAGAATACGATTTGTTTTGTGAATATGTACCTATTTAATGCCAATTCCAAAAGTAAGGAGACGTAGATTTCTAGTTTCGACCAGTTTAATGGGCATCTTCAGATCACGTAGTAGAAAGCAGCGTCAGCATCGATTACTGAAGCAAGACGCTTTTTCACACTCATGTTTACAATTGCAGACTACAATTTTTTAAAAACTTCCTGGCACATTAAAACTGTGTGCCGAACCGAGACTCGAACTCGGGACCTTCGCCTTTCGCGGGCAAGTGCTCTACCAACTGAGCTACCCAAGCACTACTCACGCCCCGTTCTCACAGATTTACTTCTGCCAGTACCTCGTCTCCTACCTTCCAATTTCACAAGCTCTCCTGCGAACCTTGCAGAGCTAGCACTCCTGAAAAAAATGGAGCTCAGTTGGTAGAGCACTTTCCCGCGAAAGGCAAAGGTCTCGAGTTCGAGTCTCAGTCCGGCACACAGTTTTAATCTGCCAGGAAGTTTCATATCAGCGCACGCTCCGCTGCAGAGTGAAAATCTCATTATGGGTACAATTTTTAAGATTGCAATTGCAAATATGACTGTGAGAAAGCGTCGTGCTTCAGCAGCCGGTGTAGACACCGATGTCCATTATGTGATCTGAAGATGGGCGTCTCACTGATTGAATCCAGTAATTGATGTTTCCTTCCTTCAAATCTAGGCAACTAAAAAGTTTTCATAAAGAAGGCTGCCACACTAGATTTAAAAGACTTACCACAAAAGTGAACCGTGTTGTAATTTTAATCGCATTTATTCACTACAAATGTGATTAACGCCAGTTAAGTCAGTTTATTCAATTTGCTGCTATCTTCAAGAGACGTCCCTCGAAATCCGTCTTTTGTGGTATTTTCAAACAACGGCAAAAGAGTTAAACCCAATGTGAACAGTATTTAACTGTGCCATTAATATAATGAATTATAATTTATGACGTAAAGTGCGTAAATAACAATTATTTGGACGAAAACTGTATTTTTAACGAGAAAGGTTGTTTCTTCGAAGGTAGTACTGAGTGGTATAAATTGGATTTATTACTGAATTCATAGTGTGCACAAGTGTTAAAAAATTGTGGAAGTTAGACAACAATAATGGGCAGCATCCGGATAGTGGCATCTAGATAGTGGCAGTGTGACCACATGTACAAGAGGACTTCGTCTACCTACGCGACCGAGGTTGCAAGATTCCAAATTAAGTCTCCGAAATGGCCTAAGGTAGCGTGAGGACATCACATGGCATGTCAGATCGCTGACTTTGCTCTGTTAGTGCTACGCCCATTTTCTCAGATAACAAAGGCATGTTCAATAAGAATTTTTACTGCTTTTAGACACGTCTAACACTTCAAATACTGAAATCAAGCAGTTTGATTTCTCTACCGGTGAGAAGCCTTCTTTGCAACACCTCTTCACTAAAACTGAAACAAGGAAATATATTTTTATAAGAAGACATTAATTTACGTCCAGAACCATAATTTATGAGAAACCCATAGTGGAACTTGGGAGGTAAATGTGAGGGCTGCATATTAATGTTGTACCCTGTTGCTCTTATCAGATCCACGACGAGGCAGCGATTTCCTGTGGAAGATATCAAATCGTCTACAGAAAGTTGTAAGCATACTACCGTTTTTAATAACTATCAGTTGTGACATGAAGATGTGCAGAAACCTAGTGACCAGTATGTGTGGTCTGAAATTATGCTTCTCATCACTTTGTTCGATCGCTAATAACATCAGCCCATTTGTAAGAAATTTATTTCCTTGCGCATTTCGGGCATAGTCTACCTTCAGCACGTCATAAAAAGGACTGAATACACAGTACCCTGCTACACGATTTCAGTCTTAGCATTGATGCTCAGTAAAGATTGAAATTAAGTGACACGAACCTATGTTTTGTATTAACACGAGGAACAATCAGTAATTAAAAAAATAAATTGATGTAGAAAAAATGTTTATAATTTTACACAACTTGGCTTTCACTACTTCTGAACATAATCCTCATCAATGTTAATGCACTCGGCCCAAGGATAAGCCAGTTGTTTTATACCCGACGCAAAGAAGTGCTTGTCTTGTTGTTTCAACCACTTTGTTACAAATTATTCTTCCATGTTTTGTGTTTTGGACACAGTTTCAAAATGGTGAACACAAGTTTCATAACACGTTAAAATCTTGTTTAGGAAAGGGTCACAAAACATTTCATTGTGTTACATTTACGTCTGTACACTTTGAGTCTTGATTCCTTGTGTTGCTGAATTAACTCTTTTGGGACCCGCCTTGCACTCGCCTTGATGTGCTTGAGCTTGTTACTGATAATGTTATGAACTGCGCCAACACCTATTACTACAGCTTTTGCTATATTTTCCACTCTAATAAGTCGGTCTTCACGAATAATGTCGTCAATGACGGTTTCAAGCGAAGGAGTTCACATTCCAACTGACCGGACAGAACGCTAATCGTCAGACCCGGAGGTTCGATCGTTTTTGAACTGTTCAACCCAGTTAAAAAAATTTCGTTGTTCATGCAACTTTCAACGGAATATAAAATATCTGGAGATAAGATTTAGCCGGTAAAGAAAACAAAAAAAAAGATCATTGAGCATTGTTCAACTAATGTGGAAACTTTAAACAGCTAAGCCATTGTTAGACGCAAGACTAAGATTTTAGCGAAAAAGGCTTTATCCGTCAGCTGTTCTCGCTTCATTTCAATGATGCCAGCTGAAAGTCATGAATATACAAAACTGTTTCTACAGACTGTTTCATATCTACATCAGTTTGTTTCTCTAACTATTGAATGTTCCACGTATATATCGTTACTCATTCTCTCTTTTCGAGTACTGGAATCAACAAATCAAAAACTACGTATCAAGTCATTTTATATGTTAAAAACCATTCAACAGCCAAGATCGCATAAAATATTTCCTTATTTAAGTCAACTGGTTTCAACAGACTGTACTGTCATCTTCAGGTCTTAAAATCTTCTGTTGCAAAACATTTTAATTTTACGCTCACCTGACGCGCAAGATGTCAGGTGGATAAAAATAGCACGTTATAAATGGTCTGTCATCGCTAAAATACTTAAAACATAAAGCACCTTGTGTATGTCGATATACATATTGCTCACAGTTTTCTGTAGCATCATACAAACAAGGTACACAATAGCACAACTGTTTACATATACTGTACATATTTTAAATAGTGCAAATCCGCTTTAAATGGCATATAGATACAACTGCGGTCTTGACTGTTGAATGGTTTTTAACAGTTAAATTGATCGCCCTTCAGTTCATCGCAAAATTAGAAAACTAAATCATTTCATATGATTTTCTGATGATGAGCTACACCCGAAACGAGTAAACAAACAAATTTTTAACAGTAAGTGGACTGTTGTTATTAACTACCGAATAAAGCAGTGAAAAATACATGCTCCGTATTAACTACGACAAGATGAGGCTATGGTGTGTTGATGCCGTTCACACGTTATTGGGGACGTTTGAATAATAATCTGGTTAAAACTGAACACCTTTAAGAAATGGTGGTAGTTTAACATATCTCTATAGCTTCTGGAAAATATATACACATTCCGGCAACGTCTACCCATCTACAACGTACCGTTCGTATCTCCAGATGTTGCTGTGGGTCATTGTGTGTAAACGCCAATCCAGGCTACCTTTTTCATATTCTTCTTAAGGATGAACTTGCTGACACTGAGTCCTTCATTAGAATGATAGATACATTGTTTTCTTATTTAGACTTATCTGACAACCTTCAGACTACGATAGATACACATTAATTTCATCTCTGAGGAGGAAGGCTATCCAACTAACTTTCCCCTGCTGTTAACGTAAGCTATTTCTGTTGAGTTTTGGCGCACTAGTGCTACGACAAAAACATAACCGAATCTTGTGTGGAGTGCAGCGAGGGCAGCCGATGGGGGGAGGGGGGGGGGGGGACTTAATGCTAAGTAATTGAGACGTCGCTACCAGTTTGTCCAATGTAAGATTTATAGCAACAGTTTCCTGGGTTTGAGAAAATTGTTACAGGTAGCGAACGTCTTTTTCATCTTCATCTTTTTAGATATTTTATTGAGTATCTGTGGCAGTAGATAACTTTATCTAAATAGGATCGGTATGAACTGAATTTTTTTCATCTAACGTAGTAACAAATACCTTAGTAACTACACTTATAACGAAATCACCGATTGCTACTGCATTTAATTATTTTTAAGATTAGTTCACAAATTCAAAACATTTTTTGCAATGGGATGAGTGCCAGTAGTTCTATCATTGCATATGCATCAATAGTAGATATTTTTGAATGGCTAGTAAGGTTTTTCTTTACTATCTCGATTGCTTCTGCCACTGGTATATTTGTGTAGAGGTTGGTTATATCGTAAGATATAAATGTTCCTCATTGAGGTAACCATATACTTCCTGCAGTATACCTTTATTGTATGTTCTTAATCTGGTTATTGGTGTATTTAGATTATTACTGAAAATATATGTTCAGATATCAGTGCAATAAATTTTATCTCGCATTGGGATTAATTTATTACGAAGTTTCGTCTTTGCTCGTAACGGTGGTTCAAATGGTTCAAATGCCTCTGAGCTCTATGGGCCTTAACTTCCAAGGTCATCAGTCCCCTAGAACGCAGAACTACTTAAACCTAACTAACCTAAACACATCACACACTTCCATGCCCGAGGCAGAATTCGAAACTGCGACCGTAGCGGTTCCCAGACTGTAGCGCATAGAACCACTCGGCCACCTCGGCCGGCCGTAACGGTGGGATTTGGGGCTTCATAACAATGCATGAGTACTTATCCAGATGTGAGTGGATTACATTACAATTTTTCAATGTATGTTGGACCTTTGCGTTGAATCTGTTAGTTGTTTTCTGGTGTATAGGATCGTTATGGATCCCCTTACGAACAAAGTCCTAAACTCATGGAGAATTAATCCTAAAATAATATTTAGTAATTTGCATTACAGCCAAACCTATATATTAAATAAAAACTTAATACATTAACAGTCAAGTTCTATACACACAATAAAAATTACACAATAAAATTGTTGGTAGTAGCTCACAACACAAGAAGCACACAAATACCACAGAGCAGAAAATTTACATCCTTCGATATAAATCGTGGATAGGTCTTAGACTATATGGTCATTTCATACAACGAAATGCATAAAACATAAATAACACTGATAAGAAAAGAAACATTCACAGAAAAAGCCTGCTTGCTTAACAGCACTGCACGGTGTGCAAATTTCAGAGAAGCTCAATGAAATATTTAAAAACACGAAGCTGAAAGTGGCGTTCCAAACTCATAACATTTAAAAAAAATACAATTTGGAGATATAAAAGGTCTAAATTTCATAATTCCAGAAATGTCTAAGATCTGTTGCGAAAAAACATAAACAGTTTTATATTGGGTAAACTGTTAGGATCTTATATATCTGCGTACGAATCTGCGGCCATATCTGTTGATATAAAGTGTTCTGAGTGTCGTACCACGCCATAATACAAAATACTTTCCTTCAGAAACCGACGTTCCGGCCACGCTTATAGTGTCCTTCTTCTGGGTCTTTTTATGTGCTTCAGATGTGAAGAGTCGTTTATATTTTGTCACTGCCGCTCTCTGAGTGTGACATAACGTCATAATTTTGTGAGATCGTAGTTGCGACTGGTCGCTTGCGCAGAAGGAGACGGAACATTGTTATAATAAACTGCCACGGTGGCAGGATCGGAGATCTGATGTTGTCTATTGCTTCTTACATTGTTTGATATGATTGGTGCTCATCGGTGAACTCATGTTGCACGCAGGTCGCGCGGCGGCAGTTACTCGCCGGTAGCGCTCGTGTCACCTGTTGGTGTCGCCTGTTGGGCTCTGAAAGTTGGGAGCACGGACGGGGCAAGTTTTTGTCCATCCTCTCTTCTCAGATTGTTAGCGTGTTTTTCTATTGTTATGGCTCCTTTGATCTTCTGTTTCGTCACATTTGGATGCTTGCTCAGCTTGTGAGTTTCCTTGCCGTAGTCTTGTCGGTGTTGGGCCACTGCTGGCTTCCTGTGCTGCCCCAGGCGAATGTGTCGCTTATGTTCTTGTATGTGTGTTGCTATAGTCCTGTGGGTCTCGCCGACGTATACCTCTCGACACTGAAATTTCGTCTTGAATACACCTGCAGTGTGTAAAGCATCTATATTGTCCTTTAAGGAGCCTAGCATATCCTGCATCTTCGGGCTGCTGTGAGGATACTTTCCCTTATATATTTTTGGCTCTCCGTAGATTCTAGGAGCTACTGGTACTCTCATAATGAGTCCCTTGGCTGTGTCAGCGTCAACTCTGCAGTACCTGTTTGATGTCGCGTCTTTCGAAATATCTTGGTTGTGGGGTCCGTCCTTAGTTAATTGTAGATGCGATCTTCTCATAATTCGTTCACCACGTCCTCACACTGTACGGTGTCCAAGATAAGAGTGGCATTGCGTTATTAGCCTGTAATATTACAAACCGTCGTTCTTCATCTTCACTTCTGGGATACCTGCCCTTTCGTCACGGCTAAGGCTGTTCAATAGTGGTCCGGAAAGTAGCTGTATTCGATCGGTTCTTGTCTTATTTTCTCAGATTGTATCGCAGACGTGTGCAGGAATACCGTTTCCACAAACTCGATGACTTTTTCTTTAGGGATACGTTCAGGTGTGATAGTGAAGTTTAGTCCCTTAGTAGGGTGCGAAGAGAACTTGATATTCACAAAAGGAGATTGCTATAAATACGTCTTCTGCTATCGGCAACGCTATCACCGACCGTCTGTAACAATGTCGTCCGCCTGCTTAGGTGGGTGCTAACGTGCTAGGCTCCCATGCAAGCGGGCCAGGGTTCGATTCCCGGACGGGTTGAAGATTTTCTCCTCCCGGGGAGTGAGTGTTGTGTTGTCCTCATCATTATTTCATCCTCATTACAGGCGCGCAAGTCACCCAGTGTGGCGTCGAATGATATAAGACTTGCACTTGACGGCTGACCTTCCCCGAATAGGGGCCTCCGGGCCAACGATGCCATACGCTCATTCGATTTCATTTCCATGTAACAACGTCGGCAAAATCAAACACCTGCAAGCGTGTGCAACTGATGAAACTGTCGCTAGTCACCAGAAGAGAAAATTTGAGCAATTAGCAAAGACGACACGGAACACCAAGCTTCGACTGGATGCAACTAGAACAGAGGTAAACCTCTCAACTCATTGTATCAGCACATGGTCCCAAAAGTACTAACTAAGGGACTAAACTTCACTGCCGCACCTGAACGGATCACTGAAGAAGAATTCATTGAGTCTGTGGAAGCAGCACTCCGGAACATCTCTGCGGTAGAAGCTGAGAAAATTAGGCAAGAAACAGTTCGAATGTTACTGCGTGCCTAACCACAAAAGAATAACGTTAGCCGTGAGGAAAAGACAGCTATCACAGAACTAAAGAAGAACATCGATGCTGGGATATTACAGGCAAAGGCAGTGCCGCTTTTATCTTAGACACCGTGCACTACGAAGACAAGAAACAGCCAAGGGATTCATTCCCAGACTACTAGTTGCTCCTAGAGTCTACATAGTGCCAAATATATATAATGAGAATTACCCTTTGAGGCCAATAGTGAAAGGATCAACTCGCCTGCATACTATTTAGCATAATATCTAGCCTGTAAGTTAGGTCCTCTAGTTGGCAAAACGGACTGTTACGTGGAGAACTCAACGCGCTTCATAGAACGCACAAAAGGAGAAACACTTCTAAACACGAACATCATGGTCAGTATCGACTTAAAGTCATTATTCATAAACATTTCAGTAGAGGAAACTGTTCGCATCTTATAACTGCATGTCCAACCTGAAACAGGATGAGTCAAGAGGAAAGGAACATCCTTTGAGAGGTGGTAGTATTAGTAATTCTGCACAAAAAACTTCCCATGCACATATGCCCTCTTCTGAATAGTTTCAGAGATGCAACACATTTAATACAACTTTTCTTCTTTTCTTCGAACAGCTAGTAAAGCGCATCCCCCAGCGAAAACGGATCGCAGTACAAAATTAAACCACAGCAAGTTTCCTACAAAAATATGTTGTTAATTTTTTCTCTATGGGTAAGCGGATTAGGCGAAGAGAGCTCGGGGATGTTGACAATCTCGCGTGACGTGTAAGCGTTGTAGCGTAGGCCGTTTATGTAGGCCAAGTTGAGGTAGTTTCACAACTTGATAAACACAAGTGCCCTGTATTAAGCTGTTCGTCCCAACTTCCTCTACGGTGTTGAGAATGACAATGTTTGAGTATTACCGAAAACAAATAACAGGGTGTATTAAACCTGTTTTCTCTACGAAGCCATTCGGAATAGTGCCCATGTCCATATGAAGCTTTTGTTCAGAATCACTAATACTTTAACCCCTCAACCCATGTACCTTTCCTCCGGACTCACCCTATATATGCGACCTTGTTGAGCTCTGTTTGTCTTCAACGTACTTCAAATGGCAAGGAAAATACTACGAGCAAATAGACGGCACAGCAACGGGGTCTCACATACCCCCTTAGTAGCAGATATTTTCATGGAGGCCTTAGAAGAAACATCACTTGGATCCGCTCCTTTACGTTCACTATATGGGCTCATAGTGAAACGGAGATGCACGCCAGTATTTGAATAAAATGCTCGGGAAGATACAATTCACTCTAGAGGTAGAGAAGAATCGCGCCATTACATTCCTGACATGGAAGTCTACAGTGCAACGCAAGTCACACTACGACTCGGAGTATACCAGAAGCCTGCACATATGGACAAATATATGCACACCACATCCTACCAATGCCCTGGGCTGAAGAGCTCAGTTATCCGTTCTTTGGTCATCCGTGCGCAACACCTAAGCGATGTTCAAAACTTAACATATGAGATCAGAAGACTGTTTATAATGTTCTTCGCCAATGGCTAGAACCATAAATCAATCCAAATAGCCATGGCAAAAGAATAAAGGGAGCGAGATACTCGAGTAATCGCCAAACGTCTGCCATCTACCTTATGTGAAAAAAACACTGATCGAATTGGTAAACTCCTCCGTCGCTTTGGTGTCCAGCCTGTCTATCACAGCAACCGCAGGACACAGGATATACTAGGCTCCTCAAAGGACAAGACAGATGCTTGACACACTGCAAATATGCACAAGGTGGAACCTCAGTGTGAGGAAGTATACTTAGGTAAGACGAGCAGTCCGACTGGAACGTCCATATGGGAAAATGAGCGATACACTCGTCTGGGGCAGCACAGGAAGCCTGCAGTGGCCGAACACCGACAAGACTACGGCAAGGAAATGAAGTATAATGAAACTCAAAAACTGGGTAAGCATCCGACTTTGAAGAAACAGAGTATCAAAGGAGAAATAAAAATAGAAAAACACCCTAACAACCGGAGCAGAGAGGATGGATACAATCTTGCCCCATCCGTGCTGCCAGCTTTCAGAGTCCAACAGGCCCCATCAACAGGTGACACGAGCGTTACTGGCGAGTAATTGCCGCCGCGGGCATGCGTCCAGCAGAAGGGAAACATGCGCCCACGCCTTATTCACCGATGAGCACCAGTCATAAAAAAACAGTGTAAGCAGTGATAGACAACGGCAAATCCTCACTTCATCTTCCGCAGCAACTTATTATAACAAATTTTCGGCTGCTTCGGCCTCAGGTGACCAATCCCAAATACGACCTCCCAAAATTAGGATGTAGCGTCAAGCTCTGTGATCGGCAATGACAAAATGTAAGCGAATCTTCACAACTAAAGCACATAAGTAGACGCAGAAGGAGACTTAACTGTGGCCGAAACCTTGTTTTCTCCAGTGCATTTTTTTAAATTTTACTTGATACAGTACTCAAAAGACGTTATGTCAACAGTTAGGAACGTCTCAATTAGACTTAACGAAAACAACGCGAAATTCTGAAAATAATAAGTCCACATTTTATATGTACTTATACAACTATAAACACAACTCACAATATGCAGAACATGCAATGTATATTCTATGTCATGTACCCAAAGGAAACAGAACGAACATCGTGGAATCGTTCGAAAATTGTTTCTACACAGACGCATAGCCAAATAAAATTCTCAGTAAACAGACAGCACTAAAGTACACGCAATATTTATAAAACTGTATTCAATGCCTAAAAGCGAACAGATAGATTTCAGTGCTTCACGACGCCAACAAATGGTACGAAAGAGTATAAATTTCAAGACAAAAAATATATCTTTACACAATTATTGAAGACATAAAATAATACCGTCTTTGTACTTATCTTTAATCACTGAATGTGAATTGTAAATTCATAGTAGACCTTTATTTCTAACTGGATTGGATTTTGCAAACGAGTATAAGAGCAAATAAAATACTATACACCACACGTAGAGTTCTGACAAACTCCAACAGTCCAGAAACTGGGAAACAGTATCAACATAAACCCCAAGCTAATATATTACGACTCATGGAATTTTAAATTTAAGCCATAAGAATTTTGTTTGTATTATTTTATGCAAAGAAATGTATATTGTTTATTGCAGGATTACCTGAAAATGGCAAATTGACGAAAAGAGGTATCATATTTAAATAACAGTCTAATAGCATCAATGTGTTACAGAAAAAGGAAAAATACTTAATATGTCCATTGTGCCTGTATTTACTTATCTTTTTTTCAAACTACTGTATATTGTAAATCACGTCTTTTAGAGTTCTTTTTCGCTCTTGGTGGGAAACATATGGTAATCTGGTGACGGAGAACACTCATGGAACGAGAAAACTCTATCTGCTAGCGCTTCTCTGTGTGAAGCGTTTGTGCATGTGTGTCTGTCTACGACACTAAGAGACCTATGATAGTAAAGTACAACGATCCAGACCTTATAGTGTTCTTGATACAGCATGGGGAAAATAAATGTTGTCCGAAAAATATTTACAGCGCGCGATTGATCAAACCGTGACTTACACGTAATACTATTGCTTTAAGGATAGCAACAATATCTGTCTAACGTCGGAGTTCACGAACCGTTATTGTGAAGCTGTGATGGGCAGCGCGAGGTGTGGATGTCGACAAAGAGCCACCCCAGTTTGTGGGTGACGGGTGATGTGGTGACTGTGTGCTAATCCGAGAGCCTATAAGGCGCCATTGAAACAGTATTGAAAACTAGATTTTTATTACGTAGAAGACATCACTGTATGTGACGTCGCTCGAGACAACCATTGCTCACTGGGATTTAGCAGTAAACGCTTGCTGAAGCGATCTCCGGCCAGCACGTGGCTGGCAGCCACAGGTGGGCGGCGGCGGAGGAGGCAGCGGCGTTTGCATCGGTGGCGACCCAAGGTCGCCGACCTGAAAGAGCCGAGTCGATACGGCACCCTCACGGCCCAGTGCCCGGTAGCAGCCTGCGGACTAAGAGACCTGCGCGAGTACGACCACGACATAGACTGCGAGCAGAAGGAACAGCCAGGGACGTAGTCAGCACACGCGGATAGTACAGGCAAGAAATGGGAGCAGACAAGCAGCTGCACGCCCCCAGTCGTGAAATAGACGCCATCAAGCGTCCCATCGGTTGCAAAGCGCTAGGACCCCATCAACGTGAAGACTATGGAGAGCCATAGGTCCTTCCTCGTAGCTAGTTGCTGGCAGGCTGAGATATGTACGAGGGCTATCCACAAAGCACATTAGCCCTCGTATTTATGTATGTATGAAACCGGGGACCTAGAAACGACCCAGAGGCTTTGTCCCGCCGTAGTCCTCAGTGGTTCACAACCCCACAACAGCCCACAGCAGTCGACCCATCCCACCGCCGTCCCACTCCGATAACGCAGGATTATTGTGTGATTCGGCCACCTGTGGAACCCCCCACCGAGAACTTCTCACTCCAGTGTAACCCCAAATGTTGCTTGGTACAATACTTATGGAAACGGTGCTTGAGCAGCAATCACCGACACAGTGTAACTGAGGCGGAATGTAGGGAACCAGCCCGCATTCGCTTAGGTAGACGGAAACCCGCACGCCTTCCAGCTCGGGAAGCTGTGCGCTAGACCGCGCGGCTAGCCGGGCTGGCAGACTGAGACAGTTCTAGCTGAAAATGAAGAATATGCTTTCCCCATTCTTGTTTTGCTATAGCACTGGTTTGTTCCACTGGCGCCTTAATAGATCTTCGGCCCGAGTGTGAGGTAATCAGGCCGTCCGTGTAGTAGACACACCGTAATCCTATTGTGTCGGTACATCTGTGCTCTGACCGCTCGGCTTGGTGGCAAATTTAAGCAACCACCTCAGTGCCGGAGCAGCTGTTCCCGCCGAATCATCAACGTGATCGGCTGGCCCGAACCGTTTCTCAAGAGTCTTGCAGCACCCGAGGGCGAGGCCTTAATTATATCCAACTACGATAAGTACATTCTTTTGCGGTGCAACATGTCTGCTTGTCTTAGGAAATATATCCCGGATTGTTTGCTTAAAGTTCCTCAGAAAACATTTTCACATACATTTATATACTGATAATCATACAATAGCTTCTTTTCCTCTTACAATAGTCTAGGTTAAACCACAAGGTCCATAGGTTATATTCACAATTCTAAACATCGCTTGTCAGACTCAGTCCATTGGACAATCTTGAGTTCCTACAGGCAAATATTCATACTAAGTTACCACTTACAGACTATTACAATTATACTACCATATCCTCCAAATCTCCATGCATCCTTACAAATAGCTCCTGATGAGAGTCTCGCTCTCTTCTGATACCACTGCTTATTTACCAGCTGATTTCCACTAAAATCTTAGACCGCCAATCCTTACTTGCTACAGGTTACCTAATCTACTGGAGTCTCATGCACTGGTATTTCGAGTTTTAGCTTGAGGTAAAACGCGAGCAGTCAGAACCAATGTAGAACTTGAAACTTTGACACAGTCGTTACACTGTGACATTGCGTAACGCTGTACTTCCTTACATGCTGAATCATCTGCTCTGCGGTGATTTGTCCTTTTTGTGAAGCGATGAGATCATCTAAAGGAGGGAAAGAGGTTCGGTTGGCATCATATCTAGCGGCTGCTCTTGTTGTATAAGTGTCATCAGAGCCATTCCAGTGATAGCAGCTGGGAGACGAAATGTCGCGCCCACTACGTCACAAGTCACACCGTTGGCTAGTATCTTGCAATCCCCGTTAAGTCCAAACTTGCCATTCCCTTTGGCCTTCCTTCTTCATAATAGTGTGCTTTACCACTTATGGAAAAAAATACAAAGTAAAACGATTCATGCTTACTTTCTGAAAATTAAGGTGCAGTGTTAGCACATCTCTCCGACATCCGGCTGCTTCTGAAAAAGTAGCATTTCACATGTTAGCTCTCTAGTCTGAACCATCCTACTTGGACATATCATGATACTTTCGTTATCTGGCACCAGCGTAGTTCCTCTGTTGACACCAATTCATACGTTTCCTTCCGTTACGAAACTAATAATACTTTCTACGTTTTCATCCATACAAAATTAACTGTCCAAGATGCTACTCCAGGCGGGTGTAAAATGAACGTGCGCAACGGAGAATAATAAACGCTAAAATGATGATTTGGCACTGTCTGACTACCCCTTAAAGTAGATCTTAGGATGTCCTAATTCTATAAATTACAATCAAACATAAATGAATGATGAAGGCAACAACTCCTACTAAATGATAAACGTTGTTCCTGCCTACATCTTTATTGTGGATTTGAAAAAAAAAACCTTATATTACAATGTTTACATTTCCTAAGTAAAATTACTCATCAATTGCCAAACCTTGCTCCTTAATATGACTGCGATCTAATATCAATAACGCGAAATGACTAGCATCATTTACATTCCAAACACTAGAAGACACTACTTTCAAAGATGATCTACGGTGGTGTGGAACCTCGGTGGAAATAAACAAACGTGATCACAGCTGTTTACTTTTATAGCCCTAATAAGCCGAAGCAATTTGCGGTATCACCTTAAGTATTGCGTCTGGTGCATCGGCGTGCTGGTTCTCGTACACGTCTGCGTCGATGGAAGACCTCCAGCCACAAAAATAAAAACGCTTTCAAACACTAAGACGGCAGAAGGCGGTTATGTGACTAGTATACTCTAACACTGTCTTCTCCTCTCTGTGTTCTACAGACGAGAAACGCGAACTTCCTGCCACAAGGACGGAGTTTAGATAACGTCTCAACGTAAGTATAGGCAGAAGAAGTGCTCTCAATTACTGAACGCTGCGTACTCAATGACGACTTCAAACCCGGAGGTGAAATCTAGAATCGTATAGGTTCGCAACAGTACAGTATCTAACTGTTATAACTATAAACTCTCCTGAGAGCAAAGACACCAAGTCCGTCTGTACCAACAAAAGCTGATATCGAGCGACCGTCACACACGGGAGCTCACAACGGAAAACCTCGTCTCCCCAGCGCTGGCTTCCCAGCAAGGCTGGGCTCCCCACCATCGTAATTCCGAAAACGAATCATATTCCCGAAACCATGAATATTCTCCCGCTCTACAGATTCTTCCGAACGCCGCCCAACCATATTTTAGCCTTTTGTCGTCCAGTGCGGAAAGTTTGCGAGGAAAAACCTATACTCGTACAATGGTAAGCTTCTGAGTAAAAAGCCTTGCAAATAACCCAGCCTGAGTGGTTTCCGAGGTGCCGCTTCTTCGTTCCTCTTACCTGCGTCCAAGATTTTCAGCGTTTGGAAGTATTATCCGGTTATCCTTCCGGCTCCTACTACAATAGCGGCCGGCCGTCACCCTATTGTGTTCCAGAGCTCCGGTGCCACGACGTCTGTCTAGCTACTTCCTGTGTTTAAGCAAGACCAACACCTGTGTGGGCCTTCCACCCAGAGCCTGAGTTCTGCCTGCCGTTTCATCTCCACTGGCGTTTCAACCTATACTAGTATAGGCAATTATTCATTACGCCGTTCTCATGATAAAGACACTCCGTCACCTTCCATGCAATAAGCGTTAACAAGACGTACGTGACAATGTCAGTTTCCTATATATATTCATATATACGATGTCCAACCTATCACATGATACCTATTTGTGTTTGTAGATCATGGCAAAGTATGTGGATGAGTTCTTGTAAGGTGCGAAATTATAGGCACCTTACAACTGTATCATTCCATGTCACAGGGTGCATTGTTAATGTGAATTAATACTTGCCATTGGCAACCGTACATATTCATGAAGTCTCGCCCGATTTGTGTTAAATTCAACTGTTGTCATATGTTGGAACAGTGGTAGAACAAATTTCATTTATTTCCGTCAGTGTTCACAGCATCTTTGAATCTAGTTTCAAAACATGTTCTAGTATAACAAAGTCACAGTGACATCGCCACAAAACATACACAAAATCAGCTTATAATCGTCGTCCATATCTAAATCTACATCTGCGTCTACATGATTACTCTGCAATTGACAACTGAGTGCCTGGCAGAGAGTTCATCGAACCACCTTTAAGATACTTCTCTACCGTTCCACTCTCGAACAGCTAGCGGGAACAATGAACACTTAAATTCTTTAATATGAACTCTGATTTTTCTTATTTTATTATGATGATCATTCCTCCCTGCGTACGTTGGTGCCAGCAAAATATTGTAACACTCTTAGGAGAAATTTAGTGATCTCAATTTCTCACCAAGTTCCTGCCGCAGCGAAAAACGCGTTTGTTTTAATGACTGTTCACCAAATTCGTTAATCATATCCGTGGTACTCTCTCCCCTGTTTAGCGATAATACGAAACGAGCTGCCTTTCTTTGAACTTTTCCGATGTCCTCCATCAATTCTATCTGATGCGGATCCCACATCGCCGAGCAGTACTCCAGAAGAAGGCGGCAAGCGTAGTGTAAGCAGCCACTTTACTAGACCTGTTACATTTTCTAAGTGTTCTATCAATGAATCGCAGTCTTTGGTTTGCATTCCCCACAACATTATCTACGTGATCCTTCGAATTTAAGTTACTTGTAGTGGTAATACCTAAGTACTCTTGTTAATAGCATTTGGATTTTTGTGATTTATATTGTAGCTGAAATTTAGCGGATTCTTTTTAGGGCCCAAGTTGATGACTTCACACTTTTCATGATTTAGAGTCAACTGCCACATTTTGAATCATACATATATCTTGTATAAATCATTTTGCAGTTCGTTGTGATAATCTGTTAACTTTAATGACGGTAAATGAAAGCATCATCTGGGAACATTCTACTAGAAATCCTCAGATTATTTCCTAAATCGTTTATGTAGATCAGAAACAACAGAGGGCCTTGAGGAACGCAAAGATGTTACTTCTGTTTTACTCAATGACTTTCAGTCAATTATTACGAACTGTGGCCTTTCTCACAGGAAATCACGGACAGTCACACAAATGAGACGATACTCCATAGGCACGCAACTTAATTAGAAGTTGCTTGTTAGGAACAGTGTCAGCTACCTTCCCGAAATATAAAATATGGATTCAATTTGACGTCCCCTGTCAGTAGCACTAACTACTTCGTGAGAATAAAGAGCTAGCTCTGTTTCACAAGAACGATGTTTTCTGAATCCCAGTTGGCTGTTTGTCAATAAATCGTTTTCTTCGAAGTGATTCGTAGTGTTCTAACTAAGTATATGTTCCTAAATCCTACGGTAAATCGACGATAGTGATATGGCTCTGTAATAGAGCGATTACTCCTATTTCCATTCCCGGGTATTGGTGTGACTTATGCAACTTTCCAGTCTTTGGCTAGGGATCCTCCTACGAGTGTCCGTTTGTGTATGATTGGTGTGACTTATGCAACTTTCCAGTCTTTGGCTAGGGATCCTCCTACGAGTGTCCGTTTGTGTATGATTGCTAAGTACGGAGCTATTGTAACAGTATACTCTGAAATGAACCTGACTGGTATGCAATGTGTACCGAAAGCTTTGAATTTCATAAGTGTTTTGTGATGCTTCGCTACACAGAGGACATATACTTCCAAGTTACTCACGTTAGCAGCCGCGCAGGGAAGCCGAGCGGTCTGGGGTGCCTTGTCACGGTCCGCACGGCTCCCTCCATCGGAGGTTCAAGTCCTCACTCGGGCATGGATGTGTGTGTTGTCCTTAGTGTAACTTAGATTAAGTAGTGTGTAAAGAAAGGGAAATGGAAAAATTACAACTATGGTGCCGGAATACAAAAATGACGATTCCACCGAATAAGTCTACATATCTTTTGCTAAAAGGACAACTCGTAAGGATCCCCACAGTGAGAATTGAGGGCTCGCCATTTCTTCGGCGACGCGAGGCACGCTCCTTGGGAGTCATCATTGTTTAAGGTGGAAATTTGGAAAGCACATTGAAACCATAACCCAAAGAGCCCTACAAGTACTCAATAACCTTATCTCCATTCGTCGTGTAAGATTCCATCTTCCCTCTCATCTGATAAAAGTATATCATTACAGCATATTAACGTCAATAGTGGGTTACGGCTCGGGAGACTGGGAGCACATGCTGACGTGGGTGGTGCTCGCCATGTCAGTGAGAAGAGTGCTGAGAAATGTGATATTAAAGTCAGTGGGGGCCTACAGGACATCCACAGGTGGGACCCTGTTAGTGATAATGGGGCTCTGCGCTCTAGACATCAAGAATAGAGTGCAAGCAGCATGGATCTGGGTCAAGAAATGGAACATTGAGGAAAGCAGAGGACATTCTGGGTGATCTGCTTGGGGACAAGGGTGCGATTAGGGGAAGAGGTGAGGAGCTGTGGCAGAAATCGTGGGACATTGATGATACTTGCTGTAGAACATTTCAACTTCTGCCAGACGTGAAAGGAAGGGTAGGAATGAAGTACTTTGAGCCAACTCGGGGAATGTCTCACTTTCTCACTGGTCGTGGGCCGTATCCGACATATCTACTTCGGTTTGGGAGAAGGGTGACTGTGGTGCACCGGAGGGTACTCCCGACCATGTGCTTTACGAGGGCCCACTTTTCAATGATGTAGCAGCCGCGTTACGACTTCAACTACCAAACAATGGCACGTACTTCCTACTCAGACGTGAGGAGACGTTTCGAACACTGAACAACCTAACAAACGGGGTATCATGGAAACTTCTATCAGCCGGCTGGGGTGGCCGAGCGGTTCTAGGCGCTACAGTCTGGAACCGCGTGACCGCTACGCTCGCAGGTTCGAATCCTGCCTTGGGCATGGATATGTGTGATGTCCTTAGGTTAGTTAGGTTTAAGTAGTTGTAAGTTCTAGGGGACTGATGACCTCAGAAGGTAAGTCCCATAGTGCTCAGAGCCTTTTGAACCATTTGAAAGTTCTATCATAATATCTGAGGGACAATCATGAATAGCAACATGTAACCAAATGTGTCCCAGTACCCTGATCCAGCACCACTTGTGCGTGGATAGGTTGACTTACAACACAGCTGGAATCCGTCACATGCTGGACTAGGAGGATGGGGTACTACAAACCGAACTATGACATCCACCGGACTTGACGTAGGGAAGGATCTTAGTTAGTAGGATTTAGAAATAGGAATCAAAAATAGCAGCAATTCAAGTCATCCTTGGCAGGGGCACGCCCATCGGGGTTAGCTCGGTGGGCAAGGCCGTGCAGTAGGTTTATACGTATCACTGACACACCTGTTATGCTGCAGGCAGTAGACGTTATTGATAGGTAGCCATTAGATCTAAGTAGAGTAATAATAGAATAGAAATTGCCCATTTCATTCGGTTTTCTGACAGATTTCGAGAGACAGTTTCCTTGTGGAAACTATTAAAAGCATCTTGCATATTTAAAATATAGTGTAAACTAGGCCAAAGTGTCGGCGGAGTCATGCTGTTCTACTGTTCATAGTTTATTATGACCATTAGCGCTATAGACACTATGATTCCGCTGACATTGTGGCCTAGTTTATATTTTAAATACACAGACAATGTTAAGACGATTAGTTGCATTTTTGTGACGATGCCACTATGTCTTTTTTCTATTGGGACATGTTACAAAATAGATATGAGTATGGTTATTGCTGACTTAAACCGGTAGTCTAACTACCAAACGTTTGGGACTACTGGCGGAAATAAAAGAAATTTCTTCTATACTTCCTGGAACACTGTTTTAATCCGTAACCATGCTTCAGCTTGTGGAACAGTGGTGCACTCCGCTCCGTTGGTTGCTCTAGTTGTCGTACCACTGCCGCCAATTTCTTCTGCACTTTCAGCAACCAAGGTAAAAACTAACATGTGGCAACAACTTAGCACTCAGGTGTCCGTGCAGTATGTGAAGCACCGTCTCTTGAAATGCGGTCACTATTACCCTGCGTCACTCAGTCTGTCTGCCAGTGACAGCAGTAACCATTCTATGACCGTTGTTTCCTCCAGTAAATTAAGTCGAGCCGACTCTTTATCCAAGTCCGTGTCAGCCGACCCCACGGCATTCTTCGTCTTCTGCTTCAATTCTGCAGTTAATTGTCGCACTCTTACATCTAACGATCCCCTCTTACTCTGTATCAACGTTTGTGACGTTAAGCCCATCACCTGGCGTATTTGTTCTCTTAACATCCCGTACGAAATTCGCAAATCCTGATATTCCCCCTCAGCTTCCGGTAACAGTCTGTGTTTCTCTGCTTCTTAAGGCAACCCTGCTAGTATTTTTTGCAGTCTCTATGTCTCATTCATCACATCCTACGTGTTTTAGATCAACCCTAAAGTCTACTTGCGACGATTTAAAACGACTCTGTTGATCCATTCTGGACACGGGACAGTGGCTGGCCAAATATTTACCATGAAAACCGCCTAATAGCCATAGGTTTTGAGAAGTTATTTTATTTCATTTCCACAACCAGTTTCGGTATTTCAGTATGCTATTTTCAGGGCCATACGCACTTCATGTGCAGACACTCAGATGTATCGACATTAGCGTACTAGAGCCATCAGTATCTTCATACCGTGAATTAGTTACTTCAGTGCTTCCTTCGTAGGTTTGACAACACATGCGGTCTTAGTGTCTTTACATGAAGTTAATATGGGGCCTGAAGATGCTATATTGAAATGTGGAAACTGGTTGTCGATAAATAAATAAATAAATAGATAAGCAAAATAAAATAACTTCTCGAAACGTACAGCTATTTGGGATTTTTCCTTGGTAGAAAGTTAACACGACGTCTGCTTGTCTGCGAAATAACACACCTGCTTACAGTTGCTGGTTCCGCAGTGCATCCATTGCTCCACTGCTGAGGAGGTGCAGAAGCATGGGGATTGTCATACCCATTCCAGACATTCTAGGTCGTAACGACTCCTGGGAGAATGGAATTTGCATCATTTTCCCTCACCTTTCAAAAATCCTTGCATTCAAGGTTTTGTTAATATTTTTCTATGCATCACAATAGTTCATACCCTATGTACTCATAAATTGAACACTCAACGCCAATACTCTCATCATCAAAATATACTCATAATATAAGCCTAAAATTTCAAAAAACTACCCATCACAGCTATCTTATAAACGCCATTGTATTCTAGTTAACGACGTCCCTCCTTGTATAGCCTTTTAAATTTCTACTTTATTCCTTTCTTTCTTAGATAGTCAACTGGCACCGACAATGACCTTTGGGGCAAAGTGTCCACTGTTGCCTTACACAGCTTAACGTGCCCCATTTTCACAAAGCAACTGCAGCTTCATATTCACGGATGATGTTATTTCTATGATCTGATATGGTCCCTGCTATCGGTTTACCAATTTTTTTAACTTGCCGTTACGCATGTAGACTTGCAATAGCCAGACCCATTGAACAGTTCGGTATTTAGGAAGCTTGCCAACACATTGTTCCAGAAGCTCTTGCTATTCGGTATCGTTCAATTTGCTTTCCTTATCTTCTTTCACACACACCATAATATTTTTGAACATTTATTCTCTGACCATGTTCTTCCCAAGCTTAGGCTTAATTACTTCAAAAAATGATGTCATTTTCCTGGCGCCTTTTATGTCTTATGGAGAATATCTAATTATACGCTGCCATGACGTAAGGAAGGCGTGCATCCCAATCGTTGTGATGGCTGTTGACGTGATACATAATAACTTAATGTTGTTGGTAACTGTATAATAAACACTTGCCGTTCTGTCGTTTGATTGAAGATGGACAGGGCTAGTCGTGGGCTTCCGAATGCATAGTAAATGGAATAGCCGGTTCATCAGATTTGACGTGAAATTATTGCCCTGATCTTTAGTTATACCGTTGAGAATGCCAAACTTTAGTGACCAGTCGTTACCATTACTTGTATCACTGTACTTGCTTGCTGATCTGGAATTGCAACAATTACAACATAATGTGATAAATGGTCTATGATGTCCAGCGTTAACGGATATCCGCCAGTGTTCGTTTAAATGTCCCTATAGTATCCATTTCCGCAATTCAATGGGTTTCAATGCTTCCAGTAATCTTTGAAATTGAACTTTTCGATGACTAATGTCAGCACATTATGCGCATAATATATTATTCCTGGCATACTGATAAATATCTTGCCTCCTCGTCTTCCACCAAAACGCCTCAGCTACACAGTGATCGGTTGTTCTCTGCCCTACATAACCCGCTAATATATGATCTCGTACTTGCTTAACACTTCGTCTCTCAAACCTGCATGTACCACCAGTGGTCCTTAAACTGTTTTTTTGAATAACAGTCCATGGTGTGCTGTAATCCACACCTGTATCCTAAATGCTAGGAAGTCAGTGTCAGGAGCCTGTTGTTCCTGCCACTCAGCAAGGCTTTTTCCCAAGTGCCCGCACCAGTCAAATATTCCAATTCAGGCAACTGCATTGCTGGGCCTCTTGCTTGGGTTGTATATCATTTCGCTGTCAGTTTAACTCATTTTCAGAACCCATCCCTTTGATCTGCTAGAAGTGTCCTTTAGTCCTTGTAAACATTACAATGCAGTAAGGTCTGTTAAAACCCTATGACGTTTTCGTACAGACCTTATAACTAAATATTCCTCGATACATTTAATTCTCATCGTTATCTACGATAATGATGGAAGGTGAATAAATGAACTAAAATTTATATTAATGCGAGGACTGGAACCCATACGCCATTGCTTACTAGACATAAAAGCTGACCGTTAGACCACTAGACCTCTCTTGCTAACAGCTCTGCACAGAGTACTGAAGTCCAATGAACTACCAAGGTTGGGTAGAAAGGGGGGGGGGGGGGGTGTTGGTCTACGGTAGTCCACTATGGGCTGTTGGCTACAAGCCTGCGGTGGTGTAATGGTCAGCCTTCTTACCTAGAAAGCAAGAAAGCCTGTGTTCAAGTCCTGGCTGCGGCACAAACTTTAATAAATTTATTCAAACTCCATCACTATCGTACTTATTTGATCTGTTACAACCATATAGTTATTCCCATACAGCTAACAACACAATCCCATTAATAACAGCCAACATCTCTTTCTCTATAGTTGAACAATTCTGTCCCGCTTTATTCAACTGTCTCTACACGTATGACATTGGGTGTTCCTTGCCAAGCAGTTCATGACTGAGAAAACATTCAGTTGCTAGAATGTTTGGGTCAAATGAAAGAATAAATTCATTCTCAGAATTTTGGAATATCAATACTGGACTTGCTTCCTTTAATTTCTCAGATATGGTCTGACAGTTGGTTGAACTCTGGAATTTTATATTTTTTTGAATAAATGACTAAACCATGCAGCAGTTTTAGCAAACCCCTTAACGTACTTTCTATAATAATTGCAGAGTCCTAAAAAAGGTGCTTCATTGGCTGTGATGGGAAGAAATCACGTTCGGTGCTAATAAACCACGATTCCGTTCCCATGCCCTCTTGGCTGATTACGTGACCCAAGAAATTTCCCTCTACTGATGTGGGGAGGCACTTCTCAACATTGTGCATTACAAACGCTGATCGTAGCCTTTCAGACACTTGCTCCAGTCGCTGTACTTCCTCCTCCAGGTCTCTATAAAATAAAATTATGTCGCTAAGATCAACCCTATACTGTTTCGCTATCACTCCTCTTAGAACTCCGTGCCATAGCCTCTGGAAGGTGGCTGGCGCAGTCTTTAGGCCAAACGGCATCTATAGACACTGATAGTGTCTCGATGGAAAAGTAAATGTGGTCTTTGGACAGTCTTCGAAAACCACTTCCAATTGGCAATGCTCACTCTAGTCTTAAAGTCTCCATTATGCCTATTATATGATTTGCAAACATGGTTGTTCCTAGATTGAGATATCAGTAATCGTCACCAAATCAGTAATTATTCATTCTTTTTTTCGGAGTGCATATGAGATGTTATCAATTTTAGGACCGATATTTGGTCCGGCCTCACTACAGAGTGGTTGGCAAACAGCGGTGGGCTTGCTTTTCACTGGCCGGAAGGTGAAAGAGGGAGCAGACCGTACGGCTGGCTCCCTACGTTTTAGCAACAGGTACGTGCTTCCCAATGTTGATGATAACTCTGATCCATCACAGGATACCTTTCCTGTTAGGCCAGTGGTCGATTTTCCTGCCCATTCCGGACAAGTAAGAGGATCATTTGCTAGTCATTTGGAACTCCAATGTTAGGTTGGTTGTGGAGCCTCTCAGGGAGATGACAGGCAAGGCGGGAAGGAATTCCAGTGTGGAATCGGTATGTTTGCTGGGATGTCTCATCCGTGATGTGGAGGAGGCCCTGCCGGTGGCTATCGAGCGCACTGGGTGCAACCGGCTGCATGTAATAGCACATGTCGGCACAAATGACTCTTGCCGCTTGAGTTCTCAGATCATCATCGGCTCCTTTCATGGGTCGCTGATTTGGTGAAAGCAACTACCAAAGTACGTGGGGTGCAGGCTAAGCTGTCTATTTGTAGGATCGTACCCAGGTTTGATCACGGTCTTCTGGTTTCAAGCAGAGTGGAAGGTCTAAACCAGAGGCTCAGACGGCTCTGCGATGGTATCGGATGCGAATTTCTCGACCTCCGTTACCGGGTGCTGAATTCTGGGGTTGCCCTTAATAGGCCAGGCATGCACTACATGCAGGTAGTGGCTAATCGGGTAGCGGAGTACGTGTGGCATGCGCATGGGGCTTTTTTAGGTCAGAGGGCCCCCCTTCGGAGGAAAGACGATTTGCCTGTTAAATCAGCCACATCGACATCAAAGAAGCTTGATCCTCACAGATCAGAGGCAGAAAAGATTAATATGATTTTAGTAAACTGCAGGAGCATCGAAGGAGAGTTCCCAGAACTAGTATCACTTACTGAAGGTTGTAATGCACAGACAGTATTGGGAACAGAAAGCTGGTTGAAACCAGACGTCAGTGAGAACGAAATCCTAAGTTCAGACTGGAATATTTATCGTAAGGATAGGCTAATGGCCATTGGTGGTGGAATGTTTATTGCACTAAAAAAATTCAATAAAATCTAGCGAAGTTATCACGGATTCCGAAAGTGAATTAATCTGGGGGAAATTGAGTATCAAAGAACGGTCAAAAGGGTGATCGGTTGCTTTTATAGACCACCTGGGATCTCTAGTTGTAGAGCGATTCAGACAGAACTTGCAGAATATCATTAGTAATTGTCCTGCTCATGTGATCTTAAGGCTGTGACAGCATCTATGACGACGTGTCCTATTAGGAATGTTGAGAAAGGTAGGAAGATATATTTGTTCAGCAAGGGTGACGGGATACTAATTTCACAGTATCTCAGCAGTCAGCATCAGATATTCGGCAATGAGAACGAAGATGTGGAAAACAAATGGAAAAAATTCTAAGGAATCGTTCAATACGCCCTAGACTAGTACGATCCGAGTAAAGTTTTAAGGGAAGAAAAGATCCATCATGTTTTAATAGCTGTGTTAGAAAAGCGCTACATATATAAAGAGCCCTTCATCCGAGATTCAAGAGAAGTAAAAACCTAGCTGACAAACAAAAGCTGCACGAAGCGAAAATGAGCGTAAGGAGAGCAATGAGAGAAGCGTTCAATGATTTTGAAAGGAAGGCGTTGTCAACGGACTTGGGTAAAGACAATAACAGATTATGGTCTTGTGTAAAATCAGTAAGTAAATCTATTTACTCTCTGATATATATAAATGATCTAGTAGAAAATGGCGGATGGGATGCTTTTTAAGGCTATTCGCAGATGTTGCAGTTGTTTATACCACAGTAGCAACGCCAGCAAATAGTAAGAATTTACAGAACGACCTGCAGAAAATTGATGAATGGTGCAGACTCTGCCAGTTGACCCTGAACGTAAATAAAGGTAACATAATGCGCATACATAGGAAAAGAAATCCACTACTGTACAGCTACACTATAGATGACAGAAACAAGACGTAACAAGAGAAACGTTGTTCATCATGGAGAGGTTTACTACTGATTTTTCGGGACAGCAGTTTTCAGGAGGAGTCAGAGTTGTCTGACTCCACCTGAAAACTGCTTACCCTCACATACATCTCGCATACTGACCTCGAGGAGAAACTTTGAGTAATTAGAGCCCATATAGAGAGATTTACCGACAAGTGTTCTTCTCACGCACTATTCGCGAGTGGAACAAGAATGGAGGGATCAGATAGTAATACTGAAAGTACCCTCCGCCATACACCATACTCAGTTGCGGATGTAGATGTATATGTTATCTGCCAAATATTCAGCCATTATCAAGGTGGGTCGCTTCCAAGATGCTAAAAGCACTTTAATCTGTGGAGCAAATGCGAATGTGTCGAAGATAACACTGTTTCGCCACAGTGTAAAGTGCTTTAAAAATCCTGCAAGCGACTCACATTGACAGTAGCTGGAAGGTTGTCAGACTTAACATCGGTACAACAGTAAATAATAAGCACTCCCGAAAACTGACAGCATATTGGACCAGTCACAAAAAAATCAGGAAACAAACCCATACTTCTTCGTTCCACTTGAAAAAAAATGGTTCAAATGGCTCTGAGCAATATGGGACTCAACTGCTGTGGTCATCAGTCCCCTAGAACTTAGAACTACTTAAACCTAACTAACCTAAGGACATCACACACATCCATGCCCGAGGCAGGATTCGAACCTGCGACCGTAGCAGTCGCACGGTTCCGGACTGCGCGCCTAGAACCGCGAGCGTTCCATTTGATTATTTCTTTGGTACAGTTACGATAGCTGCTCCTTACTAATTGTCACTCAGTTCAATAATGGCATCAGCCGACTGCTGATTCGTAAATTCTGTCATTATCAGTATTAGACGCCTGGAGATACTGTACGGCTTCTTATACTATGGATCAGTATTAGTTTCCTGTGTTGCTTCACTGGTCTTGCTGACAGTGGTCTAACGGGATTAAACAGATTCACCAGTCACACTAACAGATCATACACAGCTGACATATTCCTTTTTCTCAAATGTTTTACCTTCTTGGGTGAGGTAGATTCATTTGCAGCCGGCTTGTTGTAAAGGTCTCTGTCCACTCGACCTATACGGATCATCGTCATCAAAGACACGCAAGCTGGCAATCAATAAATCTCCTGGCCGAATCACCTCATCAGAGCTATAATTATCCCAACTCATGAGAACCATGCAATCTCCAACTACATTCATGCGTACCGCATCTGCATACAGAAAACAATGCAGCACATCCGGTTTGGAACTGCATTCCAATGGCTCTAAAACACACATCTCCCTCAGTAGATCACATAACCAGTCTAATTTTCCTGTGCTTCTCTGTGTTTTCTCAAGCGAATTAAGCTTTAATGCACGTGTTTGCACTTTATTTGGCACTACCTTCGTGACTGGTGAACGTTGCAAAAAGGTAACTACCGAGAACGATAGTATAAAGCGAAATATAAGATTCTGCATGATGCTCATCCGGGAAGTGCAGCCAATGGACACTCATTACCCTCGCTAGCGTGTGGCAGTACCTCCATATACACCAGTAAATTCTTTGCTGTAATCCTGAAAATAATGTTGGTCCCAATGATTCCACCTCATTCTTCACGACACCCTGAAATCTGTATAGTGATGACTGTAGTCTCTTCCTACCTAGTAGTTTCAGGCTAGCTACCGACAAATGAACCCCTGTCTTCACTAAACATCTATGTTCAAAAAATGGTTCAAATAGCTCTGAGCACTATGGGACTCAACTGCTGTGGTCATTAGTCCCCTAGAACTTAGAACTACTTAAACCTAACTAACCTAAGGACATCACCCACATCCATGCCCGAGGCAGGATTCGAACCTGCGACCGTAGCAGTCGCACGGTTCCGGACTGCGCGCCTAGAACCCCGAGACCACCGCGGCCGGCCAAACATCTATGTTCCATTCCAGCACTCCAGGCTGGCCGGGGTGGCCGAGCGGCTGCAGGCGCTACAGTCTGGAACCTCGCGACCACTACGGTCGCAGATTCGAATCCTGCCTCGGGCATGGATGTGTGTGGTGTCCTTAGGTTAGTTAGGTTTAAGTAGTTCTAAGTTCTAGGGGGCTGATGACCTCATAAGTTAGGTCCCATAGTGCTCAGAGCCATTTGAACCTTTTGAATCAGCACTCCGCCAATGAATACGCTTTTTCGGTACTGTGATTTATGGGGAACGTCATCGAGCGGTTGAGGAATTCTCATTGGTGTTTAACGAACGCCCAATGCCCCACTACCCCATATTCGTACTACTACTGTTGACGGCATTACTTCATAACGTGGACTATACGTCCACACCTCTAACTTTTTCACTAGAGTAGATATTGTCTGTCATATGCATCGACTGAAGCTTCACTAAAGTATTATTGTCCAACCGCTAGGCTTAGCAGTCCAATTAAAACAAGGAGGTCAACGAATCATTTACACGAAGATGAATGTGGCAAACTACACTAGTCACTTCCTTTCACGTAGAAAATATTAACAGCTTGTGAGCTAACTGAACCTGATCTCATCTGCCACATCTGAAACGTGTTGCTATCTGTTATCCTTTGCTAGAAACTTTCAGAACTTCAAAAATGGTTCAAATGGCTCTAAGCACTAGGGTCATCTGTCCCCTATAACTTAGAGCTACTTAAATCTAACTAACCTAAGAACATCACAGAACACCCAGTCATCACGAGGCAGAGAAAATTCCTGACCCCGCCGGGAATCGAACCAGGGAACCCGGGCGTGGGAAGCGAGAACGCTACGGCACGACCACGAGCTTTCAGAACTCCTCGCTATCACTTCCCTTCAAAATTTCATGCTTATCAGTTGCATCCCTACTGCATGCTCCATTGGAGGAGTGATTTTGTATCCTTCTTGGATAAGGATGAGGAGATGTAGAAAATCGCCTCGGCACTACACCTTTTAACGTCCTGAGTGCCAGTGTAGCCTAACTGTAGCAGCTACCACCACTACCGCTAGCGGTATTGGGTAACTGCTGTGGTAGAAACTCCGAAATAAGATATATAACAACGCCTAACCACATCAGCGCTGTGTTTACTTTGACGTGCGCTCATCGTCTAGTTTATAATGGATATCGATCTCATCTTACTGAAATAGGGTTTGTGTTTGCATTGAACTACGGACTAGTTGCGACACACCGATGTTTGATCTACGGCAACGGATACGGAGCTTAGGTAGGTAGTGTTGGTATATGTATTCTCTCCCCGAGTCCTGCGCTTGTTCACGGCAATGAAGTAAAGTTTTGTGCGACCTGTAAAGTGTCGTCACTGATTATGTTTATGTTAGTGTCTAGGGCTCAATAATGAACTTGACCGCTAAGAAGCATTATCAGCGAGTGACATATATTTACAGAATGAAGATCCTACATAATACTACGCTTAACTTCTAATATTTCCGATTATAAAACTAAGGTACAAAATTGTGACATGTTTAGATCATTTCTACTGGTTTACTTGTCATTATGATGAGTTTCTACTTATTCTAAAGTCATCAGTGCAGCTCTGAGTGTTTCTGCTACGACTCAATGTAATATGTGTACCAAGAATAATATTTACGTAACCCACTGATATGACTGACAGATAAAACATTCTTAGATTTTTTTTTTTTTGGGGGGGGGGAGGGGGGATGAAATTTGTTTCTGTTAGGTCACAGGTACTTAATAATAGCTATCCTACAGTCTGAGTGTGATGGAAGTAGTTTATTACATTCATCTTTGTATTATGCCCTTGTTTTAATTCGAGTGCTAATCCTAGTAGTTTGGCAATTATACTTTAGTGGTAGTTGATTCGATAGAAGTGATAGACACCATAGTTTCTAGTGATAATAAACGACCCATTACTTCGTCAAGAACAAATATTTTTTATTGACAAAGCTTTATTCCCATTCATCGGAGCTATCCGAAATTTGTTCGAAGAGCAACAACAAAATTAGACTAACAGGTGTGGCACTACGATTGATCTTTATCAGGTCACTGTAAACTACTGGTTTGGTATTTACTAGCTGAATACCGCTCACAATTATCAGCTCTTGAAGTTTGTGGTATGAATAATATCCATAGTAGGAATGCAACGCTCGTCGTACATTATAGAGGATTTTTGCATTACCCCTGCCACAACGGCCCTCAAATTTTGTGCAGAACGAAGGTGTATTAGCTAGCAGTAACGAAAAACATATTTTTCCCTTCACTTCATAAATAACTATCCGAAAAATCTCTTTCGTGTGTTGTCTGATAACTATTTAAAAGTATCTTTATGGCAGGTTTATGAATGTGAAGTCCTTTATCCTTTTCATCTCTTCCGAACTGTTTGCACGGTGCCAGAGGATATTGGTAGTTCCCTGCCGTTTTAATCTATGCAGTACCAAGGATTTTCCATTACACGCTTTGCCAAAGAGGGCGGGGGATGTACTTTATGTTCACATAAAAAAATCGGAAAAAATAAAATTCGTTACCTGTTTCTGACCTATATCATAGTCTTCTGTACCTGGGGACCCACGATCTGCAATAAACTTTCACCACACTTTCAGTAACACACTTTCAGTAAGGTGTACCTCTCTCCAACGGTATGGGAGGGGTGGGGGAGGAATTTATGCGTACCAAAAAAGTAATTTTAAAATGCAAATGTCGTTAATTATTACTGACTTTTACTCACAACATAGTATTTAAAGAGCTGTTGACGTGTGTGTGTAAGTGAGGTCCTGAACTTCAAAATTTTGAAGATGGCATTCATCAGTGAAGTGACATCTACTTCTAAAACTTAAATTTTTGGGTGAAACTTAACTGAAAATTTTTAAAAAACTATGGAATCTTGTAGAAGAATTAAGTAAAATAATAAATATTTTTTCAAAACCCTAAAAAATCAAGCAACTGTCTACATTAGAATATTTTGAAAAGGTGGGCGTAAAGTAGAACCACCCCCCTCCCATCCATTGGTACTGCGTGTGTTAACACAGTAGTTGTCTCCCGCCCCACACAACGGACTTTCCGAACTGACGTTCCTGTTTTCGGTCCGATAAATATGTGTCTTCTATCCCAGATTACAGCTCGCTTTACAGTAATAATTCCAATTGTTACCCCGGTTTGAGAAGTGGTATGTCTACGCTTTCTATCCTGATCGAAAGGCAAATAAAGCTGAGAGATTGGTATGTTCCCTGACTTTCAAAGCTGAGGGTTCATGTAACACAGAAATTATGTATATGTGTATCTATTTCATAAATAAAAGTTATCTTCTCCCGCGTTTCCTACCCCACTGGCGAATGACGAGTGGAAAGAATTATTATTGATAAACTTTCGCATTAGCTCTGATATCTTAAATTTTCTCTTTGCGTTCATGTTGCGAAACATATGTTGGGAGGAGCAGCATGTTTTCCGACTCTTCCCTGGAACGTACACATTCAGAATTTAAATAATGCGCTTCTCTGTAATAAACAAAGCCACTCTTGCAGAATAATCGATACTGTGGCGAAATGGGTAGCTCTTTGTTGGATATTCTCTATACCTTCTATATATCCAACCTGGTAAGGATCTCAGACTGATGAGCAATACTAAAGAACAGGTGTTGATTAGATTTGTGAGCCACATTGTTTGTGGATGAAATACATATCCAAGTGATTTTTTCAATGGATCTTAGTCTGTCATCTGCTTTTTTCTACTTTATGTCGCTCCAGAACAGGTGTTGATTAGATTTGTGAGCCACATTGTTTGTGGATGAAATACATATCCAAGTGATTTTTTCAATGGATCTTAGTCTGTCATCTGCTTTTTTCTACTTTATGTCGCTCCAGATGTTTACTCCTAGGTAATTTACAGTAGTTACTGTTTCAGATACTCAGTCGCCAATGGTGTTAAAATACAGTTGTGGACTTATTCACCCTTATAGGTGCGATAGATTACATTTATTTAAGTTCAAGGCCAACTGCCGGTCCTTGCATAAGTTATCGCCTTTAGACAACCGCATCTGCGAACAGGCTGGATATATATATTTTGTATTTGTCCTGTTACACTTCCTTGTCGTACTCCTCAATATACACTCCTGGAAATGGAAAAAAGAACACATTGACACCAGTGTGTCAGACCCGCCATACTTGCTCCGGACACTGCGAGAGGGCTGTACAAGCAATGATCACACGCACGGCACAGCGGACACACCAGGAACCGCGGTCTTGGCCGTCGAATGGCGCTAGCTGCTCAGCATTTGTGCACCGCCGCCGTCAGTGTCAGCCAGTTTGCCGTGGCATACGGAGCTCCATCGCAGTCTTTAACACTGGCATGCCGCGATAGCGTGGACGTGAACAGTATGTGAAGTTGACGGACTTTGAGCGAGGGCGTATAGTGGGCAAGTGGGAGGCCGGGTGGACGTACCGCCGAATTGCTCAACACGTGGGGTGTGAGTTCTCCACAGTACATCGATGTTGTGCCCAGTGGTCGGCGGAAGGTGCACGTGCCCGTCGACCTGGGACCGGACCGCAGCGACGCACGGATGCACGCCAAGACCGTAGGATCCTACGCAGTGCCGTAGGGGACCGCACCGCTACTTCCCAGCAAATTAGGGACACTGTTGCTCCTGGGGTATCGGCGAGGACCTTTCGCAACCGTCTCCATGAAGCTGGGCTGCTGTCCCGCACACCGTTAGGCCGTCTTCCGCTCACACCCCAACATCGTGCAGCCCGCCTCCAGTGGTGTCGCGACAGGCATGAATGGAGGGACGAATGGAGACGTGTCGTCTTCAGCGATGAGAGTCGCTTCTGCCTTGGTGCCAATGATGGTCGTATGCGTGTTTGGCGCCGTGCAGGTGAGCGCCACAATCAGGTCTGCATACGACCGAGGCACACAGGGCCAACACCCGGCATCATGGTGTGGGGAGCGATCTCCTACACTGGTGATCGTCGAGGCGATACTGAATAGTGCACGGTACATCCAAACCGTCATCGAACCCATCGTTCTACCATTCCTAGACCGGCAAGGGAACTTGCTGTTCCAACAGGACAATGCACGTCCGCATGTATCCCGTGCCACCCAACGTGCTCTAGAAGGTGTAAGTCAAATACCCTGGCCAGCAAGATCTCCGGATCAGTCCCCTCACTGAGCATGTTTGGGACTGGATGAAGCGTCGTTTCACGCGGTCTGCACGTGCAGCACGAACGCTGGTCCAACTGAGGCGCCAGGTGGAAATGGCATGGCAAGCCGTTCCACAGGACTACATCCAGCATCTCTACGATCGTCTCCATGGCAGAATAGCAGCCTGCATTGCTGCGAAAGGTGGATATACACTGTACTAATGCCGACATTGTGCATGCTCTGTTGCCTGTGTCTATGTGCCTGTGGTTCTGTCAGTGTGATCATGTGATGTATCTGACCCCAGGAATGTGTCAATAAAGTTTCCCCTTCCTGGGACAATGAATTCACGGTGTTCTTATTTCAATTTCCAGGAGTGTATATTACGCACAGCGGACTGGTGGGGACCGGCTTTCTGTGCAACCAACATGGCCATCTCCTACCTAACTGCCCACGGAAAGCTTTTATGTCTTACAGTCTTCCTTGGTACAGCGCAGCTGGTTAACATTTGCTGACCATGTCCCCTCTGGCAACGAACTCAGGGCTACATCTTCCCTTGTTTCTGGTGATCATCCGATAGTTCCCACTATGTCTGCAGCTGATTTTCCGCCTTTGCACGCAGAGCCTGACTCGTTGCTGGTTCCGCTTGGATGGCCGCGCGCGGGGTTCATAATAAGCGGCGCTGATCTGAGGAAGATGATGAATCAATTGTGCCCCCCCTCCCCTTCTCCCCAGTCTCATCTTCCCCTGAGCCGTGTTTATCAGTCGCTACCAACCCTGGCAAGATGGAGATCGAGAAGGCAGTACCTAGTATTGCTGCTGCTGCAGTGGGTCTCTTATGGAGCCGACCCGGCGACAGTGTGTGTCGGAGTCGTTTGCTTGGCAGCCTCCACTACAAGTCAAACCGGTAATACAGCGATGCCTCCTTCTCCTTTGTCTTTTGTTGGCGATGGGGATCGTTATTTGGCGCTTAATGCTACTCCCTTTGGAGAAACTGCTACCCCGTGTTTTCTCCACCTGTTTCTGAATTTTACTCTGATGGCCCTCCATTACGGAGTCAGCATGCCTTGTACAGTGACCCTTCTGTAGGCCAGGAGTCAGATCCTGGGAAGCCACAGACTGATATGAATGTGTTACAAGGTCCGCCTACACCGCCTACTGCAGAGGCTACTAGGCATCGCAGCAGGGTTAAACAACGTGTACAGCCGAAACGTACAAAGGCGCGCATATAACCAAGGGTAAAAATTTAGTTTGGGCCGTCAGTGGCTCCCTGATCTCGGATTCGTTATTGGTCTCATCGATGGACTGTGACGGACTACTGGTGGAATAGCTATGCTGCTCTACAGCCCTTTCTGTGTTTTTCCTATTGACTAATGGCTCAGGCATATACATTTGTCACACTACATGTTAACCGAGTGATATCAAGAGCTGCGCCTAGTTTCACTGCGTCGTTGCATATGAATCCTGTGGGGATGTAGTGTTCCTGCAAGATGTTTTATTTACCTGTTTCACACTGTTTTTAATGTGGGTCCCAAATTTTCGACGGGAAGTGCCTTATTCTTTCAAGAAGATATTCCTGTTGGTGAGGTAGAAGCTCTTGAATCTGCCAGAGGAATAGACTGCAGACTTCTTGAACTCACCTTGTCTGTCTTATATGCTCCGTCTGGTTCTGGTCACACTCTGGGACTTTCGCCTTTTTATAAAGAGGAGATTATTTACCTTTCACGTAGGAGTTGTCGGGTTCGGTTGTTGGGTGATGATTTTAACTGTGTTCTGCATCCTGTAGATCAGTTTCCCAGTTTTAATTATTGTCAATGTTTGAACGATTGGATACGCACGATGCATTTGATAGCTGCTTGGGAGCATAAAATTCGACATCTAGTAGCAGGATTGACCAATTCTATTTATCAGACTGGATGCGCGATAGCATTCTTGCTGTCAGCATTATCCCTGATCACTGCTCTCTGGCTGCAGCTCTCCAACTTGATCGGCAACCAGTGAAACGGTTCCCTTGCCTTTGGATGATAGATGTCGCTCACTTAGAGGACCTCTTCTCGATCCGCTGGGAAGTACACTGCCACACTGCAGTGGCGGACTGCTCTGGCTAAGCCGAAGTTCCGTGAAATTGTATCACTCATTGTGATGCTAGGGTGGGGGATTTTCGGACAACTCACGAATTTTATTATTCTCCTTTGAGCGACTTGTATAACCGTCGGAACGTGTCCATCTTCGGATTGCAGATGTACGATGCAGTAAAGCAAAGTTGTTTCAGTTGAAGCGGCGGCAGATGAAAGGGTTGCGAGTGCGATCGAAACCACGATCACTGGTAGCGGAGGAACTAGCTTCGTTGAAACATCTGCTTCGACATCCTCGGCGTTGCCGGTCTTTCATCACATTTCTTACTAAGCTGTCAGTTGACAGTGGAAGCTGACGTACTTCACGTCTTACGTCAATAATATGTGGAGCCTTGCGACGTGGATACACCCAGTGACTTTTCCTTCGAGGAGCTATTGGTGGCCGTGCGGAGTGGCCGCGTGGTTTAAGGCGTCATGTCACGGATTTCGTGGCCTCTTCCGCCAGAGGTTCGAGTCCTCCTTCGGACGTGGGTGTGTGTGTGTGTGTGTGTGTGTCGTTCTTACCGTAAGTTAGTTTAAGCAGTGCGTAAGTCTAGTGACTGATGATTTCAGCAGTTTGGTCCCGTAGGAATTCACACACACACACACACACACACCAGCTATTGGGATCCTAGGTAAGCCACTCACGTATTAGCAGAACACCGAATTCTTGGCCGCATTTCACCCACATGATGCATATTGTCTTATTGTAACTTCTACATCTCACAAATCACCAGATATGGATGAGCTCCCACAGGAATTTTATGTTCGTTTATGGTCCCTCTTGGGTGTCACATTTATGTCCATGTTGAACATGGGAGCAGCTGTGCCCGCTCCATTCAATGTTGCGAAAATTGTGTTGATACCTAAAAATCTTGTTTCTCATACCATTTGTAACTTTCGTCCTCTCGCGTTATTGAATTCTGATTACAACACAGTTAAGAGGGCGGAAAATCACAGGATGTCTGCCGGGCTAGCGGTTGTCTTCGGCGAATATCAGAATTGTCTCCTTGGTCGCTCTACTCTTACCCCTGTGGCCGAATACCGTGATGTGGTTTCCTTTGCTGCCGCTAATTCTGTCCACTTTGCCTTGTTTCTTGGTTGTTAATAAAGCTTTCGATCATGTAAATCATGAATTACTGCTTCGGATTTTGGAAATGATCGGGTTTGGTTTTGTGGTTTGTAGAGTGTTATCGAACATGTTCACGGGCAGTAGTTTTGAATGGGCAGCTGACACTCCCGATTCCTATCCGACGGGGAGTGCCATAGGGGAACCCGCTCTCGATGTCTTTCTCTTATCTCTGGAGACGCTGCTTCGGAAGATTGCGTCCCAGCTTCTGGGTTGAACGCTTTGTGGAAAGAGCCTCGTTGTTCCCGTGTACGCCGATAATGCGATAGTTTTACTCCGTCAACGTGTGGAGATGCCTCTGCTGAAACCGATCATCAGAGATTATTGCCGTGTATCGGGAACGCGACAAAAGTGAACTCCTTGATTTACGGGGTTTCGATGGAGAGGTGACCCCTTGCACTAATGCTGTGGATCGTAATCCTTCACTAGGAGTTCTTACTAATCGCTGTCCGCTCCAAATGGCGACTTTCAGTTGGAAAATGGTTAGTGATAACCCTTCCAGGAGGCAATACAGAAACATGAACCATGCTCTCTTACTCTTCTTGAGAAGGTAACAATTTTGGATACATATGTGTTTTGCAAGGCCTGTTACGTCGCACAACTTTTCCCGCCTCCCTCTTTAGTGGCTATGATACTGAAGCAGTTTCCCGGTCGCTTTTTAAGGCAGCGTCATGCACTCAGGTTGCGATACGAGATTGTAGCGAAGAAACGTTCCCTCAGCGGATTGCGCTTTTCTGATATCAAGAGGCCGGCCGCGGTGGTCTAGCGGTTCTAGGCGCTCAGTCCGGAACCGCGCGGCTGCTGCGGTCGCAGGTTCGAATCCTGCCTCGGGCATGGATGTGTGTGGTGTCCTTAGGTTAGTTAGGTTTAAGTAGTTCTAAGTTCTAGGGGACTGATGACCACTGATGTTAAGTCCCATTGTGCTCAGAGCCATCTGAACCATTTTTGACATCAAGAGGAGGGCGACTGTTTTACAAGTTGTGCCCGCCGTTTTGATGATCACTCAGGACTCATAAACTGTTACATCCGGGCTGTTCACCTTAGTACGTCCAACTAGCCTTGATACTCTTGTTTACGTTTGTCGTCTGAATTTGAAGCTGATACACATTCCAGTGTTATACCTAGCCGCGATATATTTTGGACCGACATATTGCAACGGACGATGTTCATTACCCAGTTTTGGATGACCCACTGGAAAGGGATTGCCTCCCCCAATCCTTTGAGCAGTTATCACCGCAAATATCATGGAAAATCGTATGGACAACAAGGCAGTGGTCTCCTCTTGGTACAAGATTGTCAAAAATTTGATTTTTATCAACAAGCGTCTATATCGAATCGGAATTAGTGAAACACACAAATGCAGTAAGTGTTCGTCCCTACACACGCTGCAGCACTGGCTTACTTGTCTCGTTCACCTAGGAAACTGGTCCTGGCCAAGGAAGCACTTAGTTTTCTTCACTCGCTCCGTTGATGTCACGTATTCCACTGATATAATTTTGCAGCCGGCAACTTATTTTTCCGAGGACAATGACTAATTTGGTAATTTGGTTGGCTGTATATTTCATCGCTGTTGACGAAGATGTTTATGACCATTTGGTTTTACGCCAGTTTATGTCTACGCCTTACTGGTCGTGCTTGCAACAGTCCCGATTTCGGGAATTCTTTGCCAAGATGATGAATCTTACCTTTCGAAGAAAGGAAGATGGGTAGTTCCGACAGCACCTGCTGCCCTCATTGTGTTTTCGTTTTCTCGTCTCTGTTTTTCATTCGTATTTCTTTCCTTTACTCAGTTGGAATTATTTTTGGAAACTTAAGACACACAACATAAAAAAGAAAAGAAGGCACCTTGTCTCCACCAACCTGAAGTCGATAGTAACCATTGCTGATTACTTCTCGTAAAATGTATATCCTATTTCCACGAATATTCAGATACTACTGTTGAGCTTTATCAAATTAATTCTATTTTCCTATACGTGTCATACTCACGTTTAAGATCTGTGTTCCTAAGTAAGTTAACTGTACGTGTGGCCTACTCAATAAATCAATAATACAAAAAAAGGTACTAGCATCGCGGATTCTTAATTTTGCACCGCGTGTTCGAAACACTATTATTGTTTTTATTTATTTTATTTAATTTTTAATACTCCCATTTATCTACTCATGTCCGTAGAAGGTTACTAGACGAATGTTTCTTATGAAATTAGTAGATAGAAGGGCGTTATATTAGCTTTGAAACTTCAACTGGATTTCACAGTAAGAATCACACATTCATTACATTATATTTGAGTGTACGGCATGTTGACGTGTTACAATCTTTTTAAATTCTCACATTGTGATGTTTTTCAGTCTCACAACAATTCTTATGTTATTTGAAATGTATGTTTCGTATGTTTATTCTTCAGGAGAATTTGGTGTGTTGTCTTGGATGATACCGATTGCGGTAACTTTCGAAACACAGATATATATAAATGACCTAGTAGATAGTGTCGGAAGTTCCATGCGGCTTTTTGCGGATGATGCTGTATTATAGAGAGAAGTTGCAGCATTAGAAAAAGCAGCGATATGCAGCAAGATCTGCAGCGGATAGGCACTTGGTGCAGGGAGTCGCAACTGGCCCTTAACATAGACAAATGTAATGCATTGCGATACATAGAAAGAAGGATCGTTTATTGTATGATTATATGATAACGGAACAAACACTGGTAGCAGTTACTTCTGTAAAATATCTGGGAATATGCGTGCGCAACTATTTGAAGTGGACTGATCATATAAAAATAATTGTTGTTAAGGCGGGTGCCAGGTTGAGATTCATTGGGAGAATCATTAGAAAATACACTCGTTCGGCCTATACTTGAGTATTGCTCATCAGTGTAGGATCCGTACTAGGTTGGGTTGACAGAGGAGATAGAGAAGGTCCAAAGAAGAGAAGCGCGTTTCGATGCAGGGTTATTTGGTCAGCGTGATAGCATTACGGAGATGTTAAGCAAACTCAAGTGGCAAACTCTTCAAGACAGACGCTCTGCATCGCGGTGTACCTTGCTGTCCAGGTTTCGAGAGGGTGCGTTTCTGGATGAGGTATCGAATATATTGCTTCCCCCTACTTATACCTCCCGAGGAGATCACGAATGTGAAATTAGAGATATTCGAGCGCGCTCTGAGGCTTTCCGGCAATAGTTCTTCCCGCGAACCATACGCGACTGGAACAGGAAAGGGAGGCAATGACAGTGGCACATAAAGTGCCTCCGCCACACACCGTTGGGTGGCTTGTGGAGTATAAATGTAGATGTAGGTAGACGTAGATTCCGAACACCACGAGCAACGCGTGATCGCAGATTTGCCACAGTCACATATCTTCGTATGAATCTGAGAAACGTAGTTAACATCGGTGAAGATTTCTCGCGCTGACAGTAATTAAGCGGCAAACCATGCATGTTGTTGTTGTTGTTGTTGTTGTTGTTGTCGTCAGTCCTGAGACTGGTTTCATGCAGCTCTCCATGCTACTCTATCCTGTGCAAGCTGCTTCATCTCCCAGTACCTACAGCAACCTACATCCTTCTGAATCTGCTTAGTGTATTCATCTCTTGGTCCCCCTCTACGATTTTTACCCTCCACGCTGCCCTCCAATGCTAAATTTGTGATCCCTTGATGCCTCAGGACATGTCCTGCCAACCGATCCCTTCTTCTAGTCAAGTTGTGCCACAAACTTCTCTTCTCCCCAATCCTATTCAATACCTCCTCATTAGTTATGTGATCTACCCACCTAATCTTCAACATTCTTCTGTAGCACCACATTTCGAAAGCTTCTATTCCCTTCTTGTCCAAACTAGTTATCGTCCATGTTTCACTTCCATACATGGCTACACTCCAAACAAATACTTTCATAAACGACTTCCTGATACATAAATCTATATTCGATGTTAACAAATTTCTCTTCTCGAGAAGCGCTTTCCTTGCCATTGCCAGTCTACATTTTATATCCTCTCTACTTCGACCATCATCAGTTATTTTACTTCCTAAATAGCAAAACTCCTTTACTACTTTAAGTGTCTCATTTCTTAATCTAATTCCCTCAGCATTACCCGATTTAATTTGACTACATTCCATTATCCTCGTTTTGCTTTTGTTGATGTTCATCTTATATCCTCTTTTCAAGACACTGTCCATTCCGTTCAACTGCTCTTCCAAGTCCTTTGCCGTCTCTGACAGAATTACAATGTCATCGGCGAACCTCAAAGTTTTTATTTCTTCTCCATGAATTTTAATACCTACTCCAAATTTTTCTTTTGTTTCCTTTACTGCTTGTTCAATATACAGATTGAATAACATCGGGGAGAGGCTACAACCCTGTCTCACTCCTTTCCCAACCACTGCTTCCCTTTCATGCCCCTCGACTCTTATGACTGCCATCTGGTTTCTGTACAAATTGTAAATAGCCTTTCGCTCCCTGTATTTTACCCCTGCCACCGTCAGAATTTGAAAGAGAGTATTCCAGTCAACATTGTCAAAAGCTTTCTCTAAGTCTACAAATGCTAGAAACGTAGGTTTGCCTTTTCTTAATCTTTCTTCTAAGATAAGTCGTAAGGTCAGTATTGCCTCACGTGTTCCAACATTTCGATGGAATCCAAACTGATCCTCCCCGAGGTCCGCATCTACCAGTTTTTCCAATCGTCTGTAAAGAATTCGCGTTAGTATTTTGCAGCTATGACTTATTATACTGATAGTTCGATAATTTTCACATCTGTCAGCACCTGCTTTCTTTTGGATTGGAATTATTATAGTCTTCTTGAAGTCTGAGGGTATTTCACCTGTCTCATACATCTTGCTCACCAGCTGGTAGAGTTTTGTCATGACTGGCTCTCCCAAGGCCGTCAGTAGTTCTAATGGAATGTTGTCTACTCCGGGGGCCTTGATTCGACTCAGGTCTTTCAGTGCTCTGTCAAACTCTTCACGCAGCATCTTACCTCCCATTTCGTCTTCATCTACATCCTCTTCCATTTCCATAATATTGTCCTCAAGTACATCGATCTTGTATAAACCTTCTATATACTCCTTCCACCTTTCTGCCTTCCCTTCTTTGCTTAGAACTGGATTGCCATCTGAGCTCTTGATATTCATACACGTGGTTCTCTTCTCTCCAAAGGTCTCTTTAATTTTCCTGTAGGCAGTATCTATCTTACCCCTAGTGAGATAAGCTTCTACATCCTTACATTTGTCCTCTAGCCCTCCTGCTTAGCCATTTTGCACTTCCTGTCGATCTCATTTTTGAGATGTTTGTATTCCTTTTTGCCTGCTTCATTTACTGCATTTTTATATTTTCTCCTTTCATCAATTAAATTCAATATTTCTTCTGTTACCCAAGGATTTCTAGCAACCCTCGTCTTTTTACCTACTTTATCCTCTGCTGCCTTCACTACTTCATCCCTCAGAGCTACCCATTCTTCTTCAACTGTGTTCCTTTCCCCCATTGCTGCCAATTGTTCCCTTATGCTCTCCTTGAAACTCTGTACAACCTCTGGTTCTTTCAGCTTATCCAGATCCCATGTCCTTAAATTCCCACCTTTTTGCAGTTTCTTCAGTTTTAACCTACAGGTCATAACCAATAGATTGTGGTCAGAGTCCACATCTGCCCCTGGAAATGTCCTACAATTTAAAACCTGATTCTCGAATCTCTGTCTTACCGTTATATAATCTATCTGATACCTTTTAGTATCTTCAGGATTCTTCCATGTATACAACCTTCTTTTATGATTCTTGAACCAAGTGTTAGCTATGATTAAGTTATGCTCTGTGCAAAATTCTACTAGGAGGCTTCCTCTTTCATTTCTTAGCCCCATTCCATAATCACCTACTATGTTTCCTTCTCTCCCTTGTCCTACTGACGAATTCCAGTCACCTATGACTGTTAAACTTTCGTCTCCCTTCACTACCTGAATAATTTCTTTTATCTCATCATACATTTCATCAATTTCTTCATCATCTGCAGAGCTAGTTGGCATATAAACTTGTACTACTGTCGTAGGCATGGGCTTTGTGTCTATCTTGGCCACAATAATGCGTTCACTATGCTGTTTGTAGTAGCTTACCCGCATTCCTATTTTCCTATTCATTATTAAACCTACTCCTGCATTACCCCTATTTGATTTTGTATTTATAACCCTGTATTCACCTGACCAAAAGTCTTGTTCCTCCTGCCACCGAACTTCACTAATTCCCACTATATCTAACTTTAACCTATCCATTTCCCTTTTTAAATTTTCTAACCTACCTGCCCGATTAAGGGATCTGACATTCCACGCTCCGATCCGTAGAACGCCAGTTTTCTTTCTCCTGATAACGACGTCCTCCTGAGTAGTCCCCCCCCCCCCCCCCCCCGGAGATCCGAATGGGGGACTATTTTACCTCCGGAATATTTTACCCAAGAGGACGTCATCATCATTTAATCATACAGTAAAGCTGCATGTCCTTGGGATAAATTACGGCTGTAGTTTCCCCTTGCTTTCAGCCGTTCGCAGAACCAGCACAGCTAGGCCGTTTTGGTTAATGTTGCAAGACCACATCAGTCAATCATCCAGACTGTTGCCCCTGACACTACTGAAAAGGCTGCTGCCCCTCTTCGGGAACCACATGTTTGTCTGGCCTCTCAACAGATACCCCTCCGTTGTGGTTGCACCTACGGTACGGCCATCTGTATCGCTGAGGCACGCAAGCCTCCCCACCTACGGCAAGGTCCATGGTTGATGGGGGGAAACCATGCATAACGGAACACTTTTCCGAAAACTGGCGCTTGAAATTGATTATGAATCAAGAAGTACTACAGGAATTTCACCGAAATCAGTTTCAAATAATTTTCTAGTTTAATTGTTAATTTATTCACCTGACGTACAATTAGTAGGCGAATGAGGACAAAATGAAAAATTTAAATATTTTTTAAATATTATTTATTTTGCGGAAGTGGTAGAAGGCTGTATCACTTTCCAAAATAATCTCCCCCACGCTAAATGCAAGTCCTCCTACGCTTACAAAGTGCATAAATCCCTTCAGAAAAAATTCTTTTGGTGGTCCGCGCAACCACTGCATTGTGAACCTCTTATTCAGAACTAATCCGTAAACATGCTGCAATGTCATTCAGTGTCACTTGGCGGTTTTCCTCCTCTATGGCTTCAACTGCTGCAATGTTCTGTGGAGTCAACTCGTGCCTGACCTGGACGAGGAGCATCTTCCACTGAAATTACAACATTTGTGAACTTCCCACTTTATTTGTAGACTTGCTGCTGTAAAAAACATGCATCACCGTACTGAAGCCTCATTCGTCGACGAATTTCAATAGGTTTCACACCTTCACTTCGCAAAAACCGAATAACAGAACGCTGTTCTTTCGTGGTGCAAGTCACAAGTGGGACTGCCATCTTTATACTGATACTGCTACGGTATGTGTGCATCTGCACTATGTTGCCACCTACAGGCAATTCAGCACGCTGTTTGTAGCACGCTTACCAACTTTCAGGATAATGGAGCGAAATTTTGATTTGTTGTTACAAATTTAAGATTTTCATTTGACTCACCCTCGATATTAATATGCAATGGAAGACATTCGTCAAGTAATCGTGTACAGACATGGCTACATAAATGAAAACAAAAGTAAAAGCAGCAGTCGTGTTTCGAAGACGGGGCGCAAAATGAAGTAACCTCGGCACTGACCACTGCCCCACCATTTTATCTCAGTACCGCCCGCGGTAAAATGTACATAAAATTCTGGAAAATACCTCGAAAACTTTAACAGTCGTTTTTCAGAGACGGTCGAGTATCTGTGGATAGCCCGAGGCACGGGTTAGCTTATTCTCACCCCACCACTGAACGAAGTTTCTGGGAAATCGAATTACGGCACTTTCCGTGTTCTCCTTGTAAGATTTGCTGCCGATTTCTCCGAGTGTTTTCTGTGGCCGCCAGCAAATCCTCCTAAACATCTCGGACAAGTCCTCGAGGCGAACGTCATTATGGAGCTTCCAGTTAGCGGAAATGGTTTCAGTAATTAATTGAAGTGTAATTAACCTCATATCTGCACTCGTATTGTTGATAAGTGGGTTGATAAAATGAGTGCAGAACCGCCATAATGGGTTTATGGAGACTGATCAGCAAGCAGAAGTTATCTTGTAACTTAACAGCTAGGTGGTGGTCTCGGCTTTGAATACGGTGGTGAATTTAATATGAGCTACATGTACACTGAGTTCCATTCCTACCCATGGTTCCGGTAGCTCACATGAATCGACTAGTTTGTTGTATGTCTGCAAAATATAAGCCAATCTCTATTCGAATTTCGCTTTCCAAGATACAAGAAGGAAGTGTACATCCTCAACATTCTGCTTCTTGACAGGGCACTCAATAACTATTGAAACCCCATTCAAAAAATTATGAAGGGAACCGAGTTCTCAATGTTTCTGCCTGAATGTTTTCTCCCAATAGTGCTTTTAACAATTTGAAAATATTTAAGTGCTTAACTAACGACACGTCTTTCTGGTACATAAACCTACAATATATTTGTCAGTTATTCTATCGGAGAAAATTGAATTTAGTGCTTCCAATTACACCAAAGAGCTTCATTTGCTAGCATTTATACCCCAGATACGTTGGCAGTTCTTTAGGAAAGTTGTTCTCTATGTGCGATACAGCGGCTGTATCTTTCAAGATGAGATTTAGATATTTTTGCTGTCACTGTTCAAATAAGATTATGTATGACGTGATTACATCTCGCTAGCTTTACAGTACACACACTAAATGCGCCGGCGCACTCAGCTTCACATATCTAAAATTTAACCCTAAGTGTTACCTAGGCATAAATTTTAATCTACATATTATGTGTGAAATTATCTGAGTTTCACACACTGCACAGGACAGGCAAGGATTCAACTTCTATTCCTGTTATCGTCTACATTATTAAGCTATTAGGAAGTTTAACGTTTCATCACAAGTTGACGCAATTTATAATTGTGATACAATCAGTATATCGTACGAAACTAGGGTGGGAGGTGGTTTTAGTGCGCAAAGCTATAGCAGATTCTAGCATAAGTGCCAACTGGTTTGTGAAACAGTGGTGAAACCGTAAAACTTTGGTGTTAGAAAAGTCATATTTATTATTCAGTTTCATTATTTCAGACAACACGTTGTGAACTCAGTACAGAAGGTCTACTGTTACGAGACCCTCTGTGATACTAAGTAGAACATGGCTAATATCTGTGTGTATTATTTACACGAGTCATTCTCATCTTGTACTAACAGCTAAAATATCTGTGGCGCACACGGAATAACATAAAAGCATTGGCCTGCCGGCATAAAACGCTCATCTCCAGCTGAAATTACATTACTGACTAGCTTCCGCAGGGCAGGACGAAACACGCTTTGAATATCACTAAGCGGCTGTCAGCTCAGGAAAAGGTCACGCGTGTTGGTTTCTGGGTCACACGTTGCCCGTGTTATCGGCGACAGGTTATGAGCGCGTTGCACGCATCGCCATGATATATGAACCGTGCGTGTATTTTCCCATGCTACTTATGAGGAACTGTTTTTCATTCATTTTGAGAACGTCGCCGCAGAAACTTAAAGGGTTACTGGAAATTTCTTGCCATTTGTAAGTGGTCCATAGTTACTTTCTGAACTACATGGAGTTAAATATTCCTTACGTCTCTTGTGGTACTATTACTCATAGATCAGAAAATCCTATGGAATGTGTTGCTCAGAAACGAGAAAAAACGTAAATCAGTGTAGTAGCTCAAATTTATTCGGAGGTGAAGGTATTAGCCCAAAAATGTTGGAACGGAATATTATAGAAGTTTCCATTAACCTTCTACGTTCTCTCCTACAGTAGCTCCAAAGACTTCGTCTCGGTGAAGCGTCCAAGGTCGTTCTTTGAATTTTGCTCCATCATATTCTTTGTACTGCCTTTTTTTAGACATACTGACTATCGATGTGTGTTGACATCGATTCAAACAAACAACGTAAGCGAAATTTTATCACTCACGAAAAGTTCGTTACGTAATGTCAACATGTACACTTAGACTTTTGTGAACAGGAAACATAAAATAATCAATAATGATTTAAATGTTACATTCACATGACCTATAGCACGTCAAAGAATCTACACTCCTGGAAATTGAAATAAGAACACCGTGAATTCATTGTCCCAGGAAGGGGAAACATTATTGACACATTCCTGGGGTCAGATACATCACATGATCACACTGACAGAACCACAGGCACATAGACACAGGCAACAGAGCATGCACAATGTCGGCACTAGTACAGTGTATATCCACCTTTCGCAGCAATGCAGGCTGCTATTCTCCCATGGAGACGATCGTAGAGATGCTGGATGTAGTCCTGTGGAACGGCTTGCCATGCCATTTCCACCTAGCGCCTCAGTTGGACCAGCGTTCGTGCTAGACGTGCAGACCGCGTGAGACGACGCTTCATCCAGTCCCAAACATGCTCAGTGGGGGACAGATCCGGAGATCTTGCTGGCCAGGGTAGTTGACCTACACCTTCTAGAACACGTTGGGTGGCACGGGATACATGCGGACGTGCACTGTCCTGTTGGAACAGCAAGTTCCCTTGCCGGTCTAGGAATGGTGGAACGATGGGTTCGATGACGATTTGGATGTACCGTGCACTATTCAGTATCCCCTCGACGATCACCAGAGGTGTACAGCCAGCGTAGGAGATCGCTCCCCACACCATGATGCCGGGTGTTGTCCCTGTGTGCCTCGGTCGTATGCAGTTCTGATTGTGGCGCTCACCTGCACGGCGCCAAACACGCATACGACCATCATTGGCACCAAGGCAGAAGCGACTCTCATCGCTGAAGACGACACGTCTCCATTCGTCCCTCCATTCACGCCTTTCGCGACACCATTGGAGGCTGGCTGCACGATGTTGGGGCGTGAGCGGAAGACGGCCTAACGGTGTGCGGGACCGTAGCCCAGCTTCATGGAGACGGTTGCGAATGGTCCTCGCCGATACCCCAGGAGCAACAGTGTCCCTAATTTGCTGGGAAGTGGCGGTGCGGTCCCCTACGGCACTGCGTAGTATCCTACGGTCTTGGCGTGAAACCGTGCGTCGCTGCGGTCCGGTCCCAGGTCGACGGGCACGTGCACCTTCCGCCTTCCGCCGACCACTGGCGACAACATCGATGTACTGTGGAGACCTCACGCCCCACGTGTTGAGCAATTCGGCGGTACGTCCACCCGGCCTCCCGCATGCCCACTATACGCCCTCGTTCAAAGTCCGTCAACTGCACATACGGTTCACGTCCACGCTGTCGCGGCATGTTACCAGTGTTAAAGACTGCGATGGAGCTCCGTATGCCACGGCAAACTGGCTGACACGGACGGCGGCGGTGCACAAATGCTGCGCAGCTAGCGCCATTCGACGGCCAAGACCGCGGTTCCTGGTGTGTCCGCTGTGCCGTGCGTGTGATCATTGCTTGCACAGCCCTCTCGCAGTGTCCGGAGCAAGTATGGTGGGTCTGACACACCGGTGTCAATGTGTTCTTTTTTCCATTTCCAGGAGTGTATTACATTTACAGGATTATGAAACATTATCGGCTACAAAATCTCAGTACCTTAGCTAAGACTCTACAGTTCTTAACGTCGAATAAAGAAGGCATCAAATGTTACCTGGAGGAGCTAATTTGTTTCCTTTGACTTCATAAATAGTAGCAGCCATTTGACGAATATAAAGAGTACGTCTCCGATGAAGAAGGTTCTATAGAAGTTCAAGGCAAAACCTTTATCTTTGTTTCAGAGTAGGTATCTTGATTGAACTATGCCACCAATGCACGGACACAGACCTTCAAGAAATGTTGACAAGTAAATAAACACTTCAACCTCGAAGTATTTCATGATAATCCGGTAACTGCGGTACGTTCTTAAAATTGGGAAAATTTGAGATTTTCCATAACACCAACAGTTTAGCGGTAACAACACACCAAGAATACTTCGGTATGTCGCTGGATAATGTACTTTGTTAACTATCCTTTGGCTTTCACCGTGCCATAAGTACTCTAAATTGAAATTAAATCTCCCAGGAAGGACTAAATTATGCCACTGGGTACATGACATCCGCAGTGACGAGCATTCAGTAGTAAAAGACGTATTGTGTATTGGATTCAGGTTGTATCATTCCAAGGAATAAATGCATAAACTTCATCCCACAGCATACCCTGGAAATCGCACGGCAGTCAGTGGAATAGTTTTGACAGTACTCTAACATTTAACCGACAATGAAGATATAATACTAATTTCTGTCGCTCATTTGCTAGTACGTTTGCTGTTTCCAACTGATTACGTGCGCTTCGTGGCCTATTACCTTTTTGTCTGTAGTTTCAGTCAAAATCTATCCGCTACTTAAGTACGAACAGTTTTAAAACTATTGCACCCCGTAAGACTGGCATATTCTGAACACAGTTTTCAGTTATATCAGGAACAAACCTCGGTGACGCTTCAAACAGCGAGGTGTGCATACATACGAATGTGAAGTCAGAGTCCAGAAGTTATCGTCAAGTGTAAGGTAGGATAATGAGGTCACAATGGAACGAAATTTCATCAAAAAACTACCCAATGCCACCGTGGATCTCTCACATGATGGGAAGGTCGTCAAACCTCCTCTTACTGATATTTCGCTCTTTCTCTCGGTGCCTCGGAGATGGAGGTCCCAACCCCGACGCCGAGCTTCGAAAACACGCAGTTTTATTATGAGTGGCCTAAGATAACATTTGAGACACACTGCCGATCAGAACAGACGCGGGAAGTCTCGGGAGGTGGCTTGTAGGGCGTCAATAAAACAACTGAGGCGGATTTGGGCAGAATTTGAACCCTTGTTATACGGAAACAGTTCCGCGTAATATGCCTAGGATAACGTTTTAGACACACTGCCGATCAGAACAGACGCGAGGAAGTCTCGGGAGGTGGCTTGTAGGGCGTCAATAAAACAACTGCTTCCCACGACACGTTCATTCACACATTTCGCGGTCGACAACGACAATGCGCAGACCAGTGTGCCACGGAGAGGTGTCCTGGACAGCCTCTGGCGTCGCTGACACATCTCGGACGATTTTCTAAAGATATCGTAGGGCTACAATTCTACTGAACGTGATCTGACCCATTTGGAGCGTAGCGCTAACGCAATTATTGCCCGTATATACAGGATGCAACCACTAAGGACCGTTCAAAACCATTCGACGAAATTTGTACATGATCTGAAGAAGTAAAGGGTTTTTTATGCTTTTTCAGCTTTTCTTTTCGTGCCCTCCTTTAGTGTGATCAAGGAGGGAGACGACATTGACAGACGCATGAATGGAACAGCAGATCGTCCCTTTAAGGACCCCCAATTCGGGAACATCCTCGATGGCATCCCCGCACGTGTGTGACGCACACTTACTTATACAGAGACATACCTTGACCTATTTCTAGGCGCATGTGCGCAAGCAGCCCATACTCTCTTCAAATAGATAATTGAAAACTGAGCATTTTTCATCATCATGTATAGGGTCAACAAGCGCATGTTTTCCTAGAAATCGAAAAAAGAAACTCTTACGACTGCCGCTCATGCACCCATAATGTTCACCATGTTCAGTATAAGCAATGCTGGCTTAGCGACCGAGGCATCTGGCTAGGGAGCAGAGAACCTGTGTTCGATTCTCATTTGTGTTATCCAGTTGTTTTATGTGAATTTTTCCCTATCGAAATTGGTAGGAACAGGACGGTTGATAAGGTAATCAATGAGGAATAATAGGAAGGCAGCCAAATAAATTTCTCAAATGAGGCGGATTTGGCCAGAATTTGAACCCTTGTTATACGGAAACAGTTCCGCGTAATATGCTACGAACTCGCCTCGAGGGACAACAGATAGTTGACCGCGCTGTGCTTGTTTACAGTTTGCGCGACACAGAATTTATTCAGAGAATTCAAAATTGCATTGTAATTCTGGAAACCCAGGGGAAATTGAACAACCGCCCGGATGCAACAACGATTCACGATCAGTTTTGAGCAAGGATTTTTCAATCGATGTTATCGTATGCATGAAAAGCAAGTTCCGAAAAGTAAATATTTTTAAATGTAACCCAGAACTGCTTCGCACAAACTATTCGGAAACGACGAAGTAAGTGCTCGAACGCTGCACTCATTACATGATCGTAGGGCTGCGTGCATATTTGTTCAAGTCTTTATATGACAAGTACTCTCCATGTAATTGTTCGAATCAAACTGAGGCAAGAGGGTTACAGAAAGAGCCATTGTAAGGCAACTAGGACTTAAATTTTAATTCTATAAATTTCAGAAATATATTTGCCTACCTTCTTATTATTCATTATTTACATTATTAACCCTTCTATCTCTACCAGTTTTGGTACCGGAAATAAAGTAAATTAAGAAATTTGTAATTGCGTTTGGGAATCTAACACAGGTTCTCTGTCGGATGGCTTGGTCGCTACCCCAGAGGAGCTTCTTTTTAACAGCGATTGTCTTATGGGTACACAAGCTATGCTTATAAAAATTTCTCTCCTCGATTTCTAGATGAATATTCCACCTCAAACTCTGCATACGATGATGAAAAATGGTGAGTTTCCAGCTACCTATCGATCCTGTCAGTTGTGAGTCGATTTTGTTTCTTCAAATTTAGGGATGTTTCTCTCAAAAACGGGAAGTTGCTGATTCAGAATTTCTTAGAATCTTGCATGTTAGGTTGTATACAAGCTACCTGCGAAATATGAACCGAATAGGTTGGTCGTGTCTGCGGTCTTCCCGTTGTTAGCTGTAGGGTACGAAGGGTACATCTGTCCGCACGGAATCAGTCTATGGTTCACCTCGTACAAACAAATTTTTGAAGTACTTGAAAAGATTTCTCGCGGTGCACCACGGATGTTGCCAAAATTAAGGCTCTTAGAGTTGCCCTTTGACGTTTTATTTAAGCACGTGTCAATGTGGTCTCCCCTCATGAACCCGTACAGATTGTCAACAGCGTCGTCCTGTTGCGCATCGAACTGCAAACTGTCGATCTTGACTACGATATATGAGTAAATGAATACCCCGAGGTATGAGATGGTTTTATTGACACCGTTTTTTCTACCTCCTGAAGCCTTTTTGTGTCTGTTCTCATTGGTGGTGTGAGTGAAATGTTATCCTGAGCCACCCGTAAGAAAACTACGTGGTTTCAGCCCTGTGTGTCGCGCCTCTGTCCTCTACTGCACAGGCGGCAGGAGGAGTGGAGACATATTAAGGAGGGGGGGGGAGGGGGAGGAGTGTTACCACTTTTCCATAGTAAGATAAGTCCACGGGGACGTTGGGCAGAATTGAAATTTGTGCCAGTTTGACCTGATTAAACCACCTTATGCGTCACATGAACTTCAAAGCTATGGGCTTTTTTACGCATCTATAGACGCCTTGCTGTGGCAGAGCGCCACGATTTCTTACGATAACAGGGGAAGGCTGAAGACATCTTTGAGCTAACTTTCACACATCTACGTCGTAATGATAGATTCATACATCTACGTCGTAATGGTAGATTCCGAAAGGGTTTCGAAGATGTAGCCTTTAATTCATTTTTATTCAGTGTAGAATCTTCGAGCGCCCCCACTGTCATGACAAACCATGATTCTTTACTTTTTTGTAAAAATATCGCCTGCAGTCGCTAGTTGAGATATAAAATACAAGGTGCAGCGGACTGCTCGTCATACCTACGTTTGAGAACATCGGCATGTGAGGATCTATACACGTACATCTCCTTGTATGTGGTACAGAAGAAGAAGGCCGATACTTTTACCTCTGGACACAATACGTCACAGTAAATAGCGACTCACAGTTTTTCCAAGGGATCATCTTAAACCACATAAGAACGCAAAAAAATATCTATTACTTGTCTGCAATGTAGATTTCATACCAGTGATCGTATTCGTGTCTGAAGGCTATTTATAGCATACGTAGGCGTGCTGAGAAGTAATGCCTCCCAACTTTTTATGTGGAAAATCTTGAAGTTTTTTAAATAAAACAAAACGTTATTAACATTCTACTTGTCCATATACTATATTTATTTCTCTTGAAAGTCACCCTGACGACTAACATATTTCCCCCAACGAGAGATCAGTTTTTTCACATCGTCATTGTAGGAAGTCTGGCTTCGTTGACGGAGCCACAACCTGACCCCCACTTTCACCGTTTCATCACTATCAAAGTTCATTCTTCGAAGGTGCTGTACAGAGTTGTAAAAACAGATGAAAATCAGCTGGGGCAAGTCGGGAGTGTATGGAGGATGACCGATCGCAATGAACCTGGATGAAAGATTGTTGTAGATGTCGCAACACTCCTGTGTGGTCCGCAATTGTCATGCTGAAGGAGAGTGTGCTCCAACTGTGGAAGAACGTTTCGAAATCGAAACTCGATTACACCAAGCTTTTCTCACGCACCGTCAAATTACGTTACACACGGCCATGTTACACGCTTCAATTCGGAGTCCTCTAGCGGCATAGGGCAGCACCTATATAGACATGAACAATGTAGATGCAAAATGTTAATTTCGTTTGTCTTATATACTATGCTTTTAGAGTTTTCACATAAAAGATTTTGGAGGCATTACTTTACAGCACGCTGTCGTACACGAAGTTTAATGGAATTTTTCATACATGCAGTACCTTCCGCAATGGAGAGCAATGCAGTATACTCATGACAGTTTACGTGCACTCCTTTGTTCAGCTACAGCACCTGTGATCCGAAATGTAGCAAAATCTGTGTCAGAGTGGTTCGAGAAAAATTTATCACTGGACTGCTAATTCGATGACTTAATAACAATGTATGCGAAGTTACTGAGACTGAATATTAAATCTCGACACCCTTTTCTGGGCACTGTTAAAACCAGTTTGCTAGAGAACAGTCATGAATCAGTATGGCTACCTGCTGTGTTAGGTTACGAGGAAGGAAGGAATAACGGTTCGGGGTTAACGTTCCTTCGACGACTCTGGACATACAAAGGAACCATAAACTCTGACTTCTAAATGATGGTGAAACAAGTTCACTGTATTCATTTGAGACGTATCTTTCTCGTACTTGATGAAGTCATTTATAACTATCGCAGATAACTTTTATGTCGAGAGCTCGATGGAAATATTAGCACTGGTCTTCCCAAGCGATAGTCCAGTCTCTTAACCCTAACACTTTTTCGTTGAGTGCGTATTTGCAGCCTATTGAATCACGAGTCACCATCGTCATCAGGATGAAACGAAATGTAGAATCTACTGAACGAATTCGTTAGTTCGATGGCCTGGAAAAAACAGCGCGAGGCAGCCAGGAGACATAGTCGGTAACTCCGTACACGCACACAAGGTCTTCGGGTATCCGAATGATTACAGGTAGAACGACCACTAGAGTTCATTAGTTTTGTCCGTGGATGGTATTGTTACTAAGCCAAATATTGTGTATAATGGGCTTGGGCTTGAACACCTTCAAAGTGTCAGCGTCACTGTGTAGGTGCTGTGTATTTCTGCGACACCGCCTTATCAGCACCTGACAGAGTTTGAAAGAAGCCACATTGTGGCTCTCCTTTTGGAAGTGTGTTCAAATCAAAATGGTTCAAATGGCTCTGAGCACTATGGGACTAAACAGCTGAGGTAATCAGTCCCCTAGAACTTAGAACTACTTAAACCTAACTAACCTAAGGACATCACACACATCCATGCCCTAGGCAGGATTTGAACCAGCGACCGGTTGCGCGGTTCCAGACTGAAGCGCCTAGAACCTTTCGGCCACCCCGGCGGCCTGTACAAATCAGGCTGTATCCAGATGTGTGTGGCATTCGTATGTGACAGCAGCTTGACAATAGGTTTCATGTGAGTAGTACGAAGATGATGGTACCCGTGCAATTTTGATATCAAATTGATATCAAATTAATATGCAAATTAATGAAACTGATCAATTAATTACCTCCAACCACGCCCATCCCCACCCCCAGATGACGTCACGTATTCTCGTCAGCCTTCATGTGGGTTTCAGCCCCCTCCCCTCTCCCACCCATTCCTCTCCCCCTCCCCCACCTACCCTATTGGCGGGAGTTTCATATTTTGATGGGAATTTAGAAGATTGAGGAATTCCAAATTTTCGTCGTACAGTTCAATAGTTGATTCAGAGGACGTAGTATTAACAGAAACTGTTGATGGAATGACTCCGGCGATGGTTCGAGTCCTCCCTCGGGCATGGGTGTGTGTGTTTGTCCTTAGGATAATTTAGGTTAAGTAGTGTGCAAGCTTAGGGACTGATGACCTTAGCAGTTAAGTCCCATAAGATTTCATACACATCTGAACATTTGAACATTTTCTATTGATGGAAATGGCTTATAAAATGGAAATAGGTGGTAGAAATAAGAAAAAAATATTCAACGGGCAGGAAATGGGAGAATTATGCTCTGAGAAGGACATAATTTGCATTTCGTAGGACAGGGATACCCTTGTTTAACTTCTGATCGCTTCATATTCCGCAGTCACAAAGTCATTAAGATGCTCCGTGGTGCACTGAAGGGCGCAAGTGGAATAGTTGTGTGCCAGAGTTAATACCTTCCCTGTCTTCTGCACCATGCTGCCTCATGTAACCTTGTGGGAAAATTCATTCCATCCCCCACTGAACCGTGTTCGTGATGGCTACAGCAGCTGCCTCATCTTGTGGGTCTCGTCTGGACCTCCCTACCATCTCCTGCCCTGCTCCGGGGGCTTGAGATGAAAGGGCACCGCGCCCCGCGCGTTCGTAGCTCTCCACAGGCCTTAGGTGACACAACCCACGCCACGTGTGCCACTTGGCTCAGTCTCCTGTGATGTGCATGGTGCGCACTCAAACTTGCGGCCCCCTTGGCTCCCACATCAAGGGGGAGGCGGCAGCCAACAGCTGGAAATCGGCAGATGATTGTAATGTACAAGGCGCACTTTGTTGGGCTTATACCATGAACAATAGATTTCTTTTTGAAGGTCAGTGTCTCCCCCTGCAGCTGTGTGTTCAGGAAAGCAACACCATGTATTTTGAGGGATGCAGCTGGCATTGTGCGTGCCAGACTATCTATCTGTCTCAGAATGAACAAAGGGTGTTTTTCTAAAGATAACAAATGAATCAAATTTTTTGTCCACTTGCCAGCAAACAAAGGATGTTTTCAGAGGGTGTCTTTATCTGTTTCACAGACTTTATTGGTCCCTCACAGCAGCTACCTGCTAAAAGCCTGCTTGATGAACAAAAAATAGGCAAGGTTAGATTCCTCACCCCACAGCTGTACCCTGATTAACAACAACGTGTATTTCGAGGGATGCAGCTGACGTCAGAAGTATCAAGATATCTGTTTGCTATGTGTTTTTCTAAAGCTAGCAGTTGAATCTAATTTTCCAATCACGAGCAAACAAAGGATGTTTGTCTTATCATTTTTTCCTTCTTCTTCACGGCTGCAAGATTTTCCTCAAACACCTACACCAAGCCTGCTTGAAGATAAAACGAAGGCACGTTACAACTTTGTAGTATGGTATTTTGAGTTCCTATTGGTACTCTGCTGCTGGAGGTCGAATTGCAGCAAGAGCGTAAGTACAGTTGTAATATACTGCTCTTCTCCTTTTTTTCATCTTATACAGTTGTGTGAGGCATATATTATTCATTGTTGTAGGTATTACTATAGATCAAAAGGAGGATGAGATTCTAATAGGTGTATGCGTCGATAATGATGACCACGAGTCATCACTTCCATTTGGTGTGAAATTTTTATTTATTTATTTTTTCATAGTTGTATATAATCAATATCTAGCTGTTGGCAAATTAATTAACATTTTTGTTGTTGTTTCTGATAATCAATATCTTGTTGTAGACGACTACCGTGAAACGAATCGGTGGTTCCACAACAACAATAATTCCAGTAAGGTTGAAATACCATAGCTGTAGCATGAGATGGTGGCTGCTGAATGGGAGTTTGACATCTCACTTTTGGAACAGGAGATAGATATATTTGACTGGGTGGGCAGCAAGATTGCAGAAAGCAGAAAGATTGACTGAACTGATCAATCCAAGGACCCAGAGCTTTAAAGGTGATTATAATGATACTGTCATGATTACAGCATATAATTATGATTCTGGAATGCTGATATACTTAACTGATAATCTTTGTTTACACCATATATTAAAAAATCTTCAGCATTGTACTTAATTTTTTTACATTATTCGAATGTCACAGAGGTGCTGCCAGCACCGCTACGACAACAGCTTGCTGTTGCACGTGATCTAGAGCGGTGGTTACGGGGGCAGGTACCAAACATTCACCTGAGCGATGTGCATCACTGTGCAAAGCGCCACTTTCAGCCGCGCCACTGCATACCCTCTGGCGTTTGTGGGTGATCTCCCACCTCACAGGCTGGCGATGGTGAAGGCTTCATTGTGCAGCAGCATCAACGAGCACCCTCTCCACATCCTGTGTGCTCCCGCAGGAGCTACATCCTTCTACTTCTACTCCAGCTGTTCGTCCTCTCCGGCAATGGAATCTATGCGTGCTTTGGCATATATCCCTCCCACCTGAAGGCGTCTCCTCCCCTGCGCCATCATGCACCGAGTGAATGCAGTCGTCTTCTGGTTGTAGTATTAATAATGATGAACCTGTGGATAGCAGTACTGCTCTATCCTACCTGATAGTGAAGGACATCAGATTAGAGGCACTAGGACCCTTCTACAACATTCAGCGGCTGCTAATGCCTTTGTGGGGCGTAGGGGCGTATCTCGTTTACTAGAATTGACAATCCAGCTGGGGTGTGGGGGTGTGTGTGTGTGGGAGGGGGGGGGGGAGTATCGCGGCGCATTCAGGTTCCTAGAAGCATGCCTCACGGTGCTTGAGGCACAGCTCCTCAAAGCCCTAGGTGATCCGACATATAATGCCACTAAATTTAATGCAGTACTGTGATACGAGTTGACTCGCCAACCGAGACAGCAGTGTGCTGTTGAGGAAAAAAGCCTGCTCTACATCTGAGGTGATAATGGCGTTATATCTCGGAGTACATCAATAGCCAAGTGGTATCGTATATCCACCTTGGGTTCTATACTGGCCCGGTTAAAATAAGAGGGTCAGCTAAAACACTCAGCCAAATACCACACATCGACATCCATATTCATATTTATGATCCGTTAAACAGTGTGTCCAGTTATATCAAGCTCCCTGAGGATATTAAGAACGAGCAGACTTGTACTAATGTTCAAAATGAAAAGGGTAAATCTTGTTTTGCATGGTCAGTCATGGCTTATGAAAGAAAAATTAAATATAATCCAGAGCCCCTTATCTTGATACGGAGCAAGTCTCAACAGTAATGGATGTTACAACTTTGACAGTATATAGTTCAACGTAAGGATTCAGGACATACCAAAATTTGGGACATTAAAATCTTGGAATATCGGTTCACATTTATGGTCTGAAGAAGAAGCAGAAAAGCAAGCCTGATGACCAGGACTACTATATTATGTTTGGACCTTCACGAGTATTTGACGATTTCTTGGAAACGGAAGAGATTGCACTCATCGCTGGGCCCCCTCGCTCTCCCGATTTGAATCCCATAGAACACGTCTGGATGCACTATGGGGATGGTTTGAATAACGTCAGCATCCACTAACCACTCTCCAAGACTGTGAGCATCTCTGCAGAAAGAATGGGTGTTATTGCCTCAACATGAGACTGATGACATCATTCACAGCATATCTCATTTTTGCCAGGCCTGTATTGAAGCCAGAGGGAAGTCACACCTCATACTGAGCACATTAACCAGTTGTCGGAAAGTGTGTGCAAATCCGTTAAGTTGGAGAAAAAGAAGAACATTTTTGTCTACCATTATGCATGTTGCCATTGTTCACGTTCTGAACTCTTTCCATTGCTTCTGCTTTATTATCACCTGTCTATACTGATTTGTGGCAAAATAAAAGCAACCTTGCAAAATTTCCGTTTATTCTTTAATTTTGGACACCAGTGTATTTAGATTTTTCTGCTTTGGGTGAGACTCCTCATCTACTTTTGATTTTAGCCAGGAAGCCTCCGCAGTTTTCACTTAACTCCTTTTTGGTCAGTGTGACCCAAGAATGAGAGATGATTTTATTGTTAAGTGCTCCAATACTCAGAGAAGCTGATTTTCTTTTCTACTATTTTGTAATGGGAATGGAACCCTCAGGGGGATGTATGTGACTGATATCAAAGATGTGGCAGGCCTAGTGTCCCTAGATGAGAGAGTCCATTTTTCATTTTTATTTTTCTGTAATGTTTTCTATCCTCATTCTGCTCTATATGTATGAGCATGAATCGTACCATCCGTATGATTTCTATGAAAGTATTGAGAAGTTGGTCACCATGTAAGAGCCTGTCCATGTGCGTGCTCAGAAATTTAAAAAAGTTAGTGGTTTCAGAAGAATGCATTTGAGAAATTTCAGTGATAAATTAATTTCAAAATATATGTTGATTTCTAAAATGCTAATTCGGGAAATACCTGGTTTAAAGGACTTGATGAAGAAGTCGTTCTCTATGAGTGTTTCTGTGCAGAATGTGGTAGTATTGAATTATGATACTACGAGGTGGTCAAAAGACGTGAGTTTTTATGTTTTGTGTTTCGCTCTTGATCAGGATGACACTGATATATTTGATAGTTTTGACTCCCTCTAAGTGAGGATGGCTTTGTTTTTCTGATGGCTGTGCTAATGTTCCTACGATAGAGTTATTTGAAGCTGTTGATTTGTTCTTGAGGAAGGGGCTATTGTAAGACGGTTTTTCGAATCATGGTTAGTGAATATAGTTTGGCAGTAATTAGGAAGGTCATATTTGGTCTAGCTTTTATTGCGAGTTAGGGCTGAAGGTTTCCAGTGTCTGAAATGATAATACGAGCTCCTCAACAGGTCATAAGGACAACTGAGGTCTTCCTTACATACATATTTGTTATGGAAATTCTTTGACTATGTATACAGATTTCAGTTACATGAACTTTTGAACGATGTTGTTTAAACTGAGCTTGTGAATTTAAATAACAACTGGAATAGTTGTTATATTACCTACTGTACATAACTTGGTCTTTAGGTAGGGAAAATAGGGTTGAATGTAAAACATGTGGGGAAGCACCGCAGCTACGGAAATCGCCTTGTGGAGGGGAAAAGTTGCGGTTGGCGTGCAAGTGGCAACTTCTCCTCTGTGACGGGTGAGGAGTCTGGGCAGAGCAGTGTTGTGGTTAACACCTCGCTAGCGAATCATTGTGGCCCATATTCCTGGAGTTTCCAGGCCAGAAGAGCTTAAGGGCAGTATTTAGGGGCTTCGGATGCTGAATTTGGTGATACCATTATCATGGCTAGGTTTTTGGCCATATAAAAATATGACTCCGACGCCAAGAAGGTAAGTAACAGGGAGAGGCCAACAGTATTGCTTTGATTCCATGAGTGCATCGCAGCCAGGTTAATAGCCACTGCAAATTGCACCACCATAGCCACCAGCCATCCACTAAATTGTTATCTTTGGCACTCTGCAAATAGACCCGATATCTGTGAGATTTGTTTGATTTTAATAATAATCGTGTTGTTGCTAAAAACTCTGTCTTACGCCCGTGATTATCCCAAATCACGAACCTGGACACATATCCTATCCTTGTGAATTTAATTCCGAGTGGCCTAATTTATTATGAGAAAGTGGTTGAACTTGAATTTAATGTTGTGTTGTCTTTTGCACAGCCAATTATATCTTTTGAGTAGATCAAAAGACTACTTATGAAAGCACATTAGTTATTTAAAGAGTTTTAGTTTGTAGTGATTTCCGTAATTAATAATTGATGATAAGAGTGCTTATCATTTCTCATACATACTGGTGTAGTTTTGTTAATGGGCATAGTTCTTCAGACCATGAAAGTTTAAGGACCCTCACGCAGTAGGCTAGTTAGTAAATGAAGCAATACAAAGTCTCCTTCAGAGCCGGTGTAGTTCGATTTGCATTCTGTTTAGTTGCGTCAAACTGAGTTTAACCAAGAACCATTCACTGTGTTATCTACTCTAACGCAAGCTAGTTAATGCACAGGCATAGAGATCTTGTACTAAGCAATGAAGATATAGATTATGATTTTAAATTCAGAATCATTTCAAGCACTTCCCTATTCAGTATCGCTACTAGTTTCATGTGTGTCGGTAACTGAATTTATAAACTGTTACACCTAGTTCATTTAAGGTACGCGGTTGTTGGTTTACTATGTCATTGGCCATTTGTTTGTTAGTAGCACATTTATCGGCAAGGTTAGGTCACTGTGTTGTACTATGAACAGACATGTGGAAAGATTTGGGTATGTGTGTGTGTGTGTGTGTGTGTGTGTGTGTGTGTGTGTGTGTGTGTGTGTGTGTGATTCAAGGAAGATTAAGTTAGCCTTAGCACTGCCTTCTGCTTTATCATTTTGCTTGACACAAGAACGCCTAATTAGGCTGGCAACGGGTTTTAATGTGTAATGTTACAACTTGCTTTTGTGCTGGAGGAACGTCTGTTCCCGATCCACTTGTTTACAGTTGTTCATACTCTGCTGTAGTGTTGCGGCAACGAATCCTAGTTTCATTGTTCTGTTCCCATTAGGTCATTACACGGTCAACTTGTCAAAAATTCCTCGCAGTGGTATAACGTTGGCATCGATTTCCGTTTAAGGTGGTCGGTGGTACCGTTACAGTATCCATGAAAGATAACAAATCCACCAGAATTTCATGAGATATTGAAACACTCCTGGAAATTGAAATAAGAACACCGTGAATTCATTGTCCCAGGAAGGGGAAACTTTATTGACACATTCATGGGGTCACATACATCACATGATCACACTGACAGAACCACAGGCACATAGACACAGGCAACAGAGCATGCACAATGTCGGCACTAGTACAGTGTATATCCACCTTTGCCAGCAATGCAGACTGCTATTCTCCCATGGAGACGATCGTAGAGATGCTGGATGTAGTCCTGTGGAACGGCTTGCCACGCCATTTCCACCTGGCGCCTCAGTTGGACCAGCGTTCGTGCTGGACGTGCAGACCGCGTGAGACGACGCTTCATCTAGTCCCAAACATGCTCAATGGGGGACTGATCCGGAGATCTTGCTGGCCAGGGTAGTTGACTTACACCTTCTAGAGCACGTTGGGTGGCACGGGATACATGCGGACGTGCATTGTCCTGTTGGAACAGCAAGTTCCCTTGCCAGTCTAGGAATGGTAGAACGATGGGTTCGATGACGGTTTGGATGTACCGTGCACTATTCAGGGTCCTCTCGACGATCACCAGAGGTGTACGGCCAGTGTAGGAGATCGCTCCCCACACCATGATGCCGGGTGTTGGCCTTGTGTGCCTCGGTCGTATGTAGTCCTGATTGTGGCGCTCACCTGCAAGGCGCCAAACACGCATACGACCATCATTGGCACCAAGGCATAAGCGACTTTCATCGCTGAAGAATACACGTCTCCATTCGTCCCTCCATTCACGCCTGTCGCGACACCACTGGAGGCGGGCTGCACGATGTTGGGGCGTGAGCGGAAGACGGCCTAACGGTGTGTGGGACCGTAGCCCAGCTTCATGGAGATGGTTGCGAATGGTCCTCGCCGATACCCCAGGAGCAACAGTGTCCCGAATTTGCTGGGAAGTGGCGGTGCGGTCCCCTACGGCACTGCGTAGGATCCTACGGTCTTGGCGTGCATCCGTTCGTCGCTGCGGTCCGGTCCCAGGTCGACGGGCACGTGCACCTTCCGCCTTCCGCCGACCACTGGCGACACCATCGATGTACTGTGGAGACCTCACGCCCCACGTGTTGAGCAATTCGGCGGTACGTCCACCCGGCCTCCCGCATGCCCACTATACGCCCTCGCTCAAAGTCCGTCAACTGCACATACGGTTCACGTCCACGCTGTCGCGGCATGCTACCAGTGTTAAAGACTGCGATGGAGCCCCGTATGCCACGGCAAACTGGCTGACACTGACGACGACGGTGCACAAATGCTGCGCAGCTAGCGCCATTCGACGGCCAACACCGCGGTTCCTGGTGTGTCCGCTGTGCCGTGCGTGTGATCATTGCTTGTACAGCCCTCTCGCAGTGTCCGGAGCAAGTATGGTGGGTCTGACACACCAGTGTCAATGTGTTCTTTTTTCCATTTCCAGGAGTGTATTTATGCACCTGTAATTGAAGAGATATTAATGAGCTCCGATTTCCAGATGGAAGCCACTTTGTATTGTATTTACTGAAGGCCAAGGGACAAAATGTAAATGTGAAACGTACCACTGCTAACTAATTATGTTGACCATTATGGAGACGAAGATTCAAGATTATTTGACTACGGTTATGGGCATCCTATTAGAATACTCCCACATACAGATTCTATGGGAGTAAAACACGAAACAGAAATTCGGATATCCTCTACCCCATATCCAGAAAGTGTATGTGCGTGAACACAAGGGAGTAGCTTCAGTGCGTGGAACAAAATGGTAAAGGGACACTAAGCCAGAGGAGGCATCATACTGGCTCACTGAATGTAGACAAGTAAGTAAAAAACTGAGTACAAGTCAAATTAGTGAAGTATGGTGTATATGGTATCACTGTGTATTTCAAGTGGTATACATCGTAGACAATACTTCAGTGGTTAACAGTGGAGAGATGCCCATTGCAGACTTTCTCGCTACAGTTCCCAAATACAACTCAGAAACCAATGACCGGTTTACGCCCCAATGTGGCACACTGGCGCTGGAGAAAAGGCGACAGCTTGCTGACCAATAGGAAATTACCTCCATGGCCGATGCACTGATGTCAGGAGTGTTTATCGAAACTATGGGAAGAGTTCAGACGCTTTTGAAGAATATTGAAGGTAGGAGGGGAAAATGAGAATTTAATCATTTCTCTTAGGCTAACCTCAAGACTAGATCTGTCATTGGGCACTAATATGTAAGGAGATAGGAGGGGACTCTCGTGGAGAACGTTCCTCTCTTTACGAGTCCTGATGGGCTAACAAGAGAATTGGAGGCAATATTATTTGTTGAAGAAGAGCGAACAGGAAAGAGTACAACCTGTTCAGGGGGATAATATAATATGGAGAGCATTGTGTTGTGGAGAGTGGTTGAGTAAGGCCGATGCAGCACCGGGACAGAAGAACGTTGGAGGGCAGTTGGTGAATGTTTCAGATTCAAGATAGCACCTAAAATAGTGAGTATTCTCGGTACTGTCGTAGGAATGCAATCGGGTTTAACATGTGAAATTTATAAACCAAGGTAGATTTGTCTCACAGCCATAGTTAAGATTCTATTTGTCATTTACATTCTCTTATCATTCGGGACATTTCTGTTACCATCTACTTTAAGTGGCCATTGAATTGACCGTCAACTTGTCTGGCGCACGTAACCTCAACTTAATGGAACATTTAACGTAATTATTTCTGCCAAATCATATAAATACATTCAGTCCCAAAATTTGGAAACAACTCCTCTTTCCTACTCTCTTTCCCAGTACCGTGCGAATTCAGTATTACATGCATTAGTTGTAATTAGGACAGTTTTAAACTTAATTGTATTTCATATCATTTTTGAAGGAAGACGTCCACGATGTTCAATTAGTCCCACGTGTGCAGATGTTTATAAAATTTACGAGTACTGATAGAATTCCTCTTAATATCATTTCGGTAACTGTTTGATCCCGTGTCACTTCAATACAAACTATCTAAAGCCATCAGCTATACATCCAGGGTGTACGGAAATTCCCGTTACAGACTTCTAGGACTTGTAGAGAGGAGTGAGTAGGTAACATTTTGAAGGGGAATCCATGTCCGGAAACGACCCGTTTCATTTCTAGAACGGCTTCCGTTCTGATTTGTAACGCGTTCACGTATGCTGAGGGAAGGTTCAAATGGCTCTGAGCACTATGGGACTTAACATCTATGGTCATCAGTCCCCTAGAACTTAGAACTACTTAAACCTAACTAACCTAAGGACATCACACAACACCCAGCCATCACGAGGCAGAGAAAATCCCTGACCCCGCCGGGAATCGACCCCGGGAACCCGGGCGTGGGAAGCGAGAACGCTACCGCACGACCACGAGACGCGGGCTGCTGAGGGAAGGAGGAAAGTCTCAGAGTGGCTTGTCCTGGCATGCAGTAGGGTAGAGAGGATAACGAGTACTACGTCAGACGGTCACCTGATATTCCTTAACGTCCGCCTTGCAAAGTTTAATTTCCGAGACTCCTGTAGGCAGAGAAAGATCAGGTGGTACGAGCTCTGGCTGCTGCACCACAAATTAAAAGACACCAGATGGAATGGAGAGTGCGTCCAGAATATGCTTCGTAGGTGGAACGTCTAACGACGTTTGTGGTCGTCAGATCGAGCCATTGTTATAATGCATCAGTATAGTTTTTGTACGTATGGTACGCAGGGTTCTTTTTTGTTTTGGAATAATCTAAATATGTAATGTTTAAATGTTAATACAAACAAATGTGCTTAACTGACAAATGAATGTTTCGTTATGTTTCCTTTGGAACTGATATCTAATAATTTCATTGCGTCACACCTAATTTAGTTTCTTAAACAGAAGTGGATGAGTTAAACATCTGAACTGAAACCGTCGTAAAATAGGAACAGTACGTTTCCAGACGTGGGCTCCCAGTCAGAATATTATGTACCCATTCCCTACAAGTTCCAGTTTCTTATGAAGTGATTTCCGGACAACCTGTATACGGGAAGGCCCATTGCTTTCCTGTGACGGTTAACTGGTGTTTAGTTTCGTTTATAATTACAGACAGCTTTCTGTCGGCCTGCGGGCCATGGGAAATAACACTCCATTTTGCTCTAATCATTGATGCTCATGCCTTGAACTGAATAATTAGGGAAACAAACAGCAACGTATTACATGGTCCTCCCCCTAATAACGGGCGGATTTCATTTGACTTACTCTACCGTGATGTCCGCAGAGTTTCCCCCACGTAGGCACCCAGGATAATAATACACTTCAATAAAAACTGAGTGCCGATATACTTAGGAAAAACCTGGTATCGTTGTGGGTCTTCAGCCAAGGGTATAAACAATCTTGTCAAAGTGGGTGATGGGTGACCACTGTTGCCGATGCTGCAAGCAGTTACGGAGCGAGTGGTTATTCACCGTCCACATCAAGAATATAGTATAAATGCTGAGGTATCTACAGAGAAGGCTATTCGCTAGTCGTCCGTCATGTGGGATGTGTTACGCTCCTGTACTCATTGTGCTGTGACTATTAGTGTCCGTGTCCACTAAAGCCTCGGATGCCATTAATGGTGACTAACATGATTGTTTTTCGATCGAATGATATACTGCGTATATGTTGTTAAACTGCGTAAAAGTAAACTTGCTTTGATTAATAATTTAGCTGGAAACCACGTATTTCGTTTTCAATGTTCTGTTTAGCATGCCGTCCTTTATATTATAGACAATCGAGTGGTGAGAGTATGAGGTTTTTCTCCACTTTTAAGGTGAACAAATAACTTTACGTAACGGGGAACAACAAACATATATTAGTATATGGCTCAGTTAAAGGACGGAAGAATTATATTTATCGTTGAGGTTCCTGACTCCTCTGCCTCAGTCTTTTGGAAGTTACAGCATTTTATTCCAGTTTCAGAGAGCTGAGCGGTGGAACTGTGGACCGAAGTCAATGAACAGTAAATTCGCCCTCGCATTCTGGCTGTTCGTACAAATAGTTTTCAGACCCTTGAAAAAGACTCTGGTATCCTTAAATCTGACAAGATTACTAAATATTTCTAGTAAAAAACGTATAATAAATGAGCTGATACCTATAACTCCATTGAACTAAACTGTCAACTACATTGAATTCGGACGTGGAAGGATCGAGGGCACAAACACAGAGGAATATCAAATAAATCGCACACATTTATTTAGCAGTAAATTAGATGTAAATCTGTAAGTTACAACATATAAATATACTGTATCACGGCTTGCACGATGTACAACAGATTCAAAAGCCATTGACGTTTCAGATGCAACGAACGGCGTAGCCTTCACAATCTAACGGCGCCTACTGCCTTCCTGACACACACAGACAAAATTACTAGAGAGCACACTACTAACAGATGAAGCGGTCAATAACGCAACAGTTCAAATCCATAAAATTGCTTACAAGGATTACAACTTACTCTGCCAATCGTATAGAAATAAATAACTAGAGTTAATAAAACTCAGCAATCTGTAAATGAGCCATATTATCGTCACTGAAAACAAATACAAGCGAAAGTGCCATGAAATTCACAGTTCCACGTTCTCCGGATTTCCACATAGTCTTCGGTAATGTATCCCATATAAACACACCATTAAATATTGGAATTTGGAATTTTTCCCTAACAAAATGGATCAGATCTGAATTTGTAATCGGTCTATCCGGTAGGATATTTATGAAGAGAACTAGTGCTTTCCTGTATGGCTTCAGGTATAGTCCTTTTCCGATGGCTGCTCCTTCCATCATGTGATTATGTCTTCTCGCTTCCTCTAACTGCTCCTGAGAGTTCTGCGCGTTCTTGACCGCACCAACACCAGCCAGTAAACCCATCTATCAAACAGCTGCGAGGGCAGGAATGACAAAGGGGATAATTCCGCATGATGTCTTGGTTATCGGCGAAACTCGCGTTGCTTTAACCGGTCCTTCATGCTTCAGGGCATTCATCGCTGTCAGGATACAGTTTTTCAGATAGCCATTCTTCTTCTTTGTCGTTGTCTTCTTCTTGTCCTTCAGTGCAGGTCGTGCAGCGTTCATAGCTCGGTTGAAACCGAAGCCCAGTTTAATTTTACCACGCATGGTTTTATCAGTTACAAATGCTGAAACGCGCTGCCCTATACCAATATCCTTTCGCACGCAATGCCTTGCCTTTATCACTTAAAATTCAGTCTGCAACTTGAGGTCCGGAAGATGCAAGTGCAATGTCACGTACAGAACACGCCTCGTCAAGGAGATTACACCCCCTTATCACCGAGAGCAAAACGTTTTTGAAGCTTTGTGACAGCTCCACGGTAATTACACTTAGGAATGTGCAATTCGACTGGACGTTTGTCAAGAGTAACACCACATTACAGGTAATGCGTCTCCCATCGTGCATGTTATACTAAAGTGCTGGTCGTGCTGTGTGTACCCCATTAAAAAGCAAATCGTCAGCGTCAATCCAGCTGTCGCGTGCTGCATAAAAACCAAGCCATTTAATTAGTGCTCTGTTCCCTCAACGTCTTATGAAACGCTCCATGAGAAACACTGTGGTTATGAGCTCCTCTGCATTTCCTCAGTGCAAATGCATTATTCAATTTCAATGTCACTGTTATCCTTTAAGATGTAAGTTCTGGATTTTTTCTCTAAACTTTGGAAACTGTAAGTATCTCACTCGACCAGTTTCGGAGGTATGACATTTCAAATGCTGATTTGTGTTTTGAGATACATACCAAAACAGAGGCAAGAAATTTTTATTTACATGGATCCAGCATTTTAATACGATAGTACACCGTTTACATGACTCCATCACCACGAACATCGATTGGTCTCATTTTTATTATGCTATGTTTTGTTCGGTCATACTGTGGAATTATTTCTGGGAAGATATCTGTCCATTTGTATGAGCCGTGAAGATTTATACTTATCCATATTTGTCCTTGTATTGATCTGTTCAGATTTTCTGCGACACTCGTCTTCAGGTGGATGAATGTTGAGTAGTGATGTATTCCATACCGTTACACCCAATCCTGAAATACCTATTGTAAAACTGTTCTCACTGATCGGTTTGGAGGTTGTCCTGGCATCGATTCATCGATGCTTGCAACAGACGCTCAAACACCTCCACCACGTCTCTCCCCGTTTTTGTTTTAACAGTGATGCATCGCAAATTTGAAGTATGTATCGATAACCATTAAAATAAATTTTAATTTATTTGTCTCGTGGGAATATTTGTTCATATGTACAGGATCATCCTGCCATATATCATGCAAACCGTTAATCATAACATGCCTACAAGGAAAAGTTTCGCGTGCTGATTGGTGCAGTTCTCAGATTACTGTCGCCATACTTATTATTTATATCTCTGTCTAGAGGATCTGAAATTACTGAACCCCTCATTCTATTCAGAGGTACTGCCCACAGTAGCTGATGTTCAAAAAAAATGTTCAAATGTGTTTGAATACCTAAGAGACCAAACTGCTGAGGTGATCGGTCCCTACACTTACACAGTTCTTAAACTAACTTATGCCAAGAACAACACTCACCCCCGTGCCCGAGGGAGGATTCGAACCTCTGGCGGGAGGGGCCGCTCAGTCCGTGACATGGCGCCTCAAACCGCACGGGCAGTCCGCGCGTAGCTTATACCATGAGCAGTCATAGTCGACCAATCTGCTCACTGGGGTCGTTTTAGTATATATACTGTCTGAGCAGATTGCTGACTCTTTTATGCTGAATGTTAATATCTTCACCACAGCTATAATACTGGTTTTATAATGTCTCTTTATTTCACACTGCATTGGTTTCCTGCTTTCCTGCCATGAATTTTAAGAGGAAATTAAAATTCTTTTAATAGGTGAATCCTAAGAAAGCTTTCTTTATAACAGATCACAAAAAATTAACAAATTAAAACCTATTAACTTTTACTGTTGACTCACAGTAAGCAGACAAATTAAATCAGACATTTACGGCCTAACTGTAATATTTATACTACCTTAATCGAAACAGAAGTATGAAGAAAGAGAGTAATTCTCATCGACCTAAATGGTGGTTACAGAAAAATTAACGTTGGCATTCACAAAACATAGAAAAAATTCCTAAGCATGTGGGAGCCTTGAGCGAACTGAATATACAAATATGAAGGCAAAACCATGATCGACTATCGCTCCTTGACCCAGTCTCTCCAGAATCTTGCCAATCTAGGGACCCTGTTCATTGTTCTGTTTCCAATTACCAAAGGGCAACGGGATCTCAGTCAAAACACCTACCTTTTCCGAAGGTACTTCGAAAAGATAGGAATTTAACCTGGAACAGTCATGAAACATACAAGTCAAGGTGTTTGCAATGTATTTTCATATCACGGTTTCGTGCGAAATTTGAAAGCAGAAATGTGTACCGCCAAATGGGCAATACCCACAAGCTTCAGAGGCCTTTTCAGCAACCAACTTTAACATCGTTGTCATTTCATAGCTCATTGTCGTTATGCTCAAGGTCGAAACTCAACATCTCCAACGAGCACAGGACTGCAAATCCTCTGACTCATATGCTGAGTACCTGCGTGTCGACTTTGACAAACAATGGGCCCAGCGTTCGTTTTCTTCACGCTGTAGCCACATGGCATCAACACCACGATCCGACGCATTAGTATACACCACGGAGTCCTTATTATAGCCAGTCATCCAGAAAACTGGAGTGCCCAAATCTTTAATGGGGAAAGCAAATTCTGCTTGTTGTATATGACTCCATCAAAACCTCTCATCCTTTGCAACTTCGTGAAGGATTAAAGCTGTGTGCCGGACCGAGACTCGAACTCGGGGCATTTGTCTTCCGTGAGCAAGTACTCTTCATATCAGCATATCCTCCGGTGCAGAATGAAAATTTCATTCTTTCATCCATTCTTCTCAGCTGATCAAGGAGCTACACAAGCTGGGCAAAATAAGAATGAACTTCAAGAAGTTCGCGATGCCAGTGAACCATGCTAAGCCCTATCCGTTCCTAGGTGGCTTGAAATCGTAAATGGCTTTAGTTTGACTCTGATATATCGCTACCGCAGTGCTCGATACCACGTGCCCAAGAAAAGATACCTGACTGACTCAGTTTGAACTTAGACAGCTTAACAATTACGCCATCTTTCCTCAGACTGTGCAAAACCTGTCCCAGCTGCCTCATATGTTCGTCAGAAGTCTTTCTCCGTTTCAGAACATTGTGAAGATCCCCCAAAACAATGTCCAATAACGTGGAAAGAACTGCAGTTCCAATGGCCAACCTGAAATATACACGAGTAAACTATAAGAGACAGTGTAATCAGGACAAAAGGTTGTAGCTTCCTTTGACTCTTCTGCGAATGGGAATTAAATAGTAGGCTTGGTTCAGATCTATAGTATTGAGAAAGCAAGCTCCGGAAAACCATGACACACAATGATGGAGGTCAGGCGTGGGACTGATTCCAGCACCACCTGTTACTTCAATACCCGATAGTCTACAATTGGGCACTACCCCGCCCCATCTACATTACAAACCAGAGAAATCTGTGGTGCATATGTTGAGATCTAGAGTCTAACAAACCCGTTCTTCAGAAGCGGTTCGACGATCCTACATAACTATTCCATTTTCGGTGGTCTTTGCCGATACCAGGTTTGTTTAACAGGGGTGTAATCAGTCAACAGAATGCGTGTGGGATCTTTTTACTGGCTCCTAAATATCAGTGAGAACCTGGAGAACTTGCTCAATAACAAGGAACACCTTTTCAGCGCGATCTCCGCCAAAATCGCTCAGGCTAAACCTGCTGGTGTGAACCAATAGCCACACAAAGCCTCTGGAATTGCATGTCTACATAAATGGACCTTTACCTCCTCTTTAAATAAATAAAAAATGTTTCTCAGCATAGCTCAACATACTTCCGACCTTAAAAAATCTCACACCAGTATTACCTGAGTCGTTAACCCTGTGGGCACCAAAAACTGGCGAGACCATGAAAACTGACCAGTCTTAACCTTCAAATAACGCTAGAAAACTATCGATAGCAAACTAGTATTGGCCGTAAAACATGTCTTCTGCGCATGGATTACAGGCCCAAACTCTATCATGCTACGAAACGGGAAGTAGTGTTTACTATCTAATGAAGATAACGAACTGCCACAAACAAGCAGTACGCAGACAGATTCAGAACTCAAAAGGGAAAACACAAAGAGTAAATGATTCACATCAAGTGATGGCCTCTCTGATTACTAAGTGGTGGTTCTTCATTCATGTGGCACTGATGGCGTCATTTGTGCGAAGACCCTCTCGTGTTTGTTGGCAATCGTGGACTACATGACTGGGTTGACGGGAAGGAAAACGGACAACCTCCTGAAAGCATTTTCATTCAGTAATTTGTGGTAGCACACTTTCAGCTGCTTCCCGCTGGTCCATCTCCAAAGGCAATCAAAGGTAATTTACGTGTTTGGTTCGGAAACACAATGATCTCGACAGCTGAAGTCATTTCATGCAGATCACCGAACACGCAACATCATAGATGACGGTTCCTGCGTACAAATTTCTTCAAGGATTATGCGCACCATCTAAATTTCTGAGCCGGCCGGTGTGGCCGAGTGGTTCTAGGCGCTTCAGTCTGGAACCGCGCGACCGCTACGTTCGCAGGTTCGAATCCTGTCTCGGGCATGGATGTGTGTGATGTCCTTAGGTTAGTTAGGTTTAACTAGTTCTAAGTTCTAGAAGACTAATGACCTCAGAAGTTGAGAACCATTTGAACCATTTTTTTGTTACAATACGCCTCTATATGCAAAACTGTGACCTCCAGTTGTTCTGAAATTTAAATACCTTCTCGAGTAAGAGGAAACAGCGTAGCACAAACAGTGCAAGCAGTACTCACCTCTCCAACGGTGTTTATGGAAATCCTATCCATCTTGTGCAAGAGGCCAGACAAGGGTTGGACAATTTCGTAAATATTACATTCAACCAAGACTTTCGAAATCTGAAGTTCGTATATCTGACAGGCCTTCTTCAAATACGATACCCCCAGCACAGCCCGAGATCAAGACACAGTAACAGAACCATCAGTACCCATAACACTTTATAACTGAGCTGTACATATAGTTCCGCTGAACGAAACTGCCAACTATGCTCAGTTCAAAAGTGGAAGGATTGAGGATACAAACACAGAGGAAACAACTTGCATGTATTTGTTTAACAATGAATTACAAATAAATCTGTACGTTTGAACAAACAAATATACCATATCATAGCTCGCACAATTTACAACAAACTGAAATATCATTGGCGTTTTAGATGCATCGGACGGCATAGCCTTCACGATCAAACGGTCGCTTCCTGACAACTGCCTTCACAAATATATCCGCAAATGCAAGGCTCAGGAGCAATCGGAAACATGCATATAAAATCATTAGAGAAGATAGCACTAATAGATGAAGCGGTCAATAACATCGCAGATCAGAAAGCAGAAATGTGCTTTAAAACGATCAAAACTTACTCGGCAAATACTGCGGTAATAAAAAACTATAACTGATAAAATGTAGCAGTCAGTAAATGAACCACATAATTTTCACTAAAAGAAATGCCAGCTAAAGTGTTGTGTGTTTAGAGGAAATCAAATTTCCTTACGCAGGAATATCCTAAGAAAATTTAGTTTATGACGGATCCTAAAATGCCAAGCTTAAATAAATTAAAGAGCTGTTACCTTTCATTTTCGCCTCATTATGACCAGCCGAATCAAGCCAGTCAGAATATACTTCTCAGCCAGAATATTACGGTAAGACCTAATTCCAAACACAATCATGACGAAATGAGTTTAATTCTCATTGCCCTGAGTGGCACTTACAGAAAAATTAACGCTAACTGAATAAGTGAGCCAACAAATATCCAGTTGAAAACATTGTACTGAACAAACTACATTATGGAATACGAAGCGGCTGTTCTGCTGTTCTTAAAACATAGACAAAATTCCTAAGCAATTGAGTGCCTTAATGCGCACTGAATATACAAAACTTAAAGGCAAAGTCACGCACCGCAACAAGCATCTTGCCCCAACGCAAGCCAAAAACGTTAACATGCAAACATAATGCTTACCATTTCATGTACTGAAGTACTGTTTGTTCTTCGTCATAAAAATCTATCAGTGATGTATGAGGAAGCATCGACAAACCACAACTACTGGAGGGAGTCCCTGGCAGCTCCGACTGATCCGCCCGATCCCACACATCTAACACCTCCGCTGATGGAACGTATTCACCAACTGTGCACTACTGCTATCACGAACGGTCTCCTCCACGGTTCACTGTGTCCACCATCAAACGACAACAACGTGTCCATCAGCTGGAGCAACGCCTCTCAGGGGGTTTGCACCGGCGCATCGAGCAGTGCAGAGTGCAGAAGACGACTGCTACGTTGACGACAGTGCAAACACCCACTCCTCGACTTTGCGCAATAGCACTGTCTCTCTCTTTCTTTAGGCTTGTCTCGTTCACTCCGTCTATCTCGACCTTTTCCAAATCCTCACCTCGGTTTTCTTCGTAGCTGCCAAATGTTAATGTGCAGTGGGCGGATAGCTTTTTTCTTCTCTTTTTACTTGTAATTATGCTGCAAAGATCTGGAACAAGGGCACGGCTGGCAGAAGTTCTTAGATAATTTTTTTAAAAACACAATGAGGAACACTTGCACCAGTCCTTTCACATACATATATAGAACCGAACATAGAAATAATCTTCACTGCTTCTCTGCGCAGCTTAGAAAATCCTTCTTTCGAGAAATTCTGATAGAACTCGACAAACCAATGGTATGTACAATAAATGTTTTCGATGATCATCGACTTGCAAATCGATTAGTTTGAAATGCAAATCGGGATGCTCACTTTCAATTGCTATCGACAATGGCTTTAAAACCACATCAAGTATTGGCTATAAGTCAGTAATTTCCTGTAATGATAACAAAACCAAATATTGGTAAACAAAAGTAATTTGTAAATTTACAGTGAAGTACTAAAAGGCAATATGTTGTAATAAACAGGTACTGTGGACTATGGTGTCTAATCTAGTGTTACATTTCTACATTTGGCTAAATCGACTTTATTTTGCTTTTAATTCCAAATGGTTCAAATGGCTCTAAGCACTGTGGGACTTAACATCTGAGGTCATCAGTCCCCTACACTTGGAACTACTTGAACCTAACTAACCTAAGGACGTCACACATATCCGTAGGAGCGGTGCAGTTCGGGACTGAAGTGACTAAAACCGCTCGGCCACAGCGGCCAGCTTGCTGTTAGTGATACACCGCTACATTACATGGAGACTAAACTTATTTTTAAGTGACTGTAGCACCTCGACGTATTTTTGAAAGCGTGCTACTTCCCGCACAGATTCTGTCAAACAAAACCATGGTCCCGTTTTGCATAAAGCACTTTTATAAATATAGATGCTTTATTAAAGGTAAAATTCATGTATCGCTTACCTAGGTCAGGAAATCATTGCCTACTTTTCCCTGAAAGGTTGTTTTTGAGGAACTGAGGTTTGATTTAGAATGCTTTTATTTTGCAGCCAACATCAACGATGAGATTATTTTCTTTTGGGGTTTCAGACTGAAGTCATTTAGAAGAGCCAGAAAATCTGCTAAAAATCGTAAATCAGCTACTAATTCAGGGTCATGCAAAAGTGGCACCGGGCGTCCTTAGTCCTCTAAAAGGGTTATGCAAAAATGGCTCTGAACGTCCTTTTCCTCAAAAACTGAGCCATGGAGTGGCGTGGTGGAATCTCCACTCAAACAGAGTACCTCTGTACAGTTGGGGATATCTGGATACTCCTCTTCACATGATGTAAAAAGTTCTTTGAACTGAGTATGAATGAGTCACCGAGAACGATTATAGTTCACGATACGCTCCACTACGGTCATCAAGTGTACGGGATCGATAACATTTACACTAAGAGCCTCTTGGTGTGAAAAACAATGAACAGAAGGAAAGAAAGGTATGTTAACCTTTTTCGAAGTAGGCCAATAAACCTTTGTACTTTCCATAGAACACACACACACGCGCACACACGCACACACAAAACACACACATACACACACATAAATTGCCAACTGAGCCCTGAGCTATTTCGCTAATATCCGTTGACTCATCAAGTGCGATGGAGTTTGCTAGGAGGTTTTTAATGTGGGCTGTCAACTGTTCCTGTCGCTGATGCACCGAGATGTTGTCGTGCTGGAAATTTGTAAAGTTTTCATTTATTTTCTACCATTGTAAATAAATTACCTTCGCTGTACTGGAACAACGATGGATGAGCGCACAGCACGAGAAGTGGATAAGATCCTTGACTCTGTGTTTAATGTATTCTAGGTGCACTTTCTCGCCAGTCAGTGGTGTAGCTTTGGGGCATTCTTATTAGAGGCACAGTGGCGAGCAGTTGAGCTTTAGGGAAGGAGATCTGATATTTGTGAAGCTGCGGGAGGAATAGTTGCTCATACAGATGAAAACTTGTTTAAAATGCTACTGTATTGATGGAGAAGATTTTTACAGGAATATTTCAGGGTATCCCATAGCGTGGAAGAAGGAAATGTTGGTATATCAAAACTATCGATGGAAGGAAATCCTTGTCCCATAGATAACTAATGATATTCATGATTTGTGTTTATTTGATCTCTTTGTTTTAATTATGTCACAAACGAAGCGGTTGGATGAAATGTCTGTAATTTTATAACGAGAAAATTTCGTAATCGTTAGAGTCATTTTATGTCGTGCAGTATTTTGACAATAATCAGAGTTTAACTCTTCAGGAATGATTTTCTTTTGAGAAATCCCTTTTCCATCATTCATAGTAAGTTTTGAAATGATTTGTCTTGTGTGCATCAAACGACACACGTAATAAGAGATTGTTTCTGACAAGCAAATAAAATTTTAGAGTACATTATATTTCTTTAGCTGCAGCATTTGCTGACATCAGTTCGCTTTCGAGAAAGCCAGTACACAGGACACAAAATAACATGCTGAACAAAAGGTGAGGTACTATTCCTTCAAGGGGGCATGACTTTCCATCGTTGTGAGCAAACAGTATGCTGTCAGAGTGTTCAGGTGCTGTACTAAGTGAGCAGATTAATTTACAGCGAACAGCAAAGGTAGTATTAGACAGTTATTCTCTACCATGATCAGTAGTGTTTTATTCTGTTGATATTACAAAACTGACATTTCACACCATATTAGGTAAATGTAATAACGTACATCAGTATCGAGATTTAATTAAATATTTTTCACTGGGTACACAATTAGCTTCCCTTGGGCTTCAGTTAGATCCATATTGTTTATTTCAAACTGAGCATTTCACTATCATTACAACACAGGGACAGACAACAGCAGGTTTGCTCAGCAATTGAGTAGGATATCGAAAACACACGTTACACAAGGATAAATTTTTTTTAAAAAAAATTATTCAGTATTTCACATATAGATAATTGACAGAGAGCGCTTACAAAGAGGTATTATTCTGTATACGGGAGCTAATGTGGTATTTATTGCGTCTACTATGTCCAACAAAATACTCTTTCTTGATGGCCCTTCCATAAACGGCTTCCCATGTCTTGCTAAATGTAGGTAATATTATAACTAGCTTTAAGAGTCCTTTTGCTGAACACTTTATATTCTTTGCACTAAATCTGAGAAAAAATATTGTGTTAGGAGTAATACGAGCGAAAACAAAACGAATAGACATTTAAGAGACATGTAAAGACATTTAGTTTGTTTCGTAGGATCTTTAACTGAAATGAACACGTTACCGTACTGGTATAAACCTGGTTTGTGGATACAGAATCGGTTCTGAAAGAGTTTGAAGCTTCCTTAATTCTCTGGCGCCCCTATGATTTCACTATAATTTTATGAACGCAGTTTGCAATACTGTCAATCACACCTTCTTACACACGTAATTGCTGAAGTGCAGATGAGACATTTGAATTTATCGTCATAACTAACGAAAATATAAGAAAGTTCCCACTCCGGTTTAAATGGACTTTCGTAAATATTTCCCTTTCGGGGCAGAGTTTTCGATTAATCCAGTAACTGTCCCGCACTTACCTATTTCTTGTTGATTAAGCCGTCTATCAGTGCACTCAGCAGCGAATCACGATGGCATGAGCGCGCAAGCCGGTTGGACGTGAATTAAGTCGAGTTGGACCGATTCACCGTGAGAAAAGTCTCTGAATCTTGATTCATACGCGCGCTAGAGCGACGCTGCACAACCCGTACTAGCTCTGTCCTCGAATCGAGACAACAACAAAAGACCTGCCAGAGAAGGCACTGCTAGTCAACTCCCTCGTAGACAAGACACTGGCGACAGGAAGCTAAAAGTCTCCTGCCTGAGCCGGCCGCGTGCAGTTCTTTATAGCGACTTAACGCGACTCGGCCACCTCCTATAGCGGGCCCCGGTAAACGATGAATTAGCAGGGGGGGGGGGGGGGGGGGGGAGGCAATCGAAGGGCTGCGAAGCCTCTAGCGTGGCTGGAGATCTGTCGATAGCGGACCTGCTCTATAACAAACCAAATATTACATTTTTATGCGCCGCAGCAAAACATCTTTCCCATTTCTGTTATCACTCTCTTAAGAATATTTAAGTTTTCGGAAAATGTATACGATTCTTGTCTTCCGTGCATTTTCACTGCCTTGACAGAATGTGATTACAAAACAAACATCACAATCGTCACTAAACTCACGTATAATTGCTGACTAATGTGAATCCGTGGCTAGCAAAATTAACTACCTCACGGGGGGACGACGGTTCGAATCTCTTTCGAGTTAAACAGATATTAGTTTTCCATGATTTCGCTAAATCACTCCACGCAAATGCTAGGAGGCATCTTTCCAGAGTCCACGGCCAATTTCCTTCCCAGACCTCGTCTAATTCAAATTTGTACTCCATCTCTAACGACTTTCTTTGTCAACAGGAATTTCAACTATAATGTTCCTTGCTTCTTTTCACGTACACTTCTAGTTTTATCTGAATAAATGTCTGTAGTTATACTCAGTCCAACCTTTATACTGAAATTAATTCGTACTCTAAAATTGTAGTAGCAGTGTTTTACTTAACTTCTGTTTATTTGGTTTTTCCGCATTTCTCAATAATTTTTGTAAACTGTGATATGCCACCAAATAATTTGAAACTAGAACGAAATGCACCCTCCGACTTAGCGGCACTAAATAAAGACTTCATATGTGTCGGAACATGCGACATCAACCGTCATACCGTTCAAGATAACACATGTTACTGCTGCCAATTTCAAGTCAGCCTGCAATGTAGTGAAATCCGGTAAGTCTCTTACTAGCTCTGTCTACAATTTCGCATTGTTCAGCAGCTGCCTACTGCAGTGTCATATCAGTCTCCTGACTCTACCATATTACACCAGCTGCTCCTCTAATTGCTGCACTGTGGCCGTATCAGAAAATATAATATACACAATGTGATCAAAAATATCCGGACATGCCTATGCGGAAATGAAAACTACACATCATGAGAGGGGGACCTCAGTATAAAAGAATGCGGTGATTACTGTATCGTAAGTAGAAAAGCAGTAACATCAGAATGGACGGTTAGGAAAGCTCAATGGCTTCGAACGTGTTGGATGTCACCCGAGGAACAAATCCAACAATTTCAACCTATCAAAAACTGCCCCGTCGTGTGGTGGTGAATTTACTGCCAAGTCATCAGGTGGTGACTTGTTTGTGAAATGGGAACACAAAGAATCAGCAATAGGTAACCAAGACATTGAAGAAGCCCTGTACTGATAGACGATGAGCGTCGAGTACTGCGGAATTTGTTGTATAAAATCGCCTAACATCAGCGGAAGGAATGACTTGTTAGTTCCAAAGTGCTACCATCGATACAGCTGCATACTGTCTGTGCATCGGGATTTAAAAAAAAATAAAAGTAAAGAAATAAACATGGGGTAAAGTGTTAGAGCAGCTCCAAAGTCACACATTCCTTAACTCAGAACTAAACAACGCTTGAGGTTGTGTAAAGAACGACGCCACTGGACACTGGATGACTGGTAGCCAGTGATTTTAAATAGCAGAACAAGTTATATCGTATAGAATCCGACAGAAGTGTTCGGTTTGACGAAAGTCTGGAAAACATTGCAAGTAATCATGTATAGCGCCAATAGTGGAATACGAAGAAGATGACGTTAGGATATGGGAGTACTTTGGTTAGAATGTGACCTTATTATTGCGGCTAAAAAACGGTTAAGTGCAGAAGGATATGAAGACATGTTACATCATTGTGTACTGGGTTTAATGACTGTTTCTATCCGCATGACAATACACCATCTAATAGAGCCGCATGTGTGAGGCAATGTTTGATCAAATTACATTCCTGAAATGGACTAGCCAGCCAGAATTCCGATCTGCCCCCAGTGAAACACGTTTGGAATGATTTAGTATGTCGAATTAACTATTCTTGTAGAACCCAGCGTCCAGCATCAGTACCTTCGCCGGTTGTGACTCTTGAGGAAGAATGGGTTGCCATTCCTCCACAGACGATCAGACACTTCACTGAAAGCGTCAACAGCAGCAGAGTTCAGGTCGTCATAAAGGCGAAGTGTGGACACTAACAGATGTGGAGATACATCTGACGGGGTAGCATGCTTCTGGACAGAGACAATGTGTGGTCGACTATCATTATCATCATCGAGATTTAATTGTTCGCGCCTTGTCTCAAGTTCAGTGCGGACTACAAAGGTTGCAGTGGCTCTCCTCACTCAGCCCGAAATACTAAGTTTTCCCTCCGAATCGCTTACCGTTCTTCACTTTTATTATTATTATATTTTTTTTTTTATTTTTTTATGCCTCTCTAGTCTCTAGGGCGTACGGCGTTTGCACACCGACACCGTCGTCAAAGTGATTTCACCATTGTCAGGCAAGCAGTGCATCGTGAGACTGGCGGTTAATCACACATACTCTTTAAACCATAACACTGTATGTTCTTCAGATTTTTCGCCCACAACATCCGGCTGCGTGCCATCCGATTCCTTACCGTTTCTTATCGACAGATCATGGATAAGAAGGTCTGTCATGTCTTCGACATTCCCAATTCTTTCTTTGTTCGTCAGAGCCTGCTCTTTTAAATCTTGCGGAGGGGACTCCCCTACCACTTCAACACATTGTCATAGTGTGACACATTTTGACCAACGTGTTCTAACGTCTTTCTTTGTTTAATAATAGAAGCAATTGTCCGTAGTAGGCTGCAATGTAAACGATCTTTGTTTAAATGGTGCGATTAGCTAAATTCGGTAATTTGTCATTTTCAGTCACCTGTAAATCCAACGAGGAAGAGTACCACATTGTCTGCATACGTCTCCAAATATCGCCATGTATGTTACAGATTACACCTCTCAGATTAACGTTTCATCTTATCGTTCAGTAGTCCTACTTGCATGTGTGATAGTACGTATTACATATTGTAATAATCAAATTATTTTCTCTTACACGTACAAGGTAGACGTCATTTTCCATCACTTCATTGGCAATGATCCACAACAACGTTATAGCCTCACACGTCATATTGCTAACTATGCTCTAAGCGCTACAGTTTGACAACTAATAGCAGCTGATGTGATGTTGCCCAAGATACACAAACACCCTAACACTGCAGAACCAAAGACAGAAAATATATGACGCACATTTCCTAGCGTGGTTGACTTAGTTCATGTACTATATATCAGATAATCAGCGACCAAAGACCACTTAACACTCAACTAACATGTCTAATACTTCTCACTTAACTAGCGTGGTCTGTCAGATCTCGAAAGGTTATTTCACATAAATATGAGCCATCTTTGTTTTCATCTTATCGTTCAGTAGTCCTACTTGCATGTGTGATAGTACGTATTACATATTGTAATAATCAAATTATTTTCTCTTACACGTACAAGGTAGACGTCATTTTCCATCACTTCATTGGCAATGATCCACAACAACGTTATAGCCTCACACGTCATATTGCTAACTATGCTCTAAGCGCTACAGTTTGACAACTAATAGCAGCTGATGTGATGTTGCCCAAGATACACAAACACCCTAACACTGCAGAACCAAAGACAGAAAATATATGACGCACATTTCCTAGCGTGGTTGACTTAGTTCATGTACTATATATCAGATAATCAGCGACCAAAGACCACTTAACACTCAACTAACATGTCTAATACTTCTCACTTAACTAGCGTGGTCTGTCAGATCTCGAAAGGTTATTTCACATAAATATGAGCCATCTTTGTTGAAAACTATTTAATTGACAAAAACACTTATTATCAAGAAAAAATATTACATACTGAGAAAAAACGGACACTTTAAACTTCATACTGAAGCCTGTGACTGTCTGAATAAAAACTCTCTTTATTTTTTGTTTCAAAGTACATTTTACACATCTTTCCTGCAATTTCAAGACATACCGCACGTTCACAATGATTTAAAGGATATTTAGTCTTCCTTTTCAGTTTCGGAGGGCAAAAGTTGCAGGTTTTTCTTTTTTAAAAAGTGTCCTCAAGAGCCTGAAGCTGTGGATTTTCTTAATGTGGTGTCTGCAGTATGCATCTGATTGAAACAATAAGTTCCAGTGGAAGACAACTTCTCTGCAGACGGCGTGTCGTACGGGGATATGGCAGCGCCTTTCCTAATGATTTCATGAACTCAAGACGAGTTACGTCTGCGGTCTTCTTTAAATATTGGTATAGGCGATAATGGTTTACTCCTCAGTGCGAGAACAATTGCCACAGGCCTTCTTCTTGTCATTCTGCTTGCGGTATAAGCTCCACCTTTTTGATCCAGAGAATCCACACCGACTTTTGTTACGTTATAAAACGAGGTAACTTCTGGTTTACCATTCTCTCGATCGAGGCTCTCAGACTGACGCATACTAGAGACCAGGATTACAGCTTTCCCCTTTTTCGGAACATAAGAAAACAGTGATATATCTTCAGTGAGGCCGTAAATGGCAGTCTTCCCCAGTCTTCCCCTTGAGGAAGAAAGTTATTATGAATTTCTGGATTATTCTTCTTTAGTGACCCCAGAAATGTCAGTCCCTTCCTAAGAAGTTTCTGGAGAAGTTCCATGGATCGAAAACAGTTACCTGCTGCCACCTTTCTATGAATTTCTTCTGTTGGTTCCACCAGTATTCCCACAGCTTCAGTGTATATTTCTAGCAGTTTATCTCTATTTGATACAGTGAGAATGTCACTCCCTCTTCCATGTATGCATTATAAAGACAAAGAGTTCTTGCACCCGCCAGACACATTACTTTTATGCCATATTTTGCCGGTTTCTTTGGCATGTAAACAGCGAGCTACAACACCCCTGAACAGTACCAGCATCTCATCCACAGCCACTGCAGTTCCCAAGGTAGTACAGTGTTGACTGTTTTCAATAAGCAGACTAAAAATCTTAGAAATTGTTGCAGTAGGATCTTTTGTCTTCTAGGTTATGAAACCTAAGAGCTGCCAACAGGAACAACATAATACTTTTTGTCACAGCACATCGAAAAATGTGACGTCATGTTCCATCAGTTGCAAAGATAGTATAGGGACACGTTTCCTGATTTGGATATCGCTATATACACAAGAAGAACAATGAATGCTTTTAGTTCGGTCATGTCGAGGTCATGAAGATATGGTTCTCATATTTTGTTCTCATTTTTGATATTTTGACATATGTCCATGTGATTATCTCTAACAGAATATTTTCAGGAAACGGAAGTTTACATATGGATTCTGTTTCTGGATTTTCTCCCCAACTTCTAGGCAGTGGTCGAAGCCCAGAGACATGAACGATTGTGTTCTGATGCCTTTTCCTTACATTCAATTGAGGTTGTACCTTCCTCCACTTGAAACACTTATTTTTTCCGTAAAGGTATGTGTAAGAGTCATCATTCCTACTATAACTCACAGTGTTTCATCATCGTTGTCATTATCGCTACCATCATTATGCTTATATACCCTCTCTGGCATGTTATCTAAATCTTGCTCGGTATCTGAGCTATGACTGCTTTCAATTTCGTAAGATTCTTCCACTTATATTATAGTCTAGATTCTCATCAAGCAAAGCCTGAAGATAAACCTCAAAATTAGGATCATTTACCGTCAGAATGCTCTATGAGCATCTATAGCAAGATCACTAGAGAGAGTGTGTCACCATTCCATCAACAGCAAGGAGTTCTCAAAAGCATATACAGTTTTTTAATTAGGAACTTGAACAAATAAAGCGAAATTATGTAGGCAAACAAGTCTTCGTTCGGTGTGAAAACCACATGAAAGGAGCTGAATAAAAAAAATTATGTGCTCAGTGACGAAATAGAAGCACATGCAACTCTCTTGACGCATATTGAACATATGAAAGGCTTAAATGCCGTACCAACATTCACTGTATAGGGTCATTTGCTCTATTGTGATTTGGCACAAAGGTTAAGGGAACATTCAGTAATTCAAGTTTAAAGGAAAAGCGAGTATGATGAGCTCAAGACCACAGCTGGTGGTCATGAGGAAGCAGTTTTTTCTTCTTTCACAAATATTCACGAGATCCTGTTCAAACTGGAAATGAACGAGTTGTTGAATTAGCTTAGAAGACGTATAACTCTGAAATACACTGGGCAAAGCCTTCAGCATCACGTGAGTAGTCACTGAACAAATAATTACCGCTCTAACATGACAAAACACTAACTAAATTATGCAGATGAAAAGTGACATTGCTCGAAGAATTTATTCTGTAGCTCGATTTAGGTAATCATGAACAAACTGACCTACTACTTACGGTGGTGATCGTTCGGATCAGAACACAGCACACTCGTGGAGAATTCATAATCTACACTTTCGTAACCAGGAACCAGAATAAATTCTCTCGAACTCCACAACTGCCACAAAATTGTTTAGCACTACGGTTACTGAAAAACGAGACATCCTGAAACCTATATCCAGAAACTACGCCATCGCTCTCGGAAACACATCCGCCTATACTCACTGCTGCAGCCAGAGTGGGGCCACACAGAGCTGCGACAGAAGGCTTGGAGATGATAAGGTGGGGTGACTGAACTAAGATAAACCTTGCGGATCCTGTCCAATATAACAGTCCCAACACAAAAGCTTCCTTGCGTACCAAAGGATAAAGGCCAACGTCAATGCTTTCTTCCATAACCACCTCTAGATGGCAGAAGTACCATGTCATGCTACAAGTTGCAGTTACTTGCAAAATATTCTAACTAAACCCAATCAAACAATCATTCATTCTTGCTTTCATACATAGGAAGAGTACAGACACAAAAATATATACGTGCTAGATGAACATAAAAGCTCTTCCCTCATCCAGAGACATATTACTATTATGTACAGGTAACTCGCGGCATATGAAACTTCAAGTAATATCCACAGTGAGAGCCATTCAATACGAGAGGGTTCTAATGGACCTAATTCAGGTAGAATTTGGCAGAAATTGAGTATATGAAGAGTGGTCTTATGACGGCTACATACTCAACCTGCTACAATAGTTTAACGAGCAACACATTGGCACCATGAACACTGAGTAATAAGTACACATTCGGAATTCGTGCTACAATTCAACGAGCGTTGATAAGCTACACTGGCCAGGGCAATCAAACAGTAGGGATCTGAGTACGGTTGCTGCACCTCTGTAGGAAAAAAACTGACTTCCTTTCCAGGAAACTGAAATACAGCTGCTTAAAACAAGAACTGAAGGAGCACTGTGTACGCTCACTGACGGGCAAGAACAGCATGATCACTGCCCAACGCGAGATTTAATACTGGCTGTTGAGGTTATGGATACATGACGTGAGACAGTAAATATATAAGTAGATCAGCAGAGACAAATGTGATCCCTCCCATATGTGCCAAGGTTGTTACGAGTGGGCTGAAGAAGTATCGCTGGGTAACCCTTACCCAGCCTCCAAGCAATCCTACTCTCTCCCGACGTGATTTTCGCATGTTTGCTGACTAATGTAAGACATGCGTGGTCGTCTATATGCTTTGGACGAATATGTGTGCCCCTGGGTACAATCACAGTTCTGTAGGCAAACGCAAACATTTTCCTATGAGGTCCTTGAACGTTTTGTCTGACAGTGGGATAAATGTATTTAAGGTTATGGCGATTGCATTTGAAACAACAAACTGTTTACTTATTTTTTTCCATATGTCTCATTTTCATTAGACTACCCGTTATAGTTGGGTGCGGTAACCGTTTAAAAACCACACACAGGCTGGCCGAATGAACAGCCCTCGTCATCAAGTGCGAGGTTCATTTTGCTCCATCCCAGAAGTGGCGCATTAATAATCGAGGCTATCTGGGAGTGCCTGTGTTTGACGAACTATTATTGTCTTATTTTAGAAAATTTTCTTTTATCGGTATAGCTATTGTGAGAAGTATGTGACTAACCATATGCAGGATGACTTCGTAGCCATCGCAGATAGATGCTAGTACAATGCGCTGTTTAACATTATTTAACACTAGCTTAGTATCGAGATTTATGTTTGTATGAATTTAATCCAGTTCTGTTAGTCCACTCTCTGTCAATCCCTTCCATCACCCTCTCTGTCTGTCTCCTTCTTCCGCCTTTCTCTGTCCACCTCCTCTACACAACAAGCACTGTCCAGCTCCGCCTCCCGCTTCTCTTCGTTCATTTCTCTTCCCCTCTACCATCTCCTCCCGTCACTCGGTCTATCGGTCTGCTAATCCCACCTCTCTCTGTCGTTGTGTTCGTCCTCGCTCTGTCTGTTCATTTGCTCCTCTTCCTCATGTTCATCAGGTCCTTGCCCTCTGTCGACCACCTCCTATCTCTGTCCATCCCCTCCTCTCTACTCTGGTCCCCCTGACCTCCTCGTCACTCTCTCTAAGTCTGTCTCCTCCTCCCTCTCTCTCTGCCTATTTGCTCCTTCCCTCTGTCTCTCTCCATCTCTGTCTCGCCCTCTATCCATCTCCTCATCTTTCCACTCTCTGTTCATCTCATCCTTCCACCTCTCTCCTGCAATTTTCTCCTTCCTCCTCTCTCTGTCCATCTCTTCCTATTCCCTCTCTCTATTTACCCCTCTCTGTAAATCTCCTTCTTTCCCATCCTGTATCCAGCTCTTCCTTCCTCATTCCCTCTCCACGTAATCATCCAAACGGAATAGTAGATTGCTGTTTCTTACCGTCTCAGTATTTCTCTCCAGACAAGAAGTAATATGTGTACCACGACTGGCTGGAATTGGTCCACTGGTTTATAACGCGAATTTGAGCCATAGATTTGTCTGAATGTTGCATACGCACATATCACAAATATGTCACATACATCTAACATGTGTGTACAAGTATTACCACTGTGTATATACCATATATCGTAGGTGCAACCACGACGGAGGGGTATCTGTTGAGAGGCCAGACACACGTGTGGTTCCTGAAGAGGGGCAGCAGCCTTTTCAGTAGTTGCAGGGGCAACAGACTCGATGATTGACTGATCTGGCCTTGTCACATTAACCCTGAACGGTCTTGCTGAGCTGGTACTTCGAACGGCTGAAAGCAAGGGGAAACTACAGCCGTAATTTTTTCCTGAGGGCATGTAGCTTTACTGTATGATTAAATGCTGATGGGGTCCTCTTGGGTAAATTATTCCTGAGGTAAAATAGTCCCCCATTCGGATCTCCAGGCGGGGACTACTCAGGAGGACGTTCTTATCAGGAGAAAGAAAACTGGAGGTCTACGTATCGGAGCATGGAATGTGGGATCTCTTATACGGGCAGGTAGGATAGAAAATTTAAAAAGGGAAATGGATAGGTTAAAGTCAGATATAGTGGGAATTAGTGAAGTTCGGTGGCAGGAGGAACACGACTTCTGGTTAGGTGAATACAGGGTTATAAATACCAAATCAAATAGGGGTACTGCATGAGTAGGTTTAAAAATAAGTGCGGGTAAGCTACTATAAACAGCATAGTGAACGCATTATAGTGGCCAAGACAGAAACGAAGACCACACCTACCACAGTAGTATAAGTTCATATGCAAATTATCTCCGCACATGACGAAGAGATTGATGAAATGTATGTTGAGATAAAAGAAGTTATTCAGCTAGTGAAGGGAGGCGAAATTTTAATAGTCATGGGTGACTGGAATTCGGTAGTAGCAAAAGGAAGAGAAGGGAAAGTAGCAGGTGAATATGGAATGGGGGTATGGAATGAAAGAAGAAGCCGCCTGGTATAATTTTGCACAGAGCATAACTTAATCATAGCTAACACTTGGTTCAAGAATCATGAAAGAAGGTTGTATACATGGAAGAACCCTTGAGATACTGGATGGTTTCAGAAAAATTATATAATGGTAAGACAGAGATTTAGGAGCCAGGTTTTAAATTGTAAGACATTTACAGGGCCAGATGTGGACTCTGACCACAATCTATTGGTTATGAACTGCAGATTAAAACTGAAGAAACTGCAAAAAGTTGGGAATTTAAGGAGATGGGACATGGATAAACTAAACGAACCAGAGGTTGTAGAGAGTTTCGGGGAGAGCATAAGGGAGCAATTGACAGGAATCAGGGAAAGAAATACAGTAGAAGAAAAATGGGTAGCTTTGAGGGATGAAGTAGTGAAGGCAGCAGAGGATCAAGTAGGTAAAAAGACGAGTGCTAGTAAAAATCCATGGGTAACAGAAGAAATATTGAATTTAATTGATGAAAAGAGAAAATATAAAAATGCAGTAAATGAAGCAGGCAAAAAGGAGTACAGACGTCTCAAAAATGAGATCGACAGGAAGTGCAAAATGGCTAAGCAGGGATGGGTAGAGGACAAATGTAAGGATGTAGAGGGTTATCTCACTAGGGGTAAGATAGATACTACCTACAGGAAAATTAAAGAGACCTTTGGAGATAAGAGAACCACTTGTATGAACATCAAGAGCTCAGATGGAAACACAGTTCTAAGCAAAGAAGGGAAGGCATAAAGGTGGAAGGAGTATATAGAGGGTCTATACAAGGGCGATGCACATGAGGACAATATTATGGAAATGGAAGATGATGTCGATGAAGATGAAATGGGAGATAAGATACTCCTTGAAGAGTTTAACAGAGCACTTGAAGACCTGAGTCGAAACAAGGCTCCGGGAGTAGACAACATTCCATTAGAACTACTGACGGCCTTGGGAGAGCCATTCCTGACAAAACTCTACCATCTGCTGAGCAAGATGTATGAGACAGGCGAAATACCCTCAGACTTCAAGAACAATATAATAATTCTACAATCTACTGAACAAGATGTATGAGACAGGCGAAATACCCTCAAACTTCAAGAAGAATATAATAATTCCAATCCCAAAGGATTCAGGTGTTCACAGATGTGAAAAGCCACAGCTTCAAAATACTAACGCGAATTCTTTACAGACGAATGGAAAAACTGGTAGAAGCTTACCTCTGGGAAGATCAGTTTGGATTCCGTAGAAATGTTGGAACACGTGAGGCTATACTGACCTTACGACTTATTTTAGCAGAAGGATTAAGGAAAGGAAAACCTACGTTTCTAGCATATGTAGACTTAGAGAAAGCTTATGACAATGTTGACTGGAAGACTCTCTTTCAACTTCGAAAGGTGGCAGGGGTAAAAACAGGGAGCGAAAGGATATTTACAATTTGTACAGAAACCAGATGGCAGTTATAAGAGTCGACGGGCATGAAAGGGAAGCAGTGGTTGGGAAGGGAGTGAAACAGGGTTGTAGCTTCTCCCCGATGTTATTCAATCTGTATTTTGAGCAAGCAGTAAAGGAAACAAAAGAAATGTTCGGATTAGGTATTAAAATCCATGGAGAAGAAATAAAAACTTCGAGGTTCGGCGATGACATTGTAATTCTGTCAGAGAAAGCAAAGCATTGGAAGAGCAGTTGAACGGAATGGACAGTGTCTTGAAAGGAGGATATAAGATGAAGATTAACAAAAGCAAAACGAGGATAATGGAATGTAGTCGAATTAAGTTGGGTGATGCTGAGGGAATTAGATTAGGAAATGAGACAAAGTAGTAAAGGAGTTTAGCTATTTGGAGAGCAAAATAACTGATGATGGTCGAAGTAGGGAGGATATAAAATGTAGACTTACAATGGCAAGGAAAGCGTTTCTGAAGAAGATAAATTTGTTAACATCGAGTATAGATTTAAGTGCCAGGAAGTCGTTTCTCAATGTATGGAGTGTAGCCATGTATAGAAGTGAAACATGGACGATAAACAGTGTGGGCAAGAAAAGAATAGAAACTTTCGAAATATGATGCTACAGAAGAATGCTGAAGAATAGATGGGTAGATCACGTACATAATGAGGAGGTATTGAATAGAATTGGGGCGAAGTGGAGTTTGTGGCACAACTTGACAATAAGAAGGGACCGTTTGGTAGGTCATGTTCTGAGGCATCAAGGGATCACAAATTTTAGCATTCGAGGTCAACGTGGAGGGTAAAAATCGTAGAGGGAGACCAAGAGATGAATACACTAAGCAAATTTAGAAGGAGGTAGGTTGCAGTAAGTACTTGGAGTTGAAGAAGCTTGAACAGGATAGAGTAGCATGGAGAGCTGCATCAAACCAGTCTCAGGAATAAAGACCACAACAACAACAACTGATAATGATACAGAGTATTATATTGTTATTGTTCCATCTGATGTTAATGAGCAGACTTTGCGATGTAGCATATGGAGCATTAGAGAAACCGAAAACTGGTTCCGCACTCTTCCTATTTCGGCTGGTTCCGGGGCGTTGGTGCGGCTGGACCTTTTTGGACCACGTTTTCTTTCTGTGTTTCTTGTTAGTTTTTGAAATTTGTAGTGTATTACTCAGTTTCATTTCCGATCTAACAGCTAGGTCAATCTTAAGTTGTTCAACATTATTGTTTCTCTAATATATCTATGCTTACTCATATATTCTTCTACTTCCGTGAACACTTCAACTTTTGAAGTTTTTGATCTCATATATTGTAGCTTTTTCTGTCCTGACTACATTATTCGCGTTTTTTCCTATGTTTTGTTTGTTTCTGTGAGATTTCTTGGTTTTTATGCAGGCGTTCCCACGGAGCTGCTCTTGTGTTGCAAGATTATCTGATTTTTATTACATCTCCAATCTGGTCTCGTTAATATTATTTCCAATTTCCTCCTCTAACAATTACGTTACTACTTCATTCCGTTGTATGTCATTGATCTTGAGTAAAGTATGTGTTGGAAGTCTTGACTGTGAGAAAGTGTGTGTGTGTGTGTGTGTGTGTGTGTGTGTGTGTGTGTGTGTGTGTGTGTGGCTGAGAGGGAGAGAGAAAGAGGTAGAGAAAGAGAGACAGACAGAAGAGTGGGAGAGCGAGAGAGAGAGCGGGGCGAGGAGAGTGGGGTTGTTCTCTCATGAGGACATTTGCTTTCATTTCTTTTTTTTCTGCTGTTTTTTCTATATTTACTTAGCTATCTCTTCTGCTACGCGTATCATGTGCTATAGAACTGCATGATTCTTCAAGGAAGTTAATACCTGCAGTAGCAAACGGTATAGTTTTTTGTTGCAAATAGTATAGTTTTTTGTCTAGTTCAAGGTGCTTTTGCTTACCAGTTGACTGACTTTACAACGATTCCTTTGCTTCTCAAAGAGCTCTGTGTGGTGCTTAACAATCACTATTTTACATAAATGCAATTGGCAACCAAACATTATTGATTACACTTTACGTTGAATTTCAAATTGTTTCTTATCCTATGAAGTTGGATGATGCTCTTGTTGTACCTGTTTTCGATGACAGACTGTCATGTAGTTTTGAATATTTGCCTCCATTCTTTCTCACTCGCTACTTCTCTTACACTAATCTTGCAGATAAGAACAAACGTATTTCACCACAGTAGAATAGAGTCAGAAGTTGGCCTAAAATCGAAATTAATAGAAAGCTGCATTAGCGGATCGATATGGTGAGCTAAATTTTTCTATTGTAGGACATCATGCACTACGATTTTCTGTAAAATGGTATTTGGTGAGCTGAATCAATACTGAAACGTATCAATAGACTTCAGGTGATAATCGTTTTATCATTCAGCGTTCCTTGATCATTATTTTCAGTAATAGGTGGCCCCACATGGCGGAGAACAGTGTCAGCCAAGTTCATAGCGTTTTAAGTGGAATATTTCTTAATAACACAAAAATGCACTACAAACGAAACAAGCCGCTCCACGTTTTGTAAACAAATACATACACAAATAAGAAGCAAAATAATAGCTCATAAATTATTCTGTGGAAATGGTTATGACTTCTAACCTTTCTTGTACCAAAATTATATGATTTGATATAAAACCAACTAGAGTATTGTACTCGCTTCTGCTTGCGACACCCATAAAAAAGTGTTCAAATGTGTGTGAAATCTTATGGGACTTAACTGCTAAGGTCATCAGTCCCTAATCTTACTCACTACTTAAGCTAAATTATCCTAAGGGCAAACACACACACCCATGCCCGAGGGAGGACTCGAACCTCCGCCGGGATGCGACACCCATCCCTGGTGTAGACAGGTTCCTGACTGGCCTGTTTCAAAAATGGGAAGTGGTTTAAGCTGGCGTTGTGAAATGTGATTGGATGAGCTGATATGGCAGTATATTTCTAATTTATGATTGGACTAAATATGTGTGTTATATTCATAATTTTCTAAGCACTGGGTGCACCCGACTGCAAATTGTTGCTCATGTCGGCACCAATGACTCTTGCCGTCTGGGTTCAGAGGTCATCCTCAGTTCGTACAGGCGGTTGGCGGAGTTGGTGAAGGTGGAAAGCCTCGCTCGCGGGGTGGAATCAGAGCTAACTATTTGTAGTATCGTTCCGAGAACCGATCGCGGTCCTCTGGTTTGGAGCCGAGTGGAAGGCTTAAACCAGAGGCTCAGACGATTCTGCGGAGAGCTGGGGTGCAAATTTCTCGACCTCCGCTATCGGGTGGAGAAATGTAGGGTCCCCCTGAATAGGTCAGGCGTGCACTACACGCCGGAAGCGGCTACGAGGGTAGCGGAGTACGTGTGGAGTGCACATGGGGTTTTTTTAGGTTAGAGAATACCCTCCCTAGGCCCGACAAGACGCCTCCTGAGACGCGGCAAGGCAGGAGTAGGCAAAATGCAACAAGGAATAACAATATTAATGTGCTAATAGTAAACTGCAGGAGCGTCTATAGAAAGGTCCCAGAACTGCTCTCATTAATAAACGGTCACAACGCCCATATAGTACTAGGAACAGAAAGTTGGCTGAAACCAGACGTAAACAGTAATGAAATCCTAAACTCTGATTGGAATGTATACCGCAGAGATAGGCTGGACAGTGAAGGGGGAGGCGTGTTTATAGCGATAAGAAGTGCAATAGTATCGAAGGAAATTGACGGAGATTCGAATTGTGAAATGATTTGGGTGAAGGTCACGGTTAAAGCAGGCTCAGACATGGTAATTGGATGTCTCTATAGGCCCCCGGGCTCAGCAGCTGTTGTGGCTCAGCACCTGAAGAATAATTTGGAAAATATTTCGAGTAGATTTCCCCACCATGTTATAGTTCTGGGTGGAGATTTTAATTTGCCGGATATAGACTGGGAGACTCAAACGTTCATAACGGGTGGCAGGGACAAAGAATCCAGTGAAATATTTTTAAGTGCTTTATCTGAAAACTACCTTGAGCAATTAAACAGAGAACCGACTCGTGGCGATAACATATTAGACCTTCTGGTGACAAACAGACCCGAACTATTTGAATCAGTTAATGCAGAACAGGGAATCAGCGATCATAAAGCGGTTATTGCATCGATGATTTCAGCCGTAAATAGAAATATTAAAAAAGGTAGGAAGATTTTTCTGTTTTGCAAAAGTGACAAAAAGCAGATTTCAGAGTACTTGATGGCTCAACACACAAGTTTTGTCTCAAGTACAGATAGTGTTGAGCATCAGTGGACGAAGTTCAAAACCATGGTACAATATGCGTTAGATGAGTATGTGCCAAGCAAGATCGTAAGAGATGGAAAAGAGCCACCGTGGTACAACAACCGAGTTAGAAAACTGCTGCGGAAGCAAAGGGAACTTCACAGCAAACATAAACATAGCCAAAGCCTTGCAGACAAACAAAAATTACGCGAAGCGAAATGTAGTGTGAGGAGGGCTATGCGAGAGGCTTTCAATGAATTCGAAAGTAACGTTCTATGTACTGACTTGGCAGAAAATCCTAAGAAATTTTGGTCCTATGTCAAAGCGGTAGGTGGATCAAAACAAAATGTCCAGACACTCTGTGACCAAAATGGTACTGAAACAGAGGATGACAGACTAAAGGCCGAATTACTAAATGTCTTCTTCCAAAGCTGTTTCACAGAGGAAGACTGCACTGTGCTTCCTTCTCTAGATTGTCGCACAGTTGACAAAATGGTAGATATCGAAGTAGACGACAGAGGGATAGAGAAACAATTAAAATCGCTCAAAAGAGGAAAGGCCGCTGGTCCTGATTGGATACCAGTTCGATTTTACGCAGAGTACGCGAAGGAACTTGCCCCCCTTCTTGCAGCGGTGTACCGTAGGTCTCTAGAAGAGCGAAGCGTTCCAAAGGATTGGAAAAGGGCACAGGTCATCCCCGTTCTCAAGAAGGGACATCGAACAGATGTGCAGAACTATAGACCTATATCTCTAACGTCGATCAGTTGTAGAATTTTGGAACACGTATTATGTTCGAGTATAATGTCTTTTCTGGAGACTAGAAATCTACTCTGTAGGAATCAGCATGGGTTTCGAAAAAGACGATCGTGTGAAACCCAGCTCGCGCTATTCGTCCACGAGACTCAGAGGGCCTTAGACACGGGTTCACAGGTAGATGCCGTGTTTCTTGACTTCCGCAAGGCGTTTGACACAGTTCCCCACAGTCGTTTAATGAACAAAGTAAGAGCATACGGACTATCAGATCAGTTGTGTGATTGGATTGAAGAGTTCCTAGATAACAGAACGCAGCACGTCATTCTCAATGGAGAGAAGTCTTCCGAAGTAAGAGTGATTTCAGGTGTGCCGCAGGGGAGTGTCATAGGACCGTTGCTATTCACAATATACATAAATGACCTGGTGGATGACATCGGAAGTTCACTGAGGCTTTTTGCAGATGATGCTGTGGTGTATCGAAAGGTTGCAACAATGGAAAATTGTACTGAAATGCAGGAGGATCTGCAGCGAATTGACGCATGGTGCACGGAATGGCAATTGAATCTCAATGTAGCGAAGTGTAATGTGATGCGAATACATAGAAAGATAGGTCCCTTATCATTTAGCTACAAAATAGCAGGTCAGCAACTGGAAGCAGTTAATTCCATAAATTATCTGGGAGTACGCATTAGGAGTGATTTAAAATGGAATGATCATATGAAGTTGATCGTCGGTAAAGCAGATGCCAGACTGAGATTCATTGGAAGAATCCTAAGGAAATGCAATCCGACAACAAAGGAAGTAGGTTACAGTACGCTTGTTCGCCCAATGCTTGAATACTGCTCAGCAGTGTGGGATCCGCACCAGGTAGGGTTGATAGAAGAGATAGAGAAGATCCAACGGAGAGCAGCGCGCTTCGTTACAGGATCATTTAGTAATTGCGAAAGCGTTACGGAGATGATAGATAAACTCCAGTGGAAGACTCTGCAGGAGAGACGCTCAGTAGCTCGGTACGGGCTTTTGTTAAAGTTTCGAGAACATACCTTCACCGAAGAGTCAAGCAGTATATTGCTCCCTCCTACGTATATCTCGCGAAGAGACCATGAGGATAAAACCAGAGAGATTAGAGCCCACACAGAAGCATACCGACAATCCTTCTTTCCACGTACAATACGAGACTGGAATAGAAGGGAGAACCGATAGAGGTACTCAGGGTACCCTCCGCCACACACCGTCAGGTGGCTTGCGGAGTACGGATGTAGATGTAGATGTAGATGTAGAATCAACACACATATACTAATACTACTCACAACAGCTGTATCAGAAACAGAAATTCAGCAAAAATAGCGTATAACACCGTCTCAAACTGCTCACAGAATATAGTTTCACCAATTTAGGCCATTGTGATATGAATGCGAACTAACATTGGCAAAAAGTATGTAACTGACAACAACATTGGAAAAGGATAACGTGTTGCCACGCCCATCCCTGGTGTAGACAGGTTCCTGACTGGCCTGTTTCAAAAATGGGAAGTGGTTTAAGCTGGCGTTGTGAAATGTGATTGGATGAGCTGATATGGCAGTATATTTCTAATTTATGATTGGACTAAATATGTGTGTTATATTCATAATTTTCTAACTGACCTACTTCCATGAAAGGGACGTGGATTAAAAAGAAATTTAAAAATGTGATTGGTTGTTCCGTTATTATAGCAGTTAAATACTAAGCTGCTTTTCGGAGAGCCGATTATCTGTCACACTGTAGGTTTATAAGCTCTCTGATAGGCCCACTTCCAAAAGGGCGGCATAGGTTGCCAACGGTGTGCATGAGGATAGATGAGGTGATAGGTTATAAATTAGGAACTAAGAGTGGAGGAGTGATGGGGAGGGGGTAGGGCCTGTGAGAGGAGGGCTAAGATATGTAGACGTGGGTTAGCTAGGGAATGTGACTTAAGAGTGGGGAGAGGAGAGCATGATGAACTCATTTGTTGGATCTTAATGTATTAAACTTGATGGTGGAGGTACGATTCCTTACAGAACGCCTAGTACATTCCTGCAGATGTGAACTACGTGTACTGTGTTGTGGACCACCTACGTCACGTCATGCTTGATATCATATTCAACTTCGATTGCATCTGTCCATCGAACAAAGTCAGAAACGCGCTACACTGCTTTGCGAAGATCTTTAGCCAGCAAAAGTTGAATCTGTGACCACCTAATTCGCCAGATCGGAACCTGATAGAACAGAATATGGACGCTATCGGGCACCAGCTAAGCTTTCACGAAGATCAGTTCCCGGAACTGACAGGAACTGCGTTACCTATACGCATATCTCCGGAGACACATGCCTCTAAAAGGCACCATGAACGTGTTGAATCCATGCCACGCAGAACCGCTGCTGCGTTCTTTTCAGTACGCACCAACAAGCAGTTACGCAATTGATCATAACGTAGGGTGAGTCAGACTTTCTATTACACAATTGTAAGTGCTGTAGACGGGATTTAGGACGGCTTTATCTGGTTATAAACACATGTCCGGAAATGTACCCTTTGGAACATAAACGACTTTCAAGGAACATCACAAAATACGCTGCACACGTATCAACCAACTCGAATCCTGAGTGAAATGTAGCATATGCTCGAAATGGCGACCACGAGATTCGTTGCACAAAATGTACCTGCGAATAATGTTCACATACACACTGTCCAAAATTCCTAAAGTACGCTGAATGACCTCCGCTGCAGCCTTCACGCGGGCAACGAGTCTCGTAAACAGTGCCCTTCTTGTAGCCCCACAGGAAAAAGTCCAGAGGTTTTGAATCGGGCGATCGTGGTGGCCGACAAATCAGTGCGCCGCGAGGTCTACATTCGTATCCGAATGTGTGGTGAAGCTATTGACGAAAGTCGCATTAAAAGTGGGCTGGCGCTTCTTCATGTTGGAACTACATCGTTCGAGGGATATGCACCAGTACGTCTTGAGGGAAGGCCATGTAGTTGTGACCCGTTAGACGAGGCAGTAAAATACACGGGCCAGTCAGACAGTCATAGATAATACCAGCGCACGCATTAATCCCGCAACGGTGTTGAAATCCATGGGGATGTATGGCACGAGGCGTTTCCTCAATCCATATGTGGCTACTACGACGGTTTAGCAGACCTTCGTTTGTGAACTGTGCGTCATCTGAGAAAAGAACAACTGGTGTAAATTCTGGAACTCCGACACAACGGTGTAGGAACCATGCGCAGTAATCGACACGTGGCGCAGAATCAGCTGCAGCCACTGCCTGCACCCTCTGGAAGTAGTATCGGTGTAGCAGCTGTTCATGAAGAACTCGCCAGACGCTGCTCTGTGATACAACCGCAAAATCTGTGAAGTTACGGGTACTCCGTCTTCCACATCAACAGTGCGACCTCGCGGGCCACGACCAAAATAGGCCCTATTGAGCTTGGAGGTGTCGGTTTCACGGAGCCATTGTTACAATCTTCGAAAAATGATAAGTGGTGGACGAGCACGACCTGGAAGTCGTTCCACTGTACTGAACCGTCTTTCGTGACCATTCAGTGGCAACTGATATACATGCGCTGCAGTTCGTTGGGTTTTTCCCTGATGACATATGAGTAGCTACATTTTGCGTTTCTGTTTCGGTACGGCATCATATTGTGACAACGGCATGACTGGCAAAGTTGTAATTACAGGCTAAGACTCGTATTGCGTTCAGACACATATAGGGAGGAGATAACAGTGCCTCGAGTTAGTACTATTTAGGGGGTCAGAATCAAAGTCCGCTCGTAAGCGACGTGGAATTTACACCTGATCTGTCTGCCGTTAACTCTAACAATTATTAAATCTGATTGTCGTAGCAAGTAAAGGAGCTAGTTATATTATAATATCTCAAAGCCGCGTTTTTTGATGTTCGGTGGTCACTGCTGACCCCATCAATTACGTCAGAAGTAAACTTGAAAACGGGGTCACTTGTGGCATGATGGTTTTGGAGTGTGTCTGTATGTGGCGCATTAGACGTCGTGTTTAGTCAAATGTCCTCCGCACTATGGTGCTATCATTCCTAAATAAAATGCACTGTTCGATCTTATTGGTCAATCTAAATCTGCATGCCTACAATAATCAGTCTGGCACAGGGAAGCGGCATTCTTGAAATAATGTTGAAATAGGTAATAAAGCTAAGACGCTGTAAACTTAACGGCGATACCTATCACATTGCCTGACATGTACGAGCCCGTAGTGACGATACAACAAATGATGGGGCAGGGAGGCCACCAGTGAGGAGGGCTGTTGGGTGAAGAGGAACAGGAAATGGTAGAAGCCGGACGCCGCTAGACTAAACAGTCGGCTTCTCGCAGTTTATTAACAATACCAATAGCGTTAAATTATATTTACATTCTACGTTAGGAATGCCATGGCGTACACACTTCTCAAGAAAGAAAGGTAGAAGAGGAGCCACATCATTCAATGTTGAATGGGAATTGCTTTACTTTCAGTATAGTTTCAAGCCTATGCAAGGTGCTTAACCACAGAGAAAACAACAAAATGTCCTGTTTAATTCCCCACTACAGTCCTATATTTTACAAGGGTTTAGTAATCTAGGGTTAATACACCATCTCACTGTTTTGACCTGGAAAAAAATTCACTGGAACGTCATTACGTTACCTGTCGTAGAGATGAACTTGTCTCCTAACGAACGAGATTGAACGCTGGCTGAACTTTAGGCGGCTATTATGAGAAAACTTAGTTAATGACTGAATACGTTTAAATAACTGAAACATTTAATCGTGAGTTCTGAAAAAGACTCCAAGTGTTTGCACATTGAAGATTGATCATGATTTATTTGTCAGACTATTCTCGCTTTTGGCTGCTGATGTACCTCGTTATTACCTCCAACCTGATCTGATAGATGAACGGTATAGCACCTGCCTGAATGACCTGTTTGTCCAATTACAAGAGCAGTATCCTCGTCTGCAAAAAATTGTTCAAATGGCTCTGAGCACTATGCGACTTAACTTCTGAGGTCATCAGTCGCCTAGAACTTAGAACTAATTAAACCTAACTAACCTAAGGACATCACACACATCCATGCCCGAGGCAGGATTTGAACCTGCGACCGTAGTGGTCGCTCGGTTCCAGACTGTAGCGCCTAGAACCGCACGGCCACTTCGGCCGGCCCTCGTCTGCAGACAAGCCAGCAAAGGTAATTGATATTTGTTTCAAAGTATGGACGTGAATGGTTTTTCTTCTGTTATCAAACTATCATAGTCCTGACAAAGTTCAGGTTTAACAGATTTTAACCATACAGCGCTAAAGGGGGAAAACGTTTCGTTACTGCTAAACCATCGTAAATCATACTACTCCATATTTTATTAAAAAATGTCTGAATCTGTAAGTTCTGCAATGGTTAATTACAATTATTAGATCGCCAGTGCTATGTTACATACAAAGTAGGAACAAAATTCCTTCTTTTGCACCCTGTTATGAAAATTTTACTGCGCAAATTGTTATGGAGAAAGATGTCACGATATATGCTGTGCACTAGTTACAAATTATTAGCCGGGCGTCGTGACCGAGCGGTTCTAGGCGCTTCAGTACAGAACCACACTGTTGCTACGGTCGCAGATTCGAATCCTGCCTCGCACATGGAAGTGTACGATGTCCTTAGGTTATTTAGGTTTAAGTAGTTCTAAGTCTAGGGGACTTATGACCTAAGATTTTAAGTCCCGTAGTGCTCAGAGCCATTTGAATCATTTGAACAAATTATTATCATGATTATGACTTCAAGAATACTTTATACACAAAATAAGTATAGAAGCTGCTGCGTTCTTTCATGCTCACCTAGGGATTCTTCACCGTTTCCTCAATTTCTGCTTCAACATCTGACTGTACATTACTGTCATCTATACACACAACATTACCTTCTTGAAGAAAATCTTGTCCTTCACTAAATTCTCCATTGTCTGTTTCTTCATCAGCTTCTTGAAGCAAATCACCCAATATGTTAGTGTCAGTATTAATACTCGTAACCACACATATCGTCCTAATTTCAGTAGCAAGATTAGCACTAAAGAGGGCCAATGTGATATACGTTAACACTCTTCCAACTGCCACTGCTTGATAGTTCACGTACGGTGCACACTGATATAAATTATAAGCGGTAAAGCAAGTATACCGACTTATAGAAAAGCACACCATTACTAAACATTCGTGATATTTACGACCAGGACTCCAGTGCCAGCATGCGGTTGGAGTCAGGTTATAAATAATACAGCCATTGTTAACACCTATGCTTTCTAAAAAGGTCCTCAATATTACATGCCGCCAATGTGTTCAGAATCGTGGGAACCACGATGAGATACCAACCTAGGGTTAAGATGCGTAATTCCGTGTGTTAGACTGTATCAAGAACCATAGTTACAGATATATTACGTATTGTAGAATCTAAATGTCTATAAATTTATAAAAATCACAATTTAGAGTTGGATGCCGCAATTTAAGGCTTTATGTGGCACTGTTCACTGTATTAGCACTTTCTAATGTACTTACTGAATTCAGCAGCATCACTATTGCCTTTGTAGAAAAATGATACCTTTTTTTTTTTGCAAATTCGTGGTAAGGTTTTGTGGGACGAAACTTCTGAGGTCATCGATCCCTAATCTTACACACTACTTAATGTAACTTAAATTAACTTACGCTAAGGACAACACACACACTCATGACCGAGGGAGGACTCGAACCTCCGACTGGGAGAGCCACGCAAACCGTGACAGGGCACCCTAGACAGCTCGGCTACCCCACCCGGCTGGAAAAATGAAAAGTTGACAATAAACACTAGTGATAATATCTTGCTTATGAAATTAGAGAGTGTTTCGATAGGAAAGATAAGATTTTAGTCGTTTATAACAGACAGAGTATGAAAGAAGGAAACACACTGCGCATGTCACTGGACATAGGACGGTTCACAGTTTGATGATCGCATAGACGCTATGCTACACACTCGACGTGAGCATCATACCTTGCTCGAGAAACACGAATCCACAAGTCCCTTTTTATTAAATCGACAGCTTCAACAATATCATTTCTCTTGTCTCGAAGAGTAACTGCCATAGTTGTGATACAGGCTCAGTCCCTCATGTAGCCCCACAGAAAGAATCGCATGGTGTGGGGTCTAATGAACTGGGAAGCGAAAAGCAGTAAACAAAATCTTGTCCATCTCTTCCAATCCAAAGTTTCGGTATGGCTTTGAAAGTGAGGCGGGCGCCGTCATGCGTTAATATGAAATCACTGGAATCTTCTTGAAATTGAGGAAAGGGTGTCTTTCATGCTCGACAACGAAGCCGGGATTTTGTAATCACCATATTCTTACATTATGATAGTTTACTTTATCTCATAGATGAACGTTGATTCGTAATAAAAGCCCAGTCGTTCGGAATAACGTATGCCTTGGTATATCTCGGAAAACTGAAATGCAAAATTCATGTGTTCTGTTATGGTCACCGGGACAAAGTTGCTGCAGTAGCTGCAGCTTTTAAGGCTGCATATGCAGGCGTCGTTTCAGCAGGCACCACACCAATTTTTGAGGATGTTGAAGTTCCTGGCCTGTCCGACATGTGGACTTCCGAGGGTTCCATGTGAACGCATCTCGGATACGCTGCACAATTTCATCAGATATGCGTGGCCGGCCAGTGACCTCTTTGCGTATGGAATGAGCTTCCAAGAATTTTTAATGCCAGTCACAGCTCTATTAGTGCAGAGGCGGCTTCTAGGTAAATCGACGACGGAAATCATGTAGCACTTGAACAGTGCATTGACTTCTCGCAAATTCCGACGTACAAAATGATTTCTCCTGTGGTGTAACCGTCAAGTTGATACAACCGAACAACAGAGTTCCGAGTGGGGTAGCGCAGCCGTGAGCATACTGGACTCGAATTCAGGAGGACGACGGTTCAATCGAGCATCCGGCATTCTGATTTACGTTTTCCGTGATTTTCCTAAATCGCTGAAGGCAAATGCCGAGATGAGTCCTTCGAAAGGGCGCTGTCAGTTTCGTTCTCCATTCTATCCTAATGCGAGCTTGTGCTGCGTCTCTAATAACCTCGTTGTCGACGGGCCGTTAAACACTAATGTCCTCCTTCTACGCCATTAACAGTGCACCTGTGTCATAACTTTAAACCATCTCCTGTCGACTGGTACGCACAATGTGTTTCTATCCTTTATACGAGGACTGGAACTTAAATAGTGGCCACTATTTATTCACAACCGATTCAAAAGAGTTACGTGTTTACACCTGTTACTCTCCTTCAATGTAGTCACCAGCGTTGTGTAGAACCCGTTGGCAGTGATGTGGAAGGCGTTCTGTACCGTTAGCACAGCCTGTTCTGTTGATGGTGCGAATGGAGCGGTCTAAAGTTTCGGTGATTCTCGTGTACGACTGTGATGGTGTTATCCTAACTCATTACGTTCCTCCACGGCATCACCTGCGACCAGCTTTTTGAAAGAAGCGGCGACACTTTCTGGGCAACCGACCCATCATTTTGCACGAAAATGTGCGGGCGCATATAGCGCAAACTGTGGCTGCTGTGTTTGGTCGATGGGACTGGGAAGTACAGTTCCATCACCGTGCTCCGCGGACTTACTCCATTCGCACCATCAACAAAGCAGGCTCTGCTGACGGTATACTACGCCTTCTACATTGCTGGCAACTGGTTATGCACAACGCTAGTGACTACTTTGAAGGGTAGTAACAGGTGCAAACGCCCGCATCTCGTGGTCGTGCGGTAGCGTTCTCTCTTCCCGCGCCCGGGTTTCCGGGTTCGATTCCCGGCGGGGTCGGGGATTTTCTATGCCTCGTGATGGCTGGGTGTTGTGTGTTGTTCTTAGGTTAGTTAGGTTTAAGTAGTTCTAAGTTCTAGGGGACTGATGACCATAGATGTTAAGTCCCATAGTGCTGAGAGCCATTTGAACAGGTGCAAACGTTAACTATTTTGTATCGGTTATGAATAAGTAGTTGCCACTATTTAAGTTCCAACCCTCGTAGTTTGTCTGTTGTAAACAACGTAAATCTATTTTTTCTTTTTGAATCACCCGTTACGCTGCATTACTCGCTTCTTAGAAGTAGTTGCAATGTGTTGCAAATACGTCTCCTGTGGTGTCGTACGCTATCGACACCACGTTAGGCATTTTACGTCCACAGTTTGGCAGGAATACCCCACACCGACGTCAGCCAATCTAATTGCGAAGTTCACTTAGAGCCTCTGAGCGCTAGTAGCTTGCCCCTCTGTTGTGATTGTGTATGACGAACTTGCCTGTTTAACGGACTATTGTGGAATACTTCTTGGACTTGCTGAAGGGAGTTAAATAAACGACGTTACATATCCATCACGTTTACTTCTGATTATTTTTCTCTTTGTTTCAATATCCACCATTTCCTCCGCATCCACACTTGGATCCACCGAACGACAGGTGACGAGACTCTATTCACGGGTGTTCCGAACTCTGGCCGGCACTTGCCTCTATTTTATTTTTTATTTCGCTTTTCAGTGCCTGATCCATTTTTTCAGTGTCTATACCTTTTCACTGAAATTTTTGTGAGTATTCAACATGGTTAGACCTTCGGAATACGTGTCAGTAATACACACTGTTCAGTTTCAGGCATGGAATTTGTGGACTTTGATGGAAATGACAAGACAACCTATGTCGCACGCTAACAAGCAGCTGCCGATTACGCCTGCCGCAGCACAGCCACCACCTGAAGCGCCTGTTTCCGTACCACCACTCCGAACTTTTAACTCAACACACAGGGAATGGTTCGAGTACCGATCACAGCTCGAAGAGCACATCGCGGTGCATCACATCGAAGGCGGGGTAAGCCAATCTTGTTTTCTTACAACAGTCGGCGTCTCACTGTACAGGTTTGCCTACAAACTTTTCCCCACCACCTACCCTGAAAATGTTCTCCATGAAGAATTTATTGCTGCGATTGACAAATAGCTCGCTAACCAGGTTAATGTAACAGCTGCGCATTACAAATTCTTTCGTTTGTGGGGGAAACCTAATCATACTCATCAATATTGGGTAACAGTCTTACAAGAGCTTACACACGACTGCAAATTTCAGTGGGAGTGTGAACATTATTACACTGCTGCTACGATTAGTGACGCCATTACTCAAAATGTATCATATCCTCGCATACGACAACAACAGATTCTTAAGTATCCTGATCTTAGTTTCCAACAGGTACTGGATTTAGAGGAGCGACAGCATTTGTATGACAGCGCAGCGGTTGACATTGATTCCGCTGCTGTTTATGCCATACAGAGCAGTAGTAAACAAGTTGTGCCCCGTCTCCGCTAGGGCAGCGACGTAAACATATTAAGTATGCCAGGTAACAGACTGGCGGTGATAAATCTTGCCCTCGATGTTTCACAGTTCACAAGCGCCAGGCGTGGCCCGGTCGTGAGGCTATGTATTATCATTATGGCAAGCACGGTGACTTTCAAGCTGTCTGGAAAAACTCATCACGCACTCTGAACGTTCTCCTAAATCTCAGTGAATTAAGGTCAATGCAAATTTTTCAAAGCCAAGTAGTGTCTCTAGTACCAGACCGTGCAAATCTAGTACAACAGTAAAGAAGTGACACAGTTCTTCCATCCAGCGTCATGCTGATAATTTTTTTGTCATTCTGCAGATTGCTGATTGCCATACACGCATGCAGTTGGACACTGGCGCCTCAGTGAATTTCTTGAACAGAACACTTACGAACTCTAGGGAAAACCTAAGCTTCTAACATTAGTCACAGAAAACGCTTTTGGTTTATGGTGGAAGTGACATTCCTGTTTTAGATTTCTGCTGCCTACCTGACACTTTTCGTAACGTTTCCAAGACAGTTTCTATCCCGGTTTTATGCTCACGTGACAGTGAACACGTTATCGTGATGGATTTTTTAAAATTTGTTTGGTTTCTGCATTTAAGACAATGTTCTCTCTATGAACTCTTTTACTCCATCGCACAGGATAATTGAACTGCGGTACGAATTAAGTGACATTTTTCAGGTGGCTTAGGCAGCTCTATTACTTTTGCGGCTCAGGTTACCATTCGTAGCTAGTGTTTTGCCGAGCGCAGACTGAACCTCACATTAAAAGAGACCAGGTGACACAAGAGGTCTTGTCTTGAAAAGACTATGTGTAATTTCCCCTGTAGCAACCAGTCGGTGGGCGATGATTTTAAAGAAACCTTCAGGCAGGCTACTCTTGTATGCAAATCTCAAGGCAGCAGTACAGCCGCAGACAGTGACTGACTCTTTCCAGTTTTTTCACAGCCTTAGGAACTCATGGACAAACTTAGTGCCGGTCTCTTCTTTTCTGACTGAACATGACGATCCTTATTTACAGCTTCCCTTGGATGACCAGTCACAACAAGTTTTTTGTTCACGACCTCCACTGAGGTTATAAACGTTGTAGACGTTTCCCTTTGGCAGAATGTTTGTACCTTCAATTTTTCAACGTTATTTGTCACAGTTGACTTCTGCAGTTCCTTCTTGTTCGAACTATTTGGATGGCGTAGTCATTTTGGCTCGTACTCCCAATGAATGTCTTTCCAACCTCAGAAAATTGTTTGAAGTGCTCCCAGATGCTGGATTAAAATATAATAATGACAAATTATCCTTGTTCTAGGCTGAGGTTGAATATTTAGGACCTGTGATCAACAGTCAAGGTATCCACCCTCTGCAGTGACACTTGACCCCCATAGGGGACTTCCCAGTTCCCAGGAACGTCAGTGAACTCCAGCTGTTATGTAAATTGACTAAATTACATTCTGTTCATTCAAACTGTTACTTAGGTTGCAACTCCGTTGCATCGTATTCGACGATAGAATGTTCCAGTCAAGTGGATTAGAGAGTCACAGGATGCATTTCAGAAACTTAAATACGCTTTACTGACTGACTGTAGTTTACTACATTTCTATCCTGCTAACACAGTCGTGCTTGTGGATGAATCATTCTCTTACGGGGTTGGCCCTGTTCTATCACACATAGATATGGAACACTGCAGAGGTCAATTTCCTTGACATATAAACTCCTCAAGAAGACAGAGTACCACTAATCGCAGATTGAGAAACAAGCGCTTGCCCTCGCATACGGGGTGACCAAATTCCACCAATACCCATGCGGCAAAAAAATTGATTTTGTGACAGATCACTAGCCTCTCACCTCATTCTCAGGGCCTTACGATCTCGTCCCTCCGTGCATGGCGCAAAATTTGCAGCACACTGGCCTCTGCTCCTCTGAGATTATCACTACGAAATTGTGTACAGACTAATGGCTAATCATTCGAACGCTTTCTCTCTTACCTCCCAGTTGCTCATTCGGCGTTCAGCACTTTTGAAGATACATGTTTCTACGTTGATGTTCAAGATACTGAAACACTGATGGTTTTCCTATCAACCACAATGTATTGCTGGGGCAACGGATGGGGAATAATCCAATCTCAAGATTTTGCTGTAGTGCCTCCGCTGCAGTTCATCACATTCAATTAAGCAGATAAGTGATCCGGTTGTAGGGTTGGTGAGGAATTTCTTTTTTCTTTTTCTTTGGGAGAGGGGAGGGGGGGGGATTAACGTAGTTTTGTGCAGTGTCGAAACCATGCCGGCCATTTTACATCCACTTGTTGGCAGTAACATATGTAACTGTTTCGTCAATCCGCAACTGGCTTACAGACATACCCTCTGCTGAGTGAGCGAGAAATCCCGCCATCGAGCCAGCTTAAGAATAGTCTGCATCGACGCCAGCCAGTCTAACCACGAAGTTCACATGGAGCCTTTCAAGTGCTAAAAATCTGCCTCTCTGTCTTTGTGATTGTTTAGGACCAACATGTCTGTGTAACGGACTAGCGTGGACCTGCAGAAGTAAACGACACTGCATACACATTATGTATAGTTTTAATTATTTTTCTCTCTGTCTCAGGACCCACCTACTCCTTGGTATCCACCCATGGAATGACCCAACATCGCCTAAGTTTCCCTTGTGTGCAGCCTTTGGCATATAGTCGTCTCACTCAAACTCCTGCTCCAAATAGCCTAGAGGTGGGGGAAGCCGGAGCAGTGAACAGACGCGGCCTTACTCGCAGAGCTTGAGCGCCGTTCAGGAGCGAAAATCTTGACCAGGACTTCCCTGCACCTAATTGCTCTGTCAGCATTACGGAGAAACATCACATGAATCCCCCTGGTCAAAATTAGCATTGAGAAGACAAAGAGGACAACGAAGACTCGACAATGTATAGGAACCAGGCAGTTGCGGTTTGTTATACGTAAAACAAAGATCAGAAATTTGGAAGAATGGTCAACAGAGCACAAATGTCACGTAGGTCTGAGACAACTCAGCAGTATGGTGAAAACGGAAGACATTATGACGACAAAACGCTTTCTAATTTCCACAAATGTAATCGTAAAATAAGAGCTAATCGATTATAAGAGAAATATTAATAAGCAGTTAACTGCTGTATCAGGAAGGCCAATGGTATTAAACACTGATGTCAAATGAGTTCCCATATTTTCGGCAGCTCGATGTTCTTTTGATCAATAAATTTAAAACTGAGGTTCTTCAAAGTACTAAGCATTTATCAGCATAACCAAGGCCATGCAATTTACAGGTAAGTGCTCGGCAGAGGGATCATCGAGCCATCATCTGAGTATATCTTTACCGTTACAATATGAATAGCACATGGGAGAAATTAACACCTAATCGGGATTTGGCACCAGTGGGACAGAATTTGCCACGATATCCCTCAGGAGCACATCCAACAACTATGTCAATCAATGCCAAACCGAATAACTGCTTGCATAAGCGTCAGAGGTGGAGCAACGCGTCATCGACTTTTTTAGTTTGTGAAGCTCTTTCTCTTGAATAAATCATCCAATTTTTCTGAAATTGTTATCATCTGTTTTTGGTACACGTACATCACGTACATCACTACCGATCTGCGTCACATTCTGTTAATTCCTTCGTGGTACTTTTTTTCCTCTTTCTTAGAGTGTGCTCTAGGAACAGTTGAAGGCCTTTGACACTCCCTTGGCGAACGCCAGATGTCACTCATTTGTGTTAGTCAACGACTGTCATTTTTCTGCTTAGAAATCGAGAACCCTGTCACAGAACTTTTACGATACTCCATAGTCATGTAGTTTTATTAGAAGTGTCTTGTGATGAACTGTGTCAAACCTGGTATACATCCGACATGCCATGTCGTTACCCCTGTCGTTAGCACTCATTACCTTGTGCAAATAAAGAGCTAGTTTTGTTTCCTAAGAACGATATTGTCATATTCCGTGCTGACTACGTGTCAAGAGCTCGTTTTCTTCTAAGTGATTCCTTAATTCCTTATGTTCGAACACAGTATATATTCTTAAATCTTACTGCTAATCGACATCAATAACATGGGTCTGTATTTCAACAGATTACTCATTTCATTTCTTATATATTGGTGTGACCCGTGGAACTTTCCCGTCTTTAGGTACGGAACTTTTGTCAAGTAAGCAGTCGTGAATGATCGCTATGTATAAAGTTATTGGGTCAACACAATGTGAGAGAAACTTAAAGGATTTACGATCTTCAAAGAAAGACTAGCCTTTATTGATTTGAGTTGCTTCTCTACACCGAAGACATCTAGGCCTGCTTCTAAGCTATTTATATTGTTCTTGATTAGAATTCTGGGAAGTTACTTCGTATTCTTTTGTGAGAGAATTTCGATAAATTGTGTTCACTAACCCCGCCTTAGTGGCACTGTCATTGGTAATTTTACCATTAGTATCGAGCAGTGAAGGTACTGATTGTGTCCTTCTGCTGGTGCATATCACATATGATCATATTCTCTTGGCAATGTTTGCCAGATTTCGGGAGAGATTCCATTGTGGAAGATGCTATATTCGTCTCGCAGTGAAGTCCGTAGTAAGCCTCGAACTTCAGTAAATTATCACCAGTCTAGGAGTTATTGAATTTGGCATGTTTCTTCATTGCTTCTGCAGTGATGTTCTGACCTATTTGTGGAATTAATACCGTTTTTATTAATTTATTTGCTATAAGTCTCTCAACTGCGGCCGATGCTATTTCTTTGATTTGAGGCCGCATGTGGTCTACACTTATATAGCTACTTTGGAAGGGGTGAATACCTTCCCTTAGGAAGGCGCCAAGCGAATTTTTATCTGCTGTTTTGAACAGGTCTGTATTGACTTTATTTTTGGTGCAGTTGGATATTACGGTATTCAGTCTCACTCCATCGACATTTATGGTCGCTAAACCCTGTGTCCGACACGAATGCTCTTTATTTGCTAAGGATATTTGTTGTTAAAAGGCCATATACGTTTTTGGAACAGTTCACAGAGTTGTCTCCTGAACTAACTGTTCAGCATAAGTTTAGGAGAGAGCATTTAGTATGATTTCAGAGGAATTTTTATGCTTATCACTGACCTTAAATATGTATAAAGGGTGTCCAAAAGTTTCGTTTGAACGCATTGCTGAAGCGTATATCCAATCCAGCACGATTAAAGTACGGGAATACAAGCACCGATATGTAGGCAAGGGGCTACTATGGCCTTCGAATGGAATCCTTTTCGTCACAGCCAACTATATTTGTACATGTGGGATACCTATTTGATATGAGGCTTACGTTTTTTTCTTTTTTTAACTGTTCAGCAAGTAAATCCTCCGAGTCGAGGGGTCCGTAAAAGGAATCAACCATTAATTTATTCCTGTTTTGTATTATATCCTCTTCCCATAATAACTCACAGAAATTATCTACTTGAATTTCGCTACAATACTAACTACTTCTAACAGCAACAAACACTCCACCTCAAACGGCTTTACCTAACATTTCTAACACGGTTAGGTACTCCATAAAAATTTCACCTTAGCTTGTCTCCAGCTCCAGCTAGTGTTCGGTACCTATAACAACCTAAACTCCTCTGGTTTCTAATAGCGCTTGGAGCCCTGGTTCTTTCCCAACACACTTACTACAGTTTACAACTGCAGTATTGATTGTTGCTAGCTGTACCCTCCATCTTTAAGTGGCCTGGATCCTTCGAGGCTGTAGCCCTTTCTGTACTATCCTGGGACGGTCTAATAAAGCCACTCAGTCGATTACTGATAACACGTGTCTACCCGTGTAGCTGCCTCATGCGTGTAGTGGACTCCAGACCTTTTAAGTCGACATTGAAACCCAACACCGTATGGCGCAAGTCGAGGAATCTGCAGCCTACATGGTCGCAGAAACGTCTGAGCCTCTGATTCAGACATTCCGCACCCGCCCTCCCCCCGTCACACTTGTATCTATAACACTATCGTCCCTGTCGACCATACTAAGGATGGAGAGCTCTGCTTTCATCTCACAAGCAAGACTGGCAGTCTGGAATGACTCCACTCTTTATGCACACAGACAGGACACTGGTTTTATTCCTCTCTTTGGCAGCCATATGCCCTCCCACTCGATCATGGGTGCGAAGTCAAAGTCAATGAGTGCAGTAACCAGTGGGGACATGTTGTACATCTCTTGTGCTGTCACGTTCAGTCTCCCACAGTGATCATGCCCTTCGACAACAGACTCAAGCTGTGTGACCAAAGCCAACACAACCTGGAGATGTGAGCTAATGGTTCCTATCCACAGTAAAGCTGTTGGAACTATACACTATAGAGAAATTAAGACGTGGAACTGTGGCTACTAGATACACAAACAAGAAATTAATATAAGAATTTAAAAAGAAATGCACACAGAAACACAAACTAAGACTCCTGTTGTCAGAGGCTCCTTGACAAATGAATTTATATATATAGTTTTCTGTTTGTTTGTAAGTATATGGCTGCACTCATGGAATACACCGAAATCGCTGCAACCTAATATGCCATCCCGCCACTGAAGGAGCCAAAAAATGGTGCAGCACATTAAGACAGTGGAATCTTGTGTGGTGATTTTTTTCTGTATTTGAAAGGGGACAACGTTGCAGCTATCCAAGTTGTATTAGTTTATGTGTGTGGAAGCAAAACACCATAGTATAACACAGTGGCTAAGACGACAGAAGACAATCAAGACGGCAATCGAAAAAGGAAAAAATAGGTCATTCATCAGTTTTCACTAGTTTGAACATGTAAAAGGTCATGGCTTGCTGGTGTGCATGAAAGATCACCTTCATTCAAAAGCCACGTTTTGCTCAGGTAGCAGTGGAAAGGGAGCAGCTGTATGAGGCCAACCGATATGTCGTCCTTAGCACCATAATCACCACATACGAGTGAATGGGGGATCACCATTACCCTGAGACAAATGAGCAAAGGAAACAGTAGAAACATGTGGATTCATATCACCGAAATTTAAGAACACCGAATAATGAATGGGTAAGGAGATTCTGGCTGTTTTTGGGAATATCACGCTGTGCTGCGAACAGATTTCTAAGTAGCAATTATCACTGGACAGTAGTACTTCGAACTGAGCCTTGATAACAAGCAAAGACATGTCTCTAGACGCCTTGGGCAGCCGCGGGATACCAACATGACTGTCGCCCACCATAGGACCCGACATCCAGGAATGAGAGTCTGGGCTGCCATTTCATGTCATAGCAATATCCCTCTGGTTTTGATCCGCAACACCCTTACCGCACAGCGGTCCTCAAAGATATGTCGCCCTTCAAAACAAGACGTTATGGGCTTACATTTCAGCAAGACAATGACCGCCCGCACATGGTGATAGTTTCTACTGCTTGTTTTTGTATTCTCAAATCCTACGCTGGCCACCAAGACAGTTTTATCTCTTCCCAGTTAAGAACGTCTAGAGCATCATGTGAAGGGCCTTCCTACGAGCTCTCGATTTTGACCATCTAATGCGCCAGTTGGACACAATCCCTCACGATACTCCTCAGGAGAACATGTAAGCACTGTGTCAATCAATGCCAAACCGAATAACTGCTTGCATCAGGGCTAGAGGCTGACCGACGCGTTATCTGCTTTCTCAGTTTGCGACGCTCGTTCTTTTGACTAAATCACCAGATTTTTATCTGAAATTGTAATATTTTGTTTTTCTGTACATGTATATTGCATATACTGATTTCTGACGCATTCCGAATATTCCTTCGTGGTGTGTCATTTTCTTTTCTTTCATTTTTGTCTCAGTGTGCGTCTATCAGCGGAAATTTGTACGGGGTGTGTCCACCCTTCGCCTTTATGGTTCCTTGAACTCTGCTGTAGACAGCAGCAGTGAGGTTTCTGAATGTGTGTGGAGGAATGGCTCCCCATCATTCCTCAAGAGTCAAAACTAGAGGAAGGCAGTGATGCTGGACGCTGGCGTCTGGAGCGAGGTCGATGTTCTAACTCATTCCAAAGGTGTTACATAGATTCAGATCGGAGCACACGGCAGGCCAGTCCATTTCAGGAATATTTTTGTCCACTATGCACTGCCTGATACATACAGCACTGTCATGCTGATTCAGTCATCGCATGGTTACTGTTGCTTTACTGTACAGAGTACTAAGTGCTGTAAAATGTAACAACTGCTGAGGCAAACAACCCTAAAATTGGTAACAAGAATAGGGTGATAATTTTTTCCACGTAATACTCATAATTCTATTTTCATAACATTATATATAAAAAATCAAGAAAAAGTTTACCTAGATTGGGGTAATAATGAACCTCATGGTATAGAGGGCAAAAACGAAGCATACCTTTTCATGTGTTTTGTGGCTGGACAAACATCATGGTATATAACTGAGCCAGAGGGTGAAAGACGTATGATTAGAAAACAAAAGTTCAGAAACAAAGGAGAGATACATTTCGGATGGACTTATGGGGCCATATAGACCCCAGTGCTTTATAAATGTTACTCACTTCCTTTTTGTCTAAGGCGTCCTGTTTCGTTTTCTGCACGTGGAAGTCAGACGTATCGAAATAACAGTTGTAAGCTAGTTTCCATTACTCACGGATATTTGTTCTTAATTTGTTACGAAAATTGACAAAATGGGGCCTGGGCACCATTATTAAAATAGACGAGTCTCATTTGTCAGAATGAAGTATGGGGAGGGTATGACACTGTGGGACCTTCGGTGTAAGGGGCAGACCTTGCGGGTAGTAATTATTTTCCTTACATGTTATTTAAAGTAGAACAATACGGGACGTCAATAACTACATTTTACCTTGTGAGAAATTATATAGTCAGTAGACCAATCATTATATCAGCTGGGTGGATGAGTTTTAAAGGGCTATACGAGGTTGCTTACATGCATTTAACAGTCAGTCATTCATTAGAATTTATAAATAAAGCAATGGGGCATGGAAGAATATAATCAAAAGCTATCGGCGGACTATAGTTGGTATTACTCGACGAGGGAAGCGACGAATGTCGCTATTTCAGTCTCACTTAGATGAGTATATGTGGTGGAAAAGCGTACTACATAATCGAAGTGTTTTTCAATAATTATTTCTGGGATCTGTGGGTAACGTTCGAGTTTCTAAGAAAAAACAAAGGTTAAGTTTTATTTTGAAATGGTAATGACTTTTTGGGTGAGTTTCTTTTAATTTTTGACATTAATTACGTTATATTGTTTTGTTTCTTTTCTGTTTAATTCTTAGTTTTGAAGTTCTAGGGATTCTGTTATACAAATAATTTCATATTTAGCATCTAATTGTTGCGTGTCACCCTATTGGACACATTCTGCTGGTATTGGCAAGTACTGGCGTATACCTTCGTACCGTAAGTTTTATTTACATATTAGTTTTGGCTAATGTGCACGGTGTTAGCCGATCATTCGTTATATGCTGCTGTTGGCAGTCATTTGAAATTTTCTTATCCGTTCAGGTGACACTATTTGAGTACATGTTGAAGAGGAGGCGGAACGAAGGGAGAGGTTTATTAAGTAAATGTGTGGAGGCAATTGGGGGAATTTATAATTCAGAATAAAATTTCACATTTTGTTCCGTTAAATTTTTTGTAATTATTAGTATAATCTCAGTAATTTTCGTTTATTTCAGTTTATTGATGTTGTGGTGTGCTGGGCACACTGGAGGATGAGTGAGTGGACGTGACAGGCCATGCGGCCCAGGGAAAACTGTGTTAATAGTTACAAAGAGCTTTATCGATCTTGATACACGCCATAGCGAGGAAGGCATACCCCTCCTCGCTGACCCTACCTGGGACTGCTCTATTGACGGCGGTTCCTGCCTGGCGCTTGTGCTGAGCAGGCGCCAGGCGCTGCTGAGACCGGCACCCTCTGTAGCCCACGAGCGTTGACATAAGGAACGTGTCATGGTGTGCTGCTATGTAGACCCACTTAGGAAACGGCACCTCGTCTCCACACACGGCTATTGTGGAGATTTGAGGACAGTTGTGCGTGTGAAGTACACCTCGCTGCTCTAGGACAGAAGTCAGCTGGCGGCTGGCGTTGTGACGCCTAGTTTCTCAAAGTACTCAGCGTCCAATTCGGCTGTCATGGATGGATTCCAGATCTTCAGGGATGTGAAGTCAAGCCCCATAATGGAATTATCACAGATGGCAGGCTAAGCCTGGTCTCCTACCCATGGCAAGTTGGGGGAACTCCGTCATCTCACTATCCAGCAGCGCTTTGATGTCGTGCTGGTACTACCGACTTACGGCGATGACGAATGAACCCGACCTTTAAATGCAGACTTATTTATACCCCTTCAGAGCGCTTTTGTTCCACTAAAACCAAGTACCTTATCATATTGCCAAAACAAGAGACCTTTACTGGTGTGGTGACAGTTCCCCACTTGTGATTCTTCAGTTTCTCCAGGCGTATTTTATGACGAAACAAATCTCGGGTGAATAGCCTGGTATGAGTGTGCATAGGACACAATATTTCGGCAATCGACCACGTTGCCATCATCAGGTGCGCTGAAGTACTGACCGGCGGTGGGCCGGCGCCAGGTATATATAGGACAATCTCCCTCCTGCCTCAGGCGCTTCCTATGGGTCGGTGCGGTCCGCGTCCAGGGCGCCATCCAGGTACAGCGTCCGTTCTCCCGCCGTCTGGACGCTTCGTCCTAGGTCTTCTCTCTTCCCCCGAAGGGAAATATCCATTTTCTTCTTAATCTGGGTGATCACGGGTTCCCACGCCTTGTTAAGGTTGTAACCGCTGTCACGATTAATTTGTGGCTCTCTTACTCTAATCTCTATGGCTTCTTTGATGACACAGTCCCAGTATTTGTAAGTCTGTGTCAGGACTCTGGTTTGGTCACAATCCATGCTGTGGAGTTCCGACAGGCAATGCTCAGCGATTGCCGACTTACTGGGCTTTTGCAGTCTAGTATGCCGTTGATGTTCTCGGAATCGGTTGTCAATGGCACGAATGGTCTAACCTATGTATACACTCCCGCATTCTACATCTACATCTACATTTATACTCCGCAAGCCACCCAACGGTGTGTGGCGGAGGGCACTTTACGTGCCACTGTCATTACCTCCCTTTCCTGTTCCTGATCTTCTCTTACCTCCCGGAGTCGGAGAGAAATTCAATCCTTTCTTAACAACCGAAATAGCGTCATCATCCAGTTCCTTGTTAGTGAGATTGATGATGGTCATTCAGCTGCCATCAGAAGATTGTTTCTCCAATATACGTTCAAACTTGGATGCTTGTCGTTCGGCAGACTTCCTCTGGGTTGAGCCCGCTGTAGACCATGTGACACCACAACCGGCTCCCACGTCCAGGGGTTGAACCGGTTGGCCACTTGTAACTGTAAGAGTTCTTTGTTGGTAGTGACCAAGCGCCACCGTGTGAAGCGAACTCTCGTACCAAAGCTAAGCTGTCACGTTTCTTGATTCTTCTGGCCGCTGCTGAGTCAATGTGATGCTTGACCTTAGCAAAATCCGGCACAACACGTTCTTCTCGGCACTTCATAAGAAAAACAAAGGTACTCAATAGACGACTTCTTCGATGTCGCAGTTTGTCGATCCTTTTCATGCTGCGATACATCTCCTCCCCGTAGAGGTATGTGATGTGATTCTTCAATTTCTCCTTTTAAAATACGTAAAACATTCAACGTGGAAGAACCGAAAACCGGTTATTCTCATCGAAGGCGGGTATACACGGGAGCATTCGTCGTATTTTTGTGTTAGTAACAATGTTGCTTGATTCTCTGTAACTGGTTGGGTTCAGTTTTTGTTAGATTTAGTCTTATTTTGTATTTATTCTGGACACTCAGATCAACCATGGTGGCTACACCACCACGTTTCACGCCAATGGCTAGACAGCTGGTTTTTCACCACCACAAGTCCAGAGTATGGATTCATCTGGTAGCAGCTGTCCAGTGGTCTTTGTAATTCTCACACTCAAAGTGTTCTCCAGTTACTGAGGCTCAACGGCGGTACCATTTAACGAAGACACTGTGAGACACACGTGGTCACTGAGCTCTACACAGCTTAGACCGATCTGCTTTCCTGGCTATTAGAAGACTCGCTGCTCCTAACATCACAAAAGGACGCGCGAGCAAGACTGCGTAACATTTTAAAGTTTCTAGTTACAGTTACAGGTATGTACCCTCTCGCCACATTGTGGTTGCGTGAAGATAAGGGGGTGTGATATAGCATCTGCAGTTGATGCATACAGCCGCCTGCATGGTAATTTTCTATTTTGCTTTTAAGTGCAGTTATAATTTCTTCTATACTGTAACCATGTGTCAAGTACGTTGGACATCTTAGCTGTCTCCGGAATTTTTTTCTCAGTGATAATAATTCTGCGCTGTTGGCTACATTGAGATGTTCCGATGACTGCGTGATGGCAGCCACTACAGGCTATCTCTCTGCAATGTTTATCGAAGGAAACGCACAAGTACGAATGTCACACTCTGTTTTCTGTTATTATTTATCGTCGTTGTTGTTGTAAATAGATCAACAAATTGAATGACAGCAGCCTAACGTCGTTACTTCTTAATTACTTCCAAGAGTAAACTGTGAAGTCCATCTGATCATAGGAAAGTCTCTACCCGGATGAGTAGTAACTGGAAGCTACCATTACAATCCTCATTCCTGACGTCCATATGCCACACCCTTATCAAAATATATTTGCAATAATAGAAAAAATTTACTTCGGTCTGAACAGGACAAAGCACATTGAGGTTGATGGATTTTGGTTACTTTTATTTATTCTATTTATGTTGGTGACATCAGAGATAAGACTGATGTCATCAGGCATTCAGGGTCGTTGATGACATCAAATTTGACCCTCGTGATCATGCCATAGTCTTGTGATGACCTTGAATGTCAATGGCTCTGTTCAGGGTCATTTTTGTTTCAGAATCGGCATCGCATTCGTTGATGACATCAAATTTGACCCTCGTGATCATGCCATAGTCTTGTGATGACCTTGAATGTCAATGGCTCTGTTCAGGGTCATTTTTGTTTCAGAATCAGCATTGCATTCGCACTCACACTGATTTTAAGACTGCGAGGCGGTGCAGTGTTTAGCACAATGGACTTGTATCGGCGAGAATGACGGTTCAAATCTCCCTACGACCATCATAATTTTGGAATACCATAATTTCCCTAAACTGTTCCAGGCAGTGCTGGGATGGTTTCTTTGAAAGACGAGTCCGCCCCGATAGTTCAGTGGTCAGCGTGACGGATTGCCGTCATACGGACCCGGGGTCGATTCCCGGCTGCGTCGGGGATTTTCTCCGCTGAGGGACTAGGTGTCGTGCTGTTTTCATCATCATTTTATCCCCATCCGGAGCGCAGGTCACCCAATGTGGCGTCGAATGTAATTAAACCCTTTCCGAGGTGACTGGACCTGCCCTGCAAGGGGCCTCCCGGCCAATGACGCCAAACGATCATTTCCATTTTTTTTAAAGACAGTCGACTTTCTTTCTCATCCTTGAAACATTGAGAGCTAGTGCTCCACATCTAATAACCTTATTGTCGACAGGACATTAAACCCCAATCTTCCGTACTTCTGGACTGTAGACTTTTCTTTGACATCGGAAGCCAAGTTTTCGAAATTCTACATGCAATTTTCATTCTGATATTTATATGACTCGCTCACCATCCAGTCTTAAGTTTCACTGAATAAAAAATATAGTCATCTGTGTCTTTAACGTCATTATTCTTTAGTAGCATTTTCTTTTCAATGTGTTAGTAACAGCCGGTCGGGGTGGCCGAGCGGTTATAGAAGCTACAGTCTGGAACCGCGCAACCGCTACGCTCGCAGGTTCGAATCCTGCCTCGGACAAGGATATGTGTGATGTCCTTAGGTTAATTAGGTTTAATTAATTCTAAGTTCGAGGGGACTTATGACCTCAGAAGTTAAGCCCCATAGTGCTCAGAACCATTTTGTTAGTAACATCTTACTTTAGTCCTACCGTATTTGAATTACATGTGCACTTATGAAATTGTCTTATTAAGTTTATCCATTGTGGCGGAGCAGTTTATCTATACTACATACGGTCAGAAAAGTATATTTGTCGAAACGACTGCGATTCATATACGTTACATTTAAATGGCTTCCCTAATATCACCATATGGTCTTAGGGTAGCTCAAACAGATTTTGTGCAATGGAACCTCGTTTACATGACATTCAGTTTCGAGTTTCCAACGTATTTATTTACTGATGCAGCTGGAACCGCTGCCTCGCTTCTGAAAAGCAGTTAAGTAGAGATTTCATTGGAAATACAGTCATAGGCTTTCTCACAAATACTAAATTCCGTGACAAGTCCTGTTCATACTTTCAAGTTAAGCCAATTTGCTATATCAATTTTTAAGCCATTCTTGTTCCTTTCGCTGACAACCAGTTGGTTACATCTTTCATGTTCAAAACAGGTGGTCGATAGTTCTACAGTTCGTAATTCTCCTTCATCTCCTCTAAGGTTCATAAATTACATCATACTTCCAGTGTTTGTGAATTGTCCAATTAAAAATGAATCCCATGTATGATTTTGCAGTCGATATTTGTACCCCGTTTCCAGGCTTTAATGATTTCTTTTCAATCATCGTCATTCTGTGGCACTCTGCTTTTCCCCATGGTTCACATTGTACTGCTGCTAACCAAGTGTAAGACTTCTGGGCTACAGGCGTTCATAGCGACCACGCCGTTGATACCGAATAACTGGACAGAACGTAAATATAGCGTGATTGTAAAACTGAGTCATATTTTACAGGGGATTAACTACCCGATAGTCCAACTCATTTTCCATGTGGTAACGTCGTGTTTCACCTGCAGCCATTTGTGGTCGATGTGTCACAAGCAGGTAACTGTTTAGAAGAGAGCGTGGAGTTGATTGTGTTTATTTGTCGTCCTCTAGGTGATTTACTGGAAGTAATTGAGTCAGTGTCTTCCACTGATATTAGGCTCTGGCTCTACTAATGTGCGACGAAATCCCGCAGGTCTGTAGCCAACAGGCGATTCTGCATGCGAGGTCACATGTTTCAAAGGCAGAATAGTTTCACTGTTGAGCTACTTAATACTAAGGCGTGATATAACCATTTTGTAAGACCACTTTAGTTTCGGTAAGGAAATATGTTTATGTTTGAAATAAGGCATATAACCATTTTGTAAGACCACTGTAGTTTCGGTAAGGTAATATGTTTATGTTTGAAATACATAAGGCACATGTGACTATACTGTTCCTCCGCTAAATACTTACCGGTAGCTAAACTCGTTGCATATGTTGTAAGCAACTTTATAAAATAATTAGACGGTGTAAATTACGTAACTAAAATGTAATTTAATGTTGGAAGACTGTTAACAGTAGAGACTACTCGGAGTGTTTTGACCGTAATCAGGCAGCAGTAGCCGGCAGCGACACAAGCAGCAACAGGGAAGTAACTGATTTTGTGACTTTGACGAGTTCCTAACCAGGAGTGAATGTTATAATATCATCTGTGTGATTTAATAGTTTAGTTTCTTGTGTTTCTGCGTGTTTATTTAATGTCCTATAGCCGCAGTTCTCACGTTTTCATTTGAGTTGGAAATTAAATCGATTTTGTGACATATTACAAGTTCTTAATCAGGGGAGAATTATTTGGTATCACCTGAGTGCTTTGCTAGTTAGGTTCTTGAATCTCTGAATGTTAATGTAATTTATTAGACACAGTTCCTGCGTTTTCGTCAGGGTCTGTAGTAGAGTTGCGCAGCACGTACCGATAGTCCGTTTATCTGTATAGTTTAGTTTTCACGACCTTTAGTATGGACAGGGACTGCGATTGTTGTGTGCGGATGAGAACCGAGTTGGTGACCCTTCGCTCTCAGCTTCAGGCTGTGATGGCTTCGGTTACACAGTTTGAGGCTGCGGTGGATGGGCATCAGTCTTGTGGGCCGGCCGTGGGGATCCAACGGACCTCCAGCACTGCCGAGTCCTCCGATCTGTCCTTAGCGGTGTACAGCCCAGTTGCTGCTAGCACTGACTGAGGTTGAGCCCTCAAATTGTGGTCGAGTGGGAGGTCGCCCCTGGGCAGGGCAACTGGCGAAAGACATCCTAGGTGGCCGCATGTAACGCCTCCCCAATTTGTCTGACAAACATCTTTAAGGCGCTATCTGTGGCTGACGCTGTCACTAAGCCAGATGCTGTCGGCTGTCCTGTTTCAGAGGAAACCTCACAGCCAGAAAGATCCGGACAATCAGAGAGGGTGGGATTATTGATAGTTGGGAGCTCCAACGTTAGGAGCTTTATGGGGCCCCGAAGGGACATGGCTGCCACGAAGTGAAAGAAAGCCAATGAGTACTCCGTGTGCATATAGAGGAGACTCATTCCAGAAGTGGAACGGGTCCTCATGCCATGAAGAGCACAGGGTACAGCCAACTACAGGTGATTGCTCACGTCGGTATTAATGATGTGTGTCTTTTTGGATCAGAAGAAACCCTCTTTGGTTTCGAGCGACTAACAGAAGTAGTAAAGGCTGCCAGCCTTGCTTGCAAGATGAAAGCAGAGCTGACCATTTGCCGCATAGTCGACAGGACCGATTGCGGACCTCTGTTACAGAGCCGAGTGGAGGGCGTGAATCGGAGACGTAGACGGTTCTGCGACCGTGTAGGCTGTATATCCCTCGACTTGCGTCAAAGAGTGGTTGGGTTTCGTGTTCCGCTGAATAGATCAGGTGTCCACTATACGCAGGAGACGACTACACGGGTAGCAGGGGCTGTGTGGCGTGTACTGGGTGGTTTTATAGGTTAGAGTCTCTCGGCAAAACACAAGAAGGGCTTCAGTCACAAAGGGTGCAGGCCGAACACAGGAAGAACGTAGATACAGGAACCATCGGTATAACAGTTGTAAATTGTCGTAGCTCTGTTGGAAAAGTACCAGAGCTCCAAGCGCTGATAGAAAGCACTAATGCTCAAGTCGTTATAGGCACTGAAAGCTGGCTAAAGCCGGTGATAATCTCAGCCGAGATTTTTGCGAAGAACCTAACGGTGTTCCGAAAGGATAGGCTAAACACGGTTGGCTGTGGCCTGTTTGTTGCTGTTAGAATTAGTTTATCTTGTCGTCAAACTGAAATAGATAGTTCCTGTGGGTTAGTATGGGCAGAGTTCACTTTTGGGAACCGGAATAAAATAATACTAGTATCCTTTTACCGACCTCCCTGTTCAGATGATACTATGTTCAAAGAAAACCTTAACTTGATTTCATACACGTACCAGTCTCATACGACTTTAGTCGGTGGTGACTTTAATTTACCCTCGATATGTTGGCGAAAACACATGTTTCATTCCGGAGGTACGCATAAAACTTCATCCGAAATTGTGCTAAACGCAATCTCTGAAAATCATTTCGAGCAGTTAGTTCATGAGCCCACGCGAATAATGAACGGTTGTGAAAATACACTTGACCTCCTAGCAACAAATAATCCTGGGTTAATAACGAGCATCAAATCGGATACAGTGGTTAGTTAACATAGGGTTGTCGTAGCGAGATTCAATATTGTAACACCCAAATCTTCCAAAAATAAACGAAAAATATACCTTTTCATAAAAGCATATAAAAATTCACGTGACGCCTTCCTGAGAGACAATCTCCACCCCTTCCAAAATAATGATATATGTGTATGATGTGGCTTGAACTCTGAGAAATAGTATTTATACCAAATAAATTAACAAACGACTGAGCTGATCCTCATGGCACACAAAAAGGGTCGGAACACTGTTTCAGAAACAACGAAACAAACATGCCAAATTTAAACAGACACAATATTCCCAAGATCGGCAATCTTTTACAGAAGCTCGAAATTTAGCGCGGACTTTAATGCGTGATGCTTGTAACAGTTTGCACAACGAAACTTTGTCTCGAAACTTAGCAGAAAATCCAAAAAGATTCTGGTCGTATGTGAAGTATGTTAGTGTCAATATTTTGTTGACACCGACCTACATAGGGCGAAACGATCACCACGATAAAATTAGGGAAATCAGAGCTCGGACCGAAGGATATAGGTGTTCGTTCTTTCCGCACGATATACGAAACTGGTTTAATAGACAATTGTTAAGGTGGTTCAATGAACCCTCTGCCAGGCACTTAAATGTGATTTACAGTTTATCCATGTGGATGTAGATGTAGAGTTATAGGTAATGCCCATAAATGTTGTGTCTCAAATTAATTAGAACATGAAATTTCAGGAGAACGTGATACGATGTTAATGCCTTAGTAGTGCTGACGAGAGTGTGTGACACATACAGTGTGTCAGACCATCAATAATACACTTTGTGTCAGACACTGAGGTTCATTGGTGTTTATTACAGCAACTGAGTCATTCAGTTCAATTCCTGCCGACCGTACTTGTGTTTAATCGGTAGGTAATTCCAAAAATAAACTCGTATTCCACTCCGACGGCAGGGATAAGTAGACAACACGGAATAAATAAAAGAGACGGTCATGAAACGACACGCTCTGCCTGACTATTATCACTGCAATCGAAATAGTTTCAAGAATCAAGGCACTATTTATCGTGTCTTTTTATTTAAAGTATAGGCTGCCTCACACTGTAGCAGTTTCAGGTGTGTCTGATGTTTGAGGTATCACGTTATCATATGAATAGCATGACATGAAATTGTGATTACACAATGGTGATTTTACTCTAATTTTTCTCAGAGAACAATCTTTAAGGTGTAATATTCTTGTGGCGGCAAAAAGTTATTGCTATTAGCTCGTTAAAGAATAATGAACCAGCAACGCCTGAGGAGCGAGGGATTTTTAATTTCTGCAGCTAAATGAGGCTATGCCAATTATGGCGCCAATTACCTTTATTTTATTTGTATACTGCCGCTAGAGTGCTTTCTATTAGGCAAGGTTTACAACTTAAAAATTTAGGGAAAACATCGATGCTCACTTAACTATTACGAAAGCATAAGTTTAACTGGAAATAAATGGCATATTAAGCATATTTTATGTTAAGAAGTATTTTCTTATATGGTAGCTGTTATATCAATGTAATGACTTCTTTTTGCTTATTTCGTCAGCCATGAATATCCCTCAATTAGTAGACAGAAGAAACTTCATTTACTCCGAAGAAATATAACAGTTATGTTAACCAGTAAATTTGTAAAAAAGCATTTTATACTATTTACTAATAAAAATACGATGTGTATTCCATTAACCCATTATTCTATTATGCTGCATTAGAAATAACTAGTTATGAATTCATTTATACCTCAAGATCACTACGGTTAATTAAACAGGTATTATGTTATGGCAAAGTTAGTTACGTAGAAAAATAGATGTGTTCGGCAGTCACATACATTACATACCTAGAATTACGCATCCCACTTCCAGCAAAACCCCCTTACGGCCAGACTTATTCTAACAAGCAGTGGCACGTGTACTGTTCTAATGCGGGTTAATAAAACTTGTGTTGAACTGTACCTTCAAACTCCGGTGTTCTCACCTTACCATTTGCTTCACGAATATGCGTAGGGCGTCGGCTCCCTGACTGTTGAACAGGACCACAAAGTGCAGCACATGTGCTGTCATGTCGCTACCTTTAGTTAGGAACTTCATTTTCATTGCTTCATCTAGCATTTGTTCAGTTACTCCTCGTTTCACCTTAACGTCTGCCATTCTCAGTAAACTCAGATATTTCATACTTTAAGTTAACTCCGTAACGGCAGATCTCTCCAACAATTAGTAGTGCTTACTAAAGGCTTGGACACAGATAAGCCATTATAACGCTTTTGGCTACGTTGTGCTATGTACCAGGACTGAAGTGCTCAACTCAGGCACATAGAGCATTATTACAAAGATTATAGTCCGTAATAAAATACGTCCATCTATGTGTCACCTATCGTCCTTCAACGTGTGGCATTAACATACTGCAGCTCCCTGTACTTTCCCGAAAATCCTATCGCATCTCCTTTGTGGTCCTCATGACATGCCCTCTGTGACTTAATAAATGATTAAAAGTCAGATACTCGTGCCAACATCTTCTAACTTAATATAATGACGCCAGCAAAGTGTTTAAGTACTCTTCTCCTAGTTGATGACATTCCTTGAATAAAATAGGGATGTGTCGAGTCCTAAATTGTAGCTCCAAACAGAGGCAAGCTCTCTCTCCCTAGAAATACACACACAAAGCCATTTTATGGGGTTTTATGGTGGCAACACTATTATTTCTAACTTTCCTCTTGAAACCGCCTGAGGTCTCTGGGGAAATCGACTGTTAATTAACCGGAGTTGAAGAACACTGATAGAATTTGCGTTTCACAAAACATCAGTACGACCTCTGAAAAACAAAACCGCATGAAACGGCGTAGAGAGCGTCTGGTGTCGAACTCGGTTGTAAACAGAGGCGTCAGACCAACAATAATCCACAGTCTGGCTGGAATCCAGGACGCGAGAGCACATAACAGCCAAACTCTCAAGCACCTGAAGACGACGGATGGGTCGCACGTCGAAATATAATGCATGAAACGGAAACAACTCGGCGGTAAAGCTGGGAGCAGTCTGCTCCCGGTAACTGAGTGGTCTGCGGGGCAGCATGTCAATGCTAAAGGCCCGGGTTCGATTCCCGGCTGGATCGGAGATTTTTCTCCGCTCAGGGACTGGATGTTGTGTTGTCCCAATCATCATCATTCATTCCAACCGACGCGCAAGTCGCCGAAGTGGTGTCAAATCGAAAAACTTGTACCCGGCGAACGGTCTACCGAACGGGAGGCCCTAGTCACACGACATTTACATTTTACCTGGAAGCACACTATTAAACAATAGGGTTGAGAAAACGTGGGAGGTCACGTCTGTGTGATGTCGTAAACCTCTGCTTACCTACTAGCAAGACATACGTGTGAGGATGCAGTATGTTGCCCTACTCTTCATAGGAACGATCTTATACAACGCTTCTCTTGTAGCGTCTGCAACTAGAGTTTGTTGATCAGCTTTGTAACGCTCCGGTTGTGACTAAACGATGTCAGGACGCAATCTTAGAGATCATTTGTATACGAAATCTTAATCTGCAGATTGTCTAGTATCAGGATATACGAGTATGTGTGAGGATGCAATACGTTGTCAGACTCTACTTAGGTACGTTCTGAAACTTTGCACAGGACATAGAAATCTCGGATCCATTTTCACATCATCCTGGTTAATCAGGTGCCCCATGTATTTCACTTCTCAGCACAAAATGGCATTTACTGTTGCCTCAAAGCAGGTATGTCGATTGTAATCTGTTGAAAACTTCTCCCATCTGTTCGCATATTCCTTCATATTCTCTAAAAATACCACAATGTTATCAAGATACATAATACATTATTGTGGCTTTAAGCCCACTTAACACACCATCCAGCGACCACTGAAACGCTGCTAGTGAGTTCTTCAAACACATGGCATTCTCTTATAATAGGAACGTTCCAAGCGGCTGTAAACACAGTCTTCGTCTTGTCCTCTGGCACTAGATCCAGTTGACTATAACTACGTTTTGGATCTAGCATCTAAAAGTATTTGCTCCGTCCCAAGTTATCCAGAGTGTCTCTAATATTTGGTATTGTATATGCATCTGTAACCTTGCTCATGTTCAAGTAAGTGATAATCACAACAGTACCTACATTTTCTTGTACCAGCTGACGATTTTTGAGTACTAAAATCACTCGTGCTCTCCTCAGAGTAGCACCATCTCCCATCACTCCACCATTCAGTTTGGGGTCAATAAACTTTTCCTTTATTGTTTGTAAATGATGCGGCTTTCCAATTGTTTTTGGTTCGCAGGTGGTTTCTCTCAACTCAAAATCCTATGGTGTGTTGCAGGGGTTGCCAACAATGGGTCACAAGGGTTATATATGTCCTCAAACTCTAATAATTGCTTCCCCATGGGTACCCCGTCTCCTCAAATGCTATATACTTTTGCATGTAATGCTGTTACACTGGTGGTTTGCTTATGCCTAAGGTCCACATTTGACCTTTCTAGACAGTCCATACTCACGACATCCAAATTGGAAACTAATTATCAATTTTCTAAGCTTACTTCACTGTCAGAAAACTTATCCCCACTGACAGGAACACATGTTCACTATCTACATCCTGTACAAACACAACACTCTTGTGTACAAAACAATGTGATGCATGTAATTCATCATTGTCCTCTAGTGGTTTTATTTCGCACAATTTGTTGAAATATAATACTATTCGTGCATTTTCCCCAAGTAAAATCTCTGTGTCCTGCGGTAATTTAACTTATGTCAAGGCTACAAATCGTCATCCTTCATAGGACTGCATACCGGAAACGGCGCATGCACCACCCGGCACAGTTTTTGGCAGCCCTCTTCCTACCTAGTAGAACACCACTGATACATGGCAGCGAAAGTCTATATTCAAGCACTTTGGCTGTCCGCGCCAAAGTGCGTTGTGTTTTGATGTGAGATAGTGCTGGGTTCACGCCCTGCAGAAAGGGCAGTCGTCGTCTTTATTAATCAAATTGTTTACGTGCCTAGTTTCAGTTCCTCTTTATAAACGCTGGGGCAAGACCCAGATGTACTGATGACTGTAAGATTCTCGTAAAATTTGATCCCATGTCACTCATTTAAACACTGTTCCGCTACTACCTATTTTCTAAGTTCTTGTAGACTCATGTGATGGTGATGTTCCATGCACTTCACCTGAACTGCCCATACCGAACGGCTTATGTGAGCATTCGCACATCGACTCGGAATTATGTATATACCACGCTTTCTGTTTCACAAATCATCTATCAGAGGACGAACATTTGTAGATCCCATCGGCGCTCAACGACTCATTGCTTTATCCTTGCCCTTCTTGTTTCTTACTACACCACTCACGTTCCCGATGCACAACCACTTCACAGCTGGTTGACAACACTAACTCTGAATGTACCCCAAACGCCTGTATCTATAACGCTCTTCTTCAAGAGAAGAGACGCACTGTGTTCTCTCCCCACCCCTCCATTCCCCCGATTCTCCTGTCACTACTTCTCTCTCTTCACGATATATTGCCACCTAGATGGTGGCAGTCATCTCCTTGGAGTTCTTTGTATGTACTCTACATACAGGGTAAAAGCCACGTTAGAAAACTATCCAGTGCACCATACTCCGTTTCTTCGAGAATAACTGTTTTTGTTTCTTCATTCCCCACGAACTTGTAGGTTTCATCATTTTCTGGTATTCTGTCAACAAAAGTTTGTACCGAATAATCACGCTCTGACATTCTCCACTCAGCTATTTACGAATGACGATATTTTAATGCCTGTGGTGTTAAAAATAACCAGACAATTTTCCTCTGATATGCATGTACGCCCAGAGGAACAGTCGCAGCATGTGCACCCATTATGAAACACATGAAATGTATTCGCAGTTGCGAATACACAGTCACTTTACCGCTTTGGCTGTCCTTAAAAGAGTCACGGCGAGACCCCAGCTTTCATACGTCGTCTTTCCTAAGTCAAAACCTGTACTAGAACACACATTATGTAATTGCTGGATAGTGAAGGAGATTTTAATTCAAAGGCGCTACCTGGTATCGGCAGAAAATTACAATATTGCAGTGTATGCGTTCTTAAAATGAACTATGCACTGATCATTCGGACATGTAAGCATTATTGCTCCATTTTTCTGTCAGGTCAGCAACTGCATTGCCGTGTTGATGTAGTAATTGTGTGGCAACCTCCCCCTTCAGAAGCCGCGGCGGCCAATTGAACAAGGTCAGCGTACCGAACACATTCTTCAGCAGGCACAACTACTATTGAGGTTCCCTGCTCCATCCTTTCAACAACTTCTTTTCGCTGAAATACACTATGAGATCAAAAGTATCCGGACACCCCCAAAAACATACTTTTTCCATAGTAGGTGCATTGTGCTGCCACATACTGCCAGGTACTCCATATCACCGTCCTCAGTAGTCATTAGACTTCGTGAGAGAGCAGAATAGGGCGCTCCGCTGAACTTGGTCGTGCGGTAGCGTTCTTGCTTCCCGCTCCCGGGTTCCCGGGTTCGTTTCCCGGCGGGGTCAGGGATTTTCTCTGCCTCGTGATGGCTGGGTGTTGTGTGTTGTCCTTAGGTTAGTTAGGTTTAAGTACTTATAAGTTCTAGGGGACTGATGACCATAGATGTTAAGTCCCATAGTGCTCAGAGCCATTTTGAAGCTCCGCTGAACTCACGGATATCCAACGTGGTCAGGTGATTGGGTGTCACTTGTGTCATACGTTTGTACGCGAGATTTTCACACTCCTAAACAGCCCTAGGTCCACTGTTTCCGATGTGATAGTAAAGTGGAAACGTGGAGGGACACGTACAGCACAAAAGCGTACGTGCCGACCTTGTGTGTTGACTGACAGAGAACGCCGACAGTTGAAGAGTGTCGTAGTGTGTAATAGGCAGACATCTACCCAGACCATCACACAGGAATTCCAAACTGCATCAGGAACCACTGCAAGTACTATAACAGTTGACGGGAGGTGAGGAAACTTGGATTTCATGGTCGAGCGGCTGCTTATAAGCCGCACATCACGCCGGTAAATGCCAACGACGCCTCGCTTGGTGTAAGGAGCGTAAACACTGGACGATTGAACAGTGGAAAAACTTTTTGTGGAGTGACGAATCACGGTATACAATGAACCGATCCAATGGCAAGGTGTGGGTATAGCGAATGCCCGGTGAACGTCATCTGTCGGCGTGTGTAGTGCCAACAGTAAAATTCGGAGGCGGTGGTGTTATGTTGACGCGTTTTTCATGGAGGCGACTGGCACCCCTTGTTTTGCGTGGCACTATCACAGCACGGGCCTACGTTGATGTTTTAAGCACCTTTATGCTTCCCACTTTTGAAGAGCAATTCGGGGATGGCAACTGCATCTTTCAGCACGATCGAGCACGTGTTCATCACGCACGGCCTGTGCCGGAGTGGTTACACGACAAAAACATCCCTGTAATGGACAGGCCTGCATAGAGTCCTGACCTGAATTCTATAGAAAATGTTTGGGATGTTTTGCAACACCGACTACGTGCCAGGCCTCACCGACCGACATCGATACCTCTCCTCTGTGCAGCACTCGGTGGAGAGCGAGCTGCCATTCGCCAAGAAACCTTACAGCACCTGACTGAACGTTTGCCTGCGAGAGTGGAAGCTGTCATCAAGTCTAAGGGTGGGTCAACGCCATATTGAATTCGAGCATTACCGATGAAGGGCGCTACGAACTTACGTCATTTTCAGCCAGTTGTCCGGATACCTTTGATGACATAGACTACTTGGGCACCAGCAGCGCCTGGCGCTGATTGGGCCGTTAGTTCGACCTTCAGCCCGTCAGGCGGCGGCTGTACCCTCTTGGTAGGCTGTCTTATTACGATGATGGCAGACTTCACTGCCCGTTCCAGCACAACGATTTTTCACGACTAAATGTTTTGCTGATATGACCAATCGGCGTTCTGATGACATGCATTGTTGGACTGACAGTACTTTTCTTCGAGCCTAATTGGTCTGCAGTGGTGTTGAACCTACCAAAATCACGTACACCGAATGTTAAAATGCTTCCTGGTTCTGATAATTATCTAGACACTGACCAGCATGTGGCTGGCGACACGCGGTGAGAGCTTTGGCGCTTAACTTGGTCAGCTTGTTGTCCCAAGTGGCCCACCTAACGGCATGGAGCTTATTTACCTACTGTAGATATGCCTCTTTACACTATTTTTCTAGGAGATTCCAGCCCACAAAATTCTTTACAGCTAATTGTAGACAAATGTGGTTAGTCTTTGGTTTACAACCTTTTAGAGCGCTCTTCTGCAACACTTCAGTATCTGTGACAAGTACATAAATTCTTTCTACATGTTATACGGTGGCAGTCGTTGGCTCCCTTGTAAAAAAAAAAAAATCATAGTAGAACTGACATGTGATTACATTTTCACGCAATTTGGGTGCATAGATCCTGAGAAATCAGTACCCAGGACAATCATATCTTGCCATAATAACGGTCTTGATACGCCTGGGTATTGAGTCAAACAGAGCTTGGGTGGCGTGTACAGGTACAGCTGCCCATGCAGGTTCAACACGATACCACAGTTCATCAAGAGTAGTGACTGGTGTATTGTGACGAGCCAGTTGCTCGCTCACCACTAACCAGACGTTTCCAATTGGTAAGAGATCTGGAGAATGTGCTGGCCAGGGCAGTAGTCGAACATTTTCTCTATCCAGAAAGGCCCGTACAGGACGTGCAATATGCGGTCGTGCATTATCCTGCTGAAATATAGGGTTTCGTTGGGATCGAATAAAGGGTGGAGCCAAGGGCCGTAGCACATCTGAAATGTAACGTCGACTGTTCAAAGTGTCGTCAATGCGAACAAGAGGTGACCGAGACGTGTAACCAATGGCACCCCATACCTTCACGCCATGCGTTATGCCTGCATGGCGATGACGAATACACGCCTCCAATGTGCGTTCACCGCGGTGTCGCCAAACACGGATGTTACCATCATGATGCTGTAAACAGAACCTGGATTCATCCGAAAATATGACGTTTTACCATTCGTGCACCCAGGTTCGTTGTTGAGTACACCATCGCAGGCGCTCCTGTCTGTAATGCAGCGTCAAGTGTAATCGCAGCCACGGTCTCCGAGCTGAGAGTCCATCTGTCTACTACATCTACATCCATACTCCGCAAGCCACCTGACGGTGTGTGGCGAAGGGTACCCTGAGTACCTCTATCGGTTCTCCCTTCTATTATGTGTTGCTGCAAACGTCGTCTAACTGTTCGCGCAGATGGTTGTTGTCTTGCAAACGTCCCCATCTGTTGACACAGGGATCGAGACGTGGCTGCACGATCCGTTATAGCCATGCAGACAAGATGCCTGCCATCTCGACTGCTAGTGATACGAGACCGTTGGGATCCAACACGGCGTTCCGTATTAACCTCCTGAACCCACCGAATCCATATTCTGTGAACAGTCACTGGATATCGAACAACGCAAGCAGCAATGTCGCAATACGATAGACCGCCATCGCGATAGGTTACAATTCGCCCATTATCAAAGGCGGAAACGTGATGGTACGCATTTCTCCTCCTTACACGAGGTATCACACCAACGTTTCACCAAGCAACGCCGGTCAACTGCTGTTTGTGTATGAGAAATCGGTTGGATACTTTCCTTATGTCAGCACAATGTAGGTGTCGCCACCGGCGCCAACCTTGTGTGAATGCTCTGAAAAGCTAATGATTTGCATATCACAACATCTTCCTTCTGTCTGTAGCACGGCATCTTCGTGATGTAGCAATTTTAATGGCTAGTAGTGTATGTTGTCTACCTTTTCTAGTAATGAGACTTGGTAGGGGTCCAAACTGAACGCGGTACATCTATTTACATTCAGTGTGAACACCTAGTACCTGAATAAATCAAGAATCCTCTGCAGGTCTTCCTGTAATTCATTATAATCTGCTTCCATTGCAATTTCCTTATAGACAACTGCATAATGGTCACGCAGGGTAATGGAGAATCCAACATTATACTCTAGATCATTCATAGTGGTGCAGTTGTTTTGCAGGGCTGCCACTGCCAATCACATTATGCGATTTTATCAGTAGTTCCAGTATATCAGCCATTTTTATTTTTTAAATGTTATAGAGCATTTAAGTTCCAACAGTAATGCTACACGTGTGTTTTTTACATGAAATATTACGTAGTTTGATAAATAATACAAACATTTATTTAGGAACCATAACCCTACTTGTATAATACGATAACCAACCAGCATGTACTTTTTCTACGCAAACTGCGTTTCATTATCTCAAATCATACATATGGGGGGGGGGGGGGGGGAGTTTAGAGTAGTACATTTATTAATGTTCAGAGGATGTGGTTTTAAAGGAATATTTTTTTATCCACATACATAGTGTGCACATACACTGTTTGACGATTTTTTTTAAATAATGGAACTTGTGGACCACACACAATGGCCTTCTGAATTTAAGGTTATAACTGGACGTCCCATCATGATCACATGACCAGACGTATCGTCACCTTGGATACTGAGGGTGCAAAAGAAGCCTCTATGGTCTCATCTAATTTTTACTCTATGTTGTCAACATACGAGAAATTAAAAATGGGTATTGGCTTTAGTAAGTGAAAATCTTATCAGAGTAACAGAGGTAAAATGAAGGAAGGAAGATCGGTCTTAACGTCCCACTGCCGTTAAGGTCATTACAGATTAAACACAAGTCTGGATAATGTCAAGGGTGGGGAAATAAATCGGCCGTGCCTTTTCAAACGAGCCATCCAGGCATTTGCCTTGAGCAACTTAGGGAAATTATGGAAAACCCGAATCTGGATGGCCAGATGAGAAATTGAACCGTTGTCCTCCCAGATGTGGGGCCAGTGTGCTCACCGCTGCGCCACCTCGCTTGATGGGTAATTAAGGTGGATATGGAGTGATATTTCGTAAGAATCAGTAACCACGAAGTTGCATAGTAGAAGTCAACACACTCACAGTGTGGTAGCTAACATTCTAAAGCGATCCACATCCACCACAGCCCATGTATTTGTGCGCATATGAGGTTCAAAATGATTCAAATGGCTCTGAGCACTATGGGACTTAACATCTGAGGTCATCAGTCCCCTAGAGCTTAGAACTACGTAAACCTAACTAACCTAAGGATATCACACACATCCATGCCCGAGGCAGGATTCGAACCTGCGACCGTAGCAGTCGCGCGGTTCCGGACTGCAGCGCCTAGAGCCGCGTTGCCACCGCGGTCGGCTGTGCACATAAGGATTTGCTTTCACAGCCAGCTTCGTGGTGGTAGACGGTTTTCTCGGTAGACATTTGGAGGACGAAGTTCTACTGTGAACAGTCTGACGATACTCATGTTGGGCAAGGAATACAAATCCCAATAGTGTACTAAAGAAACCAGCGCACTGGTGATAGGGCAGTGAAAAAGAAAATAAATATTCCTGTCAAAAATATTTATTAATTTTCCATATAAATGTACACATGCTGATAGACATAACAATTTGCTACAACTCTTTTACGGTAACTTACTGAAATTTCTTTCTATAACCTACGTTGTATATAGGTATTTTGTTACGATTTTGTGTAACGATGCTAGTTATGAGGTTTTTTGTTACAATATTCGTATAACATGTCAATGTGTGCGATAATTTGTTGTAATTTTACTAGATCATAATAAGCATAATGATTTTCACCAGTGTGTTCACTGGAGTTCCCACCTTCTTCAGCAACATAAGTATCACTATCTCTTAATAAAACAATGCTGTTAAATATTTTATATTCAATACTATTTGCGCATGCTGAATTTATTAGTTCAAATATGCTGCTACTGTTGCTAAAACAGGTTTCTAATACATAGAAAACGAGGAAAGTGGAGATTCACTTTCAGGCTGGCAACTATGTGCCTGTGTAGATGAAGTAGCAGTCCCATGTCTTCTAGGAAGCAAATTTGACCCAGACTTGAACTGACAAACGCCCTTACAGTCAGATACTGTTCTTATATTGTTTTGGGATAACAGTTTCGTCAGCTTTCTAAGGTTTAGTGGAAGTTTAATACTAGCTGGATGCTTTACTCTAATTATTGTGTCTTTATTCTGACAAATATTATCCACAGGATCTGTGTTCTTCACAAGAATCACAAACAACTTTGAAAAAGCAAGTGCAAGTAAAGTAGAGAGCATGACCAGAAGTAACATCATGACCATGAGCCTGGAAGTGTCAACATCTTGGATTCCAGGTGAATATAAGAAGCTTTAAAAACAATTCTCTATAGCATAGTGGAGGTAAACCTGTAAAAATAGGTCTGTCATGAGTCAAATGTTAAACCTCAAACTTTATTTGTACGGTGCTTGTAGTCTTTACAGAATGGAAAAAAGTCTGTATTTAATCTCCTGAACTAACACCGTTGCGCAGCCAAACGTGTGAGACATCGTCACCTAGTTTGGATCAGCTCACCACAATACTGAACATATGAGGTGATGCTGTAGTCTTGAATGACTAGTTGTACGCTCTTCAGACAAGTAATGATGGATTTTATCATAATGCTGTCAGAGATAGAACAGTGTGTTTACATTGTGGTGGGGGCGTCAAAGATTGTGAAGATAATCACTATGTATGGGCTGAACACGATAAGTGGTTTTTCCAGACTGTTTAGTCACCAGTTGCCACCGGCCAGCTCTGTGAATTATAGCAATGTACTTTCCAGCGTGCAAATACCTGATTACACATTTTAACTTTATTTTAAGCATCGCCACACCTCCATAGTGTAACTCTTAATGTAGCAGGGGTGGCCATCCGTAAAAGACTGAATGACGACAACACCACCACAACGTAGATGCTATATAACAGGGGTGCACTTTATCTTAGAAAGATGCATACACTCATTCCCTTAATGCCCAGGAACTGGATGTTTCTGTTGCCCTCATCATTTCGTTATCATCATCATCATCATCATCATCATCATCATCATTCCTGACTGTGGCTAGATTGGACTGCGCAAAGAAACTGGACTGTGTAAAATTGGACCTTTTTATGGGCGCTGATGACCACACAGTTCAGTGCCCCACAAACCAAACATCATCATCACCATCATCATCATCATCATCATTTTAACCTTAAAAGTTGTTGTGTATAGCATTGTGCTAAAATAATCGAAAATATTTATACAAACAAACCATGCAATATTCAGCTGTCAAACAACCTATCTCATTTCGATTTTTTTTAAATTTTACATTTTGTAAAGTGCTGACCATGCCTTATGTACCTTCAGCGAATGTATTACGAGGGTTGCCCAGAAAGTAATGCAATGAATTTTTTTTTCTCAGTCGTAAACAATGCTACGAATGCGAAACTTTATGCATGTATTATTTCAAGTCTCCTCAGTGGGTGTGCCAAGTTCTACATCTACATCTACATCTACATTCATACTCCGCAAGCCACGGTGTGTGGCGGAGGGCACTTTACGTGCCACTGTCATTACCTCCCGTTTCTGTTCCAGTAGCGTATGGTTCTCGGGAAGAACGACTGTCTGAAAGCCTCCTTACGCGCTCGTCACTTCTGACAGATAGGGCAGCTCAGGACGTTACAAGAAATGTTCCGTTATTGAATTTGTCATTGCAGAGAAGAAATTGTGGGGAATATTCACAAACGCTTGTGCAAAGTCTATGGAACATCACTTGTCTACCGAAGTATAGTTACTTGCTGAGCATGGAGGGTTAAGTAATGAGAAGGCTGTTCGGGAGAGTTCCAAGATTTGCAGCGGTCGGGGAGAGTTCCACGGCTGTCACACCTGCCACGTTGCAGCGAGATTTCCCTTGTTTGGGCCATTAACGGCTGCCATTCGTGGAAGACAATTTGAGGACGATGAGGAGGTGATTCGCACAGTGAAGCACTGGCTGCGCCACCAGGACAAGAATTGGTACGTACAGGGCAAGAACGTCCTTGTTTCGCGCTGAAGGAAGGCTGTAGAACAAGATGGAGATTACGTGGAAAAATAGGGTGTGTGGATAAAACACCATTCTTTCGTGTGTTTAATTTTCATTATGTTCAATAAAGAATTGTTGAAGAAAAAATGCGGACGATCCTCGTATGTGCCTCTTCCTTCCGTAAAATCCTTAGAAAAATGCACAATCATTATATACTGACCTGGGGTGGGGGGGAGGAGGTAAGTTAGTAATAAGGCTACTCTATTTGGTGTAAACCTCTGCGGTTACCATTATAAGTAAAAAAATTTGAAAGGGTTGGGGGAAATAATATGTATTACAGTTTTTGTGAGACATATTACTTTATTACATACAGCAACATTTTGCTGGTAATTGTTTTATATACCTTTACCTCACTGTGAACTGCGTTGAAAACAATAGGAACCACGTTAAATTTAGGTATTCCATCTGTAAATTCTGCATCTATGAAATTTACGAATAATTTAGTCAACAGAAATACGAAAACACTGGGGGAAGGGGAGGGGGGAGGGGAGGGGAGGCATAGCTGGCAGCCTTGTCTGACCCCTCGATTGATACTGGCATATTCTGTCCCATCCCTCACAGTACGGATCTTATTTTATATTTTGTGATCTAGATTCTGTTATGAATACACACGTGTTGCCATATCTTTAGAGTCAGCACACGTCTCCTTGTTATCTCCCTTAGCAGGAGTTCCAACTTGGTGAGAGTATTGAGAGAGGAAAGGAGAGAAGGGGACAACCCGTTGTCGTTAAACTTCTCCAGCAAACTTCTCAGGAAAATAGATGTTTACCTCTACCTTCGCTGCTTCAGTCGTATTCATGAACCGATAGTAAATGTGCTCGTTTAGAGGCGTCGATAACCAGGTACGATATTTCTCAGTATCAGGGGAAACTCTGTATAGAATATAATATTCCGAAGTTTCAGAAGGTAAATGTATAAATCAGCCGCGTACATATCAGAAGAGTTACTTAATTCTTCAAGTAATGAAAATAAATTCGACTGCTTTTGGGTGATGACTGATGTGACAGTAAACGTTAAAAACTTTTCATGGTCAGAGCTTTAGTGAGATTTAACAGAGGTGCCCACAATTAATGTACTTCATTGTTCAGCAGAAGCATGCTAGTGCTAAATAAAAACTGTTTGTCTGGCTTTAAAGTTTGCACTCTAGGTACGGCTGAAGTGGCGGGCGCTCACCAGTCGCATGATTACTGCTCTGATATGTCTAGGAAAATTAATCCTTTCGAAAGGGTGGTATGTCTGGTCGAAAATAATCGCATTAGTTACAGTGTCGCTAAAATTTGGTAAATAAATGTCTTATTTCAGAAAGTTGTACGAACCGCGAGTGCAACGACAGATTAATAGGCCTCCTATGTTATTGACAGTTCAGCGCTCGAATTGTTTTGATTTTTAGAAAGGTAGCATGTTTACCAGTCACAAGTACATCATGCTTTTTCGAACTGGCTGATAAGCTACGCATATGACAAATGTCACTGGCTATAACATGCCTTTAGGGCTCGCAGCTTATAGGAACATAGAAGATGGCAGCATTCCCATATATCAGTAAATCTTTTACTGGCAAAAATCACTAATAAGCACTTATTGCACTTACTACAGTTCATACTATACGTCTGACGACAGCATAAAGTCGAGCTTATGCTCTCATTCATTTGTCACAAAATAATAGTCAGTATCTCTGAGAATGCTTGTGAGACCATCGGACTTTTAAAGGACACAAAATTTATTGAAACCTATTGCAATCACAAACGTTATTTCTCTTCATTTTTGTTTCTGGCACTTAGTTTCAGATTTATTTGCATATTATGCTGGATCTCAGTCAAAATCTGTGTTGTCCCCAAAGAATAATTTAAAAACCTCAGACAGTCGTGTTTGGTTGTAACTTTTATTACAGCAGACGAAAGATGCAATGAAAGGAACACGTCTCAGTACAAGCGTAACTGCAAACATCTAACGTATTTTTGCTTTTGTGCTGTATGTTAGCCTAAATACACTCACATATTGCTGTGATGTTGTCTCATACTACCGTTATGCTTACAACGCATATGTTTTTCTAAAAATGCGTTTACATGAATTATTAATTAATCATCATAATTAACATTATGGCTCATTACTAAATTTCTATTCCGTTAATTAACGAATATAGTAATGTGATTAGCTATCACTGTTGAACCACTGGCAGTGGACGCTTGGACGCTTTGTTAACTTCGATTGCCAAGACATTAGAAAGTAATTAATTTTCTGTGAGACTTAAATATGTTTAGATTGCCTATCGTCTCTAGTTAACACGCTGTTTAACCTGAAGAGAGTATTCTTAAACATGCTTCCTTGCCTTATTTCTTCCTTCCTATAGTGCTCTCTACTATTTAACAACTTTTTTAGCACTTGTTCTATTCTGGTGGCAATCGTGAAATAAAAGGCTGGCTGCTCCAGTTCTCACTTTTGGCAAGCCTCGCCCCTTCCCTTGAGTTCATACAGCCAGTTGCTTAGAGAAAACCACACAAATAACACGTCAAATTCCTGCTATCGCCCTTCTAGCCATTGTTACATTGTGGGCGATTAATTCTCTAATATCAGTGGTGCTTAAATCTGTGTTCTCCAACTGGGAGCTCTGCACACCTGTGTCGCCCTCGTTAAACTCGCACACACACATGTCATATAATATCATCCTGATAATCCATAAGTGAAGTAAATGCACTCACAAGTAGCAACAATGAAACACCATATTTCCGCGGTTCACAATTAAGTACACTACTGTTACCAGTAAAAAATAGAATAAAGAATCGAGCTATGGTTCTCACTTTGTATCTAGCTGTGTCTCTTCAGTGCTGGTAACTAAACAACTGTATACGCTAGTAACTCTGCATGTTACTGTGCAAGGTCGAGAATACATCCGTAAATAGACAAAGAATAATGAAGAAACAAATAAAAAGCGTTTAGTTCAATGAAAACTCGTGATTCTCTGGGTATGTGTGTACGGTACAGAATTTGTCTCGAAAAAAATATGAAATCTGTAAAACCGTAACTGAGAGTGGTTACAGTACTAGATAAAGAAATAAGTAGTTCTATCATTCTTAATATACGGTCAAATGAAAACATGTTTAGTTTTCAGTCATGAAACAAACTGTTCCTTTAATCACACCTTTATCCGCTAATTTCATTTTTATCGTCTTACAATACTGTTACGATAACGCAGCTTTACTTATCGTCTGTGTCAACAGCCATTATCATGACATGGTGAGCAGTATTTTGCACATTAAGTGAATAATAGTTTAGAATTCTTGTCAAGGAATATATTTGTATTTTTATGTCGGGTAATTCACATGTACATCTTTGAATGCAAAGGATGCACAAACTGCGAAAATAGTTGAATGGGGCTACATTTTTTGTAGCACTCTTTTTTTCTTACATTTGTATTGAGAAATACATTAGTTATGAAGATAGAATTTCTTGTATGAAAATAATAAACTTTTTTTTCTTGTATGATATAAAATGTACAGTGATGTATGACATTATACAACGAAACGTACCGAATAAAGACATCTTGCGAAAAATTAATACTGACGGTAAGATCCGAAACATGAAACTAGCCACATATCAACCAAACGAGGTAGTGTAATTGATTTTAAATTATTCTGCTTCACTCGCAACATTATTGAAGAAAAGTGGTTGTAACTTGATCTGACAGCCGAACACCCCTTTTCCTGTGCAGTTAATATCAGTCAGAAAATTTTTCACATTTGAGTAGCATTCAGTTATGACTGAACGATTTGTTGCTAGAATGTTCTATGACGTGCGCTCATAATGATGAGAGATTATGCTTGGAAATTATCTTGTGGTATCACCCTGTTCCTTTCAGTTTTCGTTAAACCTAGACAGACAAATTTATTTTTATATCTTTTAAGAAATGGCATACGTTAACGTTATATCTGACGTAGGGTAAACAATAAATGAATCTGATAACACGAACGAAATAATTAATCAGAGAAATGTCGTGTGTAGCGAAAGTGAATTGACATACCACGGGTGTGATAATATTTCACAAGGAAGTGACGAGCCAAATTTGTCACAAAATTCTCTTGAAGCAAACGTTTCAGGAGAGATACCTATTCATAGAACTGGCGACGCGTCATCAAAATTGCTAGAACACCGACCACAAAGCTCAAGTGGAGTTGTTAAGCAATCTTCTATTCTCATTTTTGTTATGAGGAACCAATAGATGTCTGAGGCATGGACGAAGGCTGAAAAGCTCTTCCACACCGTGGCACAGCTCCGAAAAGGGCCTATCTGAGGTTTCTGCAGATAGACACAGCAAAAAGTGCAGGCTCTTCTGAAAATAACAGTATGACCCTGGCAGGAATCAGGATTCAAAAAGTTTAAACGAATGATATTCCGAGGCGTTGTGACGAAGATTTACATGGCCTGTAGGAAACCAAAGGCGGCTACTGATCTCTTATCTTGCTAAAAGCTTCCTACAAAGAATTCAGTGTTTCTTTCGACAGAGAAAAGGGATCCCGTGTCCCATCTGGAGAGTGAGCAGGAGAACGAGATTAGAGGCGAACGCTGATCTAGCTACATCAATCTGCGACTCTATCTAGGTTTCAATATTTTTATGATGGCAACAAGCATATTCATCTAGAGACCATCTCATACCCAACCATACTGGCGTAATAGGAATTTTATTGGAGGGAACGTATAATGAGAAGGGAACTACAGTAATTACTATGTTGCACGTTCATAATCCGCTTTTTCTGTAATGTTCTTGTTTGATGGAAGCGCCAATAGAGATTCACACAAACGCCCACAGAGATGGTTTGTTGTTAATGCTCTTATGTACTCAACTGATATATATATATAACTTCTGCACAATTTCAGTGCAGTAATGTGTTCATTGAAAATTTGTGTGTGTGTGTGTGTGTGTGTGTGTGTGTGTGTGTGTGTGTGTGTATAAGTACAATCTAACTTCTGCACCATTTCAGCGCAGTAATTGCGTTCATTGTAAATAAGTATTATAGTAGTTGTATTACATGTTTATTACCTTATAAATAAATAAAAAACTTTTTTATTTTAAATTCAGTGAATTAGTATTTGTAAAATGACTCTTTCATATAGTGTTCATTAAAAAATGACAATCATTCCACTTGGGACCTGTGGAATGGTACATTAGATTTTTTGTTTTAGTTGTAAATATTTGTCATGTATTGTTGTTTTTCTGACATGTTTCACATCCTGGAGGACCTCCTCACTATGGAACAATTGGAATGAAAGTAAATCTAATCTTATCTAACCTCAACGCAGTTTACAGCAAATAAACTCATTCATACCTCTTACTTTATAACATCACATCAATCACTCTGTTTAAATCAGAGCCTACAGCATAATGTATGATGTTACATAGAAGAATGTCTTTTACAGTACATAGTATTTCACACTGAGCACAAGGCATGACGAATATTAAACACAGAGGTGCAGTAATTCACATTGAATCCTTAGAAGAATGACATTTAGAGAAAAACGTACGCAGTCTAACGTATTAACGATAATTTCACAGTATTTCAGGTCGAATACATGCATAACATGTACAGAAACACAGATGTGCAGTCCATCACATCGAATAATGAAAGAATGACAATTACGTGCACATGTTCAAAAGAAACAAGATATAAGCAAGACACCACTTATTAATTGTGCGTTATTATATGGTTTCTTTTTCCAGTAACAATTTATAAAATCTAAAAGACAAACAAAAAACATACGAAAATTGTAAAAGCGACTGCTGATGCTCTCGGTAACTGCTCATATGGAAACAGTTGTGTTACTGTGTGGATAACGTGATGTTCATATCGCTAAATGCATCGAGTAATAGGGGCAGCATCGAGCAAAAGTTATACCGATATTCATTTCAAAAATGGGAAATTAAGCAGCACTAATAAATTGCGACACTGCTAATGGCATTGGCATGCGTAAGGGTTACTACGTGAGTAACGAAATAAAACATACGACATGAGACATCTTAACGGTTACCAGTTTTGCATTAGAACTGATGGTGTGCGTTAAATTTACATAATAATGTACATTGTGCGTGGTGGGCAGTCTTTACAAAAACGTCACTGCAAATTGCAGAAAAAACGATAGGTAATATAATGTATAACAAGTACTTCATCGATCTTTCACAGCACGGATTCATTCTGCCGAAATTTTGACACAAGGGAAACGCAGAAACGGTACCTCTAGTGTCCACAGTTTCACTGGATTTTCTCGAGGAAGTGCAACAAGATATACGAATTCAAATATATCAGTTCGTCCATTGGATACAACTTGTGCTGGGCAGCAGGAAGTTTACGTCCAAAATCAGCTCCTTAGTATATCTCCACCCCACTCACAGCAGGTAGAAACATACAGTTCAGAGTTAACTAGCTCTAAATCCTGACCAGTTGACAGGTCCCCTTGGAAAAATTATTACACGACTGTGCTTAAACTGACACACATAATCTTTAGCGCAACGAAATCTGACTTCCAAACATCCCTACGAAAGAATGGCAGTGACTGACATTAACCTATACGTCTCACAAATCACTTACCTTACAAAAATCTTCGTTACTCAAGCTACTGCAATACAGCGAGCGCCACTACTGCCAGCTAAATGAAAGATTTTAATAGAGAACAAACAATATATTTACCTCACTAGTCATAATATATATAGCAGTTCATGCCACCAATTGTTACAAATTTCAAAACTTCGCCATCTCTCTCCCCACGTCCACCACTGCTGGCGGCTCACCTCCAACTGCGCAACGCTACGCCCTGTTAGCATCCAGCTGCCGCTGCCCAACACTACAATGACAGACAACAATGCAAACCAGCCACAGACTGCGCACAGCACAGCCAGTGATTTTTCATACAGAGCGCTACGTGGCGTTACCAATAAGAAAATGTAAACAGCCTACTTACACAGTAATCGGTACATTACCTGAGCAATCACAAAAGTGTTTATGACTCACAAGCTCTGTGGAGAGTATCGTATAATAATGTTGATTCTGCCACAACACACAACAGCGAATTTATCCATGCTAACATCGGTGTTCTTCGTGTCTCTCAATTGCATGGCTTAGGGTCATAGTGCGTCATACGAGACATGATAATTGATAAATCGTAACATCTACATGTGTTGCATGATCCAATGTTGTTTCAGTGTTCATGGAAAAATTTCTTCCAACGATTCCCCACACAGGTTTGCTGATGAATCAGATCGACTCAAAGCCTGTCTGAAAGTTCATACTGCAGCCCTTGTGTTCGGTGACCTCTCTAGCATCGACTTCGGGGCAGTAGGGTTTGCATTGCAGTAGGTAGGTCAGGTGCTCCTTACCTTTTGTTGTGGCGCCAGCTTGGGTTGAATGGTACATGTGTAAGCCTATAGCCGAAACAACCAGTTACGCAAGGGAGGCAGCGCGCCACCTGTTGGCAGAGGAAGACTCCTTTCGCAGCCGGTCGCAGTGGAAGTTGAGGATGGTGGGCAGTATACCCGACAGGACATCTCACGCCAACGCCGTATCGCATTTACCCCACTCCAACAGCTGTCTTTGGCTAGGTGCAAGCCGCTCTTTCACTTGTCTCTCGTTGGACCTAATTGATTTGAACAATGTTACATCGTGACCATGGCCCTTTATCTAACCCTCCCTATTCTCATAATTAACCTTCAGGTAAAGAGCTTAGTAATTGCCGGCTGCTGTCGCCGAGCGGTTCTAGGCACTTCAGTCCAGAACTGCGCTGTTGCTACGGTCACAGGTTCTAATCTTGCATCGGGCATTTGAACCATTTGAAGCCGAGTAATTACTTAATCGATTTACATTTAATGGGACAGTCCTGAAACATATAAGGATGCACAAACATATCTTAATGTGGATAATTTTACAAAACATTTGCCTTTATCATTTTATTCATCATAAACTGCACAAACTCAACAGTGAGGTGACAAAATATCATGTCGATCATCCCTTAGCCCCTTTAGTGCAGCAACTCGGCTTGACACGGACTCTGAAAATATCTGGAAGTCCCAAGCAGTAAAACTGAGCCAAGCTACCTCTATAGTCGTCTATAATTGCGAAAGTCTTGACAGTGCTGAATTTTGTGCACGAACTGACCTCTCGATTATGTCTCATACAAGTTCGATGGGAATGACATCAGGCAAGCTGGGTGGCCAAATGATTCGCTTGAATTGTCTGGAATGTACTTCAAACAGGTGACTTAATGCACTGTCATCCATAAAAATTTTATAGCTGTTTGGGAATATGAAGTCCATGAATGTCTAAAAATGGTGTCCAGTTAGCAGAACATAACCATTTCCAGTCGATGACAGGTTCGATTGGACAAGAAGATCCAGGCCATTCCACGTAACCACCTCCCAAACTATTATGGAGCCACCACCAGCTTGCACAACGCCTTGTTTACAATTGGGTCCATGGCTACACGGGGTTTAAACTAAAATCGAGCCCCACCATCACGTCTTACCAACTGAATTCTCTGACCAGCTTACTGTTTTCCAGTCGTCTAGGGTCCAACGATACAGTCACGAACCCAGGACAGTGGCTGCGGGTGATGTCTTGCTGTTAGCAAAGACACTCGTGTCGGTCGTCTGTCGCCATAGCCCATGAACGTCAGATTACACCGCGATGTCCTAACAGGTACGTTCGGCGTATGTTCCACATTGATTTCTGTCGCTATTTCAGTCAGCGTTGCATGTCTGTGAGCACTGACAATAGTAGAGATGCGTCACTGCTCGCAGTTGTTAAGTGGAGACCGTTGGACACTGCGTTGCCTGTGGTGAGAGGTAATGCTTGAAATTTAGTGGTCTCGGCACTGCGAATCTGTGAATACTGAATTCCGTAAGGATTTCCGAAATGGTATGTCTCATGAATGTAGCACCGACTACCATTCCGCATTCAAAGTCTGTTATTTCTGGTCGTGCGACCATAACCACGTCGGAAATTATTTCAAATGAATGTCCTGATTACAAATAACAGCTCCTCCAACGCACTGCCCTTTTATATTTTGTGTGTGAGACACTATCGCCATCTGTATATGTGAATATCACTATCCAATAACTTACGTCACCTCAGTGTATGTGTATATACAACTTACCCGAACGGTCTGCTATATTTTGCATTCATATTGTTACTTTAAGACCTTCATCTGTAGTTTTTAGTATCCATGGGTGATGTTTATCTGGTTGTTAGGTTGTTACTGTCGAGGATGTAGGATTGCCCCTGCGTATTTCGGCCACCAAAGTTATGCGAACGTTTCACAGGCCACACAATGCCTGTGCCTCACCTAGGGGACTATTAGTAGACAGAAAAGGCTAGGTGATGTGTACAGTCAAGCCGCCAGCAATGGTTCCAGGTTCCAGGAGCGCCACTCGCGACACTCCGTGGCTTGCTCTTCACTACACACAGTGCTACAGCCGCAGGCACTAATTGACGTCCGAGCCGTCACATACTAACGTCATAATACGCGTGTATCCTTCCTCCTTCGTGTACTTATGTCGACGACCAACAGCCGCTTCAAGTCTCGCGTGCTGGTGCCACTTCCCTGCCCGCCAAGGTGCCTTGCTGCCCTCGTCCTGAGCCACGTCCGACGCTGTGCTTCTACCAGCCGCTCCGCCGAGGACCGTGCTTCGCAGTAATTGCAAAGTGCAAATGGCTCTAAGCCCTATGGGACTTACCATCTGAGATCATCAGTCCCCTAGACGTAGAACTACTTAAACCTAACTAACCTAAGGATATCACCTACATCCATGCCCGAGGCAGGATTCGAACCTGCGACCGTAACAGCAGCGCGATTCCGGAATGAAGCGCCTAGAACCACTCGGTCACAGTGGCCGGCTCACATAATTTGTAGTGACTGCCCACTTGCTCATCGCCTTGTAGTAGCGTGTCAGTACCAATTGACTGCTGATCTTCAAGTCTTTTTTGGTCGTTTGATGCATCTTACTTCGTTTGCTGGTAAAGGGTTCGTTTCCGAGTTTGTACATGTCGTTTTTCAACCGCGTAGATGTTTTCTTATGTGTTTGAGTGTTTGTTAGGGCAGCGTCTTACGTTTCTTGTGTTGCTATGGTCTGTACGCAGAGGTGTCGAACGCGTCTCGCATTTCCTACGACAAGACAAGTTTCTCAGTCTATGCACATTCGTGAACCAAGTTTCATACTAGCTAAAGCTTTTTCAGCGTAGTTCAGGCGGTCCGTTTATATGTTGTCAGAGTGTGAATTCTCTCAACTGAAGCTGTTGATCGAGTTGTTTTCAGTACTCAAAGGGTCACGTTTCAGTTCGCTGGTAGTGTATTTTCGAGTAACAGTTGAGTGTCTCTTTCAGCTATAATATCTGTCCCATCGCCGGAGCTCTCTTGTCTCAAGTAGCTCCGTTACAGGAGCAGAAACTTCAGAAACTGCTGCAGATCGTAACACAGCTCGCTCAGACGTTGTCTTCAACAGTCGTGTGTTTGGCTGTCTGTAAGAGGCCTGGGACCTGTACCGTCAACAGGTGCAGTTTATGGATTACGACACACGAGGTGTGCAACGGAATGCTCATCTTCTTGCCAATGCGGATGTAGAAGTGTTTCGTTTGTGTTATCAAGTTTATACAGGCTATTGTCTCGATTGTGATTTGCTAGTGGAACGGTTAGGTAGGCATTTTGTTGTGACATTAGCCTTCATCTAAGTAGTGTGAGTGCCAGAGTCTCGATCAATGTCAGTCAGTCGTCACTACAATGTTCCAGTGAGCTTGTTCGAGAAGAGTGTCCGGCTCGACGTCCAGAAGTTTTGTGTGCGGCCAGATGGACCATCTTCAGTCAGGTTGTTTGCAGTGTTTATGTACGGTGTGGCTCTTGGGTTTCAGTTCGAAGAGTTCTACGATAGGAGTCCCGCCACTCTTGGCCCAAACCTTGCCTATGGCGCCATCGGACGCGCATTGTCTTGTCGTGGGCGTCAGTCGTGTTGGCGCCGGCGCTGTTAGGGCTGTACCTCCTCTAGCTGTCAGTGCTATCGGTGCCGTCGTTAGTTGTTTTGTCAGTGAGTTCCTCTCCGACACTGCCACGGCCGGTCTTCTCGAAACCGCCGCCGCCGCCGCCACTGCTACTGCCGGTACAGTCATTCCCGATGGCATCGCCGCGGCCGCCCGCGCAGCCCCATCTGTGCTGTTGCCGGCTCTCCCGCAGGTCTCACTGTTCCACTTGATGCCACAGATTCAGTCATGCGCTATTCCGGGCCTTGGGTTGCGCTGTCACGGAAGTTTTGCCGCCAGCACCGCCGACGCCTATCCAGCTCAGCCGTTGCGTGCGAAGGCCACTTGCTGTTTACTTTAGAGAGCGCGGCCTGTCTGTTTTTTTTTGGGGATCACTTTCTTGTTAAGCAGCTTCATTCGTTTTATTCATGCGCACGAGCTTCAGGAAGTTACTTTGCAACCTTTGTGTGCTTTTGCTGTTTTTGTGTATCATTGGCAAGAGGCCCACACCCCTTGCTCAGCAGGTTTTTCCATTGTGTCTTGCATTCTAGTGCAAATGTTCACGCCTTGTATAAGGTTCTTTATTTATACAACGTTTTAGTTCTATTTAGTGTTTGTAGAATACTGATTGTTTGGACAATCATCGCTGGCAGCTGTGGTGTGCCTCCTACCTTGAGTGTGGCGCTTCTCTGATACGGTTGCCCCATCGCTTTACAAGGAGGGAGGTATGTTGAGTATGTAGCATTGTCCTTGCATATTTGGGCTACCAAATTTATGTGTATGTTTCGCAAGCCGACTACGGCCTCGTGCCTTACCTAGGAGGACAGAAGAATCAATGTATTGTGTACAGTCAAGCCGCCAGCAGTCGCCACATCATCCGGAGCCCCCAGTCTCAGCCGGCCGCGGTGGTCTCGCGGTTCTAGGCGCGCAGTCCGGAACCGTGCGACTGCTACGGTCGCAGGTTCGAATCCTGCCTCGGGCATGGATGTGTGTGATGTCCTTAGGTTAGTTAGGTTTAAGTAGTTCTAAGCTCTAGGGGACTGATAACCACAGCAGTTGAGTCCCATAGTGCTCAGAGCCATTTGAACCATTTGAACCCCCAGTCTCGACACTCCCTGACGTGCACGTCACTGCACACAGAGCTAGAGCCGCGGGCACTAACTTACGTCCGCACGGTCACCACGATTAAGTGATGCTAAGCGTGTATCCTTAAATCGGTGCTACTCCAACAGAGAGCCAATTACATCCCGAGGTCTGAGCAACCAACAGTCGCTTCAAGTCTTCGCTAGGGATACCACCTGCTGGTGCCACTTCGATGATTGTCAAGGTGCTGCGCCACCCTCGTCCTGAGCCACGTCCGACGCTGCGCTTCCACCAGCCTCCGCAGTGTTTGTTCTGAATGGCCACTTGCTCATCTCCTTGCGGGACCGTGTCTTTACCAACTGACTGCCTACGAGGTGTCAGCCTCATAGGACCTCATCGTCACGGCACCTGCCGCTTGCCAGGATACTGCCTACAAGTTAGAGTAGCTCCAGTCTAGCAGCAGCCGAGTATCGCCGTAGTTGCAGTCACAACGTCCCCTTCCAGTGAAGGGCAACAGAACTGGTCTCAACACGTGACTTGCATTGCCCGAGGACCTGTATGCGGACTTCACCGAGGACTCTTTGTACCAAGTTCAACATGTTACAGTATTCCTCTCGGTGATTGTAGGCCTATTCAATCATACTTTTCACTTCTGCCTTAGAAACCCAACCACACATCTTGCCGACTGCAAACCAATTTTGGCTACAAGACTTTACTTGGTCACTTCAGATACATTCTAAGAACGAGTGGGATCGTGGGATTGTGTCGTTAGTAATCTTTTCTGCTCCTCAATACAGCGCTGTTAGCAAGTTTTGTAGATATTTTTCTCTGAGGTTGTATTTCACTTAGTTCTTATAATTAACATTTGTTATTGCATAGTGTATGTGTCACATCACCGAGCCTCATTCCTCTAAGAAAAGGACAGAACATTTACTTTACTATGTCGTGAATTCCTGCCTAGTGATGGTCGTATCCTATGCGAACAGGACATACAAACAACACACAGACAGACATACACTTTCTGACTACATACATACTTCCCTGTGAGCCCTGTTACCCACCAACTCGATAAGAAAAGTAACTACTAAGCTTAACGCTTAACGTGACCCCACATCTAAGCATACCTCGTAATTACGAGTTATGTATACCAGCGTCCCACTTCACAGCACTGCAAATACATACGGTGCGACCTCGTGACCAGCTATCCAATTTAACCCGTAAGCACAGAGCGACCACCAACTCTCTGCCTCCACTAGTATATGACCGCGGCGCAACCGTAAGTCCGACAAATCTGCACTAACAAATTTTAGGTTACAGTAAGACCTCCAGTTGGCATACGTAATTATTCACTGAAGAGTGGAAACTTTTATTTGTACGTCCACAGCTCGTGGTCTAGTGGCTAGCGTTGCTGCCTCTGGATCACGGGGTCCTGGGAGTAGTAGGGCAACCTATGTGCGGCCCCACTTTCCATTGTTCCCAAATTTTTTCAAGAATGCGGTGATGAAGTCATCCAATATGGTGACATATTGACTTAGCAACAACGCAGGACGTCATCCAAGATGGCGGCTTTTGGCGGGAAAATGGGCCAATTGTTCTATGTCCACTAACCTATGCCTCCAGTAGAAAATAGCGGGAGGTTTGAATTCCAACACAATAATTCAGGCAAACCTTACTTTTCTTTACTATTATACATTATTATTCATTATCATTTATTATTATTTATGATTATTTATTATCATTTAGTATTAGTTATCATTATTGACCTGCCTCCGCTAGAAAACTCCCTCCAAATTCAAATTCTAACACAATAATGGCTGCAAAACCTTACTTTTCTTTATTATTCATTATAATTTATTAAAATTCATTATCATTCATTGTCATTTATTATCATTCATTATCATTCATTATCATTTATTATTATAAGCCTACATCCACTAGAAAATGGCGCCAAATTCCAACACGATAATGTCTCGAAAACTGTACTTCTATTTATTTTTATCATTTATTATTTATTCAAGATGTCCGATTTTCTCGGCGAGAAAGCCATTTTCCTTACATCCATAACAAAAATCTACCACAAGTTCAGATCCCAACACCATAATCGAACACACTTACGAACTTCCTCTGTCACGTATCTATTTTCACTGGTTGCCTGTCAGAATCACGTCAAATAATAAACTGCACTTATAGTAACGTAAGTCGAGTCCTTTGATTTTGCAGCGGGGAAGGAACTGAAGACTTTATTTCAAGCAGTACGGTCATCACTTGTTCTCCAACACAATCACCACACATCTTTGATATCGCAGTGCAGTCGCCACGACGTCCGCACTCGAACTGAATTAGTTAAAATCCTCACCATCCCTTGGCCAGCGTGCAGACACACTGCCGACGCCTGTCACGTGAGGCAGCCGGCTGCTCACGATGGATTGCCGGTACGCTCGGTGCGAGCCCAGTGATCGCTCGCACGTCGTAAACATGTTTTCGCTGGATAGGCTGGAACTTGCCTAGTTTGACGTCACAACACTCCCTTGTCCGCTCACCATGTGTATTCGTCGCCTCCGCACGTTTCCCGCCAAAATTGTTCGCTCGGAGCTGAATCACACAATGGTCGACCATTGCCTGCCCTACTTTTGGCGCCAAAGTTGATTTCCTGGGCATGTTCACACCTGTTGAAGCCGACCGCTCACCGTCCACCACGTGCCCTTGTGCGAGAGAGAATGCAGTGCTACACTTTTGGTGGCAAAGTTGGCTCTACAGTGGAATCCGCCATGACTGTATAACAGCACGTTTCATCGGCACTAGAACGCTCGCTAATTGACTTTCTCTCGCGCACGCATTATAACTGTACAATCGCTGTACCGGCGCCCCGCTTACGTCACACACCCTCCATACACGCGACCGACATAGTCTTCTGTAAATACCTAAGTATTAAATTCTATTTTGTTTTCAATCATATTTAATAATTCAATTTACAATTCCATATACGTATGCAAAGGTGTTCAACCACCTAATTTCAACTACTTTTCGAGGACCAGACAGCCACCTCTTCCTAGGAACCAGCGCCGAGTTTTTCTGGCAGTAAAGAAAGATCATTTCCACTTTGTCTACCAACCTAACAAAATTGTTGCAAAGAAAGCACACTTGTACTAACCTCAGCCACCCGAACACCACTTCCTCCTAGGAGCCAGTGCCAAGTTTGAAATCTGCCAGTAAACAAAGCTCACTTGCGCTTTCGCCACCAGTCTAAGAAAATTTATGTAACGAAGCTTATCACCACTAAACTAAGCCACCAGCACTCAACCTCTTCCTACACCTTTTGGTTAAAAGGACTCACCCTGCAGTAGGCGAATGGATGGAGGAACTAATTTACTTTATTTAGGAATGGCGTATATGTATCACACCGACATGTTCCACACCATACAGACCTGCAAAACACTCGTACACAACTGATTGATAGTGCTCTAGACACACGCTTGCTAATTGTAAACAGTTCAAAATAACTCATAGCACGGCCTACAGATATGTGAACCGCTCGTAAATAATGCAAAATAGTTACGTCCAAATACCCAAACAACTCCTAGGTTTCATAAATAATTTCAGTCTATAGGCTGATGGAAGGTGGAAAGAGTGTACTTTATTTATTTGTGACATATCGTTTTGAAACTTTTGCATGTCATAGATTTCTATATGTACGGCTGACATAAGGCAGTTTCTCAACTCCAGTAGTGCACTGCACTTGGCAACACAACTCCACCCACCAAGATATTCATTCCAATCCAGACCTCTAATTACTCTACAGATAAATTTGTCCAGTTATTTGTTGACTCACTCACAGTCTGACCAGATTGCAGTTTTTGCTCAAAAACTAGTGAGACTGCCCTGTGCTGCTCGGAGAAGTAAGGAAGGATTGCACTCTATGTATTTGGACCCTTTTATTTGTCACAAACACACCCACTGATCCGACTGTGGTGATCTGACACCTGCCACAAACATGTAAACAACTCCTAATTTCACCACACAATAGCAAACTGCACTTAAATATTGCAGTACATAATATCAGCAAACGAACTCTGTACTCTTAAACTCTCCAAATAAAGCACAGCGCAGTACACAGACATGCTCGCAAAATAGTGCAACAGACGCGCCCAAACACCCCCAGCTCCCAAAACGACCAAAAGTCTGTGCTCGGACTCCCCCAAACATAACCTCAACACAGTCGCATTCATTCCTGCACCGGAGAAATTGATATCGCCTATGTGCCTTAGATTACGCTCCAAGGCAGACCGCGTGTGCGTGCGGTCAGTGTTGAAGGGGCTTCCGGAGCCTCCAGCCAAGTTCAGCTTCCGAGAGCTTGTGACAGCCGACCAGAAATGGCACTCTCCTCTGATACATGTGATAGCTGTATTGTTCTTCTCATATATACCGCCGCTGTTTCAGGTCTGGACCTGCCTTCACATCTATTGTCATAATAGCTCATAGCTCATTGACACACATGATTAACGCGTCTGGGAATCACTCGCATGCAACCGAGACTGTTACGGAAAACCAATCACTCTGATCTGTGCAGCAGGCACGTGTAATCATAGAGAACACTCTACTTATTTTTTCGAACAACTTATTTAACCATACATTGTATCTACCACGCTATCACAAAACACCCGTCCAGATGTGCCCTGGACCATGTTGCACAGACACGCACCCAATCATAATATCAGTACACAGTATAGCAAACTGCTACTAAATAATTCTTCACACAGATGTGTAGATGCGCTCAGAACAAGTAAACTATCCTAATAACACATAGCAGAGCCTCCAGATCCGCTCTCAAAATAACACAGCAGACGTGCGCAGGTACACCCATTGCACACCCTGCCCACAGAATCATGAAGTCACACATCTGTCTGATTTCAGACCTCGCACAGCCCGTGCTCGGCTTCCGCAAGCGTGAGTTTGCGCGGTCAACGCGCTCGTGAGCGGTCAAAGCACTCACATACGTCCGTCCAGGACCGCGATCCATCACAATCCCGAGCCATGACCACCGAACACGGGTGAAAGTCAACTTTATATCAATGTAGCATAATTCCAAAGCGCAGCCTCCATACGCTAGACACATCATAGCAGCACATGTCTTTACCTCCTATGACACATTACCACACTGCGCATTATTCCTGACACGACATAACACAGCCCTTTAACTAAACATAACTACACATCCCTACTCTCGTCTTGTCGCGTGACTAGCCATCTAAAACCTTCTCAATTTCATTCTTACTTTACATTATTTAAAAAAAAAGATCTAATTTACTCGTTCCACTGCACCTAATCTCTCACCTGTCCCACCATCAACAAATTTATGTAATCTATAGATAATGATATTCGACTGCTAGTGACAACAGTTAAGAGCGGAAAAATAGGTACAAATCGAGCGCTGGTTGAATGTTGCAGCAATGGTAATAATATTTAATTCAAGGTGGAGGTGGTAAATATGGACCAGGGTTTGAATATTGGTGTGAATGTCGTATGTGCTTGATGGTCTGTATAAAAGTTTGACTCTTTAATTGCGTTTGGTATTTCTGGGTGTGTGTAAAATAAATTTTAGTGTTGCAAGTGCGAGAAAGATGAGTTGACTGGTGTTTAGATAGAGGCTACGTTTGTAATTCGAAAAGAGGGGATGAGAATTGTAAATTGATTGATGGACATGGATTGTGGCGTGATATATGAGTGTCAAGATAGGGTTGAGGACGTTTGTGAGGTTAGGTGCAGTGGGAGGAGTAAATTAGATATAATTTTTTTTATGTTGTAAAGTAAGAATAGTATTGATAAGGTTTTAGATGACTGGTCACGTGATGAGGCGAGAGGAGGGATGTGTAATTATGTTTACTTAAAGGGCCGTGTAATGACGTGTCAGGATAAATGCGCAGTGTGCTACTGTGTCATAGGAGGTAAAAACATGTATGTGCTGCTATGATGCGTCTAGCGTATGGCGTAGGCGCTTTGGAATTATGCTACGTTGATATAAATTTGACTTTCACCCGTGTTCGGTGGTCGCGGCTCGGGATTGTGTTGGATCGCGGTCCTGGACGGATATATGTGTGTACTTTGACCGCTCACGAGCACGTTGACCACGCCAGCTCACGCTTGCGGAAGCCGAGCAGGGGCTGTGCGAGGTCTGAAATCAGACAGATGTGTGACTTAATGATACTGTGGGCAGGGTGTGCAGTGGGTGTACCTGCTCACGTCTGCTGAGATATTTTGCCAGCGGATCTGGAGGCTCTGCTATGTTTTATTAGGATAGTTTACGAGTTCTGAGCGCATCTACACAGCTGTGAGAAGAATGATTTAGTAGCAGTTTGCTATAGTGTGTACTGATATTACCATTGGGTTTATGTCTGTGCAACATGGTCCAGGATACATCTGGGTGGGTGTTTTATGACAGCGTGATATATATAATGTATGGTTAAATGAGTTGTTCGAAAAAATAAGTAGAGTGTTCTCAATGATTACACGCGCCTGCAGAACAGATCAGAGTGATTGGTTTTCCGTCACCGTCTCGGTTGCATGCGAGTGGTAAATGTTTTCCCAGACGCGTTAATCATGTATGTCAATGAGCTATGAGCTATTCTGACAATAGATGTGAAGGCAGGTCCAGACCTGAAACAGCGGCGGTATATATGAGAAGAACAATGCAGCTATAACATGTATCAGAGGAGAGTGCCCTTTCTGGTCGGCTGTCACGAGCGCTCGGAAGCTGAACTTGGCTGGAGGCTCCGAAGCCCCTTCACCACTGACAGCACGCACACGCGGTCTGCCTTGGAGCGTAATCTAAGGCACATAGGCGATATCAATGTCTCCCGTGTTAGGCGTGAATGCGACTGTTGAGGTAATATTTGTGGGTGGCCGAGCAGAGACTTTTGGTCGGTTTGGCAGCCGGGGGTGTTGCACTATTTTGCGAGCATGACTGTGCACTGTGCTGTGCTTTATTTGGAGAGTTTAAGAGTACAGAGCTCGTCTGCTGATATTGTGTACTGCATTATTTAAGAGCTGTTTGCTATTGTGTGGTGAAATTAGGAATTGTTCACGTGTTCGTGGCCTGTGTCAGATGACCACAGTCGTATACGTGCGGGTGTTTTATGACAAATATACTCCACGACTAAATAAAAGGGCTCCAAATAATATATACATAACGAAACCTATGAGATGTAAAAATTTCAAAAAGATATGTCCCAATTAAATAAAGTTCACTCTGTCCACCTACCATCAGCCTATGGACTGAAATTATTTATGGATCTTAGGAGTTGTTTGGCTATTTGGAAGTAACTGTTTTGCGTTATTTACGAGCGGTTCGCATATCTGTAGGCTGTACTATGAGTTATTTTTAACTGTTTACAATGAGCAAGCGTGTGTCTAAGGCATTATAAATGAGTTATGTAGGAGTGTTTTGCAGGTCTGTATGGTGTCGAACATGTCGGTGTGATACGTATACTCCATTCCTACATAAAGTAAATTGGTTCCTCCATCCATTCGCCTAGTGCAGGGTGAGTCCTTTTAACCAACACGTGTAGGAAGAGGTTGAGTGCTGGTGGCTTAGTTTAGTGGTGATGAGCTTCGTTTGCAACAATTTTCTTAGGTTGGTGGTGGAAGCGCAAGTGAGCTTTGTTTACTGGCAGATTTCAAACTTGGCACTGGTTCCTAGGAGGAAGTGGTGTTCGGGTGGCTGAGGTTAGTACAAGTGTGCTTTCTTTGCAACAATTTTGTTAGGCTGGTAGACAAAGCGGAAGTGATCTTTCTTTACTGCCAGAATTCAAACTCGGTGCTGGTTCCTAGGAAGAGGTGGCTGTCTGGTCCTCGAAAAGTAGTTGAATTTAGGTGGTTGAACACCTTAGCATACGTATATGGAATTGTAAATTGAATTATTTAATATGATTCAAAACGAAATAGAATTAAGTACCTAGGTATTTACAGAAGACTATGTCCATCGCGTGTATGGATGGTATGTGAAGTAAGCGGGTCGCCGGGGCAGCGATTGTACAGTTACAATGCGTGCGCGAGAGAGAGTCAATTAGCGAGCATTCTAGTGGTTGCCAAACGTGCAGTAATACAGTCCTGGCGGGTTCCACTGTCCAGCAAACTTTGCCACCAAAAGTGTAGCACTGTGTTATCGGTCACACAAGGACACGTGGTGGACGGTGAGCGGTCGCCATCGACAGGTTTGAAAGTGCCCAGGTAAACAACTTTGGCGCCAAAAGTGGGGCAGGCAATGGTCGACCGTTGTGTGATTCAGCTCCGAGCAAACAATTTTGCGGGAAACGTGCGGAGGCGACGAATACACATGGTGAGCGGAAAAGGGAGTGCTGTGACGTCAAACTCGGCAAGTTCCAGCCTGTCCAGCGAAAACACGTTTACGAGGTGGGAGTGATCGCTCGGCTCGCACCCAGCGTACCGGCAGTCCAGCGTGAGCAGACGGCCGCCTCACCTTACTGGCGTCGGCAGTGTCTTTGCGCTCTGTCCAGGGGGTGGCGAGGATTTTAACTAATTCAGTTGGAGCGCGGACGTCGTGGCGACTGCACTGCGATATCGAAGATGTGTGCTGATTGTGTTGGAGAGCAAGTGATGACTGTACTGCTTGAAATAAAGTCTTCAGTCCCTTCCCCCTGTAAAATCAAAGGACGTGAATTACATTACTATAAGTGCAGCTTAATATTTGACGTGATTCTGACAGGCTACCAGTGAAAAAAGGTTAGCGACAGAGGAAGTTCGTAAGTGTGTTCGATTATGGTGTTGGGATCTGAACTCGTGACAGATTATTGTAATGGATGTAAGGAAAGTGGGTTTCTTGCCAAGGAAATCGGACATCTTGAATAAATAATAAATGATAAAAATAAATACAAGTACATTTTTCGAGACATTATCATGTTGGAATTTGGCGTAATTTTCTAGTGGAGGTAGGCTTATAATAATAAATAATAAAAATAATAAATGTTAATGAATGATAATAAATTATAATGAATGATAATAAATCACCATGAATGATAATGAATTTTAATAAATTATAATGAATAATAAAGAAAAGTAAGGTTTTGCAGCCATTATTGTATTGGAATTTGAATTTGGAGGGAGTTTTCTAGTGGAGGCAGGTCAATAATAATAAATAATACTAAATGAGAACAAATAATCATAAATGATAATAAATAATCGTGAATGTTAGTAAATGATAATGAATAATAATGAATAATGCACTATCCTGTTGGAATTTAAACTTCCCGCCTTTTTTCTTCTGGAGCCTAGGTTAGTGGGCATAGCCCAATTGGTCTATTTTCCCGCCAAAATTCAAAATTCCCACCATTTTTCTGGAGGTTACGTTAGTGGACGTAGCACAATTGGGCTATTTGCCCGCCAAAAGTCGCCGTCTTCGATGACGACCTGCGCTGCTGCCAAGTCAACATGCCGCCATCTCGGATGACGTCAGCACTGCCATCTTGAATAAATTTGACAACAATCCAAAGTGTGGCCGCACATCGGTCTCTCTACTGCTACTGGGTTCGATTCCTGGACGAGTTAGGTATTTTATTAGCCCAGGTACTATGTGTTTGTGATGTTCTACTCATTTCATCATTGTCTTCATCATCATCATTCGTCACAGTGAATAGATTGGACTGTGTACAAAACTGGACACAGAAAACATTGGGACTTTCTATGGCCGCTGATGACCGCGCAGTTGAGCGCCCCACAAACCAAACATCATCATCAACCGTTAATACATCTCATATTCCTGTCACCAACCACACCATCAGAAATTACACTTATTTCATCATCTAAGACCCCGAAATATGCTAATATCACAACTGACATGCCACAGCCTTAACTTTTACTCATTTCTCACACTTCATACTTCATCAACACATGTACATTATTCACACTTACAATGTACAAATCTTAAAGACTTAATCTATATATACTCAAATGATACATCTTAAACCTGTAGTCAACTCTAAATGTCCACCGTTGTACTTAAAATTCTATGTAAGACTGTTCCCACTCGACTACCTCGCTCTCAAATCCTAACTCTTCCAACAATTCTTCAAATTCGTCAACTACATACATACCTCTGCCGACAAACGCGACGTTTCTTCTCGTCCGATGTGATAATTTCACGAAATAAGTCCATGTAATGCCCTTTGACGTAACCAAATCATCTAACATGGTATCTCTCTCGACCATAGCTTTAAAATATGCTCTTTGACTTCTGCATTTCGACCTCACATACTTCGGCAACTTTGACAGTTCTCTCTTTTCACGTTCCTGCCGTGCATACGGCCAATAATTCTCCATGCATCTTCATCGAAATTCATCATAATTTAGAAATTCATGTACTGTCGCAACACCAAAAATAATTATTGTAAAGTAATGAAATTATGGGAACTCATTTCGTTAGATAACCTGTTTATATAATTAATACTGCAAGGTTACATGTTAATGTAAGCGTGAGATAAGCCATTGCAAATGTTAAATGCTGCTACATGAATAATCGTTTTAACTACTAGAATGTTGAATGAAAGCATGTACACGCTCATGCATTGTGTTGTACAAGTGCCGGATGTTAGTTTGTTGGATGGAATTGAATGTCTGTTGCACTTGGTCGGTCAATTGCGAGACGGTTAATGCAGTTTGGGGATGTCGCTGGAGTTGTCGTACAGTTATATCCCATATATGCTCGATTGGAGACCGATATGGTATCGAGCACGCCAAAGCAACATGTTGACAGTCTGTAGAGCATCTTGGGTTACATCAGCGGTATGTGAGCCAGAGTTATTCTGTTGAAAACACCCCTGGAATGCTGTTCATGAATCGCAGCACAACAGGTCGAATCACTAGTTTCAGGTACGAATTTCCAGTCTAGATGCGTGGGATAACCACGACAGTGCTCATGCTGTAATACGAAATCGAACCCCAGACCATAATTCGTTAGTGGATCCAATGTGTCAAGTATATAGACAGGTTGTTTGCAGTACTTCAACTGGGGTCCTTCTAACAGAGACATGGCTATCGCTACTACCTATGCAGAAGCAGTTTTCATTAGAAAACGTGACAGACACCTAACCTGCTCGCCAATGAGGTCTCGCTTGATACCACTGAAGCCGCAAATGGCGGTGATTCGGGGTCACTGGAATCCACGCAACAGGGCGTCTGGCTTGGATCTCTCCTTGGAGTAACCGATCTGTAACTCTTAGTCGTGCCACTGTGGTTCCAACTACTGCTCAAATTGGTGCTGCAGACGCAGTACGACGCGACAGAGCCATATGCCTCACGCGATGGTCTTGCCTCTCCGTAGTGCCGCGTGGCCGTCTGGAGCCCCGTCTTCTTGCAAGCGTACGTTCTCGCGAACACCACTGCCAACAATTATCCGGTGGCTACACACCCGCCAGGTCTTTCTGCAGTATCGCAAAAGGAACATCCAGCTTCTCGTCTCCCTATAATACGACAGCGTTCAAACTCAGAGAGGTGTTGATGAAGGCGCCTTCATGGCCTTAAAGGCATTCTTGACTAACATCAACTCACCACATCCAGTGTCAAAGGTAACTAACGCTCATGATCACTACAGCACGTATTTAAAGCAAACCTGAGTTGTATCTGCACAGTAGCGCTGCTAGCACCACTCTAATGCGACTGACAAAAAATCTGTATAGACATCACCTTTCAGATGTAGAAACGCTCCTACCACCTTCACTTTATGTCGCGCAACTCCTTATGGACGATGCGATATTTTTTGCTTCAGTGTAGACGTCGCCGGATATCCACGTAATCGTACACACAAGAGTTTCATTTTTTGGAGGTGTGACGATGAAGGGTCAGAATTTGGTCAAAATTACTGACCGAAATTCTTTGGTGGAGTTCATCTGACTGATTCGAAAGAGGGGTATATTCTGGATTCCATTATGCTGTCTGCGGTTACTGTCTCAGGTTACCATATGATTCATGAGTCACATAGTAACCTCAGTTGTATATGCGTCATCTAGATAAACTGTTATTTGTTGGACAGTACTATTGAGTGCTGTGTCCACTGTGTTGATCAATTATGTGCTGTATGTGACTTCCAAACAAACAGTTTTTCTTCGACACAGTGCTATTGAGTGCTGTGTTCAAGATTGCAGGCTATGTATTTTCAATTTTAAGACGTTGAGATGTGGAGATTTTTGTCTCAGAATTAGGCATGTGGTTTGGAGACAATATATACAGATAATAATATGCAGTAATCATGCATGGATGTTGTTATTTAATTAACATCATCAAAGTGCATTCTGATACTTCACTGAACAGTTCGACCTCATACTTGAGCGATATGTGTTTCATAATAGTAGCAGAACTGCTAAGATTAAAAAGGCGAGATTTTCACTTGTCAGATTCGTTATGCAAGCAGTTCGACAATGTCGGTCCTAATTCATCATATCTGCCGTAATGGTTTTAATGTTCTGTATAGAGAATGGTTTCACAGCCAACAATGGTAGTAATCTTGCTTCTTTACCATTACGGCAGAAAGAGGTTTAATTTAACATGATAAATTTACAGTAATGTTTCCTATTAGAAAGATGCTGTGGTTAGGTGTTAACATGTATTCCAGGTTCTCATACTTAATAGCTAACTTATTTCATACTTGTTATAATTGATAATGGTGACTAAGCTTCACCGAAATTAGTCATGTAAACTTTCCATAATTTACTGCTACTATGGCTTGACTACTGTATTTGAAAAAACTTACATTTGGTCGAGCTCCTTCAGACAGTCATGTCTACTTACAAATTTCATAAGATATTTTATGTTGTTAATGTTCATATAACGTGGAATATTCTAGTTCTGTACATATACTTGCTTCGTAGGACGTTCTATGTTCATGTAAAGCTGCAAGCTCACCTGGACTAAATTAATCCCAAGCAAGTAATAAAATATAAATTAGTACTAGTGATTGCTAACACATAACCACTTACATTTTGATATCATATACTGAATTACATGCAAACCTAAACGGAAGTCGACTAAGAAAGAACTTAGAACTCTAGAAATATTGTGGAACGCTCTGTAGGTCACCAAACCCCCAGGAACTCTCCCCCTGAGACATTCGCCGGACCACCCACTGACCTCACCTTGTGAAGGGAAACTGAAGAAGGTGTATTAAAAGAAAACGTTAAAACGGGAAGAATAATCAATACTCGATCCAGCAGAGCAAGGGACATACACAAATCATTTGTTAATGCCAATTATGTGTCTTCCATGCAGTAAAAAACTCTCTCTATATTCTTTTCATTCGAATTCAGTCTGCGTTATACAAAATCGCCTTAATATCATTAAGTGTGCTGCGAGGAGTTCGGGGGCTGCACATGCTTATTCTGTGGAATGTCGGATTTCCTCACTTATAACAATACACATATGGCTTTATTGTGTTCTGTTTTACGAGTATCGCAGGCAACAGACCGTGAAAATTAAACAGGTCCTCGAAACGCTTCCGCACGCCTCCTCTTCCGACTCCCTCTTAGGTACTACATGGTTCCTGCTGTGTTTGTATGTCTTTCCATTCGCTTGTAAATTATAGTAATAAAGCGGTGTCAGGGACTCTACGTAGCTATTTACGAATGGTGTATTAAGTCTTGTAATGATCTGCAAGCCACATTACAGTGCGTGTCGGGGGCTACTTTTTACCATTACTAGTCATTTCCTTTCGTGTTCCACTCACAAACAGAGCGAAAAGTACGCGGAAAATACATTGGCAGTAGCACACTAAACTCACGCTAATACGGCCCTCAGTAGTCCGGCCTCTCAGTAAACCGGCAACTTAAACCTTCAAGAAGTTCGACCTGAAATGACACCTATAATAATGAAATTTCATCTGCAACAATATTGTTAGTTAATTATAACTTTCAACATTCCTGTACACTTTGAAATTGTGGCCTTCGTTACGGATCATTATCGTGCCTTCTAAAGGGAAACACGTTATGCTAGACCTCAAGCAGAAACTCGAAATTAGATATAAACTGAACTGAGGTTCTTCGCAGAAAACCATTGTTGCTGGCATCATTCTCGGACGAGCAACTATTTATGATCAAACTTTAGCAGAAAAGGGGTAATCATAAGCTCACAGGAAAGTTAAGATGAAACTGACGAAGAAGAGGACATAGGCGGACGGAACATGAGGATATCTCAAACTGCTGGTGCTGAAGCGGAGACGTCTTCTTGGAGTACATTATGCAGCAACCAGCGACCGTATCGGTCGCGCGGCTCCAGACAGAAATCCTTGTAAAGCCGTTGTGTAATAAAGCGTACTATTGTCGCGTATTATCATACTGACAACCAAAACTTGACATGTTTCGTAGTGAATGTCGAGTGAGACTAGTATGCGTGTACACACTCAAGGACTAAGTTTTCTGTAAAACTGAATGTATCTTTTGATTTGATAAAGTACGAGCCCTATGTTTTTATACTAAATTTTAGACACTCTCAACAACCCGGCTGTTCCGGTAATCCGGCACCCATACGTGCGAGGAATAGCCGGTCTAGCAAGAGTCTAGTGTAGGTATGTTCTGCAGTCAGCCTTACAATGCAGGTTCTCTGAATTTACTCATAGTGTTCCTATTTATAATATGTAAATACCCAGTCAAAACAGAGGACAGACTTATAGCTACACCAAAATGCGGTGCAGAAGCTATGGAATGCGCATTAGCACAGCAGGATACGTTGGAAGGAAGTGAACAATGCACGGAATCCGAGCGAGGTAGGGGTCAGTAAAGGAACTCGGAAAGATAATTAGAAGAGAGAACGAATGAATACAGAAGAAGCACAAACGGAAGGTGGAAAGGCAGTAGTCGAGGAATGAGTGGTAATGGGTTCTGACGGTAATAGAACGCTTACATATGCAGAGGCGGTGACTTCACTCACTGTAGTGTTGAGCGCTGGGTGCCAGAGGTGAATGAACTGGCTAATCCATCGCCTGACGTAAACACTGAGAATTGCGTGCCATAGCGCGACCTAGGCGAGGACATCTAACGTCAGTTATTGATGAAGACCATCTGAGACCTGAAGGACAACCACCGCCGGTAGTGTCAAGACTAGAACGAAACTACGTAACGAATTACTAGACGATATACTGTGGGAGATGGATGAGAACCTAAAGAAACAGATTCTAAGAAATGGAGATTTTTGACAAGAAGTATGGCATTTTACTAGATTCAGGTAGTCATCTTTACACAAAAATTTCGCGAAAATGGTATACAAAATTATTTTAGGGATGACGGATAATACCGATTCTTCTAGAGAATGGAGAATACACAGCTTCTGCTCTAGGAGCAGGGTGTAACGCTGTGAGAGAGCGACTTCGGTTGCTGTGAGGATTAAAGATATAGTTTATGACGTTTGGGCATCAGTAGTCTCCCAGCAAGGATCGTTCATGATATTAGAAGTGGAATGGTTAGTGAAACATCACCCTTGCCTAAATTTTTGTAGTGAATGACTGAAGGCTATAAATGAACAAGAGAGAAATGATTTTTTTTCAATTAAAGGTACTATGGCAGCAATAAAATTAACGGAGCAACACGATTATGCTATTCTATGGAATTACAGAAACCACTACAGTATCTGCTGAAAGCAGATGCTGTAGCACTGAACGAAAGCAGTGTAGATGGGAATACCAAGTTAAAATTGAGGGTTCTGAGCTGGCACTTAAGAAATCAATGCCTCCGAACTTTTATTCTGTTCTCAATATCGTCTGCGGTATTGCATGTCACGCATATTATTCTGTCGACTTTCTTGCTTCGCCGCCGCTAGAAGGCTCCGAACGGTAGCATGTAACACTGCGTTGTGTAACGCATGTATGACGCTGCGTGAGAAACAGCGTGCTGTAGTCGAGTTTCTAACTGCAGAAAACTTGCCTCGAATTGAAGTGGGGGAGGGTGGAAATCTGTCAACAATTTCTTGTAACGTTCTGAGCGTGAGGGTGGCGGGTTCCTAAACAACACAGTGAAAGGTAATGGTAGCTAGGTGTTTTATTTTGACCCCGAAAACAAGGTGGGATGTGCCGCGTCCTCACATTCCAACGCGCTTGGGGCAGAGTGAGCCACGTTGCGTACCCGCCTGCCAGACATCGCAACTACAAATTCACGGAGCTGCTCTGTGTAGCTGTGTGCCGTCCAACTACACTCTGTGTACCCCTTTAACTGTTACAGCCACAAGCCGATGATACCCAGGACCTTCCTATAGTCGCACTTCATTTCGAAAGTTTGTGAGCGCGTCCCCCACATGCACAACCAGTTAGCTGCGTGCCGCCTACTAACGAAAGCACTTCGTTGCCGCCTGGTTGGCTACACTGTCTTGGGGCCGCGCTACCTACACGCCCTGCCAAACAGCACTGGAGACCGTCCCGAGGGCTGCGATTGGTAGCCGAGCTGCTCACAGCGCGAGGCTTCCTGTGTCCTGACACCCAGCTGCGCAGCCCGCAACGTCCAGCGTCGTGCTGCCCTCGCCTAGGCAGCGTTTCCGTTCGTCCAGTTCTAGGGTCAGGGTTCGACGCCGGGGAGCCATACCGTACTACATGGCCGTTGCAGCCAGCCGCTGCCGCTGGGCGCACGTCGCCTCCACGCAGGAGCCCCACTCCACTGCTCTATGTAGCCCACCAACATCATTGCTGCCGTTTTGTCGCACTGCGTTGCATCACTCCATGAATCTGTAAGTGCAATTAAACACTTTCGTAGTGGCAGCGAAAAGTGAATACAACAGAGGGCATTGTACTCTTTTATAAGCTGTAAAAGTTCCGAACTGAGGAACAATAATTGAGAAGTGTTCTGCAATTCATATACTTTACTGTTAGTTATTCTTGTGATACAGGGTGTTACAAAAAGGTACGGCCAAACTTTCAGGAAACATCCTCACACACAAAGAGAGAAAATATGTTATGTGGACATGTGTCCGGAAACGCTTACTTTCCATGTTAGAGCTCATTTCATTACCTCTCTTCAAATCACATTAATCATGGAATGGAAACACACAGCAACAGAACGTACCAGCGTGACTTCAATCACTTTGTTACAGGAAATGTTCAAAATGTCCTCCGTTAGCGAGGATACATGCATCCACTCTCCGTCGCATGGAATCTCTGATGCGCTGATGCAGCCCCGGAGAATGGCATATTGTATCACAGCCGTCCACAATACGAGCACGAAGAGTCTCTACATTTGGTACCGGAGTTGCGTAGACAACAGCTTTCAAATGCTCTCATAAATGAAAGTCAAGAGGGTTGAGTTCAGGAGAGCGTGGAGGCCATGGAATTGGTCCGCCTCTACCAATCCATCGGTCATCTAATCTGTTGTTGAGAAGCGTACGAACACTTCGACTGAAATGTGCAGGAGCTCCATCATGCATGAACCACATGTTGTGTCAAATGGGCATCTGCCAACTCTGCATTTGTAAACATTGCACTGACTGCAAAACCACGTTCGTGATGAACACTAACCTGTTGATGCAACTTACTGATGTGCTTGATGCTAGTACTGTGGAGCAATGAGTCGCATGTCAACATTACCTTCCTTGAATTGGGCCAACTGGCGGTGAATCGAGGAAGTACAGTATATACTGACGAAACTAAAATGAGCTCTAACATGGAAATTAAGCTTTTCCTGACACATGTCCACATAACATCTTTTCTTTATTTGCGTGTGAGGAATCTTTCCTGAAAGTTTGGCCGTACCTTTTTTTGACACCCTGTATATTGCTATTTACTTTATTTCTATTTGAGATTTATTTTTGCATAAATAACATAGTTTTGAAGGTACAGTAAGAAAGTTTTTAACTACTGATTTGAGGGTGATTTCTATGCGGTTGAAACTTTAAGTTGCTCTGTCTTATCTTTTGAGTAAAGATATTTGAATGTACGAATGTGGCTACTATACGCTCACAATTAAAGAGTGGGGCTGAAGGTGGTATTGGAGACCTTTGTAATGCTGTGCAGGTGCAAGTCCAGAAGCTCACCCTTAAAATATGTTCTTAGAGGAGAAGTTGTATAAGTCACGGAGACAATTACCTATGCTAAAAAAGATTTGGGGTCGAGACTAAACTTGACGGGCCTTTGGGAGCTGAAATCAGCACTGCCATCCCAAACCCTATTATAGCTAGCGAATTCCAAACAGTTACTTTTATTCCTGTTTCGTCTGGCAAATCTGTCAAAAAGGAGCATATCGTTTTATTACATGTTCCTGTCATTAATCGAATTTGTTTAGTCAGATGAGTTTCAATTAAATGTGGCACGCCCAATGTTGTCAGGCGATACACATACCTGCATAGGATCGGTAAATAGGTTAGAAAATTCAGATAGATGGGATGTGTTGGTTTAAAGATTAACAGAGAGGTACTCAGACATGAAAGACGTAAGTTATTACAGAGATAAATTGTCTATCACGAAAGAGAAGCAAGGGAAGGCCATGTAATGCTTGCTGTTACATTTCTAACAGATGTATCACAGGCATTATCATCTGTGATGGTACGCTACAGATGATTTTGTTGCTTCTTTCATGTAAATCATGTCTATATTATACTCCATGTCTTTTCGTACCTTTGACCTTTATCACCATGAAGTGTGTTCGTTACTAGAAGTGCTGTATTCGACTAATGATTCCGATTTCACACTATGATAGCTCTGAGATTGTATCAGCCTAAAAGGAAGATGAAATACGGCATTGCGTAATCTATTTCACCTTGTAAGTACATATACATATGCTATACCTACATTCTAGTCAAGTTATATTATATTTGTATACATTATATGTCTTCAGTTTCGATGTTGACGGTAATCAGGTGTAGATGGTCCATGACCGAAAACAATCAACTTCCTTCAGCTAGATGGTCTGCAGATGGTGTAGTGTAGGTTTCTCTCCTGAGTCTTCAACCTGAAGTTTCTGTTTGTGGGGTTTTTCCCTCTATGTACTTTTGTTTTTGAAGACAAAAATGGTTCAAATGGCTCTGAGCACTATGGGACTCAACGTCTTAGGTCATAAGTCCCCTAGAACTTAGAACTACTTAAACCTAACTAACCTAAGGACATCACACACACCCATGCCCAAGGCAGGATTCGAACCTGCGACCGTAGCAGCCCCGCGGTTCCAGACTGCAGCGCCAGAACCGCACGGCCACCGCGGCCGGCTGTTTTTGAAGATGCAGCCTGCTCGTTGTTTCCTGCCATGTTGTTTACCACCGTGCAGAGTTCGGACAGCACTGCAGTACTCTGCTGCTGTAGCACTTCGCTGGGCGATAGGAGATCTACTAGTATTTACAAGTATGCAGTTCTCCTTGCTGTATTGAGTATTTAGGTGGTTTTGACGATTCTATCTGATACGTAGGCATCACCTTTTTAGATGACCTGGGGGCAGAAATTGACACGCGACCGCTGTGGTTCGTCGCATAACACGAGCACCTGAAAGTCCTGGACAAGTTCGGTACGTCTATTTTGACCCTCGTGACACCACTGTCGACGTTAAATGTTTGTTTCCTTGTCATTTTTTCGCTGTTATTTGTACAATCCTGCCGACTACGACTACTCCACATTGCATACAGCAATACTCGGCCCAGCATTATACACCACTACGTTTTAAAAATGTAATGTACATTGAAAAATAGGTCTGACCACTTTTCTTGTGGTCTTCTATTTAACTGTGGCGTCGTAAGCACATCACGCACCACCATGCAGCACCCCAGTCGTCGATAGGTCGACAACTCACTGCAGAAGCGGCGTATAAGTCAGCGATTGCTGCACCAAGAAGTCGCAACGATAAAGCCGCATGAGAAATGATATTGTGCCGGCGCCACAGCGGAGCGGGCAGTTCCAATTCAGCTCAACTACCCAGGAGACCTCCTCCTACTTGTTTACTTCGCGCCGCCTCGTCTGGTTCTAGCGAGTCCACACCCGCCCGTGTTTAGTGAACATTATAGTGAGACAAGAACATTTTACTAACCACCCTTAGCTTGTTGAATAGTAATTGATGTCCAGGACCTACTGCCTGAGCCTATTTGTTCAAAGTTGAGTCTCCGTCAATATCTATGTGTATCTTCTCGTTAATCATTACCAATGTTTCAGTGTTCTCCTCCTTCTCCTCACATAGTGTTTCCCTCAGCACACTATAAATATTTGAGGGTGGTTACGAGTAAAATCTCCTGTGATTGTATCAAAAGTACCGTACAACACTAACTACTATGTCATTTACTGTATCAATTATGATAAAGACTCTGCCAGTCTAATAACACAGGAAAATATGGTATTGTCTCCTGTCTTCCGAGACGCTAACATTCGTGTTCAAAGGGTTCCATGCATACGTTCATGGACTGATGAACAAGCATTAAGACCTCGACTGCCCAGTTACATCACCCGATTTTAATCAAGTGGAGAATATCTGGGCATTTTCATTACAGGACGTGAGACGTAGCACCCAACATCTCTGCAGTGTGATACCTGTACAGCATCTTATCGCTAATGAGTGCATTCATCTTGATGTGGCATACCTGGAGAAATTTGTGGACTCTCTCACTCGCAGAATGTAAGCAGTTATCAATGCTATAGACGGTATTACAAGATATTACCGCAATATCTACTGCAGCTGACTGTATTTTCCTCCAAGTTGCCTATCATAGTAAAATAATTTCATTCATCTATCTTCATTATTCAACATATGACTCCCGTATACATTATCATAATAGAACTTCAGTTCTGCAACATGGACCAAAATTAAGGTATGTTGTGTTTACAAACATTTTTCGCAAAAAAATGGTTCACATTGCTCTGAGCACTATGGGACTTAACTGCTACGCCATCAGTCGTCTGGAACTTAGAACTACTTAAACCTGACCTAAGGACATCACACACATCCATGCCCGAGGCAGGATTCGAACCTGCGACCGTAGCGGTCGCGCGGTTCCAGACTGTCGCGCCTAGAACCGCTCAGCCACTCCGACCGACCAAAACATTTTTCTCCTTTCTCAGAACAGTGTTATAGCTGCGTGTGGAATCGTGAGCTATTGAGATTTCTATAATTTGTACAATAGTTAAATAAATTATCAATGCTCATGATTCGACTTGTTTGGGAAAACGATATGCTTTTTCAGTGAGGTAGTGAAAAGTTTAGTGTACTCATGTGAACAAATGGTATTTCACAAATTTTGGTTTAAAAATTCCATTAGTTAAAAGATTATTACACACATCACTATTGGGATAATGAACAGTCATGTATACTTCTGTTGTAAGTGACCTACGTTCTATAAAACATTGCAGATTTCTGCATTAATGTAATACAGCTTCAGCTTGCGTAAATAACTGAATACTCAAACACAGGACATGATGCATGTCACGTCTTCTGTTGATGAACATATATGATGTTTGCCTGTGCGTTATAAAAACTGTTGACTCATCTTCGCACCTGTTTATCTCTTCTTTTCACAGCAATTGTTTATGACACCAAGTGCAAATTGTTGTTGTTGTTGTGGTCTTCAGTCCTGAGCCTGGTTTGATGCAGCTCTCCATGCCACTCTATTCTGTGCAAGCTTCTTCATCTCCCAGTACCTACTGCAACCTACATCCATCTGAATCTGCTTAGTGTATTCATCTCTTGGTCTCCCTTTACGATGTTCAACCTTCACGCAGCCCTCCAACACTAAATTGGTGATCCCTTGATGCCTCAGAACATGTCCTACCAACTGAACTCTTCTTCTAGTCAAGCTGTGCAACAAATTTCTCTTCTCCCCAATTCTATTCAGTACCTCCTCATTAGTTATGTGATCTACCCATCTAATCTTCAGCATTCTTCTGTAGCACCACATTTCGAAAGCTTCTATTCTCTTCTTGTCCAAACTATTTATCGACCATGTTTCGCTTCCATACATGGCTACACTCCATACAAATACTTTCAGAAATGACTTCCTGACACTTAATCCTATATTCGATGTTAACAGATTTCTCTTCTTCAGAAACTCTTTCCTTGCCATTGCCAGTCTACATTTTATATCCTCTCTACTTCGACCATTATCAGTTATTTTGCTCCCCAAATAGCAACACTCCTTTACTACTTTAAGTGTCTCATTTCCTAATCTAATTCCCTCAGTATCACCCGACTTAATTCGACTACATCCCATTATCCTCGTTTTGCTTTTGTTGATGTTCATCTTATATCCTCCTTTCAAGACGCTATTCATTCCATTCAACTGCTCTTCCAAGTCCTTTGCTTTCTCTTACAGAATTACAATGTCATCGGCGAACCTCAAAGTTTTTATTTCTTCTCCATGGATTTTAATACCTACTCCGAATTTTTCTTTTGTTTCCTTTACTGCTTGCTCAATATACAGATTGAGTAACATCGGGGAGAGGCTACAACCCTGTCTTACTCCCTTCCCGACAACTGCTTCCCTTTCATGTCCCTCAACTGTTATAACTGCCATCTGGTTTCTGTACAAGTTGTAAATAGCCTTTCGTTAACTGTATTTTACCCCCTGCCACCTTTAGAATTTGAAAGAGAGTATTGCAGTCATCATTGTCAACACCTTTCTCTAAGTCTACAAATGCTAGAAACGTAGATTTGCCTTTCCTTAATCTTTCTTCTAAGATAAGTCGTAAAGTCAGTATTGCCTCACGTGTTCCAACATTTCGACGGAATCCAAACTGATCTTCCCTGAGGTCGGTTTCTACTAGTTTTTCCATTCGTTTGTAAAGAATTCGTGTTAGTATTTTGCAGCTGTGGCTTATTAAACTGATTGTTCGGTCATTTTCACATCTGTCAACACCTGCTTTCTTTGGGATTGGAATTATTATATTCTTCTTGAAGTCTGAGGGTATTTCGCCTGTCTCATACATCTTACTCACCAGATGGTAGAGTTTTCTCAGGACTGGTTGTCCCAAGGCCGTCAGTAATTCCAATGGAAAGTTGTGTACTCCAGGGGCGTTGTTTCGACTCAGGTCTTTCAGTGCTCTGTATAACTCTTCACGCAGTACCGTATCTCCCATTTCATCTTCATCTACATCTTCTTCCATTTCCATAATATTGTCCTCAAGTACATCGCCCTTGTATAGACCCTCTATATACTCCTTCCACCTTTCTGCTTTCCCTTCTTTGCTTAGAATTAGGATTCCATCTGAGCTCTTGATATTCATACAAGTGGTTCTCTTATCTCCAAAGGTCTCTTTAATTTTCCTGTAGGCAGTATCTATCTTACCCCTAGTGAGATAAGCCTCTACATCCTTACATTTGTCCTCTAGCCATCCCTGCTTAGCCATTTTGCACTTCCTGTCGATCTCATTTTTGAGACGTTTGTATTCCTTTTTGCCTGCTTCATTTACTGCATTTTATTATATTCTCCTTTCATAAATTAAATTCAATATTTCTTCTGTTACCCAAGAATTTCTACTAGCCCTCGTCTTTTTACCTACTTGATCCTCTGCTGCCTTCACTACTTCATCCCTCAAACCTCCCCTTTCTTGTTCTATTGTATTTCTTTCCCCCGTTCCTGTCAATTGTTCCCTTATGCTATCCCTGAAACTCTGTACAACCTCTGGTTTAGTCAGTTTATCCAGGTCCCATCTCCTTAAGTTCCCACCTTTTTGCAGTTTCTTAACATTATATAATAGTGGAAAATGTGTGTTACTGGGACTGAATTATGTATTGAAATAACTTTATGAACATAATTTCACAAATAGTTTCAGTAATCATCAATGCAGAACACTTCAACCAAAACCCATTTCACACTTTCTGCTCATCACGTTATAAGTTACAGTGAATATCTGTGACTGTACATTTTTGTTCTCAGTCCAATGACGTCCATAGGTATGTCACGTGATTATTAAAGTTCTCGCAAAATCACTTGATCGTCATTAACCGACGGACGGTTATATGCGTAGTTTTCGGGATAACGTGAAGTATGTAGCGATCTATGTGCATCACTTTTAAACGCGTCAGAAATATTTGAAATAATTATATGCTATATATTTTTGCTATATATTTCTTCATAATAAAATCATGATGAATATCTAAAAGCTAAATCTTAGAAATATCTAAAGTAGCCATTCCCACAGCTATGAGTTTCTCGCCTACAATTCAAGAGCAACAATATTTTCCTTATATATGCTACTGCTCTTGAAACTGCTCCTAGTAAGTAACGCTCCAGTAGTTGCGGTTCCCTGAAAGATGAAAATGCATTTGCTTTGTCGAAAGTCAAAGCAGAGCAACTCTACGCTCTTCCGTCCCTGTTTAGAGTATGGGAGTACTTTTCTAAGTATTTTCACCTTTGTGAACGGTATACAATTACGAGTGCGAAAGCCGAATTCAATCTGAGGTACTACTCAATTTTTATTATTTCGGAGTAATTGAAAGTGTCTCATATATACCTATGAGCATTTAATTTTACAAGTTTTTGAATTTATCAGCCTTAATCAAAAAAGAAGAGAATTCTCGAGAAACCCCTTATATTCAATATTTTTTACACTTCTTGTTTGGGACCGTAAAATATTACTTTATCCTAAAATTTATGACACTTTCTCACTAACAGCATAAATATAAGGTTTATTTATACATAAAGCACATTCGAATTTATATCGCTTGAATATGTTACGTCGATTGTGAATAGGACGTTCCAGTAATCCTGTAACTCTTATTTGATGACTGAACACGGCGAAGACGATGATGGGCATACTTCTACTATAAAGGCAAATTGTTTTGGCATGATTGACTGGGATTCCATCAAGAGTGATGTCTGCCGCCTGAAATAAATTCTTTCATTTGGACGCCACTTCGGTCACTTGCTCCATTAACCTACCAGTGAAAAGACACACAGTTTATGTGGAATCCGAACTATGTGTCGTTCCCGTATCTTTAAATCAGCGAGAGGTGAATGTTAGAGCCCAAGCAGACAAAAAAATCGCAGTGTCTTATTACGTTTCCATCCCTCGATCCCCATGCACGCACTTTACTACTAGACCAACAAATCCGAGATACCCTTACATTCATCAAGATAAAGGGAGGCAGGACGAAGGATTCAGCTGACAAACAGAGTAACATACAATATATAGTCTACTTCCTGAAGAATTTCAAACAGTTGTGAGGACGACGAAAAGTGAAGTCCGCCGCCATAGAATTCCCGCTTCACACGCCGGGAGAGTACGTTCTGCCAGTTCCCGCCTCTACTATAAGACTGCGAGAGCTTCCTTGTCCACAGTGCTGTGTGAGGCGTTGTGTGCGTTGTTTGTCTCTCAGCGTCTCGTGTTTGTGATTCAGTTTTCATGCGGCGTTGTCTTGCTCCGTGACTTTCGTTCATGGCTCCCAGAAACGTTCCACGCACAGGTTCCGTCAGTTTTGATAAGTCCACACAGAAAGTGCTGCCATGTTCGTTAGAACTTCATGATTGGGTTGTAGATGAGATAAACGTCACTTCAGAACAGCTTCACACAGCTTACTTCGCTTCTGAATCGTACGTGTTTTATGTCAACTTTCTAGACTCGTTTCAGTTTGACAGGCTACTTTCGTGGGATGGACAACTGCTCCCTCTCACTCATTGCGATGGCGCTAATAGTATGGTTATTTTAGTGAACATGGAGGTGGGATGTACGAAAGTTAGGGTGTTTAACCTTCAGCCCGAAGCTTATGACTGTTTCGTCAAGACTGTCGTACTTCTGGTTGGGGACATACGTTTACAAGTTTATAGTGGCATTCGATCCGTGGATATGGTGGTCAAACAGAATATCCCTTCTTATTTGCAGGTGTGTGGACACTGGCTACATATAATTAACACAGACAAAAAGGGACTGTTTCATATTTAATGAAAATGGACAACTCACAAATTGCCCATGTCGTCTCAAAGTCCTAAAATCCACTTATGAACAACGAGAAAGGATAACGTTCGCGAACCTAGCTCCCTACGTGACAGCCATTGTGCCTAACCAGTTTCTGAGGGTCTGCGCGAGCCATTGCGTGATGGTCGTAGAGCAGTTCCGACATTAACCTCGCGTAGGGACTTTGCGCCACTGTAGCTTTCGGGCTGCCACCATCTCCACTTCAAAACAAGCGCAGAAGGACGCAAAATGGTGAGAAGTTAGACGATTCCTCTTCCATTCTCCGATCTACTAAAACTATTCCGTTGTAGGAGGCCTCTACCCTCCCCGAGTTCATATTGGATTATAACATGTCAGCTGATGTTCAAAATTCAAAAACGTCTAGCCCACCCTCCAGTGTGACTCCCGAGACCGAGTCCGACTGTTCGGAATCATATGAGAATAGACCTGTACCGGAGCTCCGTACTATATCGACGGACTTACCAGACATCTTTGGCTCCATAACGTGTTCCCAAGAATCTTCTGCGCCCTTGTATGGAGAAAGCATACGACAGGCCTCTGCTGATCAGAACCAGATGGGCGCAAGTGTGCCAATGGAACATGTGGTGACGGTAAAAGATGTACCGTCAGTTTTCTTTTCCGTTGATTCCCAGTAGCCGCACCGCCCGCCTGTGTTAAGAATGGGCCGACCTCGGTGACCACGCTGTTCTAGGCGCTGTAGTCCGGAACCGCGCGACTGCTACGGTCGCAGGTTCGAATCCTGCCTCGGGCATGGATGTGTGTGATGTCCTTAGGTTAGTTACGTTTAAGTAGTTCAAGTTCTAGGGGACTGATGACCTCACATGTTTAGTCCCATAGTGCTCACAGCCATTTTTTTTTGTTAGAGTGGGGTGCATCCTCTTTTCTTAGTACCGAATTTCCACAGGACCCAACCAAGCTGCCCCACACGGCAGTCGCCTTCCCGCAGAGCCGCTACAAACAGCGTTTTCAACCTAAGCGTGCGGCACTGCGAAATACGGAAAAACAGAATTAGGTTAGAAGAGGGGGATCCACCTCTTTATGTTAAGATTCATCCCTTGACTCTGCCGTGGACTGTGATACTCGCCTTTAAAGGTCACTTGCTAGTAATCCACTGCATAGTTTTGGTATTAAATAAATGCTCGCCTATACCTTTCTTACCCCGACTGTGAACAGAACTATGTCCGAGCTTAGACTTCCGGTGCTGCGACAGTTTATTTATGATTCAACTGCAGATTTGATATTTTTGAAAGTAGTGTAATTTGACCATTTTTCTGTTCCCGTCTTTTCTGCTTTCTTTAATGTGGCTCCTGAACTATCTACTGGTACTGCATTGTTTTAGTGACAGGAAATACCACAGACTCATTTCGAAGTTCTTGATAACTGCACTTTATGTGATCTTGCTGTAATTCTTCTTTATGCCCCTACAGGATCTGCCCGTTCCTCAGATTGCACGCGTTTTTCAAAAAAGAGGATGTAGTCTCAAAAGAAGGTATAGTTTATTTATTTGATAAATCTCCACAGACGCTTCTGTTACGCGGAAATTTTAATTGTGTTTTGCATTAATTGGATCAGACACCTAATCTTAATTTCAGTAAGAGAGTAGACGATTTGGTGAGCTCTTTGCGAATACCCGAAGTGTGGATCTGCAGCTTTCGAGCGCTCGTCAGGTATACGCATTTTACAGCTACTTCCACCAGCAGACTCGATCGCTTTTATCGTTCTGAATCTTTACGTGCACACCTGTTGGCGATAGACGTGACACCCAGTTGTAACACTACATCTACATCTACCTCTACATACATACTCCGCAATCCACCATACGGTGCGTGGCGGTTACCTCCTACCACAACTAGCATCTTCTCTCCCTGTTCCACTCCCAAACAGAACGAGGGAAAAATGACTGCCTATATGCCTCTGTACGAGCCCTAATCTCTCTTATGTTATCTTTGTGGTCTTTCTGCGAAATGTAAGTTGGCGGCAGTAAAATTGTACTGCAGTCAGCCTCAAATGCTGTTTCTCTAAACTTCCTCAGTAGCGATTCACGAAAAGAACTCCTCCTTTCCTCTAGAGACTCCCACACGAGGTCCTGAAGCATTTCCGTAACACTCGCGTGATGATAAAACCTACCAGTAACAAATCTAGCAACCCGCCTCTGAATTGCTTCGATGTCCTCCCTCAATCCTACCTAATAGGGATCCCAAACGCTCGAGCAGTACTCAAGAATATGTCGTATTAGTGTTTTATAAGCGGTCTCCTTTACAGATGAACCACATCTTCCCAAAATTCTACCAATGAGCCGAAGACGACTATCTGCCTTTCCCACAACTGCCATTACATTCTTGTCGCACTACATATCGCTCTGCAATGTTACGCCCAAATATTTAATCGACGTGACTGTGTCAAGCGCTACACTCTTAATGGAGTATTCAAATATTACAGGACTCTTTTTCCTATTCTATGACGTAGCTGTAACCTTAAATCATGTACCGCACCCATTAAAACTCTATCGCCTCCCCTGGATGTTGAACGCACCCCTCTTAAACAATCCTTCACTAGAAATTATCGTTTCGAAATGTTTGGGTCCGTAGCTTGCGTTCGCATGACCGCTGTCCTCGTGTTATGGAATGGTGGTCAGTGAAACCCAACCCTTTGCTCCGGAAAGCGTTAATGCATTACGGCGCTGAGAGGGTGAAGGATCTTCGTCGGACCCAGGACTCTTGTTATTCCGTCTACAACAACTTTATGACTGTGCCAGACTAGCTCCCTTACGGATTACGGATGTCCGCCAGGTTACGGCGAAACCTCTTCAGTTAACGAAACAACAAATGGAAGGACTCAGGCTGCGACAAAAATCCTTCTACTTCCTGCAGGATGAACTGACCTCCTTATAACACCTTATCTGTTGCGGACGCGTCACAAAGGAGCATCTATCACGTCCCTTACTCACACCGATGGACACGTAGCGACGTCATAACGTGACATTTCCAGAGCGATCTATAATTACTTTACCAATCATCATGCCCCTGCTACTCATACGACTATGACTGATGCATTTACTCATCTCCTGGATTGCGTGGTTACTTCCACATTAAATAATGAACTTCTATGTGACTCTACTTGCGATGATGTATATCTCTTTACTACTGTTTCATCATTGCAAACATCGCCGGGACTTGAAGGAATTCCTAAGGAATTTTATGTAAATTTTTGGCCTCTTACAGAGGACACCGCTACGTTACTGGTAAATGAGGTGATCCTGGGGGTCTGATTCCTAACCCCTTCAAGGTAGGTAAACTCATTCTCATTCCGAAGACATCAGGACGTCCAGACATTACTAAATTCCTCCCGATGGTGCTGATTAAATTTGATTGCAAAACTATCACTCGCGTTAGAAGCCGTTTGCCGATACTGCTAGAGAAAATTATTGCTGTTCACCAAAACTCTTTGCCTGGTCATATGATTCTGATTTTTGTAGTCGAGTACCGGGATGTTAACTTGGTAGCTGTGGCGACTTCTGTCTCTGGAACCTTGCGTTTTATTGATTTTAACAAGGCACCTGGTCAGTCACGGTTTCTTGATGCACGTATTCAAGGCGACTGGTCTCAGTCTTACTGTATGTCAGATATTGTCCAGTCTTTTTACAGTTGTTCGAGCATCCGTCGTAGTGAATGGTCTACTTACTACCCAGAGCACCATCCGCCGGGGCTTGACGCAGGGGAACCCCCTCTCCATATTGCTTTTTGTCTTGTCTTTAGAACCTCTGCTTCTCCGTATTGCTGATCAATTATGTGGCTGGAAGATAAAGGAGAAACCTTCTCAGTACGAGCGTACGCGAATGACGTTATGGTATGCTACGTCATATCGATAACACATCTTCGCTCAAGGATATATTGGAACTCTTTCGTTCTCTCTCTGGGGCCCTTATTAATTAATGGAAATGTACCCGGTTTCCATTGCAGGATTCTCAACACGTCATTCCATGGGCGACGGTGGTTGCTCGCTACGAATCGTTGGGGATCTCGTGGATCGCTGCCCGATGAAAATAGCTGCACTCAATTGGCGGGAGGTGACGAATCGAATTCAAGGGGCAGTTCATGAACACGAACGCGGTTCCCTTAGTCTTCTTCACAAAGCGCGGATCTTAGATTCCCACATTTTCAGCCAAGGATACTATATTGCACAAGTATTCCCGCTCCCCGCTTGTGGCTCTCAAATTGATGCAATTGTCCGGTCGTTTCCTTTTGGAAAGTAATATGTTTCGTCTTCAGTATGAAGTGGTTGCGAGGCCCGATACCCTTGGAGTGTTGGTACTTCTTAGTATCAAAGTGAAGGCTTCAGTATTGTTTATATTGCGCACCGTTTTACCATGGACTGGAGGAGCTCATTCTTTTGCATCTCGCTTTTTTACGTGACTTCGAACAGGAGTCTGACTCCCCCTGCCGATGTTGGCGGTAGCAACTCTGAACTGCGGCCCATACGTGATTTTTACATTCCAATAAGTTACCTGGGAGATGACGTTCCATCAACGGCACACCTTACCATCAGATCTTTGCTTTCTCGTTGGGGAGTACAATCATGACTCTGCCGAGCTGAAGTGTCCGCACCATTTGTATCTTGGAAAACAGTGTTGTTTCACGTTAATTTTCGTATCCTCATAGTGATATAGGGTGATTCACAATCTGATCCCGACAAATGAACGCGTCCATCTTATTGGTCTTAGTCCGGCTGGTTTTTGCGACACATGTCATCAGTCTGGCACATTACCATGCGGGCTTGTCTCTTGCGAATGAGAACAAAGGCACTGGTCCGCCGGCAACTAGCATTCTCTACCTGATCAGCAGAAGCTGCTTTCTCGGTAGAACTTCTTCTGTGTCCGGACTTTCCCGTTTTATCTCAGACGAAGACTAAGTCAGTCATATAGCTCCTCGTACACTACACCCACTATGTAGTCCGGTGTGCCAACCATCTCGACGCCCATGTTTTTCGCCAGTATATGACGAACGCTCATCGCAAGTGGCAGTGGCTTCCACGTCATGGTGCTTTATTTGCAAATATGTTAATTCTTGTCTTTAATCGTCAAAGACTAGGATAGCTTTGTTTCTCTTTCCGTTTCACTTGTTCTGGAGGCTTCTCTCACCGTGTTCTTCCTAGAGCACCAATTACTTTTCTTTTGACTCCTGGAATTGTGAATTGTGGAATTTATGCCTATCAAGTTTTGTTTTAAAAAAAAGTAAAGAAAAAATTAAAACAGTCTAAAAAATGAAACTAATAAGAAATTAAATAAAAAGCAGCTAGTACTATGACCATGTGAGAGGCCAGTACAGTGACTGGCCGGTAGAGGGGGAGGAGGTATCCTGCCCAGGCTTCGTGTTTCGACCCCTGCCTACCTTGCGTCCACACAGTCGGACACTGTTTCCATTCTTCACTGAAAATAAGTGCAACGGATAACGTCACCTGGACAAAAGGTGGCACAGTGGTTAATGCAACTAAGAAAACAGTACGGAAGGACCCGAGTTCGATTCCCAGATTCCCAGTACTTCCTAAGACTTTCTTTTAGATGGAGAGGTCTTAAAGTGGTTCCACTGAGCCTTGTTAAACCATATGTGGAGTTACTTTAAAAAATATCTCAGTAGTGAACGTGGGAGAATGCCATGCAAGGGGCCAGGGTTCGATTCCGTCTGCGTCGGCGATGTTCTCCGCTCGGGGAGTGGCCGTTGTGCTGCTTTGACGCTGAAATCTCCATAGTGGCGTCTACTAAAAGAGGCTAGCACCAGGCGACCGGTATACCCGACGGGAGCCCAAGCTGCTCGATATTTCACTTTATTGCAAAGGATAGTGAAGCCATAGGGTCAATAATGCCGTAGAAATAGGACCTTTGTGACACTTTGGGCTCTTTCTGTAACATAAGTTATACAAGTGTGTGTTAATTTTTTTAAAAATATTTATCCTTCAATTTCGACCGAAATAAAGCTTTTATGTGTAATGGGGTATTCTGAATACGGAATATTAATTGTCACAAAGCTGTCTCATTTCAGGACAACATTATGAAATGAAGTCTAAACACATGGAAAGCACAGTTAAATTCACGCATCACAATTATCATCTGGTACACTGCGTTTCTTCATGACACACAGTTATTTTGCACGTTTTATGAATTTTGTTTCATCTACACAAAGAAAAAGAGTTGTTACGAAATTTTTCAGTTCGATGAGAATTATTTTTCTAATTTCCTTAAGATCTTTAAAGACATATATGCTCAATGGAACAAAAAGCAGGCTGTACTGTGTAAAATAAGAAACAAAGTTTCTACATACGTATTTACGCAACTGTTCAGTGGAACTCATGTTGTATGTTACAACACTTACATTTAACAAAAAAATCCTCTAAGGACGGTAATTAACTCACTTTGTTACACACCTACTTACAAGTTCAGTGTTATGAGAAAACACCAAGTCATGAGGCATTGAGTACTATATTCTGAGCAATTGTAGACTATATACAGAGACGAAGGTAGTACCCGCCAGGTTAGCCGAGAGCGGTAATGTGCTGTTACCTGGACTCGGGGAGGCGCGCCGGCCCCGGATCGAATCTGCCCAGCGGTTTAACGACCAGGGTCGGTGTGCCAGTCAGACTGGATGTGGTTTTTAGGCGGTTTTCCACCTCCCACTGGGTGAATACCGGGCTGGTCCCCACGTCCCGCCACAGTTACTCACCTCGCAGACATTTGAAACTCGATGGTACTATTTCGTGATTTACACTAGACACAGGCCGCTGGGGTAGACTAAATCCGTCCCCGGGGTATGGGATGGTGGCAGGAAGGGCATCCGGCCACCCCTTAAAAAGTTAACCGTGCCAAGTCCGTACTAAACCGTGCCAATCCTGCGCACGATGCGGGACGCAGGCAGTAGCAAAAGAAGAAGAAGAAAAAGATACAGGAACAAAGTTACAATACGAAATAAAACTTGCATTTCTATTAAACCATTTACAAACGTCCCTATGTTCATTAATGACACCTGTTTTCTACAATTTCAATTGTAACTGCTGTGTCTGTGGGTAGATGTGCTGACAAAAAAATCTGAATTTTTTTCGCTTTCCAATGGCTGAAATTCTTTTGTACAACTTAACTCTCATGCAGAATGCGCTTTTAACTTACCTATATCATGTTACCTTTAGTTAATCACAGCTTCATATTTTCCGGCAGTTGCAGAAGGGTTCCAAGAAATTAACAAACACATTTTTACAACTTACACCAAAAGGGCTTTGTCACCAGTTCATGTGTTAAGCATGTACTTGTAGCGTCCACCACTAATAGCAGTACTACTCGAAAACACTCTGAATCAATGGTATCCCGAACCACAATATTTAAGAATAAAACGTTAGAGTGCGCTTTAATAATAAAGTAATACTTCAGGCACAAAGTTGCCAGATGTATGGTACTAAAAGTCATTTCATACTTCCCTGAAACAAGAGCCAGACAACATTTTCTTACACAGAAAAAAAAAGAACGCTTGTTTCATACGTGCCAAAAGCAAATATTAGTATAGTCTTGATGCGTAGCTTATATTGGGCGACTGATGAAGAAACAGGAAGTAAAATGAAACCTAAAATGATCACATTCTACAGAAAGAAAACCTTTGATGATATTCTAGATAAAATTGTTTAGCTTATCCTTTCAGCAAAAGCACGAAGAGAGGGTGAATAGTAATATTCCGATGGACAGCGTACGTCACAGAAATAGCTAACGAAGTTAGATGTATCGGAAAAGGAAATGATGTTCTTAGATGTCGAGACTTTCTTCAAGCTGTAGGAAAAGAACTGGTTCTAGACCACTTGAGGAGGAGAGAGAATGCTAAGTCTTGTTTTTTTACACGTTTTCTTTTATTTGTATCATCTATATTTGTCAAAATTTAAGGAACGAATGATTGAAGAGGGAAGATAGACACAAGTGAATCGCAAAAAAAAAAATGCTGCTAACTTGTGGAAGAAGTGTAGACTGTATCAGAAGAAAAAAATCTGGAATGAGAAAAGAAAAAGTGATTCGTTTGGGGCTTATATTTATCCCCAACACGTTCCGTAACGTGCAAAATTTTCAGGATTAAACGAGTGGTTCACACAAACTAAGAAGTCTAGTTTTTATCACTAACAACAATTAAAGGTTCTTGTTAACTGAAAAATCTCCTAACTACTATTGCTATTCGTCATTGTTGTTAGCGCACACGTTTAGTAGCATTTTGTAATTGGAAAAGGTTTAATTAACTTTGATGCATTTAACTGTATCCCTTCACTCCGTCATAATCTACCTTCATTTACGATTTGGTTATACTTAAGTAGGAACAGAAAGTTTCTTTTACAGATTCTCCGATAACAATGTTGTTGGGCAGAAGTCACGGATAACGGAGTTTTAAATCAGCAGCTCCGCATCTACCCTTCCAGTACGTTGCTCGCTTCATACCTATCATTTCTGGTACAGTCGTGATATTCTTACCAATCAAATTGTCGAATTATCATGAAAATTTCCTTCAAACATAATACTTTTTCTGAGGGCAGTGGAAGATAGCAGTTAAGCACACAGACATTTTCTGGATACTGAAGACTTACTTCTTGACCGTAACAATACCAACGCATTTTCCATAACGCGCATTACCTAGGAGAGGAGGATACCATATGCCCGGCACAAAAAAACAACATTCATTAATAGTTGTTGACTCACATTGCAAACAAACTTCATAAAGAGATGTTGATGTGTAAGCAGAGTCCAGATCCTGAAATATCTTTTAGTACACTCCTACCATTATCATCTCTCTTTCAGCATCGTGTGCTACCGAAGCTACGTATACTCATTGAAAAAAAAATTAACTATTGGTAAGTTCTTCTCGAAACATACTTTTTAAAGATGTATTTATGTGTAGGTGACCTCCTGAACGTGCAAATGTTGAATATGACATTCAATGAACAACGTGACATCTGCTCCTAACAATGGAAGCTCACCATCGCACTCCCCTCAGATTTAGTGGTAAGATGCCCACTAGATAGTCCGTCAAGAACTGAACACAGATGAAGCATGAAAACAGGAAGAAGGTGTACTGAACTATGAAAAAAGAAGCAAAATAGAAACAGTGGAAACTCCAAACTCGTGCAACATCAAGTGACTTTGAATAGCCACGGCATCATGGTTTTGTGCTCACGGTTTTGGACTGCGAAGGGGAATCGCCGTGTTCAGATCTGCCTGGAGCCCTCCCCTCCCCCTTCCTTTTTTTAACAAAATTATGAACTGTCCACCCGGTCACTGGCGTGTCTTTGCGCTGTATTCAAATATCAAATTTGTGTCTGTGCCGTAGTGTGACGTCCGTTTCAAACTGCCACGTGTAAGGAATTGACCTCCAGACGTACATACATCCTATCTATTCTACGCAAGTACCACATGTTATGACTCTTGGGTTCCGTTTTGGAGGTTTTGACTCTTGATTTCCTTTATTGTGACTAGTTCACACCCATTCATTTGCTGTTTTAATTTTTGTGAGAGGTCTATGCAGCATCTCGCCTGATATCACTATTCACCACATTTACTTGCTACGCTAATATATTCTTTAACACGTGGCTCATATTCCGTAACAAATGTTTTGTATCACAATTTCCAGGACTACAGAAGGAGAAAAGATACGTCAGTGACTGTGTGCGAAGTTCATAACTTGGTGAAAAAAAAGGTGGCGCATGAGAAGTTTGAACATGGATATCCTGATTTTCAGTCGAACACTGTGACCACACTTGCTGTTTACTTGATGCAGAACTTAAATTTAGACCGTTCGCTGATTCTATTTTGCACGTTTTTTCACTATTCAGTACACCTTCTTAGCCCGCCAGCCAAGCCGCTTCATGAGAGGGAAGACGTGCCGGTCTCCTGCACAGGTCCGCACGGCGGTAGGTGTCGAGGTCCGGTTTGCCGACCAGCCTGTGGATGATTTTCAAGGCGGTTTCCCATCTGCCTCGGGCGAATGCGGACTGGTTCCCCTTAATCAGCCTCAGTTACGCTATGTCGGTGATTGCTGAACAATCACTGTCTCAACGTAAGAGTACACGATCATTACTCTACTACGTCAACATTTGGAGTTACTCTCATCTCGTATGAGACGTTCCGGGGAGGTGGGGCCCCACTGCGGGCCGAACCAGACAATAACCCTGGGTTCGGTGTGGGCTGGTGGACTGCTGTGGCCTGTTGTGGGGTTGTGAACCACTAAGGGCTACGGCGTGTCCTTTCTAGGTCCCCGGGTCAATACACAATACACACACCTTCTTTCTATTTTCATGCTTGTTCTGCGTTCAGTTCTTGAAGAGCTATCCACTGGACCATTTCACCTGAAAATCTGAGGGGTAAGCGATGGTGATTTTCCCTTGTAAGACTTAAATGTTTGCGATAGGTTTAACTGGAAAACTTAAAACATTTGTGGACCTGGTAGAAGAATTCATAAAAAACCATAAATATTTATTTAAATGTCTTAAAATATAAAGTAACTGACAAAATTACCACATTTCCAAAAGGTGGACACACAATCCCCCCTCCTTTCCGCCTGCCTGCCCCCATCTCTCCTCCCCCACCCCCCCGTCCCACGCCTTAGAATCGCGAGAGTTAAGTACACCATGCGTCAGAATCATCTGGTATACTCATTACTTCGAAATGTTCCACAGATATCTGCAGTGAACCATGTAAATGAAAATAGTCCTATGGGCCGCATAATTGGAGTAGAGGCGATTTACACTAAATATACTTTTCAAGTTTCATAAACGTTTTCACTGGAATCAGAAATGAATCTATTTTATGTAAAAGATGTCTAGACGAACAACTGACGATAAGGCCGCAGAAGTAATTTCAACACATCGTAATTTTTCTATATCCGTAATGAGTTGCTACTTTCAACAATGTCAATTCAGGTATACTCACATAATTAGCAGGACATAGTTCGTATGTTATGAGTCAGGTCGAAGAAAATTTTCAAATACTTCAGAAATAACAGGACATGAGTTTTCAGTTTGATTTAGAGTAATCTCCTTGTTTCTTGCAATCAAATTAAAGCTTTCTTTCATTTCCTTATTGGTATTTACGTTCGTTGATACCTATTTAATAACCAAACTACTAACTGAACACTTTAGTTGGTAGGAAATTGCCTTTCAAAAAAACTAATTCCACTGCTACTTCAAATCCATTTCATTCTAAATTTAGATCTTCAGGCTCAAGGGAGTTATATTCTCAAGCAAAGTAACAATGTTAATGACGAGAATGTTTGATGACACGCTGTCGGTCGAATAACTCTTCAACTAAGAGATATTACGATGATATAGTAACTGAATTTATTCATTTATTTTCTTCTGGGTGATCGTGACAGTATCAGTAAATTTGAAAAATGAAACCGTTCTGTAACAGGGATGGCACAAAAATTTTTAACGAACTGACAACGATGTGTCCACACCTGTTATTATAGATACACTTGAAAATGGACAGTTACTGAAACTAGCAGTGCAAATTAAGTGATTTACAACACGGACCTGTTGGATGATCTCATTCTTCATAATCATGATAAAATATGTGAAATAAGGATTATTTCTGCTGACTACTCTGGATTCAGTACCTATCTTCCTGATGGGTCTTAAAATCTTCTGTAACGGAGACCAGAAATACATATCGTCGCACTGGTGTTGTGTACAGTCCACGAAAAATTTTAGCATCAGCGTACGTATTCAGAGTTTCTGCTTTGATCTCACGACGATGTGAATTGTTATCCATGTCATACGTGCAGTCTTAAAGCATCGACTGCCCACCGACCAGCGCAGCGCCACCAAACGGCATCAAGAAGGCGCTGACATCTACATCTACATCCATACTCCGCAAGCCACCTGACGGTGTGTGGCGGAGGGTACCTTGAGTACCTCTATCGGTTCTCCCTTCTATTCCAGTCTCGTATTGTTCATGGAAAGAAGGATTGTCGGTATACCTCTGTGTGGGCTCTAATCTCTCTGATTTTATCCTCATGGTCTCTTCGCGAGATAGACGTCGGAGGGAGCAATATACTGCTTGACTCCTCGGTGAAGGTATGTTCTCGAAACTTCAAAAATCCCATGCTCGCGAATGGAAAGACCGGGCACCGCCACGCCCCCGGGTAGACAGATTTCAGCGCCCTCTGTCAAAGCCGACTTAAGCAGCCACCCAATCGTTGGTCGCTACCCATTTTAGTCGCAGACTTCGTGAGCATCACTAGCAGGAAGACGATGCTTAGCGTGCGTTCTCTGAGTAGTGATAGAGTGTAAATGCAATTGTACGTAAGACGCACAAGAAACATCTCAAACTACCTCATAACGAGAAGTTATGTTTCTTTCCTTTTTAGAAATAAAATGTTCTAGAAATGTGAAACAGATCATTTTGGATTCTTTCCACTTCTCATCACAACGTATCTCGTTCCTTGCTTGTGTCGGTGTTGACTTCCACAGTAGCCTACACAACAGCTGGTGCCGCGGATACCACAACCAATGCTTCCTCCGCTCTTCGTCGCTGCCGGCCGCGGTGGACTAGCGGTTCAGGCGCTCAGTCCGCAACCGCGGGACTGCTACGGTCGCAGGTTCGAATCCTGCCTCGGGCATGGATGTGTGTGATGTCCTTAGGTTAGTTAAGTTTAAGTAGTTCTAAGTTCTAGGGGACTGATGACCACAGCTGTTAAGTCCCATAGTGCTCAGAGCCATTTGAACCATTTCTTCGTCGCTTGGTAACAGCAGGTCACTAATATTTCATTCTTTTCTTTTAGAGGATCATTGCTTCTAACTGGGTTCTTTCTTGCAGACTAGCCGCAACGCTTCCGATATTTGTGTATTTGTCTTGCTGCTAATTATTTTGTTGCGGCGCTCCTCTTATTAAAATGGCTTCTAGCCCACCTGCGACTGAGTCTCCGATTGCTCTTGCTTTGATGGAATGCAGTTTACTGAGTTTCAGAACCACCAAATGATGGCAGTCCAGCAGCTCATTAACTCACAAGCCGCTGCTGCATCAATTCCGCCACAACAAAGACATCCACGGCGCCGCCTCCGTGCATTCACTCATTCTGAGCTTTGAATGAACAACAAGAGGAATGGAACTAGTGGTACGCTCAGGTTTACACTCATTGTGCTGCACATCAACTGTAGTGTACTGTGAAACTTTCTTATATCTTGTCAACGCCCGGCACAGGACCGGCCGAAGTGGCCGTGCGGTTCTAGGCGCTGCAGTCTGGAACCGCGAGGCCGCTACGGTCGCAGGTTCGAATCCTGCCTCGGGCATGGATGTGTGCGATGTCCTTAGGTTAGTTAGGGTTAACCAGTTCTAAGTTCTAGGGGACTAATGACCTCAGAAGTTGAGTCCCATAGTGCTCAGAGCCATTTGAACTAACCCGGCACAGGTGTTTTCCGCCTCGCTCAGAAGTTATTACTGATCATCTGACCAGAGTTGTTAGTTTTTGTAGATTTAGTTTCTGTCCTCACTAAGTATCACTAGGATCAGGTATAGGTTGCTGCAGCTCATTACAGGTTCTTTCGATTGCGGGAAAAGCCAGAACAGACATACTGCCAGTCGTTCTCTGAACTTCTGGGTTTGACATGACTGTCATTTTCAATGTAGCTGTGGACTTCACTATAGTGATGGAATGTTCGTGATGCAGTTATGTAAAATTTACCAGCCAGTAGGATTCGTAAGCAAATTCTCAAATATTCTGATCCTAAAAAAAAAAAGGTGAAATGGCTCTGAGCACTATGGGACTTAACTGCTGAGGTCATCAGTCCCCTAGAACTTAGAACTACTTAAACCTAACTAACCTGAGGACATCACACACATCCCTGCCCGAGGCAGGATTCGAATCTGCGACCGTAGCGGTAGCGAAGTTCCAGCGCCTAGAACCGCTCGGCCTTCTGATCCTACTTTAAAATAAGTGTTAAGATTATTGAACTTCAAGAGTTGTGTGATAGTGTCGTGGAAAACTTCGAGGTAGCTCCCATTTGCAGTGTAACGCGAAGTGACGAACAGGTAAGGCCTTGCGACTGACCAGCACGTGCAAACAGGCCACCGTTCCGTGGGAAGACTAAACAAATTTCAACGCATGTGTCTGCTGTGAAATCATGTCCCCACTGCTTTTCGCGGGACACGACTTGATGTGCTTTTGGAAAGGCTGGTAATGTAAAGTCTATATGCTTGCAACAGAAAAAGAATTCTACCCATGTTCGCTCTTGTAAGTGTGGAGCATCTTGTCACTCAGTCGATGTAGTTTTTTTTTCTAAACCGGCTACCGTTATTAGTAATGACAGCAGTCAAGATGTGCCTTCACCCCGCCCAAGCGCTGTGCAAAGACATTGAGACTGTTCTTGAAAATTTATAGAAAATTATTTAACTTCGTAATTCGATTTACAGTCAGTTGTTAGATAATTAGACTGCAGTATCACAGTTATCACTATATTGCAATTAGTTCAGCTGCTGGGAATGAAAGCATACGTGTACAGCTCGACACTTTGACCGATCGGATAACTTTTTTAACAGAGCTGTGCATTGTCTAAGTACAGCGGATATAGCGACATCGTGAATATTTTCTCGTCCATTATTTGGATTAGACTAGACTCCCTTGGTATGTTCCACACTTTATTGGACATTCCAACAATTTTGTTGATTTTCAAAGAGGGCGGAGTCATTGTAGAAACCAACATGGCTTCCTTCAAGAGAGTATTTTTCCTCTGTATTTTTCAGAACGCCAATGGCTAGCCACCACCTAAAACAGTGAAAAAGCATATATGAAGACGATCTTGGTTTAGTAAGACAAACAAAGAAGTTTAAAAAGTGGAACAATTTGTCACAAAAGCCCTTAGTACATTCAGAGATCCATTGTATGGACCGCTTGAATTCTAATATCCAGAAAACGCAAGGTTGTACCTTCGACATCTGAAACAGGCAGACCAATAGAAATCTAAAAGTTAATTGGGAGGGCAGAGGGCAACATACCGCAAACGCTGTATCAATGACAGTCTAACAGTGTCAGCCTGAAATAATAAGGTGGTCCAGAAAGTAAGTTCCGATCAGTCGCTAAATGGAAACTACAGTGAAAATCAGATGCATTTTATCTGCAAAAGTTAGCTACACATTCCAGATACTTCTCTACATAGTCGCCGCTCCAATTTAGACATTTGTTGGAGTGTTATACCAAATTTCCAGGACCATCGGCAGAGAAGGCCGCAGCCTTTGCTTTAAGATAATTTTCTACGCTGGTCTATAGCGCCTAGTCTGCGCCCAAGTGTTTTCTTCGTATCCAGAGATTCATGTGAACAGAGTTGGTACATAGGACGAGCCAATTAAGGCTGTGTTGTGGGTGATCGAACACTTCCCATCGGAAAGGCTGCAGAAATCTCTTCACTGCCCCTGCAGAGTGCGGCTGAGAATTGCCTTGAAGAAGGAAGTGCGTGCCAAGTGTTAGGTGGGGTGCATTCATTAAGGCGAACCCTCTCATCGTGCCCTCCTACTTGGCGGGAGACATCGTTCTAGGCACCTTTACTCGCTCACAGTGCGCTGACAACTGAAAAGAGCGTCTTGATGCGATCGACAGTCATACTAGAGACACTACCAAACACATTTATGCAAAGCGTCATCGGGTTTTCAGTGCGGTGTCCATTTCGCGACCGATCGGAACTTACTTTCAGGACAACCCTCGTAACACCATTCGGAAACTCACTGCCAGTAACTGAGGACGTAGGCTTGCGTCATCAGAATCTCTGTCATGATACCCTGTTTCTCTGCACAGGAGTATGTGTGCCCTGTATGATATAGCTTTGTCCAGGCACATGCAAAGTGGACGACGCTCTGAAGGATGAGTCAACGCATTTGGGAGACAAGTCATCATGTATACTCATGATCTTCCTCACTATGCAGAAAGGGTGTGGTACGTTCAACGACACACATTCTGAGGATGCTTGCAAATAATTGCTTTAAAAATCCACTAAGTCGACTTAAAATTTCATCGCAGACGAATCTGACCCACTTGCGAGAATTTTAAACTATTCCAGTTGCGCTTTTTTAATTCATAGTGGACGGAGTACGAGGATCGCCTCACGATTCGCGTGTGTTGATAAGTTAACCGCTATTGGTGGACTTTAATAACGAGATGGTGAACCAGTTGTGTTTAGTTAGACGACTGAAACTCTACTTTCTGCGTAGTTGAGACGGCTTTTCGACATTACAAAGACATGAGATTTAAATAGATAAAATTAAATATAATGACTAGATCTGAATTTTTAATGGTTTTGTGGCTTAATAGCGCTATGGTTTTTGAAAGCCGATTGGCAGTAACTAAGCTTTAGGAGAGGCTTTTGCCGCACTGGACAGAATACTATGTACAGAAATCGGAATAAAGATGACCAAACCTTATGGTTTAGTTAATATGACACAATGAGGTTTGAAATTCGCCAAGCTATAAATGAGATAAGGGAGAGACAAATGTTTGGCGCTGAATGTTGAAAGCTAGTAGGAATTCCATTTACTGCATCATCTTCACAAATAACCTATGCGTATCGCTGGAGGCACTGTCCAAACGTTCAGTACGGAACAAGTTACATTGTACTAGCCTGCGTTTTTAGTGGTGCAGTCATTACGTAGTGCAGATTGGTTCAAATGGCTCTGAGCACTATGGGACTCAACGGCTGTGGACATCAGTCCCCTAGAACATAGAACTACTTAAACCTAACTAACCTAAGGACATCACACACACCCATGCCCGAGGCAGGATTCGAACCTACGACCGTAGGAGTCGCACGGTTCCGGACTGCGCGCCTAGAACCGCGAGACCACCGCGGCCGGCTACGTAGTGCAGAATTAACTTAAGTTTAATTATTCAGGCATTTAGATACTACAAAATTATGTTGTATCCTGAAGAGATGGCACTACTTAATATTTGTATAGCAGATGCAATGAATACACTGTGAGCAATGTGTTTATACACTTCATATGGAATCACCAAGTAGTGTTGCTTCGCATCATATAGATCGTAACTTCCATCGTAGTACGTTACTGCAACTTCGTCCCATCTACTTTTAGCCCAAGTAATCAATAAAATCAAAATGATTGACTGAAGTCATGTGCTTATACAAAGTGAAAGTTACGCACCTGATGACTTTCGAAAGATATGCAACCACATTCTATGGTGTTGCTATACTAAGCGTGACATTATTTTCTTAATTCTTTAAATCCTTATGTGGAGCATAGGGTTGCAATAAAGGATCACCATCTTGTTCTGTCTTCTGCTAGTATTTCCACTTCTTCCTATCCCATTCCTTGCTGTTGACCTTCAATTGACCATCTCCATGTCATTTTGGGCCTGCCTCCTCTTTGTCGTCCCTGAGGGATTCAATTAAGTTCTTCCTTCGCAATATGTTCGTTTGGTCTCGTAAGAGAATGTCCTAACCACCTACACTTCCTACTTCTTATTCGAAGCTCCACTGGCTTTTGGCTTGTTCCTTCCCAGAGTGTTTCGTTAGAGACGGAATTTGGCGAGCGTACCTACAGGATATTTCTCAGACATTTGTTGTTGAATGTCTGCAGCTTATGGATTAACTGCTTAGCTATTTTCCTTATTTCTCATCCATATAAAAGCATAGGTTTTACATTACTTTCAAATAGCCGAAATTTTGTCCTCAGTGTTACTTCCTTCGATCTCCAGATACAGCGGAGAGTTGTAAGAGCGCCTTTGTTTTTATTGATGCGGCTGTTAATGTCCCCTGTTGCACCATATGGTGTAATTATACTTCCAAGGTAGCAAAACTTATCCACCCTTTCGATTACTTGGCTCTCACGCTTAAGCTCTGCGGTGTTGTTATCATCTGCCCGCATGTCTTTTGTTTCTTGGGCATTAATTACCAAACTGATTTTCTTTGCTGCAGATTTCAGATATTCTAGTTCTTTCACGTCGTTGAGGCTGTGGGGTAGAAGGCAAAGATTATTTGGAAAATCTAGGCCTTCTATATGTGTTCCATTGCTCCATTTTATTCCTCTCACTTTATTCATTACTTCCGTCATTACAAGAATCAATACTATGTTAAATAGTATCGGTGAGAGCATGCAGCTTGCTTAACTCCTGTTTTCACTGCTATTGGATATGACAGCAGACCTTCATGTAGAACCTGGCACGCGTATTTTTCATACGTGCACTTGAGAAAAGAAATTATTTTTTTGCGAATTCCAAAAGTCTGCAGTGAGCTACATATTTTTGTTCTAATTGTACCGTCGATGGCCTTTTCAGAGTCTACATACAGCCCGTAAAGCGGCAACTAGTATTCATACGAATGTTCAGCTATCTTCTCAAGGTGTTTATCTGATCAATGCAAGAGCGGCTTTCCCTGAATCCTGCTTCTTGTCTTTTTATTTTCTTGCCTACGTATGCTTTTATCCCATTTAGTATTATTCGCAAGATGATCTTATTTGGGATTGACAGGAGGATGATGCCTCTCCAGTTATCAGAAACCGATAGCTCTCCCAACTTTGGGAATTTGATGAGCAAGTCTCTGTTCCAATCATTTGGCACTTTTTCGTTCATCCATATGGCTGTCAGGAGCTGATGTAAAATTTCTGCTGTTATAGAGGGATCTACTCTGAGTAACTGTGAACTGATGTTGTCCAGGTCCTGAGCTTTTCCATTTTTATTTGTTGCACTGTTTCTTCTTTGGATGGCGGTTCTACGTTAACTGCCATATCTTCTGGTAGTCGTTCTCATCCACATTCAGTTGAGTTACATCGTCATCTGTAGTTTCACGGTTCAGAACGTTCTCGAAATGTTGTTTCTATGTACTCTATTAGTACCTCTTATTTCCATGGTACGTTTCATATGCATTTTTTCTTGAAATCTCGATTTGTCAGATTTGAAAACAGATATCCTAGTGAACGAAAAGATAAGCTTGTTTATCTCGTCTACAAATTTTCGGGCCGCTTTCACAATTTTCTGTGCATCGTCGAGTTGACACTTTGTTTGAATTTCGTTTTCCAGTTCTGTAGTACTGTTTGAATTTATACAACGATACACTGCTTCTCTTGAAATCATTGTAATCTGTGTCGCGGGCAGTTTGATGTGCATAACGTAGTAGGTCACTATCATGCACATCCTGTAAAATGTGTCGAGCATCTTTGAAACGTGCTAACACCAGTTTTTCTAACAAGTGCACCTTGTTCTCCCTTGAATATCCATAGAGTTTCTTATGAACTACAAGGTAATATTGCTGCGGACTTTCTCTAAATCTGTTCATAAATGTTTTACTGCTATGCTGTGGATGATCTACCATCTGTGTAAATATGTACCCGCTTCTTGGACAACCATTGTCCTTTACTACGTGTGGCTTCCTGTACGACAAAGATGAACTACATCGCTCGACACCTGTTTCTGTATTACTTTCGCATGTTAAGCACGCATCGTCGTAATTATAATCCTCATGTACTTCTTCCTTACAGTCGGGTGTTTACGACGCCACACATTTCACTGATTCATTTTGCAGGAACCCTAATATTTCATCTGTCACTTCTTTCTCACCCAGCGAAGTTTCTCGGATTCTTTTCTGACAAAATGTCCATTTAGGCAGCTGTTTTTTGTAGATATAATGCAATATTTGCTTTGTTTATCGTTGCCATGTCACTGTTTTGTATCAATACCACTAGCGATGTGAGACTGTTCTGCGTTTCTCGTCGACTAAGCTCCGTAACCTAATGTGCTCACCACTGCATGCCTCCAGTCCCGACCTCGTTATTCTTAGCAGCCAATATTGTATAGCATGGTAAGCAATATATGTTGCATAGAATCCCGCAAACATCATTGGTCTTTAACGACCTCGCACTCAAGGGGTTTATTGTTAGTTAATAGCAACAAAAAATCCGAAAAAATTATACTGGTTAGCACTCACAAACCCACACGTTGGCAGTCACGTTTAATGTCCAATGTTATTGTAGTATGTTATACGTACTGGTCATTAATCTGTGAGCGTTAAAATGGAAATTAATATCTTTTTGGGCCCAAGCATGCATTAAAACACATTCCTTAATACCTGTACCTTTAATCGAAAACATGCCCTCGTATACCTAAGGCTAGCACGAATTCGCTTACAGTTGCGTCCATTATTATGTACAATCATTTTATATCTACGCAGCCACCTTGTTCGGTACCTTGGTCGTATGCTACGTCATTCATAAAAAAATACTTAATGATCCTCTCTCCTTCTTTGCTCCTTCAACGTAAACAGAAAATTTGGGCCAAATGGCTATATAAAACCACTGCACATAACGACTTAGAAGACATTTTGACGCGAACCCAGAATATTTGGGGATGAAAAGCTGATTAATCACAAAAACGCAGATTATTATACAGATTAAAAAATCTGTGCGCACAGTCACCTAATTCAAGTTATTTAAATGATGGATTATTTGTATGACGTTAATATCCTGAAAACGCGAACTATGAATTATCTTACTACACTGCTGTTGTTTGTGGCCCTGTGGGAGTCGGCGATTGTCATCTGCTTCCGTATACGATGCGTCCTCAGACAAGGTAAGGATCTTTATTTACCTTTCGCCACTATTTCTCCTCTATAACCTGATGTCTTCCATTAACTGGTGTCACCTGACTCTTTTTTTCGTAACGCTATTTTCCGAAACCCTTCTCCATAACGTTCTTTAGAAACAAAGTAATATGCTGTCATTATTATTCATACCTTACTCTTGTATCTTATGGCTATGTGCGGTGCCGTAATGTAAAAAAACGGGATTTCGGAGTAAACTTTAACCTTTTCAGCTAGTGCAATCAGGTCATTTAGCCACAGTAACAATACTACCTCCAGTGAACATCCCTTACTCTTTGTTATCCATTCCGGTCTCGAGAATCTCTGGTGTGGACACTTATTTTTAAAAAATCCCCACAGGCCCAAGGTCTCACGCGAGAAATAGAAACTATCACGACGTACGAGGGCGTGCTAAAAAGTAATGCCTCCGAAGTATTATTCTGTTCTCAGTATCAGCTGAGGTATTACATGTCATGGATATTTCCTCGGTAGACTTACCGCTTCCCTGACGCAATTGTAGTGTGTAACGTGACTATGTGTAACGTGCGTGAGCAACGGCGCCCTGAAATCGAGTTTGACCGATTAGAAGAGCACGTCACACATGGAGCACCTACTCGTTCAGCATGACAATACGAGACCATACACGAGCGCTGCGACATACTGCTACCATGCACCAAATGTATTGGTTACTACATTATTTATTTAGCGAAATGTTTCGAGGTGATACCTCATCACCAGGCTATAGTGGCATTACAAAAACGTTTAACAGAAGTGTATATAGATATTGAAGTTTCCTTACATGACGGCGATCCCATGGAGAGACAGAAGAATAAGTTGGTAAGAGGCGATGTCACTTTGTATATTGGTCTACGGTTCGTATGAAAAATTTTAGAAAACTATCACTTACTTTGTTCTTGTGGTGTGGCAGTCTTCTTGTGTTGTCCTGTGGAATTGCTACTTCCTTGGCTCCCTTCGACTTCTTCACCATTGTTCACAAACTTCACAAGGGTGACTTTAAAGCACGGTAACACAGAACAAATCGGCTGTGCAGAAAAGCAAGATGGCGGGCAAAAGAAGCCTGGTTTCTATTTAACTACGGATAGGACGATTCCGTTGTCATCAGTTGCAAGTCTTCTGCATGTCCGTAAGTCGATAATGGTTAGCGTAATATTTTACATAATGAGTGATGCGACAACTTTATAATACAAGTGATCGCCTTAATGTCATGTACTTATGATTTAATAACAGTGAACGGAAACTGGTAAAGAAGTGTGAAATTTTTAGCTCTGTCATTTCATTTAGAATCTCGTTATTCCAATTATGGCTATGGAGGAATATTTTCATTTCTTCCTAGATGTCCATCCTCCATCTATTGATGATTGTCGATTGAACACTGTGTCCTGATTCATTTATATTTTTTGCTGGAGGTGGCTTCTTAGCTAAACCAGTCTGAAATAGTCGATACGTTTTTTAAACGGATTTTAAAATTTCTTCCCGTTTGGCCAATGTAGTATATGTCACAATGACTAGATGTAATTTTATAAATTCCTGATCTGCTCTGTAGGAGCCGGTCGATGTGACCGAGCGGTTCTAGGTGCTTCAGTCTGGAACCGCTCGACCGCTGCGGTCGCAGGTTCGAATCCTGCCTCGGGCATGGATGTGTGTGATGTCCTTAGGTTAGTTATGTTAAGGTAGTTATAAGCTCTGGAGGACTGATGACCTGAGATGTTAAGTCCCATAGTGCTCAGAGCCATTTGAACCACTTGCTCTGTAGGTCGTATGATGTCATGGACCAGTTTCTTTCATATGTTCTTGTTGGTGGCAAAAGTAATCCTGATATCTGTGTTTCTAAACAGCTTGGTTATTTTGTCTGAGATGACTCCTAAATATGGTATCGTTGTCTACTTCGGTTACTGTATGCTGTTGGGGCTAGCCATGTTCGTTTGCTTTTGTTTTTTGTTATGCGTTGTGTTTCTATTTTATGTTCGTAATAGCCATTGCTGTGTGCAATGTATTTGATAGAAATAAACCCTATCTCATAGTGAGCGGTATTAAGTGGCTATCCCTGTGCTCCGTTCAACAAAGATCTGAATGGACCTTGTTCATGTGAGTTTGGGTTTGTGGGAGATTTAGTAATGAGTGTCTCTGGTCGTAGGTTTCTGTGTACGTTGATGTTCAGGGTCTGGTTTGTGTTTGTTATCGTTATGCCTAAAAAATTTATTTTGTTATAATTCTGGTTTTCTATGGTGAAATGGATGTTACTCTGTAAGTTATTGAACCTCTATCGATAGGGTTTCTATTTCTCCATTAGTACCATCATACACAATTAATCTATCATCTACAAATCTGTAGCAGTGCAGTTTCGTCGGTGATTATGTCCTTCTTTTTCAGAAGTTTATTTTCAAGACGATTAACGAAAATTTAAGCAATTACCCCACTGAGAGGACTTCCCGTTGCTATGCCTTCTCTGGCTACATCTTTGTTGTACATTTTGCCATTGAATGTGAAATAATTGTGGAAGACGGTAAGGTCTAGCAATTCTATTAGCTGACCTACACTGAAGATCGGAAGAAACTGGCACACGAGCCTAATATCGTGTAGGGCCCCCGCAAGCATGAGGAAGTGCTGCAGTCTGACGTGGCATGGACTCGACTAATGTCTGAATTAGTTGAAATGGTTCAAATGGCTCTCAGCACTATGGGACTTAACTTCTCAGGTCATCAGTCCCCTAGAACGTAGAACTACTGAAACCTAACTAACCTAAGGATATCACACACATCGATGCCCGAGGCAGGATTTGAACCTGCGAACGTAGCGGTCACGCAGTTCCATACTGAAGCGTCTAGAACCGTTCGGCCACTCCGTCCGGCTATGAATTAGTGCTGGAGCCAACTGACATCATGAATTCTGCAGGGCTGTCAATAAATCCGTAAGAGTACAAAGTCGTGGAGATCTCTTCTAAGCGGCACATGTCAATGCCTTCCAAATATGCTCAATAACGTTCATATCGGGGGTGTTTAGTGGCCAGCGGATGTTTTTGAACTCAGAAGAGAGTTCCTTGAACCACTCTGTAACAATCCTGGACGTTTGTGGTATCACATTGTCTTGCTGCAATTGCTTAAGTCCGTCGGAATGCACAATGGACATGAACGGATGCCGGTGATCAGTCAGGATGCTTACATACACGTCACCTGTCAGTCGTATGTTGACGTATCAGGGATCCCATATCTCTCCAACTGCACACACTCCACACCATTACAGAGCCACCACAAGCTTGAACAGTACGCTGCTGACATGCAGAGTACATGGACTCTATGAGGTTGAGTGCATACCTTTACACGTCTAGCCGCTAGGCACAATTTGAAACAAGACTTGTCCGAACAGGCAACATGTTTCCAGAATGAAATTTTCACTCTATGGCGGAGGGTGCGCTGATATGAAAAGGCCTGGAAGATTAAAACTGTGTGCAGGACCGAAAGTCGAACTCAGGACTTTTGCGATTCGCTGGCAAGTGCTCTACCATCTGAGCTACCCAAGCACGACTCACGCCCCATCCTCACAGCTTTACTTCCGCCAGTACCTCGTCTCGTACCTTCCAAACTCTACAGAAGCTCTCCTGCGATATTTCAGAACTGGCACTCCTGGAAGAAAGTATAAGGCGGACACAGGGCTTGCCACAGCCTAGGGGCTGTTTCCAGATGCAATTTTCACTCCTGCGCTAATATGAAACAAGCAAGCCATGTCTCCGCAATTTTTTTTTCTTCTAGTAGTGCTAGTTCTGCAGCATCGCAGGATAGCTTCTGTGAAGTTTGGAAGGTAGGAGACGAGATACTGGCGAAAGTAAAGGTGTGAAAACGGGGCGTGAGTCGTGCTTGGGTAGCTCAGATAGAGCACTTGCCCGCGAAAGGCAAGGTTCTTGAGTTCGAGACTCCGTCCGGCACTCAGTCAACAGTCCCATGTCGATGTTGCCGGGCCATGCAAGGCGTAAGGCTTTGTGTCGTGCAGTCATCAAAGGTACGGTACACGAATGGGCCTTCTGATCCGAAAGCCAATATCGATGATGTTTCGTTGAATGGTTCGCACGCTGACACTTGTTGATGGACCAACACTGAATTCTGCAGTAATTTGTGGACGGGTTGCACTTCTGTCACGTTGAACGATTCTCTTCAGTCGTCGTTGGCCCCGTTCTTGCAGGACCTTTTTCCGGCCGCAGAGATGTCGAAGATTTGATGTTTTACCTGTTTCCTGACATTCACGGTGCACTCGTGAAATGATTGTACGGGAAAATCCCCACTTCATCGTTGCTTCGGCGAAGCTGTGTAACATCGTTGGTGCACAGACTATAACACCACGTTCCAGCTCACTTAAATCTTGATAACCTGTCACTGTAGCTGCAGTAACCGATCTAACAACTGCGCGAGACACTCGTGCTACAGAGGCGTTGCCGACCGCAGCGCCGTATTCTACCCGTTTACATACCTCTGCATTTGAGTAAGTATGGCTATACCAGTTTCTTTGGTGCTTCAGTGTATTTCGGCTGTGGACTCTGTTTGACATTTTAATAATATTTTTATTATATCTACACCTTTTGTAATGGGTATAATGCTGTGTAGGTTTACTATGTCAACGAAAATTAGCTTCGCATTGAGATGATTAAGTTCATTTTATTAATAAAACCGTAAGAGCTTTCACATACAGTAATTGTTGACAGTCCTTTTGAGAACGCCCTCGTATCCGGAACACGCTTGCAGAGTAACATAAAGTGGAGTGATATGCTGCAAGAAAAGCCGATGCCGTATTAAGATTAATTCGTAGAATCCAGTAATGATCAGCCATCTGCTTCTTCAAAAGTACAGTAAACCAAGAATGTAATCTGATGTTCGCATTTCAGCAACATGGCTCTCCTGCCGCTATTCGGCTGGTACTGCGAGCTGATCACATATAACCTGGGTTAGTCTAAACCGACCATCCTGACTCGTAACAGCCATGGAAGTTAGAATGTAGGAAGACGCACTTACGCCGAACATGTTAAGCCTCTTCTGCCATATTGGTGAGTCTCAGTGAAGTGTTCATATTGCAGTTCTGCTCTCCAATTAACATAAAGCAAGAATAAAACGTTCGGGTGTTCTGCCGCGAGGCACACCACGCTCAGTGAGCAAGAACTGGCATTAAGAAATTAAGTTTTCAGAAGTGTCATGAGTAATCATCCATGAATCTACATTGTTTCAAAATACCTACTCAAAGCTGACGTTAAGTGGGTGTGTTTGACTCAGTGATTTAAAGGAGGAACAGCTTTCTAAGACTCAGCAAGATGACGGACAGGCTTGAACTTACGTCTGTATTCGACATATATAAGGTCTCATCTCCTTTAGTCCAACCCTCTTGGTAACAGCACATATGTCCCATAAGAACTGCTGCTGGAATGTGATAGGTATACAGAAATGTCATTCCAGCATGAGCAGGGATTGTGCCAACCGATGCTAGCAGCGTGGGTCACAACGGATTAAACGATGACATTTGCTGGCGTGTGGGACCTGCCTAATTATTTTTTCTCTTTGACCTTGGTTTCAAATAGTAAGAAGGTGCGGGACGGTGAGTAAACTACCACACAAAAAGTTTGCGCAAGTATTCCACCAAGATGGACTTACGGAGAGGATAGCATTAACTAGAAATGCCAACTGGAGGACAGGCCTGAAGCAGCATTTATAGTTACCTTAGAAGGCCATTAACATCGCCAACATGCTCTTTGGATTAAAAACTGTTCAGGTGACAGTCCAGTATCTACTAGATAGCGTATTATGTACGATTATATGATAGCGAAACAAACACTGGTAGCAGTTACTTCTGTAAAATATCTGGAAGTATGCATACGGAATGATTTGAAGTGGAATGATCATCAAAAATTAATTGTTGGTCAGGCGGGTGCCAGGTTGAGATTCATTGGGAGAGTCCTCAGAAAATGTAGTCCATCAACAAAGGAGGTGGCTTACAAAACACTCGTTCGACCTATACTTGAGTATTGCACATCAGTGTGGGACCCGTGTCAGGTCGGGTTGACAGAGGAGATAGAGAAGATCCAAAGAAGAACGGCGCGGTTCGTCACAGTGTTATTTGGTAAGCGTGATAGCGTTACGGAGATGTTTAGCAAACTCAAGTGGCAGACTCTGCAAGAGAGGCTCTCTTCATCGCGGTGTAGCTTTCTGTCCAGGTTTCGAGAGGGTGCGTTTCTGGATGAGGTATCGAATATATTGCATCCCTCTACTTATACCTCCCGACGAGATCACGAATGTAAAATTAGAGAGATTAAAGCGCCCACGGAGGCATTCCAGCAGTCGTTCTTCCCGCGAACCATACGCGACTGGAACAGGAAAGGGAGGTAATGACAGTGGCACGTAAAGTGCCCTCCGCCACACACCATTGGGTGGCTTGCGGAGTATAAATGTAGATGTAGACTAAGATCCGAGCAATGTACGGTATACCTAGTTGACAATATTGCTCTCACTAGGCACGTCGGGGAGTACATTGTTTCCGAGTGTTCTAGATCAACTCGGAGGCATATGTCCTGTGTTGTGTTGTCCGTAGCGTAAGGTAGTTTAAGTTAGATTAAGTAGAGTGTAGGCTTAGAGTCCGATGACCTCAGCAATTTGTTCCCATAAGACCTCACCACAAAGTTAAAAAAAATTATTGGACTGCGGAGTTTGAAGAAGATTTTATGCATTGGAACCTCCTGTTCTGTTCTGATCTATATGGCCCAAAACCTTTACTACCTTCGTTTTTCAGTGTTTAATACTAAGGTAACTTTATGTACTTTGGTGAATTTGTCTCAAAATCCATAAGCAATACGTGTATAAACAAATATTAAAATGTTGTAAGTAGTTTAGCCGTATGCATTAATAGAAATATATGTAACGTTGGGTTCATAATGACTCAACACAAATATTACTACTCAAATGACAAATATCTTTTAGTTTTTTGTTATAAATTACGGTAACGATGTTCGTGGTTCCAAATTACTCTGAACAATCCAAAAAGCCTCTTTATGTACAACAATTTTCTTGTTTCCTGCTGCTTACTAGATACTGCTTGGCATTTCTCAGTTATTTGAATACTGTTCCTGCTCTCTTTGAATTGTTACATCATGGCATTTAGATCTTTGACTTTATTTGAATATGTATTGTTTTCGCTCATTTTGAATTGTGACACTATAGAAATTAGATTATTGACTGATAATGAGTTGGAAGAAATGGTAAATTACTCTACAAATGAAGGAGCACATTCCAAGTTTCAGGATCATGGCAGTAATGCATCTGAAACAAGTTTTCTGATGGCAGTGATGACACTGCCTGTACAAAGTAGTTCAAACCCTTTTATTTGTAAAAAATTATAAATATACTCGCAGAATGGCAATTACACCACTGCACAACATGGCTGCCTGTCAGCTTCCAAAATCATCAAGTGTACCCTAGACGTTACCAAGTACGTAACCAGTGGATTAAGACATGCTGAAAGGTCAACTGATGTTGTAGTTTACACTCGTAAACAGAATAATAGACGTGCCCAATATTGAGGGGCAGGAATTATGGGGAAACCTGGAAAGTCACTGGTAGCATAGCACATTGCATTAGGTAGGTAATTAACAAGAACAGAAGATTTTCTGAGGATGGGCAGGTGCATTCAAAACCCTGAAGTTAGGGCAAGTGTGTCATATTTGGGATACGTACTAAACGTGCACTCGGTAACCTGTGGCCAGAAATAAATGCCAGTAAAACACACAGTGTGGAAAATGTAGTAAACATGCTTGCAAAACACATATCACTGACCTGCATCCAAACTGCAGTGAGTAAGAATAACAGTTAGAAAATGAAAGTCATTAATTTCAAAAGTAGCTGCGTGTGATGATGAATGTTGTTTTATATTAACGATTTTGTTGATATTTATGTAACAAATTGTATCCAAACTCCAATCTGTAAACTAATAAAAAAGTGTAATAGAAAAATAATGTAATGTCTTCCCTTCTTATTCAGAACTGTCTGCTGTTCCCAATTTAGCCTACCACAATATAAAAATATTTTCTTAAATAAAAGTCTGTACGTCATTATTAATGTAAGTACTACTTTTAAAAATAGTTACGAGCATTATTGTTATTATTACTACTATTATTATAAAAACATATAGATATATAACCATGTCAACAACTGTACGAAAAATACGTGCTAGTTGAATTTTTTTTTTGCAATATTTTTATGCCACGTGGTATTGACCCGAGCAGTATAATTGCTTAGTAAGTGGAAACAGTAAAGCAGATTTGAAGCAGCTTCTCACATCTAGCACCACTTGGTGCATTTGGACTATTAAAAAAAACTTGTCCTATACTGTCATGCCAGTAATTTAGTAACTGGATGCGTATCTTTACAGGATCTTGATTGAGTACAACACATTACCACATACGCATTCCATCAAGTGAAGAGCGCTGAAAGCAATTACTCCACAAGAGACTAGAAATTAATGAGGACGGCGAATGCGAAAAAAAAAATTCCTCTTCCACCTTGGTAATAGATGTTATAGAGAAATTTCTTACCTTTGAGCCTGCATGTGCTTCTTAATTTCAAAGACCCTACCAATGGGCTCATAATATAGAGGTAGCACGTTAAGCTTCCTGTGGGAGGGTAATCAAAAGAAATCGATGATAAAGAATTCCTCTACCAGCCTCCACAAGCAATGAGGGAAGCATGTGACCCTGTCTGAATAAATCTCACTTCTATTCTATGTCTGAGGGGTGGATCATAACCCTTATGCTACTCACTATTTGTGAATCATTATTACGGCTGTTAATCAAAAAAATGTGAAAGCACTGGCGTTCAATAATTCAATAAATTACTGTACTGTGATAGGCTGTTTTGTTTCAGTGCCGAATATAACGCCACCAAGATAGCTTGGATTTCGATATTATGCGGTTGTCGTCAGGATCCCATATGTGATGTCATGATCACATAGTAAAGGGTATGTGGCTTGTGAAGCCATGGACAAGATACTGGACTACGTTCTAGGCGCTTCAGTCTGGAACTGCGGGACCGCTAAGGTCGCAGGTTCGAATCCTGTCTCGGGCATGGATGTGTGTGATGTCCTTAGGTTAGTTAGGTTTAAGTAGTTCTAAGTTCTAGGGGAGTGATGACCTCTGATGTTAAGTCCCATAGCGCTCAGAGCCATTTCAACCATTTTGAACTGGACTACGAACATGACATAACGAAAACAGCCCAAGTGCTTTGCTTGTTGGGTCTCATCTTGCTCACTATTAACTTTTGCCTGTTGGAATAAGTCACAAGTTGCTAAAATAAGTCATTTCTTCCTTAGTCAACATCATGGTTAGACTTGCTGACGGCTGCACTTGTACACTGATCCAGTCTGGAAGCATGTACTGTTTTCCGAGTCGAAGTAAATTCACGTGCAGCTCAACGATAGTCACCACGTCTATTGAGTATCACTGTCCCACCCAGTAATATCTGGGATACATCGACATCTACAACTACTTGGTTACTCTGACAGAGGGTTCATCAAACCAGCTTGACAATTCTCTATTGTTCAAATCTCGTATAGTGCGCCGAAAGAACGAACACCTATATCTTTCTGTACGAGCTCTGATTTCCCTTATTTTATCAGGGTGATCGTTTATCCCTATGTAGCTTTGTTTCAACAAATTTTCACATACGGAGGAGAAAGTTGGTGACTGGAATTTCGTGAGAAAATTACCTCGCAACGAAAAACGCCTTTCCTTTAATGATGTCCACCGCAAATCCTGTATCATTTCAGTGGCATACTTTGCCCTGTTTCGAGATAATACAAAACGTCCTGCCTTTCTTTGAGCTTTTTTGATGTACTCTGTCAGTCCTATCTGGTAAGGATCCCACACTGCGTAGCAGTATTCTAAAAGAAGGATGGACAAGGGTGGTGAAGGCAATCTACTTAGTAGATATGTTAAATTTTCTTAGTGTCCTGCCAATAAATCGCAGTGTTTAGTTAACCTTACCCACAACGTTTTCTGTGAGTTCCTTCCAACTTAAGTTGTTCGTAACTGTAATTCCCTAGGTATTTATTTGAAATTACGGCCTTTAGATTTGACTGATGTATTGTGTTACCGAACTTTAATTGATTCCTTTTAGCACTCGTGTGGACGACCCCACACTTTTCGTTATTTAGGGTCAATTGCCAATTTTCGCATTAGCCATATATCTTTATTGGTTAAAAACAGTCTTGGTTGCAATTTTAGTTTTTTAGTTTTTATTTTTCAACGTCGCGTTTCGTCTTATTTAGGCATCTTCAGGTTATCTTTATGGTCGCGAAAGGCACAAAAATCTGCATAACGCGTTCCTATTCACAGGAGCGAGTAACAGAGTAAGATGCGTCGTTGAAGAACTAAAATTGAAACCAAGACTGTTTTTAACCAGTACTGTTAAGCACTCGTTTGCCGTATGCCACATGTGGGTTGGAAGAATTTCTACATATATTTTTTCTCGATTGTTTTGCAATCTGTTTAGATCTTCTGATGACTTTATTAGTCGATAAACGACAGTGTCATCCGCAAACAACCTTCGACGGCTGCTCAGATTGTCTCCCAAATCATTTATATAGATAAGGAACAGCAAAGGGCCCATACCACTACCTTGGGGAACGCCCGAAATCACTTCTGTTTCACTCGATAACTCTCCGTCAATTACTACGAACTGTGACGTCTCCGGCGGGAAATAACGAATCGAGTCACATAACTGAGTCGATATTCCATAAGCACGCAATTTCACAACAAGCTGTTTGAGTGGTACAGCGTCAAAAGCCTACCGGTAATCGAAATATACAGAATAAACCTGAAATCCCCTGTCAACAGCGCTCAACACTTCATACGAATAAAGAACTAGTTGTGTCCAACAAGGACAATGTTTTCAAAATCCATGTTGACTGTGTGTCAATAGACTGCCCTCTTCGCAGTAATTCATAATGTTCGAACACAATATATGTTCCAAACGTTAATGATATGGGCTTGTAATTTAGTGGATTACTCCTACTACCTCTCTTGGATACTGGTGTTACCTGTGCTACTTTCCAGTCTTTATGTACGGATCTGTCGTCGAGCGAACGGTTGTATATGATCGTTAAGTATGGAGCTATTGTATCAGCATACTCTCAAAGGAACCTAATTGGTATACAGCCTGGACCAGAAGACTTGCTTTTATTAAGTGATTTAAGTTGCTTCACTGCTTCTAGGATATTTACTTCTACGTTACTCATGTTGGCAGCCGTTCCTGATGCAAGTTCCGGAATACTTACTTCATCTTCTTTTGTGAAAGCATCTTGGAAGGCTGTGTTTAGTATCCCTAGTTTGGAAGCACTGTCTTCGATAGTTTCTCCATTGCTATCGCGTAGAGATGGCATTGATTGTGTTTTGCCGCTAGCATACTTCAGTTACAACGAGAACGTCTTTGGATTTTCTGCCAGGTTTTGAGTCAAAGTTTCGTTGTGGAAACTATTATAAGCATCTCGCATTGAAGTCCGAGCTAAATTTCTAGCTTCAGTAAAAGATCGCCAGTCTTGATAATTTTGAGTCTGTTGAAATTTGGCATGTTTGTTTCAGCCGGCCGAAGTGGCCGAGCGGTTCTAGGCGCTACAGTCTGGAACCGCGCGACCGCTACGATCGCAGGTTCGACTCCTGCCTCGGGCATGAATGTGTGTGATGTCCTTAGGTTAGTTACGTTTAAGTAGTTCTAAGTTCTAGGGGACTGATGACCTAAGATGTTAAGTCCCATAGTGCTCAGAGCCATTTGAACCATTTCTTTGCTTGTTTCATTGTTTCTGCGATAGTGTTCTGCCCCTTTTTGTATACCAAGGAGGATCAGCTCCGTCGTTTGTTAATTTATTTAATATAAATATCTCAATTGCTGCCGATATTATGTCTTTGAATTCAAGCCACATCCGGTCTACTCTTGTATTGTTAATTTGGAAGGAGTGGAGATTGTCTTTTATGATGGCGTCAAGTGAATTTTTATCTGCTTCTTTGAATAGGTATATTTTTGGTTTATTTTTGGAGGATTTGGGGTTACAATATTCAATCTCACTACTAAAACCCCATGTTCACTAATTCCTGTATCCATTTTGATGTTAGTTATTAACTCAGGATTATTTGTTGCTATGAGATGAAGAGTGTTTCCACAAACGTTTACTATTCGCCTGGACTTACAAACAAACTGCTCGAAATAATTTTCAGAGGATGCGTTTAGCATAATTTTGGATGATGTTTTATGTGTACCTCCGGCATTAAAATTGTGTTTTCGCCAACATATCGAGGGTAAATTAAAGTCACCACTAACTATTATCATATGAGTCTGGAATGTTTATGAAATCAAACTAAGGTTTTCTTTTAACCTGGTATCATCTGAATTGGCAAGTCGGTAAAGGGATCCATTTATTATTGCATTCCGGTTGCCAGTAATGATCTCTGCACATACTAACTCACAGGAACTATCTACTTCAATTTAGCGACAAGATGAACTACTTCTAACAGCAACAAACACACCACCGCTAAATGTGTTTAGCCTATCCTTTCCGAACATCGCTAGGTTCTTCCCAAAATTTTCGGCTGAGATTTTCTTCAGTTTTAGCCAGCTTTCAGTGCCTATAACGATTTGAAAATCAGCCTGCACCATATGTGACTGAAGCCCTTTTGTGTTTTCCCGAAACTTTCTAACCTAAAAAAGCACCCAGTCTACGCCACGCCGCTCCTGCTACCGGTCTAGCCACCTCCTGCGTGTAATGGACACCTGATCTATTCAGCAGAACCCGAAACCCAACCACCCATTGGCGCAAGTCAAGGAATCTGCAGCCTACACGGTCACAGAATCGTCTAAGCCTCTGATTCAGACCCTCCACTCGGCTCTGTACAAGAGGTCTGCAAACAGTCCTGTCGACTATGCTGCAATTTGTCAGTTCTGCTTCCATCTCGCAAGCAATACTGGCAGCCTTTACCACTTCTGTTAGCCGCTTGAAACCAGAGAGAATCTCTTCTGATCCAAAGTGACACACATCATTGGTGCCGACGTGAGCCACCACCTGCAGTTGGCTGCACCCTGGGCTCTGCATGGTATCTGGGAAGACCCGTTTCACGTCTGGAAATACTCCACCCGGTGTGCACACGGAGTGCACATTGGTTTTATCCCATTCTTTGCAGCTATGTCCCTAAGAGGCTCAATAACGCCCCTAGCGTTGGAGCACCCAATGCCGGGTACTGTGTCATCGCTCCATCATTGCCACACCCAGGAGGATTACGGGTGATGGCGGTCACTGTATCAGCAGACAGTCATTGACGAAGCTGCATTTGGGATAATGGCATTCCATTTTTTACGGTCCGTGTGAATGAAACTCAATGCGAAACTTTTTTGACATTCTGACTTGATACGTTTCGGTCCATTTTAACGGCCTGCGCGAAATTAACTTCCGATCAGTTCCAAATCATTCGGTTTTAATGCTAGAAATTCCGATCTGTTCCGTTCCACATCAGCTTATCCAGCTGGGTATTACTCAAGATGATCTTGCCACCAACAAAACTGACATTCTACGGGCCAGAGATTAGAATGTAGCATCCCTTTATCTGTTAGGTTAGGGAATTTAAAAGTGGACGTAAATAGATTGAAATTAGATTGAACAGAAATTAGAGAAATGTGGTGTCAGGAAGAAAAGGACTTTTAATCGACCGATTACAAGGTCGTGTATAGGAGATCCGCTTCAGTAACTGAGTGCTCAGCGTATACGACGGGCCTGCGGAAGACGTGGGTTCCATCCCTTGTGCTGCCAAGAATTTGTCCTCGGTGCGACGATTCGTACGGAATGCACTCAACTTCGTGATGTCATATGAGAAGCCAGTTGACCCAGTAGTAAAAGCTCCATGGCCTGGAAAGTCTGGAAAACAGCGGGGATGGTGATGTGCGGACCACATGTCCCTTCATATCGCATCCGCATGACGCCGCAAGACAGAGGATGATACGGCACTCGGTAGACGTCCCGTTCTTACGCACGGCCTGGCTAGGAGGTCTTATTTTATATATATATGAAATCAGATAGTGGTAATTCAGGAGTAAATCTAACAACGAATATGAAAATTAAGCAGCATGAATACATTAATCAACATATTTTTGTAACCAAGATATACACGATGCCAACACCCTCCCACCTATGAAAGAATTACAAATTTGTATCCAACTAGCTCTGCAGATGATGAAGAGTTAAAAAATTGAGCTAACGCAGATGAAATTTTAATTGTGATGGGGTACTGAAATTAGAAAACAGTTTCAAGGAAACACAGGCTAATGGCGTACGGTTCGTTGTTATTTCACTGCACTGACAGAAAAACGTTTAAAATTTTTTCACTTCTTAGGATTACCTGTTGTGTTAGATTTTGATAATGTTAACGACTTAAACTCACTAAAACATTAGTATTAAAATGTGAGCTAGTATTAGAAAGTAGAATAATCGAACTGATGTTAATATGAATGTTCGCGCCTTTCAAACCATAATAGGCGAGACAGCTGGTGGTCTAATAGCAGCCATTAAGAAACTTATTTAGAATATAGTGAGTACCTTACAGGTGTATACAGTGCTATTTGTTATCGGCAGGTAACATACAGGAAAAGTGAGAAATCGGGTCTTAAATGAATACAAATGATACATTGACAAATTTACAGCCCTAGGCATTTATAATTACACCTAACATATACACTCCTTATAACGGGCGATTCGAAAAGATAGAAGCACTTTGTGCATGTCATTGGAGATATGAAGGTTCAAAGTTTTCACACGGATGAGCTGTTTGTTGCAACAACATGGCGACTACGCCACAAGAGAATATGCGCAAAGTCACCCCGTTGTTCAAGAGCTCCGTGCATTCCGCCGTCGACTCAGCAAGAAGTCGACCATGCACAACCGCGTTTATGAGTGGCATACAAAATTATTGTAAGTTGGTTGCATATGCAAAAGGGAGAGCACTGGTCGGACACGCACTTCTGATGATAATGTCAAGCGTACCCGAAATGCATTCACACGAAGTCCTAGGAACTCCACAAGACGGCGAGCCAAGAACTTCAGTTTCCTGAAATAACGGTTTACTGTGTTCTCAAAAGACACCTGCATATGAAACCTTACAAGTTACAGTTACTGTAGCAGTTACGTTCCGGTACTATAACAAAACGTACGAATTTTTCATTTCAGTTCTCCAGGCAATGACAGGGGACAGTTTTTCCAAATGACTAATCTTTTCCAACGAATCAACTTTTCATCTATCGGTTAAAGTAAACTGCCATAATTTAAGAATATGTGGATCGTAAAATTATGGCTTCGCCATCTTACGTGAAGGAGAGTCACCAAAGCTGAATGCATTTTGTGTCGTTTCTGTTGACAAAGTTTTGGATCTTTAATTGTTGCGGAGGAAACTGTGACAAAAATCACACTTGGACATGTTACAAAACTACCTGTTTCCTCAACTTCACGAACGTTCCAGTTATGCATGACGGCTCCCCGTCTCAATTTTATAAATCGTTCAAATGGCTCTACGCACTATGGGACTTAACATCTGAGGCCATAAGTCCCATTGACTTGGAACTACTTCAACCTAACTATCCTAAGGACGTCACACACATCCACGCCCAAAGCAGGATTCGAACCTGCGACCGTAGCAGCAGCGCAGTTCCGGACTGAAGCGCCTAGAACCGTTCGTACACAACGGCCGGCCTTCATTTTCACCTTGAGGTGCGGCGTTGCGTTATCTATATTATTCCACAACGTTGGATTGTTAGAGATGGACTACAAAATCTTTATTCACTGCTTTTGTTCTCCCAGGTCAACAAACCTCCCACCTTAAGTTATGTTTCAGTGGAGGTACTCAAAAGACAAAGCCTTTGTCCCACCTACGGCAGCTACTCTTCAAGAACTGATAAACTGAATTGTACAAGCTGTCGATTCAGTAACCGGGACCGGTTGATTTATGTGTAGAATGAAGTGGCCTACCGTAGATGTTTCTCTTGCAACGCATGGTGCTCATGTTGAGTGTATTGTATAGTGTCTGTGGGAACATAAGACTTAGAACCTTCCTCTATCCAGTGACATGCGCAATGTGTTTCTATGTTTCATAATTTTGTATGTAATATACGACTGAAATGTCTTCTTTCTTTTTGAATCACCCGCTATTTAATATTTCCTTGTTACTGTCTGTTGCAATTATGTACATCAGAAACATAGCTGCGACATATTCACGTAAAATTAAATGTAATATGTGGTGTCACCGCCAGACACCACACTTGCTAGGTGGTAGCCTTTAAATAGGCCGCGGTCCGTTAGTATACGTCGGACCCGCGTGTCGCCACTATCAGTGATTGCAGACCTAGCGCCGCCACACGGCAGGTCTAGAGAGACTTCCTAGCACTCGTCCTCAGTTGTATAGCCGACTTTGCTAGCGATGGTTCACTGACTTATATGCTCTCATTTGCCGAGACGATAGTTAGCATAGTCTTCAGCTACGTTATTTGCTACGACCTAGCAAGGCGCCAGTATCCGTACTATTGATATTGTGAATCTTGTACCATAAAGAGCGACGTTCTCCGTTAATGGATTAAAGTTAAGTATTCCACCAGCTACGTCCGTTTTTCTCAATTCTAATTCCCTTGTCATGTTCCAGACCTCACGCCAGCCTGCGTGAGCTAAAACGCGTGCATTTCGGCCTCCTTTAACCATACGGTTGGCTCTCCTGCCAACCACAACATAATAACTGCGTTGTTGTTAGTGAAAGAGTGTATAGATGAACAAAAGTACTGGCCTGTGACACAAAGGACATGATTATTTTGAAAGTACATTTGTACCTCTCTGGTCTGAGACTACATAGTGGGTAGAATGAAACACCATACGTGTCTGTACATTCTCACTCTCCCTAGGAAAATTCTTCTTACGCAACAGTATTTTCATATAGCCTAGCGAACCTGTTTTCTGTCCTTTTGATCTAAAATTGGTGAAAATAATTTTTTTACGCTACAGATACTCCTAACTGGAGGCACTTCACTCAGCTGTACCAAGCGAGATAGTACACTGCCTTTAATGTTGGAATTGGACTTGGAAGGACAATATTACAAATCCAGCGCCAGAAAATCCGCTTTCTCGTTTACTGTTTTTTGTCTACTGTAATTCAACTAACGCAAATTTCAGGAGGATTAATTTGAACCTGAAGCGGTAGGTGTTCTTCTTCATAAGTGCCTTTTCCAAGCTTTTAGGCAGTCTAAATGACCCCGTCGTCGACTGAAAGCTCAGTCGTAATATTTCCTGTTTCTTTTCACTGAGATCCCCAGCGAGAAATTGTTTAAGGATTTCGTCAAGTAAAATTAATTTTGATGATAAGCGATTATAAGCTCTCAAATTGAAATGTGCTGCAAAGAAAGAGTCCAAACGAACTCCGATCCATATACATAGACAAGGAAGATCTCCAAGGATCTAGACAGGAGGGAATGTGAATAACTAAACCATAGAGGCGAAATGTTTTCTGTCGACTGAGGTGCAACTCATCGTCAAGTACGAGCGTCGGGGACAGGCGTCGCGTCCATAATATCGTTCTGTCATGTCGCGGAAGGCTTTTTGAACTTTCGAGAGTCATTCGCTGTATTACTTCCCCGATTTCGGACTTTTGCACGGTTCCAGGAAGACTTCCAGTTGTTCCAAATGCATCAACTTCCCAGAATCCCAGAATTAAACACTGCGGTAAAATGCACTTCTCCAAATTGGTGCTCCGGTAGAGTGCTGAACGTCAAGTACACTAAAACAGAAAACTACGCAGGTATCTGGCTGGTGTAAACGGTCATTTTACTTCCCATTTCTATGTTTTACCTATTCTAAATGTTTGGATATAGTTTCCAGGAGAAAGGTATTTTATAACGCGGGACATTTTCAGTTAATTGGAACAAACTATTGATCCCTTTTGCTTACATTTCAATAAAATATTGCTTCCACTGTACTACGTTCTTCCTCATCTGCTAGGCAAGTTGTTACCTGGGCGTGAATTTTAGCTTTCATTCGAAAAATGGACAGAAAGTAATCAAGATTAAAGTAAACTGACCCGTCGAGCTTTAGCTCATCAGACATGGAGTATTAGTTGAGTTACAAAATGAAGGAGAGCTGGAACTTATATTAGAATGTCAATGAAATGGAGATCGACAGAGACATACAAATTGCTACGAAGAATCTGAAATCAAGCACCGATTACGAGAACAGGATCGTCAGTAAAATCGTACATTTGTGGTGCACATACGAAAGTGAACTGCCTTTGTTAGCAGGGAGTGCTTCTGGTTATGTACATACAGTGTGACCTAGCATAATGGAATACTTCTTCAAAACTTAACTCCCTGACCTTTCCAGAAATAAATGATAAATAATTGCTGGATGGCTCTTTCGAGCCGCGAACGTCGCCTGTGACTGTTACGCCATGACGAAGGTCGCACAGTATAAGGAATTGCTCCCAGTCCTCGCAAAACAACAGTATATTGTTTTAGATTCGACTGTAGATTCCAGCAGTGGTCGTTTGAATGGAGGCACTGGTGGATTCTAATAAGCTAGTCGTGTTGTCACGTGCTCCAGCTCACTGCGGTTTTCAAAAGGTATTACTCTTGTCGAGCTTCAGCAATCTTCTGGCAACTCCTTATGTTACATATGATAGGCACTACACCACAGGATTAAGATAGCGCGTCATGGGAAGGTCATCGAAGATGCCTCACAGTTTTTTTCTACTAGATGTAAAATCATCATGTACGACGTCGTAGGCGACGTCTGACGATCGACGTGGGGTTGATATTGGTCGAAGGAGCGCTTTAACGAAGTTCTCTGGCAGCTTGTACTTCCGCAAACATGAAAACATATATACTTTGCTGCCTGAATTATAGCTTACATGTTGTTGTTTGTCGTAAATTGCTCTTACTGCGTCGTAATACCTTTATGTAATATTACATCTGTTAATTTAAATTCTCCTTCTATTTGTATAGAAATCGTAATTCCTGATTGCCCAAACAACTGCAAGGCACTCTCTTTCAGTCGTAGAGTAATTCTTCTTGGTGTTAGAAGGTGCTCTGGAGGCTGTAAGGTCTTGTATCCATAAACTTTACCCTAGCGTGTGATTTTCATATTTTTTCTCGTGCAATTTTTAGTTACAAGTAATTCACGTGGAGTCTGGCTGTCAATCGCTGGTAACTATGTGATAATTGTAAGCGGCTTGGTCACATTAATATTACCATCTATTAAAAGCCTGAATAACGAGCACGGGACGCTGTGACACTTGCCTGAAAAGTAATGTTCTGGAATGTAGGAACAGGAATGTGGAATCATGCCGACTGTAGTGCCATGGACAGCTACGCTAGATTTCTCAGTTGAGGATCCGTAGGGTGAACAGATTCTCGATTGCGTTTAAATCGGGGGAGTTTTGTGCCAAGGGGAATACTATCAACTCATCCTAGTGCAATTAGAACCACACTCCGAACTGTGTGACGTGTTGCACTGCCCTGTTGGTAGAAGATACCGTACCGATGGAAAAGGCAGACTGCATGTAGGGCAGGAAATGGTCCCCAAAGATATATGCATACTTGTGCTGATGAACTGTGCCTTCCAGAATGACTTAATCATCCATATAATGCCACGATACATTCCACAGACGACAAATCTCCCTTCTCCGGCCTGGGCCTTTACGACGTTTGTTGCATGACCATACAGGAGCATACAACGTGCTTCGTATGGAAAGCCCGCTTAGGGACGTCCAGTTGCAATACTGGCGTGCAAACAGCAGCCTTCATCGCCGATGATCAGCAGTTAGCATGGCAGTCACCTGCTGCGGAGGCCCATACACAGCAGTATTCGTTGAACGGTTGTTAAGGAGAAACTATCGGTAGCCCTGGGCGGTCGGTTGCTCAACAGTTGCACGTCTGATCCACTGTAAACATCTCCGCAGCCGTCGTTCACCCTTGTTGTCTATGGCCCGTGGAGCAGCACCGTTGCCTCGGCGCCGGTTTTCGATAGCACCAGTTTGCTGTGCACGGTATACTCTAACAGAGGCGCCACGCGAACTGCTTACCAACTTTAGCCGTTTCGGAAAAGCTTCCAGCCTTGGCACCTAAATTCACTGACCATGCCCATTTAGACGTCGTACAAATAGCTCCCTTTCCGCATAACCACAACTATTGCACTGATGTCTGAGTTTCCCCGATACGCATAATACAGAGTGTTACAAAAAGGTACGGCCAAACTTTCAGGAAACATTCCTCACACAAAAATAAAGAAAAGATGTTATGTGGACATGTGTCGGGAAACGCTTAATTTCCATGTTAGAGCTCTTTTTAGATTCATCAGTATGTACTGTACTTCCTCGATTCACCGCCAGTTGGCCCAATTGAAGGAAGGTAATGTTGACTTCGGTGCTTATGTTAACATGCGACTCATTTCTCTACAGCACATTAGTAGGTAGCACCAACAGGTTAATGTTCATCACGAACGTGGTTTTGCAGTCAGTTCAATGTTTACAAATGCGGAGTTGGCAGATGCCCATTTGATGTGTGAATTAGCACGGGGCAGTAGCCGTGGCGCGCTACGTTTGTATCGACACAGATTTCCAGAACGAAGGTGTCCCGACAGGAAGACGTTCGAAGCTAGTGATCGGCGTCTTAGGGAGCACAGAACATTCTAGCTTATGACTCGCGACTGGGGAAGACGTAGAACGACGAGGACACCTGCAATGGACGAGGCAATTCTCCGTGCAGTTGACGATAATCCTAATGTCAGCGTCAGAGAAGTTGCTGCTGTACAAGGTAACGTTGACCATGTCACTGTATGGAAAGTGCTACGGGAAAACCAGTTGTTTCCGTACCATGTACAGCGTGTGCAGGCACTATCAGCAGCTGATTGGCCTCCATGGGTACACTTCTGCGAATGGTTCGTCCGACAATCTGTCAATCCTCATTTCAGTGCAAATATTCTCTTTACGGGTGAGGCTTCATTCCAACGTGATCAAATTATAAATTTTCACAATCAACATGTTTGGGCTGACGAGAATCCGCATGAAATTGTGCAATCACGTCGTCAACACAGGTTTTCTGTGAACGTTTGGGCAGGTATTGTTGGTGATGTCTTGATTGGGCCCCATGTTCTTCCACCTACGCTCAATGGAGCACGTTATCATGATTTGATACGGGATACTCTACCTGTCTGCTAGAACATGTGCCTCTACAAGTACGACACAACATGTGGTTCATGCACGATGGAGCTCCTGCACATTTCAGTCGAAGTGTTCGTACCCTTCTCGACAACAGATTCGGTGACGGATGGATTGGTGTAGGCGGACCAATTCCATGGCCGCCACGCTCTCCTGACCTCAACCCCCTTGACTTTCATTTATGAGGGCATTTGAAAGCTCTTGTCTACGCAACCCCGGCACCAAATGTAGAGACTCTTCGTGCTCGTATTGTGGACGGCTGTGATACAATACGTCATTCTCCAGGGCTACATCAGCGCATCAGGGATTCCATGCGACGGAGGATGGATGCATGTATCCTCGCTAACGGAGGACATTTTGAACATTTCCTGTAACAAAGTGTTTGAAGTCACGCTGGTACGTTCTGTTGCTGTGTGTTTCCATTACATGATTAATGTGAAGAGAAGTAATGAAATGAGCTCTAACATGGAAAGTAAGCGTTTCCGGACACATGTCCACATAACGTATTTTCTTTCTTTGTGTGTGAGGAATGTTTCCTGAAAGTTTGGCCGTACCTTTTTGTAACATCCTCTATACCCTGCACAGCTAGTGCTGCCACCTACTTATTGTGAGTGGTAATTTCACGTTAACGTCGAACTGCGGTGTTGGGCAAATCAGTGTGACTGCATCGTGTGTAATATCCAGCTGTTAACAGAATTATAAAATAATATCCTGACCGATGGGTACACTAAAGATACAAAGTCAGAGAGCCAGCATGAAACGCCCATGCCGCGAGTACCGGCGAGGCTCTGTATATCGAGCAGCTTCGCACTCTGACTAATACGGAATCGCGCCGTACAGCGCGTTATAGCAGTGATGAATTAGCAGGCACGACTTATTTAGAACATTGGGGACAGAATATCCAGGGTGGCTACAAAATAATAAATATTTTCTAGGCTTTAAGGATGATCAGTGTGTGTTTATCTATCAAATATGAGTGCACACATTAAAGCATATACATATGAACGATGTACCACGCTGAACTGAATTACAACAGTTCTGTTTATGCTGAAAGATATGAACTGTTGTTTGGAGGACGCACACTGTTACGTGGCTTAGTCTTCGATTTTACACTAAACAGTGTAATGTTCATGTAGAGCAGAACTGGATTTCAATTGCGGTGGCGTTTGTCTGTAAAGGAAATTAGGAAAGGCACAGAAGACGTTCGTAGCACTACACCGCGCAGTCATGGGAAAAACGTCGTTCTAGCATGGGATAAATGGATTGCAAAAATAGGTCGCAGACCCGCATCTGGAGCAGACAGGCGACCTAGAATTTCACTGCTCAGTTCATTTCAGACGAGGCATTGACTTGACGTGTGACAGTAACAGTAGCAATACTATTTTTCTACATCACATGAGGGACGTCCTTCATCTACATCTACATATATTCCGCTATCCACCAATCGGTGTGTGGTGGAGGGCACAATTGGCACCGAAGTCATATTAGAGAGCAGCCACTTCCGTTTAGCGCGTTGTCTATCCGCAACTGCGTCTTACTTCAAACTTTCTATGAGATTTGTAACGCTCTCGCGATGGGTAAGTGTACAAGTCACGAATCTTGCCGCTCTTCTTTGGACTTCCTCAATCTCTTGAATGAGACACAAATGTTAAGTGTCCCATACAGAAGAACAGTACTCTAATACTGGACGAACTAACGTACTGTAAGCAATTTCATTTGTTGAAGGACTGCATCGCTTCAGGATTCTACCAATAAACGACACTCTGGAGTTCACCTTGCCCGTTACTTGTGTAGTCTGATCATTCCATTTGAGATCATTTCGAATAGTCACACCCAGATACTTGACGGGCATTTATTTTGTACTCGTACATTAAGGGGGATTTTCGCTTTGTTATGCGCAGTAGGTTACACTTACTAAGTCTGATATAAACGTGGTGAAACAGCGAAAAGCACGGGGCCATCAGCAGTTTTCGAAGATGCAGTCTGATTACTACATGACCGTTACGGTGAGTATATTTCAAGTGATTCAGTAGCGCGTCATCATCCTGTGGAATGACGCAGCGTGGGAGTGAACTGTAAATGATGAATTCTACTTATTGTCAACAAATCAACAATTACTTTTTATTAGTGTGCCTGAGGTATTGAGTAAACAGTGGTTAATTGTAATCATAATTATAGCGTGATTTTGGAATTATGTGATTCCTGTGTGACCGTAGCCAATCTTTGTGAACCAGCAGCCGCTAGTAACAGTGACCTTGTGCAATGAATTAAAAAAACGAATATTCTAATCTGAACTACAATGGGCAGAAACACAATATTGTTAGGAGTAATCCTGTTAATACCAGAAGTAACGCAGTAATGTAAATTCTGCTACTAACAATGGCAGAAATTCAAGCAATGGCATGAGACTATATGATCAAGAGATGAAAAAGATAAATAAGTTCACGGGATAAGAGTAGAAATGATTAGAGAATGTCAGACAACGAGGACAGAAATGAAATGAGGAAGTCAAGCAAAGAGCACGGGAATTGAACCAGTTAATAAACACTATAAGAAGCTCGTGTTCAATAGTTAAAGGAGTTCACATGAAATTTTCATGGAATTGAACGTCTTGTCTGGAAACAATTTCGGCCGTTAGAAATCATTGTGACTCGTGGGCAGCAACATCATTTTAACATAAAGACAAAAGTTCCTGGAACTGGATGAAAGTATGAAAGATGCAAAATGTGCCAACTCGCCTACTGATGCAGATTTAATACACTAAGACGTATGAGAAACGTGTGACGAATTGCTGCACAAGCGTTGTCATTAACAGTCTAATAAGTTGAGAGACATTTGAAGAAGATGATCCTGGAAAACATTTTCTCCCATTTGATTTCCTGAATCTGTTTGGTCTGTAGCAACGGCATGTGAGTACTGGAGCGCTAACGTGGAAAATGGAGTGCCCTATTAATATGTAACGTTTGATGAATATGAAAAAGCATTCTGTCCTAAATATTCGCCCTGGGGAAATAACGGATCGTTAAAGGAAAACTGTTTTTTCTCAGTAATTACAAACGAGATGACTGTTCGATGAGAAACACTTTTTTTAAGATTATCCGTTTAGTGAATATGTTTTCATCATAGTTTTGACCAAACACTCGCAGTGGGAAGTATGTACGCAGCGCACGTTTCACAATTTCGACAGATTATAACGCATTCCTGATAAGTTAAAAAAGGAAAAGACATTAAGTAAGACATCTTTGAAGGAAAAGAAGAAGCCTTAAAGGGTAGGATTAAAATCAAGTAAGAAGGAAGAGAAGGCAAGGGATGATGAGATGTCACATCCTGGACGATGTGATAGACAGAAGAACCTAAACAAGCATTAAGATGAATGTGGCGGTTCGCCAGACTTGATGACTCAAAGGACTGATGATTGTCCCAAGTCGAGGAAGTCAAAGAAAAGGCAAAATGGGATAAACGTATTGTGAAGAAGAAACAAATTACAAAATAAAGTAACACAAAACCCTCAGAAGGCATGTTAAAGAAAGAGGAGTGGTGTAAAAGAGAGGAAGGGGAAACCTTGTGACTTATCGTCATTAGAAAGCGGACAATGGTATCCTCGTTTGACCTATTATATTTTGAAAGATTAAATGTGTCACGAACTTTCCCTACTGTACTGTACTGCTGGAAAAAGAAATAGTACAACCTGCTAGAGGTTTCCAGTGCACTCAAGATTTATTGTTGCAACAGTGTATATGGAGTACATGAAATTATTACATTTACAGATCAAGAGCACACGCCTGCTCGACCTGTTCACTTAGTTCTGTAGGAGCTGTGGGTTGACGATTCACTTCTCGGTCCGTCATATCACACAAGTGCTCGATTGGAGACTAGTCCGGATATCGTGCTGGTTACAGAAGATGCATCACGCTTTCAGAGCACCTTGAGTTGTGGGTGAGCATTGTCCTGTTAGGACACCACCTTCCTATTACAAGAACTGGAAAAAGAACGGGCCTATGCACATACCGAGGGTTGGTTAGCGTCCCCTCCAGAAACACCGAAGGCGAACGAGAGTTGTAGCTTATCGCACTCCAGACCAAAAGACCTTGGTTGGAGCTAGTGTATCTTGGATCAGTTCACTCTACGATGCAAAACTCACAGGGTCTACGTCTAAAGAGCGAACGACCATCACTAACGTGCAGGCAGGATCTGCTTTCATCGCTGAAGACTCCGGCGCCCAAGTCCATCCTCAAAGTGATCGTCTGGCGGTGCAAGTCGAGACGTGCATGTCGATGCTGTGGCGTGGGTGGAAAAGGGCTAGAAGTGTCCCTGCCCGTGGTCCCAGTACTAGTAACCGGTTCGCTACAGCTCGTGTTGGCACGAGTGGGCCCACAAGCCCTCTCATTTGTGCTGTGGTACGCTCTACCACTGCTGCCTGTACAATACGACGATCCTGGCGGGCGTCTGTGCTACGTGGGCGTCCCGAACCTTTTCTGGGGATGTGAGAATGTTCATGTTACCTCTGATACTAACGGCGTCGCATAACTGGCGTTTCACAACCAACTTGTATGGCAGTACTCCGAAAGGGCCACCCCGCCACTCGGAAGGACAGAGTTTGACCTTTTTCACACTCGCTTAGTTATCTGCTGGAAGAACGAGTACGTCTCGGTAGCATGGTTGACTGCTTACTTCACACATTTGCAACACGTTGAGCCTCCTGGAGCTCTGTTAGCTATGCCATACGATATCTATTGCCGGACGATGTTGAAACTAGTATCGGTACGTCTGCTATTCCTCAGGCGGCATATGGCATCATCAGATCAAAATCGACGTCGTCTTTCCAGGTGTATTATTTTTTTCCCAGCAGCGTATTTATGAGTAGTATGTTAGTAATGGAATTTAAGAACTAAGGTTTTATGGTAGTGACCTTTTCGTATGACATGTATTCCGGAGCTCCGCCAATTTTTATCTTGCCGACTTTGAAGGAGGGCGACCATACCAGCTACGTGCTGGCATTGTACTGGATGATATGCACTTGCTTTTGCGTTACTGCAGATGACGTCATCGGAACAGACAACGGCGGTCCCCACTACCCAATTGTCTTCATTACCGGTTGACGTTCGTTGTTTAGTTAGTACAAGGAAGATATTCATGGGAGCCGCCTACGTCGAACTCGCGTGGGAGATGCTGCCGCAGATGATTACGTCATTTGCCGAGCATCTCAACTTTACGTGGGAAAATACGTGAACTTGCCGGTACATGGCGAAAGCATAATGCAGTTGCAATTCAGGTATGCTTTCTGCACCCTCCACTTCCCCCACATTTTTACCCATTTTGAGAAATGCTGGCAACTTCTATAATCCACTCGTAATAAAAATTTGCATCATTCAAAATAATCTGCATGTGACCGTTCACGCTAACATAGTACTGTGTTACTAAAAATTATAGTTTAAAGTCAGTGCTGGTAAGAACTTGTCATTATTTTCTCTTTGTTACAGATTTCATGACGAACTTTTTGGTGTCACGTGCAATGGGTTCAGTGACCGACATGTCAGAAATATCTGCTTGTAAACAGAGTATGAATTATTTAGCCTTCTTTTTGTGGTATTATCTCAAGTTTAAATACGTAATTCCATCAGCCTTTAGCTCCAGCCCTCAAGAGGCTATGATGCCTGGATTAAGTCCTATCACAGGTCCACTTAAGTAAAATGACAAATTTTGAGGGAGGGAATCTGCCTTCTACACCTAGCCTCACTACACAGGTTCCTGTCAAATGGATACCTCTGCCATTTACAAGCATCTGCCTGAAGGCCTTTAAATTTCTAAATACATGACGCTTCTATAAGAGGATGGCATTTTTCCATGTGAGACAGTATTATTCACTACTAGAAGAAAAGTACTGAAACCAGTACCTGTTGATATATTGGTCATCATGTCCTCACGTTCCCATCTGTCTGTTGGCTGGCAGTAGATACTATATACAGTGCTCCATGTGGCTACCTCCTATAGAGATACATACTTAAGCCCTTCTTCACAGTGAATCACGCAGCCTTTCAAACTGACCTGGCTCGAGTCGTACTGCCTAGCACGCATTGGTAACGTGCTCTCCAATGCCTTTAAATGTCTTCATAGCTAGAAATGCGAGGGATTCGGGCCCACTGTGATCTGACGTAACCACGAGTGCTGAAACGAAGATGAAGAACGCGAGAGAAGAGAAGGAGGTGAAACGACGTCGGCCAATGGTGCGCTGATTAGTATCGCACCACTAAGGAGTGGCCTCTACAAGAGGAGAATATAACTGCCCCTCCTGCCAGCCTCGGCCGCTCAGTATCGGCTCCGTATTTGGACAGTATTCTCAGGGTATTATAACGGTCTAGCAGAGAGTCTTACGATATCAGTTAGCAGTGAACCATATCAATTGCTTACCTGCACTTTATTTGCAACAAAGGACTCTGATTTGCATGTCGCCCATCACTTGGGACACAATTGTTAATCCAAAGTTAAGTATTGTCAATCTGTTTTATTGAAATAAGAGTGCAAATGTTATTTGCTTGAACTGTTATATAGCATTCCGAGACCACAGCATCCTTAGGCACCCTACATGCGACGAGTGGCGAGGATCCCACTGACTGAACTGGAGGCCATGCAACCGGACTTTTTAGTAAAAGCGATCGTACTTGAAATGTGGCTATGAGGTAATATCACACCACCGTAGAAAACGTGGTGGTGCCACGTTGTGCGTAAATCGCAATCGTTGTCGTTCTACAAGTGAACGTTCTCCAACAACGCTAGAAATTCGTCACTCTATGAACTTCAGCGGTAAGACAGCTTCACAAGTAAAACGGCTCATATCTGAACTAGTATTGGTTTACGGACATACACCATTGTGCAAAGCTTAACGTGGATAGACACTGTCGCATGATGTGTCACCGACGAGTAATATAGCTCGATGAAACTTCAACCGACCATAGAAAGAACTGTTACAGTGTGTTAAAGAAGATATGTGGAAGAATTACACAATGAAACGAACAGAAGTGACACTGTCATTAAAAGCCAATCAAAGCACGTAAGTCCAGCGATTTATGATGGTCCCGGTACGAGACGGGACACGGCTCTGACGTGTGAGGACCACGGACGGCAATGCATGCTGTGCAACGTGCTGCCATGCTGGCAATAGTATGCACCCTAGTTTCGTGAACTTCGAAGGTGGAGGAGCTCTTAGAATGTGAGTATATTCGGCGAATGGACAGGCTTGTTTATTCATCCGACTTCAAACACCTTCGATGTGCTGGTGGAGGAAGGGAACGCCGCGCTACAGAAGTTCATAAAAACTTTCTGGTCAGCATGCGAGCACGTTGCAGTGCGTGTATTACCGTCTGTCCGGTCTCACCTATTTTAATGTTTAAGAGAGCAACAGAAATTGCCATGACTTCAGTGTAATTACAAAGAGGTGACAAAAATGATGGGGTAGCATTGGGAACATGTAGATACCGCGGTAGTATCGCGTTCACAAGCTATAAAAGGGCAATACATTGGGGTACTGTCATTTACATTAAAGTGATACAGGGGAAAGAGCGTTGTCGTGACTAAGGCAGCACGATCGGAATTAACAAGCTCTGAATGTGGAATGGTAGTTGCAGCTAAAGACATGAGACATTCGATTTCGGAAATCGCTATGTAATTCGATATTCCGAGATCCACAGTGCCAAGAAGTGCCGAGAATATCGTCATTTCCTCTCAATACGGCCTACGCGGTGGCCGACGCCCATGAGTTAATGACCAAGAGCAGCGGAATTTGGTTAGAGTTGTCAGTGCTAACAGACAAGCAGTACTCCTTGAAATAACCGCAGAAATAAAGGTGGGACGTACGACGAACATATCTGCTAGTACATTGCGGCGGTATTGTCGTTAATGGGCTGTGGCAGCACACTTTAGACGAGAATACCTTTGTTAACTGCACGACGTTGCCCGCAGCGTCTCTCGTGGGCTCCTGACCATATTGGTGGGACCCTCGATGACTGGTCCCTGCCTCGTGATGGCTGGCTGTTAGGTTTAAGTAGTTCTAAGTTGTAGGGGACTGATGACCATAGATGTTAAGTCCCATAGTGCTCAGAGCCATCTGAACCTCGATGACTGGAAAACCGTGGCGTGGTCAGATGAGTCCTGATTTCAGCTGGTAAGAGCTGATAGTAGGTTCCGAATGTGGCGCGGTCCCCACGAAGACATTGACCCAAGTTCCCAACACAGCAATGTGCAATGTGGTGGTGGCTCCATAATGGTATGGGCTGTGTTCACATTGAATGGACTGGATCCTCTGGCCCAATTGTAGCAATCATTGACTGGAAATGTTTTTGTTTGGCTAATTGGAGGCCATTTGGTACCATTCACGGACTTCATAGACCCAAACAACAATGCGCTATGTCACTGGACCACATCTGTTCGCGACTGGCTTGAAGGGCATTCTGGATAGTTGGAGCGAATGACTGGCCACCCAGTTCACACGACGTGAATCCCATCGAGCACTTGTGTGACATTATCGAGAGGTTAGTTCGTGCACAAAATACTGCCCCAGCAACACTTCTGCAGTTATGGTCGACTATAGGGGCTCAATATTTCTGCAGGGGACGTCGAACGACTTGTTGCGTCCAGGTCATGTTGAGTTGCTGCACTATGTTGGGCAAAAGGAGGTCCAACACTATATTAGGAGATATCGCATGATTTTTGTTACTGTTGTGCATTGTGCTTTTAAAAAGGTGTCATTTCTGTTCATTTCATTGCGTAGAGTCTTCAGTTACCTGTTGTATTTTACAGTAACAGTTCTTCCTATGTATAGTTCAAGTTTCACAGAATGACTGGCCACCCAGTTCACATGACGTGAATCCCATCGAGCACTTGTGTGACATTATCGAGAGGTTAGTTCGTGCACAAAATACTTTCCACTGAGGCAACTTCTAAAAATGGGTTTCGTCGTTAATTATAGGAACTTCTCTTCTAGTTTTGGCAATAGCTACTTCCTTCAGGAATAAATCATACATTTTTAACCGCCGCATACAGGGTGAGTTGAAAATACCATAAGACAGAAAATGACGCCTCAAACTCTCCTAGAGTGGAGAAACGTGGTCATCATAGCTGGCATCGATGTGATTACCCAATGTACTGTCTGCTGTTATTCATGGGCTATTTTCGTCTGTAACAGCCTCATCTCCATCGATGTTCATCACGTAGTGGATACGTATGTGCCGAAAAAGTGGGTTACGGACGGAAAAGTCCCACCGTGGTTTAACAGCGCAATTCGGAGAATGCTCAGGAAGCAAAAGGCAGTAGCACTCGCGGTACAAGAAAGATCGGGAGAATGAGGACAGGCAAAAGTTAATAGAGATTCCTGCTGCTGTAAAAAGAGCGATGCGCAAAGCATTCCACCACTACCACCGTCATACCATAGCAAAAGATGTTGTTGAACACCCAAGGAAATTCTGGTCTTACGTAAAATCGGTAAGCGGGTCGAAGACTTCCATTCAGTCACTCACTGATCAGTCTGCCCTAGCAACGGAAGACAGCAAAACGAAAGCTGAAATTTTAAATTTAGCATTTGAGAAATCTTTGACGCAGGAGTATCGTACAAACATACCGCCGTTTGAGTCTGGTACAGATTCCCGTATGGACGACATAGTGACAGACATCCCTGGGGTTGTGAATCAGCTCAATGGTTTGAAAATAAATAAATCGCCAGGTCCTGATGGGATTCCAATTCGTTTTTACAGAGAGTACTCTACTGCACGGGCTCCTTACTTAGCTTGCATTTACCGCGAATCTCATGACTAACGTAAAGTCCCGAGCGACTGGAAAAAACCGCAGGTGACCCCTGTATATAAGAAGGGTAGAAGGACAGATCATCAAAATTACAGATCAATATCCTTAACATCGGTTTGTTGCAGGATTCTCGAACATATTCTCAGTTCGAATACAATGAATTTCCTTGAGACCGAGAAGTTGCTGTCCATGCATCAGCACGGTTTTAGAAAGCATCCCTCCTGCAACACGCAACTCGCCCTTTTTTCACATGATATCTTGAGAACCATGGATGAAGGGTATCAGACGGATGCCATATTCTTTTACTTCCGGAAAGCGTTTGAGTTGGTGCCACACTGCAGACTCCTAACTAAGGTACGAGCAATGGGATTGGTTCCCAAGTGTGGGAGTGGATCGAAGACTTCTTAAGTAATAGAACCCAGTATATTGTCCTCGATGGTGAGTATTCATCGGCGGTGAGGGTATCATCTGGAGTGCCCCCAGGAATTGTGGTAGGTCTGCTGTTGTCTTTTATCTACATAAATGATCTTTTGGATAGGGTGGATAGCAATGTGCGGCTGCTTGCTGATGATGCTGTGGTGTACGGGAAGGTGTCGTCGTTGAGTGACTGTAGGAGGATACAAGATGACTTGGACAGGATTTGTTATTGGTGTAAAGAATGGCAGCTAACTCTAAATATAGATAAATGTAAATTAATGCAGATGAATAGGAAAAAGAATCCTGTAATGTTTGAATACTCCATTAATAGTGTAGCGCTTGACACAGTCACGTCGATTAAATATTTGGGCGTAACATTGCAGAGCGATATGAAGTGGGACAAGCACGTAATGGCAGTTGTGGGGAAGGCGGATAGTCGTCTTCGGTTCATTGGTAGAATTTTGGGAAGATGTGGTTCATCTGTAAAGGAGACCGCTTATAAAACACTAATACGACCTATTATTGAGTACTGCTAGAGCGTTTGGGATCCATATTAGGTCGGATTGAGGAAGGACATAGAAGCAATTCGGAGGCGGGCTGCTAGATTTGTTACTGGTAGGTTAGATCATCTCGCGAGTGTTACGGGAATTCTTCCGGAACTTGGGTGGGAGTCTCTAGAGGAAAGGAGGAGTTATTTTCGTGAATCGCTACTGAGAAAATTTAGAGAACCAGCATTTCAGGCTGACTGCAGTAAAATTTTACTGCCGCAAACTTACATTTCGCGGAAAGACCAGAAAGATAAGAGAGATTAGGGCTCGTACAGAGGCATAGAGGCAGTTATTTTTCCCTCGTTGTGTTTGGGAGTGGAACAGGGTGAGAAGATGCTACTTGTGGTACGAGGTACCCTCCGCCATGCACTGCATGGTGGATTGCTGAGTATGTATGTAGATGCAGATGTAGTTCCTCCTTCCGAATTTTTTCAGTCAAAAGAGGACAATGAAACCTTTTAATCACAGACTTAGATGAGACTTAGATATGATGTAGGGAGATCAGTCCTGAGTACTGAAAAAGCAGACGTGGCGCAGTTGCTACGTTTCGCGGCCACCATGCTGACGGACTAAGTAGGAAAAACGGTTACGAAAACAGAACTTACAAAAAGGCAGTAAATGTTGCTTGGTTTGGAAACCTTGCAACTTTATAAGTTCGTAATTTACTGATGGAAATCTGGCTTTTAATTCTAAGTGAAATACACATTTTAAAAAAGGATCACATCCTCACTGTTTTTTTCATTTCATCCTACATAATATTATTAAATAGTGTATGTCATGCAAAGTTATTCAAAAACAGTAATTTTCACCGTAGCAGTTTAATTAAAAAATTACAGCTAGTTTTCTTTAAATGTCTTTTGCATTTGCCATAATGGGTCACAGAATCCACTTACTCGCTATTGCTTGCAGTACTATAGCAGAATTCCGGATGTCATTTGTTGTAGAATCAACCGAAAAACGAAGTCGTAAGGCAACATGCCCATTTAATTAAAGCAACTGCCTTGCAGACACACGGATTTTTCAAGAGAGATACCAGGAGAGGAAGTTAGTTTGAATTCAGAAACGTTGTTCTTTCTTCGACGAACTTCGATGCGAACCTTGCGTATTAAAGAAGGTATTTGTTGGGAACTTTCCCTCGAAACAGTTTCTCTATTAGTTCGTAGCCATTCGGAAGCATTTAGAATTTTCTTAGTGAACATCTGAAACTGCTTGTAAAAGTAAACATGAAAGGACCAGCAAATGTGTTCCGCCTGCTTTGCAGTCCTGAACCTTAACCACTGCGCTACGCTCGCTTGTTCGAAACATGACAAACGTTACGTGTTAAGAAGATACGAATGAGAGTTCAACATCTATTTTCTCGGGAATTAGGGGCCGTCGCATGAAAATCCGCTAACAAGGAACTCAGGACAGTTCCCTGTACAGCACACCTAAGACGCATCAAAATCCTTCATTAACAAATCTGGTGATCCCCATGGCCACGAGCTTCCAGGAACTCTGTATCGCGTTAGGATACGAATGCGGAGCGCTGGGTACGATGACAAGACTTTGTCCCACAGGTTGGCTGCAGTCATCCGCAGTTGCGTGATAGCCACCCAGCTCTCTTGTTCATTCTTTACTAGCACATACTACATTTGCTGGGCAGCCAAAACGGATACTTACAGGCGTAATGTCCTCTGTTCTTCGTTGTCTTCTTTTGTGCACCACGATAAAAATGGAGGGATGCCTGCTGTTTTGTATAACCTAGGACCTCCGATATTGTCTTAGAGATAAGTTATAAGTACGGGACTTCGGAATCCATTTCTCGGCGCTGATATCCTCGCCGTTGAGCGCCAGTAAGCTTCTTCTCCTTCCTTTCCTGACTGCTTGATTTGCCTTGGAGAGATTTGCTCTAGTAATCGACGAAACTTTTCTTCAATTAACTCTTGGCTGCGTTTGAAAGTCAACCCATCTGGGTTCGACATTACCAGGTGTCACGTACATTAGTAAATTGGAACAGCGGATCTTAGGAATAATGTACATTTTGTATTCGTGTTCCTATCCGTGAAGGCAATGGGTTGAAGTAATGGCTATATCCGCGTCCAAGGTACACGTAATCTAAAAATCTGCATCCAACTGTGTCACGTACAATCCAGAATCAAGTTGCAGTTACGAGGGAGTCAAAAGCATATTCGTTGGACGTACACGGAAGAAAATACAAACAACTAAAATGCTTGCCCCATAAGAGAGCACCTTTCTATACACATGTATATTGCTCTTACATTTTCCAGTTTATTGTAAATGTCTGAGTCCTGAAACCTGCAGGATACTACAAATGTTATTCCCATGAGGCTGTAATTGAAACATTGAATATCTCGTTTCGTAACCCTGACTATTATCGCAAACCCAGAGCAATGGACACTCTTCACTGCTCCACATGTGATTTTTGTAAGCCTTTCCGACTTTTATATGATGTAAGGAATTTGGTACCGGTAACGAAAATCTCAGGCCACACTTCTTTATCTCAGAATGCCCTTTGACTGATTTTTGGTCTGTACCAAATTAGGGATACCTTGAGAGTGATAGTAAATATCGGCAAGGTTTTCATCAGTAACCTTCTCCATGCTGCTATGTATATGTATTAACGTACAAAAATTCCTAAAGAGAAGCGAGCGGTAGTGAATGCCAGCCTCGAGGTGAAGATTAATGTAGAATACAAGTGTAAGACGATCTTAACTGCCTACAGTAGAGGATTTCCTACATCTGAAGGAAGTATAGGAGTCCCGTGAGAGGACGATAGTCGCGGTACTCAGTCGGAAGTGAGTAACATAAAACTGGAGTGATGTACAGCACAGCAAATAGTGATGTACGTACGGCGGCGTTAGCCACGGGTGGAGTGAGCCGAGAGCGCAGCCGCCCATATCGCGACTTCCGGAGCGCTGCAGCGTCATCAGCGCTTCTGACCTCTGACCCTTCCCGAGGCGGGTGGCCCCCGATAAAACCCGCCTCGCCGAGATGTTCCGCGACCTCCACAGGTCCGCTCCCCTCGCAGCTGATTGCGACTTGAGGCCGCCTGCTCCGACATATAGAAATCTTTCGTGTTTTGTGATACGGCATGTTACACCATGATTAGCTTAGCACTGCGGTACAGAGGCTGAATAAATTGATTTCCCATAATTTTACAGTCGTTTAAGGACTTGGTGATTTACATCGTCTTAATACTTTTGAAAAAAACGTGAATTTCACACTCGGGTATTTACTTTATTTCAGTCCATTAGTTACGGTCACACAGCGCACCATCTTCCAGCGTAGTAAGACTTTTGTAGAAAAGAAAAAAAATGTACGAGTTGGATGCTTCCCTATATTAGGCGTATGTGCCCTACTGTCAGGTGCCGTTTTTACACTGGTAATTACCAGTAAATTGGCAATCTTTAAACTGTGGACAATACGCTATACTATTACTAGAGAATATGTAAAAACTACCCTTGCAAAAAATCTTCCGAATACTTTCTCATTCTGTAATAGCAGGAGAAAGAACTAAAATGTGTAATTTTTACCGCCGGGGAAATGATGTTTCTAATTCGGGTTTTCGGGTTACCTAACTGCGGGTTGTACATAAAAGCTTAAGGAATTAGTAACATAGTCTTTATTCGTAACAAACATTTGTTTCAGAAGTAAAAAGTGCTGCTCAATTGTCGGTTACTCTGCAGGCGTTTCAGTCATAACAAGCAAAATTTTCAGCCTTTGTGGTTTTTGGTACAGAAGTCACACAGAAAATCTTTCCAAGTATCGTAGTAGACACCTCCTCTGAGCTCATAACATCAGCGAAAGAAACAGATGCTCTTAATCAAGGTGTCTTTAGAAGTGTCAGTTGACCACAGTAGGTCGCAGTAAGTGTACATCTACATCCATACTCCGCAAGCCACCTGACGGTGTGTGGCGGAGGGTACCTTTAGTAACTCTATCGGTTCTCCCTTCTATTCCAGTCTCGTATTGTTCGTGGAAAGAAGGATTGTCGGTATGCCTCTGTGTGGGCTCTAATCTCTGTGATTTTATCCTCATGGTCTCTTCGCGAGATATGCGTAGGAGGGAGCAATATACAGCTTGACTCTTCGGTGAAGGTATGTTCTCGAAACTTCAACAAAAGCCCGTACTGAGCTTCTGAGCGTCTCTCCTGCAGAGTCTTCCACTGTAGTTTATGTGTCATCTCCGTAACACTTTCGCGATTACTAAATGATCCGGTAACGAAGTGTGCTGCTCTCTGTTGGATCTTCTCTATATCTTCTATCAACCCTATCTGACACGGATCCCACACTGCTGAGCAGTATTCAAGCAGCGGGTGAACAAGCGTACTGTAACCTACTTCCTTTGTTTTTGGATTGCATTTCCTTAGGATTCTTCCAATGAATCTCAGTCTGGCATCTGCTTTACCAACGATCAGCTTTATATGGTCATTCCATTTTAAATCACTCTTAATGCGTACTCCCAGATAATTTATGGCATTAACTGCTTCCAGTTGCTGACCTCCTATATTGTAGCTAAATGAAAAGGGATCTTTCTTTCTATGTATTCGCAGCACATTACCCTTGTCTACATTGAGATTCAATTGCCATTCCCTGCACCATGCGTCAATTCGTTGCAGATCCTCCTTCATTTAAGTACAATTCAGTACAATTTTCCTCATGCTCTTCATATTCCGATGATGACTGTTTCAACATAGTTTTATCCATGCATGAATCGGAGTCCTCATCACCATGATCCTGCTGCTTCGTTACTCTCTGATTTTCTCTTACGTAGCGTTTTCTTTTGTTAACCCCGTATGTTGAAGGGCTATGATACGCCTCACATGAAGATTCTGGAGTAGGTTGTGTTGAAGGTGGTGTCTCTCCTGTACTCATGGTACTTGTTTTCTTTGTCTCTTTAGACAGAGACTGCTCCAAAACCTTTTTAAAAGGAGATGACATCAACGCAGCTGGTTTTCCCCCTCCTCGTGGAAGCAGAGGAGGTGAGCTGATTTCAATGTTAGGAACCGCTGTTTCTTCCATTTCAGTAATTGCAGTCGACAATGGCCCTGCCATAGCTTCTGAAGTCTTATCAGCATATGCCGAAGAATGCTGAGGAGGAAAATCCATAGATATAAAAAGGGCAGATCCCACATTTTTTGACACCTCTTGCAGCCACTTCTATTGTTGGTGCTCTGCAATATGCCCAGCCCATCAATGGCCCAATGACTTTCCAACACTGTAAAGCTGGCATCTGGCATAAAATTCAGAACATCTGTTTATATGAACTGACGCAAAATTTCGGGCATCCGAAACACTGCAACGTATTACTACCCGCAATTAGATACCATTCCTTACTTCTGTGTAGAAACAACGCAACACTTAAGCGGGCTAAGGACGACAATTTTGTCAATAGAAAGGAAGAGCGTGCTTCAGATTACTGTCTCATATGAAACACTTCGAAAGTACATCTTATCTGACTTGAGAAAGGACTTCGACCTGAACTCTGAAGAAAATGTTTATCTTGATGACAGTGCAGAAATAGCTGTCGTGCATGAAATGTTAACAGCAGCGGCACCCAACTCACAACAGTGTATCAGAATTACTTCGCTACTGGTGAAATGATAATTAAATGAAGACCCTAAGCTGTCGCCAAGCGTTGATATACATTAACGGGGGCAGCTGAAAATGAGAGCCCCAACCGGGACTCGAAACCCGGGATCTCCTGCTTACATGGCATACGCTCTATCCACATGAGCCACCGAGGGCTCAGGGGATAGTGCGACTGCAGGGATTTGTCCCTTGCACGCCTACGCCTCCCCCCCCCCCCCCCCACCCGTGAGACTCACATTTCCAATTTACTGTCCACGTACTACATTCGTAGTGCCCCTGCCCTTTACACTCATTACTCGCGGCAGACAATCTTACTGAGACGCGTAAGAGTTCAGGCAATGCGTGTACATCCAGCACTGAAGAAGAAGGTCAATGGCCGGTTAGCCTTAACTATACGAAGACGGTGTTCTAATTTCAATTTCCAGGAGTGTATTTTTTCAAGTGAACGTTAACTACACTCCTGGAAATTGAATTAAGAACTCCGTGAATACATTGTCCCAGGCTGGGGTCAGATACATCACATGATCACACTGACAGAACCACAGGCACATAGACACAGGCAACAAAGCATGCACAATGTCGGCACTAGTACAGTGTATATCCACCTTTTGCAGCAATGCAGGCTGCTATTCTCCCATGGAGACGATCGTAGAGATGCTGGATGTAGTCCTGTGGAACGGCTTGCCATGCCATTTCCAACTGGCGCCTTAATTGGACCACCGTTCGTGCTGGACGTGCAAACCGCGTGAGACGACGCTTCTTCCAGTCCCAAACATGCTCAATGGGGGACAGATCCGGAGATCTTGCTGGCCAGGGTAGTTGACTTACACCTTCTAGAGCACGTTGGGTGGCACGGGATACATGCGGACGTGCATTGTCCTGTTGGAACAGCAAGTTCCCTTGCCGGTCTAGGAATGGTAGAACGATGGGTTCGATGACGGTTTGGATGTACCGTGCACTATTCAGTATCCCCTCGACGATCACCAGAGGTGTACGGCCAGTGTAGGAGATCGCTCCCCACACCATGATGCCTGGTGTTGGCCCTGTGTGCCTCGGTCGTATGCAGTCCTGATTGTGGCGCTCACCTGTACGGCGCCATACACGCATACGACCATCACTGGCAACAACGCAGAAGCGACTCTCATCGCTGAAGACGACACGTCTCCATTCGTCCCTCCATTCACGCCTGTCGCGATACCACTGGAGACGGGCTGCACGATGTTGGGGCGTGAGCGGAAGACGGCCTAACGGTGTGCGGGACCCAGCTTCATGGAGACGGTTGCGAATGGTCCTCGCCGATACCCCAGGAGCAACAGTGTCCCTAATTTGCTGGGAAGTGGCGGTGCGGTCCCCTACGGCACTGCGTAGGATCCTTCGGTCTGGGCGTGCATCCGTGCGTCGCTGCGGTCCGGTCCCAGGTCGACGGGCACGTGCACCTTCCGCCGACCACTGGCGACAACATCGATGTACTGTGGAGACCTCACGCCCCACGTGTTGGAGCAATTCGGCGGTACGTCCACCCGGCCTTCCGCATGCCCACTATTCGCCCTCGCTCATAGTCCGTCAACTGCACATACGGTTCACGTCCACGCTGTCGCGGCATGCTACCAGTCTTAAAGGCTGCGATGGAGCTCCGTATGCCACGGCAAACTGGCTGACACTGCCGGCGGCGGTGCACAAATGCTGCGCAGCTAGCGCCATTCGACGGCCAACACCGCGGTTCCTGGTGTGTCCGCTGTGCCGTGCGTGTGATCATTGCTTGTACAGCCCTCTCGCAGTGTCCGGAGCAAGTATGGTGGGTCTGACACACCGGTGTCAATGTGTTCTTTTTTCCATTTCCAGGAGTGTATGTTTGCAATCCACGTAATGCTAACAATGGGATTATTCCCGCCGGTGACTTTGTTTTCTTGTCCCTAAATGTTCGTCATGGGCACCTGGGCTGCATGTAGCTTCTGGAATGCATTATCTGGTCGCTTAAAAACGGTGAACTGCTATTTTCAAACAGCGTAGCGTCATAGTTTGCCTATGAGTATGTTATTCAGTACTGAAAGATTTCGTGCGTTTTTGAATGACATAATGGGGTCAATACTACACAATCCTGAAACGTCAAAGATTCAACGTGTAAATCGTAATTCGCAAATACACTGTATCTATGTAGAGAACTTGTCTTTGTTTTCAGTTCTTCCGTGTCCTCGGCGTCCTGCCGTATATTATAAGTACCATAGGAAAATCCACTGTTACATATGTATTACTTCACATTAGTGAGCTCACAGATGAGAGCAGACGAATCTTAGCTGGGTTTAGGGCCATAACAGACAACAACAACAAATAGCGGCAAAGTTAGCTGCTATACAACACACCCAGCATACTAATAGTCTAGACATTTTAATGATCTCACATACCACGTTTCAGGTTGGATTAGCAGGGAGTTGTCAACGGGATGATCAGAGAGAGTGCTTTGTGTGTGTGTGTGTGTGTGTGTGTGTCTGTGTGTGTGTGGATTAAGGTCAGTCAGCTTTGTGGTTATCATCGCTCTGGCTAAAGAAGGTAAAGCGGAATGTGATTCACCTTTTAAAAAACTTAATGGCGGGGATATAGGGTCTTGACTAAAGCGTACGTACGCCCTCCTCTTTTCATTCACATAGAGCTGCACAATCATGGTATTACTCAAGCGCAGAAAAACGGTGACATATGACATAATTTTTGCAGAAATTTGAGAAGATAATTAACGAAGGGTAAGGTTTAAAATAAGAACAAGGAAAATTTGCTGGCTAATCATTTAATGAAACTTGCACTATCCAGTGATGCTACAATACATTAAAATCCATACCAGGTATTTTAGGCTATTTTGAGGACATTTCAAGAGATTTGCAGATTTGTAAAAGATTTATCTCAATGTTAGCAGAGGACAGGTATGTATTTAGTTAGCCTGTGACACCTTGTCTAATTATTATATAGCATAATGCTGGACGCCATAATCACCAACCATTTGGGGATCCTCATATTCGAAGTACACAGCAGGACCCCATACGACTCTGTACCTGTAGACAGGCAGAAATGCTGGCTGGCTGAAAGAAGACACCCAATGTTTACGATGTTGACTATACTAGCTACAGCTTATTATGTCCCACGTCCAGCCACATTGTTTCTGATCTGCTCATGGCAACATGTAAATGACAGCAGGCCAACTTTAGGACAGATTCGTTGGTGTCTTCGTAAATATATATGTCCGCGAGGCATACAACAATTACCGCCGTCATACGTTAGCAAAAGACCTGACCGAGATTCCCAGAAAATTCCGGTTCCATGTAAAGCGATGAGCGGTTCTAAGGCTCCCATCCAGTCACTCACTGACGAGTCTGGTGTGGCAGTCGGAGTTTTAAATTCCACGTTTAAGAAATCATACAAACATACCGTCGTCTGATCATCGTACAGAGTCCCGTATGGATGACATAGTAATAAGCATCCCTGGAAACAACAATCTACCGTACTGGCCCAATTACCTAGCTTGCATCTGTCGCGAATCTCACACCAGTGTCCTAAGCGACCGGAAAAAAGTGCTGGTCGCTCTCGTGTATACACTAAAGCGCCAAAGAAACTTATTCAAATACAAAGATATGTAAACAGGCAGAATACGGCACGGCGCTTGACAACTCCTATACCAAACAACAAGTGTCTGATGCAGTTGTCAGATCAGCTACTGCTGCTACAATGGCAGGTTATCAAGATTTAAGTGAGCTAGAACATGGTGTTATAGTCGGCGAGCGAGCGTTGGGCACAGTATCTCCGAGGTAGCGATGTAGTAGGGAATTTCCCGTACGACCATTTAACGAGTGTACTGTGACTATCAGAAATCAAGTAAAACATCAAATCTCCGACATCTCTGCGGCCAGAAAAGGTACCTGCAAGAACGGGACCAACTGAAGCAAATTCTTCAACATGACAGAAGTGCAGCTCTTCAGCAAATTGCAACAGATTTCAATACTAGGCCATTAACAAATGTCAGCGTGCTAATTATTCAACGAAACAGCACCGAAATGGGCTTTCGGAGCCGAAGGCCGACTTGTGTACCCTTGATGATTGCACGACACAAAGCTTTACGCCTCGCCTGGGACCATCAACACCGATACTGGACTGACGATGACTGGAAACATGTTGGCTGGTCGTATGAGTCTCGTTTCAAATTTGTCTAGCGGATAAACGTGTACGGGTATGCAGACAACCTCATAAGCCCATGGACCCTGCATGTCAGCAGGGGACTATTCAAGCTGGCGGAGGCTGTGTAATGGTCTGGGGCGTGTGCAGCTGGAGTGATATAATACGAGATATGACTCTGGCGGGTGTCACGTACGTAAGTATCCTGTTTGATCACGTACATCCATTCACGTCCATTGTGCATTCCAGCGGACCTTGGCAATTTCAGCAGAACAATGCGACACCCGACACGTCCAGAACTGCTACATAGTGGCTCTAGCAACACTCAGTTTAAACACTTTCGCTTGCCACCCAAGACTCCATATCTTCGATTCCTTGCAACGTGCTGTTCAGAAGAGATATCAATCCCCTCGTACTCTTACGGATTTATGGACAGCCCGGAAGGAGTCATGGTGTCAATTTTCCTCCAGTACTACTTCAAACATTAGTCGAGTCCATGCCACGTCGTGTTGTGGCACTTCTGCGTGCTCGGGGGAGCCTTATACGATACTAGGCACGTGTACTAGTTCCTTTGGCTCTTCAGTGTAAGAAGGGTTATATAACGTATCCGAAAATTACAGACCATTACTCTTAACATCGGTTTGCTGCAGAATTCTGGAACATATTCAGAGTGCGAATCTAATAAATTTCCTAGAGATCGAAAACCTTATGTTCACCAGTCAGTACGGTTTCAGAAAGCACTGCTCGAACGAAACTGTGCTTGCCCTTTTGTCACATGATACACTGCAAACTATGGATGAAGGGCAACGGGCAGATTCCATATTCCTAGATTTCCGAAAAGCATTTGACACGTTACTCTACTGCTGACAGTTAACGAAGGTACGAGCGTATGGAATAGATTCCCAGCTACGTGGATGGCTCGAAGACTTCTTAAGTAATAAAGTAATAGAACTTGGTATGTCATCCTCGAAGGCGAATGTTGACCAGGGAGATGGGAACCGTCAGAACTGCTCCAACGAAGAAAGTTACGACCGCTATAATTTTCTGTATACACAAATGATATGGCGGACATTGTAACCGGCAATCTGTGGTTGTTTTTTGATGATGCTGTGTTGTACGAGAAGGTGTCGTAGATGAGTGACTGTAGGATGATACAAGATGACTTAGACAAAATTTATAGTTGGTGTGATGAATGGCAGCTGGCACTATATGTAGAAAAATGTAAGTTCATGCGAATGATTAGTAAAAACAAACCCGTAATATTTTGATACAATATAAGTAGTATCCTGCTTGACACAGACACATCGTTTAAATATCTAGATGTGAAGATTGAAAGCGGTAGTTAATGGGCAAGCATGTGAGGATTGTGGCTGGCAGGCGAATGGTCAACTTCAGTTTATGGGGAGAATTTTAGGAAAGTGTAATGCGACCGCAAATAGGACGATAGTGTGACCTGTTCTTGAGTACTGCTAGAGTATTTGGGGTCCGAACCAAATCGGATTGAAGGAAGACATTGAAGATATTCAGAGGCAGGCTTCTAGCCTTGTTACCGATAGGTTCGATCAACACGCAAGTGATATTGAGATGCTTCGGGCTCTCATATGAGAATTCCTGGAGGAAAGGTGACGTTGTTTTAGAAGGACACTACTGAGAAAATTAAGAGAAACGGCATTTGAATCTGACTGCAGAATGATCCTACTGCCTCCATTATACATTTCACGTAAGCACCACGAAGATAAGATACGAGAAATTAATACTCATAAGGAGGCATATAGATAGTCGTTTTTCCCTCTATGTCTCTGGAGTGGAGCACGAAAGGAGACAACTAATAGTCGTAAAGGGTACATGGCGCCACGCTCCGTACGGTGGCTTGCGGTGTATGTATGTAGATGTATATGGAACATTGCGTTAATTACGAGGTAATAGTGTGTAGGTGGAAGACAGATTGAACTTGCTGAATCATTTCATTACCTGTCCTATCTACTCATCCTTTTTCCTTAATACAATGTTCCCTAGTAATCAGAGAAATGGATATTTCGTTCTTTAATATTTTCTAGGTAGAAATGTGCGTGCAGCCGGCCGGTGTGGCCGAGAGGTTCTAGGCACTTCAGTCTGGAACCACGCGATCGCTACGGTCGCAGGTTCGAATCCTGGTTCGGGTATCTATGTGTGTGATGTCCTTAGGTTAGTTAGGTTTAAGTAGTTCTAAGTTCTCGGGAACTTACGAACTCAGATTTTAAATCCCGTAGTGCCCAAAGCCATTTGAAACAAATGGGCGTGCAGGATGTTTATTCTCGTGTTACATTATCCTCTGGACACAACGGTAATCTATTGAGTGGAATCTAATATAATTTCGGAGGTATTTTGGTGTAACGGACCATGACCTCCATGGCTCTTTGCATAGCAATTGCATTTCGTTTTCTTTCTTACCCACACTTTTCTTTGTATCTCTACTGCACTGTTAGTATCTACAAAACAGTGAAAATGTCGGTGTTATGCCCTGCGATTATTGGATCAACTCTCTGATGACAATTGCTGTTGCCAACTATAATACACACATTAATCTTCACCTTAAGGTTAGCATTCATTACTCCTCGCTTCTCTTTAGGATTTTTTGTACGTTAATAGAGATATGTAGCATCATGGAGAAGGTTCCTGATGAAAACCTTGCTGATATCTACTATCACTCTCAAGGTATCTGAATATACTGAATTACGTACTGCCTAATTTGGTACAGCCCACCTATTATAACAGCCTTGCAGGTACTCTAATCTCTTCATGATACAACCATTTAACCATGAAAAATGATTACCACAACTGACAACTAAATATTACTGTTCTGTATGGTAATGTCCCTAGATGCTAATTAACACAGTGATTATGTAGACGTCGAAGAAACCTTATTAGAGATGAGACAGTCCTTACCCCTTGACTGCTTAAATTTATTACAATAACTTACATTTCCACATTTTTGCTACCTGAGACCTTAACTCAGCTACGTAAATCGTTCCGTAATCTTCTAACGAAAATTAAGCTCTTTTGCGAATGAGACAGTTTTAAAGAATATCTGCAGTTTCAAAGTTAGATAAAATTTCGGAGAGTTCTAGATCTCTAAAGCGTTTACCAATATCTCATTAATCTTCGTTTGCATGAACTTGTTAATGAAATAATTGGTAAGTATACCGCGATTAACAGCGACGCGTGCTCTCTGGGAACCTCACGACCAACAAGTTATCACAAGTAATTTCACTGTATTCATCATGGCACATCGATCTACGTACAGTTCTAAAGTCAACTATTGCCCTTGTTAGCTGACACAAAGTGACATTAAAAATCAAAAGTAGTCAGCTGTGCATATGCCTGAGGCAATTTTTTTGTTGTGATTATGGGTTCAAACACAATATCTATAGGCACTGCAAACTAAACAGAGCTCGCTGTTTTTCTTTCATAGCTGACTGCACATAAACAGACGTGATTTGCCTAATTTTTAACCACTATCAATCAGTAAATCTGAACTTGAAGTTGTTGTTGTTGTGGTCTTCAGTCCTGAGACTGGTTTGATGCAGCTCTCCATGATACCCTATCCTATGCATGCTTCTTCATCTCCCAGTACCTCCTGCAGCCTACATTCTTCTGAATCTGCTTAGTGTATTCATCTCTTGGTCTCCCTCTACGATTTTTACACCCAACGCTACCCTCGAATACTAAATTGGTGATCCCTTGATGCCTCAGAACATGTCCTACCAACCGATCCCTTCTTCTAGTCAAGTTGTGCCACAAGCTCCTCTTCTCCCCAATTCTAAACAATACCTCCTCATTATTTATGTGATCTATCCATCTAATCTTCAGCAGTCTTCTGTAGCACAACATTTCGAAAGCTTCTATTCTCTTCTTGTCTAAACTATTTATCGTCCACGTTTCTCTTGCATACATGACTACACTCCATACAAATACTTTCAGAAATGACATCCTGACATTTAAATCTATACTCGATGTTAATTTTTCTTCTTCAGAAACGCTTTCCTTGCCGTTGCCAGTCTATATTTTATATCCTCTCTATTTCGACCATCATCAGTTATTTTGCTCCCCAAATAGCAAAACTCCTTTACTACTTTAAGTGTCTCATTTCCTAGTCTACTTCCCTCAGTATCACCCATCTTAACTCGACTACATTTCATTATGCTCGTTTTGCTTTTGTTAATGTTCATCTTATAACCTCCCTTCAAGACACTGTCGATTCCGTTCAACTGCTCTACCAAGTCCTTTGCTCGCTCTGACGGAATTACATAGTCATCGGCGAATCTCAAAGTTTTTATTTCTTCTCCATGGATTTTAATATCTACTCCGAACTTTTCTTTTGTTTCCTTTATTGCTTTCTCAATAAACAGATTGAATAACATCGGGGATAGGCTACAACCCTGTCTCACTCCATTCCCAGCCACTGCTTCCCTTTCATACCGCTCGACTCTTATAACTACCATCTGGTTTCTGTACAAATTGTAAATAGCATTTTGCTCCCTGTATTTTACCCCTGTCACCTTCAGAATTTGGAAGAGAGTATTCCAGTCAACATTGTCAAAAGCTTCCTCTAAGTCTACAATGGCTAGAAACGTAGGTTTGCCTTTCCTTAATCTTTCTTCTAAGATAAATCGTAGGGTCAGTATTGCCTCACGTGTTCCAACATTTCTACAGAATCCAAACTGATCTTGCACGTGGTTGGCTTCTATCAGTGTTTCCACTAGTCTGTAAAGAATTTGTGTTAGTATTTTGCAGCTGCGACTTATTAAACTGATTGATCGGTAATTTTCACATCTGTCAACACCTGCTTTCTTTGGGATTGCAATTATTATGTTCTTCTTAAAGTCTGAGGGTATATCGCCTCTCTCATACATCTTGCTCATCAGATGGTAGAGTTTTGTCAGGACTGGGTCTCCCAAGGCTGTGAGTAGTTCTAATGGAATGTTGTCTACTACGGGGGCGTTGTTTCGACTCCGGCCTTTCAATGCTCTGTCAAACTCTTCACGCAGTATCATATCTCCCATTTCATCTTCATCTACATCCTCTTCCATTTCCATAATATTGTCCTCAAGTACATCGCCCTTGTATAGACCCTCTATATACTCCTTCCACCTTTCTGCTTTCCCTTCTTTGATTAGAACTGGGTTTCCATCTGAGCTCTTGATATTCATACAAGTGGTTCTCTTTTCTCCAAAGGTCTCTCTAATTTTCCTGTAAGCAGTATCTATCTTACACCTAGTGAAATAAGCCTCTACATCCTTACATTTGTCATCTAGCCATTCCTGCTTAGCAGTTTTGCACTTCCTGTCGATATCATTTTTGAGACGTTTGTATTCCTTTTTGCCTGCTTCATTTACTGCATATTTATATTTTCTCCTTTCATCAGTTAAATTTAATATTTCTTCTGTTAGCCAAGGGTTTCTACTAGGCCTCGTCTATTTACCTACTTGATCCTCTGCTGCTTCATCCCTCAAAGCTATCCATTCTTCTTCTCCTGTATTTCTTTCCCCCATTCCTGTCAATTGTTTCCTAATGCTCTCCCTGTAACTCTGAACAACCTCTGGTTCTTTCAGTTTATCCAGGTCACATCTTCTTAAATTCCCACATTTTTGCAGTTTCTTCAGTTTTAATCTACAGTTCATAACCAACTGATTGTGGTCAGAGTCCACACCTGCCCCTGGAAATGCCTTACAATTTAATACCTGGTTCTTAAATCTCTGTCTTACCATTATATAATCTATCTGGTACCTTTTAGTATCTACAGGGTTCTTCCATGTATACAACCTTCTTTCATGATTCTTGAACCAAGTGTTAGCTATGATTAAGTAATGCTCTGCGCAAAATTCTACCAGGCGGCTTCCTCTTTCATTTCTTAGCCCCAATCCACATTCACCTACTATGTTTCCTTCTCTCCCTTTTCCTACTCTCGAATTCTAGTCACCCATGACTATTAAATTTTCGTCACCCTTCACTAGCTGAATAATTTCTTTTATCTCATCATACATTTCATCCTTTTTTTCGTCATCTGCAGAGCTAGTGGGCATATAAACTTGTACTACTGTAGTAGGCGTGGGCTTCATGTCTATCTTGGCCACAACAATGCGTTCACTATGCTGTTTGTAGTAGCTTACCCGTACTCCTATTTTCTTATTCATTATCAAAACCTACTCCAGCATTACCCCTATTTGATTTTGTATTTATAACCCTATATTCACCTGACCAAAAGTCCTGTTCCTCCTGCCACCGAACTTCACTAATTCCCACTATATCTAATTTTAACCTACCCATTTCCCTTTTTAAATTTTCTAACCTACCTGCCCGATTAAGGGATCTGACATTCCACGCTCCGATCCGTAGAACGCCAGTTTTCTTTCTCCTGATAACGACGTCCTCTTGAGTAGTCCCCGCCCGGAGATCCGAATGGGGGAATATTTTACCTCCAGAATATTTTACCCAAGAGGACGTCATCATCATTTAACCATACAGTAAAGCTGCATGCCCTCGGGAAGAATTACGGCTGTAGTTTCCCCTTGCTTTCAGCCGTTGGCAGTACCAGTGCAGCAAGGCCATTTTGGTTACTGTTACAAGGCCAGATCAGTATGTCATCCAGACTGTTGCCCCTGCAACTAGTAAAAAGGCTGCTGCCACTCTTCAGGAACCACACGTTTGTGTGGCCTCTCAACAGCTACCCCTCCGTTGTGGTTCCACCTACGGTACGGCTATCTGTATCGTTGAGGCACGCAAGCCTCCTCACCAACGGCAAGGTCCATGGTTCAGGGGCGCGGGAGGGGGGGGGGGGGAGGACTTAAAGTTACATAACTAAAATATTTGTACTTGACCAGGACAAATAGCCAGCGACTATCGTCCCTAATAACTAACAATGAATATGTTAAATTTCTTTTCATTAACAAGTAACAAGTAACATTCACTAAAATAAAATTGGTCGGGAATTTAGACCCAGCACATTATCGAATAATTAAATCAGCCCAATTAGATGTTAGATATGGAATGCTTTTGTCAATAGCGGTATGCAGAACAGGAAATGACGAGACGAATAAGTAATTTTTACCATCACGGATTTAGAACCCAGCACCTATAGCCTTTGTTTTCTTGGGAAAATGGGCGTTAAATACATGTTACTGTCACCAGTAGCGATATACGGGCATGCCTGAACTAGATACAATGTGACTTAAAGTTCAGTGCTGACTGGATGTCGATCCCCGCATGTATCGTTGTTAGCTGCATATGAGGAGACGTAAACTATCGAATTCGTTTTCACCACTAGCTAGCGGTTGCGTGAATGAACTTGAAATGATGAGACGAAAAGTCCTTTATCTTACTGAGAGTCAGAAACACTTTATATCGCTATTGTTGACAACGAATTATTTTCCACCAGCAGTTACGTGTCCTTACGCTAGAGCTAAAAAAGACCTAATGGATTTTATTACGCTACGTCGGGATTCGAACCCAAATACGATCTTTACTAGAAGGCATTGAGGAGTTTGGAATCTTGAGCGGACAAATAAATGATGGAACTGTATCGTCACGAAGGTATCAGATACTGTGGAAGGGAGAATCCAAGGAATCTAATGAACAACTCCAGTTGAAATAAACGATGTAGTAAGTGCTTTGTGAAACTACATCGCATTTGCTACATTAACTAAAATAAAGTTACAAAAGTAAGAAAGGTTACTAGTGACAGAGTTTCTACCGATACTACTGCTCCACCGGCTGGAGTGGCCGAGCGGTTGTAGGTGCCACAGTCTGGAACCGCGCTACCGCTACGGTCGCAGGCTCGAACCCTGCCTCGGGCATCGATGTGTGTCATGTCCTTAGGTTAGTTAGGTTTAAGTAGTTCTAAGTTCTAGGGGACTGATGACCACAGCAGTTAAGTCCCATAGTGCTCAGAGCCATTTTGAACTACTGCTCCCACTGTAGGGAAACCTAACCTCTAGACGACAGCGAATCGACATCACATTTACTGTGAAGCTGGAACACCGGTGCGTTCTTCGATTGTTCACTTGGGCTTACTGGACTGAAACAGTCTTTCTATTCCATTAAAAACCTGTTCCTGGTGTGGGCCTCGAACTTAGATCCTAAAGTACGCAAACATGCCATACATCCAACACATCAAAAAACTCCAAGCTCGGCCTGAGAATGATTTTATCGCAACGCAAGTGCACCGCACTGGATGAGAATTGTGGCACCGTGACCACAGGGAGTGAATTACAATCATTTCCGTGGTTGATCGAATCGCCGATTAAACAGCAGCAACGGCTACCCAATGTGTACATTCACTAAAATAAAATCACATAACGGCCACTTACAGAAACAGTCGACACTGCAGGACGCGGATGTTTTCGCAGATATTATTGCCTGGTGTGCAGCACTATCTGTTTGTGGTAAACGCAGCGCAGCGAAAAAGAAAATCTGTGTTACTGATCCTAATTTTCCCATAATTTAGTAAATCACACCTCGTCTGCCTGTCAACAGTACGAATTCTTTGGAAGTATCATTACCTCTAACTTCACTTTAATCCATCATTTCTAGCAAAACGCAGGAAAAACAATCCCATAAAGAAAGTATTTTTGATAAAGCGAGTGTACACCATGTAGTAACAACAACGTTCTATAAAGTGCTCGCGTGGGGAATATGCAATGTGTATACAACAATTGCAGGCAAAATTTATCCGAAGAAAGGAGATTTCTGCACACGTTCGTGGCGAATCTGTTTGGCGTGTTGGTAGGCAAGTTGCGTGAGTGTATTCACCCGTCGTCCATCCATTTTTTGAAGTTCTAGTATTGTTCTTGGAATGGCATTTTAAGATAATACCTTTGAAGGATAAGAATGGAGGTATTTATAGGTTCGAAAACGGAGCGTTAAACGGAAGAAAGTCTTACATTTGTGACTTTTGTTTCTTTAAATTTACGATGACGTGTTGAAAACTAGTGCCTTCGAATGTTTTGTGTGAAAACCCTTATAGCCTTTGAAACAAAACAAACGTTATAAACATTCTACATTTATATTCTTCATGTATACATATGTGTAGCTCTTTGCCGATATAGGGCTCCAAGATGTAGAGTGTAACATAGTGATGTGTAATGTAGCTATGATGGTGCGTGAGAAACAGTGCTTAGTAATACGGAACACCCTCTCTCTTACAATGGCAATACTGGACCACACACGAGCACTGTGACATCTGCAACAATACGACGCCCTTGCTTCACTGTCATCAATCATCTTCCATAAAGATCCGACTTGGTCCCATCTGATAATCATCTGCTTCCAAAAGTTAAAGAACACTTTCAAGGAGATCAGTTTCATAGGAATGAGCGCTGCAAGCAGAAATGAGATCGTAGCTCCACCTACAATGTCAAGCATTGTACAGTGATGGTAGCTACAAAATGGTAGCTTGTTGGGAGAAATGTGTTCGTTGCCAGGCTGACTAGGCTTAGAATTAAATACATAGATATGAAGAATAATGATATAGATGTTGTTTTAATCAAAAATCTTCTCAGAGTTTTGCCACAAAAAAATTTGTAGGCAATACTTTTCAGCGCGCCCACGTTGTACAAGTTTGAAAGCAGTGAAGGAATATCGAACATTTGCGCCTTGTATGGGGTTAGTGCTATTAAAGAAATTACGTCAGAAAAGTTACCTCGCTTCATGTAGGATCGCTTTGAGAAAAAATTTGTTGTCACATTCAATAAGTCCAACTGATGTAGCTCTGTCACTTAAGAGACGAACTGCCTTTCTCCCGCGATTCTTGATCGTAGAATCAACGCAGCCTTCGCTTTACGTTGTGAAGATGTTTCCACAGACTTATCGACCAAATACAGCACGCAGCGCTTCAGCATTGTCCTAGTGATGGCTGAGACAAATAAGTCACAATAAAAAATTCAAAATTAGTTCGAGTTTCTTGAAAATCTGTTCAGGGCTATACACTGATCAGCCAAAACATTTGACCACCTACGCAATAGCTGGTATGTCCACCTTTGGCACGGATAAAAGTGGCGACTCGTCGTGGCATGGAACAAATGAAGCCTTGGTAGATCGCTGAAGGGAGTTGGCATCCCATCTGCAACGCAAGTCACCTAATGCCCATAAATTCGGGGGAGGGGGGCAATGAACTCTGACGCCACGTTTAATCACATCCCAGATGTGTTAGATCGGGTTCAGATCTGGCTAGTTGGGGATCCAGCACATCTATCGGAAATCTATACTGTGTTCCTCAAACCACTCCATAACACTCCTGGCCTTGTGGCATGGCGAATTATATTCCTGAAAGTGACACTGCTGTCAAGAAACGTGATCTTTATGAAGGGGTGCACGTAGCCTGCTAGCAGTGTACTATACTGCGTGGCCGTTGTGGTTCCTTGCACGAGCTCCACTGGAGCCATGGATGCCCAAGTGAATTGCCCTAGAATATAACGTCCCACAGTACATCTATAAAGGAGGTCTTCCCCTGGAATACGATGGATTCACTCCCTCCCGTCGGCATGATGAAGATGGTGTTATGATTCACCAGACCATGCAAAGCTCTGCCACTGCCCCAACGTCAGTGCCGATGGGCACGTGCCCATTTCAGTTGTAGTTGACGAAGTCGTCATGTTAACGTTGTCCCATGCATTGGTCGCCACCTTTGGAGGCACTGTAAGTTCAGACACACTTATAATCTGCCCAGAATTAAAGTCTGTTGATAGTTCCTCCACAACTCCCCGCATGGCCTGTTTACTGGTCTGCCAGGCATAAGACGTCCGACATCTGTGATGAGGTGTGGCAGCCCAATCCCAGGGTGTCTTACGTTCGTTTCGCCACGTGTTGAAGACACTCACCACAGCAGTCTTCGACAGTCTAGACAGAATATGAGGACTATAGAATGAGCATATTTGAGTATCACAGTCATACCTATAGATATACCAATATTCAAAAGCATACGTATATGAGTAACGCAGTGACATACACTCATAGGCACAGAGTTCCACAATCTGCTGATTTGAATATGGTCAGTTGATTGTTTCCATTGGTCTTCCCTTACTATTTTGATTACCGAGAACATTATACTGGCAGCACAGGGAGCTATATCGGGATGTCTACGATGTTGGCCAACTCGTACAGAAATATAGACGTTGCTACATCGTTGGATGCTAGCAAGATTTTGGGGCTGGTTGGGAACTCATGAGCAATAGCCTAAAGATTACTGGCAAGGACGTTTCTGTGATACGTGTTGCTAGGACATTACAAGAATATGTGGTTTGGAATTTTTTATTCTCCGCAAACATAGAGAGCGATGACGCTTGGTTTAACCCGATAGAGGTCTTTGTTGAACTCCCAATGATTAAATTTCAGCCGTGCTATAGCTGTTATGAAGATCATCGACATTTTCGTGTTATTATTTCATGGTACTCTTGGAATCGTGGAATGAATCTGTGCGTAGTAACTACCCCTTGTTTTAGATGTCTCCGATCATTCCCCTTGCTACGCCAGTGACAACCACTTTCTGAACGTGGGTATAATATCGGTGAGAGGAAGTTTATCATATTTAAAAGCTTCGTGTACAGATGGTCGCTTGTGTCCGTAATCAAAATGTTTTCTTAGTACTGACTGGTATAAAATCATCGCTGTCTGCCGATCAGGACCTCGCTATAGCTCTAATGAGACTCGAGACTTTTCATATCTAGTAATAATATGACGGATATGATGAACCGATCTTTGTTTATCGTCGATAATTATCCTATATATTGTATTGGTGTCGTGAATGGAATATTAACCGTCCCTGTTGCATTTTTTGGGATGTGGAATCCTATAGTAAGTAAAGATTATTATAGTAGACTTGCTATCAGATATTTTTAGACTACTTTCTGTACACCACTCATGCAGACGAATGAGAGTGTTGTGCGTTTTCAGATGACTGTCTTCGGAATATTTGTATACGTCGTCTGCGTACTGTAATACTTCGATGTAACTGGGCAAGAGGTCATGGCAGTCTGACAGTCTGCAGTACAGAGACTTAATAATAAGTGAGCCTAGACTGAACCATACGGGTGTCTCTAGTTCCCATTGTAGTTCCGTGTTGCAAAATTATTGTCTTTTTATTGCTCCGGAAGCTTACATTGTTACGCACGAACGGATTTTGAATGTCTAGTTTCTCCATATTTTCCCCTAAGACGGACCTGACGACTTCGTCGTTATGCTTTAGTCAAGTCTATGAACGTAACTATCACATAATTATTCCGAGAGCAATTCAGCTGTATGCCAGTAATTAACCACAGAAGGATTTCTGTTCTGCTTTTTCCTTTTTGAAGCCCAAGAAGTTTTTCCGGCAATATTTTTTTTGGTTTTAACATCACCATTCTAAGCGCCACTAAATGATCTGTTCCATTATCTTCTTCGAACACGATAGTAAAGTGACCGGCCGATACGACTGGAGTTTATCGCATCTTTTATCCGATTTGTAGATGGGGCATCAAGGGATCACCAATTTAGTATTGGAGGGCAGCGTGGAGAGTAAAAATCGTAGAGGGAGACCAAGAGATGAATACACTAAGCAGATTCAGAACGATGTAGGTTGCAGTAGGTACTGGGAGATGAAGAAGCTTGCACAGGAAAGAGTAGCATGGAGAGCTGCATCAAATCAGTCTCAGGACTGAAGACCACAACTACAACATATGGGGCAACACGTTTTCGGCTAGTCGATTTTGATCTTTTGTATTGATACGCTTTTATAAATTTTGAGCAGCAGCAGATATCCTTCATGTGGGAGGCGTCGTAGAATGTTGTAGTCAACACAGCCCGGGCCAGGTGCAGTTCCCTTTCCTTGGGAGAGCGCAGTCTGGAGTTCTTCCAGCGAAAATGGTTGCGTAACTACACTGTTGTCCTATTCATATTCCTCCTCGTCTTCCTTGTCTAGCATGTCAGGTGGCGTTAACAAACACTAGAACGGTTCTAAAAGTTCGTCGGTTGGTGAAGGTGTGTATACGTCCATTGTCAGGCTGGTTTTATGTTCCTTATGGCATTCCAAATCCTGGTTAATTGCATTTGTTTTCAGACTGCAATGCAGAAATGTTGCCACGAATTTATTTATTGTTACTTGAATATTTTCTTTCCATTAGCTTATGCTTTCTTAATACAATGAAGTGTGTATCACTAGAGAGGGTTTTGTGTGCCCTTCATGCCTCCCTTCGTTTCTTGAGAACTGTGTCACATTCCGAATCCCATGAACGGGGTAATGGGCTATGAGTAGAGCGCTTGTGTCCTTTTTGAGATACTGAGACTTCAGCTACTTCATTGAGTTTCTCTGGTTGTACTATATTATAATCTGAATTGGCTCTTGATCCGAAAGTAAAGTACTCCGTATGGCTTCCCATGTTTTTCGAGTAGACATTGCAGGGATGCTATGCTCATGTATACTGCTCTCGGAACTTCATTCGGTCGGACTATTCGTGTTGGTGAGTCATGATTCAGTATTATAAGGTTTTCTGAATCTAGTAGATCCGCTATTAAGTTTCTTATTGCGTTGTCATTTTCTCAGCCTCACAGTGTATGCTGGCCGTTAAAGTCACCTAGTCGCAGAAGAGGGTTCCAGTGATACTCAATGATTTTTGATAACGGCTGTTTGTAAAGTCTGTTGTTAGGCACTTGGTATGCTGAGACTTAATTCAGATGGAGATCCTTGATCCGCAGGCTGGTACCCGCTATTTGTAACGTACCATGCTGGGTCCCAATTTTAATAACGGAAAACTGAGAGCTTTGTTTAAACAACAATGCTGCACCGCCGTAGCCATCATCACTATCTTGTATAATGACAGAGTAGTCCGGTAGTGGGAACAGCTCTTTCGATTTTAACCATGTTTCGGTGATGGCACAAATGCCTACATCAGTTTCGAGCAGAAAATGTCGAAGGCTGTCTTTGCGTGCCTCGACCTATCTTGCATCACACTGGATGATTTTATAGGCCATTTTTGAAGGATTAAGAGTTGTGTCACATATTTTCGATTGACATCCGTATCGAAGCAGTTCGTATTACTGGCGTGAGCTCATTAATAGACTGCTAGTACGATATTTCATCTATCACAGTCAAACTGATAGTTAAAATGTTGTTAACGTTGTAGTTCCAGACATCACTCTCTTGGTTAAGTCTGGGAAACTGTGGTGGGCAGGGAAATCCCCATTGAAGCGAGAGGGAGGCAAAGTTTTTGTTGGTACAACTGGTCCCGGTAACCATACTTTAGTGGGACGCTCTATGTTACACAGAATTTACGCGTTGCTGATGGTTTATTTGAGTATGCTGTATGTGAGGAGGGGGTGGCGGTATCGGCAGTGAATCCACTAGAGCCACCGCTCCTTGCGTCTACGGCGTTGTCGTCATGGCGCAGGTTGGTTAATGCGGATCGTAGGTGGTGGCGCTGATATTTGCGTTGAGAGGTTGTCGAGCCGGAAAGCGCGAATTGTGAACCCTGTCTTGTAATGTTTGGGAAGAAGTAACTACATTCGCATAAGCCCTGTTTTCATACATTGCTGATGCCTCTCTGTAAGTAATATTATTGAGAGAAATAATATCATTAATGTTCCTGTGTCTGGGATACACTGCGCAGGTTCGAGACAGGGCTCTACGACCACCGGCACACTGAATACATCTTGGTTGAGTGGCCATCCCACAGACATCACTTCTTTGTGGGCTTTTGTGTTCCATCTGCAGTTCTGTTGCCATGTCCAAATCACAAACAATTATAGCACTGCACGACGGGGAGTACATAGACGTCCACTGGAAATCGAAAACCTTGATTATAAATAAACTGTGTGGGACGGTGCGGTCTAAAGTTCACAACGCAAACTGGTGACTGCTTTGTTACCCTTTCCACATTCAGGTTTACAGTTTTACTAAATCGTCTAATAGATAGAACTTCGCAGCGTCACGTCATTTCAGTCAGCAATTTGTGCTCCGTAAGGGTGGTTTCGGTATTATTGATGATGCCTTGTTTAGTAGTGAAGAACTAAGAATTTTAAACCAAGGCATAGTCGGAGCGCACCAATGTTCAGACTTACACGTGTCGAAGCGAGTTGTGTATCCCAGGATTGACACTCATATTCTAGAACGTTTCCACATAAAATTATCCTTGCAGCTGGAAGGAATACGTTACCACAGATAATGTGTTTGTCGAGGGGTCTATCAATACAGTTGTGAGAGTTGCGGTTCAAAGACGTCGTGTGAACTGCAGCTAATTTGACAGGTACCTTAAAAAGGACAGATCATAGCAAATGTGTATCAGCCAACAGAAGCATTATAAATTAAGAGCAGGTAAAAATTAATTGAATGGTCCTGGTCACTGTTGTCATTACTTTGTTTTTGGTTTAGTGTGCAGGTTTTCAGAGTAGTTCAAAAATAGTTCAAATGGCTCTCAGCACTATGGGACTTAACATCTGTGGTCATCAGTCCCCTAGAACTTAGAACTACTTAAACTTACTAACCTAAGGACATCACACACATCCATGCCCGAGGCAGGATTCGAACCTGCGACCGTAGCAGTCGCGCAGTTCCGGACTGAGCGCCTAGAACCGCTAGACCACCGCGGCCGGCTTCAGAGTAGTCACAGTTCAATTATTGAGGAGTAATTGGTAGAATACAGTTGTGCGTTAAGAATAAATAAGAATGTAACTTACAATTGTAATAAAGGAATCAGTGAAGGCAAGTCCTAAGATAGAAAGGAATTTAAAAAATTAGCCTGGAATAATGTTCTCACGCAGCTGACCACTGCAAGATATGAGGAAACGAATGCAATGGAACAGACGGGCAGAAGGTGCTTCAGGCCAAGTGAACCATGAACCACGTAAGACTGCACCGGGCTTCCACTTTAGCATTACACGTGAAGTCTCTTCAATGAGGTTAAGTTTGACCACAACGCAGGTGGAAGAGTCAGCATATAGAAACTACGTTGCCAGTAAACGTTCTTTCACTTGCAACTTTAATTTAGTAAATGAACAAAAAGCGAAATAGTGTCACAGTATATTTACTATTTATTTTGTCTGGGCTGGAATTGTTAAGTATATTCGTTCTGAACTTTAATTCGACCTTGGATTTTCCTTCCACAGGATCTGATAGCTTCCTGCCAATACAGTTCTATAATATCTTTGTCCGCTCGAAATCCCGAACTCCTCAATGTCTCTACGTAAGGAGCGGGTTTCGGTTCCATTTCTGGCGCAGCACAATAATTTCCATTACAACTTTTCAAGCCCGAGCTTAAGCACACTTAATTGCCGGTGGAAAATAATTTGTATTTTTAACATCTCTTCATCCGTTGTCAACACTAACGATATGGAATGGTTCCGACTCTCAGTAAGAGATATAATATTTCCTGACATAATTTCAAGTTCCTGCACACTACTCCTAAATAGCTGCGAAAAAGAATTCGGTAGTCAACGTCTGTTCGTGTGTAGCCAGAAATAATACGCTCGGGGTTCGATTTCCAGTCAGCACTGAACTTTTAGTAATGTTATATGTAGTTCAGGCATGCGCTCATCTAGCTACTGGTGAAAGAGTCCTGAACTTAAAGTCCATTTTCCATAGAAAACAACGGTGATAGAAATCGGGTTCTAACTCCAGGAAGTCAAAAATTATTCGTCGTTTCAGGTTAAAACATGTCCTTATTGCTATCATTTGATTGCGCTTAGTTAACAACTGTTTATTTAATGGGTGCAAATCCCAGACCCACTCATTGCTTTACATCACGTCATTTTAAGTCTGTTACTTGTGGGTGAAATTACATTTAATATCTTACTATTAAGTTAGTATGGACAGTATTTGCTGGATAAGAGTCCCAGTCATGTAATTTCAGGTTCAGTTTTTTCAGCTGGCACTAGTTAAAAATGAAGTATACCACGTCCATTTATTCATACTCAGCAATGAAGATCAGTCCTGTTTTCGAGTCCCAACCAGGCACGCATACTTTGCGTAGCGTGCCTTGCCTATGGATACTAGGTTTGAAATCATATCAAGAACAAAACAGCTGGTGATATCTTATTAAATTTAAACACATGCTCAACTAGTTGCTTCTGATTCCTTTGTTTTAGATAACAAGGGCAGCAGGTCACTTTCGATATGCACATAGATCCATGTGCATCATGTTTACAGTAAAATTTCTAGTAATAAATTGTTGTGGGTGAGGTAGCCGTAGAGCACTCGACGCTATTGACTGCTGTTTTCTAACTGGTTAGAGCACTAAACAGTTAGGCAAATGACGGTTAATAGGTGGTTTGGGAAACCTTATACAGATCAAGAATAATCCGAAACCTAATCGACCTTTGGGAACCCAGATGATCTTTAAAATATCTTTTATTCGCAAAAAAAAGAAGTTGTGGGAAATCAGAATGATTCACGTCATTGAGTTACGGGCATTAGTTGGCATGGATTCTAATGACAGTGGTAACATTTTAGGAATGTTACTTATTGTAATAAATTTGAGATTACGCGTGTTAAGTAGTATCTCATCTCTAATAAGGTGTTTACTGATGTTTGGTATTTGTAGCGTTGTGTTATTTGGTTATGTCGGGAGTGCTCATACAAAGCATTTTATACACACAAGCAACTGTACTGATAAGAGATTGGAGGGCCCACAAGAAAGTTATATAGAGCCCCCTGCGCAGGGATGAGTGGCTATTGGCTATGAGCCAAGATGGTCTGAGCAGTCTGTGGAGGTGAAGTGGGATCCCAGGTGGCTCCAGAGAAACGCCGCTGCAAAGTAAAGAACTTGTTTTTGATGAGTCTGAACTATGTAGTACACTGGGCCAATGTCTTGCTGGCCGCCGTATTCTAATAGACAGGCTGATTGCACATCCTGCGATGTTGATGCAGAGACTGTGCCTCACGCCAGCGGTCTTGTTACGTAAGACAGCAATGAGGCTTCCGTGTAAACGGTGTTATACGTGCCGTTACTGTAACCGCTGAGGTCCCGGGCGGCGCCTCGGCTGCGTCACCGCGGGGCTAGCCTGCTGTGATGAGGCAGTTGTCCCACGATGACTGAAGTTGGCTTATGGGCACGGGGAGCGACCCGCAGCCCTTACAGAGTTGGCCGTGCTGCTGGAGTAGGTGTGGGATGGTCTGCTGCGCCGTAGCACTAGGTCTGGAAGGGACTTAGTGAATATAGCTGTTGCCCAGCCGCAGTGACTCCTACTCATCATTCCATGTGACAACTTCACCTGACACAACCCCTTCGACATGGGAGATCTGTGAGAGTCATTATAAGTTCGTTACGACACGTCCAGTACCTATTCTTGGCAGTGAGGCGCTTGTAAATATAGGCCGCTATCTGTCACGTGTGATGAACACCACTGCAACTGCCAGTTTGGAAACCTGTCTTGCACTTGCTGAAAAGTTTCGTGCAGTACCGCAGAGTCCTTTGTCTAATAAGCTGGCTCGCAACGTTGTATTGGCGTTCGTGAATACTGTAACAAAACCCTACTCTCGCCTGGTGTCACTGCAACTGCTACACACCGTTCATGCACACAGTATTACGCACGTATATTGTATATTCGGTGTTTTCCATTACCCCACACTATAGAAAGGACCCGGTCCAATTGGTTCAACCAAGAACCAGTTCCATATCATACTTTATGTTTGTGAAAGATACACATAAAATGTAACCACAAAATCTGGTGTTGTGCCGATTTGGGTTAGATGCCGAATCCAATCATACACTGAGGTGATGAAAGTCATGCGATATATTCTAATATCGTATGGCACCTTCTCTTGCCCGACGTTGTGCAGAAATTCGACGAGGCGTCTACTCAACAAGTCGTTGGAAGTCTCCTGCAGAGATATTGAGGCATGCTGCCTGCACAGCCGGCCATAATTGCGAAAGTATTGTCGGTGCAGGATTTTGAGCTTAAACGGATCTGTTGATTATGTCCCATAAGCATTCGATGGGATTCATTTCGGGCAATCTGGATGACAAAATCATTCGCTCGAATTGTCCTGAACGTTTTTCAAACCGATCGTGGCTCCGTGACATGGCGCATTGTCATCCCTAAAAATTCCATCGTTGTTTTAGAACGTAATGTCAATGAATGGCTGTAAATGGTCTGCTCCAGTCAATGATCGGTTCAGCATAATCGGAGGGCCCAGTAAATTCCGTGTGAACACAGCTGACATCATTATGGAACCACCAAAAGCTTGCACGGTGCCTTGTTGGCAACCTGGGTCCATGGCTTCTTGGGGTCTGCAACACACTCGAACCCTACAATCAACTTTTACCAACTGAAATCGGGATTCATCTGATCAGGCCACGGTTTTGCGGTCCTACCGATATAGTCACAAAACCATCTGAATCGTTGTAGGCAATGTCGTGCTTTTAGCAAAGGGAATCGTGTCTGTCGTCCGCTGCCATAGCCTATTAACGCCAGATTTCGCCAAACTGTCCTAATGGAATAGCCTCGTACGTCCCACTTCGACTTCTAGTGTTATTTCACATAGTGCCGCTTGTCTGTTATTACTGACAGCTCTACACAAACGCCGCTGCTGTCTACAGTTAAGTGAACGCCGTCGGCCACTGCATTGTCAGTGGAGAGAGGTAGTACTTGACTGTTATATTCTCAGCACACTCTCAACACACTGAATTCCGGAGTATTGAATTCCCTAACGATTTCCGAAATGGAATATCCCATGCGACTAGCTCGAACTTTCATATCGCGTCCAAAGTCTGTTAATTGCCGTCGTGCTGCCATATTACGTCGGAAACGATTCCGCATGAATCACTTAAGTACAAATGGCAGCTCCTCCAATGCACCGCCCTTTTATACCATACGCAGGTTGCTACCTGTATGTGCACATATCGCTATCCCATGACTTTTGTCACCTCAGTGTAGTTAGTATTCTGGATATTGCTACTGCGCTTGCACTGAAGAGCCAAAGAAACTGGTAAACTTCCCTAATATCCTGTAGGGCCCCGCGAGCACGCAGAAGTGCCACAGCACGACGTGACATGGACTCGACTAATGTCTGAAGTGGTGCTGGAGGGAAAATCCGTTAGAGCACGAGATGGTAGAGATCTCTTCTGAAAATGACGTTTCAAGACATCCAACATATGCTCAATAATGTTCATGTCTGGAGAGTTTGGTGACCAGTGGAAGTGTTTAAACTCATTATAGTGTTCCTGGGGCAACTCTGTAGCAATTCTGGACGTGTGAGGTGCGCATTGTCCTATTGGAATTACCCTAGTCAGTCGGAATGCACAATGAACATGAATGGATGCAGGTGATCAGATACGATGCTTACGTACGTGTCACTTGTCAGAGTCGTATCGACACGTACCGTATATAACTACACATGCTCCACAAGGTTGAACAGCCCCCTGCTGACATGTAGCGTCCATGGATTGATGGGGTTGTCTGCATACCATTACACGTCTATCCACTCGATACAATTCGAAACGAGACTCGTCCGACCAGACAACATGTTTCCAGTCATCACCAGTTCATTGTCGGTGTTGACGGACCCACGCTAGGCATAAAGCTTTGCGACAAGCAGTCATCACGGGTACACGAGTGGGCCTTCGGCTCCGAAAGCCCCTATCGATAATGTTTCGTTGAATTGTTCGCACGCTGACACATGTTGATGGCCCAGTATTGAAATCTGCAGCAGTTAATACAAGAGGTACACTTCTGTCCCGTTGAACGACTCTCTTCAGTCGTTGCTGGTCCCGTTGTTGCAGGATCTTTCTCCGGCCGCAGAGATGTCGGAGATTTGATGTTTTACCTGATTCCTGATATTCACGGTGCACTCGTGAAATGGTTGTACGGGAAAATCCTCATTTCTTCCCTACTTCGGAGATGCTGTGTCCCATCATTCGTGCGCAGACTATAACACCACGTTCAAACTCATTTAAATCTTGAAAACCACCCATTGTAGCAGCAGTAACCGAGTTAACAACTGAGCCAGACATTTGTTGTCTGATACAGGCGTCGCACTCCGCAGCGCTGTATTCTGCCTGTGTTGGAATACGCATGCCTATACCAGTTTCTTATCGCTTCAGTGTATGAGTCTCCTCTTAACCATAAATTTACATTTTATACCGTATTCACACTACAAAGTAGCACTTTCATTCTCTCTTGTGCTGTAGAAATCCAGTGCACGTGGTTCTGGACTATGAATGGTTTATGGTGAAAGCCAGCTCTCTGCCTCAGAAAAATAAGCACTAGGCACTGCAGAGTTGGAGCAGCTGTGGAACTTGTAATAGTCCAGTAGTCAAAATTTGTCACATGTCACTGTCCTTCTCTGAAAGGCTCTATATGCTGAATCCACTGCTCGGCTGAAATGCGCCTTTCATGCATAGCAATAAATAGATCCAAGGAATGCATTAGGTCCAGTTGTAAAATTTGATTTAGACATGTTACACTTAGAGCTGGTTGATAAAAATATAATTTAATTTACACAATGCAAAAGTCAAAGAAAAATATAAGAAAAGAAAAGAAAATGTAACACAATGAGCGTGGTTAAGAATAAGACTCAGAAGCATCTGACCAACCTTATATTTCAAGGCGGTGGGTTACTCTGTACTGTTAATGAAATAAATAAATAAATTTGGAGCTGGCAATAATTCCAATGGTATATCTGGCCAATGCAATTGTGGATATGGTATATTTTGTAAGTAGGCTGTTTAGGTTTTTTTATTGGTAACGCCGCCGCCACGTAGCGCTCTGTGTAAAAATCACTGGCTGTGGCGTGTGCAGTCTGTGGCTGGTTTGCATTATTGTCTGCCATTGTAGTGTTGGGCAGCGGCAGCTGGATGCTAACAGCGCGTAGCGTTGCGCAGTTGGAGGTGAGCCGGCAGCAGTGATGGACGTGGGGAGAGAGATGGCGGAGTTTTGAAATTTGTAAGAATTGGTGTCATGAACTGCTATATATATTATGACTAGTGAGGTAAATACATTGTTTATTCTCTATTAAAATCTTTCATTTGCTAACTATGCCTATCAGTAGTTAGTGCCTTCAGTAGCTTGAATCTTTTATTTAGCTGGCAGTAGTGGCGCTCGCTGTATTGCTGTAGCTTGAGTAACGAAGATTTTTGTGAGGTAAGTGATTTGTGAAACGTATAGGTTAATGTTAGTCAGGGCCATTCTTTCGTAGGGATTTTTGGAAGTCAGATTGCGTTGCGCTAAAAAATATTGCGTGCCAGTTTAAGCACAGTCGTGTATAAATTGTTCTAAGGGGACGTTTCAATTTCAGTTACATGATCCCCGTAATCGTGGCTGGCAGATGAATCTTTGACCCTGTAATAACCCATGTAGTCCCATAGATTTATTTTACGGTATAAATACGGGGGATAATCTGTAGTTGTAGCTTACCGTAGGTTACTGTTTAAATCTTTAATAATATTCACTAGACATCTCCTAGCAGTTTAATGTAGGTCACTATTTCTTTCTTTAGTATTTACTCGATAGACAGCAGCAGGAAAATAAGCACGCACGAGATCTAGATTCTACCGTACATTTTTATTGTTTTTCATTGTTGAGCGTCCTTTCTGCCAACTACAGTGTAGCTGTTAACCTTGTGTGGCAGTAGGTTTTCTTAAGTTTCTTATAGTAAATCACATATTAGCTATATTGATAGAGACTGTGTCTGTTGTGTGCGGATGCAGGAGGGGTTGGCCACAGTCTAAACGCCGGTGGAAGCTTTGTTGGCCACAGTCAACAGGCAACAGAGTGCGAAATTGAGGTTTGGTGAGAGTATGGTGCCTCGGGCTGGCTCTGATGTACTAGATGTGCCGGGGGGATGTCACAGCTCTCTGTCGCTGAGCTGACCTCAGGTGAGACTGAGCCAGCAGGCCCAATATCACTTCAGTGTGGGTGGCGGACTGTGTCGAAGTGTCGAGCCTCAAGCCGAAAGCTGCATGGGGGACGCAGGCTCCTGCCAGATCCCATGCACTTTGCTAATAGATTCAGTGTGCATTGTGCTATCTGATGCTGAAAAGGGGGTGGGGTAGGGGGGTGCTGGGGTGGGGGGGAGGCTGTGCCGGATCAGAATGCACCTTCTGCCACGATAGTGGCTGCTCCTTCAGCAAAGTCCGCACAGGCACTCGAGGATAGGACTTTTCTTAGTTATTGGGAGCTCCAACGTTAGGCGAGTCATGGAGCCCCTTAGGAACATAGTGGCTAGGGGGGAGGGGGGGGGGATGAAGTGCAATATTCATTCGGTGTGCTTGCTGGGGGGCCTTGTCCGGGATGTGTAAGAGGCTCTTCCGGCGGCGATCGAGCGTGCGGGGTGCAGCCAGCCGCAGACTGTTGCACATGTCGGCACCAACGATGCCAGTCGTCGGGGTTCCTAGGAATTCCTTGACAGCTGGCTAAACTGGTGAAGGCGGCCTCCATCTCTTGAGGATTGGAAGCCAAGCTGACGATCTGCAGCATGGTACCCAGGGTGAACCGGGGTCCTCTGGTTTGGAGTCGAGTGGAGAACCTAAACAAGAGGCTACGTCGTATCTGTGACGACAGTGGTTGTAGGTTCCTCGACCTACACTATGGGTTGGAAAGTTGTAGGATGCCCTTCGATAGATCAGGGGTGCACTACACACAAGAAGCAGCTACATGGGTAGCACAGTGCTTGGGACGTGATCTTGTTTTTATTTATTTTAAAGATTAGGTCCCCCCCCCCCCCCGGGGAAACAAACGATTGGCCTGAAAAATTACCAGTTCATGACACACATGCGGGTGTGTCAAGTGTAAAAATTGTTAGTTCTCCTAATCAGGTCATTCTAAAAAATTTAAATATGCTAAATCTCATGTCAGTAAGTTGTCGAAGTGTCTGTAGCGAGATCCCCGTGTATAATATCAATATTGCATTAGGTACCGAAAACTGGTTGAAACCAGACGTAAGTATCACTGAAATTTTGAACTCGAATGGACAATGTTATGAAAGGATAGGACCGATGCTGTGGGAGGTTGTGTGTCCATTGCAGTTAAAAGCTGTTTAAACGCAGTTGTGATCGATACTGGGTCGGACTGTGAAATACTCTCGATACCGCTGTCATTCAGACAAGGTGTGACCATTGTATTATGATGTTTTTATAGACCACCAGCATCCGCAACAAACGGCGCAAAACGTTTCAGGGAGTGTCTTGAGTACATAGGAAATAAATATCCAAATTACCCATTAGTTATAGGTGAAGACTTTAATCTGGCGTCCATTGACAGGGAAAATTACATATTTACCGCAGGGGGCAGAAGCAAAGACTCGTGAGAAGTTATTGTAGGAGCGCCCTCAACATACAACCTTGAGCAGTTGGTCATACAACCAACTAGAGATGGGAACATTTCAGATATCTTGGCGACAAACAGATCTGATCTTTTTCAAGAAGTTGCGTGAAGATGACACCAAACCATAGCACACCCAGTGGTGGATGGACGGATACAAGTCCAGATGGTGCGAATGAGTGGTGGAAGCGAGGTGGAAACCCAGGAGTTTTGCAGAGAATGGCAGTTTTAAAGTTAACAAGTTCATTATTAAAGCATTTGCTCTCGCTGCAGTCTACCATGTCAGTGGCCAGCTGGCTGCTGAGTTCTGCTGGGCTGGCTGCTATCCCACCCCACGATGTTGACGCAAAGTCTCCGCCGTATGATAGCAGCCTCGTTATGTTACCCAGCAGTGAAACGTCCGTGACAGTGGCGTGTAAACTCGACGAGTCCGTATCTGCTGTGGTCCTGGGTAGCACCTCGGCTGTGTCATGGTGAGGAGAAATGGTTCAAATGGCTCTGAGCACTGTGGTACTTAACATCTGGGGTCACCAGTCCCCTAGACTGCGACGGTCGCAGGTTCGAATCCTACTTCGGGCATGGATGTTTGTGATGGCCTTAGGTTAGTTAGGTTTAAGTAGTTCTAAGTCTAGGGGACTGATGACCTCCGATGCTAAGTCCCATAGTGCTTAGAGCCATTTGAACCAATTTTTTTTTAAAAAAATGGGAATTGCTTCAGAGATAATGTAAGAGACCAGTGCTGTTCAGTAGCACAATTCAGGATGATAAAGTTATAACAGAACTAGGAGCAGACGACACAAGCCAGAACAGTAATGAAACCACAACCAAACACTAGACATTCGTCAATGAATTGCATGATCAGCCCCAGTGTCACATATACCAGAAGAACCCAGCCCCCTCTAATCGAATGACGTCAGCAGAGGCGGCACATCTTCAATCAACGCTCCCGCACAACAGCAGGCGAACTACTTAACTACCAATGAAATCACGCCTGGGACATGAAAGCAGCTCCGGACGGTTCGGCGAGACCCTAGTCCACGGCTCATCCGTAGCCATCAGCACCATAATTCCGAATATAAACCCCCAGGTCCATCCCGTCACGTTTCGTCGCAGCTGGTTTGTCCAATGCCGTGTAGCCTAAGCTAGTCGCTGCCACGTCAGTGACAGTGCCCCATGAAGCTGCGAAACCATGACTGCTCCCTTCGGGCCCGGACTCCGTCTGGTGCCACGCCTCCATTTGGTCCTCTGCAACCTCCATTCACTGCCGAGCATTGGTAGCAGATATGCCCGCTACTCTCCACGAACAACACCTAAAGCGGCGTGTCCGTATCGGCGCGCTCAGGTCCGGCAATCATCCCCCGTTGGACACAGTCTCTCTGCTCAGCTACACCAAGTACATCTGATCGACGATTTGGGGTTCTATCAGCTGACTGACGGCATTTATCACCCACCCCTCCACCTACTTCCAGCGGACACTCGCCTACTCCTTCCCGCAACACGCCGTTATAGAAATAAAGAATCTAGATTAGTTATCTCTGTTACCTTCGCCTTTATGGACGTACCTTCAGGACAGTGAAAAAGCCTGTAGTATACAATCACTACAGCATCAAAAAACCAAGTTTCTTGTAGCACCAATTTACAAAGAAAAATCAATTATGCCACTGTCGTTGCTGTTGCTGCTGGAAGAGCTCAGCATGGGATAATTGTGCAGCTGCTCCATTTCATTCACTGAACCCATGGACGCGGAACTGTGATGCTCAGAAGTGTCTGAACGTTCTGAATTGTGCTCCGCCTGATTTTTATGCAGCCAACATAACGTATCTGCAGCCCACTGACCATATACACTGTATGTACAGATCAGTGTGAGCCTGAGCGGTTTATTGCAGCCACACCGATAACAGGCAAGTGCGAGATTTTCTTAGACTAATAACTCAACAAGGTCGACACATTTTTGCGAGATAGGTTAACTTGCTGGAACAGCGGACTCAGTGTTACTGCAAAAATTTCAGCAGCAAGGGGCAAAGCTGATTTCCAATTTGGCACTGATGTTTTGGGATACGTGATTGGAAGCTGCATTTTTGCCCATTTCGCTGCTGCCGGTTGTAAGTACTGGACATTATGTAACGAAATTATTGTCAGGGTTGCAGCTCTACTAGGACGTAGCGGCTGAGCTACCACATGGAACTAACAAAAGAAGCTACCAGTTTGAGGCCACAACAGGGCAACATCTCTACGTGCTTAGTACCTCCCGGACTACGTGCCGCGGTGCAGCAGGCTATTAAAGATATACCCCAGCAGCAAGTCCAACTCTTGCTTTGCGAGGAGGAGGTTTCTCCCCGCGAACAACAGCCGACTTCAGCCATTGCAGGAGCAGAGCCTCATCGCGATGGGCTTTCCCCACCATGAGCTGGCCGTTGTGGCGAAGCGGTTCTAGGTGCTTCAGTCCGGAACTGCGCTGCTGCTACGGTCGCAGTTTCGAATCCTGCCTCGTCCATGGATGTGTGTGATGTCCTTAGGTTAGTTCTGTTTAAGTAGTTCTAAGTTCTAGGGGACTGATGACCTCAGAAGTTAAGTCCCATAGTGCTCAAAGCCATTTGAACCAAAACAGACTTCCATTAGTCATCGTGAGAGAAATCTTACTTCATGTCTGGACGAAATTGCGTTCAGCGCTCCACAGCTGTAGTCCGCATTAGGTCTGAAGGCGAGAACAGCTGACACGGCTTTGTGAAGACGTAAAGAAAGGCTTTTCTCATAATGACAATTGTCTAACGACAAGGGCATATAAACTGATTGCAGTAACGATCGTTTATTGAGATTTAGACGGTATTATAAGCATAAATTTAATACACAATTAACTTCAAATACAAATCTAAATCATTTGATTTGCTTCACAACTGCTTCTGCTTCATCGAATTTTTGAAAATTTTGTATAATGCGTGTATATGGCTGTATCTGACTGTACTAAAAAGAATTACTGGTTGATAAGGCTATTGGAAAAGACTCCTGCAAAATTGTCTGTATGTTGTCAGATTTTTCGCTGTAAACGGACATTGTATGTGTAAACTTTCTCGCTCAACACTACAGTAGATTGCATTTGTAATCCATTCAATAACTAAACAATAAACCATCTTCTACGAATAACTCGAGGGGATGCAAACCGATAACGTCGAAAATCACCGACATCTCTATATCTAACCCTCTCTGGCATTTTAAGGCATTATCCTATTCGTGCCTTGAACATGACAGTAGTTAATCCAGTGGATATATTTGAGTTTTTGACGTATTTATACAGCTGCATTTTCATGAGTTATTAGAGCACACAATAAGCTGGGAAATACTTAACTTTGCCTTGGGCAATATATTAAAATTTATAGCCTGCATACTTCATAGGGTAGAATTTCCTAGTCAATAAAGGCTAGGAAATTCTCATATAATATTTATGCAATTTATACGTCGACAAACACATATTTAAACAACGAGACTTTGAAACGAAGAGATATTGTTTCTTTATTTTATTCCAAAGTCTACATCGTAACACCATCGTCACTACTACCGAAGTCCTTATCCGAACCATCTTACCGTAAATTTACGATAATAAGTTCCTGGTTTGTATTCATCTTAACCTCCGATTAGTCATCTTCCTGACGTTTTTCAGCATGTCACCCAGACTGTGCCTACACTGAAAGGGGAGGGGGGATGTTGGGATATTTTCTATTGCTAATCTGCACAAGCGATTCAGTGCCTGTTATCTTGAATGTGTTGCCCTTTTCTCCTACATAGCCTTTAACCTTTGCACAAATCAGTACCACAGGATTATACTAAAAGTGATATGTGGGTAAACGCCATATTGTCAAATTGTGAGACCACATTCACGCACAAGAAAATGACATTTGTATCCTGTGTCGCGTCAGCCGCAAAAATGAACGAGCTAAAGCAGTTCGCCACGAGTCTGGTTTATACTGTGTGGAATATTTTTATTTTTAAGTCGCTGTACAACATCCGCTTTCCTGGTGTTTGTACCTGATGTTTGCTCTGCAACAATTGAATGATAACTGTCATGGTAGTTCGAACCAAGGTATGGCTAGATTTGTTCAGTGAAAAATTTCATGAAAATGACAGCGTTTATTTCCGAGTGGTAGTCACTGCCATTTTTCTTACTTTCAGGGACAAAACCGGAAGAAGCGCCGTCATGTACAACAATTATCCGAGAAACTATTGCTATGAGAACTCTAAAATCGCCAGAACCACCACTCATTTTCCAGGAGGTATTCCTGGACTCGTTATGTCACTTATTTCAACCAAAAACTTAACATATTTGAAACCGATGTCTTTAAAATTTCTGTACATTGACGAAGCGCTACCTTTGAAGTTAATTTTCTCATGCATAACTGTAACAACTTTTTGTCACGTCAGGTATTCACCATTCACATGCAGCGCTTTAAAGCATCATTATCAAAAATGGTTTTGTGTTACAGGTTTCTTGCGATGTCGATGCCTGACAGGCGACACGAAACCATCTTTTACTAAAGCTGTTACCGCTCTGATACTTTCATTTGCAAATCTCTTGGCGTAACCACATGCTTCTACAATCCTTTCTTGTCTTCAAATGTCAGCTTCGCAAATCCTGCTTTCAAATTCACGTTTAAAGTTATAAATGTGGCAAAATAATGTCCCTCGGCTACTTGTGGAGCACTTTACGTTTATAACCGTCATATGACTTTTATTATCGCAATAAAATATTTACTGAGACGCATCCGGAGCTACAATGCTACAAAAAAACAACAACACCGACAGCTGAATGAATAATTTTGCTATCGCGAAATAGGGCAACATGCAGCATGCAGAAGAGAGAGTCTCGCCGTCTCTCTGTAACTCGCGGCCAGCCGCTCAAAAAGATAATGAATCTTACTGGATGACAGCGCTTAATGTATAGTGATGCGCAGAACGGTTGAAAACTGGGCCTTCCTACACGACGCGGACTTTAGTCGTGCAGCCTCTGAGTCACTCCTCCTTGCAAGTAGGCCAATACAGTAAAATCAGCCGGATGCAGGACGGGGTGTGGTGATGTTCAGAAGCGAGGGGCAGTCCTCGTGGACACGAAGCAATCATGTCTGGCAGAGAGCATCTCACTTGAGGGTGTCAGATGGCAGGAAAGCCGTCAGCAAACGCAGATTCATATGTGGCGTCGTCCAGTAGTGATGGAGCAGTATGACATTTCTTCAAATAATGATGCAGCTAGACCCATCCTATTCTACTACATACAGCTATAATTGCTCAGTCTCGTATTCTCGATGATCTACATGTGTATTTGTAAGCAAAGATCAAAGTTATAACTGTTTACAACAGTCCAATAAATAAAGTCTGCAATTGTTTTAACAAGGAAAAATCTGGTATTTTTTGAATTTCCTGCTGTTTTTGTATCAGGTTATTATTACTGTGATCATTGAACATAAAAGTAATTGTTAACTATCTCGTTTATTATACTCAGCATAATGATATCTGCAGTGTGCTTTTTTTAACACAATACTCGTGTATACATGTAGTGACAAAATAGTCCCATATTTTTAAAATTCTTAAAAGTGACATCACGCAACAATATACGTTTTCAGCATCCTGGCAGCCATTTTGGAACCATGAATTATAATAATTTGGTAATAAATTAGTATCATGAATTACAGAAACTGAGTAAAAAAATGTCACAAATTGCGTTCTAAATTAGAACCCACCTCTTGGAAAAAACTGTCAACGATGCAGGCAGTCTCCATATCCTCATCACCCAATTTAGAATTTTTCTCCATGTAATTTATAGTTAGCCTAATTGGCCAGCAAGGGTGTCCGAGGGGGAGGGAGATCTGGCAACAATGCAGACTGTACTGACACCTGGCACCAAAGCAACATCTATTGAAGTATGGCAACAATGCTAGTAGTCCTCATATTCCCTCTGTTGAAATAGTATCAAATGGTTCGAATAGATCTGAGCAATATGGGAAATAACATATGAGGTCATCAGTCCCCTAGAACTTAGAACTTCTTAAACCTAACTAACCTAAGGACATCACACACATCCATGCCCGAGGCAGAATTCGAACCTGCGACTGTAGCGGTCGCACGGTTCCAGACTGAAGCGCCTAGAACCGCTCGGCCACAACGGCCGGTGAAATATTCTCCCTTTACCCCCAAGGTACAGATTTTATCATAAGATATCGTGAAGTTTCTAGGATGGACAAATGGGTGGCATGCTATGACATGTTTTGACGTGATCCGCCAAGTCATAGACGCAATGCAAACGTTTTAAAATCATCCACCATTTTGTTTATGTACACCGTGTGAGATGGTGTCACTGTCATGAATTTAGTCCATAATAATTAATAACACTGTGAGAGCACTCTAGCTGGACTGCATAACTGAAACAGAAATCTTTAGCTGATGACGTATCAGAAGCAGCACTGAAGAGGATACAGTGGCCATTGTTGAGAATTAAAGGCTCCTGAAGCATCATGAGGCTTTCAACTCCGCAGACACATTCGTAAGTAGCAGAAGAGCCCTATAATTGCGGATGAGCGCTATAAAATATAGTGTGCGCTGAAATCGGGGAATATGTGCAATGAAGTCAACAACAGCAGCATCTTGTACTTCCTTTTGTGGTGCTATGTGCTAGACACAAGTTATAATTCTTCATTTTACCCGAGGTTCAATAACAACGGCCTTAAAGTATGTAACCAACTCGCAGCAGACAAGTGGAATGAGTTAAATGCGAACACAGCCATACCTCTTTTACCCAAGGAGGTCTTTCTTGTGGTGGATGTTACAACCCCTCACCATATGTATGTCAGTGAGTTAAACATCTGTTTCTGTAAACACATGCACAGGAGTCCTCACTGTGAGTGAAGCTTTAGTTCATCTACGTTTCCCCTGAACATGATGATGCTGCACTACAGTGTGGGAGCCATTTTGGCGGTAAGGTTCCTTTTCGTCACTGCCCTCATGCTTTCAGAATGTTGGGGAAACTCAAAAAGATGGTCAGTTAGATCAGGTGGTCAGTGTTTCTATCAGACAGATAACTTAGTGCTTAGCGTCTGTAGAACTGTTGAAACGTCCCCTTAGAAAAATTGTACACAAGTGTGCATAAACTGACACACAATATTTTGAGAGCAACGCAATCTGACTTTCAAAAATCCCTACAAAAGGATGGCCCTCACTGACATTAACCTATACCTTTCACAAATCACTTACCTCACCAAAAATCTTCGTTACTCGAACTACTGCAATACAGCCAGCGCCGCTACTGCCAGCTAAATAAAAGATTCAAACTACTGAAGGCACTAACTCCTGATAGGCATTGTTAGCAAATGAAAGATTTTAATAGAGAACAAACAATGTATTTACCTTAATAATCATAATATATATAGCAGTTCATGACATCCATTCTTACAAATTTCAAAACTCCGGCGTCTCTCTCCCCATATCCACCACTGCTGGCGGCTCACCCCCAACTGCGCAACGCTACGCGATGTTCATATCCAGCTGCCGCTGCCCAACACTACAATGGCAGACAACAATGCAAACCAGCCACAGAGTGCACACAGCACAGCCAGTGATTTTCATACAGAGCGCTACGTGGCGGCGGCGTTACCAATATAAGAACCTAAACAGCCTACTTACACAGCCCCCATGCTCCCCACAAAAAATTTCACAAATTGTTTCTGGCAGTGGCCAATACAGATTTGAAAAAAAAAATTCATAATTACAATAACAAAGAAATGAAATGCACACACTTATTGATACAATGTAGGTCAAAAGCTAAAATTTTCTCACAGTCCATAAAGACAGTCCTGATCATTCATCACTGTAAAATTGCAGTGATTTTTTTCTCAAACTCTGAGCAGTAAAAGAGAATTCACACGGAAGTAGTGGATTTCTATGCAGTCTTGGAGAAGTAGTGTTGTCCTTCCAATGGAAATACAGTGTTGACTCTTGACATGCACGCAGGTAATGGTCCACCACAGAGCAAACCCACAGCAGAGTCATTCGAAGTATTGAAGAATATTGGTTGGTAGGTCATCACAGAGCAGACCAACTGTAGTCCTGGTAGAGATTACGGTATTGGTGGGCCACCAGAGATGTAGACCCAGTGCAGTCCTTGTAGAAATAATGGTATTGGTGAGTCATCAAAGGTGGAGACCCACTGTAGTCCTTGTAGAGATGGCTGACAGCCATCTGCTGTGACTGTGCAGGTGCACAATCACCATTTACGAGTCTTGCGGAGAATATAGCAAGTCCATGAACCACCAGTTGTGCACTCACAAATTTTTTTTTTAAACGTCCTTAGAACCAGCAATGCTGTTATCCAGTCCCTTGCTGAATTATTAACTCACATGCAAACACTAACAGTCCCTACTTCTCACATATTGACCATATACTATGACCAACAGAAACGTGTGCAGTGAAATATAACTTACAAGTTACTTAATTTTATGACCTGGTGTCAATTACAATCTTATAAAATAAGAATACAATAACAAAGATACAGAAAACATCATTAAAAAAAATAATAATACAGATAACATTTGTAGTAATACAGGCTTTACAAAAAAAACAGAAATAAACATATACATCAGTGTTGCAGGAATTATGACATAAGTTACACTCCTGGAAATTGAAATAAGAACACCTTTAATTCATTGTCCCAGGAAGGGGAAACTTTATTGACACATACCTGGGGTCAGATACATCACATGATCACACTGACAGAACCACAGGCACATAGACACAGGCAACAGAGCATGCACAATGTCGGCACTAGTACAGTGTATATCCACCTTTCGCAGCAATGCAGGCTGCTATTCTCCCATGGAGACGATCGTAGAGATGCTGGATGTAGTCCTGTGGAACGGCTTGCCATACCATTTCCACCTGGCGCCTCAGTTGGACCAACGCTCGTGCTGGACATGCAGACCGCGTGAGACGACGCTTCATCCAGTCCCAAACATGCTCAATGGGGGACAGATCCGGAGATCTTGCTGGCCAGGGTAGTTGACTTACACCTTCTAGAGCACGTTGGGTGGCACGGGATACATGCGAACGTGCATTGTCCTGTTGGAACAGCAAGTTCCCTTGCCGGTCTAGGAATGGTAGAACGATGGGTTCGATGACGGTTTGGATGTACCGTGCACTATTCAGTGTCCCCTCGACGATCACCAGAGGTGTACGGCCAGTGTAGGAGATCGCTCCCCACACCATGATGCCGGGTGTTGGCCCTGTGTGCCTCGGTCGTATGCAGTCCTGATTGTGGCGCTCATCTGCACGGCGCCAAACACGCATACGACCATCATTGGCACCAAGGCAGAAGCGACTCTCATCGCTGAAGACGACACGTCTCCATTAGTCCCTCCATTCACGCCTGTCGCGACACCACTGGAGGCGGGCTGCACGATGTTGGGGCGTGAGCGGAAGACGGCCTAACGGTGTGCGGGACCGTAGCCCAGCTTCATGGAGATGGTTGCGAATGGTCCTCGGCGATACCCCAGGAGCAACAGTGTCCCTAATTTGCTGGGAAATGGCGGTGCGGTCCCCTACGGCACTGCGTAGGATCCTACGGTCTTGGCGTGCATCCATGCGTCGCTGCGGTCCGGTCCCAGGTCGACGGGCACGTGCACCTTCCGCCGACCACTGGCGACAACATCGATGTACTGTGGAGACCTCACGCTCCACGTGTTGAGCAATTCGGCGGTACGTCCACCCGGCCTCCCACATGCCCACTATATGCCCCCGCTCAAAGTCCGTCAACTGCACATACGGTTCACGTCCACGCTGTCGCGGCATGCTACCAGTGTTAAAGACTGCGATGGAGCTCCGTATGCCACGGCAAACTGGCTGACACTGACGGCGGCGGTGCACAAATGCTGCGCAGCTAGCGCCATTCGACGGCCAACACCGCGGTTCCTGGTGTGTCCGCTGTGCCGTGCGTGTGATCATTGCTTGTACAGCCCTCTCGCAGTGTCAGGAGCAAGTATGGTGGGTCTGACACACCGGTGTCAATGTGTTCTTTTTTCCATTTCCAGGAGAGTATATAAAATAATGAGGATAGTTTTCGAAACATTAATTTCACATATGAGCATTGAAACAGAGCAGAATTAATAATGTCTAAATATCTTTACAAATTGAGTAACATATTATTAATGCAAATTATATTTGAGGATAACGGTATTCCTCATCAGAGTGAAAGTACCTTAGTACTAGAAAAATTCTACAAAAAAATCGTATTAGCTAAACACATAAAGACAGGAAGAACACAAATATACAAAAGTACACAAACACATAGTGGAATAACAGAAAGGGAAAGGACAGGGTATGTTTTACTGCGGTATCTCGCAAAGAAAACTTTCTTTACTTCTTGGAGATCTCCCTTCGTTCTTCATAATTTCAAAAAGTGCTATCTATACCTGCTTTCTGTACTTTTTTCATAAAACTTCTCAATGCGTTTCTTCAAATTCATTGCAACTCATTCTCTTATATAGTCTACCCATCTTAAGCTAACTTAAATCTACTGACTCAGATGCTAAACTAAGGGACAAGTCGATGCAGCAGCACAAAACAATTAATACAAACAGCAATGAAAAAAATGCTAACTGGCCAATCTAGCAGCAGTAAATGTAATAACTTATATCTAAACACGACAAACCCACAAGCAGAAAAAATAGTACACTAAAGACAACAACACAGATAAGGGAAACGTATATTCACATCTTAATGTCTTTGTAATTAAAGTGGTGCACCACAAAAACTTATTCTATCAAATAAATTACCAAGTACTTGAAAAGAAAATTATGTATGCAGTTCCTGTGAAGGGAAATGTCTCTTTGTGTGCCCTCATTTTTTTGGAAGTATATCACAAAATTATTATTTACTGGATCTGTAGACAGAAAATATTTATATTAGTACATCTAGAAAATTTTGTTTTAACCAATGCTGCACTGCAGCTAGAAACTAGATATTAAACAAAATAGGCAAAGCAAGGCCTGAAACGTCATTCACTAGCCATATGGCATTTCATAATGCAGTAAACAATCTTTCAACTAGCAAGACAATATACGTGAAATTTTTCTCATCATTTCATTTGAGTAAATATCATAAATTAAGAGCTTTACAGTGTAATCATGTTTTCAACTTTGAGCGTGTCATATTTGCGATGCTTTCTACAAAGAAACGTCAATAGCGAGGATAATGGCCTCTTTCTTCTCCACCTAATAGCTTTTTCTCAAGGTGGCTGGTACACCTGGCCGCTCACAACGCATTACGTCACGGTCACTTACCTTTCTTACCGAAATATTTACGACAGCCATATGAAACGTCACCTTAGAAAAATTGTACACAACTGTGCTTAAACTGACACACAATATTTTGAGCGCAACGCAATCTGACTTTCAAAAATCCCTACAAAAGGATGGCCCTGACTAACATTAACCTATATCTTTCACATATCACTTACCTCACCAAAAATCTTCATTACAAGAACTACTGCAATACCGCCAGCGCCATTACTGCCAGCTAAATAAAAGATTCAAACTACTGAAGGCACTAACTCCTGATAGGCATTGTTAGCAAATGAAAGATTTTAATAGAGAACAAACAATGTATTTACCTTAATAATCATAATATATATAGCAGTTCCTGACATCCATTCTTACCAACTTCAAAACTCCGCCATCTCTCTCCCCACATCCACCACTGCTGGCGGCTCACCTCCAACTGCGCAACGCTACGCGCTGTTCACATCCAGCTGCCGCTGCCCAACACTACAATGGCAGACAACAATGCAAACCAGCCACAGACTGCACACAGCACAGCCAGTGATTTTCATACAGAGCGCTACGTGGCGACGGCGTTACCAATATAAGAACCTAAACAGCCTACTTACACTGTAACGAGCTCTGAAAGGAGACAGTACTTCGAACAGTGATGGTTTTGTAGTAACTTGTATTTTCCTATTTTCTACCCCAGCTTATCTTTTGATGATGCTCTATCTATTTTTCTACTGGCAGCAGATGTGATTTGCTTGTTCTTTGAGTATGCATGGCTTGCTGTGTGCTGTTCATAGGTGTTCTCCTTGTTAACTGTTTGTAGGCTGAAACCCGTTTCCAAGCTACTGTATTTCTACAAGTTCAGTTGCAGAAACATGACTCTTCTTTCTCGGTACTAGTCTCACTGTCGAAATTTGCGTGAGCTTTCTCGCTGTGCTGTTGTTGTGGTCATCAGTCCAGAGACTGGTTTGATGCAGCTTTCCATGGTACTCTACCCTGTGCAAGTTCCTTCATCTCCCAGTACCTACTGAAATCTACATCCGAGCTGAATCTGCTTAGTGTATTCATCTCTTGGTCTCCCTTTACGATGTTCACCCTCCACGCTGCCCTCCAATACTAAATTGGTGATCCCTTGATGTCTCAGAACATGTCCTACCAACTAAACCCATCTTTTCGACAAGCTGTGCCACAAATTTCACTTCTCCCCAATTCTATTCAGTACCTCCTCATTAGTTATGTGATCTATCCATCTAATCTTCAGCAGTCTTCTGTAGCACCACATTTCGAAAGCTTCTATTCTCTTCTTGTCTAAACTATTTATCGACCATGTTTCACTTCCATACATGGCTACACTCCAGACAAATACTTTAAGAAATGACTTCCTGATGCTCAAATCTACACTCGATGTTAAAAAATTTCTCTTCCTCAGAAACGCTTTCCTTGCCATTACAGTACACATTTTACATCCTCTCTGCTTCGACCATCATCAGCTATTTTGCTCCCCAAATACTGTATACACAGTCATAATTTTTTTTTCTCGTTTTGATCGATGGTACTCGCTTGGTCTCTTTAAAATCAAGGATCTTCTTCCGCTCAAAGTCAAAACTCTTAACATACCCGTCAAATTGTTACCAAAGTAGCAGGCAATAATCTCTTTACAGACCACGCTCATAACAGTTCTCTATATGTGTTTTGTGAGAAGCATCACATACAAGCCGGACTTTGGCACCAGAACCAAAAGCTTTGAATTAATCGAGTGTGACCGTGTTAGGACAAACAATATCATCTCATATTCGTGGGAGGCTGGAGGTAGCCGACGGGTACGGTGATGGCTGCACATCTCAAACGCAAACATCACTTGAAGCGAGCAACGTTGTATACCACAGGCTCATGATTCTTTGGCTCAATAGCGGAACATTTGCATGTGCCAGAACTATGTAATGTACCCTGGTCGGTTCCTCAAAAAGTTTCCTTCTACGCTGTTCGTTTGCCTGGGTTCCCACTATGGTAGTGACCACTAGAATACTGCCACCCTTCGTTATTTCTGCAGCTGATAAATGTTGTCCGAGATGTTTTGGACAGTTTCCCTTACGACTGCGTAGCTAATCACCCTGCCTTTGCCCATCTGTGTACGTAAATTTCAATTTAAACTAGTTTTTTAACACCAAAACAGCGAAAGGTGTGAAAAGACACCTTTGAACTTTCTTCCGGCAGAAACTAATTCCGTTTCAACATTTTCCTACGAACTTGGTGACTTTTCCTTATTTCATATACTTTTGACAATACTGTAGGCCTACTGCCATTGACTTCATTTTTTCAGTCTCACTGAAAATCACGAAGTAAGCCTACAACAACGGGAACGGTCAATTGATCTCTGGTGTAACACCTTTTAAGAATATTGCCGTTCCTATAATTTAAGAGATACTGGCATTGAATTTTGCTGTGACCTGAAATGATAGCATGAGCATTGTCGGAATCACTTCTACGCTGCACATTATAACGCACCGTGTGACTTGTATTTCGTGTGTTGCTGTCCGTACCCACCCAATCACTTAGACAGCGTTTTCTGTCCAGTAACAGGCGTTATTATTTATGACATGTCAGTCAGCGTGATCTTACCAACGATGGTATTATGCATATTCTGGAGAACCAATATACTGAATCAAAAAGTGATTTATCAAGCTCAAATTGAGATTAACTGTCAGTCCACTGATGATGAAAGTAGCGAGACTCAAGAGCAGTGAGCGTCAGTAGATATTTCCCCATCTCAGATCTTCGTACAAGAATATCAGGAGCCAGCTGGCGCAAAAGTGAATATGGCAGTTAGAGAGGGAGCGGAATGTAAAGTTATTAACACACAGTCGCTTGGACGAAGGGCTACTTTGAATGTTCCGGAAGGAGAGAGGTGGGCCCCACTGCATATGTCTGCCACCGAATAGATGACTGCTTCATACTTGCCTCCCGAATTGCTCCGTATTATAAAAGCGCTCAGAATATGATATCAGAAATGAAATGAAAAACACCTCCTGAAGTGAATCGTTAGAGACAATGGAGACAATGATTGAAATTATGTACCCTAGGATGATTTTTATGCTAAAGATGTTTGGCACGACCACTTTTGGTCGCATTCATAGGGGCCTAACTATATCAGGGGGAAAATGACAACAGATCGATTCCACGAACTTACCATACACCTCCGTTTAAAAAAGATGTCACATAGAGCCCAACGCATTCCTGTTGACTCGTTCGCTCTCATTTCTGAAATGTATAACAAGCTCGTGCAAAACTATCTGCACTGTTACTCTTCTGGAGAAAATATTACACAGTTACCTCCAAGTATAGATAGTTCACGTTTTACTTAAGGCCTCGTCTCACTTCTGACCAGGAACAGCACACAAAAAATATTACATAACAATCTCAATGATAATAATTTACAATATCAATAGAAAATAGTAATTGCCAATAATAAGCACAGTAACACTAATCCACACATGTTATAAAAAGTGTAGTCTAATGTCTGTATGTACGTACGTTCCTCGTCTCCTTGTTAACCACATGACGGATTTCAACCAAACGTGGCATAGATATTTCTTACCCTCGGAACAAATCGCTGGGAGTGGAAGAACGACATACCTATCAAATGAATGGGTGAGGGTGGGGTGGTGGGATGGTGGAGTAGTGGGAGGGTGAGCTGGGGAGGAGAGGGGGTGGAGGGTGGGATGGAAAAGTAGCGTAGCCCACGACGCGCAAATACGGAGGGTTTATTTATTCAGAATGAGAGCACTTAGCGACTTGCAACAAACTTTTTCTCGCTAAGAAACACTCAACATGACGAAAAGGGAGAAAGTTTATCGCTTACTACACTTTCGCTGTTTATGCAGTAAAACTGCAGTATCAGACATGGCGTTCTAATTTATTACTTCTTTACTACCAACTGAAATAGCTACTCATTTTGCGTACAGTATTGAAATAAACCACTAAATTTTCCTAAAAACGTTAAATCACTGTACAACACATAGTAGAGGATATATGACACCATAAACACTGAGCTGCGTGAAAACGAAAATGAGAGAGGGGAAGACTAAAATTAAAGCGGCAATGGCTGTTAGGAAAGAAGAGAATTGCAATAGCGAGCACTGTAGGAAGGAGTAGGGAAATGTGGTTGGGGAGGGAGGGCTGACGAGAGTGAGCTTCAGTCATGAATATGGAAGAGACAGCTAACATGACAGAAGGTGGATCACTTTTTTGAAGTTTGAAGGGATTCCAATTTCTCTAATAATTTGATGAAGATTGTTTCAATGTCGTGTTTCTGTACAGAAAATTATTTAGAGAACATCAGAGTGTTGCGCAATGGTACAGAGAAGATTTTACTTTGTTGTGAAGAGGGATTTCTGCTGTGCTGTTAAGACTGCCGTGTAATACTTGAAGTTAAATAGGAAGGAGTACAATGATTGAGAAAACGAAAGAAGTAACATAGGGGATGATAACCTCCTAACTTATCGGCGCTTAGCCATGACAATTGTTCGTAGGCAAGAGTGATTTCCTGTCCGAGAGGTCACACTTCGTAGTAATTGACGTAAAGTCATCGAGTAAAACAGAATTGATTTGTGACGTTTCCCAAGATAGTGTTGCAAGCTCTTTGCTATTTCTTATCTTTATAAACGATTTAGGAGACAATCTGAGCAGCCGTCTTAGGTTAAGTGCAGATGATGCTGTCGTTTACCGTCTAAAAACGTCATCAGAAGATCAATATCAATTGGAAAACGACTTAAATAAGATACCAGTATGGTGCGGACATTGGCAACTGACACCGTATAATGAAAAGAGTGAGGTCATCCATATGTGCGCTTAACGGAATCCGTTAAACTTCGGTTATACGGTAAATCATTGAAATCTAAAGGCCATACATTCAAATAAATATCTAAAGATTACAATTACTAACAACTTAAATTGATAAGAACACACAGAAAATTCTGTGGGGAAGGCGAACAAAAGAGTGCGTTTTATTGACAGAACACTCAGAAGATGCAATAGATCTACTAAAGAAACTACCTAAAAAGTAAGCTTGTCCGTCCTCTTTTGGAGTATTGCTGCGCGGAGTGGGATCCTTACCAGATAGGATTAACCAGATAGGAGAAAGTTCAAAGACTCAAGCCGTTTAGTTTTGTCGGGAAATAGGGGAGAGAGGGTCACAGACATGATACAGGATTTGATGTGAACATCATTAGAAGAAAGGCGTATCTTGTTGCTGCGGGTTCATCCCGCAAAATTTCAGTCATCAACTTTCTCCTCCGAATGAGAAAATATTTTACATGGGCAGAAACAATCATCATAATAAAATAAGGGAACTCAGAGCTCGAATAGAAAGATAACGGGGTTAGTTTCTTCCGCGCTCTGTGAGAGGGTGGAATAGTAGAGAATTAGCGTGAAGGTGGTTTGATGAACCCTATGCCACGCACTTAAATGTGAACTGCGAGTAACTATGAAGATGTAGTAGAAATAGCACCCCTCACAAACGTATCGCACACAAGCTTCCATTGTCACTTCTATCTGGCGTGAGCTCTCATATGAAATTCATTCGAGAACTGAATCACCATAGTTAGTGATGGGGAGTATTAATCACCCTATGAATTTCTTCTAAAGCTCGGTAGCAAATAATTTTTATATTTCTCTAGTGAATGTGTTGACGCTGAGAACTTACAGACTGCTGTTGTGTACTCAGTCCAGACTTTCTTGTGGAGGAAGAAATGGTTGCTTTTGCGCTGTGTAAGATTAGGAGTGGAAGAGATTATGTCGAGTGTGTGGTAACAAGCCTTCAGTAAGCGACTAAGGTAGCTGGAGTTTTAGATAGGCTGAGTTTCAAACCTATGTTCTTTGCCCACTCTCATAAGGCAAGTAAGATACCATTTCCACGCAAGGATGGCTGAGCGCACGTTCGTTGGTCTTTCACTTCAGTATAACTGAAGGTAACCCAAGTATAAATGACAAATGCAACAGGGAATAATAGTCCACGAATAAATCAACGTATAACGATATTCTGACCCATCTGGAACTCCTGATACTATCTTCTTCAATTGTGATCTTTTTTTAAGAAAAGTGGCTTTTGAGGTTAGCAAGTAGAATATCATCCTCGACAGTATTGAGATCTTTGCTTATATCCAGAAAGCACATAGTAGTAGCCTCTTGTTTCACGATTGCTTCTTTCATTTAATCAGTCATTTTTATAAGAGGAGTCGTGCTGCAATTTTTTCGTAAACCAGACTGGTAGTCATCTAGAAGATGATTTAATGGTGAGTAATTTGTAAGCTGATCAAGAACTACGTATTATAAAGATGAAAATAATGCTGATGGAATGCAAATGGCCATGTAGGCAGGGGGTTCAAATGATTCAAATGGCTCTAAGCACTATGGGACTTAACATCTGAGGTCATCAGTCTTCTAGACTTAGAACTACTTAAACCTAGCTAACCTAAGGACATCACACACATCCACGCCCGAGGCAGGATTCGAACCTGCGACCGCATTAGCAGCGCGTTTCCGGACTGAAGCGCCTAAAAACGCTCGGCCACAGCAGCCGGCAGGCAGGGGGTTCTTTCGCAGTTTCCTTTTTGACGTTTCAAGAGCGCCTGCTTGATCAGTTTATGACAAACAAACGGTCTCAAGTTTAGAGTAACTGCAGGAGTGATTTAAAAGCAAATTTGAAATGCCTTCCTGTAGCTTGGTAAAGATTAAGGCCTCCCAGACAGCCAGCCATTGGGAGAGTATGTCGTTCTTAGCCTCATGAAGCCATTTATATACCAAGGAACGAACGTGATAACAGACAGCTTCTAAGCACCCCGTCAGTTTCCCAAGAACTTCAACGGCAGGAAACGGACTTTGTGCGAAAGATCAACAACATTCTATGAGAAGTTCCCCATTGCGTGAAGAAGAACTATAACTTAGACCTACGTTCCATCATTATACTGAAAAAGACTAATAATCCAGCGTGCATCCTGACACTATACCACGAGAAGGAGACTGAAAATATCATTATGCTCAGCACACTACTAAACCAAAAATGTTTTGAAAATTTTATGTTTTATACTGTAGTCTTAGGATTCTTATTTTTTCTACTGACTGACGGTTCCGGTACACCGTATCACCTTCAGATCATCCAGTGATTAAAAAATACGATTACATAGTTAGAAAAGTAATGCAAGAGCAATTTACAAAAATATTACCCTCTACGAGTTCAATCGCACAGTATATAGTGAACATTAAAATGAATACAGGGTAACAGTTATTGAAATATATGGAAAACAACGTAAATTAGTTACAAAATACGGCGTGCACACACTTTATTCAACATTTAAACGTCACTATAGATATTCGGATTTAGGTTATGACATGTTCAATATGCCTACGATCATTGGCGACGATGTGGCGCAGACGAATAGCGAAATTGAAGTGTCGGAACGACGATGATGTCAACGAACTCCTGAACAGCTATTTTCAGCTCAGCAATGGTTTTGGGGTTATTGCTGTACACGTTACCTTTAATATAGCCCACAAAAAGGAGTCGCATGTGTTCAGATCCGAAGAATTTGGTGGCCAATCAAGACCCATGGGTGCCCCAGAGACAGAACGCGGTCAACAAAGTGCTCCTCCTGGACATCAAACACTCTCCTGCTTCGATAGGGTCGAGCTCCGTCTTCCATGAACCATGAATTACATCTTGAACAACATCAGGGTCACTTTGGATAATGGGGATGAAACCATCATCCAAATCCTTCACGTACATTTCGGTAGTCAACGTGCCATTAAAGAATATCGCACCAATTACTCTGTGACTGGACATTGCATACCACACAGTCATTCGTTCAGAGGGAAGAGACTTGTCGATCGCGAAATGCGGATTCTCAGTTCCGCAAATGCACCAATCTTGCTTATTTACGAAGCTCCGTCGCTAAATCAAACAATGCGTGGGCATACTAATCCCCATCATGCCCTGCGGCCAACCGTGCAGTTAGAACGTCCTAACGCAAACTGTTCAGAAGTTATGACGATTTTATTTCACATAGTTCAATAACTGTCACCCTGTACGTAGACGCCTACCCGTGGCACTCAGTCGTCACACTCGCTTCTCCTTCGGGTGTGTCAAATACCAAAACAAAAGGTCAACGTTTAGCTTTAAATAGATGTAATTTGCAGTCAGCAGTGCTAAGAGTGCCCCCTGCGATCAGAGCTCATTTCATTTAACTTGCTTTTTAACTTTCCTTCACCATAAAAAAATTCAAAATGTAAAAGATATCTAAAAGTATCATAAGATTTGAAATTAGGAAATTGAGTAACGAGACAGTCCCCACTGTAATAAAACGATGAACGTCAAATCGCAAATGCCTGTAGCAAACCTTACAATTTTCAGTTGTATGCAGCATATACCAATATAAGACGTCCATCTCACCATGTATCTTCAAGTAACCAAGTGTCGTCGTAATAACAGAATTACGTATTAAAAATTCAAAATTATTTTCAAAAGAAATCAAGAGTCTAGAAGGAATAGTGACATCCTGTGGCTTGTATTACTTTTCAACCGTCAGTTGACCATCTCAAGCCGTGTTTCCAGTTTCATGTTCAAATGTGCGTGAATTCATAAGGGACCAAACTGCTGATATCATCGGTCCCCAGACTTACACACGCCTTAAACTAACTTACGTTAAGAACAAAACACACACCCATGCCCTAGGGAGGACTCAAACCTCTGGCGGGGGGGGGGGGGGGGGGGGGGGGGCAGGGGGCAATCCGTGACGTGGCGCCAAAGACCGCACCCACGGCCAATCAGCGCGACTTATGTTCAACCCAAGCAGTGACCATAGGTACGCTGGTGTTCTCAGCGGGCTGCATCGTCCCTTCTGCTCGCCGTGTCGCTGCTCATCGACCAGCCACTGCCACGTTAACCACTCCACGTAGGTAACGTGCAGCTGTGAAAGGCAGCATCGCTGGGCATCGATATTAAGCGACACGTCGTGAAGAAGGCACGATGCAGCGCCACTGAGACGACCAACTTACAAGCTTGGACAAACATGAATCTGTACGTACGCCCAAAGATTGTCAACCAACCGTTGCTAACTAATACATAACCAAAGTATGTCACTATTGCCACCGAACTCTTGATTTCTTTTCAGTGAAAATAGTTTTGTGTTTTTATTACGTAATTCCATTATTACGACGATACATGCTTCGTTAAAGATTCATGGTAATATCTATGTTTTATGATGGTATAAACTGTATAATAACGGAAAACTGGAAAATTGGCAAAACAAATTTGTGATTTTGCTTTTAATGGTTCATTACAGTGGGAACTATTTAGCTATGTAATTTCTTAATTTCAAATGTTAAACTACTTTCAGATTGTGAATTTTTTAAAAGTTAAAAAAAACGGAAAAAATTTATTAAACCCGAATGGATGATCATAGGAGTCATTCTTATCACTGCTGGCTGCCAGCTGCTAACTATAACTATTTAAATCTCAACATTGACTTTTGTTTTTGATATCTGAAACACCCGCATGGGTATCAAGTGTGACGATTACGTGCCAGGGGTAAGGGCTATCTATGCATTCTCAGGTTCACTGTATACCATGGGTTTGCCGCAGTAGACGATACTATTTGTAAAAAAAATTGCTCTTGTACTGTTGTTCTAACCATTTAATTGAATCTTTTGACCATAGCTTGGCCTGAAGATGGTACTGTCTACCGAAATCTGTAGCCAGTCGACAAAATAAATACATTGCGGTTATAGATTAAAACATATACTTTTTCAAAAGATTTTCGGTTTCTTCGTTACTTCTACGCTCACTACCATGCAGTGAGTCAGGGTTTGATTCCATGCCAAGTCTAAAATTTTCTCTAGCGGGAACTGAGCGTAGTGTTGTCCTCATCATCATTTCGCTCCCCCCGTCAGAGGTTACAGTCCTCCCTCGGGCATGCGTGTGTGACGTTCTCCTTTGCGTAAGTTAGTTTAAGTTAGATTAAGTAGTGTGTAAGCTTAGGGATCGATGACCGCAGCAGTTTGGTTCCATAAAACCTTACCACAGATTTCCAAATTTTCCATAATCATTTCATCATCATCGACACACAAGTCGCCTAGCATGACGTCAACTTAAAAGACTTGCAACTCGGGGGCCGAACTTCAACAGGCGACTGGTGGCCATCAGTGTCATGCAGTCATTTCATTAGCAAGAAAGTAAAACAATCGATGAAGCAGCTGTAGGATTGAACAAATAAAAAAAACAGAAAGAACTGTCAGATTGGAATGTGCGAAGAATACAAATGTTCTCTTCAATGTGTGATCTGAATTTTTATAAACAAACTAGTAAAATAAATTAAATTTTACGAACTTTAAGAACAGTTGACATTAATTCGTAGAAAAGGAAAGTTTTGTATCCAAATCAACTAATCTAAATGTGTTATGACTTCTTGGTAGGTCTTTCACTGAAAAGTGTACATACCATACTAATTAATGGAAAATATTTAATTCCTACTTTTAATATTCTGATGATATTTAAAGCAAATCTCAATAGGTGTCAAATGTCTTCTTCCCACAGTTGTAGGAATGTCACGTTTCTGCTGTTGCAGTTTTAAGATCTCATAAATTTAGGGGTACAAAACGTTTACTTGGGGTGCTTGAGTTACAAGAAATATTAAATGAAAAACATCTGGAACGTTCATATTAATTAGGATGGATAATTATACATACCGTGTTGAATAACAATTGTGTCTTCTACATTTAAAGGTACCAGATGCTGCCTCTCTCGAATCCAAAGTTGTCTCGTGGCTATTTGATTCTGTCGGTATGATACGTGGACATGTAAACTGTGTGGAGAAAATGGCACAAAGTTTAGAAATATGTATCCATATTGGTTCACGAAAAACCGTTGCAGGTGTAAATGGGGGACCTTATGTATGTGCCAGTATCGAACGTAATATCTAATGAATAGTCTGTATAGCCTTATGACGAAAATGTCTGTCTCCAGCCCACCAAAATTTTACCATTGAGACGCTTCACTGCGTCAAATGTTCTCACCGTTCTCATTTTGAAAGTTCTAAAACTCTCAGATAGAAATCACTCTTCATATGTAGGAGCCATGATCATTTTCGAATTCTTAACATGTATTGAAGCGACCTTCAGTCGTCGGTCGGAAAGGATAAAGTCACGGTAGGAAACATTTACATAGTGTTGTATGCAGAAAACCTCTACCTCCACTTTCTTAAGCTTCAGCTGAAGGTGATAAGACGTCGTGGAAGTCCAACAGAACTAACAGAAATTTCATAGCGCAACTGCGTACAATGAATATTCAAATAGACTTTTCATAATGGACGAACCACTGTTAAAAGCATCAATGAAAAATGTATCACCTATTCTATTTCCATGACGGATACACCTCTTTTGACGAGAAGAATGATAAGATATTACCGATACGGTATCTAAAATGTCGCTCATAAAGGAAAGATCACAGTGATCGCTCGAAAGGAGATGAGTATCAACTTCTCACTGAACAGCGTAAAGACGAGCCAGAACAAGAGAAGTGTTCTATCAAAGAGAAGGGCCCGTCTGCTTAGCTGAAGTTCGCAACAGGACCTCTATTCGAAGCAGAGATGGGCTCCATCCACGCCCGCACCAACGTGGTGACCAGACCAAAAGCTCTACCGACACCTCCGTCAACATGTTAGTTATCTAGTTAGTGGGTCACAGGATGCTGGGCTGTGATGTTATCCGTGCGTCTGGGTAGCTATTCCAAGTTCATTTATGCTCTATTCGAAGGGCATATATGCTCTAATACGGTGAGAGTCTCATGTGTTAAGCCTATGATGCAGTTGCCTGTAGGGCATTAAAATGTCAGTGCAGGAAGAATGGACGAAGGATTTCCTCCAGTAACTCTCTGAGAACCTCTCTGTCGAGTAATGGTAGATATACTAAGCTTACGATGTGTGTGTGTGTTTCAGGTTTACGGGCGCTAAACAGCGTGGTCATCAGCGCCCAACTAAGCTTACGGCGCACCCTAGGAAGCATATGGATATCCACAATAACTGCATGTAAATGCGCTATCAAAGCCGCACAACTTGAAGACTGAGGGTTGTCTGTCAGCGATACAAACATCCAACTTTTCAGCCAATAGATTCAAAATACAAAAAGTCAAATCAGTGTAATTAAAAAGGCGATACTTTTAAGTGTGTTAGAATATTTATCATTTTTTTGTTAGTAATAACAATAAAAATAAAACAGAATGACACCTACAGATGAAGATTTCCAAGTGAAGCTCAACACATTCACTAAAAGTAGATAGACATCCTCTGGGATTGGAGAATTAGAAAGGCATCCTCTGGGATTGGAAAATTAGGGGAGGAAATGTAAGGTGTTCTGTAAGATCACAGGGTGTGAGTATAAAACAATGGAGTTCGTTGGGTTCTAGCTGTACTGGTGGCGGTGGGTTTTGCGGTGAATGATAGTGAAGCAGGTTACTGCAGGGTCGGGCGTGCCATGGTAATAAGAAGGAAAGGATAAGAAAGTACTGAGTGCGAATGGAGAAATCTGATACGGAATTGTCCGCAGCTCGTGGTCGTGCGGTAGCGTTCTCGCTTCCCACGCCCGGGTTCGATTCCCAGCGGGGTCAGGGATTTTCTCTGCCTCATGATGACTGGGTGTTGTGTGCTGTCCTTAGGTTAGTTAGTTTTAAGTAGTTGTAAGGTATACCATAGATGTTAATTCCCATAGTGCTCAAAGCCATTTGAAGCTTTTTTTATGGGGAATTAGATAGTGTGGCAAGAGTTAGCGTTGACAGGCGTGAGAATATACTGTAGTAATTCATTGCCTGGGGAAGAGAGTCAGTTGCAACATTGTTAGGAGAGGATACTGAGTATTTGTGGGTTTGGGGTTTGTGAAATACGTCGGAATAGGCACCGTAGCGTACCAGGGTTGGTCATTATGGGAAAAAAAATCGGGTAGTTGAATTCGAGTTTGCGGATAGGATAAATAAGTAGTAAATAGTAAATCTGTGTGAGGAGAGGGGGGAATTTGGTGACACTCTTAATAATCCATGTAGGGGATGGTAAACGGTTGCAGATTGTGAGATGGAGTGCATCGCGTTAGTTGGTTAGGAAGAACTGATGGAGTTTTAGTGGAGCGGTAAAACAGCTTAGATGAATGATGAGTCGGATCAAGATTATGTAAATGCCTCCCTTGTTCTGGTCGCCAACGATTTTCTTCAGGTAGAGTGCATAATCTCTACTCAAAGGAGCCTTAGAATCTTTAGAGTGTGGTTTCTCCATGTGGATTGTCAACCCATCGATATTCACTGAAAGACGAGAGGCATTAATTCTTTTTCGCAGCTCTCTCATACTCAGTGAATAACAACGGCCATTGGAGGGAGTGCCAGTTAGGCGGTTTGGTTAGTCCATATAAACATCGACCCCTACGTAACTGTTTTCACTGTCAGAGTGACAGTGTTCTACAGCATGATACTTTTGAGGAGAAAATCTGGGTTGTGCCATTGAACTCTAAGGATACTTTCTCATTCTTCATTGATATGTTACCGGTGTACAAGCCGAGTCTTTTGCGCTGTGCTCTTCTTACATTTTAGTAATACCTCAGTGACACCGCAGAACCGACCATGATCTTGGAAGTAGACAAATGCAACGCAGTACTTGCATTTCCGAATATAGGTATTTGCGTTCAGAGTACAGTATCGACTGTCTCTATTTGTATAGCAACGTTAGCTTCAGATACAGGTTTCGTAAGATTTATGACAGAGGAGTGAGCACGTATTTTCAGGCTCATTTTTCTTCATCATCACAGATTTTTCTGGTTATTGTAAGCTCCGAAATTTTCCTCTCTGTGGCATATGCGTTGCCTTTAATACTCCAAACATGACGGTCATCAAAATGTTGGCGGGCACTGATGGGAATATACACGACGAATGTGCCCCGTGTGTAGTACACTGATAAACTAAAACATTATGACCACTGTCCAACGTGACGTTGGATGGCACCTGGTGGCGTAGTGACACGGTATCAAGAATATGCAAGCGGAGCAGACACGGAAGGGGGACTACCCTAGCGAAGGTATGGGCTGCAAATGGGTAAATCCATTGAGATAAGCGGTCTTGACAACGGGCAGATTATTATTACTCAGAGCCTATGGGTAAGTATCTCATGAACGGCGAAGCTGGTCGAATGTTCTCGTGGACTGTCGTGAGCACCTCCGTAATGAGATAGGACAGTGGAACTGCCACTAGACGCTAAATGGTTGGACTTCCACGATTCTTCACAGGACGTGGAGTTCTGAGGCTTGACTACTCTGTGAAGTAGAATCTCTGCCGAAAGAGCACAATACTGTTGCAAGCAAAAGTGTTTCGGAGCACACCGTTCATCGTTCATTGTTCAACATGGAGCTCCGCAGCAGACCACCATTATGTACTCAAATAACGATATCGTTTGTTACGACTGCAATCGGAACGGGGTCACCGGGATTCAACTATCGATCAATGGAAACGTGTTAATCACATTTTTGCTACAGTAGTCTATGTTCGGCTCCACGAACGCTGTCATCGAGGTGAACGGCGGCTCGAAACGTGCAGCACCCCACGGACACAGGCTGGTGGGAGCTGTATTATTCTCCTGAGCTTACATGGGACCTGTGGTGTGGTAAAAAAAAAGAAAGAAAGAAAAGAAACACAGGCTCTCAGCTACCTCAAATAGCCCGTATCTCTGAGCCTGAACCGTGCTACAGTGGTTTGAGGAGCATTACAGTGAAATCACGTTGCTGTCTCGGCGACCAAATTACCCTGATGTAAATCCTATTGAACCCATCTCGGTCGCTATCTGGCGTCATCGCGTACTCAAATCAGCGGCCGTTATATATGCCAGTTACATGACCTGTGCAAATACATCTAATGCCATATACCTCCACAAACCTAACAAAAATACTGTCGGATCCCCGATATGCGGAATCAGTTATCTATATCGTTCCTATGACGAACAGAGAAGCTATTAAGTAGGTGTCATAATGTTTTGGCTCATCATTGTGTGACATTAAATTGATTTGTCATAAGCTAAAATCCGTGGCATTTGAAAAATATCATTGACTTTTACATAAGACGTCGTATTTTAAACCGTGTATGACCATACTTTACGCAGGGTGTTTTCGTAAGAGCATTCAGAAATGTAACAGGGCATAGAGAACACTCCACTGAACAATTTGAGATAGGGAACCTGGGTTCGGAGTAGCCAGCTTCAGGAGATATGTAAGTAAACGTTTCTACCGCTTTGTCTAGCATTGCTCTTTTCCATCTTTTTTACAACCTACATGCCGTACAAGTTTACACGTACTGTGCTGTTTATTTACATGTATATTCTTTATTTCCTTCAAGGAAACAGGGAGAACGAACCTGGTTATCTGGTAGTCATGCTGCACGTTTTGCTTACTTTAATTGTCTGTAAGGTGGCTCTGTTGTATCGTATTTACATTTTCCTATGGTACAACGTGTTATGAATCAACGACAGACCCATTCATTACTCATTGCTATTGAAAGATGTACTGTGCAATACAATGGAGCAGTATTGGTACAGTATTTCCAGGTAGGTGGGTTGGAGGGGGAGATCCTATTCTATAGCCTGTGAGGTCACCTGACCCAAATTCCCTTGACTATTTCCTATAGGGATAACTAAACACACTTGTGTATGAGACTCCAGTGGATACGGAGATTGAATTAGTTGCCAGAATTGCAGCTGCCTGTGACGTGATTCGAACACACACGAGGGATATTTGTCAGGGTGCGTCAGAATCTTGTTCGCCGATATCACGCTTGCATTGAGACTGATGGCCGTCAGTCAGCACATTTTGAAAAAGACAGTACAGATGAGATACGTTCATTGTGTCGCTGATGGTATTTGCGGTTATCTAGTGTACACGGTAATGTATTTTAATTCGCATTGTCTGCTTAAACTGGCTTCCCCGACCGCAGGTTCCCTACCTCAAATTGTCCAGTGGAGCATCCTCTACGTCCTGTTTAATTTTTCCATGCTCTTACTGAAACACCCTGTGTATTTTGAATCTGCAGACGAATTAAAAGTTAAAATGTGCGTTGACATTTTCTCTGCACACCGTTTGCTCTCTTCATTAAATTTTTCTGCTCATTTATTACTATTTGTGATCAATCTTCCACGTCATTGTCCACGAGGTCGCAGTGAGTCAAAACACCCATGCATTTGTTAAGTTTACTGTGGAGTTCACAAGCGAATGTTTAATCACCAGATTTCTCTTACTTCAGTATTTTTCAGCTTGTTGTGCTGAGAAAGTCTCTGTCAAAAAGGGACATTACACTACATTTTCACAGCATTCAGAATACCTGGAAATCAATTAAATAATTTTTCATTCTAGAATGAGGACATCCCGTCTAAGAATCTGATTATAAAGTCATGGTGCCCTGCTGAAACATTTCTTTATGTCTGATGGCTATCTGGAGGACTTTCCGCTAGACGTCTCTTCATTGGTTTGATCTTAATAGTCCACCCAAGCCACTGGAAGTGTTAATGGTTTGGTAGAGCACGAGAGTGTGCACATGTCGACTCAGACAGACCCCCACTCAACCAAGTAAGCCTTATACAACTCAGTGGCGTCAAGTTGCCACAGATTGTCTTATACTGATTCTCCCCAACATCCATCCATCCGATTGGCACGCAGCACACGTCGAAGTTAAAGTATGTTTCTATATGTTTATACAATCCCTGCGATCCCAGCCCAGATCCCTTCTCCCTTTACACAGCAACGCCTCACGGTGGGCGCAGAAGTATGCAAACAGCCCACGTTAACAGGCACCTCGTTGCGGCCACAAGTAGCCTTTCGAGGATCCTGAGTTCGCCAAACCCGTACACAGACAACGAAGACTGAGCTCCCCGAAGACCTCACCATTTAACATTTAATATCACCTACCCTGTGAAAGCCATGGATGCTACAATTACTCTTCCCCACTCCCTCTAGATATTAAAACTGCTCCTCTGATAATATTTTGTTTTGGAAGTCCTTGAAGGCTTTTTAGATTCCGAGTGAAGATCGGTCTGCGTTTTCTAGCTCTGTTTTGTTCGCGTTACGCACTATGCGCTATATCTTGAGAGGCTTCCTGTTATGGAACTTATTGTCACGGTGATCACTACGATGTTTCATTAGTCTGTTACATATTATTCTACATCTTGGCCATGTATTCCTTAGAACTGGGGCCACTGGTCCTCCACATTTTTGTTTCTAGTTTGGAATGACCCAAGCCCTTTTATGAGAAACGAAACAAACTCTTCCTTGTGCATTCCTCTTTCTACTTTCTTTGATAGCCTATTCTTGTTACATGAGCAAGTCAGAAAGTAATGTCACCTATTCTCTTTCCTTCTTCATTATGTTCGTAATGTAGTAATCAGTAAGTTGACGTACATCCGCGAACTATCTTCTAAAGCCGAAACCATGAACAGTGCCTTGCGTTAACACACTGTAGTGTCCTAACACAGGATAGAGGTAAGGCAGGGGGTTTGAGGTCAGTCTGCAGTTTCCGAGCGGTGAGGAGGAAATACAGAAAGATAAATTCACAGTGAAGGCAGGTTAATGACTTGGATGGACCAGCGCCAAGAAATGTCACAGGGCACCTGCGAGAGGCGAGGATTTTGGGACTCGACAGGATGCTTTCAGCATGGGACTCATGGAATTCAGGGGTCTGATTAATACTACTTATTAGCGATCAGACTAACTACTACACACATGGCTAATTCTGAACTTTAGAAAAGGAGGCAATTGATTGCACGACAGAAATAGATATCAAATGGTTCAAATGTCTCTGAGCACTATGGGACTTAACTTCAGAGGTCACCAGTCCCCTAGAACTTAGAACTACTTAAACCTAACTAACCTAAGGACAACACAAACATCCATGCCCGAGGCAGGGTTTGAACCTGCGACCATAGCGGTCTCGCGGTTGCAGACTGCAGCGCCTAGGACCGCTCGGCCACACCGGCCGGCAGAAATAGATATCACTAGCAGCATGTTAAGTACAAAGTTGAGAGCAGCACTCCAAGTGAGAAAAACAGACATGTCGGATCTTACCGAGGCTGGCCATGAGCGACACAGTGTCGGCGCCCGGGCGATCTGACTGACAACTCCCTCTGAATACGAAAATATGGGTTTTTAAAGAATCGTGGCGACGCACTGTTTTTCTCTTCCTATAGTCGACCCACCAATGCACCGTCACTTAACAAACTTTGGCGAATCTGTCGAGTCGCTCTGCAGCTCCACTGCGTCTGTGGCCAACCACATTTATATTCCTCCCCTTCTTCTACACGAAAGGTAGTGATAATTCTGGACTTTATATTAACAACTACAAGTTTGGTATCAACAGCGCTCAGCTGAAAACTAAACGTTTATGCCGCTCGTATTTGTGGCCAGCAACAACGGCGTTGTATGTCTCATGGCCCCAGCTGAAGTCCTCAGTGACTGGGGGCTGCAGTAGTAGCAATCTAACCTGTGTACACCCACGGACATTGCAGTTCTCAAGAGCAAGTACCAAGCTGGCTGCCTCTGCTAAGATTGCCTTTTCGTGGCCATCTTCTAGAGTGACGACTTGCAATATTGTTTGGATGGTGGATGGCGTTACAAGTTAATTCTCTAAAGTGAAACTTCTCCCTTGGGACAGCTTCCCAGAGCGTCTGCAATTTGCAGGGCTCTAGTATTACTCTTTAGCTCCGGTAACCTTAATGCTACCTCTTTTGCCTGATCTCTGCATTGTCTCTGATTTCCTACCTTGGAGTGGCCTTGATGGCTCACAACAGCTTTAAGCGTAACAACGTACAAGTGACTTCACACAGCATCCAACGTGCCGCCCACATCATTCATCAGACCTCCTTGTGTTCGACCCACTCAAAGAAGTTCATCAGGGGCCTCACTTTCAATATGAGAAGACACTGAAAAATTCAGTGTGCCAGTGGCTCAGGAAGTACGGTCATGGTTTTTACTGCACAGGTATACGGGATCTTGGTTCTGAGTGGAATACACCCTAGTACAAAAATGGGGATTACATTGAAAAGTGACAAAATAGCCGCGAATGTTGTGAGATATGGCATATATACATGGCATTTAAATTTCATGTGAAAGAAAAATAAATTCAAGTAGGAGGCATTACTGTCTGACTGCCCATTGCACAACAGCAACGCAAGCACCCGTCACAATCACCAGTGAACATTGTTAGAGAAGTGGTGTCTTTTGTTGCCGTCAATTGTAGTATAGTTCCATCGTTGTTTTGTGTACATGGCATTTATGTTTCTTATAAAAGAAAATTAATTCAAGTAGGAGGAATTACTGTCTGACTGGCCACCGTACAACTGCAACACAAACACACTTTCGTAGTAAATCTTCTGAAAAGTTTTACAGAAAGTTAGATGGAAGTATCCTCTCGTCTGTCATTTATGCAGTTGTAATTTTCCCAACCAGCTATGGCGTGATAAAGGCGTGATCCAAGATGGGGACCTAAAATTTAAAGAGCCCCCCAAGTTTTCTCTTGAATTGTCAGTTACTATCACACTAGAGTCTAGAAGGTTGCAGAATGTTTCTCTAGTCTGCTTAACTCATTCGTGAATGTTACTAACTCTCAGACGATTTCAAATGCGTACTTACGTCATTCCAGAGTAAACTGAAGATCAATTTTGGCTGCTGTAAATACACCCCTTCCCATATCAAGGAGCCTCTCTTACTCGTTAAAAAATAAGGTTTACATCTAATACCTCACTACAAAGAATTTCTAATTTTAGCTGATTCATTGTGAAGAGCATTAATTTCCCATTTCCGTTGTGCTCCTAACTCTGTGTCTCTTTCACGAATGCTTCTGATATCTTTATATTATCCTCTGTTTATTGGTTTTATGGGGATCTCATTTGAGCCCTCTGTAGATATCTATACGCTATTTGTACGGAGAGTTGCCTATTGTTGAGAAAGATTGAATACTCTGTGAAACTTTCTGACAGATTAAAAGTGTGTGCCCGACCGAGACTCGAACTCAGGACCTTTGCCTTTCTCGGGTAAGTGCTCTACCACCTGAACTACCGAAGCACAACTCACACCCAGTACTCACAGCTTTACTTTTGCCAGTATCTCGTCTCCCACCTTGGCAAGGTCCTGAGTTCGAGTCTCGGTCGGGCACACAGTTTTAATCTGCCAGGAAGTTTCATATTAGCGCACACTCCGCTGCAGAGTGAAAATCTCATACTGAATACTCTGTGTTGTGTCGGCTACTGTGGGAATCAGAACTGACACAAACAAGGAAGGAGAGAAGCTGCGATGGCCGGTGGCAGGAATTAAACATCATCTGTACAAAACACTAGTTAACAGAAAACTTTATTTCTGAGACAATATTTAACTTCCTGTGCAACTTGCATACAAATACTTTACTCTGTTACTACTCGCAGAACGCAGGCTAAGTAATGTCTTCTTCTTACCCAGTAGTCAAGCTCTAGAAGGCTGCGACGGAACTGGGGCAAACAAGCGATGGGCAGCTTGTTAAATTAGCGTTGACAGGGGGCTCAGAACACAGTCTTCCTGGAGGAGCTGCGCTGGCCGCTCTTTCCATTTGCGCGTGGGTCACCGCCTTCTTGATGTCGTTTCGCAGCGCTGCGCTGGTCGGTGTGCAGTCAATACTTTAGGACTGCACATTCCTCTCCCCCAAACTGCAGCTGCCGCTCAGTTGTCGTGCATGGAGCCATCTTATTAATGTGGGTGGGGAAGGGGGAGGGGCGTGGAGGCTGGAACTTGCATGACGTGAGTAGCCGGGAGCCGCAACAGGGAACGACGCCGAGCTCCCAGCATCGCCCCGACATCCGTCCTGTGCGCCGAGGGGAACGTCCGTCGGAAAACTATTTATTTATTTGCTTGTTGCCGTTCACAAATGACCTGAAACATTGTTACTAAGGGAGTTTGTAATTTCACAATACGAAATTTTGCTTGTTCAGAATGTGATACTTATTTGCTACTTCATACATTTAATGAGTAATAATATTGCAGCTTTAAATACTTATATAGTCGCAAAACTCCCGGTAAGACGCCCACCCTTTTCCTGAGCGGGTCCGACGAAAAACGAAGAGAGCGGCAACGACGACGAGGTTGCTGTGGTGGCGACAACCATGACGACGACGACGACGACGGTGTCGGGTCCACGGCGGACCTCGGGACGTGGTTCAGCTGCTGCGGCTTAGAAGACGATGGGACCAACTCCATCGGTTCCACAGGCGATGCTGAAGTGGCCCTCGAGGGTGGCCGTGTCGGCCGCAAGATCTCGGTAGGATGCGAATCTGGGGAAAGAAAATCTGCGAAAAAATCTCGCAATCGACAAAGGCAAATCTGGTTTCGATGGTGGCACAGCAACCCAGAAGGACCTTGAATGAAATTCGTGTAAACTCAAAAAATTCGAAGAATCGTTCCTCTCTCCCAGAGCCTGATGCGACGAAAAACACTGAAAAGAACAGTATCATTATGCGCAAAGCGATACTTGCGAATCGTAGGAGGCGCCGTGGGCTGTGGTTGGTGCAGCAACTGCAGCAGCTGGCGGCGGAAACGGGCCTGTAGTAACCCCGCCGGCGACGGACCGTCGCTGGGCTGGGAACGGTGCGTTGAGAGGAAGAACAGCAGCGCTTGTGTGGGAGGTATGTTGTTTCTTCACCTGTTGCTTGAACATAGCCACAAACTGTTCAGCTTCAGTGTTCGACTGGGGATGAAACGGAGCACTGATACGAAAATATTCAAAGTCCTGAGCCGTAAGCTATGGTCCGTTGTCTATAATCGACACTTCAGGAAAATCTTCCAAGCAAAACATAGATGAAAAAACCTGAATGGTACTATGAGAAGCAGTCGAGTTCATGGGCACTGCATACGGATATTTGCTAAAAAGAGTCCACCATGAGAAGCCAACGAGTGCTCCAAAAGAGACCAGCAAAGTCAATATGCACTCGTTGCTAAGCCAATTCACCCAAGCTGAAAACATTTGCGGTGGGACCGACAGATTCTCAGACCAAGCGAGATACTGTGACATCATCTGTTCAAATGTGCGCGTCCTTGCTTCGCCAAGTGCCGCGTGGAGTGGCCGCGCGGTTTGAGGCGTCATGTCACGGACTGCGCGGCCCCTCCTGCCGGGGGTTCGAGTCCTCCCTCGGGCATGTGTGTGTGTGTGTGTGTGTTGTACTTAGCATAAGTTAGTTTAAGTTATGTGTTAGTCTAGGGACCAATGAACTAACACACATTTGAACATTTGAACAGATTGGCCAAGTACAGTACCGAAGCGCTAACTGTTTCATGTGTACAGTTCCCCAATGTCCTCAGTGGAGAAATAGCAACACATCTTTCTGCAACACCTTAGGAGTAAGCTCACATGAATGTCCGGGGTTGTTTTGCAATAAAAACAAACCGTGATGGACGGAGCGGCTATGTCGACTAGTAAAATATTGGCGCACAAAAGAATTCTGAGGTTCAAGTCAGGATCTGTTTCTGTGACCTGTGCAGTTTTCCTATACTGCAGAGAAGAAGGGTGTAGAAGTGCAGTGTTCTGCTCATCGATCAGACTATAAGATGTGGCAGTAGCATCGAATTCAGAACATGACCAACAGGAGGGCGAGAAAGGGCGTTAGCATTTGCATGCCTCTATGCGGTCGAGTACAGTATTTTTTACTGATACTGTGAAAATAACAGTGCCCAACGATGCAGCTTCTGAGCCGGGCGCGGGGCAACAGATTTTGGATGCATGAAACGAAGACTGGGGTATCTTACGGTCCGGCACTAGGTAAGACTTCCGATGAAACAGATAATGGTGGAACTGTGTCATGTCTTAGATAACAGCGAGTGCTTCTTCTCGATATGGGAGTAGTTACATTTAGTCTTGGTGTTGGGAGATAAAGCAATCGGCCTGTCCTTGAAGCAAATTTTTGGGAGAGCGGAGCTTCGATTCCATACGAAGAATCGTCCACTGCCAAACCCACAGGCTTAGTGTGGGATGGAAATGAACAAGGCATCTGTAACTCAATCAGGCATTTTTAAGTTTCTGGAAAGCATTCTGACACTCTTTGGTCCAAACAAAAGACACATTCTCTCTGAGCAAATGATGCAACGGAGCCGCGATCTGCGCTGCGTTTGGTATAAACCCGATCTATTAAGTCAACTTAGGAGAAATGACTGCAATTCCGTGGGTCAGGTAGGTCCCAGAACGCCATAAAATGTGATTGAAGGGGATGAACACATCGGCTATTAAGAAAATGGCATTAGTATTGAATTTCAGTCTGAAAAAAGGCACTTTCGCCCAGGCGACACTTCAAACCTACCGCTGAAAGTACTTGAAAAGGTAAAATGAATGAATGTCGTGTGACTAGGCCTCAAGTCGTGTAGACCTTTCGCCAGGTCCAAGTCTTTCCATTTGACGCCACTTCGGCGACTTGCGCGTCGCTGTGGATGAAATGATGATGATTAGGACAACACAACACCCAGTCCGAGAAAATCTCCGGTCAAGCTGGGAATCAAACCCAGGATCTTAGGATTGACATTCTGTTGCGCTGACCACTGACCACTTTCTTTTTTATGCAATGATCTTTATTGAGCAAACTAACAGTATATATATATATATATATATATATACACTCCTGGAAATTGAAATAAGAACACCGTGAATTCATTGTCCCAGGAAGGGGAAACTTTATTGACACATTCCTGGGGTCAGATACATCACATGATCACACTGACAGAACCACAGGCACATACACACAGGCAACAGTGCATGCACAATGTCCGCACTAGTACAGTGTATATCCACCTTTCGCAGCAATGCAGGCTGCTATTCTCCCATGGAGACGATCGTAGAGATGCTGGATGTAGTCCTGTGGAACGGCTTGCCATGCCATTTCCACCTGGCGCCTCAGTTGGCACAGCGTTCTTGCTGGACGTGCAGACCGCGTGAGACGACGCTTCATCCAGTCCCAAACATGCTCAATGGGGGACAGATCCGGAGATCTTGCTGGCCAGGATAGTTGACTTACACCTTCTAGAGCACGTTGGGTGGCACGGGATACATGCGGACGTGCATTGTCCTGTTGGAACAGCAAGTTCCCTTGCCGGTCTAGGAATGGTAGAACGATGGGTTCGATGACGGTTTGGATGTACCATGCACTATTCAGTGTCCCCTCGACGATCACTAGAGGTGTACGGCCAGTGTAGGAGATCGCTCCCCACACCATGATGCAAGGTGTTGGCGTTGTGTGCCTCGGTCGTATGCAGTCCTGATTGTGGCGCTCACCTGCACGGCGCCAAACACGCATACGACCATCATTTTCACCAAGGCAGAAGCGACTCTCATCGCTGAAGACGACACGTCTCCATTCGTCCCTCCATTCACGCCTGTCGCGACACCACTGGAGGCGGGCTGCACGATGTTGGGGCGTGAGCGGAAGACGGCCTAACGGTGTGCGGGACCGTAGCCCAGCTTCATGGAGACGGTTGCGAATGGTCCTCGCCGATACCCCAGGAGCAACAGTGTCCCTAATTTGCTGGGAAGTGGCGGTGCGGTCCCCTACGGCACTGCGTAGGATCCTACGGTCTTGGCGTGCATCCGTGCGTCGTTGCGGTACGGTCCCACGTCGACGGGTACGTGCACCTTCCGCCGACCACTGGCGACAACATCGATGTACTGTGGAGACCTCACGCCCCACGTGTTGAGCAATTCGGCGGTACGTCCACCCGGCCTCCCGCATGCCCACTATACGCCCTCGCTCAAAGTCTGTCAACTGCACATACGGTTCACGTCCACGCTGTCGCGGCATGCTACCAGTGTTAAAGACTGCGATGGAGCTCCGTATGCCACGGCAAACTGGCTGACGCTGACGGCGGCTGTGCACAAATGCTGCGCAGCTAGCGCCATTCGACGGCCAACACCGCGGTTCCTGGTGTGTCCGCTGTGCCGTGCGTGTGATCATTGCTTGTACAGCGCTCTCGCAGTGTCCGGAGCAAGTATGGTGGGTCTGACACACCGGTGTCAATGTGTTCTTTTTTCCATTTCCAGGAGTATATATATATATATATATATATATATATATATATATATATATATATATATATATAATGGAACAGTTCTTCAAGGTACAATTTAAATATATACAAATGATTGTTACTTGAACAATAATATTAGAAAACATTAAATACAACAAAATATAACACATTCTGTCTTTTTTTCTAGATGCAATAACAGTACATGTATATACACAATGCAACAGTTCTTCAAGATACAATTTAAAAATATAGAAACAATTGTGAGTTTAACAAAAATTCCACTTCTAAATTTACCGTGGTGTTTCTGACTCTTATCTGGGAGGAGACTGAGCAGTGGAACGTGTTACTTTTACACATAAACAAGAACGATCTGTCACACCACTACACTTTAAAACACAGTTATTATGTATTTCATTTCACACAGTCTCATATGGAACCTACATGCGCTTTCTTTTATATAGTGTATATGATAAGATACTGTCATCCCCCTTCCCTTCTGTGTGAAAGGATGAATGAGCAAATGTATTTCTAGTTGCATGCTTGATGGTAGCAAACAAGCCTGTCTGCTAGAGAATAGTAGGACCAACGTCGGAACAGGTAGCTATGCTTTCTAAAAGCAAAGAGGTTTCTATTCTTCGTATGGTCCTGTCCGCCCCTTGTCATGTTGGTATAGGACTCTGCCTCTCAGGCCACTTCCGTTTTTTGTATCTGTGAGGCACCCTCAGGAGGGCCCCACGGCAGTCTGTCCGCGGCGAGCGTGTGAAGTGGTAAGATCTTCTGCTAAGCGCGTCTCTGCTAGGTCCGTAGGACACTGGATTTCCTAAGTTCAGCCTAACTGAACATTTAATCACCTTTATTTCAGGTTTAGGTCTAAAATACCTTACGTTATCTTAAATTGGAACGCAGTGTAATTCGAGTGCAGAGTTCAAAATATCTTCCAGTAGTTGCTTTGTCACTACTTTGTGAGTAAAGTGGAAGCACATCTTAATGATCCGTAACTCTAACTAAGATCATCAATCTTAAATGCGAATGTGAGTGAGATTATAACATCTCGTCTTGACAATACTTTTCAATATAGCAACTTTTCTTTATGTTCAACCCGCGTGGGTTGTACTTTGTGAGACCAGTACCACATGCTTATATAACTGTTTGACCCATCACGTTAATAGTAAGACGATCGTAACCAGTTCGAGGTTTTTCTTTTGTAAATTGGGTTTCGATGTAATTTATTTTAATTATCAAAATTATTGTGGAGCTACACTCTTTGTGTAAACCAAGTTGACCACGTGAAGCATGTGGTGTAATCATCAAAGTAGCCCTCAGCTACTCTTTTCGGTAAGATTTCACAGAGAGTTAGTATGAATTTAGTATACCAGTGTGTGGTAATTTCATGACGAACAGGATTGCGCTACGAACGTAACTTCTTTGAGTGAAAATTGAATCCGTTGGTTGTGATTAATTTCCTCTTGCATATGTTTCAACGTTCTTCGTGTGTTATTTTATGAATGCAGTGTTGCATACAGTCTCCCAATCTTGGCTCCATATTTGATGTGTTCCGTAAGATTACAAACCCACATTTTAACAATCCTAAATAAGGCACCAGTTTAGTTATGAATGAAGTTTAATATATATATATATATATATATATATCACCAGTTGTCGAAAGATGACTATTAAAAAACTATAATTAATATTAGTCTGGTTGGGAATTTGGTAAGCTAGACTGGATACCTGGTCAAACAGTTGCTCAGTAATGCAAGGTTAACTTCCCCAAATAGAGCATAGCTTTTAACCCGCTTTTATTGTCTTCAATATCAGCAAGGATTTCAGAACAACTTAATGCATCAACGTTACATAGAACATTAAATACAACAAAATATAAGACATTCTGTCTTTTTTTTATTTTTTCGATGCATGAGAAACTGGATAACGGTATTGCATCATGAGTTGGATAGGTATAGCACACCTCAACGTTGAGGAGGGTCAAGGGAGATGCTGCGGAGATAACCAGCAATAGTTTGTCGGTAAGATGGTTTTCAGGTGAGGGCGTTATGCGCTGTCACAACTTTGTACCAGTAGTCAAGGACTGTATGCGGACCACTCTGAAAGAGGTATTCTAAAGCCTGTCCTCGAAACCAGATGAGTGTATGGTACTTAGCAAGACGGTAGTGAAATGTCTGGGGCAAAAACAAGAAATCAGGGGTTACCATCGTCGGCGGATCGCGGAGGTAAAGGCCCACGATTCGTTGGAGGAGGAGTTTCGTTTCTTGGGGCACGTAACCCGGTGCTCGTCGGTGTCTTCGAGCTGACAGTCAGGGCAGAGTGAGGAGGTGGCCAGTCCTATGTGATAAAGTCGACTGTTAGTCGGGAATTTGCCATAGACTAAGACATATCAGAGTGCAGACACAGACGACGGTAAAAAGGGTGCATGCATACACCCCCAAACCGTTCCCCAGTTAATGTCAGGGTGCTGTAGTATCATGGGGTCGCAAGGGTGGACAGCATAAAGAAACGATACTAGTTTTCGTACAGAGAGGACGGGTGACTGGAAGATCGGCCCGAACGTAGCTGAGTTCTATGAAACAATTGGTGACATGGTACATTAATGGAGAAATAGGTGCCAAATTGATTGTTGGGTCGAGAGAATGTAGTCGGACGATATATAAGGACGGGACCGGAACCGCTAGTGCCGCAAAATAGTATGTACAAAGAGTGCAGAAGATCGTGCCCGCACGATGACGAGTCCGAGGCCACCTTTTGCAGGAGGCAGTGTTAGAGTGTTGTAGCGGACTTTGAAAAGTGACCCTGCTGACACGAAATATCGAAAGGCTGATTGGATGGGCTGTAGTAATGGCGTTGGGAGGATCTGGGCGACGTGTACCAGTTTAGGGGCGAAATACATGTTGACATAGGAAACACGTTGAAGTTGGTTTTAGATACGGTGCACTTGACAGCGTACATGGTGCCGAATCGACTGCAAAAGCCATTGGTAAGCGAGGGCCACTGTGGGGTGTGTAGAGATCGTAAATACGATACCCAAGTAACGAATGGTGGTACTGACTGGGAGTGGGGTCGCACTATAATCGGGAGAACGCGCCCAATGTGCATCATAGTCGATTTTCGGACATTAAGAACGCTACCTGAAAGACGTCCATACTGGTGGATCCATTGGATGGCGTCATTGAGTTCTGTGGAGGAGCCGGTGAAAAAGAGGAGGTTGTCGGCATAAGCCCTGTAGTGAAAGGTGCAGTCACATAAAGTGAGACCCTGCAGACTAGAGGTAAAACCAGTGATGAGGGGCTCAACTGTAATGGCATATAGTGAAGTATACATAGGACATCCTTGACGCACAGAGCGGCGTGTAATAATCGGTCCTACAAGCCTCCCATTGACTTGTACCAGCGAGAACGTTGGAGGTAGAAACTAGCAAATGACATCGACAAAGAGTAATGGGAACGTCATACGTGTAGCCACCATGAGGAGGAATGGGTGTCGAACGCGATCAAAGGCACTCGTGAAATCGATGGATATCAGCGCTGCACGAAGGCGACAAACTGCCGTCAGCGCGATGAGATCACGACATTCTCCTAGGCTGTTGATAAGGTGGCCCCACAACCACGTGGAGTCTGCTCCGGTGAAAGGACCGTAGGTAAGACTGTGCGTATGCGCGTTGCCAAGAGGCTTGAATGGATTTTATAGTCTGCATTCATTAATGTAAGGGAGCAATATGCAGAGACATGAGAGCCTCCGTTCGGCTTAGGCATAGGTAGAAGAATGCCAGTGACGAATTCAGGTGGAATTGGGAAGGGCAGAGTAAAGAGTTCCTGAATCATTTCCGTCCAGCGAGGAAGCATTAACGTGGTGAACGCCGGTAAAACTCCATTGGAGACCATCCGGTTTGGTGATTTGTTTTTGGCCCCCCTGCTGATCGCATCTACCACCTCTTCTGGTCTTGCCATCGGTTCGTCGTCATAAACTTGGCCATAATGTTCAGCAAAGGCAGACATTACTGCCGCCTGTGTTGTGTGGTGAACACCGTCGGAGGTCGTGATGTTGGGGACGAAAAGTCGGCGTCGGCGACGATGGTCGGATGCAGCAGGGATTGTGGATGGCTTTTCGTTGTGGAGGAGGTCCTGTCGTCGGGAACGCACCACGACACCATGCAGTCATGCACGTTGGGAGAGAGGAGACTAGCCTTTAGTACGCTGTCGTTCCCATTGGGTTTCAGGTAATGGAGGGAGCGCATCGAGCTCACGGAGGACGGCGTAGTGAAAATTTGTGGTGTCTCGATGCCATTTTGCTGCTTCCTTGACACATCGCATGAAGATCTTCCTGATCGCAGGTTTGGCCCATTTTAGCCACCAATGGAACGTGGATGTGTACTGCGAGAGGCGTCTTTCGCAAGACGCCCATGTAATGGCAATACTTTGTTGGCAGTGTGGATCATTAAGGAGGGAGGTATTAAGCTTCCAGTAACCTCTGTTGCTCCGTACTGACTGTGGTGAAAAAGCCAGAGAGCAAATGACGATGCAATGGTCCGAAAATGCAAGGGGCCATCGTTCTGCTTGGTAGACTTCGTTGCCAAGGTGGGCAGAGACATAAAACCGGTCCAGTCTGCTCGCATAATGTGCTGTATAACGGGTAAAACTGGGGGTATTGCCATGAATTTTCTCCCAAACGTCCACTAGATGAAAATTTTCGATTAATGTGAGGAGCACCGGAAATGGCGAATATCGCCTCCCATGATAAGGCGATCTAGTGCCCAGAAAACAAGGGCGCCACGTCATGTCTGAAAAAACTGGATCGCTGCCAACGGTTCGTGGAGCCAGACGGAACGTAGATATTGATGATGCGCGTATCGAAGTTGGTAACAGCTATGCCCCTATCAGAGGGAAGGAGTGTCGTGTCCTTGAGTGGGATTCCTTCGCGTATGTAGGAAGCCACTCCACACCCTGACTGATCACATGTGGACGTCTATGAGTCGTAGCCGTAGACCGGTGGTACTGTGGCAACGCGTACTTCCTGAAGAAGGGCGACGTCAACTTCAAAGGCTGGAAGCATGTCACATAGGGGCTGCACCTTGGGTGCAGTGCCGATCATGTTGATGTTCAGTGTGGCGAACCGGTAAGTTTGTTTCAGTGGTGGTGGACGCGCATCTACCATCACCAAGGGAAGTATGAAGAGGGCACTGACAGGAAGCCCCGTTCCATTTGCTACAGTGCTTCACTTTTGATGTTAACAGGCAGCCCAGTCTGGGGGAGGCAGCGCAGCCGGAGGAGGGGGCGTACCTTCCTCAACGTCGTTGGCCCATGCTCCTGTGCCGTGGGTGTGTCCAGTGTCCATTGGAATTGCATCGTTGTGAGAGAGATCTGGAGCTGTCGGCAGGGAGACAGGCGACTTAAGTTGCGCACCGAGCGTTTCATTGTGAGTGGCAACCTCCGTGGTGGTCTCGTCTTGCGAAACGTCTTGTTCATCGTGAAAGCTATCTGCCGACCTCTGCGTGGAAATGTCGGATGGTTGGGTGTCGTCTTCGTGGTCTTGGGTGGCGACGCTTTGAGAGCCCGTGGGTGAACGGCGACGGCGTTTGCGCCAACGTGGCGAGCGTCGTTTGCACACATGTTCCTCAGTGTCGGACGACGGCAAGGAGGAGCGTCGACCTGGTTCGAAGGTGTCGGTGGGTACAATGTAACTGTCAAACAGGTGTTGTGAAGAAGTACTGGTATCCTCAGCGACCGGTGCTGGAGCCTGTTCTGCGGCAAGGTTGTCATGGGGTGCGTCAGCACCGTCCGTAGGTGAATGGGATGGTGGGACTTGCCGATCGCAGGCACCAGACGACGGACTGGACGAAACCGTAGACGTGGCAAGAGCCGCTGCGTAAGTGACCGGTAGGGCGATCATCATGGGTGTGACGGACTCTTCCGACAGCGGGAGCTGCGCGACACGTCGTTGAAAGCATTTAGACCGTAGATGGACCTTCTTTTCCGCAACCGGAACAGGTGCGAGGCTGGCCGCCATACATTATAATGGCACAGCAGCCTCCGATACGTAGATAGGAAGGCACGTGTTTCTGCAACTCGATGCGGACCGGCCTGACACCGTTTAAAACGGAATAGGTTTGAAATTGTACCCAGTGTTCGGCGACATGTTCCAGAACGTAGCCATAAGGACGGAGTGCCGCGATGACGACGTCTGCAGGTAGTTCGAACGGCAGTTCGATGATCCTCATCGTTCGTGTACCGAGACCTGCGTGATCGACGGTAACGGGTTCGACGTCACCGTCGGAATGACAGAAGCGCAGTCTACGTTTTGCCTCTTGAAGAACCTCGTCTCACACCGCGTCGTTCATCATTTTGACGTATACTGTACTGCTAACTATGGACGATTGGATACCAGTTAGATCCGTTGGTTATATTTGATCTTCATGGAGAATAAATCGTTCCACCTGCAGGGCCTTGGGTCGGACTAAGTCGGAACAAAAGTTGGAATGTAATGTCTCCTTCCGACAGTTGTGCGCCATTGTGGCCTAGAAGTAAAACGGCACTCACAGCGGCCGAAGTAAACACAAACACACGGTGCGCGCCTCGCCCGCAGCGCTCTGCCGCGCGACCGTCTCGCAACACTGCCGGCGGCAGACTGCCACTCAGCTACCGGAGGCGGACACTTATAAGGTGTACTATGGTTACTGATATGTTCGTCCCATGTGCATTCTGACACCACAATATCATCCAAGTAATTTGAACAGAATGAAACTTTTGCAGTAAGCTGTTCTAACTAGCGCTGGAATATGGCAGGCACGGAAGGGCTGCCAAAGAGTAATCGCAAAAATTTGAACATCCCTAAATGTATGTTGACTGCAGACACTTTATGAGACTGCTCATCTAGCGGAATTGGTAAATACACACCGCATAATTCAGTTTTTGGAAAAGCCTGTCCATCAAAAACTCACGGCGAGGCAACGGATTAGTGTCATTATTTTTTGTGTATTCACAGTAGATTGAAAATAAACACAAAGACGAAGTGATCCAGAAGGCTTTGGTAAGCTGCGGAGAAGCCCATTGAGTAGCTTGGAAAGGAGCAATGCCACCATTGTCTTGGAAATCTTTAAGTTCACTTGCAACTTTGTCTCTATGTGGGTGAGGGACGCGATGTACCCGGAAAAACGTAGGTTACGCAATGTCCTCAAATGTAATGTGTGCCAAAAAATTATTTGCATTGTGCTGAAAGCAGAAACAGAAAGTACATTGTCATGAATGCGAAGACCACAAAAATCAAAGGAATGTGAAGCAAAAATCTTTTCACAGTCTCGTGAACAAAAAATGGTATATATCACTTTCCTGGTGTGACACTGGAAACTGGCAAGCAACTACATGTACCATGCACTGGATGTCCTTATCATTATACATTGTAATTTGCTTGCCAAATTTTGTCAACAGTGGCGAGCCCAACTGTCCATTAGCAGCAAGATTAAGAAACCTAACGGAAGCGCCGCTGTCTAACTGAAGCTGCACACAGCACACAGCAGTAGAGGGGGGTGGGGGGTTGATGGCAATTGCTGAATGCTGTCATTACTAGTACTGGTAGGTGGTCTGGAAAAACTACATTCACTGATTGAGGAGCGAAAATTGGTAGAGTTCTTTTTCTGTTGCAAGCACACAAACTGTACGTGACCTGGCTTTCCAACGCGAAAGCAAGTCATGTTACGCGAAGAGCAATGTTGTCTTTTAAGCGTGGAAAAGCTGCAGGGACATGATTTCACAGCACACATACACGTTAAAACTTGACGCGAAGAGCAATGTTGTCTTTTAAGCGTGGAAAAGCTGCAGGGATATGATTTCACAGCACACAGACACGTCAAAACTTGTTTACTCTGGCCATGGCGCGGTGGCTTATTTGCGCGCGGTGGTCGGTCGCAAGGCCGTAGTTGTTTGTCACTTTGCGTTACACTGAAAATGGGAGCTACCCCAGAGTTTTCCACTGCACTATGACACAAATCCCGATGCTCAATAATTTGTAAAACATGTTTCAATGTAGGATAAAAATGTTAGAGAATTTGTTCACGAATCCTACTATGTGGCACATTGTACATAATTGCAGCACGAATCATTGCGTCACTATAGTAGTGTCTACAGCAACATTGAAAGTGACACTGTCATGTGAAACCCAGAAGTTCTGAGGATCACTGACGGCATGTCTTTTCTGGCTTTTTCCGCAATCGAAAGAACTTGTAACGAGCTGCAGGAACCTGTATCTGATCCTCGTACTACTTTGTGAGGGCAGAAACTAAATCTTGAAACACTAGCAACTCCGGCCTATTAATCGGGAATAACTTCTGAGCGAGGCAGTTAAAACCTGTGCCGGCGGTTGACAAGAAATAAGAAAGTTTCACAGCACACTGCACTTAATGTGTAGCACACTGAGTGCCAATGTGAGCATACCACTCTTTCCATTCCTCTTGTTGTTCATGAACTGTGGAATGGACGGAGGTGGTGCCGTGGACGTTGTTGTTGTGGCGGAGAAACGAAAGAAATTGTTGATATCCACTGCGTTAGGACTTTGTGCAGCATCTGGGGCAATGAGTGAAAATATGTGCCTTAACGCTACCGAAACCGGGATCTCCTGCTTACTACGCAGTTGCGTTAACCCACGCGCGGTGTATATCACAACTGCGCGGACTATCTCTGCATGCATCTCTGTCGACCCACATCCCTACGTAACGCCAATTACCCGCATTCCCCGCCCATGTCCTCCATGTCACAGAGAGATATTCCCACAGGAGGTCGGACGTCTTTGTGCATCCGCACTTAATGTCGTGGATCCATTGCCCGTCGAGGCAAATTAATTAACCCTTTGAGTAGCGCAGACGTGTGATATACCGCGGCGCTCCACCTTGCCGCGGGGCCTGCGGACATTGTTTGCCGCTGAAGTGGGCTTTCCCGTGGGCCCTGCAGACGGCATTGGGCGCGCGGCCTGGCCGGTACACGAGTCCTAATGACGGCTTATACCGTAGCCGGTTCCACTGCCTGTGGGCCTGCGGACGTCAATAGCCGCTGAGGGCAGCATGCCGGCCCGTCGCAACTTCTTTTGCCCGTGCACTCCCTGGTATGGATGAACCCTCTTTATTGTTCTGTGCCGCTGACCCTGCTATCTGGGAAACACTCTGCTAGGGATTTCGCAGTTGCTGTTCGACATTCGTGCTAGCTGGTTCATGTGATCTGCATTCTGCTTCTGTGGTGTCGTTTAGCTGTCTGGCGTTTCATCGGGATGTTTAGAGCGCTGTCACTTTTGAGTTCCACAGACAAATGGCACATCTTCGTCGTCGCACTGACAAAAAGATACTGACAGTGAAAGACAGTGACAGTGAGTGTGGCATCTCCAATGAATGTAGTGAGGATGAAGATTCATCAGAAGAATCTCGTAGTGACGCACCTCCACGTACTTCACCTATTAGAGCTCGCCAGGATAGTTCTTCTTCACATTCTGAAAATGAAGACGAATGGATGGTAAAATGCCACGCCATAGTGAGAATGAGAAATTTGATTGGCAAAAACGTGATTTCAGTCCAGCATTTTATGCATTTGATGACTCATCTTCAGGACATAATTGCCAACTAGCGCCTGTTTCAAACGTTCTATCCTTTTTCATGCTACTTCTATCAGAAAATCTATTGAAATTTATAGCACTTGAAACGAACCGATTTTTCACTTTCACCGTGGCAAATACGTAGGAATCAGTTCGTTGTCGACTATCCACCTGGAGATATACAGGTTTTGAGGAAATGTATAGCTTCTTGGGAAATGGCTTCAATAAGGGTATATTGGTCCAGAAATGTACTTCTGAGTACTCCGATTTTTGGCGAAGCTATCTCGCGTGACCGTTTTATGTTACTTTTCAGAATGTTGCATTTTAGTGACAACTTGGCCAATCGCGGAGATGACAGTTTGTTTAAAATTAGGAAAATAATTGATACAGTTCGTGTGGCGTTCCGCAGTGCATTTAATCTATACAGAAAACTCTATGTGGATGAACGCCTATTATTGTTCAAAGGTCACTTATCTTTTAAACAATACATTCCTTCGAAACAAAGTAGTTTTGGAATCAAAACATTAGTGCTGTGCGAATGTAAAACTGGATAAGTTTTGGGTTTCATTGTATACACAAGCACAACAACACAAATTTAAGTCCATAATCTGGGGAAATCTGGTGATATTGTGGTTACACTAATGAAGCCATACCTTGAACGTGGACATACCCTGTACGTCGACAATTGGTATACAAGTCCAGTCTTGTTCCTCTGGCTTCACAACCAGAGAACAATAGCATACAGAACTGTACGTAGGAACAGCCGCAACTTTCCGAAGCTACAAAAGAAACTGAAACGAGGAGAAGTTGAGTTTGTGTCAACTGACGCAATGCTTTTCATCAAGTGGTATGACAAGAGAGAAGTGTTGATGCTGACTACCTGCAACACTACAGAAATGCGTGACACGGGAAAGACAAACAGGACGACTGGCGAAAAAGTAATTAAGCCGCAATGTGTTGTTGATTACAGTGCCAATATGAAGCAGTAGACCACTCTGATATGCTATTAAGCTCTGTTGCATTTGCGCGTAAATTTGTTAAATGGTAGAAAAAGTTTTTTTTCATGTTGTGGACCTTTGTGTTTTGAATGCTCACACTCTTGACAGATCGGTGACAGGAAGAAAAATAACATTAGCAGATTTTCATTTATGCCTGGTACGAGACTTGTGAAAAAATTTGCTACAGAACGGAGAAGAGATAGGAAAGGAAGACGCTCTGATGACGAGAATCCTTTTTACTTTACTGGGAGGCACTTTCCACAAGTCATTCCAAATGACCTGTCCATGAAACGGCGTAGATGTGCAGTCTGTCCGAACCAGAATGTGCGAAAATATGAATGCAAAACATGCAGTGTACCTTTGTGCACTGACCCATGTTTTGAAACATACCACACTAAGAAGAACTGTTAGCTTAGTTGCTACAGATGGTAAATGAAATGAAGCCATTACTTCTGAAAAAATTTAAGGAAATGAAAATAATTGCAAGAATTAAGAAAAAAATATTTTTAATTTTGCCACTGTCTGTCCAAAGCCCGGCTGAGACAGAAGGATGGGAAATATAACTGTGCAAAAAGAAAAAAAAATCTTCTAATTAACTGAGGTTGAAGAGCATCTCCAGATGAATTACTTTACTGACGAACACCTTATGTACGAACATGTGAAACATCCAGTCTGTGCTGACAAACACAGACTGCATGCTTCAAATGTTCGTACAGAAGGTGCAAAAATAAAAACTTTGTACAAATTTATAGATTCTTGTATAACTTCTTGGTAGAAGTTAAACCTTAAACTTAGCGCAAATATCATTAGTGAAACAAAAAATTCTATCATTATTACTACAAAATTGTAGCCTGTGTTGTGGTAAAAGATATTTATTTAAGCGGCGACTAGTTTCAGGCGAAGCCCATTTCAAACCACCATGTAAAACAAAGACCGTGACAACCACATTATAGCTGTTAATAAAACCATAGAAGGTGGATAGCTATCGATATTCTATGGTTTTATTAACAGCTATAATGTGTTTGTCGCATTCATTTTTGACATGGATGTTTGAAATTGGGCTTCGCCTGAAACTAATAGCCTCTTAAATAAATATCTTTTACCGCAACCCAGGCTACAATTTTCTAGTAATATTCAGTAACGGATTGCTGTCTTATTTTTCCATGACACTGGATTTGTGAAAAAATTCTAGGTCTACGCTTGGAAAGGGCGTCTCAGCACACATTGATCAGCTGCACACACCTGTCCGTTTCTGAAGCACCAAAGGTCATTAGGAATTAAAGAGGATGTTTAATTAGGTAGTTTAGAAACTTGAGTATTTACTTATCTAATTATTAAACAAAGGATATATATCATTGTTTATTTCTATTGTACAATAACAATTGCGTCCCATACAAAAAGAAATCTGAAATGTTGAATTTTTGATTTTGAAGTTTCCTTGGATATAATTTATTGGGTTAATGCTCTCAAAATATATTGATTAGCTTCAAAAGTGTGTCTCGACATCCACACGCTTCCCTCGAAGGTTGTTTGCGGTTGAATTATTGCGCTAGTACAGAAGAATGTCAAAGATTGGTCGTTACTGATCCTATAGCATTTACATCATTAGTTGCGTACACAAATCTGATAATTAAGTATCAGTATGCCAAATAAAACAAAGATGTATACTGAGGCCTTATGACGATTCTCAAGAACTAATTGCAAATGAAAGAAAGCCTTTGATGAGGAGTTACATGTTAGCAGCGTAAGCAGTTTCAGTATTACGTCTGTCGAGCAATTCATCTCCAGATTCAAAGCTATGGAATAAGTATCCAGATATCCTGTTTTTTGTGTAATGCCGGTAATCACGCTAACTGAGAGACTGTCCCGACTGCCGTGGTTCCAGAAATACTCAGGCCAGGTCGGGGACAGCCGAGCGGAGAGCTCAGACACACAGAATAGTCGGAGGAAGTGGCTGCCAGCGCACGTACACGGATTAGGCTGCTCCAAGGGCAGGCTTGACATAGCCAGCTACACGCGCCAATGCATCACTCAACGGGTTAATGAATGCGATGTGTCTGTTCTTTCGGCCATGTCAGAAAGAACAGAGACCACCCAATCATATAAAATGATGTCTATAGTCGAAGTGTGTTCCAAGCAGAGAGCTGTCACTGAGAGTTTTTGGCAGAAAACCAGAGCAACGAAGGTATTAATAAGCGCCTCCAGAATATCTACGGAAACAGGCAGTGAACAAAAGATGGTGAGTAATTGAGTAAGGTTACAGATGCAGGAAGACGTTGGCTCCGACATCGAGCCGCGCGGCTTAGCCGAGCGGTCTCAGGCGCCTTGTCACGGGCTAGGTGGCTCCCCCCGTCGGAGGTTCGGGTCCTCCCACGGGCATGAGTGTGTGTGTATTGTCCTTACTTTAAGTTACATTAAGTAGTGCATGAACTTAGGGACTGATGACCTCAGCGGTTTGGTCCCATAAAACCTTACCATAAATTTCCAAATTGTTTCCGACGTCCACCATGGTACCATGTGGGGCATATAGGTCCTCCCATTAAGGTAGCGTAAGGCCGTAGCACTGAACGGAGATTATGTTGAAAAATAGAGTTTTGTAGCAAAACGAGTAGAAAGTAACATGGTGTATTGGAATCCTGAATAAAATCAACTTGCTTTCAGAAAAAGATGTGTTGCATTTCTTATTGAACACTCCTTCTACAATACTACAAGTGTATCTCACTGCTTGAGACTTACGCTCCATTTCAAATAACTCTTCATACTTGTATGTAAAATTAGAAATGTTCTCCTTCACATTACTGTGTACCTTACACTGCCTCCCGTGTGCACAATATTTAGTTATAAATTCACCATCATGTAGATATGTTTTATCTGTAGACCAATTAGAATGTGTTGCAGTAGATAACCCTTGAGGTATCAGGAGTATGCAGGTACGCTTTCTTGGATAGTTCACACGAAACATCTTTTTCCAATAACTTCCATTACTTTGTGGTGAAGGCAGCTCTCAATCTATCACAAATTCACTCCAAGCACGGAAATAAATTTAACAGTTGGGTTCCATTCCAGTTAAGATAAAACGACATATAAACAATATTATACTGTATGGTGAGAGGGTACTAGTATTTAACTTAAGTTAGAACTAAGTAAAATGTAGAGAGGTTGAAAGACGAGGAGGTGAAACAGGAACTGAGAGGAGAAAAGCTAGCGACCAATTGGGGGCAGAGGATTTGAAGTACCAGAAAATTTGTCCTCATTAATTGCGCGACAGGAGGAAAATTCCCCAATGCTGAGTGTATGCTTGCTATATGTCCATAGGCACAAGCTGAATGTAAACGGAGCAGTCTGGTTTGATGGTAAGTAACCCGCTCCAAGAGTCACTCGGAACAATGAAGCTGCCATCCTAACGCCACCTAAAGGGACTCATTCTTGGTTGGTACTCGAACGTTCAACGTGCGTGAAATTCCATGTGAGTCGGAATTCAAGAAGTCCTGACATCCAAGTCAGGAACCGGCCAGAGCACCTGCAACTTGTCGCAGAGTTAGACGAGAGTTTATACCATCTGACACTCTGCCACATCGTGACGGATCGAACTAGGAGGCAGATATGATATGGGTAATGTATGTGATCGGTGAGAAGTGAACCAGGAAAGTTGGATTAACTGACGATAACATTATGCATACCTGCCTGTAAAGCAGTGATGTTTTCTACCCTTAGAAGTGTATATGTAAAATAATTTATCTTATTGCTATGTTAATCCAGCACTACTCCTAGACCATTTGAGTCGGTATAATGAACTACAGATTACAAGCATGCTGTTCATTTGTAAGATCAGCGGACCAAAACTTAGTTATTCCTGGAGAAATATTCAAATTCTGGCCGTGAACTTGATAATAGCCTGCATTTGGTTCGGAAGTGAGTGCATAAGGTCGTGCAGGTGCGTCACATCCAGATTAAACCACTCGCTGAGAATCTGACTGCACCCTTCTACAAAATTATGGACATGCTCATGTCGGTGTTCCACTCACTGTTCCAGCATGTCTCATAGATTTCTTATATGGTTCGGATCCGATGATTTTGCCCGCCAATCCTTATGTAATATGATGAGGAAGCGTTCAGAAAACCAGTCACATATTCTTCCATTCCCGTGAACTTTGATGCTGTCATCTTGAAAGATACGGGTGCAGTAGCATACTCATCACGCAGATGTTGGCTCAACTGCAACACACGAGCATTCATAATATGTAAATAAACATGCAGGTACATGTAAGTGGTCAGCTCAGTGAGCAGACCCCAATTCATGTTGCGAAAAACACTCTCAAAACGTCACAGACCACCATCCGGCTTTTACTTGACCTTGCACACATTCCGGATGAAATGTCTTATTTGGACGTCGGTGCACTGGACAGCGTGCGTCATCTGAATACAGGTAAAAACGCGATTCGTCACCGCGTAAAAAGAAAAAAAAATCCAGCAAATTCATACACCTTTTAGCCATGGCCACTGCCAAAGACAATTGTCCTTATTTGTCGAGGTCTTATATTTACCCACGTTTATTTACGGTGTCAGTTTGGAACATAAATGTCTCACTGATCGCTACTTCCTTATGCTCACGTAGAGGCAGTGCGCGCGCGGTTGAGCACGTTACTCGATCGCTGCACCATCTGTAAAGGTCTAACGATTCATCAGTGCATGCTCACCGGGGTGACTAACTCTTTGCCCGGTGAGCTTAATTATAGCTTCAGGCCCAACCTTTTAACGTTGTTTCGTGGCATTTCCTGACAAAGTCTGGTGGTCACCCGCTAGTGTTACCATATGCTAATTTCTTTGGTTGTACAGATTACCCTCATGTGAGCCATTGCATAGATCGGAGATCAAAAAGTTGTGTGCAAAGTATGTATGTGGTAGTGTGTGAGGTGGAGTACCTGGAGACCACAATAACTCACATTCACACACATTATAAATGAAGGGCTTATTTCAATAGTGGTACAAGTCCATTACCTCCACTTTTCTGTCTATAATGCTTCTGAAATTAATGATCCAAACAAACAGAAAGAAAGGTTCATCTCTAGCAAGAGGCCATATGCTTGAATATTTCTGGTATCTCAACTATAGATTTTTCACTATTGACATAAGCCACTCAAATATGGACGTACATATATTCAGGGCGGTCAGCAACAGTCTGAAAACCTCGTAAGAGTGTTGCAGGGTACTGAAGTTCCACAATCAGACAGTTTCACGCCAAAGTGAAGCGACCCGCCAGGGCCGGTGTCGTCATGCGTGTTCTTCACTTGGTTTCCTAAGCCCGAACGAGAGAGCAATACAAAAATTTGACGTGGAACGGCAGTAATGATCGAACTCGAACCCCAGGCTGAGCAGTCTCGTGCGTTATCATCTACGCTATGTGAACAACTGGTATGTTTTGTATCTGGCTGGCCGACTGAATTTGAGCACGTAACAACCTGACTGGCTAACGTCAATGCTAATCAGCTCGTAGCCAGCCCAACGTATCGATTTTTTTCTGAAAAAAATATTTCGCCGCACTGCCTACCCTGCAACACACTTACAAACTTTTCTGACAACCCTATATATACGTATGTCCATCAGCGACATTCTGTATCACTCAAGAAATTTAATGATGTCATTGTGAAGTGGAAACGAGAAGGATGAACCACAGACAAATGAAGACCACACAGACCTCATGTACTGACGGACAGGGATCGTCGTGCATTGCGGAGGGTTATTGGGAAAGATTACATGTGAGATGCAAAGTGCTATCAGCAGTACAGCTGTCCCAATGACAGTGCGTAGGACGTTCAAAATGAATGATTTTGCGTGATGCATCATGCTGTGACAGTCGTTTGGATGGGTTTAGATTTGGCGAATCCCAGGAAGGAGTTATTTGGCATTATGTGTATTTCCTATAGTTCTGTACGACAGAGATAATAATAGAGTAGATCGGGGGAGATGCCTATCGGGGTGAGATACTGAGATGCCTAAACCCGACGTTTCCGCAGTATCTCAACAGATCGCGACACCAACCTGCACGGCAATCGGTAGCTGTAGTATGGGGCGAAGGCAGCTGAGTGTATCGCTGTGGTAATTGTTACTTGGCTTTGGAAGCGACAAATACAAGTTAAGAGCTAAAACTGACGCCTTCTTAATAGTGCACAGCTATTTTCAAGAGCGAAGTAGCGTCTGAATAATGTAGCCAATGCTGCACATGTTGAGCGTAGAAGATACTTTGTATTTTAAGTTGCTATATGCCGTTGCCACACAACGGCCATGTTGTGCCCGTCATGGTAAGTGGCATCTCACCCTGATCCTCAGGAGAGAGGCCACTGTCTTCTGAGGGTAAGATGCCGAATCGTACCCCCCAGGTACCCCGACTTTCTTTTCGTAGGAAATGCCTCGAACGTATGTAAGAACATCAAACAGGGGTCAGTGGTCTGAAGAATCCCTACAAATGGCTATGGAACATGTAAGGACTGATATAATGAATTGTTTTGAGCGTCCCAAGAATTTGGGATCCCGTATAGAACTCTGAAACGACGTCTGTTGGAGAAAGATGAAACGAAGTATGGCATGGGTCCACAAAGTAAGCAGTATTCCATTAATTATAATGTTTCGTTTTGTTATGGAGCAGAATGAGAATAATTTCTAACTGAAATACTAATTCACCTAAAAATTAATGATTGAATTACACATTTTTAATTCCTCAAACTTTTCACAGTGATGAATAACTATCACATTATAATTAGTGTTATGATTTATAGGTAGCCTTGGTGAAGAGAAAGTGAAACAACTGCTCACTTACATAAGACAGTGGCAAATGTGTGGATTTCCACCAACTGGAGAAACTGTTCGTGGGCTGGTATTGCAGTTCGAGGAAACAAATTGAATTCCTCATATATTGCCCGCATCTCGTGGTCGTGCGGTAGCGTTCTCGCTTCCCACGCCCGAGTTCCCGGGTTCGATTCCAGGCGGGATCAGGGATTTTCTGTGCCCCGTGGTGGCTGGGTGTTGTGTTATGTCCTTAGGTTAGTTAGGTTTAAGTAGTTCTAAGTTCTAGGGGACTGATGACCATAGATGTTAAGTCCCATAGTGCTCAGAGCCATTTTTTTCCTCATATATTTTCTATAGAAGGTCAAATGGCAGGTTGGGACTGGTTACAGTCCTTTCTGAAACGTAGCCCACAGTTAGCTATGAAGAAGCTACACGGTCTTTCTATCGATAGGGCTATGGGAATGAATAGAGAATCTATTGCTGCATATTTTTCTTTAGTTCTGGAAGTCTTAACAGCAAGTTATTTACTGGATAAGCCTGGCCGCCTGTACAACATGGACGAAACAGGGTTTGAGATGAATCCTAGGCCAGACAAAGTGATAACAGAAAAATGTTCTCCTTCTGTGTATCAAGTAACTTCCCAAGAAAAAGGAGAAACCATAACAGTAATCATTTGCTGCAATGCTAAAGGGAACTTCATTCCTCCAGCTTGCGTTTTAAAAGATGAAAGAAAGAAGTCTGAATGGGAGGATGGACTTCCGAATGGTTCGATTATATTTATGAATGAGAGACAGGGTACATCAACTCTGATATGTTCATGAGTTGGATGAAAGACCACTTTATTTCCAGAAGACAACAAGGAAAAATAGTTCTGCTTCTCGATGGGCACACCTCAGATTCTACTGATCCAGATATGCTTGATCTTGCAACAGAAAATTATGTGGTCATGATTTGTTTACCTCCGCATTCAACACACTACCTTCAGCCTCTTAACAGGTGTGTGTTCAAATCACTGAAATAAGGTTTTTATAGGACAATGCGAAACAGGACACTGTGTCTTCCTGGACGTAAAGTCTCAAGAGCACAGTTCTCAGTCTTCCTCAGCGAAGCCTGGAAGAAAGCTGCAGTTCCCTCCAATTCTCAATCTGGATTTGAAGCTTGTGGCTTTTACCCATACAACCGAGAAATAATTACAGAGGAGGCATTTCAAATTTCTGCTCTGGTTGCTACTGGTGTGGCAGACAAGAATGAAGGATATAACATCGACTGTAGAGGATATGCTCAGGTTGTTCTCCCACAGAAAGGCAATAGAAGAATTGAAGCACAGGTCGAAAATGAGCCGATTCCAGGAACATCGTTCGAAGAAATTACTCCTGTGCCTGTCTTGGATCCATTACCATCGAAGGCAGAACGAAAACCGCTGAAGTTCTCACAGAAGGTAGTCGAAAAGAAGGAGCAAGAGCTAGGTCACAGCGAATTAAAAGCAAAAAATCAACTCCAGATCGGTCTAAGTTTAGGAAACCAAGTAACTCAGCAAATGACAGTGATTAATGTGCTGGGTGTGCCAAGAATTACTATGATAAAAATGGACCGCAGCTGGATTGGATTCAGTGTGTCATTTGCAATAAATGGTTGCATTAAACCAGTACAGAGGAAGAAAACATGTGCAACAACTGTGCAAATGAATTATGATTTAATTTGGATGCTTTTTTGTCATTTGCTTATTCTTAAATGTATTTATATATTTGTTTTGTATTTTATTCCTTACAAGCGAAATAAATTTGCTTTCTGAATTAATTATATACCTATGTTGTATCATAAATGCAGAAGACTAGTGCTGAAATCTCCTTGCAATATAACTGTCATCTCACCCTGACGCCTGGGGTGAGATGCCTAAACGTCACTGTTCATAAAAGAAATTAAATACGCATATAATTATTAATGGTTTCGTAACGCCAGGTGGCCTTTGCATAGAAAAATCTCATCAGTGGACAATATTTCAGTGCTGATCCTAAATCTCCAATACTAACTCGCCTTGTGATCCACCAAACCTTAAGTATGGCATCTTTCCCCGATCCACTCTACAGCATGGCAATGTTTTTCATGATTACGTTGTGGTACCCTTATTGCCCTTAGGAAGACGATAAATACGAAGGTTATGAACATATTTACAGCATTAAGTACAGCATGCAGCAGAGGAACATTTTGGAGATGATGCTTGTTGGTGTTAGCATGAAAATGTACCGTATCATAAAGCAGGATATGTGAGACAATAGTTTGTGGATAATAACTTTCCTGGAATATACTCACCTTTCCGATTCCCGACCTGAACTCAAACGAACATATTCTAGATTACAACGACGACTCCACTCAACACCACAACATTCAACATCACTACCGTCTTTGGATTCATCTCTTGTGGAATAATGGGCTCCCATTATTCCACAGACATTCAGACATTAAATGAAAGGTGTTCTCAGCGGAGTTCAAGCCGCTTTAAGGGCGAAGGGTGGCACAATTCACATAAATGTCCACTAATACATAGTCAGATAGTACACAATTAAGCTAAATTCAAACGGTTTCCTAGGACGGAGTATCACTGCAGTGATCAGTAAAATACACAAATGTAGGTTTAGGATTCTATGCAGTACGAATTACGGTACACGTCATACTGATAAACTGTACAAATATACCGTAAAACTGGGAAATTTTGTGCTGCTTTTACCAATTTCTCTTACGAGGTGCATTCAAGTTCTAAGGCCTCCGATTTTTTTTCTCCGGACTGGAAAGAGATAGAAACATGCGCATTATTTTAAAATGAGGCTCGTTCATTGTCAATACGTCCCAGAGATGGCAGCACCGTACGGCAGATGGAATTTTACAGACAGCGGAGAGAAAGAGAACTGTTTTAAATACTTAAAATGGTTACGTTTTCCTTACTTGAACAGTCTGCAATCATTCATTTTCTGAATTTGCGTGACGTGAAATCAATTGAAATACATCGACAGTTGAAGGAGACATGTGGTGATGGAGTTATGGATGTGTCGAAAGTGGGTTCGTGGGTGCGACAGTTTAATGAAAGCAGAACATCGTGCGACAATAAACTGAAACAACCTCGGGCTCGCACAAGCCGGTCTGACGACATGCTCGAGAAAGTGGAGAGAATTGTTTTGGGGGATCGCCGAATGACTGTTGAACAGATCGCCTCCAGAGTTGGCATTTCTGTGGGTTCTGTGCACACAATCCTGCATGACGACCTGAAAATGCGAAAAGTGTCATCCAGGTGGGTGCCACGAATGCTGACGGACGACCACATGGCTGCCCGTGTGGCTTGTTGCCAAGCAATGTTGTCGCGCAACGACAGCATGAATGGGACTTTCTTTTCGTCGGTTGTAACAATGGATGAGACGTGGATGCCATTTTTCAATCCAGAAAGAAAGCGCCAGTCAGCTCAATGGAAGCACAAAGATTCACTGCCACCAAAAAAATTTCGGGTAACTGCCAGTGCTGAAAAAATGATGGTGTCCATGTTATGGGACAGCGAGGGCGTAATCCTTACCCATTGAGTTCCAAAGGGCAATACAGTAACAGGTGCATCCTACGAAAATGTTTTGAAGATCAAATTCCTTCCTGCACTGCAGAAAAAAACGTCCGGGAAGGGCTGGGCGTGTGCTGTTTCACCAAGACTACGCACCCGCACATCGACCTAACGTTACGCAACAGTTTCTTCGTGATAACAACTTTGAAGTGATTCCTCATGCTCCCTACTCACCAGACCTGGCTCCTAGTGACTTTTGGCTTTTTCCTACAATGAAAGACACTCTCCGTGGCCGCACATTCACCAGCCGTGCTGCTATTGCCTCAGCGATTTTCCAGTGGTCAAAACAGACTCCTAAAGAAGCCTTCGCCGCTGCCGTGTTATCATGGCGTCAGCGTTGTGAAAAATGTGTACGTCTGCAGGGCGATTACGTCAAGAAGTAACGCCAGTTTCATCGATTTCGGGTGAGAAGTTAATTTAAAAAAATCGGAATCCTTAGAACTTGAATGCACCTCCTACATAAACTTACACATTGTGTAAATGTACTACGACGTGACTATGGAATAGCGCATTCATAATAGCTAGGCACTAGCCGACATCTAGATTAGCTTAACAAAATATGAAAGGAGCGAACGATTGATTGTTGTGCTCCATCATCTTGGAAAAAAAAAAACTTGATTCCTATACTTCCTGTGCCTCCTACACACAATTACTTTGCTGTATATTACTATTCGCAGAATGAAGGCCAAGTAATGTCTTCCTCTTACTCGACATTCTCTCAAAGTCTGCTACATATCAGGGCCAACTAGCGATGGGCGGCTGGTTAAATCAGCGTTGACAAGAGGCGCAGTAGGTGTGGCAATGCCCACTCGTTCCATAGCATGTCAGCGCCATTTTGAAGCCGTTTCACGGCGCTGCGGTGGTCGGTGTGCAGTCGATGCAGGATTCGACAGATTTCTCTCATTCAGAACGATGAAATATGAAGAGCTCTATTGTTTCGTTTTATTCCACCAGAGACGGCTCGAATAGAATTGGGTTGAATCAAATAAAACGGAGTAAGACGTGATACCAACGTAATCACTGCTTCTCGATATGATGTAATCATGCGTTTGTATCCCACTGCAGTGTAGAATAATAAATGTACGTCGTGAAGAATTAGCCATATGTTAGAGTTTACTTGTTTTTCATTTAAAACTCTCGAGTATTTACGTATTCGAACACATGTAGTAACGCCGAACTGGGTGAAACGTTCTGTACACACGATTTTTGTTGATAAGTGGGTGGTCATGTTATGATAATGCAGAAGTAAAAGCCGAGACCAAATGGCAAAGTCAAATAGCATGTGATATCATAGGAGTTAATTTGGTTGATTCCTGGTATCGTGCTACAACAAAAGTGAAACTGGTAAGCTCATACGCCAAGATGTACTGCGTTCCCACATTTTTAAAATGTTGTCGGAGCCTAAATACCAGTATTTGTGAAACATTTCATAAGATAAGGCCAACGCTCTTACATCTATCACACAGAAGTTTTCTATTGTGAATACATTTCATCCACGCTATTGTAAATCGATATAATTAGACTTCTAGGTTATGTATGTTGATATCTAAACATGTAATGTTACAAATACTGCAATCGGGCATGTTCAATGAATGAAAAATGGAGGCAAAATCTCTTCTTTTGTACACGTGTCAAAAAGATTTTTCATCACACCTGTTCCCAGAACTTCCTAAGATAGACGCTGACTGTGGATGGATCGCGTCCGCATTGTTTCTTTCTGCCAGGAGGGCTCTCAACAAGGGAAGTGTACAGACGTCTCGTAGTGAACCAAAGCGATGTTGTCTGGACATGGAGGAGATACAAGGAAACAGGAACTGTCGATGACATGCCTCTCTCAGGCCGCCCAAGGGCTACTGCTACAGTGGATGACCACTACCTACGGATTATGGCTCGGAGGAACACTGACAGCAGCGCCACCATGTTGAATAATGCTTTTCGTGCGGCACGGGACTTCGCGTTACGACTCAAACTGTGTGAAAGTGGCCGCATGATGCGCAGCTTCACTCCCGACGTCCATGGTGACGTCCATCTTTGCAACCACGACACCTTGCAACGCGGTACAGATGGGCCCAACAGCATGCCGAATGGACCGCTCACCTTTGGCATCACGTTCTCTTCACCGATGAGTGCCGCATATGCCATCAACCAGAAAATCATTGGAGTGGCAGCCCGGTCAGGCTGAACGCCTTAGACACACTGGCCAGCGTGTGCAGCAAGATGGAGGATCCCTGATGTTTTGGGGTGGCATTATGTGGGGCCGACGCACGCCGCTGGTGGGCGTGGAAGGCCCCATAACGGCTGTACGATACGTGAATGCCATCCTCCGACCGATAGTGCAACAATATCGGCAGCATATTGGCGAGGCATTCGTCTTCATTGACGACAATTCGCGCCACCATCGTGCACATCTTGTGAATGACTTTCTTCAGGATAACGACATCGCTCGACTACATGGGCCAAATAAGTTTGTCTTAGTTCATGAGTGCAAGTCTTTCTATTGGACGCCACTTCGGCGTTTCCAGTTATCCATTTGGGCTTGGAGATCTACAGTTTTACGTGGAAACAGAACAATATGTAGTTACTGGCGAATCGACACATCGGTGGGAGGTGAATGCTAAGTTAAATGTGGAAACCTATTTTTCATGGTCCGACAGGGTTTCGATCACGCGGTGTGTCAAATTCAAGGCACGCTCTTCACTACTTTATTAGTAGCCTCGACTTGCTGATAATGACAGTTTATAAAATCATAACGTATTTGCAATATTCGTATACTTGTTTCGATTTTTGATTGCTGATATACTGAATCAGAAGTCTATTTTTGTTAAATCCAGCCTTAATTAATCTTTATATTCATCCATAAGATGAAGGACTGAGTCAGTCAAAACTAGGGCATCAATATGGCATACATGATGGCTAACAGTATCAGTGATCGCCCCAGACAGGCGAAAAATAAAGAAGTCCCTCCTCATAACGTCAGGGGTTTAATAAACACCATTAACTTGGCCAAAGCGTAGAATGAAATGATGGGACACTCCGTTAACACCAATATAACGAAACAAGTTGACACTGCAGCTTGCGACAGACGAAGATACTCACTTTGTCAGAGGACACGTTGAGTATTTCGGAACAACGTTTACAACTCTACATGTGGAGAGGAATTCCTTACTCATTTGTTTTGAGAAGCCTTCGAGCTCTATAGTTACGACCACTTCGATAAGTAAGAGGAGATATGCAAACCGGAATTAGGATTACTATATCACAGAGAAAGACGAGCGTAGCTAGAATATGTGCAAGCACCATGTTAACGACCGCGAAAAGGCGCACCGAACACGCCGCCGAAAGGACGTGTAACATCTATTAAAAACACTGTCTTCAGATCATACCCATCAATTGAGAACAACTTTTTCACAATGAATGATAAATCTCGCTAACAAAACATATTATAATTCAAAAAGCCTGGACTGAAGAATCCGAAACGGAACTTTGAGTGTATAGTTCGAAGCCTTATTTGACATTCCTACATCATTCACCGCAAACTACTAGTATATCTAGTTTTCGTTCATTAATGAATCTTATCCTTCAAGGAGCATCACAACCACAAACAGACTTGATTTCACTCTATTTAAATGAATGCTGTGCTCCGTTTCCTGCATCAGGCCGAACCCTCATGGGCGGATGAGTGATGGTAACTCAGTTAGTCCAATGGAATTTGAAGTTATGACTAATGCAGCTAATTAAAAGCCCATTAATGAACTGTCTTTGACGAAAACTTCGTTTCGACACCGTGGACCATTTTCGATATTGTAAGATCTTGAATTTTGACACCTACTGAGGCAGTTTGTAGTTGATTATTCATCAAAAGGTAACGTTATAATGATGTTAGACATGGCAGCTTAATATGATGACGAAACAATATTAAAAGATAATCAAAACACAAGTGTTCAGCTACATTTCCATCTAGATTTATATTCCGCAAGCCACCCAACAGTGTGTGGCAGAGGGCACTTTACGTACCACAGTAATAACCTACCTTTCCGGTTCCAGTCGCGTACGGCTCGCGGGAAGAACGACTGCCGGAAAGCCTCCGTGCGCGCTCCAATCTCTCTAATTTTACATTCGTGACCTCCTCGGGAGGTATAAGTAGGGGGAAGCAATATATTCGATACCTCATCCACAAACGCACCCTCTCGAAACCTGGACAGCAAGCTACACCCTAATGCAGAGCGCTTCTCTTGCAGAATCTGCCACTGGAGTTGGCCAAACATCTCCGTAACGCTATCACGCTTACCAAATAGCCCTGTGACGAAACGCGCCGCTCTTCTTTGGATCTTCTCTATCTCCTCCGTCAACCCGACCTGGTACGGATCCCACACTGATAAGCAATACTCAAGTATAGGCCGAACAAGTGTTTTGTAAGCCACCTCCTTTGTTGATGGACTACATTTTCTAAGGAGTCTCCCAATGAATCTCAACCTTGTACCCGCCTTACCAACAATTAATTTATATGATCATTCCACTTCAAATCGTTCCGCACACATACTCCCAGATATTTTACAGAAGTAATTGCTACCACTGTTTGTTCCGCTATCATATAATCATACAATAAAGGATCCTTCTTTCTATGTATTAGCAATACGTTACGTTTATCTATGTTAAGGGTCAGTTGCCACTCCCTGCACCAAGTGCCTATCCGCTGCAGTTCTTCGTTCATTTCCCTATAATTTTCTAATGCTGCAACTTCTCTGTATACTACAGCATAATCCGCGAAAAGCCGCATGGAACTTCTGACACTATCTACTAGGTTATTTACATATATAGTGAAAAGCAATGGTCCCATAAGACTCCCCTGTGGCACGCCAGAAGATACTTTAACGTCTGTAGGTGTCTCTCCATTGAGAACAATATACTGTGTTTTGTTTGCTGAAAACTCTTCAACCCAGCCACACAGCTGCTCTGATATTCCGTAGGCTCTTACTTTGTTTAACAGGCGACAGTGCGGAACTGTATCGCACGCCTTCCGGAAGTCAAGGAAAATAGCAAGTACCTGGGAGCCTGTATCTAATATTTTCTGGGTCTCATGAACAAATAAAGCGAGGGTCTCCCACGATCGCTGTTTCCGGAATCCATGTTGATTGCTACAGATTAGATTCTGGGTTTCTAGAAACGATATGATAAGTGAACAAAACAGGTGTTCTAAAATTATACAACAGATCGACGTCAGAGATATAGGTCTACAGTGTTGCGCATCTGCTCGACGACCCTTCTTGAAGACTGGGACTACCTGTGGTCTTTTCCAATCTTTTGGAACCTTCCGTTCTTCTAGAGACTTGCGGTACACGGCTGTTAGAAGGGGGCAAGTTCTTCCGCGTACTCTGTGTAGAATCGAATTGGTATCCCGTTAGGTCCAGTGGACGTTCCTCTGTTTAGTGATTTCAGATACTTTTCTATTCCTTGGGCACTTATGTCGATGTCAGCCATTTTTTCGTTCGTGCGAGGATTTAGAGAAGGAACTGCAGTGCGGTCTTCCTCTGTGAAACAGCTTTGGAAAAAGGTGTTTAGTATTTCAGCTTAACGCGTGTCATCCTCTGTTTCAATGCCATCATCATCCCGGAGTGTCTGGATATGCTGTTTCGAGCCACTTACTGATTTAACGTAAGACCAGAACTTCCTAGGATTTTCTGTCAAGCTGGTACATTTTACTTTCGAATTCACTGAAGGCTTCACGCATATCCCTCCTTACGCTAAATTTGACATCGTTTAGCTTCTGTTTGTCTGAGAGGTTTTGGCTGCGTTTAAAATTGCAGTGAAGCTCTCTTTGCTTTCGCAGTGGTTTCCTAACTTTATTGTTGAACCACGGTGGGTTTTTCCCGTCCGTCACATTTTCACCTGGTACGTACCTGTCTAAAACGCATTTTACTATTGCCTTGAACGTTTTCCATAAACACTCAACATTGTCAGTGTCGGAACAGGAATTTTCGTTTTGATCTGTTAGGTCTGTTAGGTGCATTTAATTCTAAAACTAATTTAACACTATTTATTTAAATGTGAAACATCTTAAATGACTAACGTCTCCCAATGCACGTAGTACGCATATATACATACGACTGACATGTAGGTCATTACGATTCCCTCTGATCTCTAATACACCCAGGGCCGCTGCTATGTGTTTTCCTGCTCTAGGCGAGATTTGAAAAATGATACTCCCCCTTTTTTACTACCATCTGTCTCCCCGATATTCCTTCGCCTTCCAACACCTCCAACATCCAACGGCACAATACAGATCTGCTATTATACTTTTAATCTATAAACCAACGCGACCAGACGTCCTCATTTCCTGGTTCAAATGGCTCTGAGCACTATGGGACTAAACTTCTAAGGTCATCAGTCCCCTAGAACTTAGAACTACTTGAACCTAACTAACCTAAGGACATCACACACATCCATGCCCTAGGCAGGATTCGAACCTGAGACCGTAGCGGTCACGCGGTTCCAGATTGTAACACCTAGAACCGCTCGGCCACCCCAGCCGGCCTCATTTCTTGGGGACAATCCTCATTTATCATGCTCAGTCCTCCACTCCTTTAAACCTGATTGAGGACAAAAATGTGCTCAATTTATTATTTCTTGTATTCAGTTTTTGACATTTTCCAAAATAACTGAAATAGGATTGATGTGCTGAATATTATAAACTGTAACTCAACTTAATATACCAGTGCAACGGAAGTTGGCATCAATTTCGTATTTTATTTTATTGCAAGTAAATGGAGTAACAATAGTTTGGGACTATTTTCAGGTGCGAATGAATTTTTCCTTAAATTTATAAATTTTGCTAAATTGATAGGAGACATGCCGAAGTATCAAACCATGTCATTTTGATAACCGCGGTGTTATTTCGATTCTGTTTTAACTGAAGTATAAATCTCAACTTTTTCAGCAGCTACTTTCTTGCGATTGAGTAAATAAATGACGCCATGTTCGCATTTTCTATTGAAAGTTCTATAACTTTTATTAGCCGCCTCTGGGGTGCAGTGGTCTAAGCGATTGGCTTCTGATCATTCTGGTTTCAATTCTGGTTTGAATACCGGTGACGAATGGATGCTGTACTTGTCTAAAAGCAGTGGTACTTTCCCTTACCTGGAGTCAGTCTCCTTAAATTAGGAACGGGCAACTGCCATTGAGATGTTCAGGGGGGTCTTTAACCCTAGAGTCAAAGGTCTCAGTAACGGATGCTTTAGTTTTAAGGTATTTAGTATCGTCGAAGTAAGTAAAACTTATTCAACAACTACTCAGTATTTTTTCTGAAAACAACTCGCTGTTTTAAATTTACTTCTTTCTCATTTTTTCTCTTCATTTGCCCAATTTTTTTTGCTGTTTGATTTCAAATTAATTTTTTTCCGCTCTTTGCCACCCTTCAAATTTTGCCGGTTGCATTTACCACGAGTGTTCTCCGACACAGTATGTTATCGTTTCTTCATTAGGCATTGTAACTCGAACAGAGAGTGTGATTACAGTTGTTGTAGTACGGTTCCACCGTTGGTACTGTTTTGCCACGTGAGCGGAGAGGCCGTCGCCCTCCCACTGGCCAAGCGCGTGTCAGTTTCGCGTGTCTGCGGCGTCGGCTCTTGCGTGTCAGCACGCCGCACCGCGCAGCGCAGTCCACTACTTCTCATCGCCAGCAGCAGCGGAATCCATCGCGTAGGCAACACCTGCTCCGTCCTGCGCCGCCGATGTCGGCAGCAGCGGCCACCACCTGTTCTCCCAGCTGTCGATATAACAACCGGTGCTGAATACGCATGTAAAGTCGAAGCGGCTGCGGCCGGCGCTATTCCTCGTAGGATTAGCTACACACCAAGACTATGGAGAATATCATGCACCGCCCCAAACTGTGCAGATACCAAAACAGAAACGATAAGGTCAAAATACTTTCTGCAAATCTTAAATAGAACAGACACGGCCACCACTGCTGCCCCACCATTTTCATCACCCAATGAAAAGATGTCAGCGGTGGAAGACATTCTTAGGGCAATATCCATTGAGTTGAAGACTATAAAGTCTCATCTAGCATATCGCCAACTGTCAGAGAAAAAAGAAATGGAGCCCAGTTGTTGTGACAGCTAACTTAGTGGAGCAAAGTGAAGTCTTAACTAAAGAAAACATTCGCCTTCAACAACTGATTCTAACTGAAGCTTAAATTGCACCAGAAAAGGTAGAGTCTTAAGAAGCTATGCGGAATCTTGTGTACAGGGTCAAACGGACATACTGAAAGAGGGGAACACCAGATTAAGGGAGGAAATAACAAATTTATAGGCAAAAGCCAGGATTATAAACCCTTTCAGTCACTATTTTTTCTTCGCCAATGAAAGAAATTATTTTTCATTTTTCATTGATCGAATGATTTATCTCAAGATGTTTTCTGAAAAAAAAAATTTCGAGAATGGTTTTTGAGAAACTTAATGTTGTCATTTGGCACCATTGTGTTGCTACAGGTACGTGTAACTTCAGAATTCGGTTAACAACGTCTTGGCACAGAGATAATTAGTATACAACTCAATTGGCAAAATTATTGCAGCAAATTATTTAATATGAAATTTAACAAAACAATTGTTATTTTTGTTCAAAGGAAGTGTTACATGGCATTTTGAACAATGAATTCGGCTTCTGCCAGTGCACTTTTCTAATTTGCATCTTTTTTCCTTCCCTTCAGTGTAATGTGGACAATGAGAAAACCCAACATATCTAGAATCTGAAACTGGCCTCACCTGTCTCTGCGATGTTTTTACCGCATCTGATGTGGGTTCTTCATCTCAAACTTATCCTCAGTCAATCGCGGACGTTTTCTTTAACTCCAAGTGGAGCTGTTTTCCTCCTCCATTAGAATTAAAGCTTCAGCTACCTTCTTTCTGAACTTCAGCAGATACACTACCCTCGATGAATTTGGAAACACCTAGCGCTTATAGACAGTGCAAAGGAAATACAGTATAAAACGCATTTTGTTGTTTTCCAAATGTTTATTAAGCTCAAATAATATACACGAAGATGCAACAATTAAATTTTAGATTCCTCAAATTTGCCACCCTTTGCTTTCATCACTTCCTTGCAAACTCTAGGAATGCGCTGCGTCAGTTTTGCCAAGGTTTCAATTGGAATTAATCTCCTATCTTGCTGCAGGACCTCCCACAATTGTGACGCACTAATGATTTCCAGTTTTCGGATCCTCCTGTTCAATTCATCCCATAGCAGCGCGATTGGGTTACAATCAGGGGATTGGAGTGGCCATTCCATGTTTTTCAATATGTTACGAACCTCTAGAGACTTCACATAGTTCTGACACAAGCGAAACGTATGTTGCGGGTCGTTGTCTTGCTACAAGAAAAACCCTTTCCCAGTCAGACGTCAACCTGATGTCTTAGCATGTCGCTGGAGAATGGCATGATAATCCTTTTGGTTTATTTTTCCGTCTATTTTCACCAAAACTCCGATTTTATTCCCTCCAAAGGATCCCCATACCATCACAGAGCCGCCTCCATGCTTTACAGTTGGAGCTACGCACTGAGGATTCAAGCGTTCATGGGGTAAACGGCTTACAAATTGACGGCGTTAACTTCCAAATATTTCGAACTTGTATTCATCAATGAATAAGACTCTTTCCCAATTTCCCGCTGTCCACTGTTGGTGTGTCTTAGCCCCCTGAAGCCTTTTCTTCTTGTTAACAGGGCGCAACAGTCGTTTCTTTGTTGCTACATAACCACGAAGGTTGTCTCACTATTGACTCACTCACCGGTGTATCCCTCGTTGCGCTTAGTTCAGCAGTCAATTCACGGACAGTTTCTAATCTGTTACGTTTACTGGTCACTACCAAATACTTTTTCTGGCGTTCTGATATTTCCCTGGGTGCTCCTCAGCGAGGACGATCTCCGTAGGAACCTGTTTCTCGATGCCGGTGTATGGTTTTGACAATTACGCTGATGGAAATCTTCAGTTTCTTTGCTATTTGTCGGACACTACTGCTTTCTTGGAGCAAAGTGATTATCATTACCCGTGATTCATAAGGAATCTGAAACTTTAGGGCCATTTTCGGTTACTTTCGCGGCGTGCTATATCTTTATGCAAACGCAACTGCAAGTGAACAGAAATGTAAACAACGTGCTTCTACATAGAAATACGGTCTATTCACGCCACCTGGCATGTTTAGTAGATCTGCTTGGACAGGTAACATCGGTTTACATAAAACGCAGCAATGCTAGTATGTTCCAATATGTATGTATATGTACAATAATTAAGTGTACAATACTGTACATGTCATTGTTAACCGTAATTTGAACTTGCTATTCCGTATTCTAACCATTAAATCATATACATCACTTTCATCTTGCTCCGTTATAACATGCGGTATGGTGTTTCCTAACTTATGAAGGGCAGTGTACATTTTCTCTTTACGTTCTTATCTCTCAGGTATTGTAGCTATGAGTTGCATATGTAGACGTCGACCACGTGAAAAATTCCTTTTACAGGCCACTTCTTAGTTTTCATGCGTATTCTGTTCAGAGTGTTCCGAAAACCAATTTTGTCAACTCCGCCCCTAAATTCACGGTAATCCTTTGTGATGGCTGGTCTTGTGACCTCCAGATGTTGCCTCTTTGCTGCACTCCACCTCTTTCCTTTATCGATAACGTCTGCACCGTCGTATGAGGATGTGAGACTGAGAACACTATTATAGAGCCAGCGAACGGCACAGAGATCTCCTTCTGTGGTCGCACAAACATCGAAAGATCCTCTTCCTACCTTCTTCAGTGCAGAATCGGATTTCTGTGGGTAATTTTGTAATCGGTTATCTCTGATTGTCCCAATGGAATATATCTCCTTTTTCAGCAATACACCCACCAGTGACATAGATATAAGGTAATTAACGATACATAGTTTATACCCACAGCCTTGTGGAAAGTGTTCACTCAGTCGTATCACAATTTAACCAGCAAGGCTCAGCTGCTTCTGATCACTTCGAATTTCCGTAATTTTGCCCTGGCGTATTTCAAAACCATATACAACTCCGGAAACTCCAAAACAAACAAATTTTTTTAGACCAAAAGTGCTTATACAGGGTGTTACAAAAAGGTACGGCCAAACTTTCAGGAAACATTCCTCACACACAAAGAAAGAAAATATATTATGTGGACATTTGTCCGGAAACGCTTACTTTCCATGTTAGAGCTCATTTTATTACTTCTCTTCAAATCACATTAATCATGGAATAGAAACACACAGCAACAGAACGTACCAGCGTGACTCCAAACACTTTGTTACAGGAAATGTTCGAAATGTTCTCCGTTAGCGAGGATGCATGCATCCACCCTCCGCCGCATGGAAACCCTGATGCGCTGATGCAGCCCTGGAGAATGGCGTATTGTATCGCAGCCGTCCACAATACGAGCACGAAGAGTCTCTACATTTGGTACCGGGGTTGCGTAGACAAGAGCTTTCAAAGGCCCCCATAAATGAAACTCAAGAGGTTTGAAGTCAGGAGACCGTGGAGGCCATGGAATTAGTCCACCTCTATCAATCCATCAATCTGTTGTTGAGAAGCGTACGAACACTTCGACTGAAATGTGCAGGAGCTCCGTTGTGCATGAACCACATGTTGTGTCGTACTTGTAAAGGCACATGTTCTAGCACCACAGGTAGAGTATCCCGTATGAAATCATGATACCGTGCTCCATTGAGCGTAGGTGGACGAAAGTAAAATGAGCTCTAACATGGAAATTAAGCGTTTCCGGACACATGTCCACATAACATCTTTGCTTTATTTCTGTGTGAGGAATGTTTCCTGAAAGTTTGGCCGTACCTTTTTATAACACCCTGTATATACTAAGATGCAGCTAATTTGAATGAAATTACAATGAAATGAACAGCCTTAGCTGCTTACAGGCGTTGACATACCTCAACATGGACAGATGAAAATGTGTGCTCCGATCGGGCCGCGAACCCAGGAACACCTACTCACATGGCAGACGCTCTATACATCTTTTTTTTTTTAGTTAGTTTAATTCTGAAGAATATGTAAACCTCGCCGGCACATCTGCAGCGGCTGACTCTTTCTTTCCAATTGCAGTTTATTTTCAGTCTTCATAGTAGTTGTTCTAGGCATAATTATATATTCGAGTTTTGATTATCGTGCGCTTAATACATTAACTAGAAGAAAAACATCGAATATGGGCGTCAGGCCTAATTCAGTAATGTCTATATATGATGTTATTGTAGAGATTAATGTCCTGAATTGAGAGATATATGGCACCCCTGGAAATGGAAATACTGCGTGGCTAGGGCCTCCCGTCGGGTTGACCGGTCACCTGGTGAAAGTCTTTTAGAGTTGACGCCACTTCGGCGACTTGCGTGTCGATGGTGATGAAATGATAAAGGCAACACAACAGCCAGTACCTGAGCGGAGAACATCTCCAACCCAGCCGGGAATAGAACCCGGGCCGTTAAGTATGACGTTCCGTCGCGCTGACCACTTTGGTTTTTTTTTATAAGTTTATTTTTTTTTGTAATTATAAATTTTTCTCTATCAAGGTTTTTTTATATGAGAAAAGGCGTCGTTCAGTTACGACAAACAAAAGTAAAATGTACATCCGTAGCAACAACAGAACAAGAGTTCCTTCTAAACTATGAAATAGAATTCGAAACTAATAGTATGATGATAGATAATAAAGAAAGAAAAATGTAACGAAATCCCGCACGCCATTCCAGGTGCATGGCTCAACTGCGTACAGATTCCGTGTTCCAAATTGATAAAACATTTCGCAGCGTGTGGAGCTCCATGATGGCGGGCATCCTCTGCCTGGTACTCCCCAACTGTGAGGTGGGTTATCGAAGACACTGCGCAAATAGTTCGCAAATAGTTGTCGGTATCGGGGTGTACACTCAAGTGTGCTATGACTGTCCTGGAGAAATTGCCAGTAATCAAGTACCATTTTCTCATCATCTCGAAAGAGGTAGTATATGGACATGCCTTTAAACCATGGGAGAGCGTGAGTCTTCGCAGGTGGAAAATAAGTATCCTCTGGACAAAGAAGGAGCCGTGGCTCAATTGTGCGAGGCGGGATACGTAAGTAGCAGGCGAGGACCTTCTGCACTAGCAGCCATACCTCTAACGCCGATCCACATGTTAAACAGTGTTCGTCAGTATCCACGAGGCGGCAACGTGGGCAAAGGGGGGAATCCGACATCCCAATAGCGTGCAGCCTTTGTCGTGTTACAACCTTCCCGTTCACCACCTGGTATCACGCGGCTCGTACCCGCGTGGGGAGGAACGGCTTCTGGACCGCTCTCCACACTGCAGGCCATAGGGTGGTCGGGCTTTTCCTCTCAATCATATTGCGAGGGATGGACCTTTGCAGCAGCCGGTAAACGTCTCTCGCCTTGGGAGTGCGAGTGTTGGGCAGGTCTGGGTGCACGTAACTATACCCAAGAATAAATGCCGAGAGGTGCGAGAGTGAGGGTGGCAGAAGAGACGCAGGCAGCAATTCCTCTAACAGATGTCCCGGAAGGGAAGCATCTTTGTGGGTCCACAATTTCATCATTGTGCACAAGTATAACGCTGTAGCTTTCGCTCGTACATTTATAAGTCCCAGTCCGCCATCACGCGGGAGTATGGTGAGTGTTTTGTAGCGGACTTTGAATAGGTGTCAGGTGGTAAGGTAATATCAAAATGCTGCTTACAGTCTGTGTGCCATCGCTGTCGATATCGGTAGGACCTGAGCCATGTGGATCATCTTAGTCGCCACGTGAAGGTTGAGGTATTACACACGCTGTAGGAGGTCCATTTGTCGAAGTAAGTTCCGGCGAACTTCTGTGCGTATTGCCTGTAGTAATCGTGCATAGTTCATGGCAGCCGTGCGGCGCACATCCTGTGTAAATGTTATGCCCAAGAACCGGATCTTGTTGACTAGTGGGAGTGGGGCTAAAGCGTCCTCCTGTAGACCGCTCCCAATGGGCATCGCTGCCGACTTGCCCACATTCATGAGGCTGCCCGCTGCCAATCCATAGCGATTGATCCATTGTATCACCGAGCGTACCTCGTCACCAGAGCGGACAAGTAACAGTAGGTCATCAGCATATATCCTGCAGTGAAATGTGTGATCCTTCAATGAAATGCCCGAGAGCCTGTTTTTCAACCCTCCGACAAGTGGTTCGAGTACGATCGCGTAAAGGATCATGGAGAATGGGCATCCTTGGCGAACTGACCGTCGGATCGGAAAGGGACCCGCAATCCGTCCATTCACCAGTACACGGGATGCAGCTCCACGGAAGAGGCGCTGAAAGATGTCGAGAAAGTCAGGCGGGAAGCCCATGCGGGCCATAACGGACAGAAGGAACGTGTGGTGAACTCTGTCGAAGGCGTGGTCGAAATCAACGGAGATTAGAGCAGCTCGAAGGCGACAGGATGTGGCGATAGCTATTAAATCCCTGCATTCGCTGGTTGCCGTTTGCATGCTGGCCACTCCGCCCTGTGTCGTTTGCTCCATGGAGAGGAGTAGGGGCAGAACCTTCTTTATGTGGCTGGCGAGTAGTCGGGCGAAGATTTTATAGTCCGCGTTGAGCATTGTAATGGGCCTGTAGTCCTCGACCGTCCGACCTCTGGAAGGCTTGTGTATCGGTATGAGGAGACCTTCCACGAATCCAGGTGGCACGTGGGAACAAGGGGTCATCAGTTCTTGGTACATGGTGATCCATCGGGGCATCATTAGATCGCAGAAAGTCCGATAAAACTCGAGCGGCAGTCCGTCTGGCCCGGGAGATTTGTTGAGTGCTCCCTTGTTAAGCGCGTCCTCGATGTCGTCCCGTCTAAGTCCAGCTAAAAGCGTCGCCGCTGTTGCATCGTCGAGGGTGTGCGACACGTGCTGCAGTATGTCGTGCCCATCCACTTCCTCTGTATTCACCTCGTCGTAAAACCGGCGATAGTGATCTACAAAGGCTTCTGTAACCGCCGCCTGAGTCATTACGACCCTACCACCTGGCAATGTGAGGTCCGAGATCAGCTGCTGTCGTCGTCGGCGGCTATCAATCACGATGTGATGCATAGACGGGTTTTCTCCTTACGCTCGGTCTTGACGTCGCGATCGCACGACGACCCCCTCCAAACGTTTCCTTGTAAGCGACAATATTTTACCTTTAATTCGGCGGCTTTCCATTTGTCGGTCTGGAGATGGTGGTTGGCTGGCGAGTTCGCGGTGCATCGTGTGATAAAAGTCCAATGTGTGACGATGCCACGCTGCGATATCTTTTCCGAACTGTGTTAGCACACGCCGAAACGCAGGTTTAGCACATTCCACCCACCATGCTAGAGTCGAAGGGTATCGGGGAAGGCTACGTTCGCAATCCATCCATGTGTTGGCGATAATCTGACGGCATTCTGGGTCTTGAAGATGTGAAATATTCAGCTTCTAGGGTCATCGGCTGCGCCATATCCGCTGCTGCTGTAGAGTGAGTGTGCATATGAAAGCGCTATGATCGGAGAAGGCAAGCGGCCAAAGTTCGGCGTCCAATACTCGCGGCACTAGAGCTCGTGAGACATAAATGCGGTCTAGGCGACTGGCTTAGTGACTAGTAAGATATGTCGGCCCGGGACGGTCGCCGTGCACTGTCTCCCACGTGTCGGTGAGACGCATATCACAAACCAGGAGCCGAAGCTCTTGACAAGTCGAGAAATGAGGGACTTGGTCTTTGGGGTGGAGCACACAGTTAAAGTCGCCGCCGAAGATATATTGATCGAAGCGACTGATAAAGAGAGGGGCGATATCCTCGGAGTAGAACAGCGATCGTTCGCGGCGTTGGTCAGTTCCTGATGGAGCGTAAATGTTAATGATGCGCGTGCCCAGTGCTGTGATCGCCAGCCCCCTTCCTGACGGCAATTCCGTCGCGCACTAGTATTGCCGTACCGCTGCCATTTCGGTCCGCCGGTGACAAATACGTCACATAACCGTAGACAACAGGGAGGGCCGCTATATACACTTCTTGCAACAGGGCAATGTCAACATCCGAAGAACGAAGCATCTCACGCAGCAACTGGATCTTAGCTGCCGTACGTATCGTGTTGAGATTAATCGTGGCGATACGATAAGCTTGTTGCCGAACCGCAGGTGCTAAGTTATCCGTTAAGACTGGAATTACGCTTCGGACTGTATTGACATCTCCACATCCCCCCAAACCTCACCTGAAGTACTTTCTAGAGAGCCGGCGCCAATGGCGTGGGCCCTGTTGGCGTAACTTGCATGGTGGCGTCGTCGTCGTGGTCATCCGCCCACGTCGGCGAACTGAAAGCCAGATCGGTTTCCCTAGCTTCCTCAGGACACGGCATGGGTGCTTCTTCTCCAGAAGGTGGTGGGCAGCATTTGTCCTGCGTATCGGCATCCAATTTTGCCACTGTAGATACGTGTGGTTTGTCCTCAGTTCCGTTCGGTGGTGCCACACTGCAGAAAATGGCGGCTGCCTCTGTGGTAGCGTCGTCATTGAAGGTGGAGTCGTCGTCCTCTAGAGGCTGTGTCGCATCCCGTTCGGAAGCTGATCTACGCCTCCGCTTCCGGCGCTTCGGAGAGCGTTGCTTCCTGGTGTGTCCTTCTGTGTCAGACGATGGCAAAGATTCGCGACGTTTCGGCAGAAAGGCAGCCGTAGGCACAATAAGGGAGTCTACGGCCATGCTGTCGTCCTGTATCTTGTTATCTGTCGACGGGGGCGGCTGCATCGGAGTTGAATCCGTAGTTTGTGTAACGGGTGTGTCGTCATCGCACTGTATTGGAGGATGGAGCCGCGACCCAACAGTGGATGTCGGCTGTCGTGGTGAAGTTGTAGCTGTCGTGAGGGCTGCTGCATAAGTCACGGGAAGCAGCGTCGGCTGCGACGGCGGGTCAGCGGCAGCCGGCGGCAGTTGAGTGATTCGACGTTGGATACATCCTTCCCACAACCAGAGCAGGTCTTCGGTTGACCGTCGTAGATGACGATGGCACGGCAGCCACTGATATTCAGATATGAAGGTACATGTCTTTTAAGTTCTATTCGGACCTGACGGACTCCGTTCAGCACAGGATATGTCTGGAATTGCTTCCATTTTTCCGCAATATGATCATGCACCGTGCCTTAGGGGCGCAGCGCTGTCACGACGTCCTCCGCCGGTAGTTCGAAAGAAAGTTCGAGAAGTCTGATCGTGCGAAGTCCCATACCAGAATAATCGACGTGCACAGTCCCCACATTGCCATCAGCATGGCAGAAACGGAGGCCCTGTTTCGTTTCCCGAAGGATCCGTTCACATGTTGCGTCGTTGATGATCTTGACATATACGATTCTGCTCACAATGGACAAGTGAATGCCGAGAGTATCGGTCGCCGGGATTTTTACTTCTTCTCGTAGAAATCGTTCGACTTCGAGTGCTTTGAGCCGTGCAAATTCGTTGCGGAACGTAAATTTGAGCTTCGATTTTCTGTACTGGTGCGCCATAGTGATCTACACTCCTGGAAATGGAAAAAAGAACACATTGACAACGGTGTGTCAGAGCCACCATACTTGCTGCGGACACTGCGAGAAGGCTGTGCAAGCAATGATCACACGCACGGCACAGCGGACACACGAGGAACCGCGGTGTTGGCCGTCGAATGGCGCTAGCTGCGCAGCATTTGTGCACTGCCACTGTTTGTGCATTCGCACAGAAGAAGAAGGTGGTCAAGTGACCCGTGAGCCTTCACTATATATATACTAAGATGGTACCTGTTCTTTAGGACATGTCCCTCAGTTAGATTATGTCGGCGATTGCTGCGCATACATTGTCTCCACATTCGCGTACACCATAATTACTCTACCAGGTCAACAATAAACCTGTGTTCGGTGTGGGGCGGCGATGGGGTAGGTGGACTGCGGTGGCCTGTTTTGGGGTTGCGAACCACTCAGGGCTATGTAGGGACGAAGCCTCTCCGTCGTACCTAGGTCCTCGGGTTAATACAGGATACACACACCATTCAAAGACAATTACCAATGTATATAACGAAAACTACATGTTCGGCACAATTTCACAGTCAATATAAAACGATCACTTCGTCTTTTGTTTTTTAACCGGTTGATGGGCATAAAAATGCTTAAATACTGTGATGGACAAATAAAAATCTTTCAAATTACATGTACCAAGACTTCAAATGAAAACTGAACGTGTGGAATGAGAATACGAGCAAATGAAAAAATTAATTCGACGATTAAAGTGACGTGACGAAGGACTAGAACTTTTTTTTTAAAAAAAAAAGTACATATCAACCAATTAACTGAATAAAAATAACGATCAAAGTCATTTCGATAACTATTTAAGTATGAGTAGTATGGAAACACTTGATGAGGTTCGAGCTCATAAGCTTCTACTTTTCTATGCTATCCATTCGTCTACAATGACTCAACAAGTGAAGTATCTATTTTTATGCATCGTTTCGTATGTAGGCATCGTTCTCTTCATTCATGAGTTGTCGAGTCAAGTACTTTTCAGAACAGATTTTTGCAAAGTCTTATTATATTTCACATGTACGTTGGCGGCCAATGAATCGATGAAATGTTGCAAGGGGCACTACAAGAGAAGTGGGTCAGGAAGTTGTGAATTTATGTCTGACAGGAGGCGGACCAGGGTAATCCTTGCGACTGCCATGACCACTGTGTCTGGACGTGGGCGAATCTGTCTAGTGAGCAGTAGACTTGGGTACAATTCCCGATCCGGCAAAAGTTTTCCAACTTTCCCCATTGATTTAATCAATGACTGCTGGTAGCTAACATCATTAATTCCTTTGAGCCTTGTATTATTATATTATCCTTGGTTAAGGTACTTTCCACTGTATAGTTTGTCAGCTTGTTTTTGTTCCTACCATAAGCTCCACGATGTAGCTGCACAACTGTTTAAGATGGGAAAGGTTAGCTTCAGTGCAATATCTCGGAATGGCCAAGTTACACCCAGGTGCTGGCCCGTTGAGAGTAAGTTACGCTTACCAGCGGTTGCGAAGCAGAATGGAGGCCACAGGGCCGTTGAACCAATGAAAACAGTTAAGGCATTGGTTTGCATGGCACATATTACAGGCAGAAGGGGCCCACTGACCCAACTATCATTAAGACGAAAAACTTGCAGATGTTGTGCAAAAACAATTGAATTGGGGATGTGATTTTGGAATTTCCCCAGAAATGGACTCAGGAGAGCAGGCAAGTGGGCTTACTGGTAGTTGGGAGCTCCAATGTTAGGCGCGTAATGGGGCTCCTTAGAGATACGGCGGCTAAGGAGGGGAAGAAATCCAGTGTGCACTCCGTGTGCATTCCGGGAGGAGTCATTCCTGATGTGGAAAGGGTCCTTCCGGATGTCATGAAGAGCACAGGGTGCAGCCAGCTGCAGGTGGTGGCACATGTCGGCACTAATGACGTGTGTCGCTTTGGATCTGAGGAAATTCTCTCTGGATTCCAGCGGCTATCTGATTTGGTGAAGGCTGCCGGTCTTGCTTACGAGATGAAGGCAGAGCTCACCATCTGCAGCATCGTTGACAGAACCGAGTGCGGACCTTTGGTGCAGAGCCGGGTGGAGGGTCTGAATCAGAGGCTCAGACGGTTTTGCGACCGTATTAGCTGCAGATTCCTTGACTTGCGCCATGGGGTGGTGGGGTTTCGGGTTCCGCTGAATAGGTCAGGAGTTCACTACACTCAGCTGGCGGCTACACGGGTAGCGGAGGTTGTGTGGCGTGGACTGGGCGGTTTTTTAGGTTAGAAGGCCTCGGGAAAGTGCGGGATGGGTTGCAATGTCAAAGGGTGCTTGGCAATTACAGGACGTGCTTGGATCAAGGAACAGTCGGAATTATAGTTGTAAATTGTTGTAGTTGCGCTGGAAAAGTCCCTGAGCTTCAAGCGCTAATAGAAAGCACAGAAGCTGATATCGTTATAGGTACAGAAAGCTGTCTAAAGGCTGAAATAAGTTCTGCAGAAATTTTTAGGAAGTCTCAGACGGTGTTCAGGAAAGATAGATTAGGCAGAATTGGTGGTGGAGTGTTTGTGTCTGTCAGTAGTGGTTTATCTTGTAGTGAAGTCGAAGTAGATACTCTGTGCGAATTGGTGTGGGTGGAGGTTATACTTAACAGCCGAATTAAGTTAATAATTGGCTCCTTCTACCGACCCCCAGACTCCGATGATACAGTTGCGGAACAGTTCAGAGAAAGTTTGAGTCTCGTAACAAATAAATACCCCACTCATACAATTATAGTTGGTGGGGACTTCAATCTACCCTCGGTATGTTGGCAAAAATACTTGTTCAAAACCGGTGGTAGGCAGAAAACGTCTTCCGAGATTGTCCTAAAAGCATTCTCCGAAAATTATTTTGAGCAGTTAGTCCACGAACCCACGCGAATTGTAAATGGTTGCGAAAACACACTTGACCTCTTGGCCACAAACAATCCAGATCTGATAGAGAGCATCATGACTGATACAGGGATTAGTGATCACAAGGTCATTGTAGCTAGGCTCAATACCATTTCTTCCAAATCCATCAGAAACAAACGCAAAATAATTTTATTTAAAAAAGCGGATAAAGTACCACTAGAAGCCTTCCTAAAAGACAATTTCCATTCCTTCCGAACTGACTATGCGAATGTAGACGAGATGTGGCTCAAATTCAAAGATATAGTAGCAACAGCAATTGAGATATTCATACCTCATAAATTGGTAAGAGATGGAACGGATCCCCCGTGGTACACAAAAAAGGTCCGAACGCTGTTGCAGAGGCAACGGAAAAAGCATGCGAAGTTCAGAAGAACGCGAAATCCCGAAGATGGGCTAAAATTTACAGACGCGCGAAATTTGGCACGTACTTCGATGCGAGATGCCTTTAATAGGTTCCACAACGAAACATTGTCTCGAAATTTGGTAGAAAATCCGAAGAAATTCTGGTCGTATGTAAAGTACACAAGCGGCAAGACGCAGTCAACACCTTCGCTGCGCAGTGCCGATGGTACTGTTATCGACGACTGTGCCGCGAAAGCGGAGTTATTGAACGCAGTTTTCCGAAATTCCTTCACCAGGGAAGACGAATGGAATATTCCAGAATTTGAAACACGAACATCTGCTAGCATGAGTTTCTTAGAAGTAGATACCTTAGGGGTTGCGAAGCAACTCAAATCGCTTGATACGGGCAAGTCTTCAGGTCCAGATTGTATACCGATTAGGTTCCTTTCAGATTACGCTGATACTATAGCTCCCTACTTAGCACTCATATACAACCGCTCGCTCACCGATAGATCTGTACCTACAGATTGGAAAATTGCGCAGGTCGCACCAGTGTTCAAGAAGGGTAGTAGGAGTAATCCATTTAACTACAGACCTATATCATTGACGTCGGTTTGCAGTAGGGTTTTGGAGCATATACTGTATTCAAACATTATGAATCACCTCGAAGGGAACGATCTATTGACACGTAATCAGCATGGCTTCAGAAAACATCGCTCTTGTGCAACGCAGCTAGCTCTTTATTCGCACGAAGTAATGGCCGCTATCGACAGGGGATCTCAAGTTGATTCCGTATTTCTAGATTTCCGGAAAGCTTTTGACACCGTTCCTCACAAGCGACTTCTAATCAAGCTGCGGAGCTATGGGGTATCGTCTCAGTTGTGCGACTGGATTCGTGATTTCCTGTCAGGAAGGTCGCAGTTCGTAGTAATAGACGGCAAATCATCGAGTAAAACTGAAGTGATATCAGGTGTTCCCCAGGGAAGCGTCCTGGGACCTATACTGTTCCTGATCTATATAAATGACCTGGGTGACAATCTGAGCAGTTCTCTTAGACTGTTCGCAGATGATGCTATAATTTACCGTCTAGTAAGGTCATCCGAAGACCAGTATCAGCTGCAAAGCGATTTAGAAAAGATTGCTGTATGGTGTGTCAGGTGGCAGTTGACGCTAAATAACGAAAAGTGTGAGATGATCCACATGAGTTCCAGAAGAAATCCGTTGGAATTCGATTACTCGATAAATAGTACAATTCTCAAGGCTGTCAATTCAACTAAGTACCTGGGTGTTAAAATTACGAACAACTTAAGTTGGAAGGACCACATTGATAATATTGTCGGGAAGGCGAGCCAAAGGATGCGTTTCATTGGCAGGACACTTAGAAGATGCAACAAGTCCACTAAAGAGATAGCTTACACTACACTCGTTCGTCCTCTGTTAGAATATTGCTGCGCGGTGTGGGATCCTTACCTGGTGGGATTGACGGAGGAGATCGAAAGGGTGCAAAAAAGGGCAGCTCGTTTTGTATTATCGCGTTATAGGGGAGAGAGTGTGGCAGATATGATACACGAGTTGGGATGGAAGTCATTACAGCATAGACGTTTTTCGTCGCGGCGAGACCTTTTTACGAAATTTCAGTCACCAACTTTCTCTTCCGAATGCGAAAATATTTTGTTGAGCCCAACCTACATAGGTAGGAATGATCATCAAAATAAAATAAGAGAAATCAGAGCTCGAACAGAAAGGTTTAGGTGTTCGTTTTTCCCGCTCGCTGTTCGGGAGTGGAATAGTAGAGAGATAGTATGATTGTGGTTCGATGAACCCTCTGCCAAGCACTTAAATGTGATTTGCAGAGTAGTCATGTAGATGTAGATGTAGATGTAGATGTAGATGTAGATGTAGAAAGCAGAGCAGCCACTCCCTATTTTTCCGCACCTTGTCCAGCATCTTTATTTATCGAAACGATTCGTCTCTGTGAAGATACTTGATATGTAATCTAAAGTTTTCCGTCGTATTTCTGACCTGTTGAATTCTCGGGTGTCTCCATGATATTTCTGCATACGTGATCGTTGTCCCCTTCAGGTGGTTCCTGAAGTCAAAAACTCTGTTTGTATCGGTATCCTACATGCGTTGGCAGTTATTCCCTGCACCACTCCCCTCCTATAGCTGTCAGTGCAGCTGCCGCAATGGGTGGTGATGGTGGGGATAGCAACACCCAGCTGAAAACTGTGGTCTCCAGTGACCACGCTATCGCCGTCGGCTGCGGTCCTCAATCTCTCACGCGCGCTTCACAGGGCGCGATCCATCAGCGACCAAGACAGCTTACAACTGACTTGGAGCACCTGGAGATAAGATTCCGAAGGAACGGATACAGCAGAAACCAAATATGGTGAGCGTTTCCATGCGTTGTACATAAACAGCAGGAAGAATACGACGAGGGAAAATCACTAGCGGGCATTTAGTTTGTCGGAAATATCTCGAGTAAAGTCAGTACAATCTGGGAGCGACATGGTGTCAGATGTGTTTTGCGCCCACCCCCAAATGTCTTGACACTACCAGGATAAGTGAAGGATGATCTAGACCTTTGCAAAGCGTATATCGTGCAAACGCTACACACAGTAGAAGAGAGGCCCGTTGATCATTGGGGCCAACTTGAATTACGTCAGGCCATCACATCACCTGTGGCCGCCGATAGAAATAAAAACTGGTCATACTGCAGAGTTTACTAGACCAAAATACTTAGACATTCTTCGCCCTCATGGGTTGGCGTGACTGAAGAAGCCATTGAAATTAGGATCCATATAAACAAAGATAGCGGCCAGCAACGGCAGCACGAAGGAAGGAATATTAGAGTTAGCGTCCAGTCGACATCGGTGTGTTAAACACGATCCCAGATCTGAGTCAGACGTGGGATCCTGCAGTCAGCTGAGAGAAAACCAGATGTTACCGTGCACTTATGTGTGCACTAGATGGTTGTAGCTAGTTCACTGGAGACTACAGTTTGGAGCTGGTTATTCTAATCCAACCACCAGCACCACCAACCACGGTGGCTGCACTCATCGCGGCAGGATGTCAGTGATTCGTTTTTGTTTTGGATGGGTGGCGGAGTGTGGGTGAGAGACGAGATGGGGTGGGGTGGGGGGGGGGGGAACTGTTGGGGCCCGGACGACATGTATAAGATACCAATAGGAGCGTAGAAGTAGTCATCAGGAACCGCGTGGAAATGACAACAAGTCTGTTTGCTGCAATACTATGGATAACATTATTCTGGCGGTCACCCGAGAATTCAACAAATTATAAATAATTTTTGGAAACATTATATCACACATGAAATCTGAATAGTTTGTTTCCAGTTATTGAAGAGATGGTAGCCACCTGTGCTATATGGAGGGAACGTACGAGGACCTCTAACATAATTAGCCGGCCGTTGTGCCGAGAGGTTCTAGGAGCGTCAGTCTGGAACCACGCGGCCGCTATGGTCGAAGGTTTGAATCGTGCCTCGGGCTTGGATGTGTGTGATGTCCTTAGGTTAGTTATGTTTAAATAGTTCTAAGTTCTAGGGGACTGATGACCTCAGATGTTAAGTCCCATAGTGCTCAGTGCCATTTGAATCTAACATAATTAGCCATAATACTCACACTAACAGCATGCCTAAATGGAAATGTAGCTGGTGACGTTCAGACCGGTCAGAGAAACGTTTCTCCACGGCTCACATGGTACGAACGCAGTCATTGTTCCCATTCTTCGACAATATAAAAGCTGTCAATGTTGTTCATCTACTTACTCATCCTGCAGTGCGAGACCCACCGCAATTGGGAGATGAAGGACTGATGTGTCGGTATACGATAGATATCTGACATAAACCGCCTTCTGCAATGTGCAATAGAACGCAGTATGTGACCCTCTCATGCATCCGTGAGGAAGTTAAAGTTCTGGGTTTTGTATCTGTGCCCCGGAATGGTGACCAAAACTCTCCCATCGAAACTATAACAACACTACGCAGATTACAAGTCCTGCTATGTTGATGAGGTTACTTAATGTAGTGTGTAATGCGAGTAGTCTTGATATGAAATTCATGAAATTCCGCCAGTCAAATGAAATGTTAGGTAATATTACTCCTAGCATTTGCGACAAGATATCAGTGTGTTCCAACTGAATGATGCTTCTGTAGTGCATTTCCAATTTGTAATTGCTCGAGTGTAAAACTGTTACAGCTGTTTTCTGTCTCTTTTGGGAGCCGAGGGAGTAAACCATGAAAAGAGATAAGCTGCAAGAGTACTGTTCACAACTAAAGTTTTGTTCTAAGTAGTTTCTCAATCTGACGCTGGTAATACACACATCAAAAACAGTCTTGCCTCCTCCCGGTTCCCAGAATTCCTGAAGACAAACGCTGACTGTGGATATCCTATGACAGACACAGTCCCTTTGACTGTTCAGAGATGTCACTAAATCCACCCAACTATGTATGAGCAACTCCTATTAGACGGAGTGGCTCCGACAGCCGACCAGTTCCAGTCATTCCAACAGGAAGGAAGCACACAGCTCGTGTTGTCATTAGTTCAACCATGTCTAGATGGTCAGTGCCGCTGTTCGATCACGTCCGCATTGTTACTTTCTACCAGGGAAGTGTCCAGGCGTCTCGGAGTGAACCAAAATGATGTTGTTCAGACATGGAGGAGATACAGAGAGACAGGAACTGTCGATGACATGCCTCTCTCAGGCCTCCCAATGGCTACTACTACAGTGGATGACCGCTACCTACGGATTATAACTCGGAGGAACCCTGACAGCAACGCCAACATGTTCAATAATGCTTTTTGTGCTGCCACATGACGTCTTATTACGACTCAAACTGTGTGCAATAGGCTGCATGATGCATAGCTTCACTTCCGACGTCCATGGAGAGGTCCATCTTTGCAAAAACGACACCATGCAGTGCGGTACAGATGGGCCCAACAGCATGGCGAATGGACCGCTTAGGATTGGCATCACGTTCTCTTCACCGGTGAGTGTCACATATGCCTTCAACAAGACAATCGCCTGAGACGTGTTTTGAGGCAACCTGGTCAGGCTGAACGCCTTAGACACACTGTCCATCAAGTGCAGCAAGGTGGAGCTTCCCTGCTGTTTTGGGTTGGCATTATGTGGGGCCGACGCACCTCGCTGGCTGTCATGGAAGCACACTAACGGCTGTACGATACGTGAAGGCCATTCTCCGACCGACAGTGCAACCATATCGGCAGCATATTGGCGAGGCATTCGTCTTCATGGACGATAATTCCCATCTCGCACATCTTGTGAATAACATTCTTCAGGATAACGACGTCGCTCGACTAGAGTGGCCAGCATGTTCTCCAGATATGAACTCTATCGAACATGCCTGGGGTAGATTGAAACCGGCTGTTTACGGACGACGTGACACACCAACCACTCTCTACGCCGAATCGCCGTTGAGGAGTGGGACAGTCTGGATCAACAGTGCATTGATGAACTTGTAGATAGTATGCCACGACAAACACAGGCATGCATCAATGCATATTGAGGACGTGCTACTGGGTATTAGAAGTACAGCAAAACGTTTTTTGAAATGTGTAGTAAGCCCCTGTTGAAGTCTGTTTAATGGCATTGATGGTGTTTTAAATCCATCTTCGCAACTGCAAGAAAATGTGTATTTTTGTCACACAACGCGCTTCATTCTCTAGTGATATAACTTGATCAGTTCTATTTAATGAAACCGTTTACAATTTCATTAGCTTTCTAAGTCGAAAAACAGTTAGTTATAAAAGGTGTGATTTTATTTACGCTACTTTGTGTCTGATTTTCGCTCACATCAGGAAACGCCCTTTCCTTGTACGTTTTCGTGGTATTCCTTCACTTGGCACTGTTGGTTTTCACTTAATCACACTTTGTTCTGCATAACTATACATTCCTTGTTATGAAACAGAACTTGGTGTTGCACCACTAACTCTAATTTCATTTGCATCATTTATGCTAAAAATGTTCCTTTGTGTTTTGTGTAGCCTGTGTTTCCAAATTAATCGCTATATATTCCTTTGATCTAAATATGATTCCTTCCACTGCTATTCGTGATATGTGTGGTATGTCGTTTAATTATGTTACCATGTTTTTATAGAATGTGTATGGAAAATGAAGGGTAATGATGGAGTTGAAGACCTAAATATAAAATATATTAGAGGTGAACATGAAGGGGATGGGGAGGGAACGAAGGGACGAAGGCAAAGATGAATCAACAGTAAATGTGAAGTTGTGGAATAGAGAGTGAGTTAGTAATGAGGTGGAGTGATGGAGGATAAGGAGAATAAGAGGTGTGGAGGAACTTGTGAAATGGAACATGGTAAAAGGGGGGAGGGGTAGGAGGGGGGAGGGGAAGGCAGGGGAATAGAATGAGAGAGAACGCCTTGTGAAATGACAAGGTCTTTCCTCATTACGTGGATACTTCAATTATCTTATATATTTTCTGATGTCCAATATTTCACTAGTCATTAAATAACTGTTTATTGTATATTTATTTTGACAGGGTTAAAATACCTTCGATAGTTATAAAGCAACTACGGACAGTACGGCCACACCGATTAAGAATTTAATCTTGCCTGTTTAATGATCCTTACCAGATGATGTTTCTTTGTGACAACATTACTCTTTACCGTTATGACTCCCCCAAATAAGTCGCCACACACAGAAAAAACCTCAAAGCACATTTTAAATTCTGAAAGGCTTTTTAGCATCTGTTTCAAAACTCTTACCTGAAGTATTTTTCGTGGAGTAAATATAGAGGATACATGATCTTGGAGCACATTGTTTATTTCGTAATAACTTACCTTGGCAGTAAATATTTCATAGCAATTTCTGTTTATTAATGGAACTGATAAGCCTTGCCGTGGGTCTGAGCCGGCTTTCATACAAAATATGCAGTCGCTATTTTGTGCTTGGCCAAAGAAGCTACGTATGTGAAGCAAGCGATGCAGTGAAATTTCTTGTGGGTAAGACTTTCGACCACTAGTATATTCTTCTCGAGTAGACCCAATTGTACTTATGTTGTTGCAGCAGTGAACACAGTTTGGAACGTCATTAATGAACAGTCGCAGGTGTGCTGGCCACACTGTGCAGCATTTGGCCGCACATAAACAACGCAAAATGAATGTTTGATACCCATACTGATGATATTGTCATGTCTGAAGGGAAGTACAAACATGCATTGCCGTGGTCAGTCTTTAAAAGAAACGCGGCGTGCAGGCAATGTTGCCAGCAATTGTTCAAGCGCCACAGAATCTGTTGTTATTGTCGCCTTCATCCTGAAGAGTCGTATGACGCAGCCCTTCATACTACTCTGTCCTTTGTGATTCGTCATCTCCGTATAAAGACCGCAACCCGTATCCTCGTGAACCTGCCTACTGCACTGAAGCATCCACTATTTTTACCCCCGCAGTTCACTAGATTATCAAACACGCTATTCCATGACTCCTAAGGATGCGTTCTATCGAGCTATCCATTCTGAAAATCAGTTCCTGTCTTAATTTTATTTTCTCCCCGTAGTTGTATGGTTTCCTTATTCAGAATTAGTATGTGTTATCACTATCAGTTCCTGCTGAGTTCAGATATTACCAAGAACAGCTATATGAAAAAAAAAATACAAGCAGTAATTTCTGGAGTGAAAGCCTAATTCTTCTGCTAACAGCTTCGGAGCCAGCACTGTTAAAGATATGTAATTAGGAACATGCCGAAGTACAAAACTGTTAAAGCTTTCATGAACACTTGTTGACAAACTGTCTGTTGGCTTCTATCTCGAGTTCTCCAGTCGATGTTGGTTTCATGATTTTCCCGACTTTTCGTCAGCACGAGTCGCTGGCTTTGTCAAAGCTTCACCTTCCATTGCAGCTGGTGGATTTGAGCCGAATTCGCGGCACCATATAATAATAAACCTGGTGCGCCAACGTTCAAGGGTTTAAACGTAGTCACTTCCGGTGAGGTTCTCCTCTTGCTACCAGCAACGATCATATGCTGCAGCACGGAAATCCATGGTCGGTTCACTTTAAGGCTTTCTTTTTTCTTTTTGTTGCTGTTGTCATGTTTGTGTATTTCCATAGCTTCTGCGAACAAGCGGATGCGACAGCTCTTCTCTGCAGCAAGAACTTCCTTGTCTGCGAATTTTACTGTGTGGTCGGTCCCACACAGCTCGTGCCTTGTCACAACAGATTTCTACACCTGAGTAAACCTACAATGGCGCTTACGTACTGCGATCTTGATGCTGATTGATCGTCCAGTCATTCCAACATAGATTTTTCGGCATGTGTATGGTGAGTGAAACATTCCCGACAGTGCCAGTAGGTCCCTTTTCTCCCCTGTCGATCTGAGACACTATTTGATCTCTGTTTATAAGTAGTATTTACGCCGTGTTACCGTAATATACGGTCTATTCTGTCCGTCATTCTGGGAACATATGGCAGAAAGGCCGTACACAACATTTGTTTTCCGATGAGTCACTTCACCGTGTGTCTCACTCTGTAACACTCCTAATTTAACTGGTGGAGCAACCATGGCTCCTCAGAACGCTTTCCAGGCGCTGCATCTCGAGCCTGAGGTTCTGCAACTCACACATTCGTCTTGCTCACGTTAAGAGCGTATTAATCATGGTTCTTTTCTGGCTTGGATGGTGATTTGACAGTTTGTATCGGTAACTCTCCGTGTGTATTGGTTTTCGGTTCACACTCTGTCTTAGGTGTTCACCATGCCTGGTGACCAGCATATGAATAAAGGGTAGCTGTTTGTCCTTTTCTACCTCCATCTTAAAGTATATGTTGGCATGGAGGTTGTTCAAGCGTTTTAGGAAGTCACCGTGACTACATAACGAAGGTATCATCGACGTATCTGTGCCACACCTTAGGTTTACGAAGTGCCAAGTTCTGCGCCTGTGCTACAAAATGTCTCGTGAAGAAGTTGATCACCAGTGGACTAGGGGGACTATCCATGGCGACGCCTTCCAGCTGTTCGTATATGTTACTATTCCACGTGAAATGGCTCGTGGTGAGATATGCATAAAACAGCTTTGTACTGCCTTGTGGGAAAACAAAACAGATCTGCTCCCGAGAGTCACTTAGTGTTAGCTTGGTACACAAAGAAACAACATCAAAGCTTATCAGCACGTCGTTTGGTACAAGTTCCAGTTTCTTCACGACATCACTAAGCTCTTTAATCCTTGTCTCACACGAGTTATTTCATCTGGAATGGAAGCTTGTATGAACAGCTTGATGGCGTCGTCATGAGTAGTCCACTTAGTCCAGTGGTGGCCAACTTCTTCATGGAACATTTTGAATCACAAGCTCTGGACTTGACACTTGGTAAACCTAAGATGAGATACAGATACGTCGATGATGCTTTCGTTGTGTGGAGCCGTGGTGAGGAGTAGTACGGTGACTTCCTGAGACATTTGAATAGCCTCCATGCCTACATGAATTATACCATAGACGTAGAAAAGGACAAACAGCTACGCTTCTAGGCACGAGGATGGTGAAAACCTGGGAGTGTGTATCGAAAATTGACACACGAAATGATACCTGCACAAACTGTCAAATCACCATCCGAGCCAGAAAACAGGCATGATTAATACACTCGTAACGCTAGCAAGACGAATATGTGAGTCGCAGCACCTCAGACTCGAGATTCACCTGGAAAACTTTCTAAAGTGTGATGGGTACTTGTATGAAGTGTCACAGAGTCAACCACTCGGCAAAGTGACACATCGGATAAAGAAATGTTGGTACAGCCTTCCTGATAAACGTTTCCAGAGTGACTGACAGAATCGGTCGTAAATGCCGCAATAACGGCCTAATGACTATTTATAAACCGATAAAGAACATCAAAGAGTGCCTCAGATCGGCAGAGACGATATTGGAACCACTTGCAATGTAAGGAGTTGGCCGCATAAAATGTACACACGGAGAAGTCTATGTTGGAATGACTGTATGATCAATCAACACTAGTATTACAGAGCATAAGTGGCAATGTCGGTTGCCCGGGAGGAGAAATCAGTCGTGGTAGGGCACTAGCTGTGTGAGGCCGACCACACAGTAAAATTCGCCGACACAGATGTTCTTGCTGTGCAGAACGATCACACCCGCTTGGTTCAATTTGCTCTGAGGTGGGACTTAACATCTGAGGTCATGAGTTCCCTAGACTTGGAACTACTTAAACCTAACTAACCTAAGGACAGTATCACATCCATGCCTGAGGCAGGATTCGAGACTGCGACCGTAGCAGGCTACAACCGCTCCGCCAACGCCCGCTTGATCAGAAAAGCTATAGAAATACAAAAACATGACAATAACTTCAAAAAGGAAGAAGGAAACGTAAGGTGAAGGGTCATGAATTCCCGTGCTACAGTGCACAACCGTTGCAGGTAGCAGCAAGTGAGAACTGCACCGGAAATGACCACGGGAGAGCCCTTGTGCGTTTGCGCTCCAGGGACATATAATTTACGGTGGAGAGCTCGACTCAAGTCCACCAGCAGCAACGGAGGATGAAGCTCTGACAGCCTCAGGCACTCGTGCCGGTGAAACGTGACAAAAATATGAAACGAATGTCGGGCGAGGAACCTGAGACAGAAGTAAACAGGCAGTACGTCACGTACTGAAGTGGTCCGCATGAAAGTGGGTGGGTCAAGGCAACCCCTACCGCTGATAGCATTGCTAGTTAGTGGCAATTTCAGATGTTAGTAAATATTCCCATTTCTAGTATAGAATATGGCAGGTCACTATCCAAAAGAAATTTCTTACGATTTGTTAGGTAACAAGGTAAAAAGAGAATTTACAAGATATTTTTAAGAAAAACGTTTCCGTACTTGAACCCGTGGAAAAAGCCAAAAACACTAACATACTTGATCTGGGAAATTGTAGAACATTCTCAAAGTTCATAGAAGCATTTGATACAGATTTTATCGTGATATTATTAAACTATTCCGAGATAGAAGTAAAATCTTGTAACACATGTGTAACTGTTTTGCCTGTGTAACGAAAAACGTAACTCGAGAATCTGCGTTTTGTTTACTATTCTAGAGCCTTCCACCGAGGAAGGTGGTAAGGAAAATATAAAATTAATTTTGGTAACGTTCGTTACATCGTCATTGGCCGTGTCACCTATGAATGCTGTTTATTTTCGAGTGGCACCGAGCGCGATGACTTGCACACCGCCGCTAGGATTCTTGTTCTGACGGCTCACCTTAATAGGAACGAGAATATTTACTAGCTACAGAATTTTTTCAGTACATCATACCCTGCAACACCGTCACAAGCCTTTCAGACTGTTTCTGAGCACCCTTGGTAGGCGGGCAGGTAGGGGCGAGCAGTATTGCGAGCGTACTTTATAGTCTGTGGTTAATAACGTCCTTGTGAATGACAAATAACTGAAAGAACTTTGTGTATGACATGATCTTTGGAAAATAATGAACATATATTCCTAAATTATTATAGCGATAATTATAATATAAGGCAATTTTCGGTTTCCTGAACTAGAATTTTTGTCGAATTAGCGTTCTCTCTCACCAAGTCACGTTCCTGTTTATTATTGCTGAACGTAATTGATGATTTTATGGAGATGAAAATGAACTTCAAATTACAGAAGCAGATTTTCATACAATTGTTGATGCGCTTCCTTACAATTCCTGTTGTATATAATAGTCAATGTTCCCCATTAAATTTTAACCACGGCTCTGTATCAACATGGCTTCGATTGCAGTGTAGGTAGCTACAGTACCAAATTTTCAAGAACATATTGAGGTGGATTGTAGTCATCCCTTATTGGTGACGCATTAACTTACTGATTTCTTGGTGAACTGCCAGAAAAGAGAGCAGTACGAAGATGTAATATTCTCATCTTAAGCCGGCTCTTTGTAGACTGTCAGTGATTACAAATATAAGGAAATTGAGCTGAAAGCTAAATTAATTAAAGTGCCGGTAACTATATCGAAGTCAATTTATATGACCCAAATTGCGAACTATTATTAACGTCTCACAGCTTCAAACGTTTATCTACACTCGCTGAATACCTGCATAATACCTTTTCCCTTTCTCCTTCAGACTAGAAAGTGAAGCTATTGGTCAAGTTTAGAAAAAATATGATCTTTTCTGGAACAGAATCATTATATGCCAGCGGATGTTACTTTAAGCTTCTTGGTAACTATGGGACTTACTTGTGGATTATAATGAACGAAATGACTTTCGACACAAAGATGTGAGGTGCTGCTTTTTAATATGAGGGGAAAACTTACATTTTGTTGCGGCAGTATGCTGAATAGCGTCTTTAGCAACTACTGACTATCTTGTCTCTTGTATTTTCATTCTAATGTAGAACAACTGAACTCCAACTTCCCCAAACTGAATCATGTTTCTGCAAATGACACTGTGTCATTCACATGAAATTTCTTTCTGTTGTTGTGTTTGAAAGTTATTATCCGCCAACATCGAGATAATTTGGAACAGAGCACTAGTTGAGCAGGAGAGGAATATGGAACCAAAACATCCGTTGGTTTATAAAAGGGGCAACCCAGTCACTTGCTTGACTTTATTTACGTACAGGTCAGTGTTTTGTTTAGGGTGTACCTCGTACAGTTGACTTTCAGCATCCACAACGGGAAACAACACAGAAATTAGAGCCCGTATGGGCACTTAATGTTGGTTGTTCTAGGTAGTGCACCTTTCACGAATGTAGCCAGAAAGTGGTATCAGAAGTACTATCTAATACACATTGTAAGATGTAGAACTATGTAACAATTTTAAACTATATCTGGCAGTTATTTCGTAAGGTAAGTAGCTAACAATAAAATATGAACTGATTGTTAAAACATTAAGTTCGTTTACCCGTTCAGCCTGTAATGAAATTACTGTAAATTCTGATCTCCGCTTATAACTGTAGTCATGTGCTTCTTGTATCTGTCCACATACAAGTAAGTGCGGTGCATTCAGAGCGTTGCTGTACCTTCAAAGGCCTCGTAATCCTCGCCTGAATAGGGCCTGCAGTTTAATGCCCGTTTAATATCTTTACTGAAAGCGACGGACATCAAAGAATGATGACGTCACATGAGAGCGTCGCTCGCATATAACGTTTGTTGAGCGACGGATACTAAATTTTCCTAGAATTCTAGCGGACGTCACAGAGCAAAGTGAGACATCTACAGCTTTAAATACGCTCACAGAGCAGTGAAGATAAATGAAAAGGTCCTTACCTGCGCACTGAAATAACTATAGGCTTTCAAAAAACAAATGGGACGTTCTCTACTATATTTCTTTATATCTGTGATTGTACCTTCTGATTCTGTTCCATATATTGATCGATGTTCACGTACTTATAAGATAATTTTGAGGATATAATCGAAAGAGGAAAATTCATCTTCTAGAATCTGCTCTTAGATATTCGCGTATGTTTAGCCTATAAATGATGTGTGTATAACAAGATGCAGCTCAAGAGCAAACATTCTAATGCGCTGCACAATATACATTTACATGCAATACATCTGCAAGAAATAAGATTCATAGCGACATAGTATGACTGCATCCTCTAGGATAAAATAATTTCTCTTTCGAACCTATGGACAGGGACTACTCAAAAGGTGGTTATAGTCGGCAGAAACAATTCAAATGCTCTACGTATCGAAGCTTGACATGTTAGATGGCTCAACTGTTGGATTAGAGAACTTCAAAAGAGAAATGGATAGACTGAAGAGAAATGGACAGACTGAAGAGAAATGGATAGACTGAAGAGAAATGGATAGTGGTAGCGAGTGATGATCATGTGAACATTTTTCCATTTGTGGTACAATTTGTAACACTTCCAATCTAAGCTAACTATACCTACTCTTATGAATTGCATCTCGTTATACACATATCATTTATAGCCTAAACGTAAGCGAATAGCTAAAAGCAGATTCTACAAGATAGATATTCCTTTGTTAAATGTGTTCAACTTTTGTTAAAACACACTTTGTAGGTAGGAAATGATGTGTAAGTAGAGTACAGGACTTAAAAATATCTTTTAACTCAATCTTAGCAATACCAACATATTTTCTTTAACGTCTACATTGAGTAGGAAAAAATGGTTCAAATGGCTCTGAGCACTATGGGACTCAACACCTGTGGTCATCAGTCCCCTAGAACTTAGAACTAGCTAACCTAAAGACATCACACACATCCATGCCCGAGGCAGAATTCGAACCTGCGACCGTAGCAGTCGCGCGGTTCAGGACTGAGTGCCTAGAACCGCGAGACCACCGCGGCCGGCCATTGAGTAGAGGGGTCCTTTATAAACAATACAAAAAACTTAAAAATCTAAATTTGGTTAATTGTCGTTGATTTTCATTTACAAGATTCTTGCCACATCAGTACCGCATTAGGCAGGAGTTCGGTGAGATACACTGCTCGAGAATCTCTCGTGTGGGAGCAGTAGATTACAAAATAATTTGCGAGAGACTTCCCTTCTGCTCATACTGTGAAACATGGTTTATAAGCCTCCTACTGATGTACCTTTGAGTCTGGTACCTCATATCGTTGTGTGTACTGTGACTGTGTACCAGTCCTCACCATGTTCAAAATTATTGATCTTAATTATATAAAAGGTGTAACTTGCGATGTTTCGTTGTCTAAACTATGTATGCTTCATCTGCGACACACACACACACACACGCACACACACACACCATGTTTATTCAATGGACTTACAAATTAAACAACACATAGAGTTGGTGTAATGTAAAATAAATTATTTTATATGAATATATGCGTTTGCGTCAAAACTGATGTCTTAATCGTGACTGGAGACTATGTAATTAAGGCTCCAGTGCAATAATAATCTCGAAACTGCTGTATAACCGTATATAATATGTTAAGATGGTACAGCAGTAATACGCGACATTGCATTTCATACCTAAATGAGACTATGTAAAAAAAACTGAGCAAGCATATAACTGTAAAAAACACTTGTTGGCTGAAATAACATGTTAAGGAAGCAGCTATCTGTTCCAGCCAGGCTTAATAGATCCTGTGTTACTGGCAGTAGGACGACAACGTGTTATTTATTAAAAAAATTAGGTACACACACACACACACACACACACATACACGCACACGCACAGTGGTTATGGCAGTAGGATTACCATGTCAGAATTGTTCTATAAACATGTGCTAAATTAACATGCTTACTATCAAAGGAGTGCAATTACCCATAACAATTCTAAATCATTTTTCATAACATATAATACCCACGTGAGTACTTTGTAATCACCACCAAAACCAAAAAACAAAAGTTCGTCAAATGTGTTCAACGTCTGTTAAAACATACTTTTTAGGTGAGAAATTATGTATAAGTAGAGTACAGGACCTAAAAATATTTTTTAATACCATCTTCGCAACACCAACGTATTTTCTGTAACGTTTACACCGAGTAGAGGGGTGCTTTATGAACAATAGAAAAAACTTAAAAATCTAATTTTCGTTAATTTTAGCTGATTTTTATTTATAATATTCTTTTTAAGGTTATTCAGATGTGCAAGAAAATATGAATACAACATTATTGCAAAAAAGTCGCATTTACTACTAACATTTAAACTTTTGGGTTCAGTTTTACAGAGAAATGTAAAACATTTTCGGAATATGATACAACAAATCAGTGAAAACAATGATTTTTTTCAAATTTTAAGATATAAAGTGCCAGCCTATTACGATATTGTTAACAGGCGGGCACAAAGAACCCTCTAGCCCAATTGGTTTTGCATGGGTTAATGTGTAGCCTGCCCATAACACCTAAAACATGATTGTGTGTACTCACAAAGCTCTTCCCTCTTATCATTGTGTGGAAGGGTATAAATATATCGGCATTTCGGCATTAGGCATACTTGAAGCTATGTGCCTGTGATACACAAACCTGATTTCCTACACCTGATGTTTTAATAATTCTTCAGCAATGGTTTACCTCACGAAGTACATTTTCAGGGGAGAAGGACGTAACGTATCATGTACTATATTAGAAAAATATGTTACGATACAGCTTAAGGAAAACACATTTTAATTACTATATAGAACTGTACTAAAATAACGAATTATGACAATGTCAGGTTAGATTAGATTTACTTTCATTCCTAATGATTTGTAGTGAGGAGGTCCTCCAGGATGTAGAACATGTCAGAAACATAATAATACATGACAAATATTTTCAACTTTCAGAAAAAAGCTAATGTACCTTCCACAGGTCACAAGTGGAATGATCGTCATTTTTCTAACGAACACTATATGAAAGAATCATTCTACAAACACTCATTTACTAAGATCACATTAATGCACTGAATTTAAAATAAAAAATTTCTTTATTTGTATGGTAATAAACATGTAATATAACTAGTACAATACCTATTTACAATGACCACACTACTGCACTGAAATGGTGCAGAAGTTAGACTGTACTTGTACATAAATACACACACACACACACACACACACACACACACAAACACAAATCAGTTGGTTCCACTGAGAAATTTATCAATGGAGTAGGATTTGGCTACCAATAAATCATTTGGCTGCCCTTAAACTGAATTTAATTGTTTGTTAATATCTTCATGGCAGCTGGTAAGTTACTGAAAATGTGTGTTCCTGAGTGACGCTCACCTTTTGTACAATAGTAAGTGAATTAAATCCTTCTGAAGATTATTCTTATTTCTAGTATCGATTCCTTGAACTGAGCTGTTGGTTTGAAAAAGTGATATATTTGCAATTACAAATTTCATTGAGGAATGAATATATTGGGAAGCAGTAGTTAGTATCCCTTGTTCCCCAAACCGTCTTCTGCAGGATGTTCTTGAGTTCACACCACATATAACTTTTATTGCACGTTTTTGTGCCCAGAATCTTTTGGCTTGGCTTGATGAATTACCCCATAAAATAATCCCATACGACATTATGGAATGAAAGTAAGCACAGTATGCCAGGTTTTCCATTTTTATATCCCTATGTCTGACACAATTCGCATTGTCAATAGAGTTTTGTTAAGATGCCTCAGCAGTTCTGTGGTGTGCTCCTCCAAGTTGAATTTCTTATCAAGCTGTAATCCCAAGAATTTAACAATGTCTACTTCCGCTGTCTGCTTGTCATCGCATGTTAGGCATATGCTCGGGGGACACTCCTTACAAGTTCAGAACTGCATATAGTGTGTTTTTTCAAAGTTTAGAGACAAAGAATTGGCTAGGAACAAGTGATTAATGATCACAAATATGCTAGAATATCTTTATAAGACTACACTAAATTTGCTATTTATTGCAATGTTTGTATCATCCGCAAAGAAAACAAACTTGGCATCGGGTGATGTTACTAATGAAAGCTCATTGATATACACAAGAAATAGTAAGGGTGCTATGATGGAAGCTTGTTGGATTCCACATGTAATTAGTTCCCAGTTGTATGATACCTGATAGCTTAACACATGTCTCTTTCCTAATAACACCCTTTGTTTCCTCCCAGAGATATAAGATTTGAACGATTTTGCAGCATTTCCTGTTACACCATAATATTCTAATTTACTTAAAAGGATATTAGGATTTGCACAGTCAAATGCCTTTGACAGATCACAAAATACACCAGTTGCCCGCAGTTTTTTGTTTAGCAAATTGAGTACATTTTCACTGAAACTTCCTGGCAGATTAAAACTGTGTGCCCGACCGAGACTCGAACTCGGGACCTTTGCCTTTCGCGGGCAAGTGCTCTACCAACTGAGCTACCGAAGCACGACTCACGCCCGCTACTCACAGCTTTACTTCTGCCAGTATCCGTCTCCTACCTTCCAAACTTTACAGAAGCTCTTCTGCGAACCTTGCAGAACTAGCACTCCTGAAAGAAAGGATATTGCGGAGACATGGCTTAGCCACAGCTTGGGGGAAATTTCCAGAATGAGATTTTCACTCTGCAGCGGAGTGTGCGCTGATATGAAACTTCCTGGCAGATTAAAACTGTGTGCCCGACCGAGACTCGAACTCGGGACCTTTGACTTTCGCGGGCAAGTGCTCTACCAACTGAGCTACCGAAGCACGACTCACGCCCGGTACTCACAGCTTTACTTCTGCCAGTATCCGTCTCCTACCTTCCAAACTTTACAGAAGCTCTTCTGCGAACCTTGCAGAACTAGCACTCCTGAAAGAAAGGATATTGCGGAGACATGGCTTAGCCACAGCCTGGGGGATGTTTCCAGAATGAGATTTTCACTCTGCAGCGGAGTGTGCGCTGATATGAAACTTCCTGGCAGATTAAAACTGTGTGCCTGACCGAGACTCGAACTCGGGACCTTTGCCTTTCGCGGGCAAGTGCTCTACCAACTGAGCTACCGAAGCACGACTCACGCCCGGTACTCACAGCTTTACTTCTGCCAGTATCCGTCTCCTACCTTCCAAACTTTACAGAAGCTCTTCTGCGAACCTTGCAGAACTAGCACTCCTGAAAGAAAGGATATTGCGGAGACATGGCTTAGCCACAGCCTGGGGGATGTTTCCAGAATGAGATTTTCACTCTGCAGCGGAGTGTGCGCTGATATGAAACTTCCTGGCAGATTAAAACTGTGTGCCCGACCGAGACTCGAACTCGGGACCTTTGCCTTTCGCGGCCAAGTGCTCTACCAACTTTTTTTTTGTTTTTTTTTTAGTTTATTGTATTGCATTTTTGTTTTCTTTATTTTTCTTTGTTTTTTTTTGTATGTATGTTTTTATTTATTCATTTTTTTTTGTATTATGGCAGTCGTTGCACCAGAATTCTAGAAGTCGCTTGCGCCGTCTGATTGGCGGAACATCCAAACGTGTCTTCTCGAAATTTTAGTGGGGATTCCGTGTGTAGTACGTTCAGAACATCATATCGGCAAAAAAGCATCAGCATCTCATGGCTTGGACGTTCCAGCTGGAAGGCGGGTCATGAAAGGCGCTCCGTAGAAAATTGGAAAAGAACTGCTTGTATCTGGGGTTGCGAACAAGTGCACAATGTCGATAGTTAAGGTACGTCCAATAACCTAGTTCTGATTTCTCATCGGGCCCAAAAAGGTAGCGGACTGTATGACCGCGTATCCAATTCACGGCATTAGTTTTTGTTGTGGGGTAATGAATCACATCCGGGAATAGAAGCGTCAGGAAAATAATCTGAGCAGGCGGCTGTCGGGTGAGGAAAGCCAGGATACGCTGCGCGAGCCTCCAGACGTCAGCAGACGGACCACATGAGAACCGATGAGCGTCCGTGTCCTCTACACCACAGTGAACACAGAGTGGTGTGTCAGCAAGGCGGATGCGGTGCAAACGAGACTGGTTGACCTGTTTGCCATTGACGGTGATATACCAGGTGGACTGAACGCTGGTGTCGAGGTAACCAGCATGCACTGCTTTCCACACACGGCGCCATATGATCTGGGGAAACTTGTGTTCAATGGGGTTGGGGGTTTGACACATTTGTAAGGTGTCGTATGCAGTCTTTGTCTGGAGTATACGGAGAAGGGGTAAGGAGTGCAGAATGTAACTGATTTCAAAGAAGAAGTACCGAAAGTGATAAAAGGGGGGTGGAATGTCGGATAACATGACCGGGGCTGACATGGAGACTGGTGCGTATTCACGCAAAAGCAGTCCGGTCAGGCTCGTCGGGCAGCGACGCCAGACTTTCAGTTGGGAGCTAACAAAAAGTGCGGTAACTCTGTCTGGCACATGGAATAAGCCCACTCCACCACGCTCCCGCGGGAGGGCAAGGGAGGAATATTGAACGTTAAATAACATCCCGGCACAGACAAAGGATCCCATCGCCATCAACATACGACGTGCGAGGGTAATCGGAACCGGGAACACTTGTGCCACATGGGGGATGCGTGAGGCGTGATAAACATTCACGTATTGCGCGCGCTGTATAATGTCGAGGGATCGAAGCCGGTGGTCCACAAGGCCAGCCCTGATCGTTTGTAGGAGACGTCGACCGTTGGTTGCCGCTGAGCGACGGAGGTCATTCATAAAATCAATGCCTAAACAGCGGACACTGGTGGCCACACTTAGAGGAGCGACAGATCTTTCTGGTAGACCCTCACCAATGAGCAGAACCTTCGATTTGGAAATGTTAAGAGAACTGCCCGATGCCTCCCCATAAGTCGTCACCCAAGTCAGAGCAGCGCGAACATCGTCTTCATTGCGGAGGTAGAGGACTAGATCGTCAGCATAGGCTGTACAACAGAAGCGGTGCCCATGCAATGTCAGGCCCACCAGGCGTTGGCGAAGCCCCTGTAGGAGGGGCTCTAATGCCAAAGCATACAGTATCGTGGAAAGTGGGCATCCCTGTCGGACAGAGCGCTCGATCGCTAGAGGCGCGGTGAGGCGACCATTACAGAGTATTCTTGAAGTTGCGCCGCTCAAGAGCCGCATTACCACGGTGATTGTACGAACCGGAAAACCCATGTGTTGGAGGACCGATTTCAGAAAAGTATGGTCGACACGGTCGAAAGCTTGACGGAAGTCAAGCGATGCCAATGCGCCAGGTAAATGTCGCGAGCGCGCGAGCGCAATCATGTCCCTATAACGGCAAAGGGCCGTATAGATGTTGTTGTCACCGCCCAACGAAGTCTGATCAAGGGAGGTGACGGATCTTGCTGCCTTCTTGAGGCGTGAGGCCAACAAACGGGTGAAAATTTTCATGTCACTGTTGAGTAGAGTGATGGGCCGGTAATCACAGATCCGTGATCGCCCATGTGGCTTAGGGACCAGGATGATGACCCCATCAAGGAAGGTGGCTGGGATCATCGTTGTGGGTGACATCAATTCACGACAGATGGACGTCCAAGCAGGTAACAAAAGGTAGCTAAAATACTTGTAAAAGTCGAGGGGGAGGCCGTCAGGTCCAGGGGACTTGTTGGCAGCCCCCACCTTGATTGCATCTAGGACTTCATCAGAGGTCACTTGTTCCTGAAGTTCTTGAGCCACATCCTCTGGCATGGTGTTGACAGTCATTGCTGCCACCTCCTCAATTAAGGTCGGGGGATGAGGGACGGCAGTGAACAGTTGACGGAAATGAGAATAGAAAGCGTGACCAATGTCGCATTGCGTAGTGTGTCGTCGTCCTTCCGCATCTGTGAGATCGTGGATGAGGGTTCGACGACGACGTCGGCGTTCCCTGAGAAGGTGGTACATCGATGGCGTTTCATGAGGCATATGGTCACGGGTGCAGGATCTGACAAGAGTCCCTTCTAAGCGCCGTCGCGTGAGGGAAGTGATCTGCGCTTTAGCACGATGCACCATCATCTGACGATCAGGAGAGAAGGCCATCGAAGTGCAGTCACGAAGGACTGCATAATAAAAGTCCATGGTGCTCGCTTGCCAGGCTTTGAAGTCTTTGCCATATCCTATCAGCGCCCTGCGCAGAGCTGGTTTCGCGCATGATACCCACCACGATAAGGTGGATGCGTAGGCGGGGCGACGACGATGACAGAGGGCCCACGCATCCTCAACGATTCGTCTGCAGTCAGGGACAGTCAGGTGGGAAACGTTGAATTTCCACAAGCCGCGGCTGTGCCACACTTGTTGGCGGGCGAGGACGACATCGCAGATGTAGGCGTCATGGTCAGAGAAAGCCAGAGGCCATACTTCGGCATGTCGAGTGTCGGCAGCAAGGGAACGTGTGAGGTATATACGATCGAGACGACTAGATGAATGCCCCGTATAATATGTGAAACCTGCACGGGTGCCATGCACCTTTGTCCATGTGTCAACAAGCTGGAGTCTGTCGATGATGACGGAGAGGGCCGCACAAGGGGAATGATGCGGTAATTGATCTTCAGGCCTTTGCGTGGAGTTGAAATCGCCACCGAGGACCATATCATCTAGGGGACCCTCAAACAGCGGCGTTACCTCGTCAGCAAAGAAAGTGTGTCGATCACGACGTCGACTGGAGCCGGACGGCGCATATACATTGAGGATACGGACGCCGAACAGCGTGAGAGCCATACCCCTAGCATTAGCAAGGTACACTACATCTTCAGCAGGGAGTCCAGATCGGAGGAGGATGGCAACTCCACTACCGTTGTCAGAAGCATGGGAGATGTGTGCCACGTAGCCAGTGGGGGCATGGAAATCGGCGACAAACACTTCTTGGAGGAGGGCAATGTCGACATCAGCAGCATAAATGGTCTCACGGAACATTGCCAGTTTATGGGGGGCCCGAATGGTGGCCAGATTCATCGTCGCTATGCTGTAATGTTGGGGGCGTGCTCCCACCATTGGCACAGATGTTCCGGCAGAGATGTCTGGCTGGCGTGTAACATCTGACGTAGTCACCGTTGTCGTAATCACTGGCTGGAAGGTGGGTCAGGCACCTCCATGGGGCACTGCCTGATGGGAGGACCACCATCTCGAACTGCTCCTTCATCGATATCATCAGCCCAGGAGACTGGAACAGACGGTGAGCGACTGTCACACTCCTCGGGGGCGAGTTGTAGCGACGCTGCTGTAGTGGGGTCCAGGGAGGCACCCTCCTTGGAATCCGTCATATTCGTGTGAGATCGTTCTTCAGATGGGACATCAGGAGCAGCCTCTCCTGTCGTCAGAACGCTCGAAGGGAGATCACTGTCGTGTATCAGCTCCACTGCCTGTGATGCCACATGAAGAAGTGTGTCGTCAGATGGCGTTTGACTCCTCTTCTTCCGTTTTCTGGGCGACCGTTGCTTTCGGAGGTGCTGTTCTGAATCAGAATGTGGATGTTCGATGTCCGAGGTCGCGCCAGTCTGAAGAAAGGCAGAGGTAGGCACCGCATTCGCGTCGATGTCCATCGAGCTCTGGAGAGTTGGTGGTGTCGTAGCCGTCAGAGGAGATGGTGCCGGTGAGGCCATGGCAGCACCGTCATTTCCAGTGTGGAGTGCCGGGTGGAGAAGAGGTGCTTCCTGAAGTGACGCATCGGGGTTGCGTACGGCTGTGGCGTAGCTATCTGGTAAAGAAGCGGCCGTCACTTTGGGAGCTGAGTCACTGGTCGGGACCTGGAGCAAACGTCGGCGGAGACATTCTGACCGAACATGGCCCTCCTGTCCGCAACCGGCACACGTCCGCGGCTGGCCATCATACATAACGATGGCTCGCACGCCACCTATCAGCAGATAGGATGGTACATGTTTGGAGAGTTCGATTTTGATTTGGCGGACACCATTCAACACGTTGTATGTCGTGAATGTCTGCCATTTCTCCGCGATGTGCCCCACAACATTGCCATAGGGTCGGAAAGCTTCGACGACCACATCTTGCGGCACTTCGAAAGGGAGCTCAAAAACACGGATTGTTCGAAGTCCGAAACCAGCGTGATCGACCGTCACCTCTCCAATATGCCCGTCAGAATGTTTGAACTTGAGTCCGCGTGCGTGTTGTCGAACTACGTTAGCACACGCTTCCTCCGTCGTCATTTTAATATAGACGATGCTGCTAGTGATAGAGAAATGAATACCTATCACTTCCTGAGGGTCCAGACGTAGCTCTTCGCGAATGAATTGCTCAATTTCAAAAGCGCGTGGTCTAGCATGTTCGGCTTGGAATGTTACTTTAACTGTCGCTCGGCGGTAACAGTGCGCCATGAGGTGCAATAGAAATGGACGCTACACAACACGAAATACCGCGACGCGGAAGTAAACAAACTACGGTGCGCTGTCCGGCGCGCGGAGCCGGTCCGCACGCGACCACGGCCGAAAGCCGACTCAAGCCAACTGAGCTACCGAAGCACGACTCACGGCCGGTACTCACAGCTTTACTTCTGCCAGTATCCGTCTCCTACCTTCCAAACTTTACAGAAGCTCTTCTGCGAACCTTGCAGAACTAGCACTCCTGAAAGAAAGGATATTGCGGAGACATGGCTTAGCCACAGCCTGGGGGATGTTCCCAGAATGAGATTTTCTCTCTGCAGCGGAGTGTGTGCTGATATGAAACTTCCTGGCAGATTAAAACTGTGTGCTGTGAGTACCGGGCGTGAGTCGTGCTTCGGTAGCTCAGTTGGTAGAGCACATGCCCGCGATAGGCAAAGGTCCCGAGTTCGAGTCTCGGTCGGGCACACAGTTTTAATCTGCCAGGAAGTTTCATATCAGCGCACACTCCGCTGCAGAGTGAAAATCTCATTCTGGAAACATCCCCCAGGCTGTGGCTAAGCCATGTCTTCGCAATATCCTTTCTTTCAGGAGTGCTAGTTCTGCAAGGTTCGCAGAAGAGCTTCTGTAAAGTTTGGAAGGTAGGAGACGGATACTGGCAGAAGTAAAGCTGTGAGTACCGGGCGTGAGTCGTGCTTCGGTAGCTCAGTTGGTAGAGCACTTGCCCGCGAAAGGCAAAGGTCCCGAGTTCGAGGCTCGGTCGGGCACACAGTTTTAATCTGCCAGGAAGTTTCATATCAGCGCACACTCCGCTGCAGAGTGAAAATCTCATTCTGGATACATTTTCACTGTAAGTGTAGATACCCTACTCAAAATCAGAACCCTTTAGAAATCCGAACTGCGACTTTGACAGTATGTTATTTGTGATAAGATGGTTATAAAGCAGTGACTTACCTTCAGCATATTTCAGCCATTCAGGAAATATTCCACTGATTACACTGACGACTGGTTGCACAGATATCTGAATATGTTACGTTTCTCATCATCACATTCTTTAATTAACTATGTTGATATTTCATCATACTCACTAGATGTTTTTGATTTTAAAGATTCTGGGGTAGCGATGGTCAAATTGATAGAAGGAACTGCATGTCATGATCCAAGAGGCCACTGACTATTGCTTTCGTAATTTTCTATAAAGATATTATCAATAGCAGTTTGTGAGCAATTGGCTACCCTACTGGGAACTTTACAGTGGGAATTAAGTTGAATGATAGGTTACTAACTCGAATTAGTTCGTAGCGGAAGAATATACCATCAACCACTGTTTCTTTGTTTTAGGTTGTTAAATTGGTTGCTACAGCTTCAAGGTGGTTTATGAACAGATTAAAGTTACCTGCAGGTGCTCGATATACACTTAATACTATGAATGATTTTTTGTGGAATTCTACTTCTGTTGCACATGCTTTCATATGCTGTTCTAGGTTAAATTTAAGAATTTCTATGTTCTCCAATTTATGACAGTTCCTGATGAATGTGGCAGCTTCTTCTTTCTCCATTTCTGCTCTACAAAAGGTAGATGCAAACCTAAATCTTGTAACACTTAAAAGTTCTATTAATGTGTTATATCATTTGAACTATGTATTTTCGTAATAGGCTCAGAGAACTTCATAATACACTAAATATGTAATGTAAACAAACCAAGATGGTTACAGAACTCAGCACGGTCAACAACAATGATTGAACAACCTTCAACACAGATATGAATATTCAGTATATACAAAATACGACCTTTAAACAGAAACAAATTTATTGATCAAAATACATCCAGGTTATTATCATAAAACACACGTTTAACTACAGGTCTCTGACAAGAATAATTTCTTGCACCAAAATAAAATTAATTTTTAAAATTTAGATCAGATTTTGAATACAAAACACACATGATACCACAGTCACAGCTTACTTATTCTATAGGATTTAAAAAAAACACGTGTCTCCCATAACATCACTACGGATAAAACTTACAGGTCAAGTACCATTTGTAGATGACTGAAGTTCCAAATTTGTATCAAAATTTGCAAGGCTCAATGCACACTTAAATTACATATTTATATACCTAAATTATATGTATTATCCATAGGAAGTCACGTACCTCGCTTTTTGGCACTACTGTTATAACTTACATGTCAATTGCCGACCTGAGTTCGATCTATGTACCGCACGTTTAATATATCAAACCTCTGTGCACTATTTATTAAAATAATAAGGTTTTCGAGTTATAATTATACCAAACTCACAAGGACACTATTGCTGATCTAACTTAAATATTAAATTACAAAAGTCGCAGAGAAAATTTCGATAATTGCACCAACGTAAACAGTGTTCTTCCAGACCTAAATTTGTCAGAAATTCATATTATTTCAGCTAAATCTAATACTAACGTCAGCTAAACATTATAGTGACTCCCTGCTGGGGTTATTTCCTTACCTTGCCACACAAAACGTTTGTCAGTTTCTGTTAGTAATGTTAATATATCCTAACACAGAGTGAGAGCTACAGAGCTAACAGGGCAGTAATAGCTACCATAAATAAATAAGTATTCACACAGAAGTAATATCATCACCTAATAACCTGACAGTGGATATTTGCTAATGGGTCTTAAAGCAGTGCTGTAGCACCAGTTGCTGAAAGTGTGCATGTACAGTTGATGTCACCTACTGGATCTGAAAACTGTATTGTAAAATCAGTAGCTGACATAGTGTGTCCCGTAATTTGACCGTCCTCTTCAGCTAATAAAAATATTTTCATTTATGGGCAGCCTCCAATCAAACTGCCACACATGGTCATGTTATAGCTAAACTGTCATAAACTGTCCCACACATCAACATGCTACAGCAGAATTGTAATGAATGAAGGGACGTCGAACATATGTGCAGAACTATAGACCTATATCTCTAACGTCTATCAGTTGTAGAATTTTGGAACACGTATTATGTTCGAGTATAATGACTTTTCTGGAGACTAGAAATCTACTCTGTAGGAATCAGCATGGGTTTCGAAAAAGACGATCGTGTGAAACCCAGCTCCAAGATACTTGGAGGGTCACAGTCACGGGTTCCAGGTAGATCCCGTGTTTCTTGACTTCCACAAGGCGTTCGATACTTTTCCCCACAGTCGTTTAATGAACAAAGTAAGAGCATATGGACTATCAGACCAATTGTGTGATTGGATTGTAGAGTTCCTAGATAACAGAACGCAGCATGTCATTCTCAATGGAGAGAAGTCTTCCGAAGTAAGAATGATTTCAGGTGTGCCGCAGGGGAGTGTCGTAGGACCGTTGCTATTCACAATATACATAAATGATCTTATGGATGACATCGGAAGTTCACTCAGGCTTTTTTGCGGAAGACGCTGTGGTATATCGAGAGGTTGTAACAATGGAAAATTGTACTGAAATGAAGGAGGATCTGCAGCGAATTGACGCATGGTGCAGGGAATGGCCACTGAATCACAATGTAGACAAGTGTAATGTGTGGCGAATACATAGAAAGAAAGATCCCTTATCATTTAGCTACAATATAGCAGGTCAGCAACTGGAAGCAGTTAATGCCATTAATTATCTGGGAGTACTCATTAGGAGTAATTTAAAATGGAAAGATCATATAAAGTTGATCGTCGGTAAAGCAGATGCCAGACTGAGATTCATTGGAAGAATCCTAAGGAAATGCAATCCGAAAACAAAGGAAGTAAGTTACAGTACGCTTGTTCGCCCACTGCTTGAATACTGCTCAACAGTGTGGGATCCGTGCCAGATAGGGTTGATAGAAGAAATAGACAAGATTTAACGGAGAGCAGCGCGCTTCATTACAGGATCATTTAGTAATCGCAAAAGTGTTTCGGAGATGATAGATAAACTCCAGTGGAAGACTCTGCAGGAGAGACGCTCAGTAGCTTGGTACGGTCTTTTGTTGGAGTTTCGAGAACATACCTTCACGGAGGAGTCAAGCAGTATATTGCTCCCTCCTACGAATATCTCGTGAAGAGACCATGAGGATAAAATCAGAGAGATTAGAGCCCACACAGAGGCCTACCGACAATCCTTCTTTCCACGAACAATAGGAGACTGGAATAGAAGGGAGAACCGATAGAGGTACTCAAAGTGCCCTCCGCCACACACCGTCAGGTGGTTTGCGGAGAATGGATGTAGATGTAGATGTAGAATGTCCCGATTCATTGTCTTGTTTCATTAAGGAGCAACAAATCACTTTTCAGTTCACCATTTTACGTGAAATGCTACAAACGTGGTCAATGATAGTTGAATTATTTGTCAAAAACTGCCAAATACTGGTTAATATTGAGAGAATAACTACCAGAGACCGATGATCAGTGCGCACCATATATGGTGATCGGAGCTTCCCTTCATGGCTGGGAAACCAGTACAAGCCAGGCGCAATACTTCCATACACCATGTACAACATTCACGTCAGAGTTTGATGAACAACGTGCAGAGTATACAAAGATCAGAATGTCTCTTGCTGGTACAGAAACAGTATAATATCTGACACAATAATTGTATACTCAGTCATGGTGACTACCATTACTGGGATACTTCTGGGAGTGGCAAAATTGTTCAATAGACATATACTGACTACCATTACCCGCAACCAATCGTGAGCAAAGATGGTCAGTTGACAGGGCGACTGCTGTTACCACAGTTACTACACTGTGGCAGTGATAGTAGGCTCCCAGCTCCATGCATCAACATTTTGACACGAAATCTCATGAAATTTGCGCATAATGGATGTTGTACCAAATTGTATCATATGGCCCCTGTTATGTGGTAATGTGCTGGCCTCCCATGCAAGTGTGCCCGGGTTCGATTCCCGGCCGGGTTGGAGATTTCTCGCCTCGGGGACTGGGTGTTGTGTTGTCCTCATCATTATTTCATCCTCATCATCTGCCCGCAATTCGCCCAATGTGGCGTCGAATGAAATAAGACACTTTTGGCGGCTGAATTTCCCTGACTGGGGCCTCCCGGCCAACGATGCCACATGCTCATTTCCATTTTTGTCACAAACTCTGTCTTACATCGCTGACTATGTTCGTTGAGACTACTTCTATGAAGCTGCTACGTGTTCCAGTAAGCAAAAGCAATGGATCAGCATACTGAGACTTGCAAATACCAGTAAGGCAAAACTTGTTCTAATAAACATAAGACTTTGTCATATTCACAGTGTCACATTGTTGATCAATACGCTATGCATAGTGTTGCAAGCCACAACCCATCTACAATAACGTCATCAAGGTATCGTGTGCATGTCATTGGTCTTAACCTCATGACATCACATACAGTGCAGTATTGTACCAAACATTAAAACGAAAAGGCAAGTCAGTATGTGGGCACCATCTTCCCTGCAATATCAGCTGATGAGAGGTGATACTAGATTTGAGATGGCCATCATTTAAACAAATGGGTTTCTCCTTGCGGCGGGATCTTCTCATGCAATTTCAATAGCCAACTTTCTCCTCCAAATGTTAAATTATTTTGTAGACGCTGACCTACATACGGAGAAAGGCTAATTATAGTAAAATAAGAGAGGTCGGTGTTCCCACAGAAAGATATAAGTGTCCGTTCTTTCAATGTGCGGTTCGAGAGCGGAATAACAGATAATAATTGTACAGGTATTTCTATGACCACTCTGCCAGCCGCTTAAGAGTTATTTGCAGAGTAGGAATGTAGATGTAAGTAGATGTAGATATTAAATGATTTTAACTTCAGCAGTTTACCAAAATTTGTGATATAACAAAGCAACTGAGCAATCTGTTACAGTTTTGCTGTAAAATGGCAATACAAATACCAAAGTGTTATGTAGTCTCCCTGTGTGATGGCAAATGTGACGAACATTATGTACTGCAAGATAAAGTCAGTAACGTAGCATGGAGTCACTAGAATATTTCAGTGAGTTTGGAAAACAGTCCGAAAACATAGCAGTCCTCATTTACTATCTTTGTAGAGATGTGCATGCTATTTCAGGAAATTATCATGTAGTCTCTTCTGTGTCAGTTTAAGTTAATATTATTAGCAGAAGGTGACAATATTTTGTATTGAAAGATAATGTTAGTACCAGGTAAGGGGCGACTATAATGTTTAGCTGACTCTGATATCGGTTTTAGTCAAACCAGAGTAATTGTTTAACAAATCCTGGCATGGGAATAACATTGATCACTTTCGTACATCTAACAAAATATTCTAATCAAGAAGCGCTCCTCAATCTGGAACTTACATCAGCAGTAGTGTCCACGTGTGTTCTGCTAGTTTACAGGACAAATCTTCATGTATTTTGGTTCACAAAATATTCATTTATTTAAATTGTTGCACAGAGATTTAACTAATATTGTTAAATCAATCAGTAGTGCCAATAAATGAAGTGCACGATTTTTAATAGTGAACATAGACAATGTAGATGTGGAAATATTTATTTTAAAACTCCATTGTGCATTGGAAACTGTGATTCAGACGTCAAACGTTAGTCTTTGACAAGGGTAGCAGGACTTGCAACTTATATCAGGAGCTCTGTTGCAAGAGCCACGTGACATTTTTAAGCCTTATTGACAATTTATCTAAGACAGTTGTGCAACATGTGTTCTGTACCTGAAATCTTGTGCATTTAATTTGAGAGGCTCTAGTTTTGACAGACAGGTATTTTTTTATGTGGAAATATTTAATTTTGCCTTACACTCTCTGTTGTACAGAAATCGAACTACGGTCATCCATAAGCTACTTAACGTTTTGGTCCACGGCCCAAATAGTGTGTGTGTTCCTGTATTTTATTGATGACGAACCTAAGTGTTTTGTTTATGCAAACACATTAAGTTACCAGTCACATCGATTTGATAAATACTATTGTACATAGTGCACAAATATTCCAGTCCTTCACATCTTCTACGATATTTACATGACTACTCCGCAATTCATAATTAAGTTCCTGGCAGATGGGTCATGAAACAACATCCACACGATTTCCATTCTCGGACAGCACATGGGATAAATGAACACTAAAATGTTTCCTGGTGAGCTCGGATTTCTCTTATTTTATTTCTGCCTGTATAGGTAGAAGTCAGTAAATTATTTTCGCAATAGAAAGTTCGGTATGGAAATGTGGTCAAAGGATGTCTCCGCAACAAAAAGCCCCTTTGTTTTAAATGACTGCTATCCCATCTCGCATATGGTATCCATGACACCTTCTAGCCTACTTTGCGATAGTAAAAAACCAGCTTATCTTATTTGGCTTCTTTCGATGTCTTCCATTAACCCCGTCTGATAAGAATCCCAATACGCACAGCAGTACCTTATCAGGGGATAGAGAAGTGTAGTGTAGACAGTCTCTTTCGTATATTTGTTGCATTTTCTAAGTGCTCTACGTATACAATGCAGTCTTTGTTTCCCAGTCCCTACAACACTTTCTGTGTGATCGCACCAGTCTAAGTTCTTTGTAATTGTAGCCGTAGGTATTTAGTTGAATTGGTAGTCTTTACATTTTTGTGATGAATCGTGTAACCTGAAATTAATGGATTCATTCTAATACTCACGTCCATGACCTCAGACTTTTCAATATTTAGTGTAAATTCGAACACTTCACATTTACAGATTACATCGTCCAAATCCTTTTTCAGCTGGTTTTGATGTTTTTATACTTCACTAGATTGTATATGACAGCATCATCTGCAACCATTCTACGAGGGCTGGTCGGATTGTGTTCTACATTATTTATAAGGCTTACGAACAGCAGAAGTCCTATAATTCTTTCCTAGCGAATACCAGATATGACTTCTGTTTTCTTCGACGACTTTTCATCAGTTACTGCAAACTGTGATTTTTCTGACAGGAAAATACGAATACAGTCGGAAATGCCTCTGAGCACTATTGGACGTAAATGCTGAGGACATCAGTTCCCTAGAACTTAGAAATACTTAAACGTAACTAACCTAATGACACTACACACATCCATGCCAGCGGCAGAACTCGAACCTGCGACCGTAGCAGTAGCACGGTTCCATACTGTAGCGACTAGAACCGCTCGGCCACTCCGGCCGGCAATACAGTCGCTCAACTGAGCCGATACTCCATAGACACACAAAGTGATTAGGAGCAACTTGTGAGGAACGGTACCAAAATCGTTGTGCAAAACTAGAAATATGAAACTAGTTTGAGTTCACCTGTCGATAGCACACATTTGCATGAGCTAATTATCTTGCACAAGATCTATATTTTCTAAATCCTTGGTATGTATCAACCCTTCGTATTCTTTGAAATAATTCATAATGTTCGAAACAGTATATGTTCCAAATATCTATTGCAAATCGACGTTGGTGATATGGTTCTGTAACCCAGCGGATTACTTCTGTCTGCCGTCCTGAGGCTTGGAATGACCTGGGCAAGCTACCAGTCTGTAGCCACTTTTACCATGTAGCCAATTTACGCAATTCAGGTGAATTTTGCCTATTTTTGGTAAATATGTTGATTGCCTGTTTCGTAAGTAGGGTGTCAATGTGATGTAACATGAAAAGTGAGGTGGTATCATGATTGTGACGTTATCAATAAGGGAAATCTATCTTCATGTCATGGTTATGGCGCTGATGGTAACGCAGGGCGTGGCTTGTGCCGACAGATATAAAGGGCCACTGACGATATGTGACGTTGCAAGTATTCAAGAAAAGTAAGTGTCCTGCAGGAGTATCAGTACAATACTGCTAAGTTTTCTGAACAGCTACAAAGTTATTAGAGATGATTTTAAATTGATAACTCAAAGACAGAAATTCGAACTGTAGGAACTTGACAGAACTTAACACAATGGTTGCTTTGTGAAGATCATCTCTCAGCATTCTAGAGTGCATTTATTACGAGCTGCTGCCTTCAATGTATCAATCTATTACACAGTATAAATTTACAACCACACAATTCACATTTGCAATTTGGCTGCAGGTACGATAAACACACAGCTGCTCTTGCAGACAATATTTCTGCCATCGTACTAAGACGCAATTTCTGCAAGCACTGCTTACCATTTTCACTATTTTAGATAAAGAATTTTTTAAATATTTTAATGGCTTTTGGTTCATATGTCTTATTAATAAACCAGTACATCTACCAATAAAAAAAGTTTGAGGACATAGTAATTACACATCACTGAGACTGGCTACAAACAAAAGTAATCCAGGTGATTTAGAAATATAGATGAACTGTATCAATATTTTAATGGTACTGTGACGTAATCTTGCAATCTCTTAAGTATATAATAAACAATACATAGATACAGTTGTATAAACTTACAGTCCCTGAAATGGAAAAGAAGCTCTCGTCAGTTAAATGTGTAGGTTATAATCTTTTAACAGTCAGTGAACACTTTTACTTTTATTTGGTGGTGCGAAGAAAGTGCTAATACTAGTGGAAAGTTTGTTCTTCAGCGTACAGAATCTCTTGCTTAATCTGACTTGCTGATTTTGATACCTCTTGATACTGAGCCACAAGAGCTAGTTGAGGATTCTCTGACGTCTCTTGTCTGTTGGTGACTGAGGAAGTTTGTGTAATGGAAAGTCATACGTATAGTGGAAGTTGGTTGACGTCTAACCCATGCCCTATACGTAAGGTCTGCAGGGATAATGGACATTTCAGACAACAGACTGCAGATTACAGCACCTGCCGGTCTATTGCTTTTTGCAACTTTCTACTCGCATTACATGACCTCGCTTCAAATTTCGAGATGTGGAATGGATGCTAAACAAATGCCCGTCGTGAAGTGAATCATCTGAGGGGAACTCCCTTTAATCGCTTCCTTTGCTGCTATGTTGCATCGGTATCATGAAAAGCTCCCTTAAGTTCCCTACATGTGTAGCTGAACTGTTTTCTACATTACGCTTCATAACATGAAAATAGCTGTTACCCAGAATTTTTGGTATATTGGGGGCTTATGCTACATTTAACGACTCATTAATAATGTGGATCTTGTTCAGTTCAAGTGGCACTGACGAAATGGTGAGTTGCATGACTTCAACTCTGATGAGTTTTGAGGAAAATAAGTTTTTTGTGTCTGATAGTGGTTCGGATTCTTTGCTCAGTACTGGGTTCGGTACATACGCGCCGTCAGAGATTCTTGGGCTGCCTGGACATCGTGTTGACGAAAGGTCCCGTAAAGGGTGCAGCCGGCATGTGAGACGTGCTTGGCTGTTGACGCGATACCGCTAACTGATGCCGTTTGTCAGTAACCCCCTCGTTTCGTCTCTGAAACCTTTAGCTTCCAGCCGTACTACTACTATTTGGGGACAGATACTGACTGCCCACGTTTCTTGATGTGGGTTAATCTCTGGATGGTGCAGACACACATTACAACAATCCTCTCTGTTATTCTCGCCTGCCTTTAACTACATAAATGTTGCCATCAGTGACCGCACGCAGCCGCCTGACAGTCGTACCAGTCTCCATACCACTGTCTTCGCTTTTGATCACCAAGTTTAATTCTACTTACACTATGTGATCAAAAGCATCCGGACACGTGGCTCAAAATGACGTACAAGTTGGTGTCGCTCTCCATCGGTACTGATGGAATTCATTATGGTGTTGGCCCATCCTTAGCCTTTATGACAGCTTCCACTCTCGCAGGCATACATTCAGTAAAGTGATGGAAGGTTTCTTGGGCAAAGGCAGCCCATTCTTCACGGAGATGGAAGGCTTCTTGGGGAATGGCAGCCCATTCTTCACGGAGTGCTGCACAGAGGAGAGGTATCGATGACCGTCGGTGAGGCCATTTACGAAGTCGGTGATCCAAAACATGCCAAATTTATCCTATAGGATTCACATCAGGACTCTGTGCAGGCCAATCCATCACAGAGATATTACTGTCATGTAACCACTCCGCCACAGGCCGTTCTCTATGAACAGTTGCTCCATTATGTTGAAAGAAGTAGTCGTCGCCATTCCCGAATTGCTCTTCAACAGTGTTGAGCAAGGAGGTGCTTAAAACGTCAATGTAGGACTGTGCTGTGATAGCGCCACGCAAAGCGTCAAGGAGTGCAAGCCCCCTCGATGAAAAACACGACCACACCATAACACCACCGCCTCCGAATTTTACTGTTGGCACTGCACACGCTATACCCACATCCTGCCACTGGATAGCCACGTTGTGTACCGTGATTCGTCACTCCACACGTTTTTCTACAGTACAATCGTCCAATGTTTACGCTCCTTACACCAAGCGGGGCGTCGTTTCCCATTTACCAGCATGATATGTGGCTTATGAGCAGCCGCTTGACCATGAAATCCGAGTTTTCTCACCTCCCGCCTAGCTGTCATAGTACTTGCAGTGGATCCTGATTCAGTTAGGAGTTCCTGTGTAATGGTCTGGATACATGCCTGCCGGTTACACATTATGACCCTCTTCAGCTCGCTTTTATGCTGTACGTGTCCCTTCACGTTTCCACTCCGCTATCACATCTGAAATAGTGGACTTAGGGATGTTAAGGTGTGTGGGTATCTCGCTTACAGACGTATGACACAAGTGACACTCAACCAGGCGACCACTTTCGAAGTCCGTAAATTCCACGGGGCGCCCCGTTCTGCTCTCGTACGATGTCTAATGACTACTGAGGTCGCTGATATGGAGTACCTTGCAGCAGATGGCAGCACAATGCACCTAATATGAAAAAAGTAAGTTTTTTGGGATGTCTGCATACTTTTGATCACATAGTGTATGTCGCAGTAAGGTAGGTAAGTGACGACGAGGGCGTTTCTCACTGTGAAGCTATACATTGTCACGCTGGGATCCTGAATTTTTGAAGTTGTCACAGTATCAGTGTGGAATGCAACAGTAGATGTTATCCAGTCTACAGCAAGAGCAAGAGAACAAGGAAAGCATTGTCTGATAAAAAGTATCTGGATATATCCCTGGGTACATGGAACTTGATCGTTAGGGTCACCAGGGGCCCGCTACGGTCGCAGGTTCAAATCCTGCCTCGGGTATGGATGTGTGTGACGTCCTTAGGTTATTTAGGTTTAAGTGGTTCTACGTTCTAGGGGACTGATGACCTCAGAAGTTAAGTCCCATGGTGCTCAGAGCCATTTGAACCATTTTTATTTCACCAGGGGCGGACCCGCCAGTACAATAGGAGGTGCGGAGTACTGTGTTGTTAATATAGAAGCAGTAACAGCGAAATCGGTCAGTCAGGGCAGCTCAGTTATATCGAATAGGGACTAAGTATTCAAAGTGATCTAACTAACAAATCCAGCAGGGACTTTTCAACCCCAGTGTGACTGTGAAATGAAAACGTGAAGGAACATCGACAGTTAAACCAAGATCTATCGAGAGGGCGGTTATAAAAAAGTCGCATAAAATCTACGATACGATGATAATTTGCCGGCCGGTGTGGCCGTGCGGTTGTAAGCGCTTCAGTTTGGAACCGCGTGACCGCTAGGGTCGCAGGTTCGAATCTTGCCTCGGGCATGGATGTGTGTGATGTCCTTCGGTTAGTTAGGTTTAAGTAGTTCTATGTTCTAGGGGACTGATGACCTCAGATATTAAGTCCCATAGTGCTCAGAGCCATTTGAACCATTTTTTGATGATTATTTATATCAACACTAGTGATCCCGGAAGCGATTCGCAGTTGCTAAATATGTTTGGGGACTGGATATACAGAATAATTTTGGGTATCTCTGTGAAGTGCGTAAGTACGGACATATCGGTTATTCGATGCAGCTTTGCTCACTTTCAATATATGGAACTCGAAATTATAATAAATAATAGAAAATAGGAATGAACATTTTTTTGGTACAATCAGTCACAAAGTTCCTAAAATACATTTTCGTTAGTATGCTCAATGATATTATTTTAGTTTTAATCTCTGAACGAGTATCATAACGAAGTTTTGCACTAATAAGTAGAATAGTAACATTGGAATCAGAACTGGTAACTATCAAATACACCTTGCTTAATATACAGGTATTATGCTAGAACCGACTGCCTGGAAGAAGTCGAAGCAGCACATAGTTAGATGTACGATTTTTGTTTAAAACTACAATTACAGATAAACAATATACATTGTCCAAATAAGTGTCTAACGGTTCAAACACCCTGCTGGCTTAGTTGAAACCTGTTGCGAGAAAGAAAACGAAACCATATACATTTTCACAACACAGCACAGCATTATATCTCTCGCAGTCTGTTTTTACAGAAAACGTGTCTAATCTTGTTCAAAAAATGCATACCCCACGTCCGTCCGAATGTCCATCAGTGTATCATGCATAAGACGTAAGTAAATCTGTGAAGAACCTTTCGATATTTTTGTTAATAACGTTCGCCCTCTATACAGTATATGTACACAAATGACCAATCAGCCTGTCATAAAACAGCATCAGAGACGCTATGCTTTGTGGACAATAACATTCCTAAAATGGACTGTACTGCCCATCGGCCTCACCTGAACTTGTTGGCAAGCCTTTGGGATAACTCATTCCAGACCCGCTTCGAACATAATTACCTTTTCTGGTTTCGGCTCTTGAGGAATAATGGGCTTCCACTTCTCCATAGAAATTCAGACACCTCATTGAAAGTGTCCTCTATATAGTTCAAGCAGTCATACAAGCGAGTCTGGTGACGAAAGATACAATAGTTAAAACTATAGTTGTGCTTCACTGTCGTCATTGTTAAGTACTGGCGTTTCGTTTTCCATTATGTCATAAGCCGAGAGGAAGTTCACAAAATAGTTCCTCCCATTTCGTTGCTCACCAGCTACTGAAAATTAATAGTGTCCCGACTATTATGCTAGGTGTGAACTGCGTTGCTACCCATTCCGTAATGTAATATGTTCTGCATGCTACTGCCGGTGGTCAAGAACGCCAGCGTCATCACACTACAAGTTACTAAGCCGGTGCTCATAAGTGCCAGCAGACAGCTACAAAATCACACGTTACTACTTGAAGTCAGTGATACAGTGACGGACTTCCAGCTGGACACAAGCCGAGCTGTGTATCAGAACAATTTGGAAACGGTCCACCGCTTTGTTTCATCCCGGCAGTAGCAAGACCTGCACAGAGCTGTGACTCACTACAGGTACGATCGCATTCCAGGCTAGCTGTATATATTTAACTAGACAACCAACTACAGCAGTAAATTCCTGGACGGGAACTAAAATTTTGGGGCAAGACGCTTTTGTCCTGTTTATTTTCCAGATTCCAGGCCAACACATATCTCGTTTCAACCACCACTCTATTCGAAGAACACGTTCACAGAAAAATCAGCTGCTTGGAACTACATTACGATGCTCAGTAGTTTTTGTGGCACACATATATCTGAAGCATTCAGCACTGGCTAACATTTACGCACAGCATCCAGTGCTATTCACTATGTATAGTCAAGTAAAGATGGAACGGGATGTATTGCAAGGTGTGGGAGAAAACTGGTTAGTATTTTCAAATCGTCGGGCAACACTATAGGCGGTATTAGAAACGCATAGCGAATGTGTAGTGATTTCAAGTCTACCACTAATGAATAATCACAGATACGTCGGTTTTCACTTTCTATGCTAGGGGAACTGTCGTATAAGTTGACTGGAAACAATTTTTTCTCTAAAATATATCTCTCTGATGCCTATTTGTAGTTGCCTGTAGACACTAAATCGAAGCAACTTTTATCGCTATAAACTGCCAGTCTGTGAGGACTTGTTAAAGAAGTAGCAATAGTTCTAGGGCAATTTGTTTGTTCTTCGATGACCATACAATAGGCTACCCAATCTCCCATTTACTTAACGGAGCATGGAGGAAGTGGGTTAAATTAGTATGATGAGACGCATGCCAGAAAGCCTCTCTTCACCTTACAACGAGCCATACAACCGCCATCTGTCTAGCGACGTTCATCCGGCTATTTGGATTTCCACCCTCTTTTTAGGTGCAGCAGCTACCGTGGAGCTTCAGGACAACCTTGGGTTTCTCGGCCAGAGCCTCCCGAACTGGTGGTTTATGCCATTCCTTCACCATCAAATGGTTCAAATGGCTCTGAGCACTGTGGGGCTTAACGTCTGAGGTCATCAGTCCCCTAGAACTTAGAACTACTTAAACCTAACTAACCTAAGGACATCACAGACATCCATGCCCGAGGCAGGATTAGAAACTGCGACCGTAGCGGTCACGCGGTTCCAAACTGAAGCGATTAGAACCGCACGGCCACACCGGCCGCCCTTCACCATCAGTGGATACATTATCAACGTCACTTACTCAGTGCCCTCGCCGACCGTCTTCGTTTCCGAATAGCTTCCCAGGCCTAAGCTACACGACGTTTACCTATTGTGCGTCATGGAAACAATTACAACAAAAAAAGGGATGGTCATCGCTTCGGTGAACAGAAAATATGATGAGTACACTAACAAGCAGTACGTGAATGCAGAACGCAAGAAGTGCCGAGGTCGTATAAAAATTGCAAATGACAGAATCATGGCTGGTCAACAACATTCCTGCCAACCTGACAAAGCAAATGTGCAGATTAAGAAATAAATGCATAACTGTACTAAAGGGGTACACGAAGAAATGAGAAAATGTGTTCTCTAAATTTTTAAAGAGGAATTTCCCGGTTTGAAAGATAAAGGATTAGATTTCATTGCAAATATACCATATTATGAGAACTCCTAGACTGCATTTTGTAAAATAGGATGGGAATTTATTGGGGAGAACTAAATCGTTGGCAATAGTTCCGCTATTCAGCTGAGAAAACACATTTTGAAATTTACGGGTATTTTAAAAACAGTCGATAGAACTGTTCCTGACAAAATATTCCTGGCTTTCGCTTGTGAAGAAGCGGATCCAATCCTTTTTTAAAACAGAAGTTTTCTTATGGACGCGACGTTTGACAGACGTCGGAACCCATCCAAACAGCAGCACCCCAGACACTTTGACGTCAGAAGCACAGAAGAAAAGACGGAGATACGTCCACATAAGATGAATTCGCAATTGCGAATAAGGACTACCTTCAGCTGTAGAAATGGGATGACAACAGTGGAAATCTGTGCCGGATCAGGACTCGATCAGATCTTTAAGGGAATCCGAATAATGGATAGACGAGTACAGATCGTAGACGTAGGCGTAGGCTCTGCTGAAGTTGCTCTGGGAGAAAACTTGTAAAGATCTGACTGGGACCTTTGAAATAAATTTTTGCAATCCAATTCCCTAAAATATCCTTGACTGGCTGCCACTCTACATTCCCCCACTTCAAGAGCAGTGGTGACTCACATTGATTACAAAAGGATGTCAGTCATGTGATCCAAAACATGCCAAATTTATCCTATAGGATTCACATCAGGACTCTGTGCAGGCCAATCCATCACAGAGATATTACTGTCATGTAACCACTCCGCCACAGGCCGTTCTCTATGAACAGTTGCTCCATTATGTTGAAAGAAGTAGTCGTCGCCATTCCCGAATTGCTCTTCAACAGTGTTGAGCAAGGAGGTGCTTAAAACGTCAATGTAGGACTGTGCTGTGATAGCGCCACGCAAAGCGTCAAGGAGTGCAAGCCCCCTCGATGAAAAACACGACCACACCATAACACCACCGCCTCCGAATTTTACTGTTGGCACTGCACACGCTATACCCACATCCTGCCACTGGATAGCCACGTTGTGTACCGTGATTCGTCACTCCACACGTTTTTCTACAGTACAATCGTCCAATGTTTACGCTCCTTACACCAAGCGGGGCGTCGTTTCCCATTTACCAGCATGATATGTGGCTTATGAGCAGCCGCTTGACCATGAAATCCGAGTTTTCTCACCTCCCGCCTAGCTGTCATAGTACTTGCAGTGGATCCTGATTCAGTTAGGAGTTCCTGTGTAATGGTCTGGATACATGCCTGCCGGTTACACATTATGACCCTCTTCAGCTCGCTTTTATGCTGTACGTGTCCCTTCACGTTTCCACTCCGCTATCACATCTGAAATAGTGGACTTAGGGATGTTAAGGTGTGTGGGTATCTCGCTTACAGACGTATGACACAAGTGACACTCAACCAGGCGACCACTTTCGAAGTCCGTAAATTCCACGGGGCGCCCCGTTCTGCTCTCGTACGATGTCTAATGACTACTGAGGTCGCTGATATGGAGTACCTTGCAGCAGATGGCAGCACAATGCACCTAATATGAAAAAAGTAAGTTTTTTGGGATGTCTGCATACTTTTGATCACATAGTGTATGTCGCAGTAAGGTAGGTAAGTGACGACGAGGGCGTTTCTCACTGTGAAGCTATACATTGTCACGCTGGGATCCTGAATTTTTGAAGTTGTCACAGTATCAGTGTGGAATGCAACAGTAGATGTTATCCAGTCTACAGCAAGAGCAAGAGAACAAGGAAAGCATTGTCTGATAAAAAGTATCTGGATATATCCCTGGGTACATGGAACTTGATCGTTAGGGTCACCAGGGGCCCGCTACGGTCGCAGGTTCAAATCCTGCCTCGGGTATGGATGTGTGTGACGTCCTTAGGTTATTTAGGTTTAAGTGGTTCTACGTTCTAGGGGACTGATGACCTCAGAAGTTAAGTCCCATGGTGCTCAGAGCCATTTGAACCATTTTTATTTCACCAGGGGCGGACCCGCCAGTACAATAGGAGGTGCGGAGTACTGTGTTGTTAATATAGAAGCAGTAACAGCGAAATCGGTCAGTCAGGGCAGCTCAGTTATATCGAATAGGGACTAAGTATTCAAAGTGATCTAACTAACAAATCCAGCAGGGACTTTTCAACCCCAGTGTGACTGTGAAATGAAAACGTGAAGGAACATCGACAGTTAAACCAAGATCTATCGAGAGGGCGGTTATAAAAAAGTCGCATATAATCTACATCTACATGGATACTCTGCAAATCACATTTAAGTGCCTGACAGAGGGTCAGCGGGAGGAATGACTAGTGAGTTCGAAAGGGGTACCAGCGGTCCAGGTAGCAACATGACCGTGATCTGGATTTTAGAACAAATTATTTTATGGTATGGGTATGTTTCCCACGGCTCAGATTAGATGACTTATAGTTCTGAAAACAAACGGTAAATGCGGAAGGATATGAACACACTTTACAGCCTTCTGCATTGCATACAGTAGAGAAACAGTTTCGATACGATGATAATTTGCCGGCCGGTGTGGCCGTGCGGTTGTAAGCGCTTCAGTTTGGAACCGCGTGACCGCTAGGGTCGCAGGTTCGAATCTTGCCTCGGGCATGGATGTGTGTGATGTCCTTCGGTTAGTTAGGTTTAAGTAGTTCTATGTTCTAGGGGACTGATGACCTCAGATATTAAGTCCCATAGTGCTCAGAGCCATTTGAACCATTTTTTGATGATTATTTATATCAACACTAGTGATCCCGGAAGCGATTCGCAGTTGCTAAATATGTTTGGGGACTGGATATACAGAATAATTTTGGGTATCTCTGTGAAGTGCGTAAGTACGGACATATCGGTTATTCGATGCAGCTTTGCTCACTTTCAATATATGGAACTCGAAATTATAATAAATAATAGAAAATAGGAATGAACATTTTTTTGGTACAATCAGTCACAAAGTTCCTAAAATACATTTTCGTTAGTATGCTCAATGATATTATTTTAGTTTTAATCTCTGAACGAGTATCATAACGAAGTTTTGCACTAATAAGTAGAATAGTAACATTGGAATCAGAACTGGTAACTATCAAATACACCTTGCTTAATATACAGGTATTATGCTAGAACCGACTGCCTGGAAGAAGTCGAAGCAGCACATAGTTAGATGTACGATTTTTGTTTAAAACTACAATTACAGATAAACAATATACATTGTCCAAATAAGTGTCTAACGGTTCAAACACCCTGCTGGCTTAGTTGAAACCTGTTGCGAGAAAGAAAACGAAACCATATACATTTTCACAACACAGCACAGCATTATATCTCTCGCAGTCTGTTTTTACAGAAAACGTGTCTAATCTTGTTCAAAAAATGCATACCCCACGTCCGTCCGAATGTCCATCAGTGTATCATGCATAAGACGTAAGTAAATCTGTGAAGAACCTTTCGATATTTTTGTTAATAACGTTCGCCCTCTATACAGTATATGTACACAAATGACCAATCAGCCTGTCATAAAACAGCATCAGAGACGCTATGCTTTGTGGACAATAACATTCCTAAAATGGACTGTACTGCCCATCGGCCTCACCTGAACTTGTTGGCAAGCCTTTGGGATAACTCATTCCAGACCCGCTTCGAACATAATTACCTTTTCTGGTTTCGGCTCTTGAGGAATAATGGGCTTCCACTTCTCCATAGAAATTCAGACACCTCATTGAAAGTGTCCTCTATATAGTTCAAGCAGTCATACAAGCGAGTCTGGTGACGAAAGATACAATAGTTAAAACTATAGTTGTGCTTCACTGTCGTCATTGTTAAGTACTGGCGTTTCGTTTTCCATTATGTCATAAGCCGAGAGGAAGTTCACAAAATAGTTCCTCCCATTTCGTTGCTCACCAGCTACTGAAAATTAATAGTGTCCCGACTATTATGCTAGGTGTGAACTGCGTTGCTACCCATTCCGTAATGTAATATGTTCTGCATGCTACTGCCGGTGGTCAAGAACGCCAGCGTCATCACACTACAAGTTACTAAGCCGGTGCTCATAAGTGCCAGCAGACAGCTACAAAATCACACGTTACTACTTGAAGTCAGTGATACAGTGACGGACTTCCAGCTGGACACAAGCCGAGCTGTGTATCAGAACAATTTGGAAACGGTCCACCGCTTTGTTTCATCCCGGCAGTAGCAAGACCTGCACAGAGCTGTGACTCACTACAGGTACGATCGCATTCCAGGCTAGCTGTATATATTTAACTAAACAACAACTACAGCAGTAAATTCCTTGACGGGAGCTAAAATTTTAGGGCAAGACGCTTTTGTCCTGTTTATTTTCCAGATTCCAGGCCAACACATATCTCGTTTCAACCACCACTCTATTCGAAGAACACGTTCACAGAAAAATCAGCTGCTTGGAACTACATTACGATGCTCAGTAGTTTTTGTGGCACACATATATCTGAAGCATTCAGCACTGGCTAACATTTACGCACAGCATCCAGTGCTATTCACTATGTATAGTCAAGTAAAGATGGAACGGGATGTATTGCAAGGTGTGGGAGAAAACTGGTTAGTATTTTCAAATCGTTGGTCAACACTATAGGCGGTATTAGAAACGTATAGCGAATGTGTAGTGATTTCAAGTCTACCAATAATGAATAATCACAGATACGTCGGTTTTCACTTTCTATGCTAGGGGAACTGTCGTATAAATTGACTGGAAACAATTTTTTCTCTAAAATATATCTCTCTGATGCCTATTTGTAGTTGCCTGTAGACATTAAATCGAAGCAACTTTTATCGCTATAAACTGCCAGTCTCTGAGGACTTGTTAAAGAAGTAGCAATAGTTCTAGGGCAATTTGTTTGTTCTTCGATGACCATACAATAGGCTACCCAATCTCCCATTTACTTAACGGAGCACGGAGGAAGTGGGTTAAATTAGTATGATGAGACGCATGCCAGAAAGCCTCTCTTCACCTTACAACGAGCCATACAACCGCCATCTGTCTAGCGACGTTCATCCGGCTATTTGGATTTCCACCCTTTTTTTAGGTGCAGCAGCTACCGTGGAGCTTCAGGACAACCTTGGGTTTCTCGGCCAGAGCCTCCCGAACTGGTGGTTTATGCCATTCCTTCACCATCAAATGGTTCAAATGGCTCTGAGCACTGTGGGGCTTAACGTCTGAGGTCATCAGTCACCTAGAACTTAGAACTACTTAAACCTAACTAACCTAAGGACATCACAGACAGCCATGCCCGAGGCAGGATTAGAAACTGCGACCGTAGCTGTCACGCGGTTCCAAACTGAAGCGATTAGAACCGCACGGCCACACCGGCCGCCCTTCACCATCAGTGGATAGATTATCAACGTCACTTACTCAGTGCCCTCGCCGACCGTCATCGTTTCCGAATAGCTTCCTAGGCCTAAGCTACACGACGTTTACCTATTGTGCGTCATGGAAACAATTACAACAAAAAAAGGGATGGTCATCGCTTCGGTGAACAGAAAATATGATGAGTACACTAACAAGCAGTACGTGAATGCAGAACGCAAGAAGTGCCGAGGTCGTATAAAAATTGCAAATGACAGAATCATGGCTGGTCAACAACATTCCTGCCCACCTGACAAAGCAAATGTGCAGATTAAGAAATAAATGCATATCTGTACTAAAGGGGTACACGAAGAAATGAGAAAATGTGTTCTCTAAATTTTTAAAGAGGAATTTCCCGGTTTGAAAGATAAAGGATTAGATTTCATTGCAAATATACCATATTATGAGAACTCCTAGACTGCATTTTGTAAAATAGGATGGGAAATTATTGGGGAGAACTAAATCGTTGGCAATAGTTCCGCTATTCAGCTGAGAAAACACATTTTGAAATTTACTGGTATTTTAAAAACAGTCGATAGAACTGTTCCTGACAAAATATTCCTGGCTTTCGCTTGTGTAGAAGCGGAGCCAATCCTGTTTTAAAACAGAAGTTTTCTTATGGACGCGACGTTTGACAGATGTCGGAACCCATCCAAACAGCAGCACCCCAGACACTTTGACGTCAGAAGCACAGAAGAAAAGACGGAGATACGTCCACATAAGATGAATTCGCAAGTGCGAATAAGGACTACCTTCAGCTGTAGAAATGGGATGACAACAGTGGAAATCTGTGCCGGACCAGGACTCGATCAGATCTTTAAGGGAATCCGAATAATGGATAGACGAGTACAGATCGTAGACGTAGGCGTAGGCTCTGCTGAAGTTTCTCTGGGAGAAAACTTGTAAAGATCTGACTGGGACCTTTGAAATAAATTTTTGTAATCCAATTCCCTAAAATATCCTTGACTGGCTGCCACTCTACATTGCTCCCACTTCAAGAGCAGTGGTGACTCACATTGTTTACAAAAGGATGTCAGTCATTCCGTGGACGCAAGGTTTGCCCTAGTACGGTCCTCAATGCTGTGGAAGTGTTCTTTGCAATTGTTTTCATTTAGTGTAAGTGGGAAGGGTCTTACATATAGTCAAGTTTATCAAATTTCATAAGTTGAGAAAACAGTAAAAAATTTTGTGCAGGACTACAATAGGTCCTGTAATAATTGAAATAATCACTGTCCACACAATGAAATCTAAGGCAAATGAAGTTAAAATCGTTGCAGAGAGCTTCACAAAAGAGGCATCAACTGTTATGGTTTTTATTAAGTTGAGAAAAGTGTCTATTATTAATTTACTATTTCAGTACTGAACTCAGTGTCATAGAAATTTAACGCTAGTCGAACTGAATCAGTACTGATGTTTCAGTCGCTTACAGGTACCTCTGGAAATGTGTAGTTGTCTGTATTGTCAGAGTTGTCTCGGGACTGAGACCTGGCTGAACCCTGAGATAGAAAGTTCTGAAATATTTAGTGAGGGTTGGAACGTGTATCAGAAAGACAGATTAGACACCGTAGGAGGTGGTGCCTTCATTGCAGTTGACATAAATATTGTGTCTACTAAGGTCGAAATACACTGTGATTGTGAAGTTATCTGGACACGTTTAACAGGGCTAGGGAAAATAAAGTTTATTGTGGGGTGTTATTACCGGCCACCAGGATCCACCGTGGCAGTTCTAGAATCATCCAGAGGGACTCTACATTCTGTATCGCAGAAGTACCCGGATCATCCTATATTAATCGGAGGCGAATTCGACCTACCTAGTATAGACTTGGATGTCTATGGATTCATTACAGGTGGTACAGACAAGCCGTCTTGTGAATTGCTTTTGAACACATTAACTGAAAACTGTCTTGAGAAGCTAAATCGACAGCCAACGCGTAATGGAAATATTTTAGATCTGGTAGCCACGACCAGACCAGACCTCATCGACGGTGTCTGTGTTGAGACAGGGATTAGTTACCTCGATGTTGTCATTACGACTATGGTAACGAAAGATAAAAAGTCGGTCAAGAAGGCTAGGAGAGTATTCTTACTAGAAAGAGCAGATCAGCAGTTGTTAGCATCCCACCCAGTAAATGAATCGACTTCATTTACTTCCTGTACGATGGACGTGGAAGAATTTTGGGTAAATTTTAAACACATTGTAAATCACGCATTGGACAAGTATGTGTCGACAAAGTGAGTTACGGTCGGAAAAGACACACCGTGGTTTAACAGCGCAATTCTGAGAATGCTAAGGAAGCAAAGGCAGTTGCACTCGCGGTACAAGAAAGATCGGGAGAATGAGGACAGGCAAAAGTTAGTAGAGATTCGTGCAGCTGTAAAAAGAGCGATGCGCGTAGCATTCGACCACTACCACCGTCATACCTTAGCAAAAGATCTTGTTGAAAACCCAAGGAAATTCTGGTCTTACGTAAAATCGGTAGGCGGGTCGAAGGCTTCCATGTGGTCACTCACTGATCCGTCTGCACCAGCAACGAAAGACAGCAAAACGAAATCTGAAATTTTAAATGTAGCATTTGAGAAATGTTTCACGCAGGAGGATCGTTCAAACATACCGCCGTTTGAGTCTCGTACAAATTCCCGTATGGAGGACATAATGATAGACATCCCTGGGGTTGTGAAGTAGCGGAATGGGTTGAAAATAAATAAATCGCCAGGTCCTAATGGGATTCCAGTTCGGTTTTACAGAGAGTACTCTACTGCATTGGCTCCTTACTTAGCTTGCATTTATCGCGAGTCTCGTGCCCAATGTAAAGTCCCGAGCGACTGGAAAAAAGCGCAGGTGACGCCTGTATATAAGAAGGGTAGAAGGACGGATCCTCAAAATTACAGACCAGTATCCCTACCATCGGTTTGTTGCAGGATTCTCGAACATATTCTCAGTTCGAATATAATGAATTTCCTTCAGACAGAGAAGTTGCTGTCCATAGATCAGCACGGCTTTAGAAAGCATCGCTCCTGCGAAACGCAACTCGCCCTTTTTTCACATGATATCTTGCGAACCATAAATGAAGGAAATCAGACGGATGCCATATTCCTTGACTTCCGGAAAGCGTTTGAGTCGGTGCCTCAGTGCTAACTCCTAACTAAGGTACGAGCATATGGGATTGGATCCCAAGTATGGGAGTGGCTCGAAGACTTCTTAAGTAATAGAACCCAGTACGTTGTCCTCGATGGTGAGTGTTCATCGGAGGTGAGGGTATCATCTGGAATGCCCTAGGTAAGTGTGGTAGGTCCGCTGTTGTTTTCTAACTACATAAATGATCTTTTGGATAGGGTGGATAGGAATGTGCGACTGTTTGCTGATGATGCTGTGGTGTACGGGAAACTGTCGTCGTTGAGTGACTGTAGGAGGATGCCAAATGACTTGGACAGGATTTGTTATTAGTGTAAATAATGGCAGCTAACTCTAAATATAGATAAATCTAAATTAATGCAGATGAATAAGAAAAAGAATCCTGTAATGTTTCAATTCTCCATTAGTAGTGTAGCGCTTGACACAGTCACGTCGATTAAATATTTGGGCGTAACACTGCAGAGCGATATAAAGTGGGACAAGCATGTGATGGCAGTTGCGGGGAAGGCGGATAGTCGTCTTCGGTTCATTGGTAGAATTTTGGGAAGATGTGGTTCATCTGTAAAGGAGACCGTTTATAAAACACTAATACGACCTATTCTTGAGTACTGCTCGAGCGTTTGGGATCCCTATCAGAGGACATAGAAGCAATTCAGAGGCGGGCTGCTAGATTTGTTACAGTTAGGTTTGGTCATCACGCGAGTGTTACGAAAATGCTTCAGGAACTCGGGTGGGAGTCTGTACAGGAAAGGAGTCGTTCTTTTCGTGAATCGCTACTGAGGAAATTTAGAGAACCATCATTTGAGGCTGACTGCAGTACAATTTACCTGGTGCCAACTTATATTTCGCGAAAAGACCACAAAGATGATATAAGAGAGATTAGGGCTCGTACAGAGGCATATAGGCAGTCATTTTTCCCTCGTTTTGTTTGGGAGTGGAACAGGGAGAGAAGATGCTAGTTGTGGTACGAGGTACCCTCCGCCACTCACCGTATGGTGGCTTGCGGAGTATGTATGTAGATATAGACAAACATTAATCTCATTGCTACATAGTGGAATTAATACCAAAATATAAAATGCATAAACAACATGTCAGACTATTTAATTCTATTACAGTCATGGTATCTGGTTAAAAAACAGAAGAAAAGAACTTGTTGCAATCGTTAAACCCTGAGTTGGGTAATAACTGGAGAAAGTACATTTAAAAAGAGTGCTATATCCCCCATGTATTAGTTTCAGGCGATGGTAATATAAAGTTCTACAGGCTACAAAATATTAACATGATTTCCGTAAAATGTAGAACGCAGTTAGCAAGTTGAAGAGATGATGTACCAAAAATCACATGAATATTTTTAAAAACATTAACCGATGTAAAAATAGAAGCTACAAAACATTTTCCTATACCGATAAAATACTGGAATTATGAACGAAATCAATGGATAGTAAAGGCTACACATTAAAGCCCATAAATTTGTAATAGTAAAATGCTACCTTCTGACTATAAATTACCTTAACCTACTTCATAAATCAATAGTCCTTCGAAACACTGAATACTGGAATACTTATGAATTCATATAAAGAGAGAAAGTCTGTGAAAAATTACAACTAGGTCCAAATTACTCAGTAGTTTCAACTGAAAAAATTGTAGCATAAGGTAGCCAGCGCATCTGATGAGCTATCATTGCCTCAACTGGGATGTATCATTGGAAATGGCCAATGCGTCCAAATGATAGTCAAAATCTCAGAAAACCATACGAAATGATATACCTATTCATAAAACTTCACAAAATAAAGGGAGAGAATGCAGTGAGTTTATAATCAGTTCATAAAATGCGAAAAGAGTCACAGCTACAATGTGGTTCTGGGTAACAGAAGCGCACGCACTGTTTGTAAACAAACTTACCACTGACGGGAGAAGAACACGTGGCTCGTCCGGCGGGCAGGGAGAGATATGTGTGTGTGACGCCGCCAAACTTAAATGGCGCTTCTCTCTGGTAGGATGATGGAGGGGGTTTATCAGCGGAGGAGGAAAGGCGAGAGGGAGGGTGGCAACTTTACCACTCGGCACAGCACACGTATGCTTGCTAAAGCTATCTTCAGGAAGCACAGTACAAGCAAAAACTGAGTAAGACAATGTTGTCTGACAGAAGGTTCAACTCTAAGTACACAGCGACATCAAATTGGTAAATGAAAGGATCTTAACTTTTGTATGACAAAAAAAGGGTTAGTTCGGACAGCTAGTACAGTACTTCTTTTAAATTTAAAACAGTATTAGGGTGACAGATTGCATCTCGGTGTTGAATTTCAGCAAACACAAATTTCAGAAAACGCCGGCCAGTCGTTTTAGGAATTTGTTGCCTGCATAAAAATTACAACAGAGTCACCCCAGGTCGATGAAAATTTCGATACAGAAGGACCGAGTTGCGATAACGAGTACTGTATTTAGAGTTTAGGACGAAGATTACGCTGGTTAAGTTATGGGCATGAAAAGTGTGCATATTGTTTTACTGGACACAGGTCAGAAAAATCTTAGAAAAAAGTCTGAAGGGAAATGGTCAGTTCAGTGGGCATGAGAATTAAAAACACGCAATTATTTTTTTACTCTTAGTGACACCTTGAAAGAAAATAGGGAAGTAAATGCTCTGAACTGACAATGGATTTAGCCCATCTGCGATGGAGTGGAGTAGTAGAACGTTAGTTGGGAAAGCTAGATGAAAATTCGATGTGTCACGCTCTATTGAACAATAAAAGACAAAAAGAATGGACTCCGTAAAAAGGGGCTGCACATTCTAGCTTTGGAAACAAAACGAAACGTTCAACGAAGACGACTTGTAATAAGTAGCACTGCATAATGCTTAGTACGGTAAACTGATGCATTCTTTCGAAAGACAAAACAAAAACCTTGTCAGTAACAGAGATCTACAAATGAAACACAGTACAACACCAAAATTCTGCAACAAAGCTGAACACAGCAAAATTCATCACATGACAAACACCTGTACAGTAGTTGGGAGAGGTTCCTTTAAACACCTCAAAATCTCCAGCATACCGAAACCTTCTTCATAATACAAATGGGCATGTACATAGGCAATCCTTCTAACAAAAATATTAACCTTTACTTACAACCACTTAATATTTATACTCTATATAATACTCTCAGTACACTGTCACCCAAAACCTATGCAATAAATCACTTACAAATCATTTGAAAATATAAAAATTTGACTTAATTAAGACAGACAACCCGAAGAAGGGGAAGAAAAGTGGTAGCGTGTGGGGGCGTGGCTAGCTTATCGCAAGACTACAGCTGTGTTGATCCACGTATCTGCACCATGTGTTCTCTGCTTATAGTAAGCGTTCACTGATAACGTAGCCTGCAATTTAAACAACTTCAAAAACATTGTGTCAACTGGAAACTCGCTACATGGTAAAATGAATCATGGTCAGCAGTTCTGCCCTGACCTCTGGGGGCGACAGCATAAAATAGACCATTTAACATCACTGAATCGTCTTCTGTTATGCAATTTGGAACATTAATAACATTCATTTTATCCTCGTCAGCTTCCACAACGAAACGTTATCTATACAACAGAAATAATATCACTCAAAACAACTCACACAGAACTCTTGCCTACACATACTGACCTTTAGCCACATAAACGACAGGACCTCTTGCCTGCTCACAAATAATCGCAGTAAAACAATCTCATATATACCTACATATGAACCAAACATCGCTGCCCTGTGGTAGATAACAACAGGAAGTCGTCATATCCCCATTTATGAACTTAACCGTGGCCTTAAAGGAGTACAACAGATCAATTCTCTTTCATCATTATCACTCTTATTCCGATACATAACTTAATACATCGTAGCTTTGTGCTTTGAATTAACCAGTTAAGCAACTACCAATTACGAAAAACAGAAAGCACGGGCGGAAAAGGAACAAAAGGTCGAGAAAGGGAATGTAGAGAGACGCAAGATACAAGAGATAGAGAAGACAGAAAAAGTTCATTCCCTTCGTTCCGCAAGCCGGCACGCCGCAAAACGTCCTATCAGTTTTGGCAACACAAGTGCTAATCGTGCAATTACGACAGCGTACGTGTTTGAGGCCACAAGTCGCCTACTACTCGTAGTAAATTATGGACATTACCAGGATCGCCAGAGTCCAGTGAATTCTCGATTTTCTCACAAGACCTAAACGCTCATTTCGCGTCTGTGCCTAGTCTTGCGATAAAAACAATCTCCCATCAAGGTGAAAATACACTCCTGGAAATGGAAAAAAGAACACATTGACACCGGTGTGTCAGACCCACCATACTTGCTCCTGACACTGCGAGAGGGCTGTACAAGCAATGATCACACGCAGGGCACAGCGGACACACCAGGAACCGCGGTGTTGGCCGTCGAATGGCGCTAGCTGCGCAGCATTTGTGCACCACCGCCGTCAGTGTCAGCCAGTTTGCCGTGGCATACGGAGCTCCATCGCAGTCTTTAACAGTGGTAGCATGCCGCGACAGCGTGGACGTGAACCGTATGTGCAGTTGACGGACTTTGAGCGAGGGCGTATAGTGGGCATGTGGGAGACCGGGTGGACGTACCGCCGAATTGCTCAACACGTGGGGCGTGAGGTCTCCACAGTACATCGATGTTGTCGCCAGTGGTCGGCGTAAGTTGCACGTGCCCGTCGACCTGGGACCGGACCGCAGCGACGCACGGATGCACGCCAAGACCGTAGGATCCTACGCAGTGCCGTAGGGGACCGCACCGTCACTTCCCAGCAAATTAGGGACACTGTTGCTCCTGGGGTATTGGCGAGGACCATTCGCAACCGTCTCCATGAAGCTGGGCTACGGTCCCGCACACCGTTAGGCCGTATTCCGCTCACGCCCCAACATCATGCAGCCCGCCTCCAGTGGTGTCGCGACAGGCGTGAATGGAGGGACGAATGGAGACGTGTCGTCTTCAGCGATGAGAGTCGCTTTTGCCTTGGTGCCAACGATGGTCGTATGCGTGTTCGGCGCCGTGCAGGTGAGCGCCACAATCAGTACTGCATACGACCGAGGCACACAGGGCCAACACCCGGCATCAAGGTGTGGGGAGCGATCTCCTACACTGGCCGTACACCTTTGGTGATCGTCGAGGGGACACTGAATAGTGCACGGTACATCCAAACCGTCATCGAACCCATCGTTCTACCATTCCTAGACCGGCAAGGGCACTTGTTGTTCCAACAGGACAATGTACGTCCGCATGTATCCCGTGCCACCCAACGTGCTCTAGAAGGTGTAAGTCAACTACCATGGCCAGCAAGATCTCCGGATCTGTCCCCCATTGAGCATGTTTGGGACTGGATGAAGCGTCGTCTCACGCGGTCTGCACGTCCAGCACGAACGCTGGTCCAACTGAGGCGCCAGGTGGAAATGGCATGGCAAGCCGTTCCACAGGACTACATCCAGCATCTCTACGATCGTCTCCATGGGAGAATAGCAGCCTGCATTGCTGCGAAAGGTGGATATACACTGTACTAGTGCCGACATTGTGCATGCTCTGTTGCCTGTGTCTATGTGCCTGTGGTTCTGTCAGTGTAATCATGTGATGTATCTGACCCCAGGAATGTGTCAATAAAGTTTCCCCTTCCTGGGACAATGAATTCACGGTGTTCTTATTTCAATTTCCAGGAGTGTATATTCGTGGATGCACGGTAGGTGTGCAGTTCGATGGTCGCTTAGGCACAAAAGTTTGTATCCTTATTTAAGATTCAAACACCTAGTAGCTGGTAAGGAAGACTGATACGTGACATTTGATTTTACTTAGTTAACAATCCGATTACGTGTTGGGTTCGTATCTTCATCACAGAACTTCACATCATGCACTTCATCTTTAAATGCATGCACACTTTGTTACTTCAGATTGGAGGTATATCAGATATCTTTCGTGGTTAGCTAACAGGGACGAAAGGGTCTTGATAGAAGTCCCGGTTTATCAGAAAAATTGTCGTCTTTTATTTTCAAGTTTAGATTTGGTTACTGCTATTGGCATAAATTTCGGTAATTCATGACTCTTCATGGCTAGTCATCAATATGATATGATCAGATTAGATAAGATTACATTAGATCAATTCTTGTTTCATAGATCATGAATACGATACTTTGTAATGACGTGGAACGTGTCATTTTAATGAAAGATTTCGTTACATACCATGATTCCATTTCTTTAGAACAAGTTCTTACCCTCTCTCTCATTTTTTTGATTTCTATCTCTCGCTCTCTTTATCACACACACGCACACACATTCTTTTTTTTAAATTATTTGTTTGTTGTGCTCGACTATCAGCGAGGCTCGGAAACGTCTGTGAATGAGTTTCTTAGTTTTGAGCACACTTACGAAACAAATATAAAAACAACTAGAGAGTTACTGATTTATTATGCTTAGTTTGCAGTCAGGTCTGAGTATTATTGGTAACTACGCTCCAGTCCTTAAACCTAGTTACAGAAATGCGAATCAGACGCAATACGTATTCCAGGCCGTGGTAGCCGCCCTGCCCGCTGTGCGATTACATCGGTTTGTCTTCTTCCTGCTGGTACTGTAACTGAGATTTAGCAACAAGGCGCTGTATGTTTGGCAACTCTGTGATCGACGAGTTACTTCCTGGCGTGCACGGAATTAAGCCTCAAAGTTCACTTGATTTTGCCTGTCATTTCCATTGAATAATCTGAGTTATTATCGCTTGAGGTTTTCATCCCAGGAAAGTCGTTGCACTGTGGAAATCGCAACTAATCTTGTCCTTTAAACAGCGGTTTACGAGTTCTAGCAACTATTGATCTCGTAAGAGGAAGCTAAGACACGTTCCTCTTCGCCAGATCTGTGGTACCGTGCCGAGCTGTGAGAAGCGTCTGTTATGGTTCGCAGTTCCAGTGTCAGTGACTGTACCGTTTTTATCCCTTCTGTGAAAGAGCTACAAGCAGTCACATCAAACATCGATAAGGAAATCGCAAGAAAATACTTTCGGCTGATAGTGCAATTGTGAAAAACATACAATGCTGCATAACAGGTAACTCCTCTTCCCGCCGCTGACAAGAAATTTTGGGTTTATAGGAATACAAAACTTTATTTATGAAATGTCACATTTGCACTGCACGACGTTTTCAACAACGAGATAGCGCAATAGAGTAGCTCAAGTGGAAAGAAACACTTACTAATAAAATTTCTGCATCCTACACTGTTAGCAGTTCTGTGTAGGTGGCAGTTGTGTGATTTTATTTCGGTCATTACAAAATAAAGTCGAATGTATCCACTGGGTAGCCGAGGCTGCTAGTTCATGGTGATTCGGTCAACCAAGTAAATGAATTTACTGAACATGCTGCAAAATACTAAAGGGAGCCTGTGTGTCAGAATTCTCAACCAATGTGGCGCAACAGCGTTACGACAGATAAATGACCCACAGAGAAGATGGTTTGGTGCTCTGTTGGACTGTTGATATGTTTGTATATCTATGGTCTGGGTTCAGTTCCAACTTCTGTCAATGGTTTTAAGATAGGAAGAGACAGATTCCACTTTCTTCTGGCTACACCAAGTGAAGAAGATATAATGGCATTGTAGTCTGAAATTAACATTAAAAATGATATTCCTTCTCTGCCAAGTAGACGTTACGTTGAAGCACAATAATGTCTGGAGTGGCGACATGTAGAAACTCTATCACCACTAACATTTCTTATACTAGTTATTTATTTCTAGTGACAAAACAAATGCTATGTAAGCTCACAGGACACTTATTCCATTTTTATCTGAGCTTCTGTATGTCGATAAAATCGGTTTCGAACTGGGAATGCTACTCAGCCAGTGTTTAACGCGCAATTTGATTCATTCGTGACAATACCACTCGGCTACAATTTGTTGTTTGTTAAAAATTGCAGATTCCTCAACATCTCCACATACTGCGCGTGAATGGGTTCGAATACTGGCCCGACACTAAATATTTCATTATGTATTATCAAGGTCTAGCGTGAGAACACCTATCTGCTGGTGGATAATAATTTTGATTTTTAATGTATTTTCATTCGTTGTCAACAATAACGATATGTGACGTTTTTGACTCCCAGTGAGACACAAAACTATTTGCGATATCACTGTAAGTTCATGATGTTATTCCGAGCTGGAGAAAAATTCGGTAGCTGACGTTTCTTTGTGTGTAGTCAACAACGACGTGTGTGGAGCTCTATTCCCAGTCAGCACTGAACTCTTCGTCATATTATTTCTAGTTCAAACACGCTCAGATGGCGCTGCTGGTGCAACACACCTATATTTAACGTTCGTTTTCACTAGAATATAACAGCGATAGGTTGCGGGTTGAAGTCCTGGGAAGGAAAAAAATTAATGTTTCGTCTCGTTATTTCAGTTAAAACATCTAGCTCCTGGCGAGAAAATCCGATATGTCACAGTTGATTGTGCGTCGATATCTATCCAATTAGGTTCTGGGTTCGAATCCCTGTCCAACAGAAATCTTTACCTCACGGCAATTCAAGTAAGTTACTTGTGAAGGAGCAATATTTAAGACCTCTCGTAGTTCGTCGACAGGGACAGTAGATGCTGGGTAGGAATTATTGTCCGTTAAAAGTGTTTGCGTTATGAGATTTAAAGTTGAAATTGGCTAACTTATACTATCTAAAATTGAGGTATATCACACTCTGTATGCCTAATCAGGAATGACTGTTAGTTTCCGTCAGTCAGAAAATATTTCCTTAGTCTACATGACCCCGGTTTGAATCCATATGCATAACGAGACGGTTCGTCGTGTGACTTGAAGTTCATACATATTCTCAACTAGCTGCTGATGAATAACTTAAATTTTTAATCTCATTTTGTGTTAAATAATAAGTACGGAAATCATGAATAAGACGAATTTACTAAGTGCAATTCCTATCTGACGTAATAATAAGTGTGGTAACATTTCAGGTATGTCATTTGTAGTAATAAATGTGAGCTTACAAGCCTTAAGGACAGTCTTATCTGTGATAAGGTTTTCCCTTATACTTGTAGTATCGTGGTATTACTTTGCTTTTTGAGTTATTGCGACACCGAGCATTGTTTTCTAGTGGTGACTTGCTGGGACCATTTTCAATAGTCAAACGATTGTACCAAGGAGCGATTAGAGGACCTGATAGAGAGCTGCGTTTGTGAGTTGCATGCGAATCAGGCGAAATGCAATTCAGGTCGTTCGGATACTTTTGAGCATGACTGTAACTATGTACAAAAATGGCCGTTAAAATGTTTGTGCTTGTTTTTGGCATTCTTTTAGAACTGACCAGCAACAAAAGCAGATTCTTTCTCATTTTCAAAATCAGTTTCATATTTTTTCACATTCCTCTGATGTACTCTTCTTGATTTTATCACCTCGAAAAAAATTTTATCTGCTTCGACTACACGCTCTCTGTGTATCACATACAAACCTTCGATGCAAATCACTCCGGACTTAATTCCCATTTCCTCTTAAACATATTTCTTGGTTTGCACATCATCGTTAAAACATGAAACAGCACCAGAAACAGCAATAGTAAGTGCATTTCATCCCACAAAAATGGGTTCTGGCAAACTTTCCCATACACATTGGTTAAAACTTTCATTTGAGTTCTGGGTATCGCCATGAAGACATTTCTTCAATAAGTTTTCATTTGCTAGGTTCCAGAAAATAGGTTGATGGCGTCCATTACAGTAGTTGGTAGAGAATTCCTGTGATGATATTCTTCACAACTAGCAATTGACCCTTGGTAGCCACACCTTGATTCTCTTCCTTTTGGACACAAGTTGTGGATAGGTTTATCGTCTGTGGACATTTTGTGCAAGTATAACGCCCAAATTGCCTGCTTCATATTTATCAAGTCCCCTGTGTTGGTTCTTATTGCCAAAGCATAATATATCTGTAGCTTGTCAATTTCTGCATCCGTCAGTCGCCCTCTCCCTTGCATTCCCTTCCCATCAGATACTTTTTTTCCTGAAAAATCTTGTACCAGCCTTCTGAGTCTACTGCCAAGTCTTTTCTGTGCATGCCCCACACCTTCTAATTTCTGCACAATTGTCTCAACTCCATATGGAGCGTATTTTTGAACCTCAAGAAAAACTTTACTATCACCATCATGAAGGTACTTCACATATCGCAGGCACTTACACACATCCACTTGAGCCTTTATAGTTCATATTACATTCATGATATGGAATCCTTTTCACACAACTATGAGAAAATTTGCTCAACACTTCATCAACTAGTGCTTTGCAACTGTCAGCAAATGTTGTTGTAACAACACCGTTCAATGAAGTGAGCCCTCATTTTTCCAGGTACCAACAAAAGTGGCCACTATGTCCCTCTAACCATCATTTTCCATAATTCATTCTTCTGCAGCACTTTTCATTGGTGATTCTGCAACTCCTTTTACAGTCCCAAGCAGTAAGCCATAATATCTTTCAAATTTTGCTGGAGGAGATTGAAGACTCATCACTGTACAAAGTGTTCTTGGTGCCTTCTGTCCGCTACCAATGCAGTGTTGCCTCACATTCACTTCATAACCTTTGTATACGTTTTAGATGTCATGTAAGAAGCACTGAAGTTGTATTTGCTGCATATCACACACACGTTTGTAGCAAGGCCTTTCCTGTCACTCTAATCTCCCACCACAGAAACACACTGCACAGCAAAGCAATGCTTGTACATAACATTATCCAACATTAACTGTAACAGTATATTTGCATCAACAATAAATTAATACGAATCTTTAGTTTCACAGCCTCCATTTTCATTAGCACCGAAAACAAGTTTCCTTCTTGAAGCACTCTGCGGTGGTTTGTTTACCGACTCTGAGAGGTGGCAGTCTTGAGCCACTGGTGTAACATTTGTTGCAGCACCGTTCACTGTGTATCTGTTGCCCTGGTGACGTTGTTTACGGTTAAAGCTATAAATTCTATACATCTTTTGCGATAATAAACCTCAAACGAATACAAAACAATACATTCAAATGAAAATAGTTTCGAAATTCACAACACCACATAGCAAAGAACAAACAAAATCAGCGATCAAAACAATGCGCGTCGGTAGCAGCAGAGAAAGTATCGATACTAATAGTCCTCTGATTGACGTATGACAATCAAATGGCTCTGGGCACTATGGGACTTAACTTCTGAGGTCATCAGTCCCCTAGAACTTTTTTTTTAAATCTTTTTTTCAACAACAATAATAGTTATACATAATAACCCACTCCCTTAGTTGATTAGTGGGCCTGTATTATTATACAATGATTATTACAAATATGCAGCTCTTAATTCTAAATTGTAAGTGAGCTACAGGTGTTTCACAATAATGGGCACTACTAATATTATTGTCTATACCTACAATTAAATACTACTTCTTATCACTAAGTTCTAACATCTGCAGCGTCACATATGTGCCAGCAGAGAGTATAAACCTACTGATAATTGCCTTGCTCTTCGAGCTAAACCCGAAGAGCATGCCCCTGGCACTGGGCAGGCCAAGATGTTATTTCGCTGCAGTTTCCTAAACGTAAATATCCTAGTCTAATTCCTACAAACTAAGCTTATCCTAAGTCAAATCTGGTGCTTTCCATTTTGGTAGAGTTGACCCCTACTCCCCCTATTCCTGCACGCGGCGGATCCCAACTATGGTGGAAAGTTGGCCAGTCCGCGCACAGGCGCTATGGGAACAGGGATCCAGACGAAATCGGTGTATATTTCTGAGTTTATGTTAATTCATGTCCCTCAGATATTCCATCAACACCTTACGTGATACCTCGTTTGCCAGAGTGTTAAGCAGTTGAAAGGTATCTTCGCGTCTTAGAAGTTGGTATGTGTCTTGGTTTGGTAGTCTGTCTCGGAGTGTGGTTGCAACATCATTGAAGAGAGGACACTCGTAGATCACATGTTCAGGAGTATCTTCCGGAACGCCACAGTCACACGCTGGCGTTGCCTTCTTCCCAAACCGACATAGGTATGTCGGGTAGGGTCCATGTCCAGTGAGAAAGTGGATCAATCCCCTTGTTGGCTAAAAATACTTCATTTGCAAGCGTTCCCTCACGTCCGGAATGAACTGAAAAGTTCTACGTCCGGTTTCCTCCGTTTCCCAAGTCCCCTGCCATAATTCTTCTCCCCTTCTCATAATCTCCCTCTTATTTGCCACCCTCACCCCCATAATGTCTTCAATTTTGCCTTGATTCCCCTTTTTTGCCCAATACCAGGCTGCTTGCTCCCTATCTTTATATCTAGTGGGCAGGGCCACATTATGACTAACAGGGCCCCCCCTGGAGACGTTCTATAAGCCCCCACAGATCGTAATATCATACTTCTTTGCACCCTTCTCACTGCCATGGCGGGCACAACCCTCGTGAGTCTGTGCGCCCAGACTCCCGAGCCGTAACCCACCACTGAGGTTAAGATACTATTATGATATAGTTTAATGAGGTGTGGAGGGAGGTGAAATCTTTTATGTCCTTTGGAAATGAGATTATTTAGAATTTGTAGGGCCTTTTGGGTTACGGTTTCAATGTGCCTCCCGAAGTTCCATTTCTCATCAATGATGACTCCTAAGTATCGTGTGTCACGTCTTCGTAATACTGGTGAACCGTCGATTCTAACTGTCGGGTTCCTGTCCTTTCAGCAGTAAGTAAGTTGACTTACTTGGTGAGACTGTCATTTTGGTGGTGTGGCACCACTGTTGAAGTTTGTCTATGGCCCTTTCTATCTTAGGTTCAATGTCTTCTCGGCTCCGGCCACCGACCAACAGGAGGAGGTCATCTGCGTAGGCTATCACCTCTAGCACATCCTCGCATTGTTGTAGGTTGTCCAATAAAGGCTCCATATGGATGTCCCAAAAAAGCGGTCCAAGGACCGATCCCTGGGGACATCCTTTCGTAATCACTTTACTAACTCTCTCGCTAGAGGATGATAGCCAGACCTCTCGTTCCTCGCAATAGCTCCTCAGGCAACCATATAGCGGCCCTGGACACTCTTTCTCCCGCAAGCAGGAGAAGAGCGAAGGCCACCACAGGTTGTCAAAGGCGCCACTGATGTCCACCATGATGCCCACCACGTATTTATGCGGGGTTGAGCCGCAGACCTCGGCTGCTAGGGCGATTGCATCAGATGCCGATCGCCCCGGCCTGAAACCGAATTGCCTGCTGCTCATCCCGCACAAAACTCTGTGTGCCGCCAGTCTGTCAGCCAGCAACTTCTCTAATATTTTACCAAGCAAGTCCAACAGGCAGATTGGCCTGTATGACTTCACTTCCGCTGGATCTTTATCTTGTCCTTTCTTTATAATGACAACATTTGCCTTTTTCCATCTCCTTGGGAACTGTTGTTGCCTTAGGCATTCATTATATAAATGCGTTAATGGCGCAACCAGCTGGGGGCCAGGAATTGCACCACCTCCGCCACAATGCCGTCTGGCCCAGGAGCTTTCCCTCTTTTGAGAGATTTTATGTGGGCCGCCACCTCCTCTTCCGAGAAGGGGTAGACCGCTGCATCGTTGTTATATTGCACTTGATCCTCCTCTCGCAGTTGCCGCTGTGCTTCAGTTTCCCCGTCCGCATAGTCATCAGGCAACAGGGACTGGAGGAGGACCCCAGCAGTTTCCTGCCAGGACTCCGTCATCCCGCCCCCGTGCCTGACAGTTGATAGCTCCATAGGAGAGCGGATCTTTTCCCTCACTAACTTGTAGGGAAGTCCCCATGGATCCAGCACAAGTTGACTGAGCACGTAGCGTTCCCAGCTCCGCATCCTGACCTCGCGTAGTTCCTTTTGGAACTGTTGCTTGGCCTCCCTATACCGCAACTGCCATCTTTGTTTCTCCTACCAGACGACACTGCGCTGGTAGTACCTCCTTAGCCTTCTGACAGACTGACGCAATTCCTCTAGTTCAGGCGTCCATGATGACGGAGAGGCCGCCATGGCCCTCCTCCTGGTTGTTACAGCAGCCCTCACCGCTCTAGTTATGGCGGTCACTGTGTCGTCATTTCTGTCGTTTACGTCTATATCTTGTTGTGCGTCCCCTCCCGGTAAAGGAGGAATGTCGCGCTCCCTCGCTAGCCGCTCCCAATCTGCTCTATTAAAGTTATATTGCAATTCCCACCCCATGGCCCAGCGGCACTCTCTATCCCCTATGGTGAAAGTTATTAAATTATGGTCGCTTGTGGTGGCATTCGCTATTACCTTCCAATTTTGGAGTATGTTTGTAACATTCGGTGTTGTTAGAGTTACCTCAATATTTGTCCCTTGTCTTCCTCCCGCCGTGTAGGTAGGAGGATTGCCCGGCCTATTAGCCACCACAAGTTGTGTTGCCATAATATATTCTTCTACCTTCTCACCATTTGCATCTCGTGTGCCACTGTACCACAGGGGGGATTTGGCATTTATGTCAGCTGTAATTATCAACTTTCTCGCCCGCAACGCCGTGGTCACTCTCGTTAGGTGATCTAAGTGTGTTTCAATATTATCACTGTACTGAAAGTACATGTTTATTATGAAGACGATTCCAGTTGGGGATTGCAACTCCACGACGTTGCAGTGGGTAGTTGTGAATTGAGAGAGCGTGGTGACTCTCAGGAGCTTATTTGTTATTATTATCGCCGCTTTCGGGACTTCTCCTTTACTAATTATCTGCCATGTTGCGGCAGCAAAAGTGACCTTTCCAGCTTGGGAGTACGGCTCCTGTAGACAGAGCACATCCAATCTCCTCTCCTCCACCTCCCTTCGGAGTTCCTGCATTACGAGTCGGCTGTTATGTGTATTTAGTTGTCCTATGGTAAACTTTGTCATCAAGGGAAGTATGTATGTATACGGTCATTTGGCCAGGTTTTAGACCAGTCAAATGCAATTCTTCCATTGGCTAGAACTGCCTGCTCGTAAATGTCGTCTAAGTCGAATTTCTCCCCTCTCCTTTCGAAGACTTTTCGTAGCAGGTCCCGCAGGGCTCCGAAGTCGGTGGGGAGATTCACTGCTTTTAGTTGGATTCTATCAACAGCCTCCATCACCGAGAAGGTTACCCTTCTTCCTTCTTCATGTCCTACACGAACCACATGTCTCAGGGCTGTGGTCAGGGTAGCCGGCTGTTCAAGTCTTGCTAGCTGCATAGTATATTCTAAATTAGGGTAGACCCTCACAGGATCCACAGGTGGCAATCTGACCACTGGAGTACTCTGTTCGGTAGAATTTATGCTGGAGCTAGTTACTTCATTTTCTTGAATCGGTTTCTCATGCTTGTTCTGTTTCTCTCCAGAGACTGTTATGGCCGCAGGATGCCCTTGCCGTTTCTGATGTTTTATCGGCTCTGCTCACCGGCTTTCAGAGGAGGGGGCTGCTGCTATAGGGAGATCTGTTTGTATAGCTATGTTCACCCTTTGGGGCTCAGTTTGAATGGCTATATCTGTTGTTTCCGTTTTTCCGGCGCCCGTAAGCGACCTCAGAAATAACTTGAATTTACTTGCCCTCATAGCGTCCCTCCTCCTCTTGCTCGGGGACTTATGCTTCGGCATCCTGTTCGGTATGCCGAGTTCAGCCATAATCCGTTCTGGAGATTAATCTTTGTTCCAACATTCTGTATGTTGGGCAATTCCGACCTACGGCTCCACAAGACTTCTTCCCTCTGCTTTTGCATGGTATGCAGATTTGTGTACCTTTACAGTCCTTGCGATTATGGCCACTTTCTCCGCACTTGGTGCACGCCGACTCCCTGGTGCACAGCCTGAGAATGTGGTCCAGGTCACCACAGTTGTGGCAACGAGGTACCACGACATAGTCTCTGGTGTTGATGGCATGGAAGCCAACATAGATCCTGCCCATTGTTGTGATATCCTTCCACATCTGTGCTGTCACTTCAGCGACATGATGTACAACATCACGACCTCGTGGACCCGTTTTAAATCTAAGTTCGAAACAATTATTAAATTCTTCAACGCTTAAGTGCTCAAAATTTTGTGCCCTGATTGTCTCTGACAGCTCTTCGTTCGTCATAATAGATGGCACGTCATAAAGTATGACGAGAGGATTTCTTTTTCTTGGTGGCTCACATTTCACCACTGAGTTCAGCTTTTGGTTCTTCAACAGCTTTTCTTTATCCTCTTCCGAGGCAACTTCTACAATGACTGAATTCCTACTCGGTTTGATTCTCTTTATCTTTATTTTTTCCTTCACAGGGTCCACGGTTTTCGTGAATAATTCCTGTATTTTCTTTATGCTTGTGTCTTGTCCAGGAAGTGTTCTCAAAAAGACTGCCGTATCTGGCCTCTTAGTTACCTTGTCTATTGTCTCTCTGGTGGTGTTGGGCTTGGTGGGAGCTTGCGCTGCCACTGCCGCCCAAGTTTTCACTGGCTGCTTTCTTAGTCTGTTGTTTTCTTTTTCTAGTTCTTCTAGCCTTCCTTCTAGTTTTGCATGGACGATGGCCCAAGCTGCCAATTCATTTTTAATGGCTGACATTCCGGCTTGGCTGATCTTGCCATTTTTTACAGATTGCTCCATGAGCGTAGTTATTCTGGCAAGCCTTTGCATAACTGTCTCATTCTCGACCTGTCCCAGCTCGTCCTGAGGAGAGGGATCAGGCGCAGTAGACGCACGTTGAGGCGCACTCGAATCACTCGTATCTGTCGTCGCCATGATTTACGAGTGATATAAAAAAGGTGGGAGCCCGTCTCTTACCCCGGACCGGCTCCTCTGGCATGGGGGGGGGGACTTCTTGCAGCTCGCCCACCGACCTCGCCCCAAGGTCAAGGGCCCTCTCGAACTGCCGGGTTCAGCGCGCCGTTGCCAGCGCACTGGTCCCCATCGATGGCTCCGTCATCGGCGATTTCACGCGACGCTCCTCGGCAACTGCACCCCGCACTCCAGAGAGGCGGATGCACCTCTCGCCCTTCGCCGCCTACTAGCCCGAGTTTCCACCTTTCGGCCAAGGACCCACTCCTACTCAGGTGGCGGGCCGGTCCTCCAGACGTTCGGCGGTCTGGACCCAGTTAACCTGGCCCAGGCGATGTCACCACCTCCTGGGTTTGGCAGAACACGCCCCGGTTACCCAGGGGCGCGGCGAAGCGCCCTTGCCGACTCGCGCCGCGATCCCACGCTGACGAACGAAGTCGCCGGCATGCAGAGCTCCTGCTGGTCTGGGCCCTGCGAACAGCAAGGGACAGATGTTCGTCCCTCGACACAGCTCCCCCTGTGCCACGCACCCTTCGCTTTCGCATCGGGTTGGGTCGCAGCTCTTCCTTTTGTCGCAAGGGACACCCGGGCAAGCCCGAGAAATGCCGAGCTTAACGTCCGGCACCACTTGAAGGCGGAAAGAGTCACTTGAGAAGGAGAGGCTATATATGACGCATCACTTCCCCTGTGGGCACGTCCGACTGGAAGCGATACGCCCCAGTGCGAACCTCTGTGCCTTATGGTGCGCCGGCGCGGACTGGCCCACGCCAAAAAACGCACCGCGAGACGACAGGTCCCACGCCAGAACTTAGAACTACTTAAACCTAACTAACCTAAGGACATCACCCACATCCATGCCCGAGCTAGGATTCGAACCTGCGACCGTAGCGGTCTCGCGGTACCGGACTGAAGCGCCTAGAACCGCTCGGCCACCCCGGCCGGCTATGACAATCTCTGGGGCAAATATAAACATTCGAATTCCACTGAGTGAAATACACTTACGTATGACAGAAGAATGATGTGCAATGGGTGTCGCCCTGTATCTTTGTACATGTAAGACCAAATAACGTTCCTTATAATCTCTCAAATAAATATGTTCTATACATCAAACCAATCAGGAAGATGTGCATTGCAAAATAGTCATATTTTGGAAAAATAGAATTTTTAAATTTTTTTGTGTCCTATCCTCCTTAAGGAGCTCAAGTCTGTGGAGCAAGGAGTGGGAACCTACTTTCATCAGAGAGCGCGGAAATGACGTTTATAGGAAAGATTAAAGAAAAAAGAATTGATCATGACAGAAAAACGAAATGGAAGAAAATACCATCGACAGTTGGGAGGCTCTGTGGTTGCCAAATACATTGCGCAAGCTACACATCCCTAGAGATTAATCGAAAGCTCTGAAAGATATACTTTAAGAAACTTCTCATCCCAACAACTAAGCACAACACTCCGACAACAGAGTTTAAAAGAAGGATAAGAAATTCACTGCAATATGCAGGTTCAACGCAAGTATGCTTTTAAATTACACAGCCATTACCATCCAACCAACATGCACCTGAAGTGCTTAGCTACGGACAATTACACATTCAAAGTATCTCTTAGTAATTAGACTGAAAAATTTGAAGTACAGATGGCTTCAGTGCCTTAGTACATATCTAGACATACACTGCAGACGTCACGTCGCGACGTGTACAATGCGGCGGCGCCAGTAGGGCGGCGGCTGAGGGACGTACGCACGTCGTTCCCATGTAGCAGCAACATAGGCGGCGGAGCGACTGGCTGAACTGCGGTGAAGTACGCCCTCGGGGCATTGAAGCCAGGACACTAACAGTGCTTGTAGCGGGGTTCTGACCAGTGGCGAACGTGGAGCGGCAGGTGGATGGCAGCAGTGACACCTGAGCGGCTGGAGCTGCAGGGAAGCTCTACCGACAGTAAATAGCTTGCCCGTGCGCTCGGTGAGCCTAGGATGCGGCACGGACGCATTGGTCGTTTTGCTTTCGTGCTTCCGCGCCCCGCTCAGAGTTAGAGGGCGGCGATGAGAAGCTGGGCAGGCTGCGACCGTCAAATTAGGCTGCTGCCCACGTAGTAAGCACGTATGCTGTGAGGCACGGCTCGCTGTACTAGGCGCATCAGCGCGCACGTGTCAGTGCAGCGCGTTGCGAGAGACAGGAGTAGACTTTGCCCCGGACACAGGTATGTGCAGAGGCAGCGTCTGGCGCGGCATTGTTGCCGACCAGCTGCGACACCCAGGCAGCGGAATAACACAGACGAACACCGACCGACAACACAACATCAGACATGAACCACAAGTAAATAGCCGCCCTATTGACTGAACGGTGGGAGCTAATGGCGATTCTGACACCAATGTACACGGGCAGGGAGAGGGGGAAGAAGGTTGTTAAATTCTGCATAGGACAATTTACAGGAGTTCGCGCGGTGTACGGTATACAAGAGGTGCGCCTAGGGTCGGAAGTTACCAGACTAGGCCAGTCTCAGAGGTTGGACCACTAATGGAAATGGGCAACGGAAGGGGAATTGGTTAATGTTAATTGATGTCGGTGGCCCGTCATGGAACGCAGAGCCAGAAGCTCTGCATCCTAAGAAGACACCTGTTCTGATCGAGGTCTGGATCACGAAAGAGAGAAGCAACTGTGTTCTGCACTGTAGAAGGCTCCAGCGTCCACACGCGTGACCTGTATCCCACGCACGCTATTCGCTAAAACCGATGGCGTGAATTCGCTACCAACCTCAGCATAAGGCTCAAGGTGTCTCTTGTCAGCAGCTTTAAGTGGACAGAAATGCCTCGATTGTGAAAGGCAGGCAGCCCATGTTACGTAGGAGCAGCTGAAGTTTCTCTGGGAGAAAACTTGTAAAGATCTGACTGGGGGGTTTGAAACAAAATTTTGTAAACAATTTTCCTAACATATTTCTTAAGTGGCTGCCGCCCTCTACAAAAGTCTTACACATGAAACTTAACTCCTCAATAAATAAAAACCATCGGTAGGTATACTTTCGGAACCGCGCGACTGCTACGGTCGCAGGTTCGAATCCTGCCTCGGGCATGGATGTGTGTTATGTCCTTAGGTTAGTTAGGTTTAAGTAGTTCTAAGCTCTAGGGGACTGATGACCACAGATGTTAAGTCCCATAGTGCTCAGAGCCATTTGAACCATTTGAAGGTATACTTTCCGAGGAGGAAAGCCATAAACATAACATCTGAAATTAAAGACGATTCCATTGACCATAGAGTTGTCAAAATATATTATAAGAATTTGAAATATTTGAAATCTATGGCTTTCTTATTAAAATTTGTATGTAAAATTAAAATTCATAAAATAAGACGAGAAATTTTATCATTTGATGCAGTAATTTTGCAGAAAGAAAAAATTAAAAATAATGAATAATAAAAATGCAAAGAAAATTAAATATGCCTATGTGCTATGTGCGTAGTCAGTCTTGCGCCTGAATAAAATCTGAAAGAATGTTATTATAACAAGATGGTCAGGAGAGCGTCATCAGAGTTGTGGCTTCTTTTGACGGTCAGAAAAATACACTGCTAAAATATTTGCCTTCGGAAACACCGCTTTGACGTCTCTGGTCGCAAAGACCACGATCGGATAGCCAACGATACGGTTTGTCAGAAGGAAACGCCTGACGCTAGTGGCCCAGACGTCAGATTTCGATGTTTTTGCGGTAATGAGACATATATAAACCAATGATACAGAAAGACTTATATCACAACGTCAGCTAAGCCTAGGTGAAAGTAGTTACGAATTGGACAGGTAGCATTTGTAATCATATCTGGTCCAGAAAATTCCAATTTTGTCTGTGCACGGAAACATGTCATGTGACTGCCAGTCCCAAGCTCGTTATTTCACTGTTTGTTTTCCATTCTACGCTTCCAGATAATGTAACGCAATTGTGATAACGGATGATACTACAATATAAGATCAACTATCAGAACAAAACGGAACGTGCAAACCCGAGTACTCATTCCTGCCTGCATGGATTTTGTCACAGTTTCTCGCGCCGCGTACCAAGCGAGCACTGCGGGAGAGGTGAGGCGGGGAGCGGGAAGTCGGTAATGCCGTATATTCACTTCAGCATGGGCCGTATGGACAGTGGAAGTATTGCCCATCCGAAAAATACGGCCTTACTGTATACAGAATTTTATCATCACTGAATAGTGTACCGCTTTTCGCCGTTTAAGTGCTCCACCTCTTTTCGTTAGTTCATAATAGTTTTCAGTTACATATATCTATACAGTTCTTTTGTTTTGTTTGTTCTTTTGTCAAGAACAATGCACAGATCAGTAACTGGTGAGCCATTAGCCACTGGGATTATATCTTCTGCCTCCACAATGTTTTCATATCGTAAGAAGGGACAGACGGTTCATCGTGAAGGTAGTGAATAAGGAAGTAAGGCTGGCCGCTGTGGGCGAGTGGTTCTGGGCGCTTCAGTCCGGAACCACGGAGCTGCTGCGGTTGCAGGTTCGAATCCTGCCTCGGGCATGGATGTGTGTGATATCCTTAGGTTAGTTAGGTTTAAATAGTTGTATGTCCAGTGAACTGATGACCTCAGATGTTTAGTCCGATAGCGCTTAGAGCCATCTGAACTATTTTAAGGAAGTAAGGAATGTTATAAAATCACGTGATTCAGAAGGAAGGAAGGAAAGTAAAACAAGGTTATCTACTTGCTGTCTGTTATACTGACGTATCTATACGATCTGTTACAAAAAGTCGAAAAGACGTTATTTCCATTGATATGACCCCTGTGCATCTGATAAAAAGCGTCCAAGGAATGAAGTACATAAGTTTCACTATCGTTACTTCGATACGAGTAGTATAAGGGGCCGTTGAATTCGTATCCATTGATTTTTAAAACGAGAAAAAGGAAACAGATGAAAAGAAAATGTATTAGTAAAGTGTGATTGTAGTTATTTTGAGTGCGTTTGCATTTACTTTAAATCGATAAAAGGGAAACAATGTATGTAACTGTGAAAATTAAATGGTTTTAAATTAGTGTAATAAATCGTAATTTTAGGCTTTAATGTAGCAAATATCTTGCCTCTACTAGAGCTATAACTCGAATGATAGCTATAGGAAACTCCTACTACTTATATGAGAAACAGAGCGTTATCAAACTCCGCCTTCCTCTCGTCACGCCTCTTATTTCTTGTCTCACTCGCTCATGTAGCTACACCGTTGAATTAATTAGCCACGTGGGATTAGCCGAGCGGTCTAGGGCGCTGCAGTCATGGACTGTGCAGCTGATCCTGGCGGAGGTTCAGGTCCTCCCTCAGGTATGGGTGTGTGTGTGTTTGTCCTTAGAATAATTTAGGTTAAGTAGTGTGTAATCTTAGGGACTCATGACCTTCGCAGTTAAGTCCCATAAGATTTCACACACATTTGAACATTTTTGAGTTAATTAAAGAAGCCAACTGCTGGCGCTCAGCACAGTACAGTCATTTTTTTTATGTTTTTAATGTTTTCTAGCTTATTTACCATCCGAATTTGATGGTTTAGACTTTGACTACACGCTTTTTTAAATACTTTTTTTTATCATTTCTTAGAGACAAAACTAGTTTTAGCGTGTAATATTAGTACTTTATATACACATTAAAACATCTCTTTCTATTACATTTCAAAATATACAGAATGTTTTCTAAACAGTTTTTGATATGCTATTGTTAAAAAGTAAGTAACTTTACTTGTCATTAAGTAAATAATTTATGCCTTTTCTAAGAATATGAAGCAAGTTAAGGCAAATTCAAATGCCTTATGTTGTAGCTCAGGGCGTAAAGGCGAGTGTGTTTCAAACCATGCAATGTTTCCTAGGCACATTATGTGGTTACAATCCTTCTCAGTACTAAGTTTACTTAAAAAATACATTGATATAGATTAGATTATCGTTTTCATCAGTTATAGTCACAAGAAAATCCTGAATTTTATCATGAAATGGAACAAATAATGGACAATAAGGCTCATAAATAACAGGTGCTCCAAACTCTACTTTTGGCTGAAATGAAGCAACAATACCATCAGTTAAAAAAAGGATTTAAACTTATTAATTCAAGTAGTATCATTTTTGGAACAATATGAGCAACAGACTTTTCATTAGCTTCTATAATTTGGTTAGTAAATCCTAAAACACATACAATAATATCTTTTATATCCATATACATATAGGATCACCCTCAATGGTAATTCCTTTTAAGAATTCATCAGCTTTAATATGTATATTCAGCTTTTTAATTGAATATATTTTTCTAGACTTTTCAAAGTTTATTGGAAAATTGGTATTATTATTGTTTCACCATTTCAATATAGTTTATTATTTTTTGCTGTAACATTTTGAGTTAAAAATGTAGTACAGAAACCAACAAGTGCTACACTATTAAAACTGTCTCTTTAGGTACAGTTAACCTTTTTGTGAGCTTCGACGAATTGTCACTTAGTTATATTAGATAACAGCCAAGGTTGTCTTTAGTTTGCATCATACTACTAATTTATTGGTAATTAAATGAAAACAGATTGGATCCAGAAATAAGAATTTCAGGAAAGAAATCAAAAAATAAACACAGTAAATTATTCTCTAATTCTATCAATGTTCTGTTATGATAACATTAATCATCTAAACATCTATTCAAAAACTTAGATCAATCAAAATATTAAGAATTCACTAAAAAGTGTAGAAAACGTGAAAATAAATTAAATGCTGAAATAACTTCATTTATTAGCAACAATGATGAAATTATACCATTTGATGAGTGTAAAGATAAAGCAATTGTAGTATTTTACGACTTTACATTGGAAAATCAAGATATTGTAAGATAATATTCTATTTCCATGTAGAATTATATAGGCTAATGTATCATCTGGTATTTACTCATTAAAAATAGCACATAATTTCATTGTGGTTCTTTGTGTAGCTACTGCATTTTTTGTATAAGTCATATTAATCTCATAGTTATAGAGGTAGACATAAAGAAATAGATTGCTTTTATTTAGCTCAGTTGTATTCAAAGATACCAAAACAACTAGTCAGAGATAATTTCAATTTTTTAACCTTTTTTTAACAAGATGATACAAGTTTACATCACATTTGTAGTGAATTTGTTGGTGGTTATTTAAGATAGACAGATTCAGAAATTTGTGTAGTAAATGTCTCAATGATAATTTTGGTCTTATAACAACAGACATAACACATAAATCAAATAATGGTAAATACAGAGCACAAATTAAACATATCCTAACATCAGCATAAAATATGAAACATAAACATTAAATGTAAAACATTAATGTATTTACATTATCTAAATGTTTACAAAATATAATCCACAGCTTGTTAAACAAGCTAAACGAAATAAAAAGAAACAAGAGTTTTGAATGAAGAATTTAAGAAATGGAAAGAAACAACCATATACAGAATATGAAAGATATAAAAGAGAAGATCAACCTGTTATTGATGGAATAGAGCAAGAAAAACCAGGACTTGATGGTGAAGGTGACAATATTTTAAAATCTATTGAAGAAAACAGAGAAATTGGAAAACAAATGGTTACATATTTTCAACATTTATTACCAATTCCACACCAAGAAAGGGTTGAATCAGAAATTCAAAATGTTTTGATGAATTCTGAAGAAGAAAGAAAAACCAAAGGTGGTGTTAAGAAATCAAAGGATGGTGTTAAAAAAACAAATGTAAGAGAAAGAATGTTAATCAATCTCTGTCAACCATAGCAAAGACAACGTTTGTGGGTTTAAACCTGTTGGCATAAATATGTTGGAACGTTACCAGTTGAAACCAATGGATATATTTTAAAAATTGGCGAAAAAGAATATGATGGTACAGATGGTTTGATGAGACTTTTAACAAAAACATATTACTATAGACGATCTTGGAGAAAATATTTGATGGTGTTGATTTATCAAATTATATTGATATATTAATTAAGTCAGGAGAAGTATATTCTGATGAAATCCTAATAAAATAAGATGAAGTGGAGGTACTGAATACAACAATTTGACAAAGAATTTGTTGATTACTATTTCCCAAATTTAATAAGAGAAATCTCAACTTATTCAGATTCTAATTCAGATAGAATATGGGTATGGGTTTAATAAAAAAATACACAGAAAAACCTGTAGAATATATTAGGATGTATAATGTTAGAGATTTAATCGATAGATTAACAGTATTCTATGGAGAAAATTAAGCAGGAAATAAAAATTATTATAATGAAAAGTTCTTGTAGTACAAATGTTAACAAATAAATTTTGTGAATTTTTATCAACAATCGAAAAGGTATTCCATTTTAATTAGATGTTTGATTATATTCGACACACATTTTGGGAAAGTGAAAAGTATGGAAAAGGAATAATAAACACATTAATTAACGAACTTCCATTCGAAATGCATCTTCCAGAATACAATTATTGTGGTCCATGTACAAAATTAGATCAATATTTATCTAGAGGAGATAAAGAAACTAACCCATTAGATGAATCTTGCAAACAATGTGAGATAGCATAAAGAGATAATAAAAATTTAGAAAAAGATATGAAGCTGATAAAAAGCTTCAGTTAGCTGCAAAAGAAAGAATATATGTTTCTGATGCATCAGTTGGTGAAAAATTAGCAGCAACAGCTCTTAAAGGAATAATGTATGGAAAAATAAAATTATGAATGTGAATTGACCTTAATGACAGTGGATGGGATTTATAATTTTTAATTATATAAATGAGTAGTTTTGACATTCTATACAAATTGCTACCTAGTGGTAAAATTAAACCAACAGCAATTAAAATTAAAGCTAATAATGATCAACTGTACAGAACTGATTAATTTTTAACTGAAACACAAAAAAGGAAAAAATAGGAGCCTGGTGGTAATTTATTGATAACATTAGCAACTGCTGTTGTGAAGAAAATTATTGGACATCTAACAGCAAAAACAGAAGGTAGTAGTTTAACAAAACATGAAGGGGGATTTTCACCACAACTTTTAGCAGAGTTACCATAGTTAACTGCTCATGGTACAATGGCTGTTGAAGCAGCTGCTGTAGCAAATGCTGTTATAAATAAAAAGAATTTGAAGAGCAGAAGAGGCATAACTTAGAAATGGAAACGGAATGTACAGGGTTACAGAAACATTGCAAAAATAATTGATACGTATTCTAATGCATTAAGTAACTTTGATATAGAAAAACTTGCTGTGAAAATGAAATACTTTTATGGTGTGTTCACAATTGTCAAGTTATCTAAAAAAGCAAAAATTTTGAATGTGGAATCATTAATTTAGATACATCTCATCATGTTGGTACACATTGCATTTGCTACTATAAGAATAATGAAAATAATTTGCGTTTGATTGATTTGGAGGAAATATACCTAAGAACTAGCTAATTATTTGAGAAAAATGATCTGTACTATAATGATTAGAGGAATCGGAATTTTAATGAGGTAATATGATGCAGTCATTTGTGTTTATTTGTGCTGAAATTGCTTTCAGATGCTTATGAATTTAACCATATTTTGAATGTAATAAATGGACATTTTTGGAAATAATAAGCAAGCAAGCAATGAAAAATTAAAATAGAAAATAGAAAAAGAATTAGAATTGGAAATAAAAATGTAATTAAGCAATTTCAAATGGAATTAAGAAGCATTTTTAAAATAAGTAAAGGTTATGTTGACTTTCATGGTGGAAGATTAGTATACATAAAAGATCCTGTAAATAGTTCTGATGAAGTTACCAAACAAGAATTTACTGCAAGACCTGAATACACAAGTAGTCAAGCACAATTCAATAACTATGTCACTACAAATCCACTTAATCAAAAAAAATATGCAGCTTCGTAATGATAACTATAAGGCAATAACACATATTAATGAAACAATTAATAATTTGAAACCAGATTATAATAAAAGAAATGGGATTTATGACAGTACCTTGGTGCATCATAATAAACAAATAAAAAAGATGAAAGCTACTGTCACTGATCTAGAAAATAATTTACATGATAAATTACAATTTGACACTACTTTTAATGATCTTACTGAATCTCAGCAATGTTTATTTCCATATTGGGTTATGATCAATAAAATTATAATAAAGGCATATACAGAAAGAGATGTAGCATTTGATCCTAAAAGCTTTAAAATTTATATATTTCCTCCATTAACACCTTTCACTGATCTTCCACAGTTGATACATACAAATTAAAGATTATGTAGAGAGTATGATGGGTCAAGTCAATTTAAACCTGTCACTGCTCGGCATCTGGCTAAGTTTGAACGTTTCCGTGGCTCGGAGGCTGATCCTATCTCCCGACGTTCTGTGATAAATCTCACAGAGAAATCCCTTGACGACGCAGCGTTATCCGTGCTAGGGAAGGGTTTAAATTTTGCACCAACACCGAAGAGTTTGCCGGTGGTGGATTTTATCAGTTCGATTGAACAGGCAGTTTACAAACTACCACCTGTTGATGCAGATGATGTCAGGAGGGAGACATGTCGTGTTTTGACTAGGCCTCGTCCACCCAAGAGCAATGTGACATCAGCGGAGAGGGCTGCTTTACGCTCTCTCAGAGCTGATCCGGACATTGTCATTTTACCTGCGGACAAGGGCAATGCCACCGTTGTTTTGAACAAACATGACTATGTACAAAAGATGAATTGTTTATTATCTGACTCAGCGTATCGCAGGATCGATGCTGACCCCACGAAAAGCGTTGAGAGGAAGACCAACAACCTCCTGAAGAAAAGTGGTTTGCCACAGGACACTATCAAGAGTCTTAACACCTATAGTGCTGTTCCCACAGGTTATATGGCCTTCCGAAACTATATAAGGAGGGGGTCCCTCTCCGCCCCATAGTCAGCAATATCGGTGCTCCAACATATCGTGTGGCTAAGCACCTTGCTTCAATGGTAAGCCCACAAGTTGGACGTTGTGAACATCATATTAAGAACTCAGCTGACTTCTTACGGCGTTTGGAGGGAATGCAGTTGAATGACTCTGATATGTTAGTAAGTTTTGATGTGGTCTCGCTCTTTACTCGTGTTCCTTTGTCTGATTCGTTGCGGTTAATTGAAGTGAAGTTTGGATTGGAACTAACTAATTTGTTTCGACATGTGTTGACGTCCACGTATTTCTTATTCAATGACCAGTATTACGAGCAGACAGATGGAGTTGCGATGGGTAGCCCGTTATCTCCTGTGATTGCAAATCTGTTCATGGAAGACTTCGAGGAGCGTGCATTGGAGTCGGCGCCATTGAAACCTGCCTGTTTTTTCGGATACGTTGACGATACTTTTGTTGTTTGGCCGCATGGCAGGGAGAATTTGAATGCCTTTTTAGAACATCTAAACTCGATCCACCCCAACATTCGTTTTACCATGGAGGTGGAAGAGGATGGTTGCCTTCCCTTTCTTGACGTTTTGGTTAGGGGGAAGGTGGATGGATCGTTGGGACATGCAGTTTATAGGAAGCGTACTCACACTGACTTGTATCTGCAGGCGGACAGTTGTCATCATCCGGCCCAACGTGAAGGGGTACTTCGTACCCTGGTACACAGGGCACATGTCATCTCCGACGTTGAGACTTTGCCTGCTGAGCTGGCCCATCTTGAGGCTACCTTCCGCCACAATGGGTATAGTGAAAGACAGATTGAACGGGCGTTGCGATATCTACATCTATCTACATCCATACTCCGCAAGCCACCTGACGGTGTGTGTCGGAGGGTACCCTGAGTACCTCTATCGGTTCTCCCTTCTATTCCAGTCTCGTATTGTACGTGGAAAGAAGGATTGTCGGTATGCTTCTGTGTGGGCTCTAATCTTTCTGATTTTATCCTCATGGTCTCTTCGCGAGATATACGTAGGAGGGAGCAATATACTGCTTGACTCTTCGGTGAAGGTATGTTCTCGAAACTTTAACAAAAGCCCGTACCGAGCTACTGAGCGTCTCTCCTGCAGAGTCTTCCACTGGAGTTTATCTATCATCTCCGTAACGCTTTCGCAATTACTAAATGATCCTGTAACGAAGCGCGCTGCTCTCCGTTGGATCTTCTCTATCTCTTCTATCAACCCTACCTGGTGCGGATCCCACACTGCTGAGCAGTATTCAAGCATTGGGCGAACAAGCGTACTGTAACCTACTTCCTTTGTTGTCGGATTGCATTTCCTTAAGATTCTTCCAATGAATCTCAGTCTGGCATCTGCTTTACCGACGATCAACTTTATATGATCATTCTATTTTAAATCACTCCTAATGAGTACTCCCAGATAATTTATGGAATTAACTACTTCCAGTTGCTGACCTGCTATTTTGTAGCTAAATGATAAGGGACCTATCTTTCTATGTATTCGCATCAGATTACACTTGTCTACATTGAGATTCAATTGCCATTCCGTGCACCATGCGTCAATTCGCTGCAGATCCTCCTGCATTTCAGTACAATTTTCCATTGTTGCAACCTCTCGATACACCACAGCATCATCTGCAAAAAGCCTCAGTGAACTTCCGATGTCATCCACCAGGTCATTTATGTATATTGTGAATAGCAACGGTCCTATGACACTCCCCTGGGGCACACCTGAAATCACTCTTACTTCGGAAGACTTCTCTCCATTGAGAATGACATGCTGCGTTCTGTTATCTAGGAACTCCTCAATCCAATCACACAATTGATCTGATAGTCCGTATGCTCTATCAACCAACTGTGCGCAAGGTGACTGATGATAATTCTCAGTTGACTCCTAAATCTATTGCCTTTTTGCCCTACATAGGAAGCACTTCAAACAAGATAGGTCGTATTTTACGGAAATACAATGTGAAATGTGTTTTCCGACCTCCATCTAAGATTAAAGCGCTTTTGGGGTCTGTTAAGGATGATCTTGGTTTACGTAAGGCAGGTGTTTATCGCATTCCTTGTAGCTGCGGCATGGCATACATTGGTCAGACCATCAGGACCGTGGAGGACCGGTGTATTGAACATAAACGGCACACGCGACTACAGCAGCCTAGCAAATCTGCTATTGCCGAACATTGTTTGGACACTGGTCACCCCATGTGGTATAATAATACCGAGATATTAGCATGCACGTCCGGCTATTGGGATAGTGTGATTAAGGAGTCTGTTGAAATTAAATTGGCTAGCAACCTTGTGAATAGGGATGGAGGCTTTTGTTTAAACTCGGCCTGGAATCCTGCTCTTTCACTTGTTAAAAAACATAGGGACAGAGTTAACGTTTCCTCAACTACCAGTCCATAGTTTCTTACTATCGATAGCTCTGACTTCGTTCATCTTTGGTGGCTTTTGTTTAGGTGTGTGTTATCTTTTCTGTTAGACTCGCAGAACCGAGCTCTCGTGTTTTCTGCACTTCGTCTGGTCGTTGCAGTTAAGCCTTGAAAATGGCGGAGGGTGCATCCGCCGAAATATCGGCAGTTGTCGAAAATTCAACCTGGCTGAATGCCCGTAAGTACTTTGAACAATTTAAACCTGTTAGAGAAACAATTTATATAGATTACCTGATGATGAATAACGATTTTATGCTATATAAATAGATCTCATTTGGAGCATTAAATGTATAAAATTTACAGGACCCCATAATCCACATACACTAACAACTACAAATGGACACACTAGAATTGAAGTCTTTTCTATAAATTTTAAAAATTAAAAGAGCAAATTTGTTAAGAAAACTTTGTACATATTTGTGAAAATGAATTACATAAACCTATGAGGAAAAATTATAATGGAAGAAAAGATGTAACATTTGGAATAGATGATTTATGGAAAGCTGATTTAGTTGAAATGATTCCTGGAAAATTATCTGTACAGTTCTTTGGTTTTGTTTATTCTTTTGTCAAAAACAATGCACAGTTCAATAACTGGTGAGCTATTAGCCATTGGAATTATATCTTCTGCCTCCACAATGTTTTCAGATCTTAAGAAGGGACCGACAATTCATCGTGAGGGTAGTGAATAAGGAACTAAGGAATATTATAAAATCATGTCGTCTAGAAACAAGGCAGGAAAGCTTATGCACTTGCTGCCTGCTCCAAAAAGTCGAGAAGGCGTAATTTCCGCAGGCATAACTCCATTGTACTCCTGGTAAGATGCTTCCAAGATATGAAGTACATAAGTGTCACTACCACTATTTGGATACGGACGTAATAAGAGACATTACACTACATATATGTGGATACCACATTTCCACTGCAATCTAGAAACAGACGAGAAGCCCTTAGGAATAACGATCTTTTAATTGGCCCATTGTGACAAGAAAAAGCATTTCAGTGGTTGCATACACACTGTCAGTATTAATAAACTAATTATACAACAGGCTACACAAACGAGGTAATGGTCGGTATTATTCCGACAGTATATACTGAAAGAGTGTAGTGATCTGATATATTTAATTCGTTGAAATGTGTTGCTGACAAAGGCAGATGTACTTGCATGACAATGTTTTTCGAACGACGTGAACTACCGGTCACGAGGGACAAATGACTAGATTCTGCATGCCACGAGCGCGCATTATTCTCCGCTGCTAACAATACACCGACCATACACATATCAATTGTTTATTTTCTCATTAACAACTATTTTATTCGCGAATCATGCATTGTCAACTGTAGGAGATTAACCAGCATCTGGCAAGTGCCTATCATTCCGTCTGAACTGAGTGCTCGTCATTATTTTAACACTGCTCAGATCAAGAAAAGGTAAGTTTCCATTCCAGTCTGTAGGTGTTAAAAATACTGTTTATTACGAGGACTCAACCTAAATTCCAACAAAATTGGCAATTTTGTGTGTGTGAATTGTTAACCTTTCCTTATTCAAAGAAGCATCACCCTTTATGAGTAGTAGCAACCTTCCTCTTGATAGTTTTTATTGTGCTTGCTATGCCAAAACACAGTATAATCTGCAAATACTCATCTTACAGTAGCTATTGCGACAGAATTCTGAAACACAGTGACTCATTAAACCAGTAATTGGCAACCAGAGAGCTCAATAGCTTCCGAAAAAGCTCACTGTGTCGGTTTGCAGTAACATAAGAGAAGAACTTTCATGTTCATTTTCACACTAGGAAACTCTTGTTCCACTAGCTGTCGATAACTCTTAAAATATTACTGGACTGAAAAAAAGAAGAAAGTATAACTACTACATACCGTCATAGATAAGAAAGTTCTGTGTGATTACGAATTGACAAAACACTCTCCTCCTTGTGTGCAATAATTCACCAAAATCTCGTTTCGATGTCTCGAGCGGTTAAGGAGATGTGAGGGTTATTGTGAATATTTCATTCTCGTGGGCATGAGCTCGGGAGTAAGCGCGCTACAAGGGATCCATTTTCTCGAGATCGGAGACAGGTAGAGACATCCCCCCCCCCCCCCCCCCCCCCCAGTGTCTAAAGAAAACTTCAACATGTTAGTTAAATTTCATACCTAGATACGTATGGTGTAATACGCAAAAAACGCTAAATCATAGCCAACCCTAGATTTCATTGCAAACTTTTCGAATTGTGCGTAGGATCTTACTAAAATGTGTATATCAAAATAAGTATGCCCATTGGCTAGATGATGGGCCCTCCGCCATAAAGCCGGACATATAGCGTTACAAACAAGGTAAAAATGAAATATTTTTACTGAATAGTTTCTGTAAAATCGTTTGAGAAAGATTACAGTGTATACGTGCTTCGTTTCTGTCAGCGCAGAGCGTCGCCAAACGCCGCGTGCTAAGTATGTGTACGCGTCTCAATATGCTTTGGACCAGCCGGGCCTCCGAAACCTACGAGGCTGCGCGTTTCGTCTTGTACTTCAACTAGCCTACACGAATTCCCATCATAGAGCGCTTTGTAGTAAGAATAACAGATCGCTATCTGGTACTTCACAGGTTGTTGTTGGCTACGAAGCAGGGGGGGGGGGGGGGGAGGAGGAAAGGGAGAGCAGCAGTAGAGGGTCAATTCCGATACGAGCCAACCTTGAAATATTATTGTTCATGTCATATTTGGTTGACATCGGCAGCAGTACTTAGTTACATTCAAAGCCATTCCGGAAATCTTGCCATGCATATGCAACTGAGTTTGTCATGTTTCACTGGCATAAGGATCAGCACTTCCATATCATTCCGGTAATCGCATCCAGCCACTTGCTCCGTAAGCTAAAAGAATTTCACGGCCATTTATAACATTCTCCGTGGTTTTGCTGAAAACTGATTTATTCATTTATTTATAAAAATCTTTTTCAAAATCACATATCGCGATACACCTGTGTTTGGTCTTAACGTTAGCGCAGTTCTTCAACCAGGAACGCTGTTCGATGGAGATGCCACCGGTGATTCTAACAAATTTCGTCCGCAATCTGACACTCTGCTGCTTGTCTCTGTAATCTGTCTTGTAGTCTGATCTACGAAAAATCCCTAGTTCGTCACTTTTTATGTTGTTGGAGTTGGTTTCTTTAATATGATTGCGCATGTGCTCTGATAGGTCTATTCCACTTCACATGATCCTTCCTGCCAAAATTATTCACTAATTTTTTCTACGTGAATAGCACAAATTTAACTTATTAAAATTTTCGAACAAAGATACTAACCTTGAGTGTGTTCTGTTCTGTTCCAAAATAGCCCTGATGCAGCCATGTTACATCTAGAATTTGCCTTGGATGCCTAAGTACGGCACTGAGACTGGAGGTAAAGCAAACTAATTAGCTCCAACCTGTTCTTGGGTGATCTATTTTCAACTACACGGAAATATTTACACAAATATGGATTTAGTGATGTTATAGAACTGTTCACCATCTACTTTGCGTTAAAAAAGTCGAAGCCTTAAACAGTTTCCCGAATCTTCCTTTCCAGTGGTTCATCAACTTCTTTATACCTGGAGATCTTTTTCACTGTTCAGTCATAATGGAGAATGAATAATATTGAGAAAGCATTTTGGTATTAGAAAATTTACACTGTATCTAGTACAAGCCAAATTATTTCGGGGCTGAGTGTGCATTCAAAACCATCGTCAGTATCGTAATTCGATGTGTAAAACCTTTTGTGCAGGTCTTACAATAGTCTGCAAGTGTTTTTGTCCCAGTAAAGCCTTGAGATTCTCTTCATTTGACAGGGATATGGGTGACACTTTAACTATCAATTTATACAGCACAATTTTATGCTCTTCGCCTCCATCTCCTAGAATGTGTGACTTATTGACAGTACCACTTCGAACTAGAATCAACTCCTGCGTAAATTCGTAATGACACAGATTACGTATAAGACACCCATTAATATTTTCAGTGGGGTACACACACTAAAGAAGTTATTTATTGTTCCATCCACGAAACATCCAGCGTTTTGTAGGGCATTCAGATCCATTGTTGACAGAGAGATGTATGATTTGAGAGCTGGTATAAGTCCAACATATCTGTTGTGGTCACTTTCAATGCCTTTAAGTTCGTATCTTCTTTTTTGAAACAGAAAGGGTAATGCATTACGTGTAAGGCACAGTGTTACCATTGCTGCTGGAGTCTTCTTATGTGCAAATACTCCTTCCTAATACAGGGTGCTCTGTCTTCAAATTGTAAGACCATCTTGATGTTAAATACTAATTCATATCCCATCATTGTTATTTAATAATGCTGAGGCCAGTGATTTATGGGAATGATATTCCTGACTGATGATACGTTCATCATATTGAACTGAAACTGTTATATCGAGTGACGTTATTGAGAGGTATCAATCCTATGGATTTAAGAAACTCCTATTTCTCGTGTGTTTTCATACTTTGCTTCCAATGAAGTGGTCATCTGATGGCTGTATAATTGTATTTATATTTTATACCCATAATGCTGCTTCAGATGAAGATGTACTATACTTTCCTCATCTACAAAATCGACTTGATTCGCGTTCTGATCTATGATGTTTAGCTCGAAATGCTCCAATGTTTAAACAATCACTGAGAGGTATATTGGGTTACTGACGACCACTTCAGTTTTATAACCTGAACTCGGTGTAGAGAAACGCGTGTATACTAGGTACTACTCCGTCGTTAAGGTGTGAAGTCGACATGATATTACACTGACTACGAATTATAGTCACTTGCAGTATATACATTTGTTCATCCTGGCCGTAAATTTTATCAGTTCTATGCTCCAACACTAGACCCCTGATGAACCTTAATGGCTAAAGTACACTCCCTCTTCTGTTGTTTTTATCTTTGTTTTAAACTTAGTAACGTTTGCATATAAATATAATTCTTTTATAAATCGTTTTATATGTACATTTAAGTCATTAATATTTCAGAAGCCAGGATGTATTACCCAAACTTCCTCACTTCCTAGATGAAGTTTATTGTTTGCCTCAGAGACATTAGCTATAATGTTGTAAGTTTAGATAAGAATTAATACTATATTCCACTCTCCTCGGCTTGGATCTATTGGAGGAAAGTAGTTTTCTTGTAATACAGACGACAATTGTTTTAAAGTTAGAGTGTTAGACATTGAATCTATATCTAGAATGATGCAGTAATGCGCGTAAGGCTTGTTTTAAGCAATCATCAGAACCAACATTTGTAGAATACCTGGTTCGTCTCAGTGAAGGGATGCCAAAGTTCTTCAGACGATCTCAGCTCTCCATCTGAGTCAAAGTAGTAGAGAGTATTTGGTTTTCCTTAACATACGCAAACCCAATAAGTTCCAAACTCTCGTACAACATCTAAAATGACTATACAACATTATTTCCATTTCCTCATAGTCTTTGTGGACGTATCCCACATTAAATACGCAGTGCAATATCGGGATTTTCAGTTTTCTTAACGACTTTAAGAAGATTTATTTTTGTAATTAGTCTGCCCGGTAGTATCGCTGTCAGCTTTTTTATAAGTTGCCCAAGCCCATAAAAATGAAATTATTCTGCTAGATATCTTGTGTATTCCTTTTATTAGCTAACATTCGGTCTCTAATACGACGACCATTATTTGTAGCCTAAGTGATACCATGTAAATTGTACGTGTCGTCTGGTTATTAATTCCGTTGTCGGCTTGGCAAAATAAGTCTATCCACGGTTATGAAGTTAGATCTGTAGGTTCTCGAGAATACCACCCCCACCTCTGTTGATGTACTTTCTAGAACATGTGTCACGCTACTACATGGTCTGAGTGTCCTATTATATAGTAAACTGTATGACTAAAGCTACGCCGGCTTACAAAGCAGTAACCGAATGATATCTGGTTTGTTTGTATTCGTGAACGCCAATCGTGAGTCAGATGACGACAGCATATGCCAAGGTGTTCCAGGGCGCCCTGTTCCGCAGAGCGTTGTCGCCCGCTATGAACCGTCAAAAGGGACAGCAAGCCACTGAGGAGCCTTGTGATCTGCCTTCGGCGCCCTCCTGCCAAGTTGCAACAGCCTATTTAAAACACCTGCACTGTCTTCCTTCAGTCGGTCAGCGTGCTGCTTGAATATGGTGAAATATTTCACAGCGACAGTGTATTTGTAAGAAATCAAGCATGCCGAAAGTAGCCAGCTCCAAACCATCATCAGGGGTTGCAAGAATTTCCTGATTTCTCTACAGACGGAAGAGTTATTCACTGCAGTGTGTGCAACAAAGACGCAAGAAAATGTTAACCTGTTATCTGCTATGTCCACTCAGAGAACAATGAGGACACTGTTTATACCGAGATAACTTGAACCAGACACGTGTGAATGCAAAACTTAATAAGGCTTAATTTTGCTACTTAGGTCTCGTACGTAAATTCTTCACCGATGTTATTCTCATTTCCTTTTGTTTTTAGGTACATTCTTAACAGAGGTCGCATTTCAGTTAGCATGTTGCAGGGATTAAACACCAGGCAAATTTAAAAAATAAATCAAACTAGAAACAAACATTTCTAATTAAAACAAATGCAACAAAACAAAAACTTATTTTATTTTGACCTGTTCCGAGCCATTGTTGCCGGACACATACCATTAAATGCAGTTGAAAATAACCATTTCAAAAGTTTCCTAAAAACAATACTGTCACCGCAGCATTCCATCCGAATCCACACTGAGAAAGAACTAATTAGCAACTTTATATGAAAATACATTGAGCAGGATAAGGGAAGATATAGGCGATTCATACATGTGGATCTCTGTTGATAAGACAACTGACAGACAAGGTCGATATGTGGCTAATTTGATTGTTGAAAAGTTAGATCCTTACACTCGCTCTGTACCTCATCTGATCTGCAGCAAGGAGCTAAAAAAGAGTAATCAGGAAACAACCCCTCACTTTGTGAACAAAACCCTCAAATTACATTTCCGCAACAGTGTAGATGAAGATAAAGTTCTTGTAATCCACACTGATGCAGCCGCATACCTGGTTGTTGCTGTTAAATTGTTGAAAGTATTTTACCCAGCCTTGCTTCATATCACATCTCTTGCCCATGCCACAAATCGTGTAGTTGAGACGATACGTTTCGATTTTCCACATGTAGATAAGCTAGTTTCAACTATCAAAAACGTTTTTATTAAAGTATCTACAGGAATCCAGTAATTTCGAGAGGAACTTCAAAACGTATCACTTCCACCAGAACAGTTACTTGCTGGAAAACGTGGCTAGAGGCCGTGGAATATTGCAGCGAGCATCTGGAAGACATTAAGAACATTGTTTTTACACTACGAGCCTTTAAAATTGCTACACCACGAAGATGACGTGATACAGACGCGAAATTTAAACGACAGGAAGAAGATACTATGATATCCAAATGATTAGCTTTCCAGAGCATTCACACAAGGTTGGCGCCGGTGGCGACACCTACAACGTGCTGACATGAGGAAAGTTTCCAATCGATTTCTCATACACAAACAGAAGTTGACCGGCGTTGCCTACTGAAACGTTGTTGTGATGCCTCGTGTAAGGAGGAGCAATGCGTACCATCACGTTTCCGACTTTGCTAAAGGTCGGATTGTAGCCTATCACGATTGTGTTTTATCGTATCGCGACGTCGCTGCTCGCGTTGGTCGAGATCCAATGACTGTTAGCAGAATATGGAATCAGTGGGTTCAGGAGGGTAATACGGAACGCCTCGTATCACTAGCAGTCGAGATGACAAGCATCTTATCCGCATGGCTGTAGCGGATCGTGCAGCCACGTCTCGATCCCTGAGTCAACAGATAGGGACGTCTGCAAGACAACAACCATCTGCACGAACAGTTCGACGACGTTTGCAACAGCATGGACTATCAGCTCGGAGACCATGGCTGCGGTTACCCTTGACGCTGCATCACAGACAGGAGCGCCTGCGATGGTGTACTCAACGACGAACCTGGGCGCACGATTGGCAAAACGTCATTTTTTCGGATGAATCCAGGCTCTGTTTACAGCATCATGTTGTTTGGCAACATCGCGGTGAACGCACATTCGAAGCGTGTATTCGTCATCGCCATACCGGAGTATCACCCGGCGTGATGGTATGGGGTGCCAGTGGTTACACGTTTCGGTCACCTCTTGTTCGCACTGACGGCACTTTGAACAGTGGACGTTACATTTAAGATATCTTACGACCCGTGGCTCTACCCCTCATTCAATCCCAGCGAGACTCTACATTTCAGCAGGATAACACGCGACCGCATGTTGCAGGTCCTGTACGGGCATTTCTGGATACAGAAAATGTTCGACTGCTGCCCTGGCCAGCACATTCTCCAGATCTCTCACAAATTGAAAACGTGTGGTCAATGGTGGCCGAGCAACTGGCTCGTCACAATACGCCAGTCACTACTCGTGATGAACTGTGGCATCGTGTTGAAGCTGAGTGGGCAGGTGTACCTTTACACGCTATCCAAGCTCTGTTTGACTCAATGCCCAGGCGTATCAAGGCAGTTATTACGGTCAAAGGTGGTTGTTCTGGGTACTGATTTCTCAGGATCTATGCACCCAAATTGCGTGAAAATGTAATCACATGTCAGTTCTAGTATAAAATATTTGTCCAATGAATACCCGTTTGTCATCTGCATTTCTTCTTGGTGTAGCAATTTTAAAGGTAGTGTAAATTTCAGGGGGAAGAGTGAGCGTAACTTCAGCTGAAGATCTTCTAAAGGACCCAACAATTTCCAACGACATTGCACACATGAAATCTCATTATGCATTTTTGTTCTCTGTTATTAATGCTCACTGTTTTAGTCCACACGGGCCGGCCGCTGGAACCGAGCGGTTCTAGGCGCTTCAGCCCGGCACCGCGCGACTGCTACGGTCGCAGGTTTGAATCCTGCCTCAGGCATGGATGTGTGTGATGTCCTTAGGTTATTCAGGTTTAAGTACTTCTAAGTTCTAGGGGACTGATGACGTCATATCTTAAGTCCCATAGTGCTCAGAGCCATTTGAATCATGTTTTGTCTACATGAAACTGTGATTAATAGAGGACATGACAGGAAAAATCAACTTGTTCCCAGGTTTTATTGGTATAAATGTTAGTGAGAAGCTAAGGACTGAACTGCGGCACTGCGGCTGACATCTTATCAAGTAAATCAACAGAACATGGGTGTGCTGTCCCATTGCACCTAATACCTTAATTTAAATATGCTCCGGTGATATCTGTGGCCGTGGGACGCTCATTCTTAGCCTGTAAGATGCTATTAACACAGATGAGATGTGTTTTCTCAACGGACGATCTGGAGAAAGTGTTAGTTATTTACCGTGGCTGTAATTATGGACATGGGCCATGATATAATGTGGTTTTTTGCCAATGTACTTTTTTTTACAGTAAAATGCGAGGGTTTGGTCACCTACTTTCTGGTTTTTATAATCTACTTTTCTAAGTGATAGAACCTATTTGAAGTGCTTTATTTAAGATTTTTAGAACCTAAAGGTCCGAGGTCTAATTATCTCATGCCCACAAGGGAATGTCTTGCATTCTGGCCTGTGGACCTGACGAACAACCATCTCCATAATTACTGAAAGATGCGTTTTTATCGAAGATGTGAAATGATTGATACTCTGTTTGATCAAAAGTATCCGGACACCTGGATATAAATGGCTTACAAGTTCGTGGCGCCCTCCATCGGTAATGCTGAAATTCAATATGGTGTTGTCCCACTCTTAGCCTTGATGACAGCTTCCACTCTCGCAGGCATACGTTCAATCAGGTGCCGGAAGGTTTCTTTGGGAATGGCAGCCCACTCTTAACAGAGTACTGTCATGAGGAGAGGTATCAATGTCGGTGGGTGAGGTCTCGCACGACGTCGGCGTTCCTAAACATCCCAAAGGTGTTCTGTAGGATTCAGGTCAGGATTCTGTGCAGGACAGTTCATTATAGGGATGTTATTGGCCATGGATTATGAACAGGTGCTCCATCGTGTTGAAAGATGCAATCGCCACCCCCGAATTGCTCATCAACATTGGGAAGCAAAAATGTGCTTAAAACATCAATGATAGCCTGTGCTGTGATAGTGCCACGCAAAACAACAATGTGTGCAAACCCCTTGCATGAAAAACACAAGCAAACCATAACACCCCCGCCTCCGAATTTTACTGTTGCCAAAGCACACGCAGGCCGATGACGTTCACTGGACATTCGCCATACCCACACCCTGCTATCGGATCGCCACACCGTGATTCGTCCCTCCACACAACGTTTTTCCATTGTTCACTCGTTCACTGGTTCAAATGGCTCTGAGCACTATGGGACTTACCTTCTGAGGTCCCTTAGAACTTAGAACTACTTAAACCTAACTAACCTAAGGACGTCACACACATCCATGCCCGAGTCAGGATTCGAACCTGCGACCGAAGCGGTTGTGCGTTTCCAGACTGAAGCGCCTAGAACCGCTCGGGCACTCCGACCGGCTTACTCTCCTTACATCAAGCGAAATGTCGTTTGGCATTTAGCACCGTAATGTGTGGCTTATGAGCAGCCTCTCGACTATTGACTCCAAGTTTCTTTACCTCCCGCCTAACTGCCACAGTACTTGCAGTGGATCCAGATGCAGTTTGGAAGTCCTGTGTGACGGTCTGGATAGATGTTTGCCTATTACACATTACGACCCGCTTCAGCTGTCAGCTGTCTCTGTCAGTCAACAGATGAGGTCTGCCTGTACGCTTTTGTGCTGTACGTGCCCCTTCACGTTTCCACTTCACTGTCACATCGGAAACAGTGGACTGAGAGTTGTTTGGGACACATGTGACACCCAGTCACCTGACCACGTTAGAAGTCCGTCATTTACGCGAAGCACCCCATTCAGCTCTCTCACGATGTCTAATGTCTGTTGAGCTCGCTGATATGGAGCACCTGTAAGTAGATGCCAACACGATGAACCTAATATGAAAAACGTATGTTTTTGGTGGTGTTCGGATTCTTTTGATCACATAGAGTATGATTTAGTTCCTGTGACGCTTATTTTCTTTCGGAGCTGATGTTGTAAGTAGTCGTAATCGATCTGGGATTTCATTCGGGTAGTCGTAATGTATTTTTTTCAGTCTTTAACCCCTTTGTCTTTGGTATGTGCAGCTCCTGGCGCTAGTTTAATTATATTCTTTTATTTGTCAGTCTATGAAGCCTTCATTTGTCCTTTTGAGGTGTTGCCCTTATTGTGCGCAAATAGTCACATGTAATATTTCACTATACGCTTTTATCTCCTTTTGGATATACAGTTCCTCATTTTCATCATTCTTTGAAATTCCTTATTCCCATCTCCTATAGTATTCTTAGTCGATGGTATTGGGTGCTTACTTAACATATATAGTTTCGTCCCGCTGATTAAATGTGCTTTGTCGGACTCAGCATTACCATAACAGTTAATGAAGTCAGTAATACGATATTCTCTCTCTTCCACTCCTTCTTCTACCTTTCTTTCTCCATCTATAGTGTGCGACAGCGTTCTCAGACTGTCGGATACTAGATTAGAACTTTCCAAGAGAGACTGATCTCATTGCAACTGTCGTAACTGTAACAGTCCTAATTTCCGTCGTACAGCCGTCCCCGTTTCAATAACTTCACGCTTTGCGAACGACAGCCTGCAGTATATGAAGCTGTTTTTAAGATAGTGTACAACTTACCAACACCTGGAGTGCGGCCACTCAGTGGAGCAGGCCGGAGAGGCCGAGCGGTTCTAGGCACTACAGTCTGGAAACGCGCGACCGCTACGGTCGCAGGTTCGAATCCTGCCTCGGGCAAGGATGTGTGTGATGTCCTTAGCTTAGTTAGGTTTAAGTAGTTCTAAGTTCTAGGGGACTGATGACCTCAGAAGTTAAGTCCCATAGTGCTCAGAGCCATATGAACCATTTGAACCACTCAGCGGATGTGTGACTTATAGTTTGGAAAATGCTTGCCTTCTACCTCTACGATCGAGCCTGGAATGCTTCTTCGCCCAGGTGAAACCTGCTTGCCTCAGTGAAAGTCATATCCAGTGAAACTGATCAAACAAATTTCAGTGTACTACCTTTTTCGAGACAGTCTCCAAAATGTGTTTGACTTTTTTAGTTTCCTGGAGGAATGACACGATGAATTGCAGTTCATTTCCAGGTATCGTTAGATTTTGCCTAATTACTTCAGCAGTGTATTGAAGGACTTCTCTCCCCCCCCCCCTCCCGGGCACAGACACGCTGATTTGGGAAAGAGAAATTGATTCTATTGGACACTGATTTCCATCTGGCAATAGGCTATAGACCGTATAAGAATGTACTCGGAGAAGTCGTACCTAGATTCCTGTTGTGGAAATTTTGGACAGGACAGCATTTATTTTCCAGTGTTGTGAGTGATCGTCGCTCTTATGTTCTAGTACCGTAAGGGTATCTTCAGTTTGGTTACATTCTGTTTTATCCTGCTTTCTTGTAAAATACAGCACTGCCACACAGGTTTCATTTTGTATCGTAAGTTTATTATGTTCTCTACTGTAGGGACCATGTGAGTCCACCAGCCTTACAAAAATACAGTTAGCGTCATAACAGGAAAGACTACACTGACATTTTTCTTCCTCAAATTGTACAGTACATTTTCCACCGTTTCATTATTGCGATTGTTTTGGACGTTTTTTATTTGTGGTACTTGTGATAAAAAATGCTTTTAAGGTGACCGCTCGCGTAAAGTGGGAAATCCGGGTTCGAGTCCCAGTCCTTCACAAATTTCTACTGTGGTCCTTAGATTACACAACTGCAGATAGTTCATATTTGGATCTGCGAATACATTTCACTTCTATCATAGGAGCTGTAGTCTTCGCAGTGCCTGTTCCTTCAGACATGCGTACATGTTCGTAGGAATTGCATAGTACCTCTTCACAACGCAGGCACTGCAATTTCTCATAAATGTTGCACCATTAATGTATGTGATGAGCTGGTGAAAGTGCAGTCCCGTTCACTAGCTCGTACCGCAAAGAATGTTCAGTTCACAAATCTTTCAAATGTTTCAATTTTAATCACAAAAGAGGTTTAATGACTCTTTGTTGGAAACATCCCTTTTAGATATTAATTTCATGTTCGTTATTAATTGAAATTAGAGAAGCCGATTCGCATGAATGAATTCTCGCAGCAATAGGGCATAGGTGTGTGTTCCAGAGCGCTAAACTAGATGAATATATCGCCTCATTTGGTTATTATGTATGAGATCTCGTTTTATCATTAACTTTGATTTTGTGGGCTACCCAGATTAGCGTATGTAGTTGCGCTTTCGCCATACGGCCTTCTTCACTTTTTGATGCCTGCCCACAGGCTGGAGTTTATGAGAAACGTTGTCGTCTGTTAATTTCTATTGTGATTTTTATCACTCGTCAGAGCAAATAAACGTCTCTTATTCTCAGTCTTGACTTAGGAGATCCACTAATAATAAATGTAACTAGACACTCAACTTGGTGGTTATGGCGCTGTCAACCAGATGATGATACATATTTCTGTAACCAATCGTCTAAGATCTCTTCCATTGTAAGTAACTGTACCTAACTTAAAACATATTGCTTCTAATTTAATTAACAGCACACGATAACCAGCAATTTGGTTGTCTTGGCTGTTTTACATTTTTTAAAAGAGAACGCACTTTTGTGACAATGTTACTAACAACCTATGATCGTTCTGAGAGTTAAAAATTATCGTTTCAAATACATATTATATACTTATCCTGCAACTGCGCTATAAAATTATTCAATTACTGTCAAATGACGACGCAATTTGGTGTAAGCACAGTTACCTGTTTCCGTGTGATTGTGCATAACTATGTGGTTAACTTTTGTTCAGTTCTATTTTCCTGTACTGTAACCGACATGCCATATCGGCTAGCCATGTGATCAATAGAATGTTTATAATCATTGTTCTTAGATGTTTTCTTTGACATTACAAACGACAACCTGACATTCTGTGCCACTCGGTGGGGTTTTAGTATAGGGTTGTTATCACAGCAAATCGCTTGTTTAATTTATTAAAATGTAGCTTTAGCTTAATTTCCTGTTTAATTTGTCTGCACAAAGCCTGAAGGTGTCAGAAGAAACGAAACCGGCCATATGAAAAGAAATGTGTAAAAGTACAAGTGAGGCGGCTTACATTAATCATTTAAAAAAATGGCTCTGAGCACTATGGGACTCAACTACTGTGGTCATTTGTTTCCTAGAACTTAGAACTACTTAAACCTAACTAACCTAAGGACATCACACACATCCATGCCCGAGACAGGATTCGAACCTGCGACCGTAGCAGTCGCACGGTTCCGGACTGCGCGCCTAGAACCGTGAGGCCACCGCGCCCGGCATTAATCATTGAGATTTGTTCTCAACTCAGCATGTAGAGCTCTCTGTGGCGGCGCTATAGTTTTACACAGCAAGTAAACTAAATGATAAGTTACACTAAACATTCAGAGGAAGGAACGAACTTTGCACTCGTTTTTCTTGTACGTTCTTCAATATACATTTCATGTACGCTCCTCGACTCTGATGCAGAGCTGGGACCCAGATTTCACTCCATTAGCCGCTAGTAACTTACGGCTCTCACTCTGAGTAGTAAAGACGCGTCAGACGATGAGCACGCTCAATTTCCGCCATTTTCACGGTGCTCCCACGGCTGCAGCTTTGAAGCACGCCGGCAATCTGTCGCACGGTCGATACACATGCTCTCGCCGCCACAGATAGCTCGCCACCCTTTGTCACCGTTGATTGACTGAAACGGCCTAAGTGTGCCGGGAGGACACATCCTTATCACTGCGGAAACTATAGGAGATGGATTCTGTTTTTTTAACTTTGCATTTATATCGACTGTAATGCTAATGTATCTGCGTCTTACGTCTCAAGCTTTTTCGAATGTCAGTCGCAAACAAGGCCACAGAAAATGTGAGCGTTAATCATAAAACATTTTTTATGAGCTAGAAACAATCGTGCAGCGCCCATGAAACATGGGGATGATTTTATTCATTCTGTATACACCCATCTTCTAGTGCTACGTGTTTTTACCAACAAAGGATGACTTTACAGAGACCTTGGTTGGGGAAGTCTGCAGTTCGGCTGTTCAGGAAATATTTCAACTCGAAAAGCAGCTTTTCGTCATTCGGGAAACGCTTGCTATGCTTTGTTTTCTTCATTCGAAGAAAGGGAAATAAGCCACTAGATGTCACGTCACGAAAATATGATAGTAGACGAGTCGTTGCGGACGTGGGGGAGACTATGGCCTCTGTCCTGTGCACATTGGACAGCTCCCCGTGACACTTCTTCATAACAGAGCCAGCAGTAACTTCGTCAGCAGATTTCGTCTGTTTTCTCCACAAGATCCTAATTTGTTTTCACCATAACAGCATCACTTCGCCAGATGAAGATTAGCTTTTCGAAAGTTTGAGCGATGGTGACTTCAGAAGTATCCTGTGCTTGCCTTATTCCGTTGTCTTGTGGTCGTTGTGGTATAGCGAATTCACGTCCGTGGTAATTAACCGCCTAAGGATATCGCTGCGATTAGCCTAATGCTGCTGCTAAATTTACGCTGCACCCTCAGCTCAACGGGGTTTTTCAGTAAGTGTGAGAAGTCGCGGAAGCAAGCGGCCGGTGACCTCTGTCACAGTCAAAATGCCATGCAAGATGTTAATAAAAGTTCATGACTGATTTTCACTTTTCCAAAGAGGTCCTTATTTGTGATTAACCGAGCACTACACTTTCCATTTCTCTTGTGATCCCGGCAGTTCACAGACAGATGACATGGCAAATAAGTTTTCGCCACCAGAAATTTTCGACCACACTGGAAGCTTTCGTCCTAGACACTCCGCCACTGACGGCGCATTACTACTGTACACTCCCACTACCTCATCATAGATTGTTGCAGCGTTGTTCGCCATTCTGTTTTTTTGCTCGTTTAGAGGCATGCTAAGAAATTACAGGACGTGGGTTTCAGTCTGTGAAAGGACTGTAGGCATGTAACTGCTACACAAACAAAATTTACTTAAGTTGACTTTATTTTTTCGAGATGATAAGTAAAACATAATGACTACCTCTCGTGAGTTATACTGACGTCGCATAGTATTGTTGGCTAGAAGATCTAGTGTGGTAGGTTCACAGACTGGCACATTTCCTTGGATTAATCTGAATGTTGCATAAATTACGTAACTGGACAGTGTAGGAAACTTCCATATAGAGCATGTAGAGATTCGTGTCTTAAACACAGTCTCACGTCGCTCATGGTGTATGGTGTACGTTGTTCTTAGTACTGAGATGTAAGGGAAAGGAAGAAAAAGTACTATGAAATGGTTCAAATGGCTCTGAGCACTATGGGACTTAACATGCATGGTCATCTGTCCCCTAGAACTTAGAACTACTTAAACCTAACTAATCTAAGGACATCACACAACACGTCATCACGAGGCAGAGAAAATCCCTGACCCCGCGGGGAATACTATGAAATACTGTTAGAAATAACACACAGCTCTCTTCTCGGCGCAGGTAAAATACTAGTGGTAATACGTTCCACCATAAACGAATGCTTTGTATTTTATACCACCGAGCTACCAAGCGGTAATGAACTTACATATATTACATATATGTCGAAAAAATTTTAATGTCGTGTATTTGTAAATACGCAACGGGCTTGTAATAATGCTGCAATATATATCTGCATGTATAGTTGTAATCGTAAGAGTAAAGTGTTTTCATTTGCTCTTTTAATATCATACGTTGGTGTAGGCCCTGCGTACGATTCAGTTCACTACAGCTGCTCATGAGAAAGGAAGGCATAAAACTATGGCAAGAAGGCATCTTTTTGTGTACTTCGCTTTTCGCTCTTTTACGGCCAGTTACTTGGCATACATAGATATTAATTTTTTCATCAACTTCGACACATGAAACGTCAGCCTCTAATGAATACGTTTTGCACGATGGCCCAAATAGTCACAGTCTTCTCTCTAAAAAGGTGGGAAACTAGCACATGACAAAAAGAATGTGGTAGCCAACCACAGACATTTCGATGAGTTTGGGGGAATTTGTTTGGAGTATTAACGAAGTTGTTACCAAGAACCCGTAGTGGAAGCCACGTGTTGGCGACATCAAACCACAATGGCAGAAAAACTTACAACCGACCAACGAATTATAGCAAATATAGGGAACAAACAGCAAGCATAGATGAGCACTTTGCGAAAGACTGCTGTTTGATTTGAAACTTGGGAAAGAACATTTCAGTGCATAGCGATGTTCCGACAGAGCCTCGGACGCGTCGCTAGGTGCTGCTGCCTGGTAACTTTGCCACTTTCTCCGTACTACGCTGCTGACAGCGTCGTGGATCTTCATTCCGAGGATCAAAGGCTGACGGCATTTTGCAGAGGACACAAAGCGCACGTGGGCTACCTGGCCGCCCTTGTTGAGTCGCCACCTGCCGAGGTCATACGTCCATCTGCAGCGCGCTCTTCACAGTCTCGGTTGTATTACTGTTCCTTACAAAATGCCTTGTCCTGCTCTAGACTAGAACTTAGATGCCTTGTAACATTTCTCTTATGGAAGCAAGTCTTAAGAAAAGTCAAAACGCGATCATACGATTTGTCGACCCGGAAAAGTGTTCGCAATGTGAAATGGTGCAAGATGTTCGAAATTATGAGACTAGTAGGAGTAAGCTATAGTGAAAGACGGGTAATACACAAAATGGACAAGAACCAATAGGGAGCAATATGAATGGAAGACTACGAATGAATTAGAAATTTCGTCGGACGTGGACGTATCCTTTCGTCCCTGCTGTTCAATCCACACATTGAAGAAGTATATACTGTTATAAAGCAAAGGTTCAAGAATGGGTTTAAAATCCGGGGTGACATAATGTCAAGAAGAAGATATGCTGATCACTTTGCTATCCGCAGTGAAAGCGGAGAAGAATTGCAAGACGTTGTGATCAGAATGAACATTCTCTTGACTACAGAGTATGGATTGAGAATAAATCGAAGAAATACAATAGCAATGAGGACTAGCAGAAATGAGAGGGGACCACGCAGTAGAGAAATTGAGTGATGCTGATCAGCGCAGGCAAAGATGGCAATCCTGGCCAAGAAAACTCTGGTAGCAGTAAACATCGACTTCTGTCTGAGGAAGAAACCTCTGAGAATATACATTTGGAGAACAGAATTGTATGGTAGTGAACCATGGAACGTGGGAAAAGAGGAACAGCTTTGAATCGAAGCGATTGAGATTTATTGCTATTTAATTACTTTAAAAATTAGGTTGAATGATACTATAAGGAATCGGCGAAAAAGGGAATAAATGGCATATACTGACAAAACGGCATATGTTAAGACATCATGAAGAAACTTCAGTAGTACTAGATGGAGCTGTAGAGGGACGAAACTGTAGCCGAAGAAACGTACTGGAGTACATAAAATAAAGTGAGAACGTAAGACGCAAATGCTGTTATAATGTAAAGAGCTTGGCACAAAAGAGCACTTCGTAGTGTGCTTCATCCATCCAGTCGGAAAACTAAAAATCAAATGGAAACGTCACTCATTAAAGAGATTCAAGCAGACTACATGAAGAATACTATAGAATGCACTCAACTAAATAAGATGTCTCTGAGGACATGTGGGAACAAAAGAATAGAATTACAGCATAAAGCCGGCCGGAGTGGCCGTGCGGTTCTAGGCGCTACAGTCTGGAACGGCGAGACCGCTACAGTCGCTGGTTCGAATCCTGCCTCAGGAATGGATGTGTGTGATGTCCTTAGGTTAGTTAGGTTTAAGGAGTTCTAAGTTCTCGGCGACTGATGACCTCAGAAGTTGAGTCCCATAGTGCTCCGAGCCATTTGAACCATTTTTGAACAGTGTAAAGAAGCAAACAAAATTGATACGCATGCTGTAAGATCTTCGAATATTGTTTCAAATGACACAGTAGCTAATATAACAGACAAATGTCCCACTATCCGAACATTTCCTTAAATGTTAGTATAGTTGAAGTTATAAACTGCACACACAGATAACCAACAATGAAACTAATAGCACTGCGAAGATAATGTCAGGCGATGTATCTAAGACTATTCGAGTAATGCAGAAAGGAAGCGGTTCTGAAGACTTTAGTTTTAATGGCCTGGCACAAGCAGGTGACGTCAGAGAATGACGTACCGTGCGGGCAGCATTATCGATGCTAAGTCGATGGCCTAAAGCGCAGTAGAAAGTGAACGTCACGACAGTAAGTAAAGTCATTAATTAAATAAAGTAATTCAGAATAACTTAAAAACAACAGACATGTTCTGAGCTCCGAATCAAAGTACATTTCCAGAAAGCGATGTAACAGCTGTACTCGGATATCAACGTAACAAAGGTATCAATGGTGGGATGGAAACTGCACATGTACCTAACGAGTCGGGTAATAATTTTGTTCAATAAGCCAACTATCATCACAATGGTTCGTTGCAAGTTTTAGAAATGTGATCGTCGCAACCACGCAAGCACTTTTGACACCACTCACTGAGTAGGTTTTCTTTGAACTATTACAGATGTGATAATCGAATCCACCTTAACCTGCACTCATCTGTGACCGAAGGTAGTTATTTAATAATTCAGTGTACTCCTAACGTTATTAACCACGCTGAACAGCGTTAAAGACACTAAGTTGCATCATATGTTTTACAAAGCAGTAAAGATGAAGACATCCATCTCTGAATGACACCGTTATTAGCTAGTCTTTAAGTTATTGTGCTCCATGTGCTATACTTCAGATGTCAGTTATCATTACTCTCGAGGAAACACTATTAACAATTTTAATATCAGTGAGACAGCAAAGATATGAATGTCACAAAAACTACAATACTGGCATTAAACTGCATATTCTGTCAATACGTTTAAGTGGTCATTGAGTAATGTCTTCTTGAGTAATAAAAAAATATTGCTGTGTTGCTTATTTGATTACTTGACAACACACTTCCGTAACAGAAGTGTAAAATTTGATGTAATTAAAAAATTCCGCTGGGCAAAATTAGTATTAAATTAGTATTATATTCTCATGTCATGCCGTATGTAGATCGTGTGTGCTTCAATAATACATGCTCTCCTATGTATACATTGGTTTTTGGTGCTGATATAAATCTAGTAAGCAGCTGAGTCTGAGTAATATAATACAACAGATCTGGAATCGTAGTAATCTTTCAGGAAGATAGGAGGCTTTTTGTTGTTGGGTTTTGTGTTCCTTGAATAATCCAGCATGTTTCTTCACATTACTAAGCTACTCTCTGTCCAACCAATTCTGATAGAAGGGATTCGGTTAAATTTAGAGCAACGCCATTAGTGTGAGGATCTCCCTCTTTTAGATTTGATGTCTCTGTGTGAGGTGTCCTAAGCAACCAGAATATACTGAAGAAAACAGTTCGCTAGATAATGCATTGCTCGTAGATCTTCCCAAATCATTTTAAAGGTAGAGACGGTTCACTAGTTGCATCTCCCAGGTTTGCTTTAATGCAGAATGAGTGAACCTGCAGACGAAATGATATATATCTTGCTGAGATATAGAGTTTACAGATATGTCATAATTTTCAAACAGCCTATTTTTGGCAAGTGTATGTTTCATTTGATGTGAGACACTGGGGCACTTCGCAACAACACTGAAAGTCATTAACCAATAATGAGACTGACGTGACTAAAAATCACCGTAAGTTAGCCACATGTTATAAAACGCACAGGGCAAGTAATGCAGAATGGTACGAAGATTGGAGAAAGAGATATTTCATTTTCTGTGGGACTTTTCGGCCACGTCTCATGTAGGACGCCTCCGCTTCTGATGGGCGCTTGGTCCACATTCGTTCTTTTAGTGAACAGTGGGTATCGATGAAAATCTTGTAAACCCCTGACCAGAATGAACCCTGTGGGCCAATTTACCCACATTATACGAAATACCCACTTCATAACTGATGTTATCTATGAATCACGAGATATTGAATCGCACCTTGTTAGAAAAAGCAATTTAACACACAAAGCAACATCGGGTGTTTTATTGATTCATAGTGATGAAAATATTTTAATACTTCAAAAATAGTTCAAAAGGCTCTGAGCACTATGAGACGTAACATCTGAGGTCATCAGTCCGCTAGACGTAGAACTACTTAAACCTATCTAACCTAAGGACATCACACATATCCATACCCGAGGCAGGATTCGAACTTGCGACCGTAGCAGCTGTGTGGTTCCGGGCTGAAGCGCCTAGAACCGCTAGGACACCGAGGCTGGCTTTTAATACTTACTGAAGAAGATTTATGAAGTGCGACTGTTGTCAGTTTAGCCATTTCCCTGAAAGAGCCACATTTTTTTATAAATGAAATCCAATATACAATATTTCAAAAATATTCATGCAGTTTGCTTTCTTAATCCTATTTTATATTTATTGTAAACGTTACTGCTGACAAGCATAAATAATACTGATTACCACCTGAATTTAACAAATGCATCTCAATGTGTGCTTAATAAACTGTACAATACATTAAACTGCTGGTGCCAAGAAAAAGCATCACTAAATAAGATGCTGCCCAACGTGCTGCTTAATGTGCTGTTATTTGATAATACTTCCATACTTTGTGACTTTTTTTCTGAATCATCCAGATCTTAATCTGAATTGAAGTTATTCCTTGTCAACATTAAATTAGGGTAAGTACAAATACGCTTGGGAATTGGTGTAAAGTAGACTTCGGGGTGGAATGCGTGATCATACCCTGTATGTTGTTTGGTTGCTCTTATAGTTTTAATAATAGTTTAGATTTTGTTTCTCATAGCTTGATTACTCTGTGTCATGAGTTGAAGTGTGTTCGTTTTCTTATCTTTGAGAAATTGGGGATCTGTGCGTTATTTTATTGGCGAGGACGTGTAGTACGGTCAAAGATTGAACATTTACATTAACTTGAGGTCTGGGGGCAGATTTCAGCATCAGACTTTCGATATAAATTGGGTAGACGAAAGTCGTAATGCTGGAATCGCACCAAGGAGCTCAACGGACCACAGCGATCATGCAGATACAAATGATGGCAATACATATTATAATGTAGTGCTTTATAATTTTAATGAACGACGCAGATTATAGAGAAATTGTTCAGTGAAATGTACTATCAGAAACTGACAGAGATGTTCCACTCCACGAATTTTCCGTTTACAGATTAGCAACAAGATTTTGTTGACGATGTGAAAGATATTTGAGAAACAGCTGTTTAATGGTTTCTGTTGGAAATCAAAGCAATGAAGGAAACGACAGACAGTGAATATGTTAATTTTACATTTCACATTTTCGTGAGACGCGTTTCATTAAAAGAGAAAATACATTAACATTTTTAACAGGTATTTAAAACACCAGCATAAACACAAACACCATTCTCACATAATGACAGCTCTCTGAAATCGATTTATTTGTTCACAGTAAGACTTTTGATACAAATAGAATGGAAATATACAGGTTTGGGTTACAGGCTTCTACGGATGATAGTGTACCTGGCGTGGTAGAGGTCACGAGGTCAGTATGTCACCACATTGGGTGGACTAGCTGTACAATGACGAGTACATTTCTGGTGGCCACGCAAAGAATCGTTATGAATTCATCATTTTTAAACATTAATATATTTGTGAGTAAACTACAACAGTCATGACGATATCAGGAGAAGCGAGAGATCCTATAACGAAGCTGCTTTTTGGCCGGCAAAGACATGAAACTGTCAGCAGGGGGTATGACAGATTGCAGCAGTGTATGGCCGGTTATAATGATGAAAGCAGGGACTTGGCAGGGCAGTAAGGGGTTTGCCTGAGCGAATGAAGGACGCAGAGCAGTTGCTCGGCTCCAGGCTCGAATTGCAGACCACTGGTGGAGGCTGATATAGGCCGTCAGGTGACATGCCAGAAGGAGGGTCCTAGGTCAGCAGACTCAGGGCCACTGCTCAGATGTAAAATAATCAGGGCACCCACCATGCAGTGGCTCTGCCTTTATACTGCATCAGTGCTATTATGACTTGGTCCCTCTGTTTGCTCTTAGCATGTGTTAACCTCCTTGACGCCTTATAAACATTACCAACCATATCAGTAGGTACAACCTGATGTAACTCTGCCCGGCCAGCCCGAACTGACCTGCCTCCACAGCATCTTACATTAGCTGTGGGTGGTGTCTTAGTTTTACTCAGTTGATCTCTCAACAAAAAATTTGATGAGACTTGTCCCTCCATGAGCTTAAATGAGATACAGTAGCTTATATATTTATTCCAATGCAGTCCGTTACTGATAATATGAACTCAGGCTGTAATCATTCTCACACAGAACCTTACACAAATTATGCAGTATGCATTGGTATCTCCTGCATTATATCATCTCTCATCATCATAATTAACTATAAATATTGAGAAACTCCACACATTCATTTTTCAAAAAGTTGAGTTAGCTACGATTTTGTGCTCTAAACATAGAGGTCGATCATAATACAGAGAAACCCTATAGGTTCTGGCATTTTCTGAGCTGTTATGCAACTGTGGTATCAGATAATCCAACATGTACAAAAGGTAGGGATTTCTCCAAATTTTATGTAATCAGCACTGTATTAAACAACGAGAATAATCGATATGTGTCTGTAAATGACAAGAAAATGCACGACATAAGGCGATTTCCCTAGTATTCCTGCCAAAAGAAATTCAAGCACCAGTGACATTTAAAATTGGTCAACATGTGCCAACGAATGAACCATCTGTTTATAATTCTTGAGGGTATTTTAATTCTGTCATTGCAACTACAAAAATGCGTGATTTTTTTCCACCAGACATATTTTGGTTTATTGAGGTAAGGCATCATCAGCGGTCTGTAATTAAGTTATTTAGATTTTGATTTGCTTTTAGATCGAAAAACAGTTCCTTAAAAATATATTGATTTGTACTTGCGGTGATTTTCGCTTGATTTCTGCTTAAATCGGGAAATGCCGTCTGCTAGCACATCGGTGGTGTTTTATTGCATTAGAGAATGATAATTTTGGTGTAATTTTCAGTTGTTCTGCAGCACTATGCATTTCTTATGTTTTTCACAGTGCACTTTAATGCATACCACAGTTTTTGGTTGGTTTTGTACTTTTAATTATGTGTTGTGTTTGTACTTCTATGTACGTGTTCTGTTTTTTTTCTGAACAAGTGTGTATTATGTGCCTCAGCGCTATTAGCAGTTTCAAGGCTCTTCCAGTCTGGCAAGGCGGAGTGCATCTTCATATCCTCCACTGATCTGTCGTGGATTTATGACCGTTTTACTCTCAGCTAAAGTTGTACATGGCTGTGTATCCTATCTCAGTGATTGTGTTACGAACTATTGATTGTCCTCACTCACGGCTTTAAGGTATATCGACTCCTTTTCTGTTGATTTTGATATTTCTCTTTGTTAGTGGTTCTGTATCCTTACCGGTACTTGACTGCATCGGAATTTTGCTTTGCGGTGTTTTACGTCTCTACTACATGTGTTCGTCACCTCACTGTACTGAACTTGGTACCTTCTTTTTTTAGAGCGTTATCGCGCTTTTTACAGTGTGGAACGCAAGTTTCCTTTGTTTTTCATACAATGCCAGAAATTCCGTGGTCTACCAGAATCTTGGTTTCTCCTAGAAGGAGAATCTTCTCATCTCGTAGTACTGTGTCACCAGGTATTTTTAGTCTTATACCTATTACATGGGATTTGTCCTTTGATTCTCGTTGCAACATGTTGTCATCTGTACGAGAGTATTGCACATCACACGGCGTTGCCCGTGAAAAAATGAGGATATCATAGGTGCCACCTTATCACAATAACAAGTGCACTTCAGTAAAATGTGGGGCATTGAAAGAAGCACGCGATTGACACATTGAGCTTGAGGGTCTTTCAGCTGCACCTAAGCTCTGTGTGCATGTGCACTATGTTCTATGTAGAGAGAGACGCTTGACTTCTCATCACGACTTTGTGTTTGCAAAGAAAATCCCTACGGACAAGTAGTTGGTTTCTAGGATGATGGCTTTTCAACACTGTCCTCCAGTTACTGTTCCTCTTATCTGATGGGCGAACAGCGAGTTAACAGCCTGCAGTGAAACGGGAAAATCCAGCTCCATCACACCGATTTGGCACGTTGGCGGTAAATTGCTATACCTGTTTGGTAGTTTCCATTTAGTCTCGCGTGCCACAATACCAAATAGAACTCAACCTGTTTCCCTTATAGCAGTAGGAGGAAAAACGTGTCTGGTATATACTGTATCACTCTTTTAGCTGGTTATATTGATCCATTTAAGTAAAGAGCACGAAGGGAACCGGAGAAGATGGGAAACATCGTTTTTTCTTCTCTCATCAGCCCGAATGTCTTACGAAAGGTGTACAACTCAACATGGTATACTGCAAAAATATCAAAAAGACAGATCGTGTTGACATAACCAGAAGGAAAATTGTTTTGCTGCCAAGGGATTCTACCTGTTTTTACTCATGTTTATACACGACATTAAATCTATAACGCATATGGAATATAATGTCACACATATATCTAAATTTAGAGGATAAAGCATAAAAGATTTCATTATTAGTCATACATAACACAAATCTGATTGGTTTGAGAAAGACATGTGGTAATTTTTCCCATTCTTGGTATAAAACATTAACATTCTCCACACTCATTTGTAAAATAATGCTAGTTGTTTGAATGATAAAGGGCGTCGTGGTTCACAAAACATTCTTAAAAGATCATCTCAAGGGAACGGATTCTTACAGTCTCCTAGCAGTCATCATGAACTGATGTGTTCTTGTTACGTTGCTGAGCATATGGCGGTGAGGCGTTTCATTGAAGGGCCTGCAGGTTCCCTTATTGATAATTGGAATTTTATGGTTTCTACTGGCAGTCATCATTCCCCATGTCAGTATGATTCAAATGTATGATTCAAATCAGTGTAGAATTAAGGGTCCAATATGAGTTTTATGGTCCTTTGACTGTTTGAGTGTTTTGTGGTTCGGTTTTGAAATACGGAGATTGTCTGTTTTAGAAAAAAAAACTTGGTTTTTAATCCTAGGTTACTAGACCTTCGAAAATTCACTATTGTAGTAGGATGTACAACACGGCATTTTGAACTTAATTTGGAATGTAACACACCATTGCATGGCTAATCCATAACCTATGAATTGTGACTTCCTTTGAATAAAATTTGCAGTTGTAAACTTTAAAGTGATTAGTGTAGTAGGGTTAATATTTCTCTGTATGAAAAACTAGGCGGTAGTCGGTTTATTGCAGCCTTGTTTGGTTATCGATGATTTTGTCGGCACAACTAATTACACCTCAAGTGTCTGTTTCCAGGGACAGCGGCAGATGTAGCTATGCCGGCCACGTTCCGTCGTTGCTGCTTATGTAGAGAGGTCTTTAGTAACTTTTTAGTCATAGCATCAAATGACGTCCGTAGCATGATCGTTTCACGGTTGCTAGGCTCAATTTGCTTTGACGTATTAGATTCGCTAGATGATTTAGATTTTCTGCGTTTTAATTTCTTCACTGAGTACTGATATCTCTCCACACCAGGCAGTATTATTCCCAGTGCAGTGTACTCACAACAGTGGCCAGTAAACTAAGCACTCCAGGTTCATGTACCGCTTTGACACATTTAGTCGGGCCTTTGCAATTTATTGTTGTCTGCGCGTAGAGTGCGTAGCTGATTTATCTCGCTCCGTTTGCTACATAAGCTGTCGCCTCACAAGAATTTTAACCGTATTTACATGTCCCGGTAAAACTTGTGAAATAAGAGAGAGTACAATAGCAGAATTTTTCTAAAGGTCGTAATTCATCTGCTTCATTGTATCTCTCACATTAACATCACATCTTTCTTGTAAATCGACACCTATTACGTCTCTGCGTAGCTCTACTTCTCTGTTGAATTCCATGATGTTGTGAAGCTTCATATACAAGTTATGCAGGAAGGCTGATTACTACGTACCACAACGATCTAGGTGAAGTCTAGATGAACAGTGAGATATGGGACATCTGTGATATATCTAGCCAGAAAACAACCTGAAATAGGCCGGCCGAGTTTGTTTCAATCCGATCTTCCTGTTATGCAACCGGTTAATTAGTAGGCTTAAAAGTCGTAATAGAGCTGCTTTTTTAAATTTTACGTAAAATATTTATGAAATTTAACATAGTAAAAGTAAAACCTAATTTTTTTGCCTGGCTTTCTTACCATATGACGACTGAACTTGGAACGTTTAATTTTAGATAAGACAGGAAAGGTAATTCGTGTCTGAATAACGTGTTCTAAAGTCTAGTCCTCTCATTAACCTCACACGGAACGTTCTGCCTCTAATGTTAGCGAAGGAATAAGAGGGAGAGAGAATATTAAAAATCTCGCACGGCATGCATGCTGTATAGCTTAGATGGCGTTGGTAGGCCAGTTTCAGGTTGTTTCTCGGTTTGCTGGACGATAAGTGTCTTTTATCGATTTCTTCGTTTCGATTTCCCTTAAACCCCTGTACTACGTTGTAAGCAGTTGTCGTTTATGCCCTGTATACTGTATACTCGCCAAACAATTCCCCGTTTTGCAAATCCAAGTGGTTCAAATGGCTCTAAGCATTATGGGATTCGAAACTGCGACCGTAGCAGCCTCGTGGTTCGGGACTGAAGCGCCTAGAACCGCTCAGCCACAACGGTCGGCCGCGTTTTGCAATTGGGTGACTTGCAGAGAAATAACTTTTTACGGGGAGTGTTCGGTTTCCCGTTCCTGATCTGAGGTTCCTGTTATACATGGCAAAGAAATTTGATTATAAAAAGATGAGACACCTTCAAAACCCCCTTTATAACTTTGCTATGTAAGGAATAAATACTTTAACATAGGAAATGGTCAGTTCCTACATATTCGTGAGCTCTGATGATCTTGGAGGGCTATACTCCAAAGATATATGTATTGGTGGGGCGTTATTGCTTCAAAACGGGACGTCCAATACGATGAGAGAAGTTTTGAGTATTCATTTGTGATGTTTTCAGGTAAAGGAATAAGGGTCCACTCAGACAGCTCCGTTTTTCTACGTAAGCATTATTACCCAGTTGCACCTGCATCAACAGAGGTTGTCCGATACTAACTGATTGGTTTCAAGAGCCTTTCACCCAACTATTAAGTACCACATCTGGAAGCTTAGTTTTTTATATGCATATTATTTACAGAGGTTAGTAACATCCACAATATCTAGGAGGCTAAGCCAAGACATTTGCTCTTTGAAAACAAAACAATCTTCCTTGGCGCCTCAAGATGTTCGCTTAAGCATGGACAGAGCTTAGTGTTATTGAGAAGCGACATAACTCGCTATTTTCCTGCTCTGGAACCCTCGGATCGAAAAGCCCGCACCAAGCCAAAATCTAGGTTTTCCAAGTTGTTCGCCATTTGGGAAGATCCATGAGACCTGCGTAGCATTGTGAATATCATCTATACAGTTAGAATTACCCTCCAAGTTAAGCTTACGATGACCTATAAAAATAAAAACAGCGAGATTTCAGAAAGATGTAAATCAAAGTAGTAATAGCCCTCAAAATAGACACATTAGCGGTAAGCCAGCGAATGGTATTCTGTCACCCAGATAACGGAGTGACGAGAATGAAAAACCAGACCCCGGCTTTCACAGATATGTTGCCATATTTTAAATGTCGACTTATTAATAAAAGATGTTGGTTATTTATTAAGTGCCAGAAAGTGAATAACGCGGAAGTTTTGCACATCATACCAATAAAATAAGGAGAAATTAATGGAAACATAGTGAGAGTACCTCGGCATCTCTATAAATCTTCTTCCAGGAAGTATTAAACACAGTTCTGGTGGGATAAGTCTACCTGTCTATACCTCGATCTACGTCTATACTCTGCAAATCACTGTGATTTGCATGACAGGTGTATGTCTCAGATATTAAGGCTTTTTCCCATTCATGCTCAAAAGTAGTATTTTTACACACCAATTAGACTACAAAGGTCTTGCCTTGAATTTGTTGAAACTGTGATATCACAGTTTCCGATTCAAATAACAAGTTTGCTATCCGATGTAAAAACTATATAAACACTTAGATAGATGGGTGACATGGACAAGTCTACTGGTTAACAGTCGTAAAATTACGACCTTCAAGAGTGAAGTTGTGATCTCTGTAGACTCAGTCCAGCAGTGTGTCAGGAGACAAAAATCCAACACTGAATCAGCAAGTGGAGGTGTTACATGACCTTCTATAGCCTTCTACATCTTGTTTATTTGGTCTACCAAGTAATCAGGAGGAAGATAGCATGTCACTGGATTCCTATTACTATAACTGTCAGTTGTAATTTGATGATTATACATTGCTCAATTTTTTTAAAAGCAGTTCTGGTTCCATAACCTCATGTGAGGTGTTTTTGAAATCTAGACGTGTTAAATAGTTATTTTAATGCAAAACTGAGTATGAGTACTTTAAAAGTGTCAACAAAACGGATTTACTACAACCACAGCAAAAGTTATGGTACCACATCTCAAAGCCTGTAGTAGTGTGTTTTTTTTCCGTCACAGGTACCAGTATACAATACATATAAAACACTGTATATATGTCCTCCATTTATTTTTCAACCCTATCATGCAATAAGATCACACACACACACACACACACACACACACACACACACACAGTGCCAGTATACACACCGCAGCTATGCTATACATTCACTATACATACATTGTGCATACACAATGGTAAGGTACTTTGACAGAATAGAAAATAAAGATGTCACAGTATTGTCTGCAAAATCTTAGTTGAATAGCAAGCAAACTAGAAATTGGGAAAATAAATTTGTAGCTTGTCTCAAAGTGAAAAAAAACTGAGTACTTTATGTGTATCTGAGTGAAAGTGCCTTCTGTGTAAATGCGTAAATAGATCCGTACAATGTGCCTATGAGGGGCAGCGAAATAAAAACCGAAGACACGCCACAACGCGATCGTGGATTTTTTCCATTTCAACGTAACCGCCACAGGTGATAAGACATTTTTCTCACTGGGGGCGAGACGGTCAGTTCCTGTTTCGTAGAACGCGGACGGCTGCTGACAGATCCACAATCACAACCACTCCATCACTTCCTCATTCGACTGAAACCGACGTCCACACGTGTCTTCGTTCATTTCGCCAAAGATATGAGCATCACAGTTTCTGGAAAATTTCTTCATAGTGCTCCGCACTGATTGTGGTTCCACTCTCGAGGAACTCGACGAGTAAATGTGTCCGTGCAATTCAAGAAGACCGTGATCATGACCTTACCGGAACTTGTGTCAGCAGGTTTGGATTTCATTTTCGGTGCAGATGTGGGATGTTTCCACTGTTAGTTTTGCCGTTGGCCCTCAGACTGTCGGAATACTGTCGGATGGTATCGTCCTGTTACGTGAAAACACTCGCTCCCACACTACCAATACGACGAAGGTTATGCTTCAGCGTTTTAGTTGGGTAGCTCTGACACATCCTACATACAGCCGGGATATTTCACCGTATGATTTTCAAATCGTTGGTTAGTTGAAGAAAGACATGTTTGGACGTTTCAGTAGGACGAGGAAGTGCAAGAACAGTCGTCGGTGTGGATCTGGAATTGATCGTCTCGTCTCCCAAGGGGATAAATGTCTTAACACGAGTGGTGTTTACTTTTGAGTGGAACCATTCCATAGTCTTATGGTGGCGGGAAATTGGATTTCATTTGACTGCCCCTCATAATTAGCAGCCTGACTGAGTGTAGGCCTTCACACAAAACAACACTCAAGGAAGAGCTAATCACAATGCCACAGCATATCCTGTACTCAAAAGTATTTGAATTATTTATCAAGCACTCTCTGGTTCTCCACTGCTCTGCGGCTTAAAGAAGAATTGTAGAATTAGCGGGCTGACGCAAAGAAAAAACGATGTTCGGCATTGCCTCCACTATGAACAAAGACAAACTCTTACTACCTATCAATAGTTCGATCACTGCCCTTCTGTAACATCCTCGCAAAGGACACGCACTGACGACGCCATGGTCACCTTAAACGAAAAAAACTGCCATTGGAGCTACGCAGATTGGTAAGAAAAAGAAAAGCGTTGGAATACTGCTGTACCGTGAACCTTGCACTCATATACGTGTCAGCAACACACACAATGCATGTAAATTAACGTAGGGGGACTGTACAGCTCCAGTAGTTTCGGAAGTTCTACGTCCTTCAGCTGTATCTGAACGTGTCAGCCACGCCGTTCGTACACAAACTTCTTTGTGAGCGTCAAATGGCACATGCGTTTGGCACGTGTCTTGAAGCAATGTGTTGTCGCTAGAATTAAGCGATAAGTAAATCACATAAACTATAAACTTCAGTACATGTAGATGAGAACTAAATATTTTGGCTTGAATTGGACATCCTTCGATATGCATGCAAAACAAAGAGTAATAGTTTCTACTAAGCTTCCGTGATAGCGTTGCATTATAAACTACGTAAACCACGTAGAATCTGCACCATGTTTACAGAATTAGCTAGTATTTCAGTCTGATAGGTTCTCGGTCAGTATTTTTAATCTTCTCCTTCTTCATCTTCTTCTTCTTAATTGTCACTTTGCACTCGGAGAACATAAGCTTTCTGTACATTCCTCCACCAGTAATTTTTGTTCCTGCTTTTAGTGTTCCATTCGCCTTTCCCCTGGCCTATCGACTCCATAGCCCTATTGATATCATCCTTCCATTTTGTCCGTGGGCTACCTCAATCCCCTCTGCCTTCCAAACATCTTGAGTTTGCTACTTGTTGTAGTCTTTCCTCTTTCATCCTAATTAGGTGGCCTGCCCACATCGATCTCTTTCCTTTTCATCCTTCGGACAGTATCGGTATGAGAGTATAGGTGTGCCAGTTATTTATTCTTTTTATATTCTCCATTACTATGACCGGATGTCCTTCATGGAGCCTAATTTTTCTGTCTTCTCTCGAAGACTAGCAGATTCAATTCATCTGTTGTCCTTAATGTAAATGTTTCAGAGCTGTACAGAACTACCGGCATCTTTACTCTCCAATGAAATCTTGTTTTAAAATTTCTACAAACTGCCCTACTGCCCAACTCGCCTGTAAGCCAAATATGATATATTAGCCCCTGTGTTCCTTGCCTTAATCTCAATTTTTATTTTTATTGTGCTCCCTAAAGTGCTTCCCAAATATTGATACATGTCTAATCTTTTCATAAATACTTCATAAAATGTTAGTGGAGTTTCATCACTGAGTGCCTAGAAATATTTCTGTAAGAACTTGTCAAGAGATGCAGGTACTTTTTGTTACCACATGTTACAACATTAACCGCATATGCAGGCGGATTTATTCTAATATCACCCAGTTTTACTTTAGAGTGGTTCATTTTTAGGTGTTCTCTGTCTGTCTTTCCTAAAATTAAACTGAGAAGTATTGGAGATAATGCGTTATCTTGTCTAAGACCAGTTCTGACTTCAAAATGCTCTGACATTCCTGTGGTTATCTTTACTCTGCAGTAAGTTCTATCTCTACCCGTCTGTACTATCTTTATTAATTTTTGTAAAAACTGAAACTACTTAAAGATTTTGGTGATTGTGCCCTTTGTAGGGTGCCATAAGGTTCTCTAAAGTCAATATATACATTTATTGGTGTGTACTAAGATGTGGTGCTGACACATATGTGGCTGCAGTAGAGAGAGAGAGAGAGAGAGAGAGAGAGAGAGAGAGAGAGAGAGAGGGGGGGGGGGAGGGGTAGAACACCAGGGTGTCATATAGTAACCTAGCTCTATTCAGAGTGAATTTTTGCGTGGTACTGTGTATCAACATACACAGGTTCGTCGCCTCATGCAAATACAGCACGCAGTCAGTTTTAGGAACCCGAAACGCAATGATATCTTGTGCAGCTCAACACCCAGGTACCTGGAGATTGAACACTTCCGCTCCTCTGCGTAAGGAAGCATACAGACATTCTTATTTACCTCGTTTACATTCGTGTCTGGAACAGGAAACTGAGTTACTGTAAAGTAAATGATATGATATTTTCTGTAAGACCACACACACACACACACACACACACACACACACACACACACACACACACACACCACCCATTGCTAAAAACAGTAGTTTATAAGAAAAAGTGTGTACGCTTTCTAATTGTAACATGTATCGAACACGAGATTCTATTCTTAACTACTGTACCAATGTTACATTAATCTTCAACTTCGTAAATTCATTTTCATTCCTCGCTTGGGCAACTCAGTCCACAGGAACTAGAAGTACTCCTGGATAGGGTTTCCACATAGGCTGTAGTTTCAAATACATTAGACCTCGAGAGAGCTAAATCAGATTTACTATGGTGCTAGCAACTGCAACACTCAAGGTCACATTGATCTGACGTCTGCAATACTGATACTGTTCCACATGCTGCGCATCCGGCTTGTTGAATGGTGCCAGCTTGATTCCAATGCGTCGTTAAGGAAGGTAGGCTTTTTTTTGAACAACGATACTAGAGGTTCGTGTGGTTACTACAGTGGTGGCTGTATAACATTCAGCAGAGGAACTCCTGTCATGATAGCTGGTAAATGAAATGTGGGTCTCTTGAAATCTTTCAAAGTACGGTCGACTAACAATCCACTACCTTCCAGCTCTAAACATCCTGCCCCAAAGAGTTTTCTTGTTCATGGCAACTAGTTACTATTACGATATTGTGAATTACTGAGTATGTTCAACGTAAACCCACTCACCGAAAATAGGGTTCAGATTCAGTCACCTTATTTTTACATGAATGTCCCGTTGCTTTAGCTTTGAACAACTGCATACTGTATTTGCTCCCATTTGTCACAATCTCACCAGTTGGGCATAGAGTCAGTATCCCACTATGACATTGCTGAAGCCCGCTATTGGCCATCAACACATGTCAGTCACATCTTCCCCCATAAGTAGCACTGTATCCCTGTCACTTGTACAAATTTTTCAAGTGCCACTAACTTCACCACGTAGTTGTGCACTGTCTACCATCCAAACACTGCATGTTTCCTGCTACCTGTATCCGCACTGATATGAACAACCATCTATTATCAGTCGTCACATCCTCCATTGCACCATGGTAATAGAAACGTAAGATCTGACTGCTCCGTTCCACTGCTAAGTAAATGTAATTCTGGCAAAAATTAACTAAACAGCTTATATATCGCTTAATAAACTGCTTCATGTAAATTCATTAACTTCATTCTTATAAACCACATATTACCCTAGTGAGTGCAATAGTCTTTTCATCGCTATTTATGCATCTAGTACTTATATCTGTGTTAGTATTCATTACTAATCCCGCTTCAAAATTCTTGTTGAAGATTTGGTGTAATACATGACTTTCTTAGTAATCTGTTGAAGCATGCTTATGTTATTCAACATGCCCTTCTCCTAGTTCACAATCTGGATGGAATGCTACTCCATAGTTGTTTTATTCACCTGCACTAAGCCCTATGCGGCTTCCACTGTTTTATTCCATTTGCTCATGTCGCTTGCTGCTGCTGGCCAGAATATGCTCTTTGGTATTCTACCTCTAGCACCTATCAATTCCCGTTCAATCATCCTGGACTCTTGCAGTACCATACTGATCACTTCCTGCATCTGATCCCTTAATCGTGTGTGTGACTTAGGTAACTTCCTGTGCACTTTTGAGAATTCTCTCAGTATTCCATTACAATTTGATAACTGATTCAACCCTGTAAAAACATCGCGAAGCCTCATAATCCTGTTTCACAGTTCCCACACACTAAGCACTACATTCAATGATCATCTGTGATTGGATAACACTGTGTCTTCTAGCCTGGACAATAGAACTGTTCTGTCCATGTGATTATCTTGCAGCCCCCCACCTACTCTGCCTCTGACGAAGTCGTACAGCACAGAATTCTTCTTTACGGCACTTCTCTCGTATGGCAACCTGGGGAAAGTGATAAATATCACCTCTCCTCCTCTCGGAGGGATGCTGTCTTTGAGCAGCACATCTTAAGATAATGTAACAGTCGCTCCTTGGGTCAAGACGTCAGTGGACATCGAGGTTCGACACGTGGTTACGTTACCATGTGTCGGAGGCTGACTTTTGAGGGCTGGTGAGTGTTTCAGTCTTAGACCCAAAGGCATCAGGAAACAGCGCCTTCTGAAATAACATTTTAGTAACGTGTTTGCTATAATGAATATTGTCTTCCCTTGTGCTCAAGAAACAGGCCACGCTGCCTGCCCAGGCGTCGTCGAGAAATGTTGAACAGACACCCGAAACAGCCTGCGTTGTTTGTGTCAGGTGAGGCACCCTGCCAGACAGTGAAGCAGCGCGAGGGTGGCAGTGGGACCCCCTGTGAGGGCCCGTAGACACGCCACTTCAAACTCTAAGGCCTTAGTGTTCCTGAAGAGGGACCCATCCTTACATCTGGAATCACAGCGTCTTTCAGATGGCGGTAAAGGTAGAATCCAAAGGCTCCCTCAGCACACACAGTGTACAGCCAGGAAGGCGGTACAAGTATAGCCTGGGAGACGGCACATGGGTGCCGACACAACAAGTAGAAAATAGTAGGTTTCAGGTAGTCAGCTACGCCTTTCACCAGACGGTGAAGCTGTATCACAATCCATGCCATCAGTCAAGATGTCACTGTCCTGCAGTTCCACCCTTCCATTGCCACTAGATTTCCTTTTTATGTAACAGTTGATTATTTCAGTTTCTATAGAATATAATGAGCAAATCCTGTGGGTTCCTAGTTTCTGAAAGTATGGCTCAAATTTCAACATTTCTTAGTGACATGTTGTGGGACCACGGACACAATTCTTCCTTGGGGTGTCCTTGTCATCAAACCAAATAGTGTAAGGGAATGCCAGTCAGTTCCCAACCTTTCTCCCGATGATTGTCCCCACAACAACAATAACGAACAACTCACACTAAAATGCAGTACAAATGTTATAATATAACCAGTGCCTTGACCTAAGTTCCTATATTGCTCTGTGCGTAGCACGAGTGTCTGGTACCAAGTACTTCTTAATCTGCCTCATTTTCTTGCTTTGCTTTGGTACCATTACTGGAAATTGCGATAATGCGTCTGTAATACTATTAAATAACTTCACTCTACTTATATATGTCAACTGATGTTTTAGTATGTTAATGGATCTTCTCATGGACCGAGTGGATCATCTCTATAGTCTCACATAGGCCATTATGTTTCACCAAAGTTTCTGTGTTCTTCCTTTCGATACGTATGGACTGGCAGCCATCATCCATTAGCCAGCTCTGAATCGTTGAAGCTAACTTACTCGCTCTCCCACATGTTCCTGCCTTTCGTACTGCCTCGTGAAACTCTTTCCCATACATCACGCATTCTTTTTGCAAATTTCTTCAAACACTCGATGTCGGATCCTAATTTCAGTTCTAGAACGTCACAGGCAACCGGCTTTTTTCTTTCGTAGACCACTTCTTAGGGCGAAAGGCCTGTACTAGCATGTACTTTATAATTATATGCACTAACAACATAAGTAACGTATGTGACCCAGTCTGCGTGTTTGCTGTTGATGCTGAAACTCACCATCTTCGGTTCTGTTCACTGAACCCGTTGTGCATGCTTGTGGTTGAAGTGGTCTCATCTGTAACTGACGAACATGAAGTATACAGCAAAAGTGATACATCAAATTGAGTAATAAGTTAGAACTCGGATCAGGTGTTAAGGTTTCTGGCATATCAAATTTAAAAATCCAGTTATTCGCTAATGCCGTAGTTATTGTATCAGCTTTATGGATGGGGATTTCTGTATTAGATATAAACCTCGAAAAATTGTCAATCATTGTTTAGATGTAGTCATTAGCAGATGAAGTTCTGTTGAACGGACCTAAAATATTAAACCTAATTACTTGAAAAGCTTGGACGGCTCTGCTAACCTTTAACGAGGATTCTTTTATGGCTTTTTTTAAAGTCTCCTTTTCTTCCTTGTATTTGTTCCGGCCGGACGTCCCATGACACTTGCTCAAGTTCGTCGCTCATCCATTCATTCAGTTTTTTTGTTACAAATGGCAGCTATCCCTCCCACCGAACACGGTGAGCTACCTTGCCAGCTTCTGTGGCAGAGAAATTGTATTCTGCTTTGTTTAACTGTCGAGAAGTATGCGCCACAGGTTGCTCTTTTTCACTGACGGTCTGACTCAGAACGCAACTGAGAACCATATTACTGGCATCGCAATTAAGACTAAATTCCTTGTTAAACTCAGGCACCATCAGTACAGGGTCTTTGATTCATGCTTTCTTTACACCTGAAAAGAACATTCACGCTCCACCAACCACTCAGATTTAATAGCTCTCCTTAAAAAATTATTTAACGGTTGAGCAATTTGTGCAAAGTTCTTTGTAAATATTCTGTAATAATTACAAAAGCCAAGTAAAGATGTAAGTGTTTTATTGTTTGTTGAGTGTCAGATTCATAAACTGCAAATACAAAATGTGGATCAGTTCGTACACCCTCCTCACTAACGACGGGGCTAAAGTACCTGCCGGCCGGTGGTGGCCGAGCGGTTCTAGGCGCTTCAGTCTGGAACCGCGCGACCACTACGGTCGCAGGTTCGAATCCTGCCTCGGGCATGGATGTGTGTGATGTCCTTAGGTTAGTTAGGGTTAAGTAGTTCTAAGCTCTAGGGGACTGATGACCTCAGATGTTAAGTCCCATAGTGCTCAGAGCCATTTTAGTCATTTGCTAAAGTTCTTGACTTGAGTCTATGCAGGATTACATTTGCCCTTACTTAGTGTAAGACCTGGTGGTCTTAGTCCATCGAAAATTTCTTTTAATTATTTCACATGTTGTTCCATATCTTCCACAAAAATACGATATCATCAAGGTATACCATTCACTACCTAGGTTCCAGGCCCCACGAAACTCCATACAGCAATCACTGAAATGTTGCTGGCCCATTTATAAGTCTCAATGGCATTCAGCGACACTGAAAATGCACACATTTGAATGTAAAATCTGTTTTAGCCGTATCTGCCAGTAATATCTCCATCTGGAGGTACCCACTACATAGGCCAACTATACAGAAGTACTTTCACCTGGCTAAATTGTCAAGTGTATCTTCAGAATTCGGTAGTGCGTACTTGTCAGTGGTTTTTCGCGCATTTAAATATCTGTTGTTGCAATGAAAGCAAAATTTCTTTGTGACATCCATTGATTTTTTCGGAATCAGGACACCAGATGCCCCCATGGCTGTCATTAGTTCTCATAATATCAACTGCAAGTTGTTTGTCTATAAATTTTTCCATGGATGGTTGTACACATTTTGTTACAAAATATGGCTTCGTATAAAGTGGATATTACTCCCTGTTGATATGCGGTGTTCGGTAATAAGAGTAGCAGGTAATGTGTTCTGTGCATTAAAAAAATCCTTAAATTGTAAAATAATGTTTCCAAAACTAGCTAATCATTGCGTTGCAGATGACTCACTTTACTTTTGTAATGGAGAATCACTGAAAGTATGCTTGTGGTTGTGGTCGGTGTAAGACATATCTATATCTCCTTCCTGTAAATTATTCAGTGTGGTGATCATTAAGCACTTCAGTTGACTCCCATAGTCCATACCGAATTTATCCAAGCTATATTCCCCATTTATGTCACTTACGCATGCAACCTTTTGTGTGCAAAACAACGTTTTGTATTTAACTATTCATTATTCTGCAGTATTTCAGCCACGCATAATACTTCCTATGATAAGTCTATACCCACAAATACCCAAACAAGTTTTCCTGCCAGCCGCTGTGGCCGAGCGGTTCAATGCGCTTCAGTCATGAACCGCGCTACTGCTACGGTCGCAAGTTCGAATCCTGCCTTAGACATGGATTTGTGTGATGTCCTTAGGTTGGTTAGGTTTCACTAGTTCTAAGTCTAAGCGACTGATGACCTCAGATGTTTAATTCCATAGGGTTTAGGGCCATTTGAACCATTTAAAACAAGTTTCGCTGTGCCTGATGGAACACTGTCATGAGAACTAATCTTTAGCATGTACGCATTTTTGTCAGCGATGCGTCCACGATTGGTGTACCTTGCGACATTGCTGCGCTTGCAACGGTACTACCACACGGGAACGAAATTCCTCCAAGTTGATCTGTATACTGCGAAAGATCGATTCTGGTACGATGTTATGTAAGCAAATGAAGACCGAGAATTGCTCAATATCCTTGTCCTTATTGTGGCAAGACGTGCATACGCTCAGAAAAGCTCTTAGTCCAAACGCTAAAATTGAGCTATGTTTTCTCCAATGAATATATTTCATTTTTGCCCACTCGAAATAATCTGTGATGAGGAGTTCCTAGTATCTTTCTACCCGAGAGATCTACTGTGACGACCGATATATGAGGCCCTGCATCAATTAAAAATCTGTCTTCCACCAACAAAATCTGTGTGGCCCAAGCAAAACGCCACAAGTACCAATATGTCTCCACACCTAACTGAGCAGATTCTCATTTCATTGTGGACGTCTTTCGATGGCTGGTACGTCCCTGAACGTGTTTAACGACCTCTCTCAAGAACCACACTGTCGCTTCCGAGCCCTACATTTGCGCGTTTACTGATCCATTTGTCCACATTCGTAGTACTTCGGCTGACCAAACTGGTTTTGAAGGTGCCAATCATGCAGTCATCTGTGGCACTTTACTGTCGACGCAATCACGTAACGGTCACTTACATCCTTGCTCGCGATATCTGTTTCCTCTAAATGTGTAGCTACTGTAATACCCGCGGCCTGATCCGAAGAATTCTACATCCAGTCCCTACATGACCTTCAGCAGGAATGCCACGTGACAACACGATGAGAACCTAATTTTCAGCTTCTGGGCGTAACACGTTATTCACTTCTCCATTTCGTGTCAGGTCATTTGTCTGAACATTGCGTCTTTAGATCCTATGTGAGAATGACGCGACCAACTCACTGCACTACTGAGTTAACGTGTTTAATTTTTCCCAGTAGCAACAGGTACGGTTTGCAATACGTCTGCAGTAACTCCTCAGCTAATCGTTCGAATATTTGTGCATTCTACTACATTTCATGGTAGATGACAAAAGGTTCAACTTCCCCAGTCACTTGTAAACTGGCCTTACAAAGTCATGTTTCGTAAGATCAACCTCCCAGCTTGACTGAAGCTGAAACGTCACTGAGAAATGCAGTTTCCTGTTCCGTTGCCTTGCCAGAAAACTGTATTATTAAGTTAGCTATCGCGGAATCGATAGAAGGAGAGGGTACACTCGGTGTGACCTCAACTACCTGAAAGTGCCCCAGCCCCGTTCCTTGTCGGTCTGCAGTACTTCCGTCTGGCTTCTGTAATGTTTCAATTCTCCATTTTTATGCTCAAATGCAGCTTCCAATCTAACATTTAGTTCCGTCATAGCGGGAAGAAAGTCATTTGTATTAGAGGAATGAGTTTCCAACGGCATTGATACACAATACAAAAGGATTACTTTAATCTTACAACGCACCATAGCCCATCTACATTCATTTCAGTCCAGTGACAAATGACCCGAAACATCTGATGGCCCAGGAAGATTACAAAATACACAGCTGACACGTGTCAAATACTTTTCGCGACAACTGCCTCTGAACCCAGACAGGTCTGGAGGTTCACAGCGCTGTACCAGAATTAGTATTAGGTTCAAATGAGCGTCTCTACGCTCTACCATGCCCAACAAATTATACAGTGAATCAAAACTGCCAGCTACGAAGTAGAAAAATAATTTTCATTCACCACCCTTCATTTTGAAATGCATACTGTAAGACGAGCGATTATAGTTGCAGCGATGACAACTTGTCGATCAGTTGCATACGATGTCAGCCACCTTTCGACACCAGTGTTACGGTGTACAGCGTTTTCGTGACGTACTCTGCCAGTTCCGACGCCAGACGTTTAATTTCAGGTGTCATGAGGACGGCTTCTTGACACCAGTTGCAGTAGTCACCCGTTAGGTCAGGAGGTCAGTGGGCATAGAGGTAGGACAAGTTAGGCGATGGCGGTGTAGTGAGTCGGAAGCCGAGCTCCAAGGGATGGTGAGTGTTTCAATCTTTTGCTCGAAGGGGCCAGAGGCACAGCGGTTTCGGGAATAACACTCTATTAACGTGTTTCCCGTAATGAATGTGTTCCTCAGTGCTCAGGAAACAGGTTTCGTGCACAAATACAGGACGCAGCACCCGATCAGTTAGGTTAGTGAGTGGCAGGTCAGGCACCATTCTTGACCGTGAAGCAGCGAGGGGTTGGCAGCAGGACGTCTGGGGCGGTCCGCAGATACGCGGCAGTGAACTCGAAGGCCTTAGTGCACTATAAGAGGAACGTGATCTAGCAGGAGCGACGGCATGGAACTATGAAATCCACCCACAAGCGGCAGGTTGCACCCTAATAGTTGAAATCTTCAGACAGGCGCCCAGCAGTACATCACTGTTCCCCAGCAGCGCCGACCTGTAGCTAGCGAAACTTTCATTCCGTACATACCAGTGATGCAGATGGAATGAACAGCAACACTAACAACGAACTGTATGAAATAAGGATATTTAAAACGAGATATCACGTCGTTGTAGCAAGTTAGGCGGCCACTTCTTTGAGTTTAAATAGAGGTGTCAGCAATCCTGACTGCATCGTGACTTCTCTGGCATGTACGGGTTTTCCTGTATACGTAAATCTCATCAGTACTAGCACGTCTTGGTGCGGCCAAGCTCAGATGTTGCATGTTGTTAATCTATATTGTAGTATTTGCAGCATGACGTTCTTGGTGCCGTCATACTGCACAGTTTACACTCGTGTTATAGCTTTGCTCCAAGTGTAACAATGAGGTACGGGTGTTGCTCTACTATTGCAATACTGACAATCTTCATGTGCTCAAGATTATGGTTGTGTTTTATGTTTTTCCGTTATTGAGTTTCGATTCCCTCCGAAGGGGCCAGCTGGCAGCAGCTTAGTACGCAGCTCTTCAGCCTACAGAATTTTTTTAAAACAAAAAGAAGAAGACAATAAACAATAAAATCCTGCCTCGGGCATGGATGTGTGTGATGTCCTTAGGTTAGTTAGGTTTAAGTAGTTTCTAAGCTACAGGGGACTGATGACCTCAGAAGTTCCATAGTGCTCAGAGCCATCTGAACTGTCAAGAGAGCTCAGTGGACGGATGAAAAATTTAAGGAAAGCTGAAAAAAAGCTGGAAGCATAGGAAATACTATTCAGGGAGGCAGAAAGGCACCAGAGTATTGTGGGACGAATCTTAAAACGAAGAACAGAGTCCGCCAATCTGGAAAACGCACACTGTGTCCAGTAGGTCTAGCTATTTGACTAATCACCCAAGTCAAATTAACGATCAGTAATTCTTTTAAGTAATATTCTATGAAAATAAATATTAGTGACATTTAAATAAATGTTATCTGCTCTAACTAATATAGTTAGAAAAATTTATTTTTGTCCTTTTCTTTTCACAAACTTACGTTTACTTAGACCACGACCACTTACAAAAAAAATGGTTCAAATGGCTCTGATCACTATGGGACTTAACTTCTGACGTCATCAGTCCCCTAGAACTTAGAACTACTTAAACCTAACTACATCACACACATCTATGCCCGAGGCAGGATTCGAACCTGCGATCGTAGCAGTCGCGCGGTTGCAACCTGTAGCGCCCAGAACCTCTCGGCCACACTGGCAGGCCGACCATTTACAGTGCATACATCTATTTCTGCATTTACACAGTAGACGGGTACACACACATCCACACAGTGTTTTCTTTGTTAGTACCTCTGCATTCTGACGTATCCTACTGATTTATTTTCCAATTTACAGATTTGGAGCCTCTCACGTAACATTTGCCGGACTGTACGATGACATCGTTATTTTTGACACACTCAAAGTATCTTACCGCAGCATACATATGACATATGAGCAGTGTGTGTGTGCTGTTATTGATTGATACAACACACACACAGACACACAGCTGCGCACACACACACACACACACACACACACACACACACACACACACACAGAGAGAGAGATAATGCCAGCATATACACCACAAACCAACAAATGTGTGTGCACGTTATCTATTAACAACTGATAATTACAGTACAACCATTTCTTCTCATACTGTATGCCTCATGATTGTATGCATTCAAATAAGCTCAATGCTGCTGAGGCATCGGTAAGTCATGGAATATGATTAGGGCTCTTTGAGCTGTGAGTCGTTGGTTCTATGGCTGTGCTACAGCATACTGTAACAACAACAGTTTTGAAAGGTCAGGCAGACATTCTGTGGAGAGAGACTGCTGCTGCTGCTGCTGCTGCTTCTGCTTGTGGGTGGTAGAACAGACCCATGTCCCATGTTCTCATCAGTCACAATCACAGCTGTGGAGATGTTTGCCACTTAGTGGGTAGCAGCACGCAACTGTCATATTGCCAGAAATAGCCTCTATGTGTCTCTAAGACGAAACAGCGGGCAATGAGTCAAAGTTGATAATAATGGATGTAGTAAGTGTAGCGTAATCGTGGCGTATACGCCAGCATAAAATATTACATCAGCTGGCACAAAATATCATTCTGGTGTGACGCCTTCATGTATACCATGATTAAGCCAAGTAGTCATACACAGACATAATAATAACATTTCACAGATGGATGAAATACTTACTGATTTGCAGCACAGCTGATTCTTGTGTAGTGGGAGGCTGGATGTACATTTTAAGAAGCAATTCCTCCAAATGCAATTCCACCAAATGTAACACGTTGTGTTGGTGGACTTAATCAGGTAATGCATCTTTTTATCATTCTGTTGCAATGATATTATTCGTAGTCAAATGTTCCTCCATCTACAATCATATGCCCCTCCATTGTCATGCCTTTTTATTTTTGATGCAGAAAGCTGTGAGCACGTTTCTTCTTTAGTCAACTTATGCATCCCCTCAGTTGAAGACATGTGAACTGGACATACACACAGACAGCGAGAAACTCGCTCAATCTAACTGCAAAAGTTGAAATCGCTCTAAGTGTGAGAAACACCAAGTTCGCACACCATTGGTGACCTCGAACTTCGTGGCCTGACGCCATTCGCGACAGTGGAATGGGGATAGGGGAGAGGGAGTGAAGAATTCTGAAAATAATTTCATTGCTCAAGGGCCAGCATTTTCCGTAATGGTCACGGTGGAATCAGCTATGTGTCTCTCTGCTTAGGTTTGCGAATGGTAGGGAAATATACTGTCACAACATTACACTTGACATTGACCAGCCTGAATTCTTGCGCTCGTAACAAGTAATAACCGTATGAGACATCTGGCACTACTGTGTCCTATAAGCAATACGCCCTCATTTCTCCACACAAAGCATTGGTCTCGCAGCCACATGCCAGATTCTCATGGCAACACGTTTATTGAGGCACCTCTAAAGGAGATATTGGAAGTGACTACGTCAGTTCACGATGGCAGTGAGTTGGGCATCCATATTTCTCGACGTGAAAGACTTTAATTATTAAAAGTATATATTTAAATGTAAGGAGGCTCCATTTATTGTACTGGAATACACAAGCATAATATTACACCCCACACTGATGACATCTCACAAGACCAGATAGAGTGCACGTTTATCAAACAATTGTTATCACTGCGTTTCACAAGATGGTGCTGGAATTTTGTACTACGACATGTGCATTGCATATGTCTTTAGATCATGCTGAACACTTGTCAGACGTCCAAAGAAGTGAAAAATGAGTTGTCTGCAGCATGATAAGACGAATGTAATGTACGATGAAAAGAAGAGGAATAATAAGACGAAGAGGAAATGAAACATGTTCGTCGATACATCATTTAAAGTGTTAACACGAGTAAAAAGTTGTACGCGTCGTAAAAATAATATATAAAGTGAATCCGAGCTCCAGCGATAATGTATCGGAGGTTATTCAGCAGTATTTCTGTAGTATTGTAGTATCAGGGACCCATGGTCTCCGCTGCCTCGTTACACTGTAGTTGCATTTCGTTTAATTTCTTACAGCCATTTAATTCTGTTTTTGTGGAGCAATGAAAATATCTGCTCAGCAGTGCATATGTCTACGGTATGCGTTTTGTGCTTTCTTTCGAGGCAAACTTGTTCTATTTACTCGTGGTATTTTCTGTTGACAACTGTAATTCGCACTACACTCTTCTGCCTCAACCTTGTATTCAGTATTGCTAGGTTCTGTCTAGGGTTTTGTTTTCCGTCAATGTTAGTTATACGTTATCAGTGAGACCCAGCAGCGCGGATGTGGTCACTGATAAAGAATGGGTTGGTGTGTATCCTGTGAATGAGTTCACTGAATGCAGTGGAGTAGCAGTATAACATCCCTACGAGGAGATTTTCCGTCAATGTTGGCAACTATATGACAGTGCTATTGGATCTTTTCCTATCTCAGGTGGGTGACTCGAGCATCCATGTTGTCAGCACAGAGGCTTTGCTCATATATAACCATCTACGGCGATTTCCGCCTCGCTAGGAGGTGGCAACATGGGGGAGTTAGATCGTGATGGGTGAAAAACTGAATCCCACATCTGTACTTCGGCAGTATAAGACAGTTTGAGTATTGGAACATGTAGTATTCCTCATATCAGTTTAATTCTCTGCATTTTGTTTTCACGTTATTGTGGTTTCAATAGCCATGAGTGTATCTAGGGAGTAGGGATCAACTTTAGACACTTCCGTAGAAGAAAATGAGTTACCTGGGCTTCTACTACCTATCCCTCAGCATATGACAACAGCGCCTTAGCATTTTCTGATGTACAGTAATGATTGAACTTCAACTGTGGAGGAAATCACGATGATATTATGCTTTGAAGTTTTACATGCAGATATAAGAATTTTATGCTAATGCATGTAACGTTCTGTAGAGCAGCAGTTCTTGTTGTACAGTTTACTGGCTGTTAAATACGTGTTCTTACAAGCTTTTTCTTTTGCACTGGCGCTGAATTCTCTTTCGGCGAATGTATGATTGGGTAATAAGAAGACATTAAATAATGGGATGAAATTAGTTTCTCAGACTATGAACATGATCATTATATCTCGCAGAGGCATTATGACGTACGCATAGACTAGCGAGCAGAGCTGATAGTACCGAAAACACACTGAACTGAACCGACGATTGTTCAGGAAAATATACGGAGTATCTTCGTATTAGGGCCACGTGGCCTCCACTGTCCCCTTGCCTAATCATCATTTAATTATAATTTATTAAATATATTAACCACAGTATCTTTGTTTCTGTGAGACAACCTTCAGAACAGTGGAAAAGAAGTAATAAGATGCCACCAACATGTGCAACACAAAACACAAAGTAAGGCAATGACTTACTCTCAGGTGAAATACGTAGCGTTCTGTCACTGTATTCAATCCTATTCAATCCGTTCTGTCAGTCTACAGAACATTACGTAAAAAAAAAAGAATGCGTGTGAAATCTTATGGGACTTAACTGTTAAGGTCATCAGTCCGTAAGCTTACACACTGCTTAACCTAAATTATCGTAAGGACAAACATATACACACATGCCCGAGGGTAGTCTCGAACCTCCGCCGGGACAAACAGTACGTAACAAATAAGGAACTATTCAGGAACACGTAATGTTCAAAATGTCAACCATCACCACATAAGAGTGTACAGCGACAAACCATGGACTGTAAGAATTCGTACTTAACAGCCAGTAAACCGTGCAACAATAACTGTAGCTCTACAAAATGTTACGTTTTTTACCATCAAATTCTTATATCTGCCTGTAAAACTTCAAAGCATAATATCATCATGATTTCCTCCACAGTTGAAGTTCAATCATCACTGTACATCAGAAAATGCTAAGGTACCATTTTTATATGCTTAGCAATACTTTGTAGAATCCCAGGTAACTCCTTTTTTTTCTATGGAAGTGTTTAAACACTCTTGTTGATCCCTGCTGCACAGATACTCTGATGGCTATTGGAACAACAATAGCATGAAAACGACATGCAGAAAATTAAACTGGCATGAGGTGTACTACATGCTTGCATATGTAAATGATACTCAAACTGTCTTACACTGCAGAGCTACAGATGCGGGATCCTGTTTTTCACACATTACTATTTCGTTCCCCCAGGTTGCCACCTCCTAGTGAGGCGCAAATCATCTTAGATAATTATATATGAGCAAGGCCTCTGTCCTAACAACTCAGAAGCGTGAATCACCACGTGAGATAGGAAAAGGTCCACTAGCCCTGAGATATCGTTGGCAACATGGACGGAAAATCTCGTAGTAGGGATGTTGTACCACTCCTCCACTGCGTTCAGGAACCCATTCAGAGGGTACACACCAACCCACTCTTTACCAATGACCACATCCACACTGCTGCACGTCACTGACAACTCAATAATAGAAGTAATATGGCGCAACCTAGTACTTCTACGACTCCGACAATCTAAGCAACCATGTCAATGTGGGTCTTGACCAGTCTCGTAAACTAGGCGGTTTACATTCCATCAGAAGAGGTCCAATGGGGTCATATCGAGTCAGCGACCTGGCCGTGGAACTGAACTACAACGACTAATCCATTGTGGTCCAAACTGTACCACGCTGAGTACCATGAGCGAACGAAACAAGTTTTTTTTTCGAATAACACGCACGGTGCACACCGTAGAGATATGCGCTACTGTCAATATATCTCCCGTGCAGCACACGTGCCAATATAAATAACGTTAAGAAATCAAATGATATGCTATTACGCTGTAACGAGTCACCGTAGACCACGGGGCCCCCATACGGAAATCCTCAGAAAATTTCCCTAACTGTCCCCAATATTTTGTGTACGGATTTCCGGTTCATACCATGTATTATTTTGCTTGTTTTCAATCTTTGTTGCCCGCATCCCGTGGCCGTGCGGTAGCGTTCTCGCTTCCCGCGCCCGTGTTCCCGGGTTCGATTCCCGGCGGGGTCAGGGATTTTCTCTGCCTCGTGATGGCTGGGTGTTGTGTGTTGTCCTTAGGTTAGTTAGGTTTAAGTAGTTCTAAGTTCTAGGGGACTGATGACCATAGCTGTTAAGTCCCATCGTGCTCAGAGCCATATTTTTGCAGTCTTTGTTGTCACACGGCTTAATATAGTGTGACGATCTTCAGCCATTAGAAAAAGCCACCAGGAGTTATTTATGGACATAATGTAAGTTTCTGTTTATTAATCTGACAACTTCCAACGCAGTAGGTGTACTAGAGATGGAATTTGGGGTTGAAAACATGATACGGTCTGAAAAGTTGAACAAAATATGTTCACTGCTGGCAACACTGGGGAACAATCTTAATGTTGATAGTACTTCCCTCATTATTATACAAATAAGTTTGCTGCTCATTGCTACGTTTATTTGCAGTATGGTTCTACAAGAGTTGACGAATGTTATTAACAAAACACCCTGTTTCAACCACAAGTGAAGTGCACTGATTTCAAAAGGCATTACATCAGGTTCAGTTAACTCCTTTAAGATAAAGTACATAACGAAAAGGATGGTATACTTGTAGTAGGATCTACTGTTTACATAAGAATAATTCAACATTGCTTGATTGTCCTCTTATGACTTTCAATTACTGGAATTCATTTAAAAATCCTAAAACCAGCTTTTTTTTACCCGATACAGCCCTATTGATTGGAATTTCCCATTTTTCATATAATTCACAGTCATAATCAATGAATGGTATTTTTTCCTCACTCAGTCTGTCATCCAGATTCTTTCACTGAAATGTTGATTGTTATTATTATTATTAGTATTATCACTATTATGTATTATAATAATAATTATTATTATTAATTTCAATGCTATTTTCATTCTTGTATTTCTTAGTGAAGTATTTCGTTATTTTAGAGTTACGTCATAATAAATTTTTAAAATTTTAAGACTGGAATTCTTTGCCTATTATCCTTCAGACAAGTAAAGCTGAGTAAAAATTCCTCAAAAAAGGAATATTGATATATTCCGAATTACCACTGTGTCTGTTTTATGATCATGCAGTGTGAGCTGTTCCATCGCGGCTATAGAAAACCGATAAATAAACCAAATACAGCTGTCAGAGTCAGTATCTTAAAACGATAACCGTAATCTGGTTTCCTATTTATTTATTCAAACCGAATGAATATTGATGATTAATAGTTATGCATGGTCACAACCGACCTGTGCCCAAATATTCATCAAACACTGTTTGGATTAATACGTATTATTAGATAATTTAGTTCTGTGCAGAATGACGACGAGATAGTTTTTCCGTACATAGGCGACGTTTTATTCGACGTGGTTTTCCAGATTTGTCGGAGAGAATCCGTAGCCAGAATAGTTCTTTAGTTTCCAGCGGAAATTGCTCCACTCTGCCACGACCTCTCAGTAGCGTCCCATCGCTAACATCTTTTGCTGCTTTGCCGCTTTCTGTAACGTGATTCTGTTTGTGCCTTAGGGGCTTCTCTCTCTCGCTCCATGTCTTCCAGTAGCTCCGTTCTTCCATTCTAAGAATAGCGTCAGCTCTGCAGCAGAGGTATATGATATTGAGTATACTTTGTTATTTCTCATTCTAAGTTACTTGAGTGTCTATTTCCTTCCACATCTCATTTAAGCGATACAATAAGAAAATCAAAAATAGATCTTATAAGGTTAGGCCAGGCAACACAGTCAAACTGCTGACGAAGTTTATAAATTTATGTACCACAACAACTCGATAATGACGAGCTGATTGGTCCATGAACAGGTCTCAAAATTTTTGAAAACTACTTCTGTGATAGTAGTATCGTATATTTTGGTCTCAGAACGGTGACAGCATTCCACCAACCACTAACGTACGCCTGAATCGTTGGCTTCGCTACTTCATGTCGCCCAAAAACACTAGACCACCAGCTAAGCACTTATCACCTTTTCGGAAGTCCTTGTGGCTATACCACTTTAAATTCAGACAAATGAGCATCAGGATCGTCTGTACACACTATTACGGTTTCAAAACTCCACTGTCAGCGAATCCTACGGCTCTGTATGAAACTGGCTTCGTCTAATTCGATAATATCCAGATTTTGATCTTGGCTGATACAGTACTGACTCAAGCGAACAGTTCCCTGGCCTTGGAAACATTTCGAAGTCATTAAAACAGCACCTGAGCGTAAGTTCAAAGCTGTTGAGACTGTGGGTTACTTTCATGTGATTTAGGACATCCGTGGTTTATATCACCCAAAACGCAATCCAAGCGGTATACCTACGATATTCTGACAATTTACAACAGTTCTACGTTCTGCTTAGAATTGAAAACAGTGTTGAGGTACAGTGGATCCCAAACGTGTCGTTTCCTTGTCTTTTAATCGCTGGCAAAGCAATCTGGAAGTATTTCAATATTCTACAGGTGTCTAATCTTACCTTTTAGGATACGATTTACCTTCGTTAACACCAAGTTATTTCTTCAGCTTTCTGCCGCTATTTGGACGTCACCCCAGTGCTTGTACACCTAATTGATCCTGGCGCCTCGTGGCTACATCCCAGCTACATGACGCTTTGAGTGGCCGAGAGGTTCTAGGCGTTATAGTCTGGAACTGCGCGACCGCTACGGTCTTAGGTTCGAATCTTGCCTCGGGCATGGATGTGTGTGATGTCGTTAGATTAGTTAGGTTTAAGTAGTTCTAAGTTCTAGGGGACTGATGACCTCAGAAGTTAAGTCCCATTGTGCTCGCAGCGATTTGAACAATTTTTTTGACGCTTAAATATACCACAAGTTATTTGATTAATTTACACATAGCGGCTTGTATTGTTACAGTAAGATTTGGTGATTTTTGATTTTGTAACAATACCTGCGCCTCGTGGCATCTAACTTATCGTGTTTCTCAGGATACTGGAATAAGCCATCACATGACGAATTCGCTTCCTATTTGCATGTATGATGACAGATATACGACGATTTATTTTTAATGCATTAATGGGATATTTATGGTTATTGCTCACTGTGTTGATCTAATGTGCATTAAGCTCTAAATTTACATTCTAAATTTATTAATTACATTTAAGTGTAGTGTTGGTATTCTTCATCTTTTCGATGGAATATGATATATCTGAGTAAGTTTGCAGTTGCTTATTGAATGAATTCTTGCAAAATGTGGAGACGAATTATTTACAGAAGAATGGAAAATCTGGTAGAAGCTGACCTTGGAGAAGACAACTTTGGGTTCCGGAGAAATGTAGGAACACTCGAGAAAATACTGACCATAGAACACAGAAGAGGAAGAATGGTCGAAGGACGTGAAGGGCAGCCTTATTTCAGAAGTAAGCGAGATGGGGTTGTGGCCTATCCCCGATGATATTCAGCCTGTCCACAGAGCTAACTATCAATGAAACTTGGGAGAAACTAAGAAAGGGTATTATATATCGAGAAGAAGAAATAACTTTGCTGATGACGTTCAAATTCTTTCCGAGACTGACCAGGAGTTACATAGGCAGTTGCATGGAATCTATGGTGTTTTAAAAAGCAGTTATAAGATGAACGACAACAGTTATAAAAAGAAGGGAAATGGAATGTGGTCAAATTAAATTAGTCGATTCTGTGGGAACTATATTAGTATATGAGACACTAAAAGTAGTAGCTTATTTTTGATATACGAACTGATGGTGGGCGGAGCAGCGGATGTATAAAATGAAACTAGCGATAGCAGGAGAAGTGTTTTCGAAAAACAGCAATCAGGTAGCACGTAATATCAATTTTAGCGCTAGGAAGTCTTTTACGAGGTACGTGAAACGTGGAAGATAGCCAGTTCAGACAATAAGGGAATAGAAGCATTTGACATGTGGTGCTACTGAAGAATGCTAAAGATCGGATAAGTAGATCGAATATCAAATGAGGAATTACTCATTTCAACTTGGCAAAAAAGAAGTTTATGGTAAAACGTGACTAAAAGAAGGGATCGGCTCATGGACGTGAACGCACTGCGACTTTGGTATTGGAAGGCAGTGTGGAGCGGTGGGTTAAAATTGTAGAGGGAGATCAAGGGCTCAATGAAGTAAGCAGGTTGCCAAGATAATAAGGGTTTCGCATGGAGACTGATATGGAAACCTGCATTATTCCAATCAGCTGTTTAGAAAAACCGACGTAAGAAAAGTAAGTAAATAAATAGAAGAAGATAACAATTACGAACTTCAGGTCACATTTGTGACTTGATTCATATCCTTTCTAGTAAATGGAGCTCCAATACACTTGCGACATCGTCAGAAATAACAAACTCGCACACGTTTCGCCAATAAAATGTGGTAATTTTTTATAAGGAATTTTTAGTATGACAGTATAACCATAAACATCATATTGTGACACTCTAAAACAGTGTAGTTTTTTTTTCAAAACTGGTGATTGTAAAAGGTTGCGACTTCAGGGAGTAGGCAACGAATTATAGTTGTCATGTTATGGAGGGGTTGTCTAGTAACGGAATCTGATATTTATTATGCTATACATCGCGATGCAGCCTCAAGTCGTTACTAGATTAGCGGAGTGTACAAGTTGGCAATTGTATGCTATTCTCAAATCGCAAAGCACTTGTTAACACATTATATGGGACTATGTAGTACAGGTCTAAGCGACTTTACAATAAAATGGTGTTTCCTTTAACCCTGACCGAGCGAGGTGGTGCAGAGGTGGTGCACACTGAACTCCCATTCGGGGGACGACGGTTCAATCCCGCATCCAGCCATCCTGATTTAGGTTTTCCGTGATTACCCTAAATTGCTCCAGGCAAATGCCAGGATGGTTCCTCTGAAAGGGCACTGTCGAATTCCTTCCCCGTCCTTCCCTGATCCGACGAGACCGATGACCTCGCAGTTTGGTCTCTTCCCACAAACAAACCTTTAACACTGTGGACGACTGTCTAGGTTGACAAATGGTGGTATTCTCCAATTTATTGTCAGGTAATTCTACTTCTAGCACTAAAGGCGTGTTTTTATTTTGCTCAGTTTGTTTAAGGGATTGCTAAGATCACAATTTAATTAGAGCCGTTATATTAAGAGGCGATCTTTTCGTAGGTATTATTCGTTTCAGTATAGATTGTTGCTGTTTAGGGTCTCACTTTAACAAAAATAAACAGCTACATGCTTCCGGTGTACATTATTATACATCCCTTTTTAACTCCGGCGAAGTATTCATGACAGTGTACCTCTAATGCGTTGTAAACTATGGGCAATGTTCAAAATGTCTGCTTATCTTCTATGTTTGTCATGTCCAAAGTCCCACATAAACTAATACGTATTCCTGTTTACCACAGTATTACAGCGTTTTAAAACCGGAACACTTACAAGATAATAACAAGTCTGGTAAAGAGACTGTATAAACAGTGCAAGCCATTGCGTGCATACTGTCGCACGCCGAACCATAACATTCAATTAAGGGGAAATTTAGGATTATATATTTAGTAACCCCCCCATGAACCATGGACCTTGCCGTTGGTGGGGAGGCTTGCGTGCCTCAGCGATACAGATGGCCGTACCGTAGGTGCAACCACAACGGAGGGGTATCTGTTGAGAGGCCAGACAAACATGTGGTTCCTGAAGAGGGGCAGCAGCCTTTTCAGTAGTTGCAGGGGCAACAGTCTGGATGATTGACTGATCTGGGCTTGCAACATTAACCAAAACGGCCTAGCTGTGCTGGTACTGCGAACGGCTGAAGGCAAGGGGAAACTACAGCCGTAATTTATCCCGAGAACATGCAGCTTTCCTGTATGATTAAATGATGATGAGGTCCTCTTGGGTAAAATATTCCGGAGGTAAAATAGTCCCCCATTCGGATCTCCGGGCGGGGACTACTCAGGAGGACGTCGTTATCAGGAGAAAGAAAACTGGCATTCTACGGATCGGAGCGTGGAATGTCAGATCCCTTAATCGGGCAGGTAGGTTAGAAAATTTAAAAAGGGAAATGGATAGGTTAAAGTTAGATATAGTGGGAATTAGTGAAGTTCGGTGGCAGGAGGAACAAGACTTTTGGTCAGGTGAATACAGGGTTATAAATACAAAATCAAATAGGGGTAATGCAGGAGTAGGTTTAATAAAGAATAGGAAAATAGGATTGCAGGTAAGCTACTACAAACAGCATAGTGAACGCATTATTGTGGCCAAGATAGACACAAAGCCCATGCCTACTACAGTAGTACAAGTTTATATGCCAACTAGCTCTGCAGATGATGAAGAAATTGATGAAATGTATGATGAGATAAAAGAAATTATTCAGGTAGTGAAGGAAGACGAAAATTTAATAGTCATGGGTGACTGGAATTCGTCAGTAGGACAAGGGAGAGAAGGAAACATAGTAGGTGATTATGGATTCGGGCTAAGAAATGAAAGAGGAAGCCGTCTGGTAGAATTTTGCACAGAGCATAACTTAATCATAGCTAACACTTGGTTCAAGAATCATAAAAGAAGGTTGTATACATGGAAGAATCCTGGAGATACTAAAAGGTATCAGATAGATTATATAATGGTAAGACAGAGATTTAGGAATCAGGTTTTAAATTGTAGGACTTTCCAGGGGCAGATGTGGACTCTGACCACAATCTATTGGTTATGACCTGTAGGTTAAAACTGAAGAAACTGCAAAAAGGTGGGAATTTAAGGACATGGGATCTGGATAAGCTGAAAGAACCAGAGATTGTACAGAGTTTCAAGGAGAGCATAAGGGAAAAATTGGCAGCAATGGGGGAAAGAAACACAGTTGAAGAAGAATGGGTAGCTCTGAGGGATGAAGTAGTGAAGGCAGCAGAGGATAAAATAGGTAAAAAGACGAGGGTTGCTAGAAATCCTTGGGTAACAGAAGAAATATTGAATTTAATTGATGAAAGGAGAAAATATAAAAATGCAGTAAATGAAGCAGGCAAAAAGGAATACAAACATCTCAAAAATGAGATCGACAGGAAGTGCAAAATGGCTAAGCAGGGATGGCTAGAGGACAAATGTAAGGAAGTAGAAGCTTATCTCACTAGGGGTAAGATAGATACTGCCTACAGGAAAATTAAAGAGACCTTTGGAGAGAAGAGAACCACGTGTATAAATATCAAGAGCTCAGATGGCAATCCAGTTCTAAGCAAAGAAGGGAAGGCAGAAAGGTGGAAGGAGTATATAGAAGGTTTATACAAGGGCGATGTACTTGAGGACAATATTGTGGAAATGGAAGAAGATGTAGATGAAGACGAAATGGGAGGTAAGATACTGCGTGAAGAGTTTGACAGAGCACTGAAAGACCTGAGTCGAAACAAGGCCCCCGGAGTAGAAACATTCCATTAGAACTACTGACGGCCTTGGGAGAGCCAGTCATGACAAAACTCTACCAGCTGGTGAGCAAGATGTATGAGACAGGTGAAATACCCTCAGACTTCAAGAAGAATATAATAATTCCAATCCCAAAGAAAGCACGTGCTGACAGATGTGAAAATTACCGAACTATCAGTTTAATAAGTCACAGCTGCAAAATACTAACGCGAATTCTTTACAGACGAATGGAAAAACTGGTAGATGCGGACCTCGGGGAGGATCAGTTTGGATTCCGTCGAAATGTTGGAACACGTGAGGCAATACTGACCTTACGACTTATCTTAGAAGAAAGATTAAGAAAAGGCAAACCTATGTTTCTTGCATTTGTAGACTTAGAGAAAGCTTTTGACAACGTTGACTGGAATACTCTCTTTCAAATTCTGAAGGTGGCAGGGGTAAAATACAGGGAGCGAAAGGCTATTTACAATTTGTACAGAAACCAGATGGCAGTCATAAGAGTCGAGGGGCATGAAAGGGAAGCAGTGGTTGGGAAAGGAGTGAGACAGGGTTGTAGCCTCTCCCCGATGTTATTCAATCTGTATATTGAGCAAATAGTAAAGGAAACAAAAGAAAAATTTGGAGTAGGTATTAAAATTCATGGAGAAGAAATAAAAAATTTGAGGATCGCCGATGACATTGTAATTCTGTCAGAGACGGCAAAGGACTTGGAAGAGCAGTTGAACGGAATGGACAGTGTCTTGAAAGGATGATATAAGATGAACATCAACAAAAGCAAAACGAGGATAATGGAATGTAGTCAAATTAAATCGGGTGATGCTGAGGGAATTAGATTAGGAAATGAGACACTTAAAGTAGTAAAGGAGTTTTGCTATTTAGGAAGTAAAATAACTGATGATGGTCGAAGTAGAGAGGATATAAAATGTAGACTGGCAATGGCAAGGAAAGCGTTTCTCAAGAAGAGAAATTTGTTAACATCGAATATAGATTTATGTATCAGGAAGTCGTTTATGAAAGTATTTGTTTGGAGTGTAGCCATGTATGGAAGTGAAACATGGACGATAACTAGTTTGGACAAGAAGAGAATAGAAGCTTTCGAAATGTGGTGCTACAGAAGAATGCTGAAGATAAGGTGGATAGATCACGTAACTAATGAGGAGGTATTGAATAGGATTGGGGAGAAGAGAAGTTTGTGGCACAACTTGACTAGAAGAAGGGATCGGTTGGTAGGACATGTTTTGAGGCATCAAGGGATCACAAATTTAGCATTGGAGGGCAGCGTGGAGGATAAAAATCGTAGAGGGAGACCAAGAGATGAATACACTAAGCAGATTCAGAAGGATGTAGGTTGCAGTAGGTACTGGGAGATGAAGCAGCTTGCACAGGATAGAGTAGCATGGAGAGCTGCATCAAACCAGTCTCAGGACTGAAGACAACAACAACAACAACAACAACATATTTAGTAAAGTACACATTAAAAGAAATTCTATTTTTTTAAAAAATTATTCGTTTTACACACGTTTTTAATACCCATAAAATATGTAACGACATTTTAGCTGTGTTGAGCTGTGGAACAGAGCACAACATATGGAATCCTTTGAGTATATAAAGAGGCTTCATACCGCAAACTGATCAGTATTTTGTGGTAGCACAAAGTGTCAACATGCCTCACATCAAAGTGGCAAACGTGTGTCATAGACTGGGGAGAACATACGATCAACTAACGCAGAAGCTCTGATGTGTGCTTATTATTACTGAACATGGATCATATTTTAGTGACACAGCTGACACAAATTAGACCATAAGTGGAACGGTCCTTATCAAGAAATATTTCAGGGTGCCTACGCGTATTATAGAACCGTTATGTCACAATATTATGATAGCTAAAACCTGCGATCAAGTGAACTCTCAAAATCAAGAAAAGAATGGACTATCTGTTTCTTTAAATAAGGATATCTGCTGTGAATTTAACAAGTACCTACTCTGGAAATACTGTAAGTTCGTCTATGCCAGGCACGGGATCAAGACAAACATACAATTTGTCATACGTGCAAACAACGTTGTGGCAACAAGAAGAATACGAAAAAAAGTTGGTAAAGAAGCACTGGAAACCAGACCGACAAAGTATAAAAGTCCTTTTGCTAAACAACATGAAATGAAATAGACCAATGTTGACTTGGATGCTCTAATGGTCCACCTGCATGGAATATTCTAACGGCTTCAAGTATACGTCTGTTACAATATAGACCTGAATATATCACACGATTTTGCTTCCTTTTTTTAATAAAATGGAGATGTGTGACTACCTCAAATCAAACCACGACCTCTGTCTGCAAGAAGACTACCGTCGAAACGTCAATGTTGATGTAAACAATGTTAAGGCAATTGGAATATAATGTTTATCATGGACGAACACCAGTTGTAGCCATATATATAACTAATTTATATTTCAAGTCCCTAGCAAAGGAGTGAACTTAGCTATCGGTAACCGTCACATTGGTTTTATGAAGTGCCCTGATATGAGTCTACAAGGAATTTTGAATCTTTCTTGGCTGAACAACATGGTAGTAATTACGATTCATAACTACAGATTGGGCGGCCTGTTTAACCCTGTGAGAGACTCTCCTAGTATGTAAATCCCAAAGTACAGTGCTTACAATATGCTTTGCTCCATCCTGTGCCAACCACTTGCATGTGTCGTAAATTATCAGATAGCTTACAAAACAGCTGGGGTGTTGTATAAGGAGTAGTCAAACGAAAACGAGACACATGGGGAAGAGTAACTATACCGTTCATTATTTCAAAAGTAATCGCCACAACTGTTAGTTCATTGGCCTCACTGTGAGACATGCCAATGAATGCCTTCAAGGAAAACTATTTACAGGTGTTTATGGAACCATGGATGTACCCATTTGTGTACCTCTTCGTCTATACCAAATCTACGGCTATGAGTATTTCTGTTCGGGCTCCAAAAATGTGGAAATTCCAAGAGGAGAGACCAGGTCTCTATGGAGGCTGTGTAAGCGCTTCCCAGTGAAACTTGCGCATCATATTAGACAACCTGCCAACAAAATGGCCACCCACATGTCTCCAAGTTTGTTTCGGCTACAATGTAGAAGTTTCGTTGGGAACCTCTTAACATCCTCTATGTAGTATTCATCTCTCCCCATGCAATTTACATATTTTGAAGCCCTGAAGGAAAACATTAGTGGCCGTCGATTTGCTTCAGATGAAGAAGTCCACGTGTGCGAACAATCATGGTTCCACAGGGACCGCAAAAATTATTCCATGAATGTCTTGCCCACCTTGTCTCACAGTGAGATAAATCTATTAAAAGTGATGGCATTCACATTTGAAATAATAAACAGCCAGGCCAATTGTCCAGTCCGATTGCTAAATTTTCGTCGTATTCATTTTTCTCTCAATATCATTTAAATCCTTGGAGTAGAGCAATCATTACAATTTGATAAATTAGGTATTACATCCGTTCATTAATTTTAAATAACGCAAACAGAAAAATTATAAACTGTATAAGATTACAAAGATGTATTTCCTATTTACATACTGTTTCAAGACTAATAGCTCGATATTCGTACTGAAAACAGTTGTTTTTAAAATAATGTTTAGGAGTATGGCCTAGATCTTCCTTTACAGTAGGCAGCCGCAAACACTTTTACGTAGAAATATGTACTTTTGTACAGGTATGACTTCCAGATAAATAATAACAAGAAAGATAATAAACTACGTTCTATCTGGCTACAGTTTCCATTTTTATCTGTAGAAACATGTTATATTAAAATTGTAGAAATATATTTTTCTCAACCCATGACAATAGTTTCAACAGTACCGTCAAATACAGATATTACCGAATTAGGGCCGTTTCTCATCAGGAATGTCATATAAAAATAACCAAAAGACGCTACGGTCGCAGGTTCGAATCCTGCCTCGGGCATGGATGTGTGTGATGTCCTTAGGTTAGTTAGGTTTAAGTAGTTCTAAGTTCTAGGGGACTGATGACCACAGATGTTAAGTCCCATAGTGCTCAGAGCCATTTGTACCATTTTTTAACAAATAGGCCTATGTCAAATAAACTTAAACAGTTCTTTACTAAACGAATTACTGCTTTAAGAACAGCTAATGTGTTACGTGTACATAAAAATAAATCTGAAAATGGGAGAGGTCGTGGGCAGCAAATGAAAACGGGAGTGTATAGCAAGCCAGTTCCTCAAACACTGTTGCCAGGTGTTACATACATCTTGGATCTATACAGCATATACATAACTCTTTCGACAGCTGCAGCTAATCAGTATTCTGTGTAATCAAAAAACAAGATGTCACTTTGTAACGTAGTAGATTATTCCTAGTCCTTATTTCCTTGTAGTGAAGTAAGCGATCCTAGAATGAGACTTGCTCTGTAGCCCGGAGGGAAAGTAGGTTTTTGCTCTTGCATACACGTAGCTGACACTGTTACCCCTAGGGCAAAGAGCCGGCTTGGCGTACGGTGCATGTGCTATGCGCATATCCTATAAAGCAAAAGAAACAGTATTAAATTTAATTCAGTCTTTTCCATACCCCATATAAAGTTTTGTATTAAAAGTATCACTTCATTATCCTCAATACCTTAAGAGATATAAAATTTTACCTAAAACCCATAATAATTTTCCTGGTACTAGGAAACAGAGCTACGGATTGTAATGTGTTGAGACACAATCTCATCTGAAACTATAGCTGAGAATATTAAGCACAGAGAAATTGTTTTTCTAGAATTTTCTTTGCCTTGTTTACAGTAGCCGGATGACATGAAAGCAATCGTTTAAAAATTATTGTTTGACTATGTTTCGTTGTGCATGTCTTGTGGAATGATTGAGAGAGTGTGCGGAGGATATACGTAAAGGGTGGATGTTTTATTTTACTGAAATCTATGCATATGTATGCGTGGGAAAATCCTCTTGCGATCATGTGTCCAATGCACATGCATTTCTACAAAGGTCGCCAGAAGAAACGTTAGGTGTTCAGTCATTTCATAGTTTATATCTGGGGTAATTCGGGCTTGGGTTTATTTTTTTTTAATTTAGTTTTGTAATTCAGAAGTTTTTTCATAACCTTCTTTCAGTAGCCCTATTGGTTGAATTACGGATTACCGCGAGCATTTGATGGCAGCAACTACTCAGATCGGTTGTCCAACTCTCAGCCAACATGACCTAAGAATTCCCTGATTTAGTATAGCGCTTTGTACTGCAGTCTGTTTTTTGAAGAGTCGCTCAAGAACCATCTTATTGTGCAGAACATTTTCAACTGGTCGACACAAAGTTTCGGCTAAGATGAAGAAAAGCATTCGTTATGGCGAGTCTTTTGCCGTAAATATGAAGCGACTACAGTTTACAGCCTTTTAGTAGGGATATCAGAAAGTTTAGTGAATTTGTTTGAAAGTGATTTACGTATGAACCTTCTTGTCTTTCAAGAACTTCCCGTAGCCTATTTTAGGAATATCTACGGAACATTATGGTGATTGCTTCTTTTTAAGAAGACCACTGAACGATGTGACGAACATCTGTCGGTCAGTGACTGTTTAGGATATGGAATTTATTCGGGCTGGATTTGTGAAATACTGGCTGCTTTCATCTGAAGACTTGGATTAAACAGTAGTGAACTTGCAATGCTAATAGATTTGGCAAGAAATGCAGGCTTCAAAGCTTGACTCGTTTCAGAGCCGTAAAGCCAAGTGTATGAACTTTAAACCCTTTATGTAAGCTATTGGAATCCCAGTTACCCAATATCTTCATCGGAACTTACAGATACTGCCCTAAGATTCAGATATGCGGCCCTTGTTTGATAGGTACTTAGTCGACCTTTCCTCATCGCTCCTTTTCGTCGACTGAACAGTAACTATCAACACAAAGTGAAGGAGATGGGCTTCAAAAATCCAATCGAAGAGTGAAATTTCTGTACGGAAACCTCAAATATGTGTTGTTACAAAGAAAAGAATCCGCCACGCCGCAACCTTTGCTAGGTAGTCATTGAGCGGGATTTTGTAGCATAAAGCTTGTTAACATAAAGCTGTATTTCTGATAGCTGAAGTCCGCTCACTCACCTACAATACACTCTGTAGCGTTTCAGCGTGCTGCATCTACATCACAAGCCATATGTCTTATTAGTATATATAAGGCGTAGCCATGACTGCTTGCATTTTTAAAGGAAGTTTTTCTGGGTAGACGTTTGGAAGAAAAGGTGAAGAAGTGCTATTGCTAGCACTTCGTAGATACTCTGGCTGAGTGAGTGAATCCAAATAAAAGTTTAATATTAAGGGAACCCACCAACATATGGTGTGTTAACGAAAAACGAAACAAAAATTCTTGTGTAAAAGCTGTATAAATATTTACATATACATTTACACACAAAAAAATCCTTTCTTTATTTTTGTCTGGCGTAGCTTGATAATATTCAGTTTAATTTCTACTTACTGTACCGCTCATTAGTTTCAATAAACCATGCAAGTTACCTAATATTTCAAGTATGGACAGAAGCAAAACTTTATTTCTGTAAAAATATAATTGTATTCATTATACATAAGTAACTCAGAAAGAAAAATTATATTTTACTTTCATCAAAGCATAGCCTTTGTAGATGCTGCGAGTTTATGTGATTCCACACAATCTAAAAGACATACTAGAGAAATTCCTTGCTTGTTTGTGAACTTTACGGATAAGTCTGTTTCCTTCAGTCCACACCATTTTAAGAGCATTAAAATCATGGCCTCGGGATTGTCACACCACATATTTGGGGATATTCTGTTTTTCCTGTGACAAAATGTAATTCATACGGAACGCCGATCAATATTTTGAGTTACTGCCCTGTTCTAAGGATAAAACTATCCCTGTTAAGACCGATCTTCATGAAATCATACGGTATTGAAATAAGTAATGGTAGTGCTTCTGGCCGGCCGGAGTGGCCGAGCGGTTCTAAGAGCTACAGTCTGTAACCGCGCGACCGCTACGGTCGCAGGTTCGAGTCCTGCCTTCAACATGGATGTGTGTGATGTCGTTAGGTTAGTTAGGTTTAAGTAGTTCTATGTTCTAGAGGACTGTTGAGCTCAGAAGTTAAATCCCGGAGTGGTCAGAGCCATTTGAACCATTTGATAGTGCTTCTGACCCACACAACCTTCTATTTTCACATTGTCGACAACTATATCTCTTATAAAACACCCCCAAACCACAATATAATCTCCATCGTTCTTAACTGTAAGTAGAATGCACCACTAAGACAACCATCTCCTTCAGATCGACGAACAAAAAGCCTCCTTCTGGTAACAAAAATTGCTGATTTCGATTCTTCTAAATCTCAGAATAAGACTTTCGATCACTCTTCATGTGTCTACTTACTATATTTCCTACCCCATTCGAGTCTCTTCTCTTTATTTACGTGCTTCAGAAGGGGTTTCCTTGATGCCACACATTCTTTCAAGTTGCTGTGTCTCTCTTTTAGCGTCACAACACATATTGCATTTCTTGTTCATTATACAGATTGTGCGCGAAGTTTTGCTGCTGTTGGACCCCATTTCTATTACTATTAATTCTGATGAGATTATAATAACTAATCTTGGCAGATACTTATTTCTACCTGTTGTCTTCTGATGGCAAAGGGCGAATTGCATTCTTCCTAAAGACACGACTTATTGTTTAGTAGTCTGGGGCGTAGATAAACCTGCCTTGACATTTGTCTATCGATATCTGCATTCTTGGAGCCATATTAACATTGTGTTCCCTGTCAGCTGTCTCTAAGGAAGCGGATAGCGTGTATCGTATCACTGCTTCAAGTTCAATGTGGACATCACAGAACTACAGGAAACAGCTGTTTGGAATATGCAAACAGACGTACCTCAGTTCATGTAACATTTTAGTATGTGTTTCAACACTCTTCTGGGTAGTACTGCATGTAGATGAAATACAACACATTAACCATACATGCTTACTAATATTGTGCTATGACTTAGGTTACTCAAGCGTAGCCATGTCACTGTATAGTATTTACAAGGAATTATAGTCAGTGATTAGGTTTATTGAAGTTAATAAGCGGTGGTGTATATTTTAAGTCTACATTAGGATCATTTAATTCTTTTTCCAACCAGTAATTCTGCACCTACCAAGAAGGTATGTGCTCAAATTCTGAAATTTAAGAAGCAACACAGCTAATTGTTAACGTGACAAGGCAGATACAATAAAGGAGTTCTGAAGTGTGCATAATATTTTTGTAAACTACACTCCTGGAAATTGAAATAAGAACACCGTGAATTCATTGTCCCAGGAAGGGGAAACTTTATTGATACATTCCTGGGGTCAGACACATCACATGATCACACTGACAGAATCACAGGCACATAGACACAGGCAACAGAGCATGCACAATGTCGGCACTAGTACAGTGTATATCCACCTTTCGCAGCAATGCAGGCTGCTATTCTCCCATGGAGACGATCGTAGAGATGCTGGATGTAGTCCTGTGGAACGGCTTGCCATGCCATTTCCACCTGGCGCCTCAGTTGGACCAGCGTTCGTGCTGGACGTGCAGACCGCATGAGACGACGCTTCATCCAGTCCCAAACATGCTCAATGGGAGACCAATCCGGAGATCTTGCTGGCCAGGGTAGTTGACTTACACCTTCTAGAGCACGTTGGGTGGCAAGGGATACATGCGGATGTGCATTGTCCTGTTGGAACAGCACGTTCCCTTGCTGGTCTAGGAATGGTAGAACGATGGGTTCGATGACGGTTTTGATGTACCGTGCACTATTCAGAGTCCCCTCGACGATCACCAGAGGTGTACGGCCTGTGTAGGAGATCGCTCCCCACACCATGATGCCGGGTGTTGGCCCTGTGTGCCTCGGTTGTATGCAGTCCTGATTGTGGCGCTCACCTGCACGGCGCCAAACACGCATACGACCATCAATGGCACCAAGGCAGAAGCGACTCTCATCGCTGAAGACGACACGTCTCCATTCGTCCCTCCACTCACGCCTGTCGCGACACCACTGGAGGCGGGCTGCACGATGTTTGGGCGTGAGCGGAAGATGGCCTAACGGTGTGCGGGACCGTAGCCCAGCTTCATGGAGACGGTTGCGAATGGTCCTCGCCGATACCCCAGGAGCAACAGTGTCCCTAATTTGCTGGGAAGTGGCGGTGCGGTTCCCTCTGGCTCTGCGTAGGATCCTACGGTCTTGGCGTGCATCCGTGCGTTGCTGCGGTCCGGTCCCAGGTAGACGGGCACGTGCACCTTCCGCCGACCACTGGCGACAACATCGATGTACTGTGGAGACCTCACGCCCCACGTGTTGAGCAATTCGGCGGTACGTCCACCCGGCCTCCCGCATGCCCACTATACGCCCTCGCTCAAAGTCCGTCAACTGCACATACGGTTCACGTCCATGCTGTCGCGGCATGCTACCAGTGTTAAAGACTGCAATGGAGCTCCGTATGGCACGGCAAACTGGCTGACACTGACGGCGGCGGTGCACAAATGCTGCGCAGCTAGCGCCATTCGACGGCCAACACCGCGGTTCCTGGTGTGTCCGCTGTGCCGTGCGTGTGATCATTGCTTGTACAGCCCTCTCGCAGTGTCCGGAGCAAGTATGGCGGGTCTAACACACCGGTATCAATGTGTTCTTTTTTCCATTTCCAGGAGTGTATATGCCTTATCATGTTAGGTGTGTCTTAACAGACAAAAAATTAGGTACATTTCAGAATTCCTGTAAACTAGCTGCCTTATAATTGTAACAATTGGTTCTGTTGCTTCTTACAATTCTTCTAGCTGAGAGCAGTAAGAGATTTTAATTTTGCATTTTTTATCTACCATTCCACTATTACTAAAGCTTCCACGTATTCTAGGTTACGTTGGCAAATCCTCCCCCTCACATTCTTCTGGAGTTACTGTATATTATTTTGAGTTTACAACCTTTTCCAACCAATTATCAATACACAGATTTTCATGTATCCTTCAACACAATGAATGTCCTCGAATGCAATATTTACTGTAAAATAGTAAATTTATGGGAACTTGGCATTGCAATTTACAGTAAATGCAGATATCGTTAACCCGTTATGTATCCAAATTTTTCCCCACATTGCGAAGTAATTTCTCAGGTTTGCTTCATATCCTCCAGTTGTCTGCCCTTTTCGCTGTAGTTGTTTATATTCTTCGATCATGGCCATTGTTTTTGGTATGTACTACAGTTTATTGCAATTAAATTACTATTTATGTACAATAAAATTGTTTGGTCAGACATAATTAATGATATGCCCTATAATGGCCTTAATGTTCGGATATGACGCAAAGAGAGGCCGTTTCACTCTTTTGTAAGCAAAAGCTTCAGTTCTGCATTAGACTTAGACCAGTTTGGTTCCACTGGTTGGATCTTCTGTAATGACTGTCATATGTATTTCTGTATTCAAAGCGTGGGCTACATTAGCCTTAGCTTATACCGATGTTACTTTACCGAATTTTTAATCTTTTTTACTGTTTTTAGTACATAGGATGACTGTTCTGTTGTTGGAATCGATTTGCAATAAAATTCAGATTGTTCGCGACTGATCACTGTTCTTTCTTCCTGAGTGGTGTGTTTCTTTGTAAGACAACATTTTTTATACTGGCAATCACGATTCTCTTCATTTAGATACAGGCTACATAGCACTGGAAGGTGCATTATACATCTAATCATATTGTGTATTGGTCAGATAAACGCTGTAAGTATATGTTGTCATTATGATTATGCTACAATAAACGAGGGAAACAACAGCACATATCTATACTTCTATAGATAATGAAGAAATATTCCAGGATTATAGTAATATATACAAGGTGGTCAGAAACAATCTGAAAAGTTTGTATGTGGGTTGTACTGGAAGTTGTGGTTTGAAATGAGTTTTAAGAAACAACATTCGGTACGTTGCGACATTTTCGTGTTATTTAGCATTGAAATTAGGCACTGAGGTAGTAGCGTGCACAAATTCAAGCAACCTGCCAGAGACAGTGTCGCCAAATATGTATTCTGATTTCATCAAAAGGAACAAACGTAGCTTTTGCTCACCTGGCTTAAATTTATCCCTTTCGAGAAAGGCACGTTCTAACTGATATGAGCATTCGATCGAATGGTAAATCACGGGTCCACAGATGCGTGTGCATCAACGCATTTTCGCCTGGAATTACTTCAACTAGCGCGCTACGACCTGGTATGCTAATGTCAAAGCGAATTATTGGGGCGACGTATTGAATTTTTTTTCTTAAGAGCTACTTCTGAGCAGAACGTCCACTGCAACACTGTTACAACTTTTTCATGCTATTTCCTACCATACCGTATACTGCAAAGATCGATAAGGGTACTGTGAGAATATTTCACTGATTTACAGAAACATTTTAAAAAGGCACAGTACAGAGGAAGTAATTAGAGTCTGCAACATAGCTGTGTGGATTTAATGTGAACACTGGATATGAGAATGAGATGAGAACACATATTCGTTCTTTAATACAGAAAAGATGAAACATTCTCAGATCATTGTAATATACAGAGAGATGACAAAAGTCATGTGTCAGCCATGTGTAGATATACAGATGGCGATAGGAATTCCATTTTGTAAATCATTAGGGAATACAGTATTCAGAGATCCACAGTGTCAAGAGCGTGCTGAGAATACCAGATTTCAGGAATTACCTCTCAGTACAGACAACATAATGGCCGACGTCCTTCACTTAACGGCCAAAAGCAGCGGCGCTTGCGTAGAGTTGTCGGTGCCATCAGACAAGCGAGTTTGAAATAACCGCATAAATTGTTGTTGAAGGTACGATGAACGTATTCGTTATGATAGTGCAGCGAAATTTGGCGATAATGAGCTATGGCAGCAGAAGATCGACTAGAGTGCCCAAGCCAACATCACGACGTAGCCTGCAGCGTGTCACCTGTGCTTGTGACCACATCGGCTGGACGCGAGACGACTGAAAACCGTGACCTAGTCAGATGAGTCCCTATTTCAGTTGGTAAGAGCTGACGGAAGGCTTCGAGCGTGGCGCAGGCTCTACGAAGCCATGAACCCAAGATGTGGACAAGGTACTGAGCAAGCTGGTGGTGGCTCCATAAGGATGTGCTGTGTTTACACGGAACGGACTGGGTTCTCTACTCCAACTGAACCGATTGTTGACTCGAAATGATTATGTTCGGCTGCTTGGGGACCATCTACAGCCGTTCGTGGAATTCACATTCCCAAAGAGCTGTGGAATTTTTGTGGATGACAATGCGCCGTGTCAACGCGCCATAGTTGTTCGGGATTGGTTTGAAGAACTTTCTGGACAATTTGAGGGGATGGTTTCGCGTGCCATCAAACATTTATGGCACATAGTCAGTTCGCGCATAAGAACCTGCACTGGCAACACTTCCGCAGTTATGGACGGTTATAAGGACAGCATGGCTTAGTATTTCTGCAGAGGACTTGCAGCGACGTTTTGAGTTCATGCCACGTCGAGCTCCTGCACTCCACTAGACCAAAGGAGGTCCGACGCGATGTTAAGTGGTATCCCATGACTTTTGTCACCACAGTGTATGTGACAGAAGTTCTATCCTTTATCAAAACATTGTATGACCATTGTAGTCGATATGTGGTTACTGTACAATAGTTTTCCATTTTCTTAGTTTTTACTAAACAATTCTGTGACCTCTATGCAGCTGAACCTTGCGAGATACAGTACGCCAGGCTGCAGGGATGTTAATAACGCCTTATTCCCGGAAACATCCGAACAACTAAGGAGGGAGCAAGTAAACAAGGCCGCGCTGTCCAAGTGACAGAAGATAAGTGATATCGCAGGCTGTATGAGGAAATAAAACATTTTAATATCATTGCAGGTGACAAAATCTCTCTCTGCCTCTGTGAATAAAAATACTGAGAAGAGACTGATGCCGAGCGACCGATAATTGTGATATCTAAACTTATGTTAAACTTGGTGTGGAATACACTGATATTAAACAAAATGTAGACATAGCAACTGTCCTCTCTATGGATACACAGACTATGACAAGACAAAATGACTTGCGGAAAGGTGCAGGATGACATCCAGTGGAGTGGACAGACACTGATTAAATGTGGTGGCACGATGACTCGAAAGGACACCTTATCAGATCCTGGCGTGGGGTACGACACACAGTGCGTTTGTTCAGGTGCACTTCTGGAAGCTGCCCGCACTTGCACGGTATGAGAGCCATTCCAGTCTGGACCTCAGAGCTGACTATATGTTGCAGCAGATGGCACGTATTTTTACCGGCTGACCTGCCACGTGTGGCATAGCACATCTGAAATGTTGTTGCATTTGGCCGTACTGATGGCGTTTGACTCTACTCGGAGGCATGTGTCAACACTTCGACAGGGGAGCCGTAGGGGCCCAGAAGGGTATTTGTTCTGATATGTAAACATTCCTGTCCCCTTTTATCCTACAACACTCACGCAGCGGTATTTACTTGAACGTTAAAAGTCTTTTATGTACAATAATATTCATGTGCGTTTCTGTGACGATCTTGAAAAGTCTGATGCGAGCAAAAGCTCCTTATAACAGCTGTGTTTTTTAAAAAGTTTGTACTTCATGTTTCATATTGCTAACATTATAATGCACTAAAATACACATAAATTATTGTTTACTGAAAAGCAAACTACTTCGCATTTCATGCTATAGTACACTTAATACAGTGCTGCTGATGTCTGAAGCGTGTTTTGTAATATAATGCATGCTTGAAGAAATGTTCATAAGTAGATAGACCTTATGTCTCATCCGGTTTTCTGTCTCACCGTTCTTATACTGGGCTATATCCATCTTACTGTCATAGTGTTGACCTTACTTTGGACATCAGTGTCTGACTGTGCAGTCATAGAGCGTTGGCCATATTGGGTATAAATTGTGGTAATTAATATAAGGACCTCTCTTATCTATACTACTACACAAAGATAAGTCGTCGTTTAATATTGTTACCATGTACCACAAAATAAACTTGAGCGTTTTTCTTCATGTTTTTACACCATACGCTAACAAACATTAGGACGGACGTAGACTACGTCTTATGCACTTATATAACGAAACTGTACACTACTATCGAATGAGAAGTCTATATTTAATGGTTGTTACAAAATAACTCGAAAATTTCTGGTCCGATTTATTTAAAATTTTTTCGCAGAACTCCAATAAACGTTCGGTCAGGTACTGGCTACATATTTTTAATATATATTGTACGGAAATCTATATTTTCTCAAGCGCGATGTACTTGAGGACAATATTATGGAAATGGAAGAGGATGTAGATGAAGATGAAATGGGAGATACGATACTGCGTGAAGAGTTTGACAGAGCACTGAAAGACCTGAGTCGAAACAAGGCCCCCGGAGTAGACAACATTTCATTGGAACTACTGACGGCCTTGGGAGAGCCAGTCCTGACAAAACTCTACCATCTGGTGAGCAAGATGTATGAGACAAGCGAAATACCCTCAGACTTCAAGAAGAATATAATAATTCCAATCCCACAGAAAGCAGGTGTTGACAGATGTGAAAATTACCGAACTATCAGTTTAAGAAGTCACAGCTGCAAAATACTAACGCGAGTTCTTTACAGACGAATGGAAAAACTAGTAGAAGCCGACCTCGGGGAAGATCAGTTTGGATTCCGTAGAAATGTTGGAATACGTGAGGCAATACTGACCCCACGACTTATCTTAGAAGCTAGATTAAGGAAGGGCAAACCTACGTTTCTAGCATTTGTAGACTTAGAGAAAGCTTTTGACAATGTTGACCGGAATACTCTCTTTCAAATTCTGAAGGTGGCAGGGTTAAAATACAGGGAACGAAAGGCTGTTTACAATTTGTACAGAAACCAGATGGCAGTTATAAGAGTCGAGGGACATGAAAGGGAAGCAGTGGTTGGGAAGGGAGTGAGACAGGGCTGTAGTCTCTCCCCGATGTTATTCAATCTGTACATTGAGCAAGCAGTGAAGGAAACAAAAGGAAAATTCGGAGTAGGTATTAAAGTCCATGGAGAAGAAATAAAAACTTTGAGGTTCGTTGATGACATCGTAATTCTGTCAGAGACAGCAAAGGACTTGGAAGAGCAGTTGAACGGAATGGATAGTGTCTTGAAAGGAGGATATAAGATGACCTTCAACAAAAGCAAAAGGAGAATAATTGAATGTAGTCGAATTAAGTCGGGTGATGCTGAGGGAATTAGATTAGGAAGTGAGACACTTAAAGTAGTAAAGGAGTTTTGCTATTTGGGGAGCAAAATAACTGATGATGGTCGAAGTAGAGAGGATATAAAATGTAGACTGGCAATGGCAAGGAAAGCGTTTCTGAAGAAGAGAAGTTTGTTAACATCTAGTATAGATTTAAGTGTCAGGAAGTCATTTCTGAAAGTATTTGTATGGAGTGTAGCCATGTATGGAAGTGAATCATGGACGATAAATAGTTTGGACAAGAAGAGAATACAAACTTTCGAAATGTGGTGCTACAGAAGAATGCTGAAGATTAGATGGGTGGATCACATAACTAATGAGGAGGTATTGGATCGGATTGGGGAGAAGAGAAGTTTGTGGCACAACTTGACCAGAAGAAGGGATCGGTTGGTAGGACATGTTCTGAGGCATCAAGGGATCACCAATTTCGTATTGGAGGGCAGCGTGGAGGGTAAAAATCGTAGAGGGAGACCAAGAGATGACTACACTCAGCAGATTCAGAAGGATGTAGGTTGCAGTAGGTACTGGTAGATGAAGAAGCTTGCACAGGATAGAGTAGCATGGAGAGCTGCATCAAAGCAGTTTCAGGACTGAAGACCACAACAACACAACTAGTATCATTCCATAAGTCACGGTAACTACGGTATATTGTGTTAACGCGTGGCATCACCGTAATTCCTGTAAATACATTCAGAAGTCTGCGGCTAACATTGCTGAAATCAGCCGACAAACTGCGACCGCATGAAATGATGGGTCTGTACCAGAGCCTGAAATATTCATTGTCAGGCTGGTCGTGCTAGAAGATGGATGCTCCCACACGCACCCTACGCACTAGGCTTCAGTCCATTCGACTTTGACTTCATTTCGCAATTGGGGAAACGACTGCATGAAGGCGATTTGCAACAAGGCAACTGTTCTCACGGAATTTCGTCCACAGGTAGCACACATTGATGAACATGTCAGTGGTATTCAGCGCCTTCTCCATCGTTGGCAATGCTGTGTGTATGTGCTGGGGAGCCATTTTGAGGCATAGTAATAGATTTTGATTCATTTTTGCTACATTTGTACTCGTACATAATAAATGTACACTCAGTTCCAGTGCGTGTGTTTCATTTAAACCTGAACCCTGACCCGCAGTATTGGAACCATATTGTATAATTAATATACAAAAAGGAATCATTGTTAGCAAAAGTCTCAAAAACTTCTTGATCGATTTACTTCAGATTTCAAATGTTTCCGTGACGTTCTAATAAAAAAACATATAAAAAGTAGAAGTTCCTGACCGACTGACTTAAAATTTTTACTCGTTACTCTGATAAACATTCACAGGGATATAGACTACAAATTTCTTTTTCTGCACAATGTACAGGTTTTCTGTAAAAACTGACTACGACAAGAAAGAAAATGCAGTCGTGTATTTTAACAAAAAAGGCAAATTTATGGCTTATCGGGTTGTAATTAGAATACTAATACGCAATCTGAATCGTCCGTAACTTTGTAACCCTACCCATCCGTACATTAAAGGTACCCGAAATACTGCCACTGAATCCACTACCTTCAAAAATCCAGAAGCTGGAGGGATCTCTCTAATACGCCGTATAACAATGATCCCAACCGATTTACCCATTCATTTTAAGCGACTGATACTTTCGATCTACAACAGCAATAAACAAGGTTCATAGTATGAGAGAGGGAAGAACAGAAGATGGACAAAGTGGTGGGAAGGACCTGGACATCGAGGGAGGGAGGGGGGGGGGAGAAGGAGATGTACAGGAAAAGGTGTGGGAAGACGTTTAGGATATATACCCAATTCCATTACTTACTTAGCAACTGCGAAGGATTCACACGTTTGCTTGTAAAATATAAAGAGAAAATAAGAGAAGAACGGTTTTAACGAACATCTCCAAACACTCTTGATCTATTTAGTTCTAGTAAAGGTTCGGACGGATTTAAGGCAAATACTTTTTAGTGTATATGATATACAGTGTGAGTCACTAACTGTTGCCACCTAGAATAACTCAGAAAGTATGATAGTAGCTGAAAAGTTTGTGGGAAAAAATGTTGCATGGGACAACGGGGGCCATAATCTGATGTTGGTTTTTTGTTGCTATGTGGGGTCACGTCAGAGATATGAAGGTCAACGTTTTTTAAAATGAGGTGCTATAGTTTAGTGCTCATTTTCTGATAATGCCTATCGAGACGAATCCAATGATGTGTAACAGTAAGGTCTTTGAAGGTCAACGAAGGTAAAAAAAGTGGCATGAACGTCTATTTACAGAAGGTGTTCGAAGTGATGACCACTGGTACCAGTGCAGTGCTGCAATCTTCTTATCATGGTTTGAGTGGCATTCCTTATCGCTTTGGCACTCATCGAAGTACATGCTCTGACAATTCTCTCTCGTATATCGTGCTAATAGTAAATATTCGCCGAATACGGCGTATACATCTATCGTGCTTTTGACATGTTTAACACCATTCGACGGTTTCGCAATACAGCACTATTAGTAACGGTAAGACTAGTATCGTCGAGTCAAGCGATTATGAATGATGTATTTCTTCGAAGAACAAGTCTATATGCTTCTCATTTACGAAGAATGCAAACGAAATTCAGTTAGAGCTAGAGACTTACACGTTGAAAGATATTCTCAACGTAACCACCTTACACGTCTTACATTTAAATTTGTGTACGATAAACTGAGAACAATTGGAAGTTTAACGCATGGGAAATATATCCGATAAAGGAAAGTTACTAACGAGGAAACGGAAAATGGTACTCTTGCCACTGTCGTTCGAGATCCTTATGTCAGTTCGCATCAAATCGCAAGGGAATCTGGTCTGAGACAGAGTAGTGCTGTTCGTGTTACGTAGCACCATAAATATCATTCTCACCATATCGGTCTCCGACAAGAATTAACTGGTTCGGTTTGTATGCGTCGCATTGAATTCTGACGATGGGCTCAACTTCAGGTTCAGAGGCATAACACGTTTATTAATTTGATTTTATTTGCTGAGTACACTACATTCACGAACCATGGAAATGTTGATACGCATAACATGCATTATTGGACAATTGAAAATCCCTGTTGGCTGCGGAAAGTTGCACACCAGAATCCGTGGTCGGCGAATGTATGATCAGGGATTATCGAGGACAGAATTATAAGCCCCTATTTCATGAAAGGAAATCTTAATGGTAGGAAGTACACCACATTCCTGCAATAAACATTAGGTCTGTTATTGGAAGAAATACCTTTAGGGACAAGGAACAGAATTTTTTATCAACAAGCCTTGTGTCCGGCACATTTTTCGCTGATGGCTAGAAATTAGTTGCGGAGAATATTTCCAAGTCGTTTGATTGGACGCGGAGGAGATGTGTCGTTGCCGGTTCGTTCACCAAACTTGACGCCACTGGATTTTTTCTTGTGGAATTCGTAAAAGACATTGTTTATAAAGACGTTCCAACTACATCTGAAGTTATGCAAGAGAGAATTGTAAGAGCATGTGCTGCGATAAGTGCCAAAGTGATAAGTTATACCACTCAATCCGTGATAAGAAGATTGCAGCGCTGCATTTTTAGCAATGTTCATCACTTCGAACACATTTTGTAAATGGGCGTTCACGCCACCTTACGGACTTTCGTTGACCTTCAAAGACCTTATAGTTACACATCACTAGATTCGTCTCGATAGCCGCTTTAAGAAAATAAGTACCAAACTACAGCATCAATAAAAAAAAACAGAGCTGATCTCCGTATCTCTGACGCGACCGAACCTAGAAACAAAAAACGAACGTCATATCATGGGCCCCGTGGTCCTATGCAACTTTTGTTCCACAAACATTCCAACTCCTATTATACTGTCGGAGTTATTCTAGGTGGCAATAGTTAGTGACTCACCCTATGTAAATACATATATACAGTATATATACGTACATAATATAACTATATAGATAATGTGTAATAGGGAAAAGTTCTTAGCAAAAGTCCTCCCACTACTCCTACTCTTTATATATAATTTTAAACAAAAGTTGTATAGCCGCGCGGGATTAGCCGAGCAGTCTCAGGCGCTGCAGTCATGGAGTGTGCGGCTATTCCCGGCGGAGGTTCGAGTCCTCCCTCGGTCATGGGTGTGTGTTTGTTCTTAGGATAATTTAGGTTAAGTAGTGTGTAAGCTTAGGGACTGATGACCTTCGCAGTTAAGTCCCATAAGATTTCACCAACATTTGAACATTTGAAAAGTTGTATACACAGAAATGTACTATTTTGTTTCCTTCATCACAGGCGGTTTTAACAGAAAATACCTTATGACTAAAACACTAATATGGAATGTGAATAATCCGTAACCTGGTAATCTTAACCGTTTGCAGATTAAACGTACGCGAAATGCTGTCACTGAAGCGACTGTCCTCACAGATCCACAGCGGGAGAGATCTCTGACACCCCAAATCCCAATGATCCCAAGAGATTTTCCAATTTATTTTATGCTACTTGAGTTCCCTATCAAGTTTTCAAGTTTTCGTTGGACATAACTGTGAAGAAGCCTCTAGTTCATCAAGAGAGGTGGATGAGGTGACATACAGAGTGGGGGGGGGGGGGGGGGGGAGGAACTGTACATACAGGAAGTGAGTGAGGGGATGTACAGAGAGAGGAAGGAGAAACTGGAGAGCGATAGGGGGAGAAGGAGATTGACAGAGAGAGCGCTAGGCGCTAGGCGATAATGATTAGAGAGAGGGGAGCAGAAGGAGATCCGGACTTATATCCAATACCCATACATAAAAAGCAACTGCGAAGGATTACTGGGGTCGCTAGATCTCTATGCAAATAACTGATCTGATCTACAGGGCGAGCAGAAATCTGCTGCTGTTTGCTGATGACGCAGTGGCGTAAGGAAAGGTTTAGTTGTTGAGGGACTTTAGGAGCATACAAGATGATTTAGACAAATATATAGTTGTAATGAATGACAGCTAGCTCTGAATGAAGAAAAATTAAAATTAATGGAGATGAGTAGGAAAAACAGTACCGTAATGTTCGAATACAGATTCTGGGCCGGCCGCGGTGGTCTCGCGGTTCTAGGCGCGCAGTCCGGAACCGTGGGACTGCTACGGTCGCAGGTTCGAATCCTGCCTCGGGCATGGATGTGTGTGATGTCCTTAGGTTAGTTAGCTTTAAGTAGTTTTAAGTTCTAGGGGACTAATGACCACAGCAGTTGAGTCCCATAGTGCTCAGAGCCATTTTGAAGCAGATTCTGGAGTGTGCTACTTGACTCAGTCTTGTCGTTTAAATATCTAGGCGTAACGTTGCATAAGTGATGTGAAATCGAATGGACATGTCAGGATTGTAGTTGGGGAGGTGAACGGTCAACTTCAGTTTATTTAGAGAATTTAGAAATTTAAAGGCGTGCTTCTAGGTATGTTAGCGATAGATCTGATCAGTACCGAAGTATCGCATAGGTGCATCGTGATCTCAAACGGGAATCCATGGAAAGGTGACAACGCACTCTTCACGAGACACAACTGAGAAAATTTGTACCTTTAACCTGATTGCAACACGATTCTGTGGTTCAAATGGCTCTGAGCTCTATGCGACTTAACTTCTGAGGTCATCAGTCACCTAGAACTTAGAACTAATTAAACCTAACTAACCTAAGGACATCACACACATCCATGCCCGAGGCAGGATTCGAACCTGCCACAGTAGCTGTGGATCTGTTCTAGACTGTAGCGCCTAGAACCGCACGGCCACTCCGGCCGGCTGCAGAAAGATTCTACTGCCGCCAGCCTTACATTTGACGAAAGAACAACGGAGTTAGATTAGAGAATTTAGAGACTGTTCAGAAGTTTCTGGACAGTGCCGTATCCATGTCCATTTGCGAGCGAAATAGGACAGGAAATGGTATTCTGAAACTGCCATTAATTATCCCTCAAGTGGTATTTCACCTTTCAGCAAGGTATTTCAACAACTGTCTTATACTGCTACGTCAGCCGTCATCAGCATGCTGCACAATACGCTTTCCCAGGTTAGGTTAAAGACATCTTGATCGTTCCCAGTCTACAGATTTAAGAAACCAGTTTCCATAATTACCATACCGGGAGTAGCGAAATATTTTAGTGCTACTGTCATCGATTTTTGAAGGTTCTTAGACAATGTTTCATACCCTTGTGCCCGTTGCCAGCCGCACCTTCGTACATGTAAATTACGTCCATTCAATCACGAAAAATATAAACATGTGTTGTTCAGTATTCCAGTGTCGCTATAATACGGCACTGTCCTAGGTAACTGTATTCAAAAGGGAACCGTCCAGTCAGATATATCGGAACCTGCCCTAAAATAGTTTATTTTGGGAGAATACACTGAAAGAAACACAATGTCAGAAGTTTAGCTACAAAGAATTTTTTCAGAATGTTGATGTTTGCCAAATTCCTAGCTCAACAGACAGCTGGAGAAGTGTAGACCCCTGCAGTAGTTGTAGCAGAGAGCGCATGCGCAGCATGGCTTTGCACACATCTTTGGTTGACTGCACATAGGTAAACGGATCACACGGCACAACGCAATCGTAACTTGTAAAGCGAATTTCAGCTTCCGTACATAGTTCACAATTACCATTCCCTGCAATGTGTAATTATTTAATGTCCATAATAATGCGAAGTTGTGGTATCGCTCGGTGTTACAGACAGAGATAAACAGAGTTAAATGCCTTTGTAATGTCTCATAGGCTTCATAATAGCATCTTTCTTTGTGTAGGTTCCGGAGTTTCACAGCAAACTGGAATGTAGTTAATGTGTTCAACAATGCAAAGATGAAATGCGAAGAACGAGGTATGGAATCGAAATCTACTATTTCCGCTGAAGACATACTGACGTGTTACGTGTTAGTAATATCTTTGACATTCATTCCAGCCGGCCGCTGTGGGCGAGCGGTTCTAGGCGCTTCCGTCCGGAAACACTCGGCTGCTACGGTCGCAGATTCGAATCCTGTCTCAGGCATGGATGTGTGTGATGTCCTTAGGTTAGTTAGGTTTAAGTAGTTCTAAGTCTATGGGACTAATGACCTCAGATGTTAAGTTCCATAGTGCTTAGAGCCATTTGGACCATTTGAACATTCATTTCAACAAAGTCGACATTTCGTTAGAAATTTTGGAAACATTAGAATAAACAGAAGGTAACTCGGACGCTTGCATCAACTGTGGTTGTAATGATGATCGTTGAGCTAATTAAAGTCCAGAACAGAAAGTAGTATTCCAGACTCAAAGAGCACATGTACAGAAGTAGTTTTAGTGACAAAGAAAAGGCTGTAAGTTTTTTCATTCATCGAAGGAGGAAGAAAACGCTGAAACTTCAACAGTTTGCAAGGCCAGTTGCGTTTCATAAAATCCAAACAGGAATTTATAAATGGAAGAAAGATTTGCACGCAGTAGGCAATATTCGCCAAATTGAACCTCGCAAAAGTGCTAAGGAAGAACATTTTTAAAGATTTAGAACTTGTTCGTGACAGGCAGTGCACCGTTACCGAGGGAGATATGCGAGACTGGGCGCCCTGAAATCCAAGTGTGATGAACTTTACTGATTTCCATATTGAGGAGATTATGCGGAAAAGGAAGTCGCAAAATTACGAAGTTTACTTCAAGTAAACTTGTAGAGGAGATGTCGTTAATAGGTAATAGTATAAATTCCTAGCTGACTTGAAGACAAAGTTTCTTCTTATCCGCTAAAACTGCGTATAAATCCATTCAGGTTTCGTGCAAAGATAACTGTCAGACAGTATAATTTCCGAGAGCTCTTCGTAATTTCATGTTTATCAGAGGAACAGTATTATTAAACTTCAGCCATCTGCGCATTGTCAGGTGGCATCACCACATTTTACGAGTGTATGCCTAGTACACAGCACAATATGGAGAACAACTGCCACTGCCGATACTCCATTCCACTTCTGTTAAAATAAAACTAGTAACTGCTGCAAAGTGCCTGAATGAATTCATTCTCCCTTTATCAGGTGTTTCTCGTTGAAAGAAAAAGTTTCTTTTCGTCTTACAGTAAACACTTTGCACCGTAGTGACGACTGAATGATATAAAGAAGGAAGTGATCCACTGTTAGCAAAGTATACATTATTGAAAAATTATCATAAGACCTTTCCCACAGGAATAGATATAAAATATTAAGTGTCAACAAAGTAAGGTCTAGATTAATCGAAGTCGTCTTAATGCAATATCATACAGTGCCAGATTTTCGTTCTTCTGCTAATCATTTCTGTAACAGTTACATCTTCAACAGTTGAGCTGCCAATATGTACTGCAAGTTATTCAAAAAATTATTGAAGCGAGACATTCCTCGTATGGCTTAAGTGTTAAAAATTCACGTATTTGCACTTCGGGCTTTGCGCTACACGGCGCTTCGTTCTTTGGTCACGGGCACGTCTGCTGGTTGGACGACTCGAGCGCTAGGCAGGAAGGGGTGTAAACACCGCTGGTACAAGCAGCTCTTCATCCGGAAAAAACGAGTAACTTCAACAATTAAAAAAAAAACCATGCACTGCATCTCTACCGGTAGGAAAAATTTGAGAATAGGTTTCGTCATATTGAAATGGACTGACACGTTCCATGACCTTGGATATTTGCCCCTCACTTTGTTCTTACGGTACAAGACGCGTACAAAAAAAAAAAAAAAAAAAAAAATTGTCTCGTCAGAAAACATGCTTTGGTCAACAGGTACGTAAACATAGTATCTCTCGTAGATTAGTCAAATGTTAAAACATGAGATAATCAAAAGAAAGTCCAAAAATTAAACTGCATATTTAAACATAACTGCATACGAGAATACGACCATACCAGTGTATGACAATGGCACGTACACTCAAGTGAGTTTGATCTAAATAATCACCCCCCCCCAAAGTAGAAAAATAGTGTAGACTACTCAAAACGAAGGAGGAAACAGGGTCTTGCGGGACTTCTACTATATCTGACACTAATACGCAACAGATTCGACATATTTAGAAGGCCATTTCTATCAACACCCTCCCAATAAAATTGGGGTAAAGTACTTTAAAACATATTCTAAATTCGAACATTATGACGTTCCGGGAAGGTAAAAAGCTGTTTTAAAAGATTGATTATGGTCAGAAGTGCCTTGAATACCATCTATCGTTTGAAAACAGTAGATACAAGTGAACAGGCACATTACTTTTCGACTAGTTCAGAAAGGTTAAAGAAACTGTATCACATTGTCGACTAATAACAAAGCTTCGATCATTGGGAGAATATTCAAAGATACATGATAAGCACTAAGAATGTTTATCTTACGGAGATATTGACATGAAACATATACAACATTACATCTATACCTACATCTACATAGGTATTCCGCAAACCAAAATACAGTATGTGGTGGAGGGTATCCTCTATCACAACTAGTCGTTTCCTCTCTTGTTCCACTAGCAGACGGAGCGAGGAAAGACCATTATTTATATGCCTTCGCTATGAGCCCAATTTTTATCGTATCTTATCTCCTTGGTCCGTATGCGAAATGTATGTTTGTTGCAACAGGATTGTTCTGCAGTCGGTGTCAAATGCTGGATCTCTAAACTTTCCCAGTAGTATTCTTCGAAATGAATGTCTTCTTCCATCCAGGAATTCCGACTTACGCTCCAGAAGCATATCCGTAACACTTACGTGCTGATCGAACCTACCGGTAACAAATCTAGCGGCTCGCCTCTGAATTGCTACGCTGCCTGCTTTCAGTCCAACCTGGGGCGGTTTTCGGACACACGAGCAGCACGGAAGAATAGGTCACACTAGCGTCCTTTATGCGGTCTCCTTTGCAGATGAATCACTCTTACCCCACCACAATCCTCTCATGCTCGTTCCATTTCATATCGTTTCGCAACGTTGCACCTAGATATTTAAACGACGTGACTGTTTCAGGCAGGACACTACTAATACTGTATCCGAACATTACGGGTTTGTTTTTCCAACTCATCTACATTAACTTACACTCTTTTACATTAAGTGCCAGCTGCCATTCATGACACCAAATACAAATTTCGCCTAGGTCATCTTGTATGAAACAACAGTCACTTACCTTGGGCACCTTCCTGTACACCGCAGCATCATTAGCGAACAGCCACAGATTTCTGCACACCCTGTCTGCCAGATCATTTATGTATGTTGAAAATACCAACGGTCCTACACACTGCTCTGGGGCACTCCTGATGCAACCCCTGCCTCCGACGACAACTCGATGTCGAGGACAATATACTGGGTAAGTCTTCGAGCCAGTCACGTATCTGGGAGCCTATGCTGTATGCACGTACCTTCGTTAACAGTCTGCAGTTGGGTACCATGTCGAATCTAGAAATATGGAATCAGCCTGTTGCCCTTCATCCATAGTTCGCAGTATATCATGTGAGAAAACAGCAAGCTGGATTTCACACGAGCGATGCTTTCTAAATCCGTGCTACTTCGTGGATTGAAATGGCTCTGATCACTACCGGACTTAACTTCTGAGGTCATCAGTCCCCTAGAACTTAGAACTACTTAAACCTAACTAACCTAAGGACATCACACACATCCATGCCCGAGGCAGGATTCGAACCTGCGACCATAGCGGTCGCGCGGTTCCAGACTGAACTGCCTAAAACCGCTCGGCCACCCCGCTCGGCTACTTCGTGGACATAAGTTTTTTTGTCTTTAGGAAATTTATTATATTCGAGTTCAGAATACGGTCTAGAATTCTGCAGATATTCGATGTCAGGGATATTGGTCTTTAATTTTGCGGGTACGTTCTTTTACCTTTCTTATATACACGGGTCACCTACGTTTTTCTCCAGTCGCTTTGATCTGTGAGGCGGTCAAGAGATTCGCGATAAATGCAAACTAAGTAAGGGGCATATTACATGTCCACCACAGAGTGAAAGTAGAACTACGAATGTTTTAATGCAGTCAAGGTGTCGCAGAAGTAATGATCAGTATTAAGTGATATGACAAGAACGATCATTCGAAGCTAAAAAGACTAGTAAACAATGGCTCAAAAATGCAAACCTGCAAAGCTATGTGGACTTCTTCTTTATTGATACTGTGAAACAAATCTTTCCTACTGAAAGCTCGTTTCTTTGAGTATTTTGAGTGGTGGTATTATGGACCCGAACAAGAAAGAAATTCCCGCAAATATGGGCCTTATAGGCCATACGAGCAATGAACACTTGTTCATCTTCGCTACTGCGAAACATATCTCGTCTACTGAACAGGTGCTCATAGCCCCTAAGGTGTGCATTTTAGAATCCACGTTTACAGGAAATTTTTCGTTTTAGGGTTAGTCTACACTACTACCCCAAAAAATTGAAAGCAAAGAGTTTGCGGTAGAAGAGATTTCTTTCGCAGAATCGAATATGGAGAAATGCTCATAGCACTTAAGTTATGCGGTATAGAGCCCACGTTTACTAGACATTATTGCTTCGAATTACCGTTCCCGTCATATTCGTGAGTAGTGACGACTGCTTCTGGGACACACTGCATACGTTAAAACATTCGTACTTATATTCCATCTCCGTGTTGCACATGTTTTGTTCCATTCTTCCTGGGACACCTTGTATAAACAGTTATCAGACAGTCATCAGCATAATCAAACTCTGGGCTGACGATGTTGTTTGCTGGTTGATCATAAGGATATGTAGAACGACGTGTACAGTATATTCACTTACGTTTGTGAATGGTAACTCTAGTTAAAAGTGAACCAAAGGGACATAAATTGCTTTGGCAAAAAGAGAGACACCGTTGTGTCTAACTGAAGATCAGTGTCGTATTTCTGGAGACGGATGCATTGTTTACGTATTTTGAGGTAATTCTCGGGAGAAATGTGGAAAGGGTCACTCAAAGGAATCCAGTACTAGGAAGGGGAATGAAAGACTTGGATGTGAAGCAAGAGTTCTCGCAAACTGCAACGCATCTACAAAGTAAAGTGCTGCGAATTCACGAGTACTGTTCTAACTTTTGGATTTCGTCCGTATCTAATGGGTATGGCGGCAGACATTAAGTGAATTCAGATACAAACCTCTAGGTTCCTAGGAGAACACCATTATTCATTAAATGGATAATGCAGATATACAGGAACTCAAATCGAACTACTGGAAAAATGTCATTTGCTTCCTGTGAAAACACCTAAGGCAATTTCACGAAACCGGTATCCGTGCAATACTTCATCACAGTTTTTGTAGAGACCTGGAAGTAACTAATATGCACTACAAAATTATGCTGACTGTAATGCCTTGCTCAGGTAGCTACCATCAAAATATTTTAGGCAAATAATTAGTGAAAGTTATGGACTGGATTGTGACTTTCAGTTAGTAACAATTCCTTCAGAAAATGGAAAGCAAAGACGAGCAATCTACAGATACGTAACACCGTTAAACAAGCTGCACTTTCACCAATGACTTTTCAAATTCTATGCTCTGAAAACATTATTACAATTTTCAAGACCGTAACTTTTATTCAGCATATTATTTTTAATGAAATGAAAAACGATCGAGGGTAGAATATTAATAGAATTCTCGAATAAAAGTCTGCTCACTATAACAAACTATAACGCTGAAATTAAGTGTTCTTTCAGTTTGATATATCGATACTTTTACTCCTTACATAAAATTACAGAACAAGGTGAAAGTTTTGCCTTGTTGTAGTTTTCGTCGACAAAAGGAGATTCTGGTTGCGTTATCGAATTGGCGATGGTGCTCAACGACTCACACTGCTTCTTCACGTCTCTTCAAGCAAAACGCTGCGCGTCGGACCGATTGTTCCAGCTGCAGCCATGGCTCACGGAAGCTCTTGAATCCTCAATTTGACGATTGCGGAGTCGACTTATTAGAGTGTACATAAAAGCTGACAAAGATTTCAAGCTGTTTTAGCACCACAATAATTTGTCTATTCGCAGTCATCGAAAAGCGCCTACACTTTTCAAGGTGTTAACACTGTCTACCTTCCATGGCGATTGCGCGAAGTACTACCGTCGGTGCCAGGCCAATAGGCCAATCCGACTGCAACATTTTCGCGGTATTAGTTTTCCTCATAATCTGTAGAGCAGTCATTACCATTTGATAAATACGGTATTACGTCTCTTCAACAGTTTCAAATAAGGCACATATAAAAAATAATACTTTTTATAGGTTTAGAAAGATTTCTTTCCAACCTCTACATATTGTTTCAAGACTAATCGCTTTACATAAAACTGAAAGTGATTTTTTTAAAATTATTGTATAAGTCTATGGCATAGTTGTTCCTTTACAGTAGGCAACAGCGAACACTTTTCCATACAGCCACTGTTCGTCTTGTCTCACATTTGGATAAATGTATTGGGTGACAAATATTGAACTATGTAAACAAAATCGTCATACCTTCTGAACGGTTTGCGTTAGGACATTCAAGCTGCACGGCTGGCTGCTAGGCATGATGGGAGTAATTATTAGTATGCGCATGCGCACACTCTTTGTTGTTATCGGCCATTTGCACGTGAAAATGTCGCAGTATAGCATGCCTGAGGGTATAGCGCTTCTGGAGGCTTGCTGTGCGAGCATTAACAGCCCAACTGCGGCTCAAAGGAGGACTGGGACCGAGTTCAAGCTGAAGACAACCGGTCCAAGTGTGCTAACAATTACGAATTTGATTCACAAGTTTGAAAGAACAGGTTGTGTTCGTGATGGATGTGTTGGCAATGTCGGTCGTCGAAAAAAGCTGAAAACGCCTGAATACATCGAGAATACACGCACTGTGTTTCAAACCAGCCCCAGGAAATCAATCAGACAAGTTGCACAACAGGTGGAAATCAACCAGGATACACTGCGACACATTGTTGTTGAAGACTTGCACCTCTTCCCATAAAAAATTCAAATCTATCAGCCATTGAGCCATAGAGCAATGAAACAGCAGTTAAACAAGACTTTCACATGATCATGGTTTGGTTTAGCGACGAATCCCACTTTCATTTGGATGGGTTCGTCAATAAGCAATATTGGCACGTTTGGGGGACTGAGAATCTCCATTTTGCTATCGAGAAGTCTCTTGAACCTCAATGGGTGGCTGTGTGGTGTGCAATGTCCAGTTATAGACTATTCGGTGCGATATTCCTTGATGGCATGGTGACTACGGAGCGGTACGTCAAGTTTTTCGAAGATGATTTCACACCCATTAGCCAAAGAGATCCTACTTTCGATAAGACGTGGTTCATACAAGACGGAGATCGACCCCATCGAAGCAGGAGAGTGTTTGATACCCTGGATGAGCACTTTCGGGACCGCATTTTGGCTCTGGGCTCCCCAGACACCACTGATATGGGCCTCGATTGGTCACCATATCCTCGAATGGGAACACATGCTACTCCTTTTTGTCGGGCTATATTAAATTATAAATTTGTGGTGAGATATTATGGGACCAAACTGCTTAGGTCATCGGTCCCTAAACTTCCACACTACTTTATCTAACTTTAACTAATCTATGCTATGGACGACACACACACCCATGACCGAGGGAGGACTCGAACCTCCGACGGGGGGAGCCGCGCGGACCGTGACAAGATGCCCGAGACCGCGCGGCTGCTATAATAAAAAAATGGCTCTGAGCACTATGGGACTTAACATCTGAGGTCAGCAGTCCCCTATAACTTAGAACTACTAAAACGTAGGACACCACACACATTCATGCCCGAGGCAGGATTCGAACCTGCGACCGTAGCACTCTCGCGGTTCAAGACTGAAGCGCCTAGAACCGCTCGGCCACCGCAGCCGACTGCTATATTAAAAACAAGGTGTAAAGCAATAGCCTAAAACCATTGCTGAGCTGAAAAATGCCATTGAGGAGGTCACTGACAACGTCGATGTTCCGACACTTCAGCATGTCATGCAGAATTTCGCTATTCGTCTGTGCCATAAAATCGCCAATGATGGAAGGCACATCGAACATCTCATAACCTAAATACGAATAAGTGTAGTGACATTTACATCTTAAACAAAGTCTGTGCACGCTATAGTTCATAACTAATTTAGGTTTTTTTTCATATAGTGCAATAACTGTCACCCTGTCTTAACAATTACGGCGATCACTTTTGAAATAATTAACATTTAACTAATGTTTTTACAACAGCCTTGTATTCATATGACTGCCTCTTATACAATTCTCGGGTTATCACCATGTAACATTGTGCAAACGATGCAACAGTTCCTCGAGATAACTATGTGACTTGCTTGTTTCGAAGAAATGTTGCGGAATTTACACAGCGCGCTGCAAAGGGGGACTCGTGGAAAGTAAATTCGTCATGTCCGTATGAAAAATGTGGAGAGTCACGAAAGGGAGAGACACTTGTCAATCGCAGAACAATGCAGTCAGACTAGGTTAGCATGTTTACGAACAAATAGTAAATTAACCTTCGTCTACGTATTTGAAACTGACTATAAGGCGAGGAATCTGTCCTGAGCATCAGTATGTTTGTTTCAGACTTACATGTATGTGTTGACATAGGTGCCAAGTGATCCGTAAATACACTACTCGAGTCGTATATGTAATGTAGAAGGCATTTCATTGCGAACATGAATGAATGGGAACTTCTTGAAGGTTTAGCCACCTGCCGTTAATTAGAAACTCTGGAACAGTCACGTTTATGAAACTGTAGCATAAATTACACGCTTTCAGTGAACTGGCAAGCGATGTTGCCGGTGTAGATGTTTATTCAGGCGTTAACAGCGCAAGGCGGCCACAGGTGGCGGCTACGTGCCCTCCGGCGATTATCGATAAACATTTGCATTTGTCCGCCCGCAACCTACTTTGGGGAATTTCATTTCAGCCCGCTGTGTTCATCAGCGACTTGTGTTTCGGTAAACAGCTTTCAGAAAATCGGTAATAGTGAAACTATTACATGCGTATCGAACGCCCTTTCATACAAGAGAGGCCTTGTCAACACTTACGGATGCCACTACGCTTCACCTAAGACTCTTTTCTGCGTCACTCCCACGTCATTTAACACATTATTTCATTTCATATTCTACGGTTGATGATGGAACAAAGCGCAATATGTCAACACTTCCTTCTAGTGCACCTATAGAAATAATCATAACAGGAAGATTAGAGGCAGCCTTAACAACGTTCGCAGTTTATGTGTTCTATTCGGACCTGCAACAGGAAATTGTAGTGGAAGAGAGAGTGTCCTACGCCATAAACCAAAACGTGGCTCGCTAGTTATAAATGTAGGTGTCGATGTAGATATACGAAGCTGGCACAGTTTTAAGTGTGTAATTCTTCTTTCTTGGCAGTGAAAATGAAATGTGGTCGTACTGTGTGACCTATTTAGCTCTGCTGTAACTAAACAAGCCGTCTATTTGTAAAAAAAGACAACTATAATGTGGCACATACTTTAGTTAGGAATCAATTATCTTCTGGCAATCAGGCACACTGCTTCATTTTGTTACTGTTTATGAAGAATATCGAAGTCTTGCAAAACCAACACGATAACCATTTTTCCTCCCCTGTATATTTATTTTAGAATGTCTTACAGTAAAACTAAGGGCAAACTCAAAGAAAAACTCGTACCTGATGGAAAGATGACCTTCCACACGCTGCTTCGAAATAATAAAGACAATTTATGAACCCATATAGGCTGGTACCAAAATAAATTATGCATCTTTTCTGTTTCCGGCTACATTTCCCAAACGAGAACAAACTTCGTGTTTTCTATTACATTATAACGAGAGTCTGTCATGGGTTCCATGGCTTCGTATGTTGCCACTGGATTTGGTTATTCTGTTGGTTACGTATGGGTACAATAGCTTCTATCCACTGAAACTTTCTATTTTTTATCTTATTCCCCTTTTAAAGTCTCGGTGGTGTACTGATGTGATTCTTTACTCCGCATATTTAGATACCTTCAGTCCTCCTGACATTTTCGTACTCTACCTCATTCATCACAATATTACGATTCCCAGCAGCCGTCCACCAAAAAACTCATCTATCATCCCTTCGCCCCCATCCCATAAACTGTAAACCTCTGTGCACTGCACGGAAGAGGATACGTCCCATTGTACCACTAATCAAAGTTTTTACTGTTTCACTTACGTATGGAATGCGGGAGGAATGATCGTTTAAATGCCTCTGTGCGTTTTATAATTAATCCAATCTTGTCCTCGTGATCCCTACGGGAGCTATACGTAGTGGGTTGTAGTATACTCCGGGAGTCATCAGTTGAAGCAGGTTCTTGAAGCTTAGGAAATAGACTTACTCGGGATCGTTTACGTCTGTCTTCAAGACTACCAGTTCAGTTTCTTCTCGGTCACACAAACCGATTATCATTTTTGCTACCCTTCGCTGTATACGTTCAATATCTCTAGTTAGCCCTATTTGGTACTTGTCCCACACACTGGGGCAGCATTCTAGAATGGTTCGCGTGAGTGATTTGCAAGCAATCTCCTTCGTAGATTGATTGCATTTCTCCACTATTCTACCAATAAACCGAAACCTACCACCCGATTCACTCATGACTGAGCCTACTGAGATTACAACAGGAAACGGCCATCCCGCTGTGGGCCGACAGCCGGTCGGCCGAGCAGCTCACTCTCACTTCCCTTCAGCGTCGAAACAATATGCTGCTGAAGTGCAACACGTAACATCTTATGTAGGAAGCAACCATTTCCCGCTTTTAGCAAGAACCTTGTGCTCAGAAGACTAGTCAGCAACGCCGAAATACCATGCATAAATCCTCAGAGAAAGCCAAGCCCAAATTTATATAATAAGCACCACAAATACTAATAGCTTCTACTCCATTTTCTAATACTACTAATACTGAGAAAAGGACTAATGATATTAATGGCGGCTCCAGCAACAAGTCACGTCAGATACGTAACTGTCCAACTAAAAGAGTATTGCAGTTATAGGTAATGTCATGTTGTACTTGCTTTGTGTCGGCTTGATGATGCTACTCTTAATGATAGGATATCAGACTGTGCCCTACCTTCTGTTATCTTGAGCCTGATGAATGCTGCTGCGAACTAAAATTCAGTTCAAATGTTCAAATGTGTGTGAAATATTATGGGACTTAACTGCTAAGGTCATCAGTCCCTAAGCTTACACACTACTTAACCCTAATTATCCTAATGACAATCACACACACCCATGCCCGAGGGAGGACTCGAACCTCCGCCGGAATCAGGCGCACAGTCTAAAATTCAGTAGTTCAAGAAACCAATTCAAAACATTGCATTCCCTATAAAAAACACTTATGAACCATGACGTTACATCATTAATGACCGTAATTGAGTAGTGCACGAGCAAATCTATGCTGTTACTATCCTTTTCACAATAAAAGGGAGTTATGTTGCGATAAACGGCTGACAGCATTGTGGCTAGGTGGCTGCTCGATAAAATGTCAACCGCTGCTCCAGAGCGCTCTCTTCATAACATGCAATCGCCATAGTCAACAGTCCACCTGCGTCACTCTCACATCACTAATGGCGACCGCAGCGCCGCCTGCTCCAAGCCATTACCACCAAGCGACCCTCCCACTGACATATTTGTTGACCTCCTGTTGTTTTAATACAGGGTGGGGAATATAAAAACGGCCCGGACGAATGAATACGTTGGACGTGGATGTATTCAAATAACCACACCCCGTGACGCACATCTACATCTACATCTCCATATATACTCCGCTGCCCATCAAGCGGTGTGTGGCGGAGAGCAGAATCCGCACCAAAGTCATATCCCACCCCCCACCCCCTCTCTCTGTTCCACTCGCAGATCGCGCGAGGGAAAAACGACTGCCTGAAAGCCTCAGTAAGAGCTCTAATTTACCTTATATTTCAATAGTGATCGTTGCGGGATTTGAAAGTTGGTGGTGGCCGAGCTGTTCTAGGCGCTTGAGTCTGGAACTGCGTGACCGCTACGGTCGCAAGTTCGAATCCTGCCTCGGGCATGCATGTGTGTGATGTCCTTATGTTAGTTAGGCTTAAGTATTTCTAAGTTTTAGGGGACTGATGACCTCAGATGATAAGTCCCATAGTACTCAGAGCCATTTGAACCATTTTCTACATCCTCGGTGAAGATCGGATTTCGGAATTTAGTGAGCAGCCCCTTTCGTTTTTGCGCCGTCTATCTGCAAGTGTGTCCCACTTCAAACTTTCTATGAGATTCGTAATGCTCTCGCGATGGCTAAATGTACCAGTCATGAATCTTGCCGCTCTTCTTTGGAGCTTCACAATCTCTTGAATCAGACCCAACTGGTAAGGGTCCCATACAGACGAACAATACTCCAAGACTGGACGAACTAACGTATTGTAAGATATTTCTTTTGTTGAAAGACTGCATCGCTTCAGGATTGTATCAATAATCCGCAGTTTAGAGTTCGCCTTACCCGTTACTTGTGTAATCTGATCATTCCATTTCAGATCATTTCGAGTAGTCACATCCAGATTTTTGACGGATGTTACCGCTTCCAGAGACTGGGCATTTACTTTGTACTCGTACGTTAATGGGGATTTTCGCCTTGTTATACACGCAGTAGGTTACACTTACTAATATTGAGATAAAACTGCCAGTCATTACACCACGCATTTATATTCTGCAAATCCTCATTCATTTGTTCACAACTTTCGTGTGATACTACTTTCCTGTAGACTATAGCATCATCGGCAAACATTCTAATACCGCTGTCAATACCATCAACCAGAACGTTTATGTAAATCGTAAAAAAACAGCGGACCTATTACGCTGCCCTGGGGCACACCTGAGGTTACGCTTGTTTGTGTTGAAGTCACCCCGTTCAGGACGCCATGCTGCTCCCTGTCTATTAGAAAACTTCCTATCCAACCTATATGTCATCGGATAGACCGGAGCAAGCGACAGTGCGGAACTGGCATGAACCTGGGAGCCGGTATCTAGTGTCTGTTGTATATCATACACAAAGAGGGCCAGCTGTGTCTCGCATGACCGCTGTTTCCTAAACCCGTGCTGGTTTCTGCAGATGAGCTTCTCAGAGTCTAGAAACGTCATTATGTCTGAACACAAAATATATTCCATGAGTCTACAACAAATCGATGTCTGTGAAATTGGCCGCTAATTATGTGTATCCGATTTTCTACCCTTTTTATAGATTGCTATGACCTGGGCCTTCTTCCTGTCCTGTGGAACTTTCTGCCCTTTGAGCACAGTCACACAATATACAAGCCTAACAGAGTTGTTTTCAGAGGTCTGTCTGATCACGGTCCTAGCTTGCCACTCAGGTCACCTGATCTGTCAGGTTGCAGATTTATATGGAGAACCCTTAAGTGTAAGGCGTATCGCAACAACCCTCATAGTCTTCAAACACTGCAACAGCTTCGATCCGACTTCAGCACCTTGCTGACCAGGATCCAAAAGTGCCAAGAGATGTGTGGTGTTATCTTTCAACATCTACTATATTCGGCTTCGCAGTGTACTTCATTTCCTCTGCCGTGCTTCTTTGTGTCCTGGAACCCTGTTCTCTGTGCCTCTTTTATGTGACCCAAACTGTATCTTAAACCCTATCTTGGTTCAGAAGATAATTTACATTTCGTATTTACAACCTAAGATGAATCTCTCCATTCCTCTCTCTATTTAACATTACCACTACTTCTCATTTGCTCTAGAAAGGTGTTTTTTGAAACTCTGCCGCTACCACTCCACAAATGACAGGCTCCTTACTTGTTGCCGAAACAGTCTCAGTTAATTACGCGAAGCTGCTAAGGCGTCCATCTTTGATGCCTTGGTGCTGTATTCCACAATATTACTAAACATATTAGGAGACTTTACCTAGCCACGGAACATAGCTGTTACATCATCAAGTGTAAGTACATGCTAACAACTGAATCAAAACTTTCAAGTAGTAAACAAACTACGATATTTATTATATCCTTGATGTTGAACGGCGATGTTGAGAAGGGAGCGTGCAGTACGAGTTCGTCAGCGGAGTTGATCTTATTTTCCAAAGTTCGGTGTACTTTTTTTCAGTTATGTTAGCAGTAAAAATTACATGCGTTATACTCCACTCGTCATTACTTATTCTGCATTTTACGCCTACCACTCGTTTTACACTGCTTGACAGAGCTTACTAATAAAGAGATTATTAACTACGGTTGAGTTAAAATGTTTCACTGGGATTATCACAATAACTGCTCCATTACTCGCAGATCGTCGGGGAAATTATTTACACTGCATATCCTTATAGACACAATTACAGTACGAAATTTTAATGCCGAAATATCTTCATGTAATCAAATCTCTATGACGTGGGTTTGGTCACTGTTATCCACAATATCCAGGATTCTCATACTGCTCCCAACACCTATTGTACGAATAACGGACTGTTTTTATGAATGAACAATAAACTGCTGAACTTGTTCATGCATTAATACTAGAAAATCTGTTGCACTGCACACCTTTTTAATTTATTATTTTTCCGCAACACGTGTTTTGTTAACCGTACCTAAGCTTACCAGACAATGGCCGGCGTTTAAGCTGTAAGTAAGAATTTCCTCGTACGTTTTTGTTTACTCCGATACTTTTAGAACCATCGTCTACGGGCATGCCCAAGGACAGGTGGACTTCGTATGATTCGACTGCAACAAGGGTGGAGGAAAGTTACTCAAGACGACGACAGTGATCAAAATCTATTTAACGAAAAACAATCAAAAAGTATCCAGTGTTACGTTATTTCTAGTATTCATGCATGAACAAGTTTAATTTTTAGGTTCTTGTTACCTAGTGAGATCCCATACCCATTAACAAGAGCAGTTGATTTCTGTCTAGCTGTCAGTGAGGGGAGAGATTAGAATTACAATTCCCACCAGAGACGAAGTTATTCGAGAGGTAATGTAGGCTCAGAACTGACATAAATTAAGGAAATTGGCAGTGCTTTTTTTTTTTCAAAAGAACTGTCCGAAAATTTACGTTAATCGTTTCAGAAAAATCACAAAAAACCTGCTACTTGATGGAAGGTAGGGTATTTGAACGAGGGTCCTTCTGAATATGAGCCCAGCGCCTTTACTACTACTTCACGTTTGGTGTACAGAATTTTAGCGAGAGAGACACCTGCTTTCAAGAAATCCCTTATAGTGTAGACAAAAAACAGTTTCGCTGTTTAGTAAATATGCTACAGCTGGAGGTAATTTTAAATGGCGCTAGGCTCCCAAAAAAAAGTTAAGTGAGTTTGCGATGGTTTTTGGCCTATGATACACTTTGAGAACCGAAAAACAAAATTTTTTAAACTTTTCCCACTTTTTCGCTTCTAACTCGGAAAATATCTAGAATACCGAAATGAAAGAGCATAAAACTACACGTACAATGGTCTGCTAAAAAGTAATATCGGTTGAGCCGTTTAGCCACAATCGACCGCAAAATATCGTCAATGTCTAGCAACTTGGCGCAAAAGTGATCTTCAGTTTTTACCAGCTTGGCGGAAAAGTCAGTTGCACTCTTGTTCCAACGCCTGTCACTCAAAACGGCTACTCCAGATGAGAAGTGTAATGTATGAAAATTGTGGAGTATCAACTTGTGAGTAAAAAGAGCTCCTAAATATTAAAATTCACTCACTCGTTTGCAGAGAGACAAATAAAATGTGAAAACATTCGTTGCGCTTTATTCCTACTAAGACATTTTTTTGTGAAGTTACTTTACTTTTGAACCCCAGATCATCCAAATTCGTTCAAATATTCAATTTTATGTGCATTTTAGTTAGGTTCCTACCAACCTAGGAATTTATCTCCGCGTAATAATTAATTAATTAACATGCTAGTCCAAGAAAATAATAAATCGCTTTATAAAAGAAGAAAAGCTATATGAAAAGAAATATTTTGTTAATGGAGAAATGCTTCAGTTAAAATATAAATTTGAAGAGATGAATATTTTACAAAAATTAATTAAGCTGTTATTGTTCTGTACTGACATTCATCGTCAGTTTTTTTAAATTTTTTCCTGTGTTTCAATCAAAATGGTCCCTGTGACGATACGTCGTCTTGCAATTCTTCATCTCCTTCTGGCATAGGTTTAGATCATATTTCCTCCTCAATGATGTCAGTCTCATCATCGATTTGCATCGTATCAAGGAAGATGTCCTCTTCCGTCAGAGTTAAGGATTTAAAGTCCCTTGAAGTTGTTGCATGTAACCCAACACTTATACAGACGCTTTCTACCAGGAACAAGCTGCTTGGTACCCCTTCTTGTGGTGTTGAGCAGTTCAGGGGGCCCTGGTGGTTCGGTGATAGCGATGGGTATCAGACGGTTGTTTTGTGGTCATCCTTACTCATTGTTATGAATCCAGTTGGTTCTTCCTCTAGATCTGAACCTGTAAGTAGACCCTAAGGGAGCGATGGCGACCGGAGGCTTTGGTGAGAGGCAAAGAAGTCTAGCTGAATTTATTATATTTCGATAAAACTCTCTGGAACAGTTGCAGGCGAATTTGGATCTGCCACCCGCGTTCAAACACAAAATGAACTTCACTCCTGCTTCAGTGGCCTTATCGGGAGTGGCGTCGGAACACATGAAGCCTGAGGCGACGGGTTGGATGTTCATGTTCCTTTGAAATATGTTTATAACTTTCACTTTGACCCGTTGAGAATGTGGTGTCACCGCCAGATACCACACTTGCTAGGTGGTAGCCTTTAATTCGGCCGCGGTCCATTAGTATACGTCGGACCCACGTGTCGCCACTATCAGTGGTTGCAGACCGAGCGCCGCCACATGGCAGTTGTAGAGAGACTTCCTAGCATTCGCCCCAGTTGTAGAGCCGAACTTGCTAGCGATGGTTCACTGCCTACTTACGTTCTCATTTGCCGAAAATATAGTTTAGCATAGCCTTCAGCTACGTCATTTGCAACGACCTAGCAAAGCGCCATTATCAGTTACTATTGATATTGTGAACTATGTACCGTCAAGAGCGACGTTCATCATTAATGGATTAAAGTTAAGTGTTCCACCAGCTACGTCCGTTGTTTCTAAATTCTAATTTCCTTGTCCTGTTCCAGACCTCACGCCAGCCAGCGTGAGCTAAAACGCGTGCCTTTCGGCCTCCTCTAGTAACACGGTGTTGGCTCTCCTGCCAACCACAAAAGAGAAAGTGTAGAGGTGACGTCACAGCCATTGAGGGTGTGATGAAATAGCTCATTTATTTTATCTTCTTCAGAGAGCTTAGAACTACTGAAGATGAACTGGATGTACCTTGGTTGCCTTATCCAGGTTTCATTAGGAAGATATCGGAAACGGGATCTACGTGCTCACAATTTACCGCTGTATGGTTAGTCATCAAGACCAATAAATCAGTATCTTCCCTGGCAAATGAATACGTGGCCTCCCTGTCTCGACTTTTCTGTGGCTATGCGAACAATCCAGGGGTCTGTGTCGTCAATGGCCACCTTACCCTGATATCCCTCACCATATTATTTTTCTTTGAAAACTGAAATAAGATGTTTCTTATCAACTTCGTTTAGTAAGAAATGTTATTTTGGCATAGGTGGTAAGATTGTCCCATCAAATAAAACAGAAGCGGATGGTTCTTCGCGCGCGGTCAGCAGATTTTATACTTTTCTCCGCTCTCTTCTCAGCGAGTCCATCAAATACTATGGTTCAATTGGAACCAAAGTGTTTTATCACGGAGCTCACGTGCTTTTCGAGGACGAAGGATAACACTTCATCAGTGTTCCATACAGCTCAGTGTAAAGAAACTTCTGTCAAGGACTAAGACTACGATGCCTGTGAATTTAAAACTTATAGGATATAACAGTAAACAAGGTCATCAACAAAAGTTAATAGATATAAGGCTAATTAAAAGGTGAATCATGACCCGATCTGTTGTGATGACTTCATATGGAAGAGGATTCGACCGAAAACTGTATCAGGACTGACAGCGACTGTTTCACCATTCATCTTGACTTTACAATGAACGGCTCGTAGTTCATTATCTGGTTCTTCCTCAAAAACTAAACTTCCTTAAATTTTGTCCCTTAAATATTTTCCAGCTTTTTTCCATTTATTTAGATATTCTTTGAATGACGGTACGAACGTAAGTAATTAACAGAAAACACTATAATGACCCACTTGAGTATTTAAATTAATAAACAGAACTAATATCCTATATAGGTAGGTACCTTACTAAATTGCTCTGCGGTCTGATGCACTGCTTTCCGGCCAAGAGTCCGCCGGCGTATTAGTGTCGAGGTCCGGTGTGCCGGCCAGCCTGTGGATGGTTTTCAAGGCTGTTTTCTATCTGCCTCGGCGAATGCGGACTCTTTCCCCTTATTACGCCTCAGTTACACTATGTCGGCAATTGCTGCACTAACAGTTTCTCCACGTACGCGTAAACCATCCTTACTCTACCACGTAAACACTAGGACTACACTCGTCTGGTGTGAGACGTTCCCCGGGGGTCCACTGGAAGCCGAACCGTACAATAACCCTGGGTTCGGTGAGGGGCGGCGGTGGGGTGAGTGGACTACTGTAGCCCGTTGTGGGGTTCTGTACCACTACGGGCTACGGCGTGAACGAAGCCTCTCCGTCGTTACTAGGTCCCCAGTTCCATACAATACAATACAATACATTACAATACAATAATACACTTACCCAAACTAGTTTCGGCGACAAATATGACCATCATCAGTGGGGTTTTGTTAAATCTAAAAGATGCAGAAAATGGCACGGTTGTACAGACACAGTAAAGTCTTTTGAAATATTTTACTGTGTTTGTATGACCGTGAAATTTTCTGCATGTTTTAGATTAAAAAACCCCACTGATGATGGTGATATTTGTCGCCGAAACTAATTTGTGATAATAAAGAAATAAACGAATAACAAGGTGTTTTGCATCAAGGCGGACTCAATTTCTGATATTACTGTTTTTCTATGCAAACACGGACCAAATTGAATAGTTCCAAGATAATATTATTGTTTCAGCAAGTTTCTTACTTCTCATCTTATTCGCCAGCTGGCAAGTAATAACGGTGCCGAAAAGTTGCTACACATCGGCCAGTTTCATAATCGGTGCTCAGTTTATCAGGATATTTGCAGAGAAAGCCTACATTCACCATTAATTTTTTATTAGAATGTAGGGCAGGCATATATGTTATTTTAAATACATAACTAAATTATGTATTGTAAAATCACCATCAGGCCATCAGGGGTTCCGGTCTTCTCAATGCATTCGCAGGCCGTACTAATAAAACATAAAATATACCAACCTGATACCCTTCTGTGATTATTCGTAACGATACAGTCAGACAGACATCAAATAAGGAGTTATTATAATTAAAGCTCCAGTTTGAAAACGCTACAAAAAGGAAACACTATTTATAATAATCACAAATGTGAGTGGAACAAGGGGGATATGTTATGGAAACAAAAAATTAACGAAATATGCAAAATAAAGCTAGAAAAGGTGTTTTACAAGAACAGAAACCGCGCACCAGTAACTCTGCAGAAGTTGCGGACACCTGAGTGTATGGAAAAAAGGCATAAGAAATATGAACCATATGTTGTTGTTGTTGTTGTCTTCAGTCCTGAGACTGGTTTGATGCAGCTCTCCATGCTACTCTATCCTGTGCAAGCTGCTTCATCTCCCAGTACCTACTGCAACCTACATCCTTCTGAATCTGCTTAGTGTACTCATCTCTCGGTCTCCCTCTACGATTTTTACCCTCCACGCTGCCCTCCAATGCTAAATTTGTGATCCCTTGGTGCCTCAAAACGTGTCCTACCAACCGATCCCTTCTTCTAGTCAAGTTGTGCCACAAACTTCTCTTCTCCCCAATCCTATTCAATACCTCCTCATTAGTTACGTGATCTATCCACCTTATCTTCAGTATTCTTCTGTAGCACCACATTTCGAAAGCTTCTATTCTCTTCTTGTCCAAACTAGTTATCGTCCATGTTTCACTTCCATACATGGCTACACTCCAAACAAATACTTTCAGAAACGACTTCCTGATACATAAATCTATATTCGATGTTAACAAATTTCTCTTCTTCAGAAACGCTTTCCTTGCCATTGCCAGTCTACATTTTATATCCTCTCTACTTCGACCATCATCAGTTATTTTACTTCCTAAATAGCAAAACTCCTTTACTACTTTAAGTGTCTCATTTCCTAATCTAATTCACTCAGCATCACCCGATTTAATTTGACTACATTCCATTATCCTCGTTTTGCTTTTGTTAATGTTCATCTTATATCCTCCTTTCAAGACACTGTCCATTCCGTTCAACTGCTCTTCCAAGTCCTTTGCCGTCTCTGACAGAATTACAATGTCATCGGCGAACCTCAAAGTTTTTACTTCGTCTCCATGAATTTTAATACCTACTCCAAATTTTTCTTTTGTTTCCTTTACTGCTTGCTCAATATACAGATTGAATAACATCGGGGAGAGGCTACAACCCTGTCTCACTCCTTTCCCAACCACTGCTTCCCTTTCATGCCCCTCGACTCTTATTACTGCCATCTGGTTTCTGTACAAATTATAAATAGCCTTTCGCTCCCTGTATTTTACCCCTGCCACCTTTAGAATTTGAAAAAGAGTATTCCAGTCAACATTGTCAAAAGCTTTCTCTAAGTCTACAAATGCTAGAAACGTAGGTTTGCCTTTTCTTAATCTTTCTTCTAAGGTAAGTCGTAAGGTCAGTATTGCCTCACGTGTTCCAACATTTCGACGGAATCCAAACTGATCCTCCCCGAGGTCTGCATCTACCAGTTTTTCTATTCGTCTGTAAAGAATTCGCGTTAGTATTTTGCAGCCGTGGCTTATTAAACTGATAGTTCGGTAATTTTCACATCTGTCAGCACCTGCTTTCTTTGGGATTGGAATTATTATATTCTTCTTGAAGTCTGAGGGTATTTCGCGTGTCTCATACATCTTGCTCACCAGCTGGTAGAGTTTTGTCATGACTGGCTCTCCCAAGGCCGTAAGTAGTTCTAATGGAATGTTGTCTACTCCGGGGGCCTTGTTTCGACTCAGGTCTTTCAGTGCTCTGTCAAACTCTTCACGCAGTATCGTATCTCCCATTTCGTCTTCATCTACATCCTCTTCTATTTCCATAATATTGTCCTCAAGTACATCGCCCTTGTATAAACCTTCTATATACTCCTTCCACCTTTCTGCCTTCCCTTCTTTGCTTAGAACTGGGCTGCCATCTGAGCTCTTGATATTCATACACGTGGTTCTCTTCTCTCCAAAGATCTCTTTAATTTTCCTGTAGGCAGTATCTATCTTACCCCTAGTGAGATAAGCTTCTACATCCTTACATTTGTCCTCTAGCCATCCCTGTTTAGCCATTTTGCACTTCCTGTCGATCTCATTTTTGAGACGTTTGTATTCCTTTTTGCCTGCTTCATTTACTGCATTTTTATATTTTCTCCTTTCATCAATTAAATTCAATATTTCTTCTGTTACCCAAGGATTTCTAGCAGCCCTCGTCTTTGTACCTACTTTATCCTCTGCTGCCTTCACTACTACATCCCTCAGAGCTACCCATTCTTCTTCTACTGTATTTCTTTCCCCTATTCCTGTCAATTGTTCCCTTATGCTCTCTCTGAAACTCTGTACAACCTCTGGTTCTTTCAGTTTATCCAGGTCCCATCTCCTTAATTTTCCACATTTTTGCAGTTTCTTCAGTTTTACTCTACAGGTCATAACCAATAGATTGTGGTCAGAGTCCACATCTGCCCCTGGAAATGTCTTACAACTTAAAACCTGGTTCCTAAATCTCTGTCTTACCATTATATAATCTATCTGATACCTTTTAGTATCTCCAGGGTTCTTCCACGTATACAACCTTCTTTCATGATTCTTAAACCAAGTGTTAGCTATGATTAAGTTGTGCTCTGTGCAAAATTCTACTAGGCGGCTTCCTCTTTCATTTCTTAGCCCCAATCCATATTCACCTACTATGTTTCCTTCTCTCCCTTTTCCTACACTCGAATTCCAGTCACCCATTACTATTAAATTTTCGTCTCCCTTCACTATCTGAATGATTTCTTTTATTTCATCGTACATTTCTTCAATTTCTTCATTCTCTGCAGAGCTAGTTGGCATATAAACTTGTACTACTGTAGTAGGTGTGGGCTTCGTATCTATCTTGGCCACAATAATGCGTTCACTATGCTGTTTGTAGTAGCTTACCCGCAATCCTATTTTCCTATTCATTATTAAACCTACTCCTGCATTACCCCTATTTGATTTTGTGTTTATAACCCTGTAGTCACCTGACCAGAAGTCTTGTTCCTCCTGCCACCGAACTTCACTAATTCCCACTATATCTAACTTTAACCTATCCATTTCCCTTTTTAAATTTTCTAACCTACCTGCCCGATTAAGGGATCTGACATTCCACGCTCCGATCCGTAGAACGCCAGTTTTCTTTCTCCTGATAACGACATCCTCCTGAGTAGTCCCCGCCCGGTGATCCGAATGGGGGACTATTTTACCTCCGGAATATTTTACCCAAGAGGATGCCATCATCATTTAATCATACAGTAAAGCTGCATGTCCTCGGGAAAAATTACGGCTGTAGTTTCCCCTTGCTTTCAGCCGTTCGCAGTACCAGCACAGCAAGGCCGTTTTGGTCAATGTTGCAAGGCCAGATCAGTCAATCATCCAGGCTGTTGCCCCTGCAACTACTGAAAAGGCTGCTGCCCCTCTTCAGGAACCACACGTTTGTCTGGCCTCTCAACAGATACCCCTCCGTTGTGGTTGCACCTACGGTACGGCCATCTGTATCGCTGAGGCACGCAAGCCTCCCCACCAACGGCAAGGTCCATGGTTCATCGGGTGAGGATGAACCATATACGAATCTGAACCATATACGAATCTGTTATTGTTCGCTACAATACCGTCAGGCAGACGTGAAATAAAGGATTATTATAATTGAAGTTCAAGTTTGAAAACGCTGTTAAACGGGACTACCGCTCAGAATAACCTGAGGTGTGAATGCAAAAAGGTTGGTTGATTTGGCGGAGGGGATGAAACAACGAGGTCACCGGTCCCATTGGATTAGGAAAGTATGTGCGAAGAAGTCGTCCGTGCCTTTTCAAATCAGCCAGCCCGGCGTTTTCTTGAAGCGATTTAGAGTAATCAAGGAAATTCTAAATCAGGATGGCCAGACGCGGGTTTGAACCGTCGTCCTCCCGAATACCGGTCCTGTGTGTTAATCACTGTTACACCTAGCTCGGTAGTGGAATAAGGAAGAAACGCTACTGAAACAAAAAATAAGTAAAGCTGAGAAAGCTATTTTACAAAAACGGTGACTGTGTGCCAGCAGCTGTGCAGAAGTAGTGGACACTTACGGGTATGAGAAAAGGAATTGGTCCGATGTCTGCCAAAGGTCTGGAAAAATTATTATTAAATTCAAAAAGATAAATTCTTTTGAGTGCATTTTAGCAGAAGGAGGAAAACGGTCATTCCGAAGTTAGTGGAAAACATTGACACAGCTTTGCGCGACGTGTCGGGAGTTGGTGAGCAGCCATGCAGTGCATTGGGCATTTGCCAGATCTCAAGACATGCCTGTGAGTACAGTGCATAAAATTCTACGAAACGTTTTGCATTGCTATCCACACCAAATTGCCCATGTTCAGGGGTTGCTTCATACTAACATGTCAACAAGACAAACATTTGTTCTAGAATTTCTTGTTCGCATGTAGGAGGACTATGAATGTCCATTGACCGTGACATATTCTGTGAACAGACAAAACCCATTTTCACCTCTAAAAAAAAGTCAATACGCAGAACTATATAATATGGTAACGGAAAATCAGCTCGCATTTCAGCCAGTACTGCTTCATTCTGCAAAGTTAACTGTGTGGTGTGGGTTGACGGTACGGTTTATCGTAGGGCCTATTTTTTCGAGGGTTTGGGTCCTTCAAGTCCTGTTACCTGTGCTCAGAGCCCCGATTACAAAATTAGCTCACTTGAGGACATACTCTGCCCAACGCATTCTGAACGTGACCCTCGAGACAGTGATATCTCTTGTGGAACATGCTGTTTCTCGATTTCAACATGTGGCAGAAAACGACGGACAGCATATTGAACACGTCTTGTGCCAGTCTCACTACAATTATAAACCAATTTGATTGTTACTTTTTATCCAGTTTTTGACGTCAGGACAGTTCAAAACACATGTCGTTGTTGCTTTTTATAAGATTTTTGTCCTCAGGTCAATTAAAAGCCGATTTCTCCCATCCAGTGTGGAACCATCTTTCCTGGTGGACAGCCCTTCCTAACACTGCCAGGTCTGTTGAATGCCAAACTGATACGGTCATGCACATTGCGCAGCCCCTTTGGTTTATTGTACAAATCACACCATAGCAATCGTATTGCGACTCATCGGTCACTTATAGCAGAATTCATTTACGCTATGACGCTTGCAGCAGCGTGTAGTGGGACATTTTCGTTTTATTTTCTTTGTTTCCATAACGTTTCTCTCGTTCGATACTATTCTGTTCACATCTGAGGTCATACTGAGAAGTGGTTCTTTTTCTACAGCGTTTTGAAACTGGTTCAAAATGTTTCAAATGGCTCTGAGCACTATAGGACTTAACATCTGAGGTCATCAGTCCCCTAGAACGTAGAACTACTTAAACCTAACTAACCTAAGGACATCACACACATCCATTCCCGAGGCAGGAATCGAACCTGCGTCCGTAGCGGTCGCGCGATTCCAGACTGAAGTGCCTAGAACCACTCGGCCACACCGGCCGGCTTTGAAAACTGGAACTTGCAAAATACCATGCATGTTAGAGAATTTAAATGTATCAGAATTAATCTTGAAACAAATGAACCCTTGAGACTAAATGAAGAAATTAGTGCATGCAACAGATTTATTAGCGCTTTAAATTACTTTGGCCTTAGTAGTAAATTGTAAAGTGGGATATTGACATAATATTTACCATTGGAAAAGATTAAATGTAACAATAAACGGAAGATTTAAATGCAAGTCTGTAGTTCATTATAAAAAGCAATGGAATAATAAAGCACTCAAAATAATTATGAAATCATCAGAGTTACTATGACATACTTTCCTATTATAATTGCAGAACTAAGACTATCAGTTGGCAAAGTAACTCATTGTCGTAGGGTTGCTTAATAACCTCGCATCTGACTCTGTTTAACGTATCGCAGGCTGACTGTATGAAAATAACGGTGACTATATGTGTGAATCAAGAACCAAAAGTCTCAAAGATCTCATAATGCATTGAAGAATAATAGACAGTGGAACATATCATGGAACTGGACAACAATCTCTTACTTGTCTTAACATGCTGGAGGCAAAAGCGATTTTCACTATAGTTTTTGGCATAATAGAAGCAGAGTGAAGACACCACGCCTCACTGCCATGAATTCGACACTACTATAAGCACAGCTGAGGACTCGAATATTGGACCCCAGTCGGCTCCTCTAGACAAATAATCACCTACTCAAACGCATTCATGACGAATCCTAATATACAAATACTAATACAAATCTTAAAATACATGATGGCGCACGAAATGTGTTACCAATTGTTTCTTCCACAATTTACGATGCACATTAGATATCCCGCTGCGATCTCTACAGGAGTAACAGCAGAGCTTGGAAATGCAAATGAGTTACGAAATGACGTGTAATTCACGATACTGCCTCTAGGAGACTAGTAAGCAGCAATGGCTGACAATGGAAGACTGACGACACAGCAACGATCGGCAGTTGTGTTACTTTTTCATGAAACGAAAAGCCTTGTTGTGACTCAGAGGCGTTTTCGACAAAAGTTTACCACACGATGGGTCCCTTGCACGAAGACCATCCACAGGTTGTACGATAAAATTGTACAGGAAAGAACAGTGTTGGAAGCGAAGCGACCTCGGCCTATGCCTGTTTGTTCGCCGAAGAAAATTTAAGTGGTACGAGTTGCTGTACAGAGAAGTCCCGGGAAATTGTGTAGAAAGGCAGCATTGCAATTGGGAATATCCTGACGCTCCGGTCAACGCATTCTTAAAAGTGACCCCCATATGTAACCATACAAGATGGCCTGTGCACAGAAGCTCACTGAAGAACACAAGCAGTAGAGACTACTGTTTGCTCAGCGGGCGGAGGATAGGGAAGAAACTCTCAACAACGTTTGGTTTTCATATGAGTCGCATTTTCAATTACACGGTGTGGTTAACAAACAAAATGTACGCTTTTGGGCCACTGAAAACTCATAAGTGCTTCATGAACGACAACATTATGCCCCAAGGATTACAACGTGGGCAGAAATTTCCAGTCACGGACTTATTGGACCCTTTTTCTTTGAAGAAACTGTGAACAGCGAGCGTTATTTGAGCATGCTTCGCAATAGCTTCATTCCACAGCTTCTTGCTACTGCCTTTCCTTTCAACACTCAGTGGTTAATGCAAGATGGAGCAAGGCCACATACTGCTAACACTGTGTTGGAGTTTTTACACGAGCATTTCGACATGCGGATCATTTCACTCAGGTTTCCAGGTCGCTTCAATGACGGACAAAATTGGCCCCCCCAATAGTCCAGACCTCAATCCATGTGACTTTTTTCTTTGGGGGTACCCAAAGGAAAAATTTTCCCGATACGTCCACGTGATCTAATGGAGCTCAGAAGACTTATTCTTCGATCTTGCAGTGAAATTACGGAAGACATGTGCCGTAGGATAATCACTAACTTCAGTGTTCGTTTGAAGGAAGTTAGGAAACGAATGGTGGACATATTGAGCATGTGCTGAGTTAGAATAAATCTCCATGGACGGCTCTTCATTGTAGCATATGTTCCTTTCAGATTGTATTGACAATAAAGTTTATATTCAAAAACAAAATTGTAACACATTTAGTGCGCCACCCTGTACATATCGTACAAATCATTACCAATATACAATCTCTCCACAAAATAGTGAACCTGCTTGTCTTGATGTTACTTTCACTTGTCTCCTGAGTATTACATTCTTCACAACATCTGATCGACCAATTCTTTGTCCTGTTGTCACAGTCTTTGTGGGAAATTCACTACTTCCCTCGTTTTATGTAGTGGTTGATAATTCTTTAGGATAATCAAAGTTGGCAGCAATGTGATATTGTGTGGAATCTCATTGATTACATCTTGACAACACTTCCAGAATGAGTCAAATGCAGTATGTTGTTTGATGCCGTACATTCTGCACATGTTTCCAAGACCTGTCGTTGTACATCCTGCGGTATTTGAGCTCAGGTGGTACAATCAAATGCAAATATTCTTAATCCTATGACTCCTTAGTGTTGCTTTCCACTCTTCGGAGGCCAACATAGGGCCCTTATCAGAGATTCCATAATCATTTTACCTATGCAACTGACTTGTGTGAGGAATTCCTTATATAACGCCTTGATTGCTGTCAGTTCCATTGCTTTTCGCAGTGGTGTGAGTGTAATAAATTTAAGTGTGAGTTCAACCACCACCAGCATATAATGGAACCCATGTTGTATCCTTGGGAGAGGTCGCTTTAAATCGACTGGGCCGAGTTGTCTCTATTTCTGGGGCGCAGTTCCGTAGAGGGATTTCCGGAAGGTTTTTGACGCTGTACCACACAAGAGGGTTGTAGTGAAATTGCTTGTTTATGGAATATCGCCTCACTTATGTAACTGGATTCGTGATTTCCTGTCAGAGACGTCACAGTTCCTAGTATGTGACAGCAAGTCATCGAGTAAAACGGAAGTGATTCTTGGCGTTCCCCAAGATCGTGTTATAGCCAATTTGCTGTTCCTTATTATCTACTTAACGATTTGGGGGACAATCTGAGCAGCCGTCTGCGGTGGTTTGCAGATGACGCTGTCGTCTATCGACATGTAAAGTCGTCAGAAGACCAAAAGACTTTGCAAAACGATTTAGATAAGACATGTGTATGGTTCGAAAACTGACCATTTACCATAAATAACGAAAGGTGTGAGGCCGTCCACAAGAATGCTAAAAGAAATCCGTTAAACTTCGGTTACACGATAACTCAGTCAAATCTAAAGGCCGTAAACTCTACTAGATACCTAGGAATTACAATTACGAACAACTAAACTTGGAAAGAATACGTAAGAAATGTTGTGGGGAAAGCTAACCAAAGACACTTACAAAATGTAACAGATCAACTAAAGAGACTACCTACACTATGCTTGTCCGTCCTCCTTTAGCAAACTGCTGCTCCGTGTGGAATCATAACCAGATAGGATTGACCGAGTACATCGAAAAAGTTCAAAGAAGGGCAGCACGTTTTGTATTATTGCGAAATATGGGAGAGAGTGTCACTGAAATTATACAGGATTTGGGGTGGATATCACTAAAACAAAGGGGTTTTTCGTTGCAGCGGAATCTTCTCACAAAATTTCAATCACCAACTTTCTCCTCCGAATGTGAAAATATTTTACTGACACCGACCTACTTAGGGAGAAACGATTACCTTAAAATAAGCGAAATCTGAGGTCACATGGAAAGACATAGGTGTTCATTTTTCCGTGCGCTATACGAGATTGGAAATAATACAGAATTGTGAATGTGTTTCGATATACCCTCTGACAGGCACTTAAATTACAGAGTATCCACATAGATGTAGATGTAGATGTAGGGGTGCCTCACTCGCTCTGGTGGACGGTCTTGCCTTTTTGTGTTCGTTGCACATAGACAGAAACTTCCTGACCCATCTTCCAAAGTTATTAATGATGATGAGGTCCCATACTCCAAGGAGCGTAGGGGGCGATGTGGAAGACCCGCACCGCCGCACTAGGCAAGTTCCTAGCGGAGGTGGTTTACCTTTGCCTTCCTACGACCGTAATGAGGAAGAATGATGATGATGAAGACGATATAATAACACACAGTCATCTCGAGGCAGGGAAAATCCCTAACCCCGCCGCGAATCAAATCCGGGACCCCGTGAACGGGAAGCGAGAACGCTACCGCAAGACCACCAGCTGCGGACAATGTTTTTAAGATGACGTACTATTTTGTAACTTGAGGAAACTCTTATTTAGTCCAAAATGGGCACACGTTAGGTGGATATACCAAATGGTATTATTTATTAGTTCCTAAGCTATAGAAATAACACACAGTGAATCGAGAAGATTTCTCCAATAGAATAAGATTTCTTTTCTTAGAAAAAAGAATTGCCTGATAGCTGCCTAGCTTCTGTTCTTTCATTTGCTTTTTAGCTGCAAGAGTGCCGGATCTTTGTTTTGCTCGTTTGCTATCTCCCTTGTAAAGATGGTTATGTAGTTCTCAAGAACTACCTTTATTAAGTAAAAAAAGGCTAAAATGATTGCACTCCTGGTATTCATTTATTTCACACACCAATCCCATTGGTGACTGGGACACTGCATCCGCTATGACATTCGTTTCCCCTGGCATATAGGTGACTGAGAAATCAACTTCTTATAACTACAATTACCCATTTAGTCAGTCTTCTGTCGGTCAGTTTTTCTGCCAGCAAGAACTCAAGGGCCTTGTGATAAGTATGTGTTCTAGTCTTGCATTGCACGGGAACAACCTGAAATTCTTGAAGCCCCATCCAAGTATCAGTGATTCTAGTTAGCTACAAAGGAATTCTTTTCGCTCTTCATCAGGATACAGCTATCAACTGCGATGGTTTTGTGTTGGCACCTTCCATTTTTCTCGAATTCCTAAAAACTAATAACTCTGAGCCCAGTCTTAGCACTGACAGTGGCCATGTAAAAGTCTTTCGTTAAACTGAGGTGTGGCAGAATCGGTGCCCTCACCAGTGTGGTCTTTAATGACTGGGAACATCCCTCAGCATTGCTTCCCACGCCATGGATGTTAACTTTCTCGTATGTACACAAAGCCATCGTTTTTCTAGGTGGCTTATCTCTACGAAGCGCTTATATAAATTAATGACACCTAGAAATCCACTCAGTCCTTTCCTGTTTCTTGGTGATGACAGCTGCGCGATGGCCTCGATCTTATCCAGACATGGTCATATTCGTTCCACCACAATAATATCACTAAAGAGTTGTATTTTGGTTGAGCCAAAACATGATTTTTTATATTTGTGGGTACTACTTGATTATTTATGTCAACGAGCAGTGTATTCTTCACTTGATTTCCCTCATAATAATCGATCATTGATGTAACTTGTCATATGCTTTTTTAATGACTCATTAAGAATCCTAACAGACCCATGAATGAATTTTTCTTCTTTAGGGCCAGCATCATAATATGTAAGTATATGACTTGATTATTAGAATAGCTGCTTATAGTAACTAATATTTATTCACGACGGACTGTTTTGGCATTTATTTACATTTTCAAGTACCTGCAAATATAATTTTGGTGAGAATATGTATAAATGTGAATGTCATTTATATTGAAGTGACTGTATTCTACTCACGTCTGCATTGACGTGACGTCCATACTATATCATTAGTGAACTGTCTTATAACAAACAAAAAAAAGTCTCTGATTACTATGGGACTCAACGTCTGAGGTCATTAGTCGCCTAGAACTTAGAACTACTTAAACCTAACTAACCTAAGGACATCACACACATCTATGCTCGAGGCAGGATTCGAACCTGCGACCGTAGCGGTCTCGCGGCTCCAGACTGTACGAGTAGCGCCTAGGACCGCACAGCAACTCCTGCCGGCTGTCTTATAACAGTCACAGTTTTCGTAACATCTGGCCACATGGTATGGATAAACTCGTTGACTTCCTTACACATCTAAACTCCATACACCCCAACATCAAATTCACTATGGAGACTGAAACGGAGGGTAAATTACCTTTCCTTGACGTCTTGGTCAGGAGAAGGGCTGACGGCACCCTAGGTCATGGGGTGTATCGAAAGACAACACACACTGATCTGTATTTGCACGCAGACAGCTGCCACCATCCTTCACAGAGGAATGGGGTACTTAAAACTCTACTACATAGGGTGCGCACTATCTCTGACACAGAGAGTCTATCCCAGGAATTGGAACATCTGAGAACTGTATTTCGAAAAAATGGGTACTCAGAGTGGCAGATCCAACGTGCTCTCCGCCCAACCACTGCATCACAACCTGTTGAGATGGATGAAGTCACGAGGGAGGAGGTAGGCACTGCATTTATTCCATACACAGGCGCACTCTCGGGGAAAGTCGCCCGCATTCTGAAGAAACACCGGGTCGGAACTGTGTTTTGTCCTCCGAATAAAACTCGTGCACTGGTGGGGAGCGCCAAAGATGACCTCGGTTTGAGGAAGGCCGGCGTGTACCAGATTCCGTGTCAATGTGGCAAGTCGTATATTGGTCAGACGATGCGTACCGACGAGGATCGATGCCGTGAACACCAGAGGCACACTCGACTGATGTATCCGAGCAAGTCGGCGGTCGCTGAACATTGTTTGTCGGAAAATCACGCTATGGAGTATGACCGCACGAGGATTGTGGTACAGACGTCGAGATACTGGGACAGCGTTGTTAGAGAGGCCATCGAAATTCGCACCAATGACGACCTCATAAACCGTGACTGTGGCTATAATCTTAGCAAGGCTTGGGAACCAGCGATTGGGTTAATCAAGAGTAAATCGAGCAAACGCATAGTTGTGACGACCACGGCTGACAGAGCAATCACACCGACGTCATCTCAGACGCCGTCGCAATCTGTTCCACCGCGCTACCGTGGCGCGGGGCGCGGACGGCGGAGGGAGCGCGCTGCGGGCGGAGGGTATTTAAATCGGTCGCCGCCGAAATCGGCCGCCGCCGCGACCGAACCCAGTTCCCCCTGAGCAGCCATAGCGTACGGATCTCCGTGCCGCCGCGTTCACAGGAGCTCAGTCCGTCAGTTCACCTGATGATGGCGACATGTTTGATCGCCGAAATATTGTGCCCGTTGGACACTATAGACCGGCAGTACACCCGTGGATATTTTGATTATCAAATACGCCGGGAGAAACTCAAGAATCACAACGTTAATTATGCTTTGACAGTAGTTCCTGTGGAAATTAGTCTGTCCTACTGCTGTTCCATTCCTGTCATTGTTCCTATTATTATCATAGCTATGTGGAGGACTCTTGAAATTATTTTCGTGATCTTTCATTCTGTTCCTAGCACGGTGTTCGTTGAAAGGAAATTCCTGTTCACGAAGTGTGTTTTTCAATACTTCAGTAGCTTTAGTGCATCATCCCGCCAGGACCTGCTAGTAATTAATTGGTAGTTTCATGTAACAGTATCGACTGACCTTGCCTTGGATGCAAGGAATATCTAAGAATTGATTCTTTCTAACAGTGCCATCGAGAGACTTCCCCGTGCTGTTGCATTCATATGGTATTAAATCCTTACGCATTATTATTTCATGTGTAACCCATACTTGCACCACTCAGGACAACAAATTTTTGAAAAAATCATAGCTAAATTCATAGTATGAGATAAAACTGGTTACTGTTCCCATAATATTCTCCTTTGCTGTTCTTCTGACTCTCATGCCACCGAAGACTGTCTTATGTGCATAAGGCGATGACAGTAGTCATGACAGATTGAACTACACAATCAAGATTTTGGGGTGAAACATATTATCATTGTCTTCATAGTTCTGAAACAGTCTAAATGAGAAAAAGAGTTTAAAATGGAATTGCTCCTCCTTCCTTGTACATAACACAATGGCTGAAACTTACTGGCAGATAAAAACAGTGTGCCGGACCGAGACTCGAACTCGGGATCTTTGACTTTCGCGGGCCAGTGCTCTACCATCTGAGACACCCAAGCACGACTCATACCTCGTCCTCACAGCTTTACTTCTGCCAGTATCTCGTCTCCTACCTTCCAGACTTTACAGACGCTGTCTTGCGAACCCTGCAGAACTAGCACTTCTGAAAGAAAGGATATTGCGGTGACATGGCTTAGCCACAGCCTGGGGTACGTTTCCAGAATGAGATTTTCACTCTATAGCAGAGGTTGGGCTGATATGAAACTTCCTGGCAGGAGAGCTTCTGTAAAGTTTGGAAGGTAGGAGACGAGATACTGGCAGACATAAAGCTGTGAGGACGGGGCGTTATCGTGCTTGGGTGGCTCAGATGGTAGAGCACTTGCCCACCAAAGGCAAAGGCCACAAGTTCGAGTCTCGGTCCGGCACACAGTTTTAATCTGCCAGGAAGTTTCATGTCAGTGCACACTCAACTGCAGAGTGAAAATCTTATACTAGCAACACAATGGCTGTTTCACATGTTCCCGTTACTTCTTCATGTCGGGACTCGCCGCGAAAGTCTCCACTATTGCCGTGTCCAGAATTCTATTCACTTCTGCTCAGTGGTGCACGGTCATGTGTTTCACTTGAGCCTGTTTACTCTAGTCCCAACGACAGAGTAACATTCTTTTGTAGTATTCTGTAAATTTTATGTGACTCATTGTGGCTTGTCTGTTGCCATTCACTCTTCCTATCTTGTTCGTTATGAAATGCAAAAAGCAACTGTGCCGCAGGGGTTTCTGCTACTGATACAGTGTTAGTACACCCCCTTTACGTATTTCTTCTTCTGTTACCTCACGGTTTTGAACTTGTAGTTGATTTGTAGCTTTATATAACTGCTTTTCAGTCTGTTCTTCGATCTTTCCAAGTCGCTCCTCTGCCTTATCTACTTGCTTTTAGAAATTATCATTGCATAATGCAACTGTGTTTGATCTTGTTGCAAATCTGTAAATTGGTTTAGTAGTTTTTCAACGTTTTCGATTCTAATAGACCATTTCTTCATCTCTTCCTGCAACTCCTTCTTTTATTTCCTTGTTTCAGTGATCACCTCTTGATCTATTTTCTTGGCTTCTTGTCCTTCTTCAGCGCTCGCCCTACCATTAATCTAGTCTTTTCATCTACGTCTTTTGCTTCTTTCCTGTCTTTCTTTAGTTAATTCTGTATCTAATCTGTCCATTACTACTTTTCTTTAACGTCCTTTCTTTTTTCATCCATCCTTTTCAATGCTTCCTTACCCATTATCGTTAAAAATAGCACTATTCCAAAATTCAACAAATGAATTCGAATTGCCAGTAAATTCTACCATCAGATGTAGAATGGAATGACGACAGTAAAACGTTGTGCCGGATCGCGACTGGAACATGGATTTCCCGTCTATTTTGAGCGGTCTCGTAACCATTCTTTTTACACTTAGAAGATGGAACAGATCTGCTAAAGAGACTGCCTATATATTTGTCCAACCATTTTTGGAGTATTTCTGCGTGGCTTGGGATCCTTATCAGATGGGATTAATGGAGTACATCGAGAAAGTTCAAAGAAGAGCAGCACGTTTCGTATTATAGAGAAATAGAAGAGAGAGTATATCGTTCATTATACAGGATTTGGTGTGGACATCACTGAAACAATTGCGTTTCACGTTGCAGTGGGATCTCCTTAAGAAATTTCAGTCACAACCTTTCCCCTCCTAATGCGAAAACCGTTTGTTGTCGCCGAGCTATATACGGAGAGACGACCATCATAAAGAATTAAGGGAAATCAAAGCTCGCACGAAAATATACAGCTGTCCTTTACTTCCGCGCCCTCTTCAGAGTGAAACTTCCTGGCAAATTAAAACGGTGTGGTGGACCGAGCCTCGAAAACGACATCTTTTCCTTTCGCGGGCATGTGCTGTACCACTTTTTTTTTTTTATTCAAACGGACCGGGACCCGAACCCGAGTCTCCCACTTAACGCAAGAGGTCGCCTTACCATTCTTTTTCAGGTGAGGCTTCAACTCACAACCTCGGTATTTCTTTTTTGTTACTGCTTACCTTTTTTAGTTGAAAAAAAGGGAGAGAGGTTTTGTTTGCTTAATGGTAAAAATGATTACTGTATTTCTTCTGCCTCTTATATACGGAAACGGAACTGTAAATTAAAAATAAGTGCATCGCCCAGGAATCGTACCCGGGCCGACTACCCCAAATAGTTAGCAAAAAGATTCCGATATTGCTTTCTGTTCGTTAAGACCGGGAACTCGTCGATCATGTATTACCACAAATCGAGGACTTCCTTTTTGCTGTCGCGGTACTTTTAGTGTATCGCTATTTCCTGTACCCAATTGACCGTATTCATCCGGGTCGTCGGGATGTAGACGGCGTCGGGATGAAAGGGGCAAAATCGAAGCATAGTAGCAATGTAGGAGGAAAGCCAGTATCTGACGGTTCAGTTTCCAGCACTCGGATGCGGGGCCACAGTTCAGTCTGTGTTCGTCCGTATCTACCGTCTCGCAGCGGGGGCACACTGGGTCGTCAGTTAAGTGAATTATATGTAGCCTTCGCTGGGTCGGAAATTTCTCGTTAGTGACCACAAAACACGTCGACCGCACTAAAGTGGACAAGAAGAGCGCGTGAATGGCTCGCAAAACACGCGTCCAGCCGACAGCTGGGTGGCGTCGTACAAAGTCCTTAGCCGGATTCCAGTGTTGGAGAGTACTATAATAAATCTTTGCTGTCGGATTCCGTGTCTCCAGTGTGACTATCAACATATAGCTGTGCTTCACGAAAAACGCCTAACACGTGAAAGGGAGGGCGACAAATGTCCAATTGGCACAGCGTGTGGGGACCAACTCTGGTATCAGGATGCCAGGAAGATTGTCTGTTGATGAAAGCCTGTGTCCCCGTATTGAACGGAGGTACGGCGCCAACGCTCTGTGCTTGACGTGGGTGGGTAAAGTAAGAGTAACAAAATGTGTCTTAAAACTCGCACCAGTGTTCACCACGTGTCCGAACACTGCCTTTATCCTGGAAGCCATTGCGTCTGTCATCGCTAATACGTGGGTGTAATGGTTAAGTTGAGAGGCCATAGTGTTGGATCCAGGAAAGCGCCGTTCATATTTCGTCACCAGTCCGTGCCAATAACATCACATCATCTGCGTATGCGCCACATCGAAAGGTCATAGAGCGGAGGCTGAGACCTTCCAAGCGTCACAGCGGTCGGTGAAGAGCTGGTTCGAGGGCAATGGGGAATGACATGGCAGAAAGAGGCCAACCCTGTCTGACCAATCTGTTGACACTGACGGGGGCGGGCCGATAGCCGTTTACCATAATCCTCGTGACCGCCCCATGGATCAAACGAAGCACAGCAGATGTCGTTAAGCGCGGGATGTCAATGTGTTCCATAACAGCACGCTGGAAACTATGTTCGACGCGATAGAAAGCATGGTCAAAATCCAGCGCAACAAGAGCGCCGTGGAGAATGCATGTTTACATCAGCGCCACCACGTCTCTATGTGTGTTCAAAGTCGTACACATTAACGTTGCCTCCGAGGCAGGATTGATCAGTGTGAATGACCACCATTACCGTAGAGTTGAGCCTCTGTCGGGGGATATGTGGCAACAGTTTGTAGTCGGTGTTTAGTATTGTCAAGAGTCGAAAATGAAGTGGGTCACAGCCTCCTCTAGGTTTGTCCACTGGAATCGAGCAGCCCTCAGTGAATTCAGATGGTACTTGAAAATCGAAGTTCAGGAGTTCCCTGTACATCCTGACTCGCACTGGGCCAATAAGAGCAAAAAACCTTATGTAAAATTCAAGAGGGAGACCGTCTCGGCCTGGCGTTTTGTCGGGAGCACCGTGCATCATATCCTCTCGAAGTTGTTCGAAAGTCACCTCTATCTTGTGGGTTCCGAGAGACGGGTGGGTCGGATAGGACTTACCTGACCCCTACATCCACCTCGTAGAGAAGTGGATCTTACTGTGTGAACGCTAGGACGACGTTCATTTGCGTTTCAGCTCGTCGTCCATCCTCCGTCTCGACCTTCGTAATAAGCTGCCTCTTGCGTCCTCTCCTATCTTGAATGGTATGATGGAGGTCGTTCTCCATTAACATCATCAGTTGTCCTCGCCCGCATCCGCTCGCCAACTCGACGTTGGTGTGACCGGCGCATGGCAGGGAGTGGACGCGGTATCCTGTTCTTCAACTTTCACCGCACCGTCAGCTTGTCGCTGTAGCGGTTCGCCTGGGGTCCACGAGAGGACAACAGAGGTATCGGCACAGGAAGACGCTGGGCTCTCCTCAGGAACTGTTGCAGGAGCCTCCAAGGCTGGCAACAATATAAAAGGGTCGTCATAGACAGCTGGCGTCTCCCGTCTCGCCGCTGCAACATACGTAATCGGCATAGAGGTTGCTATAAACGGTCCAATATGACCAGCTGAGGACGTTTGCATGAGACGGCATTGCAGGCATTTCATGCGCACGTTTCCTACCTGTCCACATCCGGAGTAGATCCTCGGCTGACTGTCGTAAACAGTTGTCGCGCGGCAACCAGCGATCGTATCGTGAGGTACGAAGGTATATGGCGGTGCAATTCAGAACAGACCTGTCGCACTGCGTCAAGAACAGGGTAAGTTACGAAGGTCTTTCGTTTTTCGGCCGTATGGCAGAGGGTTGTGTCATAGGGTCGAAGAACAAGAACGACCAAATCCGCTGGAACTTCAAACTGTAGCTCAAACACGCGGACATTTTTTATTCCAGTACGATCAAGCTTTACCACACCCACGTTTCCGGCAGAACCTTCTGTCGAGAGTCTGAGAAGTTTGTTACAGACCTCATCGTCAGTGAACTTACGATATACAACGCTCGAGACGATAAGTGGATACCTAACAGCTCTTTCGGGTCAACAAGTACCACGTCGCGTAAATATTTCATGGAAAAGAAGCTTCATTACAGCTAACCTCTCAATCCATCATATCCTGCTCGAGTTCTAAATGGATATGTAAACATAGTGCTTACAAAATCTTTGACACTGGTGTTACAGCACAGGCAACCAACCAAAAGGGGAACCGAATCAACGAAAACCTGAAAATATGCCAGATCTGAAAACAACACTCACTATAATTGTTCCTGCGTCTCGTCAAGTGCCGGCACGACGATGAAGAACGGAATATCAGAGATGGCTATGAGATGACGTCAGCCAGTAGTACGCTAACAGATCTCTCTCTAGGACGACACTGAGAAAAGAGCAGCATCTAGGCCAAGAGAATACAAGCACCGCTCCGCCTGGCCGCAGCCCGAGTTGAAGTCGAACCGACCTACGAACGTTACAACAGTGACTTAGAAACTGTATTGGTTCACTTGTATTACGAATTGTATATACTGAAGAGCTTGTTTACGTTTGTCTGTTGCCCCTTGCTTGCGGCACGTCTACATCTCACAAAGTTAAAGCAGCTTTCCTAGGCACCGTATATTAGACGAGCGTGCAAAACACTACAATAATCTTCCGCATAATATGAGCAGAGTTAAGGCACAATGCCTGGCTGCCATGAAGTTCGACGCTACGATTAGCACCGCTGAGGACTTAAGCATTTGATCTCATTCGGCTCCTCAATTTGAGAGCATGAAGCCTGCCGAGCTCTAATCTGTTCAGCTCCAAGACCCGCGATGAAATCTTTCCGTTTTTAAGTCTATAGAAAACTGCTAACACTTCTTCCCACTAACAAGCCTCGACCTCCAGTCCCCACTAAAGTTCTGCAGTCCGACAACGGCACAACTGTTTCTTTAACATACACTCCTGGAAATTGAAATAAGAACACCGTGAATTAATTGTCCCAGAAAGGGGAAACTTTATTGACACATTCTTGGGGTCAGATACATCACATGATCACACTGACAGAACCACAGGCACATAGACACAGGCAACAGAGCATGCACAATGTCGGCACTAGTACAGTGTATATTCACCTTTCGCAGCAATGCAGGCTGCTATTCTCCCATGGAGACGATCGTAGAGATGCTGTATGTAGTCCTTGCCATGCCATTTCCACCTGGAGCCTCAGTTGGACCAGCGTTCGTGCTGGACGTGCAGACCGCGTGAGACGACGCTTCATCCAGTCCCAAACATGCTCAATGGGGGACAGATCCGGAGATCTTGCTGGCCAGGGTAGTTGACTTACACCTTCTAGAGCACGTTGGGTGGCACGGGATACATGCGAACGTGCATTGTCCTGTTGGAACAGCAAGTTCCCTTGCCGGTCTAGGAATGGTAGAACGATGGTTTGGATGACGGTTTGGATGTACCGTGCACTATTCAGTGTCCCCTCGACGATCACCAGAGGTGTACGGCCAGTGTAGGAGATCGCTCCCCACACCATGATGCCGGGTGTTGGCCCTGTGTGCCTCGGTCGTATGCAGTCCTGATTGTGGCGCTCACCTGCACGGCGCCAAACACGCATACGACCATCATTGGCACCAAGGCAGAAGCGACTCTCATCGCTGAAGACGACACGTCTCCATTCGTCCCTCCATTCACGCCTGTCGCGACACCACTGGAGGCGGGCTGCACGATGTTGGGGCGTGAGCGGAAGACGGCCTAACGGTGTGCGGGACCGTATCCCAGCTTCATGGAGACGGTTGCGAATGGTCCTCGCCGATACACCAGGAGCAACAGTGTCCCTAATTTGCTGGGAAGTGGCGGTGCGGTCCCCTACGGTACTGCGTAGGATCCTACGGTCTTGGCGTGCATCAGTGCGTCGCTGCGGTCCGGTCCCAGGTCGACGGGCACGTGCACCTTCCGCCGACCACTGGCGACAACATCGATGTACTGTGGAGACCTCAGGCCCCAGGTGTTGAGCAATTCGGCGGTACGTCCAACCGGCCTCCCGCATGCCCACTATACGCCCTCGCTCAAAGTCCGTCAGCTGCACATACGGTTCACGTCCACGCTGTCGCGGCATGCTACCAGTGTTAAGGACTGCGATGGAGCTCCGTATGCCACGGCAAACTGGCTGACACTGACGGCGGCGGTGCACAAATACTGCGCAGCTAGCGCCATTCGACGGCCAACACCGCGGTTCCTGGTGTGTCCGTTGTGCCGTGCGTGTGATCATTGCTTGTACAGCCCTCTCGCAGTGTCCGGAGCAAGTATGGTGGGTCTGACACATCGGTGTCAAAGTGTTCTTTTTTCCATTTCCAGGAGTGTAGTATCTCCCCAACAAAAGGGGTAACATCAAAAAGCCAAGGAATCGAATGTCCTCCCCTATATCCTAAAAGAATTTCTGGCTAATTGTTACGTCCTACTGACAGCACTTCTATCACTGCAGTAAGTGCTCCCTCAACCACTATCAAGCCTCTCACTAGATGTCCTGAACAATAATAAAAACCTGTTCACAAAGATAGTCATTTACCTTTAGTATGTCAGAGCTCGCATAACACTTCTTTTTGAAATATTTCACTTAACATGATCCTTGTGTTTGCCCCCCATTTGACAGAGCACCTTTTTGAGAAAAAAAGTGCTGTTTTAGTTCAGCCACCCACAACAGAACGATTTAATAAATAACGCAATACTGTCTGTACCACTACATCATTCATCAAAGTCACTAACTTCCTGACAATGTGAGGCAGTTATACCTGCTGTGCTGCTCTTCTCCCCCACATTACCCTCTGATCTACTGGAATCGTTTCACCAAGCCTCACTAAAGGACGCTTGTGTAGTAGCAACTTCTGACACGGAATATGCTGGCAGCACCAACTGTAGCGGGAAGAGGTAGAAGGCACCATATTAAAACTTGTCCGAGCTTTTCAAGTGATTTATTGTTTCTAACTACAGTGCCGCGTTCCCCTCTGTGTGCGTCACTGGGTCCCACAATGCTGAGGACGACACCTCAGCGACCCGTCAAGCGCTCTGCCAATGTGTCGGCTTTGTATGGCCTCGTTGATATGATGACGTCAGGGTTGTGCTGGCAGCTGACTCAGCAGCCTTCATCCTGTGCTGCCTCAGTGCCATTCGCTGACAACTGCAAGGTGCCCCGTGCCTTGCATTCTCGCTGGTGTGGCTTGAGTCGCGGGGACAACAACCACTTGCAATCCGGCAGCTGAATCTGCGGCCCTCGCCCTGGATGTCTCCAGTGCATATTGGGGGCCAAGACGACTGCCCGCAGTAGCAGCCGTGGAGTGGAACGCTGCTGGCTGGACACAGACCACACATCAGCCTCAGAGGGTCGAACCAGCGACACACCGTGGACTGGAACGCTGGCGCCCCATCTGCTGATGTGTGTAGCCAGTGGTGTGACACGCTCCACCGTCCAGGACAGCTGCCACACTTGAATGCTTTGTTAGTCAACCTTCATCTATTTATACGGGGCTGTGCGCCTCTGTTTTGCTAAACGTGCCGTTCCGCGTCACATACTCATAGGTTGGCCAGTGGGCTCCTTCTACCTGTGACTTGCGCCATGCAAACTGCCTCATGTACTTTTTGCGGCGGTAAACACGCCCGCGCCTGGCTATAACTCGCCCGCTCGGAAATATTGCACCAAAACTGACTTTTCCTATCCCAAACAGTAGTGCCGCTACACTTGTCACATTTGCTCCGCATCCCTCACTTCCAAAGCTCGCCCACAAAAGCAAATTCAAATAGCCACATGTCGTATTACAAAATGTTAAAACGAGGAAGTCAAATCAAAGCATACAAGCACTGTAATCTGATTAATCCTTTTAAACTATCTCAATTCCACTTCAGTCTCATTATTAGTGATAAAGAATGAAAAGAGACCTTCCGAAGGGCTTGCAGCTTTTAAAACTCTAATTATAGTCACCATATATACTACACCGCACAACAAAATGTAAGGGTCTCTTTTTCGAAGTCCCGTAATTGTCCACCATTGGGACGCAGAAGGTGGAAATCTGACTCAAAGATGCCCGCAACCTTCCTCTGTAACGATGCAACAGCACAGAGCCTGCTACGTCACTCATTGACCCAACGACGCTTCAAATAGCCAGTTGTAGACAAATGCGAAAAAGACCACAGGTCAAAAGTTCATGTGAGGTGTTATGGGTTAATGATGTCAGATTCGCTCCAGATTTCACAGCAGTTCGGCCTAATTGCGTGAGCTATAGGCAGAGCTCTCTATAAGTAGCATCATCGACAGGATCGACTACAAACCTTTGATACAGAGCTGTGTGGAGGGCCTGAATGAGAGTTCCAGATGGTTTTATGGTCTTGTACGTTGTAGGCTCATTCCTCGGATGTTAAGTCCCATAGTGCTGAGAGTCATTTGAACCATTTGAACTTGTGCCATAGGGTGGTTTGTTTCCAGGTTCCGCTTAATAAGTCACAGATCCAATACAAACAGGAAATGGCACAGAGGTAGCGGTGGCTGTGTGGAGGTGTCTGGGTGGTTGTTTAGGTTAGAGATCTCGAGACGCTGCAGAAAGGGCGGCAGTCTAAAAGGCTACTGGGTAAAAACAACAAGGCAAACGTAGCAGCCATAAGGATTCTAATTGTAAACTGTCGCAGGTGTGATGGGAAAGAACCATTGCTCCAATTGGTAATAGAAAACACTGAAGTCAAAATGTTATAGGTACAGAAAGCTGGCTAAATCCGGCAATAAGTTACGCCGAAATTTTTACACAGGACATAATTGTGTTCAGAAAGGACAGATAAAATATGGTTGATGGTGAGATGTTTATTACTGTCAGAAATATTTAACCTCGTAGTGAAACTGAAGTAGATAGTTCCTGTGATTAGTATAGGCACAAATTATACTTGACAACCAAAATATGCTACGAATTGGTTTCTTTTACCGAACTCAGATGATATCGATGCTGAATGGTTCACAGGAAACTTCATTTTCAATACGAATGGGTGCCCTGTTCTTACAATTATAGTTACTTTGAACTATTGGTTCAGGAGCCAACTCGAAGTTTAAATGGTTGCGAAAAGATACTTGACCTCTTTGCAAAAAATAATCGTGGGCAAGTACAGAGTATCGTTACAGATACAGGGATTAGTGACCATAAGATATCGAGACTAAATAACGTTTCATCCAAACCCACCAAAAATAAACCCAAAATGTGTCTACTTAAGAAGCAGATAAAAATTCATTTTACACCTTCCTAACAGACAGTCGCCACACCGAGGAGACAGTGTGCAGAATATGTGGTTTAAATTCAAAGAATCAGTGTCGACCGCAGTTCAGAGACATACAGCAAATAAATTAATAAGTGATGGTACTGATCCCGTATGGTACACAAAACAAGTTAGAACACTGTTGCAAAAATGGTTCAAATGGCTCTGAGGACTACGGGACGTCACTAATATGGTCATCAGTCCCCTAGAACTTAGAACTACTTAAACCTAAGTAACCTAAGGACATCACAAATATCCATGTCCGAGGGTGGATTCAAACCTGCGACCGTAGCGGCCACGCGGTTCCAGACTGTAGAGCCTACAACCGCTCGGCCACTCCGGCCGCCAACACTGTTGCAGATGCGACGAAAAAACATGTTAATATACTTGACAACCAAAATATGCTACGAATTGGTTTCTTTTACCGAACTCAGATGATATCGATGCTGAATGGTTCACAGGAAACTTCATTTTCAATACGAATGGGTGCCCTGTTCTTACAATTATAGTTACTTTGAACTATTGGTTCAGGAGCCAACTCGAAGTTTAAATGGTTGCGAAAAGATACTTGACCTCTTTGCAAAAAATAATCGTGGGCAAGTACAGAGTATCGTTACAGATACAGGGATTAGTGACCATAAGATATCGAGACTAAATAACGTTTCATCCAAACCCACCAAAAATAAACCCAAAATGTGTCTACTTAAGAAGCAGATAAAAATTCATTTTACACCTTCCTAACAGACAGTCGCCACACCGAGGAGACAGTGTGCAGAATATGTGGTTTAAATTCAAAGAATCAGTGTCGACCGCAGTTCAGAGACATACAGCAAATAAATTAATAAGTGATGGTACTGATCCCGTATGGTACACAAAACAAGTTAGAACACTGTTGCAAAAATGGTTCAAATGGCTCTGAGGACTACGGGACGTCACTAATATGGTCATCAGTCCCCTAGAACTTAGAACTACTTAAACCTAAGTAACCTAAGGACATCACAAATATCCATGTCCGAGGGTGGATTCAAACCTGCGAACGTAGCGGCCACGCGGTTCCAGACTGTAGAGCCTACAACCGCTCGGCCACTCCGGCCGCCAACACTGTTGCAGATGCGACGAAAAAACATGTTAATATACTTGACAACCAAAATATGCTACGAATTGGTTTCTTTTACCGAACTCAGATGATATCGATGCTGAATGGTTCACAGGAAACTTCATTTTCAATACGAATGGGTGCCCTGTTCTTACAATTATAGTTACTTTGAACTATTGGTTCAGGAGCCAACTCGAAGTTTAAATGGTTGCGAAAAGATACTTGACCTCTTTGCAAAAAATAATCGTGGGCAAGTACAGAGTATCGTTACAGATACAGGGATTAGTGACCATAAGATATCGAGACTAAATAACGTTTCATCCAAACCCACCAAAAATAAACCCAAAATGTGTCTACTTAAGAAGCAGATAAAAATTCATTTTACACCTTCCTAACAGACAGTCGCCACACCGAGGAGACAGTGTGCAGAATATGTGGTTTAAATTCAAAGAATCAGTGTCGACCGCAGTTCAGAGACATACAGCAAATAAATTAATAAGTGATGGTACTGATCCCGTATGGTACACAAAACAAGTTAGAACACTGTTGCAAAAATGGTTCAAATGGCTCTGAGGACTACGGGACGTCACTAATATGGTCATCAGTCCCCTAGAACTTAGAACTACTTAAACCTAAGTAACCTAAGGACATCACAAATATCCATGTCCGAGGGTGGATTCAAACCTGCGAACGTAGCGGCCACGCGGTTCCAGACTGTAGAGCCTACAACCGCTCGGCCACTCCGGCCGCCAACACTGTTGCAGATGCGACGAAAAAACATGTTAATATACTTGACAACCAAAATATGCTACGAATTGGTTTCTTTTACCGAACTCAGATGATATCGATGCTGAATGGTTCACAGGAAACTTCATTTTCAATACGAATGGGTGCCCTGTTCTTACAATTATAGTTACTTTGAACTATTGGTTCAGGAGCCAACTCGAAGTTTAAATGGTTGCGAAAAGATACTTGACCTCTTTGCAAAAAATAATCGTGGGCAAGTACAGAGTATCGTTACAGATACAGGGATTAGTGACCATAAGATATCGAGACTAAATAACGTTTCATCCAAACCCACCAAAAATAAACCCAAAATGTGTCTACTTAAGAAGCAGATAAAAATTCATTTTACACCTTCCTAACAGACAGTCGCCACACCGAGGAGACAGTGTGCAGAATATGTGGTTTAAATTCAAAGAATCAGTGTCGACCGCAGTTCAGAGACATACAGCAAATAAATTAATAAGTGATGGTACTGATCCCGTATGGTACACAAAACAAGTTAGAACACTGTTGCAAAAATGGTTCAAATGGCTCTGAGGACTACGGGACGTCACTAATATGGTCATCAGTCCCCTAGAACTTAGAACTACTTAAACCTAAGTAACCTAAGGACATCACAAATATCCATGTCCGAGGGTGGATTCAAACCTGCGACCGTAGCGGCCACGCGGTTCCAGACTGTAGAGCCTACAACCGCTCGGCCACCCCGGCCGCCAACACTGTTGCAGATGCGACGAAAAAACATGTTAATATAAAAGAATACAAAATCCCTAAGACTGTGGCAATTTTACAGAAGCACAATATTTAACACAATCCTCAATTCGAGATGCTTTTAATAGTTTTCACAACGATACTCTGTTCTAACAGAAAACCCAAAGAGGTTCATACTGTATGTAAAGTACACCAGCGGCAAGATCCAATATATACCTTCACTGTATTACAGCAATGGTAATTTTAACTGATGAAACTACTGCTAGAGTTGAGATACAAAACACAGTTTTCCGAAATTCCTTTACCATAGAAGACGATGTAAATATTGCAGAATTCAAATGAAGAACAAATGCGAACTTAAGTAACTTAGATGTAGACAACAGCTGTGTAGTGTAGCAGCAAAGCATCTGGTTCTGATTGTATACCAGGTGGTTTGCTTTTACAGTGTGCTGAAACAATAGCTCCATACTTGGCACTCATATGTAACCTCTCGCTTGTAGAAAGATCTGCATCTGAAAACTGGTAGGTTGCACAGTTCATACTAATATTTGAAAAAGGAAATAGAAATAACAGAAATAGAAATTACAGATCCATATCACTAACGTCGAACAGCAACAGGAGTTTGGGAAATATGTATTGTGCTCTAACATTACGAATTACGATCTATTGACAGTTAGTCCACACAGATGCAGAAAATATCCATCCTGTGGAACACAACTAGTTCATTATTCTCACGAAGTAATGAGTGCTATCAACAAGGGATGTCAAATTGATACCATATTTTTTGATTTCCTGAAGGCTTTTGACAGTGTTCCTCACAAGTGACTTCTAATTAAATTGCGTGCCTACGGAGTAACGCCTCAGTTATGCGAATGGATTCGTGATTTCCTGTCGGAAAGGGCACAGTTCACAATAAAACAGAGTTATATCTGGCGTTCCCCAAGGAAGTGTCATAGACCTTCCGCTGTTCGTGATCTATATAAGCGATTTGGGAGACGATCTGAGAAGCCCCCTTAGATTGTTTGCAAATAATACTGTAATTTACCTTCTTGTGAAGTCTTCGGACGATCAAAAAATTGAAAAGTTTCACACCGACCTGTTTGGCGCTCTCCGTTCGTTTTCCCTTTCGTTTCGTGGTGTCCACGAAGTACACCGTGCCTTACGATGGCGAATAAAGTTCGCTTCGTTCCGGACACGCGTCCATTGTTCTCCCGCGGTCACGCGATCGGCAGACACGCTCGCTACTGAGGAGCGTATACACTCCAGGACAGCGTCCGAGCGGAACTACAGTGAACACCATTACCGCGATCGCCAGCTAACAGACATTGCAATCGAATTTCACTTTTGTCACATGTTTATTTACTCAGCTGTGCGGAATAAGTGCACTTACGACAAACGTCTAATTTACCAATTCCCATCATCACAGGCTCCTTCCTTGAAGTAGTGCGTAGGTTCGACGCTGTGTCAATGAAATTATCAAGGGAAACTGAAATTCGCTTTACAAATTACGATCACGCTGTGCTGTCTTATCTGTTTACCGACATGCCGTCAATGAGGGCTGCGTGCCTGCCTTGTTGCACAGGCTTCGACCGATACGGCTACGACAGCGGTCTACATTCCCCACCTTCCTGGCGGTCTAAGGATTTAGAGATTTTCAACTTTTTTTTAAACTTTACAATGTGTCTTAACTACTAAAATTTTGACAGTTGGTTTTTTTGGTGTATTCTTCCACTCTAAGAACTTTCGGGTCTGGTTTCAACCTGTCGGATTGAACCACTCGCTTATTGGACCCTCGTTATTACCGAATATTCGACACTAGGAACAAAACGTGGCAAACAAACGTAGTAACTACCTCGCACACAGGAGACCGGTAGAAATGCTAACATGAAAACCGTGTAATGAAATGGTTGCCTGAAACTGAGCAGTAAAGTCTGTGAGGACAGGAAGAACATATTCTGGAAACAACACATGAGGTAACTCAAGTAAATTAAATGCACCGCTCTGCATTGACTACGACGATCTTATCGTTATAGTGGGCTTAGAAAACCACAAGTCGTGGTTAAGTTATAGACTGGGAGAGCACAACTGAAAACGAGCTGCTCCCACGCTGTAACTGAAAACGAGCTTACTGTTGTGTGGTCACTAACCTCTCTCCTCCCTCTGCTGCCAGTACTTACCAACTATGAGAGGTGAAAAGACGAGCTACGGTTTCAGCAAGTGCAAATGGCATCTTCTCCGCAAATGCAACCACGTCCTGCACAGATCATGAATTTCTCGCCTCGGCCACTGACCAACCGAAGACAATTGCTATGGCTTTGTCCGGACCAACTATACCGCTCTGCTTGACGCTCTAAGAGAACTGTACTGCTTCACATCCCGGACGTGAATACCTTTCAGCTACGCATCGCGACTGAGAGTACTTTAAAAACTGCGGGATTCCAAGCTCCCTGTGACAAGACAGCTAAAAATTACTGATAGCTCAGTCAGACTGAATGTTCCGAGTGCTACCAATGGCATATCGCGTAGTAAACATTTTCCTCTCCCTTCAGAAAAAAAAAATTATTACCTGATACAACAGTTCAAACAAATCTCTTTTTAATAACCTCCAAATATCAACGCCAGGGTAGTGATAGTGAAATTCCTGATTTCTCCTGATGCGGGAGAGAGCATTTCTTGTTTCCCATAAGACCATATGTACACTCCAAACACCTGCCTAAAATTTCGATAAGCAGCCACTTTATTCTTCAGGTGAGCCGCAAAACGAGGTGAAATTCCTAACTGACCTAACCGGCACGCAATTATCCTCCTACAGACTGTAAAAGTGTTATCTACAGCTGGTGCAGTTGCCAAGAATCTCAGGACGCAGTCTGCGGTTGGAAAAGTGGCGTCTCATCCGGTATTGTGGCCCCCGGCCATTGCATGCAGATGGTGACCGACGGAGGGTAACTGAAGACCTGACCCCCATCTTGTTGGCGACTCGTTTGTATGACTAGACACGAGCCACAGAACCACTATACTCTGCTCTCCAGGATCACTTCGCCGCCAGAAGCTGGCTGAGGGCTTCACCATGCTTCACAAAACTGACTAGCCATCCCCAATTGCAGATCAATGGGCAGTTAATGGAAAGTGTTTTGTAATAGGGAAATTGTAACTTCCACAGTCCTCACGTACACTAATTAGCCAAAACATTTACGACCATTCATCGTTTAAGATTTCCAGGCTATTAGGCCGTGGTCGATGTATAAAACTTTCACCTAAAGTTTCCTCTCCGACTGCGGGAGACATCTTCAGAGGTAAAATGGCGAACTCCAACCAGAACTAGAGGGAGCACCGAATATGAAGGCAATGTAGACTGCACCACAGTCTGTCACATGACGTCGGCAACGAGATTATTGCTGGTAGTGATAACATTCTTGATTGAAAGTCATCGATCGTCATTCTTACGTTGCAAGTTTGATATCCCCATTTTAACTAATTTAACACCGCCCTCTTTTCTGTTAAAATTATTATGGTGTTTATAGATCTCAATAGCCTCTCTATATAAACGTTACTGATACTACTATGATTTCGATATGGCACTCGTCCCAATGAATTTTATTTCAAGATCACCCTCTTGGTAAAGACGATCCGCTAAGGCCGCTTTATCCGTGTGTCTCAGGCGGCAGTTCTTCTTGTGTACAACGAGACGGGTTTTAACATTTTGCTGGCCGAGCGGTTCTGGGCGCTTCAGTCCGGAACCGCGCTTCTGCTACGGTCGCAGGTTCTAATTCTGCATCGCGCATGGATGTGTGTGATGTCCTTAGGTTAGTTAGGTTTAAGTCGTTCTAAGCCTAGCGGACTGATGACCTCAGATGTAAAGTCCCATACTGCTCAGAGCCATTTGAACCATTTAACACTTCTTTTTGTCGTACCAATACAAACCAATCCACAACTACAAGGAATTTTATACGCATCCTGTGTGGCCACAGGATGTCGTGTAAGATTTGCCTATCTCAAACATTCTTTTATCTTCCTGGTTGGTCTGAATATAATTTCCATTCCGTCTTCGTCAACATTTTCCCCGTGCGATCAGTAATCGTACTGATGAAAGGAAGGAAAACTTTCCCTTTAAGCTCAGTTTTACGCTCCCATGATAGGTCGACAGATGTCGTTAGCGCTGCTGCCGAAATGCTTGTTGGCTTTATAATACATACAGTTCTTTTTGTTAGCATCTGCCCAGCAGGACTCGGAACAGCTTGTGTCGCACACCGCGTGACGTCTTTTTCGCCCTCACAGAATCAGCGCCGCCAGACCCATCAGCTTCACGCTGTGTAAACCTCGTAGGAGGAGGAAGCCGCCCTCCACTCGTGCCGCTTCGACAGGCTGGTCTAATTCAGCTTCGCTTTCGTCTGGACAGCTGGCCCTCCAGCGCCTTGGGAACGCCCTGCTGTGCGAGGCCAATCGCTCCACTGACCGGCCGCTCATCATGTCGAGCCGCGCTGTACCTACCATCTTAATGTGTTTTATGTGCACGTAGCTTGTGACAAACCTTAACCTAGTAACAGTACATAGAAGATAACGAATAAAAGCTGTTAAAAACATGCTAAATGATCCCACACTTCTTGATCATACAGGAGGTAACAATCCGCAGTGTACTTTATAGCACTTACAAATTCATAACATCAGATACAGTGTGTCATACCCTGTACGAATAATTAGGTGCAGCCTTTAACCTTAATTAACCTTAAATACACTTGCTCAAGTAACGCTTTAGAAGGAATAAAAATGGAAACCTTTCCACATAGTTCTGACATGTTTTTAGGGAAGCGCCCCAGATGATGCAGCTCTAGTTGGCTGTTATTAATTAGTCCCGTTTCAATTAAGATATTGCCAATAAATTATTTTGTTATAGCCCCATGCATACCTCCTTATCATCCGCATACTAATATTATGTTTACAACAACCCAAAATATTTCCAGCTACCAAAATGTAATCCTCGTGCTACTCATAATTGTTAAGGTACAGAAGCAGGCCCACTTAGACGACTACAAGCGACATCCACGTTATCTTCCCAAGTGGTTACCTAACGCCGAGCCGGTCGGTTGTGGCCGAGCGCTTCTAGGCGCTACAGTCTGGAACCGCGCGACCACTACGATCGCAGGTTCGAGTCCTGCTTCGGGCATGGATGTGTGTGATGCCCTTAGGTTAGTTAGGTTTAAGTAGTTCTAAGTTCTAGGGGATTGATGATCTCAGATGTTAAGTCCCATAGTGCTCAGAGCCATTTGAACCATTTTGATCCTAACGCTGATTCATCACATAGTCCCATTCTGCAGAAGACCTTGTAACATGACACACATAACCAACAATAATCAGATTTTAAACCGTAATGCACAGCAGGTTCTGCTACACTAATTGTTAGTAAACCTTCTATAGAAAACATTTAAGACTACTTTTTCCACAACAAGCACAAATGTAAACATGATTTTGCCATACCTTCATTTTAATCCTTAAAATCCGTCCACGCTATTTACTATCCCTTACTTCTATTGACATACGACATACCTAATTAGTGTGAAGAATGAATTGTTTCAGTTTGCCTTCTGCTGATACTGTGCTTCCGTTCCCAAGGCTCTTAGCGGTTTGTCCGTCCTCCTTCTTCAACCCTGTTATCATCACAAATGTTCATCAACGATCAGAACAAAAAATATTTCGTTAGTCAATTCGCTACATAACACTCACTCCATCTTCATTTATGGCTGTTGGATGTCACACTGGTTAGTATGGTCCACTTATTTCTTTCCTGAGACTACTTCCATACGAACATACTGCAGGTAACAGTACTGCTACTCATTCTCTTCTTGCTCCTAAGGCTAAAGCAAAAAACAAAAATAAAATAAAACATTATCCTCTGTTACACAGTGTCCTGATGTACTCTCGACGTGGGCTAATAAACCCTCATAATGGTCCCAAACGCTCGCTTGTCGGAGAAGAACCCTCATCACTCTCTTCTCCCATTTAACACATAGATTCTACTACACGAAGAGCATCGCTAGACAAAACTGAAGCATCTACAATTCCAACGTGTCAACAAGGCCAGAATCTGAATTTCAACAGGTAACAAACGCTCATCTCTTATACAGTTCTTTTAATAAACATACTACCTCTTAGTCTATTCCAAGAACTCCTCGCTACAGCTATGAGTTTCACAGATGAAATGGTCTGCAACTAGCGGGAATTAGCTAATAACTCAACTCGATTTCGCATTTAACAACCGCCAGGACATGACTTAATTCCCTGAAGGATGGAACTGCGGGACAAAAATCTTCTTGCTCTTTTGGTAGACAACAGAGACTGAAGACGACCAGACATTACACTCATAATTCAGAATCCTACGTGACCAACAGAACGTACACACATTATATCCTACGGAAAACTCAACATTTGCAGAAACTGTGAACTGAAGAGCAGAGCCTGTCTCATAGTGAAATCAGTTTGTCCCCAGTTTGGAGGTAATTTCTAATAATAAAAAAATAATATATTCAGAGGCTCGATATTGCACGCACAGGGACCCGCTCTTCTTTAGCACAGATTCTAAAAATTTTACAGGGCTTTGACCTCTGGGTCTCTTGGAATCACCACTCACGGTAATCTCTAAATTCACTCCTTCTCCGCAGCACTCGACGTTCAACATCCGAGGAACGCATAGCAGCATTCTTTACGTGATGTCTCTGCGGTGTCATTGGGTGCAATTGTAGTATTTTTTCACTTACCATAAGTCTACAGATGGTCTTTAACTGGCGCATCAGTGACCAAAGCTTATGAAAACTCTCTTTGAACTGTTTAAACCAGGTCTTGATATGCAAAGTGTATCCGTTGTCTTTGAACAACTAAAACGTCTGTACAAAAAAGTTCAGCTTGTGGCCGAATTTCACCGATTTAGATGACATTGTTTGTATGCTGGTGCTCATTTTGTAGTTGTTGTTGCTGTTGTGGTCGTCAGTCTGAAGAATGGTATGATGCAGCTCTACATGCTTCTGCATCCCATGTAACCCTCTTCATCTTTGAAGAACTATTGCTGCTTACATACTTCTGAATCTGGTTACTGTATTCATCTCTTCGTCTTCCATTACGATCTTACCCCCTAACACTTCCCTTCAACAGTAAATCTGTGGTCCCTTGATATCTCAGAATGTGTCCTGTCAACTGATCCCTTCTTTTAGTTACTCTATGACAAGAGATTCTTCTCTCCTCCATGGTGTTGAGTATGCCTTCATCAGTTACACTATCTACCATCTAATCTTCAACCTCCTTTTGCACCACCACATTTTAAAACCTCAATTCTCTTCTTCTAGAAAGGTATTTTTTGCATTTTTCACTTCAATTCGTTGTTACACGTCAAACAAATACCTTCAGAATATATCTCCTCCACTTAAATCTACAACTGATGTTAACAAATTTCTGTTGTTGACACTGCCAGTTTACATTTGAAGTACTGTCTACTTCAGCCATCTTTCGTTACTTTGCTGTCCAAGTAACAAGTACCTACTTTTAGCGCCTCGTTTCTTAACCTCATTCCCTCTGATTTAATTCCACTACATTCCATTACCTTGCTTTGCGTTTGTTGATGTTCAGCCTGTACTCTCTTTTCAAAATATGTCCATTCCGGTGAACTGCCCTTCCAAGTCTTTCTCTGTTCTGCAGAGTCACCATGTTATTGGCGAACTTTAAAGTTTTTATTTCTTCTCCTGCACTTCAAGTGCTACTCCACATTTTTCATTGTCTTCCTTTACTGCTTTGTCAATGTACAGATTGAACGACATTGGGAGAGGGTACAACGCTGTCTCACAGGGTGCCTTGACTCTCATAAATGCTGCCTGGTTTCTGTACAATCTGTGTATAGCCTTTGCTCCCTGTCCTTTACTCCTGCTACCTTCAGAACTTCAGGGATAGAGTTTCAGGAAACATTGTCAAAAGCTTTCTATAAGGTCAGAAATGCTACAAGCATAGGTTTGTCGTTCCTTAACCTATATCCTACGAGTAGTCGTAGGGTCAACATTGCGCGACTTTTCCTCCATTCCTCCAGAATCGAAACTAATCTACCGTGAGCTTGGCTCTACCAGTTTTTCGTGCCCATACACTGGCAAACAGTAGTTCCGACTGAAGCGGCAAAACCTGATCTCTCATCTGTAGACAACTCACCATCGTTTCAGATTCCACGCACACCGACACTGATGGGACACTAGTGGCACCACTCGTGATGTCATGAGGGAGCCACTACCTCCCAGATCGTTCGGGACAATTTTGCTGTTATTTTGTTAATTAGTAAATAAAAGTGGAAATACCAAATAAGGTAGACCGAGAAGTGTAGGAAGTGAACAAACTGTTTGAAGTAGAAAAAACGCAGAAGACCTAACATCTGGGACTGAAAGAAAATATACAATCTGGCATGCCATGACAGAAGCATACTCCAACAAAACATAGAAACTGAGTTCGTGGTACAATATTGTAAAGAACCTTATTCCAGAATTGGAGGAGAAACTTGTGAGTAAGTAGTAAATTTTGGTGAATTCTATACTAATTTCACTACTTTAGAATAGAAATAGCTGTCATATGCAGAAAAAGACTTGTTTATTTTTGTGTCGACTCCAGTTACATTTTCTTGTATGTAGCCAACAATCAACGTCTAAAACGAAGATTTACACATTCGAAGATAAATGATAAATTTACTGTCCTCCACTCTTTCATTGTCAAACAGTGTGTAATACATCTGGTCAATCGTTTAATGTATATTGGATATTTTCTCATTTTGCTACATTTTAGGCTTTTCTTTTTTTAAGAGTGACGGAAATAACTCTTCATGTGATGTCATTCTCCCAACAGACTATTTCCGATGAGAAGTGAACTATTATTAGATAGTGGCAGCACAAGTTGCCTGGTTCGTAAAACCTCTGGCACCTAGAGAGCTGGAGGCGTCACACGTGACTTCAAGAATGGTACCACTAGTGTCTCTTAGCTAATTGTGGCATAATGCCTGAGGCTTAACAATGCCAACTTAGTATTTCTGCAACGTTTGGCGTGAACCACCATTGTCCTGTTCTAAACGCTGTGCTTTCCTTCGTTGTTGTTGGTTGAAAGTTTCTTGTTATTCTTTGAATAAGAGAGGTTCTAGCATTTCTGGTACTTCTGGTGCCGGATACGTTTCCTCCGTTTCTTCGCATACATCCCTTACCTCTTACAATGTGTGGCTAGCAGTCGTAAGTCGATCTGTAGCTTCACATAGAGGTTGTTCAATCTCTGCCGACGTTTGTTCAACTTTATCCTTCAGTGAGGCTACCCATCTGTCCGCCTTTTTCATGTGTCTTTCATTCCGCCAGTCGTGCTTGGGTACCTCACATGTTAGAGCACTTGCCTGTGAAAGGCAAAGGTCTCAAGTTCGAGCCGCAGTCTGGCACACAGTTTTAATCTCCCAGGAAGTTTTATATAAGCGCACACTCACTGCGGAATGAAAAGTTCATTCTACTGTTTACAGTCCAAATGGCTGCATAAAATTTCCACAAGCGTCCTCGTTGCTCACCAGAGCCTCGCCAGCCACGGTATCGTCAGATTCCCAACTGAGCTGTATGCGCATGCGATTGCCCTCCTGCGGTCTCTGCAAAACATAATCTGCAGCCAGCACAATTACAAAGCACCTCAGGATAGGGTCAGTGCAAGCCAAAGCCGTGCTTCGCCCGACAGCTTGGTGCCGTGACATCGTACGCCGACAGTGACCGATAAATGTGAATAGGAGACCAAACTGGCGAACCTACAAGAGACTTGCTTTTTCTGAAAGACCAGGTATTCATTTGAGTCCCCACGCTCCGAATTTCATGATGGGTTTGGCACCAGTGGTCGGCCCTCTCTTACATCACACAGCGTTCCACACATACAGTACGTTTCTCATCACACAGTTACCTAAGAAATAAGAGTTTTAATTTGAGAAATAGTATTAAAATGAGTTGAGCATCTATAGTGACAATGTGATTAAATGATACCGACTGACAACTAATAAAGTTAAAACTGGTAGTCGTACAACTGCTACCAGTTGCACGACTTCTGTTCCAGCTGCTGCTGCTGCCAGTAATAGTGTTGATAGTAATAATAATGTCTGAGACAGGAAAGAGAAATAATAATAATAGTGGTAGTAATAATAAAAATAATAATGATAGTGGCAGATGTAGAAAGAATTTATAGCTGTACAAAAGCTTTTTTTCTGGTATTGCGAGTTTTCAGGGAAGGAGATTTAAGGAGATTGCACCAACTAAGAATACTGGGAGATGAGGAAGATCTGGTCGGAAAGAACGTGTTTCCAATATTGTTTAAGATATTTTTCGACGTTTCCCACAGGAATTATGCTGTATAATTGATTTGCATCAGACATACATCCAAACATGTAACTGCACAGTACTACGTTTGTTACTTGTTACATCAAAATTTCTCTTCGACTCTGCATATGTTGCACACTAAAAAGCCTTCATTTGATATTATATATAAATTTACTGACCCCAGTAGTACCATGTGAACACACTTTGGTTTCCTGCTTAAGTGTAGAGGAATTAGTCATATGGATTCGTATGTTTATGTAAACCTCATGATGGATTTTAGTAATTTTGTAGCATAATTTTGTCAATTCAGTGAACAGTGGTAAGTGTAGATGCACATTTTCTTTGTTATTAGTAATTTTGTAGCATAATTTTGTCAATTCAGTGAACAGTGGTAAGTGTAGATGCACTTTCTCTTCGTTAAAATCATAGGTTCTTGATTGACCACCTTCCCTTTAGTTTTCTTTCTTAATATCAATATCAATTCGTATTTTGCATTTATTACTATCTATGCAGCAGGATGATTTTTTTAATTTTGTGAACAAACGTGTGCAGCTGCATATATGACTGAATTATTAGAGGTTATTATCAAACCGTGTTTGAATCGCGAATGCTTACGATTCGTGGGAAATGTTCTAGTCAACAGGTCCCCACACGCGAAGAACGACCACCATTCATATTTATATTTCTGCTTCAACCATAATACTACTTTCCAAAGTCTACGCCGAGTTTGTGGCCGAGAGGTTCTAGGTGCTTCAGTCAGGATCGAATCCTGCCTCAGGCATGGATGTGTGTGATGTCCTTAGGGTAGTTAGTTTTAAGTAGTTCTAAATCTAGGGGACTGATGACCTCAGATGTTAAGTCCCACAGTGCTTTGAGCCATTTGAACCATTGGAACCAAAGTCTTCAAGGGGTAACCTGGAGAGCTCCTTTAGAGTCTGGAAAGTATGAGCTCACTCCGTAGATGCAGCACTGCTGAAAATGAAGGGACTATATTCGAGGCACAGACTGGCAAGCTCCTTTTAATCTAGGATAACCTTCAGTATTCATTTTATTTTACCAACTCTTCCTTTGCTGAATGTAAATTTTGCATTGCTGTTAATCATCTACGTAAGATGTACATTCTTGTAATTAAGTTGATGACTCGTTTTCGTGCTGATAATATTGTAGGTGCATCTTGAGTTTTATATCCAGATTATCCTTTTACAATTCTGACATGTGGATAATTTGTGCACATCATATTCTACTTTTTTCAGTCCATCCATGGGCAGACAACAAGCATAGCTGTTGACAGTTGCATGTTTTGTGATGGCTTTTCTGTGGAATACAATTTGTTTTACATTATTTGTATTAATCTAAGGTTACAGATGCTTATGGAGCCTCCATATAGATATTTTGTACGAATTAATGTTTGTTATTGTAAGACTATGATTGTGTCAGCTGCATGTGGTACAGTCATATTAGAACACCTGTATCTTAAAGCCTGTAAACTCATGAGTCAGAAATTTATCCCCGGTTCATGTATTCCATTATGTTACTTTTTATCTTACGAATTATGTTAACAAATGTCTGTATAGAGGTTTTAAAAGTGCAAATATGTGAACAGAGCAGATAAGTTTATGACTGAGTCTATTGTAGTCAACACGAGTTACGCTTTCTGTATAAGCTGAAGTATTGTGATTGTGATAGACTTCACCTGAGATGTAGTCCATACAAAATTTGGCATTTTTCAATTAGATGTTATTTTAGGCGCTGTGCGATGGTCCATTCATGCTCCTCTTCTTTATTCAATTAAAGACTCGCAAACAGATTTTACAGTTCATTCTCGAAATTATGCCTTTTACAGCCAAAACATAATGAGCCCCTCCTTTTTTGTACAGAATACATCAACGATTCAGCGTAGTATGGATTCGACAAGTCCTACGTACGTTTCCTCGCCCGTGTGGCTCTAGATGTCTACGCAATGGTCAAACAGTTCCCATAAATTACAGGCTGGTGGTTTCCGGTCCAGAGCAGGCACCCAGTAGCATCCCAGTTGTGATACACTGTGTTCAGATTAAGCTAAGTTGGTGGAAAAGACACGAACGTGGGTTCGCTATCACGCTCCTCAAACCAAAGTTTCCTGTTGGAAAATGTTATGGCCATCACAGAACTCATCCAGCATGGAAGGACGTAATTTTTCCAGAATATGTTCAGGTTCTCCTAAGATAACATGAAGCCTTCGAATACTACAATTTGTCTCATGGTAGCGCAGGTGACGACTCTCATAGCCAAGTACTGCCATCAACAGCACTTCCTGTGGCGGAGTGCATGTTTCCAGCAGTCGATCGCTTGGCTGACAGCGTATCTGGAAACATCGATCGAAATAGTGTAAGAAGATACGTGATTCATCCGACCAATTGATAAAGTTTCCATTGATCCGCGGTCAAATCAGAGTTATCCCCTGCCCAAAACAACTGTAATTCACTATTACGTTTTTTCGACATGGGAAGACGTAGGGGTCGTCTGCTACGGACTCCGATGTTCAACAATGGTCGTTGAACTGTGTGCTGCAAAACACTTTCAAATCGTCTCCAGATCTACCACACATCCCTGCCTGTCCCACTATACAGAGTGAATAGGCATCTGACCTCCACGTCCTGTGATGACACGTCCAACATCTTGTCGTCTGCATCCAGCTTTGCCGTTCCCGAGAAGGTCGTTCAGAGGGACTAGGTCATAAGAATCTACCCTTCGTCAACGGTGTTTATGTCAGTTCATTTCCCCATTTTCGACTCTTGTTGCTCCATTTCCCCATTTACTCGTTTGTTTTGGCTCTGATTACGTGCTTTCCTCACAGTGTCACGTGCTCCCAGCACCATCTCCCGTCATTCAGTTTCGCGCTGGGCACTGGGCATAATATTTTGGCTCATCGCTGTATATTCATTGAGATCTCTAAAGTGCTATACTGTTATTAAACAGTCATTTGTGCTCACGAAGACATATTTGTGCATGTGTGTGTGTGTGTGTGTGTGTGTGTGTGTGTGTGTGTGTGTGTATGTGTGCGTGTGTGTGTATGTGAAAGATATATGTATTTTTACTCTTACTAAATTCTAAATTCATTTTGTGCGAATATCAGTTAACATGTAATAAGCTGGATTTGACGTATCTGTCACTGTGTAACACATCAACACTCCATCTGCAACAAAGAACAGGCATTTTGCGAAAAGATAATGGAAATGCTTTTGATTTCGAGGAAAATAGTGGGAACAGAAATAGCGGTACACGTAATATGTAAAGCCAATGTACTTCATCAAATTAACAATCGCATTTAGCATTTACTCAATTGCATTCAAATACAGTTTTCCTTTAGGCAGTATTTCATGGTGCATATTTGTCGTAAGATGGGATCTACACTTCAATTAAATGATTCCGGATACATGAAAGATGGCGGTGCCTTCCGGGCAAGCCACTGCCATGGTCATACCCGTCAGGCACCTCCCCTTTCATTTTGTTTCAGTGATTATCATAGAATTTTATTTACCTTTGGTGTATCTAAATTTTCCCTGATAGTTATTAATCTGGTGGACTATGAGGGTTAAGGTAAACCACTGATTGATCTCACAGTACTTGCATCACTTGAGTAGCAGTAGTAGGCTTAAACTCGGCTGTAGAGATAGATTTTGGACGTTGGAGTTGACATTGCATTAGGGGCAGCTTCATAAATTTCCCCGAGCAACAAGCCAGCTCGCATATACCTTTGGAGTCACCGAAATGGGCCGTGGGCCTGGCAGGCTAGTGGTTTATGGACTGTCATTCTGGCGGCTGGCCTTGTTCCGCTAGTGGCCAAGAAAGAGGGGGGGGAACACCGCGGCTGAATGTGAAATGACACTATTTTAGAAACTGGCGGCTCCAGGCATTCTGGCGCCGGCCTAACAGCTTTAGTAGTTTGTTTACGTGGTGTTGGGGTCTGGTCCCCTTATCCCGTGTGTGGGTTGAGCTATAGCGGCGTCAGGCTGACGCCCAGATAATGTGTTTATTACAAGAACAGCATACCTTGTGAAACTGGACGACAAATTTCTCCAGATGACGCGTTTCTTAGATGTCACCTTGCCCCAAGAAAAGGGCGTCCACTAAATCGTTTTATGGACGAGACAGAGCTTCTTTTCACTGGGACGCTTCCCCCATCCTGTGAAATGCACGAGGATTTGGCTGTAGTACCTCCAGGCAATGTGTACTGCACTGCAGTGATTGGTTGGGAAAGATCGGGTCTCCTTGGTAGAAAATATGATTGGCGTGGTAACCACTGCTGGACCATAATAGGTTTATTTGAGAACATGTGGGGAATGACTGTTTTTCGGAAGGTTTTGAGCAATGGGAGAGGCAATTACTTGCTTCTCGACCGTCATGGAGTACAGTCGCTAGAGATCTTCCGTTTCTGTGTAGAAAGCAGTTAGTTACAAACACATCCTGAACACCCGGGCGAAACTCTATATTTTCGCGGATGTGAGACAAGCATTGGTGGACGTGGGGTCACCTCCCACAGTACTACGCTTCGGCAGTACCAGGACGCAGACGACTGCATGTCTTCTTTCACCAGCTACATCGGTAATGTTGCACAGCTTTGGCAAATTCAGAAGCCTATCAATCCTTTTCAAGACAATCTTTTTTCATAGCAGCCTTGTACTTGCAGTAGTCATTCTCAGTGTTCATTGCATGCTCAATTATATCTTGACACAAGAGACCAAACAGTGGAATGATACAGCAGAGTGTACCTGCGTAGATTGGCATCTTTTCACTCACAATAGCCAGTCTCATTTACATGTAAATTCCAATTAGGTTTCCCAAGTCTATTGCCAACCAAGGTAAGTTCCTGTTGATGTAATGTTATACAGTTGAAGTTTCTCTTTATTCTCCCTTGACCTGGATATAAGTTAATAAATTCCTTCCGATACCGTAGGTCGTCGTTATTAAATTTTCAATGATCCCATTCTCATTTCCTACAGTGTCATTTATTTCATTGTGGGTGTCAAGGAATTAAATTAACATCAAATTAGCTCAGGGGTGATCCTCACAAGGGCAACTAGACAGATTTCCTTGGCTTATTCATAGACATGGCACCTATTGGGTGTGGTGCTTACGACTTTTTGGAAGTCCGGAAGGCGGAGAACTGCCTCCACCATAGGCTAGCTTGAATATTGACGAACCTCCAGTGATCGAATTTTCCGCTTGGTGTCCTCTGATAACAGTAATCAGTAAATAACTACATTCGGGATTTTCTTTTCGTTTCACCATTCTTGATTTAGTTACGTGGTTGTGCTTAAATCGGGGGCGAATGTGGAAAAAATCTCTTCCTCACTATGTAAAATATTTAGTGGTGTTCATGTTTTGGTTTGGTGAGTTCTGTACCACAATCACGAATTTGGCAGCTCAGCATTGCTACCTGTGTCGCAAAAAGTTATTTTTTGATGGGTTGGTTCAAATGGCTCTGAACACTATGGGATTCAACATCTGAGGGCCGCCCGCGGTGGTCTCGTGGTTCTAGGCGCGCAGTCCGGAACCGTTCGACTGCTACGGTTGCAGGTTCGAATCCTGCCTCGGGCATGGATGTGTGTGATGTCCTTAGGTTAGTTAGGTTTACGCAGTTCTAAGTTATAGGGGACTGATGACCACAGTAGTTGAGTCCCATAGCGCTCAGAGCCATTTGAACATATGAGGTCATTAGTCTCCTAGAACTTAGAACTACTCAAACCTAATTAACCAAAGAACATCACACACATCCACGCCCGAGGCAGGATTCGAACCTGCCACCGTAGCGGTCACGAGGTTCCAAACTGAAGAGTCTAGATCCGTACGGCCACACCGGCCGTCTTTTTGGTGGGGTAATTGTGTTTTTTGTTTAACATATTTGAGAGTCGGATGTCATTACGCGTTCTTGCATATGCATAATTTTTGTTTTGTGTTCTGTTTTATTTTTTCTTCTCTTTTCGAGTCATACAACACAATTTCTTTTTTTGTATTCCACCGCCGTGAATGTTGACGAGAAGCAAAGCGAAGCTACTTCATGGCCAAAGTCTCTTAGACTCGGGAAACACGATGGAACACGCTAATAACAGTGACGTCAACCCTTAAGATGACATGTTGGATGGGATTCCCTTGGAGCATTCAGGCTCAAACACGTATGAGAGGCTTTTCGTACTGACAGATGATGCAGAATCAGAACAGGGAATTAACAGTGGTGTTGAGTCTGATCATGCAGATGAACGTGGCCATTTAGACGTATTAGTCAGATGTAAAATTACCTGCCAGGATAGCCGAGCGCGGTAACGCGCTGCTTCCTGCACTCGGGTAGGCGCGCCGGCCCCGGATCGAATCCGCCCGCCGGATTAACGACGACGGCCGGTGTGACAGCCTGCCTGGATATGGTTTTTAGGCTGTTTTCCACATCCTGATAGGTGAATACCGGGCTGGCCCCACGTCCCGCCTCAGTTACACGACTCGCAGACATTTGAAACGCATCCACACTGTTTCACGATTTACACTAGACGCCGATTGCTGGGGTATACTACTTCTGTCCCGAGGGGTATGGGGTGGTGGCAGGAAGGGCATCCGGTCATCCCTTAAAATTAACCATACCAATTCCGTACTTAACCCTGCCGACCCTGCTCTCAATGGGGGATAAAGGTAGTAGCAAAAGAAACGAAAGTCAGGTGTAGAAATTTGGAAAGGGATATAGAAGACAGACACACAGTGTGACGCCAATACGCTCGGGGATGACGGGTGGCTTCGTCAATAGCTCGAACGCATTATGAACCAGAACCTGACCCAGTCATTGCTCTCCTAGTTCAGCTTAAGAAGCAGATGGATGAATTAGAAAGAAAACGAAAGGAGGAGGTAGAAGAATTAGAAAGGAAACGAAGGCAGGAAGCAGAACAATTCGAAAGAAAACGAAGGGAGGAGGCAGAAGAATTGGAACAAAAAAGAGAGCGTGAGGCGATCGCATTAAAGGGGCAGATTAGCGAACGCATGGACTACTTTCAGGCACAACGTTCTGAGGTACTCACAACTCGGGACGCAGGCGATGGAAGACGCTCGCCTTGCCTGAATAGAAGCAGCATGTGCGAACAAGTTTGCTCTTGCTGCAGACACCCGAGCAAAACGAGCGAGCTCCGCGCCCAACAAGGGTTCGAAACCCTTGGCTCCGGTACATAAGGCAACGATCGCCAACACTGAGAATATTGCCAAAGTAAACGATCGACTAGCTCCGGTAGAGGAAAAGTTGCAGACAAAGACCTTGCACGGCGGAACAGTTACGTAGCTGCAAAACTTCAACGGCACGAGTGATGCCATCGAGTGGTTCACGGAGCAGTGCGACGCAAGTCACGTCTTCTGCCGAGTGTGCTCACTCACGCAATACCTCTCAGCCGGTGGGTAGGAATACGCCAGACACGGTCCCGGAGAATTTTGGTAGATGTTACTATGTTCATGGCCCCTCAGTGCGAAGCTGGAATTTATCTGCGGGAACAGCCGCTGAAAAAATGGGAGATGTCGTGGCAAAGTGCAGCAAATGGATCAAGGGAGCATTTATCGCTACCTATTGATCAGCATAAATGGTGAAGATTATGATTTGGCCTGAAGTCGAATCTTCGGGATACAAAGGACCAGTAAAAATGTTTGATGCATTATTAAAGAAGCACCAGTTCTTGGACGCACTCTGCAGCTGGCCGGAAATTATTCGTTTCTGTTACTCGAAGCTCCCCATGCAGTATTAATAGGCACTGTTGGTAGTTGCGGAGACAACACTGAAACTTTCAAATGTCTACTCAGCGAGCTGGAATTGATATATGAGAGGCAAAATGTAAAGGATAAAGGCAGAAGCAATGACAGCAACAACCGGCGACTGCGTAAGAGCAAGGATTAGCACACTGAGCGCCACGGTCAGCGTAAGGGACACAGGAAAGAGCACCTCAACCCGACCGCAGAAATTACGGGTACCAGAGCCGAGAAGGGGATAATCTGCGGCACCACGATCGAAACTGGCGGGAGCGGGAACAGAACCAGCAAGCTTCTGGAGGTTGGCTAGGTCCAGACAGGAATCGGCGGGTAGGAGAGGTGGTTGCGAATCGTCCACCAAGTCCCTCTCACAACACACATAACTGAAGCCATCCACATAATTGATGCCAGGGATGTGCTTTTTTATGTTTTGTAAATGTGATTGTGTAAACATTAGGTGTTATATAGGGATTATTTGTGGTTGTATGGGTTGAGTGAAAACAGGGTTGTAATGGGCATTTGTGTCTAACTACTGTGTTTTATCTTTGCCATTTTTCAGCATCACATCCATTTTAAAATTATTTTTTTTGTTTGTCTTCTTTTTGTTCTGTGATTGCTTTTCTCATGAAGCATTCATTTGGAATGTGAACGCCGTAATTGCAAGTGATGCTTATCGATGTTTGTTCGAATGCATTCTCGTTCTTGGGTCATGACTGCTACAAGGGTTGGTTCAAATGGCTCTGAGCACTATGGGACTTAACGTCTATGGTCATCAGTCCACTAGAACTTAGAAGTTCTTTAACCTAACTAACCTAACGACAGCACACAACACCCAGCCATCACGAGGCAGAGAAAATCCCTGACCCCGCCGGGAATCGAACCCGGAAAACCGGGCGCGGGAAGCTGCTACAAGGGTGATTTCGGCGTTTGCGTCTGTGATGGGGGAATCGTCGTCTGGCATGTCTGAAACCTGGGCCGGTCTTGGGTCTCGCATGGTGTTGTGGGGTGCTTAACACTCTTACGAATGCTTATGATAGTGAATAAGGCACGCATTCGTCATGTTGCACCTACCTCCTGATCAGTTCAGAGTGCGTGGGAGCACGCCTCGTAGTTTTGCCCCTATCTGCTGATGAGTTTCGAGTGTGTATGAGCACGCCCTTGAGTACTCCGCCAGCTTTTAGTGGTGTTTTTTCGAGTATGCTCAGCCACGCATGAGTTGCGTGTGCGGAATTCGGATTCGTGAAATGTTAAGGAGGCCGCCCAGCCCTCCCCGCTGCTGTGCGTTGTGTCATACTTTCAAATTGTCAGAGGTTTGGTTCAAAAAAATGGCTCTGAGCACTATGAGACTTAACATCTGAGGTCATCAGTCCCCTATAACTTAGAACTTCTTAAAACTAACTAACCTAAGGATATCACACACATCCATACCCACGGCAGGACTCGAACCTACGACCGTAGCGGTCGCGCGGTTCCAGACTGAGGCGCCTAGAACCGCTCGGCCACTCCGGCTGGCTGTGAGAGGTTTGATTCACCTCCATATTTAAATACGTATATGTGTGCGACCTTATCATGGATCAAAGATAGTGAGGAATAGTGTTTCACACCCTAACAACTCAACCGAGACACAGGACTGGACTGCATCTTTCTCATGCTATTAGTCTAGTCTCATTGTAGCGATAGTTTTTTATTGCTTGTGTTTCTTGAGAGACGTCTGGAAGTTTGTCCGGCTTTTCTTGTGGAGTTTCAGAGTCTGTTACGTATTTCGTCCTCAACGTTACAGGAATACCTAATCACCATCGTAGAAAACTAGAAAATCAGACAAGAGCTGCCTTCGAAACGGGACGACAGCATTTCGCGACTCGGCTGTCGCTGGTCGGGCCAGATGGACACATATGTCTCGATATTTTATTTCCTTTCATGCAGGTTGTACTGCCGGTATTCACTATCTTTTTGTGTTGCCCTTTTGTTTTGTTACTGTGGACGCCTGTGTTTGTCTTTAAAACGTTTAAAGGTTTCCCAGACGCCGCCACAACGTAGGAAGATGACATTTTTAGACTTACTGTTCCATGTTTGACTTAATCATTTAGTTTCGCATGTTAGATTATTGTGTATACCACTGCGAATGCCTGAATTTTTAGGATATAAAAGTTGTTGGAGGGTAGTTTGTAAATACAATTAGAGTCTAAGGCATGCGAATTTACATGTAAGATAATTAATAAGGAGTACCTCTGTCTACTGTAAGATATTAGAGTAATTTTGTAATGTTTCATGTATATTGCTAAGTGCCACAGGAGACGTGGGAGAAGTGACCCTGAGCGTGGACCTCTGTCTGCCGGTGCACCTTCTATGGGCGTGCCGACGCCAGCCACAGGGGTTTTTCCATTGGCCATGGGACGTCCTGGAGCGCATCGTCCGTGCTGCCAGACAGTTGATCCACGTGACCACCCGCAGTCTCTTCCGGCCACCAACCTCGCAACTCTACAAGATGTGCCACCTGATCCTCCCGTCGGCGCGTAAGCCGGAGGAAGGCGTCAGGTGTAAGACATTGTGACAAACTGAGTCTGTCATGTGTGCAGTTGTGTGGGCGTGGCCTGTGGGACCTCTGGAACTCCGCAGCGGCCAGCGGCATTGCCGGGGCACGATGTGTGTCTAGCATCTAGCGTTTTGCGTCACGACCATCAACCCCCATACCCACTGACTCGTGCATGGGCCTAGTCTGAAAGAGCATCCACAACTCTCACCAGCACTACTGTGCCGTCAGCGTGTGTTATGTAGTGTCTTGTGTAAAACTATTCTGCAGACATCTACACGAATTAGGTCGAGCCCAAGGACGTACTATGCTAAACTTCAACGTATTTCATTGTTGTTGTGTTCACAAATGTTCAATGTCAATTAATTTCCTGCCACCATCTATTTCACTGATGAACATTACACATTATAATTGTCTGTTTGCTTCCTTGCCATAAATTTAAGTAGATCTCACTTTTGTTTTGGTAACCAATAAATCAAAACTGGCCACTGGCGGTTAGACCGTGCTACAAACATGAATAGTTTTGTGCTTTCATTTCACGTTACTATCAGTTTTCATTTGGTTTTTTCTGTTGTATACCCTGGATAAATTATTTTGGTATGTATATATTGAGACACACGTTTTGTAAATCCAGCTACACAAGTATGTCCTCCATGCATTTCTGAAAGGTGAATGCAAGTTGCATAATAGTCATGTTTCGTGAATGAATCAGTGTGAAAGGACATCACGTCACGTCACTTTGGCTATCTCTTTTCTTTGCTCTGGGATACTGAATGTATGAGGTCACTTTTCACAGAGGGAGAAACTTCCTTTGTGAGGAAAACGCCTTTCCTTCTTCTCGCGAACGTGTGTGTTTGTAATGGGACCAATTAAAGTATGCATTGTTAACAAATTACCCGTGAATGTTTGCAGGATGATGTGGTCCATGCAACTGACAATGGCAACTCCCAGCATTGCTCAACTTGTTTGCAACTGTGGAGAGGATGTGTGTGTGTACTTGGGTATCCCTGTGAAAGAATTAGCGTCACTTGAGGTACGAGACTAACACTGGCAGTCAGGTTGGCCATATTTTCCTCCGTGATTTCTGTCCTTTCTTGCTTCACCACGACAAGTGGCTGGTTTGATACATCCATTGATACATTTCTTTGGGTTGTGTCAAATTATCCCTTGCCTTAAGTGAGCCACAAATGGCGATAAATGATCTTTTGTGTGAGGGGTTTAACGAAAGACGGCGGTGCCTTCTGGGCAGGCCATTGCAGTAGTAAAAACCATCAGACATCTTCCCCTTCATTTTGTTTCGGTGGTAATCATACAGCTTCATTCGCCTTTGATGTGTCTAAATTTTCCCTGATTTTTATTAATCTGATAGAGTTTTTGGGTTATTGTGAAAATGAAATGCCTATGAGCACTATGGGACTTAACATCTGAGGTCATCAGTCCCCTAGAATTTAGAACTACTTAAACCTAACTAAACTTAGGACATCACACACATCCATGTCCGAGGCAGGATTCGAACCTACGACCGTAGCGGTCGCTCGGTTCCAGACTGAAGCGCCTAGAAGCACTCGGCAACACCGGCCGGCGGTTTATTGTGAACCACTGATGTATCTCACAGTATCTGCGCGACTTTAGTAGCAGTTGTAGAATTAAACTCGGCTATACAGATAGATTTTTGGATGCTGGAGATGACCACTGCATTAGGGGCAGTTTCAGGACTTTCCCCGAGCAGCCAGCCAGTTCACAGATTCCCTTGGAGTCAACAAAATGGGCCTTGGGCCTGGCAGGCCAGTGGTTTATGGACTGCCATTCTGGCGGTTGGCCTTGTTCCGCTAGTGGCCAAGCAAGAGGGTGGGAACACCGTGCCTGAATGCGAAATGACACTTCTTCAGAAACTGGCGGCGCCGGGCATTCTAGCGCCGGCCTAACAGCTTTATTAGCTAGTGGACGTAGTGTGGGAGCCTGGTCCCCATATCACATGTGTGGGTCGAGGAAAGCAGCGTCGGGCGGGCGAATGACTAGTGTGTTTATTACAAGAACAGCGTATCTTGTGAGACAGGACGACTAATTTCTCCGGATGTCGCGTTTCTTAGATGCCACTGCACTCCAACAAAACGGCGCCCACTAAATCGTGTTATGGGTGGGACTGAGCTTGTTCTCGCTTGGACGCTTCAGTCATCTTGTGAAATGCGTTGGGATTTCGGCTGCAGGACCTCCAAGCATTGTGTGGTGTTTTTTCAGAGAACAGAATGTGTACTACACTGCAGTGATTGGCTGAAGAATATCGGGTCTCCTTGCTAGAAAATATGATTGACACGCTAACCAGTGCTGGGCCAAGATAGGTTTATTGGAGAACATCTGGGGGAATGGCTGTTTTTCATAAGGTTTTGAGCAACAGAAGAAGCAATGACTTGCTTCTCGACCATTACAGACTACAGTCGCTAGAGTTCTTCTTTTCTACGGAGAGAGCAGTTAGTTGTAAACACATCCGGACACGCGGGTGAAACTTTATATTTTTATTGACGTGAGATAATCTGCTGCAGACGTAGGGTCACGTCCCACAGTACAAAGTTTCAGGAGCACCCAGACGCAGACTACTGCATCTCTTCTTTCACCAGCTATAATGGTAACGTTGCGAAGCTTCGGCAAATTCAGAAACTTTTCAATTGTTTTCACGACCATCTTCTTTAATAGTAGCCTTGTACTTGCAGTAGTCACTCTCAGTCTTCATTGCATGCTCCATTATATCTTGACACAAGGAACCAAACAGTGTAATGGTACAGCAGAGTGTACCTGCGTAGATGGCATCCTTCCACTCACAATAGCCAGCCTCATTTACACGTAAATTCCAATTAGGTTCCCCAAGTCTATTACCAACCATCGTGGGTTTGTGTTAATTAAATGTTATGCAGTTGAATTTTCTGTTTGTTCTCTCTTGACCTTGATGTTATTTAACAATTGCCGGCCATTGTGACCGTGCGGCTCTAGGCGCTTCAGTCAGGAACCGCGTGACCACTACGGTCGCAGGTTCGAATCCTGCCTCGGGCATGGATGTGTGTAATGTCCTTAGGTTAGTTAGGTTTAATTAGTTCTAAGTTCTAGGCGACTGATCACCTCAGAAGTTACGTCGCATAGTGCTCAGAGCCATTTGAACCAACCATTTAACAAATCTCTTGTTATTAATTTTTCAACAATACCCATTCTCATTTCCTATAATGTCATTTTTTATGTTGTTGGTTCCAAGGAATTAAATTAATGTTATGTCAAGTTAGCGAACTCAGAGATGATCCACACTGAGGCCACTAGTCAGATTTACTGGCACTATTGATAGACATGGCACGTCTTTTGTGTGGTGGTTAAGACTTTTTAGTCGTTTGGAACACGGAGAACTGCCGCAAGCATAGGGTGGTTGTATACCTTCGATAAAATTTTGTTCTGTCACTTCGTGACATTCGTGAAGTAACTGAAAACTATCCAACTACTAAACGAAGATTATTACGTTTTCTGTGATTTAGTATTGTAATGAACAGAAGAGCCTAAGAAACTGGTATACAGGTCTCACATCGTGGAAGGCCCCATGAGCACGCAGACGTGCTGCAGCACGATGTCGCATGTACTCGACTAACGCCTGAAGTAGCGCTGGAGGCTACTGACTGAATGAATCTTGCAGGGATGTCCATAAATCTGTAAGAGTACGAGGATGTGGAGATCTCTTATTAACAGTACGTTGCGGACATCCCAGATATGCTTAATAATGCTAATGTCTGGGGAGTTTGGTGGCCAGCAGAAGTGTTTAAACTCAGAAGAGTGTTCCTGGAGTGACTCTGTAGCAATTATGGACATATGGGGTGTCGCATTGTCCTACTGGAATTTTCCAAGTGCGTCGGCATGCACAATGGACATGAGTGGAGGCAGGTGATCAGACAGGATGCTTCCGTACGTTTCACATGTCAGAGCCGTATCTAGATGTATTAGGGGTCCCATATCACTCCAATTGCACGCATCCCTCACCATGACAGCGCCTCCACCAGCTTAAAGATCCTCCTGTTGACATGCATGGTCTATGGATTCACGAGGTTGTCTCCTTACCCGTACACGTACATCCGCTCGATGCAGTTTGAAACGAGATTCGTCTGACCAGGCAACGTGTTTCCAATCATCAACAGTCGTATGTTGGTGTTGACAGGCCCTGGTGAGGCGTAATGCTTTGTGCCCTGCAGTCATCAAGGGCACACGAGTCTACCTTCGGATCATAAAGCCCATATCGATGATGTTTCGTTGAGTGGTTCGCACGCCGACACTCGTTGTTCGCCGAGCTTTGAAATCTGCAGCAGTTTGCGGGAGGGTGGCACTTTTGTGACTCTGAACGATTCTCTTCAATTGTCGTTAGCTCTGTTCTTGCAGGATCTTTTCCCGGCCGCAGCGATGTCGGAGATTTGGACTTCTACCGCATTCCTAATATTCACGGTACACTCGTGAAATGGTTGTACGGTAAAATCCCCACTTCATGGCTACCTCGGAGATGCTGCGTCCCATCGCTCGTGGGCCGGCTATTACACCACGTTGAAACTCAGTTAAACCTTGATAACCGGCCATTGCGCAGCAGTAACCGATCTAACAACATTTGTTGTCTTATATAGGCGTTGCCGACCGCAGCGCCGTATTCTGCCTGTTTATATATCTCTGTATTTGAATACGCATGCCTATGCCAGTTTCTTCGGAGCTTCCATGTATAATGGGTTAAATACAATTGTGGCAGTGACTGAATATTTTTCATTTTTCAACACTATTGATTTCAAGATGATATATTCATTACTGTATGATGGATGTGTTCATCAGTCACTTTCATTTACAGAAAAACTGTCTGCTCTTTATTTTTGTAGTAATTTCGTGACCATGATAACTGCAGTTATGCTTTTAGGTGTGACTTACTGCTGAATAATCTGGCAGTTATTCGTTCGCATTAATTTAATTACAGAATAGTTTTACCAATTTAAGTGCTGGAACTATAAGTTTCTACTTCATTACTCTGTTTAATATCAACTTAAACTCTGAATGGCTGTATTGTCATGTATAGTACTTTTAATTTTTTTTAACGAGCCTGTTGCCAAGGGTTAAAAATAGTTTATGGTTATGCGATATCACATAGACAAGATAAGATGACCAAATATTCACGTATACTGCATATCAGAAACGTGATAAATAACACGCGTGAAAGAAGAATAAAAATTAATAGTATTGCCTGCAGGAGAGAACTTTAGTAAAGCAAAATGTCAAAATTCTAACGAAATTTAAGCTGTTTCTCCAATGGAAATAGGTGACACAATACTCTTTAACGAATTCTGTGAGAAGCATCAAAATACATGTCTTACCTCACCTCAACTTCATGGTAGTGCTGTTCATAAGCTGTTACGGAGCTAATCCTTTATATATCAATACGATGGAACCCTTTCGTTCATTTCCGGAGGATAGCCAATTAAACTTTTTGAGAGAGAAAAACAATTTGCCGCTGTTATTCAGTACCGTACAACGGTTAATACGATCACATCGAAGAAGGACACGTGCAGGTTGACTGTCGGGCAAATTAACACACGTAAATGATGCGCTGTAATCAGGAGAGTGGCCCGGGTACATGTTTTTCTCCAATTACAGCTCGACATTCATCATTCTCTTTTCATTAGGTCACGCACACACATGCTCATTATCCATGCTCTCTCAAATTGTATTGGCATTCTTTTCGCAGTTCGTTTACATTTAATGAAAATACTCTTCATATGTTTTGAACGTCGGTTCAGTTTAACAGACTGGAAACAAGATATAAAAAATGGAAATGTTGATTCTTTCGATTTTCAATGAAATGAAGTAACAGAGAGAGGGACGAACTTAAAACGCAGCACTGAAAATCCACTACAAGAGGAATGAACTGCAATAAAATTTGATGGAATGAATGGAGGGAATGTTAGAGATGTAATTATAAACTGTGGGGATAGGTGGATTGCAGTGGGGAAATTAGAGTTGGTACTTAGCTGGATGAATGAATACAGAAAATGAGTAGTAGACTGTGGTAGTGCTCAGTCCATGAGGAAGGGAGAGAGAAGAGTCTGAGGAAGATGGGGAACATAAGGAGTCCTTATATGGAGTGGGATAGCGACAGAAGAATTACACCTGAAAAGACTGATGAGTACACGTAGGCAGAAGTGTGGGATTATTCCTGGATTTGAAATCAGAGTGGCAACAAGAATGATCTAGGAATGAAGTTTCCTGAAAATGCAGAATGTACGGCTTGTTCAGTGAGGGAGTAGAACTGAGGAAATGTCAAAGAATATAAACAGAATGTACGGCTTGTTCAGTGAGGGAGTAGAACTGATGAAATGTCAAAGAATGTAAACAGATACGAAAGGTAACTGCCAGCCTTCAAGAATGTAGAAGGTCACAGAACACTGCCGTTTTAGGGAATGTGACAGGTCAAGTTTTTATAGGTATGGAGGACGTTCCAAGCTTTAAATCCCAATGCTCCACCGGTTTGTAATTTTAGTCTGTTAAGTGCTTTCTGTTGGACAGTAAGTAGCGGGTTTTCACCTGACATACTGTGGGTACAGACTAGCAGTGAACACATTAAACAAGACTTCTGACTGTAGCGGTCAACGCTTACATATATATTTTTCTTTACACAAGTTTCGACACTTGTGTCAATCTCCATAGCCCTATGGATTAATAAGCAATATAGAAAGCAACATTTCGTTGAACAATCATTTAATTACTCTACATAAAATAAGAATGATAGCATATTTCACCTTAGCTTATGGCAGCGTCACTATGTAATAGGATCCTTCATCTCCTTACATCTCATTCTAGAGATCTAACTGAAGGTATGCAGTTCAAGTTCATAAATAGCTAGACGTGTCAGTAAAAGCTAGCGCCATTTCCGTTGTATGCTACATTAATATTAAGTTACTATCATTGTTACCGATGTCTGATGCCTGTTTATAGTTATGCTCAATGTTTTTTTCAGCATTAAGCAAGTTTCTTTGATGTGTCGTATCTGCTCGTGACGTATAAGTGTGTCTCGAACCCTGTTCTCCAGGAGTGAGTAATCTATTCGTCGGGATGTCGAAGTAGGAGAAAACGTCTTGGGTCGGGGTGGGGGAGGGGGAAATTTGTATGGTAGGAATGGACAGACAGTAGAATGTGTGGGTATGGTGTCTGACAAGGTCTACTGTAGGATGGAAGCGACGTGCGAGATGTAATCGGTATGTAGCCAGGTTGAAGGATATTGGCGAAGAGTGGTGTCTATGAGATGATAAGAAGGAAACGTAAAATGTCATATCTAGTAGTATGTGACGGAGGTTAGAGTATTTTCGAAACTGCCACTGGGATTCTATTACTTGTGTGACGGGCAAGGTATGGAGTGGGGTCATTGTCCCCTCGGAGGAGTCGGTAAGTTGCTACCACTTCAGAAATTTTGTAAGAGATCGGCAATGGAAGATCAGGTCATCATCAATCATATTGGTAGGAAAAATGTGCGCTACTCGAGTGAGAGAGTCAGACAGTGGGATAATGGTGTTGGATATACGGAAAGGATAGAAATTACATCGAAAACGCTTAGTGCGATGAACAATTCGGCGAAGATGGTCGTACCTCATGACTAACCCGTGCTAGGCATTTACTACTGAGTATCGAAATCCGAAAGCAGTTGGGTCATATATTTTCCTGATTGTGTTAAGCAGACAAACTACCTATCCAACGCAGTTTCCGTAACTGTAAGGTTAATTAATGGACTGTGCCTAATAATTGTGTTGTTTTTTAATTTGTTTTTAACAAATGTGTGTGAAATATTGTGGGACTTAACTGCTAAAGTCATCAGTCCCTAAGCTTACACACTACTTAACCTAACTTAACCCATGCCCGAGGGAGGACTCGAACCTCCGCTGGGACCAGCCGCACAGTCCATGACTGTAGCGCCTAAGACCGCTCGGCTAATCCAGCGCGGCTTATAATTGTGCTTGACATGCTTTGATCATCCTATATCCTCTCTTCTCTTCGGAGCTATGTAGTTGTAAACAGCGTTATCACATACACCAGCACACAAGTAACGAAGACACTGCTGCGGTAAGGTAAACCTAAAAAAAAAAAATTACAATAGAAATACGCCGCATCATTTGACGTTCACAGTACCTGAGAGAAGGCTACATTAGACCGTAAGGTCACAAACAATTACCTTATTTTGGACCTGAAATTTATCCAACTTTGAGACTGGCACGTAGAGTGAAGTCCGTTATTTGGGCTTGCTACGCTATCTTCAGTTTCCTGGACGCACAAAAGTATTGTGTGGTATTGATTAATTAACTGTATGCGTGGTAGGCCTTCTCAATACTGTCTCAGTTAATCTATATTTTTGTCCTGTATACAATGTCATAATCAGATTCGAACGGATGCCTTTGAAGAGGAAGTACTGGAACTGTTCACCAGCACTCGCCATGTGTCACAAGCGCTGAATAGCTACATCTCATGCTAAAGCGTGTAGGGTTTTCTGTAAACTAGAGTTACACGACCAATGAAGTTAGTGTAAATGTGTTTACAGGTTTGTGTATTCCACTCACAACCCCAGATTTCTATACACTTAAAAGATTATTTCACGCCCACGCGAGACAATATTGTGAAATTGAACGAGGTTCATATCCGAGAAGATGAAAATCAGAGTGCGCAGTTGGTTAGAAATATGAAACAAGTTTTGTGTGGTGTATGAATAATGATACTTGTGATCCGAACACTGGGCCCTTACTGTTTTATTGGATGACTTACTGTTAAGTCTTAGTTAGACACGGAGCTCCCGTTCGTTTCATGTAACGGTGTGGAGTACCATACGCACACCACAAATCCATATAGATTTATGGGCAGAGCGGGACCTGTTTCATCTCGATTACGAACACAAGAACTTACACTTCTTGACCATATAATAGTTTGTGGTGTTATATGACTTGTGATATTGCGCCTCCTTCACCACATAAATCTGTATAGTTACATTATTCATGACAGGATTTGTATACTTTATTTTAGCTGTAGACTGGCAGCTGACTGGAGCACCTTCGTCTCCTGCGGTCCCTCACCTTCATATCTCACTCAAGATGAAAAAGGGGACAGATGGAAGCAGTAGTCTTTACTTGAAGGCACAAAACTTTGACGAAACGCATACAACGAAACAGGGGAAACTGGCTCTATTAACAATTTAGTCCTGACGATTACTGATTCTAACAATAGACATGCTTTAAGCATTTATCTAAATATTACTCATGCAAAATACCGTCACCCAGTATCGTATAAAAGCGCCTTTTCTATTTCCGTGATGTACCGACATATTCACTTGTCGTTATACGACCAAAAATACGTAAAGAAATAAACATATTGTAGCTAATAGCTCTGCCAAATGTGTACACAGAGACCTTTGTAATGCAAACACACCATACGATAAAGAAAAATAGAGAGTTCAGGGTGCAACGATAAGAAAGAAAAAAAAAAGTGAGCGGAAGACATATTTTGGAAAAAATTGCTCAACGACTGGAGAAACAGATGAAGAACACAACCGTCGGATGCCGCTTCAAAAAACATAACACTCTGAAACTGCGGATTTGACACAAGAGAGTTAACAGACTAAAAATACTTTGCGGCGACTGTGAGAAAATTTATTAGATGCAGCTGAACGAAAATTCATTTTCACAAAACCTGACCGAAAACAAGCGCACGGTGACCGATACACTTTACAACATTCAAGTCGTACACACTGCACCAAAGGGCTGGTTATTCTACATTCCGGACGAAACAGATGTCTACGAGTATTAGAAACACCATCGCACTAAAATTCTGAACCGCCGCTAGGCCCGAGTGGTTTTAGACGCTTCAGTCAGGAACTGCGCTGTGGCTACGGTCGCAGGTTAGAATCCTGCCTCGGGCATGGATGTGTGTGATGTCCTTAGCTCAGTTAGGTTTAAGTATTTCTAAATCTAGTGACTGATGACCTCAGATGTTAAGTCCCATAGTGATTAGAGCCATTTGAACCATTTGATCTAAAATTCTGAATAAACGAAACAAATCTACATCGAATGCTCGGTTTTTCACTGTCTGACGGGCTGTTGTAGTCCTTGCATGTCCCGTCACCAGACTGTCCATTTGTTTTCCGTCTCTGTAACTACATTTTTCATGATTGTTGATGTTGTTTCACGAGCTAGTTGTGCCTTCGTCTTTATTGTTTAATCGATTCGCTCAATTCAGTTAACTTCATTTTTAAGCCAACTATATACGTCCCAGACACCTGTCTGACAGCTGCCACTTATAAACTAATGTTTCATTGGGCATCCATTTTGGGCTCTACCTCTTTTTAATTAAGTTTCTAAGTCTTTCTATTTTCTCTCGTGCATAATTTTAAACATCACATCTCTAACCCTGTAAAACGTCACTTTGAACTGTGTTTAAGGTCAGAAACACCTGGCGGTCACCCCGCCACAGCGGTATGCGTTGCAAGCGTAAGCACAATGTGTTAACGGCGGCGCTATATCACGGATGAGGAGTGTTTATTACAATATTATCGTGTTTTTATAGAATGTTACGATGCCAGTCATGGATATAAATTTTAAATTTATCTTTTACTAAGTTTAAGGAGAAACGTATATTGTTTGCTGGAATGTTTCTCAAATAATGTGAATCTACGTTTTTAACTGTTAGAATTCCCTTTCTCATAAATGTGGACATTCTTTTTTACATGAGTCTGATGAAGATCATAATGACTGAAATTGATCACTCAATAAAAAAAATTCGTTTGAGTATTCACATATTCGCATTTTGATTCACCGTAATTCTGTAAGACAATAAGAGAAGTTCAATAAAATGTTTAGTGCTTCTGGTCCATAGAGGCCTTCTGGTTTAATTACTGCGCTGCAATGTCTAATTTTGTGTGCTTGAAGATAAACTTTCGTTTGATATTGTTCCCATTCCATTTTCCTGAATGATTTCGCCAAAATATTTAAATTTTTGAACTTGTTTTATTTTGCCATAGTTCATCTCCGTGCATATTGATGCTTGTTTTGTAGCTGGTCACATATTCTGTATTTTCAAAATACATTTGGAAAAAACTTCGATTTTGAGAAGCAAAATTTCGCGAATTAACACTGCTGAATCGTCTACAAATACTATGCAGTCAACAGGTTGTAACTAAATTCCCATTACATTGTTTGAGGACAGGATCCTTACACCAAAACAAGTAAAAACGTCAAGTGAACAAGGGCTTTAAATCCTTACCTTAACAGCTATGAGCACTTTTTCGTCTCTGATACCGTTAAAAATGTCTCTTCCATGCCAAGCTCTTTGCTTTCGATATTTTGGAAACAGGCAATATGGACCAAAAACACTAAAAATATTCAGTAAACATGGGCTATACAATGCATAATTTAAGAGCTATCAGTACTTATCCGTCTTCTTTACTGTGAAACACATCTGTTCTATCGAAGAATCAGTACTCTCGCTCTTAAGGTATCCGTTTTAGAGCCCATGTTTATTTGAGGTTATTTTCTTGTTTTGGTGTAAGGAACCTGTCCTCGAAGTCTGTAAAGGGAATTTAATTACACCATACATGGATTACTTTACTCTGTTTTAAATGATGGGTTGGTCAATCTTGAAGATTGATTTCTGTTTCCTTAATTCTTCTATGACTTTCACAAGGAGGTAGTTGAACAGTAAAGGAGACAGCCCAGCTCCTTTGCGACGCACGTCCGAAACCAAAATGACTGTCCAGTCTATTACCAAGCAGAAAAAAGAGCCGATTTCTTTCTTTTTATCACAGATTCGAGATGCTTGCTAAGCTCAAACTTCGTTGACGCTAATCGCCGACCTTACTGCCACTTCCTTAACACGACATCAAACTAAATAAATCTCTCTATGTAATAAGTCCAATTTTCTCTGAACAATGGAGACGACCTATAGCTAGCCTGCATGGAGGACCACAGATTGGTGGCAGTGGAGAAAATTTCACATTCACCACTTAACTAATCTAGAAAGTACGCAAGAGAGCGAAAATGCGCAAATGTCAGGGCTGTTACGTTCGAATTTAAGTTGGAGCCGCGCCGACGCAGAGGGCCACTAATTCCTGCCACGTCGGAGAACAAGTGCCAACTAAAGTCTCCCAACTTGTGCGCCCAGAGGCCGTGCCGTCCCACCGGTCTGAGGCAACAACAGTTGTTCCACCACCACTCCATTTCAAGTTGCCTGAAAGAACAAAGTTAACAAAAGTACAGAGACGGTGCTTCCTGCGCCCATTTGGTTGTTAATCCAGGACGTCTTCACATTGTTGATAATAGTAGTGCCAAAGTTATCTCCTTTTTGATACAGAAGCGTCGTCTTCCTTTAATTTTGGACCTGTATTGTGTGCTGGCAGTCCGACTTGATTTTTCGTGATAGAGTGTTTGCAGTAACAATATTGGTTGCTACTGTCCAATCGTGCCGTTTGCAACATTAGCATCCGGCATTGCATTCTACCGAGAGCTACTAACCCTGTCTTTCTGATTCTGTTTCAGTATTCGTGGCTGAATGTGTACCGATGCCATGATTCATCTCGGTTCAGTAGTTCTCGCACGCACGCACGCACTTACGAACACTCACACGCACACGCACACGCACACATACGCATACCTTTTGCTTCTCTCTCACACACTCTCTTTCCCTCCCTCTCTTTCTTAAGGTAATGGGCATATCTTCTTTTAGTTTACCTTATATCCTGACGTATTTTCTGTTTCATTACTTGTCCTACAGCAGCGTGGCAGCTTACCAAAGCACTCTGTCTTCAGGCCACAAGTGGCCCATCGTGACCATCTGACTGAAGTGTCATCCTCAATTGAGGATGCGGATAGGAGGAGCGTGTGGTCAGCACACTGCTCTCCCGGTCGTTATGATGGTTTGCTGTGACCGGAACCGCTACTGTTCGGTCGAGTAGCTCCTAAATTGGCATCTCGAGGCTGAGTGCACTCCGAAAATGGCAACAGCGCATGGAGGCCTGGATGGTCACCCATCCAAGTGCCGGCCACGCCCAAAAGCGCTTAACTTCGGTGATCTCATGGGAACCGGTGTATCTACTGCGGTAGGGCCGTAGCCTGACAGCTTACCAAGTCCCTCAAAATTATTGTGAGTGGATTCGATAAAACAATATGACTGAACTACTTCACTTTTGTGTCTTATTTTCCATTATAATCGGAATCAATTCTAATTATTAGTTGTTACTGGTCTGTAGCTTTATCACTGTCTCTTTTTCTTTAGCTTATATCATCAGTTCTGACGACAAAATAATTGCAGTAGGCGAGGAAGATTAATGTGGCCACCCTCCAGGGTCAGAAGATTACCAGGAGACTACAACTCCCTGGCTGATGGGGAAACATAAACTGATAGATTATTCCCCGTTTCTATCCACTATCCCTCCAGACATGAAGAAAAATAAAGTACCTTACCTACTCCATTCACTATACCTAGTCTTCCTAACGTTTTGATTTCGAAGGGAAATGAGATTTCCTCCATAAATATGGCCTTGGTATGTATGTTTGTCAGTGTCTGTTTTATGAATGCAAGCGCTTTCAGACCTAGACTTTGTTATATTAATATCTGTAAGAGTGATTCTCTGGCAAATAAGACACAGACCTTTTTGAAATCAGCGAATTTGAAGAAAATATTAAGGCCACAAATCATCTGTTTTCTCAGGACTAGGTTAAGTCCTAGTATTGCTATGGACACGAACGACCAGATCTGAAACCTGAATGATATCCATAATGTTTATTGAAGTCGTTTCTGTACTCTGTTGAGAAGACACTGTTATAGAATTTTGTGTGCAATTAATATAAGTGTGATTCTCTTATAGTTAATAACATGTGTCCTGTTTCCCTTCTTGTCTAATTGGTAAATTATCGCATTTTTCGCATCTTCTGGGATTTGTTCAGTTTGCCAAATGTCGCATTGTTTCGCGATTCCTTTTAAGCTGTTTGAGCCGCCTGCTTATTTCGGGATTTCTACTGTGATTCCATCTAACTTCGATGACTTATCGTTTTCGAGTCTTTTTATCTGTCTGGCATTTACTACTACACCGGTCGGTACTGAATTTGAATTAGTGTCCATCACCAAGGAAGTTTGTTTCGTTTCCGTAGAGAAATTACTAGTAATGCTGTTTCGAACGACTTTTTGGCTGATTTTTCTCTAATTCTTCCGTAAAGAACAATTGTAGCTAGCTAGTGTGAAATTTGGGGTCTTGTGTCTTGTATTTTGTGAGCGTCTGTGGTCGTAGGCGTAGTTTTATTCTTGCCAGGTAATAGTTTGCATTTACTTTAGCACTCTTCGTGACTTCGATGTTCCTGAAATATCTATGGTTTGAATAGTAGATTACTACATGACCTACTCCGAAGTCACCCATGAGTCAGTTCAGCTATCTGCAAGTCATGTGTTTCGATTGTTTCTTTACATGATGTCAAGGTCAAATATCACAGTCTAGCTCACTCTCACTCGTTTAGGTTGGTCCATTTACGTGCTGGAATTTTTCCAACAGTTTCCCTGTACTTTCTTTCTTTTCATAGCTGTGCATTGAAGCCGAAAAACTGAATTTTGACATGATGTGGAATTTTAGATACTATTTCTTCTAGAGCTGTCCCTGACTTGTCTGCCTATTTGAGGTTAGTTTTATTTTCAGTAGTGATTGTCGTGTGTTCATTGATGATGATGAACATGATGATGTTTGGTTTGTGGGGCGCTCAACAGCGCGGTTTTCAGTACTGATTGTCGTGTGTTCATTGATGATGATGAACATGATGATGTTTGGTTTGTGGGGCGCTCAACAGCGCGGTCCTCAGCGCCTATACAAGGACGCAATTTTTACACAGTCCTATTCTTTACAGAGCCCAGTCAAGCCACTGTCATGGATGATGATGATGAAATGATGAGGACAGCACAAACACCCATTCCCCGGGCAGAGAAAATCCCCAACCCGGTCGGGAATTGAATCCGCGACCCCATGATCCTGAGGCAGCAACGCTAGCCACTAGACCACGATCTGCGGACGTCATGTGCCACATTGATTAATGTGTATGTTATATACAGGGTGAGTCACTAACTATTGTCGCCTAGAATAATTCCGAAAGTATGATAGTAGCTGAAACGTTAGTGGGAAAAATGTTCCATGGGAAAACGGGGGCCATAATATGACGTTGGTTTTTTGTTGACAAGTGGGGTCGCTTCAGAGATATGAAGGTCAACTTTGTTTCTTTTAAAATGGGATGCTTTATTCTGGTACTTATTACTTGATAGCGTCTATCGAGACAAATCCAATTATGTCTTGCAGTAAGCTCTTTGACGGTCTACGTAGGTCATAATGGTGGCATGCATGTCCATTTTCAGAAGGTGTTCGAAGTGATGACCACTGTTATCAATGCTGTAATCTTCTTATCATGGACTGAGTGGTATTTTATATTACATCAGCACTTATCGAATCACATGCTCTGACAATTCTCTCTCGTATATCGTGAAAATAGTAAATATTCGCCGAATACGGCGTATCTATCTAACGTGCCATTTACGTGTAAACACTATTCGACGGTTTTGCAATACAACACTAATAGGAACGGTAAGACTAATATCGTCGTATCAAGCGAATATGAATGATGTATTCCTTCGAAGAACAAGTCCATATGCTTCTCTTTTATACAACCTTAGTCTTGAAATTAGTAAAGAAACAGCAGCTACAGTATAATTCGTGCACAATCTAGCGTAGGGCTACAGTGAGAGCAGTTCTGAATCGAACAGAAACTGCTATCAGAAGAATAAAGGCTGCTTCCCTCTAGGAAGATTTTCTCACGAACAGAAGCAACAACGTTGGGACGAGAGTTGTCACGAAGAAGTTAGACATCGTCAGGATTAATGTGGCGGCGTTTGTCACGAAGGACACGACGGAACTTGACCAAAGTTTTAATGTAGGCAACAACATTTACAGTGGTCCCGCGTTCAACGAAGTCCATCAATGACGTACCACACTTTTCCTAGAGCGCTGTCATAGCACTTTCGTAACAGATCCACTCACTTTGAATTTTTTCTTACGAGTGAAATAGTATGTTTCCACTCCATAGAGGCCTGCTTGGTTTAGGGTGTGTAGTGGTACGCCCACGACACACCACCAGTTAAGATTCCTTCCAGAAAGTCATGCGCTTCTGCGGTGTACTGCGTTATGTGATCCACGCTTACCAATGTTCACTGGCGCTTATGGTTGTCTCCCAAGCTCTTAGGCACCCAGCGAGGCTTAACGTCACGAAATTTGAACGTGTCATGAACAATATCGCACACTGCACCATAGGAAACGATGGCAATGCTGCACACGATGGTTGTTTAGAATTACTGCCTCAACGGCTTCGACATTCCGAGGGGCTGCAGCTGTCATTAGCCGCCCGGAGAGTAGCGAATCACTGACGTCCGCATGGCCCTCTTGGAAGCGTGCACACCACCTGGAAACACTGCTACGCTCCAAAGAGTCATCGCCATACGCGCCACGCATATACCTCTGAATTTCTCTCTGTTTATACCCTTTGGCCCACAAATATCTAACTGCTCTTCACAAGTTGATGACACTGACATGCGCGACAGTGTATTTGTGGAAAGTCAAGCGTGCCGAAAGTAGCCAGCACCAAATCACCCGTGATTCGTAATTGGTTAGAAGGATTTCCTGATTTCTCTACAGACAGAAGCATTATAACTGAAATGTGTGCAATAAAGGCGTAAGTGAAATGTTACCCTTTTATCTGCTACGCTCACTCAGAGAACAGTGACGCCACTATTTTTCCCGAGTTAACTTGGACCAGAGACATGTGAATGCAAAAATATTGTTTCTAAGCCCTTAATGTAGGTTAATTTTGCTAATTAGATCTCGTATATAAAATATTCCGCTAAGTATTTCTCATTTATTTTTATTTTTAGGTGCGTCCTGAACAGAGGTCACATTTAAGTCAGCGTGTTGCAGGGATTAAACACCAGGCAAATTTGAAAAAAATCGAACTCGAAACATACGTTTGTAACTAAAGCAAATGCTACAAACTAAAACGAATTTCACCTTGAACAGAGTCGAGCCATTGTTGCAGCAAACTTACTATTCATTGCAGTTGAATGTTGCCAGTTCGCAAGTGTTCTAGAGAAATACTGTCTCCGCAGCATTCCATCCGAATCCACACCGAGAAAGAACTGCTTACACACTTTATATGAAAATACATTGAGCTTGATAAGGGAAGATACAGGCGATTCATACGTGAGGATCTCTGTCGATGAGGCAACTGACAGACATGTTCGATATGTGGCTAATTTGCTTGTTGACACTCGCACTGTATCTTATCTGACCTACAACAAGGAGCTATAGAAGGCTAACCAGGAAACAGTTGCTCACTTTGTTGATAAAGCCCTCAAATTACTTTCTACCAACAGTCTAGATGAAAATGAAGTACGTAAAATGTACACTGATGCTGTCGCACACATGACTACTGTTGTTAAATTGATGAAAATATTTTAGCCACCCTTGCTCCGTATCACATGTCTTGCCCATGCTAAAATAGTGTAGCTGAAAGGATACGTCTTGAATTTCCACATGTAAATAAGCTAGTTTCAACCATAAAAAAGCTTTCTATTAAAGCACCTACAAAAATCCAGCTATTTAGAGAGAAGCTTCGCAATGTACCACTTCTACCGGAACCCATCGCTGAACAAAGTGGATAGAGGCTGTGAAATACTACAACGAGCATTTGGAAGACATTAAGAACATTGTTCTTAAATTGCGGGAGGAGGCAAGTGAGCATTACTTCAGTTAAAGATCTTCTAAAGGACTCAACAATTTCCAACGACATTGCATACATAAAATCTCGTTACGCAATTTTGGTGCCTATTATTAAAGCCTTAGAGTGTTCAGGTAAACTAGTCTACATACTACTGCGATTGATAGAGGACGTGACCGAAAAAATCAACATGCCCCAAGTTCTGTTGGTATGAGAGCTAGTGAGAAACTAAAGACAGTGCTACACAAAAACTCAGGGCGGACCATCCTCTGCACAGTCACTGACATCTTATCAGGTAAATCAACAGAACACGAGTTTGCGATCGCATTGCGCCTAATATATTCATTTAAATATGCTTTGGTGACATCTGTTGAGGTGGAACGCTCAATCTCGGCATATAACATGCTATTAACTGGCAAGAGATGCAGTTTCTCAACGAAAGATCTGGAGAAAGTGTTAGTTATTTACTGTGACTGTATTTATGGACATGGACAATAATATAGTGTGAATTTTTGTGAATCTATTTTTCTTTCTAGATAATAAAATATCGGATTTTGGTCGCCTGTTTTCTGATTTTTATAACCTATTTTTGTGAGTGATAGAACATATATTAGGTACTTAATTTAGGATTTTTTGAACCTGAAAGTCCGAGGTATAGTCATGTTCTCTCCAGCGGTTCGTGGACAATTAATGCGCAGCTGCGGGCACCGTTGACGCCACGCCCAGCGCGTTCTGTAATTGGCGGCGCAAACCGCAGGCGTAACATGTGGTACAAGTTAGCCGTGGACAGGCCGCGGCGCTATGTTTGACGCGAGATGCAACTCTGCCACTACCGCTAAATTTTCCACGCGGCAGATACTAATGGAAACGAGTCTTTCTGCTGGGCGCCCTAGATGATTTCCTATCTGAGGAAAACCAAAGGCATTAGAGCCTCAGGTGAATGTGTCAGCAGCTGCAAAGGATGGTATAGGAATCAAAAGTGAGGGTACGTGAAAAAAGCTGTAATGCTGAAATAGGATTTCAAATTTTTCGTTAGGGAAGGAGATCTGGCACGACTGCCCCAGTTTAAATTTCGATGCTCTTCTATGGTGAGTGGTGCAACGCCGATGAAAAACAGCTGAAATTTCCGAAACTGAGCAGTGCCTGTGAGCTGGATGAAAAAGCTGTTTTTCCCTCTCCCTACAGAGATGGAACATAATGAAACCCTAATACATGGAAAATGAGAAGTACCCTGTGCTCTTGCGTTCACAGTGGTTCTTATAATTTGGATATGGACATACAAACTAATCGAAGTATTTCCCTTTCGTGGGTTACTCTATAAGAAAAATAATTTTCATGTGACTAACAAATTGTTAGCCAAAGCTTTTCTCCCAAGCGAACTAGTCCAGTAGAGTTTCTGTGAAATTTCTAAAGTAGGAGAGCTGTACTGCCAGTTGAATTGTTGAAGGAAGGAAGATTAACGTATAATGTCCTGTCAAAGACAAATTCATTAGCATTGGAGCTGACTGTAGAATGTTAGTAAATTTCCCTGTCAATTACTTTTTCCTAAATACCATCGCTTGGTGTCATGTTAAATATATAACTAATTATATGTGGCATGTTGTATAGGAAATAAATTAATTTTGTATTTAAAATATTTTTACAGTTTTTACTGCACGCACACGACTTTGAAATAGTGTTTTCCATATTAACATACAACACCTTAGAAGTTAACCATATAACTCCTAATTTATCACGACCGCACGAAAGCATATGTTGGTGATGAGTTTCTGCCTCATTCATATGCCGTTGTCTAAGAGAGGAGACAGGATATTTGGCCTGTTTCGATAATCATAATTTTTCTTTAAAAAGGCCCGTATTGAGTATTACTTTCCGAAACATATTCCTTGCTCTCATCACCAACATCTGCTTTCGTGGGGTCGTGATAAATTAGAAAAACTGCAGAATGTGAAAAATACGTCAACGTTGTAGAAAAGCGATGGGGAAGTTGAATACACTGTCGACGAGGAAGTTATTGAAATCGGAGCACCACTTCTTTGGGGTTTTTCAATTGAACCATATCGCTGTACACTGTAATTCAAATAATCCACATGAAACTGGAATCCAGGTGTATAGCAGCGGATCTTGTCTCCAATTCTCCCTATTGCAACTTCAGTCCATTAATACCAGAAGGTCATAATAGCTTAAGTGGCTTAGATGTTTCTAAAGAAAGTTCACTCACACAAAAGAGTACAGTGTCCCACCTGCTGTTCTCGTGCTGCCCCCATCTATGATGCTGAAATATTTACAGCTGTACCCAGTGATAGCTGTATTCACAATACTAGTTTAATTGTCTTCTTTTACGACTGGTATAAAGATTAATATTAAATGAATTTAATGAATCCCGTAACTGTACAGAAAGATTTCTGCCATGAGTATATATTATTCTACGATCAGTGCTTTCACCTTAGCTCCATGATGCATCTATAAGGAACATAGCTGTTACACACTTCATAGTGAAATATAGATATCATTGGGGAAATTTTCAAGATTTTAAGGCTGTAAATCACCCACGGCAGTAGTATTACTGAGAGGAAGCCAGAAATACCTAGTAACTAGTCGAGGAAAGGTGATTCGCTCATCTACCCACAAGTGAGCTTGCCAATGCATTCCTAAGAAGGGGAGAAGGTTAGAGTTCAGAGTCTCATCGTCTTGGACGTCGGGTTCGTTAGACACGTAGCGCTCTTTCAGGTCGAGAAGGACGGCAGGGAGGAACAGATAGAACCTTGGGAAGGAAATACGCTTCTAGCTATCTTTATGGAATCCATTCAAAATGTAATTAATAGTTGCTGTTGATTTGAATCTCGTTCTGTGCAATTATGTGTCCACTGTGCCACCTTACATTTTAGCGATAAAATACTGTTATCTCCCCTGCGCTTGTAATAAAAATGAGTTATTATGCAGAATTTATACTATTGTTACTATTTGTTGTGCTTTTATTGTTGTTATTCTTATTTACCTCTTTGAAACCATTGAAAATGTCATTTTTAAAATCAGTATACCAACAGCATAATATATCGGTCGTTCTGCTCAAAGTTCGAGACGTATTTCAAGAATATGATAGGAGAAAAAAACTGGTTTAGTGAAATTGACTTCCGTTAGAACAAGTGTTGTTATGACAACGGAAACGGCTCATAATACGTTGAATGTGACGTAACAATTGAAAATTTGTATGAGACCAGGGCTTGAATCTAGATTTCCACCTTATTGTGAACAGGGATATGTCCTAACCAGATTAGAAAATAGGAGTTCGCTATCGTTATTAGCGAGATAATCCAAATCCATTTGCGAAAAGTGTATAATTGCTAAAGTGATGCAAAAGTATCGTTAGACGAATCACACATTTAAATGACTGTGGCTCTGCCTTGTCCATAAGTTATGTGGTGAGATCGAACAGACCTATAACTGCTACTTTAATTTGAAAACCATCGTATGGTGTGCGACAGGGATTAAGTAGTATATCTGAATCATCTGTACCTCCATTTACATGCAACACTTCCCATTGTCGGATGGTAAGCGAGAAGCAAGTCAGTTTTTCTCCTTTTCTTTTCTTTACATTGTCATAATTAGGCGAAATTTATCTTGGAGACATCTGGAGTTGTCGTGCAGCACTCTCTCTAACAGTACTTCTTTTTTCCTGTTAATTAGTTAAATATTTCCATGCTCTACTCATACTGACTTATACGTCCTTAGAATTAAATCAATAAACCTTAATGTAACACCTTCCTTTACTACTTCTACATTTACTTGCTTATTTCAGTTTCAAACGCTCCTGAACAATATTTCAAAATATATCTCGTGTTTAATTGTTGACATTTCGAAGATAGTGAAAGCAAAGCTTTTAAGATATTTTGTTTTATTTACTTGACAGGTATTACTGGACTTCTGTAAACTGAGCTAGTGTATTCCGTGAACTTCTGGGATCCGTGGATAGCATTATACTGGGTGAACATTAACAAAACCGACAAACTGCAAGGACGGATTCCTGGAGGAAAAAAGGTCGTATGAAAATGTGTCCGGAAATTCATCATTGCCACGGTATTGCCTTTGTATAAAGTACGGAGACGAAATGGTCACTGTCGTATGGTAAATAGCACACGTCAAGAGAAACTATACATTTAATTAACTTGTCATTGTAGATAGAGATTGTGTCTCGTATCATTGCTTAAGGGGGGTAAGACGTCAAATGGACATTTTAATTTCCACTGTCTATAATTTTACATATAAATTCATAAAAAATTGTCAGAAGGGATTCAGAATTCACACTCATAGTAGAGGAAGTTCGAAAACATAAAGAAATGATTTTTTTTTACATGTGAAATTTTTTTCACTTGCTAATGGCAGTATTTGTTGCTATAGGTACACTTTTCCTCATAAGTAAGAGATATTCTTCGATGAATTTTGCACAGCATACAAACTATACTTAAAGGTGTATGAAACTCTAGAATTTTCCCAATCTATCAAAAACTGTGGTAAAAATTGATGTAATTAACTGTAAAATTTGTGTTTTTTTCTGAACATGAAGTTTAAAACAAAACAGTTCATTCGTTTTTTCATAAATTAAATAAATTCTAGAGTTTCATACACCTGTGAGTATGGTATGTATGCTGTGCAAAATTCATCGAAGAATTTCTCTAACTTATGAAGAAAAGTGTACCTATAGCAACAAATGCAGCCGTTAGTAAGTGAAAAAATGATGAAATTTCGCAGGTAAAAAAAATTATTTTGTTATGTTTTAGAACTTCCTCTGCAATGAGTGTGAATCCTGAATCCTTCTTGGTAATGATGACAAAGTTTTATGAGTTTATTTGTAAAAGTATAGACACTGGAAATTGAAATGTCCTCTGATGCCTCTCCTGCTCCAAGTCGGCCCGTTTGCCGTCATACCCCCCTTAATATCACAAAACCTCGGTTTATTTATAATTAATAATTGAGTCTCTTAGCGTTGTAGATGGTGTGATTGACAATATACCACAAAACATTAATTACGTCATAGAAATGGTGACTAGTTAATAGGCATGGAAATAAAAGTTGGTAAAAAGTAAAAAAAATGAGCTTGTTACTTAGTTTTATAACTTAATTTATTTAACTTTTACACATTTATACTGTGTGAGGATTCTTTGTACACGCGGATATTTTCATTCGCGATTCCTTCCAGTTAATTTTTGCTGTTTCAGTTACAGTTGTTAATTACACGTTTTTTCGTGTTTCTACTGTTATGTCCCCATTTAACACAAATGTTCTGTTATTCTTGAAGCATATAATTGTTCAGCATACCTATATTGCCGGTCTGTCAATTCATTTAGTACTGAAAGTTCTCTCTGCGGGCATTTCATCGGAGCAAACACCATACTGCGGAATACCACACGTGTCTACTTTTCCCTCCGTTCTCAGTTAAGTGAGACACACTTAATACGTTAAGACGTGCCTTAGATTCCAAGTAGGCCACAAGGCAGTACTGGAAATCGAGATACATGATGGTACAACCGCAGAGGAACTTCCCTTTCTCCGCCTACGCAACTCGTGCCGCCCACGCCGGCTTTGAACTCTGGGTGACCCGCCCGCCGCTGTGGCCCAGTGTGGGAAGTCTACATAGCCTGCCCTCCATTAGTATTCGACGTGACGCGCGCAGTAACCGTGACCACCGAGAGCGCCTCTTTTTGTCCAGATACGTGCATGTGTCGCCCAAAGCCAGACATCAGTTCTGATATCGTTTCCGGGAAATCTGGACAGAATTCCAAAAGCCACACGCCTTAGCGGAATACCGAACGTGAGACGGTAATCTTCATCTTCTACGTAGGCTCACGTTGCGGGTAATACACTACAACTGAACCACAACGAGCAATTAATACGTACTGAGAACTCTTTGATGCTTATATTAAATCAATATTCACTGTGAAATGAATTTTCCATAGAACCAAGTTCGCCGTTTATCATTCTAATTCGTTTAATTTTGAGATGGTGGTAATATATTTTTGAATTGATGTATATTAGTTACGTTGATTAAAAGCAAAATATATTTACAAATTTTCCACTGACGCTGAATCTCACACAACGGTTCTGAGTATTATCTGTTTTACGAAATATATTAAAGTAACAATTTCTGTAATTCCATAGCACAGTACACGCAGTAAAACAGTTTTAAACAACAAGTAATCGTTTCAGCAGTCATCCTCTTATCATCTGACTGCCTATGTCTAAGCCGCCAATCGGAAGTACTAGAATGTTGCAATGAAGCAGTCATAGAATAAAATTACGTGCGTCATATGTTGTCGTGTTGCTTCCAGCTTCCACCTCACTCTACAGGCTCACTAAATAATCACTCTGTGCGTAATGTTCATTGGTTCCTTATTGTATTCCTCTTCAATCAGAGCATCCATTTTATAAATTATTTGGCCACATCAAACATTCTGATCCGAACTGTTTTGCCTGTACTTAATATAGTAAAGGATTATTGGTGTAAACAGCCATTGATGCAGGTAATGAGAGCAGTAGGGTAACGTCAGCTCTGGCAGAGCAATATATGTTTTCTAGGAGCGTAAATTCAAGATATCCGGAATGACACAATTTATAGTTCCGTCTCTCTTCCATCGACTTCACTTCCAATGAATAAGAGGAGATAAAATTACGAGTTCACAAAAGTAGTGTATTTTATCTACACAAACCTAGATGATGATCGGAATAAACCACATGTCTTTAACTGAAGGGCGATTGTAATTAACGTTCCAATTTATAAAACCTGTGACAAAAGGAACCACTGCTCATAATGACGTCAAATTTTAATGGAATAGTATCGAAGAAGGGAGAAATTTATAGAAATTTACGCCTAGACAGCGCTTTAAGCGGCCATATTATGCAAGACAAAACACGCCGGGTACACGGCTGTCCCTAAGCTTATGTCTGAGACGCTCAGCATGACTGTCTCAATCCAGAATCGAGTGCTCCTAGTAAAGGTGTTTCAGAAGAACGGTGAGTATGTGCCAGTAGCTCTTCGGAAGTTCGGGTTCCTTAAGGGTTTGAAAAAAAGGCGTTGGTCCGATATCTGCCGAGGGTCTAGAGAAAATGATTACAAAATTCGAACAGACGGGTTCGTCTGGTGTATAGTGCGACTGAGAGTGGGAAACAACTGATCGGATGGGTGTGTGTGATGTCAAATGGTTCAAATGGCACGATGGGACTTAACATCTGTGGTCATTAGTACCCTAGAATCTAGAACTAATTAAACCTAAATAACCTAAGGACATCACACACATCCATGCCCGAGGCAGGATTCCAACCTGGGACCGTAGCAGTCACGCAGTTCCGGACTGAGCGCCTTAACCGCGAGACCACCGCGGCCGTCGTGTGATGTCCTTAAGCTAGTTAGGTTTAAGTAGTTCTAAGTTCTAGGGGACTGATGACCTCAGATGTTACGTCCCACAGTGCTCAGAGTCATTTGAACCCTTTTTGAGTTACTTAATGTTGACCCAGGAGTGAAACAAACGTTTGCTCTAGAATTTCTTTCTTCCATGGAAGTAGACAATGAACGATGATGTAACATTATCTGGAGAGGCAAGGCCCATTTCCATCTCAAAAGACACGTAAATTTGTGGTAAGCTCCTATGGGAGAAAACTGCTGAGATCTTGCACACTACTTAATATAACTTATACTAACTTACACTAAAGACAACAGACACACCCACGCCCAAGGAAGGACTCGAACCACCGATGGTGGGAGCCGTGTGAACATTGGCAAGGCGCTTTACACCGCGGCTCAAAAGACATGTAAAAAGGAAAAAAAAAACGCTGAATATGGGCAACGGAATTGCGCTCACACATCAGTCGGCACCACTTCATTCTGCAAATTTAACTGGGGTTGTGTGTTGATGGCAGTTCGTGGACAACATTCCTTCTTTCATATTTTGTTTGTGTGTGTTGCATACATTCTGTGGCGAGTATACATACAGCAGGAAAACTATTGTTATGCTAATTGCTTTATAAACCCAAGAGGGTTGATTTATTACTACCTGCCGATCATCACTCCTGCTGAGAAAATTTCACCCTTCGCTTCCACCTGTTCTCCCACACAGCTCTATGAAATCCCTAAACATCCCCCCTCCCCTTTGCAAATACAAGAATAATTTTGATATCAACTTAACTGACTACTTAATTAAACTGATTAATTAATCCAATTTCCCGTCCTAGGAAACCCCCAAGCCATCCCCCACTTCCCCTACACCCACTTCCCCCTCCTCACCCAGAAAAAATTGGTGGCAAAATCGGTCAGTCTGTTCAGAGCTGTTGGTGTGGAAGGTGCTAGTATTACCTTGTGCAGCAACTACATGTGCTAATTAAATAATTACATTGCTGCAAATTGGAGGTGTTATCTTGTTGGAAAATTTTCAGGTGTGTGCTCAACTTGATGAACTGGGATCAACCGAGTTAGTGCTCAATGCTACCACCAGGGGATGATGTACTACGCATCAAACATTCTCCTCCCTCCCTACCCTCCTAAAAAAATTGGTGGAAAAAGTCGCTTAGTCTATGCTGAGCTGATGGACTGGAAGGATCCCACGACAGGACATTCAACTATGTTGCATTGGGTATAATATTATATATTTTATTTATAAAATTCAGTTTGTAGGGGCTGGGCTTCTTTATTTATCATGGAAAGCTCCTCATAGTCAACTGTTTGTATAATTTTGGAAGTTGTAGATCTTGTAAGATTTGTTGAGTAAAATTAAATAAGTATGTAAACAGATATTTTTTCTGATCCTGCAAGGAATATCGAAATGAAGTCAATATCAACGAAACTCACTGCACATAATTACACTATCAAAAATCTCCTGATCACATTTTCACACACGAGAATATGTCATCCTATGTGCTCCACCACACACCAGTATCAACCCCAGGGTTCCACGCTGTCCAAGAAGCATGCTCATACCATCCACTGGCAGGTACATTGCGTCTGGGCTTGCGACACCTTATAACACCATGAGGGACTGCCAGCAATCTATCATTAAGTACACACCTCCCAGTATTAGCACGTTGATTGCACAGAGATTATAAGTTAATACTGAAATTACACGATGATTACTCAGTGCCTAGAGACCTCCACTACCCGTGACAGCACATGCAAGCTACATTTTTGTGACTCTCCAGTGACCAGGTCACCCCACAGCCATAGTCCCCTTTGTTCATGGTAGCGTCTTTTGCTGGGGAATTCCTATCTCACGTGTCTACTTCCGGTTGCAGCACCTGTAAAGTTTGCTCCCAAACACACACCTTCAACACCAGGTCAGTGGAAGCAGCTGCTCTAGGTGCCCGACCTCCTGTGCATATCGTCACTTAGTTCGTAATACCACCGGCAGAGGACGCTGGGAGAAGCAACCTCTCAACCCCTCCTCAAACCAATCCCTCACCCCTTCCCTCTTGTCCCTCCAACTACGCCGGATGGGGTGGTCGAGCGGTTATAGGCGCTACAGTCTGGAACCGCTACGGTCGCAGGTTCGAATCCTGCCTCGGGCATGGATGTGTGTGATGTCTTTAGGTTAGTTAGGTTTAATTAGTTCTAGGGGACTGATGACCTCAGATGTTAAGTGCCATAGTGCCCAGAGCCATTTGAACCATTTTGAACCTCCAATTATTTCCTGTCAAGCAGGGCATCAGGTGGACGCAACTCTTTGATATTGAAATCTGAGAAATTCCTGTATAAACACATGCTCTCTTCCTCTTTCTCTCTCTTTCTCTCTCTCTTTGTCTCTGAAATGGCTACTTCCCACAAAGCGAGCGTCTGTCATGTAGTGCACTAAACACTCCTTTGTCCTCATTAAAGTAGTGGATACCTAGTAAACTCCTAGCTGTGGATGTCTCCCAAATAGTCCATTCGCACTGTTCACACTCTATGAAATTGACTAACTGAACATTAAAGTTGATACCCTGAGCGTCGGATTGTTTTTCCATGTTTCCTATTGGTGGATATAAGGACTGACACATGTGGCTGGAAATTCGGTGATTCGCTTCCACAGCTGCCAGGTTTCCTAACCCTACTCTTCCGTCTTCTGGATTTTCCTTGCATCCTGTTAATAGTTACTAGCACATATAGGTAGTTTGGCTGGAACTCCTTTACGCTGGAGGTACCTGAAAATTTCAGTTCAACTGTATGCAATGAACTTAAAGATGATCACAAGACAGGGCATTGGGTTGGACTAGTATGTGTGGTTGCATACTACTACTGGAAACAGTAAATCGATCACTCGGGAATTTGACGCTACAAATGGGTTTCTAAAGCCCTTTACAATCCTTAAGTTGGTTCTCTCAGCTACACCACGACGCTAGATGAGGTGTGGGAGGAGAAAGGGTCCTCCACAGGATAAGATAGTAACAAGCACAAACCACACCATGATTTCTGCCGCAAAACAGATTCTGCTGGACTGTACTGAGAAGCAGTGAACATCGCTCACTTAAATCACATTTTATTCCCTAGTATTTGTTGTTATGGTTAGATGTCAGAGGTCACTAAAACTCTCATACATCACGGAGGCTCATGTCCCGATGTCCACTTGCAGTGCTTCAGGCTTCACTGCTTCAGCAGGATTAGTGGTAGTTCGCACCTCAAACTGGAAATGTCCATTCATTCTGGCTACTAGCTACCTCCACCATGCTCCCACATGACAGGCAGAGCTAACCTACGAAACCAGCCACATATTTGTCAGTGGAATTATAATTAAATATTACTGTAGTAGCACCAGTCTGGTTACATTTGGCAACGAGCGAAATATTAGAGATATCTCTTTCTGACGACTGCGGCTCTGGAAATATCTCTTCCACTCGTAAGACTACATCTTTCTATGACTAGACATGATATTCCAGGTAAGACATCATGTATACGGATGCGTTAAAATCGCTGTTTCCCACATGAAATCCCTACATCACTTATGAACGGACATAGTCATTTTCTCTACATATGTCGGAACAATAACCACTGCAACGTTATGTTCTAACAGCATAATATTCCTGACAAGTAGCGTGATTATCATTTATAGCTATATAGCCTCCGAAAAATTGTGGCACGTCCACACTCAAACCCACTGGGTGTCATTTCGTACAGGTTACCAGTTTCCCAGTGGTAAAACATTCCCTCCATATCGTTGTTATCACACATTTGTCGAGGAAGTAAGGAAGTAATCACAATTAAAAACCTGAGTGAGGTGGCGAAGTGGCTAGCATAGTGGACTCACATTCGTGAGGATTACGGTTAAAACCCACCTCCAGCCATACTGCTTTAGGTTTTCCGTGATTTTCCTAAATCGTTTCAGGCAAATGCTGTGATGGTTCCTACGAAAAGGCATGGCCGATTTCCTTCCCCATCCATCCTTTAATCACAGCTTTTGCCCCACTCTAATGACCACATAGAGGACGGGACGTTAAATACTAACGAACTACAACTGAAAAGCAGAGGCGTCTTTTGTTTATGCTATGTACGATAGCTCTATACTTGGTCAGCGACAGATGGAGGACGAGACAGCCTCCTAACTCTGGAACGGTGCTGTCGGAACGTGATGGGCTTTCAAGAGAATTAGTAGCTGTCTGTGACTTGGCTAGGGTATCACTTCGATTTGCTCTGGCAAACGCCGGATTTAATTTGGAACTGACTGGAAGTAAAAGGGTACCGTATTCACTACATTCGACGTCTCGTGAAGGAACAGAACTAGCTGACTTCCAGGTAATCGATATATTTCAATTTTATTGCTATTGCAAAGCGTGTAATACTTGTTACAAACTTGTACTAACCTTCGGTAGTGGTGCAGAGAGGTATTCTCATTCCAATACTGTAGCCGTCGTTCTGTGAAGACAGTTCCTAACCGTTCTTGCTCACATCACCTTCTAGTTACACATGATATCTCTAGCTGCTTGCATGCTGAGAAACTTAGCACTCCTTGTTGGTGTATAGTAGATATGAGCCTGATACGTTTCAGAGTACTGTGGTGGTATAAAAGACGATTGAGAAGATACAAATATTTTATGCATAACATCGCTCCAGATGGAAGGAGTTGGTAACACTTTGCGTAAATCACTTGCGCCATCAACTCTGTGGAACTGTTGTTGTGGTTTGAGTGCATACTGAAAAGACTGTGATAAGAGGGAAATGATCATAGAACATAAACACAAACTGCTAAGGGTATATGGTTCCACACTTAAGTATGCTGTAATGTTAAAAAAGTGTGGTTTCCGATGTATTAGTCAAGTGTAATGAAACGCTGTTTATACTCAAATGCATCCTCCATCACATGACATACATTCACCCTGCAAGTTTCATGTTCCAATCACTATGGTGAGAAAGTTTAACATGATAAGACAAGTACCTTCTACACCACAGGAAAAAAAAGATTCTTTGTGATCCATGCACTATATAGCTATTTTGAGATACACAGCGCCCGCTGTTCACATCTGAATATGGTTTGGAAATTTTGCTATGCTCGTATTAAAATGACTGTCAGCAATGGAAAATACATGAAACAACGATATCTTATGAAGAAATAAAAACGCATAGCAGAGGAGTTTCACATGTGAAATTACACACCATGCAGCTCTCACTCTGTCGGAACACAGTCTCTTCCACACACGAGATCTGTCAAGCAAATGTATACAAAAGGATTCCAATACCTCACAAAACCCTGTCGATAACTTAGAATCACTGCAGTTATGAAACGGAAGACACAGCTTATGTCCAAGATGTGGCAGGGGAATGGAGTATTTTGCACACATCTTCGATCCTGTCGGAAGATTTGGGGGTCAGGGTGACTACCACATACGACACCGAATGAGTGATCACATACTTGGGTGCAATATGCACTACCATTATGAGGAAACAACGCTCTGTGTCTCTTCAAAAGCACAACACTGAGACATCTGCTACCCCGTCACTGTGGAAGATGACATTAAATGTAGAGAACATCACCATCGGATAGCTGCTAGGAAACACTCCATAATACCACAAACTCTTAAAGGTTTCATATCTTGAGATCTCTTCCACTTTTTGTCAATATGAAACACCGCCTCTGTCTTTTATATCAACCATTCGGTGTTTCGAGAGAGCAGCTTAGTATACACCCTACGATGTTCAGCTTTCCGTGAGAGTCAGTGGATGGAAACGTTATTTTCGGTTTAACGACTTAAACAGACGTCGAAGAATCTTCTACTGTGATTGACAGTCTCTGGGATATGGTCTTCCTCCAGTACAGGAGATAAAGCTTCACACAGGTCTGTGGAAGCGACTCGATCGCTGGGAGCCTGTTCAAAAGGACCAATACATGTATATTTAATGGGATCACGGCAAACGGTCGATGACAACACGCAGATGGTATTTGTTCCCCTATATCAGAAGAGAGAGATGCGGTAAAATCTTATTGAGTACTTTTCGAGGTGACGATAGCAAAGATTTTATAGTTCGTAGTTTTACTCCATTGGATGTTACAAAAATAACGAGAAGAGAGGGACAGAGGGATACCATTACATGTTGTATTCTTACCGTGGTAATAATAGGAATACGACAAAGGAGATTAGAACGTGTACAAAAAATGATTCAAATGGCTCTGAGCACTATGGGACTTAACATCTGAGGTCATCAGACCCCTAGAGCTTAGAACTACTAAAACCTAACTAACCTAAGGACATCACACACATCCATGCCCGAGGCAGGATTCGAACCTGCGACCGTAGCGGTCTCGCGGTTCCAGACTGAAGCACCTAGAACCGCACGGCCATACCGGCAGGCTAGATCGTGTACAGAGGGATACTTATAAACTGTCATTTCGATGAATTGTAGGTGTTATGCTTCTGAATTTCTTTTGTGTAGTCCGCATACACTCTGTGTGGTCGTGAATTTTCTTCTCTAATTGAGTGTGCTATTTTTCACATTGCGATAACTCTCTACCTAGTCAGTGACGGATGGAGGACTAGACAGTCTTCTAACTGGGGAACGGTGCTATAGGAACATGACGAGCTTTTGAGAGAACTATCAGGTGTCTGTTACTTGGTTGGGGATTTCAGTTCTGCTTCCTCTGGCAAACTCTGGCTATTGTGCAACAACGTCCATAGCATAAACAAAAGACGCGAAGGCTTTTTAATTGTAATTATGTCCTTGATTACTTCACAAATATGTGGTAACAGCAATGTGGTGGTAGGGTTTCGCTGCTGGGAAGCTATGGTAGCCCATAATATGCTACATCCGGTTGGTGTAGCTCTGGACGTACCAGAATTTTTCGGACACTACATGTCTGTAAATGATAATCACGCTACTTGTCAAGAATGTTATGCTGTTTGAACATAAAGTGACTGTGGTCATTATCCTATCTTGTAAAGAGAAAATGACTATGTCCATTCATAATGAAGGTATAGATTTTACGTGCGAAATGACGATCTCGGCGTATCTATATCCACAAAGGGATTCAAAGATTTTACTTGGAATATTTTGTCCAGTAATAAGAATGGGAAACCGATATTTCCAGCGGCACAGTCGTCACGAAAAAGTATTTCCGATATTTCACTCATTGCTGACTGTCACCAGATTGACGATACAGTCCTAATATTTAATTATAATTTCACTGATAAACAGGTGCCTGGTGTGTGGGCACATGGTGGAATGCCAGTAAATGGAATGAATAGATATTTTCAGCTTAAGGTGGCAGCTGCCGCTGAACATCCTGAACTGGTCACGTGGAATAATGGCATGTGGTTTACCTCCTCCTGTCGACCTCTAGGCAGGTGAATAGCGAACTAATTCTCAGAATGTATCGGGTAGACTTTGTGATCGGCTGTGTTGCGAGTGTTCTCCGAGTTTTACATGGATATTTTAGAAGATTCAGTACCGATCACTGACAAGTGCTGACGCTGGACATACTAATAACATCCAGATTGCTACCACCCCAGTCATCCTGGACACCCTCCATTGCAGGGCGGCCCTTTATGGCAGACCGAGTATGGGTGTAGACCTGGTGCGATTGTTGAGACTTGGGTCCACAGCATCAAGTACTGCAAAGCAACCTTTGGTGTGGGGCACTGCGTGGTGGCGTCGCGACATGAGCATGCGGAATCTACTAGTCTTTCAGTGATCACCAACATCTAACCGTGAGAACTACTAGTACGGAATGGAATTTCTCGTAAGTCTGTAGTGTTCTCTGATTCTCAATTTAGTCTATAGGACATTTTCGAACACCCGAAAGGAGGGAGTAGTTTGTTCTTGTTACTCTCTTATCATGTGGTAGACCCTTCCTAATCCTCCTCCTCATTCTCCATTCTTTTGTAACTGAGGAAACCTTCTTAGGGACTGCATGATGCATTAGTATCCCAATAACATTGTCAAATTCCCGATTGATCAGTTTATCGTTTTTGATAGTGGTATCGTGAGTACACACACCAGTGCAAAGCCATGACCTGTCTCTACCAAACTGTTTAAAGACATTGTATGCAACACAGCTCAAATATCAAATTTTCAGTTGCCTCCAGTGTAATGGATTTCCTGTGTAATTAGCTACCTGTGACAGTATACACCAACAGGATGTAAGGAAAATCCAGAAGAGGCAAGAGTAGAGTTTGAAAACTGAACAGCTGGAGGGATATCAATCCTACTATCGACCAATAGCAAGCAAGGAAGAACTATCCCAAAAAAAATGGTTCAAATGGCTCTGAGTACTATGGGACTTAACATCTGTGGTCATCAGTCCCCTAGAACTTAGAACTATTTAAACCTAACTAACCTAAGGACATCACACACATCCATGCCCGAGGCAGGATTAGAACCTGCGACCGTAGCAAACTATCCCACACACAGGGTATCGATTTAGTTAATAAATAAATCAATTTGATAGATGGGAGTAGTGTGATTGGATTATTTTTTAGAGGTCAAAAGAGGGGTTAGAGCAGTGCATGACAGATGCTTGCTGGATGGGAAGTAGTCACTTGAGAGAGAGAGAGAGAGAGTGAGAGGGCTGAAGAGGGGGAGAGGGGGAGAGAGAGAGAGGGGGGGGGGGGAGAGTAACACAAAGAAAGTATGTGTTTTGACAGAAACTTCCGAGGTACCAATACCAAAGTGTTACCACCACGTGCATCAGAGAATAGCCACCACCTGATGCTTTGTCCAGCGGGATGTAATCTGAGGAGTGGGGTAAAGGGGAGGACGGGGCTGAACTGAGAAGGGGCAGGGAGTTTGCTTCTCCTAGCATTCTCTGATGTGGGAATTCCAAAGCTAAAAATGTCGCATTGAATAGAGGGGACTGTGGCTGTATGATGACCTATCTCCCGGGTGGTCACAAAAAATGTAGCTTGCGTCACTGACATGGGCAACAGAGCTTCCTGAGCACCGAGTATGCATCGTATTGATTGACTGTATCTGTACAGTCAGTGCGCTAATAACAGGAGATGTATGCTTGATGGTAGACAGCTGGTGGTGACTCGCAGTGTGATGTGATGATGTGAGCCCGCCATGCCACGGCTTCCAGTGGGCACTGTACATACCACCTGGATGGCTTGGAGCACAACAGTGTATACCGGTGCATGATGCAGCCCATCATATGGTATGTGCACATTGTTGAAGACTAATTGGGACTTTTATCAGCGTAATTATGTATGGTGAATTTTGTTGACATTGTCTTCATGACGCTATTACTTGTGCCATCGAGGAAACAATAATATATTTAGATATTTAACAGATCCTTTCTTTATGTATTTTACAGGACCTGAATCTTTCAAAATTAAATAAACAGCAGGGAATGATGGCCTTTTCCTGCCAAATATAGAGATCCAACACCTGAAAATGAGTTCTATAAGTAAACAATATATGATTATATGCTCTGCAGTGTGTTTGAATTTTCTGTTGTAGGATCCTTCTGTCCACCAGCTCGGCACAGACTGAACGACCGAGTGAGGTGTCGCAGTGGTTAGCACACTGGACTCGCATTCGGGAGAACGACGGTTCAATTCCGTCTCCAGCCATCCTGATTTAGGTTTTCCGTGATTTCCCTAAATCGTTTCAGGAAAATGCCGGGATGGTTCCTTTGAAAGGGCTTGGCCGATTTCCTTCCCAATCCTTCCCTAACCCGAGCTTGCGCTCCGTCTCTAATGACCTCGTTGTCGACGGGGCGTTAAACACTAACCACCTCCACCAGACTGAATGATTTGGCCGCCAGTTTCTTTATGGGTAGGGAGGGAGAAGTGGCGAAGGGGAGGACTGCCGGATTTTTTAGGAGGGGGAGGGGTTAGTTAAGTGCTAAATTTAATTAATTAGCCTATTAATTTGATACCAAAAGTGTTCTTGTATTGGCATCGAAAGAGGAAAGGTTTGGTTATATTCCAGAGGGGTGGAGAAGGAGAAGGGGGAGGGGAGGGTTGGGGGTTTCTCAGATATAATTATTATCCCCAGAGGGTCATAATTCAACCATCAGGGAGTCACAAATCTATTAGCATAAGAAACCATAGGTCAGTATGTTTGCCCTTTAATCTATGCAACCTGCACAAGCAAAATCTGCCAGAATGAACTTTGCGCTACCACTGATGGCATTGTTTATGGTAGGGCCTCATTTTTTCGTAGAGATATTTCCTGCAGTTCCTTTCTTGTACCGGCACTGGTAAGCACTATGAGAGTCTTTTGCAAACCAACGTCATTCCAACCATTCAATACCATGAATGTGTGGGTAGACCATATGTATACAAGATTGTGCTCTTCCGATCATTGTACAGACAGTGAAGCAGCTGCTGCACAAGGATTTTGGAAATTTTAGAATTCTCAGCCGTCATTTCCTTACACCTATATTGTCCATATCACATATTCTTAACTTCTAGCTGTGGGGTTATCTGGATGATGCTGTGTTCAGTGCTCCGATTACAAAAGTAGCTGAACTAAAGGCACACATTGCACAACGCACCCTAATACGTGCATGCATGCATGTCCAAAGGAACATTGCAGTCAAGCATAGAGAAACTGTAAAATATAGAAACTGCCCTGCTGTACTTCATGCCAAACCAGGGCAACCTTAGAAGCAAAACAATGTCTCCCCCTGTGCGGGAATCATACACTTTGTATGTGAGCACTAGAGGACGTAGGTACTAGGACATGTGGAAATTTGGGTCTGGCCATGAGTCGTGCGCAGATGGGCAAAGCAATTAAGGCAACCGCTTGTATAAAGCGGGAAATCCGGGTTCGAGTCCCAGTCTGGCAAAAGTTTTCATGTTACTAGTAAATCTTATAGACGCTTTAGTATCGTATTCTCAATTTGCGAATACATTTCGCAGTTTAATGAGGCTGTCAACCGGCAGCAGTGTCTTTCCTTCGGACTTGCATGCATGTCCGAACAAACACTGCATCGAACTACACAGATACTGTAACCTACAGATACTGCCCTAAAGATATATAGATACACTACTGGCCATTAAAATTGCTACACCACGAAGATGACGTGCTAAAGACGCGAAATTTAGCCGACAGGAAGAAGATGCTGTGATAAGGAAATGATTAGTTTTTAAGAACATTCACACGAGGTTGGCGCCGGTGGCGACAACTACAACGTGAAGTCATGAGGAAAGTTTCCAACCGATTTCTCATACACAAAGAGTAGTTGAACGGCGTTGCCTGGTGAAACGTTGTTGTTGTCATGCCACGTGTAAGGAGGAGAAATGCGTACCATCACGTTTCCGACTTTGGTAAAGGTCGGATTGTAGCCTATCGTGATTGTGGTTTATCGTATCGTGACATTGCTGCTCGCGTTGGTCCAGATCCAATGACACTTAGCATAATAAGGAATTGGTGGGTGCAGGAGGGTAATATGGAACTCCGTGCTGGATCCCAACGGCCTCGTATCACTAGCAGTCGAAATGACAGTCATTTTATCCGCATGGCTGTAACGGATCGTGCAGCCACGTCTCGATCCCTGAGTCAACAAATGGGAACGTTTGCAAGACAACAATCATCTGCACGAACAGTTCGACGACGTTTGCAGCAGCATGGACTGTCAGCTCTGAGACCATGGATGCGGTTACCCTTGACGCTGCATCACAGACAGGAGCGCCTGCGATGGTTTACTCAACGTCGAACCTGGGTGCACGAATGGCAAAACGTCATTTTTTCGGATGAATCCAGGTTTTGTTTACTTCATCATGATGGTCCCATCCGTGTTTGGCGACATCGCGGTAAACGCACATTGGAACCGTGTATTCGTCATCGCCATACTGGCGTACCACCCGGCGTGATGATATGGGGTGCCATTGGTTACAAGTCTCGGTCACCTCTTGTTCGCATTGACGCCAAGTAGAACAGTGGACGTTACATTTCAGATGTGTTACGACCCGTGGCTCTACCCTTCATTCGATCCCTGCGAAACCCTACATTCCAGCAGGATAATGCACGACCACATGTAGAAGGTCCTGTACGGGCCTTTCTGTATACAGAAAATATTCGACTGCTGCCCTGGCCAGCACATTCTCTAGACCTCTCACCAACTGAAAACGTGTGGTCAATGTTGGTCGAGCAACTGGCTCGTCACAATACGCCAGTCACTACTCTTGAGGAGGAGGAGGAGGTGGAGGAGGAGGAGATTAGTGTTTAACGTCCCGTCGACAACGAGGTCATTAGAGACGGAGCGCAAGCTCGCGTTAGGGAATGATTGGGAAGGAAATCGGTCGCGCCCTTTCAAAGGAACCATCCCGGCATTTGCCTGAAGCGATTTAGGGAAATCACGGAAAACCTAAATCAGGATGGCCGGAGTCACTACTCTTGATGAACTGTGGTATAGTGTTGAAGCTGCGTGGGCAGCTGTACCTGTACACTGCATCCAAGCTCTGTTTGACTCAATGCCCCGGAGTACCAAGGCCGTTATTACGGCCAGAGGTGGCTGTTCTGGGTACTGATTTCTCAGGACCTATACACCCAGATATTATGAAAATGTAATCACATGTCAGTTCTAGTATAATATATTTGTGCAGCGAATACCCGTTTATCATCTGTATTTCTTCTTGGTATAGCATTTTTAATGGTCAGTTGTGTATTTCCACTTATTTCAGCTTTAACTGATGCAGCACTGATACAGTATCCAAAACTCTAATCTCAGTATAAATAACAATCAAAATACTAAGTATAACATCATGTTCTTCTGTTCTTTACTACATACTTACTACGATTTCCACATTCATGAAGACCTTCAACAATTTTCGATACGACAAATGCACTTAGTAATGTGATGTTTAACAATTCAGTGTTGTAAATATGGTTAAATAGAATAAGTATAAAGAATATGGAGTCTAAATGTTTTCTTTCGATAAAAGCGGCTTGTTTCGTCAGTACTTTATTCAATAATGTACGGTCAATAATACACAAAACGTGAAAGATGGTTGGTTTCCTACAATCTGCGTGAATTTCCTTTAAATCTGAAACAGTTATGGCCAGTATAATTTATAAATGGAATTATCGCAGAAAGGTAAGTTATAGAATGTAGTTTATTGGCCAGACTGGGTGCTCAACTGCACCGAGACACAAAGGCCGTCTGAAACCTGGACCCAGAATCGGCGAAAGGCTTCTGGGCGCCATTGTCTGTCCAAATGAGACACACTCTACCCTGGATCATATTCTGGTCGGCTGCAGGGACGCTGGTAATCATAAATTAAAGGTTCTTTTTAAGATAATTCCCAAACAGTCATATTTTAATGGGACATAGTGCTTGCAAATACCGGAGAAACTAAATAAGAGTAAGTAGTAATAAGGATGCAATGCTTCCGGAGAGGATATTTCTTTTCGAGTATGTTTGTTCTTTGATTGGAAAAGACGGTACTATGGGTAGAAACAGAAAATTTTACCAAATACTTCGATTTATAAGATGAAAAACACAAGCGGACTCTTGTCATTTGTGGACAAGCTCACAGTAAACTTTACAGAATGCTATAGTAGGTGTACTCTTAGCGCGACAGACTACGATACTAGCCTTCCTGGTGGTTGATTCACAGTTAGGTATGAAATAGCACACTTCATCGTTTGGTGAAAGGTAGCGCAAGACTTTTCTTGTGTCACATGACCTCCGGCGAAAGTCATATCTGGTAGCTGCATGCCAACATCCCCGCCAGGTGCAGCCCAACTCTGGAAATGGACTTGTTTCCGGCCGAGAATACTGCCAGCTGGAGTGTACGGCCAAGAGTGAAACAGTACCAAAAATTACAACATACCAACTGCTAAATGACATATCATAATATGTGCTACCTGCCAATATTTGTCTTAGACAAGCCCCAAATGCCTAGGAGTTACGACGATGACAGATTTTCAGTGATAAATTTGGCATATTATTGTGTTCTTATTTCGTTTGTCGTTCTTTCAGAATATTAACTTTTATATAATTATATTTTGTAGAGGGTAGCTAAAATTATCCAGCTATGGTGCAAAACAGTGCATTTCATAGAAATAAAACAATCGTAGTGTACTGTATTTAGATTCCATTTGATGATGAACGAAATCCCTTTATTAATTAAAAACATATTAAGTAACGCACTTTATTGCTATTATCTTATAGTTAATTAATGGCATCAAAATGACTTAGCAACTTCACTTATGCACACTGTCTCTCTACAACACATCAGCTGAGTTCAGTCGCTGGTTAATCATTGACAGTTAACCTTGTTTTCCTGTTCTTCTTCTCCTTCTTCTTTTTTTGTGCCTTTTCCATACATCACCGCATGGTCGGCATTGTTATTCAAGCATTTGGCATGGTTAATTTTAGGGGTAGCCCCATGCCCTTCCTGTCGTCACCCCCGGACCCCTGGGACGGAATATGCCTACCCCAGAAGTCTGTGTGTGGTGTAATTAATGTGGAATGATTGAAAGTTTTCTAAATGTTTTTCAATCGTGTTATTGAGGCGGGACTTGGGCACTGGCCCGGTATTCGCCTAGTGGGATGTGGGGAAAACGCCTAAACGCGACGTCCATGCTGGCTGGAACAACAGCCCTCGTCGTTAACCGAGTGGTCACCGCTTCTCCCAGTTTCGGAAGCGGTGTATTAACACATAAGGCTATCCAGGTAGATCTCCCTTTTGCTGTTCTTGTTAACATATATCATCGAAACAAATAATCGTAATAGATTTATTTGAGACACCTCTAAGGAAGTGGAAATTAAATTACAATTATTAGTAACGTTAAACAAACTCTTCCTTACAATTAACGCTGGAATGCGTGTGGAAAATATGGTGAGTAATATGTATTTGGGTTAAATCCATCTATACACTACGATAATGAAACTGAAGTATCTGCAGAAACACAAAATAACACGTATATTACGATAGTTACGAGATACGAAGAATGTAAGCAGCATCTGTCTGGTCAACACAATCAAAGGGGCAGCTTGGTTAAACAACAACAACAAAATCTAAAAGTATGTACATGCTACTAACAAGGTGACTAACGAAGAAAAGTCGAAACCCTCCTAAGACTTCGCGTGTATATAACAGCCAACTATGTAAGTCGCACAAAAGATATCCCTTACCCATTATGCGTGCACCTTTCTTCGAGTGCTAGTGATCCATATAAATTGAGTAGCATTGTCTGTGCTTTAGTGTTTCGTAGTTTCGGAAAACTGAGGTGACGATGCTGACATTTATTGTGACCATGAAGCTCGGAAATGACTAAATAATGGAGAAAATATGATGTGCTGTACAATTTTATGTGCTTTCCGTTACTGAGAAGTAACAGAACGGAGCAGGGTATGTGTGTCATTACAGCTTGCCGGAGTGAGCCTTCGCTTATAGCTCCCTAATGGCAGCTTCTTCGGGCTTTTCAGTAAAGTGGTTACCTTCGTGAAGTTATGAAACATAGTGGTAGTTCTGTTAATAATGCAGTGATGTGAAGACATCAATTTCCCATTGAAAATATTTACTATAAAGCTACCCCGCCACAGGTTAGTAAACAAAGTCGTACAATTAATGCAAAATGACAGCTCAGTAAAACTGGAATTTTCATCAAGGACAGTTCTCGTCTCTGAAGAATAGATGGATTGAATTGGACTGGATTGTTTGAGGGAGGGCCGCGCGGGATTAGCCGAGCGGTCTCAGGTGCTGCAGTCATGGACTGTGCGGCTCGTCCTGGCGGAGGTTCGAGTCCTCCCTCGGGCATAGGTGTGTGTCCTTGTCCTTAGGATAATTTAGGTTAAGTAGTGTGTAGGCTTAGGGACTGATGACCTCAGCAGTTAGGTCCCATAAGATTTCACACACATTTGAACATTTTTTGCTTGAGGGAGAAGACCAGACAGGGAGGTCATCGATCTCATCGGATTAGAGCGGATTAGGGAAGGACGGGGAAGGAACTCGGCAGTGCCTTTTCAAAGGAACCATCCTGGCCTTTGCCTTGATCGATTTAGGGAAATCACGGAAAACCTAAATCAGGATAGTCGGACGCGGTATTGAACCGTCGTCCTCCCGAATGCGAGTCAAGTGTGCTAGCCACTGCGCCACCTCGCTCGGTGAATAGATGCTTATACTTGTCATAATGCTCAGTAATAAACCCTTGTACTTTATTCCAGATTCTACGTAATTATATCTAGAGCGGTAAAGTCAAAATTACCTTTTTTTCTGAAATTTAGGAAATTTAAGAAAATTATCCGATTTTTGATATCGAACTCGAGAAAAGTGTTTCAAAGTTGATTTTTAATGTTTTCAATTTACTAAATTATTGTTCATATGTCATTTCAATATTGGATATTCCACTGATGTTCGAAGTTCTATACTATGAACATCTGATCATATAAAATTTGATGGCCCCAAATATTTATTACAATCACGTGTAAAATGTCTTTTAATTAGAGTCTATCATTCAAAAATCCTGAGAGTAACTCGAAATATTCCGATTGTTAAGGTTATACCGATTTTTTTTTATTATGACCTGTTATACTGTAACAATTAAGTGATATATGGCATTCATTTTTAAGAAATCAAACAACTTTTTCTCTTATATTAGGTTATTATTAACCAGTTTCCGACTTATGAGGCCATTGCGGAGCAACAGCTCCGTAATGTCCACATACACAATGCAGCATGTAAGACGTTAAAAATAACTTTTTAGAATCTTTCATAGAGACATTACTCAATAAGTGCCACACTAAATGTGTTATACGTGCTGTGTAGCAGACTAGCCACTTTCCACTCTCCAGTAACTAGACGAACACAGTGTAAAAAATTCTTGGCCAATGCATGGCCAGTGCGTAGCAAGCTACAAAATGGAATCATATTTAACGTATATAATACGCGTGACGTTGAGGACCTTATTGTCGAGGAAAGATTGTAGTGTATTAAACCACAGTATACAAAAGTAGTTATACCAAAATAACTCCAAATGACAGATACCACATTAAAGAATAAATGTAATGTAGATAAATCCTGGGCGTTTTAAAAGAGGGAAAGAGTAAAACTGGAGAATTTACATTTCCAATAATGTACGAAACAAAACGTAAATAGTAATCACAAATGTCCTCTAGGTCTGTGTTGGTTCTAGGAGAACTACATTGTAGTAAATGAACTCTGGTTATTGGGTTACTAGAATAGATCGAAAGGGTAAACTAGATATAAAGTAGTAGTATAATGAAAGGTACTACATCCATTAAAAGGCTAAAAATACAAGAAAATTTAAGTAGATGGTGGATTTATTTTGGTGGTCACTATAATTAGAAATTCCAGATACTAAATGCCGTAAAAAACGGTCCACTGCTCAGAATGACGACATATTTAACGGAATATTATCGCAGAAAGGAGAAATGTTACGGAAACAAACAAACAAAAAGTTACTACTAGAAGGCGCTGTAAATGGCCCTGGTACGCGTATGCAAAATGAAAGACGCATGGTGCACGGCTCTTCACCATTTTGCGTCTGACATACCGTTTACATGGTGCTCCCAAAGGCGAATTTAGTAAACTTATTTCCCAATACTGTTTCTAGATAGTCACGTAAGGACTTCAAAACCGATTCTGTAAATCCGCTTCTAGTTGTCAGCTTTCCAATTCCATAATCGACCTTCGCACCCATGTAAACGCAACGGGTTTTAGGCTGTCAGGTTATTTATTGTTTTCAAAATAAACGGTTAATATGGACTTATTGTGCGGACAAGGATAAGCAGAAATATTAGGCTGAGCATGAAGCTGTCTCCCTCTAATATTTAAGTGAAGAGAAATTACAATTGTGTTGATTGAATTAGAAACTGGAACAGCTGTTTCCAGACGCTGTATTTAACTGGACTAGCAAATCCATTTCAGGTCTTAACATGTGAACACGACATGCTGAAAACGGTTTCCGAAATTCGGTTTCCGCTGCGCAGAGTGGCCGCGCGGTTACAGGCGTCGTGGCCCCTCCGCCGGGGGTTTGAACCCTCCCTCGGACATGGGTGTGTGTGTTGTTCTTAGCCTAAGTTAGTGGAAGTTTAGGGACCGATGACCTCAGCAGTTGAGTCCCTTAGGAATTCACACACAATCCGGTTTTCGTCTTTCGGAAGATGTGACGCATGTAAATTTGGCGTGAAACGTTCGACGCAACTGTCTCAGTGCTGGAAAGCTCTTTTATAAGAACGGTCACGGAGCGCCGGTAACTCTGCAGATGTTCCGGAAACTCACGGGTAAGATAAAAAGTGTAGGTCCAATACCTGCCAAGGTTCTGGAGAAAATGCTTACGAAGGTTCAATTGAAGAGCAGTGTAGCAGACAGAGGAAAAAAAAACTGATCCGACGTCCGCAGAAGATGTGAATACAGCATTAGAGGACAATGACTGGCCATCTAGTATTCTGTGGACAGAAGAAACCACTTTACATCTCCGAGGACATGTAAATACAAGTAATTGCCGATTATGGAAAACAGATAATCCGCTCGCACATCAACCTCTACTACTTCATTTTGTTGCGGGTTAACAGAATCGTTTATCGAAGGGTCATATTTTTTCGAGGATATGGGTCCTCCGTGTCACGTTACCTATACTGCCACTGGTAAGCGCTGCCAGATTCTTTTGCTTCTGCGGACCAACCTCATCCCAGTACTTCAATAGCGTGAATGTGTCGGTAGGTTCATTTAACGCAAGATTGCGCTCCTCTGCATATTGCACAGCCAATGAAGCATATACTGCAGAAGCATTTTCGATATTCATGAATTATGAGCCGTTGTTTTCCTACAGTCTGGCCGTCCACATCACCTGATTTTAATCCGTGGGAATATCTGAACGATACTGTGTTCAGTGCTCCGATTACAAAAGTTACTGAAATCAAGGCACACATTGCGCAACGCTTTACGAACGTGACCTATGAGACACTCTGATCTGTTGTGGCACATGCTGTATCTCATTTTCAACTTCTGGTAGAATACAGTGGACAGCATACTGAACAAGTCTTATGCTAGTCTCACGACGGTCAAAATCCGGATTCATTTTTGCTATTTATGCGGTTCTTGGCCTCAGGACAATTAGAAACCAATTTTACTCATCCAATATGGTACGACATTGCTGTGGTGGATGGGCTTACCTATCTGTCAGTGGCAAAACTGTTGAACGCCAAACTTGTAGTATCGTAGATGAACACATGTATATAAAAGTCATGAGCACACTAAATATGTTTACCCGGCTAGTTTGTTGGGACATTAAAACTCTCACCTGAAGCTAGATCTTGATATCAGCAAATGTGTTTGCTACAGCACTGAAAACGCATCATGGCCTACTACCTAAAAGATCTGCAATGGATTTGCTAGCCCAGTTAAATATAGCGTCTGGAAACAGCTGTTCCAGTTTCTAATTCAATCAACACAATATATATATATATATATATATATATATATATATATATATATATATATATATATATATATACTCCTGGAAAAGGAAAAAAGAACACATTGACACCGGTGTGTCAGACCCACCAGCACAGCGGACACACCAGGAACCGCGGTGTTGGCCGTCGAATTGCGCTAGCTGCGCAGCATTTGTGCACCGCCGCCGTCAGTGTCAGCCAGTTTGCCGTGGCATACGGAGCTCCATCGCAGTCTTTAACACTGGTAGCATGCCGCGACAGCGTGGACGTGATCCGTATGTGCAGTTGACGGACTTTGAGCGAGGGCATATAGTGGGCATGCGGGAGGCCGGGTTGACGTACCGCCGAATTGCTCAACACGTGGGGCGTGAGGTCTCCACAGTACATCGATGTTGTCGCCAGTGGTCGGCGGAAGGTGCACGTGCCCGTCGACCTGGGACCGGACCACAGCGACGCACGGATGCACGCCAAGACCGTAGGATCGTACACAGTGCCGTAGGGGACCGCACCGCCACTTCCCAGCAAATTAGGGACACTGTTGCTCCTGGGGTATCGGCGAGGACCATTCGCAACCGTCTCCATGAAGCTGGGCTACGGTCCCGCACACCGTTAGGCCGTCTTCCGCTCACGCCCCAACATCGTGCAGCCCGCCTCCAGTGGTGTCGCGACAGGCGTGAATGGAGGGACAAATGGAGACGTGTCGTCTTCAGCGATGAGAGTCGCTTCTGCCTTGTTGTCAATGATGGTCGTATGCGTGTTTGGCGCCGTGCAGGTGAGCGCCACAATCAGGACTGCATACGACCGAGGCACACAGGGCCAACACCCGGCATCATGGTGTGGTGAACGATCTCCTACACTGGCCGTACACCTCTGGTGATCGTCTAGAGGACACTGAATAGTGCACGGTACATCCAAACCGTCATCGAACCCATCGTTCTACCATTCCTAGACCGGCAAGGGAACTTGCTGTTCCAACAGGACAATGCACGTCCGCATGTATCCCGTGCCACCCAACGTGCTCTAGAAGGTGTAAGTCAACTACCCTGGCCAGCAAGATCTCCGGATCTGTCCCCCATTGAGCATGTTTGGGACTGGATGAAGCGTCGTCTCACGCAGTCTGCACGTCCAGCACGAACGCTGGTCCAACTGAGGCGCCAGGTGGAAATGGCATGGCAAGCCGTTCCACAGGACTACATCCAGCATCTCTACGATCGTCTCCATGGGATAATAGCAGCCTGCATTGCTGCGAAAGGAGGATATACACTGTACTAGTGCCGACATTGTGCATGCTCTGTTGCCTGTGTCTATGTGCCTGTGGTTCTGTCAGTATGATCATGTGATGTATCTGACCCCAGGAATGTGTCAATAAAGTTTCCCCTTCCTGGGACATTGAATTCACGGTGTTCTTATTTCAATTTCCAGGAGTGTATATATATATATATATATATATATATATATATATATATATATATATATATATGTGTGTGTGTGTGTGTGTGTGTGTGTGTGTGTGTGTGTGCTTGTAGTGTGCATTACTTAATGTCAGGAAAGAAACGGAGTAAGACTACCATTCACCAACCCACAATTGTGGGGCTGGGGCTGTGCGCGACAACGAGATGATGGACAGAGAAAAGTAGAGGAAATGGTAGACAGCGAGAGAGTGGAGAGAGCATGGAGATACAGAGAGGGGGAAGGACACAAGCAGAGAGTGGCAACGGAGGAAATGGACGGAGAGAGAAGGTGGAGCAGAAGGGATGAGAAAGCGGAAGTGAGGTATGAGAGAAGGGAGTAGAGAAGATAGAAAGGAAAAGGGAGGAGTAGATGGCTGGGAGAGGGGAGAGGAGGAGAGGCTCTAATGGAAGATGGCAGCAATGAAATACTTGGGTAACAAGTGTTTCTCAGCTGGTATCCTGTACACAGTTTGCTAGGAAACAGCAGGTTCGTTCTTTATCCCAAAATTGGGATAGCCTTTATGTGTTGGGTCCACCCTAAGATGCTAAGGGTGTATGATGGTATCACAACATCATATCTAATGGGTGGAAACACAGGTACTCAAGATATCGTAAGTCTCGTTGAATCTAGCTAATGGATATGAATCAGGCGTATTAATTTTGTTTATAGCTCGCACGTTGACAGAGGCCATAATTATTTCTCCCGTTCTTTCCCATATTGTGTGACATGATACTACTGTTGTCTCATTTCCCACGCTAGACTGAAAAAATGTGGTAAATCGAAAGAGTAGTGAGATAACTGGTAGAATAAAATATTATCTATTTGCTGGATGCCAGGATTTTATGTCATTAATCCAATATAATTTCACCTCCTTGCTGTTATAAGACTTCTAGTCCAGAACATTGGAAATACATCCAGATAACTAAGATATGAACAGGGAGAGTTGTATCAAACAATATTTCATTAAAACAACAAAAATACATAATTATCTTGGATATCCGGCACTTTGAATAGGCTTATATGGCATAGTAACTGCGTCCGTAATGATGCTATGGATTCTGAGGTGAGCTAGCTTTTATAATTAACCTCATGAAAGTCTTGTATCAGCTGCTGACTGAAAGCATAAATCGTCGGCAATATAAGGTGTTCTATAGTGTGTGTGATTGGTCCATTTGTGTCAATAGCTGGGGAAAATATCAATATACCCAGCTTTTAGGTAGTAGGCCATGATGCGTTCTCAGTGCTATAGCAAACACGTATGCTGATATCAAGATTTAGCTTCAGGTAATAGTTTTAATGTCGCAACAAAGTAGCCGGGTAAACATATTTAGTGTGCTCATGAAAATAATTGGTTGGCAACATATTCAAAACTCAAATCATTGCTCAAATTAGACTGTAAAACCAGTATCAAATTTCAGAGTCGGAAGACTAGCGTCAGAAATGAAAGAAAAAGTTGAATGCTCATGAACATTAGCATCATCAAAGAATGAAACCCGGAATATACTGCAATGGAAATCAGCACAGCACAGAATAGACTGAAATCAGATGGTATCGGATCAGCATGAAGCTTCCAATGAGAGTTTTTCCGAGACTTAGTTACCCTTCCAATCCACGGTTCGGTGGTGTCGATTCACATTTTCCCTGTCTCGTTCTGCGCAAACATTGAACTTTCGTCATTTCATCTTGTCGATGCCAAGAAATGTGTCAGTGTCAGTCTATACAAGATTCCTCCTGGGCAGTTCTCACTCTGTTTACAAAGTGGTAAATTTAAATCTTTATTAAACAGTTTTACTTATTTACGATTCCCACCTATTCACCACTCGCTTCTCAGGAAATTTCTCCCCACAAGATAAACTATACTTGAACCTGTCCCTTTTCTATGTAACACTGGTATATCTCAAATACACTCTGTCTGACAGTCCCCCGCGTTCACTACTGTATAGTAAATACTTCTTCTGCCGTTGGCACATTGGCAACTGCTGTTCCAAGGATGACCGTTACATCTTTTGTTCCGAAACTATCTAAACTTACGGGAATGAGTATTTCTTCATACTTATTTCACCTCATTGCTATTTTTTCGGCTCACTTTGGCGTTGTCTAGAACTTCGTTTCCGTTGTGCAAATTAACCGAAGATGTATTTCCTGTCCATTCTTTGATTTCGGGTAGCTTCAACAGAACGTTTGTCATCGAAACACTAACAGATTCAGAGTCATGGGCCTTGCACACTAGGGTACGCGGATTAAAGTAAACCCGGGATAGGGCTCTTTTTCCGGACTACTCTTGCCTTTTTACTGCTGTCGCTGCTCAAAACGGTGTACTGTATAACCCACCAGGACATTCTGTGATCGGAAGTCAACCTCTCTCAAGAACTGGTACGGTAAATAATTTCCTAGAGTTACATCTTAATTTTGTACTCTCTCTTCCTATAACAGCTATGTCGTAATTATAATTTTTTTCCTACTTATATTTCAAGGAAACATGAAAGAATTCTTTCTGAAATGAAATGAGGGTTTGGCATCGTTGCCGGGAGACCCCTTGCGTGCAGGTCCGGCCGCCTTGGTGCATGTCTTATTACATTCGACGCCACATTTGGCGACCTGCGCGCCGGATGGGGATGACATGATGATGAAGACAACACAACACCCAGTCCCTGAACGAAGGAAATGTCCGACCCATTCGGGAAACGAACCCGGGCCCGTAGTACGGCAATCCGTCACGCTGACCCGTCAGCTATTGGGGTGGACCGAATTATTTCTGAACCTAATTAATTGAAACTTCAGCGGACTTGATGTTTTCCTGGCTCTACGGACAAAACAAACTACATTAACTTTGGTGCCTAAAACTCTGCTGCGTGCCGTAGAATTACATTTACCATCTAGACTACTCCGTATAAATCGATGGAATGAGATAATCGTATAAAAGAGACTCGAGATATAAAGAGATTTCGCTCGTCGTGCATTTCCAAATCCAGATATTCTCTTAAATCCGTCTCAAATGAATTACGTTTTCTAGGTGGCGTGTTTGAAAGTATGACAACAAAGAGTGAAGGCAAATAGTTCGCATATTGGAAGTTATATCGGGGCTAAATTACAGCTCTAAGTTCTGATGTTCGTCTCAAAAATGGTGTTTTCTCCCCATATAAGTACGACTCTTCCCTATTTGCATCAATTAAAGCAATAATGCTTTCTTAGCTCCAGTACTGTAGAGATATCTGCGGTAACTAAACCATACTTTGACGATATGTCTCAGCCAAAAGCCACTCTAGCGGGTGTAGCCGCGCATTCAGCGTGGCCACCACCTTCTAGCCCATGACGTCAGACGCCGACTGGACTCCTAATTGGCCTGTGCAGAAGGGAAGTAGTACCGGAGCTTTTACATGAAAACTTTCGAAGCCCTTTACAGGAAAGTGACCAAATAGCCCACGGAGCCACCGCGCGAGTCAACAACTAAGCTTACAGCGAATCTTACTCCATGTGAAATGGGACTTACCTCTATTTCCTCGAAATTCTCTCTGCATATGTGATGACGAAGTAGGAACAAACATCTTCTGTACGCGAATTTGCCAGTTTTCACCCTTAATAAATACATCAGAAACCATCGCATCAGGGTCGGCGAGAGCGATTCATTTCGCCTTTGGAGAAGTTAAAAGATAAGTGCAGCAAACAACTAATTGAACACGACTCGGAAAGGTTTCAAAATCTCCTTTCTCCCGCTGACGGAGAGTAGAGACATTGTCGCAGCACAAACTCACATTCTGTTCGTCATTGTATCGATGAGACAGCCCTTCGCTCAAATGTTCAAAACCGCCGGCATATCTCACTGAGTATACGAAGTCCACATAGCAACTAGCGACTAAGGGTAACCTTAGACTCAAGACACTAAAATGAAACTGTCAAGCGGAAACCCAGGTCACCCAGCGGCGCACGTGTTTTGCAGAAGTATAGCGACATTCTCTGTAGACTTCTCCGAAAAGAAAGGATAACATTAACAGCAGGAAAACTGTCCACCAAAATTCACTGTGCTGCAAGAAAATCGGTTGCATCGTTCATGATGGGATCATGAAAAGTTGTCTGAACTCCGAGATCTGCTTTACCATCAGTAAGTCACTCCTGTTTCGCCTGTACATGGTCACTATAGCAACTAGATATAGTCATATAGCGTGAGTAGTACAATTCGAATTAAATCATGCAGTTATTAATATGTACCCCTGCCAACTGCAACCACATCTTAAAACACAATGTAAATTTAAGAGAAATTGCTGTTCTACAAAGTCTTTGTGACCTGATGTTATTCCATCGGCATTCTTAGATAGTAGGATCTGCGGGCACGATGAATTACTACGCGTGTTGAACGGGGGCGCCGCTGCTCCTGCGTAGAGTTATTCTTATCGGGTATCTAGGTTAGATTACGTTAACTCGCGGCGGATGTTGCCACAACACCTGACAGCTTCCCTTACGTCCTGAAAGGTGGGGTGTCCCGTTACTAACACCAGATGTGTACAAGGGCGTAGTGAAAAATAGTGCCACCAAATTTTCATATGAAAACTCTTAACGGTTCTTAAACAAAACAAACGTTGTGAACATTTAACTTTCTTACTATTAATGTCTACGTGTTTGTAGCCCTCTGCCGCTAGAGGGCTTCTAATTGTAGCGTGTGACATGGCGGTGTCTAACATAGCTTTGGCAGTGCGTGATAAACATGGTGCTGTAATCGAGTTTCAAATTCGAAGAGTTTGCGCCCATATGGAGCGCCCCCTCCAGTGCCAGTGCCAGACCAGCCACGAGAGCTCCGATACCTGCAACAATCCCAGGCCTTGGGTTCACTATTATCGATCACCCTCCGCACAGTCCCAACTGGGCCGCATCCAAATTTCATCCGTCTCCAAAAGGAAATGAACATCTTTGAGGACTTCACTTTGACAGGGAAGAAGCGGTGCAAGCAGAGGTGATGTTGTGGCCCCATCAACAATGGCAAACGTATTATAGTTACGGTATAAACAACTGATCCCTGGTTGGGAGAATTGTGTTCATCAATAGGGTTTCTATGTTGAGAAACAAATATGTAAACATGAAGAGTGAATACATAAAATGTTAATAACGTTTGTTTTGTATAAAAAGCTTTACAAGTTCCATATCACAAATTCGAACGCATTACTTTCACCTCGCCTTCGTATTTACTGCTTGGGCGTCGTCAGGATGAATAAGGTAAGGACATCTGTAGAAAACGTTTATTTAGATATTTCACGTTCTCGTGTTTCATAAGGAATAATATTTAGTCTAGAGGGTACTGTTATGGTTCGAATGACTAATAGGCTGAAATGTTTCATATCAAACCTCGGTATAAAGCATTTTGGAACTGAACACACTATTTGTAGCTAGTTGCCGCCGCAAGAGAGAGCGTGCTGATTTCGCCGATGTTTTTCGGCGGCGACAAGCAGTCAACAGGCGATTCCTATCCTATTTTCCTTATTAGCTATACGCATTGCGTGCATCTGGGGCAAATTCAACGTCAGGTCTTGAGAAGAACGAACAGTCCCTGTTGAGGCGACGATGTCATTTGCCGAATAGGCCACAGTGAATTACAACTGAATGAAAGAGGACAATATTTCTCGAGCAAAGTTTCGAATAATAATAATATTAGAGAGATAAAGTACCTAATGTTGAAAACAACAATTTAAGACATTCGCATCAGCATCGTGAACAAAGCTGCTCTTAGAACAAAGCTTGTAGGGATATGGGAGGAACACTGGGGAATTGTCGTACGCATGTTGCGCTGGATATGTAGAGCAGACCATTAACATCTTATCGAGGAGGATTAATTGTTTTGTTAATGCTTACGAGGACCAATAGAAGTATGATCCAGAGATGAATACAAGCAGCGTGCAGGCTCCTCCTTGCCTATATACAGTGCTTAGTCCGGCCACAAAGTCATGGATTAATATCAAATCTGGAAGACGCCTACTCTTCAGATGTAAGCAGGTCCTCAATAACCCAACTTAAACCTAAGAAGGACAGAGCGAGGTGGCGCAGTGGTTAGCACACTGGACTCACATTCGGGAGGACAACGGTTCAATCCCGCGTCTGGCTATCCTGACAGGTTATCCGTGATTTCCATAAATCGCTCCAGGCAAGTGCCGGGATGGTTTCGAAGGGCAAGGGCGACTTCCTTCCCCATCCTTCCCTAATCCAATAAGGCCGATGAACTCACTATCAGGTCTCCTCCCCCAAAACAACCCCCCAACCCTAAGAGGGCTGCAGATCTTGACGGTACGCATACCTTTATCCGATAGCATTGTGTAAAATTGAGAAGGGCTCCCGAATGTTGGAAAACTTCCGTGGTGATTTGCAAGAGGGAAGATACGACTCCAGCGCAGTGAAACTCTTGTAGATCCATTTGCCTCACCCTACGTTGCCTAAGGCGGAGGAGCACCTACTGTATCACCGTTTCCAGAATTGCTGGGATTCTTTGGTTTACTCTAGTGCTAGCTACTGTTCAGGCAGGATGTTTTATCGAAGACGACTTACTCAAGCAGTGCATTTACAAGGACAGGTACCCAGCAGTGGGATCTACATTTTGAAACCAGCCATACGATGATGTAGGTTAAGATCCGAGGTATCACACCCTGCAGCCATTCACCTGAACTGCCAACCCTTATTTACGACTAACTGACTAAAAAAAGAAAAAAAAACCTAGAATGTTACGTGAGTCTCAGTGGAACTAAGAAAGTGGTTTCGTGGCGCAAAGGATAGGACAGTCATTCACTTCCTGAATGTTTCGGGTTCGAACCTTGGAATTTGCTTCAAAATTTTTATTTTAAAATTTTTGCCAAAATGACTGATCATTATCTTTATTCAGTTAGTTGATTTAAATGTAATTTTCTATTTCCGTTCCTTTGTCACATCAGTTTAATCAACATATCAGGTTCTACATTCTCTCTCATTTTCTTCCTCTCATTCAATTTCCACTTGAAATTTTTGTTCTTGAGGTTTTAATTAAATTGATGTATTAATTTCAGTTTAATTTCTTTCGTTTTATCATCCTACTTTTTCGGCCACGTTACTGTATTCGTTATTTCTATTCTTCTTTCTGCCTGAAATTCGTTTTAGTTACATTCCATTCTTTCGTTTAAATCTTCATCTGTATTACTTTGTTAATAATAGAATGTAATTTGGGCTATGCTTTAAATGTTTACATGACAGTTACCCCCCCAAAAAAATGAACGTCTTGTAATGAAACATAAATGTTTCTCACCATTGCATAGTCAATACAGATATAGATTATTTCGTATTTTGTTTTTTTTACCGTTAAATCGACATTTTAAAATAAATAAATATTATGACAGATAAATTTAATTAAATTCGCATTCACAAAAATTACAAGTGGAAAAAGAAAGATGTAAAAAATGAGAACAATTCAGTGAAAGCTTTTCCATATGCGTCACACGTCGCAACTAGTCTATAAATTACTTATTTTTAGCGCTGAACTGTTTTTTGTTGATTCGTAGCAAATGATGGCCCACTAGGGTGAATGGCTGCTGGGTGGGAGACTTGAGATTTTAAGCTGTATCACTTTTTAGAGGGATTCAAAAAGTCGATCCCACCGCTGCAGCTCTCTCCTTGTTAGTACATAATTCGGTTCGTAAATATGCAGTTTGAAGATGTTCGACATAGCAGGCGCCTTTGCTGCCTGTGATTGTTTAAAATGTTAGCCCGCTTAGATCTGTGGATTCCCGTCACATTATAGCAAGCGTCCGATTACAATCTGGAAGCAGGTAATCTAAGGTAATCAAACGTACTTCCAACAAGTTTCCACATAGGTCCTCGTATTGGCAGACGTTTTTGCGATATGTGCTTGGAATTACTCCTCACGATTGTCTGTGAAGGTGAATGAACTGAAGATGAGGTGGCATAGGTGGACGACTTGACGATGGCTATAGCGGCTGATAACGGAGCAACTTTGAGGGAGACGTCCATTCTCGAACGAGGCATGGTGAAGAGACAGTAAGTTGTCAGCAGCAGCGAATAACAAAACGTAAATGTTTCTAAAAGGTAAAGATTCAACTAGACGAAATCCAACAATAATGCTCGTAATCAGTTCTATTTCTAGGCAGAATGTTTGCAAATGTCTAGAGGTACACCAAATAATCTTCCAACAGCACAACTCAAATGTTGTCTCAAAATTATCTTTAGCTATATACAAATTGCGTCAGCTTAAGAGCAAGCTTTAGGGCAATTTACAGATACAAGCAGTTAAAATTTTTCATTAACAAAATTAATTATTTATAAAGCATGATCAGGAAAAAGAGGAATAATCAAATTCAATTTTTAGAAATGATCAATACGTGAATATAACATTAGGAGTAAGCTTAGCTACACATTCTGTTCAGTAGTCACTGGTTATTTGAGTGTCTTGGCAAAGACCTCAGGTTTGCTCAGCGAACTGCAGGAAACTACGCCAAGTGTCAGTAGCAGAGACTACATCTAATATTAGCTCAACTACGTCTACTTCCAGCAGTATGATAAACAAAGTTTTCGAAATTTCAGAAGTGTTTCGAAGGCGAGCTGTGTTTTGAATTCCACATAATCTACACTGTTTATATTTAGTAAAAAAAAAAAAATGATATAACGCAGTACTACTACATTAAGAAATACTATTGTTTATCTGTCAATGGAATATGCAACAAAGTCCATCTATTGTCGTGTCGGATGGAAGCATATGAAAGAGACTGGAACATACCTTTTAAGGTTCATGGGGATCTAACAAAATAGCTCTGAGCACTATGGGACTTAACCTCTGAGGTCATCAGTCTCCTAGAACTTAGAACTACTTAAACCTAACTAACATAAGAACATCACACACATTCATGCCTGAGGCATGATTCGAACCTGCGATAGTAGCGGTCGCGCGGTTCCAGAATGAAGCGCCTAGAACCGCTAGGCCACACCGGCCGGCAGGGCTCCAACAAACAAGTTCCGGGAGAGCTATCAGTGCGTCAAGGCTTGCCTTAGCTGCTGAGTGGGTATCGTCCACCTCCAAGCTCTTGTCCGTAATGTAATGTCTACAGGTGAGCGTTTGTAACTTCAGAATTGTTTGTTACCAAGAGTACTTTAATCGTCTCTACCTTTTGTAAGTTATGTAATGAATACGGACTGCATGTAACAGATAGGGACCCAGAGATGTTAGAGATTGTGAACAACATTGCAGATGTCTTGCCTTTAAGTACTTCTGCAGGTGTTGGGGAGATCCGCAGTATAGTCTTAGAGTACGCAACCCATGCAGTGTAAGTAACATTATAAGAGGAAAATTTGGAAATTTGTTGTCAGGTCTTATGGGACAAAACTGCTGAGGTCGTCGCTCTCTAAGCTTACACACTACTTAAACTAATTTACACTAAGAACGGAAGGAAGGACTTGAACCTCCGACGGAGTAAGCCGCGCGGACCGTGAAAGACGCCTCAGAGGGCTCGGCTACCCCGCGCGGCATCAAAAGTGGAAGTGAAAGCACGAGTGATGCAAGTATCGGTGGGATCGGAGAGGTACTACTCGCAACTGACTCGACACATCGGAGTAGACAGTCACCTCCCTAAGCGTCGCCCACAACGTCGGTACCGCTTCCTTCGGCCCCCGTCGATTGCAGCGTCACACGTAATGTAACAAATGACTGTCTACCTGAATGTTAACCAGTGATTAAAGGGTAGTATTATGACTGTAATTCAGTTTTTAATGTGTTATGGTGGATTTTTTTTCTTTAGAAAGTACAAGCAACGTAGGGTGCGTGATATTTTGAATCCCTTGATAAATCATTTGGGAGTCCCAACGGTCTGGTGGAATATGCTTGTGACATTGACAGTAAACTTATCTGCACTAACTACAGATGTAATACTGATCATGCAGTATCAGTTAGAGGTGACTTCAGTTTACCGTAGACTGGGACGTGAATGGATTGAAAGGGGGACTGACAGACAGTCTTGTGCAGTACTACTGAACACCATTAGCGAAAATTGTCTTGAGCAGCTAGTTCGACATCCCACACAGAATGAAAATGTTGTAGACTTCGTAGATAGAAAAAGGCCTTATCGACCGTGTATATAAAGTGACAGGAATTGGTTATCATGATATCGTACCGACGATGGTTAATGAAGTTAATATACCATTCAAGAAGGCTAGGAGAGTAATTTTGTTAAGAGAGAAGACAAGCGTTGAGAGCGTCGCTCTTAAGCAATGAATGGATAACATTAATCGCACTCTGGGGAAGTATCTGCAGAGTACATCGATTAACGACGGAAAATACCCACCGAGGTTTAACAACAAAATTAGTAAACTGATGAGGGAACGAAGACTGTCGCAGTCTCGGTTCAAAAGAGAACGCGCAGGTGTCGAAACGGAAAAGTTAGCAGAGATCTTAAAATGATCGATACGTGAAGCATATAACAACTAGCAGCGTGATACCTTAGCAAAGAATATAGCCGAGAATCCGAGATAATTCTGGTCCAACCTAAAATTACTAAGCGAATCGGAGCACTCTATCTAGTCGCTCGTTGACCAGTTTGGTGTGGCACCAGAAGATAGCAAAAGGAAAGCCGAAGTCCTAAATCTAGCGTTTACCAAGTAATTCTCGCGGGAGTATCGTACAAACTTACTGTCACACTTCCTGTAAGAAGGACACAGTAACAGGCGTCAGTGGCGTAAAGAAGCAATTGAAGAATTTGAAAACAAAGAAATCGCTAGATCTAAATGGAATCCCAAATCTGTTTTACAAAGAGAACTCTGCACATTGGCACCTTATTTAGCTTGCATCTAACTCGAATCTCTCGTCAAATACGAAGTCCCAAGGGACTGGAAGAAAAGCGCAAGTGACTCTTGAATATAAGAAAGGAATGACCCAGAAAATTAATGACCAATACCAGTAACATAGGTTTGCTGAAGAATTCGGAGTATATTCTCAATTCGAATATAATAAATTTCTTTGGGACTGGAAAAGCTCCTTTCCATAAATCAGCACTGCTTCAGAAAGCATCCCATGTGCGAAACTGAGCTTGCCGTTTTGTCAAGTGATATCCTGCCAATTATGGATGAAAGACAACAGGCAGATTCCATATTCCAAGACTTAAGATAAGTGTTTCACACGGTGTCCACTACAAGCTCTTCACGAAGGTACGAACATTTCGAATAGGTTACCAGCTATGTGAGTGGCTTCTTAAGTAATAAGATCTAGAACGTTGTCCTTGACGGTGAGTGTTCATCAGACACACGGTTATCACCAGCAACCTTCCAAGGAAGTTTCATAGGACCGTTATTATTCTGTGCAGCCATAAATGATCTGACGAACAGGGTGAGCAACACTGTGCGGCTGTTTACCGATGGCGCTGTGTTGTACGGGAAGGTATCTTCGTCGAGTGACAGTAGGAGGATACAAGATGCCTTAGACAAAATCTCTAAGTCGTGTCATGAACGCCATCTAGCTCTAAATTTCGAAAAAATGTAAGCCTGTGCAGGTGAGTAGGAAAAGCGATGTTAAAATACGACATTCGTAGTGTGATACTTGACATAGGCAGGCTAATTAAACATCTATGGATAACATTTCAAAGTGATATGAAAAGGAACGGGCATGTAAGAACTGTAGTGGCAATGAGAATGGTTGAACTTACGTACAGGGTGATCAAAAAGTCAGTATAAATTTGAAAACTGAATAAATCACGGAATAATGTAGATAGAGAGGTACAAATTGACACACATGCTTGGAATTACATGGGGTTTTATTCGAACCCAAAAATACAAAAGTTCAAAAAATGTCCTACAGATGGCGCTTCATCCGATCAGAATATCAATAATTAGCGTAACAAACTAAGATAAAGCAAGAATGGTGTTCTTTATAGGAAATGCTGAATATGTTCACCAACATTCCTCAACAATAGCTGTAATCGAGGAATAGTGTTGTGAACAGCACTGTAAAGCACATCCGGAGTTATGGTTAGGCATTGGCGTAGGATATTGTCTTTCAGAATCCCTCGAGATGTCTGTCGATCACGATACACTTGCAACTTCAGGTAATCCCAAAGCCAATAATCGAACGGTCTGAGGTCTGGGGACCTGGGAGGCCAAGCATGACGAAAGTGGCGGCTGAGCACACGATCATTACCAAACGACGCGCGCAAAAGATCTTTCACGCATCTAGCAGTGTGGGGTGGTTCTAATAAAACCCCATGTCATTCCAAGCATGTGTGTCAATTTTTACCTCTCTATCTACATTATTCCGTGGTTTATTAAGTTTTCAAATTTATGCTGACTTAATTTGATCACCCGGTATACTGGAAGAGTTTTAGGGAAGAGTGATTCATTTGCAAAGAGGGCTACACGGAAAACACTACTCCATCCCATTATTTAGTGCTGCACAAGTTTTTGGGAACGACACCAGGTCGAGTTAAAGGATGACACTGAAGCATTTCAGAGACGGGTTGCTAGGTTTATTACCGCTAGGTTCGATCAAAACGCAAGTACTACAAAAATATTTCGGGAACTGAACCGGGAATTTCTGGTGTGAACCCGGCGTTCTTTTCAAGAAACGCTATGATAAGATATAGAGAATCGTCATTTGAAGCTGACGGTAGAACGTGTCTATTGCCGCCGATGTACATTTCTCGTAATTATGAGGAATGTAAGATAAGGAAAATATTCTGCGAAATAAAATCTTCCACACTGGTCGTTAAAACACTTTCGTTAAGAAGTCACTATTGGTTGCGTTCAGTAGAGTCGAAAACTCCAGTGAAAGATTTACAAAACGTTATAACGTGGCAAACTGATCGCTTACAACCAAGTCCCATCGTTAATGGTCTAGATAAAACCGACAGCACGTTAAAAACGGTTGTCCATGATGAAACTGGCTGGGATCGTGCGGCGCCATGCCGCAGACAGCATAGAAGCGTGCACGGCGCCAGCCTAAGCTGTACTCTAAAATAATAAGAGAAATTAGGCTCGTAAGGAGGCACATAGCCTGAAGTTTCTCCCGCGTTCTGCTTGCGAGTGGAACAGGAGGTAAAGGACTAGCGGTGGTTTCAACGTAGCGTCCGTGGCTTGGGGAGTACGTATGTAGTAGTAAATAAAGAAATTCTTGCGATTTACGACTTCGTTTTACATTCAGCTTATTGCTATGGATACACAATTCTTTGTTATCTGTGGTGATCTGCTTCTTCTTATTGCATCCATTGGTATTTCCAATTTTGCTGAAAAGAGGCACATGACAATTTTGTATACTGAGACATGATTTTCTTAGTGTAACTGTATCCGGCAGGTGTCTACTACTGTTTTAAACAATTTAGTGTCGCAAATGAGAATAAATCACTATTCCATTTATCAGTTCACCTTCCGAAATTTTGAGTAGGGTTCATGCGCAGCCTTCTTTACAAATGAACCATACTTCCCTAAAACTCTTCCGCCATGCAGGAGTCAACCATTCTCCATAGCTACTACAATCCGTACATGCTCCTACCATTCCTTATCACTTTGCAAATTTATGTATAGATGTCTAATTGGCCTGCCTATGTCAACTAGCAAACTGCTAGTGTCGTATTTTAACATCATGTTATCGCTTTTCCTACTCATCTGCACAGACTTACATTTTTTCTAAATTTAGAGCTAGCTGGCGATTATGACACGAGTTAGAGATTTTGTCTAGGTCATCTTGTATCCTCCTACAGACACTCAACGAATATACCTTCCCGTACACCACGGCGTCATCAGTAAACAGATTGTTGCTCACCCTGTTCGTCAGATCATTTATATCTATAGAGAATAATAGCGGTTGCACGAAACTTCCCTGTAAGTTTGCTGGCGATAACTGTGTGTCTGATGAACACAAACCATCAAGGACAACTTTCTGGGTCCTATTACTTGAGAAGCGGCTATAGCTTGGAACCTGTTCCTAATGCTCGTGCCTTCGTGAAGTGCCTGTAGTGGGCACCGTGTGAAACACTTTTCTTAAGTCTTGGAATATGGAATCTGCCTGTTGCCTTTCATCCATAGTTAGCAGGACCATTCCTTTCTTATATTCAGGACTCACCTGCGCTTTTTTACAGTCACTTGGGACTTCACACTGGACGAGAGATTCGCGTTAGATGCAAGCTAAGCAAGGGACCTATACCGTAGAGTTTTCTTTATAAACCCGAATTGGCGTTCCACTCCTATCTGGTGGCTTCTTTGTTTTCAACTCTTTACATTGCTTCTCTACAAAGGTATGTGTTGCAAAAGCATATAACAAATTTCTGAAGTGACATGTTATCTTATTATAGTTCTGTAATGAACCATCATGCGGTGATCCCTATTTCTTCCTTGAGAAATCAGAAAGTTCCAGTACCAACTAACAACACGCAAATTCGTTATATATTTGGTACCATGAAGAGTATGAAGAATTTTACCTGTATTAGTTGGGGAGCAACTTCCTCTCTGAATGATTGAATTAAATTTTCATGGAAAGAAAAGCATTCTTGATGACACTGGTGATTGTCATCTTGTTGTTGTTGCTTATGTTGTAGATAACGATGAAAGCATTTAGATCTCTTCTACTGTCTATCTGTAACACCTAGCTCAATACGCACAATCACTCATCTCCTTCTTACAAAAAGTCTAGTCACAATAATGCTGCCACCGTCTATGTTCGAGTAATGCGGAAACGGAGTGATTTAACTGACGTCCAAAAGGGTATGATCACTGAATTTCGGGGCAGAGGTGGAAGCATTTCCTAAACACTTAAGTCTGTAAGCTGTTCTCGTAGCGCCGTGGTTAAGATATATAGTGGTGCTACCCAAGACCATCGGAAAAGCAACTACTGTGCACCACTGCTCATAGATAAATAACAGGGGTCAACGACAGATGCGGAAATTTGTACGGGTGAATAGACGGGCAGCTGTGGAGAATCTGACAGCCTGGATGCACTAAGGGGGTACTAACAGTGTCTCCTCAACGACCGTTTAGCGAACGCTGCTGCATAAGGGCCTCCACAGCAGGCACCTGGTTCAGGCACTCATGCTGACTGCCGTTCATCGGCGACGAAGATTGGAATTTCACGCCAATGGTGCAACTGGGCGCCCACTGAGTGGCAGTAGGTGGCCTTTCCAGATGAATCAAGTCTTATGCTCCATTGGACAGGTGGCCGTTGGCATGTACGGTGTGAGACATCTGAAAGCAAACATCCTCCAACAATCGTCGGAAGTGTCCAGATCGGAGGGCATTCCCCGGATGATCTCGTCATTCTGGAAGGCACAACTGTTCAAGACACACATCTATCCTTGGGATCATTTCAGTACTTACATGCAGTTTATCTGTTCTCGGCACGATGGCACCTACCATCAGGACAATGCAGCGTGTCACACAGTTTATAGGGTACGTACGTGTTTCGGAGAGCATCAGGATGAGTTTACGCTAATCCGCTGGTGACTAAACTCAACGGATTTAAACTGGATCGAGAATCTATAGGACCACCTCGACCCGGGGCTATTACCGCCATGGATCTTCAACCGATATACCTAGCACTGCTGGCCACGGCTCTGGAGTCGTCATGGCGCCACATCTCTGTTGATACCTTCCAGGACTTCACTGACAATCTTCCAGCTCGTCTTGCAGCCGTGCGCCACACAAGATGTGGTTATTCATGCTACTGACAGGCGACCACATTAATGAGACTGGACAGTATAAATACCAGAGCTTTATTATATATCGTATTTCAAAAAGATTCGTGGTATTTTGCAGGATTATATCATCTACGTGGATGAAGATTGGAACTTAGGGTGAATTTTAACTTTCGCACGAGTCTACAAAGTTTTTGTATTTAAAAGAAATATTTGACTTGACATGGGTATATCTTTTCCATCCAAAAACAAAGAATCATGCGGTATGTTTGGCGATAAAAATTTTCATTTACTTTTCAGAAATACTCGAGGTCCATTTGATAGTGCGCACGTCAAATATTCAGACCATAATCAAATCTGTCCCTTAATTTAGAGCATATCTGGATTTATTCCTTTCATATATAGTGGGGAGCAGAATGTAATGCACGTTCCTCAAAATGTACCGTAAAGAATTTCGCCATTGCTGGGGACAACGAAGAATCCATGGCCATCATTTCATAAAATTTACCGCCGCACAAATGTAGGTGGTCGTCGTAACACACCATAACAACTTTATCGGTTCAGGAGAAAAATGCTCCACCAACAGTTTCAATGGTCCTCCACAGGAACTTCTGTAAATTGTGAGACCACATAAAGGCTGACTGAAATATCGTTTGGGCCAATTGTAATTTGTTTAATTTTCTCAATGTACATCTTAGAGTTTTTATGCGATGTTCACAGACGCAGGCTATCGGGGTCATCAAGTTACATTAATTTTTGGCCAGCCTGTAGCTAGCATGACAAAAGGCGCAACAATGGGCCTCATGGAATACCTCCCTTGTGGACTTCAGGCAATCCGTACAGCCTATGAGGTCTAGGAGCTCGTGGTCAAAGATTCTCGATGACTTCTTGCGGTGGATAAGTATACTTCAGGTGCTCCACCGTTTTCCTAATGCAGGACAGACTTGGCTCCCGTTTCAAGCATATGTACGTACTATCGTGCAACAACGATAGCACTTTGCTCTTGCATTCAGTGGTATTAAGATCAATGGTGGCATTTATTTTGTCATCATAAAATACTACAAAATCTTCGAGGTATTACATATGTTTTCCGACCTCCTAAAAAGATAAAACAGCACTCGTGTGATGAGCGTGGGTCAAAGCTGTGAGTCGCTTGCCTACCGGACCCAGCATTGGTTGCAGCTACGTTGTATAATTACGAACGACGCCCTTATGCCCCGTGACATAAACTCTCGATGCTAGTACAGCGTGCAAACACCAGGTAACGATACGCAATGAAACACTCATGTAAAAGTCAAAAAAATAAACCCATGAAAAGTGAGTGAAGGTTTTCCATTACCATAGTTTGTATATCGTTGTCTTATTTTTTAATGATAGTGTTTAATAGTATTGTGTTAACTTTTTACATTGAGTTTAGCAAAAGGTATTTGCAGTCAGTCTAATCATGGTTCCAAACTCATAGAGTTGAAGAAACATAACGATATTTATCCAGTTTGTTATTATCCTGTTCCTGACATACCAAATGCTTTTATTTGTTATTAATTACAAGTACTGCAGTCAAGTGTAACTACTTTATAATAAATAAATTAGTAAATTTATCGGAGTAGAAGGTGAATCTGAACTCCACCGACCAAATCTCGGAGCGTGTTCAGGGATATTTCCTGAAAATTTTCGTATAAGCACCAAATATATTCTTTAGTTGCTCATCACAGAGGACGTACATTTCATCTGATTCCTTGTTTCTGTTTAGCTTTGTATGTGAACTGCACTGAAAATTTCTGCAGAACAATGCAAAATTCGACGGTATTCATTGTGGGTTTTGTTCAGAAAAATATTTGTTCATTTCTCTTATAATACTTAATGTACATAAATTTAATGTCCACTTTACATTTTGTCCGGAAGAGTCCATTCAGTACTGCTCGGTTCTTCTTCGAGGTTGCTTTTTCGGCAGTAGTAGTTTTATGTTGACAGTGATACACAGCAGTATGAATAGGCTTACTGATGAATAGTTGGCGGATACGCAGCTAATGCGTGGGTTCACTGAATGCAATGGAAGAGGAACGAAATGACGTAATGCCGTGATGTTCACAAAGGGACGGCCTGCACATCACAGTGTTTTTGCACCTGAGGGTAGTTGTCTTTGTCTGTGTTTTGCGTTTTACGTTTTGTTGATTGAAAATTCAGCTTTTTAAATGTTCTGTAGATATTATAAGAGAAACAAAGGTAACAGTTGTTACGAAAAGAATAAAACATAATTACATAACTGCTCTGGCACGTGCCAGCTTTCTACCAAAATTCTAAACAAATATCTTCTAGCAACCGCCGAAATTTTCACGGATGAGTGCGTCCACGACTGTGTGAGGTGTCATAACTGACTCACTCTACTTTACATTCGAAGCATTGCAAGGTAATATGTCGCTTTCCGGTATACGTACTTATTTCTCCTGTTACACATCTTACGTGTTAGAGTAATAAAGGAACCAAGTGATAGTAGTAGAATTTCAACAGACATTTGTGAGTTATAGAAACAGGCGAGGAATTGTGCTTACCAGAATGTGGCCGCCTGAAGTACTTCCGCTTTCACTTTGTCAGAACTTATAAAATGCTTCCGTATAGAACAAACGCGGTAACAGTGGGAAATGGAGGTCCTGCACGTAGTTAGTTATCATGACTGATATCTCTGGAGTAGCGTCTTTCAGAAGAATTTCACCCACACGGGCTCTGTTCTTGGAATCTCAGAATGAAACAGGGCATTCACCACAGCACAAGGCCACGCTTTTCCAAATGTACTGCAAACTTCGGAATCTTCTCTCGTTTCTGGCATGCATCCAATGAAGTATCCGCCTGCCTTCCTTTGCAGAGAAGCATCAATCATCTCTTATATTCAATGTGCCTTTTACATCCGCCTGGCGTAAAGTGTACGCCTTAATGTATTTTGATTAAATCTTCACCCTGATTCCGCTTTCCGTTGCCGCAGGGGTAGATGCCAACGATCTTATTCGTTCTTGTTCATTCAAGGTCGTCTCAGATTGTCCCGAAATGTGGTATGTCCGTTGCATGTTACCACACGAATATATTGCTTATTCCTCTAAAATATAAGCAACATAATAGTACATAGCAAAATTTACACAATGATGTAGAAACGACATTATTGCTATCCAACTCCGATTAGACAAACCTCATAAGATCTCATCCCTCTCTGTCTCTCTCTCTCTCTCTCTCTCTCTCTCTCTCTCTCTCTCTTTACCTGAAGTCTCCCAGGTACGTATTTCTTACGATCTTCTACTAGTGCCTCCTTCCCCTCTATTTGTCCACCTCCTCGTTCCGTCCATCTCCTCCTGCCCCTCTGTCTGTCCCTCTCCTCTTACACCTCTCTCCGTCTATCTCCTCCTGACCTCTGCCCCTCCAGTCTCTTCCTGACCCTTGTCTCTCCCGTATCGTAGTCTTTCCTTTCTCTGTCCATCTCCTCCCCTGCCTCCCCTCTATCCATTTCCCCGTCCCCTATCTCCGTTTATCGCCTTTTGTCCCCTGTCTTTTTCCAGTACATCTTCCTCCTTTCTATGTGTCCATCCCCTCCTTTACTCTTCTCTGTCGATGTTGTCACCTCCACGGCAGTAGGACGTTTGTGAGTCATACCCTCACCATATTTCTTCCCAGATCGTAATTAACGTATGTACCAAATGTGATTGAATTCGTTTTCCCCCGAGGCTTTGACTGTGTACTCCCATGCCAGACATATTTCCCGTGTATTTAACGTATTTCACACGTCTTTCTGCATGAAACTTCACTTGTATATCTGGCGAATTTCGACCTGCAGTTTCATTTTCACTCAGTTCAATGTTTAAAACGCATCTTCATCTTCATGTGTAGTCTGCAAATCAAATTTCAGTGCCTGGAAGAGGATTCATAGAACCACTTCCACGATATTTCTCTGTTATTCCAATTTCATACTGCGGAGGGAAAAGAAACTCTTATATCTTTCCCTGATTTCCTTATTTTACAATGACGATTGTTGATTATGATGATTTTATATAATGATTGCCTATGAACCTCGGCATCAACAAAAGATTATCGCATTCGGAGGAGACAGTTGGTGATCGAAATTTTGTGAGAAGATTTCGCCGCAACGTAGAACGCCTTTGTTTTAATGATGTCCACCCCAAATTCTGTATTATGTCAGTGACAATCTCTCCCCTGCTTCGCGATAGCAAAGAAAGGGCTGCTGTTCTTTGACTTTCTCGATGTACTCCATCAGCCAAATCTGGTAAAGATCCCACACCCGGCAGCAGTATTCTAAAAGAGAACGGACAAGCGTAAAACAGGAAGTCTCCTTAGTAGATCTGCTACATTTTCTAAGTGTCCTGCCAATAAATCGCAGGATCTGATTAGCCTTCCCCACAACATTTTCTATGTGTTCTTTCCAATTTAAGTTGTTTGTGATTTTAATTACTGGGTATTTACTTGAATTTACGGTTGTTCACTCTCTCCGAAATGTGTTGTGAATAGTTACTATCAATGAAGTAATAATTTTAAGCATCATGCACGATGCGGCAGTTTCTCAGGCATTTCAATGTTTATGAAGTAATATGTCCCGAATAGAGGTCCTCTCTACCAAAACTACGATTCAGTAGTGTTGGTACACTACATACAGGTAGTATATGTAGCACTGATAGTGAAAGAAACATAAATATAGGTGCAAGAGGGAAACGGAGCCGCTGACTTCTCTTTTTTTTTGTTTGTTTGTTTGGCTGCTAGTTTTCTATGTAATCAGATCCGCACATCATTGAGTGTTACTCCATTGCGTATTTTATATCCCTACAGAATATAAATTGCATTTTATTTGCTATAAATTTGGGTTTATCGAGTAACTTCTGTGTCTTTATGTAATCAAAACAATTACTTTTGACGCAAGCACAGTTTACATGCACAAACATCGTTGTTACTTTTTGTGCAACAGAATATTCCTAATTATGATCAAAGGCGAGAGTTTCCTATTACTAAGAATAAATGCGAAAATTATTAATGAAAAACAAAATTATTTATATAAGTACGATGAAGTATTGAAGCTATATCTTATATATTTTTGTTTTCCTGTTTTTTGTTCTTCAGTTTTGGTAAGGAAATTGCGGTTTCTAGTGATATATGATAAATCTTTACTGTTTTTAGAATGAGATTTTCACACTGCAGCGAAGTGTGCGCTGATATGAAACTTCCTGGTAGATTAAAACTGTGTGCTTGACCGAGACTCGAACTCGGGAGGTCCGGTACACAGTTTTAATCTGCCAGGAAGTTTCGTATTTGTACTGTTTTCTTTATTTTTATTATTAAATCCCTCTGTTTTAAGCTACACATCAAGAAAAATTGTTCAAATGGCTCTGAGCACTATGGGACTTAACATCTGAGTTCATCAGTCCCCTAGAACTTAGAACTACTTAAACCTAACTAACCTAAGGATATCCCATACATCCATGCCCGAGGCAGGATTTGAACCTGTGACCGTAGCGATCGCGCGGTTCCAGACTGGAGCGCCTAGAACGGCTCGGCCACACAGGCCGGCTTACATATCAACAAATACGGAATAATATGTGAAATAATAATTGACACTTCCGATTTTGTTATAAATACCGTATACTTTTAAGTGAGAGATAGAACGATAACTATGCAGAACGAAAATGTTCCGCAGGTTTCCTGGCCCTTTGTATAACCTCACTCAGTTTCTAGGTCGTTCGCTGCTCCCGGTTTTCAGGGTAACCTGGTAAGACACTGACTACATACGTAAAGAAAACGATAGTCATGAGGTAGCTGCCCATAGGTTTGCAACACACCTAACGTACCACAGCTGCTAGGAAATCTACCTTCGTCAACGCGTTACATGCTGTGGTATATGCGAATAATGAGTACAAAATGTGCCACGAATACTTCTAGCAGTAAATTATAAGAAATTAAAACGTCAAGAAGAAGTTTTATTGCATGAACATCGGAATTGTAGTAAACAATAAACGTTTTCCCTCTCAACACTTTGTGCAGGTCGCCAGCGAGAAAAGTTTCGTACGATAAGGATTTGACATTATGTGTAATGTCATCAAGTGCTCTCATACACAAATACTGGACGAATAAAGTATGGGTATTCGCGTTTCGTGGGCTACTGCTTTTTCACTCCCACCACCATCCATTTGATACTGTAGATCGGCGGTTCTTACCGCAATAGCTATTCTTTCCAGCCATTAAGTGTTACTTGTACCAAGTTGTGTTCAAATGGGTCCAGTGGTTTAGGTCGTAATTACTGCGCGGTCATTAGCACACTGGACTCACATCGGGAGGGCGACAGTTGAAATCTGTGTCCGGCCATCTAGATTTAAGTTTTCCCTGATTTCCCTAAAACTAGCAACTCAGATATTGCTGAAATGGAAAATGGTATTGGTGTGCAGGTTTCACAGAGTAGATTGGTAGTAAGACTTTCGTGTCTTTAGCCAATAAACAGATTGTAATAATGCTTAAAAAGTGTATTTGCAAAAATACACCTTTGTAAATGGAACAATGCCTACAGACATTAATAAACTAAAAGTAACGTACATAAGACTGCCAGTGGTGTCTGTTGCAGGATTGTAGAGCAATTCGTTTACGAGATATCGTATTTTCAAAAGTTTTTATACCAACAGTTGTCTGAGCCATTCAAACTGCGTAGTCACTACGTAATATATTGTTATGTTTGATTACAGTGAGCTTTTGTGTTCCTTAAGTGCACTGTGACATGTCAGTCAGTTAGTGTGTGACTGTCCGACCAGTAGGTCGTAAGTGGACGAGGGGATTTACCAATGAAGAAAAAGCCGACTTGCTCATGGTCTAAGGAGAGTGTAGGAAGAACGCAGTTCTTTCTATGGCGTGTGTGGCAAGATATCCCAATAGTCGTCAACCATTTCGGCAACTTTTTCAGCCAGTTACGTGAAAGTGGTAGTGTAACACCTAGACAACGTAACAGAAGGAAGCAAGGGACGAAAGAAAAGGAGGAAATTAATGCTCTCGTTGATACAGCAGTTGATCTCTACATTAGAATATTGCAACAAAAACTACTGTTATTTCAGTACACCATAATTTTAGTTTCTTTATGTACATAGGCACTGCTCCATTTAAAAAAGTGTTTGTTTGCACAGAAAAATGTGCGTCATATAAATATTATTTCAACTTGTTTATTGATTAACAATACGAGTCGCTGAGTACCAATCCATTCTGTGATAAACGCACATCAACTGCACTTTCTATTTCCTCAATATTAACGGTTGAAGTTTTAACCTGTGGCAACTAAGTATTTTGAAAACGACGCATTGCACGCAAAAAATGTTTAAAGTTAAAAGTGGGACATATGTACGTGCTACAAGTGTCCCCCAACAAACCAACACCACTGAGCGGGCGGGTTCAACTTTGTAATTTCGTATGGGAATCCCCATTTTTGTTGCATTTCCGATTCCACTACAAAAATATGTACGGTTTACTCGAATCACTTATTTCTAGGAAGATAGCAGTGTAATCAAAAAATATCAAGAGTGCCTGTTTTTGCAATTAATAACCGAAACATTTGGTTCTATACTTCATTTACGGTGTAAGAGTAAACTTTTGTGCGGTAACGGTAGATACTGATGTTCAAACATTACCTGAGTGTAGCAAATGTGATTTTACAGTACAGATAATATGGTTAGACACTGAAATTTCTAATAAATAAGCTACTTGAATGATGACGTAATTTTCTGTTCCCAATTGGGTTAATTATCGTCAATCTCCAAACCATCGAAATGGTTGATTCCAGTGGTCGCCTTCGAACCCCACCATCAGGATGATTGATTCTGATGTGTGTTTCCATCTACCTGCTGCAACTCTCGCCCTAGCCGCTATGCCAACCGGTGGAGCACAAATCACAACCATTACAATATGGCAAACACCCATGAAGTGAATGTGACAGGCGCACTGCCATGGATACACATCGAAATAAAGCGCCCTAATTGTGAGAGGCAAGGGCACTCACCGATATAAGCATCCCCATGGAAACAGAATACTGTTCCATCAACGTCATTTTTTCTAGATCACCCAAAATGCAGATTCTAACGACGAACTGAAACGGCTAATCTTATTGTGCTGTACAAGCTAATTTGCAACACTAAAGTAAATTTAGAACATAAATGTCAGTTGTTATACCAATTCCTTGCACATGTCACAGCTTCTAATATTATTGGCAGCACTATCTCAGGTAGTTACATAAACTGTTGTACTTGTACAGAAACAAATAATTCCGAATGCGCTGCCACGTAACAGCATTCTGTGATTGTAATGCTACCAGAAAATCTTTAAGAAAGCGCTTGTACGCCTCCAGTGAGTCAGAATCATAGTTTACTGAGGATTCTATGTGTTCCGTCGCAAAGGGTCTAATGCATATAAACGCAGATATTTCTGTTGCTGACTGAGGACGGTGTACTGAACAATATTCCATCGGTATTTACGTCATTTGGAAACCAATAATGGCAAGAGCTATCCATTAGTGCTTATTTTCTCCTTGGTAGCAAGTCACGTTTTGAAGCGTGGACGCATTGACGCGGAACGGTTAACACACACTGGCAGGTGTTGTCCACTTAGTGGTACAGTTATGACAGTGGAGGAAACATCAGATAGTAAATTATGTGACGCGTTTTACGGAAGACTGTTCGATGCACTGAAAAACAGCCAACAAGCGGAAGTGTGTACATATTACGGTAAAATATCTGACTTACACCTGTCACACCCTGTGTATAAGAGATATACAGGGTGTCCCATAAAAAAACCGACAACGCTTAGTATGTTGCGCTGGAAAGCAACCTGACTGCATTTCGAGAAGGAATCCATATCCAAAAACGCAAGGCTTGGGCGCTGGAGAACGTCGCAGTCTGAGAACAAACAGTTGCGATGGTATGTTCCTATTCGTTTTGGTTTTCTGAAAACGGAATGTATGCCTCCCTTGAGCCATCTGCGTACTTCGGATGGACGACTTGAACGTAATAACATTTCCGTGCATGCGCTGCATGCCTCCAGACAGCCTGTGGCCTCATGCTACTCTACACCTTTTGCTAGTCTGTCAGTGCAGTTACATTGTTGACAGCGTGTGACATTTACCAGTACACAGCGGAAATGACAAACATGGTGCTTGCATACGGCAATTCGGATAGGAAGGAGAGCTGCTTGAAGAGTGTATGGGGAAAGTTGTCCTAACAGACGTACCCAACATCATTCCACATTTGGGGCATCGACAGACGAGCCCCGGGGCCGCAGTTCGCCATTTGTCCTGTTTTACCAGTCTGCCCAGCCAATAACGTTCGATATCTGTAATTATGGGTGACCGCCAACACCCAAGACGTTTGGACGGGGTTTCACATTGGTTTCGCCACATGTTGAATATGTTCATCACACAACTTCTCGAACATCCTATGAGTTGTACAGTTTCCTAAATGTAAACCTCTCTATTGTCTTGTTTTGCTATCGTTACACATGTATCTACTATTATATTGGCATATCTAATGTCACAAGTAAATGCGAGGATAGTCAAATAATCTTAACGACAGGATATGTTCGTCCCTACGAAGCCTCTTGCACCCTAATCTCTACAGCTGTAAATTTAAAATGCTCGTATATCTTTGTCATTAACCGATCACCATATCAGAAATGTATCGCAGACATCTACATTGAGTATATAGTGAGTCTTACATCACGATTTGTTCTGGATTTTATATTTAAGCTGCAAAACCTAGCATCAGACACGCATAATCTACCAAAAAGGGTTTTTGTCCTACCATTGTGACACTAATTAAAGTAGTGGTTCCTTCAAGCGGAGGCCTGTGGTGGCATTTCACCTATCTCATCCCTGTCCTGCTCCAGAACATTGTCTTTTCTTTTGTACACTAAATACAGACACTAAATTTTGTTTTGACTTTGATTCCCTGTGTTTACTGCACATAATTTTTAACTAAACCCTCCCCCAGTTTCCATGGCGGCAGCTGTGGTTATATTCTCCCCATCTCTGCCGTAACCATATGGCCATGCAATTATATCAACAAGTGAAACCAGCGACTAAGCTCCTGTCAGCGAATAATCGAAAGCGATGACGTAGTTTTCTTGCCTAATAGTATATTTAGGTCCAGCACATAGCTAACGTTTACAGTTTAATAGCTGTACGTTTAATTCGGAATTCAATGATGATTATTGACTTTGAACTAATGACTTAGCAAGGAATCATCTTAACACTAGGAAAAGTGAACAGTATTTCTTTGTGTCCCATATGTGATACTGTGACGCATTTGTTGGTGCTAGTTTAATCATGTCTAAACTTATATGCACTACCTTATATTGTATTATCTTAAGTTTACTGGGATGTGGTCTGTGACCTGCTTGTAGCGAATGCTTAGTAATCGATGTTTGGTGCAACTAACAATAGATAAAAGTTCATAATGGTTGAAGAATTGATGCCACATGTCTGTACGCAACTCCTTAAATACGGTACAGAATTTATAACATTCCAATTCGACTTTCTTTTAATTTTGCTGTGCAGTCAAAAAGCAAATCTGATTTTCTGTAATAATGTATTTTGACCAGTAGGTGACAGAGTCGAACTGTGTCGAACACTTTTGGTAACTAAAGGTGCATAACAATATAAGCCCTGCTTCCCACCGTTCAGCCGGCCGCGGTGGTCTCGCGGTTCTAGGCGCGTAGTCGGGAAGCGTGCGACTGCTACGGTCGCAGGTTCGAATCCTGCCTCCGGCATGGATGTGTGTGATGTCCTTAGGTTAGTTAGGTTTAAGTAGTTCTAAGTTCTAGGGTACTGATGACCACAGCAGTTGAGTCCCATAGTGCTCAGAGCCATTTGAACCATTTTTGAACCCACCGTTCAGTGGATCTCATGAACGACCAGAGCGAGACGATGCTTTCAAGACCAATGTTTTGAGGAAACTTTGTTTTCCACAGAGAAGATTTTTGGTCATAATATAATAATTTCTTTTCAACCCTACAGCAAACCGGCTGATAAAAACGTACATTCTTTCGCATTTCCTTGGAACACATCATAGCTTGAGCGATCCACTTAAAAAAGAGAGTATCCTCTCAGATAAACAATACTTAATAGCACCACTAATTTACCACGTGCCCACACTTTTCCTATGTGAGTGATTTTAGATGTCGTTTGTTTTGTTGTCACTCACCCGGAAATCTTTCATCTCTACTTGCGCGCGATGGAACTGTATTAGCAATGAAACAATTTAGGAAGAACCACACTATTATTTGTGATTATATGTGGTAAGATAGATACTGGGGAGAGCCAATCTTGACAAAACTTTACCATCTGGTGAGCAAGATGTATGAGACAGGCGAAATACCCTCAGACTTCAAGGAGAATATAATAATTCTAATCCCAAAGAAAGCAGGTGTTGACAGGTGTGAAAATTACCGAACTATCAGTTTAATAAGTCACAGCTACAAAATACTAACGCGAATCCTTTACAGACGAATGGGAAAACTGTTAGAAGCCGACCTCGGGGAAGATCAGTTTGGATTCCGTAGAAATGTTGGAACACGTGACGCAATACTGACCCTACGACTTATCTTAGAAGAAAGATTAAGGAAAGGCAAACCTACGTTCCTAGTATTTGTAGACTTAGAGAAAGCTTTTGGCAATGTTGATTGGAATACTCTCTTTCAAATTCTGAGGGTGGCAGGAGCAAAATACAGGGAGCGAAAGGCTATTTACAATTTGTACAGAAATCAGATGGCAGTTGTAAGAGTCGAGGGGTATGAAAGGGAAGCAGTGGTTGGGAAGCGAGTGCGACAGGGGTGTAGCCTATCCCCGATGTTATTCAATCTGAGGAAGCAATAAAGGAAACAAAGGTTCGCCGATGACATTGTAATTCTGTCAGAGACAGCAAAGGACTTGGAAGAGCAGTTGAATGGAATGGACAATGTCTTGAAAGGAGGGTATACGATGAACAGCAACAAAAGCAAAATGAGGATAATAGAACGTAGTCGAATTAAGTTGGGTGATGCACAGGGAATTAGATTAGAAAATGAGACAATTAAAATAGTAAAGGAGTTTTGCTATTTGGGGAGCAAAATAACTGATGATGGTCGAAGTAGAGAGGATATAAAATGTAGACTGGCAATGGCAAGGAAATCGTTTCTGAAGAAGAAAAATTTGTTAACATCGAGTGTAGATTTAAATGTCAGGAAGTCGTTTCTGAAAGGAATTGTATGGAGTGTAGCCATGTATGGAAGTGAAACATGGACGATAAATAGATTAGACAAGAAGGGAATAGAAGCTTTCGAAATGTGGTGCTACAGAAGAATGCTGATGATCAGATGGGTAGACCACATAACTAATGAGGAGGTATTGAATAGAATTGGGGAGAAGAGGAGCTTGTGGCACAACTTGACTAGAAGAATGGATCGGTTGGTTGGACATTTTCTGAGACATCGAGGAATCACCAATTTAGCATTGAAGGGCAGCGTGGAGGGTAAAAATCGTAGAGGGAGACCAAGAGATGAATACACTAAACAGGTTCAGAAGGATGTAGGCTGCAGTAAGTACTGGGAGATGAAGAAGCATGCAAAGGTTAGAGTAGCATGGGGAGCTGCATCAAATCAGTCTCAGGACTGAAGACCACAACAACAACATGCGGTATTTTCGGTTAATCACTGAAGTACTGTGTAGAAGATTTTGATCGTTTTGTCACCTTTATGTGCGACTAAGGCTTGTAAGGATTTTCCCTAAAAAAGTGGGAAAACTTTCCTTTTGAGCTCATATTGTTCTACATCTCTTCATTCCTTTCATTCAATCTCCTTTGCCACGAAGACCCTGACTTGGTTAAAATCTGTCACGATACTTCTTTTGATTTCATAGCAACTTTCAAACACGGCTATGGAACGATCCCACTACTTGCATCGCTATTCGGGACTGATACCTTTGGAGCGTATTGTATTCAATCATATCCACTGTTAGTCTATACTTCGTCTACAGACAAGAATATTTAACGTTTATTAACATAATCTGTTCGTGTAATACTTGCGAAGCTGAAATATATTCCGAAGTTGTTTAAAAATTATTTTAACGCTTGTAGTAAATGACATTATCACAACAGAGTTGCCGGAAGTGGTGGCAGAGCGGTTCTAGGTGCTTCAGTCTGGAACCATGCCGCTGCTGGGGTCTCAGGTCCGCATCCTGGCTCTGGTATGGATGTGTGTGATGTCCTTAGGTTAGTTAGGTTTAATTAATTCTAAATCTACGGGACTGATGACCTCAGACCGAAATAACTCCAATGATAAATTAAGTATGTGTCGATACCGGTGACTGCCAGTACTTCAACACGTAGATTATAAATTTGGTATATTAAACTGCTCGTACACCTAAATAATAAGACTCTGTTAAAGCGTATTGCACTTACCTGTAGGCGAGGATACGAGCTGTTGGTCTTAAAAGTCGGCGGGGAGACAGTCCCACCAGAATTTTCAGAAACTACAGTCGACACGTTTGAGGTACCTGCCGGACAGTCAGACTGGACAGTGCTTTGAGGAAAACTGACTTCGTCCTGAACGCACTAAAAGTCACATTACGGGCTGCATCTATAGGCAGTGTTGGGACAATGGAGACTGCGTGTGGTCTGCGGTTGCATGCCGTTTTAGTAGTGTTCCATATTTATGTATTGTATGGAGCAGATGCGCAAAACTATTGATATATATCTCTGACGTCGATGTGTTGTAGAATTTTAGAACATGTTTTTTTGCTCGATTATCATGTCGTTTTTGGAAACCGAGACTCTACTCTGTAGGAATCAACATGGATTCCGGAAACAGCGATCGTGTGAGACCTAACTCGCTTTATTTGTTCATGAGACCCAGAAAATATTAGATACTGGCTCCCAGGTAGATGCTATTTTTCTTGACTTCCGGAAGGCGTTCGATACAGTTCCGCACTGTAGTCTGATAAACAAAGTAAGAGCCTACGGAATATCAGACCAGCTGTGTGGCTGGATTGAAGAGTTTTTAGCAAACAGAACACAGCATGTTATTATCAATGGAGACGCGTTTACAGACGTTAAAGTAACCTCTGGCGTGCCACAGGGGAGTGTTATGGGACCATTGCTTTTCGCAAAATATATAAATGACCTAGTAGATAGTGTCAGATATTCCATGCGGATTTTCGCGGATGATGCTATAGTATACAGAGAAGTTGCAGCATTAGAAAATTGTAGCGAAATGCAGGAAGATCTGCAGCGGATTGGTGCCGTGAGTTCAACTGACCCTTAACATAGACAAATGTAATGTATTGCGAACACATAGAAAGAAGGATCCTGTATTGTATGATTATATGATAGCGGAACAAACACTGGTAGCAGTTACTTCTGTAAAATATCTGGGAGTATGCGTGCGGAACGATTTGAAGTGGAATGAGCATATAACATTAATTGTTCGTAAGGTGGGTACCAGGTTGAGATTCATTGGGAGAATCCTTAGAAAGTGTAGTCCACCAACAAAGGAGGTGGCTTACAAAACAATCGGTCGACCTATACTTGAGTATTGCTCATCATTGTGGGATCCGTACCAGATCTGGTTGACGGAGGAGATAGAGAAGATACAAAGAAGAGCGGTGCGTTTCGTCACAGGGTTATTTGGTAACCGTGATAGCGTTACAGAGATGTTTAACAAACTCAAGTGGCAGACTCTGCAAGAGAGGCGCTCGGCATCGCGGTGTAGCTTGCTCGCCAGGTTTCGAGAGGGTGCGTTTCTGGATGAGGTATCGAATATATTGCTTCCCCTTACTTGTACCTCCCAAGGAGATCACGAATGTAAAATTAGAGACATTAGAGCATGCACGGAGGCTTTCAGACAGTCGTTCTTCCCGCGATCCATACGCGACTGGAACAGGAAAGGGAGGTAATGACAGTGGCACGTTAAGTGCCCTCTGCCATACACCGTTGGGTAGCTTGCGGAGTATAAATGTTGCAGGCAACCCAAATTCGCTGAAATACTTTGGCCATTAAGATAGCATCTTCAAAAGTGGAATGGGCACAGAAAAGTATAGGGCACCTTTGAAGATTCTGAGACACAGCAACTACTTAAAAGACTCCGCAGCATCTCTAACGTGTAATGTAATGTAAAAACAGATACCACTGGCTAAGTTAAATAAGTTAGAAGTGGGAATGAGAAACACCATTGTGCTTGCAGAGGTCCACCATCACTAGCTGACATGTGAACGTATACGTAGAGCTGGAGAGATTAGGACACAGTTTTGTACCCCTAAATATAACGAATTTTGTAACCTGTTAACCACCTGCAATGAGAGTAAAGGGGGGAAACCAACATCATTTAAGACATCTTCTCACTGGTCAGTACTCACAATATTTACCGTTCAGTCGGTCAAAATTACGTGACATCATAAAAAACGCAGAGAACCGTCTCTCCTTTGTCGGCAGCACACTACAGAAAATTACTTGACATCTAGGTGTCACTTCGGATAGACTTCATTTCAGCAAGCAGAGGCTTTCCTCCGGCGAAGTTGAACTTAGGTTCAAGTTGTTGGTACAGACCCAACGACTGATTTTGCAGTGACTTTAGCCATCACTTGCAGATCTCAATATAGTGAGACCCAGCTGCAACTCCGAGGTGGACTGTGGGGAAAGTCGAGTCATTTTTAACGATTTTCGTCATTTCAGTGTTCACTTTGAAGATTTGCTTGCAGTAAGAGGCTCAGCATCCTTTCAGCTCAGATGCAAACGCCTACCCTTCTGTAGTATTCTCTATCCTTTTGCACTAAACTTTCGCAATCATGGTGAATGTTAATATTTTATCCAGATACACATTCATTTGAATCACATTCATGATTCCAAGTTCGGGTTTACCAAGATAGTAACTTATTAACGTCAACGCTTGTTAACCCGCTTCTTGTGCATTTATGTGTAACAAATTGTGTTAATTAATATCCATCTTTAATTTTCTAGATCATAAATTCCTTGACATTTGTTTTAGATGGCAGCGATTTAATTATATCACATATACAGGGCCATTTTTATACATCAGGTTAAGAATTCACTCTTTTAAACCACCACTAGCAACAAATCTGAATGGAACATCTTATAACATCATAAAATAGGGTTGTTTTATTTTTGTTGACGTTTTGGCGCTGTGTAGGGTAAAGCTGTAAACGAGGGCCTGATGTCGTAGCTACCACATTGTTTTGCTGCCTTCCTAAGTGTGGCACGCTTACTAAGGCCAGGAAATAAGGGAACATGGTGAGGCGACAGCAACAACAGCGGGAGCAACAGGACGAGCAGCCAGCAGCCGAGGACACTGCATTAGGGAAACCGCGATATTTTCTGCGCCGCCAATCAGTGATCGTAGAGAAGCCTCAATGAAAAAGCTACTCTTCAGAAATGTCTCCTCTGTCTCCACGCAGTACCACAGTAGTGAACTTTGAGCATAGTTTTCCCTTTTTTTCCTTTCCAGCTAATTATGTGGCGCACGTTCCTCCATTTTTTAGTTCGTAATTCTGGAGGTTAATCCATATGAAACTTTACTCAAGTATTTTGTTTGCATAGAGTCACGTGTGGATCCAGTTTTTGTAAACGTCTTTTCTTATTAATCGACAAATTTTTTGACTTACCGTTCGTAAATTATTATTTCATATTTTTTTTAAAAATTTCACATAGGCAATAGAACAGAATAGTTTCTGGGAATGGTGTGATGGATGCTAAGACGTTTTCCAGTGGTGTGTTGGTCGTCGTGTGGGAACTGGGGAAGCAAGAGTGGTTCTTCAGTGGTTTTGTATAATATACAGTAGAGATAGGTAGATAGTTCAACGTGAGGGGAAGATTTCAGCCTTGCAGCATGAATTAGATAAAGCGATGGAAGGTCAGGGCATGTTAAGGTGGAAGAATGACAAAGAAAGGTGAGAAGTGGCAACAGGTTTTAGAAGGAACCGACATAGAACTTCACGTGACAGCTATGTGATTAGTGTGAAAAATGTTTCACTTCTTGTTTCAGTTGGAAACGGATGAGTTTTAGGCAGATTTAGACGCGGGACAGAATAATTTCACCAATAAACTTAAAACTACCAATGTACGTCTCTTAGTAAAGAGAAAGAGTTTTTATGAAAACTAAACATATTTGTCGCAAGTGAGTTCGCAAATAAAATATACAAAATAGGATTTTTCTGGCTGCCGATTGCTGTTTCCCATTACCTGTTACAGGTAATATAGGCCATTTTCATATTATATGTCGTAGTTACATAGTAACCTGTGGCAATGGAACTATCAGTCCACTGTAGTACGCTATAGTAAATATGAGATGATGATGGTTGACATTGATTATATTAATTTTGAAAATAAAAACACACACATCAAAAGACAGAAAAGTAAACCTATTTTGTTAACAAGATTCAGTTGTTGACAGTTCACGGGCTAGAGGTGTAAGTGAAATTTTCTCAGAAGGAGAATTAGAATTTCAGGTCATTAATATTCATAAATCTAGTGCTGGTCTCAGTCAGGTGATACAGGGATTATTACCACTTTGTAAGGATATCACTGAGAAAGACGCTGTGTTTTTCGTGTGTCGACCGCACGTTAGTGTTTACATATATCCTGAACACAGTAAAGGGTATTGCGACATAATTCTTTCACGCCCTCGGATGTTATACCATACGTATATTAAGATCGAGAGCCAGAGTAGAAGTCAAGGGAGTCTAGTATGCAGTATTTAGATTGAAAAGACTACCATGAACAACTGTTACTGCGTCCGCAGCTCGTGGTCGTGCGGTAGTGTTCTCGCTTCCCGCGCCCGGGTTCCCGGGTTCGATTCCCGGTGGGGTCAGGGATTTTCTCTGCCTCGTGATGACTGGGTGTTGTGTGCTGTCCTTAGGTTAGTTAAGTTTAAGTAGTTCTAAGTTCTGGGGGACTGATGACCATAGATGTTAAGTCCCATAGTGCTCAGAGCCAACTGTTACTGCGTGAGGAAAGGGCGCACCATCGGGCTCATTAAAACACATCACCTAAACTGGAGGGTCAAAAAGCTGATGTAGTAAGATGACCTCATGGAGCAGGGAGCATCATACCATTACTCAGCTGAAAATCTGAGGAACGGAGTTTCGACACCGTGGCGCAGCGTGGAGTGCTGACGGGCTCTGGAACCTAGGGCACATTCGATCATTAATGAGAGATTATGTCACCGTCATAGAACGACCGATTGAAATACTCTGAGTTTCACAACTCGGTTCTCAGTTGCAGCTAACCAGTCGTGAGGCGGGAACTGCGATGCACCATCTGTGGCCCACTGAGGTAAATACGATCTACAACGCAACAGCCAGCCTGGCCTGGAGAAAGTAGCTTTCATCAACTGCCACCTCACTTCCACCTTTGTTGATGAGATTTGGATGCCTTGTACCACTACGCCCTTTCAAGGCCAACTGATGGTGCCAGGCGAGCTGCTGCACCACCAACTATCCTAGCGAACGCAATACGTGCTACCCCCTCCATCCCTTCCCCTGCATCAAAGAGCGGAATCGGGAATCGACGTCAGTGTTCTCTCGCTGAGTAGCTGCGACAGACATTTTACAACTACGATCCCTTCGTGCAAAGTTGTTGGCTGTCTTCCTAGGGCACAGCATACGAAATGCTATAGTAAATATGAGATGATGATGGTTGACATTGATTATATTAATTTTGAAAATAAAAACACACACATCAAAAGACAGAAAAGTAAACCTATTTTGTTAACAAGATTCAGTTGTTGACAGTTCACGGGCTAGAGGTGTAATTGAAATTTTCTCAGAAGGAGAATTAGAATTTCAGGTCATTAATATTCATAAATCTAGTGCTGGTCTCAGTCAGGTGATACAGGGATTATTACCACTTTGTAAGGATATCACTGAGAAAGACGCTGTGTTTTTCGTGTGTCGACCGCACGTTAGTGTTTACATATATCCTGAACACAGTAAAGGGTATTGCGACATAATTCTTTCACGCCCTCGGATGTTATACCATACGTATATTAAGATCGAGAGCCAGAGTAGAAGTCAAGGGAGTCTAGTATGCAGTATTTAGATTGAAAAGACTACCATGAACAACTGTTACTGCGTCCGCAGCTCGTGGTCGTGCGGTAGTGTTCTCGCTTCCCGCGCCCGGGTTCCCGGGTTCGATTCCCGGTGGGGTCAGGGATTTTCTCTGCCTCGTGATGACTGGGTGTTGTGTGCTGTCCTTAGGTTAGTTAAGTTTAAGTAGTTCTAAGTTCTGGGGGACTGATGACCATAGATGTTAAGTCCCATAGTGCTCAGAGCCAACTGTTACTGCGTGAGGAAAGGGCGCACCATCGGGCTCATTAAAACACATCACCTAAACTGGAGGGTCAAAAAGCTGATGTAGTAAGATGACCTCATGGAGCAGGGAGCATCATACCATTACTCAGCTGAAAATCTGAGGAACGGAGTTTCGACACCGTGGCGCAGCGTGGAGTGCTGACGGGCTCTGGAACCTAGGGCACATTCGATCATTAATGAGAGATTATGTCACCGTCATAGAACGACCGATTGAAATACTCTGAGTTTCACAACTCGGTTCTCAGTTGCAGCTAACCAGTCGTGAGGCGGGAACTGCGATGCACCATCTGTGGCCCACTGAGGTAAATACGATCTACAACGCAACAGCCAGCCTGGCCTGGAGAAAGTAGCTTTCATCAACTGCCACCTCACTTCCACCTTTGTTGATGAGATTTGGATGCCTTGTACCACTACGCCCTTTCAAGGCCAACTGATGGTGCCAGGCGAGCTGCTGCACCACCAACTATCCTGGCGAACGCAATACGTGCTACCCCCTCCATCCCTTCCCCTGCATCAAAGAGCGGAATCGGGAATCGACGTCAGTGTTCTCTCGCTGAGTAGCTGCGACAGACATTTTACAACTACGATCCCTTCGTGCAAAGTTGTTGGCTGTCTTCCTAGGGCACAGCATACGAAATGAACGAGAGCATTCTGGTAATCTGCAGGCTTCCAGATGCAGCAAAGGAGGTACGGGCAAAATTGCGGCTGTGTGAATGTGATGTCACGAGCCGGTGAGCATGTGCCTCCCTCACTATAGCAGGTGAGAGTGTGAGACACGCTAGCGTCAGTGTATATCGGCGTGGCCAGGCAGCCGTGAGGGAAGACCACTCTGTGTCTGTGAATTAAATAATGTGTGTTCAGATAACATTGTCTCGTTAGCACCTTTGAGCGTTTGACTGGTCCTCACCACAGCACCCTCCTTTACGCCATTGTGGTAATGTAGAGGCCAGAGATCCAGCGCTATATACTCGGTGTCTGCAAGTGGTTACCAGCGGTAGAGACGTCTACGCCAGGTATCAAACCTTAACTTCTACTGCGTCAGCAGCCGATGTCATCTGCCTGGCTTCTCCTCACGTTCGTCTGCTACAGTTTGCAGTTTACCACTATCTGGTGTGGTGAGTGACTGTCTTTTGCTGGCCTTTTTGTTTTCTTTTGTTGACGTCCGTAGTGGGGCATCGTCACTGTCACATGAACTTGAAAGCTGCTTAACCACAGTAGCCTGTGGATTTGTCTCAGTTCTGTGGGAGCTGTATAGAGGTTAACGTGCGTCCGTGAGACTACCATATTGTAATTTTTCTATACTTACGTTACCACGGTGCACGCTGTGTCAGTTATTTGTAGCACAAGCAGTAGGTTTGGCCACGAAGCACATCAGTGCACAGAATAACGTTGGTCCATAATATAGCGGAGGTATTGATGTAGTTTATTTTCTTGTGTGCACATTTTGAGTACAGTTTACACCTTTTCTATTGTATGACGTCAGATGGACGTTACTTAATAGTGCCAGAAAGATGTGTGGCTACATTCCCGAGACGGCTCAGGCTTTGAAAGGCAGATAGCCTCGTTGTTGGGAGCTACAGACGCACATAAGGAGTTGAATAATGTATTAATGAAGAAAGTAGCTGTGATGGAAGCCATTAATAAGAAATCAGAGTCTGATCCGGGTAAGCAAAAGCCTTGTTGAATATACCCTGTCCTTTCTCTTATACTGTGGCAGCTAATCAGGTGACTCCTTTTTCGGAGAAAACAGCAAAAGCTGTGCTTGAATTTACTAGAGATGTGAAGCCTGCCGCTACACTGGGGAACTGGTCAGACTAAATTGTTTTCAAGTTTCGCTTAGTAGGTGATACAAAGACATACATCTTGTACCACTCGACTCCTGGTAAGGCGCAAACAATTGCGGAGTTGGCTTACGGACTTGTTCAGTATTATCACAAACAGAACAGCGGAAGGCTTTTTAGGCAGAAATTCCGTGGGTTGTCTCAAAAACGCACTGAGTGAGTGCAGTCCCTTACTGACAGGATTAGAAAAGTTAAGGCACAGACTTCTGAGCCAACGCAAAATACAAAGACTGAAACACTCATCCTGTGGGAGATGAAAAATATGGTTGTGGTACGTTTGTGAAGGGTATTTCCGTCAACAACTGTAGAAGTTTGAGGATGAACACTGAAATGATCTGTTCGTTGCTATTAGGATCGACACAAAGCTGGAGAAAATCATCATTTTTACTTGGAATGCTCGTAATGTTTTATCGTCTGGGGTAAAGAGTTACAGATGTTGGTGTGTGGTCCACATCAAGAAGCAATGCCGCCAGCCAGAATGTTATGAGTACGTGAACTAGGAGATAAGTCACGTGATTGTTGAAGCAAGATAAACAGCTTTGGGTTAAGCTTTCGTTAAACACACTGTGTGTTGCCTCAACCATCGGGCAGCATTCCCAATAAAACGAAATACTGCACGAACGTATGCAGAGTTGGGATGCTGCTTGCCATGCCTAGTAAACAGTAACGATTATAAATTTTCGTCGACACAGGTGCTGTTACGTCGGTCGTTGGTCTGGACGTTCATAGGTAGAAGGCACCTGATGTCTCCATGAACAACACAGCTTAGTATTAGCACTGGCATTAAGTTTTCAGGGCCATAAGGATGTGTTTCCAAACGTTGGTGAAGGGTACTGTGCGACCAAAGGACTTGGCTTTCTTGATAAACATCACGCAATCATTGAACTTTAAAACACGGTGGGACGTAGTAACCATTGGGGACAACGACTGCAAGAGAGATAATGTCTCGAAGTTCACTGATCGTGGAGATGGTAGCAAATGAACTGCAGATACGTACGCCCAAAATCAGATCTCATGATAGCATACTGCAAGGTACGAGGTAGTTAGTGTGGGTTAGTATAGTTACGGACTTACCAGGGGATGTCCCGTGTGGTATTAAGCCATTCAAAAGCGGTGAATACCTGGATAAATCACGCTGTTTTGTATACGGAATCGTACACCCCCCAGGGAAATGGATGGAAGTTTCATGTTTCAGTTAGTATTTATAATTTTGGCATGGACAAGTAGAGTCTACAAAAGACTTTACTGATTGCAAATGTAGATATCCTAGAGGAGGATAATAATGGTAAGTAAGATGATAACGTTTGTTGCAACCAAACTCTTGATGTATCTTCGTTATGTGAGAAAATGAGCACTAAAAATGAAACGACGAGAGAGCAATGGAAGCCTTGTTACTGTTATTTACGGATTTATTTATCCTGAATGGTCCACTACCTGCAAGACAATCACGCACCATAGAGTAGCAACCAGCAATGACAGTCAGGTATATAGGAAGGTGTAAGCGTCTGCTGATGTCTGCAACTGTTCACGGAAGCTGACGGGATTACTGAACGCAGTAATAGTCCATAGGGTGCAACCATGTCCCTCGTCCTTAAAAATTACCAAGTCACGCTAAAAATATGGATTTTGTTGCAATTATCGATACCTTTACACAAGAACTGTTACAGATACATATCGCACACCAAACATAATAGAGTCTCTGGCGATCAAAAAGTTTCTGTTTGAGGACTGTACAGTATAGAATCGGTATTCCACTCAAAGTGGAGAGATTAGGGCTATAGGGCTGGAGCCAGAGTGTCTGCCACTGGAATTGGCGTAACGCATACATTACGACATTTGGTGTGTGGGGACGTGTATTATGATGAACTTTGCGCACCATTCCACAGTGGTAATTTTCGACATACATTCCGCCTCAGACACATTATTCATCATTATCCAATGGATGTATACCAGTGTTTATCCTTCAGCTCCCCAGAAAAGAATAACAGCAAATTGGTCCTGTCAGAGGGTATTTGACAATAACGTCGGCATAGCTCATAGTTCACGTTTTGGTATTTAATGCGCGCAAACGGACAGACACAAATGACACATTAATCACTTGCCTACATATAGGTACTTATATATCAACATCAGATTCGCGTTACATTATGTATATGCTCCATACACGCCTTCCATGGAAACTTTTTATCTTCCATTACATTCTTAACAGCTGATTTGAAGAGTGGCAACCAACGAATGCAGGTCGTGCCACAGGACAAACCGAAGAAAGCTTTTACAATCATGTAGGGTCATTACAAGTACCACTGAAGGCCTTTCAGACTCAATAATGTACTGTCTACTTTCCTGAGACTGTTTGATGGCGTAGTTAGTGGGTTAACACCAAATCGATGCAAGGTGTATCTTGATGATTTCTTAGTATTTGCAAAGGGCATGGAAGGAATGTATGACGTTGAGAGAAGTTTTTGAGGGATTGCAAACAGCATGTCCAATTCTGAGTATTCATAAAATAATATCGTTTTGCAGCTACAGACGTAAACCATCACAGCCGGCCGGTGTGTTCGAGCGGTTCTAGGTGCTTCAGTCTGGGACCGCGCGACCGGTACGGTCCAAATTCTAAGGGACTGATGACCTCTGATGTTAAGTCCCATAGTGCTGAGAGTGATTTTGAAACTATCTCAGGTATATGATCAGTCACCAACGTGCAAAAACTGTTCCACAGATAGTGTCAGTGGTCTGTAATGTTTTACCGGCAAAGATAGCAAAACAGTTGGAATCACTTTTAGGCCTTTATAGTTAATATAGATAACCTGTAAAATATTTTCTGTAATTTCTGAGACATCTAATCATATGTTACAGGAAGGAGAAAAAATTAATGCCTATGGAAACAGGCATTGATATTGGATATAGTGTTAGTATTTCCCAACTGTGATATCCAGTTTTGACTGACGCAAGCCACCGATCACTTTATTTATCAACACAGTTTGCTTATTTCAGTATCTGAAATACCAAAACTTGAATGCGGCAATCTGTTCATCATTTGTGGTCTATGATAATGTAATATTCGCTTTGCTAAGATTTTTTTTATCTGTCATCCTGGTATACAATGTTGTTGTTGACTTCTTGCTTTGTTGCCAGTGTTGAAAAGATTAAACAAGTGTTAGAGGGCTTGTGGGAGTGTCCGTCAGCTAATAAGAAAGTTAAATTCTAAGAATATGATAAATAAATCTTATCCGTAAATATGAGTACACTGATTTTGTCACAAGTGCCTAAATTAGTAGTAATTCTGAAAAATACCTCTAGGCTGTGGATTGCTGTTGGAAAATTTCATTAACTGCAAAACTGGATCATTTTAATCGGCATTTTCTATGAACCTAAAAATCATCTTATAGTTCCTCATCCCCGTCAGCCTTTAAAATTATTGTCCAACATAGTTTCAGTTCTCATTTCTTTTTCTTGTCTCACTTAAAATCGTCTAGAGAAATTATGCAATATTCTTCAGTAAAGTGTCATTTCAAACAAACTGTCTGTTACGGTAGTAGTCAAGTTTGTTAAAATAAATATGCTTTTGACAATTTAATCCTTGAGTTAGTAGCGATCCAATTCCTGTGTTTTCCTCTTTAATAATTTGAGAGGTGGTATGCCACTCTCACACTTTGACGGCACTGTCGTCATGTTAACGTTCATATATTAGGTCATGGTCCCAGTGTTCCCCAGTGCTAAACCTGCTAGATGTTGAAATTGCATGAGGAAATTGTTGGCAGAATGCTCACATAACTGCATGTGTATCCTCTGGAGAACTTGTACCCGAGGGATCATAGTGGAGGCGATGGAAAAGAGGGAGACAGATTGATTGGGGACCATAAACACTCAGTGCAGTAACCTGGCTGTCCGAGTGATTCTGGAAATTAGCGCTCAGTCGATTTTACCTGCAGGGGGACTTCTGGACGACGCCCTCTCGTTCTTCCAGTTAGGGTCAGAGAGAAGGGCGCCAGTTCACGAAACAGTTCACCTGGGCCAGGCGGCAGTCCATCATGAAGGTGGCCAGTTGGTGGAACAGGAAGCCATTTAAGCGAGATTGCTGTAAACTGATCTTTTGTGCAAATGGTGGGAACGTTATAAGACTCCATGTTTTCTCATGTCAGAAGATGGGACGATACAGCGGTTGGTGCACATGTTTAGTGGATGCAAGACTGTAACCCCCATGACGCCAGGAAGTCGCCAGGTTATTTTAGCGAAAGGCAGAAACATATGTTTCATGAACACGACTGTGTGGGAAGCTTCACAGTTTTCTTTCAGAAACTGGAAATGGTCAGCTCAGAAAGATAAAATCTCTCTGTAAAAGTTGGACTGGGGTCCCACCTAGGTAGATGTTTTTCGCCTAAAGATGGCCATGTTTACCGTGAGAACGACCCCTCCCTAGTCCAAAATCTCCTTTTTTCAGACAAGAGAGATTTACAATCGCCGATTGACTCCTCTCAGGGTATGGAACGTAGAGGCTTGTTCTCCCATTGTGGCAATGCCGGTGCTGTGTCTGGATTGGCTAACATGACAACAGAACAGTCAAGAGGAGAGATTCAATAACCGGGGGATAGTACGATTGCATTGGGGGCGGTTTCGTTTTTGCTAATTGGCCTCCTGTACCGAGGCTTGGTGGAAGGTGGTTGTGATTCTTTGCCTTCTTCATTTTCTGGTCCTCCCCTGGTGGAGCATTCAGCTCTTTCCCTAGTGGGTGAGACATCTGTTCTTTATCATGTAGTAAACTGAGAGCCAGTGGCAATATCCAACTGTACTGAGAGAGGAACTGCGTATCATCTCGGACACATCGTGTGTCACGAGAGTGAACTTACTCGTCCTGAGTCAGCTGTCTGACATTTGACAGTTCTAGTACGCAACATCCCGCCTGTGAGCAAAATTTATTTGGCCAGACCAACTAACGGGCGTACCACACACTGAAATCGGCTAGGATTTAAGGGCTGTGATAGGGAAGATACCCACGTTCTGATAATCAGAACGAATAACCACGTAGTTTCGAAAGTTTCGTGGATGCGTCAGAAGATTACAGGTGCCACAGCGCACCGCTCCTCGCCCATAGCGCGCCGTTTCCTCCTGCAGCCTGATCCGTTGGTGGTTAGTTTTTAACGTCCCGTCGACAACGAGGTCATTAGAGACGGAGCGCAAGCTCGGGTTAGGGAAGGATTGGGAAGGAAATCGGCCGTGCCCTTTCAATGGTGCCATCCCAGCATTTGCCTGAAACGATTTAGGGAAATCATGGAAAACCTAAATCAGGATGGCCGGAGGAGGGATTGAACCGTCGTCCTCCCGAATACGACTCCAATGTGCTAACCACTGCACCATCTCGCTCGGTCCCTGCCGCCTGAATCGAGGTGAAAGGGTAAAGTATTGGTGCACCGGCGTCGGGTTGTTAAGTGATATTTACAGCTGCCTGTTCTCAGGTGCACTTTAGTTCCTGGCATATTTGGTCGTACTTGATTCCATTTCAACGGAGTTGGGTCTTACAGTGGGTTCATGTAAACAAAGTCAGACTGAGTTGTAAAACGGATTAATTCAGCGGAAAATCTGTACACCTTCCACCCCAACTTCCACCCCAGCTTCCCTTACTGACTCGTGTTTGACATTTTATGTAAGATTTATCAGTTAGTTGTAGTTACAAAAAAGATTAATAAAACTTGTAATTACTTTCTGAACTTAAATACGCCACTGTTCTCATTCATAGTCCTTCTACTATTAATTTTTTTATATTTTATTGTGGTGGTACATGAGTACACCAGTAATATAGCTTTCAACCTTATTAAATTATTTAATTTGGTTATTAATTCGTGTTCTGAAAGTGGCCACAGTCATACATAATAAAAGAGCCATGAATAAATTAGTAATTCATGTATAAGAATTAAGGGTCTCAGCTTACAATTAAAGAAACTGAGATTTCACTGAGATTCGGAAAAAAGGATTTTAGAGGTGCCACGATTAGCTCAGGCGCTAAGAACTCCAGATATCCAAGGAAATAATTCTAACATTTCTAGAAAGAACCGCGTTTAGAATCTACTCAACGATCATACTGAACTGACCCAAAACTCACGTCAAACTTCGTTAATGAATTTAAAAAATCAAAGACAAAACAACTCTAGTAATAAAAAGCCACTACAAACTATATTTGACAAACACCTATAAAGAGTGAACATAATAAATCAGAAAAACTGCAGTCACGGACTACTGACTGGAAATAGAAGAAAAAAGGTCCTATGAACATGTGTCCGGAAACGCATCGTTGTCACGGTAGATGACAATGATGTATGAAAGTTCTTCTGACCACGTGTCGAGTGTTTCTTGTGTGTTTCAGGCTATGTCACTGACGCAGCGTACTGTAAGCAGCAGAATGGAGCAATGTTCATTTTGGGAACAAACCAAAATGGCGCTTGCGTGCCTCCGAGCTGGTGGAAACGGTATAGAGGCAGCACGTCTGTACCAAACCAAGTACATGCACAAACACGAACCACATCATACAACATGTCAAGCCCCTTTTGGGTGTTTGAAGGATCGTGGGTCCTTTCAGACGGATGAACGTGCAGAAGGCGGCGGATTTAGAGGACAGGGTTCTATGGAATAGAGACGAGCCCTAGCTAAAGCTCCAACTAAATGGACCTCCAACACGATGTAAGCAAAAGTACGATTATGTGTAGTCTGCATGAAAACTGCTACTACCCCTATCACTTGCAACAAGTGCAAGGGCTATCCCTCTTTGGGAAAAATTGTGGCCATGGTTTTTGCACCAGACCATCAGAGTTATGATATTTCTGTGATAAGCCCTCTTCACCGACGAAGCAACCTTTACCAGAACTGGCAACACCAATCTGCATACCTGTGGGCTACAGGCAACCCTCTGGGAGTGGTTGAGGCGTCTCATCAGCTTAGGTTCAATATCAACGTATGGGCAAAGATTCTTGGTGGCCACATGCTTGGATCGGTTACTATTCCATAACGTCTCTAAGGAGGAAAATACCTAACATACCTGGACTTCCTGCGGAATACTCTAACTAGGTTGCTGGAGAATTTGTCTTTGGCAATACGAAAGGTATGTGGTTTTTGCATCGCGGCGTACCATCCTATTTCCACATTGCAGTTCGACAACACATCATCAACATCGTCCCCGGAAGCTGGGTGGGATGCAGAGGCCTTGTAACATGGCCTGATAGAACATCGGCCTTAAATCTCCCGAATTTTTACTTCTGGGAGCGTTACGTATACTGGAACAGTTCCTGATGCGCGGACTTTTCAACAGCGCGTTCTCGTCGCCTGTGACTACTCAGAGAGAGGTTGGAACGTGCGAAACACTGGACGGTCCATGTTGCGATATGTGGACACGTGCACTGCATTCCGTGGACACCACTTCTAACATCTGTTGTGACGTAGATGCGCTGCAGCTCCGTACCTTGTTCCGGGACGGTTTTTTGTCGTTGCACGCACACTATCCATTACTGGACACATATCAAAGGGATATTTTTCCTCCATTTCCAGTGAGGAACCCATCTATGTAGCTTATTCAGTTTTATTATTATTCACCTTGTATGAAAATAACAATAATAAAAATTTCCATAGTAAGTAGAACCCAAACGACCATCTTAAATGCAGTAATCACACTACTAACAACTAACAACGTAGCACCATCATCATCATCATCATCACTTAAGACTGATTATGCCTTTAAGCGTGCAGTCTGGAGCATACCTCCTCTTATAAAATGCCTCCACGATCCCTTATCCGGTGCTTACATTGGTACCTCTTATGATGTTTTGCCTATTACTTCAAAATCATACTTAACCGAATCCAGCTACCTTCTCCTTGGTGTACCCCGACTCCTCCTATCCTCGACTGCTCATCCCATGAGTCTCTTGGGTAACCCTCCTTCTCCCATGCGTGCAACATGACCCCACCATCTAAGCCTGTTCGCCCCGACTGCTACATCTATAGAGTTCATTCTCAGTATTTCTTTAGTTTCCTCATTGTGGACACCCTCCTGCCATTGTTCCCATCTACTAGTACCTGCAATCATCCTAGCTACTTTTATATCCGTAACCTCAACCTTATTGATAAGGTAACCTGAATCCACCCAGCTTTCACTTCCATACAACAAAGTTGGTCGAAAGATTGAACGGTGCACAGATAACTTAGTCTTGGTACTGACTTCCTTCTTGCAGAAGAGAGTAGATCGTAGCTGAGCGCTCACTGCATTTGCTTTGTTACACCTCGCTTCCAGTTCTTTCACTATGTTGCCATCCTGTGAGAATATGCATCCTAAGTACTTGAAACCTTCCACCTGTTCTAACTTTGTTCCTCCTATTTGGCACTCAATCTTTTTCCCACTGACATTACTTTCGTTTTGGAGAAGCTAATCTTCATACCATAGTCCTTACATTTCTGATCTAGCTCTGAAATATTACTTTGCAAACTTTCAGTCGCATCTGCCATCACAACTAAGTCATCCGCATATGCGAGACTGCTTATTTTGTGTTCGCATATCTTAATCTCACCCAGCCAGCCTACTGTTTTCAACATATGATCCATAAATAATATGAACAACAGTGGAGAGAAGTTGCAGCCTTGTCTTACCCCTGAAACTGCTCTGAACCATGAACTCAATTTACCGTCAACTCTAACTGCTGCCTGACTATCTATGTAAAGACCTTTAATTGCTTGCAAAAGTTTGCCTCCTATTCCATAATCTCGTAGAACAGACAATACATTCCTCCTATGAACCCGGTCATATGCCTTTTCTAGATCTATAAACCATAGATACAATTCCCTGATCCACTCGTAAAAATTCTCCATTATTTGCCGTAAGCTAAAGATCTGGTCCTGTGAACCTCTAAGAGGCCTGAACCCACACTGATTCTCATCCAATTGGTCTTCAACTAACACTCGCACTTTCCTTTCAACAATACCTGAAAACATTTTACCCACAACGCTGGTTTAAGAGATACCTCTGTAGTTGTTACAATCTTTTCTGTTTCCATGTTTAAAGATTGGTGTGATTACTGCTTTCGTCCAGTCTGATGGAACCTGTCCCGACTTCCACGCCATTTCAATTATCCTGTGTAGCCATTTAAGACCTGACATTCCACTGTATTTGTTGAGTTCCGACTTAATTTAGTCCACCCCAGCCGCTTTATTGCGCTGCAATCTATTGACCATTTTCTCCACTTCCTCAAATGTGATCCTATTTCCATCATCATTCCTATCCCATTGTACATCGAAATCTGAAACATTACTGACCGTAGTTTCACCTACATTGAGCAACTCTTCAAAATATTCCCTCCATCTGCCCAAGGTATCAACAGGATTCACGAGCAGTTTTCCTGACCTTTCCAAAATAATTGTCATTTCCTTCTTACCTCCCTTTCGAAGACTGCTAATTACACTCCAGAATGGTTTTCCAGGACCTTGACCGAAAGTCTCCAACCTGTTTCCAGAGTCTTCCCAACATTTCTTCTTGGATGCTGCAATTATCTGTTTGGCTTTGTTTCTTTCTTTAACATAACTTTCTCTGTCTACCTGAGTTCTAGTATGTAGCCATTTTTGATAAGCCTTCTTTTTCCTTTTACAGGCTGTCTTTATTGTGTCATTCCACCAAGCTGTTTGCTTCATCCTACCTTTACACACTACTGTTCCAAGACATTCTTTAGCCACTTCTAGTACTGTGTCCCTGTACCTTATCCATTCCTTTTCCAATGACTGTAATTGACTACATTCAACTAACTGGTACCTTTCTGTCACTGTTGTGTACTTGTGCCTGATTTTCTTATCCTGAAGTTTCTCCACTCTTATCCTCCTACATATGGACCTGACCTCCTGCACTTTCAACCTCAAAATACCAATTACACTGCAGATTAAATAGTGATCAGGGTCATCAAAGAATTCCATGAATACAAGTGTGTCCCTCACAACCTTCCTTAATTCCTTATCTGTTATTATATAGTCAATGACAGATCGGGTTCCCCTGCCTTCCCAAGTATACCTGTGAATGTTCTTGTGTTTAAAAAAAGAGTCTGTGAATATACACTCATACTGACACAGAAATCAAAGAGTTGTTTCCCGTTCCTGTTGGTCTCCATATCCTCTCCAAATTTACCCATAACCTTTTCATACCCTTCTGTTCGATTTACAATCCTGGCATTAAAACCACCCATGAGCAAAACACTGTCCTTGTCCTTTACTCTAACAACTACATCACTGCGTGCATCATAAAAATTATCCATCTTATCTTGATCTGTCCCTTCACAATGCGAATACACTGACACAATCCTAATTTTCTTGCTAGACACTGTCAAATATATCCACATCAGTTATTCATTTACATACCTTATTGCAACTACGCTTCCTGATGTAAAGCCCTACACCCCATTGTGCTATTACTGCTTCGACTCCTGACAGGTAGACCTTGTATTCTCCCAGTTCCTCTTCTTTTTCATCCCTTACCCGAATGTCACTAACAGCTATAGCGTCCAACCCCATGTTACTTGCAGCCTCTGTCAGCTCTACCTTCTTCCCAGAGTAGCCACCATTGATATTAATAGCTACCCATCTAGTTATCATTCGTTTGCCCAGTCGTATCTTAGGGTCCATGGTTTGTCAATTAGAGGTGGGACTCAGTCACCTCCAAATGTCGGAGGCATTTTACTCTGATTTTTGCCAGCATCATATTTAAAGTAGCAGGGAAGCAGGTTGCTAGACGTAATTGCCCTGGGTCTCATTGTGTTTTACCCCTAACGGTTGATGAACTAACTGGTGGGTTTGGTAGTCTTTGCCGTCTGAGCACAAAGTTGACCACGACTCAGAATATGTCCGAGATGCCCAGCCTTATTCCAAAGTAACTGGTATCCCGACTGTCAGGACCACCTCCTTGGCCATTAATACATTGCCCGTGGTTCTTGAACTAGGGCATGACAACATGAACCTACACCATGAACACGTAGCAAGAGAGTTAAATTTGTACACTCCCATGACACTCCCATGACACAAGTTATGACAAAGTCCACTGACCTAGATTCAGTTGTTCTTGCGAGCGTCAATAGCCTTGTACTAATGCGTAACTCGTAATGAAAAAGAAACTTCCTTGTTACCTAAGTGACACTGGCGTCTTGAATAAGTAACACAACAAATTCTTTTCTGAAAACAAGTTGGTTTTATTCAGACTTCCAACACACCATATTATTCCCCAATATTTTGGCTACAATTCCTTAACTCGCAACACAATCCCTTTTCATTGCGACAACGTTACGCCACCTTACTTTGGAAGCCTGTATTCCCACACGGTACCACTCTATTTGCCGATGTCAGAGCCAAGGTCTTGCTGCATCAATAACCTCCCTATCGACTATGTACTTCTTCCCGTGAAATTCATCCATCATTAGGCTACACTCATAGAAGTCAGATGGAGCAAGACCCAGGCTGTAGGATGGATAAGGAAGAGCAGCCCAATGAAGTTTAGCGAATTCCCCGCGGATGCTCAGGCTTGTGTGAGGGCTTGAGTTGTCATGAAGAAGAAGAAGTTCATTATTGTGGAGACGAACACACAGAAGGAATTTCTTCAGTTTTTTGAGGGTACCACAACACATTTCCGAGTTGATCGTTGCACCATGAGGCAGGACATCAAACGCAATAATCTCCTCAGAATCCAAGAAGACCGTCGCCATGACTTTATCAGATGAGGGTGCGGCTTTAAACATTTTCTTCGGGGGAGAGATGGTATGGTGCAACTCTGTGGATTGACATTTTGTTTCCGGTACGACGTTATGAATCCATGTTTCATCGCCTGAGCCGATGTTCGACGAAAAATGGTCAAAAAATGAGTCTCGTAAAACCCAAGCAATTCTGCACAGCTTGTCCCTCGATGTTATTTCTTAGGTGGCGGGGAACCCAGCGGGCACACACTTGGCAGACGAGTGTGTCAGCAGTACCAACAGAGACGTCCATAAGTGCAGCGATGTGTTTGATTGTGATCCGTTGTGTGAGTGTACGCAGGTTCCAACACTGCAGGGCTCACAGGTGTGTGCAGCCGGCTGGCACGCGTGAGGTCGGAGAGTGTGCGTGACGTTGTTGCGATGATGACAAACGTGTCGCCCAACAACTCAGCGTACTTTTGTAGACTTTTTCAAGCGCCTATGAATGTCCGCGATGCTCTGGTTTCCAGTCAACAGGCGCACCTCCGTCACTGACACCATTTTGAAGGCTACGTATAACGGGAATATCACACGATGCCCCGCAACAGCTTTCGAATTTTTGCAACTGGAATTGGCCGAGGAAAAAAAAAACGTGTTGCATTACTTTTTGAACATTCCTAGTACAAAAAATTCTTGCCACATATCTGGAAACTTCCATGAATCAACTACTTTGCGGGCAAGAATATCAGGTGTGCTTAACTATTCCTACAACAGTTGTATAAGGGCAAAAAATTTTGATCACTTTGAGTACAAATCTTCCAAAATTAAGTATGGATGGATTATAAATTTTATGATGACATGATAGGAGATCTAGAGCACACTGTGGCTAAAACTCAAGAATCTGTTCCTACTGTTACTGCAGAAATTAATCGCTAACACTGCTACTTCTTATCGACACTAGTAGTGATCTCTCAGCGGTTAGTAATTCACTCTATAAATCACTACCTACAACTTATAACGTGGAGATATTCTGCATACATACTCTGAGCTATGCGTTTCGAAAGGTAAATTTAGGATAGCGAATAAACAGGATTATTTATGATTTAGGTTATGTCATCCATTCGACGAATATGCATTCTGTCTGATATTGGGTCTAGCTATAGATGCAATCCTAGGCGACAATTGGTTATATAGGTGCTCACTTATCTTTCACCCGCCAGGTTAGCCGAGAGCGCTAATGCGCTGCTTCCTGGACTCGGGTAGGCGCACCGGCCCCAGATCGTATCCGCCCGGCTGATTACCGTCGTCGGTCGGTGGGCCGGCCAATCTGGATGTGTTCAAAATGTTCAAATGTGTGTTAAATCTACATAATCTAAATTATCCTAAGGACAAACACACACACCCATGCCCGAGGGAGGATGCGAACCTCCGCCGGGACCAGCAGCACAGTCCATGACTGCAGCGCCCAAGACCGCTCGGCTAATCCCGCGCGGCAGCCTGGATGTGGATTTTAGGCGGTTTTCCACATCCCGCTAGGTGAATACCGAGCTGGTCCCCACGTTCCGCCTCAGTTACACGACTCGCAGACGTCTGAACACGCTCGCACTATTCCATGAATTACACTCGACGCAGACAGCAGGGGTACACTAATTCCGTGGCCGGGCGGGATTAGCAGAGCGGTCTCAGGCGCTACAGTCGTGGACTGTGCGGCTGCTCCCAGCCGAGGTTCGAGTCCTTTCTCGGGCATGGGTGTGTGTGTTTGTCCTTAGGATACTTTAGGTTAAGTAGTGTGCAATCTTACGGACTGATGACCTTAGCAGTTAAGTCCCATAAGATTTCACACACACAGCACTAATTCCGTCCCAGGGGAGTACGGGGTGGCGGCAAGAATGGCATCGGGCCACCCCTTTCCACTAACCTTGCCAAATCCGTTCCTAACAATGCTGACCCTGCGTCAACGCGGGACATGGCACCAGTGAAAGAAAGAAAGAAAGTGCTCACCTATCTTTTGTGTGATCTGATGTGAGGAGTATGATATCTTTTAAGGGAGCGTAATCCACCAGCAAGTGGTAAAGCTTTCACATTAAGATCAGTTTTCTCAAAAAGCTTCAAAGTCTCATGTCATGCGGTGACATACTACTAGGTGGTAATACCACTAAATATAAGAATATGTAAGATACAGTGAACCATGTTAGTGATAAAAAGCTAACTAATTGAAGTCAACTCAGTAACCCTTATGGCATTAATTTTTATAAAATAATATATAAATATATAATAGTTTTCTCCAGCCACAGAGAAAAGGCAAAATTCCTTTTATATAAATTTGAAGTAAAAAAAGACGACGCAATATTTGAGCAGCAATACCAGGTGTTAATTAGAAATCTATAACAGCCCCATAGAGTGCTTCAAACATGTCCAACCTACTGAAAATTGTCACAGTTGCATCTATCAGCATTAAAGGTGTTTCTATGAGCTGTTCCGAGATGAGTTTCAATTTATGCAACGGATATCAACTGAATAAGTTACTGAGCAGATGTTTTCTCTCGCTTTACCTTCGATAACCACATGTACCACGATGGAAATATAAATAACGTTAATCCGAATTACGCATAATCCAAGCCACTCATAAAAATTATTATATATTGATATTTCATACTAAAAGCAACAAACGTATTATTCAACAATTCATATAATGTTTATGCTGACATGTTTCTTAAATTTTTAAATATTATATCTACACCCACAAGTCGTGCATATCATTTACATTTGGGAATGATCGTAGAAAGTCGTTCAGATTTAAAAGCTGACATGACTCGTAAAACGTTTCGCTGTATCCAGTTTGTCGACAGACTGCCAACACGTAGAAGTTACTTGAATGGTGAGCTGTTTAATGAATCTGCTGACCACAAAATCGAGTTACGGTTTCGCAGACGATTCGCTACGACATTTAGTGAGTGGGACATTTGTTTCACGTCAGTTGTTATGTCCACTCTCGTCGCCGAACGAACCAATGATCGAACACTGCTTCACCTCCTCCGCCCTCCTATTACTGGCATGGAGCTCTCACTAATGTGGCTACAATCGGTAGTCTTCCTCATTAATTCCTCACCTGGATCGTTCAATTACGAGACATTTCAGTACTGAAAACTGTGACCACATCAGCTACAAAATCTTACTAAAAGACTGTAAGATTCTGGAAATTTACCAACAAAACAGAAGATGAATATATATTATACAGTTAAATCTAACGATCGGTAGAAATTAATCAATGAAGGACATTACTTAAATGTCAATGTTACATCGGTCAGAAATTTTGAAATTTTACTCATTCACAGGCCACTCATTTTAACAATAATGTCATACTGACTTCTGACTGGTAAAGCAAACTATATGGAAATGATGACTACCATTAATCGTGCCCCAATTGCAAACGAAAGATGTGCTACACCCATCAACAGTAATATTTCTCGGTAGAACAACAATGTAGAGTATTGATTTCCCGATTTCAGCAGTCTGTGAAAGGACATGTGCTACGTTTGTCGGTGATGTACATTTGAAGTGCAAAATGAAACTGATCTTCTGAATACTAAGAACTTACGAACAACGTTATGACACAGAATCCATACACTCTGCGTGTGAACGGATGGGTTCATGCTGTTTACGATGACATAACGTTAACATTTAGTATCTCATACTTTCTTTGTTGTACCAAAATGATAACATAACTTCACTTCCCGGACATTACGCAAAGACGAAGTGTGAACGTGAAGCGTCGAATTTGTTCGGTGCTGTACATCAGTAAAGCGTTCCCTTATATACATACACATTACTGTAAAGTCACCACAGTTGGCATATGTTAAATGAGGCGTAAATTAATTAATTTTCTACTCTGGCTTTTAACATTTTTTTTCTCTATCTAGTTCCCAATATCTCTTTTCATCCATCATTATCCGCTATTGATCTGTTTCACTACCGTGTTCTCCGTTAAGCACATCAGTCACTGAGTAGCTACTACGAGGGTAATTTGAAAAGTTCTCGCAATTACCATGAGAAGTCAGCGCTACCGTAACGAGTTGTTTAAGTGATATTGATTGGACTGTTACCTGTAAAAATGTGCCACATCATAGCTCCTGGAAGAGAGCTGTGGCGGTGACGTGGCTCTGTTGAAGTTCCAACATAGTGATTTGCAAAGATAAAAAATAAAAAAAATCTAAATTCGAGCAGTGATTAAGTACTTCGTAAAGAAAGGTATGAAAGCAAAGGACATTAATGCCGATTTCCAGAATACACTGGGGGACTCTGTTCCTTCATATTCAACTGTTACCAAGTGGACAAATGAGTTTAAATCTGGTCTTGAGGTCTTAGATGGTGATGCGCGCAGTGGTCGGGCAAGACGTCTCACTACTCCAAATATTATTGCAAAATTGCTCAAAATGGTCATGGAGGACCGTCAATACAAAGTGTGTGAAGTTTCTCGCGCTTACCACGTGTCATCAGAAAGGGTCTATCACATTTTAACTGAAGAATAAAGAGTGAAACAATTATTTCCAAGATGGCTGCCACGACTCTTGACGAGCGCCCGCACACATGTGTTGTCGTCATGGCAAAATTACACGAACTAAGGTATGAATTGTTGCCATAACCACCTTATTCACTTGATATGGCTCCGTCAGACTTCCATCTCTTCTCAAAACTCTAAATTTTTCTTGGTGAACGAAGATTCGCCTCAAACGAAGAACTGATAACCGGAGCTGACAATTCTTTTACAGGCCAGGGGGAAACTCATTTTCGAGGCAATGGAACACCGGTGAACCAAGCGCATAAATTTACAAGGAGACTACATTGAAAAATAAAAATAAAAACAGTGATGTAAGAACTTTTTTTTATTCTGTTCCGAGAACTCTTCAAACTACCTTCGTAGTTTTTCATTAGCTCATTACTTTACTTCATTAGCGTAGTTTCATCTTTTCCTGATCATTCTTAACACAGTTGAGATGAAATACTTAGTTGAATGTCGACTAAAAGTAAGTAAAAGTCTTCAATTACCTTTCATTACAAATATACTGTTTTCTATCTTACTAGTAAAATTTGTTATAACAAATCCACTTCTGACTTCCTGTTCCTTGATTAGTTAGCAATCCAATAACTTTGTTATTCTTTTTATTAATTTTAGAAGGTCAAAGTTGTGAAATACAGTTACACCAGGCATCTATGCAACTATAACTTTTATACGAAATTGTGACATTGTCAAAGAACATCGCAGTACTGCTCCATTTACTGAGGTGTGAAACTTTTACCTGTCCGGGATTATATGGAAGCAGCTAGTAATGAAGAATCCACTTTCCAGCGAAACTAAAGCTGAAACACTGCAATATTCACGAACTGGACGAAACTCAAGAACTAACACTCACCATTAGTGCAGCATGTTTTGACACCATTGTTGAAAGTGTTTACATTTTTATCTATAATTATGAGTGATAGTATACAGGGTGGTCAGAAAGAGTTTGGAAATCTTGTAGGTGTGTTGCAGAGTAGGTTGTGCTAAGAAATAATTCTTAAGAAAAAATTCGATATATTGCGCCGTTTCTGAGTTAATTATCATTGAATTTAACCAATTAGGCCAAGTGCATACAAATTTAAGTGGCCCGCCAGATATAATTAGAGACAGTTATTCTCATAAACTAGATGATAACATACGAGATTTTCAGGCTTCTGCTCTTACTATCGTTACAGTGCCACACGCAATAAAAATTCACATGTTTTCATGTTTGCAGATAATGGAAATAGGCTAGTGAACCACTTCCTTTGGTCTCCTCGGTTGAGTAAGAAAACTCCGGCATCTGAGAAACGTTTAGAGATAGAATCTTCATTACACCTCATAGCTGGTACTAACAAGCTCCAAGGAACAGTAAATCATTTTTCATGCTATTTAGTTATAATTACAATATCTGAATAGCTAGCAAGTATGGTAGCACAGTAAATGATGAATAATTGGTTGCTCACATTTGAAATTCCAAATATTTTACTCACGAATTTGGGCGCTAATTTTATGTCTAACCTGATGAAATAATTGTATTGATTTCTGTGCTATCGCGACCTCTGAATACGTCCTTTTCACTCTCAAGCAACTAGTAGAACGGAGAGTGTACATTACACGATTTCTAGGAAGTATGGTCAGTTATCGAGGAGTTTTAAGATCAGTCGTTCAGTGAGGCAGGACTACCTAATGTCGATGACCTTGCTGTTTATCGATATTGAACTTCTCCTTGCCGCTCTGCAGCAACAACTGCGAGGACGACACATACCTTGCCAGAACATTGTGTGCAAGGCATACGCCGATAATGTAGGTCTTGTGGTAACAAATGAAAATTACGTACATTATAGTGAACGTAGGACGAGATCTTTCCATGCAAAACACCAGAGAAACAAAAATGGTCATCCATATGCAAACGTTTAGGCATCTAATGTGGGTATAACATGACTGTCAACTACAAGAAAATCTTAGCGAATGTAAGTGCTGCAGCCGAAGAACACAACAAGAATAAGCTGGACGAGGATAAGATAGTAGGAGTTGTAGATAAACACATAGTATACAGACTAAATTATGTGGAAAACTTATTACCAGCACCTAAGGATGTAGTCATGAGAATATTATCGGCATTAGATCACTAGTAACTCGTTTCATTACTTCAATGTGAAAATTTTCTTTCTCCCGCCAGAAAATAGTTGACTAAACCTCACTGATTTAAGTTTTATATAGCAGGTTTTTTACGTATGTAACACCTTCAAGCTGTGGACAAAGGCGCACGATAATTTAACAGCCCATTTACTGAACGAGATACGCCCTGTTAATCTGCATCCGCGCCCATATACGTACAAGATATTCCAAACGTCTTTTATCATATTAAGTAACTTGGATAGATTTTTAGCTATACCCAAATGAAACTCCCGGTCAAAAGCAACAAAAAAGAAATGATATATGTATTAGAATTTAATGGAAGGTAAGAGTGTGTATCTGTGTGTTTGAAGTTCACGGGCGTTGTACGGCGAGGTTACCTGCACCCTTAAAAATATTAAAAAGAAAGAAACTTGAAGTTAAGAATCGAAACGCTATAGAACAGGAATACCTACATTACGATTAGGAGATCTGCAAGAACGTGGATCATCGGGACAATGTGCCTGTTTCATCTTAATGGACATTGAGAAACAGACGAGTGTGTGCGAATGCAAAGATCAGCTGACCAACGATTAGGCAGAAGTTAGATTGCATATACATTACAGCACCATACGTTATTACACCAGTAGACTATTTCCAGACAGATGCATCTGGATTTCCCAGTACGAAAACAAATCCCGTCACTTGCCTCCAGGGTGATATGATCGATTATATGCTGGCAGCAGATACGAAATGCAAGGAAGACTTTTGTCTGTATCTTACCATGAAGCATCACAAACTAATCATGGCAAGGAAATACAAGGAGACTGAAGCAAATTTTTAAAAATATGGCGTTGTGTAACACGCTAACCATGAAGGTTTGATCACCATTATTGTTACATTACGGAAAAGCGGGTTTTTCTTTTATTTATTTTTTCCTTTATTATGCTGGATCATTATAATGTGCAGAAAGGGCATGGACAAGTTAATGAGAACAGAATAGGAATGGTTAAGTTTATTACCACAGTATGTACACAAAAAAGGAAATTGAGGGCAGCATAAGAAATAATGATGTTCTGTTCATTTTATAACATGTACTTCATCTTCACAAACTTTGCAGTCAAGAGGATGACATTTACTTGTATTATATTAAGAGCTTCCAACTATAAATTAAGTGTACCTTACACTTGTTTTCAGCCTCCTTATTTGAGGATTGCAAGAAGACCGATAGAATCTATGTCGTCTCTTAAATAGCGAAGAAAACATTACATAGCAACAGAACAACGAAGAAGTTATTTTCAATTCAAAGGCAGGTGAAGCCGACGTCGAAGAAGGTGAATTTGGAGAGCGCCAAGCGGGAATGAAGAGGAGAAGGAAGCCTTATTAAAAATTAAAAAAAAAATTTGTAAAGTGCCGGACAAAAAATTAAACAGCCTTTGATCGATTCCAGTCAATCCTATCATTTTACCAGTCACTTATCAATTCTTTCAACTCGGCAAATGATTGTTCATGTGAAAAATGCTGAGTAGCACCGTGGTTCTGAATCCACGTTATACTGGTGCGTCACCCTGTAACTGGCTGGGTAAGTCATTTCAGAGGTCACAGGACGGCATCGGTTGCCACTTCCTGCAATAACATGCATAATAAAACCGTCTGCAGATTGATGACTGATTTACTCATTTACATATCTCAGAAGTAATATCAATATGCCGTTTTATCCACAGAGTAGGACGGAATTACATCTGGCGACTTTTGCTTAGAATAAGATTATTTTCCTGATACAGTTTTAAATATTTCTGTTGAAGTACATTATAATTTATCACATAATGTGGAAATCAATTACCTTGGAACACTTGGTTGGTGATGGGTCAGTTTTCTGTGGGGTAATGGCAGATCAGAATGAAGTCTATGCATCTTACTTGGGTACGGCACATAAACAATGTACACTCCTGGAAATTGAAATAAGAACACCGTGAATTCATTGTCCCAGGAAGGGGAACTTTATTGACACATTCCTGGGGTCAGATACATTACATGATCACACTGACAGAACCACAGGCACATAGACACAGGCAACAGAGCATGCTCAATATCGGCACTAGTACAGTGTATATCCACCTTTCGCAGCAATGCAGGCTGCTATTCTCCCATGGAGACGATCGTAGAGATGCTGGATGTAGTCCTGTGGAACGGCTTGCCATGCCATTTCCACCTGGCGCCTCAGTTGGACCAGCGTTCGTGCTGGACGTGCAGACCGCGTGAGACGACGCTTCATCCAGTCCCAAACATGCTCAATGGGGGACAGATCCGGAGATCTTGCTGGCCAAGGTAGTTGACTTGCACCTTCTAGAGCACGTTGGGTGGCACGGGATACATGCGGACGTGCATTGTTCTGTTGGAACAGCAAGTTCCCTTGCCGGTCTAGGAATGGTAGAACGATGGGTTCGATGACGGTTTGGATGTACCGTGCACTATTCAGTGTTCCCTCGACGATCACCAGAGGTGTACGGCCAGTGTAGGAGATCGCTCCCCACACCATGATACCGGGTGTTGGCCCTGTGTGCCTCGGTCGTATGCAGTCCTGATTGTGGCGCTCACCTGCACGGCGCCAAACACGCATACGACCATCATTGGCACCAAGGCAGAAGCGAATCTCATCGCTGAAGACGACACGTCTCCATTCGTCCCTCCATTCACGCCTGGAGGCGGGCTGCACGATGTTGGGGCGTGAGCGGAAGACGGCCTAACGGTGTGCGGGACCGTAGCCCAGCTTCATGGAGACGGTTGCGAATGGTCCTCGCCGATACCCCAGGAGCAACAGTGTTCCTAATTTGCTGGGAAGTGGCGGTGCGGTCCCATATGGCACCTCGTAGGATCCTACGGTCTTGGCGTGCATCCGTGCGTCACTGCGGTCCGGTTCCAGGTCGACGGGCACGTGCACCTTCCGCCGACCACTGGCGACAACATCGATGTACTGTGGAAACCTCACGCCCCACGTGTTGAGCAATTCGGCGGTACGTCCACCCGGCCTCCCGCATGCCCACTATACGCCCTCGCTCAAAGTCCGTCAACTGCACATACGGTTCACGTCCACGCTGTCGCGGCATGCTACCAGTGTTAAAGACTGCGATGGAGCTCCGTATGCCACGGCAAACTGGCTGACACTGACGGCTGCGGTGCACAAATGCTGCGCAGCTAGCACCATTCGACGGCCAACACCGCGGTTCCTGGTGTGTCCGCTGTGCTGGTGGGTCTGACACACCGGTGTCAATGTGTTCTTTTTTCCATTTCCAGGAGTGTATGAATCATCTGACGTGCTCATTACGTAAAAACAGTCTACAAACGTTCATGCAAAATGCACTACATTATGCCCCAGTAACAGAGACTATTAGCGCTGAGGCATATTATTTGAGATTCATAACTATTTTCGTGATAATCAGTTATGAGCCTGTTCTTTGTAACTGCACGTCAATGTTAACAGGGAACAATACTGCCTCTGACGCCACGCTCAACAAATTGTAATACACTTACGTTGGTAAAAAGTTCCACTTTTACATTATTTGTTTTTAGCAAAGCATCCCATGTTAAACCAAGTGAAGTCACAAAATGGGCTGAACCGCGTTTGTATAATGTAGGGCAGAGTGTACGGAAAGTTTCAGACACATTTTCCAAAAGGTAGAAGTTTAGAGATATCAGTCGGGAGAATATCCTGAGGACTTTCATTCAAATTCACTCCACACACTACACGCTCTTTGGCTTTTCAGTTATTTGATGGTTGTTTCGCCGCACAGAAAGCTTTTCAAAGTGTCATCTGAAATCAGCTGTTCTTCCATGAAAACAGATTTGTCAGTTAGATGCACATATGGAAACACGACATTCGTATTGATCAAATTAAACAGATCGCTGTCAGGGAAATACTTCCTGTTCTTTTTCAGTTAGGAAGTGTAAAGTATGATACACGTTTCTCTAGATAGCACATATAATTTTCTATGTTTCCTGCAATCGCGGACACATGGTAGAGATTTATTTTCGTCGTTCCATTATGGCCACTTCATTCCACTCATCTGCTTACGTTCGTAATTTTAAAACACTATCATAATTCAGATTGCGAAACACAAGAGGCATAATAAAGTTTGTTCCGTAGTCTATACTGTAGTTGTCATGTGCAGCTCCAGTAAACCGGCTTGTAAAATGACAAAGAACTCGGTGTTTCACATTACTTTCCTTGAAGCCTTCCTTGCAGACGTAGCCAATTTTCACTGTTCCAAACGGTTCTTCCTATTCAAAAATATTAATCATCTGATTTTTGTAATTAGCAATGTTTTATTCTGTATTTAGATGTAGCTGCTTTCTAAACCAGAAAGCCCGAATTTTCGTTACTGTAGCTACAGTTCACATAGAAAGTAACACTGTGAGGTTCATTCACTAATGCCAAGTTACAGCAAGCATCCTGTATATGCATAATACACATATTATTCTGGCATCAACTATGTCCTCGTCTTCTGACAGCGCCCCACACACAGCGTGCGACACTCCGACCACTCCGGCAGAAGACACGGCTTTTAAACACGCCGCCAGCTGCGCCTCCACAAGCTGCCATTTAAAAGGCTCGCCACCAGAGTAGGCCGTCTTCGCTGTTACTCACTGCATGCAAATTTATCAGTATCCATGTCGTCTTAAGACACCGTACACCGAGCTCCAGCCCAGAACGTTAGAGAGGAGGCGCAGTGAGACTAGAAAGCACCTCGCATGACGCTACACGCAATTCAGTGAATGAAACTGTTAGCTGGTGCACAACTTCATTATATAGATAATTCACTGATTGATACATGAGACATATGACTGGAAGAGAAAGGCATGAAACTCTAAATTATACACAATCGTGGTCAAAAGTTTCCGAACGACATGAACTGCGCTCCGCTTGATTTGCATGCACTTCATAAGCCATATCTGTCTTACAGGTCCTCTGCATTGGTTTCCGGTAGATATTAGCTTGAATGAAACATGCAGGATAGTGACAGGCGGCATGAAACCTACCACCAAAGAAAATCTTCACAGGGCCGCAGGTTTCACAAACCCTGACTCACGTAGGAAAGCCCATGAACATACCGAGAAGCTAACACAAACCTTTCATGCCCGGCACTCAATATTTGGCCTAGAGTGTGACCCCAGCAGACTCGAATCCAGACGCCGTTTCCTAAGTTGCGCCTTAGATGAGCCCCCATCTACTATCCACTAAGAGAGGACCCACCAAGCGGCTAGGAGTGGCATGTTTGAACTAGAAATGATGTGCTGAAAAGCTGGGAGTCGAACCAGTTACACATCTATCCTGCTGTCAACGAACAGAGAAACTTTAAGAATAAAATTATTTTCCACCAATTATTAGGTGCGCTGATGCATATTGTGAATCTGAAACGACGGCGTAATCGTACTTTCTTCACTTAGTGGCACCTGAGGTAAATAGTATTCATGTTTTCCCATTAAAAACCATCGCTTGAGGTGAGAGTCGAATCTATAATGACGTAACCTATATTATCATAGTTTCAAGAAAAATGATGGAAATGACCCTATTTAAATTTTATAAACAGTCTGTATTGAAGAAAATAAACAACATTTATTTCACATTTTGCTACAAACATGGGATGCAAAGTACAACTTCTATCCTTGCTAACATTAATACTCAAAGTAACTTTTTAAGGTAATATTATAAAAAGTCTAGACATTTCTCCCAGTAAACAAGCAGTCACTCATTTTCGCCTTCTTCACTCAAAGATATGTCTGTATCAGACTCTGGAAGAGTAGACTGTGAATTATTAATATCTTCGTAAAAGCTGTGATGGATGGGAGGAACATATTTCATCAGCTTCTTTAAATTTTTATCTTTAGCATGTGTTATTGTAGATTTTGTCTTCTTAGATAGCTTCATAGCGTGACACAAATTGGTTTATGTATTAGACGTCCTTTTCTGGTTTTCTTACAATCCATGGAGCTGTATGGCATATCTAGATTTACTGTTTTAGAGAAATCGGTTTCAGAAGGCTTTTAGATGTGAAATTTCAGCCGCTGTATTTTCAGCCAGTTGATTTTGTCACCGTCCATACATGTTTCCTTCTTAACAGTTATAACTTTGAGAGGCTTGATGCTTTTAAAATCGTCTTCCTGTAAATGAGTAGCTTGAGATTTGTTTCCGTTCTTCTTTGCCGCCACAATAATTCTAATATGACTTTCAGCATCAAAAATACATTGTTCTTTCTTCATCTCACCTGTCCGTGAGACATCCTGGTCACAGGCCATGAAAGAGTGTCCTGATACAAGAAACTTCAGCTGAACTGTCTCAACACTAACCTCCGTATTCATGACATTATACAGCGACGTAAGAGACAGATTGAAATTTCAATTTTGTTCCCCACTATAGCACAGCAATTTCTTTAAATGCAAGGGAAGATCTTTCACATAATGCAAAACACATGAAGCAACTTCTTGCGATCCTCTACCTGCTTGTGCCTCTATCCAGAAATACATGGAAGTTTTGTCTTCACTAGATTACGGATAAGGAAACGGAAGCAGCTTAACTGCCGTAGATAGTATATCTCACAGACTAGTAGTTTAGGCAATGAAAGAACACTCTGCGAATCAAATTCTATCACACGCATCTCAGGATCAGATCTGGCCAGTTAAACATCTTTCACATTTGCGACCTCGCCAGTTTAGCTCTTCAAAGGTGCAGTTGATGTGACAGTTCCGGTATTTTCTTTTCATTTGAATCAGTTGAAGCTGCAATTACTGTTTTTTTTTTTAATTTCACAACTTTTACACGTATCAGAATGTGGTGGGTACAATGAAAAATTGAAATCTAGCGTAAATACCCTACGGCAAAGAGATTCCTTTACTGGGGTGTACTCTCATTCTTTACACCAGTACAAATACAAACGAATGTTCAGTTCGGGATTAAGATATTCTGGATTTGGATGGTCCTTTCTGGAATAATGTGAGTGACACACTTAGAATGCTTCTGTGTGTTCTTTATCTCGACGTTTGACTTCTGCAGGAGTTTTGTTTGCAGGTTCACATTTACTATGATTATCTGAAGCGATTTCTCGTTTTTTTTGGTAAGAAGTAACAGCAAGATCTAGCCAACCAGACGAAATTTGAAAGGTGTTTTGGAAAGCAAGTCTGCACACATGAACGTTAGTACTATCCTGTTTGTTTAAGGCGGATGTACGAGTGAATGCACGACGTGATTCTGCTGTAGTATATGACCGCATCATCATTGTTTGTTGCACCAATCCACAGATAAAACTTTTTTGAGCTAATTCACCTTCTTTTGCCAAGGGAATAGAATATTTCAAAATTGCAATGTCTGTCTTCTCCAGAAACATTAACCTCACAGTTTTAGGACAATTGCAATGATAAAAACTAAACTTCTTGTACTTGCCAGTAACACATTCCATCTTCTTTACATTTCGTTTCAACAAATCACGATTCCTTGTTCTTCTACCCTGTTTTTGGATGGCAGGAGGGTAATATTCTACATCAATAATGATTCCACTCTCAACCAGATCAGCAATTTCATCTCCTTCAGCGACAGTAACTGTTGTTTTAGTTGAGGTACTCGGCATTTGTTCATCATTTCAAAAAAATCTTCAAATGTGTGTGAATTCCTAAGGGACCAAACTGCTGAAGTCATCGGTCCCTAGACTTACACACTAATTAAACTAAGTTAAAGTAACTTACTCTAAAAACAACACATACACCCATGCGCGATGGAGGACTCGAACCTTCGACGGTAGGGGCCGTGCAATCCATGGCATGGCGCCCTAAACGGTGCGGATACTCCGCGCGACTCCATCATTTCCAGGATCTGTGAGAGTAGGGTTACCTCTCTTACTTGCGGCCCATTTTTAGGTGCTGACACAGCAGATGCTTGTAGCTTTGCTGTTTCAGCACTGGTTTGTCTTTTCAAATTTCTGTTTTTAGGCTTCCTTTTGGAGGTTTCATACTCAGAGTCATCTTCGTATCAAGAAACATGTGGAACATATTCTTGATCAGAACCAGAATCACTCAGATTTTCTTCACTAAATGAATCAAAATCTGCATTCAGTTAATTTCAAAATAGTTGTCTACATGCTACACCACTAATGTCTTAATTCTGAATGGCACCTGAAAGAAGTACAAAAATGGTAGGCTATAAAAACAGTCTAATGATGTAAGAAAAAAATTTTTTTTAAATGGGCATTAGTGGGCTACACCTTTCCTGCGGCAAACCCCTCAATTTGTGCTGTATCTTTAGTTATTTGCTTTGCCAGTGAACTTTTACCTTACTTTAAGTGAATGAAGTTAATACTCATAACTGCAATATAATTATGGCTCTGTTATGAAAAAACAAGAATGAACAGTTACTCTAGCAGAACATTTAGACTGAAACTGGTCACTGGCAAACAAACAAAACTAGCGTTAAGCAGTTAATCAATTTTCATATTTTTGCGACACACAGTGAATGCATGGAACGGAAAGGGACATTGCTTGGTGATAATGTCTGAGGACAACGACAACAAACTTGCCCTACAAGTTTAAACTATGCAGGTTATTACTCAAGTTAGTCATACTTTGAGAAGGAAATATCGCTGGGTAATTCCTCGAAATGTTCCTTATATTTTGCCACTTTACGATCTTACGATGTTGTGGCTGTGCAGACGACGAACATACATAGCCGACGACAATGCCAAGCTGCTGCTGGTTGAGATCCCTGAGTCGTCTCCAAAGCCACGGATACTTATGGGACAGGCAATTCTTAGAACTGCAGCTTTCTCCGCCTGTCCACTCTTACTGTGCTCGCATGCCTACACAGGCCCGAGCATAGCTGCACACCGCGTCTGCTGGAACGCCCAACAAACACCTCCGCACTCTTTCAGGAGTCCGCTTTCCTCTCTCCTCGCAGCTCGGTAGAGGCTTTCCCATACTCAAAGATAAACAACAGCACAGCTACTGCCATTTCCTCGTTGTTATCAGTCCATTAAAATAAAGTTCAAATGGCTATGACACAGCAATTTACAACATTCACACTGTAATTACGATTAATTACGTAAGTCAGAAATACACCATTACATACTAACTACAGTTTCTGTAATAAGGCTTACATTATCTGAATTTTCGGTGTTACGCGTGCCCCACATTCCAGTAGTGTTTTCCTGAAGGGAAAGAGAGTCAAGAGAATGTCCGAAGAAACACCAAAGCAAATGCAGATGCGTAAATGCATTCCCTTTTGTGTACACACACTTTGTTAATCACTCAGTAAACTTATAATTAAGTATCATAATTATGCATGCGGACGTTTTTATCATGACAACACTGTGTCATTATAACTCTAATCATGATACTGTATCATAACGTATTTGAACAACAACATTACATCTTTAAAATGGAATTTTCATTTCAGTATTGTACTAGAGAACGTAAGTAACATAGTTGAATGTGTACAAAAGAATGAGTAAAGGGATAAAAACAAGATAAGAAATCACTAGCTACAATGTTTGCTTTACATAGTTTTTCAAAAAACATAATTATTAAAAGATTGCGTTTCTCATTAAGAGAGTTAATTTGTTTCAGGCAAGCGTCCAGATAAAACTTAAATATTTACAACAAAGCTTTACACTGGTTGTGCTGAAATGAAACACGTCGAGCTCCAAACGTGTATTTACAAAGGAAGCTGCAACAGTGTTCTAAGAAGCCACAGAGCGTAAGTCCCGATATGGAATTGCTGCATGTGCCCCAGCAGCACGTTTGATCTCTCAGTTTCTGCAGTGGCATTCCAGAACGTCCACCTATCTTGCAATCTTTGAAAACGTATTCCCGAATAATCTCAAGGCATCATTATATTTCTATCATAGTGGATAACTCAACACTGTACATATTCACACTCGTAAAGACACCTGAAATTTTCACGTTGTATGAGTGCATCGGTATTCACTTACATAATACATGGTATGATAGAATTTTTACAATAAATTATTTTAAAAGTTACAGTTGAGTGTCATTTATACACATCGGTCACGGCTTGAGTTTTCCTTTAATTTCACTTTCATTCAGAGCATCTTCTATGTAAGCAAAATTTGTTGTTATACTTTCCCCGAATTGTTGACGACCGTCTGATCCTAGAAATAAATTTAGAATAAATTTTGAAGATTTCAATAATAAGTAAGTCTTTTACTAAGTATTCTTCGTCAGATTAATCAGTTCTTGATTGATACAACTTCAAGTCAACAATGTTAGGTACCTAACAACTTGCCATAATCTTGAAAATTTAAACATTAATCTTTAGTGTGAGGTGTATTCACAATCTTAAATAGTCCATTATAAATGAATTTAAATTTTGAAATCTCATTATCAGTCTCTTTCGATTTCTCTTTCGCTTTAACGAGAACGATGTCGCCAATTCGAATTCAGCAAATAGCGCTTTCACGTCATGACGCCGTATTCGCCTCTCGCCTTTCTTTTTCATTACCACTCGTAAACGTTCTTTCTTCACCTCAATTTCAGTACTAAGCTGCGGAGGGAAATCAATTACCTCCTCCACAAAACTCTTAGACTCATGGTCTGACAGGATTTCCTCTGGAGTGAATCCTGTAGATTCGTGCGTCATAGCATTCATAATTTTTTCAAAACCTTTTATGTATTTGCCCCACGCCATGTGGCTGTGGTGACAATACGTTCCACAAAGACGCCCCAGCTCACACATGTATAGTTCCACTGAATTCCCGGTCGGACGTTAGGTCGAGATGTGTATCACTTCAATCCCATTGCTTTCCATACCTTAACTCCATAATTTGGAGGTAAACTATACACCATTATCGGACAAGATCGCATTTAGTTTACAGATATCCAGAAAGTAAGCCGCACGGAGTGGCCGCGCGGTTAAAGACGTCATGTCAATAATTGCGCTGCCCTTCCCGCTGGAGGTTCGAGTCCGCTTTCGGGAATGGGAGTGTGTGATGTTCTTAGCATAAGTTAGTTTAAGTAGTGTGTAATTCTATGGACCGATGACCTCAGCAGTTTGGTCCCTCAGTAATTCCCTCACATTTGAAAATTTTAGTAAAAACTAATCGTTTACAAGTTTTTTATAAAGCGCTTTAGCTGTTGCCTTTATTATCGGATATAACTTAATTAACTTCGAAAAGGCTTCCAGCACTAGTAAAATGAAGGCGAAATTATCTGCAGTCTTTGGCAGGGGTCCATATAGGTCCGTACATGCTTACTCTAGTACACCGTTAGGTCTTATGTTCTGCATAGGACCACTGTTTATGCAGTTGGTCACTTTCACCCTCCGCCACTTATCGCAAGTCTTTATCCTATTTGTCATTCTCTTTAACACGTTGTTAAAATTCACAACTTTAACCATTTTCTCTGTACATTTCTTTGGTCCGCAATGACTTTAGGCTGAGTGATTATAGTCTGCTATTTCGGTCATGTACTTGGCGGGCCAACACACCCGCCAAGTATCACTGTTCTCATCTTGGCGAATATACAGAATATTTTTTAATCCTGAAATACTTCGTAAACTTTTCTCTGTCTTTATTCCTTTCGTCATACTTGGTCTTCGCTATTTTGATGACGTCGCATGTTTTTACAAATACTTTCTATCTTCATTCGTCCTTCTACGTCTTGAACGTAGTACAATTTCAGTACATCTTCGGATTCGTTATCCAGTAACAAGTTCACATCAAGGTCATTCCAGAAAAATCCGTCTGGCTCTGATACCTATAGCGGTTTATCTGATGGTTTTCTAATGTTTTGTTTTTGGACATTCTTAATTTCTATCTATCTGTCCTGCTGTTGTTGAAGCCGCTTTGCTTCCAACACTGTAACCCACTTATCAGTTTTTTTCCATTAACGAGCATTTTCATTACGTTAGCTAACTGTCAAGCAGGTAAATTTTCTTCTGAAAGATATCTATCATCTTCCCAACTGCTTGGAGAAATGTGCTCCGTTTCTGCTTCTAATTCTTCTTCCGAACTCAAGCAACACACACCACTCTTGTCTGACTGTATGCAGTCAGCCTTAACCACGTAGATGTTTTAATCTACGTGGTTGTCAACTATTCATACCTGGTCATCATCGGCAGACTCGTCTTGCCCCTCTTCAGAAATTTCGCCTCGGTTTTCTTTAGGACCAGCGTCGTTTCGATTGGCCACTTCAATTATTATAACATTTGGACAAGCCTGCCTCTTCGCTACGGAGCTTTCCGTTGCTTCATAAACGCAAATTTTTTACCCGTTGAGACGTGGCAAATAATGTCCGCTCTCCAGATAAGCACATCTCCCATATAATCCTCTGTAATTCTTCAGTTCATCGTATATCCGACCGAAATGACCGAGCCACACTTCCTCGCATTCCGCGTCGCCATGCTCGATAACGGAAGTTTTATCCAATATTGGCTTCTTTAATTCCGCTGAAGAATTACACTGTTTTGGAGGCTGCGGTACCGTTGTTGTTTTAACAGCTGCCGCCTCTTCCTTGTTGACCGTTACTCTATTTTCATAGTTATGACGGACAGTGATAGCTTTGTCGACTGTCGTTTCAATTGTTACCACGGATGTGGCACTCGCTCTGTTTTCTTGCAGATTCTCCCATCGGCGATTTATCCATTCGGATCTATCATAGCGACGTTGCCTAGGCTTTCTTATGGGTCGCCAAGGTCTTCCCACACCCGGTGGGCCCCAAACCGGTGAGTCTGATTGTTTCCCTGCTTAAACGCGAAACTCCCGTCTCTATTCGGATGCCATAATTGCTCATTTTGCTCCTGCCAATTAACATTCTGCTGGGAACCCCTTACCATATTCACTTGAAACTAGCCTCTGTCATTTCTACTATTATTGTTCCCACTATGACTGTTATTCTTATACTGGTCTGAGTTATTATTACCATAGTAGTGGTTACCATTATTGCCATGATTATCTTTATTATAGTTGCTGCCGATGTGATAATTATTGCTACTACCACGACTCTTAAAATTTTCCATGTTATTCCGCAAATTCTCTTAATCACTGATGTTTGGTACGAATGTAGTAACTGTCCTGTTTCTCGTTTCTTGATTTCATCTACGTTGGTGTTAACAAATCCAATATTATTGTTAACAATCTTGATCGCTTTGTCATGATCATTCATTTTACTTAAGTGTGCATCAACTTTACTGTTAATGGGTGTAGACTAAGCATTAATTGATTCCAATTGTACTTATCAACATGCTCAACAAGTCTTTTATACACTCCTGGAAATGGAAAAAAGAACACATTGACACCGGTGTGTCAGACCCACCTTACTTGCTCCGGACACTGCGAGAGGGCTGTACAAGCAGTGATCACACGCACGGCACAGCGGACACACCAGGAACCGCGGTGTTGGCCGTCGAAATGGCGCTAGCTGCGCAGCATTTGTGCACCGCCGCCGTCAGTGTCAGCCAGTTTGCCGTGGCATACGGAGCTCCATCGCAGTCTTTAACACTGGTAGCATGCCGCGACAGCGTGGACGTGAACCGTATGTGCAGTTGACGGACTTTAAGCGAGGGCTTATAGTGGGCATGCGGGATGCCGGGTGGACGTACCGCCGAATTGCTCAACACGTGGGGCGTGAGGTCTCCACAGTACTTCGATGTTGTCGCCAGTGGTCGGCGGAAGGTGCACGGGCCCGTCGACCTGGGACCGGACCGCAGCGACGCACGGATGCTCGCCAAGACCGTAGGATCCTACGCAGTGCCATAGGGGACCGCAAAGCCACTTCCCAGCAAATTAGGAACACTGCTGCTCCTGGGGTATCGGCGAGGACCATTCGCAACCGTCTCCATGAAGCTGGGCTACGGTCCCGCACACCGTTAGGCCGTCTTCCGCTCACGCCCCAACATCGTGCAGCCCGCCTCCCGTGGTGTAGCGACAGGCGTGAATGGAGGGACGAATGGAGACGTGTCGTCTTCAGCGATGAGAGTCGCTTCTGCCTTGGTGCCAATGACGGTCGTATGCGTGTTTGGCGCCGTGCGGGTGAGCGCCACAATCAGTCCCTAATTTGCTGGGAAGTGGCGGTGCGGTCCCCTATGGCACTGCGTAGGATCCTACGGTCTTGGCGTGCATCCTTGCGTCGCTGCGGTCCGGTCTCAGGTCGACGGGCACGTGCACCTTCCGCCGACCACTGGCGACAACATCGAAGTACTGTGGAGACCTCACGCCCCACGTGTTGAGCAATTCGGCGGTACGTCCACCCGGCATCCCGCATGCCCACTATAAGCCCTCGCTTAAAGTCCGTCAACTGCACATACGGTTCACGTCCACGCTGTCGCGGCATGCTACCAGTGTTAAAGACTGCGATGGAGCTCCGTATGCCACGGCAAACTGGCTGACGCTGACGGCGGCTGTGCACAAATGCTGCGCAGCTAGCGCCATTCGACGGCCAACACCGCGGTTCCTGGTGTGTCCGCTGTGCCGTGCGTTTCATTGCTTGTACAGCCCTCTCGCAGTGTCCGGAGCAAGTATGGTGGGTGTGACACACCGGTGTCAATGTGTTCTTTTTCCCATTTCCAGGTATATATATATATATATATATATATATATATATATATATATATATATATATATATATATATATGTGAGCATAAATCCACCTCAGAGGCACATGCATCTGTTGCTAAGCAACTTTCGATTTCCTGTTGGACATCTGCTTTGATTTTTTTAGCTCCCTCAGAAACATTCCGTGAAATCGATGCCGAAATGAGGAATGACGTCTTTAGCATTTACGCGGCCAGATTTTGCACAATGTGCATCTATGCCTAAAAGATCCTGACAAAAGTTCTTGAATCCTTCACCTTTAACGGTATTACAGGAACGAAGGTCCTGGACACAAAGCCATATGCAACTACTAGGAGCAGTAGATTTAGTTTTTCCACAAGATCCCCTCCCCAGGTTTTTTTCTGGAAGGTACTAATGCCGTGCTTCCATCCCTCACGAGATCCTCACATTAACGCATTTGTGCCTGATTAAAACTGAAGTCGATGACACTTTTTGTAGCAACAAACAAAATCACATGATTCACAATGCACAAAACCAACATATTCGTTCGAATGTTCAAAGTGTACAGCCGCAAAATATTTCAGTAGTTTTGACAAATCGTCTCCCTTGAATGAAGAACAAATCCAATAACTTTTGTTTCACTGTATCATTGGTAACAACACCCAGTGGCACCAGTGTCGTTGACACAGATGTCGAAAGTGGGCTTGATAACAACGGGTGACGTCCAGCATACGACATTTCCGAGAACATCAAGGTGCACAGGCTGCGCGCTACATTTGCACTCTGGTGCTATGCAGTGCACACATCGTAGTGAAGTGGCAAGTGCTGTGGCACGTAGCATAGGACGAGACTTGCCTCTGACTTCCAACTTCAGATAGAACGGACTCATTTTAATGGGGCACCGCTCACCAAGCTGACGCTTGCTAATTTTGTCGTATGAAATGCGACGCGGCTGCCAGATGATAGCGGTGTGCTCCACTGTCGTTATGCATCACATCTATTCCAGTGGCAGTTTATAATAGTCTCTGACTTCGTTTACGTATTGTCTATGTATCCAGGAAAGAGATCCTGAATTCGTTATTCATTTTGTTGCTCTTGTGCTGAAATATCAATGGTACGCGTTCTGACACCTTCCCGCAGTATTTCTTAGTTGTAGAGTTCTCAGCTGTCTAGCTGGGTCACGTCGTAATATCTCCACGATATTTTGATATACAGACTCGTCGTTAGCTGCAGATGGTTCCTGAAACAGCCGTAGTCATCTGCTGATGGCAGTGTTGAAAAGAAGAACAGGGCACTAAGATTCGATAATGCAGGAGGACTGGGAGAAGAATATCGGATAGGGATGTAAGAAATTAATTTAATTAATTTGCAAAGGAAGTATTGTAAAACTAAATAGACGTTCATAATGTTATTTTCTATAAAGCACGTCAGGAAACATTTTTACTGATAAGCACGATCTTGTATTAGATCCTTTCAGTATGTGGCTACATGCTTACTTTCTTCTGCCAAGACAAAGCTCCAGTCTGGTTGAGAAAGAAAGTACAGAGCCAATTTCTCAACTCGACAACATCGTTTGTATGTCCCTGTTGGTTTCCTCGGTGTTAATGAAAATCAATGCTCAACATGATGATCCCTATAATTACGGAAATGTGGCAGTGCCTACATCAAGGAAAAACTGTTCTTGTTTAACATGAAAATATGCCTGAGAACATATGAATATCTGACAAACAAACTTGGGCGCGTAAATGTTAACGATGCCATTTCTCATCCGTCAGCAGTTTCACGAAATAATTCAGAGGCATCTGAAAAAAATCGAAACAGGTGTCCAACAGAAAATCAAAAGTTGCTTAGCAACAAATACATGTACCATTAAAGTGGATTTATGCTCTGATAGACACACTAAAACTGAATACGTTACCTACATTACCATTGTTGGCCACTGCACAATTCTTGAAATGCAGATGAAATCACATGCTTTATGCACGGTGGAATTACCTGCTGAAGATGCTAAATTTGGTCTTAAAATTCGAAGAGAAATTTTGTCTGAGTCAGTAAGTAACAACATTTGGAAAGTGCAAACTTTGTAACAGATCAAGTGACCAACATTAGGTCGCGCTTTCGCCGCTTAAGCAGCTCCCATGTATAGAACACTGCATTGAAATCGTGCTAAGAAAACTGAAAAGATAAAAAGCAATTTCTCAAAGAATTTGCGTTGCAAACTCTTATATTAATAACAACTTCAAGGAGTAAATTACTTCAAAAAACTAATTTGACAAAGCTTCACACCAAAATAGCGAAGTCCATGATACATGTAACCTAGAATACCGTTGTCGATATGTGCAAATGCCACTGACGAGATCATAGTCACATTATCAGAACAGAATCAAATGCATCTATTAGAAGGCTGGAACAGGAATCTTGCTACAGCTCTGGTTCATTTCTTCTCAAAGTTTCGGGACTTCACACAGCAGCCTTAAGCGAAGAAGCACCCAACACTCCATTTTGTTTTGGTATGGTACTACGACATGCTTGGTTACTTCTATGTTTGTTAAACTACACCGTCAACACCATTGGAGCCTGAGTTGTCGATATGTATCGCTTCTGCTTCCTTCTTAACAAGCATTTATTGCTCCTACAGAAGGTTTCTGTTAAGGTCTTATTTCATATTGCCGACAGAAATCACAGCACGTAAGAGAAGGAAAAAATCTTTCCTGAGCAAGGAAAGACAGATTCGTGGCGAAAATATTTTCTCATCCTTTTTGTTTCCCAACATTCGAAATGCGAAAAATCTGAATCCAGGAAAAGACATGAAGTGGATAGTACTGTGAGCAGAAAGTCTGATGCATTAAACGATGTTAAGTGCTGTCGGTGTGACGTACTGGCGTTAGTTCAAGTAGATATGTGCTTTTCTGTGCCTCTGCTCTTATTTTTCCTATTTTTCCTTATGTTAAAAAGCCTTCTATTGTTTTTTTATACACTGTTTGCCGCAAGTCACCACAAAACAGAACAGCGCCCCTTTTGTTCGGTATATGTTTTTTTCCAGTTTCACTCAAGGAAGGTGGTCTGTCCCTTGTGGAACCAAAGAAAAGTCTATTTGGCAGTCATCATGTAGATGACACTTTGAAAAGGAACAGCAGTACAGAAGATGAAATTTCATGTTACTTAGCAAGAGGTTACTTGGAAAATGAGGATCCAGTTGAGTTGTTGACATAGTGAAGACTAAGTTAATGAAAGTTCCCAATGGCCTTCACAGTAGCTCGATCTATGCAAATAATGCCAGCAACAAGGGTATCCGCAGATTTTTCTTTTTTTTTTACGACAGAGCTGATTGTTCACGAGACAAGATTATTAAACAGTAAACAAAATGTTAATGGCCTGCTGATTCTGGATAACTTCTGTTCGGTAAGGTTTATTCTGCAGTAAATGTGTAATTTACAAGCGTGGTTGGATTCCCCACAAAAAATAGTGGTACTAAATGCTTTATTCTTTTTCTTTGTTTCTAGGAATAGAAGATTGATTCTAACAACCTTGTGTTGTTGTTGTTGTTTTTGGGGGAAGAGACCAAACAGCGAGGTCATCGGTCTCATCGGATTAGGGAAGGACGAAGAAGGTAGTCGACAGTGCCCTTTGAAAGGAACCATCCCAGCATTTGCCTGGAGCGATTTAAGGAAATCACGGAAAATCTAAATCAGGATGGTCGGACGCAACAACCTTGTTTTTCCATTCAGAGAACACTGATCATATTTTACAGTGCAGCAAACTACTGTTCAGGAATTTATTTGAGAGCGTACTACTTTAGGTAATTTAGTTTCAATAAGTCTGCAGTTCAAACATTGTGGTCTTATTTGTCAAATACCTGAAAGTATACCATAGCCTTTGTTTCAGGAGAAAGAATCCGACTAGCTGATCATAAAAATAAAGGTCTGTTTTCCTATTCTGTTCACAGTACTGAATACAAGCAATGGATTGTTCTTGGTCGTCCATTTATTTGACTGACGTATTACATTACAGCATTTTATGTACTCGTTTTGTGACTAGAAGGTCTAATTACAATGAAAAAAAAAGTGAAAACAAGGGGAACTGCATGTTTCCTAGTAATCCCTGTTTTTATTTAGTTTAAGTCTCTTACAGTATCTACACATGTTGTGAAACTAGTAACAATTTCAGAATTTATTTATATTTACTGTGTATGTGTTTTGTGTATTGAACCGGGGACATAGAAACGATAGAGAAGCTTCGTCCCCGCCGTAGCCCTTAGTGGTTCACAACCCCATAACCACACAACGGGCTACAGTAGTTCAGTCACCCCACTGCCGCCACACACCGAACCCAGAGTTATTGTGCCGTTCGGCCCCCAGTGGACTCCACCGTTAACGTCTCATACCAGACAAGTGTAGCCCCAAATATTAGCGTGGTAGAGTAATTATGGTGTACGCGTACGTGAAGACAGTGTTTGCGCAGCAATCTCCGACATAGTGTAACTAAGGCAGAATAATGGGAACCAGCCGGCATTCACCGAGGCAGATGGAAAACCGCCTTAAAAACCAACCACATGCTGGCCGCACACCGGACCTCGACACTGATCTGCCGGGGACCGGCACGGCTTCCGAATCGGGAATCAGCGCATTAGATCACGCGGGTAGCTGGGCGGGCTATTATTCTACGGTTAACAGTAAGTTGGTACGTACAGTACCGGACAGTAGATGGGAGAGCGATATTAACGGCTGGTAAAATGATGAGCTGTGATTGAGGGATCAAAATGTGTGAGTATGTATCTGTGTGTGTGTGTGTGTGTGTGTGTGTGTGTGTGTGTGTGTGTTTTTCTCACGAAGATCTGTTGGTTGCGTAAAGTCAGCATGGTCTCAGACAAGTCAAAAATGACAAAGCTGCTGATTAAGTTATTTGTGTTCTGGGAGGCAGTAGGGTCTCAAAGATGTTGAGACATGACAGAGCCGTATGTGTGTGTGTGTGTGTGTGTGTGTGTGTGTGTGTGTTCTACTAATCTGTATGGGCTCCGAAAATGCTGAGCATATGGCAGCTCCGGGGTACATACTGGTTGACTGTTTCATTTATGGCAGCTCCGGGGTACATACTGGTTGACTGTTTCATTTAAATGGCCAGTAAGATATTGGCATACGTAAATATGTGTGACTGTAGGCTGAGTAGCTTTCTGACTGGTATATTTACAAGGAATTGGCATGGCTTGAAGTGGAGTTCTAAAATATGACTGGACAATAAATTACTAGGGTGCGATAGGGAGATCAATATATATATGTGTGTATTGGTTTAGAAGCTCTCAGACTGGCCTATTACCAGAAATTGTATTGGTTTAGGAGAAGGGGGGGTGGGGGCGGGAGGGGAGAAGCAGATAACATCATCCCTCAGCTCCCGCTACCGCATTGGCCCTACACGCTCCTCCACTTGTTACAGTTCGAGGAAGGCACAATGTACTTTGCTTCCCTAATATTGTGTTTTCTTAAAATCTAGTAACAGATGTATCTTGCAACATAACTGAAAGGCATGCGGAAAATGGCATATTTCGTTTCACTTATCATGTTTCGCAAAATATCACTGAAATAACTTACATATACAAATAGAGAAATATTTGATTTACATTTTTTTTTTTATCTTTCACTTGTATTTTGTTGACATGTATGTGCATTTCTTTGCAGTCACTCATACCACATTCGGTTCACTCATAACTTGTTATATTGTTTTAATTTTGTTTTATGTGAACTGTATCACTGAATAATCTTTTGTTTGTGAATTGTCTCCTGTGGATGTCGGCTTTGTCATGTAAACTTAAACACGAGATGCTGGCGTTTCATAATTATACTTTTAGATTAATGGAAGAACATCAATATGTTAGCAAATTATCCACGCAGTTAATAATTACATGTAGAATTCTGCACGGACTGAAACGTTGCAGTGATATATCCTTTGAATGACCTCGTTCATTTCAAAGTACCTAACTTCTGGAATGAAAATAGTTAATATTATGATATGCAATGAGTTATAAGCTGTATATCTGCAGATTCGTTTTGTTACGAGAGAGTGATGCAAACTGTTCAGTGATCCGAGTTTAGGATCGCGAAATACGTGAATAACGGTTGAGTGTGGCATTCAGAATTCACAGTAACAGGAGGCGGCCGCAGGCAGACATTTTCGAGTTATGGTTTGACAGAGCACTCGAAAACATGAAGTTATTACTACTTCTGTTCAGGAAGCAGCATAAGAGTGTCTTAAAGGCTGGTGTAAGATTACAATAGGAACAAGAACTAAAAGTTCGGCGCAGCGCCACACAACCCATGCCGAAGATCAGGTGGATTCTAATAAGGCTGTACAGCCCAGGGAAGAAAAATAATCCATTAAAGAATTACTTTAAGTAAGAGTTAGCTTGGATGGAAAATTATGTAAGCGGCGCCATTACAGGAATCAATGTAGGACTCCACATATATAAAATTGGAGAATATTAATAGTGTCGACTGCCTGATGTCTCTATAGCCCACGAAAAAACTAAACATTGCGGACCACTGTCTGAAGTACGTGTCTGTTGTTGATCAAGGTAGGACGTGTGTCAAATAGCAGCTCATCTGAATAATAAGCTTGTCTTGGTTTAAAATGAAGTTAACAATGTCTAATTGAGAACAGTCGTGTAGGAAGTGCTTTTTACTGGTTTTGGTAACTTATATTTTATGGATGACAATACTGGGCAAAGTTACGCAGAGTTAGTGTAATGTACAAAGCCTATGTGTCGCATAATGGGCCATTGTTCAAACTACTGTCGGTAAATTGGAAATAAGTTGATTATCTAGTTGTATACCATTTCAGTATTGTCGAACTGAATTTACTCGTAACTGCGTTTAAACTGGCTTTGTCCTTATGAATTTCAGACTTGAGATTAATTGACATCTCATTTAATGACTACAGTGAAATACTTTGTCCATAAGACTTCACAGCAGGAGACAGCATTCTGATCGCGACTTTGTGTTTAGATTACATTGTTTGCTTGGAGACTGAACCAAATCTCTCGTGGCACTTAGTTTAAATGTTTCGCCTGGCAGGGAGCAGAAACTGAATGGCAGTAATTGACACAGTGGCGTTTTGTATGTTAGTAACTATTCCACTGTAGCCTTGATTGCTTTCGCAAATGGCAGTGATTTTCGGTCACGTAATCTCCGTGAGTTCTGATATGCGCACTTGTAAATTTTCATAATTGTTGTTACGCATGTACACCAACTAAACTGAAGCACGCTGGTCCACAGCAATATATTTCAATTCTATTAGATTAATTTCTTCGTTATTTGATGTTGTATCAGCCTCATTTGAAGTATTAATGTATTAAAGAAAATTAATATCAGTGTATGAACAGATGCATCACATGTAAGGACAGGTAAGGTTAACTGTTAAAGAATGTGTGGCTGAACTTCGAGTACAAAGCACCAGAGGGTTGGTCTATACTGTCACGAATTCATGCACCCTATCCTCGTTAGTCTTCCACTTACTGTTTCTGGCAGTTTGTGTCATATTGCAGGGTTTTGGCTTTTCTTTTCTATCTGTGTAACCCGAAGTATAAGTAAGTCAGATCTCACACTGATTAGCATGAAAAATGTTAAATCGTATTAAATTCAACCACCAGAGGAAATTTAAGACATTCAGTTCGGCACATAGTGGTACTGGAAACGGAATGGAATACTACTGTGTAATTATCCAGGATGCAATAAAGTATTTGTGAATACTTCAGAAATAGTTTTGGTTTTAAAATATGAAACTGACAATTAGCAGCTGGAGGTGTTTCATGTAACTTACTGGAAATGTAACTGGTGAAGGGTAGAGCCTCCAAGGATTGTTGCGGTACAGAATATCCAATAAGAACCACTTAAACTCAGTTTGAACGGTTGAGATCCTTTTGGTATTGAAGACACTTGGATAATGGCAGATGCAGTATTGGAGCGAGTGTTTCCTGGTGTGAAGCCCAATGGACAAAATATTTTACTGTAGTCATTAAATGAGATGTTAAGTAGTCTCAAGTCTGAAATGCGTAAGGACAAAGCCAGTTAAAACACACTGACGAGTAAATTCGGTTAGAATGTTGATAAGATAATTTCCAATGTAAAAACAGAGATTGAAATTTGATGCATAGTATGGCAATGGAGAACTTTTACCGAATATATGCTGATCAGGCATATTATTATTACAACCCACCTAATAGTCGGTATTTCCATGTTTGGCACGCTTAACATCAGCGACTCGTCATAGCACGGAAGCAATGAGGCCTTGGTAGATCGCTGGAGGGAGTTGGCTCCACATCTGCACCTACAAGTCACGTAATTCCCATATATTCCAGGGAGAGGGCATTGACCTTTGACGCCACGTTCAGACACATCCCAGATGTGTTCGACCAGGTTCATGCCTGGCAAGACGGGAGGCCAGCTCATCACTTGGAAATCGCCATTGAGTTCCTCGAACCTCTCAATCACATTCCTGGCCTTGTGACAGGGCGCATTATCCTGTTGAAGAATGCCACTTATGTCGGAAAATATGATGGTCATAAAAGGGGTGTACGTGGTCTGCAACCAGTGTACGATACTCCTTGGCCATTGTGGTGCCTTGCACGAGCTCCACTTGACCCGTGGATGCCCACGTGAACGTTCTCCAGAACGTAATGGAGTCACTGCCAGCTTGTCTCCGTCCCGGAGTACAGGTCTCAAGGAGTTGTTCCCCAGGAAGACGACGGATTCGCGCCCTCCTATCAGCATTATGAAGAAGGTATCGGGATTCATGACGTGCACATTTCAGACGTAGTTGCTTATGTCATGGTGCTAACGTTGGCACATGCACGGGTGGTAGGCTGCAGATTCCCGTCTTTAGTCTGGACAACACTGAAGTCTGATGTTAGTTCCGCCACAGTTTGCTGCCTGTCTTGTTTTACCAGTCTGCCCACCCACTAACGTCCGTTATCTGTAATGAGGTGTGGCCACACAATCCCACAACGTCTGGACGGAGTTTCACCTTGGTCTCGTCTCGTGTTAAAGGTACTCACCACAGCACTCCTCGAACAGCCGAAAAGTCGTGCAGGTTTCTGAAATACTCGTGTCGAGCCTCAGGGTCATCACAGTCAGCCCTCGGTCAAACTCAGGCAAATAGCGTCTTGTCCATTCTACACACCGACAGCGTGCACTCTACTGTATGTACCGTGCATGTGTCTGACTAACAGTCATTCCTCGGCAGGTGACGCTGCTATCGCCTGGAAGGGTTTATATTGATAATAGGTCCGGGGTGATAATGTTCTGGTGATCAGCGTAAAGCACAAGTCGAGAAATTGGTTAATTCACACTTGAAGAAGATTGCTTCAAAGATAGCATCGGAATTCATTTGTGCGCAGGAAGGTTAGGATACATGACGAATGTGTCCAAGCAACTAATTGGGAAAAGTCCGGAAGCCAATAAAGTTGTTTATAACACTTTTATGGAGCTAGTAATTCCATTAACCATTAACACATGAGGAGGCTGTCGGTAAGGCACTGGCTACTTTAGATAACAACATTATGTACAAACAGCGTACCACTTTCAGTACTCATGTAACAGGGATGAATCGCAAACTGTACACTGAGTGAACAGCAAGCAGCTAGCTTGGAAAAAAGTAAGAGATTAAGGTTAACAACTCTTTCGATACAGAAACTAGCTAATATGAACAAACAAAGGAAGTAGGAAGTAGGAAGTGTCTCTGGAGGAAGGTGACAAAATCTATGAATTCGTATTCGACGATGATTGCGAATATGAATTGTTCGGAAGCCCGGATAATCAGGATGAATTGCTCTTCGACTCACTGACTGACTGGCGCAGAGCCCAATGCACGTGTGAACTGTCGCTTCATGTCTGGATGCTTCTAGGATTTCGGTGACTGCGTGCAGGAAGATGGTTCAAATGGCTCAGAGCACTATGGGACTCAACATCTTAGGTCATCAGTCCCCGAGAACTTAGAACTACTTAAACATACGTAACCTAAGGAAATCACACACATCCATGCCCGAGGCAGGATTAGAACCTGCGACCGTAGCAGTTCCGGACTGAAGTGCCTAGAACCGCACGGCCAGGGTGGCCGGCACTGCAGGAAGAATAATCCTGAAAATTCACAGAGGAAATCAGAGACTGATAGCAAAGCTGTATTTACAGGTTTCTAACGTGATCAGGAGGCAAGTGTAGCTGACTTTAACCCTACTGTGACAGTAACACTAAGGAGTTTTGAGTATGTGTTGCTCATCGACAGTGATTCTGAGATTCAGCCCTTTCTCAAGATTGTCTCGAAGGCATGCAAGGCGAAGCAGACATAATAGTCCTATCAATGACAGAGATTAATATTTTCAGATGAACAGGGAAGTTGTCGAAAGTGATAAGCCAAGAGGTCACACTATCTGCGTAGTTTAAGGGTGTCATTCTAGAGCGCAAGTCCTTGATAATTCTACAGATTAGTGTCAACCAGGTTATAGCTGTAAATCTGTTTAGTATGTATTGCTGTGATATGAATTTTTATATGCATTATACACTCCTGGAAATGGAAAACAGAACACATTGACACCGGTGTGTCAGAACCACCACACGTGCTCCGGAAACTGCGAGAGGGCTGCACAAGCAATGATCACACGCACGGCACAGCGGACACACCAGGAACCGCGGTGTTGGCCGTCGAATGGCGCTAGCTGCGCAGCATTTGTGCACCTCCGCCGTCAGTGTCAGCCAGTTTGCCGTGGCATACGGAGCTCCATCGCAGTCTTAACACTGGTAGCATGCCGTGACAGCGTGGACGTGAACCGTATGTGCAGTTGACGGACTTTGAGCGAGGGCTTATAGTTGGCATGCGGGAGGCCGGGTGGACGTACCGCCGAATTGCTCAACACGTGGGGCGTGAGGTCTCCACGGTACATCGATGTTGTCGCCAGTGGTCGGCGGAAGGTGCACGTGCCCGTCGACCTGGGACCGGACCGCAGCGACGCACGGATGCACGCCAAGACTGTAGGATCCTGCGCAGTGCCGTAGGGGACCGCACCGCCACTTCCCAGCAATTTAGGGACACTGTTGCTCCTGGGTTATCGGCGAGGACCATTCGCAACCGTCTCCATGAAGCTGGGCTACGGTCCGGCACACCGTTAGGCCGTCTTCCGCTCACGCCCCAACATCGTGCAGCCCGCCTCCAGTGATGTCGCGACAGGCGTGAATGGAGGGACGAATGGAGACGTGTCGTCTTCAGCGATGAGAGTCGCTTCTGACTTGGTGCCAATGATGGTCGTATGCGTGTTTGGCGCCGTGCAGGTGAGCGCCACAATCAGGACTGCATACGACCGAGGCACACAGGGCCAACACCCGGCATCATGGTGTGGGGAGCGATCTCCTACACTGGCCGTACACCTCTGGTGATCGTCGAGGGGACACTGAATAGAGCACGGTACATCCAAACCGTCATCGAACCCATAGTTCTACCATTCCTAGACCGGCAAGGGAACTTGCTGTTCCTACAGGACAATGCACGTCCGCATGTATCCCGTGCCACCCAACGTGCTCTGGAAGGTGTAAGTCAACTACCCTGGCCAGCAAGATCTCCGGATCTGTCCCCCATTGAGCATGTTTGGGACTGGATGAAGCGTCGTCTCACGCGGTCTGCACGTCCAGCACGAACGCTGGTCCAACTGAGGCCCCAGGTGGAAATGGCATGGCAAGCCGTTCCACAGGACTACATCCAGCATCTCTACGATCGTCTCCATGGGAGAATAGCAGCCTGCATTGCTGCGAAAGGTGGATATACACTGTACTAGTGCCGACATTGTGCATGCTCTGTTGCCTGTGTCTATGTGCCTGTGGTTCTGTCAGTGTGATCATGTGATGTATCTGACCCCAGGAATGTGTCAATAAAGTTTCCCCGTCCTGGGACAATGAATTCACGGTGTTCTTATTTCAATTACCAGGAGTGTATAAATGCAAGCAAAGAAAAGATCTGTTGGCTGCTTTTGTAAAGCCAATGGTCGAGGACGTGAGGATAAGGGAAGTTACGTATCCAGAAAAAGCAGAAGTAGAGCAAACGAGTAAACTAGTTAATGTACGAAGTCTGAGAATAGAGGTACAAGAAAGTTAACGTAACATGAATAAATCAGTGGTAGAGGAACCACAAGCGCATTTCCGATCGAAGATAGGAAAAAGGATTTCGCTGGAGGAGATGTTGAAAAAAATTTTGGGGGTTTCCTGTGATTTCGGAACCTTCGGAAAACTGTGTGCACATGAGCTGTTTGGAACTCTTCTTCCTTTTCATGTTCTGTACTCTTCCTCGACCTATGTTCTTTCTGTCGGTTTGGCATTTAGTTAATGTGGAGAATTCGAAGAAGTAGTTGGCATGGAAGACACTAAAACAGTCATAGGATGTGCCAGTTGAATGAAATAGAGATTATAATTGCTGGGAATATAGAAAGGAAGAATATAAAATGTCTAAGTGACCTAGTGAGAGTAAGGGCTCAAGCAAAGAAGTGAATGAGGCTCGTGAAAGAGATAAAGTGAAGGGAAATTGGTTCAACCCACGATTGAGGAGGTGACAACAAAGGATGTTGATGAATGAATAATGTTGGAATGGTTTAGGTTAAAAATCTGAATGGAGCCTGTAGTGTAAATCAGAACGAGTAATGAAGATGAGGTATCAGTACGAAGTAAATGTAGTTGATGAGGACGAGTTTTCGCTACTAAGGAGATTTTTTCCAAGAAACAACTGAATAATTAATAAATAGTACTAAGCAGACTAATAAAAATAAAGACTGAGCAGCATAGACCGCCTGAGGTGCTAAATTTAATAATGTGGTTAGTGTTCTAGTTTTTCGGTAAATTAGAGACGGCGAATCATAAATCCTCAGAGTACTGTAATTCTTCTGTAGTATGTGATCTGATTTATTGTTTTTGTGTAAAGTATGCACTGATCAGCTGTGAACACCATAATAACGAGTGAATAATTCACGTAGACAAGTGCAGAGACCAAGAAATGGGTATCAGTAAAACAAAGGATATCAGATATTCGGTCAATTTAAATATTTACTTAATTAAAAGGAATAAAGCCATTAGAGTCAAGTATTGAATTCATTCTGGAGAGTAAAGCTTATTAAGCACTGGTTGCAAGGTTGCAAAGTTTTCACAGTTCTAACATATTGTACTACGAAAATATCCAAATGATGTCACCAGAGGAAATAACCTGGGTCTAAGCCGAAACAAACCTTTTGTTACGTGGATAATCTGTGGCATTAGGGCACCATTTCTAAGTAACACTCTGAGGTTTCTCAACCTAGTTCACAATTCTCAAAGAGAGGCACATGTTTGGGCTTGGAGAGGACAGCGGCAGTAAGACACACAGGACGTGACGTCGTTGCAGCTATGTGACGAGCAGAGGCTCCTCCTACCGTCCTTTGACTTCTATTAGAGCTGACTCGGGGACACCAGATTCACGTCCCAACTGTCCATAACTTCACACCGTTAACAATTAACGTGTGGACCTATTTCATGTAACAGTGGTTTGTTTCAGTACTTGAATTTTATTGGATCTGTCTGGGGGACACCAGAGTCACTACCCAACTGTCCATAACTTCACAGTATTAACAATTAACGTATGGACCTATGTGGTTTGAGTTTTAGAGAGTTAGGAAACTGTAAAAGTTAAAACTGTGCGTAAGATGAGTAAATAATGTGTGATGCAGAAAATAGTGTGCTCTAATTATGTTTTGAGTTTTCATCTAAGAATGGATATCTTTGGGTGTTAATGACTGATGGGCCCCAAGGATATTAAGAATAATAAAGCTAGTAATAAAATAAAATAGGTATTAGAGATAGAAAAAATTAATTAAGGGAAGTAGTACAGAAACTGGAGTGTTAAATTATTTTCAAGTGTTTCCAGAAAGAGGTAATCATTGTAGTGTTACTCAAAACTCCCAGAGTTTCAAAGCCAATGGTGACAGGCTGAGACATGGCAGTGATGTGCCCTTTCAGAGATCTCGACCACTTCAGCGTTCCTAAGTTTTGGAATTACAGGAGGTAATTAAGATGAGAAATCAGATAGAATCGTAAGCTGTACTTAAGCGGATTATTATGTAATAGAACTTATAGATACGAGCTTGAGATCGCGAAAGAGTTGAATTTCGATTGACAGCCATAATAGCAACCCAGGAAGAGAAAAATAGCCCATCGGAACATTACGTAATGTAAGAGTTAACCTGAATGTAAAATTATTACATATATTGTTATGTAAGTGTCTCCATTGGAGGAATCGATAGCAGTCTCTGTATTTACAAAAAGGGATGATATTAGTGATGTGGATTCTCTGCTGTCACTGTAACCCAAGCAAGTTAGACATGGTAGTGATTATAGAAGCACGCGTCGGGTTTTGGCGGAGATAGGAGGTGTATTAAATTGCAGTACCTCTCCGCTTTTGTAATAAACTTTGTCTTCGCTTCATTTAAACTTCTCAGTGTTTGATTAAGTACTGCCGTGCAGGAAGTGTTTTTTATTCGTTTTCACTAGGTTTATTGAGATGGCGACCTTATTTTGCGGACACTCATGAAGTTAGATTAATGTACGAAGCTCATGTCACGTATTGTACCGTCACTCACACTACTGTCGGTAAGTTGGACGGTGTTGATCAGCTAGTTATACACAATCCCAGTGGCCTTCTGGTCGTAACTGTAGGTTTAGATTACTTTGTGGCTTGGGGAATTTTGTATGTCTTATTTCCAGCAGATCAAAAACTGTCCACGCGTTTCGTTTCTAAGTCCCACGTGGCAGAGAGATGAAATTGAGTTCAGACAGTGCCGAGTGGTGTTTCGTATGAGAATAACTATTCCGCCGGAGGCGGAAGTCCCTTCACCACTAGGAGTTTTTATCACCCGCACATATTCCATGAATTTCATTTGGTACACGTGTTGTAATGCATATACATCGACGACACTGGAGGAAACAGGTCATCAACAAGATATTACAATTTTGCTAGATTAGTTTGTTCTTTATTTTATATTATACCAACCCCTCCAGTTAAAAAAGTATTTCACAGATGGGAGTGGAGTTCATTGAGATGAATGTAATAGGTAAGAGCCTGTAGGGTTAACAGGTCGACTTTGCATGGCTGTACCTCCAGTACGCAGTACCATAAAGTAGGTCTGTGTAGTCTCTGGTTCACACATTCCTCTTAGTCTTCCACTTACTATGTCTGACGGTTTCTACCATATTTCGGTGTATATTACGGATATGACTTTAATTCTCTCTCCACTTTAGTTGATGCTTAATTACGTGAGGCCTCAGTCGGACTTGCATCAGAAACAAAAATAATTTCAACCGCCGGCGGCAATTTAAAGTGGTTCAGGCTGTTGAGAAATAGTTGCATCTAAACCCTTGCTCTTTTCGTGAGGCTATAATCGATTGTGACCAAAACAGACACTTTTAGCAAGTACCTACATAAAATTGCTTCAGAGTATCAGTCCCTTTCCATATCAGTCCTTTACTTATAATCAACAAAATTCTTTGTGTGGTTCAAGATTTCATATTTGGTTTCTCTTTAACAGATTATCCTCAGCTTTAGTAACGTGTGTTGGAAGACAGAACCAGCGTTCATTCGTAGTGACATAATAGGTTATGTGGGGGCGGGAGGTGGTTCCCATCAATTAATCTTTCAACCCTTCGTATGAGAACACTTGACAGTTTCTTATAGAAAGACCTTCTTAATGATTAAATAAATTGTAACCACAGTATGAAGTCAAAGTACCTTGATTCTTATCACTAATGTTACTTCGAAAAATGTGGCTTAGTTACAATTAATTAATTGCGTCACCAATAAAGATGCATCAGTAACCTACATATTATGTTGTCTAGACAAACCCATATTTCAGTTTCATTGATTTATATGTCGGTGAACAAACGAAACAAGTTGATTTCCTTTTTAGCTCTTCCACATCCTGTCAGCGCTGTTCAGTCAGCGTATTATGAACTCGATGTGTATGCAGTCCGAACGGGAAACTGAGCGCTCTGAATTATCTGCATTAGTCGTTAACGTATCTTCTATTTACATGAAATTTTTTATACAAAACTGTACTAATATTTTGGTGTGACCTAGTAAAGATTCCATCAGCATCGAGTCATATCGATGTAACTATTCTGAGACGCCTTGGCCGGCCGAGCGGTTCTAGACGCTTCAGTCTGGAACCGCGTGACCGCTACGGTCACAGGTTCGAATCCTGCATCGGGAATGGATGTGTGTGATGTCCTTAGGATAGTTAGGTTTAAGTATTTCTAAGTTCTAGGGGACTGATGACCTCAGATGTTAAGTCCCATAGTGATCAGAGCCAATTGAACCATTTGAACCGCGCCTTGGCCGACCTCATTTGAACTCATATGACAGGAGAGTTAATTTAGCGTTGGGACAGCTGCTTATCTCGGGTGCAGTTTGACAAGTTGACTTAGTTCCTGTCGATTCACACAGTTCATGGGATTATACGTGTACTAGGCATGACCTTCACCTCAGCATGAAAGGTGAAGATAAAGTTGATAAAGTTGCTGGTTTAACAGCAGAAAACCTAAATGGAAGGAGACATTTTCGTGAGTGTTAAATTACCATTATTTGTGTGTGTCAGAGCAACATATTTATAGAAAAAACCAATTTGTGAGAAAGGTTGGGTTTAAGAAAAAAAAAACTTCAGTTTGAGAACAAAACCAAACAACATTGTTCTGGAACTTCTTGCCAGAATAAATTTGTGCGCCGGATTGAGACTCAAATCTGCAACCTTTGCTATTTGTTGACAAGTGGTCTACTGACTGATTCGTAACCTCACAACTGTATTTCCACCTATACCTCATGTACTACTTTCCTGAATTTTAACTGTGTATATAAACTAACTTAAAAATTGCCCCCTTTTAATATTCGGGGACAGAATTCACTAGATCCTCCAATTCTCTTTATGCGGAACTGCAAAGCTGTCGGTTACACAGCATAACATCTGAGAAAGAGCTGTGCAATCGACATAATGTCATCTCGCATGAGTTCGCGCCGCACAATACAGGAAACGAAAAGTGATGCGCACACTGCACCGAAAACAGAAGTTAACGAAAACCGAATTTTAAAGATAAAAAGTTCAGTAAAGCGATCCACCTTCATCTACCACAGAACTTGGAAGGAAAAGACCCATTTATAACTATCTCAAGCAACAGGAAGACCGGAAGAATACCGACAAATTGAGAGAATTTTCATTTTGTTTTGCAAAATATCACTTCCGTGGAAAAACACATGGAACGCTGTCACCCAGGAATGTTAGATGCATAGCTGTAACAATAAAGTCGAAGAACGTTGAAAAGCTTCGGCGCTATACATATATTTACTCACGCCTGCAACTTGTCCTGAGTACAGGGTAAAACCAACAACATGAAATACAGAAAGAGTAAAATTCATATTCTGAGAAAGTGAAACATTTTATTATATGAAGATATATAAATATATGTACACAGTATGTTCTTCGAAAGGGTAAAACCAACAACATGAAATACAGAAAGAGTAAAATTCATATTCTGAGAAAGTGAAACATTTTATTATATGAAGATATATAAATATATGTACACAGTATGTTCTTCGAAAATGTGTTCAAGTTAGAAAAATGAAAACAATTCAAATTCAGTTTAAATCAAACCTTTAACTCTGTTAATACTTTGTGTGATGGTTTCCTTAAGCTAATTTTAGTATTTCTCTTTTTAAAACCGGAAACCCAAGTATCTCCGGCCAATTTGGTAATCATGTTGAAAATATTCTGAAGTCCAAATAAAACACAACGATCTTAGTTTAAAGAAGGTGTGGTCTAACTTACCGGTTACGACTATAAATTCAACGTTGCGCTCGGTCGCTTACATGATGTTAAACGATCTGTTTACGGCAGCACCACGGCAACACAACTTGGGGCACACGGCAAAGCTTTACTGTGAACATTGTGGCTTGATTGATACAGCGCTGCACAAAACAATAGGCTGTTCACGGAAAGTAGGATGTGTATTAAATTAAAATGTGCAATGGTATTAACGAAAACAACAACTGTAATTAACACCAAGAAAACAACGTACACGGACTTCAGAACGTTTCTGACTTCAAAGACGAGAAAAGTCACGTGGCATATAGTATATTCCTATGTAAACTACGCCATCAACGATGAAGGTGAATCTGTAAATGAATTGACACTGTACTTGCATCAAGAAACGCACAAAAATTGTCAGAAACAATTGGCCCATTATACACTTTTTATAAAACCAAAGATGTTTAAAATGGTAACCACCATGCAATTACTTTTCAAAAAAATGGCTCTGGGCACTATGGGAGTTAACAGTGGAGGTCATCGGTCCCCTAGAACTTAGAATTAGTTAAACCTAAGCAACCTAAGGACAATACACACATCCATGCCCGAGGCAGGATTCAAACCTGCCACCGTAGCGGTCGCGCGTTCCAGACTGAAGCGCCTAGAACCGCTCGGTCACTTCGGCCGGGGCCAAATTACTTTTCAGACGAAGTGTTATGTTTATGTAGAAGTATAACATAGTTCCGTTATTTCTCATACAGTCAAAACACTATTTTAGTTCTTCTAAAACGTCACGGATTAAATAATAACATAGCCGTAAGAAGTAGTTTTTGGTTACAAGAGGAAATTGAAGGTTTTAGTTAAATTCAAAGAATAATAATTTTGTTACATAGGGAAACTTGTATAAAGCGGAAGTAAGCTAAGCGATGAAGCCATAATTCGGTGAGCGCAAGAACGGAGCTCCGGGAAAAGAAATAGAATAAAACTGGTCTCGTGGTAAAGCATGCGACTGGAAACCAAGCGTTCGCGGGATTGAAACCGAGTCGGACTTACAGGTTTTAACGTTTTAACATCGTGAGGAGTCGCCAGAAATTACATGTGACTCGGATTCCACGTGAAACTATAGGTTCCCTCCCCCCGGTTGGCTAATTGGGGTAAGTTAGGAACACGCAACTCGCCGAAGTGGCGTCCAATTCGAAGACTTGCACCAAGCTAGTGAGGCGCACGAAGTGGTTATAATATCAAGCGCAGTTTTCTCATTTGTACAGCCACATTTACTTATTGCGGGACCTTGAACAAAAACGCTGCTTCCAGTTACAACGGTTTACTTATTTACCTGTGTATGCAGACATTGAATCCGCTAGTAGATTTAAACTTACCTTATCTTACAAATTACTGTAGTGAGCAACAATTTGTTACGAAAGGTTATTTCCGTATTATAATAAAAAGATTTGGGAATACGTGTAATCACTGTTGACTATGACCCAACACCATACTGTCTTGGCGACTTTCATGACGCCGGCAGCACAAAATTTAGAGCAGTTCGGAAATCATTCGACATGTCATCAGATGAAATAAAATTTAAATATTTGTATTCAGCAACATGTTGGGCACTATTGAATATAACTTTCTGTTCTAACAAATACAACCTGGTAAGTTTCATGTAAATATTCAGATAGCCTAGAGCTTGGCCGGCCACGGCGTGCCAGATTACACTAGGGCATGAGGTGCAGGCTGCGTGTGGACTGAGACTCGGCCCTTCTGGAATTTTGCTCCTTCCTTCGGGAGGTACTCAGTACATCGAGACATTACAGTCAGTATTGCGAAGTAGAATTTTTCGGTCGGCACAACTCTCTTCAGTTCGCAGAATCGTGGTATCAGTCATATTTTCCCTTCCCTATTTGTTCTTGGTACGAAGGACGTTCACGGATTTAGTGGCTGTTTGCACAAAGAGAGGTAGTCTTGCAATCTATCATCACAAGTCCTTTAAAATGATTAGGAATGACAGCAGAGTGGAATATGAATTTTCAGTGTATATTACTCCGTCACATATGCGACAGTTAATGCAAATTTGCCATGAAACGATATTTCATTAGCATGAAGAAAGAGCTTAAAGATTAAGTTGCCAACGAAAGAACAAAAAATTACAACTACCGACAGACGAGGTTCAGTGTTTTCCACAACGAAAAGCACTTCGTGCCAAATTCAAGGCAAGCAACTGGTGGAGAAATTGGTGGTACGAATGGAATAATTTCTGAAGTCGCATGCATTTTTCCAAAATCATTTGCAACCGTTTTCGATGAAACTAAACGAATAGTTTGGAGACTTTATATTATTTCTGCAAAGTGCATTTTTTAAGTCAGGGAGCATTCCTGGAACGATTTTTCAATTTGAAACATACTATTGTTGAATTTATGAAGGAAAAAGCAACGAAACTTAGAACATTTGGAATGGATTGCAGACCTGCCATTTTAAGTGGATTTGACTACATCCTGCCTACAAATATGACACAGCAAAATAAGAAACAACTTCTTTTTCATCTGATGGGGATGCATTTGGAAAGAAAACCGCATTATAGAAGGGACACATTCTGACGAACAGTCCAGCATCCTAAGTTGTCGTTAAAGAAAACTCAAATTTCAGGAATTCATTGTGGCCTTGAATTAACTCCAAGAATAGTTTCCTAAACGTTTAGAGGACGTTGCCAATCTTACATCAGCTTTCGAACTGTTTTCTAGAGCGTTTCAAGTTTCAGTTGAGTTGAAAGCTCCCTGCCGATGTGCAGATTTAACTGATTGACCTGCAAGGTAATTCTCGTTTTCATGATAAATCCTTTAACTTTAAAACTATCCATGATCTCTACATTGCCTTCCTCGGTTAGAGTTTCTACGTCTCTATAATGATGTTACAAAAGAGGTACAATATTTCGATCAACTTATTTGTGTGAAAGACATATTTCGATTATAAAAATAAATAAGTCAAGATTGTGTGGTAACCTAAGGGGAAGAATCTGTGAAACAAGAAATACAAAACCAACTCCATCTTCCCCCTCCATGTACTCCGACAGCATGATGTGGGCGTGGGAAAAGTGTACACAGAGGCTCAACACTATGACACTCGGAACAGGGCTTGGCTCACAAGGTGAATTCTTGGCCGTCACTGCATACGCAAATCAGTGTCCCGTTATTTACGCGAATTACATGACGTGTGGGTAGACATCTTATACCACATTCCTGTACAAATCTACCATCAAACAGTTGGCCCCTGACATGCAGATTCAGCGATGCATTTCGTTCCAAAGGAGGACAAATATTTTTTAACTTTACTATGCTCGAATAGTGTAATCTACACATGACGCTGGAAAATAAGTAAATAAAAAGCGAAAAGCTTATAGTGAATAAGTTTTTAACTTTGCTGCACACTTATGGCAGAAAAGCAGAAAATAAGTGGGACATGTTCTGAAGAGGAGGGCTACCCAAAAAATTCCCCTTTCTCCTACATTATGGTTTTAAGTTTGCAGCTGGTGACTCTGGATATTATTCATAACTATGCCTTAGCCTTGAATCCTAGTAGCGGATGCACAAATAAAACTTATCAGCCTATCCAATTGGTCAACTTTGCTTTTGCTAATGCTGCGCCGTGGAAATGCTAGTAAGAGATGCTCAAGAAATAGCTAAAGCCTGGCAACATATTCTCCATGCAGCTGCTGTACCTGAAATGTGCAACATCCCTAGAATGTGTTCAGCAACTCTGTTGAGGCTGATTTTCTTCGTGGAGTGGGTGAGCGTATCCCGATATATATAATTTGCAGTTAATATTCCAAAAGATTCGCACTTCAAGGGAGACACTGAGCTACAAAATTTATGTATCTGAGTCCAGGACGCTCTTTCCTTGAAGATACTGCAAGTAATCTCGTATTTTAAACTGCAAATTGTCCGCCTTAGCTATACAGTGGAATGAGGGAAAGTTGTTTGCGTTAGTTGTTCGCTAGCTCTCCGTTCCGCTTGAGATGCGCTGAAGCAAAGTCCTTTTTACTGCTGAACTTTGCTAGTGGTGTTTATCTAGTTGTGTTTCTCTTTTGCTGAGTGCTGCCGGTCCGTATATTTAACTTTCTTGTTGTAGATATTCGTTTATGTTTCTTTGTGAATTGTTATTCATTATTCTGCCGTTTAAGAGACTTTCGATTTTTAACCAGGATTGCATTGGCGCACTGCATCACGAGTAGCAACGTTCAGAATAACAAACTGGTCTTCTCCTTTGAGAAGGAAACCAGTCACCTCTATCCGACATTTCTGGAAAACGGCACTCGATAACTGAGGTAACTGGTGTGTATTTATCGCTCTATGCAAGTTAATGAATACTGTGATGACTGATAAACTGTTGTAAAACTGAGATAGTAAGGCGAGTTTATTCACAGAGATGAGTCGAATTGTAGGTTTTCCATTTCGAAAGCTGATATTGCTTATACAACTGTTCATGTGTTGAAGCTAGCAGTTGAAACTATCAATAATCATTTAACATTATTCCGGAGTTGATATATATGCCTACGTTTTAACAATACTTGGTCCTTTCAGTTGCTATTGCAACAGTTCGTATGTGGTAGTATTACGTTCCAATACTCCACCTGATCAAAACCATTCAGGCACCGCTCTGTAATGCGGAATTGAGCAACAGACATTACGAGAGGTAGAACAGTTAACTTAAAGGAAGATGTGAAGTACTGTGTTATCACTACAGAAGCAGAACATCGGAATGGGTCGATCAGAAGAGCTCAGCGGCTTCTAAGGTGGAGTAGTCACTGTATGTTACCTCGGTAAGAAATCCCACAGTTATATTTCAACCCACCCACCTGAAACTGTCAAAGATGAGTCGACTCATGGTGATGAAATTGTGAAGAGTGGAAGCTAAGTCAGAACCACAGCTAAACCGAGACCAGACATAGATCATATACTGACAGACAGGAACCGTCGAGTATTGCGAACGGTGGTTGTAAAAAGTTGCACAAAATAAAGGGAAGGAATTACTTGTTAATTCCAAAGTGCTACGAGTAGTCGAGAGCGTACAATTACCGTGCATAGCGAGCTCAAAGGAATGCTATTCAATTCCTCTACAGACATTCATTTTATTCAAAGCGCCCGCATCAAATTCGAAGCTGTCATTGAGGTGGAGGGTGGACACTCCCACTGTAGCTGAACACAAACGGTGATTGTATACTTCTGTCAAGTAGTGTATGCTATCGTTCGATTTCCATTAATTAGTTCAGGATGAATGAGCTGTGTCTGTAAAGGTTCCCAATCGAATGTTAAAATCTTTGCTTTTGGATGTTAATATGTGGAAAATACAAACAAGCTTCTGGCTTAAGTTCTGTCTCATTTCAGTTATTACAAAATGTTTTTCCTTATTACCCATCCCAAAGAAAGCAGGTGATGACAGATGTGAAAATTACCGAACTATCAGTTTAATAAGTCACAGCTGCAAAATACTAACGCGAATTCTTTACAGACGAATGGAAAAAGTGGTAAAAGCCAACCTCGGGGAAGATCAGTTTGGATTCCGTAGAAATATTGGAACACGTTAGGCAATACTGACCTTACGACTTTAGAAGAAAGATTAAGGAAAGGCAAACCTACGTTTCTAGCATTTGTAGACTTAGAGAAAGCTTTTGACAGAGTTGACTGGATTACTCTCTTTCAAATTTTGAAGGTGGCAGGGTAAAATACAGGGAGCAAAAGGCTATTTACAATTTGTACAGAAACTAGATGGCAGTTATAAGTGTCGAGGGACATTAAAGGGAAGCAGTGGTTGGGAAGGAAGTGGCACAGGGTTGTAGCCACTCCCCGATGTTATTCAATCTGTTTATTGAGCAAGCAGTAAAGGAAACAAAAGAAAAATTCGGAGTAGGTATTAAAATCCATGGAGAAGAAATAAAAACTTTGAGGTTCGCCGATGACATTGTAATTTTGTCAGAGACAGCAAAGGACTTGGAAGAGCTGTTGAACAGAATGGACAGTGTCTTGAAAGGAGCATATAAGACGAACATCAACAGAAGCAAAACGAGGTTAATGAAATGTAGTCGAATTAACTCGGGTGATGCTGAGGGAATTAGATTAGGAAATGAGACACTTAAAGTAGTAAAGGAGTATTGCTATTTGGGGAGTAAAATAACTGATGATGGGCGAAGCAGAGATGATATAAAATGTAGACTGACAATGGCAAGGAAATCGTATCTGAAGAAGAGAAATTTGTTAACATCGAGTATAGACTTAAGTGCCGTTTCTGAAAATATTTGTATGGAGTGTAGCCATGTATGGAAGTGAAACATGGATCATAAATAGTTTGGACAAGAAGAGAGTATGAGCTTTCGAACTGTGGTGCTACAGAAGAATGCTGGAGATTAGAGGGGTAGATCACATAACTAATGAGGAGGTAGTGAATAGAATTGGGGAGAAGAGGAGTTTGTGGCACAACTTGGCAAGAAGAAGGGACTGGTTGCTAGGACATGTTCCGAGGCATGAAGGGATCACAAATTTAGCATGGGGGGGGGGGGGGGGGAGACAGCGTGTAGGGTAAAAATCGTAGAGGGAGACCAAGAGATGAATACACTAAGCAGATTCAGAAGGATGTAAACTGCAGTAAGTACTGGAAGATGAAGAAGATAGCATAGGATAGAGTAGCATAGAGAGCTGCATCAAACCAGTCTCAGGACCGAAGACCACAACAACAAAAATTACTTTCTTTCTGTAGACCTCTATAATAAAACTAATAAGCACTATAAGCAACCACACAGTCTTATATTTCTCTGGATGCCGATCTATGAAGGTCAGTAAGTGTTGCATTAATATTGTACCTATAATGGAAAGTGTCATGAACTACGTTATAAATATCCTGTTATTCCTATATACCGAAATTTTGCCTGCTATGTCTGTATCAAATGTCAAACCTAGTGAGTGAATGCGACAATTACAATGAAATCTTCAATTTCGAGGAAAATATCCAGTGACACTCCACAGCTGTCGCCCTCCTAGTGCCTGACAGAGCAGGTGGGTAGAAACTGTGACGCTCCAGTCCGAAAATAGCGGAGCACTGCGGCCTCTAGCGATTCGCAACAGAGGGTGTGAAGCACGATCCCTGTAGCTAGTCACACTAGAAAATAAGTGCTCTTAGTAGTGGTCCAGCAAGCACGTATGTGCAGTCATATTAATGGAGTGTTTCAATTGCGGTAATTACTGCGACAATTAACAAAACGAGGACCGCTGCTAAGCACACTCCATGGTGTGGCTACATCATTTAACGTGCCAGCGAGTTTGCCTGGGCAGGTGAAAGCCAGCCTGTGTGAAATCCCGGTCGTCTGGTTTGATTACGCTGGTCAACTAGAGCATGGGTTTGAGTCGTTAGCCACTTGGTGTGGCCTCGCGGTTCAAATCCTCCCACGGGCAAGGGAGTGTGTGTATGTGTCCTTTTTAGCATAAGTTACTGTAAGTAGTGTGTAAGTCTAGAGACCGATGACCTGAGCAGTTTGGTCCCTTAGGAATTCACACACGTTTGAACATTTCAGATGTTGTCTCACACTCATCCAAGTGTGCTGTGGACTGAATACCGGTTTTCGTTTTAGTTGAACTTCTGTTAACACTCAGGACCACAGAGAACAAATATCTCTATCTTAGTAGAAGTACGAGGACTATGTTTACAATTAATATGGTAGACATGTGGGGGTAAAATCATGGTACTTATATACACTGCAAGAGAAAAGAAAATAGTATACCTGGACAGAAGACGTCGATTTTCATCCGATGACAGCATATGCCACCTGGAGGATAATAGGTATACTGGTTATGGTTTCGAAGGCGGCCGTCAACTGATAGCGTTGTGGCATAGCTACCAGAGCGCCATTTGTGTCCACCCTATAACGGGGAATGCTCACTGCCAGAAGGTTCATTGTGGTGCAGACGGCAACCATGCTTCAGAGATGAGCTCATGCTTCCTGCAGACAACAAAATCAGTCTAAAAGGGTCAAATTGTGGCCTTCCGAGTGTCAATATGGTACTTCGGAGAACTTCTGACGTCCACGCTGCACAGACGTCAGTGAAGACCGTCATATTGTATGGGCAGCAGTGGTAGCTGGCATGAAGTGTCCATACTCTTCATTCAGTTACATGGAAAACAGTGGCAGCTGAAAATGGGAGAAAGGGTGCGACTCTGGAATATATACTGCAGGAAACACGAGCTCATCTCTGAGGCGTGGCAGCCTGCACGCTAGTGATGGTCGTTTGCGCGTATGACTTAGATCTGGTGAGCACTGTGCCGCAGAGTGCATTCGTTCAAGACACTCTGGCCCCACCCGAGGTCTTATGGTCTCTCGCCCGCATATTGTCCGTGAAACTGAACATGCTCAGCATGACGTACAGCAACTTCCCTGTTCAGAACGATCTCCGGGACTTGTCTTCAATCGAGCAAGTGTATGATATGGTGGGACGATAAGAGACTTGTGTGACTCGTCAATCAACAACTCTTTCAGAACTACGTGAACAGGTCGAGCAGGAGTGGCGTAACGTATCCCAGGGCAGTGTTTGCCACCTGTAAGGTTGACTGGATGTCAGAGTAGGTGCCTGCATTACAGCCCGTGAAAGCTACTTCACACACTAATTTAGATGTTTCAGGGGGGATCCATTCTTGGTGAGTCAGACCCGCCTGTTATATTGTTCTGCAAATGTAGTCATTTTAGGTATTCCATATGCACTATTTCAACAATAAATCTTTTGTTTATTGGAAACCTCTAATAAGTTTTTTCGGCAGTGTAGGTATAAGTTTTGTTTCATCGCTCTCCGACTCTATGATTATCAGTGTGTACACTCACCGAAAGTCTATCTTACCATTCTGCTGTTGTCAGAATGAAAGAAAAGTTCAGTACTAGCTACTATTTTGCTCATCAATTAATTCACGGAATTACTTGTAGTGTCATTACTGATTATTCCTAATTTATCTGAAATGTCCAAATGGTATATCAAGTCCAATTGTTCACTCTGTTGACAAAAATGGTTCAAATGGCTCTGAGCACTATGGGACTTAACATCTATGGTCATCAGTCCCATAGAACGTAGAACTACTCAAACCTAACCAACCTAAGGACATCACACATATCCATGCCCGAGGCTGGATTCGAACCTGTGACCGCAGCGGTCACGCGGTTCCGGACTGAGCGCGAGACCACCGCGGCCGGCGCTCTGTTGACGAAACAATGATGAAATGGATTTGGAAAAACTGTGCCAGCTACTGCTGGTTAATTCGCTGTCACAAATATAAAATTTCAAATCAGTTACTCTGTCTTTCAAAAAAATGGAGCACACAGAAAAGAAAGGTTCTTCATTTGTTGGTATGGGTGTGTGATGTGATTTCAGTAATTACACTATCGAGTAAGATTTACAAAGACCTTAGGGGTATAAGCCCTTTTATCAGTAAAATGTTCCAGCTTCTGTTACCTGGATGCTATCTAGGACTCAGTCGGGAAGGGTGTCATAAAGCCGTAGAATTCTCTCCTGAGACAAGCTGTTGTAACTGGTCATTGATATCCTGGAGACTGGCATTCGGATAGAATTGTCGTCCAAGCTGGTCCCACAACTGTTCTGTATGTCTGTGAATCTCGTTGGCAACGGGACTGCCTCAGCATGATGCATACCGTTCAGAGAGGCACGTGCCTTGTGTGGATGAGCATTGTTTGTTAAGAAATGACACCACCGTACTGTCACTGTAGAGGTTATATACAGACCTACTAAGAAGACTGCTTACACTACGTTTGTCAGTCCCCTTTTAGAGCCGGCCGGGGTAGCCACGCGGTTCTTGGCGCTACAGTCTAGAGCCGCGCGACCGCTACGGTCGCAGGTTCGAATCCTGCCTCGGGCATGGATGCGTGTGCTGTCCTTAGGTTAGTTAGGTTTAAGTAGTTCTGAGTTCTAGGGGACTGATGACCTCAGAAATGAAGTCCTATAGTGCCCAGAGCCATTTGAACCTCTTTTAGAATACTGCTGTGCTTTGTGCGATCCTTACCAGATAGGACTAACGGAGTACAACGAAAAAATTCAGAGAAATACAGCAGTTTTTGTATTGTCGCGGAATATGGGAGAGACTGTCTTAGAAATGATACAGGATCTGGGCTGGACATCAGTAAAAGAAAGGCGTTTTTCGTTGCGATGGAATCTTCTCACGAAATTCCAATTCCAGGACACTAAGAAGATGCAACAAGTCCACTAAAGAGACAGCTTACACCACACTCTTTCGTCCTCTGTTAGAATATTGCTGCACGGTGTGGGATCCTTACCAGGTGGGATTGACGGAGGACGTCGAAAGACTGCAAAAAAAGGGCAGCTCGTTTTGTATTCTCACGTAATAGGGGAGAGAGTGTGGCAGATATGTTACAAGAATTGGGATGGAAGGCATTACAGCAAAGACGTTTTTCGTCGCGGCGAGATCTATTTACGAAATTTTAGTCACCAACTTTCTCCTCCGAATGCGAAAATATTTTGTTGGCATGGCACCGACCTGCATAGGGAGGAACGATCACTACGATAAAATAAGGGAAATCAGAGCTCGTACGGAGAGATCTACATCTACATCTACATGACTACTCTGCAATTCACATTTAAGTGCGTGGCAGAGGGTTCATCGAACCACAATCATACTATCTCTCTACCATTCCACTCCAGAGAGCGCGCGGGAAATACGAACACCTAAACCTTTCTGTTCTAGCTCTGATTTCTCTTATTTTATTTTGATGATCATTCCTACCTATGTAGGTTGGGCTCAACAAAATTTTTCGCATTCGGAAGAGAAAGTTGGTGACTGAAATTTCGTAAATAGATCTCGCCGCGACGAAAAACGTCTTTGCTCTAATGACTTCCATCCCAATTCTCGTGTCATATCTGCCACACTCTCTCCCCTATTACGTGATAATACAAAACGAGCTGCCCCTTTTTGCACCCTTTCGACGTCCTCCGTCAATCCCACCTGGTAAGGATCCCACACCGAGCAGCAATATTCTAACAGAGGACGAACGAGTGTAGTGTAAGCTGTCTCTTTAGTGGACTTGTTGCATCTTCTAAGTGTCCTGCCAATGAAACGCAACCTTTGGATCGCGTTCCCCACGATATTATCTATGTGGTCTTTTCAACTGAAGTTGTTCGTAATTTTAATACCCAGGTACTTAGTTGAATTGACAGCCTTGAGAATTGTACTATTTATCGAGTAATCGAATTCCAACGGATTTCTTTTGGAAATCAATGTGGAGCACCTCACACATAGGTGTTCATTCTTTACGCGGGCGATACGAGATTGGAATAACAGAGAACTGTGAAAGTGGTACGATCAACGTTCTGCCAGGCACTTAAATGTGATATGCAGAGTATCTAAATAGGTGTAGATGTAGATGTAGGACACAGAACGTCCGTAACGTACCATTTTGTGTCGTCAGAATTCCCTTTAGTCACTAAGAGCCGTGACCTAACATAACATTCTGTAGTTCGCCGAACCAGTCCGTGCTTCCTTCACACGGCACCATCAAAACGCAACATCCTGTGTTGTGGGGTTGAAGACAGCCAACGCTTGGGAAGCTGCAGTTAGTGTCAGACCAGTGGTGCGGGATAACACGGAATGTGGCGGGATGTCCTTTACTTGTTTTCTGTTTGCAGGCACAGTTACGAAGTGGTCACGACATCTCTAGTGAAAAATATAGAGAACCTCCCATGCAGTAATCAGACGTGGTAGAATGGAACGTTGACGACGAGTATGGTAGCCTTCACGTTCTCATCCAGTTCAACATCGGGAGACTGTCTCACCTGAACGCCACACAAATAGAGATCTTGTACGATTCGACCAGCTGGCTCAATGAAGCTCATACTCGGTTAGATGCTGATAACACTGGCTCATACGAGTACTAGGTATCGCCGTGTCCTAGCCAGGTCTGTTAACATCACCTAACACGAACACCACTAACGCGTTTTGTCGTCGTTCTACGTCTCAGATCGAATTGCAGACATGATAGTTTACATGCCCGTCAATGGGATGTATTGGTACGACATTACACTGACATCCGACAATATCTTCTGAGTGCTTGCCTTTTCCTGTCAGGCCGGTATTATTGCACCTGGGAGTGATGGCACTCCGGTTGTGATATTTCGCGAGGATACCCTGAACAAGTTCATAGTATATGCAAAACTGTCTTCCAGCCATTCACTATGCGATGCGTTTTCCTTAGTTACCAATATACCTATTTACTGTAACGTCACGCATTTTTCAGATAACGACCATGCGAGGCCAACTGCAATAATATCATGGTATGGTAGCACATCATGTCCATAAAAATTCGGGCATCACTGATAATGGCAGTACCGGCTGTGTGATCGTAGATGACACTTTTCCTTCCACGTTGTAGGGATGAATATATCTTTTTGTTAAACAGTAGTTTGGGCTACTTACCTTTTACACTATGTTACAGAGAGTAACCCTTGGTATTTAAAAGCAAGGAAACAACGAGGGATCTAGAAAATTCAGTGCCCGATTGTACATGTAAACAACTTTAAGGCAAAAGTTCATGTAACCTACATGTATGTTAAAATATAATAATAAGGAGGATTTTCAGTATCGTCGACGACGCCGTTTGGTTACCTTTAATGCCAAACCCTACAAAAGTTCAGTAGGATCGCCGTTTGTCTTCGCAGTTGAGAACATTAGGACCATTATGGGACGGGTTCTCCAACCACATCGGGATTCTGACATTGTAACGTACCAACTGGACACAATGAGGCACGATATCCCTCAGGACGACATCATCAATTTTTTTCAATACCAAGCCGAATAACTGCTTGTAACAGGGCTAGAGATGGAGCAGTGCATCATTCACTTGCTACGTTTGTAAAGCTCTTTCTCTTGAGTAAATCATACAGTTTTTCTGAAATGAAATTTCTGCCTCTTGCACGATATTAACAACCACACTTTCAGCTTTCCTTTGAATGGGGTACTTTCTCAAATCACTCTTAATGTTTAAAGAAAGTTTTCAAACAGAGGAAGGTATCGGAAAATGTATTGCTCCATCCGAACTCACCACACCTTACGAAAAATTAAAAACTGAAAGTTTATTTTGCTTCTATTCTTCCTTTGCTGCTCTTTCAATTGTTTTCAAAAAGAGGTGTAGTATCCCATGTATAGGACATGTATCACAGAAAGCAGCCAAGACACAGACCTCCCCTAAAAATATAACTTCATATTACGTGAATAAATTCACAGCACAGTATTTTTTAAGAATCAAAGGCAAGGCAAGCAAACAGTGATGTGTATACTATTACTTACCTTTGCTGTAATGAGATACATTTTGGTCAGTTAGGTACCAATATAGCAGCTAGATTAGATGAACACGCACATAGGTAACGGTTGCAGAATTTTGGCGTCACATTTCGTGAACATGTACTGATTGAATGTCTAAGTGCCAAACAAAAGGCGGAGGGTGAATCTGTGGTATACATTGGAGTTTATTAAACATCTTGTACAAACTCCTCACGTAATATTAACTGATGAAACTAAGCTTAATACTCTACTTCTCCTGCACTTTGCTTAAGCTTCACATTTCTTCAGTTCATTTCATACTGCTGTAAAATTCTATTAATCCATTTTGCCTTGTATTCATTTATTTTATTATGGTCATCACGTATTCCAAATTGCTCTATAGTCTATTGCTTTTCATATGCACATAATTCTTATGGTAAGTAAAATTCTTCATAATCACGGATATATGTAGTCCCAGCTATGAGAGAATTTTGAAGAGACTTTTTACTCAGTTTTTTGGATCATCTTGCATATGAAACACCTTCTAGAGTTATTCCAAAATACAACAAAGCACGAACCTTATATTTATTTTATTGTAATTTCCAATTAAAGTTAAACTGATACATATTCTTCCTTCTTAACCAGAGGTAATTTCCCTTCTTTTGAGTGCAATTCTTTATACTCACATAAAGAAGTCGTTACGTATTGCTTACAACACTTATAAATTTAGACTAAGCTGTAGCTTGGTTTTTCAAACTACAGTTGTCTTCTGAATGTTACTCCTTATTTTCGCACATATTCACGGTTATTTGATTGTTAAGTCTTAATGTATTCTGATTTGTTTCCTTTACATTTGTTTACTGTTTAGAAGAAATATATTCGAGTATGTTACCATCGCACTATCAAAACAAATACTTACCCTGTTTCTGCATCTACCTCCCACAATGAAACACATTTTCAGATACCTGAGCAGTACTGTATCCTTTTACGTGGCGATACTAAGTTACTATTTCATGGTGACTTTGTAAGCCGAACACAGGATAACTGAATCAAACAACAGAATAGAAAATTCTCAAGTTCTTGTCTTTCTTTATAAATATCAAGCTGTTACATCACGAAGTGATGGATGTGACATGATGACATTTTTGTCTAATAGGGCATACCATTAGGTAAAGATCCCCTGTTAACTCGGTACTTATGAAGAGAAGATTTCAGTTAACAAACTGTTGTCTGAACACAACCATGTGTCTCTGAGGCAAGCAGAATCCCTATGAGATTGGTGGCGGATAAGAGAATTGCTGAAATATCGCAATAGAAGGAAACGCTATTGCTGGGCCTCTAAAAGTCTTCCCCCAGCTGAGAAAATAATGAAAAAATGAGCATCAAAGAAGATAGTCTCATTAACTCAAAATCGTGATTATGAGACCTGAAACGGTGTGGGAAATATGACACATAACCACGGTGAAGGGAGAGGTATGAGTTTAAAGTACAATTTACAGCAGAAGGTTTTCATAGGATAATATTTTCTTTTTATACCAACAGCGGCAGCCCGTCATACCCTACTGCCCCCTCCATTACAGTTTATCGATTGACTGTATTACAGTCACTAACTTAGCGTTAGCTCGAAATTTAAAGTTAGTGTAGCAAGCTGTAGTTAAAATTTAACGAATAATTCCAGACATAGGTCCTCGACAGTGACAGTGTCCGAGGGAGGACTCGAATCTACGACGGGGGGCGCCGCGTGAGCAGTGGCAAGACGCCTAGACCGCGCTGCTACCCTGCGCGGCCGCAGTACTGCCAACCCGTATTGCTTCAGATACCGCCACACACTCCATGGGATACCTTTCTGACTGCAAACTAGACAATATCTGAGGACTAAAGATACGAAAAGGGGCTTTACTATTCTGCTCGGCCGAGCTAACAAGTGCGTGTCTCCTATGACGCTGAATATTGCACTCCTGAGTCCATTGATTCCACATTGTGGTTTTAATTAAATTTCCGCTACTTGGGACACTGTAGACGGAAAACTATTTATCGAATGGGTACCAACTTTTTAGGAATGCTGTTCGGATTGGGCGCTGGAGCATTAGCGTTGTTGGTACTGATGATGTCATGACATTCTGTTAGGCGCCTGTTTTGGTAGGGCGACGTAGGGTTGAAACACAAGAATCAATGTGGCTTACAGTTGCAGACAGTCAATATGGGTCTGGAAAAGGTGAGCAGGACTTCATACGTCGAGCTGTTTTATCAAAACAACGGCAATAGTCATGCTTCTCTTCGCGAGCATCGTCCCGTTCGAGCGGTATGGAGAGGCCTTCTATCCGCACCGGGGGCGAAGAACGTGATCGGAATTTCGAGTAAACTGGTGATTTTGGAATTGCCCCTGGGAGAGGGAAACGCCCAATTGCACCACATATTAGTGAATAAGCTACTGTCTCCACCGCCGAAAATACTGGACGCAATGTGCGATCTTCAAGTAGTGCACAGCAGCTAAACATTCCATGGTGCACCGTTCGAAAAAATGCTTCAAAATATTGTGGAATGATATCCAGTCTGTCGTGGGTGCAGATGGTCGTCTCATTTAGCAATGTTTGAAACCTCGGACATTAACATGAGACGCAATTACCAAAGGTTACTTTCTCGCGTGAAAATTAAAATATGTTCCTTTCTATGATTGATTCGTCATATCTCTTCAGCATCTCCTTACAAATATTTCTGCAAAGATTCTTTGCCCTTACGATCACACGATTTCATAGAGCCCTCTCAGACGGCGAAAGGTTAATTATAACTACCCTGTATATTCTCATGATACCGACCCACTTGAGCACCAGTATCACATTACGGTAAACCTCATTATCGACAGGACGCGGTTCTGCTGCTATCGAATTCCGACACGTGCAGATGATGGTCCTCTTTCTCCTACGACGCATAACCTTATCTTCTCACAAACAAACAGATTTCGTATGTGATCTCAATTTCAGGCTCATTTCATGACCTTTCCTTTTTTAAAGAATGTAAATGTCGGTTTTTCCACACAATTATTGCGATTACCCGTAATTGGTAATCATTTCTGTGTCAAATGGTTCAAATAGCTCTGAGCACTATGGGGCATAACTTCTGAGGTCGTCAGTCCCCTAGAACTTAGAACTACTTAAACTTAACTAACCTAAGGATATCACACACATCCATGCCCGAGGCTGGATTCGAACCTGCGACCGTAGCGGTCGCGCGGTTCCAGACCGTAGCACCTAGAACCACTCGGTCACTCATGGTGGCTTTCTTTGCGAAGTATGAGGTCTGTTGTATCCCACTTTAATAATATTTCAGGTTCAAACACCATCAGCATCCCTCATCACAGCCTCAATTAGCACCTAATATTTTATTACTGTTTAACATATTGAGTAACTGTTCTGTAATATCATCGTTAATTTTGGGGATTACTGCAGTCGCACATGAGGCACTGATATGTAATTTCACAGGCGCGCCTGTTCGTAACCACGAGGCGGCCGGGCCGATCCCCGCAATCGTGGTGACTTTGCAGAAGACCAGGCAGCTACAAACGGTCTGCGAAGTATTTCCAGATCTTTGAGACACGAAGGTGTTGATCTGTACGTGTCTGAAAGCTATGTATCGGCACACCAAGCGTGATCTGAATTGGTATATACACTCTATGATTCCTGCAGAGTTGTGCGAAGTCTGTAGCACCATCCGCGACGTCGGGTCCACGTAAGTCTTCATCGCGTTATGGGCCGGCCAGTAGCTGACGTCGGTAAGGGCAGTCACCTTCACCAGAGCAGTTCACGGTTCTAAGTCCATACTTGTGGACTTCTAACGATAAGACAGATTCTTGACGGTAGCAACCTGGATCCTGCCTTGGAGGACAGCGTTTCACAGACAGGACGGTATTGGCGCCATCCGCCCACACCAGGACGAGTGTAACCCACTAGCGGTGCAAGCCTCGGAGGAATCAGAGGACGTTTGCGTCACTGGTGCTTACGACTCATGGCCACATAGTGATAACTGAAGTACGTGCTGCCAATGGGATAAACAGATAGCTGGCTAAAGCCTGAAATAAATTCTGCAGAAATTTTTACAAAGTCTCAGACGGTGTTCAGGAAAGATCGATTAGGCAGAATTGGTGGTGAGGTGTTTGTGTCTGTCAGTAGTGATTTATCTTGTAGTGAAGTCGAAGTAGATACTCCGTGTGAATTGGTATGGGTGGAGGTTATACTTAACAGCCGAACTAAGTTAATAGTTGGCTCTTTCTACCGACCCCCAGACTCCGATGATATACACTCCTGGAAATGGAAAAAAGAACACATTGACACCGGTGTGTCAGACCCACCATACTTGCTCCGGACACTGCGAGAGGGCTGTACAAGCAATGATCACATGCAAGGCACAGCTGACACACCAGGAACCGCGGTGTTGGCCGTCGAATGGCGCTAGCTGCGCAGCATTTGTGCACCGCCGCCGTCAGTGTCAGCCAGTTTACCGTGGCATACGGAGCTCCATCGCAGTCTTTAACACTGGTAGCATGCCGCGACAGCATCGACGTGAACCGTATGTGCAGTTGACGGACTTTGAGCGAGGGTGTATAGTGAGCATGCGGGAGGCCGGGTGGACGTACCGCCGAATTGCTCAACACGTGGGGCGTGAGGTCTCCACAGTACATCGATGTTGTCGCCAGTGGTAGGCGGAAGGTGCACGTGCCCGTCGACCGGTGACCGGACCGCAGCTACGCACGGATGCACGCCAAGACCGTAGGACCCTACGCAGTGCCGTAGGGGACCGCACCACCACTTCCCAGCAAATTAGGGACACTGTTGCTCCTGGGGTATCGGCGAGGACCATTCGCAACCGTCTCCATGAAGCTGGGCTACGGTCCCGCACACCGTTAGGCCGTCTTCCGCTCACGCCCCAACATCGTGCAGTCCGCCTCCAGTGGTGTCGCGACAGGCGTGAATGGAGGGACGAATGGAGACGTGTCGTCTTCAGCGATGAGAGTCGCTTCTGCCTTGGTGCCAATGATGGTCGTATGCGTGTTTGGCGCCGTGCAGGTGAGCGCCACAATCAGGACTGCATACGATCGAGGCACACAGGGCCAACACCCGGCATCATGGTGTGGGTAGCGATCTCCTACACTGGCTGTACACCTCTGGTGATCGTCGAGGTGACACTGAATAGTGCAAGGTACATCCAAACCGTCATCGAACCCATCGTTCTACCATTCCTAGACCGGCAAGGGAATTTGCTGTTTCAACAGGACAATGCACATCCGCATGTATCCCGTGCCACCCAACGTGCTCTAGAAGGTGTAAGTCAACTACCCTGGCCAGCAAGATCTCCGGATCTGTCCCCCATTGAGCATGTTTGGGACTGGATGAAGCGTCGTCTCACGCGGTCTGCACGTCCAGCACGAACGCTTGTCCAACTGAGGCGCCAGGTGGAAATGGCATGGCAAGCCGTTCCACAGGACTACATCCAGCATCTCTATAATCGTCTCCATGGGAGAATAGCAGCCTGCATTGCTGCGAAAGGTGGATATACACTGTACTAATGCCGACATTGTGCATGCTCTGTTGCCTGTGTCTATGTGCCTGTGGTTCTGTCAGTGTGATCCTGTGATGTATCTGAACCCAGGAATGTGTCAATAAAGTTTCCCCTTCCTGGGACAATGAATTCACGGTGTTCTTATTTCAATTTCCAGGAGTGTAGTTGCGGAACAGTTCAGAGAAAATTTGAGTCTCGTAACAAATAAATACCTCACTCATACGGTTATAGTTGGTGGGGACTTCAAACTTTCCTCGATTTGTTGGCAAAAATACTTGTCCAAAACCGGTTGTAGGCAAAAAACATCTTCCGAGATTGTCATCAGTGCTTTCTCCGAAAATTATTTCGAGCAGTTAGTCCACGAACCCACGCGAATTGTAAATGGTTGCGAAAACACACTTGACCTCTCAGCCACAAACAATCCAGAGCTAATAGTGAGCATCATGACTGATACAGGGATTAGTGATCACAAGGTAGTTGTAGCTACGCTCAATACCGTTTCTTCCAAATCCACCAGAAACAAACGCAAAATAATTTTATTTAAAAAAGGGGATAAAGTGTCACTAGAAGCATTCCTAAGAGACAATCTCCTTTCCTTCCGAACTGACTATGCAAATGTAGACGAGATGTGGCTCAAAGTCATAGATATAGTAGCAACAGCAATTGAGAGATTCATACCTCATAATTTGGTTAGAGATGGAACTGGTCCCCATGGTACACAAAACAGGTCCGAACGCTGTTGCAGAGGCCACGGAAAAAGCATGCGAAGTTCAGAAGAACGCGAAATCCCGAAGAGTGGCTAAAATTTACAGACGCGCGAAATTTGGCACGGACTTCAATGTGAGATGCCTTTAGTAGGTTCCACAACGAAACATTGTCTCGAAATTTGGTAGAAAATCCGAAGAAATTGTGGTCGTATGTAAAGTACACAAGCGGCAAGACGCAGTCAATACCTTCGCTGTGCAGTGCCGATGGTACTGTTAGCGACGACTGTGCCGCTAAAGCGGAGGTATTGAACGCAGTTGTCCGAAATTCCTTCACCAGGGAAGACGAATGAAATATTCCACAATTTGAAACACGAACAGCTGCTACCATGAGTTTCTTAGAAATAGATACCTTAGGGGATGCGAAGCAACTCAAATCGCTCGATACGGGCAAGTCCAGATTGTATACCGATTAGGTTCCTTTCAGATTACGCTGATAAAATAGCTCCCTAGTTAGCAATCATATACAACCGCTCGCTCACCGATAGATCCGTTCCTACAGATTGGAAAATTGCGCAGGTCGCACCAGTGTTTAAGAAGGGTAGTAGGAGTGATCCATCGAACTACAGACCTATATCATTGACGTCGGTTTGCAGTAGGGTTTTGGAGCATATACTGTATTCAAACTTTATGAATCACCTCTAAGGGAACGATCTATTGATACGTAATCAGCATGGTTTCAGAAAACATCGTTATTGTGCAACGCAGCTAGCTCTTTATTCGCACGAAGTAATGGCCGTTAACGACAGGGGATCTCCAGTTGATTTCGTATTTCTAGATTTCCGGAAAGCTTTAGACACCTCACAAGCGACTTCTAATCAAGCTGCGGGCCTATGGAGTATCGTCTCAGTTGTGCGACTGAATTCGTAATTTCCTGTCAGGAAGGTCGCATTTTGTAGCAATAGACGGTAAATCATCGAGTAAAACTGAAGTGATATCAATGTGTTCCCCAGGGAAGCGTCCTGAAACCTCTGCTGTTCCTGATCTATAAAAAAGACCTGGGTGGCAATCTGAGCAGTTTTCTTAGGTTGTTCGCAGATGATGCTGTAATTTACCGTCTAGTAAGGTCATCCGAAGACCAGTATCATTTGCAAAGCGATTTAGAAAAGATAGCTGTATGGTGCGGCAGGTGGCAGTTGACGCTAAATAACGAAAAGTGTGAGGTGATCCACATAAGATCCAAAAGAAATCCGTTGGAATTCGATTACTCCATATATAGTACAATTCTCAAGGCTGTCAATTCAACTAAGTACCTGGGTGTTAAAATTACGAACAACTTCAGTTGGAAAGACCACATAGATAATATTGTTTGCGCAGTCGGGAACCGCGGGACTGCTACGGCCGCAGGTTCGAATCCTGCCTCGGGCATGGATGTGTGTGATGTCCTCAGGTTAGTTAGGTTTAAGTAGTTCTAAGTTCTAGGGGACTGATGACCACAGATGTTAAGTCCCATAGTGCTCAGAGCCATTTGAACCATTTTTTTTTTTTTGTCCATGGAATTTTCTTTAGAAGGCACTGATATGGTACTGAATTACAAGCGTTTCGAATTCAGAAAGCACTGAATCAACCTAGCGTTTTTCATCCATGGTACCGAGTATTTTGTGTGTAAGGAGTAAGATTTGCAATTATTGTGAACCACGTTTCAAAATCCATGCCGATTTTCATGTATTCACATACCCAGCTGTAAATAGATCTCATTAGTATAGGACAGAAAAATAACTCTCTCCAAGAGATTTGCGAAGATTGTAGTTAATAATGGAGCTGCATCTTCCCCAAATTTAGTAGTGTACAGTATAGCAGGAACTCCATCGGGCCCTTGATCCTTACAAAGCTTAATCGAATTGATGTACATTTTAACGACATTGATATTCGCTGCACGTCACGTGTTTTCTGAGAAGCAGCTGTTGAATGTTGGCAACAACGTAATATTAACCTGTGAAAGACTATTTGAACAGTTAATTCAAAATTTTCACTTTTGTTTCTTTTTTATATATTTCGATTCGTGTCTTGCTTACGAATATCTGGGCACATATTTGTTGTGCGACTGATAACCCAAACATTTGAACCAAATTTGTTGCGATATTAGACAAGTTTGGCGACAATGTATTGGTCTGCTAGTTGATCTGAGCTTGTCGCATGAGCCTTCGGCTGTCTAGGCATGTTGAAATTATCGTCTGCCTGTCTGCAAATTCTTACTTAGCTTCATGCAGTAGGTTCTGTTTCTTAGGAAGCGTCTTAATATTGCGTGTCTATTATGAACTGTGTCCATTTTTATGTAATCTTTATGCAAGGTACATCCTATTTTAAGGCTTGAACAAGTGTTCCAGTTCTTCTAGATCTTCAGCTTTTTTTCTGCATTAGGTTCTTGTCTGAACTATGAGTCACACTCAGTTTTCAGACAAAGAGATAAAGCATCGCACTGAGGGTAATTCTGATTTAGATAATTTGGTCGTAAAGGATGTGATTAAAACCACAATCGTACTTACTGACGATTTATATAGTAAACTAGGTTAAAAACCCTTGCAGATGAAACAAGTATGTGTAATAGCAGCATTGAAAACCAAACAAAAATTCCTTAATCAAGTACATTCAATTCTGCCGGATAAAAAGAAGTGCATTCGTTTAAGAAGTTATAGCCACTTGTACTTGAAATTACTGAATAACGAACATGTTCGTCTATAATGCAATTTACTTTAGTTAGTCATAGGACAATGAGAGATTAAAGGTGGAAACGTAACTACAATAATATAAATTGACTTTTCGATTAAAATGGCTCTGAGCACTACAGGACTTAACTTCGGAGGTCATCAGTCTCCTAGAACTTACAACTACTTAAACCTAACTAACTTAAGGACATCAAACACACACATACCTGAGGCAGGACTCGAACCTGCGACCATAGCGGTCTTGCGGTTACAGACTGTAGCGCCTAAAACCTCTCGGCCACCCCGGCCGGCATTTTTCGGTTAGTGATTAATGATTGTCTAATCTAAAATTTTTCTGAAATACTTGCATAATATGAGTGTAACTTACTTCCGATTGATTACAAATTTCATAGGATGCAGGGAAATTACAAAAGTTTCTAGTGTTCTAAAGAACACATTCAAACATTACGTAACCAGAAGTAATGCTGAAATGTCACTTTTTGGGAATGTGCGATAATGAAAAAAAGGAGGCCTGACAAATATACACTCCTGGAAATTGAAATAAGAACACCGTGAATTCATTGTCCCAGGAAGGGGAAACTTTATTGACACATTCCTGGGGTCAGATACATCACATGATCACACTGACAGAACCACAGGCACATAGACACAGGCAACAGAGCATGCACAATGTCGGCACTAGTACAGTGTATATCCACCTTTCGCAGCAATGCAGGCTGCTATTCTCCCATGGAGACGATCGTAGAGATGCTGGATGTAGTCCTGTGGAACGGCTTGCCATGCCATTTCCACCTGGCGCCTCAGTTGGACCAGCGTTCGTGCTGGACGTGCAGACCGCGTGAGACGACGCTTCATCCAGTCCCAAACATGCTCAATGGGGGAAAGATCCGGAGATTTTGCTGGCCAGGGTAGTTGACTTACACCTTCTAGAGCACGTTGGGTGGCACGGGATACATGCGGATGTGCATTGTCCTGTAGGAACAGCAAGTTCCCTTGCCGGTCTAGGAATGGTAGAACTATGGGTTCGATGACGGTTTGGATGTACCGTGCACTATTCAGTGTCCCCTCGACGATCACCAGAGGTGATGCAGGGTGTTGGCCCTGTGTGCCTCGGTCGTATGCAGTCCTGATTGTGGCGCTCACCTGCATGGCGCCAAACACGCATACGACCATCATTGGCACCAAGGCAGAAGCGACTTGCACGATGTTGGGGCGTGAGCGGAAGACGGCCTATCGGTGTGCGGGACCGTAGCCCAGCTTCATGGAGACGGTTGCGAATGGTCCTCGCCGATACCCCAGGAGCAACAGTGTCCTTAATTTGCTGGCAAGTGGCGGTGCGCTCCCCTACGGCACTGCGTAGGATCCTACGGTCTTGGCGTGCATCCGTGCGTCGCTGCGGTCCGGTCCCAGGTCGAAGGGCACGTGCACCTTCCGCCGACCACTGGCGACAACATCGATGTACTGTGGAGACCTCACGCCCCACGTGTTGAGCAATTCGGCGGTACGTCCACCCGGCGTCCCGCATGCCCACTATACGCCCTCGTTCAAAGTCCGTCAACTGCACATACGGTTCACGTCCACGCTGTCGCGGCATGCTACCAGTGTTAAAGACTGCGATGGAGCTCCGTATGCCACGGCAAACTGGCTGACACTGACGGCGGCGGTGCACAAATGCTGCGCAGCTAGCACCATTCGACGGCCAACACCGCGGTTCCTGGTGTGTCCGCTGTGCCGTGCGTGTGATCATTGCTTGTACAGCCCTCTCGCAGTGTCCGGAGCAAGTATGGTGGGTCTGACACACCGGTGTCAATGTGTTCTTTTTTCCATTTCCAGGAGTGTATTTGGAACGAGGCAGATACACAGACCTGCAAACCCGTTTCTCACTCATGAAAGTCACCGAGAATTTCGACATCTCTGCACCTAACACAAACACCGTTACGTTCCTGTACGAAGAATGCTGTCGTATCGTAACATATCACTTCAGAATTTATTTTTGGGTGACTCCGTTTGTTTATTGCAAACTGAAGCAAAATTCACACGTTTCTGAAGTGAGTTAAACTCACGTCTCTGTGTCATTGTATAAGGGGCAGTCAAATGAAGAAGAGACAGTTGCAAAAATGTAAGAAACTGTTTATTGTTTCAAAAGTAGTCGCCGTAACTTAATACATTTGTTCCACTGCGAGGCAAGGCGGTCAATGTATGTGGTTGCCTGTGGATCCATGATTGTACCCAGGTGTGCACCTCTTCCCCCTAAGCAAATCTATGGTCAGGAATGTCATCCTTCAAGACTTAAAAATAAGGAAGTCCATGGGGAGAGATCGGTGCTTACGGAGGATGTTTAATGGCTTCTCAGCGAAATGTCTGCAACGTGCTTGAAACAATCTCGGCAACATGTAATCGATTATTATTCCGAAACAGAATGATGATGTCCGCCACCATTCATGGGCATTGGGATTTGGCGGCGTATTTCTGTTTTTGCAAAGTGTCTATGTATCGCTGTGCTTTAACTGGGGCACTGTGTTCCAAAATGTCAATGAGCGGCGGGCCCTTCCAGTCCCGCAGATGGACTGGCTGTTATTTTGTCTACGATGCAGAAGTGCCTCTCAGAATTCCTTGCACATCCTCTATTCAATCAAAATCTCTCTCTATGTAACTTTCACAATGTCGGAGCTCTGACGAAAGACATTCATGACCCTTAATTTTCTTCGGACGCAGAGGTCTCGCGTTGGTACAGTCATGGTTCCGTAGGCAGCCTAAAACATTTTCCTATAAAGGGATTAAACAGTCTTGTCTAGCAGTGGGATAAATACACTGAAGCGCCAAATAAACTGGTATTCAAATACAGAGGCATGTAAAGAGGTAGAACACAGCGCTCCGGTCGGCAACGCCTATATAAGACTACAAATGTGTGGCCCAGTTGTAAGATCGGTTACTGCTGCTAAAATGGCAGGTTATCAAGATTTAAGTCCGTTTGAACATGTTGTTACAGTCGGCGCACGAGTAAAGAGACACAGCATCGCCCAGGTAGTGATGGAGTGGGGATTTTCCCGTACGACTATTTCACGAGTGTACCGTGAATATCAGGAATCCGATAAAACATCAATCTCCGACATCGCTGTGGCTGGAAAAAGATCCTGCAAAAGGGACCAACGACGACTGACAAGAATCGTTCAACGTGACAGAAGTGGAGCCCTTCCGCAAACTGTTGCAGGTTTCAATGCTGGGCCGTCAACAATTGTAAGTGTGCTAATCATTCAACGAAAAATCATAGACTTGGACTTTCGGAGTCGAAGACCCACTCGTGTATCCTTGATGACTTCACGACACAAAGTTTTACGTGTCTCCTGGATCAGACAACACCGACATTGGACTGTTGATGACTGGAAACATGTTGCCTGGTTGGACGAGTCTCGTTTCAAATTGAATCTAGCGGATGGACGTGAACGAGGATGGGCCCTGCATGTCAGTGGGGGGACTGTTGAAGCTGGTGAAGGCTCTGTAATGGCGTGGGGCGTGTGCAGCTTGAGTGATATGGGACCCTGATACGTCTAGATACGACTCTGGCAGATGACACGCACGTAAGCATCCTGTCTGATCACCCTCATCCATTTTCGTGTCACCGCCAGACACCACACTTGATAGGTGGTAGCCTTTACATCGGCCGCGGTCCGTTAGTATACGTCGGATCCGCGTGTCGCCACTATCAGTAATTGCAGACCGAGCGCCGCCACAGGCAGGTCTAGTCTAGAAAGACTTCCTAGCACTAGCCCCAGCTGTACAGCAGACTTTGCTAGCAATGGTTCACTGTCTATATCTACATCTACATTCATACTCCGCAAGCCACCCAACGGTGTGTGGCGGAGTGCACCTTACGTGCCACTGTCATTACCTCTTTTTTCTGTTCCAGTCGCGTATGGTTCGCGGGAGGAACGACTGTCTGAAAGCCTCCGTGAGCGCTCGAATCTCTCTAATTTTACATTCGTGATCTCCACGGGAGGTATAAGTAGGGGGAAGCAGTATATTCGATACCTCATCCAGAAACGCACCCTCTCGAAACCTGGCGAGCAAGCTACACCGCGATGCTGAGCGCCTCTCTTGCAGAGTCTGCCACTTGAGTTTGCTAAACATCTCCGTAACGCTATCACGGATTCCAAATAACCCTGTGACGAAACGCGCCGCTCTTCTTTGGATCTTCTCTATCTCCTCCGTCAACCCGATCTGGTACGGATCCCACACTGATGAGCAATACTCAAGTATAGGTCGAACGAGTGTTTTGTAAGCCACCTCCTTTGTTGATGGACTACATTTTCTAAGGACTCTCCCAATGAATCTCAACCTGGTACCAACAATTAATTTTATATGATCATTCCATTTCAAATCGTTCCGCACGCATACTCCCAGATATTTAACAGAAGTAACTGCTACCAGTGTTTGTTCCGCTATCATATAATCACACAGTAAAGGATCCTTCTTTCTATGTATTCGCAATACATTACATTTGTCTATGTTAAGGGTCAGTTGCTACTCCCTACACCAAGTGCCTATCCGCTGCAGATCTTCCTGCATTTCGCTACAATTTTCTAATGCTGCAACTTCTCTGTATACTACAGCATCATCCGCGAAAAGCCGCATGGAACTTCCGACATTATCTACTAGGTCATTTATATATTTTGTGAAAAGCAATAGTCCCATAACACTCCCCTGTGGCACGCCAGAGGTTACTTTAACGTCTGTAGACGCCTCTCCATTGATAACAACATGCTGTGTTCTGTTTGCTAAAAACTCTTCAATCCAGCCACACAGCTGGTCTGATATTCCGTAGGCTCTTACTTTGTTTATCAGGCGACAGTGCGGAACTGTATCGAACTCCTTCCGGAAGTCTAGGAAAATAGCATCTACCTGGGAGCCTGTATCTAATAATTTCTGGGTCTCATGAACAAATAAAGCGAGTTGGGTCTCACACGATCGCTGTTTCCGGAATCCATGTTGATTCCTACAAGGTAGACTCTGGGTTTCCAAAAACGACATAATACTCGAGCAAAAAACATGTTCCAAAATTCTACAACAGATCGACGCCAGAGATATAGGTCTATAGTTTTGCGCATCTGCTCGACGACCCTTTTTGAAGACTGGGACTACCTGTGCTCTTTTCCAATCATTTGGATCCTTCCGTTCCTCTAGAGACTTGCGGTACACGGCTGCTAGAAGGAGGGCAAGTTCTTTCGCGTACTCTGTCTAGAATCGAATTGGTATTCCGTCAGGTCCAGTGAACTTTCCTCTGTTGAGTGATTTCAGTTGCTTTTCTATTCCTGATACGCTCTAATTTGCAGAGACGACAGTTTAGCATAGCCTTCAGCTACGTCATTTGCTACGACCTAGCAAAGCGCCATATTCTTCAAGAATGTATTCTGAACAGATAATATTGTGAATCAAGTACCGTCAAGAGCGACGTTGACCATTAATAGATTAAAGTTAAGTATCAAACTAATTACGTCCGCTTTCTGAATTCTAATTCCTTGTCATGTTCCAGACCTCACGTCAGTATAGTTCTTCCCTCCTCACGCCAGCCTGCGTGAGCTAAAACGCGTGCATTTCGGCCTCCTCTAGTAACACGGTGTTGGCTCTTCTGCCACCACATCATCCATTGTGCATTCCGACGGACTTTGGCAATTCCAGCGGGACAATGCGACACTCCACACGTCCAGAATTGTTACAGAGTGGTTCCAGGAACACTCTCCTGAGTTTAATCACTTCCTCTGACCGCCGGATTCCCCAGACAAGAACATTATTGAGGATATGTGGAATGCATTGCAACGTGCTGCTAGAAGAAATATCCACCCCCTCGTACTCTCTCGGATTTATGGACAGCCCTGCAGGATTCATGGTGTAAATTCCCTTCAGCACTCAAATTGTTCGAGTCCATGCAACTTCTGCGTGCTCACGGGGGCCCTACACGATATTAGGTAGGGTTCGAGTTTCTTGGCTCTTCCGTGTATATAAACAGATACGTCGAATATTTATAAACAGTATATATTTTACTGTGGATTAAAACTGAAAAAACTGCAAAAAGACGGGAATTTAAGGACATAGGATCTGGATAAGCTGAAAGAACCAGAGGTTGTACAGAGTTTCAGGGCGAGCAGAAGGGAACGATTGACAGGAATGGGGGAAATAAAAACAGTAGAAGAAGAATGGGTAGCTTTAAGGGATAAAATAGTGAAGGCAGCAGAGGATGAAATAGGTATAAAGACGAGGACTAGTAGAAACCCTTGGGTAACAGAAGAAATATTGAATTTAATTTATGAAAGGAGAAAATATAAGAATGCAGTAAATGAAGCAGGCAAAAAGGAATACAAACGTCTCAAAAATGAGATCGACAGGAAGTGCAAAATGGCTAAGCAGGGATGGCTAGAGGACAAAAGTAAGGATGTAGAAGCTTATCTCACTAGGGGTAAGATAGATACTGCCTACAGGAAAATTAAAGAGACCTTTCGAGAGAAGAGAACCACTTGTATGAATATCAAGAGCTCAGATGGCAACCCAGTTCTAAGCAAAGAAGGGAAGGCAGAAAGGTGAAAGGAGTATATAGAGGGTTAATACAAGGGCGATGTACTTGAGGACAATGTTATGGAAATGGAAGAGGATGTAGATGAAGACGAAATGGGAGATAAATTACTGCTTGAAGAGTTTGACAGAGCACTGAAAGACCTGAGTCGAAACAAGGCCCCGGGAGTAGACAACATTCGATTAGAACTACTGACGGCCTTGGGAGAGCAAGTCATGACAAAACTCTACCAGCTGGTGAGCAAGATGTTTGAGACAGGCGAAATACCCTCAGATTTCAAGAAGAATATAATAATTCCAATCCCAAAGAAAGCAGGTGATGACAGATGTGAAAATTACCGAACTATCAGTTTAATAAGTCACAGCTGCAAAATACAGACGAATGGAAAAACTGGTAGATGCGTACCTCGGGGAGGATCAGTTTGGATTCCGTAGAAATGTTGGGACACGTAAGGCAATACTGACGTTACGACTTATCTTCGAAGAAAGATTAAGAAAAGGCAAACCTACGCATCTGGAATTTGCAGACTTGGAGAAAGCTTTTGACAATGTTGACTGGAATACTCTCTTTCAAATTCTGAAGGTGGCAGGGGTAAAATACAGGGAGCGAAAGGCTATTTACAATGTGTACAGAAACCTGATGGCAGTCATAAGAGTCGAGGGGCATGAAAGGGAAGCAGTGTTTGGGAAAGGAGTGAGACAGGGTTGTAGCCTCTCCCCGATGTTATTCAATCTGTATACTGAGCAAGCAGTAAAGGAAACAAAAGAAAAATTCGGAGTAGGTATTAAAATTCATGGAGAAGAAGTAAAAACTTTGAGGTTCGCCGATGACATTGTAATTCTGTCGGAGACAGCAAAGGACCTGGAAGAGCAGGTGAACGGATTGGACAGTGTCTTGAAAGGAGGATATAAGATGAACATCAACAAAAGCAAAACGAGGATAATGGAATGTAGTCAAATTAAATCGGGTGATGCTGAGGGAAATAGATTAGGAAATGAGACACTTAAAGTAGTAAAGGAGTTTTGCTATTTAGGAAGTAAAGTAACTGATGATGGTCGAAGTAGAGAGGATATAAAATGTAGACTGGCAATGGCAAGGAAAGCGTTTCTGAAGAAGAGAAATTTGTTAACATCGAATATAGATTTATGTATCAGGAAGTCGTTTCTGAAAGTATTTGTATGGCGTGTAGCCATGTATGGAATTGAAACATGGACGATAACTGGTTTCGACAAGAAGAGAATAGAAGCATTCCAAATGTGGTACTACAGAGGAATGCTGAACATAAGGTGGATAGATCACGTAACTAATGAAGAGGTATTGAATATGAGTGGGGAGTAGAGAAGTTTGTGGCACAACTTGACTAGAAGAAGGGATCGGTTGGTAGGACATGTCCTGAGGCATCAAGGGGTCACAAATTTAGCATTGGAGGGCAGGGTGGAGAGTAAAAAACGTAGAGGGAGACCAAGAGATGAATACACTAAGCAGATTCAGAAGGATGTAGGTTGCAGTAGGTACTGGGAGATGAAGAAGGTTGCACAGGATAGAGTAGCATGGAGAGCTGCATCAAACCAGTCCCAGGACTGAAGACAACAACAACAACATATATTTTACTTACTTTCAGCCTGTTTTCATTTCACATCCCCTTGCATCATTTACATACAAGTAATGTACGACTTCGTAAGTTCATCTTCAGTCTTATGTTATGGCCCTCACAGTCCGTAAAATCAATAGAATTCTACGAGGTATGCTAAATCAAAGTGTGGACAACTGTTAGAGTCACTAAATTTTTACTATTGCGACTAACAGCTAACAGACTTCAGCTATGTGCTGGTAGACAGACCACTTGTTATTAGCTATAATTTTTAGAAGGGTTTACGTGTATATCAATGACACCAAGAGTGGATTTTCGGCATAAATTCAACATGTTTAATCACTACATGAATGACTTTGTTAATATAACAAATATGAAAGCATAGGATGGTCTCAATATAAATATCCCTCAACCAAAGATGTCAATTCAGTGTGCTCCTAAATCTGTATTAGCACTGTCTGCTGCTCTCAGCTGAATTAAATTCACTGAGATGAGTTAAATGAATCTTTGTGTTTGAAATCAAGAAAATAAAATTACGTTGGATGAGTGATTTTATTACATCGGATACACATACGTATGTGCTGTTCACACAATCACCGTTGGATAGTTTCTAATTCTAGCGTTTGGAACAAATAATTGCCAATGTCATTGACTTTGGATACTTGAGGCGTGCTTTGATGTACTGTCATCTATCCCTTGATTCCCAGCTCATATTCAGCGTCACTAACACCCACTTATCGACTCAACTTTAGATTGCTTCATGAATGTATGGGAAACGACTATATTTAGTCAGTCGGAAGTGTTCAGGGTCCATCGTTATGAATTTTTTTCATCTTTGTTTCACTATCATGTATTTCCTCAAAAGGGAATGTGTTTTTCAACGACCCAGGCATTTGTGTGTACCTCTGCTTTCAATTTTGCGGAAAAACAGGCACCTTGGCCTATACAGCTTACAGCAGAAGAAATCTCTCGGCAGACCATTCATCACTTGTTCCCCAGGCAGCCTTCTGGTAGCTGTGGGGCAGGAAATCCCTAGTCATCTGTTATCTCACATACCTTATCATTCTCGGTGCCATATCACGAGTCTGACCCTTTGTTAAGGGTTTTGTTATTCTTATTGGTGACCATCGTGGTGACCTATGCTCTTTAGGGATATCTTAACTGCAGTTCTTTTTGCAATAGTATGATTTGCGAACGCGGTACATGATTTTAAGGATCTAAGTAATTTCTAAGAAACATCCTTGCAATTCAGGTAAAATTTTACGGCTATGAAATGATGCTTTAGAGAGGACTGTGGACCGTTCAGTGTACCATTTAAGTTCGTGTGTTTGTTGTCCTTAGCGTAAGTTAGATTAAGTAGTATGCAAGCCTAGGGACCGATGACCTCAGCAGTTTGGTCCCATGGGAACTTAGCTCAAAGTTAAAAAAAAAATCTAGCAGTGTGATTATTGCTGCTGCATCCCTTGATGTAGCAGGAGAGAGAGGCACTCCGACGGCGGTACGTTCAGCGAGAACACTTGAACCGAGTTTGGCAACACATTGGTTTGGCAGACTAGTCACGATTCAGTATACAGCAACCCAATGGACGTAGCCGCGTGTGGAGGCTCCCAGAAGAACGTATGTTGCCAGGTTGCTATTCTCGTGACAGCAGCCTTTAAATTTCTGATGCGTTAAAGCCTTATCTTCAAGGTCTCTGTGACTTTATATTTCAACAAATAAACGTAAGTTCTGCCCGGACTTAGCTTGATGGCTTGGATGCTCGACTGTTTCTCTGGCCTGCAGGTACTCCATATGTTACCTACTGAAGACATCAGGTCATGGGTTGCCCAGGGATTAGCACGTCACTGTTCGATAGCTACTACGACTGATAAACTATGGAATAGAGTTGAAGTAGCATTGAATGTCCTATTCGTATCATCAATCCAAGATACAAGCCATTTTGCTATAAGAAGTGAAAGTAATATTTATTAAATTTCACATCATCTTTACCCCCAAATAATGTACAAATGTAATCTTGTAGCCTCCCTACTACACTGTCCATGCGTATTAAGGAAAATGTTATTTTTAGCTAACCTCTTGATGTTGCTATAATTTTGCCAACAGTGTATTATCCAAAAAAACGTGACAATAATATTCTTTGTAACCCTAGCAATACCAACGTATTTTCCATAACGCTTACTAACAAGGCCATGGGGGTGGGGAGTAAGTTTATTATCACCGCGAAAGACTTTAAAAATGGAAATTTCGTCAACTGCTGATGACTTTTGTTCGCAGAAATAATTTCTAACGAGATATGTATAAGTAAGGTCCTGAACCCGAAAATTGAATCACATTCATTTAAGAATACGAGAGTTCTCTGATTACGATATTATTCAGACTACGATGGGAAGTTCCTTTGGACACGCATGCGTGTCCAAAGGAAGTTTGCATCACAATCAGAATAACACAGGTACTTCAATATCGTATTTCTCTGCCGATACCGGGAAGCAACTTTCAGCTTAAAAATCCAGGTCGCAGACGTTTGGTTGACGTCATACGGAAGTTTGCGGGTGGCCGACAGTCGCCTAAGGATAGCCAAATGGTTAGGCGAGCTCTCGCGATAAGCGGGAACTCTGGATTCGAGTGATGGTTAGGCACAAATTTTCATTGTCCTCATTCCATTCTACAAATGATGGTTGTCATTATTCGGAGTTTCGAATACATTTAATGTATTACATTTACTAAAGTGACAAGTGTTACTAAAACTTAAATTTTTGGGTTAAGTTTAACTGAAAAATTGAAAATATTTTTGGATTCTCGTAGCATAAGTAATTAAAAACAATATTTTTTTCAAAATTCTAAAGTATAATATATCTAACTATAATATATTTTCGAAAAGTGGTCACAAAGGCCCCTGCCCCCATAGTGTTCCGAAGATTAATTCTGACAAATTACCAGTCTGATTCAAAGACTGTAAAGTAGCTCTCAATGAATACAATTCATTGGCTTGATCTCCACGAAACGTAGGTACTTTCACTAAATAATTACCAATTGGAAATAGTTTCGATCTGTTTTAAATAAAATAGAAGTTATACAAATGGCAGGATCGATATATTGGTAATAAACAGGTAAATGGCAGTTTATCTGCACAAGATATGCCTAATAAGTCTTCTTGCAGCCTACACCGTGACGTTACACAAGTATATGCGACCAACATCAGGTCCGATTAACAGAGGTCACAGAGTGAGGACAAACACCGTTAGCCATAACAGCAAACGGGTCTATGGAATCTGCGGCAACAGTGGTCTGTGGACAACTGTAGATTACAGCTGAAACTTGTAGCTGTAGCAGTAAAACATTGAATATTGTCCAGTAAATAAAGGAATTTATAAAAAATCTAGTTTTTATCACGACATTCTCCATACAGTTTTTTGATATTTGTCTGAATATGATCACGCTTCTTAGAACAACAGAGGAATGTAACAAACACGCTTTAAAAATATTAACTGTAAGACAATTTCAGTATTTCACGCGATAACCTACTAAGATTATATCAGGCACCTTTTTTTTTTTTTTTTTTTTTTTTAACGCTGAATGAATGAATCTTGTTCAGTCATTATCTTATCGATCCTATACACTCTAACAACAAAGGCAACGCTCATGTTGTGAATGAATTTATAGAACCATTAATTTCCCACTGTCAACGCTTTATACTGTACCAAAGAAGAATAAATAGATAACCAAGAAGTTGAGGATCAAATTCACAAAGTCACCATTGGGATCAAAGATGCGCAGTATCTACAATTAAAATGAAAGAGTGTTTTCATCCTCAACCTTTGCGACATGTACAGCGTGGTGTGTGGTAATGTTTATCCATTAAGACGCTGTCAGCAGCACTGGCTGCCCAGGGCTCTGCTTCATGCAATACCACTAGGGATTTCCTCATGTATAACACCTACAAATACTGCTGCTAAATACTTTACTAAAACACTTAGAAAACTTGGTAACGTTTGCAGAAACCTTCGATATAATTACACTGATGAGCCAAACCAATGTGACTGCCTATTTAATACCATGTTAGACCACCTTGGAAACGAAATACAGTACGATTCAGTGCGCTATTGATTTTACAAGTCCTACATAGGTTTCTAGAGGTATCTGCCACAACATGTCTGTGAGCAGATCATGCGATTACCGTAAAATATAGTCTTATGATTTGTGGGAGTGGTGATGGTGACCGATAGCGTCCGAGATTTACTCCATTGGGCTCACGTCAGTGGAATTAGATCGGCAAGATATCAACGTCAGTTTACTATCAAGCTCTTCAGTCCACTGTAAGCAATTATGGGAGGTGATGCAAATTGTTATCGTGAAGGAAGTTGCCTTCGTTTTCAAGGATCCAAATCTGTTGTTGTGTCTTCGATTAGTTTCACAGGTTCCACCAAAGCCTAAGCGTTTGTCACCTACAACATTAAGCTGTCCACATTCTCCTTCATCAATTACGTGGCTCATATTTTGACCAACTGTTCACCTGGACAATGGAAGGGCGGTTAATCCGGACATGACTATCAACTTGGTGTAACTAGAAGCATAATTTATCCTACCAAGTGACACATTCATAGCAGTGCTAGTACTGTTTCGATGATCCTGTGTCCTCTGCGGTTGAAACTAACAACTTCGTGCGGTCGATATGGGAAAGCGAACGGTTTATTTGCTGCTGAGCCGTATATTTAAAAAGGTGCGCTGAATGGTGTGCTCTGAAACACTTGCGTCTGCACTAGCTGTGTATTCTGTCGGCATATCTGCCACCGATTGCTGCCTATCCTCTTTTGCCTACTGAGCAAATTCACTGTCCTTCAACCGCTTTCATGATGTGCTCAGAATAGTAGAACACGAGCAGCCGGCCAGCTTCGCCATTTCCGAAATGCCCGTGCGCCGATGCAATGCCTTAACGACATACACCTTGTGAGAAGGTTTGACCATTTGCGGCTAGTGTCATAACTAGAAAGCATCCCAATTCACCTCTGCTCAACTTATATACAATCCTTCCTTTGTCACACGCCCACAACGCCAAGACGTGCCATTTATTCTTGCGATGCGTTGTTACCCTAATGTTAACGCTTGTAAGTTAGACCATATTTAAACTCATATTTGGTCATTAACTACAGTAGTGAGAGTATACTTATGGAAACCAAATTTTAAAATACAAAACAGTCTTTTACTTAACAATTAGTGTTCCATAGTATTTTATTAAATAAGTGAATGTTGTTGCCGTGTGCATCCACCAGATCTTCGTCCTTCAAAGCTGTTAGTTCCGCACTGGATGGTCCATAATTCGACATCCTGCAAAAATCCTTTCGTGTCGCAAAATAGAGCTGTGTCCTAAACAATCGGTAGTCCACATCAGCAGTCTATGTTTCTTCCCATTTGGCTACACTTTCACAGTCTCTCAGCTCCAGCCATCGGCAATGGTAAGTTTCCCACTGGGTATGTGTACCACCTTGTAGTTCAATTCACTCAACTTTAGTTCCCAACGAGATACTCCATTTGAAGGATCTTTCAGTGCTAGTAACCGCTTCATTGTCAAAAGGTCCGTTACAACTTAGAATTTTGTACTGACAAGGTAACAATGGATTTAGGTAATATTATAAACGACACTCAACATTTATTTACTGTGGCTGAGTAATCCTGTTCAGTTTTATGCAACTGCCTTGATGTATACAGTACTGCATCGCTTTTTCCATGTCTATGATTGCCTGATCCATCTAATCCTGACTGCTTGGTCACGAGGTAGGACAAGTTCGTTCTCGTAATTTGGAGATGCTAGTACCAGCCCAGTCGTTAACACCGCTTGTAATTTCTGAGGCGTGATCTGCTGGTCGACTGGCCACTGGAATTTCATTACGTTTTCCAGCAAATGCATCGAGAGTCTAGCAATTTCAACAAATTCTCTGATGAATTTTCTATAATGACTTTACACTGTAAAAAATGTTTGCAGTTGATTCATTGCTTGTGGTGGTAATAAATCCCTAACAGCACATATTTAACTTCGGTAAGTCTCTACGCCACCTAGATAGTTTACCTATGTTGATGTTAAGTGACCCTTCTCAGTACTTAGCGTTAACGACTCCCTGCTGACATTGCACATGTACCTCCAGATCTCTAGGAAACAAACTAATATCGACTAAATAAACCATACCCTAGTCTCGTATCAGTCCCATTAGTACTCCAGTCAATAACTTTTGGACTGTGGCTGTTGCATTCTTAAGCTCAAATGGCGTCAATCGATGTCGACAGTGACCTCCCGGCCGTGGTGGCCAAGCGGTTCTAGGCGCTTCAGTCTGGAACCGCACGACCGCATCCTGCCTCGGGCATGGATGTGTGTGATGTCCTTAGGTTAGTTAGGTTTAAGTAGTTCTAAGTTCTAGGAGACTGATGACCTCAGATGTTAAGTCCCATAGTGCTCAGAGCAATTTTTTCGACTGTGACCCTACGGAACAGTCGTCCTACAAACAGTCGTCTGAATCTACTTCCAGTTCAGGATATTCACTGTTCAAATCCTTTATTGACTTATATTGACCAAATTGAGGGGTATGTTCGACCCAGGACATGCAACCATGTTTGTTCTTGCATTTTGGTATAGAAAATCACAACTAAACCTGTATTTGTTTCTTCAATCCAGTGACTTCCTTGGAACAATGACAATGGCTATTTACCGTGTACTGGCACTGTTCTCACTAATGCTATTAACCAAGTACTGTTCGATGAATTCTTCAATTACACATTGCAGGTTCCTGGATATTTTGTACAGATCCTTGTAGACTAGAGGGATGGGTGGGCTTTATTCCTGGTCTGGTTTCTATGCTGAGTCACAGGTGTTGCTGGTAATGGTCCACTAGGACTGAAAAAAATCTCCGAACTGTTTTAATACAGTTTCCATTGCTGACTTATCCTTACATTTTAAATGTTACATGTTCTAGCATAGTGCAGATGAATTGATCGTTTACTTGCAGCACAGGTCTCCCACTCGATCTGTCCTAATCATCCTCACCTCTGATGTATGAACTCCAGCTATTTCCTGCCCGGGTGCCACATTTCTATGCATAAAACAAGGCGAAGTATCCAGTTCCTCATTGTGTTCCAATGCTTCTATAACACAGTATACATTGTTCAGTAGGTCACCACCCACACTAATCCAGAGTATATCTCCTGTGCTCCTATCTACCTTTTCATGTGAAATTGAGTTTTGTTGAATGCATACGCAGTTTGTTTCCACTTTCATGACTGACGAACGTTGGAACAGTAAATCACTCACAGTTATTGTTGCCATCTGGAATAACTTCCCTCTGAGTTCGGTAGTATGCAGTATAAGATCAGTTTTGCGATGACTGATACTCAGAAAGTCCAGCCCTAAGACAGCCCATTACCACCGACTGACATGTGGTAATACTTCAATATATTCGTGAAAATTGCCTGCTCCAATACAAAAACTAAACCATGTTGATCCCAATTGTGCGACACCATTGTCCCCTATCCTATGTAAACTACATCGAGGGAACTCCAACTCAGGGTATTAGACTAGTACACGACACAAGAGTTCCTGTTTTTGCTAGAAAGCTGCGTTCCCTACAGTTTGCCACGTCCACTAAACAGCACTACGCCTCTGCATATGCTTTTGCAACAATCTGTTCTACTGGGAATGCCTTCCGGTGATTGGGACATTTCTGTTGGCATTTAAAGAACGTTTATTATGATGCCATTCTCAATATTTTCTGTTTCAACAGTTCCGCTGCTGATGCCCCACCATTCAACATTCATAACATTGTGGTTGGCTGCTTTGTTTCCAAAAGTAGCTGGTGCTTCCACACCAATAGCTTTTTGCCTCTGAGGAAAAAACACTCCTCTCATCTTCCACCTTATTCCCAATATCGAACTCTTCAAGTTGTGTTGCAACGTTAATGGCAGGGGCAAAATCCTTCCATCCGCATTCACCACGATATATCGGCCAGAAGTACTCTAAAAGATACAATTAACACCCAGTGTTCTGCCTCCTGCTGAATAATTTTATTAGCCTCTTCATTTAGTGTCGACTCATGAGTTGTGTACTGGTTTTCCTGATTCCATCTAAGAATTCTTCCCCCGATATATTTCATGTCTAAGACAAGACATTAAGTTGTTTCCTGAAGAATATTCATGTATTCTGTTTACAGTAACGCTAATTTAGTCCTATCATAAACTGCTGGAACAAACGCGCCTTTTTAACTCCTCATCTACATCTACATCTACATCCATACTCCGCAAGCCATCTGACGGCGTGTGGCAGAGGATAAATGATACATGACGTACGTTTTCGCATTGTCTACTAATCTTATCTTGCTAGGTGTAAACCTATGTCATACGACTAATTTTCCAGACTAGTCAGCAAATGCTGACACATGCATCTTCAGTTTACCCAAAAGGGGAACCAATAAAGGAGCCACACTCAGAACTATAAATGGAATAGGTGTACTGACTGAAAATTTAGCCTTCATCCTCCCAGCCTGTCCGTGCTCCCTATGTTATTCAAATGTCTAACTGCATTTGTCGCATGGCACTTCCTTCACTAGTTCGGCAATCCGTTTCGTCAAAATTTCGACCGCTCCTTGCGTTGTCATTACCCATGTGATTGGCATTTATGGAACATTTGTCTACAATACAAGCAAGGTTGTTTATCACAAAACGCTCAAAGGAACCAGGAAAATGACACTAATTTCCTCGACAGTCGAGACGCCAAGCACTAATGTACATCCTGCCAATAATGTGGGTAAGAACCGCAAGTAGCTGACAATTCCGTTGTACATAGTAACCCATGGCATGCCAATTTACAATACTAGGATGTAACTGATCCTAAGAAATAACCTTTACAGTTCCTCTTCAACAGCGAAATGCTCGTAGGTTCCTTCAGTTTCACAAACAGCAGCTTTATATTTCTATGCACATCCTATGAATTTATCATGCCCTTGAACAAAAGCAAACAAAATGCCACTATAGTAAAAGCTCACTCACCAAAACAGTACTGCTGAGCTTCACACTGCAGTAGTAAGACATGTCAGTGAAACAGCATTGACAGATTACACATTTATTACTCAGTAGTACAACAGTCATACCGATGCCAGTAGAGGCCAAGGCCTTGAGGATGTAAGCTGTACGCAAACCACAGTTAAGGCGCTGTGGTCAGCATACATCTCGGCGGTGTCGCGTATGAGAGACAGCGATGATACTGTGGGATTTAGCTCTACTTTTGGTTAATCGACATTAGTTTGACGTTTTCATAGCGACTAATCGGCGACACTTGTACTGACTCTTTTACACTTTATTATGAATGCACGCCTGAAGTTGCTCTAATGAATGGACAGGACAGAAATGGGGTAAATGGGAACTTTAATCCATGAAATAAAAAGGGGCTGATTACATGCTACAACTCGGTAACAGAAAGCTGGCAAGCAGCTTCATTGCCAACGACTTAAAAGAAGGACAAATAATGAACAGAACACACAGAAATCACATAAAAGCGTAAAAAAAGAAAAAAACACAGCACCCTTCGCAGTTCGATACGGATCTGCTCAGACAGCTGGCATTCAATGTACTGTACTGTACACCACACAACACTGAACTTCGCGTTAGTACGTGGCGGCTAATGTGTAGGCCGCTATATCAGGGCCCTGAGCGAATGCGGAATGTTGACATCGAGGAATCGTGCCGGAAGGTGCACCCGGAAGCCAGAGCGACAGAGCGAGTAATCTGTTTCGGAGGAGGAACTGCGTCAAGAGGCGGATGCTGCAATGGCGGCGCTTGCGACGTAGCTTCTCGAACAGAGACGGGCGTATGCATCCCTTAAGCCGCTATCAGTGGTGTGTCTCATAAGGCATATCTGGTTTACCGCGGTTAAATGAGATAGTTGTAGCCTTCCCGTTCACCAGAATGCCTACTGCTTGTGAATGTCGGTGGAGAAGTGTATATGGGCTGAAATATGAGGTTTTTAGTGGTGGTTTAACGCCTTCCGTGTGGAGCCCAATACGTGGACATTGTTCGAAATTTTGATACACGGAACACTGTGTGCCATGTCACGAAGCTTTCGGAGGATGGATCATGGAGACGCGCTCTCTCAAGCAAAAAATCTGGCTTATCTCTCTTTGCTGTTTCTATTGCGTCTGTGTCAACAAAATCACAAGGCAGGTGCAATGTTTGACCATAAAGCAGTTCTGTGGTTGACAAGCTGATGGTGGACTTTGATGTTGTTCGCAAGCCAAGTAGTACCACTGGTAGTGTTAACGATCAGTTCTCGTCATGCCACATAATCCCATTGCCTATCGTGTGGTTTTATTGTGGGCATAACCACAAAACGTGGCTAGCTGAGCGAACAGATCTCATTCAAACTGACGTCCGCAGTCCGTGGTGATATGCGGCGGACGTTCGAATCTCACTAAAGGCGGAAGCTAATGTCTTGGCTGTGATATTATAGACCGGTACTACTTCAGGCCAACGGGTATAATGGTCGGTCATTGTTAATAAGTACCTCCGTCCATTTGATGGAGGAAGTGGTCCAACAATGCCCAAATCTACAGCGACGAAATGAGTGATTGTATCGGGGAAGTCGCCAATTGGCGCTTGTAAATGGCGGATAATTTTGCAGTTTGACGCTTATAACAAGATCTGACCCATTAACGACAGTCTTCTGCATACAGGGCCTCACGAAACGTTTAGACGAAAGGTTTAACGCAGCCCTGGATGACACAGCTCATGGATAGTGTTAGAAGCTGGCCCTCTGAACGCTGCCAACAGAAAGGGCCGAGGTAGAGTGCGAGAGACGTCGCACTATAGTTATGTTCCTTTCACTGGAACGTATGTGAGCTATAACCTCAGTGCTAACGAGGCATCGTTGATGTACAAAAGGTGTTCATCGTCTTCTCGCTACACTCGTACAAGTGCGGAAAAAGCTACTGAACTAGAGACACTTTTGACTCGTGATAGACGATCTACAAAGCCACTGGTGATCCAACATATGTGCTTAATGGCCGTTGTGAATGCGCCGAGAATTCAAAGTGGATAAACTGTCTGGTAGGTATTTGGCACCGTTCTGCCCGACTGCAAACGTCAACAGCTGTGGTCCGTATAAATTGTTAACACTAACGCTTCGACTTGAGTACGAAATTATTTTACCGCCTGGTACATAGCCAGAAGCTCACGGTCGTACGTGCTCCACTTCCTCCGCGAAGGCGAGAGTTAGTGTCAGTAGTACGCGAGTGGTTGCCAGACATCGTATCGATCACTGTAGTGGCGCTGCGCCGACAGCCGTCTGGCTAGCATCCGTGACTATACCTAGTAGTGCATCGAGCCACGGCTGTACCAGACGGCCAGGCTCTTCTCTGCTGCCACGAACGCAGAGCGTATATCGTCTGTTCACTTCATGAGAGGATTGCTGTTAACTTCTGGGCCCTAAAACATGACGTCTAAAGTTCTTGTAACTCCACAACATGAGGAACGTGTGTCTTTAGAAGTTCAGCATAACCAAGAAACATCGTAAATCTTTGACTGTAGATGACCGAGGCACTTCCAGTACCGCGTCAACCTTCTCAGAAAAGGAACAGACCCCGCAGTATAGATGTTATGACCGAGGAACGTTACCTTTGGCTGCACAGATTCACATGTGGGCACATTTGGGACGACTTCGTATCATTCCAATCTTTCGAGTACCTTCCAGAGATGCTGTAGATTCTGTTTCGGGTCGGCGGATAACACTAGAACATCATCGAGGTGCACGAAGCAGTATGGTAGCCCTTGGATAATAGAGTCTATAAATCTTTTCCTAGTTTAAGCAGCGTTACGGAACTAGAAAGTCATGAAAGTGCTTTCAGATAACCCAAAAGACGTTGTTATGGTAGTCTTGGGTATGTCTTTCGTGGCTGCTGATATCTGAGTATATAACTTTGCACAGTCCAGAACAGAGAATACAATGGCACCACGAAGCGTGCAATCATAATACCTCTAAATCGGTATGGGACATCGGTCAGGCAGTATTCGTGAGCTACACGGTGGCGCACAAAATGTGTTACCATTTTGTTTTTGTATATTAACTTCGTTGTCAATACAATCTGAAAGGAACATATACTACAATGAAGAGCCGTTCATGGAGATTTGTTGTAACTCAGCACATGCTCAATATGTCCACCATTTCGTTTCCTAACTTCCTTCAAACGAACACTGAAGTTGGTGATTACCCTACGGCACATGTCTCCCGTAATTTCACTGCATGCTTGAAGAATAAGTCTTCTGAGCTCCATTAAATCACGTGGACGTTTCGGGAACATTTTCTCCTTTAGGTACCCCAAAGAAAAAAGTCACATGGATTGAGGTCAGGACTATTGGGGGGCTACTTTTGTCCGTCATTGAAGCGACATGGTAACCTGAGTGAAATCATCCGCATATCGAAGTGCTCGTGTAAAAACTTCATCTCAGTGTTCGCAGTATGTGGCCTTGCTCCATCTTGCATGAACCACTGTGTGTTGAATGGCAAGGTAGTAGCAAGAAACTGTGGAGTGAAGCTATTGCGAAGCATGCTCAAATAATGCTCGCTGTTCACAGTTTCTTCAAAGAAGAAGGGTCCAATAAGTCCGTGACTGGATATTGCTGCCCACTCTGTAATCCTCGGAGCATAATGTTGCCGTTCATGAAGCACTTGGGGGTTTCCAATGCCCAAAAATCGTAAATTTTGTTTGTCAACCACACCGTCTAAATGGAAATGTGCCTCGTCTGAAAACCAAACGTTGTTGAGAGTTTCTTCCCTATCCTCGGCCCACTGAGAAAACAGTAGTCTCTGCTGCTTGTGTTCTTCAGTGAGCTTCTGTGCACAGGTCATCTTGTATGGGCACATATGGAGGTCACTTTAAAGAATGCGCTGAACGGAGCGTCTGGATATACCCAGTTTCACTGCTGTCTTTCTACACGATTTCCCGGGACTTCTCTGTACAGCAACTCGTACCGCTTCAATATTCTCCGGAGAACAAACAGGCTTAGGCCGAGGTCGCTTCGCTTCCAATACTGTTCCTTCCTGTAGAAATTTATCATACAATCTGTGGATGGTCTTCTTGCAAAGGACTCATCGTGTGTTAAACTGTTGTCGAAAACGCCTCTGAGCCACAACAAGGCTTTTCGTTTCATGAAAAAGTAACACAATTGCCGATCGTTGCTGTGTCGTCAGTCTTCCATTGTCAGTCACTGCTGCTTACTAGTCTCTTAGCGGCAGTATCGTGAATTACACGTCCTTTCGTAACTCATTTGTTTTTCCAAGCTCTGCTGTTACTGCTGTAGAGATCACAGCGGGGTATCTAATGTGCGTCGTAAATTGTGAAAGAAACAATTGATAATACATTTCGTGCGCCACTCTGTATGTTACGGCGTAAAGTCAAGTGCCGGCACGGCAGCCGAGAATGATACAGAAGGCGTCAACCAATCGCCCGCTGAACGACCCCTTTCCTGGACGACAACGCGACAGCCGCGGTCCCTAGGTGAAAAGGACACAAACGCCGCGACGGACTGGCGACACCCCAGTTAAATAGCAGCTTCAAGATTATTCACTTCTATAGCAGCAACTTGGGACCGTCTATACTGAAGAAGACTGCTTTAGTCAATACCTAACTTCGCAATTACACAGATGTGTCTCACGCAAAGAGCGAAATAAAAAATATGCAATCTTCTTCAGTATAGACAACCATAAGACGCTGCCGTACAAGTGCCTCATCTTGAAGATGCTATTCAGATGGGGTGTCGTCAGTCGGTTGCGGCGCTTATGTCCTCTTCACATAGTCTGGCACTTGAGCAGTCAACTGTTCCAAATACCTTTTCACTTTGTAATATAACTCGTTAATACGATTTCTTTCAATGTTCTCTAGCGATCCGAGTAAGCAGGCTTCCTAGACCCCACATATTTGACGAATAGGCAGGAGACATCATATTTGGCGACGAGGTGTAAGAAGAACCAAGAGCATGGCTGACATAATTTTTGTTTTGTCGCCAGATTTTATGTGTTGCTGGCGCCTTAATTCCACTCTGTCTTTTCTTTGAGGGGTTTGTTTACATGTTTTAACAGTGTCTCTTATACTGTCTTTGCTAATCAGTCTTTTCAGGTGGGCGTTGCTGAACTTTTATTTGCATGCTTGCTTATTTGTATTGCTTGCCTTGCCTGTTTATTGAATTTGCCTATTCCAAAATGAGCAACCCACCTTTCCCACCCCCCACTCAGGCGCCTCAGCTGCAAGCGATAGATGCAACGCAGCTAACACAGGTGTTTCAGTTTCAGAGGGAGCAGATCTCAACACTACTAAACACGGTACAGCAGCTCCTCGCGACTCAAGCCACAAATACAGCGCCACAAACAACAATTGTAGCTCCAAATGCCATACCGTCTTTTCGCCAGCTTAATGAAAAAGGAGACGAACGGCTCGAGTGGTTGCAACAGTATGAAGCCCACATCGCATCTCACGACGTATCTGGTCCTGTCAAACTATAGTACGGTAGGACGTGCAGCCTTTCATCTCATTCAGAAAGAAATTTCCTGTAGTCGGGTTGTAGATTTGCTAACTATTATGAGCAACAAGTGAATGTGGTGGCAGCTAGGTACCAATTCCATCATTGCAAGAAATGATTAGAACAACGTTACCGCGAGTGGGTAACAGATTTGCAAGGTATGACGAGGAAATGCAAATTCAGATGTGCTTGTGGTGCTTTATATTCAGAGGAGATGTTGGTGATGCGATCGTGTGCAGTGTGACTGATGTCAGACTTTGAAACAAACAGATCCATCATTTAAGCACATACTGCAAATTCTTGATCAGTATGATTCAGATGTCGTAGCGGCCGATAAATTAGAGTGCCCACCAATTTGTCGGGCTGAGTCGTCCCTTTCTTACAACTGGACCCTTCGGCAGCAACATCACAAGTGCGCCAGGCCACATAAACAGTTTTCGAAACAGGCGAACAGAATTAAGTGATGCCCTCAGTGCTATTCACAACACAAACGCCTAGACTACCAGTCCAGACAAGCACAGTGTTAGGCTTGTGGCAAGACAGGTCAAATGGAACAAACATAAGTATTCTTCCCACTCACAGAAATCTAGTCACAAGGCCCATGTAGTCAGTCCAGTGCATTCAAAGACTGCTGCAGGCATTCGCGAAACTGGCGAGCAAAGCGTTTCTTCAGTGCTACGCCAGTGCAACAAAGTTTTCGTTCATTTGCATATTAATGGAAAATGTGTGAAATTTCATTTGTACATGGATGCCTCTGTAACATTGCTGAATCGTAACACATATGAAACTGTTAGGCTCCCCACGTCTGTCTAAAACTAGCACGCAAGTGTCGGCTGCAATTGGACAAGACATTCCCATTCTCGGAAAATGTATTTTTCCTGACATGTATCGCTCGCATACTCAAATTGTGACTTTCAGTGTGCTACAATCACGTGATTGTGATCACATATGTGGCCTTGATTCGTTTGATATTTTTGGCTTTAATATTCAGGACAATGTGTTGCCCTTGACTGCATTCAGTGCCATAGAAAGGATTTCGTGAACTCTCTTCAAGCGGTTTAGGCAAGGGTAACAAGTTTTTTGCACATGTTAATATTAAAGACAATGCTCAGCCCAAATCAGTACGGACCAGAACTTTTCCCATTGCATTACGGGATAAAGTCGCTGCTGAACTTAAAAAATTACAAGACAGCGCCGCTATTGCGCCCATACAAACCAGTTAGTGGGAAAGTCCACGAGTTTTGCTCCGCAAACCTTCAGGTCGAATTCGCCTCTGCGTTGACTTTAAGTCTACGGTCAGCCCAAAATCTGTGATTGCAACATACCCATTGCCACGCGCTGAGGATCTCATGTACAGATTAGGCGTTGGTCGCTACTTTCCAAAAACTGATTTGCGCGACGCGTATCTTCAAATACCGCTCGACGAAGAATCTCAAAAAGTGTGTGTAGTGAATACTCATTTGAGGTTGTTTAAATATTTGCGTTTGCCTTTTGTCAGTGTTTCGGCACTCGCCATTTTCCAGCAGCAATTGGAAAAACTGACTGCTCAAGTGCCAAACTGTTCAAACTATTTGGTCGAATATTGTCGTAGCAGGTCGTACACCTAAAGAACACATTGCCAATTTCCTTTCTTTGTTTCATGTGTCATCTGATGCAGGTCTAAAGTGTAGACTGGACAAGTGTGTTTTATTAAACCTAAGTTGCAGCATCTTGGCCATGTCATAAACAGACAAGGTGTACATCTTATTCATAAACATTTGCTAGCCATACGTGATCTGCCAGTTTCTCGCAGTGTCACAGAACTACTGTCCGTGTGAGGGAAAATGAGCTATTATATTCGGACGATACCTATTTGCGTACAAATCGTAGCTCCATTGCATCGCTTGCGTCGCCAGTACGTTCCCTTTGTTTGGACAGATGAGTGCCAAGAAGCTTTTCAAAACCTTAAAAACGCATTTCTCATTGACCGATGCTTGGTCCACTTTGATCCTGACAATCCAGTTGTGTTGCAAGTTGACACTTCTTCTTACTGAATCGGCGCAGCGTTTTCGCACAGAATTGGCGATATGAATAGGACTATCGGTTTCACGTCAAAGTGTTGTCCAAAGCTCAGTTTAACTATAGACAAATAGAGAAAGAGGCATTGGCTATTGCGTATAGTGTCACAAAATTCCTCCACTATTTGTATGGCAGAAAATTCTACTTAGTAACGTACCACAAGCCATTTCACTCCTTATTTCATCCGCTTTGTTGTTGTCTCAATACCAGTACGAGATTTGGAATCGCCAGACAGCTCAACATGGTAATGAGGACGCAGTTGCACGTCTTCCGATTGACCCTGCTACGGACTTTAACCCTTCTGCTGCATCTTGTTATCACATAGATGCTCTCGATTCGGAATATCTTTGATCCTTTGTTTTGAAGTAAAGGAAAATAGCACAGACCACGGAAGCTGATTCAGATTTGAACATTCTGCTAAAATACATTCGCGCATCTGGGCCTCGTTCATTGAATAGCACAAAGAACTCTGTAGTGCGCCGATACTTTGCACGTCGGCATAGTCTCGCTATACAGCAAGGTGTGATTCTTGTCCAAAATGACAGTGGACAATGACGTGCGTTGATCCCCAAAGCTTTGCAAAAGGAAGTGTTGCAGTTACTTCAAGTACGCTGGGGCCTTGTTCGGACGAAACAGTTAGTGCGTCGACACTGCACATGGCAGGGTATGGACGCCCAGATGGAACCGGTGACGTCACAGTGCCACACATGTGCAGAACTTCAGTGCGCTCTGCCACGAAAGTTCTCTGCTTGGCCCAAGTCGCAGTCACCATTACAACGTGTGCACATAGACTTTGCTAGACCTTTTTCGAACTCTCGTTGGTTGATTGTGGTAGAATCTTATAGCAAGATTCCTTTTGCTGTGCCAATGAAACCGATAACGTCACGTAGCACAGTTCAGGCCTTCTCATCTATTTTTTGCCTCTAAGGTTTGCCTAAAGTCATAGTGTCGGACAACGGACCTCAGTTCACCCAAATGAACTTGAAACATTCCGTGAACTCAATGGCTTACAACACGTAACTAGTGCACCGTTTCATCCGCAGTAGAATGGCGAAGCGGAACATTTTGCAGAACCTTCAAGCATCAGACGGCCAAAATTCGCTCCGCACACACCAGGGATCAAGAATTGCAACTGTTTCTCTCCTCCTATCGTTCTCATCCACGAGACGGACCATCGCACGGTCGCCACCATCGGACATTGTTCCACCTGCCCCACCCTCCTCAGCATTCGTCGTCGCAGAAAGGCCGCCATTATCGCTTCGCGGCGCATGATAATGTGTTTTTCAGGGTTTTTAGCGACGAGATCCTACGTCGACTTTGCGCATGCATGTATCTCATTTCAGGCCCGGATAGGTCTGCAGCGCCGACATCATAATCAGATTCGCCACTGTCATGTGCACTGTGATCCTACTGTATCACGTCCCCCAGATTCACGGATCTCGAGGAAGATCGGCCACAGCAGCCACCGGAGGGGGTCATCACGACACCGCGGGACGACCCCATCGAGGCGGAGGCGTCGCCTCCTGCGCCTACTCTCGTCCTACCGTGGAGCTGGACCCTCCGACACAGCAGCAGCTGACGCCTTCTGCATCTTGTCATGGGCCTCAGGAGGTGGATGGGTACCCGCCCACCCTTCTGGTCATTTTCCGGGGGCGTTTCCACCAGAGCGAATGCCGGATGGCAAGGGTACGACCGGAAATATGACGTCCCTTGCAGCCACACCTTCCATTCCATCAGGGCGTCCACACTCCTGCCTTACGGCGTGAAGTCAAGTGTCGGAACGCCAGTGAGGAACGATAGAAAAGAGGTGTCTGTAAGAAGACGTCAGTCAGTCGCACACTGACCAACCCCTCTCCAGGACGACAACGCGACAGCAGCGGCCGCTATGTGAAGAGGACATAAGCGCCGTGACCTACCGGCGATACCCCAAATGAATAGCAGATTCAAGATTAGGCACTTGTATAGCAGCGACTTATGGCTGTTTATACTGACGAAGATTGCTTATTTTCTATGTCGCCCTTTGCTTGCGAATCATCTGTGTAATTGCAAAATGAAGTATTGTTTCTTTTCACCTTCTAATAAAACTCATTAATACGATTTGTTTCAATTCTGTCTAGCGATCCGAATAAGCAGCTTCCTAGGCCCCATATATTTGATGACTAGGCTGGAGACATAATAAGTTAAGCGCACGATAATCACCGCGGGTGCCACGATCCATCTTCCTCTGGCACGAAGTATAATGCTCAGGACCACACTTTTACACGGTTGCATTACGCTTTTACATATCATAGAATCAAGTTGAACGGAATGGATAGTGTCTTGAAGGGAGGATATAAGATTAACATCAATAAAAGCAAAACGAGGATAATGGAATGTAGTCGAGTTAAGCCGGGTGACGTTGAGGGTATTAGATTAGGAAATGAGACACTTAAAGTAGTAAAGGAGTTTTGCTGTTTGGGGAGCAAAATAATTGATGATGGTCGAAGTAGAGAGGATATAAAATGTAGACTGGCAATGGGATGGAAAGTATTTCTGAAGAAGAGAAATTTGTTAACATCGAATATAGATTTAACTGTCAGGAAGTCGTTTCTGAAAGTATTTGTATGGAGTGTAGCCATGTATGGCAGTGAAACATGGACGATAAATAGCTTAGACAAGAAGAGAATAGAAGCTTTCGAAATGTGGTGCTACAGAAGAATGCTGAAGGTTAGATGGGTAGATCACATAACTAATGAGGTGGTGTTGAATAGGGTTGGGGAGAAGAGAAGTTTGTGGCACAACTTGACTAGAAGAATCGGTTGGTAGGACATGTTCTGAGGCATCACGGGATCATCAATTTAATATTGGAGGGCAGCGTGGAGGGTAAAAATCGTAGAGGGAGAAGAGATGAATATACTAAACAGATTCAGAAGGATGTAGGCTGCAGTAGGTACTGGGAGATGAAGAAGCTTGCGCAGGATAGAAAAGCATGTAGAGCTGCATCAAACCAGTCTCAGGACTGAAGACCACAACAACAAACAACAGAATCAAGTTCTGCTTTCGCTAATGCTAAGGGGTCCGGAGTCAAACGTCTTTACCGACACGCTGCTAGGAGTTCATTTGTCATTTAATGTGATGCAGTGTGTCATGTGGTATGCGTTAGAAGCACCGAGAGGTTGCTAAAGTTCATGTGGTTGGTCAGCAACCGTGCGTACTCACCGCCAGAACCCTACATAAATTTGGCGCTCTGAATTTTTGCACTGTAATGGAAAAAGATGACTGCTATGTCGGTGACTTCGTCCACCAAGCGAGCGTTCGCTACGTCCGGAAGCAATGTGCCAGGAAGTCTTTTCCGACTATGGCCTCTCTTACACCTGCGATGGTGAAATCGCAATTATAAGGGCAGCCCAGTCTGAGGTTGACCTTCATCCACTGAGTACCGTACATCGATACTGAAAAGTTCTTAGCGGCCGTCAGGCGGAAGGCAGTCAGTTGACGGCTGGCAACGATGCATGGGCGTTCGAGACAGCATACTAAGATCCGACCCGGTATTCACTAATAATTTCATGGTGAAACCTCTGTCGGTGACAAACAGGCACTTGGAACACGTATGGCAACGCCTGCGCCCACTGCGAACTGCCGGTTGCATTTGGGTGAGAACACTGTGACGATAACTTCTTCGCATGATAATCGAACCGGCGGTGGTATCAGCTCATCAGCACGTCGCCTTGCGGAGTCGCGGCACCATCGGAAGGAATACTCCTTGAATGTCCTGCTTATCTACCTCTCCCGTTGCTGGTGCTGTCTCGCCATAACAGAGCGCTGACCTTGGTCCACAAGAGTTCGATCTTTTCCGTGAGTGAGTCGTGGTCATACAATGCTGCTGTTGCTGCAGACGTTGCACTGTTGTCGAACACTGCACTATGCTGATCTGCATGTGTGCCATTGCGTCTTGTATTTGATCGGCCAGCTATGCCACGGCGTCCATCTGCATGTCAGTCTGCGAGGTAACTACGGCTTTTATCTGCGGCAGCAAATGACTTCTCCATAGCGTGCGCAATGAGTTGTCTGATACAGTGACTGTTTCAGCCATGCTGTGTAGGTGTGGCAGTACTGGGATGGCTTTCTATCGCTCATCTCTTCTTGAGAAGGAACTTGAGTTATGCGAATCTCTTGGGACGCCGCCACTCGTTATATGCATTATGACTTGGTGTAACAATACACTTCCGATGGCGACGTAATCGTGTCCCGCATTTCAGCAGTTAAGCGATGGTCGAGCTGTCTTACTACGAGTGCGAAGTTAGTCACATGGGCTGTTTTCCCTGCACAACAAAAACTCCCTTTTCTTTGAGCGAAAAATTGGACGTGATTATCCAGTACGACCGCAAGCGGACTGCTGGTTCTTCGGTCATCTGGCGATTCGGCACAGGTTTAAGTGTTAGGAAGTCTTTTCTGAAGTTATTTGTCTAGAGTGTATGGAAGTGAAACATGGACGATAAAGAGCATATAGAAAAGGAGAATAAAACTTTTCGAAATGTGGTGCAACAGAAGAATGCAGCAAATCAGATGGGTGGATAACGAAACTAATGAGGAAGTACTGAATAGAATTGGGGAGACAAGAGATTTGTGGCAGAACTTGACAAAAAAGAAGAGGTCGATTGATAGGACACATTCCCACACATCAAAGGAATCACCAGTTTAGTATTGGAGAGAAGCATAAGGGCGGAGAGGGCGCGGGGTTCTAAAATTCATAGAGTAAAACATAGAGACGAGTAAAGGAATACATTACGCAGAATTCGAAAGATATAGGCTGCAATAGTTATTCGGAGATGCAGGCTCGCACAGGATATGGTAGCATGGAGGGCTGCATGAAACCAGTCTTCGGTCTGAAAACCACAACATCATCTCTTGTGTTCCCAGTGATTTCTACCAGGTTCTGTCCTGTATTTTATCCATGTGATCCTTTGAGGAGTTCACTATTTCATGTTTCAGATCAGCCTGTTGGTCTGTCATTGTATTCCTTTCCTCTGTTGTAATCCAACGTTGTCTAATGCTCCTTCCGAAACGCACAACAGCGAATGACTCCGACAATTTATCCAGGAGTCGTATCCTTAATTATCTACCATTTTGCCATTTCTTCTGTTTTCTTGTGCAATTCATAACCAATTAATTTCGGTCCTATTCCATATTTGCCCTCGCAGTTCAGTGTCTCCAAGTCTTGTGACGTATGCAATCGCCCTTCACCGTTCTTAAACGAAGTTTTAGGTATAATTAAATAACGTCATGTGCAAAATGGTATGGTAATAGAGTTTAATGACTGGCCTAACGTTTAGTTCTCCAAATATGTTTCAAATACTTTTATGCGGAGAACTGCGATTTCAATAGTCTGTGCCATTATGATCGTGAACTATATGAGACTATTACCGCAGTAAATTCTATCCTGGATTATAGTTCCTCTCGCATTTCGACAGTTCAAACTGAAGAAAACTGAAGTGCTCTGGTTAAGTGTCAATCACGTGCTGTATTGGAGCTCTAGTCGTTAGTTTAGACAGAATTAGAGCGTATGACGAAGGTATTTGTCGCTACCCCCAATTTGGAAACTTGTGGTAAGATCTTATGTGACCAAACTGCTGAGGTAATCGGTCCGAAAGCTTATACACTACTTAATCTAAATTAAACGAACTTACGCTAAGGACAACACACACACCCATGCCCGAGGGAGAACTCGAACCTCTGACGGGGGGAGCCGCGCGTACCGTGGCAATACGCCTTTGACCACGTGGCTACCACCCGCGGCCCAGCACTCCAATTCATTGACGTTGTGCGTGATGGTTCAGTGCTCCGCCATCCTATTCCGGATTTTGAGAACTGTTCTATTTGACACTGTAGGGTCACTAACGGCAGAAAATATCATGCAGACAGGCTAGACTTACGGCCAGACAGCGCACATCGATCGGCAGTTATTGATAAATGGCTAGCAAACAACCGCTTTTCATGTACACGAAGTACGATTTTTTTGAACTGTTTAGTCTGGAAGTAAGTGCTAGTGTTGTTTCACGATTTATGTACATTGGTTACAATGATTATTCCACTGATACTGACGACGCTTTCAGTATCTGTTGACTGGATGGGTCTGAGCACGATAGGAGCATGTAATGTCCTTTAGAGGCCTAACAGCGTAATGTGGAACGACTTGTTCTCAAATAGCCTGGTAGTTCAGTTACATAGAGGAAAGATGACTGTTTTCGGAGATGAGTCGCGGTTATCGGCAATACACCAAGCCTAGATGTAGATCTATAGTTGTTAGTAAAACTAGACAAAGTCTTCCGAACACACATCATCCGCACGAACTACACTCCTGGAAATTGAAATAAGAACTACGTGAATTCATTGTCCCAGGAAGGGGAAACTTTATTGACACATTCCTGGGGTCAGATACATCACGTGATCACACTGACAGAACCACAGGCACATAGACACAGGCAACAGACCATGCACAATGTCGGCACTAGTACAGTGTATATCCACCTCTCGCGGCAATGCAGGCTGCTATTCTCCCATGGAGACGATCGTAGAGATGCTGGATGTAGTCCTGTGGAACGGCTTGCCATGCCATTTCCACCTGGCCCCTCAGTTGGACCAGCGTTCGTGCTGGACGTGCAGACCGCGTGAGACGACGCTTCATCCAGTCCCAAACATGCTCAATGGGTTCCAGATCCGGAGATCTTGCTGGCCAGTGTAGTTGACTTGCACCTTCTAGAGCACGATGACGGTTTTGATGTACCGTGCACTATTCAGTGTCCCCTCGACGATCACCAGAGGTGTACGGCCAGTGTAGGAGATCGCTCCCCACACCATGATGCCGAGTGTTGGCCCTGTGTGCCTCGGTCGTATGCAGTCCAGATTGTGGCGCTCACCTGCACGGCGCCAAACACGCATACGACCATCATTGGCACCAAGAAAGAAGCGACTCTCATCGCTGAAGACGACACGTCTCCATTCGTCCCTCCATTCACGCCTGTCGCGACACCACTGGAGGCGGGCTGCACGATGTTGGGGCGTGAGCAGAAGACGGCCTAACAGTGTGCGGGACCGTAGCCCAGCTTCATGGAGACGGTTGCGAATGGTCCCCGCCGATACCCCAGGAGCAACAGTGTCCCTAATTTGCTGGGAAGAGGCGGTGCGGTCCCCTACGGCACTGCGTAGGATCCTACGGTCTTGGCGTGCATCCGTGCGTCGCTGCGGTCCGGTCCCAGGTCGACGGGCACGTGCACCTTCCGCCGATCACTGGCGACAACATCGATGTACTGTGGAGACCTCA